>NC_091285.1:340928159-343582326 GCF_032444005.1 Ranitomeya imitator | reverse complement strand
ACACTTCGCCGATGTTAGGACATGGAGGAGCAGCCCGGCAGGGCACTTTGTCATGGGCACGGCGGGAACATTAAGCAAAAAAGTCACAGGATCCAGAGGAATCTCTACATCTAATACCTGAGAAATCAACCCCTGTACTCTCTTCCAGAATGGGGATATACAGGTCCTTCTCAAAAAATTAGCATATAGTGTTAAATTTAATTATTTACCATAATGTAATGATTACAATTAAACTTTCATATATTATAGATTCATTATCCACCAACTGAAATTTGTCAGGTCTTTTATTGTTTTAATACTGATGATTTTGGCATACAACTCCTGATAACCCAAAAAACCTGTCTCAATAAATTAGCATATCAAGAAAAGGTTCTCTAAACGACCTATTACCCTAATCTTCTGAATCAACTAATTAACTCTAAACACATGCAAAAGATACCTGAGGCTTTTATAAACTCCCTGCCTGGTTCATTACTCAAAACCCCCATCATGGGTAAGACTAGCGACCTGACAGATGTCAAGAAGGCCATCATTGACACCCTCAAGCAAGAGGTAAGACCCAGAAAGAAATTTCTCAACAAATAGGCTGTTCCCAGAGTGCTGTATCAAGGCACCTCAATGGTAAGTCTGTTGGAAGGAAACAATGTGGCAGAAAACGCTGTACAATGAGAAGAGGAGACCGGACCCTGAGGAAGATTGTGGAGAAGGACCGATTCCAGACCTTGGGGAACCTGAGGAAGCAGTGGACTGAGTCTTGTGTGGAAACATCCAGAGCCACCGTGCACAGGCGTGTGCAGGAAATGGGCTACAGGTGCCGCATTCCCCAGGTAAAGCCACTTTTGAACCATAAACAGCGGCAGAGGCGCCTGACCTGGGCTACAGAGAAGCAGCAATGGACTGTTGCTAAGTGGTCCCAAGTACTTTTTTCTGATGAAAGCAAATTTTGCATGTCATTCGGAAATCAAGGTGCCAGAGTCTGGAGGAAGACTGGGGAGAAGGAAATGCCAAAATGCCTGAAGTCCAGTGTCAAGTACCCACAGTCAGTGATGGTGTGGGGTGCCATGTCAGCTGCTGGTGTTGGTCCACTGTGTTTCATCAAGGGCAGGGTCAATGCAGCTAGCTATCAGGAGATTTTGGAGCACTTCATGCTTCCATCGGCTGAAATGCTTTATGGAGATGAAGATTTCATTTTTCAGCACGACCTGGCACCTGCTCACAGTGCCAAAACCACTGGTAAATGGTTTACTGACCATGGTATTACTGTGCTCAATTGGCCTGCCAACTCTCCTGACCTGAACCCCATAGAGAATCTGTGGGATATTGTGAAGAGAAAGTTGAGAGACGCAAGACTCAACACTCTGGATGAGCTTAAGGCCGCTATTGAAGCATCCTGGGCCTCCATAACATCTCAGCAGTGTCACAGGCTGATTGCCTCCATGCCACGCCGCATTGAAGCAGTCATTTCTGCCAAAGGATTCCCGACCAAGTATTGAGTGCATAACTGAACATTATTATTTGTTGGTTTTTTTGTTTGTTATTAAAAAACACTTTTATTTGATTGGATGGGTGAAATATGCTAATTTATTGAGACAGGTTTTTTGGGTTATCAGGAGTTGTATGCCAAAATCATCAGTATTAAAACAATAAAAGACCTGACAAATTTCAGTTGGTGGATAATGAATCTATAATATATGAAAGTTTAATTGTAATCATTACATTATGGTAAATAATGAAATTTAACACTATATGCTAATTTTTTGAGAAGGACCTGTATTCTGTCAGTCCCAGAATATATGTGGCAATGAGCCTACAGCCCCCAGGCGTCTCCAGCATTTATCCGACGTGGCAGGGTAAATATTATGTAAAACCTCCGGCGTATGACACCAATGCATCAGTACCTTGTACTGATTTTCCTTTTGTGTTATTCATGGTGACGATTTAGCTGCCTTAGACCATATGACCTGCCAGGTAGGAAGTGGAAGTTCCCTCTCCAGGTTTCTCTCCCACTTTATCATGTAAGCATGTTTAGGAGGGGGGTCTGATGGCGGAGTGAACAGTATACTATAAATGTCTGTGATCAAACCCTTTGTAGAGGGATTCCCTTTACAGAGTCGCTCAAAGGGAGTGGGGGTGGAGAACGTTGTGTTTTTATATAAAGTTAAGGCCAGGTGGCGGATTTGTAAGTATGAGTAGTAGGTCCTAAGTGGGAGTTTAAACCGCTCTAAGTCTGAAAAGGAAGAATATTTCTATTAAAGGGGTCTACAATATCCGCTTCATAAAATAATTGTGCTTGAAGCCATGGTTCTGTCATAGCTGCAGTAAGACTATCAGGTATGGAGGGTGTAAAAAGGAAGGAGATCATAGGGGACTTGGGGGAGATCAATGGAAAGGCCTTGCTACTTATTGTTATTATTTTATTATTATTATTATTATTTATTTATATAGCACCATTAATTCCATGGTGCTGTACATGAGAAAGGGGTTACATACAGAGTTATACTAATTGTTTACAGTAAACAAGTTTACAATGACAGACTGGTACAGAGGGGAGAGGACCCTGTCCTTGCGGACTTACATTCTATGCTTATCCTCCAAATTTTCATTGTAAATGCCATAGAGCCCAGCAGAGGCATTGAGGGGCATGTACTCCCATCTCCCCATAGCAATGAATTGGGATGCGCTGGAGCCATCCAAAGGTTCTCGATTTCTACCCGAGGCCCAAGCTGGTATCCTTCTAAGGTGCAGGGCCAAGTAATATCTCCAGATGTCTGGAAAGGCAATACCCCCCTGCGTTTTTGTAGATGTGAGGACTGATTTAGCTATTCGATGTCATCTCTGACCCCCCAAAAATTAAGAAGCACAGTCTGAAACCTCCTCAACACCGCTCGTGCAATCAGCACCGGTAAAACCTTCACCATGTATAAGAGCTTAGGTATAATAGACATCTTTATCACATTTGCTCTGCCAAGACGTGAGAGAGGAAGTTTAGACCATCTAGAAAGTAACCCATTAATCTTTTGAAAGAAGGCCGGGAAATTACGTCTATAAAGGGAGTCATAAAAGCCAGTCAGGAAAATACCCAAATATTTAATTTTGGTGTCCTTCCCAGCAAATTTAAACTTTGATTTCAGAGCGTCCACCATTACGCACTGTAAGTTAATTGGGAGAGCTTCAGTCTTTGTTTTATTTACCTTGTACCCTGAGAGTAGTCCATATTCTGTCATGGTAGATTGAAGATTGGGGAGGGAAATGTGTGGGTTGGTGAGGGTGAGGAGAATATCACCCGCAAATAGAGACAAATTGAACTCTCTCGTACCTTAATGCCCTGGATATCTGGATTATTCCTTATTTTGGAAGCCAAGGGCTCTATACAGAGGACAAACAGCAGGGGAGAGAGAGGACACCCCTGTTTAGATCCATTTGAGATATTGATACGAGAGGAAGACGCATGGGGGAGTTTAACCACAGCATTGGGCAAGGAATATAAAGTTTGTATAGCCTGAAGAAATGGACCCGATAGGCCATACCTGCGTAAAGACACAAATAAAAAAGGCCAACTCAGTCGGTCGAATGCCTTCTCAGCATCTAAACTGAGCAGAAGACCAGATTGCCCATTTCTTTCAAGGACATCAACAAGATCTATAGTACGTCTAGTGTTATCATCTATTTGCCACAAAACCGACCTGGTCTTTATGGATTTAATGCAGAAGAAGCAAACTCAGTCTATTAGCCAGGATTTTAGTAAATATTTTAAGATCGACATTTAGTTGGGATATAGGACGAAAGCTGGCACAATTAGCAGGGTCCTTTCCCTGTTTATGTATTAGGCTAGGGTCACAATGCGTTATGGCGGTACGTTTAACGGACTACGTTACACCGCGGCATAGCGCGGTGTAACATAGTCTGTTAACGCCGCCATTACTGTCTATGGCGAACGCATCGCTAGCGATGTGCCGTCATTTGAGTGATGGACCGCGAACGCTGCTTGCTGGTTGCAGCGTTCGCGGTCCGTTCCTCGCTAGCGCAGATCGGGGATCTGCGCTAGCGGGATCGGCTAACGCGATCCCTTTTGGGACATTGCGTTAGCGCAGTCCATAGCGCTGTGCGCTAAACGGACTGCCCTAACGCAATGTGACCCTAGCCTTACTGTGATATGTGAACTCAGCATAGAGTGTCCGCAGCTGTCTCTAACACTAAGCCCTAGGTTTAGTAATGAAGAGGTGTCATCCAGACACCCTCATTACTAAACCGGTAACTAAAGAGTTACAAACACACTGTCACTTGATGATATGTAGTAAATTTCCTAAAAAAATGTTTGTACTTTTGAAAAACATGCAAATGGCTAATATATAAAAAGTGAAAAACACACCCAGAAAGGTAAAGATTTAAAAGAAACAAACAAACAAACGTAAAATAAAAATAAGAGAAAACTGAAAGTAGAATTTGGAACAAATGAAAATCAAGCATTAAAACACACAAACGGAATAAAAAGCAGGTGCTAATGCAATAATGAATCAGGCCATCAGGCCCCTTTAGATAAAAAATAAAAATAAAAATCTGCTCACATACAGACTGTAGAATTTTGGAATTCATTTCATTCTGGGGCCAAAATTCATAAAGTAAAACCCAGCAACAAAACAATGTGTTACAGAATTTTATATGCTCATAGTGCTTACCATCTGTGGTGTAAACAGCAACCAAACCCCACATAATTGTGGAATCTGAATACAGCCTTATACTTCCAGAGCGAGCAGATGTCTCTGAATATAAACTTTGTGCCACCGAATGTAAAGTTGAGGGACTCACCGCTCGGTGGTTTGACTATCTCACAGGTAGAATGGTGGTTATAGTGAGGAAGGAATCTGAATATATCCTTGTCAGAGGTGACAAAACCTTTGTATTCTATTGAATGATGAAAATGGAAAACCATATATGCAAGATTGATAGATAGTGTAATGCTAATTAGTCTGAGGCCTACTATTAATATTCCACTTATTCTAGTTCCTGTGTGCAAGGACAATAGCTTCTGGAAACAACCTTGGCGCTAAGTATTTACAAGCTTGGTAGATGAACGCTTCAGGCTGTCTCTCTCGCCGATGTCAGATAATTTTCAATTTGTGATATTGTTTGGTTAAACTCAGACATACGGTCGTCTGTCTAATGTGCTTGCTTTAAAGCTGGGCATGATTTTTAGCTCATGAAATGAATAGATTTCAGCAGTCACTTAATTGTTTCATTTCGACACATGATCTTATGAATGCTCTGAATTCTAAGCACCGAATTAAATGGCTGCAGTCACCGCATCCTCTGTTCCCATTATCTTTTAAATTAAGCTGTAAATAACATTCTTATTTGTGGGAAAATCGGCACAATATTACCATTGGACAGCAGTATTATAGCTTTTAACCAGTTCATTTATTGGATTTCTACATTAATCTTGCAATGTCTTAACATGGCGTCATAATAGTGAATATGAAATCCACTAAATTCATGAAACCAAAGCACTGGCAAAGAATGTGTGGGACATGTAAGTGTCACCCCCAGTCAGCCATAATGTAATTAGGCCTCCATTAGCATTCCCTGTCCTTCATCTGGTGGGGGGCATGTGTGTCATTGTAAAGGTACCGTCACACTGGACGATATCGCTAGCTATCCGTGACGTTGCAGCGTCCTGGCTATCAATATCGTCCAGTGTGACAGGCGGCAGCGATCAGGCCCCTGCTGTGATGTCGTTGGTCGGGGCAGAAAGTCCAGAACTTTGTTTCGTCGCTGGCTCTCCCGCTGACATCGCTGAATCGGCGTGTGTGACGCCGATTCAGCGATGTCTTCGCTGGTAACCAGGGTAAACATCGGGTTACTAAGCGCAGGGCCGCGCTTAGTAACCAGATGTTTACCCTGGTTACCATCGTTAAAGTAAAAAAACAACCACTACATACTTACCTACCGCTGTCTGTCCCCGGCGCTGTGCTTCTCTGCACTGGCTGTGAGCGCCGGGCAGCCGGAAAGCACAGCGGTGACGTCTGTTACCGGCATCGTTGGTCGCTGGAGAGCTGTCTGTATGACAGCTCTCCAGCGACCAAACAGCGACGCTGCAGCGATCCGGATCGTTGTCGGAATCGCTGCAGCGTCGCTTAGTGTGACGGTACCTTTACTCTCTGCAGTGCCCACCTGATGCACAACTTGCAGATTGTTTAGAATCAGGACTTAAGTGACCTTCTTACATACTTTGAATTCAATGTGCCAAATTAAGAGGAAGGAGTGTGAGCGTCTCTGCACACCCAAGGGGGCTGATCCAAGAGAGAAATATAAAGCGAATGACACACATTTGGGTTTTCTTGTTGGTGCTCTGTCTTGGAAGGGCTGGGATCTGCTACAGCCCGATACTGGTGCCACTGTTAGGATTATTATAGACTGGGGATCATCGGCCACTTGGGTCTGTGTTATCCTGCCCAACCTGCTGGATTTGGAGAGCCGTTCTAAAGACCAGTATTTTATCTTCCTTGATATTGGATTACTGGTTGGCGGTTCCAAATTTTGTTGTTGTTGTGTTCCAGACTCTGGGGAATTATATCTGTGTTTGGTGGGGAACTGTGTTTGGTGGAGTATTCCCCAATGGATGCAATAATGTTTGTTTGAGTGTTCACTGGTCTGCTGTCCCTGCGTACTGTCGCATGCCCCGCCACATTACACATCCTACTTGTGTGCGCTGTCATTGCTGCCTGTTGGATATCAAGCACTGTGCTTTAGAGGTTGATGGGTTATGTTGATAATCAGCCCGTATGAGTCCCAAGCACCATTGTTTGCCTTCTGTACATTACCACCACTCTCTTAGGCCTCATTCAGATGTTTGTGTTGCATGTACGTGCTGTATCCATTTACTTCACGGATACCACAATTACCCATTATAATCTGTGGTGCTGTTTACTTGTCCTTGTTTGTCAGACTGTGTGTCCTTGCAAAACACATGAAGACATGTCCAGTTATTTCTTTCAAAAATGGATGAAAAGGCCTAATACAAGTTTATGGGTCTGTCAAAAACGCCTACAGCACACGGATGGCATTCATGTCAGTGTAACATTGCAACGTGTAGGAGACGTTGTATAATTTATATATTCATCAATGAAAAGTCCTAATGACACACTGATGGTAAAAACGAACACACTGATGGTAAAAACGGATGCACAAATGACACTCTGATGGTTAAAGCGGACACACAGATGACACACTGATGGTAACAACGGACACACTGATGGTAAAAACGGATGCACAAATGACACTCTGATGGTAAAAGCGGACACACTGATGACACTGATGGTAAAAGCGGACACACTGATGACACACTGATGGTAAAAACGAACACACGGATGACACACTGATGGTAAAAATGGACACATGGATGACACACCGATGGTAAAAACGGATGCACAAATGACACTCTGGTAAAAACGGACACACTGATGACACACTGATGGTAAAAATGGACACGGATGACACACTGATGGTAAAAATGGACACACGGATGACACACTGATGGTAAAAACGGACACACAGACCAAACACTGATGGTAAAAAAGGACACACAGCTGACACACTAATGGTAAAAACAGACACACTGATGACACACTGGGAAAAACGGACACACGGATGACACATGATAAAAACTGACACACAAATAACACACTGATGGTAAAAACAGACACACGAATGACACTGATGGTAAAAATGGACACACTGGTAAAAATGAACACACTGACACTGGTAAAAACGGATGCACAAATGACACACTGGTAAAAACGGCAAACGGATGACACACTGATGGTAAAAACAGGCACACGAATGACACACTGGTAAAAATGGATGCACAAATGACAATTTGGTAAAAGCGAATGGTAAAAACAGGAGCACAAATGACACACTGATGGTAAAAATGGATGCACAAATGACAATTTGGTAAAAGCGAACACACTGACACACTGGTAAAAGCTGACACACGAATTACACATTGCTGAACACACTGATGAGACACTCATGGTCGAAATGGACACACTGGGAGGCATGGCCATGCAGTGGTGCTAAGCAGATGTGCTTATGAAGAACCCCTAGGGTACCGTCACACAGTGCAATTTTGATCGCTACGACGGCACGATTCGTGACGTTCGAGCGATATAGTTACGATATTGCAGTGTCTGACACGCTCCTGCGATCAGGGACCCCGCTGAGAATCGTACGTCGTAGCAGATCGTTTGAAACTTTCTTTCGTCGTCTAGTGTCCCGCTGTGGAGGCATGATCGCATGGTGTAACATATATCGTATACGATGTGCGCATAGTAACCAACGGCTTCTACATCGCACATACGTCATGAAATTATCGCTCCAGCGTCGTACATTGCAAAGTGAGACAGCAGTCTACGACGCTGGAGCGATATTGTTACGATGCTGGAGCGTCACGGATCGTACCGTCGTAGCGATCAAAATGCCACTGTGTGACGGTACCCCTAGTATTCTTCTACAACATCCTGAGATAAGGATCCCCTTGACACACTAAATCACTTTCTGCCTGCTTAAAGCTGACAGCTGTGAGGAGAGGGCAAGCTGTGGAGGCTGATAGGGGGGTGTTTTTTGGGAGGTGTGCATAAGGTTGGATATTTTGATAAATTTAGGTGACTGGGAAAGGTGTAATCTAAACTTGTAGAGGGTATGGGCAGATATTTCCCTGGATTCTCATGGGTGTAGCAGTTACCGTATTATTTGGACTATAAGACACACCGGGCCATAAGACGCACCCCAAATTTTCAGAAAGAAAATGGGGGAAAAATGAATACATCAAATGGGGGTCCGTCTTACAGTCCTGAATTCAGCTTACCCTCGGGGAATCAGCAGCGATGGTGGAGCGGAGACAAAGGGAGTGTTTGGTGGTCTGGTGATGATATAACCCAGACTGGTGCTGCAGGTTCGGCAGTGCTCAGTGGTGCAGGGGCTCCCCTGACACTTGGAAAACCTGGAGCTCCCGCACATCTATTGCTGCAATGCGGTGGTCTCCTAGAAATCCCATTCCAAGGCTGGTGCTGCAAGTTCGGTGGTGTGGGGACTCCATCGACACTTTGTGAAAGGCTGGAGACCCACACTTCCATTGCCTAGATGTTGTGGCCTCCGGGAAAATGGCAGCTGGATGGAGGCGGCGCAAGTGCAGATTGAGATCTCGTCTCCCGAGATCTCGGCAAGGAGATACAGTCATGGCCAAAAGTATTGACACCCCTGCAATTCTGTCAGATAATACTCAGTTTCTTCCTGAAAATGATTGCAAACACAAATTATTTGGTATTATCTTCATTTAATTTGTCTTAAATGAAAAAAACACAAAATAGAATAAAGCAAAAAGCAAAACATTGATCATTTCACACAAAACTCTAAAACTGGGCCAGACAAAAGTATTGGCACCCTCAGCCTAATACTTGGTTGCACAACCTTTAGCCAAAATAACTGCGACCAACCGCTCACGGTAACTATCAATGAGTTTCTTACAATACTCTGCTGGAATTTTAGACCATTCTTCTTTTGCAAATTGCTCCAGGTCCCTGATATTTGAAGGGTGCCTTCTCCAAACTGCCATTTTTAGATCTCTCCACAGGTGTTCTATGGGATTCAGGTCTGGACTCATTGCTGGCCACCTTAGAAGTCTTCAGTGCTTTCTCTCAAACCATGTTCTAAACAAATGCCGTGAGAATTTGTCACAGTGGAAGGGTTCTCAAAAGCTGCTACGACCTTCCAGCTGTAGCACGTGGACAACAAAAGCATGTTTTTAAAGCAGCAGTATTATGAGTAGGGAGAGACAACTGGCCATCTGCTATCTAACTTAGCTAAAGCTCAAAGAGAAACCTCCTACATATATAGCTTAAAGGACAATGAGGGAAATGTTAAAACCCAAACGGGTGAAATATTAGAAGTATTACATGATTTTTACTCTAGGTTGTACTCATCTAGAGTCAGTTATTCACTAGAGGAGTTATTGGACTATTTGGATGGGGCAGGTTTACCGGTTCTGCGCGACAAGAATGGGGATGCTCTAGAGAGTCCAATGTCTTTGGAAGAAGGGCAGCAGGCGATAGGGTAGATGCCTAATGAGAATGCTCCATGGCCAGATGGCCTGCCAATAATACTTTATAAGTGGTTTGAGGAAGTGTTTGGGGCAAAAATGCTTGGTTATGATTAACAATGCATTCCAGTCAAGGAGCCTGTTGAACTCTTTACAGAAAGCAACAATCGTAGTAATTGCAAAAGAAGGGAAGGAGAAAGATCTAAGGATCGCCTGGATTCATATATGACCATATCATTGCTGACATCCAACGTAAAGATTCTAGCAAAACTCCTGCCCACTGAATTGAATTTGGTCATCCATTCAGTTATTGTCTCTTATCAGGCCATGTTCATGTCGTCAAAATAAACGGCCATTAACCTGCAAAGGGTATTTTTAAACATGCAATTGGCACAATATAACTAGTTTACTAAATCTATTGTCTCCCTTGATGCCACTATGGCATTTAATAGTATGGAGTGGGAGTATATGTGGGTGGTGCTGGGGGAGATGGGATTCGGTCCTAATTTCATTAAATTGATTAAGATACTATATGAATCCCCAAATGATAAAGTAAAGGCTAATGGGGGAAAGTCAGATCGATTTGAACTTTTTATAGGGACTAGACAAGGCTGCCTGCTATTGCCGCTTCTCCTTGCACTTGCAGTGGAACCGTTAGCTTGTCTTATTAGACGACGCCCGGGGATAGAAAGTTCTAAGTATGGGAACAAAGAAGAAAAGATTGCTCTATATGTGGATGACCTATTATTATTCATTAATAACACCGATAACACTATTCCAAACATAAGACACAATTGAGAGATTTGGGACCTTTTCAGGCCTGACAATAAACTGGTTGAAATCAGCTCTTCTACCTTTGGTCTCCATGAGTACTTCTATTTGGGACAGTCTGTCCTACAGTATTTCAGAAATGTAAGTATCTGGAGATTTACATTACTAATAAACCACTAGAGTTTATTCATTTAAATCTAAGTAGTGTGTGTGTGTGTGTGTATATATGTATGTGTATGTATATATGTATGTATGTATATATATATATATATATATATATATATATATATATATATATATATATATATACACACACACATATATGTATGTGTGTGTATATATATATGTACATATATATATGCACATATATATATATATGTATATATATATATATATATATATATGTGTATATATATATATATATATATATATATATATATATATATATATATATACATATATATATATATATATATATATATATATATATATATATATATATACCGTATATACTCGAGTATAAGCCGACCCGAGTATAATCCGACCCCGCTAATTTTGCCACACAAAGCTGGGAAAACTTATTGACTCGAGTATAAGCCTAGGGTGGAAATGCAGCATTTACCGGTGAATTTCAATAATAAAAATAGATCATTATTTCCCCATAGCTGTGCCATATAGTGCTCTGCACCGTTCATTATTTCCCCATAGCTGTGCCATATAGTGCTCTGCGCTATTCATTATTGCCCTATAGCTGTGCCCCATATAGTGCTCTGCACCGTTCATTATTGCCCTATAGCTGTGCCCCATATAGTGCTCTGCACCGTTCATTATTGTCCTATAGCTGTGCCCCATATAGTGCTCTGCACCGTTCATTATTGCCCTATAGCTGTGCCCCATATAGTGCTCTGTACCGTTCATTATTGCCCTATAGCTGTGCCCCATATAGTGCTCTGCACCGTTCATTATTGCCCTATAGCTGTGCCCCATATAGTGCTCTGTACCGTTCATTATTGCCCTATAGCTGTGCCCCATATAGTGCTCTGTACAGTTCATTATTGCCCTATAGCTGTGCCCATATAGTGCTCTGCACCGTTCATTATTGCCCTATAGCTGTGCCCCATATAGTGCTCTGTACCGTTCATTATTGCCCTATAGCTGTGCCCCATATAGTGCTCTGCACCGTTCATATTTCCCCATAGAAAGCTCTGCCATTGTCGCTGCTGCAGTAAAAAAACAAAACAAAAACCATATACTCACCTCTCTTGCTTGCAGCTCCCAGCGTCCGGTCCCGGCGTCTCTGCGCACTGACTGATCAGGCAGAGGGCGCCGCGCACACGATATGCGTCATCGCGCCCTCTGACCTGCACAGTCAGAGCGCAGAGATGCCGGGAAGATGGAGCGGCGCCCGGCGGCTGGAACGTGGACAGGTGACTATGCGATACTTACCTGGTCCCAGCGTCCGGCTCCTTCTCCCGGACAGCTGTCTTCGGTGCCGCAGCTTCTTTCTCTATCAGCGGTCCCCGCACCGCTGATTAGAGAAATGAATAGGCGGCTCCACCTCTATGGGAGGTGGAGCCGCCTATTCATTTCTCTAATGAGCGGTCCCACGTGACCGCTGATAGAGGAAGAGCTGCAGCACCGAAGACCGTGGGACGGCAGGAGCGTCAGGATCGCTGGAAGCAGGTAAGTGTTATGGCTGGCAATCAGGCAACACAGCGTGCAGTAATCAGCGCACATACAGAGATCTGGCAATAACAAAAAACAATAGGACGAGCTCTGAGACGTGGAATCTCTGTAGACTGCAGTACCTGATCTATCCTCACACAACTATAAGCAGCAGTGGATTGCGCCTATCACTACCTATGCAACTAACTCCCTGGTACCAAAGATTCCTGGATGACCGGCCAGCACCGAACAATGAAGTTCAGAGATAAGGCCCGATATTCTAGACAGAGCGAGGATAGCAAAGAGAACTATGCAGTCTACAAAAACCCTAAAACGAAAACCACGCAAAGGGGCAAAAAGACCCACCGTGCCAAACTAACAGCACGGCGGTGCACCCCTTTGCTTCTCAGAGCTTCCAGCAAAAGTTAATAGCAAGCTGGACAGAAAAAACAGAAAAGAAACTAGAAGCACTTATCTAGCAGAGCAGCAGGCCCAAGGAAAGATGCAGTAGCTCAGATCCAACACTGGAACATTGACAAGGAGCAAGGAAGACAGACTCAGGTGGAGCTAAATAGCAAGGCAGCCAACGAGCTCACCAAAACACCTGAGGGAGGAAGCCCAGAGACTGCAATACCACTTGTGACCACAGAAGTGAACTCAGCCACAGAATTCACAACAGGTAAGTATGCCTCAGCGCCCTCTCCCCCTCACCCGCCGACCCTGTCACCCACCTTGACTCTAGTATAAGCCGAGAGGGGCACTTTCAGCCCAAAAATTTGGGCTGAAAATCTCGGCTTATACTCGAGTATATACGGTGTGTGTGTGTATATATATATATATATATATATATATATATATATATATATATATATATATATATATAGGAAAAACTACCTCTGTCTGTCAGCCTTAGGTAGAGTAAACTTCATTAAGATGTGCTTAATGCCATTCATTCTATATGTTTTTCATAACTCCCTTGTCTGGATTCCTAAATACTGGTTTACAAAAATGCGCAACATCTTTAGAGGTGTGAAAAAGAGGGACCCCCAGAATTAAACTGGAAAAACTACAATTATCAAAAAATCATTTGATGTTTTTTTTTTTTTGCCTCATAAATGGGGGTACTACATTGCTGCCCAATTGCAGCACTTCCAAGGCTGGGCATTGGAGGAGGCCGAGGAAGCAGGATCAATAGTATTAAAATACTTATGAGGGTGAAATTTAGTGGAGATTCTGGAATCCCAAAAATCTGTAGGTAGCCGGATAATACCTACCTGGTCACTGGTCCATAAAATTTGATGGACATGTAAAAGACTGTTTGGGAATACAGACTTCTCAAAGTACACTCTGTAACGGACTGGGTGGTGGAACCACTGTGCTCTGTTCTGAGGAGACCTTGGAGGGGCGTGACTAGGTGGTTCACCAAGTCTGACCTTGGGTGCACGGCTGCGGATGATCCTGCGATCCAAGGAGGGACAACGAAGAAATAACTCCAGGACTCACCTCGGGTGGATGGCAGCTGACCCCCAAGGAACAGGAGACCGGAATGGCCAGGAATGGCAGACTTAGAAAGTACTGGCTGGCTCAGTTGGTATAGTGACTGGCATGACACACGCAGGTAGGCAGGTACTGGCGGGCACGGATGGAAGACAGGCTGGCGGGCATGTCTGATAGACAGGCAAGTATTCTGGGATATGAGCACTGTGATCTGTGAACTAGCAAGCATGTTCTAGAAACAGATTAACAACGTAGCACAGGAACCTCCTATCAGGTTGAGGTGCCTTAAATAGGTGTCTCTGAGCCTTTGACTGGGGACACTTTAGGACAGTGTGCGCGGACCCTTAACTGGGCGGACCGCATGTACAACCTAAGCACAGTGCACGGTGATATGCGAGCCATGTGCAGACCCCGGGCAGCAGCAGGAGGAGGAGGGAGTGCGGGGCTATAGCGGTGAGTGAATCGACGCCCCTGCATCAGCTATACTCTGATAAACATCTCAAGTCATTGGAACAGCTAAAACAGGAGTTTAATTGGCTTAAATCTGAATACTTTAAATACTTTAAATACTTGCAACTAATACACATCTTTCTATATCTTCTAATGGGCTGTTAGATT
Organism: Ranitomeya imitator; assembly: GCF_032444005.1. Classification (NCBI taxonomy): domain Eukaryota; kingdom Metazoa; phylum Chordata; class Amphibia; order Anura; family Dendrobatidae; genus Ranitomeya; species Ranitomeya imitator. The sequence goes on along the minus strand of NC_091285.1, from coordinate 343,567,682 downwards.
TTGTGGTACAAGCAAAATCAGGGAAGGGAATCATCTTTCTGATATACAACTCACTGTTGCTAAAGATTTTGGTTGACCTAATGGCTCCGGTTTGGAGTAAGCGGAAGGAGGATGTGGGTAGCATTTCTACAGAGGAATAATAGGTGTTAGAATCTCCAGAGGTGCTATCAGTAAACACGATGCAAAGAAGTTCTCAACTGTTGTTAGTTCATAGAGTTTGCAGGGCACCCAATGTATTGTATAGAATGGGCCTAACGACTGATGACTGTTGTTCGCGTTGCAGGGAAGCAAATTCTGACCTGATGCACATGTTTTGGACATGTCTGAGACTAGTGGGGCTTGGGAGGTTTGATGGGGGCTGATAGATTAATCGCAGAAGTGTTTAAACCACTCTTAGTGCGAAAACCAGTGTGTTAGGATTAATGGGGGAGGTGTGAGGATCTCCCCAGGTACAGTTAGCTATTGTTAAAATACTCTACCAGACTAGAAAATCCATAGTCACACCCTGGCTGGGAACCTGACCTCTTTGTGTAGAAGTGGTCCAAGCTCTGAACTTGACTGGATTAGGTGTGCAGCTGTGGTTTTGGAGGAACTGGCTAGAGATGTCTTATGCAATTTACTAAACCAGTAAAATATGATTACCACGTATCTGGGTAGTAGGATGATGTACTTGATTCATTGTAAGGCTATGTGCCCACGTTGCAGAGATGCTGCGGAAATTTCTGCAACTCCCTGCCGCGGGTAAGACACATGTGGAAGTCACATGCATTTTCCCGCAGAACACAAGTGTTTTGCAAGCGTTTTTAGCTTGCAGAATGCTTGCGTTTTCCAAGCAATTTGAAGCATCACTTGGAAAAGTGATTGACAGGTTGGTCACACTTGTCAAGCATAGTGCTTGACAAGTGTTACCGACTTTTTACTATTGATGGAATGTTAAAAAAATAAATAAATAAAAAATACGGTTATTCTCACCTTCTGATGGCCCCCGATCTCCTCAGCGGCGGTCCTTTTACGTTCCTTTCCCAGGGATGCTTTGCATTAACCCCTTCCCGACCCATGACGCCACGTAGGCGTCATGAAAGTCGGTGCCATTCCGACCCATGACGCCTATGTGGCGTCATGGAAAGATCGCGTCCCTGCAGGCCGGGTGAAAGGGTTAACTCCCATTTCACCCAATCTGCAGGGACAGGGGGAGTGGTAGTTTAGCCCAGGGGGGGTGGCTTCACCCCCTCGTGGCTACGATCGCTCTGATTGGCTGTTGAAAGTGAAACTGCCAATCAGAGCGATTTGTAATATTTCACCTATTATAACGGGTGAAATATTACAATCCAGCCATGGCCGATGCTGAAATATCATCGGCCATGGCTGGAAATACTAATGTGCCCCCACCCCACCCCACCGATCGCCCCCCCAGCCCTCCGATCTGGCCGGTACACTGCTCCGGCTCCCCTCCGTCCAGTGCTCCGCTCCCCCCCGTGCTTTTGTCCGCTCCCCCCGTGCTCCAATCACCCCCCCGTGCTCCAATCAACCCCCCTGCACTCCGATCCACCCCCCCTGCACTCCGATCCACCCCCCCTGGTGCTCCGTTCCACCCCCCCGTGCTCCATTCCAGCCTCCCCGGGCTCCGTTCCACGCCCCCCGTGCTCCGTTCCACCCCTCCCGCGCTCCGATTCCCCCCCCCCCGTGCTCCGATCCCCACCCCATCATACTTATCGATCCAGCCGGGGTCCCGTCCGTCTTCTCCCTGGGCGCCGCCATCTTCCAAAGTGGCGGGCGCATGCGCAGTGCGCCCGCCGAATCTGCCGGCCGGCAGATTCGTTCCAAAGTGCATTTTGATCACTGAGATAGATTATATCTCAGTGATCAAAATAAAAAAAATAATAAATGACCCCCCCCCTTTGTCACCCCCATAGGTAAGGGACAATAAAAAAATAAAGAAATTTTTTTTTCCACTAATGTTAGAATAGGGTTAGGGGTAGGGGTAGGGGTAGGGGTAGGGGTAGGGTTAGGGGTAGGGTTAGGGCTAGGGGTAGGGTTAAGGTTAGGGTTTCGGTATGTGCACACGTATTCTGGTCCTCTGCGGATTTTTCCGCTGCGGATTTGATAAATCCGCAGTGCTAAACCGCTGCGGATTTATGACGGATTTACCGCGGTTTTTCTGCGCATTTCACTGCGGTTTTACAACTGTGATTTTCTATTTGAGCAGTTGTAAAACCGCTGCGGAATCCGCACAAAGAAGTGACATGCTGCGGAATGTAAACCGCTGCGTTTCCGTGCAGTTTTTCCGCACCATGGGCACAGCGATTTTTGTTTCCCGTAGGTTTACATTGAACTGTAAACTCATGGGAAACTGCTGCGGATCCGCAGCGTTTTCCGCAGCGTGTGCACATACCTTTAGAATTAGGCTATGTGCACACTGTGCGGATTTGGCTGCGGATTGGCCTCTGCGGATTCGCAGCAGAGTTCCATCAGGTTTACAGTACCAAGTAAACATATGAAAAACCAAATCCGCTGTGCCCATGGTGCGGAAAATACCGCGCGGAAACGCTGCGTTGTATTTTCCGCAGCATGTCAATTCTTTGTGCGGATTCCGCTGCGTTTTACACCTGTTCCTCAATAGGAATCCGCAGGTGAAATCCGCACAAAAAACACTGGAAATCCGCGGAAAATCCGCAGGTAAAACGCAGTGCCTTTTACCCGCCGATTTTTCAAAAATGGTGCGGAAATATCTCACACGAATCCGCAACGTGGGCACATAGCCTTAGGGTTAGGGTTGGAATTAGGGTTGTGGTTAGGGTTGTGATTAGGGTTATGGCTACAGTTGGGATTAGGGTTAGGGGTGTGTTGGGGTTAGTGTTGGAGGTAGAATTGAGGGGTTACCACTGTTTAGGCACATCAGGGGTCTCCAAACGCAACATGGCGCCACCATTGATTCCAGCCAATCTCGTATTCAAAAAGTCAAATGGTGCTCCCTCACTTCCGAGCCCTGACGTGTGCCCAAACAGTGGTTTGCCCCCACATATGGGGTACCAGCATACTCAGGACAAACTGCACAACAATTACTGGGGTCCAATTTCTACTGTTACTCTTGTGAATAAAAAAAAATGCTTGCTAAAACATAATTTTTGAGGAAAGAAAAATGATTTTTTATTTTCACGGCTCTGCGTTGTAAACGTCTGTGAAGCACTTGGGGGTTCAAAGTGCTCACCACATATCTAGATAAGTTCCTTGGGGGGTCTAGTTTCTAAAATGGGGTCACTTGTGGGGGTTTCTACTCTTTAGGCACACCAGGGGCTCTGCAAACGCAACGTGACACCCGCAGACCATTCCATCAAAGTCTGCATTTCAAAAGTCACTACTTCCCTTCTGAGCCCCGACGTGTGCCCAAACAGTGGTTTACCCCCACTCATGGGGTATCAGCGTACTCAGGAGAAACTGGACAACAACTTTTGGGGTCCAATTTCTCCTGTAACCCTTGGGAAAATAAAAAATTCTGGGCTAAATAATTATTTTTGAGGAAAGAAAATGTATTTATTATTTTCACGGCTCTGCATTATAAACTTCTATGAAGCACTTGGGGGTTCAAAGTGCTCCCCACACATCTAGATAAGTTCCTTTGGGGGTCTAGTTTCCAAAATGGGGTCACTTGTGGGGGGTTTCTACTGTTAAGCCACATCAGGGGCTCTGCAAACGCAACGTGACGCCCACAGAGCATTCCATCAAAGTCTGCATTTCAAAACGTCACTACTTCACTTCCGAGCCCCGGCATGTGCCCAAACAGTGGTTTACCCCCACATATGGGGTATCAGCGTACTCAGCAGAAACTGGACAACAACTTTTGGGGTCAAATTTCTCCTGTTACCCTTGGGAAAATAAAAAATTGCAGGCTAAAAGATCATTTTTGAGAAAATAATTTTTTTTTTTTATTTTCATGGCTCTGCGTTATAAACTTTTGTGAAGCACTTGGGGGTTCAAAGTCCTCACCACACATCTAGATTAGTTCCTTTGGGGGTCTAGTTTCCAAAATGGTGTCATTTCTGGGGGATCTCCAATGTTTAGGCACACAGGGGCTCTCCAAACGTGACATGGTGTCCGCTAATGATTGGAGCTAATTTTCCATTTAAAAAGCGAAATGGCGTGCCATCCCTTCCGAGCCCTGCCGTGCGCCCAAACAGTGGTTTACCCCCACATATGGGGTATCGGCGTACTCCAGACAAACTGGACAACAATATTTGGGGTCCAATTTCTCCTATTATCCTTGGCAAAATAGGAAATTCCAGGCTAAAAAATCATTTTTGAGGAAAGAAAAATTATTTTTTATTTTCATGGCTTTGCGTTATAAACTTCTGTGAAGCACCTGGGGGTTTAAAGTGCTCAATATGCATCTAGATAAGTTCCTTGGGGGGTCTAGTTTCCAAAATGGGGTCACTTGTGGGGGAGCTCCAATGTTTAGGCACACAGGGGCTCTCCAAACGCGACATGGTGTCCGCTAACAATTGGAGCTAATTTTCCATTCAAAAAGTCAAATGGCGCGCCTTCCCTTCCGAGCCCTGCCGAGTGCCCAAACAGTGGTTTACCCCCACATATGAGGTATCGACGTACTCGGGAGAAATTGCCCAACAAATTTTATGATCCATTTTATCCTACTGCCCATGTGAAAATGAAAAAATTGAGGCGAAAAGAATTTTTTTGTGAAAAAAAAGTACTTTTTCATTTTTACAGATCAATTTGTGAAGCACCTGAGGGTTTAAAGTGCTCACTAGGCATCTAAATAAGTTCCTTGGGGGGTCTAGTTTCCAAAATGGGGTCACTTGTGGGGGAGCGCCAATGTTTAGGCACACAGGAGCTATCCAAACGCGACATGGTGTCCGCTAACGATGGAAATAATTTTTCATTCAAAAAGTCAAATGGCGCTCCTTCCCTTCCGAGCCTTACCATGTGCCCAAACAGTGGTTTACCCCCACATGTGAGGTATTGGTGTACTCAGGAGAAATTGCCCAACACATTTTAGGATCCATTTTATCCTGTTGCCTATGTGAAAATGAAAAAATTGAGGCTAAAAGAATTTTTTTGTGAAAAAAAAGTACTTTTTCATTTTTACGGATCAATTTGTGAAGCACCTGGGGGTTCAAAGTGCTCACTATGCATCTAGATAAGTTCCTTGGGGCGTCTAGTTTCCAAAATGGGGTCACTTGTGGGGGAGCTCCAATTTTTAGGCACACGGGGGCTCTCCAAACGTGACATGGTGTCCTCTAAAGAGTGCAGCCAATTTTTGATTCAAAAAGTCAAATGGTGCTCCTTCCCTTCCAAGCCCTGCCGTGCGCCCAAACAGTGGTTTACCCCCACATATGAGGTATCAGCATACTCAGGACAAATTGGACAACAACTTTCGTGGTTCAGTTTCTCCTTTTACCATTGGGAAAATAAAAAAAATTGTTGCTAAAAGATAATTTTTGTGACTAAAAAGTTAAATGTTCATTTTTTCCTTCCATGTTGCTTCTGCTGCTGTGAAGCACCTGAAGGGTTAATAAACTTCTTGAATGTGGTTTTGAGTACCTTGAGGGGTGCAGTTTTTAGAATGGTGTCACTTTTGGGTATTTTCAGCCATATAGACCCCTCAAACTGACTTCAAATGTGAGGTGGTCCCTAAAAAAAAATGGTTTTGTAAATTTCGTTGTAAAAATGACAAATCGCTGGTCAAATTTTAACCCTTATAACTTCCTAACAAAAAAAAATTTTGTTTCCAAAATTGTGCTGATGTAAAGTAAACATGTGGGAAATGTTATTTATTAACTATTTTGTGTCACATGACTCTCTGGTTTAACAGAATAAAAATTCAAAATGTGAAAATTGCGAAATTTTCAAAATTTTCGCCAAATTTCCGTTTTTATCACAAATAAACGCAGAATTTATTGACCTAAATTTACCACTAACATGAAGCCCAATATGTCACGAAAAAACAATCTCAGAACCGCTAGGATCCGTTGAAGCGTTCCTGAGTTATTACCTCATAAAGGGACACTGGTCAGAATTGCAAAAAACGGCAAGGTCTTTAAGGTCAAAATAGGCTGGGTCATGAAGGGGTTAAGGACCTTTGTGACGTCACGGTCGCGTTACCGCGACATCATCTCAGGTGATTTGCGCAATGCATCCCTGGGAACGAATGCCGCCGCGTTCACCGCTGAGAGGATTCGCAGAAATAATGAACATGCTGCGGATTTTACCGCTATGCGATTCCGCAGCGGGAAAATCCGCAGAATGGGCACAGCAACTGCGGAATCCCGTAGGATTGCATTGGAATGTGTTTTTTAATCATTTTGTAAGCGTTTCCGCTGCGGCAAAAAACGCGGCAGAAACACATAAGAAACGCAACGTGGGCACACAGCCTAAGAGTAACACCTATGTCAGTGTGGGTATGGTTTTCTTGTAATTCACTGTGGGAGAGCGTGGGGAGTCTGGACGTTAGTTCTGGGTTGGGAAGGGGAGAACTATATGGTGGTTATGTGAATGTCATTTTATGAATAATTGGTTAATATAGGTACTAATCCTGTATATGTATTGTATAATGACATGTAAAATTATCATTTTGATGTAAACTGTTGTTTGGTGTTCTATAAAGGTTTATTTAAAAAAAAAAAATGGGCACACTATTGACAAAAATGGACACACTGATGGTAATAACGGACACGCGGATGCACAACAATGATGATACCAGTACCATTTTTGTCACCTACGTGTCTAAACATGGGCATGTGAATGAGACCTTAGAAGAACTTAAAATTAAAAAGGTCCATGACTCCAGATTTTTTAACACATTTTCTATTTATTATACGGAATGTATGTGTGAATATATGTGAATAATGTATGCATATTGTTGTTTTGATATGATTTATATTGTCTTGCTATTACATTCCTGCAAAATACAACCGAGTATTAGGCGAATATACTGTAGAGACATTTTCCTTTGTACATACCTGGCTGTAACTTTACGTGCTGTCATCTCACAGGCAACAAGCTTATGTTAGACGCATCCATAGCAGCTGTGCTGAGCTCTTACAATGCTGTGGGTCACCCAACGTTTCCAATATCAGACACCTCTACAGTACAGGAATGACAGTTACGCAATATGTAAATCACCAAAACAAGTACGGTAATTTCAGCTCTAAATCCTGCAGAACTGTGAATACTGCTCTAGACCTCAGAATGGCTTACTCACAAACAGACAATTATCACTAATCCATAAGATAGGTTTTAAATGTCTTAACTCTGGACCCCTACCAATTACTGAAAGAAGGCTTCTGATATGCTGTTACGGAGCATGTTCTCCCATGCGGCTGCTGCTCAATTCATGTCTATTTCACTGTTAAATAGCCATGTTGTGTGCTTGGCTACCACTGCATGTTATATAGACACTACCAGTAGACTATGAAAGGCTCACTACAAGAAATTGTTGTCCATAGGAACACATTATGCTAGGGCTACACACAGACTTTTTGTAACGCTGTCAATTTCACCTTCAAGTACTTCTTAAACACCCATCCGTCAAATAATTTTCTTAAAGGGAACCTGTCAGCAGGATTGTGCACAGTAACCTACAGACTGATTACAATGGTACCTTGGTTGATGAAATCCGTCTTGTGGTTAAATCTTTATTTTCAGTTTTGAGTTAATGATATGCTCGTGCTTTGGGAGGTGCTTTATATGGGTCTATGTCTGAGAGGCGGCGACATCTTGGATGACAAAATTTTGTTTTTCTTCTCCAGTAAGATGGCGCCGCCGGTGCATGCGCAATAGCCGCTATTGGATCACCTATATACATCGATTACTGCGCAGGCGCAGCAGTCACCTTTTTAAAATTTGTTTTTTTTTCCTGTCGGAATAACATCAACCACATTTATTATTGGGACATTAAACATGTGATTATGCTGCAGCACAGGTGCCATGGCTAGCATCTGCCTGCAGAAGGGCTATTTTTTTTTCTTCAGTATGTACAGGTATTCATTATGCAAACTAAGGGACAGGTCACTAAGGGATCTGTGACCTGTAAGCAGTCTGCATTAGGAATACCTAGGCAGGGCACCACATGAAGACCCCCATCCTGGCCTGCCCTGGATCACGAGCATATCACTAACTCAAAACAGAAAATAAAGATTAAACAACACCCAGAAGACGGATTTCATCAACCAAGGTATCATTTTAACCCCTTTCCAACATTGGGCGTAATAGTATGCCGATGTTGGACTCACTCCCTTTGATGTGGGCTCCGGCTCTGAGCCCACATTTTTTTCGGCACATGTCAGCTGTTTCAAACAGCTGACATGTGCCTCTAACAACCGCAGGTGGAATCGCGATTCACCCGCGGCTGATAACTAGTTAAATGTCGCTGTCCATCTCTGACAGTGGCATGTAGCACTTTCTTCCGGCAAGCACACCGGAAATTCCGCCCATCGGCGCCCGTGTCACATGACCGCTGGTCACCAATGGGTTGGCATGACATCCAGAGGTCTCCAGCAGACCTCTGTGATTCACTGCCGGATTGTATAGGCATCGCCCAGTGGCTGGCGCTCAAAACAAGTGAGCAATTCTGCTCCATACAGGCAATCTGATCATCACCTGTATGTAGCAGAGCCGATGGGGTTATGGCAGCTTCTAGTCTCCCATGGAGACTATTGAAGCATGCCAGAAAAAAAATGTTTTTAAAAATATTAAAAAAGTATAAAAGTTCAAATCACCCTCTTTTCTTCCCATTCAAAATAAAACAATAAAAAAAATCAAACATACGTACACATGTTTGTTTTCGCCGCTTTAAGAATCGCCTGATCTATCAATATAAAAAAGAATTAACCCGATCGCTAAACGGCATAACGAGAAAAAAAGTAAAAACGCTAGAATTACCTTTTTTTTTGGTCTCCGCATCATTGCATTAAAGGGAACCTGTCACCCCCGTTTTTTGAGATTGAGATATAAATACTGTTAAATAGGGCCTGCGCTGTGCGTTACTATAGTGTATGTAGTGTACCCTGATTCCCCACCTACGCTGCGCAATACATTACCACGCACGTTGAGGTGACTAATCCACTGTGGGCACGTGAACAAGGAGCGCGCGATCTGCGCTATCACCCCCTGTCATCGGTGGGGGCGGCCATCTTCCTGGGGCCGCGCGTGCGCAGATGTAGTGCTCTGCTGCATGGGGCTTCAGGAAAATGGCCGCGGGATGCCGCGCGTGCGCAGATGGAGATCGCGGCGGCCATTTTCCCAAAGCCGAGATGCAAACTCGGCTTTGGGAAAATGGCCGCCGCGATCTCTTGTGCGCACACGCGGCATCCCGCGGCCATTTTCCTGAAGCCCCGTGCAGCAGAGCACTACATCTGCGCACGCGCGGCCCCAGGAAGATGGCCGCCCCCACCGATGACAGGGGGTGATAGCGCAGATCGCGCGCTCCTTGTTCACGTGCCCACAGTGGATTAGTCACCTCAACGTGCGGACACCACTACGCCACCAACATAAAGCTGAGGAAGAAACAGCGCTGTGAACACGCCCACCCGACCTGACCAGCCTGATTGACAGGCGAAAACGGTGACTTTGGTAATATATTGCGCAGCGTAGGTGGGGAATCAGGGTACACTGCATACACTATAGTAACGCACAGCGCAGGCCCTATTTAACAGTATTTATATCTCAATCTCAAAAAACGGGGGTGACAGGTTCCCTTTAAAATGCAGTAACGGGCGATCAAAATATCGTAACTTCTCCAAAATGGTATAATTAAAAACGTCAGCTCGGCGTGCAAAAAATAACCCCTCACCCGACCCGAGATCACGAAAACGACGCTATGGGTATCAGAAAATGGCACATTTTTTAAAATTTCTTTTTAACAAACTTTGGAATTTTTTTCATCACTTAAATAAAAAAGATCCTAGACATGTTTGGCGTCTGTGAACATGTAATGACCTGGAGAATCATAATAGCATGTCAGTTTTAGCATTTAGTGAACCTAGAAAAAAAAAAGCGCACCAAAAAACAACTGTGGGATTGCACTTTTTTTTTGCAATTTCACTGTACTTGAAATTTTTTTTCCTATTTTCCAGTACATGATATGTTAAAACCATTGGTGTTGTTCAAAAGTACAACTCATTCCGCAAAAAAACAAGCCCTCACAAGGCCATATTAAATGAAAAATAAAAAAGTTATGACTCTGGGAAGAAGGGGAGCAAAAAACGAAAATGCAAAAACTAAAATACCTACGGGGTTAAGGGATTAACCAGTATAATGGCGCCCACTTGACACTGTCTGTAGGATACTGTGCACAATCCTGCTGACAGGTTCTTTTTAAGTTCCCTCTTGAGTCTCCTTGCTTCTTGGTTTCTGGCAGGACAGGCACTCCTCCTTAACAGTTTCATAGAATTATAGTATTAGTAGAAATATAAAGCTCAGCACAAGTTATGCTGTAACACGTTCAGTTCTTAGGCTAGTTTCACACTAGTGTTTATCCGGCTGCGGCGGGATGCGGACTCTATCCGTCAAGCCCCGCCCATTGCAGCGCCTCTTCTTACAGCTCCGCTTATGGCTGCGTGCGACGTACGCACCCCATCTTTAACATTGGGTACGCAGGCCATGCCGCTGTATGCGGATGCCGCCACATGCGTCGTTTTGAAGGTGCGGCATCTGCACAAAAATGCAACATGTTGCGTTCGGTGCAAGTCGTCGCACCGTCAAAACGACGCATGCGGCTGCATCTGCATACAGCAGCATGGCCTGCGTACCCAATGTTAACCCCTTTCTGACATGGGACGTACTATCCCGTCGAGGTGGGGTGGGCCCCCATGACCACGGACGGGATAGTACGTCCAGCGCGATCGGCGGCGCTCACGGGGGGAGCGCCGCCGATCGCGGCTGGGTGTCAGCTGTTTATCGCAGCTGACATCCGGCACTATGTGCCAGGAGCGGTCACGGACCGCCCCCGGCACATTAACCCCTGGCACACCGCGATCAAAGATGATCGCGATGTGCCGGCGGTATAGGGAAGCTTCCCGCAGGGAGGGGGCTCCCTGCGGGCTTCCCTGAGCCCCCCGCAGCAACGCGATGTGATCGCGTTGCTGCGAGGGTCTCACCTCCCTCCCTGCTTCCTCCAGCCCCGGATCCAAGATGGCCGCGGATCCGGGTCCTGCAGGGAGGGAGGTGGCTTCACAGAGCCTGCTCAGAGCAGGCACTGTGAAGGCTGCAGCGCTGCATGTCAGATCAGTGATCTGACAGAGTGCTGTGCAAACTGTCAGATCACTGATCTGTGATGTCCCCCCCTGGGACAATGTAAAAAAGTTAAAAAAAATTTTTTCAAAATGTGTAAAAAAAAATAAATTCCTAAATAATGAAAAAAAAAATATTATTCCCCTATATACATTTCTTTATCTAAATAAAAAAAAACAAACAATAAAAGCACACATATTTAGTATCGCCGCGTCCGTAACGACCCGACCTATAAAACTGGCCCACTAGTTAACCCCTTCAGTAAACACCGTAAGAAAAAAAAAAAAAGAGGCAAAAAACAACGCTTTATTATCATACCGCCGAACAAAAAGTGGAATAACACGCGATCAAAAAGACAGATATAAATAACCATGATACTGCTGAAAGTGTCATCTTGTCCCGCAAAAAACGAGCCGCCATACAGCATCATCAGCAAAAAAATAAAAAAGTTATAGTCCTGAGAATAAAGCGATTAAAAAATAATTATTTTTTCTATAATAGTTTTTATCGTATAAAAGCGCCAAAACATAAAAAAATGATATAAATGAGGTGTCGCTGTAATCGTACTGACCCGAAGAATAAAACTGCTTTATCAATTTTACCAAACGTAGAACGGTATAAACGCCTCCCCCAAAAGAAATTCATGAATAGCTGGTTTTTGGTCATTCTGCCTCGCAAAAATCGGAATAAAAAGCGATCAAAAAATGTAACGTGCCCGAAAATGTTACCAATAAAAACGTCAACTCGTCCCGCAAAAAACAAGACCTCACATGACTCTGTGGACCAAAATATGGAAAAATTATAGCTCTCAAAATGTGGTAACGCAAAAAATATTTTTTGCAATAAAAAGCGTCTTTCAGTGTGTGACGGCTGCCAATCATAAAAATCCGCTAAAAAACCCGCTATAAAAGTAAATCAAACCCCCCTTCATCACCCCCTTAGTTAGGGAAAAATTAAAAAAATGTATTTATTTCCATTTTTCCATTAGGGTTAGGGCTAGGGTTAGGGCTACGGTTAGGGCTAGGGTTAGGGTTAGGGCTAGGGTTAGGGCTATGGTTAGGGCTAGGGTTAAGGCTACAGTTAGGGTTGGGGCTAAAGTTAGGGTTAGGGCTACAGTTTGGGTTGGGGCTAAAGTTAGGGTTGAGGCTAGGGTTAAGGCTACAGTTAGGGTTGGGGCTAAAGTTATGGTTAGGGTTTAGATTACATTTACAGTTGGGAATAGGGTTGGGATTAGGGTTAGGTGTGTGTCAGGGTTAGAGGTGTGGTTAGGGTTACTGTTGGGATTAGGGTTAGGGGTGTGTTTGGATTAGGGTTTCAGTTATAATTGGGGGGTTTCCACTGTTTAGGCACATGAGGGGCTCTCCAAACGCGACATGGCGTCCGATCTCAATTCCAGCCAATTCTGCGTTGAAAAAGTAAAACAGTGCTCCTTCCCTTCCGAGCTCTCCCGTGTGCCCAAACAGGGGTTTACCCCAACATATGGGGTATCAGCGTACTCAGGACAAATAGGACAACAACTTTTGGGGTCCAATTTCTCCTGTTACCCTTGGGAAAATACAAAACTGGGGGCTAAAAAATAATTTTTGTGGGAAAAAAAAAGATTTTTTATTTTCACGGCTCTGCGTTATAAACTGTAGTGAAACACTTGGGGGTTCAAAGTTCTCACAACACATCTAGATACGTTCCATGGGGGTCTAGTTTCCAATATGGGGTCACTTGTGGGGGGTTTCTACTGTTTAGGTACATTAGGGGCTCTGCAAACGCAATGTGACACCTGCAGACCATTCCATCTAAGTCTGCATTCAAATGGCACTCCTTCCCTTCCGAACCCTCCCATGCGCCCAAACGGTGGTTCCCCCCACATATGGTGTATCATCGCACTCAGGACAAATTGGGCAACAAATTTTGGGGTCCACTTTCTCCTGTTACCCTCGGGAAAATACAAAACTGGGGGCTAAAAAAATAATTTTTGTGGGAAAAATGTTTTGTTTTAATTTTACGGCTCTGCATTATAAACTTCTGTGAAGCACTTGGTGGGTCAAAGTGCTCACCACACATCTAGATAAGTTCCTTAGGGGGTCTACTTTCCAAAATGGTGTCACTTGTGGGGGGTTTCAATGTTTAGGCACATAAGGCACAGTGGCTCTCCAAACGCAACATGGCGTCCCATCTCAATTCCTGTCAATTTTGCATTGAAAAGTCAAACGGCGCTCCTTCCCTTCCGAGCTCTCCCATCCGCCCAAACAGTGTTTTACCCCCACATATGGGGTATCAGCGTACTCAGGACAAATTGTACAACAACTTTTGGGGTCCAATTTCTTCTCTTACCCTTGGGAAAATAAAAAATTGGGGGCGGAAAGTTAATTTTTGTGAAAAAATATGATTTTTTATTTTTACGGTTCTACATTATAAACTTCTGTGAAGCACTTGGTGGGTCAAAGTGCTCACCACACATCTAGATAAGTTCCTTAAGGGGTCTACTTTCCAAAATGGTGTCACTTGTGGGGGGTTTCAATGTTTAGGCACATCAGGGGCTCTCCAAACGAAACATGGCGGCCCATCTCAATTCCAGTCAAGTTTGCATTGAAAAGTCAAATGGTTCTCCTTCGCTTCCGAGCTCTGCCATGCGCCCAAACAGTGGTTTACCCCCACATGTGGGGTATTGTCGTGCTCAGGACAAATTGTACAACAATGTTTGGGGTCTATTTTCTCTTGTTACCCTTGGTAAAATTAAACAAATTGGAGCTGAATTAAATTTTTTGTGAAAAAAAGTTAAATGTTCATTTTTATTTAAACATTCAAAAAATTCCTGTGAAGCACCAGAAGGGTTAATAAACTTCTTGAATATGGTTTTGAGCACCTTGAGGGGTGTAGTTTTTAGAATGGTGTCAGACTTGGGTATTTTCTATCATATAGACCCCTCAAAATGACTTCAAATGAGATGTGGTCCCTAAAATAAAATGGTGTTGTAAAAATGAGAAATTGCTGGTCAACTTTTAACCCTTATAACTCCCTAAAAAAAAAAAATTTTGGTTCCAAAATTGTGCTGATGTAAAGTAGACATGTGGGAAATGTTACTTATTAAGTATTTTGTGTGACATAGCTCTGTGATTTAATTGCATAAAAATTCAAAGTTGGAAAATTGCGAAATTTTCAAAATTTTCGCCATATTTCTGTTTTTTTCACAAATAAACGCAGGTAATATCAAAGAAATTTTACCATTGTCATGAAGTACAATATGTTACGAGAAAACAATGTCAGAATCACTGGGATCCGTTGAAGCCTTCCAGAGTTATAACCTCACAAAGGGACAGTGGTCAGAATTGTAAAAATTGGCCCGGTCATTAACGTGCAAACCACCCTTGGGGGTAAAGGGGTTAAAGATAGGATGTGCACACCGCATGCAGCCATAGGCAGAGCTGAACAAAGAGGCCCGGCAGTGGGCGGGTTTTCACGAAGAAAGTCCACATCTCTCCGCAGCCCGGATAAAAGCTAGTGTGAAACTAGCCTTAGTGGTTTGTTCTGGAGAACACACTGCTATAACTGTTTATATATAGAGATAACAGAGCAGTTGAACAAGCACACAGTTTCAGACAGTGAGAGCTGTTATTAGAACTGCTCTGGGGGAAGCCGATCGTGGGGCTGGTGATTTTGTAAGATTTATTACACACATTGTTCTGCAGTAATCAAAATATAATATAACTCTGCTTGCACTATATACAGCTCTACAGCATACATATTATACCCTCACTGAGCTCTGTATATGCCACACTCCGCTGTACAAGAGGAAGTTTATACAGGCATGCTGCTGTGGAACATACAAATCATGTGCATAAACAACACTGCAACACATACATTTACAAATCATTGCTGTGTGCACAGTGCGTGTACATACTCAGCACTGCTGCACGAACAATGCATATACATAAACAATATATATAATACATTTAGGTTATGTGCACACGTTGCAGAATTTCCGCTGAAATTTCCGCGGCAATTCTGCAACTCCCTGCCGCGGGAAATACGCATGCAGTTATTGGCATGCATATTCCCGCTAAACACTAGCGTTTTGCAAGTGTAATTAGCTTGCAGAATGCTAGCGTTTTCCAAGCGACCTGTAGCATCACTTGGAAAACTGATTGACAGGTTTGGCACACTTGTCAAACATATTGTCAGAATCGCTGAACACCTGGTGGCAATCACGTGCACACAGCTTCTGTGCGCGCAAAATCGCCTAGACGTGTCCATTTGCCCATTGTTGGTAAGTACTTACCTACCTGAACGTATGGATACGTCCAATGTAGTGAAGTAACATCGTTATTAAGGTTGAAGGAAGACTTTTAAGTCCATCTAGTTCAAACCATAGCCTAACCTAACATGCCCTAACATGTTGATCCAGAGGAAGGCAAAGAAAAACCCATGTGCCAAAGAGTAAGCTCCAAATTGAGGAAAAAAATTCTTTCCTGACTCCACATATGGCAATCAGACTAGTTCCCTGGATTAACGCCCTATCAAGGAATCTAGCATATATAACTTGTAACATTATACTTTTCAAGAAAGGCATCTAGTCCCCTCTTAAATTTAAGTAAAGGAATCACACATTACAACATCATAAGGTAGAGAGTTCCATAGTCTAACTGCTCTTACAGTAAAGAATCTGCGTCTGTTATTATGCTTAAACCTTCTTTCCTCCAGACGTAGAGGATGCCCCCTTGTACCTATCTCAGGTCTATGATTTAAAAGATCTTTGTACTGTCCCCTTATATATTTATACATTAACATAAGATCACCCCTTAGCCTTCGTTTTTCCAAACTAAATAGCCCCAAGTGTAATAACCTATCTTGGTATTGCAGACCCCCGAGTCCTTTAATAACCTTGGTCGCTCTTCTCTGCACCCGCTCTAGTTCAGCTATGTCTTATACACCAGAGATCAGAACTGTACACAGTATTCTAAGTGTGGTCGAACTAGTGACTTGTATAGAGGTAAAATTATGTTCTCCTCATGAGCATCTATGCCTCTTTTAATGCATCCCATTATTTTATTTGCCTTTGTAGCAGCTGCCTGACACTTAGTGGCCACTGAACATGAGTTTGTCATCCACCCATACACCCAGGTCTTTTTCATTGACGGTTTTGCGCAGAGTTTTAGAATTAAGCACATAGTTATACATCTTATTACTTCTACCCAAGTGTGTGACCTTACATTTATCCCCATTAAAGCTCATTTGCCATTTATCGGCCCAAGCTTTTAGTTTACATAAATCATCCTGTAATATAAAATTGTCCTCCTCTGTATTGATTACCCTGCAGAGTTTAGTGTCATCTGCAAATATTGAAATTCTACTCTGTATGTCCCCTACAAGGTCATTTAATAAATATGCTAAAAACAAGAGGGCCCAATACTTACCTCTTCATAGAAATTGAGCAGATTAGTCTGACAGGAACGGTCCCTAGTAAACCCGTGTTGATATTGGGTCATGAGGTTATTCCTCCTCAGATACTCCAGTATAGCATCTCTTAAGGTACCTTCACACATAACGATATTGTTAACGATATCGTTGCATTTTGTGACGTAGCAACGATATCGTTAATGAAATCGTTATGTGTGACAGCGACCAACGATCAGGCCCCTGCTGGGAGATCGTTGGTCGCTGAAGAAAGTCCAGAACTTTATTTCGTCGCTGGATCGGCGTGTGTGACACCGATCCAGCGATGTCTTCACTGGTAACCAGGGTAAACATCGGATAACTAAGCGCAGGGCCGCGCTTAGTAACCCGATGTTTACCCTGGTTACCATCCTAAAAGTAAAAAAACAAACAGTACATACTTACCTAACGCTGTCTGTCCTCCAGCGCTGTGCTCTGCACTCCTCCTGCACTGGCTGTGAGCGTCGGTCAGCCGGAAAGCAGAGCGGTGACGTCACCGCTCTGCTTTCCGGCCGCTATGCTCACACAGACAGTACAGGAGGAGTGCAGAGAAGCAGATCGCCGGGGACAGACAGCGGTAGGTAAGTATGTACTGTTTGTTTTTTTTACTTTTAGGATGGTAACCAGGGTAAACATCGGGTTACTAAGCGCGGCCCTGCGCTTAGTTACCCGATGTTTACCCTGGTTACCGGCATCCTTGGTCGCTGGAGAGCGGTCTGTGTGACAGCTCTCCAGCGACCAAACAGCGACGCTGCAGCGATCCGGATCGTTGTCGGTATCGCTGCAGCGTCGCTTAATGTGAAGGGGCCTTTAGAATACCCTCCAGGATTTTACCCACAATAGAGGTTAAGCTTACTGGCCTATAATTTCCGAGTTCAGTTTTTGTCCCCTTTTTGAATATTGGCACCACATTTGCTATACGCCAGTCCTGTGGTACAGACCCTGTTATTATGGACTCTTTAAGGATTAAAAATAATGGTCTATCAATGACTGTACTTAATTCCTGCAGTACTCGGGGGGGTCTATCCAGGGTTGAACTGGCCCACCATAGAACTGTAGAATCTTCCGGTGGGCCCTGGTTTCTCCTTTAGGAGAGTTCATAGTGCAAACCTTGCAGTTGCTATGGGGCTCTTCAGTGGGGGTGAAAGGTAGACCCTCAGAATCAAATCCTCCGGTGGGTCCAATGTTCTTCTGTCTGACAATGGGTGTATCACAGTCGGGCCTGGAGATTTGTCAATTTTAGTGATTTTTAGACGCCGCCATACTTCCTGCTGGGTTAAGCAGGTGACACTTAATGGGGAATTTTTGTTATCACTGATCATATTTTCTGCCATGGAATTTTCTTGTGTAAATACTGATGGAAAAAAGTCATTTAGCATATTGGCTTTTTCCTCATCCACTATTTCACCCAGACTATTTTTAAGGGGGCCAACACTATCATTTTTTAGTTTCTTAATATTTACTTAGTTAAAGAATATTTTGGGATTATTTTTACTCTCTCTGGCAATCGGTCTCTCTGTCTCAATTTTTGCTGCCTTGATTTGCTTTTTTAATGCCTCATCACTACCTACAGTACTTCCTTTAATTCTCTAAATGCTTTCTTTTTGTCACTTATTGCGCCCCTTACAGCTCTATTTAGCCATATTGGTTTCCTCCTATTTCTTGTATGTTTATTCCCATACTGTATATACTATGCACAGATCCTATCCAGGATGCTAATAAACGTCTCCCATTTTCTTTGTGTATTTTTATGTCTCAGGATATCGTCCCAGTTAATTGCACCAAGATCATCTCTTATCGGTTGGAAATTTGCCCTCCTGAAGTTTAGTGTCCTTGTAACCCTCTACTACACATCTTATTAAAGGATACATGAAAACTTATTATTCTGTGATCACTATTCCCCAAGTGACCCCCAACCCTTATATTTGCTATGCGGCCTGGCCTGATGGTTAATATTAGGTCTAGCAGTGCCTCCTTCTTGTTGGGTCCTGAACCACTTGTGAAAGATAATTGTCTCTCATAGTTGTCAAAAAATGATTACCTTTGCTGGAACTGCAGATTTCCGTTCTCCAATCTATTTCAGGGTAGTTGAAGTCCCCCATAATAAAGATACACGCCTCCCGCTCTCTTATCTGTACATTCATTTCTGAACAGGCCATAGCCCTGCAAGTTAACAGCTCTCATCAGCCATGTCCCACTATGTCATAATTATGCTCCAACAACATTAATTCTAATTCGTCCATTTTGTTGGCGAGGCTTCTTGCATTAGTATGCATCCACATATCTCTCTGTACCTCTATTCTTTCTTAACTTATTAATTGTTCTAACCCCACCCCACATGCCACCGCCACCCCCAAACTTCCTTATTTGTGCCTAGGTCTCTATCTGCACTAACTTCCCCTCCTATAAAATGAATACCCTCCCCCCATTCCCTAGTTTAAACACTTCTCCAACCTTCTAGCACAGCTGCACCTTCCCCATTGAGGTGCAGCCCTTACCTAGCGTAGAACCTGTAGCCAACTGAGAAGTCGGCCCAGTTCTGCAGGAACCCAAACCCCTCCTTCCTACACCAATTCTTGAGCCACTTATTAACCTTCCTAATCTCCCTTTGCCTCTCTGGCGTGGCACGTCGTACAGGCAGTATTTTGGAAAATACCATGTTGTAGGTCCTTGCTTTCAGCTTGCAGCCTATTTCCCTGAAATTATCTTTAAGGACCTTCCACCTACCTCTAACTTTGTCATTTGTGCCAGTGTGCACCATGACCGCTGGGTCCTCACGGTCATGAAGGAGAAAAAGGCCACGTTGAGTGCTCAATATCTGCCTCATGATATTACAGAATTTACTGTCCTATAAAGTTTAGTGCTTTTGTTTTTCAACCTAATTATAAGCTTTATGTGCCGTAAATATATTTACAAAATATTATCATCATGGGGGAACTGCATTTTGATTACACATGTGAGAGGAACATAATCCAGGTGGAGAATACCCATCAGTTTTAAAGACATAAGAATATGTACGACTTTAAATTTGTTTCGTTAAAATAAATCTTGAAGTCATAGGATTTTATCTAATGTTAATGGAAATTCCATAATATGTTTTAACATGCAGATTGAAGTGCTCCAGGAGTCATAATTAGTGTAACATTGGCAAGGGAAGCAAATGCTCAGGGTCTTTAGGGACTTAGACGAGCAATAATGCACACAATTTACTATTAGATATATCTCACTGATGCAGTTCTTCTTTAGCTAGTTCCAATTATCAGAGTGTAAATTAAAGTTTGAATGACAGTGAAGGAAAGAAAAACTACCAGTTATCGTGTTGATATATTAGACTTCTCGAAAGCAGTTGTATTTGTTTCCCTTGTTTGCATTCAATTACAACTTGATTTTGTAAGGTTTTCTTAATATGCTTTGAATGAATTGGTAGGTTACGCTCATATTTTCCTTTAACCTACAAAAACCCTATGTTAATTTGCATTGCCTTAACTGAATACGAGCTTGTTCACTCGTAGCATTTTTGCTACTTTTTTCCTGCATTCAGTTTTTTGTTTTTTTTGGGGGGCTGAAAGTAACCCTCGGCTTATACTCAAGTCATACCCAGGGGTCGGCAGGGGAGGGGGAGCGGAGCTGTGTAATCATTTTCACCTGCTCCTGTCTCGGTGTCCCTCATTCTCTGGGCGCTGACAGCTTCTTCCTTTAGTGAGCGGTCACATGGTACCGCTCATTACAGTAATGAATATGGACCCGACTCCACTTCCATAGGGGTGGAGCCGCATATTCATTACTGTAATGAGTGGTACCATGTGACCGCTCACTACAGGAAGAAGCTGCCGGCGTCGGGGAACAGACACGAAGGGACCGCGCCAGGAGCAGGTGAGTATGACGGGGGGCAGTGCACGATATTCACCTTCTCCCTGTTCCACCATCATTACCGTTGTCTTTCCCGTCCTCTGCACTGATGCACTGGCCAGAGGGTGCGGTGACGCGATTAGTGTTGTGTGCCACCCTCTGCCTGAACGTCAGTGCAGAGGACAGGGAAGACAGATCGGCGGTCGGCAGTGGAACGGGAAAGGTGAGTATAGCAAGTGCCGGGGGCCTGAGAGGTGAGTATGTATTTTTTTTTTTTATACAGAGTATACTTATCCACCATGTAGTTCCATAATCATTCCAGCCAAAGCAAAAGAGAGCCTCCAAGCACATGTGTTGCCCCTTTTATGTATAGCCAAGAAGAGGTGTGTTCAGCCCCAGGTGTGTGGGGATGAGGTCACAAGTCTATTGTCCACTGGCAAACGTACATCTCCTCAATAACCTGTCTTACCAGCTCATGGCAGACCTACTTTGCAATACTGCAAGCTGGAGGATGGGCTTCGCTCCCCAGTGTGGGGGTGTATATACACAAAACATGGATTAAACACATCTCAATATAAAGATATACAGTACAGACCAAAAGTTTGGGGACACCTTCTCATTTAAAGATTTTTCTGTATTTTCATGACTATGAAAATTGTACATTTACAGTGAAGGCATTAAAACTATGAATTGGCACATGTGGAATTATATACTTACGAAAAAAGTGTGAAACAACTGAAATTATGTCTTATATTCTAGGTTCTTCAAAGTAGCCACCTTTTGCTTTGATGACTGCTTTGCACACTCTTGGCATTCTCTTGATGAGCTTCAAGAGGTAGTCACCGGGAATGGTTTTCACTTCACAGGTGTGCCCTGTCAGGTTTAATAAGTGTGGTTTATGCCTTATAAATGGGGTTGGGACCATCAATTGTGTTGTGCAGAAAACTGGTGGATACACAGCTGATAGTCCTACTGAATATAGAAGATGCTAAGCACAGCCTAAATAGGGGAGGTGCACAGTCACAGGTGCCCAAACCTGAACGTATACAATATAAAGTGACTAGCACACTCCAGGGTGTTGTGATGCAAAAAAGTGGGGATTTATTACATACAGACACTGACGTACTGGCGTACTGACAGCTCTTTTAAGCCTCAGCGCCACCTATTATTCTGACTCACCGTCAGTTGACCAGCCTGGTTCTGTTTCCTCCCGGCTTGTTGCCCTTTTTTTCCAGCATGTCTGATTGATGCAAATCCGAGTATTCTATTGTTTTTGGGGCCATACAAGTATACAATTATACCTAGCACACTGATGAAGGTCCAGTATCGACCGAAACGTTTGTGATTTACTGTATGTAATAAATCCCCACTTTTTTGCATCACAACATCCTGGAGTGTGCTAGTCACTTTATATTGTAGTCCTACTGAATAGACTGTTAGAATTTGTATTATGGCAAGAAAAAAGCAGCTAAGTAAAGAAAAACGAGTGGCCATCATTACTTTAAGAAATTAAGGTCAGTCAGTCCGAAAAATTGGGAAAACTTTGAAAGTGTCTCCAAGTGCAGTGGCAAAAACCATCAAGCGCTACAAAGAAACTGGCTCACATGAGGACCACCCCAGGAAAGGAAGGCTAAGAGTCACCTCTGCTTCTGAGGATAAGTTTATCCGAGTCACCAGCCTCAGAAATCGCAGGTTAACAGCAGCTCAGATTAGAGACCAGGTCAATGCCACACAGAGTTCTAGCAGCAGACACATCTCTACAACAACTGTTAAGAGGAGACTTTGTGCAGCAGGCCTTCATGGTAAAATAGCTGCTAGGAAACCACTGCTAAGTACAGGCAACAAGCAGAAGAGACTTGTTTGGGCTAAAGAACACAAGGAATGGACATTAAGCCAGTGGAGATATGTGCTTTGGTCTGATGAGTCCATACTTGAGATCTTTGGTTCCAACCACCGTGTCTTTGTGCGATGCAGAAAAGGTGAACAGATGGACTCTACATGCCTGGTTCCCACCGTGAAGCATGGAGGAGATGGTGTGGGGGTGCTTTGCTGGTGACACTGTTGGGGATTTATTAAAAATTGAAGGCATACTGAACCAGCATGGCTACCACAGCATCTTGCAGTGGCATGCTATTCCATCCGGTTTGCGTTTAGTTGGACCATCATTTATTTTGCAACAGGACAATAACCCCAAACACACCTCCAGGCTGGGTAAGGGCTATCTGACCAAGAAGGAGAGTGATGCGGTGCTACGCTGGACCTGAACCCAATCGAGATGGTTTGGGGTGAGCTAGACCGCAGAGTGAAGGCAAAAGGACCAACAAGTTCTAAGCATCTCTGGGAACTTTTTCAAGGTTGTTGGAAGACCATTCCCGGTGACTACCTCTTGAAACTTTGAAGAACCTAGAGTATAAGACATAATTTCAGTTGTTTCACAGTTTTTTGTTACATATATAATTCCACATGTGTTAATTCATAGTTTTGATGCCTTCAGTGTGAATGTACAATTTTCATAGTCATGAAAATACAGAAAAATCTTTAAATGAGAAGGTGTGTCCAAACTTTTGGTCTGTATTGTACATTTTTGGGCACTTCCTTTCTACATTCCCCCTGTTGTCGAGAACACGACAATGAACTTTGAGGGAAATGTTGTGCTTGGATTTGTTTGCCTGCTCAACCCCATTTATAATTAGTGACAGTTCAGGATGGAATGAAGTATAATTCTGCACTTAGGTACCTAGACATCATCCACATAGCTCTTCCCTGCCGTTCACCATAACCCACATCTCTATCCACAGAGTACACCTACTTCTTCTTTCTTGGATCTTAATCAAAGTCTTATTGTTGTCAAAGTCTATTTGCTATGTCTTTTCTTGTCAATCTTCAGATATCCAGCTATGCCAAAGCCATCTTTCTCCATTTGTGACTGGTCAGACTCTGGAACAGCTTCACCCTCAGTCCATAGTTCATTCAACATCATCCTGTGTGCACCCTTCACCTTGCCAGACTTCACGTTACTCTCCTATAGCTTGATTCAGCAGGATTTTGAGTATGTCTGGCATGATAAGACTGCTGAATGTCACAGGTTTTTTTTTTTTTTTCCCTCTGGGCCTCGCAGACTCAGGCACTGGAAACAGCTTGACTCAGGCACTGGAAACGACTTTCATCAGACATGCATCAGACACGACTTCCATCAGGCAGTTCTCCTGTAGTCTTGATTGAAGATCATTGATGAGGTTCCTCCATGAATAGATACGCAGATCTTTACTAGGCAGGTCAGAATTTCTTGAGTAGGGGGTGATGTCACAATACTTAAGTTGACTGCGGGAAGAATACCGTCTAGTTCTAACCGACATTCAATCCATCCCTTACGAACTTTACCATTGCTAAGGTTAAAATGGGAAATAACTTAGAAGCTGAGAGGACCTGTCCCTAGAGAACCTTACTCTTATTCCCCATTCACACCAAACACATATTGCAATTCCATAATGCTTATAGAGACTTAAGCTAAAATAGCATGGCTGTTAATGATCCAAAATGCCCATGCAGATCATTGATCCACGTACAGTTGGAGTTATCTACTGGCTGTAAATGCATGAACACCTCTGCATGAACACACTTACTGAGTATGTCCATGTACAGGTAGTCCTGTACTTACACCTAAAGTGTCTATATGCACACATATAGAATTACTTCACAGTAACATGACAATGAATAGAACATCATTATTTATATACTATATATATATTGGATTCGGGGTAAAAGACTGGATTTTTCTTATGTCCTTAACACCATTCTCTGGCTGAGTAAATGGTGCTCAACCTGACTTCCGAGCAGTTGGGTGTCCAGTTTTTTGGTTCTCTTGCAGATAATAACAGTCCAATATATATAAAATAATGACCAGGAGAAAAATGACAGGAAGACATGGCGTTGGGTTTTATTACAGTCTCCTCCTCATGGCTTTAATTTGAGAGGAGATGTTTCAGCTCCGCACCAAACGTAAGACTGGTGTTCTGGAGTCTCTCAGGGGCATCTGGGCAATAGGTCAACACTTCTCTGGAGTAATAGGTGCTCTTCTACATAGATACCTAAAATAGGACTAAAGGGACAATGCACTCTGGGAGATCCCCCCAGTGCAGTTAATAAACATCCTTATTTGATGCTTTCATGTCCCATCAAACTCACTCATTCTTTATACTTTTACTTCAGGGTGACCTCCCCCTGTTAACCTTTCTTGAGCTGCCCAGTAATTAGCTAATGCCTCAACTCTCCTGAACCCCACAAAATGAATGCAATTTTCTTATAGTACGGTCCTAGTCAATTGCCTCTGTTTCCTATACAGACACCCCTACCAGTTTTCCACAATTCAAAAGAGTAACATACAACCCTCGCAGCTACTTAACACCCTAGGAAAACTAAACGTAAAACTAAGGTACACTGGCTTTAGTTGTATCCTGCATCAGGTCTTAAACAAAACCATGTTATCCATCCAAACTTCAAGGTCAGCACACAGTATAACACGACACTCCCTCGTGTACGTCCGTTATCTGTCCATCCTTCTCCGCCTGTCTTAGTTCACGTAACAACACCTTTTATCCAATCTAAGATGCACAGGAAAGCAAAGTCAATTTTCACTGTTGAATTTCAAGGCCTAGGTGAACACACACCGCCCTACCTATATTAGTTCAAGCAACAAATCGGAGCATCCATGGATGTGACTATTATTAAATGAACCAGAAAAACATTAACACCCTTAGGAAAACTTATCTTAAAAGTAAGGTACACTGACTTTAGTTGTGTCCTGCATCAGGTCTTAAACAGAGCCATGTTATCCGTCCAAACTTCAAGATCTTAGTATCACACAGTATAACATGACACTCCATCGTGTACGTCCGTTATATGTCCATGCTTCTTCGCCTGTCTTAGTTCACATAACAACATCCTTTATCCAATCTAAGATGCACAGGAAAACAAACAAAGTCAATTTTACAGTTGAACTTCAAGGCCTAGGTGAACACACACCTCCCTACCTATCATAGTTCAAGCAACAAATCAGGGCATCCATGGATGTGACTCTTTTATCCTGTGATCTGTGTTACTCTTATCATTATGAATTCTATGGAAAACTGGAGCTAAAAAAACAAGTACCTCATTTACTTCACGGGGGGTCTGATAGAAAACAGCAAATAACCAACAACTACCAAATCCTGCTATCATTGCAATCATAATGAACCTCAGCTAAGGGTACTGTCACAGAGTGGCACTTTTGTCGCTACGACGGTACGATTCGTGACGTTCCAGCGATATCCATACGATATCGCTGTGTCTGACACGCAGCAGCGATCAGGGATCCTGCTGAGAATCGTACGTCGTAGCAGATTGTTTGGAACATTCTTAAGTCGCTGGATCTCCCGCTGTCATCGCTAGATCGGTGTGTGACACCGAACTAGTGATGCGTTCGCTTGTAACCAGGGTAAACATCGGGTTACTAAGCGCAGGGCCGCGCTTAGTAACCCGATGTTTACCCTGGTTACCAGCGTAAATGTAAAAAAAAACAAACAGTACATACTTACATTCCGGTGTCCGTCAGGTCCCTTGCCGTCTGCTTCCCGCACTCACTGACTGCCGGCCGTAAAGTGAAAGCAGAGCACAGCGGTGATGTCACCGCTGTGCTGTGCTTTCACTTTACGGCCAGCAGTCAGTGAGTACGGGAAGCAGACGGCAAGGGACAGACACCGGAATGTAAGTATGTAGTGTTTGTTTTTTTTTACGCTGGTAACCAGGGTAAACATCGAGTTACTAAGCGCGGTCCTGCGCTTAGTAACCCGATGTTTACCCTGGTTACCCGGGGACCTCGGCATCGTTGGTCGCTGGAGAGCTGTCTGTGTGACAGCTCTCCAGCGACCACACTACGACTTACCAACGATCACGACCAGGTCGTATCGCTGGTCGTGATCGTTGGTAAATCGTATAGTGTGACGGCACCCTAAGGCCTTTCTGCCTTCTGTCTAAACCTCACTGGTCTAACAATACATTTCAATTACAAAAGAGCAAAGTTAGCAAATAGAAGAAGAGTAAAACCTCTTAAACAAAACAAACAATCAGAAAGACTAGAGGCCAGATAGAAACTCTTAAGGTACCTTCACACTAAGCGACGCTGCAGCGATATCGACAACGATGTCGATCGCTGCAGCGTCGCTGGAGAGCTGTCTGTCATGATCCCAATGGCAGGGGATCACAAAAGGACAAGCACAAAAACAAAACAAGCTCTAGGGTGATGGAACCTGAGCTGACCGCGATCCTGAACCTAAACACACAACTAGCAGTAGCCGGGGAACGTGCCTACGATGATTCCTAGACGTCTCGCGCCAGCCGAAGGATTAACTTCCCCTATAAGAAAAAACACAGACCTCACTTGCCTCCAGAGAAACACCCCACAGAAATAGCAGCCCCCCACATGTAATAATGGTGAAATGAGAGGAAAGCACATACGCAGTTATGAAAATAGAATCAGCAAAAATGAGGCCCGCTAAAGCTAGATAGCAGAGGATACAAAAGTGAACTGCGAGGTCAGCGAAAAACCCTTCAAAAAACCATCCTGAAATTACTTGAACTCATGTGCCAACTCATGGAACATGAGGAGTAATTTCAGCCCACTAGAGCAACCAGCAGCAAGGAATCACATCTCTGCAAGCTGGACTAAGACAAAAATTAAGCAAAACGTGGAACAGGAAAATTAAAACTTAGCTTGTCCTGAAGATAACAGACGCAGGGAGCAGAGGTAAATAGACACGCTGATTACATTGATAGCCGGCGAGGAAATGACAAAAAAGCCAGGTTAAATAAGAAACTCCCATAACCTGATGGAACAGGTGGACACCAGAGACCGCAGAGAACACAAGTCACCCAGTACCATCAGTAACCACCAGAGGGAGCCCCAAAACAGAACTCACAACAGTACCCCCCCCTTGAGGAGGGGTCACCGAACCCTCACGAGAACCACCAGGGCGACCAGGATGAGCCCTATGAAAAGCACGGACCAAATCGGCAGCATGAACATCAGAGGCAATCACCCAAGAATTATCCTCCTGACCATAACCCTTCCACTTGACCAAATACTGGAGTTTCCGTCTGGAAACACGAGAATCCAAGATCTTCTCCACAACATACTCCAATTCACCCTCCACCAGCACCAGAGCAGGAGGCTCAAGCGAAGGAACGACAGGTACCTCATACTTCCGCAACAACGACCGATGGAACACATTATGAATAGCAAACGATGCCGGGATATCCAAACGAAACAACACAGGGTTAAGAATTTCCAAGATCCTATAGGGACCGATGAACCGAGGCTTGAACTTAGGAGAAGAGACCTTCATAGGAACAAAACGAGAAGACAACCACACCAAGTCCCCAACAAGAAGTCGAGGACCCACGCGGCGACGGCGATTAGCAAACTGCTGAGCCCTCTCCTGGGACAACTTCAAATTGTCCACCACATGACTCCAAATCCGATGCAACCTATCCACCACCATGTCCACTCCAGGACAATCAGAAGGCTCCACCTGACCAGAGGAAAAACGAGGATGAAACTCCGAATTACAAAAGAAAGGAGACACCAAGGTAGCAGAACTAGCCCGATTATTAAGGGCAAACTCGGCAAGCGGCAAAAAGAAAACCCAGTCATCTTGATCAGCAGAAACAAAACACCTTAAATAAGTTTCTAAAGTCTGATTAGTTCGTTCCGTCTGGCCATTCGTCTGAGGATGGAATGCAGACGAAAAGGACAAATCAATGCCCATCTTAGCACAGAACGTCCGCCAAAATCTAGACACAAACTGGGATCCCCTGTCAGAAACGATGTTCTCCGGAATGCCATGCAGACGGACCACGTTTTGAAAACACAGAGGGACCAACTCAGAGGAGGAAGGTAACTTAGGCAAGGGTACTAGATGAACCATCTTAGAAAAGCGGTCACACACAACCCATATGACGGACATTTTTTGAGAGACAGGGAGATCCGAAATAAAGTCCAAAAGGCATCACCAAATACTCGAAATGGCCCTCAGGCGTATTAAATGCGGTTTTCCACTCATCACCCTGCCTTATCCGCACAAGATTATACGCACCCCGAAGATCAATCTTAGTGAACCATTTAGCCCCCTTAATACGAGCGAACAAATCAGTCAACAATGGCAAAGGATACTGATATTTGACTGTAATCTTATTCAAAAGACGATAATCTATGCAAGGCCTCAAGGAACCATCTTTTTTGGCCACAAAAAAAAAAAACCTGCTCCCAAAGGGGACGAAGATGGACGGATATGTCCCTTTTCCAAGGACTCCTTAACATAATTCCGCATAGCAGTATGCTCTGGCACTGACAGATTGAACAAACGACCTTTAGGGAATTTACTGCCGGGAATCAAATCTATAGCACAATCGCAATCCCTGTGAGGAGGAAGCGAACTGAGCTTAGGCTCCTCAAAAACATCCCGATAATCAGACAAAAATACCGGAACCTCAGAAGGAGTAGATGAAGCGATAGAAATCGGAGATGCATCATCATGAACCCCCTGACATCCCCAGCTTAACACAGACATTGTTTTCCAGTCCAGGACTGGGTTATAAGTTTGTAACCATGGCAGACCAAGCACTAAGACATCATGTAAATTATACAGTACCAGGAAGCGAATCACCTCCTGATGAACGGGAGTCATACGCATGGTCACTTGTGTCCAGTACTGAGGTTTATTCATAGCCAAAGGTGTAGAGTCAATTCCTTTCAAAGGAATAGGAACTTCCAGAGGCTCCAGACTAAACCCACAGCGATTGGCAAATGACCAATCCATAAGACTCAGGGCAGCGCCTGAATCTACATAGGCATCGACGGAAATGGATGATAATGAACAAATCAGCGTCACAGACAGAATGAACTTAGACTGTAAAGTACCAATGGCAACAGACTTATCAACCTTTTTTGTGCGTTTAGAGCATGCTGATATAACATGAGCTGAATCACCACAATAAAAACACAATCCATTTTTCCGCCTATAATTTTGCAGTTCACTTCTGGACTGAATTCTATCACATTGCATTATCTCAGGTGCCTGTTCAGAAGACACCGCCAAATGGTGCACAGGTTTGCGCTCCCGTAAACGCCGATCAATCTGAATAGCCATAGTCATGGACTCATTCAGACCTGTAGGCGCCGGGAACCCCACCATAACATCTTTAATGGCCTCAGAAAGGCCATCTCTGAATTTTGCAGCCAGAGCGCACTCATTCCACTGAGTAAGCACCGACCACTTCCGAAACTTCTGACAATATATTTCTGCTGTATCTTGCCCCTTACAGAGAGCCAATAAAGCTTTTTCAGCCTGAATCTCTAGGTTAGGTTCCTCATAGAGCAAACCCAATGCCAGAAAAAACGCATCCACATTGAGCAACGCAGGATCCCCTGGTGCCAATGCAAATGTCCAATTCTGAGGGTCACCCCGCAGGAAAGATATAACAATCTTGACCTGCTGAGCAGGGTCTCCAGTGGAGCGAGATTTCAAGGAAAGAAACAACTTGCAATTGTTCCTAAAATTCAGAAAACTAGATCTATCTCCAGAAAAAAACTCTGGGACAGGAATTCTAGGTTCAGACATAGGCGTATGTACAACAAAATCTTGTATATTTTGAACCTTAGCAGCAAGATTATTCAGGCTGGAAGCCAAACTCTGGACGTCCATGATAAACAGCTGAGGTCAGAGCCATTCAAGGATTAAGAGGAGGTAAGAAGCAGTCAAGCTGCAATTAAGGCTAGGCAGCAAACACTGAGGAGGAGAAAAAAAAAAAAACTTCCTCAGACTACTTTTCCTCCTACTTCAGCCAAAACGATGACCAATTTTTTCGAGCCGGCTATACTGTCATGATCCCAATGGCAGGGGATCACAAAAGGACAAGCACAAAAACAAAACAAGCTCTAGGGTGATGGAACCTGAGCTGACCGCGATCCTGAACCTAAACACACAACTAGCAGTAGCCGGGGAACGTGCCTACAATGATTCCTAGACGTCTCGCGCCAGCCGAAGGATTAACTTCCCCTATAAGAAGAAACACAGACCTCACTTGCCTCCAGAGAAACACCCCACAGAAATAGCAGCCCCCCACATGTAATAACGGTGAAATGAGAGGAAAGCACATACGTAGTTATGAAAATAGAATCAGCAAAAATGAGGCCCGCTAAAGCTAGATAGCAGAGGATACAAAAGTGAACTGCGAGGTCAGCGAAAAACCCTTCAAAAAACCATCCTGAAATTACTTGAACTCATGTGCCAACTCATGGAACATGAGGAGTAATTTCAGCCCACTAGAGCAACCAGCAGCAAGGAATCACATCTCTGCAAGCTGGACTAACAAAAATTAAGCAAAACGTGGAACAGGAAAATCAAAACTTAGCTTGTCCTGAAGATAACAGACGCAGGGTGCAGAGGTAAAAAGACACGCTGATTACATTGATAGCCGGCGAGGAAATGACAAAAAAGCCAGGTTAAATAGGAAACTCCCATAACCTGATAGAACAGGTGGACACCAGAGACCGCAGAGAACACAAGTCACCCAGTACCATCAGTAACCACCAGAGGGAGCCCAAAAACAGAACTCACAACAGCTGTCACACAGACAGCTCTCCAGCGACCAACGATCCCGAGGTCCCCAGTAACCAGGGTAAACATCGGGTTACTAAGCGCAGGGCCGCGCTTAGTAACCCGATGTTTACCCTGGTTACCATCCTAAAAGTAAAAAAAAACAACGCTTCATACTTACCTTCCGCTGTCTGTCCCCGGCGCTCTGCTTCTCTGTACTGGCTGTGAGCACAGCGGCCGGAAAGCAGAGCGGTGACGTCACCGCTCTGCTTTCCGGCCGCTGTGCTCACAGTGAGTGCAGGAAAGCACAGCGCCGGACGACAGACAGCGGAAGGTAAGTATGAAGCGTTGTTTTTTTTTACTTTTAGGATGGTAACCAGGGTAAACATCGGGTTCCTAAACGCGGCCCTGCGCTTAGTAACCCGATGTTTACCCTGGTTACCAGAGAAGACATCGCTGAATCGGCGTCACACACGCCGATTCAGCAATGTCAGCGGGAGAGCCAGCGACCAAATAAAGTTCTGGCCTTCTAGCCCCGACCAACAACATCACAGCAGGATTCTGATCGCTGCTGCGTGTCAAACTGAACGATATCGCTAGCCAGGACGCTGCAACGTCACAGATCGCTAGCGATATCGTTTAGTGTGAAGGTACCTTTATAAGCTGAGCTTACATCAAGGCCTCACTAGCCTCCCTGGTTATAATCGGCCATTATGAGGAGTCTGCCCTTGGTTGGGCATGTGAGACTGAGAGAAAATGCCATTATGTCTGTGAAAATGCCTGTGCTTCTTGACAATATTGCTATGCCCCTCACAATTACTTGTGCAGTAACCGTTCCTTGCAATATGTCCAAAGTGACCACATTTAAAACATTTCACAGAATGATATTTCCTCTCCCTCACTGTACCCGGCCATTTGCAGTACCTGGCAATATGACCGGAGCCAGCACAGGCATAACATCTAACACATTCCATGCCTGATTTAGGGGCCCGGACAGAACATACTTCATTCTGTCTGGAACTTTTAGGCTATGTGCACACGTTCAGGAATTCATGCAGAAAATTCCTGACAATTCCGGACATTTTCTGCATGAAATCCGCAAGAAAACCGCGTGCGTTTTTGCCGCGATTTTGACGCGGTTTTGCCGCGGTTTTTTCCGGACACTTCCCAATGCATTTTGGAGTGGGAAATCTGCAAAAAAACCGCAAAAAGATAGAGCATGTCCGGATTTTGTGCCTGATGCGTTTTTTTTTCGGAAAAAAACGCATCATGTGCACAAAACATGCGGAATTCATTCTAAATGATGGGATGCTTATTGTATGCGTTTTTTTTGCGGTTTTATAGCGTTTTTATCGGGAAAAACCACGAAAAAACCGCGAAACAACCGGAACGTGTGAACACAGCCTTAAACTCTTCCATTACTAAGGATGCACTCTTACCAATGTTAAGTTTGCACATTCTTTGTAATTTAGACAGCACATATCTATCATTACTTTTCGTTATTGGATCAAAATTTGATAAATCATTTAATCCCTCACCTGTTCCATCACTCCACCCTTTTTGCCCTGCACAGGGCACAATTGGTCGGGGATCGGACCATGTTTTCAGAGACAAAGAGAAGGCCGGCACCACGTTTGAAAAATCATTGATGATATTTTTCAGACTAGTAATCAGTTGGGAACTAGTATCCAGCTCCACACTGCACTGATTAATAATGGCATCACTAGCTGCTGCCATTTCCTTCACAGCTTTGATCTCAGCCCCAGACTGAGTCAGCTGTGCTCCCATATCAACACATTGATTTTTCATTTTCAGCAGTTGTGATTCAAGACTGTCAATCTTTCTTTCTCTGTCCACATTATACTGTTCGTTCTCTGCCAGTTGTGTCTGTAAGGCACACACTCTCTGCACATTAGTCACACAACCCTGGCAGTGGAAATTTGGGGAATCTGCATTACACAGTGATTCTTCATACACACAGATCAGTTTCGCTAACATTTGTAATCTTTTACTTGATTTATTCAAGACCGACCGTCTCTCTATGCACATGCTGTCAAGCCCACATGCTTGCTCCAATAGGGAAGGCCACAGCAATTCTGCAGATTTGGGTATAGTGGCGGTTACTGGGTGAAATGTACTGTGCTTTTATAATCTTTTAAGGGTAGATAAGTCCACACTCACTCTTCCTGAAGCCATCTTGGTCGTCCTCCTTGTCCCTTCTCTGCTGCTTGAAAAAGGTCATTTTACCTCTGGAACGCCTTTTCCTGACCAGCTGGACTTTTACCTTCAAAACGACTATGACTCTTTGGAAGTTTGGACTGGTAAAGATCACCCCAAACTCTCAAAGAATATCAAGCAAAGGAAAAAGAAAAAAAAAACGTTAAAAATCAGAAGACTTGGTTCTCTGTTATTGATTTTGTTCCGTGTATAGCTTGTATTGAAAATCTGCATCACCCGTCTGAACTATCAGCGCTCTGAAAACACAGTATTACACAACAGTCCACCCTGTATCAATGTAATCTGTCCACGTCCCTACGGCCTGATCAGTTCACAGACAATGACCAGAAATTTAAACAGCAAAACATGTTAAACAAAATCTAAACAGTGGGCCTGTAGCTCGCCATTGTAAACAGGGTTGTCCCCTAAATATATACTAAACTTATAGTATCAAAAGGGGGAACTCTCCTGGCACCTCTATTGAGGTCCAATATTAACTATTAACACCAATTTTGACTATTAATAATTAATATCCACTTAATATGCCTCAACGTTATCTTATCCTTATACTATATACTGAGACAAAACAGTGTAACAATAAAGGGTATTTATTACACACACACAAAGCTGGTGACTATAAATAAATATATATATATATATATATATATATATATATATATACACACAAATATATATATATATATATATATATATATATATATATACACATATATACAAATATACGGATACTACAACTCTAATACAGTAATATACTCCAATATACAGTGATATCCCAACAATATCACACAGTAATAACCCACATTATCCAGTAATATCACAACAATATCACACAATAAAAACCCACAATTAACTGCCCGATTACCCAAATCACACATACAACATCAGCCCTCCCAATCTATGGCTTACTAATCCTAGGGCTTAAGAGGTTACAGGGCCTGGTAAGAAAAAGAGATACAGAGTGTACTTATCCACCATGTGGTTCCATGATCATTCCAGCCAAAGCAAAAGAGAGCCGCCAAGCACATGTTGTTTCTTTTATGTCCAGCCAAGAAGACTTGTGTTCAGCCCCAGGTGTGTGTGGATGAGGTCACAAGTCTATTGTACACTGGCAAAGGTACATCCCCTCAATAACCTGTCTACCAGCTCTTGGCAGACCTACTTTGCAGTACTGCAGGCTGGAGGATGGGCTTCGCTCCTCCATGTGGGTGTGTATATACACAAAATGTGCATTAAGCACATCTCAATATTAAGATATACATTTTTGGACACTTCCCTTCTACAGTTTGAGATTACAAAAGATAGACTCTCCACTCTTCTCTCAAGATCGCATCTCACCACCTGTACACTTGACCTGATCCCATCCCACTTCGTCCCAAACCTCGCCATAGTCTTTATCCCAACCCTAACCAATCTCTTCAACCTATCACTAACAACTGGTGTTTTCCCCTAAAGCTTTAAACATGCCTCAATCACACCTATCCTCAAAAAGCCCTCTCTTGACCCATCCTCTGTATCTAGCTATCGTTCTATATCACTTCTCCCCTATGCCTCAAAACTACTGGAACAACACGTCCATCTTGAACTGTCTTCCCATCTCTCTTCCTGCTCGCTATTCGACCGCTTACAGTCTTGCTTCCGGTCACACTACTCCTCTGAAACTACCCTAACTAAGGTCACCAATGACCTATTAACCGCCAAGAGCAAGCGTCACTACTCTGTCCTCCTCCTCCTGGACTTGTCCTCTGCCTTTGACACAGTGGACTATTCCCTATTATTACAGACCCTCTCATCCCTTGGCAACACAGACTTGGCCCTATCCTAGATCTCGTCATACCTAACAGACCGGACATTCGGCATCTCCCATTTACACACCACCTCCTCACCTCGCCCCCTATCTGTCGGATTCCTTCAAGTTTCAGTCCTAGGACCCGTGCTCTTTTCCATTTACACCTTTGGCCTGGGACAGCTCATAGAATCTCACGGCTTTTAGTATCATCTCTGTGCTGATGACACACAGATCTACATCTCTGGACCAGATATTACCTGCCTACTAACCAGAATCCCTCAATGTCTGTCTGCTATTTCATCCTTCTTCTCCACAAGATTTCTGAAACTTAATATGGACAAAACCGAATTCATTATCTTTCCCCCATCTCACGCGACCACCCCAACAGACCTATCCATTACAGTAAACTGCTGCCCACTCTCCCCAGTCCCACAAGCTCGCTGTCTCGGGGTAATCCTTGACACTTATCTCTCCTTCAAACCACATATACAAGTCCTTTCCGCTTCCGGCTGACTTCAACTCAAAAATATTTCACGGATCCGTACATTCCTTAGCCAAGAATCTGCAAAAACCCTAGCCCTCATCATCTCTCGCCTTGACTACTGCAACCTCCTGCTCTGTGGCCTCTCCTCAAACACTCATGCACCCCTCCAATCTATTCTAAACTCTGCTGTCCGACTAATCCACCTGTCCCCCCTGCTATTCCCCGAACTCTCCCCTCTGTCTATCCCTGCACTGGCTCTCCATTGCCCGGAGACTCCAGTACAAAACCCGAACCGTGACATACAAAGCCATCTACAACCTGTCTCCTCCATACATCTGTGACCTCGTCTCCCTGTACTTATCTGCACGCAACCTCCGATCCTCACAAGATCTCCTTCTCTACTCCACTCTTATCTCCTCTTCCCACAATCGCTTACAAGATTTCTCACGTGCATCCTCCCTACTCTGGAACTCTCTACAACAAACCAGCCTACCATCGAAACCTTAAAAAAACCCTGAAGACTCACCTCTTCCGACAAGCCTACAATCTGCAGTAACCGCCGATTGACCAAACCACTGCACAACCAGCTCTACCCTCACCTATTGTATGCTCACCCATCTCTTGTAGATTGTGAGCCCTCATGTGCAGAGTCCTCTCTCCTCCTGTACCAGTTGTGACTTGTATTGTTTAAGATTATTGTATTTGTTTTTATTATGTATACCCCTCCTCACATGTAAAGCGCCATGGAATAAATGGCGCTATAATAATAATAACAACAAAATGAGATTTTTAAAATCATTCTCTTTGCGTTTTTTCTTGCAGGATGTAAATTATTTAAGCTTAATTGCTGTTTTTTTAATTTTTTTACCTTTTTGAATTAATATATGAAAAATGCATAAAAAGTCATCAGAAATGGATAAAAAAAGACATACTGTCTCCGTAACTAATTAAACCACATACTGCTGATGGAAATTACTGGCACCTTTCACGACTGCCGTGTAAAGATGAGTGAATCGATTTTCAGGACATTGGACCAGGTCTGTACTCTGTGGCCACTTAATGGGAACACTGCGAGCCCCTTACTTTCTGAACTCTGAACTCCTCCGTGGCTCCTCTTTTGACTCACAAGATTTGCTCAACATCATGGTCTTACCAACTTATTTGCTTATCTTTACTTCCATGTTATGCCCAGAGGGTAGAATTATGGTCACTGTTTTGCTGTGACACATAAATATGAACATACTGAACGGATAGTGAGGAATGTGTTGGAACCTTTTCATTAATGACTGAAATATGGAGCAACTCAGAATTTCCATCCGCCTCATTGCTCAAGGACCTTATAACTATGGAGCAAAAACTGGTCACCATGTTTCTCATTCTATTTACGGTATACAGATGGTATAATATTACATTTGCCCAATTATGTGTATATAGCAATCTCAAAACTACTTATCCTTTGGTTCACTTTATCAGGAATCTGTCACCTCATTATGCCCGTCCAAAAAGATTACATATGGGTGTAGGTTACAAGAACACAAGTGATTCTCTCCCCACTAGATAATTGGTAGCTAGCGCTGCAGCAGTTTGTAAATTATAAACTAGATGCAACATTATTATATTTTACCAGACTTACATATATTGATACCTAAAACTTTGTCATGGCGCCGCCCAGCGCGTTCACCATACCTTGCTCTGTCCTATGCGTCCGTCATACCCTGCTTGTCCTGTGTTTCCGCCATACCCTGCCTGCCCTGTGTTTCTGCCATACCCTGCCTGTCCTGTGTTTCTGCCGTACCCTGCCTGTCCTGTGTTTCCGCCATAACCTGCCTGTCCTGTGTTCCCGCCATATCCAATCTGTCCTGGGCGTCCGCCATATCCTGCCTATTCTTAGTCTCAGTCATTGCCAGTCAGTCCTGTGTCTCTGTGATATCCAGTTCTGCATCTTTTCCGTTCCTAGTTCTGTCCCCGGGTATCAGCTTCTGCGGCAATAGTCTCTCTCGGGCCTGCCCCTAACACTCACTTTAGGAGTTCCAAAAGAACTGACAGTACAATCAGGCCATGGACCCCACTGGTACCCCGACTCCTACCCAAAAGGAACTACTGTTTCTCCCAGAGAACCAGTTTAGGACATTAATGTCCTTCTTAAAATCCGTGGAGTCTCGTCTCTCGTCTCTGCAGGCCTCCGACCCTGGGAGTGCTCCGCAGCTGGCAGATCTCCAACAGGAGCTTTCTCAGCAGAGTGACACTCAAACCCAGATCCTTAATTTTATGGCATCCATGGATGATCGCCTTAGTGTCCTCCAGTGTCCTGCTCCTGTTTCTCAGTCCTCGGTCCCTCACCCACCACCTCGCCTAGCTAAACCACCTCGTTACAGTGGGGATCCTAAATTATGTAGGGGGTTTCTGAACCAGTGCCAACTCCATTTCGAGTTGCTCCATGTGCAGTACCCTATTGATTGAGCAAAGGTGGCCTTTCCCACTTAGAGTGAGAGGCTTTAGCTTGGGTAAACCCCCTCTGGGAGCGAGGTGACCCTCTTGTCTCTCAATTATCCATCTTTTTGATACTTTTCGCAAAGTATTCTACGAACTGGGTCGTTTGGCCTCTACTACCGAGTCTCTTTTTAACCTTCATTAGGGCTCTCTGTCTGTGGGTCAATACGCCATTCGGTTTCACACACTTTCATCTGAGTTAGGATGGACAATGAGGCATTGGTGGGAGCCTTTTGGCGAGGTCTCGTCTCGAATTAAGGACGACTACCTTGGAAGATCTAATATCCCTGGCAACCCGCATAGACTTACGTTTCCAAGAGCGTACCCGAGGATCCGCTAGGGAGAGGAGAGTTCCTCGTCTTCCTTCGGCTACTCTGTGTCCTTCCTGTCTGTCTACTGTGACGACTTCTGCTGTTTCTGTCCCAGAGCCCATGCAGGTGGATCGTCTCAAACCGGCGGAACAGTGCCGATGGAGAGACTGGCTCAAGGTCTCTGTTTCTATTGTGGTAGTGCGGCTCATCTTTTGCGTTCCTGTCCTTTGAGGCCGGGAAATGCCTCAACCTAGTACAGGTAAGAGAGGTCTCCCTAGGTATCCCTGAACCCTCTCAACCCCTCACTCTTTCAGTTCTTTTGCATCTGGGTAATAAACGTTTTTCTGATTTTGCTTACATAAATTCCGGAGCGGCCGGGAATTTCATCCAACTTGAGACGGTTAGGAGGTTGCGGATTCTAGTCAGATCCCTGGAGACTCCTCAACAGATTGTGTTGGTAGATGGTCAACCTCTGCGGGAGTCCATTACCTTGGTTACAGAAGAGTTGGAACTCCAAATTGGAATCCTGCATCGGGAGAAGATCATCTTCTATGTGCTGCCCTCCTTGTCCCATACTATTTTGCTTGGTGTTCCTTGGTTGAGGACTCACGAGCCTTGTCTTGACTGCCGGTCTGGTGAAATCCTGCGCTGGGGACTCTTCTGTCAGAGTAACTGCTTCCTGTTCAGCCAAGAAAACCACCTCGTCCAAGTTCTGTGCCTGCTAATTTACCTTCCTCATACTTGTCTTTCTTGGATGTCTTCGACAAGAAAAAAGCAAAGATCCTGCCTCCACATCGGCCATACGACTGCCCAATCGATCTTGTTCCTGGCTCCACTCCACCCCAGAGTCGTATCTGTCCACTGTCTCCAACCGAGACCCATGCCATGACTGAATATGTCCAGAAAAATTTGGCTAAAGGCTTTATTCGCAAGTCCTCTTCTCCAGCAGGTGCTGTTTTTTTCTTCGTGAAGAAGGATGGATCCCTCCGTCCATGCATTGACTACCGAGGCCTCAACAATCTCACGATCAAAAACAAGTATCCTCTACCTCTTATTCCAGAGCTGTTCGATCGCCTTAAGGGAGCACAAATTTTCACGAAATTAGATCTTCGTGGAGCTTACTACCTAATCCGTATTCGTTCTGGAGATGAGTGGAAAACCGCCTTTAACACCCGAGACGGCCACTATGAGTATCTTGTAATGCCTTTCGGCCTGTGTAATGCTCCAGCGGTGTTCCAGGAGTTTGTGAATACTGTCTTCCGGGATCTACTCTACTCCTGTGTGGTGGTATATTTGGACGACATTCTTGTGTTTTCCTCGGATCTTGCTTCCCACAGGAGAGAGATCCTCCAAGTCCTATCTCGTCTTAGACAGAATCATCTTTATGCCAAACTCGAGAAGTGTGTCTTTGAACAATCTTCGTTAC
This sequence comes from Ranitomeya imitator, assembly GCF_032444005.1. Classification (NCBI taxonomy): domain Eukaryota; kingdom Metazoa; phylum Chordata; class Amphibia; order Anura; family Dendrobatidae; genus Ranitomeya; species Ranitomeya imitator. The sequence continues at coordinate 343,527,796 of NC_091285.1, read as the reverse complement.
CGTTTCTCGGCTATGTCATCTCTGACTCAGGCTTATGGATGGATCTGGATAAAGTGTCTGCCGTTCTTAACTGGCCACGTCCTCAAGGGATAATGGTAATTCAATGCTTTCTCGGGTTCGTAAACTACTACCGGCAGTTTATTCCACATTTCTCTACTCTGGTCTCCTCAATTTCTACCTTGGCTCGCAAAGGGTCTAATCCTCACATCTGGACTTCGGAAGCTCAAGAAGCAAACCTTTGCTTCCGCTCCTGTAGAGGTCTTGGGAGCCCCGTGAAAATATACAGGCTCCTCATATTTTAGCCATTCCTTTCTGGTCTTAGGAAGATCGGGAGTAAGGAGAGGGGTACTGTTATGGCACCACTTAGCGCCGCCGCTCCTGCCGCCCCGCCTGCCGCTCTGCCCCCTGTTCGCCGACATACAGTACTTACCGGACCCAGTGCACTCCTGCGGTGTGCGCGCGCCTTCCTGTCTCTTCTCCTCCAGTCTCGCCGCCAGTCCCTGACTCCCATCGGTTGTGCGTGCACACTCCTGTCTCCAACTCCTTCTGCGCACGCGCACTTCCTTCCTCTGCTCTGCAGACGCTCCGTTCCTCCTCTCTTTGACCCTCGAGGACCCTGACCCGGAAGTCCTTCTGCATCTCTCCTATGTAAGGTAACTCCTTCCTCTGCTACATGCCTGATTGTAATTTGTCCTCATTTGACCCAGGTCCCTCTGTACCTTTCTCTGTCCTGTGCGCTTGCCATACTTTGCTCTGTCCTGTGCGTTCGCCATACCTTGCTCTGTCCTGTGCGTCCGTCATACCCTGCCTGTCCTGTGTTTCCGCCATACCCTGCCTGTCCTGTGTTTCCGCCATACCCTGCCTGTCCTGTGTTTCCGCCATACCCTGCCTGTCCTGTGTTTTCGCCATACTCTGCCTGTCTTGTGTTTCCGCCATACCCTGCCTGTCCTGTGTTCCCGCCATATCCAGTCTGTCCTGGGCGTCCGCCATATCCTGCCTATTTTTAGTCTGTCATTGCCAGTCTGTCCTATGTCTCTGTTATAGCCAGTTCTGCGTCTTTTCCGCTCCTACTTCCTGTCCCCGGGTATCAGCTTCTGCGGCAATAGTCTCCCTTGGGCCTGCCCCAAGCGCTCCCTGTATTGGGGGTGGTCCACCTGGCCAGCTCACCCTTGGGAGGTTTGCTGTCGTGGTTCTGCGGGTTCACTTTAAGAGGTGATGTCCTAAATAGATATCAACCTGCTCCTCATCAAGAGCCCCCCAAAAAGCAACAATCAAATCAAAAACCAAGACTCAAAAAAACAAAATACAAAAAATTAAATTGAACCGGATTCTTGGACTTAATTCAAGGGTGGAGGACGACACGATAAAAGCCTAATCTGGCTCTCCCTCCACTTACCCTGATAAGACTGTCCCTACCGTGCTGCGGAGGTTGGCACCCTAGATCAATACGCAAAGTGGCACCCTTGCTTTTGTCGACTCACCCTAGCTTCCCCTTCATACTCACCCTCTTTACTCTCAAACAGTAAGAACAAGATAAATAGGAGAAAGAAGGGGAAACCACGTGTGCAAGGGATATTTTTTTGTGAGTGATAGGGACAGATAATCAAGATCCCACAATTAGATGATGGTGCGCTCAGGGGTTATATCTCTATTAGTGTCCATTGTGGACCAAAACAACAAGTGCAGCACACTTAGACAGTAGACCAATCGGATAAAAAACAAGTACCAGGCCGTTAAACTCCCTGTATTAACAGGTGTGGGGTCAAACCATCCCCAAAACAGCAATGGTCTGTTCTTTGTACGTGTACTCAAAGCCACACCTTAGACTCTCACTTATTTATATCATAGAGCCAAACGTTTCCAGGTGTCCTTTTAAAGGCCTCTTTTTAGCATGCTCCCTAGTAGTGTTGCTAAGATTTTTAAGATTGCACTAATCCCCTATTGCCCTATACCCAAAGTAACAAAGAATAAAGGTACCGTCACATTAAGCGACGCTGCAGCGATATAGACAACGATGCCGATCGCTGCAGCGTCGCTGTTTAGTCGTTGTGTGGTCGCTGGACAGCTGTCACACAGACAGCTCTCCAGCGACCAACGATGCCGAGGTCCCCGGGTAACCAGGGTAAACATCGGGTTACTAAGTGCAGGACCGCGCTTAGTAACCCGATATTTACCCTGGTTACCATTGTAAATGTTTTAAAAAAAGCAAACCCTACATACTTACATTCCGGTGTCTGTCGCGTCCCTCGCCGTCAGCTTCCCGCACTGACTGTGAGGGCCGGCCGTAAAGCAGATCACAGCGGTGACGTCACCGCTGTGCTTTACGGCCGGCGCTCACAGTCAGTGCGGGAAGCTGACGGCGAGGGACGCGACAGACACCGGAATGTAAGTATGTAGTGGTTTTTTTTTTTTTTTTTTACATTTACAATGGTAACCAGGGTAAATATCGGGTGAGTAAGCGCGGCCCTGCGCTTAGTAACCCGATGTTTACCCTGGTTACCAGTAAAGACATCGCTGGATCGGCGTCACACACGCCGATTCAGCGATTTCAGCGGGTGATCCAGCGACGAAATACGGTGTTGGCCTTCTAGCTCTGACCAGCGATGTCACAGCAGGATCCTGATCGCTGCTGCGTATCAAACACAACGATATCGCTATACAGGACGCTGCAACGTCACGGATCGCTATCGTTATCGTTAAGTTGTTCAGTGCGAAGGTACCTTAAGGAATGGCATCTTATCTGAGATCCAGATGATAGACAAGTGCCTCAACGCCTTCCATAATGTAAGTTCATCAGGAGGCAAATGGATCAGCTGATGCCAGAAGATAAAAGACAAATGGCAGTCAAGACATCCTGGTTGCAGGTGTTCTAAAATATTTTTTAGCTGGATGTATGCTGAGTGCAGTTCATCTTGTAGATACATGTAGATACATTAATCAGTGTTTTTTTTTTTTTACCATGTTAACTGCATCAGATTTTAACAGTGGCAAAGTTAATTTGTTTCTGAAGATTAGTACTAGATAGCACAGTGTAGTGGGAGTTCACTGAAAGGAATATTAACTGAAACAGCAAGTTGGAAAAATGTTGTGTCAGGGGAGTGCAAGGAAAATAAGATTTTGAATAATGATGGTAGAAATGAAATTGAGTTGAACTAAAGCCAAAGGATGTCCGTAGGTGTCAAAATTAAAGAATTATTAAAAAGTGGAAAGCTAATTTCTATTAATGCAATTGTGAAGCGGAATGTATTCCAAGGAAGCTGTCCTCCTTTAGTTTTAGGATTTTCAGGCTTCCCTGTAGAATACCACTTTACGGTTTTTTTTTTTTGTTTTTTTTGTTTCATCAACTGATGTTAAACTTGGTAAAAACTTGAAATAGAAATCTATTTTTTTTTATTATTCTCAAACATTTTCCTCTTAACCCAGAAATGCAATTGCCTTTGGCATCTGTGTGCCATAAAACTCTTAACTCTAATATCAAGGTAAGTTCAAAAGAAGTACAGTCTTCATAGTGAGCTGGTGCTTCAAACAAATGTTATGTTAATTAAATATGTAGCTAGCTTATGTATGTGTGTGACGCACTTTACTTCTTTTTTATCATAGTGGCAATTTTGACATTTTTTTTCAGCTTGGAAAGGGAACCATTCACCTCCCAAAATTTTATTTACCTGTAGATAGAGTGGTAATCTGCAGGTAAATAACATTTTTTCCATATTTTACTGTTAGTTGAGGCACAGCTATTAAGAGAAAATTAAGATTTTTTTCTCCCTGCAGCCACTCATTACCAATCATTGGGGAAGAGCCAGGAGGTGTAGCTGTCTCTTAATACACAGTGAGCATGCTTTTATCATTTCTTATGCATCTTTAGAATACATGTTTACCATGAACTTTTGGTGACTTTATGATGTGGAAACATTTCTGTATCATTTCTGCACCTACTGATGCTTCTTTTTTTAGTGTTTTTTTCCATGCGTTTTTGATGCTGTTTTTTTCTCGTTGGCATATCCATTTTTATATAAAGGTGGTTTGTTTGGTACTTCCTCATACATGACATTTTCAAAATTTTCTTGATGCAGTCATATGCAGGTTAGGCACAAACCACAGGTTAGTTTATTTTGATTAAAAAAAAATCACAGTGAGTATGTGTTTTCTATACTTCCCATCCACTTTGCTGTTACTGTAAAATGCTACGCTTTTGATGCAGCAAAAATATGCAGCATCAAAAAATAATAGTTTGTACGTAGCCTTAATGATGGCCTTTTCTGCTGCATGTGTTTGCAGAGTAGCTTGTCAGTCACGATGCAGAGGGAGTGATAACCGTACACTTACTGTGTCGTAAGTGGTAACTGTTAAACCTCTGTTCACCATCCCGATGACTGAAAGCAAGCGGCTGCTGGAGAATATACCTTCATATTCACCCTGTACCTGCAGTTTTTTTTATTCTTATTGAGTAATTTTATTGGCTTTGTACTAAATTTCAAAAGGCTAAAACTAGATCAGGCAGTTTGACACTTTTACATATTTATAAGCTCTAAAGCCTGTGCTGTTTTATACCGTATATTTGATGTTCTGCTAAGGTAAGTACAAAACATTTCTAAAACTAAGTAAATTTTGGTGCATACTGCATTATATACTTTTTGCAAGAATTTGTGCCAGAAGTCTAGTGCATATACCGGCGTACGAATACCTTATATACTCGAATATAAGCCAACTCGAGTATATGCTGATGCACCTAATTTTGCCAAGGAAAACTGGGTAAGCTTATTGACTCAAGTATAAGCTGGGTATGCATTGTCCCCTCATCCCTGTCCTGCTGTGTGTGGCTCCCCCGGTCTCCTAGTTGTATGCATGGCTTGGCATCCTCCCCCGTCCACCCCCTTGAATGCATGGCTCAGCGTCCTCCCCCATCCACCCCCTTGAATGCATGGCTCGGCATCCTCCCCCTTGAATGCATGGCTCGGCATCCTCCCCCTTGAATGCATGGCTCTACATCTTCCCCTGTTCTCCCCCTTGCATGCATGGCTCAGCCTCCTTCCCCATCCTCCCCTTGAATGCATGGCTCCTTGCTTTCCCCCTTGTATGCATGGCTTGGCATCTTTCCCCTTGTATGCATGGTTTGGCATCCTTCCCCGTCCTTTCCCGTCATACTGGCCCTCCTTGCACGGTCGCTGCACGTCCCTGCATCTGTTGTCCTGCTTCGGCAGCTCGTCCTGTGCTGAACGGTCACATGGTACCGTCATTAAGGAAATGAATATGCCTATGGGAGTGGAGACACGTGCATATTCATTACCTTAATGAGCGGTGCCACGTGACGGCTGAGCACAGGAATAGCCGTCACATCGGGACAACGGAGATGCAGGGACGTGCAGCGACTGCGCGAGGAGGGTGAGTATGATGTCACAGCTGCTGGCTCCTCCCTCTGCTCCCCTTCCCCCGCTGGACAATTACTCCTGTATAAACCGAGGAGTGCATTTTCAGCACAAAAAAAATGTGCTGAAAATCTCGGCTTATACACTAATATATACGGTAGATAACTGATATTGATTTTTCAAAGAAACCCATGTAAAACCTGTCGGCAAATGCTGAAATCTCCTTTTTAAAATTGACATGGGGATCCTATCTGCTGGTATTTACAGCGGAATAAATGAGGTGATTACGGTAACTATTAGACCCCTTTGGGGTCACAGTTGATAAACCGATCAAAATAAGATGGTATTAAGCAACAGTACATGATTATAATATTGCATGCAGCACCATATAATGATCTGGCCATATGTAGAATAATACTGGCCACCTAATAAATTTATAATGTAAAATAATAGCAGAAGGCCAGATCAAACAAAGCAGTACTCACCACACAGCATAATAAATGGACTAAGTGTAGATTTATTAGGTGGCCCCCGTAATTCTCCATATTGCCAGATTATTATAGGGTGTTGTGTACAATATTATTAAATTCATGTATTGCAAATCCCCATCTTATGATATTTTTTGTATGTAGTATACATTACTGTATCTTCAATGATTCACTGCACTGATATATTTAGCTGTGGTTGATTGACATATGGTGCCATTTGGGAATTTACCTATGTGATCACACATCCTACGTGGATTTTTCAATTAAGTGATTTTAATATTTTCCTTTTGTCAATTGTTTGTTTATTGTATCTAGTAAAGTTTGAATATTTGCATTAAGTATAGTATAGTAATTTACTGTACGTTGTATTTATGGCTTTAACCACTTTACCCCCAAGGGTGGTTTGCACGTTAATGACCGGGCCAATTTTTACAATTCTGACCACTGTCCCTTTATGAGGTTATAACTCTGGAACGCTTCAACGGATCCTGGTGATTCTGACATTTTCTCATGACATATTGTACTTCATGATAGTGGTAAAATTTCTTTGATATTACCTGCGATTATCTGTGAAAAAAACGGAAATTTGGCGAAAATTTAGAAAATTTCGCAATTTTCCAACGTTGAATTTTTATGCAATTAAATCATGATATGTCACACAAAATACTTAATAAGTAACATTTCCCACATGTCTACTTTACATCAGCACAATTTTGGAACCAAATTTCTTTTTTGTTAGGGAGTTATATGTTGTGAATTCTGTGGCAGAGCTCCCTCCTGTGGTCACAAGTGGTACTTCGGCTGGTTCTCTCTGTGAGCTTCTGTTGGTGGAGGGAAGTGGTACTGCAGCTTCTGAGTTTCCTCCCTCAGGTGATCTGGTGAGGTCGTTAGGTGCTTCTCTACTTAACTCCACCTAATGCTTTGATCCTGGCTTCCTGTCAATGTTCCAGTGTTGGACTTGCTTTTCCCTGGATCTTTCCTGTGGCCTGCTGCTCTGCATAGCTAAGTTCTTCTTTGCTATTTGTTTGCTATTTTTTCTGTCCAGCTTGTCTAATTTGTTGCTGGAAGCTCTGGGACGCAAAGGGTGTACCTCCGTGCCGTTAGTTCGGTGCGGAGGGTCTTTTTGCCCCCTTTGCGTGGTTGTCTTTAGGGTTTTGTGTAGACCGCAAAGTTACCTTTCTATCCTCGCTCTGTTAAGAAAGTCGGGCCTCACTTTGCTGAATCTATTTCATCTCTACGTTTGTCTTTTCATCTTAACTCACAGTCATTATATGTGGGGGGCTGCCTTTTCCTTTGGGGTATTTCTCTGAGGCAAGGTAGGCTTATTTTCTATCTTCAGGCTAGTTAGTTTCTCAGGCTGTGCCGAGTTGCATAGGCAGAGTTAGGCGCAATCCACGGCTGCCTCTAGTGTTGTTTGGAGAGGATTAGGGATTGCGGTCTGCAGAGTTCCCACGTCTCAGAGCTCGTTCTATGATTTTGGGTTATTGTCATATCACTGTATGTGCTCTGACCGCTATGTCCATTGTGGTACTGAATTGCCTTTCATAACAGTTATAACTATAAGGGTTAAAAGTTGACAATCAATTTCTCATTTTTACAACACCATTTTTTTTTAGGGACCACATCTCATTTGAAGTCATTTTTAGGGGTCTATATGATACAGAATAACCAAGTGTGACACCATTCTAAAAACTGCACCTCTCAAAGTGCTCAAAACCACATTCAAGAAGTTTATTAACCCTTCAGGTGTGTCACAGGAATTTTTGGAATGTTTAAATAAAAATGCAAATTGTCTCTTCAGAGAGGAAGAGGACTAGAACTTTAGTGCCACCTATTGGTGGCACTAGAGTAGCAATCCTAACAGTCAATGTCAACCCTTTAACGAGCCTTGTCACATGACTTAGGATAATAACCAAACCAGAATCTCAATTTGCAGACACTGTGTTTCGGGGTACTGCTCCTCGTCAGTGCAAAGTGGAGATCTGGTTTGGCTGATTGAGAGGCGTCTGACCGGGATCCAAGAAGTATTGTTTCTCCTTGTGGAGAGTGACATGATAAGCATGTCGAGGTGAGGAGACTTAAAGCCGCAATGCTCCTCTGGGAAATATGCAAATTCTCTTCAGAGAAGAAGAGGACTAGAACTCTAGTGCCACCTATTGTAAGTAGCAATTCTAACAGTCAATGTCGACCCTTTACCGAGTCTTGTCACATGACTTAGGATAATAACCAAATCAGAATCTCAATTTGCAGACACTGTGTTTCGGGGTACTGCCCCTCGTCAGTGCCTCTGTCTCTGAAGAGACAATTTGCAAATTTCCCAGAGGAGCATTGCAGCTTTAAGTCTCCTCACCTCGACATGCTTATCATGTCACTCTCTGCAAGGAGAAGCGATACTTCTTGGATCCCGGTCAGACGCCTCTCAATCAGCCAAACCAGATCTCCACTTTGCACTGACTGTTAGGATTGCTACTTACAATAGGTGGCACTAGAGTTCTAGTCCTCTTCCTCTCTGAAGAGACAATTTGTATATTTCCCAGAGGAGCATTGCGGCTTTAAGTCTCCTCACTTGGACATGCTTATCATGTCACTCTCCGCAAGGACAACATTTAACTTTTTTTCAGAAAAAAATTACTTTAGCTCCAATTTGTTTTATTTTACCAAGGGTAGCAGGAGAAAATGGACACCAATTGTTGTTGTACAATTTGTCCTGAGTATGATGATACCACATATGTGGGGGTAAACCACTGTTTGGGCGCAAGGGAGAGCTCAGAAGGGAAGAAGCGCCGTTTGACTTTTCAATGCAAAATTGACAGGAATTGAGATGGGGCGCCATGTTGCGTTTGGAGAGCCACTGATGTGCCATCACATTTTATTGACAGATCGCTGATCTGACACTTTGCTGTGTAATGTGTCAGATCAGCGATCACACAGGCACAGCAGGGACTCTTACCAGCGCTTGCTCTGAGCAGGCGCTGGTAAGCCACCCCCCTGTAGGACCTGGATGCAGCCCTGCGGCCATTTTGGATCCAGGCCTGCAGGGAGGAGGAGGTAAGAGACCCCCGCAGCAATGCGATCACATCGCGTTGCTCTGGGGTCTCAGGGAAGGACACAGGGAGCCTCCTCCCTGCGCGATGCTTCCCTATGCCCCCGGAACACTGCGATCATGTTTGATTCCAGTGTGCTGGGGGTTAATGTGCCCGGGGGCGGTCCGTGACCCCTCCTGGCACATAGTGCCGGATGTCAGCTCCGATAGTCAGCTGACACCCGGCCGCGATCGGCCGCGCTCCCCCCGTGAGCGTGGCTGATCGCGCTGGAGGTACTATTCCATACTTGGGAAGTAGGGCCCACTCCACAAGGACAGAATAGTAAGTCTAATGGCAGAAAGGGGTTAAAGTACATTTGCAGGTAATTTAGTATAGGTACTTCCTAATGCTCTTTTTTTCAATTAATGTTTAAAATGTTTTGTTTTGGTTACTAATCATGCCTATATTTTAGTAACTGTACATATTCGTGTCCCCAAAACATCTGTTAAAATAAAGATAAAATGGGCAACCCCTTTAAAGGGAACCTGTCACCAGGTTTTTGTTACCCCATTTGTTAGCAGCATGATGTATGGTTAGAGACCCTAAGGGTACGTGCACACGCTGCGGATTTTGCTGCGGATCCGCAGCTGCGGGTCCGCAGCGGTTTCCCATGCATTTACAGTATAATGTAAACCTATGGGAAACGAAATCCGCAGTGCACATGCTGCGGAAAAAAAACGCTCGGAAACGCAGCAGTTTACATTCCGCAGCATGTCAATTCTTTGTGCGGATTCCGCTGCGGGTTTACACCTGCTCCAATGGAAAACTGCAGGTGTAAACCCGCAGCGGAGTCCGCAATAGAATCCGAGATAAATCCGCAGGAAAAACCGCAGCGGTTTTGCACTGCGGATTTATCAAATCCGCTGCGGAAAAATCCGCAGCCCTCACAGATGTGTGCACATACCCTAATTCAAGCGATATATAATTTTATTGGATGCTGCAGTTTGATTAAAAACTTTCTCTGCTGCAGATCTAGCAATTTTCTAAATGCTGAGCTCTGTATAACCCCGCCCACACCACTGATTCACTGATTTAGAGCTTTCTCCGTACACAATGTATAGGCAGAAAGCTGCCAATCATTGGTGGGGGTGTGGTTGGATTAACTGGCAGCATGTCAAGTAGTAGTCACCAAAAAATAATACATACAGGGTATAATTAGTAGGTATAACCAAAGGACTGAAAAAACCCTTTTAACCCCTTAGCGACCGCCGATACGCCTTTTAACGGCGGCCGCTAAGGGTACTTAAACCACAGCGCCGTTAATTAACGGCGCTGTGGAAAAAGTCCATAGCGCCCCCCAGAGGCCGATTTTCTCCGGGGTCTCGGCTGCCGAGGGTAGCCGAGACCCCAGAAAACATGATTCGGGGCTTTTTTAACCCACCCCGCATTTGCGATCGCCGGTAATTAACCATTTACCGGCGATCGCAAAAAAAAAAAAAAAAAACGATCTCTTTTTAATTTCTCTGTCCTCCGATGTGATCGCACATCGGAGGACAGAGAAAAGGGGTCCCAGGTGGCCCCCCAATACTTACCTAGCTCCCCCGATGCTCCTCGTGTCTCCCGGTGGGCGCCGCCATCTTCAAAATGGCGGGCGCATGCGCAGTGCGCCCGCCGGCCGGCACCGGGAGAATCTTTGGGGTCTCGGCTGCCGGGGGTAGCCGAGACCCCAAAGAGCATGATCGGGGTCGGTATTACCGACCCCTGTTTTGCGATCGCCGGTAATTAACTGTTTACCGGTGACCGCAAAAAAAAAAAGTAAAGTGTAATTCTCTGTCCTCTGATGTGATCGCACATCAGAGGACAGAGAAATAGGGGGATTCGGGGACCGTAGCATACTCAGCTAGGTCCCTGGATCCTCTTGCTGCTCCTCCTGGCCGCCGGCAGCAGAACATGGCGGACGCATGCCCAGTGCGCCCGCCATCTGTCTCCATCTGCCGGCCGGCAGGAGAACAGCAGTTGGGGCTAAAATTAGGGGTAGGGGTAGGGCTAGGGGTAGGGGTAGGGTTAGGGGTAGGGGTAGGGTTAGGGGTAGGGGTAGGGTTAGGGCTAGGGTTGGGGCTAAATTTAGGGTTAGGGTTGGGGCTAAATTTAGGGTTAGGGTTGGGGCTAAACTTAGGGTTAGGCTTCTTTCACACTTACGTCGGTACGGGGCCGTCGCAATGCGTCGGCCCGACATACCGACGCACGTTGTGAAAATTGTGCACAACGTGGGCAGCAGCTGTAGTTTTTCAACACATCCGCTGCCCAATCTATGTCCTGGGGAGGAGGGGGCGGAGTTACGGCCACGCATGCGCGGTCAGAAATGGCGGATGCGACGTACAAAAAAAGTTTCATTGAACGTTTTTTTGTGCCGACGCTCCGCCAAAACACAACTGATCCAGTGCACGACGGACGCGACGTGTGGCCATCCGTCACGATCCGTCAGCAATACAAGTCTATGGGCAAAAAACGCATCCTGCGGGCACATTTGCAGGATCCGTTTCTTGTCCAAAACGACGGATTGCGACGGAATGCCAAACGACGCAAGTGTGAAAGTAGCCCTAGGGTTAGGGTTGGGGCTAAAGTTAGGGCTAGGGTTGGGGCTAAAGTTAGGGTTAGAGCTGGGATTAGGGTTAGGGTTTGGATTAGGGTTGGTATTAGGGTTAGGGTTGGCATTAGGGTTACGCTTGGGATTAGGGTTAAGGTTAGGGTTGTGATTAGGGGTGTATTGGGATTAGGGTTAGGTTTGAGGTTAGGGTTGAGATTAGGATTAGGGGTGTGTTGGATTTAGGGTTTTGATTAGGGTTATGGTTAGGGTTGACATTAGGGTTGTTTTGGGGTAAGGGTTGTGATTATGGTTAGGGTTAGTGATTAGAATTATGGATGAGGTTGGGATTAGGGTTAGGGGTGTGTTGGGGTTAGGGTTGGAGCTAGAATTGGGGGGTTTCCACTGTTTAGGTACATCAGGGGGTCTCCAAACACGACAGCCAATTTTGCGCTCAAAAAGTCAAATGGTGCTCCCTCCCTTCTGAGCTCTGCCGTGCGCCCAAACAGTGGGTTACCCCCACATATGGGGCATCAGCGTACTCGGGATAAATTGGACAACAACTTCTGGGGTCCAATTTCTCTTGTTACCCTTGTGAAAATAAAAACTTGGGGGCTACAAAATCTTTTTTGTGAAAAAAAAAATATTTTTTATTTTCACGACTCTGCATTCTAAACTTCTGTGAAGCACTTGGGCATTCAAAGTTCTCACCACACATCTAGATAAGTTCCTTGGGGGGTCTAGTTTCCAAAATGGGGTCACTCGTGGGGGGTTTCCACTGTTTAGGCACATCAGGGGCTCTCCAAACGCGACATGGCGTCCAATCTCAATTCCAGCCAATTCAACATTGAAAAAGTAAAACGGCGCTCCTTCACTTCCAAGCTCTGCGGTGCGCCCAAACAGTGGTTTACCCTCACATATGGGGTATCGACGTATTCAGGAGAAATCGCACAACAACTTTTGTGGTCTAATTTCTCCTTTTACCCTTGTGAAAATAAGAATTTGTGGGCGAAAAGATCATTTTTGTGTAAACAAAAGCGATTTTTTATTTTCACGGCTCTACGTTATAAACTTCTGTGAAGCACTTGGGGGTTCAAAGTGCTCACCACACATCTAGATAGGTTCCTTAAGGGGTCTAGTTTCCAAAATGGTGTCACTTGTGGGGAGTTTCCACTGTTTAGGCACATCAGGGGCTCTCTAAATGTTACATGGTGTCCGATCTCAATTCCAGCCAATTCTGCATTGAAAAAGTCAAACGGCGCTCCTTCACTTCTAAGTTCTGCGGTGCGCCCTAACAGTGGTTTACCCCCACATATGGGGTATTGGCGTATTCAGGAGAAATTGCATAACAAAATTTATGGTTACATTTCTGTTTTTACACTTGTGAAAATAAAAAAAATGGTTCTGAATTAAGATGTTTGCAAAAAAAAGTTAAATGTTCATTTTTTCCTTCCACATTGTTTCAGTTCCTGTGAAGCACGTAAAGGGTTAATAAACTTCTTGAATGTGGTTTTGAGAACCTTGAGGGGTGTAGTTTTTAGAATGGTGTCACACTTCATTATTTTCTATCATATAGACCCCTCAAAATGACTTCAAATGTGATGTGGTCCCTCAAAAAAAATGGTGTTGTAAAAATGAGAAATTGCTGGTCAACTTTTAACCCTTATAACTCCCTAACAAAAAAAAATTTTGTTTCCAAAATTGTGCTGATGTAAAGTAGACATGTGGGAAATGTTATTTATTAACTATTTTTCATGACATATCTCTCTGATTTAAGGGCATAAAAATACAAAGTTTGAAAATTGCAAAATTTTAAAAATTTTCCCCATATTTCCGTTTTTTTCATAAATAATCGCAAGTAATATCGAAGAAATGTTACCACTAACATGAAGTACAATATGTCACGAAAAAACAATCTCAGAATCAGCGGGATCCGTTGAAGCGTTCCAGAGTTATAACCTCATAAAGTGACAGTGGTCAGAATTGCAAAAATTGGCCTGGTCATTAAGTACCAAATTGGCTCTGTCACTAAGGGGTTAAAATGTAACTTTTAATAAATACTGAGTAAAAATTATCCATATATACGGGTCACAAAAAATATGAAAGGATAGAGACTAGACGGGGGGGGGGGGGGGGGGCGTGATCTCTCCCTAACTCTCCCTAACTCGCCCTACCTCGCAGCAGAGGTTGACACCCTAAAATCGATGTGGCGCCCCCACTCGTCGACGGCTCTCCTTTATGACCCTACAGGATCTTAACAAAATGAAACTGCCACCACACCACAACTTAATCTAAAGTGCAAAAATGCTTATAAGGTGCAATAAGAGAGCTTTAGAGATCTAATGTGGAATAGTTTCCACAAGAAGGGGTCATATAAACCGTTTCCCTTCTATTGATCTAATATGAGAAAGGTGCACAAGGTGTCTAATGTTAGAGACAGAGTAGATTCAAACAGTTGCAATATACAGCAATAATAGACCTGTTTTCAGTCTCAACACCATACAAGACACCTATGGTATACCCCAATAATATGCACAGTATATGTTTGAAAAAAAGCCCTTCATTGAGAGCGGTCATTCCGAGACGCAGCTTATTATAGCTTCCTCGGTCCGTGAGAAGCCCCACTCCTTCCCCTGATGAACCCTGGTGCATTATCCTAGGGGGAAACGCGTTGGGATCGGCTGCAGTATACGGATGAGTACATCCTTTATTTGACCATCTTTTTCTTGTCTATGATTTGAGAGGTGCTGGTGTATGGCATATTGACATATGATTGTCCTATTTGTATACTATTCTGCCTACACAGTATATACGGCTTTTTTCCAAACATCATACTGGTTTTTTCAGTCCTTTGGTTATACCAGCACGTCAAGTAGTCTTCTAGTGATAATCTCCTGCAGATAAGTGTTGTTTGTTTTTTTAATCGACACTAATCAGTCCAGTAAGCGAAACACCACTGAAATAAAGGTATCATCCCCTACCTACATTATGCTGCTTCCAGATTGGGCAGCAAAAACCTGATGACAGATTCTCTTCAAACACAACTCCAGTGGTATTCTTTTTTTCTGCACTGGAGTGGCTCTTTAAATCTAAGCACCCTGCCCCAGTCATATAGTCACCCTTCGGAGTCTTCACCATTTTTCGGTACTTCTTCGGTCCCGGAACATCATCTTCTGAGCGCAGCTTCTGACTGGCTAGAAGTCCGAAGCTATGTCACAAGTTCTCAATGCAAGACTGAGAGCCAGGACTAGGCTCTCATAGACTAGTACTGAAAAGTAACCTCCACGGCGCTCCTTGAAACACTGAAGTTTCCGACAGGTCATTTTTCTCCGGAGACCGACGGGAGCAACCCTCAAACCCAGTGAAGGCGGCAGCAGGTGATTATCAGATAGGGGGCATGGGAATTACACTTAAAGCACCACTCCAGCAGTGTAATAAAGCACCACTCCAGCATTTATTTTTAAGTTAAATATTTGTTCTGACTGCTTTACACTTTTTTCAGTTTCTTTTAGTATGAAGCCAGGATTGTTTGGATTGATTTAATTTATTTTTTATCGTAAACATTCTGTGTTTGTATAAAATTGATGCAAGTTTAACAGCGACCTCTTGTACTAACAGCATAAACAAGCCTTGCCCTTATTACTGATGGCGTAATAATTCAACCTTTTTTGAGCCATTTGTGTTTTTAAACCTCTTTTTAGTGAGTCATCATGTATTCTGTGTTCATTCAACTTAGGAGACTTGTAATGTTTGCGATAGATCATGTACTGTGACAGTTTGATGTCATTTGATCAATAAATTTTCTCTCTAGTCTATTATTTGTTATGAATTGTTCAGTAAAAGCAAGAATGTATGAATCCTCAAAGAACTATTAGGCAAATAGATGATATTTCATCTATGATTTATCTTTTATTTTAGAAAACCGCTATGAAAACGTAGAAAATGTGCGTATGGTGTATGGAGTTGGTAGAAAAGTGGTAGTTAAGAGATATCCATGTGTAACAATTCTGGTATTGTCTTCCTAATGAAAAGGTAGTTTTATATAGCATAAATGTAGCACTAAAATAATTTTTTGTATGGGTCTTTCCACCAATATGCTCTTTATCCATTGACTTGCTAAACATAGTGTATGAAAACATACAACAACACTTTTTGCCATATAAATCACAGCAGAATGAGAGCATAAACGTGTGTAAATACAGATTTATCTGATATATATTGTAATGCTGCGGTAGCATCATACGCAGTGAAAAGGCAGTGAGCCACAAAGTTCCAACACAAAGTCTCTTTAATGTGTTTCCTCACAGCATTAAAGTCCAATTCACACACAACTGCATGTCATTTCAGTGCATATAACTTCAGTGTTTATTATCAGTGTTCAGTTCACACCAGTTCCATAGCACTACATATCATATGGCTTTTAGATTGCAGTCCCTAAACATGCTGGACCTCTAATTGTCCAGTATCCGTGGGGCGACCGCACACCATATTACAGTCTCTATACACAGCCTCATGTGTTGCAAACACTACACACGCATCCCTCCTCTGACTAGTTCCTGTGGGTGTCTTTCGTCGCTGTATCACAGTCTCTTTACTCACACAGCCGTACACAGCCCAGGATATCCTCCCGATAGCAGCCGGTCACCATATCCACCTGTTTGCAATTGTTACACATGCTAGTCCTCTTTCAGGCACAGGGCATCCACCTCCAGGCACAGGGCATCCATCATCCGGGCACAGGACGGTCCACATCCATCTTTTTCAGGCACAGGACACCCACCTCCTGGCACAGGACTGTCCACATCCGAGACCAGTACCATGGACAACTTGCATCGCTGTATACGCTGCGGGTGCCAGTTCAGTTGCCCTAGGTGCTGGCTCTGCTTGCATGTGCCTCCATGCACTCAGCCAGTGCTCTCTAGGCCTCTGCTCTGCACACACCAGACTGACACTGACTTGCACCACACCTGATATCTGACACACCCATACCCCTTACTTCAGGGAAAACCTGGAGCGGGAATCCGTGACTCCTATGCACACCTATGGACTTCATCAGTCTCCATGCACAACCTGGGGAGCACAAACAGCGCCCCTAGCTGTAACAGGGGTCACTGCCTCACAATATATATATATATATATATATATATATATATATATATATATATATATATATATATATAGTACAGACCAAAAGTTTGGACACACCTTCTCATTTAAGGATTTTTCTGTATTTTCAGGACTATGAAAATTGTAAATTCACACAGAAGGCATCAAAACTATGAATTAACACATGTGGAATTATATACTTAACAAAAAAGTGTGAAACAACTGAAAATATGTCTTATATTCTAGGTTCTTCAAAGTAGCCACCTTTTGCTTTGATGACTGCTGTGCACACTCTTGGCATTCTCTTGATAAGC
Source organism: Ranitomeya imitator (assembly GCF_032444005.1). NCBI lineage: Eukaryota > Metazoa > Chordata > Amphibia > Anura > Dendrobatidae > Ranitomeya > Ranitomeya imitator. The sequence continues at coordinate 343,510,915 of NC_091285.1, read as the reverse complement.
TCCAAGAGGTAGTCATCGGATATGGTCTTCCAACAATCTTGAAGGAGTTCCCAGAGATGCTTAGCACTTGTTGGCCCTTTTGCCCTCACTCTGCGGTCCAGCTCACCCCAAACCATCTCGATTGGGTTCAGGTCTGGTGACTGTGGAGGCCAGGTCATGAAAATACAGAAAAATCTTAAAATGAGAAGGTGTGTCCAAACTTTTGCTTTGTATTGTATATGAGAAAATAAGTAATTTTCTTTATGTTGTAAATGGCGTAGCTACAAGGGACGTTCATTAAAGATTTCCCCTGACCCACTTCCTGTGGACTGAGAGCAATGAAATTTGGCACAGTTATTAGTCCTTCTCTACATAGGGGCCACCTAGGGACACACACTTCTCCCATCTCTTTAAGCTACTGTAAACACCTCACTTGTAGAAGGTAAGAGGTTCCTCCAAAAGCCAAGTTGTAACTTCTAAATCAGAGTCTCATCATCTGGAAAATGCTTACCCTTCAAAAATAACTTCATTGTTGCAAACAGGTGGAAATCTGATTGTGCTAGTTTCGGTGAATAAATGGGATGCTGTAGAATTTCCAAGCCACAGGAGCATGCTTCCATTTTGGCAACATGTGAGTTGTTAATTGGTGCATTGTCTTGCAGAAGGCAGACAATGAAGAAAACAGGGCGCCAGTGGTGAATTTGCCAATTTTGGTGTACTGTGACAAATGCCAAATGTCCTGCATGGTGTTGGGCTGTGAGCACAACCCCCATCTGTGGACATCGGGCACTCAGAAATCCTCATGGAGTCGCTTTCTAACCGTTTGTGCAGACACATGCACATTTGTAGCCTACTGGAGGTCATTTTGCAGGGCTCTGGTAGTGCTCTTCCTGATCCTCCTTGCACAAAGGCTGAGCGGTACTGCTGCTGGGTTGTTGCCCTCCTACGGCCCCCTCCACGTCTCCTGGTGTACTGGCCTGTCTCGTGGTAGCGCCTCCAGCCTCTGGACACTACGCTGACAGACACAGCAAACCTTCTTGCCACAGCACGCATTGATGTGCCATCCTGGATGAGCTGCACTACCTGAGCCACTTGTGTGGGTTGTAGAGGCCGTCTCATGCTACCACGAGTGTGAAAGCACAACCAACATTCAAAAGTGACCAAAACATCAGCCAGAAAGCATTGGTACTGAGATGTGGTCTGTGGTCCCCATCTGCAGAACCACTGCCTTATTGAGTATGCCTTGATAATTGCCAGTAATTTCCATCTAATGTCTATTCCATTTGCACAACAGCATGTGAAATTGATTGTCAAACAGTGTTGCTTCCTAAGTGGACAGTTTGATTTCACAGAAGTTTCATATACTTTGAGTTATATTCTGTTGTTTAAGTGTTCCCTTTATTTTTGGACTAAAAAAAAAATGGCAAAGCTATTCCATCTCTAATTGATTTGTTTTTTTCTTTGATCCTATTTTATTATATCACAAGTAAAACGGTCCCAACAGCTCAGGTATTTCTGCCCCTCCCCTTCTCACTATCTTGTGTCTTACAGTAAAGGCCCCGTCACACTGGACGATATCGCTAGCGATCCGTGACGTTGCAGCGTCCTGGCTAGCGATATCGTCCAGTGTGACACGCAGCAGCGATCAGACCCCTGCTGTGATATCGCTGGTCGGGGCAGAAAGGCCAGGACTTTATTTCGTCGCTGGCTCTCCCGCTGACATCGCTGAATCGTCGTGTGTGACGCCGATTCAGCGATGTCTTCGCTGGTAACCAGGGTAAACATCGGGTTACTAAGTGCAAGGCCACACTTAGTAACCCGATGTTTACCCTGGTTACCATCGTTAAAGTAAAAAAACAACCACTACATACTTGCCTACCGCCCTCTGTCCCTCGGCGCTGTGCTTCTCTGCTCTGGCTGTGAGCGCCGGGCAGCCGGAAAGCAGAGCGGTGACGTCACCGCTGTGCTTTCCGGCCGCTGTGCTCACAGCCAGTACAGAGAAGCACAGCGCCGAGGGACAGACAGCGGAAGGTAAGTATGTAGTGGTTGTTTTTTTTTACTTTAACGATGGTAACCAGGGTAAACATCGGGTTACTAAGCGTGGCCCTGCGCTTAGTAACCCGATGTTTACCCTGGTTACCGGCATCGTTGGTCGCTGGAGAGCTGTCTGTGTGACAGCTCTCCAGCGACCAAACAGCGACGCTGCAGCGATCCGGATCGTTGTCGGTATCGCTGCAGAGTCGCTTAGTGTGACGGTACCTTAAGACAACTGGCTACAGCAGTACAGTAGAAGCCACTTTGGTTTTAACCCCTTTCTGCCAGCTGACGGAATAGTACGTCAGCTGGCAGATCCCCTGCTTTGAGGTGGGCTCCGGCGGAGAGCCCACCTCAAAGCCGCGACATGTCAGCTGTTTTGTACAGCTGACATGTGCGCGCAATGAGCGCGAGCGGAATCGCGATCCGCCCGCGCCCATTAACTAGTTAAATGCCACCGTCAAGCGCGTGCGGCCGGAAGTACTCGCACTGTGGACCCCCGTCACATGATCGGGGGTCAGCAGTGCATCGCCATAACAACCAGAGGTCTCCTTGAGACCTCTATGGTTGTTGATGGCCGATTGCTTTGAGCGCCACCCTGTGGTCGGCGTTCAAAGGAACCCTGCATTTCTGCTACACAGAGGTGATCTGCACTTCACCTCTATGTAGCAGAGCCGATCGAGTTATGCATGCTTCTAGCCTCCTATGGAGGCTATTGAAGCATGCCAAAATTAAAAAAAAAAGTGATTAAAAATATAAAAAAAATAAAAAATATATAAAAGTTCAAATCACCCCCCTTTCGCCCCAATCAAAATAAAACAATAAAAAAAAAAATCAAACATACACATATTTGGTATCGCCGCGTTCAGAATCGCCCGATCTATCAATAAAAACAAAGGATTTACCTGACCGCTAAATGACGTAGCGAGGAAAAAAATCAAAACGCCAAAATTCCTTTTTTTTGGTCGCCGCGACATTGCATTAAAATGCAATAACGGGCGATCAAAAGAACGTATCTACACCAAAATGGTATCATTAAAAATGCCAGCTCGGCACGCAAAAAATAAGCCCTCACCTGACCCCAGATCACGGAAATTGGAGACGCTACGGGTATCGGAAAATCGCGCATTTTTTTTTTTTTTAATCAAAATTTGGAATTTTTTTTCACCACTTAGATAAAAAATAACCTAGACATGTTAGGTGTCTATGAACTCGTAATGACCTGGAGAATCATAATGGCAGGTTAGTTTTAGCATTTAGTGAACCTAGCAAAAAAGCCAAACAAAAAACAAGTGTGAGATTGCACTTTTTTTGCAATTTCATCACACTTGGAATTTTTTTCCCGTTTTCTGTTACATGGCATGGTAAAATCGATGGTATCTTTCAAAAGTACATCTCGTCCCGCAAAAAATAAGCCCTCACATGGCCATATTGACGGAAAAATAAAAAAGTTATGGCTCTGGGAAGGAGGGGAGTGAAAAACGAAAATGAAAAAGCGGAAAAAGCTCCGGGGGTGAAGGGGTTAATCATATATGTTAGGACACACAGTTAGCTTAGCTTTCTCTGCCACTTTCAGCAGTTCACTAGCCAAAATGAAACGGATCAAAAAAAATCTCTTGTGGTTTATGTAGACTTTCTATTTGACTATTTCTTTAATGATCATGCATGAATTCTGCAGATTGATAAACCGTTTTGGACATTTTTATCTCCTATTTACCTGTCTCACTTTATTTTTAGTTTAGTGTTCTTTTAGGGAGCTGTAAAACCTTTGATACCCAGCTGTAGACAGCACTGTTTCACAGTAATTGCTCTGGTCCATAGGAACTATGGTTCTGTTTAGTTTTAGGAGATGCCAGATTATGTAAGATGAAGAAGAACTACATGTGTTAGGTTTACTTTTTAATTGATTATTTCTATTGATTTAGTTTGACATTCTGTGCTGAAAATAAATATTGTGGTTAAAGCACTTTGAGTCCATTGTGAGATAAGCGCAGTACAAATATTTTTTGTTCAACTTTTGTTTGTTTTGTTTGTCTCCAAATTTTTGGAAAATCCAAGTAATACAATGTCAGTCTGAATCCATACATGATGTAATAGTAGTTGCAGAGCAGAGTAAAATATATATGTATAATTTTTTTTGTTTGTTTAATTTTGCTTTTATCCCCTTCATGACCTTAAGATTTTCCGTTTTTCCGTGTTCGTTTTTCGCTCCCCTCTTTCCCAGAGCCATAAGTTTTTTATTTTTCCGTCAATATGGCCATGTGAGGGCTTATTTTTTGCGAAAGAAGTTGTACTTTTGAACGACCTCATTGGTTTTAGCATGTCAAGTACTAGAAAACGGGAAAAAAATTCCAAGTGCTGTGAAATTTTTTTGTTTGGGTTTTTTACTAGGTTCACTTAATGCTAAAACTGACCGGCCATTATGATTCTCCAGGTCATTACGAGTTCATAGACACCAAACATGCCTAGGTTCTTTTTTATCTAAGTAGTGAAAAAAATCCAAACTTTGCTAAAAAAACAACAACAAAACATTGCACCATTTTACGATACCCGTAGCGTCTCCATTTTTCATGATCTGGGGTTGGTTGAGGGCATATTTTTTTCGTGCTGAGCTGGCGTTTTTAGTGATACCATTTTGTTGTAGATACGTTCTATTGATCGCCCGTTACTGCATTTCAATGCAATGTTGCGGCGACTAAAAGAACGTAATTCTGGCGTTTCGAATTTTTTTCTCGCTACGCCGTTTAGCAATCAGTTTAGCCTTTTTTTAATTGATCGGGCGATTCTGAACACGGCTATACCAAATAAGTGTAGGTTTGATTTTTTTTTATTGATTTATTTTGAATGGGGCGAAAGGGGAGTGATTTAAACTTTTATATTTTTTTTATTTTTTTTCACTTTTTTTTTTTTACTTTTGCCATGCTTCAATAGCCTCCATGCGAGGCTAGAAGCTGGCACAACTCGATCAGCTCAGCTATGCTGCTATGTAGCTGAATTGCAGACTTGCTATGAGCGCCGACCACAGGGTGGCACTCACAGCAGGCCGGCATCAGTAACCATAGAGGTCTCAAGGACCTCTATGGTTACCATCCTGACGCATCGCCGACTCCTGATCATGTGACGGGGTCGGCGATGCACTCATTTCCTGCCTGATGGCCGGAAGCGCCAGTTAAATGTCGCTGTCAGCGGCATTTGACTAGTTAATCGCGGCAGGCGAATCGCGATTTCACCCGCCACTATTGCGGGCACATGTCAGCTGTTCAAAACAGCTGACATGTCCCAGCTTTGATGCGGGCTCACCGCCGGAGCCCTGCATCAAAGCGAGGGATCTGACCTCGGACGTACTATCCCGTCCGAGGTCAGAAAGGAGTTAATTTTTTTCTACAGTTTTTGGGTTAATTTTGTCTCTTTGTTGCAGTGATATTAGCAATCAAAGTATTTGACATCAAGTGAGTTAAGTTTTTATGTCCAAGTGGTTATTGGACAGTTTGCAATGTAGTGCAGCTTACTCACCTACAGTGCCCCTCCCCCCACACTGACTCATACTGGAGGTTAGACCAGGAGATCAGAGCTGTCTGTCATAAATATCACATGGTGAGAAACCTACTCGAAGCTATGGTGGGCTGTTTTCCAATTTATTCTGAGTGTTGCTGTCTGCTTTATGATTGGTAAGCCTCATACAGGGAGAAGTGCACTCCTCCATTGAGAGCTGTCTAATGACACCCACTTAAGCATCACAAAAATTAACTCATTAGCTACTGAATAATTTGCTAATACCTCTCCAATGGATCTGCTCAATTTAAAGGGAACCTGTCACCCCCAAAATCGATGGTGAGGTAAGCTCACCGTCATCAGGGGCTTATCTACAGCATTCTATAATGCTGTAGATAAGCCCCCGATGTAACCTGAAAGAGGAGAAAAAGAGGTTAGATTATACTCACCCAGGGGCGGTCCCGCTGCGGTCCGGTCAAATGGGTGTCTCAGGTCCGCTCTGGCGCCTCCTATCTTCATTCCATGGCGTCCTCTTCTGGTCTTTACACCGCGGCTCCGGCGTAGGCGTACTTTGTCTGCCCTGATGAGGGCAGAACAAAGTACTGCAGTGCACAGGCGTGTGCAGTCCGCAGCGTCTGATTTCTCCTACTCCTGCACTGTTTAGAATCACTTCACCTTCATATTAAATGGTGCAAGTTTCTTTTAGCAGTGTAGAGGTTAGTCTGGTCAGTTGAGAGCTCTTGGAAGTTTTCCTAGATTACTGTTCTCTGCTGTTCACTGTTAGCCACTCCCGTCTCCTATATCATCTGGTCCCTGGCAAGCACTCATTGCCAGATAGCTAATGCTGCGTGGTTGGATATGGTGGTTGATGGTTGTAGTCTGGGAAGGTGTTTGGTGGATTTATCTGAGATTGTTGTTAGGTGTGTGCGAATTCCCCTCCTCCTACTTTGGTTTTAACCCATCCTCCACTCTTTGGTGTATACCTCTGTGGTTTGTGTGAGTATATTTGTACAATTGTTACTTTTTTCTATCCCTGTTTGTATTACCTTGTTAGTCTGGTTTGTGTATTACGGTACACCACTACTCCCCTCTTCCGTGGATGGGGGAATCTTACAGACAGTGGGTGAATTCAGGAGCTTTGGCAAAGTATATGGCCCAGGTGACTAAACCATCAGAAGTATTCCAGGGAGCAGAGTGAGCTAGGGTGCCCCAGCGTTAGGGAGGGGAAAGGAGCCGCTGGTTCGGGGAAACCCGACAACAGAGTCCTGACCAACACTATCTCTTTTATGGTACATGGCTTCCACATTGTCCTCCCCTACAACATACTCCATCCACCCTTATGAACTAAAATTGCCATTGTCCACCCTTATCAGCTGAAAACTGCCCACTATCCACCCTTAATAGCTATAACCACACCACACTGAAACTATTTTAAGCATTCCTTCATGCTTCCTCATGTCCATACTGTACCACATCTTTGCTTTTTTTTCTCTATGCTGTCCCCTCCATACAGTGCCCACACAATGTTTCCCCATGCTGTATCCTCACACTGCGTCCTCCCCAAACACTGCTGCCATGTCTCAATACTGTGCCCCCTTCTCACACTTTTCTCAACATACTATACCCTCACACTGTGCCTCCACGCTACCCCTCTTTATACTGTCTCTACACACTATTCTCCAATACCCAATAAAGCTCCTCTGTTTCTTCGGGCCCATTGGAGCACTTACCTTATAGCCGTCTTCTATTCCTGGAATGTCTTCTACAGCATAATCAGGTGACCTCATCACGCTGTTGTGCGTTACCTTGATCCTTGAAGTGCTATCAATCAGAGGTTCAGTTGTACTCACATCTGATAGTGACTCAGGTCTTTTAATTATCTGTGCTGGCTGTTCGTTTTTGCAACCGGCAAATTGCCTCTTCAGAGAAAAATAGGACTTAAACTTTGTAGTGCCACCTGTTGAAAGTAGCGATCCTACAAGTTTATTGTGACTTGTAGGATTCAAGTCCTCTTTTTCTCTGAAGAGGCAATTTGCATATTAAATTTCCCAGAGGAGCATTGCACGGCGAATAAGCCTTTTTTACCTTGACAAGCCAGTGATGGTATGTCACTCTCCGCAGGGATAAACCTTACCCCTTATTTCATATGTACTCATGGTTTTTTTATTTTTTTAATAAATCTTAGCAGCAAGGTCTCAGAAAAACAACAATGGCTATTTTTCTTACAACATTTGTCATGACCTGTACTACTAAGGCTATATGATCAGATTTATTGCAGAGGTTTTTTTTTGTCTTTCTTTGCATTTTGATGGATGGATCTGTCAGCATTTCATGTTTTATTTTAGGTATGGCAGAAGCAAAAGAATTGTTATGTAATAAAGGGGGCACTGAAAAAACACTTCTAGCTTATGGAATATTTCCTTTTTATATAGACCAAATTATTTTTAGATCATCTCCTTTTATTTTTATGTTTTGCTGTTTTTTTGGGGTATTTTTCGTACCTATTTTGTATGTTTTTATTGATACAGGCCATACTTGACAACATGCTTTAAAAATGTTGCTCTGTTCATTTACGGGAAATAAAAAATATATTTATTATATTAGATGAGCTCCTCTACACCCTTCAGGCAATGAAACATATCCAGGTTGCTGATTATGTTCTGCTTTTTGGTCCTACAGGGAATTTCATAAAGAATTGGTTTGTGTCCTACATAGAAATAATACTCGCTAATGGTATCACTCGCAGTTTCAAAGTGTGTCATAGAGTCATCTAACTTACTCAGTCTCTCACTTTTTTCTTCTCAGGAATACTGTTTTCCTGCTGTATAGTTTAACGAATATGATGCCACTCTTCCAGAAAATTGTAGAAAATCTAAATCATCAGTATATATTATTCTATACTTTTTGGGTCTTAAAAAGCATACATAGCAGAAGCTATAGATAACCTCAATAACTGAGCCATTGTGAAATAATCAGATTACACAAAAGATACATTTTAACAACCTTTACAGGTACGGATAGCAAGTAGTTGCATTAATGAAAGAAAGTACACCATTATGTGACCGCATCAAAGTATAATCAGCTTCATAAAGTGATGCAGCATGGAAGCACCTTGTCCAGTAGCTAATCACTGAATGAACGTTCATACTATTGCTATTTGCTATTATTTGCGTGTGTAGACATGCTGGCGACTTGCCAGAAGGAACAAACAATGTTCCTGTTCGTAGAGGTGATCAAATATTTTTTTCCTGGCAAAAAAAATTCATTGTTATTGTCCGGACATCATTAATGTACACATGAGTTGAGCTGCCAATAACATGTCTGAAGACAAAATGAATGATCACAGCCTCCCAGCCTGACCTGCGATGAACTCAGCAGCGTAGGAAAATTAACTGTCACTTTCCCACGCTCAAGAGTTCACCTCGGGTCAGGCTGGGAGGCTGCGCTGGCGTCACTGATGCTGTGCTGGCGTCACTGATGCTGACACCAGCAGCTTCTCATTCATTCTTCAGTAGATTACAGCTGGGCTGGTAGCGCTAGCACCGCTTCCAGTGTTTTTAGCCAGGGAGGGGGAAATAACCATGATCCCTTTCTAGAATATTAATATCTGCCCTCAGTCACTGGCTTTCCCTCTCTGGCTCAGAAAATTGTGCCAGTGCCCACGCCAGTTTTTTTTCCGTGAAAACATTATTTTTATTAAATACATACAGGTCCCAAATTTTCTACACACACACTTCTAATCATATTAGTCGCTGACATATATAAATCTAGCTGTTCTGCAATGGATTACTGTATGTAAACCATGTCTCCTATCCTGTCAGCTTCTGCAGTGATATAGAAGCCGACAAATGAATTATCGGCTATTCTGCTATCTCTCTCTTTCTATGAAATAGGGGTGTGTGTATGTATGTGTGTGTGTGTGTATATATATATATATATATATATATATACACACACCTATTATATGTGTGTGTATGTGTGTGTATGTATATATATATATATATATATATTTCTACCCATTCTATTCTAACCTATTCTATTCTATACTGTACGCGACATCTGCCAGCTTTTGATTTATCTATGTGTTTTGAAGATTACGGTATTTTGTTTTAAAACGATGTGTACAGTTATATTTTACAATGCGTTGTTAACATGAGAACTGCTGTATGTAAATCCTCATATTAAAATCACATTGCATACGGATTACATATGCGTGTCGTATAAATGTTCCGTGGAAGAATAACACGGAAATCGCATAACACTCGCCTAGAGCTCATCTTTTTTTTCCTTTCCGGAAATCAGACCATTTTTTTTTTTTTTCTCGCAAATGGGTATGAGCCCTAAAATATTTTACAAACTAGAATATTGTTTTTGCATTGTCATATTCTGAGACCTGTATCTTGTATTTTTTTTTTGCTTGTTTTTTTGTGGGAAAGTTTGGCATTTTCATTCTCATGGTGTCGGTCCGATGGTTACAAAGGGGATCTTGTGACATCCTTGTAACCAATTAAATACTGCTGTCACGATTGACAGCTGTATTTAAGAGGTTAATCTGTCACGATGGACTCCAAAACCAGCCGGGGCCAATAGCGCAGTTTGTTACCTGTCATGCACAGCTGACTCTCGTGGGAGTTGTAGTATACATTTATTTCTCTGCGCCATTAAAAACGTTAATTTAAAAATCCAGAATATTCAGGAATTAAACAAATATTGCTTCTGTATTCCCGACTTGGCAGGAGACTTTGCCTTTATATATACCTATTTCTCTTGTTGTAGCTTTACCCATTTGAAAATATTTCTAAAAGACTGAATGTCCAGTGAAAATGCCTAGAAATTACAGTTTTTTGAGTGGCAAGGCCATAGTTTCAATAGGAAGCCCTTTACCGTATGGGGAAACTATTGATTGGCTTACTGCTAAAGTATGAAGCTGCCTCAGGGTATTTGCCTTCTTCTTGATCAACATATATGATTATGGGTTGAACTCAATGGACTTGTCTTTTTTTTCAACCTTTTAAACCCTTAGCACATAATTACATATATATATATGTCAGCTATGGGGTCACAATGTGTTTCACGGGTTTACAGTGACAGAGCGGAGCCAGAAGACTGTAACATGAAGTTTCCTCTACTCCTATTCTTATTAGGAACACTTCACTTTCTTATTAAATGGTGTAAATTTCTTTTTTGCAGTGCAGGGGTTCATATGCTTTGTTTAGAGCTCCTGGAGGTTAAGGCTCTGCTGTGCACTGTTAGCCACTCCTGTCTTCTATATAAGCTCGGCCCTGGTTAGCACTCATTGTCAGAGGTGGTTTATACTGCATGGCTGGCGGTTGTTTTTGGTTATTATAGCAGAAGGCGTTTGGTGGGTTTCAGTGACTGTTACTAGGTTTTGAGTGTGTGATCATTCCCATTCTTGTTCTCCTACTTTGGTGTAATCCCATCCTTCACTCCCCGATGCATTCCTCAGTTATATGTGTGAGTTTTTTGCATGTTTGATATGTTTTGTTAACGGTTTGTATTACCTTCTTAGTCTGGTTGGTGTACTACGGTATGGGTGAGGAAAGGGTGCAGTCTGATGGTGGATTCAGGAGCTAAGGCAAGGTACATGACTTCTGCATCTTCACCATCAGAAGTAATCTGGGGAACAGAGCGAGCAAGGCGCCCCAAAGCGTTAGGGACACAAGGGAACAGAGCTGTGACAAAGCACTTTATCTTCATACTAGATGGTGGCCCGATTCTAACACATCGGGTATTCTAGAATATGTATGTAGGTTATTGATGAAGTTTTCAAAATTATGCAATTTATACACAGGATTCAGCCAGCCTGTAGTATATAACACAGCCCACACAGTGTATAACACAGCCCACATAGTATATAACACAGCCCACATAGTATATAGCACAGCCCATGCAGCCTATAACACAGCCCACATAGTATAAAGCACAGCCCAAGTAGTATATAACACAGGCCACTGTTATGACCTGGTGGTCAGGACAATTATGGACCTGGTGGTTAAGAGCACACGGAATGACCTGATAGTTACTGATAATAAGGACGAGCTCTGGGACGTGGGAACTCTGCTGACCGCAATCCCTAAACCTATCAAACACACTAGAAATAGCCGTGGACTGCGCCTAACGCTCCCTATGCAACTCGGCACAGCCTAAGAAACTAGCTAGCCCTGAAGATAGAAAAATAAAGCCTACCTTGCCTCAGAGAAATTCCCCAAAGGAAAATGCAGCCCCCCACATATAATGACTGTGAGTAAAGATGAAAATACAAACACAGAGATGAAATAGATTTAGCAAAGTGAGGCCCGACTTAATGAACAGACCGAGGATAGGAAAGGTTACTTTGCGGTCAGCACAAAAACCTACAAAAAGACCACGCAGAGGGCGGAAAAAGACCCTCCGCACCGACTCACGGTGCGGAGGCGCTCCCTCTGCGTCCCAGAGCTTCCAGCAAGCAAAACAACAAATTAAATAGCAAGCTGGACAGAAAAATAGCAAACCAAAGAAATACAAGCTGGAACTTAGCTTCTGATGGGAAGACAGGTCACAAGAACGATCCAGGAGTGAACTAGACCAATACTGGAACATTGACAGGTGGCCTGGAACAAAGATCTAAGTGGAGTTAAATAGAGCAGCAGCTAACGAATTGACCTCATCACCTGTGAAACTCAGAAACACCCACCAGAGGAAGTCCATGGACAGAACCAGCCGAAGTACCATTCATGACCACAGGAGGGAGCCCGACAACAGAATTCACAACAGGCCACATAGTATATAGCACAGCCACATAGTATATTGTCCAACCATGTATATTGCACAGCTCATGTAGTATATAGCACAGCTCACGTAGTATATAGCACAGCTCACGTAGTATATAGCACAGCTCACGCAGTATATAACACTGCCACGTAGTATATTGCCCAGCCACGTAATATATTGCACAGCTACGTATTATATAGCAAAGCTCATGTAGTATATAGCACAGCTCACACTGTATATAGCACAGCCACGTAGTATATTGCCCAGCCACGTAATATATAGCACAGACACAGTATATAAACAGCTCACGCAGTATATAACAGCCCACGTAGTATATAGCACATCGATGTAGTATGTAGCACAGCCCACATAGTATGTAGCACAGAGACATAGTATATAACATCCCACGCAGTATATAACACAGCCCACGCAGTATATAACACAGCCCACATAGTATATAACAATGTGAGCAACATATCCCTGTTAAAAAAAAAATGAATTAAAATAAAAAATATTTATATACTCACCTTCCGTCGGCCCCCGGATCCAGGCGAGGCGTTTAGCGATGCTCCTCGCGACACTCCGGTCCCAAGAATGCATTGCGTTCTCTCGCGAGATGATGAAGTAGTAGCAGTCTTGCGAGACCACTACGTCATAATCTCCCGGAGCGTTGTGAAGAGTGGTAAAGGCGCCGGAAGGTGAGTATTTAATGATTTTGATTTTTTTAAATTATTTTTAACATTAGATCTTTGTTGGTCACACAGGGTTAATAGCAACGTTAACGGACTCAGTTACACGGTGTAACGCAGCCATTAACCCTGTGTGAGCGCTGACTGGAGGGGAGTATGGAGGGGGCTCTGACAGAGAGTAGTGAATTGGCCGCGACCAATCAGCAACGTGGGATTTACGTGACAGACAAACACAAAAGTGCCCCTTAGAGGATTATATATGTAGAGAGTCAACAGTGCAGGTTTCTGCTAGCACTGCAGGGTTTGTTTGTTTGAGGAGGCTGTGACCGGTTCACTGGCACAGTATATCAGGGAGGATATGTATCACTGTGAAAAATGGCATCAGTGATGTGAAACCAGGATATTTTCATCCAGCACACTACGTGTTGGGAGGGTTAAATTAAAGTTGCAGACATGGGCTGGTTTTAGGCAAACACCTATAGAGTGGGTGAGAAGGTGTCCACCATATCTCCACTTTCAGAACCGACCCTGGCATGTGTACTGACAGGACCTGGGATGATGTCACAGTCATGTGATCATCACATTGTCTTTCTTAAATAACTTGATTTAAGATACAGTGGGGTTTTGTTGTTTGAAGAGAGCAAGACTCCAAACAACGACTCGAGGTGGAGCTGACCACATGGTGGTCTGAGCAGACAAGTCTCTCAGACAATTGGACTTTGCCATAAGTTATTTAAGTTTGCCGTTATGCCACAAAAGCTCTGTTTATTTTGCTGAACCCTGCTGTGGTTTATACTGTCCATAATAAACCAGCAGGTGATTTACAATAAGCGTTCCTCTGTCTACCTTGAGAAGCAGCTGAGTGTGTCAACCCCTCACAAGGCGTTTTGGAGTGTTGTTAAGGAGACACTTGGTGATGTGTCTGTGTGCATATCCTCATCCTTTCCTGTTTTTATTTTCTTCTCCTTTACTTTCCGGTGTTCTACTCTGTTTTCTGTGAGTGTTTATTTGTATTATTGGCATTTTCATTTATCACTGTATGTCTTCCCTTGTTGGTCTGGCTTGTGTATTTTTATACACAACAACTCCCCACTTCCCTGTGTTGATTGAGGAGCTCAGTAAGGCACGTTGCCCTGGCATCTTCACCATCAGAAGTAATCCAGAGAGCAGGGATAGCTCGGGTGCCCTTAGCTTTAGTGATAGGAAGGGACCCCTAGCCCCCAGATATCTTGCACTGTGCCGTGGAAGTGTGGAAGGTACATAGGAGCTGAGTTTACATTTCAGCTGTGTATCACAGGCATCTACCACATCTGTGTCTAACATTAACAGCCACAACTAATCTGGTAGCTCTGGCTGCTGCTGTTAGCTATTTAGATGACACTATCAATGTCCGATGGGTTACTATGGCAGTTGGATGCCATATGCTAAGTTTCATAGAAAACAACTATTTGCTCTATAATACTTTGGTATTAGTAGTAGTATATACTATGAGCCATCAGACGATTTCTGGTTTAAGTCCATTTTGCGGATGCAAAAAAGTTAAGAACTAAAAAAATATGTAGTTAATATATTCTCACAGTAAACGCCAAAAAGGCGAAAACGAAATAGTGCGATTTTTTTTTTTTTTGTCACAAAAAAATGCAATAAACATTTGAGTCCTAATCTCTTTAGGTTCTTTATTGAGAAATGTAATTGATTGGTATAGTGACTAGCCTAATGAGGCAGCCCATTATTATGCTAATGTGCAAGTCACATAAGGACCCTTTGTAACCTAGTGTGTATTTACCAATGTTCCTTCTCAATGTTGATACAGAAATGTTGGCTAAGATAATGGCAGAGAGACGGGGTAATATAATTCATACTGTACTTGATAAGGTCCAGTCACTATACCAGCAGCCCTATTTGTAAGATTGATGATGAATGGACAATTTGAAGAATATTTCTCTTTGCAGTGAGGCACTAAACAAAAATGGATCCCTTTTATTTTTATAAATGACTGTTGAGCCTCTAAACTTTGTCAAGTGAGGCATCTACAGAGCTGCATTTATGATTTACCAGATTCAGTAATGATGTCATGTGATGATGCACGTTGGAAGCGCTGCCAATCACAGATGGCACCATAGACTTAGGGTAAGTAACAGCCAAATTTGTTACTTTTTGTACAGCGATAGGGCTTTAGGACAGAAAATTCAAAAGGAAAACTCTTTCAGGCCATCAGTCATGATTTGGTCAGTATTTTATATCCGTATCTGTAAGCCAAAACCAGGAGTGGATGATAAATGCAGAAGTGGTGCATATGTTTCTATTATACTTTTCCTATCATAGTTTTGTCTTACAAATACTGATGTAGTATACTGACCAAATACTGAACGTGTAAATTTAGCCTTAAACTTAAAAAAAAAAGGCGAAAAAAAATGGCGAAAAAATGGGTCCTAGACCTGGTAAAGTGTCTTCAGATCATGCTTTGTATTGGAGCGGTAATGGCAGAAAATAGTTGTTGAAATGAATTCATCTATGAAAAATAATTTGAGGAGGCTCTGTCATCATTTTTTTTCATGTTGTATTGGCTACATGATGCAATAGTGGCGGCAGAACTGAGTAAAACGTTTGCTTTTATTTTTTTATTTCAGCTCCTCATTGAGATATTAGCAGTCAATATATTTGCCATTTAATGAGTTCATTTTTATTAAGACCAAGTGAGTATTCTAGTTTTCTGATGACACCGTGGTTGATACTGGACTGGGTAATCAGTTTGGTTTATCTGCAGACTTTCTAGTCCAATTTTGCAGCGCCCCTTTAAGGCTGTGTGCACACGTTCCGGATTATTCATGGGTTTTTTTCGCATTTTTTCACGATAAAATTGCAAAAAAAATGCATCCACTCAGCATCCTATTATTAGAATGCAATCCTCAATTTTTGTGCACATGTTGCGTTTTTTCCGCGAAAAAAAAAAAAACGCATCACGGTAAAAAATGTAGCATGTTCATTAATTTTGCGGGTTTTTTTTCACTTTTTTTGCCACTATATATTGCATTGGGGAAGCTTCGGGGAAAAACGCGAAATACGCAATAAAAACTCCCAAAAAATGCAAGCTGATTTCCTGCGGAAAAAAAACGGTTTGGGTCAGGAAATTTCTGCAAAGATTCCTGACGTGTGCACATAGCCTTAAAACATAGCCATGTCCTTTATTGGATGAGGAAATGAAAGTTAATAAACCTTAGTTCATGTGTTTTTTGTAATGTGACTTGTGGCATGTACATCAGATGTCATGGTCAGTTTAGGCCTGACATCCGGCACATTTTGAATATGAAGGAGGTTAGTGGGGGAAGGGATAGTATGGAGCTCATCATGGTGAAGCTTGGGAACAATTCAATAGCAGGTTGAGTCTGTCCAGTGGGAGCCATACCTGCAGGTGATTTCAGCCATGGTAGAGGAATAGGAAGAAGGTAGTTTCCAGTACATCCATCCAGGTTTAACTAAAATGGTTAAACACAGAAACCTCAGAACTGGTGCGTTTCTGGCGTTCTAAGACACCCTTACACACATACCTATCCTATCCTATCAATAAGGGTGTCTTACTATGCCAGAAACACGTCAGGTTCTGAGCTTTCTGGTTTTAACCATTTTAATCAAATTTAGTTTTTTACCTGGATGGATGTGTCGGAAACAAGTCTTCTTTTTCCTCCACATTTTGAATAGTAAATTTGTGATTTGTGTGTTTTATTATAAGGTAAAAAAAATGGTTATGCCATAGCTTTTGTCATAAATTGTATTTTGGGATTTATTACACGGTTTCAGAAAGTTATAATCCTCTTGGGATGATAGTTTAGGAAAATGTATCAGTATTTTAAGCCGAAATAACTTTAGTTATTTTTTTTAATGGTGCGATTTTTTTTTTTCTTTAAGATCGAACTAATGGTGATATTAGGTTAGTTATAAGTAATCTTTCAGCAGGATCTGAGTGCAGGATTATGATAACGGTAATGTGTCACTTACTAGGCTGTGTGTTGCTGTTTCAATAAAACCAATGTTTTATCAGCAAGAGATTATCACTCCAGGACTAGCTGCATGGTGCCTCCTAGTCAGCTGCTGTGGGCGGGGTTATACAGAGCTCAGCATCTGAGCTGTGCTAGATCTGCAGCAGAGAAAACTGCGATTGTATGAAAATGACTTCATATAGACTAGCATGTGGTACATGGCAGAAGCCTGATGACAGATTCTCTTTACTAAAATGGAATACACGGTAATTTAAGTATTAGATTTTACAGAATGTTGTGCATGTGAATTTTATTTGCAGTTAATAAATATTCCTACAGTTGTCCTCTTCCCTATGAAACTAATAAGCTGCATAGTATCTTCCAAGACGTGTGATTATTTTGACTGTACTATCATACAAGTCTTACGTTTCTGGCTTTTCATCTGTGAAGTGCTTTAATCTGTGAATAGTAGATTTCTAAGTATGATTTGCCCCTAATTCCGCAGTTGTTGTCATCTCACGGCAGAGCGCGGTGCGTTTCCCATTAAGATTCTGAATTATGTGTCAGGGGGAGCAGGGAATGTTTGCTCATGGCTTGTATAATGGAGCCATTTGTGCACTCCATTTTCTTTTAGCTGATTGCGCATTGCCCAGTTGCTTTGAAGATCCTAGCAGATAAAAAAAAAACATAAAAGGAAAAAAACCACTTCAAGACGGCATCCTTTCTTTGATGCTGACCTAGTTTGCAGTGTTCCAAAAGCATTCATCTGAAAAGAGATACATATCTGATTCATCATAGATCTGGGAAAGAAATGACGGGAGCACAGATGAGTGGATCCGGACAGCTGGACATCTGACCATCAAGCGTCCTGCGCTCTTCTGGGCAGCCCTTCCTAGTGTACTTCAGCCATTGTACGGCATTATGCCAGTGGGCATACTAAAAGATGTAGATGGGAGAAGAAATGAATGCATGGGCTTACATACCTTTCTGTGAACAGAGAAAACCTTACGAATTCATAGTTCCTTCTTTCTTAATTGAATGGGTGTTGTTGAGCAAATGGTTGTATTGGTAATTCATTATTAGCTAGAGTTGCTGCAAAGACTTATTATAATTTTATTTCTATAGCGCCAACATATTCCGCAGCACTTTACATTTTAGAGGGGACTTGTACAGACCATAGACATTACAGCAGAACAATAATCACATAGATCAACAGATACCAAGAGGAATGAGGGCCCTGCTCGCAAGCTTATATAAGAAAAATATCCTCTTATGTGACTGTAAAATCCAAACGGGCTAAAATATATTTAGCATATAGCTTTTATTATCTGTCACTTTACAAAATGAGAATATTGAAGGGAATATGTCATTAAGAGAAGCATAAAATAGGGCAGGGACCCTGATTCCTACTTTGTCACTTAGTTGGATACTTGCTGTGGTTTTGATAACATCACTGTTGTAACAACTGCATATAGTGTAATCCCTCCTGCGTCATAGATTGGCAGTTTACTGCCTACACTGTGCACAGACAGCTGCCCATGACGGTGCATGTCGAGTGTAGCCAGAGTTCTGGACTCTCAAGAACTACAAAGAAGGACCTTACATTCAGGGGACTAAAAGAACTCCAGCAGATAAAAACTTCAGCAAGAAGCCATGTAAGTGATAGATCACTGGAATCTGGTCTAAGATGGCGAAGCGAAGATCTGGTGACAGTCTCAATGAACAAAACGAAAACAAGCCATCTAACACATAGCGTAATTACCAGCTTTGAGAATGCAATCATAGTATAGGCCTCTGGCTGAAGAGATTTGATACTGTAGGATACTGATAGTGATGCCGGTAATCAGGGAGCGATCTGTCAATGTGACAAAAACTAACATGGTAATAAATAGGAGACATTTGTAGAAGGAGGTGGTAAAGGCATAGATTTCCATAGGGCTGGAACACATGAGCTGGCAGCAATAATTAGGTGTTAGACGGGAAGATCTATGTTTCCTATTGTGGCCCTCAGTAAATATGCCACAGCATATTACAATATCGGCATAGTGGTTAACGGGGTTGTCCACTCCTAGGACAACTCCTTCTTGAACTAAGTGTTCGACCCTGATAAGTTAAAAAAAAAAGGTTATACTCTCCTCCTGTGGCGGCACCATTCCAGCCGTGTCGGCATTCGCAGTCCCAGGGCTCTGGTGCAGTGGAATGACGTGGTACCCGGCACCCAATCATGGCTGCCGTCACTGTCCCCGCCTACACACATGAGGAGGAAGCCAGGGCCGCAGCTGCTCTGACTTCCTTTTCATGTTCAATCCATACGTAGGTGAGGACCATGACGCCAGCTCTGATTGGTCGCCCGGGGTCACATGTCACAACTCGCCAGAGCTCCGGGACCTAGAGTGCCGACACCACTGGAATGGTGCCGACACCACTGGAATGGTGCCGACACCACTGGAATGGTGCCGGCAGGGGAGGTGAGTTTAGAGTTTTTAATTTTATCGGGGCCAAGCATTTAGTTCAAGAAGGGGGTGTCCCAGTAGTGGACGACTCCCTTAAGATATTGCAAAAATGTCTGCCTCGCAAAGCGCAGTTTAAATTCATATATTTTCTAAGGGTATGTTCACACGTTCCTGATTTCCATCCTTTTTTTTTCAGGACTGTTTTTTAAAAAACTGCAGCTCTTGGCAGAAAACACAGGTCCTTTTTTTGGTCCTTTTTTGTCCTTTTTTGATGCGTTTTTTGATCCTTTTTTTGATCCTTTTTTTTATGCAGTTTTCTATGCAGAGTCTGTGTGTTTTCTAGGAAGTTTTTTAGGGTTAAAATGGCTGAAAATACCCTAACCCTACCCCTAACCCTACCCCTAACCCTACCCCTAACCCTATTCTAACCTTAGTGGAAAAAAAAAAAATTCTTAATTTTTTTTTATTGTCCCTACCTAGTGGGGTGACATGACAAAGGGGGGGGGGGGGTGTCATTTACTATTTTTTTTTATTTTGATCACTGAGATAGATTATATCTCAGTGATCAAAATGCACTTTGGAACGAATCTGCCGGCCGGCAGATTCGGCGGGCGCACTGCGCATGCGCCCGCCATTTTGCAAGATGGCGGCGCCCAGGGAGAAGACGGCCGGACGGACACCGAGACGCCGGGTAAGTATAAGGGGGGGAGATTAGGGCACGGGGGGGGGCATCGGAGCACTGGGGGGGCATCGGAGCACGGGGCGGTGGGATTGGAGCACGGGGGGGCGGGATCGGAGCACGGGGGGGCAGCCACACTCCGCCCACGCACTTCCGCCCGCTTCCCCGCACTTCCTGCTGCAGCGGTTCTGCACCACAAACCGCAGTAAAACCCGCAGATATTTTTTTCATCTGCGGGTTTTACTGCGGGTTTGACCTCACAATGGAGGTCAATGGGTGCAGAACCGCTGCGGCTCCGAAAAAAGAAGTGACATGGTACTTCTTTTTTCCCGCAGCTATTCAGCGCGGCTTTTTTTTTTGATTTTCCGCATTGTGGGCACAGCAGTTCCTGTTTTCCATAGGGTACAATGTAATGTACCCTGCATGGAAAACAGCTGCGGACCCGCAGCGGGAAAATCGCGGCAATTCCGCATGAAAAAAAGGATCGTGTGAACATGGCCTAAATATGTTTCACCGTTTGCATTGGCATCTGCAGCATCTCTCCAAGGAAAATTGCCAGAATATAACAAAACCTACACTTGCTTGTATTCTTTTTTTTTTTTTTTGCCACAGATTTTTTTTTGCATCTTTGCAGCATATCCGTACTGTGTGGACAAGGACTAAACGTGCTGAAACATTGATAGAAGAAATAAAGAAAATACAAAAACATGTATATTGCGATATCATTTTACTGTATATGGTTATGTAAATGTTTACATGCAAATCACATTTCCAGCAAACGTGTAGATGCGAAGAAGGGATGTCTCTAGAAAGTATGCTGGAGGTTGTGATCTTGTCAGAAAATTGCAGAGGACTGATAAGAATGTATTTTTTCTAATTATGTAAGGGATTTAATTACAGCAAAGCTTGTTGTCTCACAATGATATTTTTTTGTGCTTTATTTTTGCCTCACAGTTGAATGGCTTCGTTTCTTGTTCATTTAACTATTTGAAACATTAACTACTATTAATTATTTTCATTATTTTGATTTTGATTATCACATGTATCAATATAAAACTCCAAGTTACAATTTAGGCTTTTTAGTTCTAAAGCCCTATTTCCAAGAATATAGCCTGTATAAAAGTGGCTTTTATAATGGAATTATGTACTAAAAGTGTTAAAAAAATAAATAAAAAAATCATACCTTGTTTTTCCATATTTTGACATACAGTTGATGCATATGTATTCACAACATGTTGGGAAAATATACCGTAACACATAATTCAGGAACAGGATGCATTTACACAGTTGTTCTTTTTCCAACAGATTTCCATTGTATAAAAATATAACCGTACTATCTTTTTCAAAATTTGTAAATGTGGCTGCAACTGCTGCAGTACCAACAGATCTGCTGAACAGTCGGTGTACTACTGTGTGTCTATCTATCTCTCTATCTCTCTCTCTATCGCTGAAAAAAATAAAGGGGACACTAAAATACCACAGCCAAGATATCAGTGAATAGAATGTCCCAGTTGCAAATTATTATTCTTTGCACACGCTGTTGAGAATAATGGAACATTAATATGATGACATACATCAAATTAATATACCATGGAGGTCTGGATTTGGAATGATACTCAAAATCAAAGTGGAAAATCAAATAGAAGGCTGATCCAACTTCAACTGCATGGTCCTGATGAGGCGGTGGATCTCCTCCCAAATCTGGAATAGAGAATCAGTCAGCTCCTGGACAGTCTGACATGCAACGTGGCTTTGGTGGTTGGAACGAGACATGACGTCCCAGATGTGCTCGATGGGATTGATGTCTGGGGAACAGGCAGGCCAGTCAATAGCTTCAATGGCTTCGTCATGCTGAAGCTGCTTACACACTAAAGCCACATGATGCCTAGCATTGTCATACATCAGAAGGAACCCAGGGCCCATTGCACCTGCAAATGGTCTCACAATGGGTCTAAGGTAGTGATGAGCGAGTGTACTCCAAAGAAATGCCTCCCCACACCATTATTGACTCATTACCAAGCTGGAGGATGTTGCCGGCAGCAGGACGTTTTCCATGGTGACTTAAGACTTTGTCACGTCTGTCACATGTGCCCAGTGTGAACCTTTTCTCATCCGTGAAATGCACATTGCCTTGCGGGGTGTACAATTGTAAACACTACACCTACTTTTGGACATCGTGACCTCAAACCAACCTCATGGAGTCTGCTTCTGACAGTTTTAGCAGACACATGGAGGAGGTAGTGGTCCTGCTGTTGGGTTGTTGCCCTCCTACGGCCACCTCCACGTCTTTTGGTCGACTGGCCTGTCTTCTAGAAATTGCTTTATGCTCTGGATACTGTGCTGACAGACACTGCTTCCCTTCTTGCTACAGCTCGCATTGATATGCCATCCTGGATGAGCTGCACTACCTGAACAACTTAGTGGGTTGCAGACACTGCCTCACTCTACTGTACCTCTAGGCATGAGAGCAATGACAAAATGCAAGAGTGACCAAAGCAGTCAAAAAGGATAAAAACAGTGAAATGGTCTGTGGTCATTCTCTGCAGAACCACTCCTTTTTATAGGGGTTGACTTGCTATTTGCCTATCATTTCTACCTTTTGTCTGTTCCATTTGCACAGCAGCAGGAGAAACTGATTCACAATCAGTGTTGCTTCGTAACTGGACAGGTTGGTTTCACAGAAGTGTCTTGACTTGGAGTTACATTGTGTTGTTTAAGTGTTGCCTTTATTTTTGAGCAGTGTATATACACACATGCATGCATGCCCTATAAAATGCAGTTTGTGTACAATGTAATAATGATAATGCTATAAGTTTCAAAAGTTGTTTAAATGAAGTTTGAATTCTTGGTTGTATATACTAACATACATAAAGCAGATCTAAATCCAATTTTCACAATACAAATTGCTTACGGTATTTTTCCGACCATAAGACACACTTTTTTTCCTCCAAATTTGGGAGGAAAGTGTGGGTGTGTCTTACGGTCTGGATGTAACGTGGGGAGGGGGCAGCTGCCAGTAGGATTGCACTGTTATCCCACTTGCAGGAGGCAGAAAAATGTCCCTCTGCCTTGCTGGGGAAACCAGGTAGACCCCATGATTAAAGTGCAGTGAATATTCATTAGCTGCTTCCCCGCCCACCTGTCAGTGCTGAGCAGGGAGCAGCAAATGAATAGTCCTTCACTGAAACGCACATGGTTTCCCCAGGGCTGGATTCCTGCAGCAGCTGGGGAGATCTGTGTGTCTGGTGGGGGAGAGGGCTGCAGCAGGGGCCAGGGGAGACAACTGCATACCTGCCTCGCTGTGCTGGATGCTGAATGCATAAGGATCTGTGTTATGTCATGAAGTGGGCGGGCTGGAGCATCACATGACCGCACCGAGCCCTCCCTCTTCTTGATGTCATCACAGGTCCTTCAGACACCCACTAGAATCTGCTGGCTTCCTCTTATGACCTGTGCTGTGTAGAGGCAACAAGAGGGAGGACTCTGTGCAGTCATGGGATGCTCCAGCTTACCTCACCACAGCATGGCTGGCTGGCTGCCACAATTAAAAGGTTAGTCTTTACAACACACAAAAAAGCACTCTGCCACTCCTGTGGTGAGCTATAACTCCCAGCATGCCATAGGATCTGCAGGACATGCTGGGAGTTATAGTTCTCTCATGGGTTCTTAAGGGAGCACTCAAGTGTTTATTTTTCAGTTCTGGAGTGGTGCTTTAAATATAAGCCCTTTGCCCCCATTCTTATACTCCCCCTCCAGCATCTTCATATAGTACTTTACAGACACCACACTGGTCCTGCAGTACCATCTTCTACCTGTTTCTTCCAACATAATAACATACTATTATATATAATAACAACACAAATAATAGTATGTTATTTATGTTACTAAATATTTTACCATATTTTTCTGCTTCAAATATTTTTTTCCCTATTTTCCACCTCTAAAACCTGGGTGCGTCTTATAGTCCAGTGCGTCTTATAGTCCGAAAAATACGGTACATTATTTACATGACATTTAGACCTGATGACCATGATATACTTGTTTTGAAAGTCCATATCAGAATGTCCGTATCATTTTTTTTTTTTTTTTTTTTTTTTATATTGTTCCCTAGTGTTGAAATGAGCATGTAGTGTGTCTAATTCTATTTGTTCTGACAAGGATTACATGGTACACAAGTCTCATCGGGTCTGCAAGATCTATTTAAAGAAGACCTTTTCTCTAAATTTTTCACAATGAACTGGACACACATCATATTAGGTACTAGAAAGCAGAATACAACTTTTTTTTTATAAGCAGGAAGCAACACACTTGTGAAAGAAGAACAATACCTCACAATAGGCTCCGTGTCAGGCATGTATTGACATGTCTTCTGGCCTCACTGTAGAGTGATGATGTGCTGCAGCACAGCAGACCTGAGTGTGATTTACTGACTGCTTTCAGCTTTCATCTCTAGCAGTAAGTGTGGGGGGAAGTTAAGTCTCATTACCAACACTTCTAGTAGCTCTCAGCTCAGATTCAAATTAGCAGAACCAAATAGACCTCAACATTGCCAAAGCAAATGCATTGTTAGCAACTCTGCTTTACTGCCCCATCTCCACACACTTAATGCTGGAGATGAGAGATGAAAGCTGTCAGTTAACCCCACTGAGGTCTGCTGTTCTCCAGCGTATGCCATCACCCTGCAGTGAGGAGAGCAGATGATTTGTGAATACATATCTCACACTCAGCCTGTTCTATGCTGTTGTGGCGGTGTGTTTTCCTTTCTCTGTCTCTTGCTGGCTAAGCAAGCAGCAACACACAGAGGAAGAAGTACCTGTACCAATGAACTCTCTCTAATAATGCCCGCTTGGACTTTACAAACTGTCACATATATTGCTAATAAGTCCACTAGGAGAGGTGAAATGAAATAATAACTGTTGTCTTTTTTTTTTCTGCTCTACATCCCACCATTACATGACGTGTACAGTTCAACGTGAAACATTTGGTGAATGGTCCTCTTTAACAATGTACTCGTATATAATTTGTTTTATAAAATGTGACAAATCCACAATGCCTTGGCATGCGTCAAGGTTGAGCTATTCTCCCCAACTGCATACTGTAATGTAAATGTGTTTTTACGTTCTGCTAAGCGTGGGCTGTAATGGTTTTCCACGTATGTTTATTGTGTAGCACACATTGTGCTCATCCTGTCAATATTTCTGAGCTGTATCCTGTATCTGTCAAAGCAGTTCATCAGTGTTCACTAATCAGAGCTGTTTGATCGGCAGCCATCGCTTTCCTCCAGCTGCCAGTGTTAAAGATATCTCTGATTTCATATTTTTTTTGCACATGGTTGTACATGACCTAGCTTTATTCATTTGCACACTCTGCCTTACTACGCTTTCTTCTCTATAAATTTTAGCTGAAGAAGAAGAAGTGGAAAATGTTGATGTTTCCAGTCTGCCCGAAGAGGTGCTGCGGAACATTGAAGCTGACAGTTACTGGTGCATGAGCAAGTTACTTGATGGCATTCAGGTAAATTGATTCCCCATGTCCTCGTGCATTCTCTATATCTGAATTATTTCATGAATCTGAGCTACTGCTGGGACTCCGAGAAATAAATACATATGGGAAAACCTGCCCCATTGAGGAAATCTGTCTACGGTTTATCATTACTGCTGGCTTATGAAATGACAAATGCGTTCACTTACAAAAGCAATGTGCACTGTGTAATACAGGGCTGGGGTCCAAGCCCCTGGGGTATCGTTTCCAGTCTCCAGACATTAGTAAGGATGGCAGTCAATTGTGGAGCATCAGATTGAGGTAATTTGAGGTTAGGCTTTTGAGTATCTATCCCTTGGGAAAATTCACCTGACGTCACAGCAAGGTAGCATATGTGTATTTTGTAAGGCTGATTATAGGCTGCCAGTACACCCTATAGGGAGTCTGTCACCCCTAAAATGCCAGTTAAACTGCACAAACATTTATATAGGGGGCATAGCCCAAATAAAAATCAGCTCAGCAATATACAGTTGAAACTTTAATATTTGTTTAAAAATCTACTTTTATTTTTGCTTTGCAAATGAGGTTGCTTCATTGCACCCTAGGTGAGGCCTGTGCCTTGGTGCTCCGTTACTTTCTCCTCACTGCATAGTATTGCCTGTTTCTTATCTTGGTTTACAGTGCTTGGTTAGTAAGAGCAAATGCGGTCTAATCAGTTTGCTGGTTTGTGCTTGCGAACTGACACTGGAGCCAGAAGAGTCAGTGCAGCCACTCACAGAATCTGTCACCAGGCTTCTGTCTGCTGCTCAGTGCTCCTACAAATGTAGCGACCAAGCAGTTCCAGTGATGAGGAGACTGCGGTCTGATGTGCTCAAGCTGTCTCCTCACTGATCCTGCTGGGCGGTGGCCAAAGACAAGCATTTGGGGTGCACCACGGTGCTCCTCCGATGTCAGTGCACACACCCAGACATGCAAATTGATTTACAGCGCTTACTCTTCTTGACAGCGCTCTGTAAGGTGATATAAGAGACTAGCTTTAAAACGTGAATAGTAGGGTGTAATAGTGCTTCAAGGCAGAGGCCACGCCAAGTAGTAGTGCTTCAAGGCAGAGGTCACTCCTAGTAGTAGTGCTTCAAGGCAGAGGCCACGCCAAGTAGTAGTGCTTCAAGGCAGAGGCCACGCCAAGTAGTAGTGCTTCAAGGCAGAGGCCACGCCAAGTAGTAGTGCTTCAAGGCAGAGGCCACGCCAAGTAGTAGTGCTTCAAGGCAGAGGCCACGCCAAGTAGTAGTGCTTCAAGGAAGAGGCCACGCCAAGTAGTAGTGCTTCAAGGCAGAGGCCACGCCAAGTAGTAGTGCTTCAAGGCAGAGGCCACGCCAAGTAGTAGTGCTTCAAGGCAGAGGCCACGCCAAGTAGTAGTGTTTCAAGGCAGAGGCCACACCAAGTAGTAGTGCTTCAAGGCAGAGGCCACGCCAAGTAGTATTGCTTCAAGGCAGAGGCCACGCCAAGTAGTAGTGCTTCAAGGCAGAGGCCACGCCAATTAGTAGTTCTTCAAGGCCGAGGCCACGCCAAGTAGTAGTGCTTCAATGCAGAGGCCACGCCAAGTAGTAATGCTTCAAGGCAGAGGCCACGCCAAGTAGTAGTGCTTCAATGCAGAGGCCACGCCAAGTAGTAATGCTTCAAGGCAGAGGCCACGCCAATGGTGCACTGAAGCACCATCATTAATATATCAAATAAAAGTAGATTTTTCAGCAATTATTGAGTTAATTTGAATATGCCTGGTATGATTATAATATGGGCTACGTCCCCTATATGAATGTTTATGCAGTTAATTGGCAATTTGGTGGTGGCAGACTCCCTGTTAAAAAAACATGTCCCATTTTTTTTTTCCATATTTTTTTATCCAGTGCATATAAAAATGAAGCAACTTTACTAATCTTTTGGATGTAATATTCGTGCTTACTCCTGTGAACCAGAATGTGGCGTCTGTTTTCTTGTGAACACCAATTGTGAAATGGACCCCCTATTCTGGTGTCACTCAGTGCTTTTCAGCTACAGGCTAAAGCTGCACTTCACAGCTGACAAGCTCTACCCACTCCCTTCATGTACCCTGCATGTACACGTTACATAATATTTGTAATATTGAGATCTGTTTGAAAAAAAAAAAACAACAGTACATGTGGTTACAGTTGGGCTTTATACATCCACAGTATGTTCAGTAGTGTGTCACCTCCTCTTTAACGCCAGAGGACAAATTATATAGATCTTTGTGGTGATTTATGCAAAGACTGCCCTTTTATCCATGCCTGACTTTTTTTCTTTGCATTGGCTAGATTAGTATCTAGCCAGCAGAATAAAAAGGTGAAGGACAGGCATAACTGGAATAAAGGTTAGTCATTGCACAAAGCCCCTGATAATAAAGAACGCTGTGAGATTAGACAGTTCATTGCTGCTTGGTGTGAAATCACAGGCCGAATATAAGACCTATGCTGATTTCTGCCCTCGGCTTAATCTGCTTAATGAAGATTATAGTGCATCGTTTAGATGGCCACTTACCTGGGGAGAGAGAGGATGCATTAAAGCATTAAAGGGAAATTTGTCGGCAGGTTTTTACTATCATCTGAAAGCAGCCTGATGTAGGCAAAGAGAAGCTGAATCCAGCCATATATCAGTTGATTACTGGTGGCAGTCGTTTTCACACAATCAGAGCTTTTGGATTTAGCAATGCAGCAGAGCTGAGAAAGCTAGCCCTGCCCACACCAGGCTCTGTATGTACAAAGTCCATGGACTGTAAGGTGCTTAGCACAGGAGGGGGAGTTGCTGGACTAGTGTAGTCTGACAATATTTATCTCTTAGTGATAAATCCTTCACAGTTAGTAAACTACAGCGCAAACTTTAACAGGGTGAAAACATCCCTGAATTTTGTTTTTTTTAGCCTCTATTTCCTGCTGTGTTCAGATTACATAGCAAAGTCCTGCTGATGGATTCAAATTTAAGAGAAGGCTCATCAGCTGAGACCATGTGATATTCTCATAAATTTTTTCCCAGGAAACCTCTTGCCATTGCATTTGTGTGTAATAACCTGCCACTTACCTAAATTTTGTTGCAGACAATCGTATTCTGTAATATCTGCAAGGTCTTTCTGCAAATGATAGTCAAAATAATGCTCACTTCCACACTCCTAAAATTGTTCTGAAATTCTTCAGTATGTTAACTTGACCTTGAACTTCCCAATATGTCGATGTCCTCGAATATCTGTTGGACATGCTAGAAAAACAAGTCTGATTCATGGAGGTCCTTATAGAGAAGAGTTGAAATCTGCTGCAAATTTTTTAGTAAAAAGGTATTGACCTCAGTGGCGGGATTAAACAAACCTATATAGCTTGATGCAACTACCAAAATATATGGAATTTCCTTCCTGTGTATTGGAGGTCCATCATACAAAATCCACATATCAGCCTGTATAGAGGTGTTGTCATGTGCACTTGAAAAACGCCTCTGTGCAGAGCGATACGTGGTATTCTGCATGATGGCGTCCAATAAACTGCATGTTTTCTGCTCATTCTAATGCATTAGTGTAGATATCACAAGGAACCTTCAGAGGTCTAGTGGAATCCACGTTGTGATGGGCTAGATCTTTAGTGGCTCGAGAAGGTCCTATAAAATCTCAAGCTTTAATGCTATGGCTGATCTGTACGTGTTTTTGCTTTCACCAATACTGCCCCAACAGCTATGCCTTACCAACTACTGGAGAGATCTGTCACCGCTTCCAAAGACCTGAGGTACAGAATGTGTGCAAGGGATGGACAGAGAAGAAAGTGTTGGACTCCAGATCAGGAATTTGTACCATAGTCACAGGAAAGATATATATCTTGGTACCGTGTTAGCCAGTAGATAGAAAAGACAAAAATGTAGTCCTCAGTGGTTGATACCTTTTAATGGCTAACTCAAAAGATGGTAACAAGTTGCAAGCTTTCGAGACTACACAGGTCTCTTTCTATATATCTTTCCAGAATGCACTGCATCTTTATGGAACTCTTGGCCTGATGAAGAGACCTGTGTAGTCTCGAAAGCTTGCAATTTGTTACCATCTTTTCAGTTTGCCATTAAAAGGTATCAACCACTGAGGACTGCATTTCTGTCTTTTCTACCATAGTCACAGATATGCAGGCACAAACTCCATGTCTCCCTGACACTTACAGTATATTTATGACATAGGTGGAAATGTGTTCCTAATTTTGATGTGTGTATGTACTGTATATATGTCAGAGAGCAGCAAAGTATTAAAAATAAACCTCATGACTCCAAGTTTAGTAATGTGTTAATATCCAAACTATTATGGTATTTTATTTAGGTTAAAGTCCTGTACACACAATTTCCCTGCTTTCTCACGTTTTCAAGTCCAGCCATGTCTCCTCCTAGCTCATCGATGCTATTCCAATCTCCCAAACATCACACAATGATTAAACTGCAGGCATCAAGATTCAGGGTGTAAAGTGTGTGGACATAAAAGTGTGCCTTTGCTTTACATAGATTGCCCTAAAGCTATTGTCGGTTGCAATAAGTGGCTTCTAAAGAGCCAGTAACTCATTCTGTCTGGCTTGCAACCTGCTGCCAGCTCTACAATATAGGAAAAGAGATATCCTTTGTAAGTAATATACAATGTCACGTACTAATGGTATCTGTGATAGAATCTATCACCGGCTGCAGCATAATGGTGAATGCACAATGTCTACTACCGTGCTCGCTCTGGCACCCTGGAGTGACACACTGCGGCATACATACTTAGTACAAGCTAATGCTCTGCAAATGAAGGACATACGTTCTACATGTTACACTCTTCAATAGGTAACATGTATGTATGACCGATTAAGTAAGAGTATATACTACTGTAGACAGACTTTTCGCTAATTTTTCCTTTGTAATTATTTTGAAAAGTCAATGTTGCCAATTGTTAATACGATTCTTAAATTAGAAGTAATATTCTTAGTTTTCTTACTCTTGATTTTGTTTTAAATCATTGTTGTACAATTTTCCATTACAAAGTAAAATGCAACATGAAGGAATGCAAAGTTACATTGAATTATAGAAATTAATTTATGTTGTGGCTAATTGGAATAAGTTTAAACTTTTGTTGGCATCAAGTATAAAGTTAGATTAGAATTGTATTGGTAAAAAAAAGTACAAAGGCCTCCATGCACATTAGATGGCTGTTGGCTGAATACTTGTTCAACTGACACCAATTTCTCAGCCGAGCACTCCAGTGTTCTCTTTGAAAAAGCCAGTGCCCATATCATCTGGTGGTAGCTTTATTTCTCCGGAGAATATCAAGATTGGCTGTTGAAATTCGACAGGCTGGATCCTTCTCTCCACAATATTTTCTGCTTGTGGACAATAGGGAGGCCCTCTACACATCAGACTTTTGGCTGATCCCTCACATATCGACAGGCTGAGCCCACTTTAGTCTAATATATATGGTAACCTTAAAAGTTTAAATTTTCTTATCAATCATACTCATCTACAGTGCAGATCAAACGTTTGGACACACCTCATTTAAAGATTTTTCTGTATTTGCATGATTATGAAAATTGTAAATTCACACTGAAGGCATCAAAACTATGAATTAACACATGTTGAATTATATACTTAACAAAAAAGTGTGAAACAACTGAAAATGTCTTATTTTCTAGGTTCTTCAAAGTAGCCACCTTTTGCTTTGATGGCTGCTTTGCACACTCTTGGCATTCTTTTGATGAGCTTCAAGAGGTAGTCACCGGAAATGGTTTTCCAACAATCTTGAAGGAGTTCCCATAGATGCTTAGCATTTGTTGGCCCTTTTGCCTTCACTCTGCGGTCCAGCTCACCCCAAACCATCTCGATTTGGTTCAGGTCTGGTGACCGTGGAGGCCAGGTCTGTCCAGCTCACCCCAAACCATCTCGATTTGGTTCAGGTCTGGTGACCGTGGAGGCCAGGTCATCTGGCGTAGCACCCCATCACTCTCATTCTTGGTCAAATAGCCCTTACACAGCCTGGAGGTGTGTTTGGGGTCATTGTCCTGTTGAAAAATAAATGATGGTCCAACTAAACGCAAACCAGATGGAATAGCAAGCCGCTGCAAGATGCTGTGGTGGCCATGCTGGTTCAGTATGCCCTCAATTTTAATAAATCCCCAACAGAGTCACCAGCAGAGCACCCCCACAACATCACACCTCCTCCTCCATGCTTCACGGTGGGAACCAGGCATGTAGAGTCCATCCGTTCACCTTTTCTGCGTCACACAAAGACACGGTGGTTGGATCCAAAGATCTCAAATTTGGACTCATCAGATGAAAGCACAGATTTCCACTGGTCTAATGTCCATTCCTTGTCTTCTTTAGCCCAAACAAGTTTCTTCTGCTTGTTGCCTGTCCTTAGCAGTGGTTTCCTAGCAGCTATTTTACCATGAAGGCCTGCTGCACAAAGTCTTTTCTTAACAGTTGTTATAGAGATGTGTCTGCTGCTAGAACGCTGTGTGGCATTGATCTGGTCTCTAATCTGAGCTGCTGTTAACCTGCGATTTCTGAGGCTGTTGACTCGGATAAACTTATCCTCAGAAGCAGAGGTGACTCTTGGTCTTCCTTTCCTGGGGCGGTCCTCATGTGAGCTAGTTTCTTTGTAGCGCTTGATGGTTTTTGCCACTGCACTTGG
Organism: Ranitomeya imitator; assembly: GCF_032444005.1. NCBI lineage: Eukaryota > Metazoa > Chordata > Amphibia > Anura > Dendrobatidae > Ranitomeya > Ranitomeya imitator. Next base: position 343,478,675 of record NC_091285.1, on the reverse strand, counting down.
GGACACTTTCAAAGTTTTTCCAATTTTTCGGACTGGTTGACCTTCATTTCTTAAAGTAATGATGGCCACTCGTTTTTCTTTACTTAGCTGCTTTTTTCTTGCCATAATACACATTCTAACATCTATTCAGTAGGACTATCAGCTGTGTATCCACCAGACAGTTGCTCAACACAACTGATAGTCCCAACCCCTTTTAAAAGGCAAGAAATCCCACTTATTAAACCTGACAGGGCATACCTGTGAAGTGAAAAACATTTCCAGTGACTACCTCTTGAAGCTCATCAAGAGAATGCCAAGATTGTGCAAAGCAGTCATCAAAGCAAGAGGTGGCTACTTTGAAGAACCTAGAATTTAAGACATATTTTCTGTTTGTTTCACACTTTTTTGTTAAGTATTTAATTTCACATGTGTTAATTCATAGTTTTTTCATAGTTTTGATGCCTTCAGTTTGAATATACCCCTATTAATCTTAAGCTTAATGTTTTATAAAAATTGTTTTTTTGCAACAGCTATTTCAGTTTCATATATCTAATAACTGTTGGACACAGTAATGTTTCTGCCTTGAAATGAGGTTTATTGTACTAACAGAAAATGTGCAATCTGCATTCAAACAAAATTTGACAGGTGCATAAGTATGGGCACCCATATCATTTTCTTGTTTTAAATACTCCTACCTACTTTTTACTGACTTACTAAATCACTTTTTTTGGTTTTCTAACCTCATTGAGCTTTGAACTTCATAGCCAGGTGTATGCAATCATGAGAAAAGCTACTTAAAGTGGCCACTTGCAAGTTCTCCTGTTTGAGTCTCCTCTGAAGAGTGGCATCATGGGCTCCTCAAAACAACTGTCTAATGATCTGAAAACAAAGATTATTCAACATAGTTGTTCAGGGGAAGGATTCAAAAAGCTGTCTGAGATTTAACCTGTCAATTGCCACTGTGAGGAACATAGTAAGGAAATGGAAGAAGGCCAGAAGTGGCAGGCCAAGAAAAACATCAGAAAGGCAGAGAAGAAGAATGGTGAGATCAGTCAAGGACAATCCTCAGACCACCTCCAGAGAGCCGCAGCATCAACTTGATGCAGATGGTGTCACTGTGCATCGGTCAACTATACAACGCACTTTGCACAAGGAGAAGCTGTATGGGAGAGTGATGTGAAAGAAGCCGTTTCTGTAAGCATGCCACAAACAGAGTCAGGTGAGGTATGCAAAAGCACATTTGGAGAAGCCAATTTCTTTTTGGAAGAAGGTCCTGTGGACTGATGAAACCAAGATTGAGTTGTTTGGTCATACAAAAAGGCGTTATGCATGGCGGCCAAAAAATACAGCATTACAAGAAAAACACTTGCTACCCACAGTAAATTTGGTGGAGGTTCCATCATGCTTTGGGGCTGTGTGGTGAATGCCGGCACCGAGAATCTTGTTAAAGTTGAGGGAGGCAAGGATTCCTCTCAGTATCAGCAGATTCTTGACAATAATGTTCATGAATCAGTGACAAAGTTGAAGTTACGCAGGGGATGGATCTTTCAGCAAGACAATGATCCAAAACACCGCTCCGAAACTACTGAGGCATTCATGCAGAGGAACAATTACACTGTTAGGGAATGGCCATCCCAGTCCCCAGACCTGAATATCATTGAACATCTGTGAGATCATTTGAAGAGGGCTGTCCATGCTCGGCGACCATCAAACTTAACTGAACTGTAATTATTTTGTAAAGAGGAATGGTCAAAAATACCTTCATCCAGGGTCCAGGAACTCATTAAAAGCTATAGGAAGCGACTAGAGGCTGCTATTTTTGCAAAAGGAGGATCTACTAAATATTAATGTCACTTTTCTGGTGGGGTGCCCATACTTATGCACCTGTCAAATTTTGTTTGAATGCAGTTTTTTCACTTTCTGTTAGTACAATAAACCTCATTTCAAGGCAGAAACATTACTGTGTCCAACAGTTATTAGATATATGAAACTGAAATAGCTGTTGCAAAAAAAACCAACTTTTATAATACATTAATAATAATAATAATAATAATAATAATAATTTTATTTATATAGCGCCAACATATTCCGCAGCGCTTTACAAATTATAGAGGGGACTTGTACAGACAATAAACATTACAGCATAACAGAAATACAGTTCAAAACAGATACCAGGAGGAATGAGGGCCCTGCTCGCAAGCTTACAAACTATGGGGAAAAGGGGAGACACGAGAGGTGGATGGTAACAATTGCTTTAGTTATTCAGACCAGCTATAGTGTAAGGCTCAGGTGTTCATGTAAAGCTGCATGAACCAGTTACCTGCCTAAGTATGTAGCAGTACAGACACAGAGGGCTAATACTGCATAAAGTGTATGAGAACATGATGCGAGGAACCTTTTTTTTTTTTTTTTATTTTATTATAAATAGGCCACACAGGGATCGTTAGGTTAATGCATTGAGGCGGTAGGCCAGTCTGAACAAATGAGTTTTTAGGGCACGCTTAAAACTGTGGGGATTGGGGATTAATCGTATTAACCTAGGTAGTGCATTCCAAAGAATCGGCGCAGCACGTGTAAAGTCTTGGAGACGGGAGTGGGAGGTTCTGATTATTGAGGATGCTAACCTGAGGTCATTAGCGGAGCGGAGGGCACGGGTAGGGTGGTAGACTGATACCAGGGAGGAGATGTAGGGTGGTGCTGAGCCATGGAGTGCTTTGTGGATGAGGGTAGTAGTTTTGTACTGGATTCTGGAGTGGATGGGTAGCCAGTGTAATGACTGGCACAGGGTAGAGGCATCGGTGTAACGGTTGGTGAGGAATATGATCCTGGCTGCAGCATTCAGGACAGATTGGAGCGGGGAGAGTTTTGCAAGAGGGAGACCGATTAGTAGAGAGTTACAATAGTCCAGACGAGAATGAATAAGTGAAACAGTCAGAGTTTTTGCAGAGTCGAAATTAAGAAAAGGGCGAATTCTAGAAATGTTTTTGAGATGCAGGTAAGAAGAGCGAGCCAGTGATCGGATGTAGGGGGTGAATGAAAGGTCAGAATCAAGGATGACCCCAAGGCAGCGGGCATGTTGCTTTGGAGTAATGGTGGAACCGCACACGGAGATGGCAATGTCAGGCAAAGGTAGGTTAGTAGAGGGAGAGAACACGAGGAGTTCAGTTTTTGACAGGTTTAGTTTCAGATAGAGGGAGGACATGATGTTAGAGACAGCGGTAAGACAATCACTGGTGTTTTCTAAAAAGGTCGGTGTGATATCGGGAGCAGAAGTGTATAATTGGGTGTCGTCAGCATAGAGATGGTACTGGAAACCAAATCTACGGATTGTTTGTCCAATAGGGGCAGTATACAACGAGAAGAGTAGGGGGCCTAGGACTGATCCTTGAGGAACCCCAACAGTAAGGGGAAGGTGAGAGGAGGAGGAACCAGCAAAACATACAGTGAAGGATCGGTCAGAGAGATAGGAGGAGAACCAGGAGAGAACGGTGTCCTTGAGGCCGATGGAGCGGAGCATAGTGAGGAGGAGCTGATGATCCACAGTGTCAAATGCTGCAGAGAGATCCAAGAGAATTAGCATGGAGTAGTGACCATTAGATTTAGCTGTTAGTAGGTCATTAGAGACTTTAATGAGGGCAGTTTCAGTAGAGTGTAAAGAGCGGAAGCCAGATTGAAGAGGGTCGAGAAGAGAGTTATCTGAGAGATAGCGGGTAAGACGGGAGTGGACCAGGCGTTCGAGGAGTTTAGAGATGAAGGGAAGATTAGAGACAGGTCTATAATTAGCGGCACAGTTTTGATCGAGGGATGGTTTTTTAAGTAATGGATGTATGATGGCATGCTTAAATGAGGAGGGAAAAATACCGGAAGTGAGGGAAAGGTTGAATATTTTTGTTAGGTGAGAGGTGATAGCCGGGGAAAGGGACTGGAGGAGATGTGACGGAATGGGGTCACTGGTGCAAGTGGTCGGGCGCGAAGATGCAAGGAGCCTGCTTACTTCTTCTTCTGTAACTGCTTCAAAGTCAGAGAGTGAACTAGATGCAGTGGGGGAGGGAGGACAGTGCATGGTATGAAGAGATTGGGAGATGATTTCCTGTCGAATGTGGTCAATTTTTTCTTTGAAGTAATTGGCCAGATCGTCAGCACGGAGATCCGTGGTTGGGGCCTGCTCTCTTGGGTTGAGTAGGGACTGGAACGTGTCAAAGAGACGTTTAGGGTTATTGGACAGGGAGGTGATGAGGGTGTTGAAGTAGGTTTGTTTGGAGAGGTGAAGGGCAGAATTGTATGTCTTTAGCATGAACTTATAATGGATGAAATCTTCGGGTAGATTAGATTTTCTCCACAGACGTTCTGCGCACCTGGAGCACCGCTGCAGGAAACGTGTTTGCAGCGTGTGCCACGGTTGTTGCCGTCTGTGCCGAGTTGTTTTATGTATAGGAGGAGCAGCTTCATCCAGAGCACTTTGCAGGGTTTCATTGTAATGCTTCAATGCAGAATCAGGACATAAGATGGAGGAAATAGGGGCCAATGAGGACTGCAAGTTCATCATAAGTTTCTGGGTGTTAATGGCCTGTATGTTTCTATAGGTGTGGAAAGTGGGGGTGACCTGAGCGGGATGGCAGTTCTTGATAGAGAATGAAAGAAGGTTGTGGTCAGAGAGCGGGAGAGGGGAGTTTGTGAAGTCATCCACTGAGCAAAGTCGGGAGAAGACAAAGTCAAGGGAGTTTCCATCTTCATGTGTTGGAGAGTTAGTATGCTGCGAGAGGCCAAAAGAGGAGGATAGAGATAAAAGGTGAGAAGCAGATGGGGAGAGGGGAGAGGCAATGGGGATGTTGAAATCACCCATGATAAGGGTAGGGGTGTCACAGGAGAGAAAGTGTGGAAGCCAGGTGGCAAAGTGATCCAGGAACTGATGAGAGGGGCCGGGAGGACGATACACCACCGCCACTCGCATGGAGAAGGGGACGTAGAGTCTGACCACATGGACCTCAAAGGAAGGGAAGACAAGTGAGGGTACTTGGGGGATAACTTGGAAAGTACATTTGGGTGAAAGGAGCAGACCAACGCCTCCACCTGCTCTGTTGTCTGATCTTGGGGTATGAGAAAAGTGCAGTCCACCATATGAAAGAGCAGCAGCAGCGGTGGTGTCTGACTGCTGGATCCAGGTTTCAGTAAGAGCCAGGAGATTAAGAGAATTAGAAAGGAAGAAGTCATGAATGAAGGAGAGTTTATTACACACACACATTAAACTCAAGATTAATAGGGGTGCCCAAATTTTTTCATATAACTGTGTGTGTGTGTGTGTATATATATATATATATATATATATATATATATATATATATATATATATATATATATATATATATATATATATATATATATATATATATATATATATATATATATATATATATTCCTTTGATAGCAGCAGCACAATTGTGTGTGTGCTTGTATATATATCTATAATATAACGGTGGGAGCGTCACTGTCCGAAGCCTTTATAGACTGCGCAAGCGTGACACAACGCACCTGCGCAGTCTGGACCAGAGTGACACAGCTGAACTTACTGATCACCCCCCCAATATACCAGCCATGGGGACTCCACACACCCGTGTATCCCCCATAATATAGCGGCCATGGGGGCTCCGTGCTCTGCAGTTCTGGTCAGGGTAGATGTAGAGCCCAGCTGAGCTCCAGGACCTTTGATGATGTCACCAGCATGTGACCAGTGACACAAGTGGGTGGAGTCAGCCATCGCTGTGCTGGCTGTAGGGGTGCTGTATCCATTATAGCCAGTGTCGCACTCAGGCAGTAAGTACAGCCACACTCACGCAGTACAGCCACACTCAGCCGCACTTACACAGTACAGCCACACTCAGCCGCACTCACACAGTACAGCCGCACTCACACAGTACAGCCGCACTCAGCCGCACTCACACAGTACAGCCGCACTCACACAGTACAGCCACACTCAGCCACACTCACAGTAAAGCCACACTCAGCCGCACTCACACAGTACAGCCACACTCAGCCACACTCACAGTAAAGCCACACTCAGCCGCACTCACACAGTACAGCCGCACTCACACAGTACAGCCACACTCAGCCACACTCACAGTAAAGCCACACTCAGCCGCACTCACACAGTACAGCCGCACTCACACAGTACAGCCACACGCAGTACAGCCACACTCAGCCGCACTCACACAGTAGAGCCACAGTCGCACAGTAGAGCCAAACTTGCCCAGTAGAGCCACACTCAGCCACACTCGCACAGTAGATCCACACTCAGCCGCACTCGAGCAGTAGAGCCACACTCAGCCGCACTCTCACAGTACAGCCACACTCAGCCGCACTCACACAGTACAGCCACACTTGCACAGTACAGCCACACTCAACCACACTCATACAGTACAGCCACACTCACATAGTACATCCACACTCAGCCGCATTCACGCAGTACAGCCACAATCACCTGCACTCACACAGTACAGCCACACTCACACAGTACAGGCACACTCACACAGTACAGCCACACAGTACAGCGACACTCGCACAGTACAGCCACACTCATCCACACTCACACAGTACAGCCACAATCAGCTGCACTCACACAGTACTGCCACACTCACAGTACAACCTCACTCACTCAGTACAGCCACACTCAACCATACTCACACAGTACAGCCACACTCACACAGTACAGGCACACTCGCACAGTAGAGCCACCCTCAGCCACACTCCCACAATACAGCCACACTCTCAGTACAGCCACTCTCAGCTGCACTCACGCAGTACAGCCACACTCAGCCACACTCACGTTGTACAGCCACACTTAGCCGCACTCACACAGTACAACCACACTCAGCCACACTCACGCAGTAGAACCACACTCAGCCACACTCAAGCAGTACAGCCACACTCAGCCACACTTTCACAGTACAGCGACACTTATGCAGTACAGCCCCACTCAGCCGCGCTCCCACAATACAGCCACACTCACACAGTACAGCCACAGTCAGCCGCACTCACAGTACAGCCACCCTCACAGTACAGCTACCCTCACACAGTACAGCCACACTCGCAAAGTAGAGCCACACTCAGCCACACTCACGCAGTACAGCCACACAGTAGAGCCACATTCACGCAGTCTAGCCACACTCAGCCGCCCTCACACAGTAAAGCCACACTCGCACAGTAGAGCCACACTCAGCCGCACTCACTCAGTAGAGCCACTCCGCCACACTCACGCAGTACAGCCACACAGCACAGCCACACTCACGCAGTACAGCCACACTCACGCAGTACAGCCACACCCTGCCGCACTCACGCAGTACAGTCACACTCAGCCGCACTCACACCCACCGTACAGCCGCACTCAGCCGCACTTACGCAGTAGAGCCACACTCGCACAGTACAGTCACACTCAGCCTCACTCACACAGTACAGCCTCACTCACACAGTACAGCCTGACTCATGCAGTTGAGCCACACTCAGCCGTACTCATGCAGTAGAGCCACACTCAGCCACACTCGCACAGTACAGTCACAATCAGCCGCACTCACGCAGTACAGCCATGCTCAGTATAGTCGAACTCATGCAGTACAGCCACGCTCAGTATAGCCACACTCAGGCAGTACAGCCACACTCAGCCGCATTCAGGCAGTACAGCTGCGCTTAGTTTAGCTGCACTCAGGCAGTACAGCCGCGCTCAGTTTAGCCGCACTCAGGCAGTACAGCCGCGCTCAGTATAGCCACACTGGCTATACAGAGCGCGGCTGTTCTGCCTCAGTGTGGCTATACTGAGCGCGGCTGTACTGCCTGAGTGCAGCTAAACTAAGTGCGGCTGTACTGCCTGAATGCGGCTGAGTGTGGCTGTACAGAGCGCGGCTGTTCTGCCTCACACTCAAGCAGTACAGCCGCACTCAGTATATCTGCACTCAGGCAGTACAGGCACGCTCAGTATAGCCACTATCAGGCAGTACAGGCACGCTCAGAATAGCGGCACTCAGGCAGTACAGCCACACTCGCACAGTAGAGCCACACTCAGCCGCTCTCACGCAGTACAGCCGCACTCACGCAGTACAGCCGCACTCACACAGTACAGCCACACTCACACAGTACAGCCACACACCCGCATGCACGCAGTACAGCCACACTCAGCCGCACTCACACAATACAGCCACACTCAGCCGCACTCACACAGTACAGCCACACTCAGCCACATGCAGTACAGCCACACTCAGCCACCCTCACACAGTACAGCCACACTCACGCATTAGAGCCACACTCAGCCGTACTCACGCAGTAGAGCCACACTCGCACAGTACAGCCACACTCAGCCACACTCACACAGTACAGCCACACTCAGCCGAACTCACGCAGTACAGCACGCTCAGTATAGTTGAACTCATTCAGTACAGCCACGCTCAGTATAGCCACACTCAGGCAGTACAGCCACACTCAGCCTCATTCAGGCAGTACAGCCGCGCTCAGTTTAGCCGCACTCAGGCTGTACAGCCGCACTCAGTATAGCCACACTCAGGCAGTACAGCTGCGCTCAGTATAGCCACACTGAGGAAGTACAGCCGCACTCAATATAGCCACACTCAGGCAGTACAGCCGTGCTCAGTACAGCCGCACTCAGGCAGAACAGCCGCACTCTGTATAGCCGCACTCAGGCAGTACAGCCGCACTCAGTATATCCGCACTCAGGCAGAACAGCCGCACTCTGTATAGCCGCACTCAGGCAGTACAGCCGCACTCAGTATATCCGCACTCAGGCAGTACAGGCACGCTCAGTATAGCCACTCTCAGGCAGTACAGGCACGCTCAGTAGAGCGTCACTCAGGCAGTACAGGTACCCTCAGTATAGCCGCTCTCGGGCAGTACAGCCGCACTCAGGCAGTTCAAATGCACTCAGTATAGCTGCTCTCAGGCAGTATAGCTGCGCTCAGGCAGTATAGCCGCACTGAGGCAGTATATCCACGCTCAGGCAGTATAACCACACTCAGGCAGTACAGCCACACTCAGTATAGCCAAACTCAAGCATTAAAGCCACACTCAGACAGTTCAACTGCACTCAGTATAGCCGCACTTAGGCGGTGTAGCCGCACTCAGGCGGTGTAGCCGCACTCAGGCGGTATAGCCGCACTCGGCACAGCCGCACTCGGCACAGCCGCACTCGGCACAGCCGCACTCGGCACAGCCGCACTCGGCACAGCCGCACTCGGCACAGCCGCACTCGGCACAGCCGCACTCGGCACAGCCGCACTCGGCACAGCCGCACTCGGCACAGCCGCACTCAGCACAGCCGCACTCAGCACAGCCGCACTCAGCACAGCCGCACTCGGGCAGTAGAGCCGGAGAGAGAAAGATTGGAGCAACATATGGCAGAATGGAAACAGGAGCAGGCAGAATGGGTGCAGCACATTTCAACAGAATGGGTGCACAGGATGGGAGCACCGCATGACAAAATGGGGGCACAGGATGGGAACACCGCATGACAAAATGGGGGCACAGGATGGGAACAACACCTGACAGAATGGTTGCACAGGATGGGAGCAGCACATGACAGAATGGGGGTGCAGGATGGGAGCAGCAATGACAGGATGGGAGCAGCACATGACAGAATGGGGGTGCACACATGACATGATAGGTGTGCAGGATGGGAGCAGCACATGACAAGACGGGGGCACAGGATGGGAGCACAATAAATTAGTTTACTTACAAAATAGAAAATGTAGCTCTCTGTCTTAATTGTTTGATGACTAGACCTTTCTCCAACGGGCTGTTAACATGAAATGTGTTATTTGGTCTTATCAGTAACTGGGAAGTCCCTTATCATGCACTGTAAAGGTACCTTCACACTCAGCAACTTTGCAACGAGAACGACAACAATCCGTGACGTTGCAGTGTCCTGGATAGCGATCTTGTTGTGTTTGACACGTAGCAGCGATCTGGATCCCGCTGTGCCATCGCTGGTCGGAGCTAGAAGTCCGGAACTTTATTTGGTCGTCAGGTCGGCGTGTATTGTCATGTTTGACATCAAAAGCAATGATGCCTGCAATGTTTTTACATGGAGCTAACAACCAGCGAGAAAGATAAGTGAGTCGCCGTTACGTCACTGGATCGCTCCTGCATCGTTCTGGAGCTGCTGTGTTTGACGTCTCTACAGCGACCTAAACAGCGACACTGCAGCGATCGGCTCGTTGTCTATATCGCTGCAGCATCGCTGAGTGTGACGGTACCTTTAGTTCACAGAGTTTATGTTGGAAAAGGTAAATTAGTGATTATTGCAGAAACCATACTTTCAGCCTTTTTTTTAATGCTTGCACTTGAGTTCAACTAGTTTGCTGCAGGGTTGTAAGCCAAGGTCCTTTGAAAAACAAGATTGACATTCACCTATATTCTCAACCAGTAAATCCTTGGTCTCATCATAAAATGATTGAATATGTTATTGACAACACCAACAAAGTAAAATTATAATGACATTGAGATCTTTATTTTGCTACACTTTAAAGAAAAAGTCATCCATCTTTTGTATTGCTTGCATTGATTGAGAATTGTCTTACATGACAATAGCCTGTGCAATAAATTAATATTGTCCTTGACAAAATAATGTTGCTAATAAACATAACTGTGAAGGACTTTCTTTTGGAGGGGGGCAGAGGTTATACATTTTATTTTTGTTAACATTGTCTGTGATGAAGTTTTTAATTTTAGTCTTTGTTTATCTTGTTGGTCATATAATTCCTTTCAACTATTTTAGAGCTACAGTTTTTAAATTTAATTTGTTAATTGTATTACTGTTTGCTTCTAAAGCCCACTGTAATAGCCAAGACTGATGTGTATTTGAGACGACTGATTAAAAACTAAACTGCGTCCTTATCAAAAATTCTGAAGGATATGAACATGTGGTTTCTGATGTCAGTACTTTTTTCACCTTCTTACAGAAAAGAAAAACATAAATCTCACTACTTTCCCAATTCTAGGCACACTTTTTTATGTTTCGAGCCCATTTTACAGTCTTTCAGGCCTACATCATGCAACTGACTGTCACCTATTTTTTTCTTTGCCGATGTGATCCTGTCAGCAGGTGTGATCCTGTCAGCAGGTATTTGCTAAGTATACTACATAAATTGTCATGTTGGTATTGTTAAACTGATTAAAATGATTCCTGGGGTGAAGAAATCTGTCTTGTGGTTCTTGTGTAATTAGAAGTTTTCAGTTACTGATATGCTTGTGCTTCAGTATAGCATTGTAGGCAGAGTCTTATCTTCCTACTCTAAACCAGAGAAACCAAGCAAAGACCTGTCCACAGGCCGCCCCAGATTGCAAATATGTTCCTTCGGGGCGGCCTGTAGGCAGGTCTTTCCTTGGTTTCTCTGGTTTAGAGCAGGAAGATAAGACACTGCCTACTGTCCTGCCCTGGAGAATAGGTATATCATTAACTGATAACTTCTAACATTGATTTCACAAGAATAGTAAGTAGGATTTCTTTATCCCAGGTATCATTTTAATCAGTATATCACTGCCAACCTGACAATGCCACTATTTTACTTAGCAAAATTCTGCCGACAGGTTCACTTTAAAGGGAACCTGTCACCTGAATTTGGCGGGACTGTTTTTGGGTCATATGGGCGGAGTTTTCGGGTGTTTGATTCACCCTTTCCTTACCCGCTGGCTGCATGCTGGCTGCAATATTGGATTGAAGTTCATTCTCTGTCCTCCATAGTACACACCTGCACAAGGCAAGATTGCTTTGCGCAGGCGTGTACTATGGAGGACAGAGAATGAACTTCAATCCAATATTGCAGCCAGCATGCAGCCAGCGGGTAAGGAAAGGGTGAATCAAACACCCGAAAACTCCGCCCATATGACCCAAAACCAGTCCCGCCAAATTCAGGTGACAGAGTCCCTTTAAAGTTAAACAAAAATGTTCAGAGCTGAAAAAATCTGGAACCATATTCAGTAATCACCTCACAGTTACTTCATTGATGGGGTTATCAGGCTGTGAAGGTGAGGGAAGTCATGCTTTCTCAGGGCTGCACGACTGTCCAGATGTCTGTGTAATGAAGTTGGCCATTGTGGCACTATTACATTCTCTGCCTTCTATCTACTCTCCTTACTGTCTACAAGAAGGACATTTTAGAAAAGGTTGGAACATGCATTGTGTTTTCCTGCTCATTACTTCTATAGGTTCTTTATAAGTATTAAAGGGGTTGCCCCCCCCCCCCCCTATTGAATCAATGCTCTGCCCCGATTCCAATTCTTCTTACAAAAAAGTAAAAAAACGGGCTTTATTTACCTTAATGCTAATATCACGTCGACATTATTGCCTACAGTCAGTGAGTTCAGCAGCTCTGCCTGTGCAGATGGACTGCCCCCTTCAGAGCTACTGAGCTCATGGTTTGGCTGCCGTCCAGTGACGTCAGCACCACAGCAGTGGATGCCCGTCAGTGCACCCGGAGAAGAGTACAGTGTGGTTTGGTATTTTTTTTTAACAAACTGCAAGTGGGTAAGAACATGTCTGAAAGGGGTAAACGCCTTATGTGAAACAGCAAAAAAAAGCTAACACATTTTCCCCTATATACTTAGTGACAAATTGAAAATAATATTGTTTCATATTAATGCCATAACACCACCCATATGTCATTTCCCACATTAACAAAAAAAGTAAACTTATTAAAAGACAGACAAAATGCAAATTGCCCATCTCACGGTCACTGCTCCTTTTGGCCATTAGCAGCACAATCTACAAATGCAGATTCTGTCCTGCTGAAACCTCTGGTGCTGTTAATGAGTGTGTGCCCAAACTACCCGTCTCTATAAGGGCTAACATTTGCTATTGTACTAGAAATCGAAGAATTCTTATATTGCTCTTCACAATACGCTCATAGCCTGAGCAATTAGGTTTCATAGGTTCCGGTTTTCTGCTACTTCTAACAAAAGCTGACATGCCGGATACACATGAACATACCATATATAGTTCCTAACTGGAAATTATATTCAAAGATAGGGCAACTCCCTACATAATAGGATCCTAGACAAATAATGGAGCAATGCGCCCTCAAACATAAAGTGAGATGAGACATAGTAGTATCAATAACATATAGAAGTTTTTATTAAATCCTCACATATAAAGTAAGAAAGTAAATAATCTCCATCTTGCACTTTGTCCATAGATTAAGGGGAAAATACCTAGCAACACATCAGCAAGCCTCATATCAAAAAATAGCAGCAGAGAGCATAAATAGATAAACACATGTACCTCAAAAGGTATATAGTGACTACCAAGAATTGCGGTTTATGACAATGCCATGCAAGAGAGTGGTAGATGACATGACAGGTCCGGACCAACATAATAATATTAATCTTTATTTTTATATAGCGCTAACATATTCCGCAGTGCTTTACAGTTTGCACACATTATCATCGCTGTCCCCGTTGGGGCTCACAATCTAGATTCCCTATCAGTATGTCTTTGGAGTGTGGACGGAATCCGGAGTACCCGGAGGAAAGCCACGCAAACACGGGGAAAACATACAAACTCCTTGCTGGGAGTTGAACCCAGGACTCCAGCGCTGCAAGGCTGCGGTACTAACCACTGAGCCACCATGCCGCCCTTAGGTGTAAAGTGCCGCTCATAGTGCAATCAGTAACTGATTCTTACCCATGTGGGAGAATGGGTGGATGATGGACCGTGTGTACTGTAGCCCCAACACGCGTTTCGTGTGGAGCGCTTGCTCAGGGGGCTATGTTGGCTACCTTTCATGCTCGCAGTATATAGAGGTAACTTCTCCAGGTATGAATGATTAGTGTCACACTCTCGTGAGCACACGTTTGGTGGGTTCGCGGCCGTGTCACATCCGGCCATCCAGGATGCAGTGTGGGTCCGAGGAAAGCGCCTCATGTGAGGTCAATGACCCGCGCTGAGCTGGAAGGATGCCTTCTGAGATGCAAGCAAGCCAGGGATCCACGGCACAGTGCAGCAGCCGCAGCCATATAAGGTGTTGGGAATAGGTATGAACAGATTAAAAAATGCATCTTTAGTAAACATAAAGAATACAGATGCCACAATACAAATAAAAATTAATAAAAAAATTTTGATCACTGCTCTTTTTCTATTGGCCATTAGCAGTTCCCACCTCAGTGCTATAGTCTTAGATTACAAATGCAGATTCTGTCCTCCTGCTGAAACCTCTGGTGCTGTTAATGAGTGTGACCAAACTACCCGTCTCTAAAAGGGCTAACATTTCCTATTGTGCTAGATATCTGAGCATTCTTATATTGTTCTTCACCATGCGCTTGTAACCTGGGTTTCATAGGTTCCGTTTTCTGCTACTCCTAATATTTGTCTCCTTTGTTTTATCCTGCCTTGTTTTCTGACCTTCGCCACCTGTCGTCTTTTTGTCAATCTACCATTCTGATAAAACTCTTCTTGCCTTTATCTTAGCTCCTAGAAGAACCCTTCATGCCTTTTTTTTTTTTTTTGGTACCATGCACTGGAATCGATCTCCAGTTGCTAATGTAGACTATCACAGTGATTGTATCCTGGTTAACTGGTGAAAACCTGGGAATTCCATAAACTCTGGTCTACAGTTTAGCCCTAAGCCAAATCCGTTGCAATCCCTCTAGGAAAGCCTGTGTCCTCACGCGTAGAATGCTTTATTCTAAAAATGTATTAGTGAGCTTTGGTTCTCAAGGAGTTTAATGAAGACTGTGAATATATAGTCTTTTTTTTTTTTTTAACTAATATTGCATTACGAAATAAGGAAGAACTGTTGCAAAAATAAAGAGGACAACTATTTCCTGATTATTTCTGCTACGTTTATGATAAGGAGAATGATCTTGCGGCCAGCTTGTTTATGATTGCGCTATGCCTTGCTTACTTTAATAGCTATAACTATGGCTGGATAATACCGATAATTAGACTCTACCATCTGTGTACCTGCCCTAGCAGAAACGATCAAGGTTTTCTCCCCTTTGATCAGGTTAAACAGGGTTCCATGCAGCATCATTACAATCCAGTATTGATTTCTCTTTAGTGCTGTGAATTAACCAAATGCACATTATTAAATGTTGTTCCATTTACTTGGTCTAATGAGCTCAAGACTTTAAAGGATTTTTTTTTCTCCACGAGGCATTAGTAAATTGGTACGAAAGCAGTCAGAGTATAAAGCCTTTCTGGTGGACTTGTGTAATGTGCTTTGTTCTACTAGGTATCTTGTACTTCCACTTAGGCCTGTATGTGGCTGCACATATGCAATTCTGTTAATTAGTAACCTTTTCTGCAGTAAGAATAGAATAATGAAATGTGCGCTTTCTTAGCCTTCGCTTGAAATATAGACATTTATAAAGGCATAGAGCCCTAGAGATTTCATAATTGAACACTAGTAACTGCAGAGGCATTCACCAAGTTCTTTATTAAACTTCTTTAAGAAAAGTGGTCTTCTGTCAGTATATTAACACGTGAATGAAAAATGACTGTCCTACACTGAAACTAAGAAACTGGAAATAATATTATGTGCTCTATATTTTCCAATGCTATCTCCAGTTAATCAAGTACATTGCCTTTATTTACTAACTTATAAAAGTTCAGCAGTAGTGTAACAAATGGAAACGGAGGCACAGAAGTTGAAGTTCACATTCGTTTTTATTTAAGTTTAATGTGGAACCTCGGGACCACAGTCCGGGGGGGCTCCGAAGGGGGCGTGACAACGTGAGCCCCAGACACCCGTGGTAAGTCCCCTCGAACAGGGACAGAGTGGGAAGCCTGGGGGACACGGGTGCTACCTCCAGTTAGACCCCGAACTCGTGGCAGCTGTCCCAGCGGGACAAGCGGGGTTAGCGGGAGACGTGGAGCTAACCAGGTGATACCGGGTGTACGGATAGAAGCTGGTTCCAATGGTAATGGCGTTGTCCGGAGATGATGATGGCAGATTGGCGAGATGAGACGGGTTTGCGTAGATAGAACAGTTGTCGTCCAGGATAGCCGGATAACTGGTAGCTGATGATCTGTGGAAACAGACAGTATAAGCGGAGTACAAGTAAAAGCACTTCAGAAACAGGAGCACATGCAGACAGGAACCAGAAGTAAGCAACAGTGGATACTTGTTGCTCCAGCGTTCTCCCTATGGTGGAGGAGCTAGAAATAGCAATTAATAACACACCATTGGCTAGAAGCACATTTAAAAAAATGTGCGCTGTGTCTTTAAGAGAGCGGGAACGAGCACGCGCGTGCCCTATGCACTCTGCCCGAGAACCTGCTGGCAGCATGACAGGAAGCAGGAGAGGAAGGAGGAGGGAAAGCTGCATCCTGACATCGTGGAGCCAGCACAGAGCGGGAGTTCCAATGGGAACCCCACAAAGGTACAGAGACCGGACCGGGTGTAACAAGTAGTATATATTTGTTACCTGTTTTATGTGCCAGTTATATATGAATGCAGCCTTAGGTCATAAATGTTCCAGCTTTACCTCTTGGATCCTTAACTATTAGTGGTACAGGAGCCCCATAACATGCATGAACCAATTCTGTGTTCCGGGAGGCCCCCTAAATTTCAATAGGAAGTTGCACATGGAGACCCCCATATTCTTGAAAGGTGGAGGATTGCAGAGAGAGAAGCACTTGACCTATCATGCATTTATGACATTATCTATGGACATGCTCAATTTTTTGTTCCTCCTGGCTGATGAAGAAACAGCAAGAAGCAAAGTGTGTAGGACCTTTCAGGGATTAGGTGGACAATATTTTTAAAGGGAAATATAGTTGTTAAATTACATTTTTACCTCATGTAGGCACTTGTCAAGTGCCACAATGAATAATGCCAGTAAAGGAATTTAAAGAATATGCCGCCATCTGAATGGCCTTGCACTTAGACATGCCAGCCTACTGCCATTAATCATCCACCTCCAGGCTCAATACATCTCGATCAGCAATCCTTTGACATTTTCGAGGAGCCAACCACATTGCTATGCTGACAGAACGATTATTAACACGATTGTTCAGTGTGCATAGGGCATTATGACATTGGCATCATGTATCCTGTTTACACAGGCCAATTTGATGCCGTGAATAATAATTTTTGTGAGCTAGATTAAAAATCATCTCGCCCATCTCACCCAATCAAGTGTATTGCTTGTTCGTTGGGTGATTGTCAGCTTATCTAGTTTTTCGTTGATGCATGATTACTCTTGTGTGCCAGAATACAGATCTGCCATTGTAGGCCGAGCTGTACTAAATGTGTTGCCGATTCCTACATGCCTTCTAGTGGGAATATGTTTGCTTTCCATAATTATACATTGCATCCCGTCCTGTGCGGTCTAGCTGCCGTTCAGGGAACTTTTGTTTGCAGATTTTTATTACGGTACACCGCATTCTCTTAGTAATTTGGTTGTGTATAGCTGGTTTAAGGGGTTATCGGACAATATGTTTTTTTTCTTTATACAATTGTTTCCTTACTTTGTTTTGATGGGATCCAATCTTGCACTTGATGCAACATATTAAGCTTCCACGTGGAAACATGATATTTCTGTTTGTGAAGGGACCATAAGCTGCAGAGATTGTTGAGCTGTGAGAGGAAGATAAAGGAAAGAAAATGTGATTTGAAAGGGATTTGGTCTTCTGTTCATGAATAAAAATTTTATTTAGTATGCATAAAGTTTCTTCTTTTTGGAAGAATATGGTAGATCTTTGCCTTAGTGCGTGGCTTTTTCCCCTCATCTCTGCTCGAGACTACATAAAATTTGAGCAAGAATATTCACATCTTGTTCAATTGCTTTTTATAATATAAAATATTATTTAAGAGCCAGATGCACAATTTATACAGATGTCAT
This sequence comes from Ranitomeya imitator, assembly GCF_032444005.1. Taxonomy (NCBI): domain Eukaryota; kingdom Metazoa; phylum Chordata; class Amphibia; order Anura; family Dendrobatidae; genus Ranitomeya; species Ranitomeya imitator. The sequence continues at coordinate 343,460,858 of NC_091285.1, read as the reverse complement.
CATGCGCTGTTGGAAAAGAGAAACAAATCATAAATCATGCGACACAAGATTCTGTACTTTTCAGGAGAATATAAGAGATCAACATATATCACTGTGCAGCGCAAGCCGGAGAACGTAGAAATGTTCAACCCTATCAAACGCAGAACACCAGCTAATTTGTTCCTAAGCAGATGGAGTTCTATTTTATAAGAGAAAATAATGAGGCTAGAAATCTTCAGTGCTAGAAATTATGGATAATAGACTCTTAAATATATCAGATATAATAAACCTCTTCTTCCACCAATATGTTGTACAGTATAAATAGTGTTATTAAACATTCACCAGTATTGGATGGATTAGTGACGACGCCAAGTCATTTGTTATGGAGGCCATATTGCTAATGGCCTATTGTTCCCAGAAGCCAATTCTGCAAACTTTGACTGAAGCAGCTATAGGGTATATTCACCATTGGAAGATTTGTCCAAACCATTGCTATAACTAAAGATAAGTTCCATACATGTGAATGAGATTAATTCTGCAGCATGTCCATGGATATCTGCAAGTCCTATTCAGATACAAGACTTTCAGAAATGTCTGCAACCAATCCACTAATTCATGAACGCACCCTTGAAGCTGAGACTACACATTGACTTTGGCCACAACATCGGTCACGTGTTCAAATGATTCTCTGTGCTTCTACTACTACAGCGTCGTGTAATGACGGTGAAAGGGTTCACATTGTGACCCATTAGGTTGGCTTTCCCTTTTTGCGTATTGCTCGTTTTAGTACCTTGCAAGTTGCAAAATAACCCTATTCACTTGCATTATGCTATGGCACAGAACGATCATTGGTCAGGCGACCTGTTTCACAGCCATATTCAACATGTAGCCGCAATCTAACAGTCACACACACAATTGACCAGGATGCCTTAGTTTGATGAGTTTTTAATGTTTTCCAGTTGTGATCATTGGAATGGTTTTTATTCTTTCTAGCTTCCTTTTTTCAGAAATGTTCACTCTAATATGCAGCTCCGCATTTGCCCTATATGATATTAGGAATTGGTATTTTTATTTCCTAATTTATATCTTTTGCTCTAAATATCCCTTTTATCATATGTCATCATAATCAAGGGGTTAAAGTAGGTTGCTGTTTTTATGGCTGGGGTTGTACAACATAAGATCACTGTGTTTCTACAACATACTACATGGCAACTACTGACAGAGAATCCAGTCGTGGCAGTGTCAGTAATTCTGCCCTGCTGGATTTTGGTGCAACCGCATTCATTATTATTCCTGGTAACCGACAACGTGACAGAAGTAATTTTAATATTGCATAACTAAAAGTTACCATGTAGTTCTAGCCTAGAGCAGGATTTAATTTTAATGAAACAAAAGCTAATAAATACATAAAGTGATCCACAAAAGCCAAGAAAATAAATGGTCACATGTATGGACACTGCTGCCCACCCACACTGTTCACACAGGTTTTGATGAAGGGGGCGTGGTGAAGTAAGATGACCACGTGAGGTGAACCTCCTTGTCTGTCTCATAACAAATGCCACCGCTCATCATTAATTTGCCGAGTAGCAGTTATTGCACCCCTGTTACCCCCAGTTTGTGAAAGCTGGGCAAAAATACGTGAGAACGCCAAATATCACAAAATTTTAGTGTGCCCAAAGTTGCCACAAAAGTTCATGACATTTCAACCAGTCTTATGCAATAATTATGGTATAAAAGCTTTGATAAATCGGACCCATAATGAGAAAAGTAGAAAGAAAAAAAAATAGCTTTAATTTAAAAAATCCTTTATGTAAAAAAAAAAAAAAAATTGGATGCAGGAACATAGTATATGGGTGAATATGGGTAGGCCACAGCAGGTTGACGTAGACATTCTGGACCATTGCTAAAACATTGATTACATAGAATAAACTGGGCATATTATGAAAAATATCATATTAATAATTTAGAGAGAGTTACAATAGTCAAGGCAAGAATGAATGAGTGAAACCGTAAGAGTTTTTGCAGTGTCGAAAGTAAGAAAAGGACAAATTCTAGAAATGTTTTTGAGATGCAGATAAGAAGAGCGAGCCAATGATTGGATGTGGGGGTGATGGAAAGCTCAGAATCAAGGATGACCCCAAGGCAGCAGACATACATGTTGCTTGAGAGTAATGGTGGAACCACACACGGAGATGGCAACGTCAGGCAAAGGTAGGTTAGTAGAGGGAGAGCACAAGTGGAGTTCAGTTTTAGACAAGTCCAGTTTAAGATAGAGGGAGGACATGATGTTAAGAGACATCGGTAAGACAATCACCAGTGTTTTCTAAAAAGGTCGGCGTGATATCAGGAAAAGAAGTGTATTATTGGGTGTCATCAGCATAGAGATGGTAATGGAACCCAAATCTACTGATTGTTTGTCCAATAGGGGCAGTATACAAAGAGAAAGAGGAGGGGGCCCAGGATTGATCCTTGAAAAACTCCAACAGTAAGGGGAAGGGGAGAGGAGGAGGAACCAGCAAAAGAAACAGTGAAAGGGCGATCAGAGAGATAGGAGAACCAGGAGAGAACGGTGTCCTTGAGGCCGATGGAGCAGAGCATATTGAGGAGGAGCTGCTGATCCACAGTATTGAATGCTGCGGAGAGATCCAAGAGAATTAGCATGGAGTAGTGACCATTAGATTTAGCTGTTAGTAGGTCATTAGAGACTTTACAAAGCCACTAGAGACCCAAGATCTACAAAAATTCAATTTTCAACAGCAGAAAAAAAAGGCAGCGACACTTACTTGCCCAGATCTTGGAACAAATGCACTGCAGGGTGCAGCCAGCCCATAAAGCAAGATGTTAGCAACACAGGTGCAAAATGCCAAATCAACAGCCACTCTCCACATACCCACTCCTGGAGGGGGTGACTGCCCAGTATACAAGTGCACAATATAGGCCCCATAGGGCGTTGCTCACACAATGGTACTGCATAGTGTGTGGTTCACAGCCTTTTTGTCACGCCCCTACTTTCGATTAGGCGGGCTGGCCAGCACACTCTCAATGCATCCCAGTGCAAACACCCCTCATGTGAGACAGAGCGTGTTTGAGCTTGGCTGCACCCCAAAAAATATAGTGCAAAAAATATACAAAAATAGTGAGGTATTGGTTGATATTTTGGCCAAAATACGCAAGCTCGTAACCCAAGCCAAGGGTCCCCACGCTTACGAGTCCTACACTAAACTAAATAGCAAAGCCACTAAAGACTCAATGTCTACAAAAATTCAATTTTCAACACCAGAAAAAAAAGGCAGCAACACTTACTTGCCCAGATCTTAGAACAAATGCACTGCAGGGTGCAGCCAGCGCATAAAGCAAGATTAAGATTTGATTAGGCGGGCTGGCCAGCACACTCTCAATGCATCCCAGTGTGAACACCCCTCATGCGAGACCCTACGTGTTTGAGCTTGGCTGCACCCCAAAAAATATAGTGCAAAAAATATACAAGCTCGTAACCCACGCCAAGGGTCCCCACGCTTACGAGTCCTACACTGAACTAAATAGCAAAACCATTAGAGACTCGAGGCCTACAAAAATTCAATTTTCAACAGCAGAAAAAAAGGCAGCAACACTTTCGATTAGGCGGGCTGGCCAGAACACTCTCAATGCATCCCAGTGCGAACACCCCTCATGCGAGGCCGAACGTGTTTGAGCTTGGCTGCACCCCGAAAAATATAAACCAGGAGACCGGCCAGCAGCAGCCGGGGGGAAAGGATGGGGAGGCCTGAAACCGTGCCCATTGGACTGGACCAACCTGATTACTTTACAGTGTGGGAGAACTTAAAACGGTTTTGGGGGATTTTTAGTGGTAGTCAGGCGTGTATATAAGCATTTCTGGAATGCAGTACAGGCACCGAATAAGGTCCTAGTTTTAGTTGTTATATGACAAAACTGGTGACAGGTTCCCTTTACAATATTATTTTTATTTGATATGCATTAAAAGTGTAAACCTAAAGATACATGCCTTCCCTTATTTACCCTATCATTTATGCCTACCAAAGTTATTTATCCTTGACACTAGAAGTCCCAGAAATTTCGAGCTCCATAGGTTCCAAAGGTAGAAATGTTTAATGACCCCTCTCTGAGACTTCTAGTGTTATCTGTTCCACAACATTTATTAGGGTGACTTGGGGTCAGTCATCGAGGAGCCAGGACACCAATATCGCTAATAATTTAGGGTGCCAACCTGTGCGGTAAGAAAGGCAGCAAATTAGGTCTACTTAGTGACAAATAGCCCTTTGGGAAAAAAATTTGTGGGGGGCGATCCACCCACTGACAGGGAGCAGGTCCATATCTGCACATTGCCAATTTATCTTATACATAGGGGGTTATCCCAGTTTGATTTTGTCTTGATTTGTGGTTTGTGTGTGGCTTATAATTTTAATGTATACCAAATAAAAATTATATTTTATGGATTTTTTTATGTTAAGCATGTGGTTCACTGCGCTATTACCAATTTTTTTTTTTTTTTCATTTTTTTGTTATACTGAAAGAAGTTGTCAAGTACTTTGACAACCCCTTCCGTTGTCTATTACTTGGCCCCCATAAGATAAAAATGCTTATTTCTCTCCCGTGTCTGCACTGTTCCAGCAGTGTTGGCGTTCGTATTCCCTGGGCCCTCGTGCAGTAGTTGTGACCCTGAGCCTCGGTTCCAATCAGTGCTGGCATCACTAATCCCTACCTGAGTACAAATAGAACATCGAGGAAGTCAGGGCTGCGGCTGCTCTCTCACTCCCTCCGATTTGTCCGAAGGTGGAGACAGTGACGCCAATGCTGATTGGGCCCCAGGCTCACGTGTCATAACTGCACGAGAGCTCCGAGAACGCGAGTGATGACACCGCTGCAATGGTGCCGGCATGGGAGGTGAGTATGAGCTTTTTTTATTTTATCAGCAGCAAGCTTTTAGATCAAGAGGGGACAACCCCTTTAATTTTAAATTGGACCATAGGACCAATACAGTGCAAGTAGGTTTGTTTTTAATCTGAGGGTATTATCTTTGACCATGATGATTTTTATACTAGTCCAAATGCCCAGAATTCAGAATATCACACAACCGTCTTACAACCCTCCATGAATACTCTAAATTCCCTTCGGCTAGCAGTCGTTCCTAGGTGGCCTGCCCATAAACTTGCACTAGTCACCTTTTGCTGCATAAGGTCGGTCTCATTAGAGCCAGTGAGCATCAGCTAGTTTGGTTCCAGAGTATCCTTAATATTCAGACAGAACAAGAGGTTCCACTGTTTATATATTGCTCCTTCTGCAAATAGTCTGAAATATCATCTGAAGCCGTGTCCTCAACTTAATTCAGACAGAGGCAATGATTCAATGAATATTCAGTGATGTTCTGTAAAATAAGAGCATCTTCACTGTGACGCCTGAAATAAAAGATGATGAGTACAGATAATAAAGCTTTGTATGTATTATCAACATGGCGCCAGTAGATTTGGGGCACCCACAGTAAACATTGACAGATTTTGCATTTCTCTCTTGCTGAGAAATCTGGACTGCGGCACTAAGAGCTTAATGATGGGGAAAGGAGTTGATACTCTGCAGGGGGCTAAGTCTGCTGTATTATCTGCAATTAGGTATATGGTCCCTAATGCTTACAGACAGCTGCAGGGCAAGAAATAATGTCCTGCAAGTTGCTTCATTGTAGAAACTGCCATAGGGAACAGGACAAATAGAGTGAAAATTTACAAACAAGTAGCGAAGTTGAGATTTAGTGTCCCGAATATGGATAAACCAAAAACTGTCTCCAGGTAGTTAGGGGGATAAAAAATACAATATTCAGGTTTGTAACTGAGTGCATTTTGGCAATCTAGATGGTACCTATTGATCAGAATCAGCGACTCTTTGGTAATGTGAGCCATCATGTAAAACATCACAAACCTTCTCTCTGTGCTAGATGGCTCTAGTAAAATGTAGCGATTTTCTCCCGTATTTAGCATTGCTTGTTGTATTTAGACTATATTGTTAATTCACATATAAAATCTTAAACGCTTAAGCTCCTCCGTCAGGACCACCTTAGATTCTCTGCCATTGGGTGTTGTTTTGCTAAATTTCATTTGCATGGAGATAGACTGCAGAACTCGTCAGTAGCCACTAAATGTGTTTTGTTCCGAACATTGCATACATTCGGTCGGAGGGTCAAACTCCCCCCCCCCCCCCCAACCCCCCCCCTCCCGCTTTCCCATCTGATACAATGATTTATCTCTGGGTAGGTCATCAGTATGTTAGTTCTAGCAACCATTTATGCAATGTTAAAATCTTGGGATCATTAATCACTTGTTCATTTAGGCATTGACATGTATTACCGTAACCACTGAGGACTCTCAATTTCATGTTTCTTGTTTCTTCTGGCTAACCTGGTACAAAGATCGTTCCTCTTGTAGCTTATTGATCTTGATTTTCAGCCCATAATTACATTTACAATTCTGCAGACTAACGAACTGTTCCAAAATTTAGTTTTGATAAAACATTTCTACAAACCATTTTGTTGTAAGTAGCTTATTGGTGCCTAACTACTAATCTTATTTAAAGCAAGTCTCCAGCTGTTTTTTTGTGCACAATATTTAGTGAATAAATGATGGTATTTATGCCTTAGGCCTCTTTCACACTTCCGTTTTTACAATCTGCACAGGGTCCATCAAAATGTTGAAAAGACGGACCCTGTGCAGATTGTAAAAAAATGGGTGCACTGGGCCCGTTTTTCTGACAGATCCGTTGAGGCTATGTGTGTCTGTTGTGTATGCATCTTTGCAGCGGTTTTCCGCTGCGAAAACGCATACACAACACAGCCCAGGTTAAACATAATAATAAAAAAAAAAATTGCAATATTCTTACCTTCCAGCATCCTGCACAGCGTTACCGATGCTCCCGGCATCTGGCGTTCCCAATAATGCCTTGCGTGAAATGACCTCTGATGGCGTAGCATTCTCGCGAGACCGCTACATCTTTGGGCATTTTGCAATGTATTACTGGGAACGCCAGCTGCCAGGAGCATCACGAGCATCGGTAACACTGCACAGGACGCCGGAAGGTAAGAATATTGTGATTTTTTTTTTTTTTTTTTTTTTTTTTTATTATTTTAACATATCTTGTTACTATTGATGCTGCATAGGCAGCATCAATAGTAAAAAGAGAGAGAGAGAGCGAGAGAGAATTTCCCTGACTGGAAATTCTTGCACGCATGCTCAGTTTCAAAAGACTGAACCAGCTTCTGGATTTCTGCTTTTGACAGTCAGTGATGGATCCTGCGCCCATAGGCTTCCATTATAACCAATGACGGGCACGCAGGATCTGTCGTTGAGGGATTTTTCGACGTACATAAAAAACGTTCCTCTGTGCGTTCTCCCTGCCCGACGGACAGCAATTTTCCAACGGATCCAGTGCACGACGGATGAAACGGATGGTCATCCGTCATAATCCGTCGCTAATACAAGTCTATGAGAAAAAACAGGATCCATTGGAAAAATTTGCTGGGTCCTGTTTTTTCAAAAATTGACAGATTTCAACAGGAGCTCAAAGACGTAAGTGTAAAAGAGGCCTTAGGCTTCTTTCACATTTCCATCGGTACGCGGCCGTCGCTAAGCATCGGCGCGACGTACCGACGGACGTTGTGAAAATTCTGTGCAACCTGGGCAGCGTACACAGTGTTTCGACGCGTCCGCTGCCCACTGTAAAGTCCCAGGGAGGAGGGGGTTGAGTTCCAGCCGCGCATGCGCGGTAGGAATTGCAGGACCCGACATACAAAAAAGCGTTCCCTTGAATGTTTTTTCGCTACGTTGGTCCGCCAAATACCGACGCATCGAGTGCACAAAGTATGGAACGTGTGTCCATACGTTGCGATGCGTCGGTAATACAAGTCTATGTGCAAAAAACGCATCCTGCGGGCAACTTTGCAGGATTTTTTTGGTATTTTTTATTCCCATTCTCAGTTGTCAGTCATGAAGTTTTCTACTTCGCCTCTGATATGAGTCCACTAATGCGGACTACATTTCCCTTGATAGCATTCCAGAGACTGAAAGGACAGTCTCATCACATTGCAGGTATTAGCTATAATTCTAGTTCTAGATAAATGGATCATTAAAAGATCACTAAAAGAGCTCTGCATTCTCTGATAATAGTCAGTCAGTGTGAGTCAGGTGAGGTTTATAACTGCAACTAATTGAATGTACTCGTCTACTATATCACTGCATTCCTATACTGTATGAGGCGGAAATGATCTCTTTAGCTGCATGTCTGTCCTTCTACCTGCACAGTATATCATGTATTGGATCAGTGGTCAGATTGGAGATCACATAACATAGCTTCCCATAATAAAGGTTCTAAACGGTATGAATGAAATAAGGTATACAATTGGAATATAAAATTGCATGTGGGTATGCATATTGCTAGAGCTCTATTTTAGGCAGAACTCCCCCTAAGTTATAGACTCTCATGTACAGTGTAGGCGGTATGGTTGTCAAAAAGCCTGTTGCCCGTTTTCGAACAAGAATCAGCAGAACTGTGAATGCAGCTCTGGAGCGCAGTGCAATTTGAAGCTGCTCTAGCTAGGGGAATAATGCATTTTTAATGCTGTGAAACATGCTATTCTTGTTAACCGTTTTCCCCATTTCTCTCTTACTGACATTTTAATGAAGCAATTTTTAATATAGCTTACCAGAAGTTTTATCATTTCCTAGGTGGTTTGCATTCCAGTGAATCACCTTTAGTTTTGCAATCAACACTTTTCAATAGACAGTTTTCCGATAAATAATTTTAAAACATATTTGATATCACATTTTTGGAAATGTTTCCAAGCATGTTTATGGTAGAATATAATAAATGGATTGAAGCATTTGCTGTCACCTACTCAGCTCCAGGGTGCCAGGAAGCTGAGGAAATCCTTTAATTCATACTTTAACAAATAATCTCTGTGCTGTATATCTCAGTCAAAAGCTTCTTTTATTTTTTTCTTGACAACCAACAATTTTCAAGCCGCGACAAAGGTGACACAGGAAAACTTGCAGACATTAGTGATTGGCAAGTGAGTGTTTAAGTTTGACCAGGGAATGGATTCTTTGAAAAGCTTCCTTTGAGACATCTAGACATGTTGTGCATTATATTTTTGTGTGTAGTGAATTAGCTTTCACTTTCCTAACTTTTTTTTGTAATATAGCGTTTAAATGGCTGCATGCTTTTGACTTTTTGACTGGTAGGAAATCACTTCTTAAAGGGAACCTGTTGTGAAAAAATGCTATTAACCTGTAGATATATGTTTAATCTGCAGGATAATAGAATTGTGAAGCCATGTGGCGCCAGCACCGAGAGCCCTGCTACCAGGGGAAAATGAACTTTATTCCTCCAGGCAGCTTCTAGCTTTCAGTCATACAGGCGTGGCCCATGCGGTTCAGTCACGGCTTAGTACACAGTGAGCAGCCACTGTAGCCACATCCTCACACTGACACTGATGCACTGCTGTCAGTCGGTACGGGGTGCAGTTACAGCTGCTACTCGCTGCCCCTAGCGATGGCTAATGCTGCACCCCCATGACTGAAAGCCAAAGGTTGCCAGGAGGAAGAAAGTTTGTTTCCTCCCGACACCCGGGCTTTCAGTGCGAAGTTCACACAGCTGCTACTAACCTTGACATACCCCATATCTGCAGGTTAATAGCATTTTTTTCACCACATGGCAGGTTCACTTTAAAGGTTTCCTATTGTTGATTTGCAGCAGACAGAGAAGTTCTACTCTGTGCTGCCTAAAACTCTAGCTTCATGCTTTATTATAGCAAGTAACCTAAGGTTGCAGCATTATGTCTTTCATTTGATCAGTGTATTAAAAAAAATATAGAATTACAACAGTTCTTGTGCTTTTACTGTAAGTTTTATTATGCACTAGCAACTGTTCACATTCTGTTTTCACTGATGTTCTTATGGGTAAGAAAAGTTAAAGAATTGAAGGGTTTTTCCACTTGACAAAAAATATTTAGGGATGTTAGAAGTAAACATCCATACAACTTACTAATATATTTGTACTTACAAAAGTGTATCAAATGAGCCTTAATTGCCAGCCCCAAAAGCTTTTTGCCTAGCATGGGCACAATACAAAAGAGCTTCTGTGACAGAGTGAGTTTCCGATGTAGAAATGTCAAAACTCCACTCAGTTTGTTTTGCTGTAATGGAAGTGAATGGTGACCCAGATATATGTTTTAAATGTGCCAGTCAGCCATACTCCTTCTCACACAACAATGATTATATTCCCATATGTGAGATTTTGTCTTGGTGGGATCAGTGCTGATATCTGAAGAGTGGGGCATTGTTGAAAATCCAAGTACACTGGTTTGTTTGTTTTTGTTTCTATCTTAATGCAAATAATTCGTGGAGTGACTCTATGTCCTCGGATATGAAAAAAAATTCCTTTTCTGCTGATTTGCTCGCCTGCATTACACCAAAGCAACCTCCTTTTATTACTGACCCAGCTACTTCCTATGTTCTCACTGGAAATGCTGCTTAGTATGGCTTAGCACTGCTATAATGGTTTTATCTGCCATATTATTCTCCATTGAGAATAGGTAAAGCATTCAAATATCCTCTGAGTTTTGTAGAACACTCCATCAACCATTATTCGATTCTGTACCAACTTTAATCTTTCAAAGAATACTTGTGACAAAATGTGAAGAATCCACACCACGCCACCCCACCCCTGACGTCAATATTACGTCAGCGAGATCACATGATACAGTTTCCCCACTTGTACCAACGTGACGTTCCACACCCCCTAGGAACACACAAGGTCAGCTTGGCACAGTTTTACACAAATGCCCCACTGTCTACATGGGCCCTGGGAGTCACGGAGAGTGAGAGAAGGTAGCCCACGCAGTCACCGGTGTTCCTTGTTTCTGGCTGTCACCAGTTCATCGTTCGATATACGCCTGGTCCGTTAACAGGATTATATTGGGCCAGGAGCCAGCCCTCAGTAGCATGTGAGACTATTCTAAAAAATAGACGTGTAGATTGAGATAACCGAGCACCCCAAGGTTAAACAATTTATTTAATCGCCTTAAGGCACACTAAACAATACACTATATATACACAATGGTTATACATATATAATGGTCAGATTTGCAAATACAATAGTGACGGGACGAAAGGTATAAGCAGAACATGTGGATTAAGTTAGATGAAAGGCCTGGCTTGTGGGTGAGGGGCTATCACATGGGAGACTTGTGGTTCCCTTTTTGTGTGACTTCTCCTCACATGATGTGTCCCCTTGACCTCCCAGAAAAAAAGCACTAGGATCTGCTTCACACAAGCATTTAACCCTCTGGGTCAGCCCCCTCCTGCCCTCTGAGGTGATCCTAAATACCCTCCCCTTGAGGTTTGGCGATAAATCTCCCAAAACCTATGAAAGGTCACTCATTAAGGACGATCCTAGGGCAGCAATTCTGGTGCCATCAGGTCCGACTGGGACCCTGCTACTCATAGAGACTAAACCCAATTTTGCTACCTAGCTGCTAGTGACTGTTCTTTGTATGTCCCTTCCCATGCATGTTAGAATGATTTGAAAGCTAGGCAGGCGTTTGCCCTGTTCTGGGGATCTCGGAAATAGACATGATGTACAGCTAGGACATAAGAAACCTTCATACCAGCTGCTAGTGGGGTGTATGAAACCCTCTGTCTGAAGCTGGCCAGGTGTCTTGTTACCACAACACATGCTGAAGGGACTTTATTGCGTTCCATGCTCAGTAGGATACAGATGTTGACATAGGATTATATCTCCAATATTCTTCACAATAGCTAACTTAAATAAGGATAAATCATTAGGACATAATACTGTCTGCTTTACAGGGAACCTGTCAGCAGGATTGTGCACAGTAACCTACACACAGTGTCAGGTCGGCACCGTTATATTGATTTAAAATGATTGATTGGTTGATGAAATTATTTTCAGATTTGAGTTAATGATATGCTCCAGGCAGCCTATGGAGGGGGGAGGGGGGTCTTTATGTGGTGCTCTGATTAGCTATTCATAATGCAGACTGCTGACAGGTAACTGATCTGTGACCTGCCCCCTAGTTTGTATAATGAATAACAGTACATACTGAAGAAAAAACCTCTTCTGCTGCATAATCACATGTTTAGTGTCCTAGTAATCACTGTTCATGTTATTGATCAAGTACAAATAAAAAACAATTTGAAAATGGTGCCTGCACAGTAGCAGCTATCGGTATGTATAAAGATTCATCTTCCTGGAGAAGGAAAAAAAAAATGTCCTCCTCCAAGATTGTGCAGCCCGCGTCTGCGAAGTAGCCGCTCTCGGTGATCACCTGCATTAGGCCGGTTTCACACATCAGTGGCTCCGGTACGTGAGGTGACAGTTTTCCGATTACAGTCATGAATATGCGGCCCCACCTTCCATAGGGGTGGAGCCGCATATTCATGACTGTAATGGGCGGCACCACGTGACCGCTCATACAGGAGAAGGTGCGGCGCGAAGAGGACGCTGCGAGGGAGCCGGGTGAGTATTTTATTAGCGGGCGGGCGCACATGGGGTGGGAGGGGGTTGGGGACAGGGATATTTATTTTACACATGAAAAAAAAAGGATTTTTCATATCTGCTCTCCAGCGAACGCTGCTGGAGAGAAGATATGAAGGGCGGCTTCAGCACCAGATGCAGGGGATAGCGCTTATCTAATAGCGCTGTCTCCTGCACGCTCCGTGTGGTACCCAGTCGGCACACGGGCGGCACACGTGTGCCGCATGTGTGCCACATGGATGGCCTATGTGAGCACACGGACACGGATAACTCCGGTACAGATTTTTCCGGTACCGGAATTATCTGGACGTGTGGGACAGGCCTTAGGAATACCTAAGCAGAGCACCACATGAAGACCCCCCAGTCCGCCCGGACGAGCATATAATTAACTGAAACTGAAAATATGGTTTAACCCCTTAATGACAGCCAATACATCTTTTAACTGACCTGACATATAAGAGAATAGCCTCCCCATACAGTTAACAATCTAACATCTGTCGGTTGTGCACTATAGCTGACAACTTGCTGTATCAGCCATGATCAGTGTTTTCACCATCCAAATCTGTTTAACCCCTTAGATGCTGCTGTAAATAGTGACTACATCATTACATATGGTTAACAGAGTGTGGGGGCTTCCTCTTTATCCCAATTGGTGCCCTCAGATCATGATTGTGTGGTCCTGATGTTTGCCGTGGCAATGCATGACCAAATAGCGGCCTTAGAGTCTGACTACTATAGTAATCTGTTCAGAAGTTAGAGGCATTTAGGTAATAAAAATACACATTTTCACTTCTGTCATACCACTTTGCATTAATTCCTGTAAAGCACCTGAAGGGTTAATAAACTACCTGACAGCAGTTTTCGATATGTAAGGGGGTGCTGTTTTTAAAATGGTATTACGTTTTGGGGTTTCCCAATATGAGACCCCTAAAGTCACTTCAAACATGGATAAGTCCCTAAAAAATATATATTTAGTAAATTTCCTTGAAAAAATGAAAAATTGCTGCTACATTTTTAAACCTCCTAAAATGCTAACAAAGTAAAATAACATTTTACAAATGGTGCTGATGTAAAGCCGACATGTGGGAAATGTTATTTATTAATGTTTTGCTGTGGTATGACCATCTGAATTAAAGTGATACTCATTCAAATTTTGAAAATTGCTAATTTTTTAACATTTTTCTCAAATTTTTGATATTTTTTATAAATAAACACAAAACATATTGACCTAAATTTACCATCATCATAAAGTATAATGTGTCACGAAAAAACAGTCTCAAAATCACTGGGATTTGTTGAAGCGTTGCAGAGTTATTACCACATAAAGTGACACTGGTCAGATTTTAAAAAATTGGCTCCGTCACTAAGGGGTTAAACAACAACCACAAGACGGACTTCATCAAGCAAGGTATCATTTTAATCAGTATAAGGGCACCCACAACACTGTCTGTAGGTTACTGTGCACAATCCTGCTGACTGGATACCTTAAAGCAATAAAGGTATGTGCAAGATGGGTTAATATTTTATAGGCTCCCCAAAAGATTAAAGATGTTGGCCACTACTTTTTTTTTTTATTATTGATTGTCTATACTTAGGATAGGCAATATATATTTGATTGGTGGGAGGTCAACTCCTGGCTCCCCTGCTATTAGCTGATGCCTCCGGTGGCTGGAAGTTCTCGATGCTGCCGGAACACGTAAGCTCTGTCAAAACTATAGTTGCTGTGTACTACATATCCATTTCAATAGGGGTGGATATGCAGTATATGGATACGTCCATTATAGAACGTATGGAGTGAACTGGGTTGCGGCAGCAGCTGAGAACGTCCAGCTGACTTTGGCACGCTCTGAGGTATGCTTAGGATTATATATAGTGTAAATGAAGATCTCACAAGAAGCTTAGGCTGTGGCTGAACTTCACAAGGTATCCAGATGTTAGCCATGGGGGTCACAATCCAGGTGCCATGGTAACCAATTGGTTCCCCATTTGCAGTTAAACAGAAGATAATAGATCTGATCTGCGATTAGCACCAGAGAAGCAGAGGCTTGGCAAGTGATTGGACACTTCCAGAGCACTTAAAAAGGTTGTACCATATATGCATGTATTTTGAGGAAATCTATTTTTGTAATTGGGCTGCTTTAGAAATGTTGCACCATTTGCCTGTATTGCCTATTGTATTGCACGTCACAGCTAGTGATGGAATATAACAGTCATGTGACCTCATTGCTGCAGAACCTCCAGGAACCATCAACACAACAGTGCTGGGGTCAAGACTTCTTTTTTAGGTAAATAGGAATTCCTGCTTTTAGAGAACTTTTTCAAAATCGAAGACAGCAGACTAATGCAATTATTAAACCTCTGCCTTCTTAGTAATGATGTTTGCTCCAATATAAATGGAGGTCAATGATGGATGCCTAAAGTATACATCATCAGATTGTAAAGTCAGCCCTGCATGGTTTAATATGAAGGGGAAGTGTTTCTACTCAGTGCAGGAGTAGTAGAAATCAGACAGCAGAGTCTTCTGGCTCCTCTGTCGCGCCAACCCCATGACATGTTATGTGAAAACCAGGGTTGTTTATGTGCTGAAAGGTGAGATTTATTTTCATCTTTAGCTTTATTTGATTTTGCATCAAAACTTGCAGGCCTTGATGCAAAATTGACTGATATTTGTAGCTGATTATAATTCCTTCCACCTTGACTAAATAGCCAATTAAATCTGCAGGATTGCTGCCCCATAGCATAGTGCTGCCTCCTCCATAGTGGGTATGGTGTTCTTTTGTTGCTGCACAGTGTTTGGCTTTGCAACATTTTGAAATTCTGGGCAAAAAGTTGAACTTTGGTCTCATCACACTATATAACACGTTTCACCCTTGTGCTCTTGGCAGACATGATGTAGGGTTTGACACAGCATAGCCAGTCTTGGATTATTTTTCTTTGTAACAAAACATAGTAACATAGGCCGAAAAAAGACATTTGTCCATCCAGTTCAGCCTATATTCCATCATAATAAATCCCCAGATCTACGTCCTTCTACAGAACCTAATAATTGTATGATACAATATTGTTCTGCTCCAGGAAGACATCCAGGCCTCTCTTGAACCCCTCGACTGAGTTCGCCATCACCACCTCCTCAGGCAAGCAATTCCAGATTCTCACCACCCTAACAGTAAAGAATCCTCTTCTATGTTGGTGGAAAAACCTTCTCTCCTCCAGACGCAAAGAATGCCCCCTTGTGCCCGTCACCTTCCTTGGTATAAACAGATCCTCAGCGAGATATTTGTATTGTCCCCTTATATACTTATACATGGTTATTAGATCGCCTCTCAGTCGTCTTTTTTCTAGACTAAATAATCCTAATTTTGCTAATCTATCTGGGTATTGTAGTTCTCCCAAACCCTTTATTAATTTTGTTGCCCTCCTTTGTACTCTCTCTAGTTCCATTATATCCTTCCTGAGCCCCGGTGCCTAAAACTGGACACAGTACTCCATGTGCGGTCTAACTAGGGATTTGTACAGAGGCAGTATAATGCTCTCATCATGTGTATCCAGACCTCTTTTAATGCACCCCATGATCCTGTTTGCCTTGGCAGCTGCTGCCTGGCACTGGCTGCTCCAGGTAAGTTTATCATTAACTAGGATCCCCAAGTCCTTCTCACTGTCAGATTTACCCAGTGGTTTCCCGTTCAGTGTGTAATGGTGATATTGATTCCTTCTTCCCATGTGTATAACCTTACATTTATCATTGTTAAATCTCATCTGCCACCTTTCAGCCCAAGTTTCCAAAAGGCATCCACTTTACCACTCTACCCCACAGGCCAGATATATGAAGAATACGAGAGATTGTTTTCACATGCCCTACACCACCAGTACTTGCCAGAAATTCCTGCAGCTCCTCAACCTGCTGTTGTCTTCGGTCTGGGGAGACCGATTTTGAAATTTGGTATTTTGGGGGGTGTTCTAGATGCGGTTCTGAAACTTGTGGTTGATTGACTTAAATGAGGATGGGTCGGTCGGCCATGGGTTTCAGAGCCACATCTTGAATATTTTAAAGAATATTGAAGTTCAAGGTCGGTCGTTTTTGACCGAAGACAACAGCAGGGTTAAAGTGAACTTTTTATGTCCTTTGTAGCATGTAAACAAACAAGCTCTTTCATTAAAAACAGTAGTCTAATCATGTGCAAAAAGCTCTTTATGAAATTATATCATAACAGGGGTGTGCTTCATTGGGTTCAGTCACAGTTGTTGCCGCCTTCGTAATTTAAATGATGTTCCAAGGGTTGCGCCAACATCACTTAAGTCCGATTTGGAATTCCCGCACTTGCACAGTGCATCATGGAACCGTGCTTGCGCTGTGATGAGTGGCTGAAGCAAGCGTGCTTGTCAGCTAACTGCTCCCTGCACGGTCAGACATGTGGGAGGTGAGTGCTGGGAGCATACGTTGTGAACACTGGGGGTGGGGAGTTTGGGGGGACATCTTATAATGACAGGAACTGCGCATGCTCGGCCAGCTGATCGGCCACCCGGAGGATGCATAAAGATTGCAGATGGAATAGCGCAAACTTCAGCAGATGAAAGCTTGTTGTTTTTTTTAATGAAGCATAATTTTCAATAATTGTGAATTACAAAACCCTTTATTTCCACCTTTTCTGCTGGGTTAAATGTATTCTTTATAGTGACACAACCCCTTTAAATATTTTATTTTTAAAATTAAAGGTGCTGTCCTCCTTGCATGGACAAGTTTTTGAATGTATTTATTTTACTTCATTTCATATATATCAAGGTAAAAATAATTTTAACAATTGGGTTGCATTATAAAATTTGCATCTTTTTGTTTTTTTTATATTATCTTTGTTTCCTTCTCCTTCGATTTTAATGTTTTGTGTAATCATAAATCAGCTGAGAGACTCATTAAAAAAGAAAAGTTACATATTCTCCCATCAGAACAAGTTTTCTGAAGGATACTCAACGCATTCTGCAGCCACAAATTTTTAATGAGCCCTAATTGCAAAAACTATTTTTAGGCAGAAATACATGCATTTAGGAATAAAAAATAAAATTGTCCGTAAAGGTGAACAGCCCCTTAAACAAGTTCAGGAATGCTATTTTTTCCCATTTTCTGACATTTAAAGTTTTTCTTTTAACAGCTAGAAAATGTTTTCTTGCTCAGATATTTGAGCAAATTTACCTCTTTTTTGCAATAAATGTTATATTTATATACTGAACATTTTGCTGATATCCGGGGAATAAAAAACTAAAACTAAATAAGGAATAAATGTCCATTTTTTCCTTTTTATTACAACCACAAACGCTAGCTAAAAACCTTTTAAATTGTGTTCCCCTTTCCCTAGAAGTTATTATTTAAGTTTGGCTTAGTCTGACGTCTGACTCCCCACCCCCACGGCTGCTCATTCTCTTCCGCTCTGTTACCTATACAGAGATGTTTTAGGACGGCACTGCAGAGTATGGTGGGGACTGCCCAGTCTATAGCCTACTGGTAGTGTTACATTTAGTGCCACTGTATATTTTAGTTCAGTGACTGGGGTACATTTATCAATTTATACCACTAAAAGTGTATTGTATTCCTATGAATTTGATAGATGGGTATGGCCAATCCCATATTGGGATAGCTGGCAGGGACTAACTTGTAAATGCCAAAAGTCACAATATTTATGTGCAACTTCTCAATCAATTGTGCGGAAGTATTGCTACTTCTAAGGTGCCCTATGCCAGAATTCTGATGAATCGGGCCCATAGTGCCTTTGGTTTTCTAATCATGATCTGTAGAGATTCCATGTCCATCTGCTTTAATGTAGACTAGATTATTAATATGTCTATCACTTTATATGACAAATGTTCCATACTAACAGTGTTTAAAAAGTTCCCCACCTGTCACTTTCCTTTTATTTGTAATAAAGCTAAATGTAACAGTGCAATAGTCAATGTTTACTACGCTCCTTCTTCTCCATATAATATCCCGGCCCCATTGTGTTAGTACAGTGAGCAGAGCCCAGTTCAGGTGTTCTTTTGTTGCTTCGCAGCCTTTATAATTATTAGAGCTTAACATTGATCTTTTTCCTAGTTCCCTGCCTAAGGCATCTAAAGCACCTGTGAAAGGCTTGTAAAGTTCAATACTATCTGTTCATTTGTGCGATTGCTTTCATTTGCAGCAAAAGGCGAAATTATTAAATGTACCTCAGCCATTTGAAAGAAAAGACAGATCCTCCAAGTTTAGTGAGCCGGTGAACCTGTTAGAACTGCCTGTAATCCTTTACAACCACAAGTATGAATGATGTAATAATGTAGAGTACCTGTTTCCTCTTAGGGTACGTGCCCACCATCAGGAACTGCTGCAGGTTGGACACTGTATTTATGCAGCATCCAGATTTTACAGCATAGTGGATGGGATTCCTAGAAATCCCATGTTCACTATACATCTATGTACAGCTGCGTCTCACCCGTGGACACTGACATGTGTGGCGTCTTACCAGACCGCAGCATCCCAATTTCTCTTGAGACGTCGGTCTCCGCAACACAAATGTAATTAACAGATTGTATTGGATGCGTTAAATCCGCTTGGTTCAGTGAACACATGCGGATTTACCTGTGTGATTAGAATGCAGCATTTTGGAGCAGCGGACATGCGCTGTCCACAGTGCTGCTAGTTTCGGATCCACATTTTATGACAATTTTGGGAAGTCTGTGTTGTACCTAATTATATGAATAGAACAGGCGCATGAAACCTGCCAATCATGTTCACATCCTGGCAATCCTCTTCTGTCACATCCTTAACACCACTTACCCCAAGATGTGCACGTGAGTAGCGCTAGAAACCCTTTAACCCTTTTACAGGACTTGTGCCACTATCATATGTATATTTATAGCACTTTTGACCACCTATGAGTTTACTCCCATTTGAAAATAATGCATGGTTTTAAAAATATTAATGTTACTAGTTGGCCCGTGCAAATTTTTCGCACATTGGTTGTCGGGGGTGCATGCAATTTCAGGAAAATTAACCTGGTCAAATGCTAATGTATTTAATGAGATGATGAACACAGAGAGGTATTTATATATGTAGATTGGTAATACAATAAATTGGTTTTGATAAGTAGAGGCTAAAAAAAATGTCTTGAGGTTGTGGTGCCACCTGCAGGATATTGTTTTTTTCTGCAGGTTTCTGAAAATGAATGTTTAAACTATATTTATTGATCAAATCGTGAATGTGTGGTTTGTTTGTGTCTTTTCTTGCTGAAGGGGGCAAGTTTACGTTTCAAATGGTGTATTATTTGTATGTGTGCTGTGAAGTAATCACCGAAAAGCAGTGCATGTTTACAATTGTGTTTGCATATGTGACTCACCTGCAGTGAAGTGTGCAATCCTCGAATTTGCCTGAAATAGGCTGGGCAAGCACTTCGGCAAGCTGCAGAGACCCCTAGGCAAATGTCACCTGCAGGTAATTTGACCGTTAAAATGGTGTATCATTTGTGTGTGTCGGTGGAGTATAAACGGAGCAAGTGTGCAATTGAATAGGCAGTGCATGTTTACAAATGTGTTTGCATATGTGACTCACCTGCAGTGAAGTGTGCAATCCTCCAATGTGCCTGAAATCGGCTGGGCAAGGAGTTCGGCAAGCTGGAAAGCCCTCAAGGCAAATGTTAGGATTTGTTTGTGATGTCTGTAAGCAGCCTTGTGGTATTGTGCTTTGGGGTAGTGTGCTGCCACCTACAGGTCATTTTTCCTGCAGGTTTATGAAAATTAATGTTTAAACTGTATTTTGTGATCACATCGTGGATGGGTGGTTTGTTTGGCTATTTTCTTGCTGAAGGGGGCAAGTTTACCTTTCAAATTGTGTATCATTTGTGTGTGTGGGTGCAGTATGAACGGTGATACAAAGTAATTACCGAAAAAAAGTGTTTAGAAATAATATATAAGGATAACCAAGTAAAAGTGTGTTCCTCAGTCCCGGCTGGCTCTGGTGCAGTAAAAAGCCAGGGATCGTACCGTGTACAGTGTCGGGAGGGACATAGGAGTCTCAGTATACGGCAACCTAATATCAGTTATATACATAACTCCACAAGGAAGGCATTATTATTCTGTAGGCAATGTCTTTCTTTATGCTAATTATTTTCATAACATGTATTTTTTTTTATAGGAATAAATTGAAAAATGGTCAAAAGTTCTATTGTCTTCACAAATATATAAATATAATGGTGAAGAAGACTTTAAAAAGATTCAGGCAACATATTTTTTGATGGCCTTATGTTGTCAATTACTTTTTTTTCTACAATATGAATGGACCCCCCTAACCGCCAGAAGGTAGAACTTAGGGCTGGATCTTGACTTTTGTGGAAAGGCATTAAAGGGGATCTGTCACCAGGTATTAAAAACTGCTTTATCAGCTGCAGATCTAGAAGTTCTCTGAATGCTGAGCTCTGTATAACCCTGCCCACATCACTGATTGGCAATGTTCTGCCTATGCACAGTGTATACAGAAAGCTGCCAATCACTGGTGGGAGCTCCTGGGTATGTAGGACTCCATGTGTACTGTTCCTCTAGTAATAATCTTCCGCTGGTAAACAGGGATTTTGTCAAAACTACACCAAGCATCTAACCTAATCAGATGTATGTAGAATTGTAGTGCCTCGTCATTTTGCTACACATGAATTCATTTATTTCTTTCCTTTTTTTTTCTTTTTAGGATAACTATACTTTTGCACAACCAGGGATTCAGAAAAAAGTGAAAATGTTGGAGGAGCTGGTTAGCCGCATTGATGGTGAGTTGGTTAAAGCAGCTTAGGCAAGGTATATTTACAGTAGTAAGTGGTTGTACTGCTCCTATCTGTGCAATTATGTGCCCCGCCAGTCTTCCTCCGCGTCTCATATGGAATGTCATCCTCAATCAGCATAGCGCTTAGTGGTGCTTGAATTACTTCTACTATGCATCATCTAAAGGGAAGCTAGTAGACCATGAGCACCTTCCATTATTTGTATTAAGCTTCCATAATAAAAATTAAATTGCAATCTCCTGGCAGCAATGGAAAGGCCAGATACAACGAAACATCATCCATTTTAAGCAAAGCTCAGTGATTGATTAATTTCAGAGAGAGCCTCCACTTGCTTATGGTGCCTGATTGTGAGGTTTTCTGTTTATTCTTACACCTACTTCACAGTTTATATCTTGTTATTGCGGTACTAATAAGGAAAGTGTCAGTAAAGTTTGAAATGAATTGTGTGTGCAAATATGATTTGTACTTAGACCTCCCTGCTCTAAAAAGAATTCCCTTTGTGAGATGCTGACTGTCATCGTGCCATTGCAAAATTTAATTAAAAGAAATTCTACTGATAATGCTTGGCCATTCTTAACATATTCTCTGGATAGTTTGTTAAATTAATGAACAGGGTATTAACAAAGTGATGCCAAGCAGAACTAAGCTTTTTGTGACACTTGCTTGTCAATGATGGAACTGAAAACAAAAAATGATTTTTTTTTCCTCCTTCCAGAAATAGCTTAAAAAAATCTTGTTAAAAGATTAATTCCATCTGTTTTTATGTTACTTAGTCTAAAATGCCAGATCTCACTCTAAAGGACTTGCATATTTTAGCGCTCGCACAAATACAAAGGAATGTATGTCCTGAAAATGAACAAAAGGGAAAACATCAGAAAACAAAGTCTTCACACCGGAATCACTTTTCCTGTTGGAGAATAGTTGTGATCAACAGAAAAAGTAACGCAAGGCCATAGCAACTTCTTTTTGACAAGCTTTAAAGATAATTGTGTTATTCTTTGTTAGTCAAAAAATGTGGAATAGCTACCAACACAATTCTCTTTTTCCAGCCTATTATTATTATTATTATGTAATCTTATGTCCATGAGGAACTATTATTGAGGTGAAATGCTGTACAGATAGAAACTGTTAATAAATCGTAGACGGGATCTTCTGCTCTTCATGGCCTCTTGTCGATCAGCTGTTCGCTGCCACATGCCCTTCTATATGCTTGCCAGGTAGGGCTTCATACTTTCAGTAGTGACTGTGCTTAGTGTTACAACTTTATCTCACTCAAGAAAATAGGACCAAGGGCCAACATGAGTGTTGCAAAAAGGATTGAGTTGTTAATTGTGTAATGTTTCAACAGTAAAATTAATGGCTCCAACAGTTAAATTGATGGATCCATTGTGTACTATATCGCACATTATCATTAATGGGAACCTCTCAGGTCTGATAATGCTATTACCCTGCAGATTTGTTGTTAATCTGCTGCTTTATCTCATTATGAAGGTGCCCGGACGCTGTGCTGAAAGTGCGACACTTGGGATACAATAAGCTTTTTCTCCCAGGAGCCTTCGGCTTTCACTTGTGCTGGCATGCCCGTAACAATTACAGCCGTGGCTCAGGGCAGTAAGAGCGACGGCTGTCAGCACGTCCTGGCACTAATTGTGTGTTCGCTCTGTACTGATGCAGTGCCAGCCAGCTGCCGGTTAGTGCCGGAACGTGCTTTCACCCATCGCTCTCAGTGCTGTGAGCGGTCTCTGTGATGGCTTTGATCATGCCTATATGACTGAAAGCCGACAGCTCCCAGGAGCAAAAAAGTTCATTTACAGCGCTTAGCAAGCAGATTAATAGTGTTATTGGACATGACAGGTTCTCTTTAAATGCTTAGCAGATTTTGAAAAGCGTTCTAGAATTTTATTAAATCTAATTGGAAAATTGTAAACCACTTTATTTGCAGAAAATGTTGTCTAATCCCTGTAGAAAATGCCCTTAAGTGCTGGACACTCTCTGTGGACCGATAGATCAGTTTTTAGTAATAGAGAAACCGAGAGAGATCATAAGAAATGGGGCAGGGATTTCCCTCTGTTTGTTGTGAACTATGGTGCGCAGAGAAGTTGGGGATCTTTCTTTTACATACAGTTTAGTCCTCTTTTTTTCCTTCCTCACCTCCATTGGTATTGTGCACCATTGCAATTACCACTAAGAGGCTTTATTGAGCCCACCCCATCCTGTAGTATGAATCCAACCCCAGATAAGAGAAGTGCGGTTAGGTAGAATAGTTTGTCAGACACTGTTACCTCCTCTATCTGGCTTTCCAATAAATACCTTTAAACTTACAGGCAGCCACTTTAATATTTTACATTTCTTGCTCAATAAATAAAATAACAAAACGTTTAATTGTTATAAAAGGATAATTAAATTATATATAACACTATTTCTTCAATTGCTGATGCACCAACAAATTGGAGTTTGATTTACTCAGTTGAGTTGCTAATTGCTCTTCACTTGGAGTACATTGTTGGCCGCAGGTAACAGGATTATGTTGACTTGTCGTTGGCCTGGTAATAATACGCTTATCTAATTTCCAATGGTTTGCTGCCTTGCATCCTTACAAAACTGTTTCATCTGCTATAGGCAAATCATTTGGCCTGGCACAGGAACACAAGTGTTTGATGTGCCTTATTCAGTCAAAACCAGAAGTAAATATAAAAAAAGACAAGTATTCTTTTGTGCATTTTTTTCTTTAGATTCCACTCCTGGCATTGGTTAAATATATACCTGTTTTGTTTCAATTACAGTTCTCAATACATCATTTAGTAGTTACAAAAACTAGCCCCTAAAAAGATTAAAAATGTAAAGAAAAGACTTTAATCATTTCTTCTAATACCGATTTCACACATATGACATTCACGGTGTGAATACAGACAGTGATGTGTGGACTGGTTTTGATTGACTAATCTGAACTCAACAGCTTCATATATGCCTTTAAAGCTGTTTAGTATGGATAGGAACAGAACATAACCCCAAAAAATAATAAGTGTAGCCCTGCCTTGTGCTGGAAGCGCTGGTTTGCACTAGAGCACATATAGGTGCTTGTCACAATATTAGAATATCATCAAAAAGCTTAATTATTTCAGTTCTTCAATACAAAAGTGAAACTCATATATTATATGGCGTCATTACAAGCAGAGTGATCTGTTTTAAGTGTTTATTTCTGTTAATATTGCTTATTATGGCTTACAGCCAATGAAAACCTCAGTCATTATCTCGGTAAATTAGAATAAGTAACAAAAAACACCTGCAAAGGCTTCCTAAGAGTTTCAAAAGGTCCCTTAGTCTGTTTCAGTAGGCTCCACAATCATGGGGAAGACTGCTGACTTGACAGATGTCCAGAAGGCAGTCATTGACACACTCCGCAAGGAGGGTAAACCACAAAAGGTCGTTGCTAAAGAAGCTGGCTGTATCCAAGCATATTAATGGAACGTTGCGTGGAAGGAAAAAGTCTGGTAAAAAAAAAAGGTGCACAAGCAAGCGTGATATCCACAGCCTTGAAAGGATCAAGAAAATGCCATTAAAAATTTTTGGGGAGATTCACAAGGAGTGGACTGCTACTGGAGTCATTGCTGCAAGAGCCACCACACACAAACACATTGAGTACATGGGCTACATGTGTCACATTCTTTTTGTTAAGCCAAGAAGAAAAAGAACCGGACTGTTGCTCAGTGGTCCAAGGTGGTGTTTTCAGAATAAAGTAAATTTTGCATTTCATTTGGAAATCAAGGTCCCAGAGTCTTGAGGAAGAGAGGAAAGGCACACAATCCAACCTGCTTGAGGTGTAGTGTGAAGTTTTCACAATCAGTGATGGTTTCGGAAGCCATGTCATCTGCTTCTGTAAGTCCACTGTGTTTTATCAAGACCAAAGACAGTGCAGGCTTCTACCAGGAAATTTTGGGGCACTTCATGATTCCCTCTGCCGACAAGTTTTTGGAGTGGAAATTTAATTCTCCAGTAGGACTTGGCACCTGTCCACACAGCCAAAAGTACCAATACCTAATTTAAAAACAACAGTTTCACTTTGCTTGATTGGCCAGAAAACTCGCCTGTCATTAACCACATAGAGAATATATGGGGTATTGTCAAGAGGTAGATGAGACACCAGACCCAACAATGCAGACAAGCTCCAGGCTGCTATCAAAGCAACCTGGGCTTCCATAACAGCTCAGCAGTGCCACAGGCTGAACCCCCTCCATGCCACGCCCCATTGATGCAGTAATTGATGCCAAAGGAGCCCCGACCAAGTATTGAGTGCATTTACTGAACATACATTTTAGTAGGCCAATATTTCGGATTTTATAATATTTTTTTAAGCTGGCGGTATAAAGTATCCTAATTTACTGAGATAATTACTTTGTGGTTTTCTTTGGCTGTAAGCCATAATCATCAACATTAACAGAAATAAACACTTGAAATATGTTACTCTGATTGTAATGACTCTATGACATTCACTTTTTGTATCGAAGAACTGAAATTAAGTGACTTTTTGATGATATTCTTATTTTGTGAGAAGCACCTGTATGTGAGCCATGTTAGTCATTCCCAGTACGGTGCACAGTGAGTTTTACTTATGAAGATTATGAAATCAAGTATTAAAAGTTCATTGGGAAATTTGTTGGGGTAGATTGCAGCACAATATTTCCTTTTCATTTTCTACTCTCCTAAAAAAAGACAACTTTCTGTATGCATGCAATTTTTACATTTTTATTGACTGGTGTTAGTCAATATTAAGTCTTGTTTCTGCAGTTACCCTGATTCTGTACCAAATTACAATATTTGTTATTACGGTTTAAAACAAGATAAGAGTCCAACAAGTTCAATCCTCTAATTACCGTATATACTCGAGTATAAGCCGACCCCCCTAATTTTGCCACAAAAAACTGGGAAAACTTATTGACTCGAGTATAAGCCTAGGGTGGAAATGCAGCAACTACCGGTGAATTTCAAAAATAAAAAAAGATACCAATAAAAGTAAAATTAATTGAGACATCAGTAGCTGCATTCATATATCGCCATATCTGCCCCATACTGTGCTCTGCTGCGTTCATATATCCCCATATCTGCCCCATTCTGTGCTCTGCTGTGTTCATATATCCCCATATCTGCCTCATACTGTGCTCTGCTGCGTTCATATATCCCCATATCTGCCCCATACTGTGCTCTGCTGCGTTCATATATCCCCATATCTGCCCCATACTGTGCTCTGCTGTGTTCATATATCCCCATATCTGCCCCATACTGTGCTCTGCTGCGTTCATATATCCCCATATCTGCCCCATACTGTGCTCTGCTGCGTTCATATATCCCCATATCTGCCCCATACTGTGCTCTGCTGCGTTCATATATCCCCATATCTGCCCCATACTGTGCTCTGCTGCATTCATATATCCCCATATCTGCCCCATACTGTGCTCTGCTGCGTTCATATATCCCCATATCTGCCCCATACTGTGCTCTGCTGCGTTCATATTGCCCCATAGATGCTCGGTATAAGTCTGTGCCATGGCCGCTGCTGCTGCAATAAAAAAAAAAAAAGCCATACTCACCTCGCTGATTGCAGCTCCCAGCGTCCGGTCCCGGCGTCTCTCTGCACTGACTGATCAGGCAGAGGGCGCCGCGCACACTAGTGCCTCATCGCGCCCTCTGACCTGAACAGTCAGAGCGCAGATAGACGCCGGGAAGATGGATCGGCGTCCGGCGGCTGGAACGTGGACAGGTGAATATAACATACTCCCCTAGTCCTAGCGATCCTCGCGCTGTCCCCGCCTGTCACAGCTGTCTTCGGTGCCGCAGATTCTTTCTCTATCAGCGGTCACCGGCACCGCTGATTAGAGAAATGAATAGGCGGCTCCGCCCCTATGGGAGGTGGAGCCGCCTATTCATTTTTC
The DNA here is from genome assembly GCF_032444005.1 of Ranitomeya imitator. Lineage (NCBI taxonomy): Eukaryota > Metazoa > Chordata > Amphibia > Anura > Dendrobatidae > Ranitomeya > Ranitomeya imitator. The sequence continues at coordinate 343,433,611 of NC_091285.1, read as the reverse complement.
TAATGAGCGGTCCCAAGTGACCGCTGAAGAGAGGAAGAAGCTGCAGCGCCGAAGCCCGTGGGACGGCAGGGACCGCGCGAGGATCGCTGGGACTATGTAAGTATACCTCAGCGCCCTCTCCCCCTCACCCGCCGACCCCACCGCTACCGTGACTCGAGTATAAGCCGAGGGGGGCACTTTCAGCCCAAAAATTTGGGCTGAAAATCTCTGCTTATACTCGAGTATATACGGTATATTGTGTTTATCCAGAGGAAGTTAAAAAAAATCCATAATCCATTATTCTTTCATGAGTTATTTACAAGTTTATGACCACTTATAAAATGGGTTCAAAGTGCTGCCCATTGTGTTGGATTGTCAATGCAACGCTCTTCTCCCACTCTTTACACACTGATAGCAGCACCACAGAAGAAATGCTAGTTTAAGGGGGTCAGATTCCTGAGGAATGCTCAGACCTGACACCCATAATGTGGTGGTGCACCATCTTGCTGGAAAAATGGGGAAAAATTGGGGAATGTGCCATCTTCAGTGCATAAAGAGGGCAACACATTATCATGTAGCAATTTCAGCTATCCAGTGGCATTGAGGTTTCCATTGATGAGGAATGGCCCCACTATCTTTGTACCCATATACCACACCATGCCATCAATTATGGGTGTCAGGTCCGAGCATTCCTACATGAACTGTTTCTTGGAAAGTGGATTGGTCGTCGTAGGCCAGTTGAATAGCCACCGATGTCTCCTGATCTGACCCCCTTAAGGTACCGTTACTCTAAGCGACTTACCAACGATCATGACCAGCAATACGACCTGGCCGTGATCGTTGGTAAGTCGTTGTGTGGTCGCTGGGGAGCTGTCACACAGACAGCTCTCTCCAGCGACCAACGATCAGGGGAAATACTTCGGCATCGTTGAAACTGTCTTCAACGATGCCGAAGTCCCCGGGTAACCAGGGTAAATATCGGGTTACTAAGTGCAGGGCCGCGCTTAGTAACCCAATATTTACCCCGGTTACCATTGCAAAAGTTAAAAAACAAAACAAAAAAAAAAACAGAACATACTCACATTCCGATGTCTGTCACATCCCCCGGCGTCAGCTTCCCGCACTGACTGTCAGCGCCGGCCGTAAAGAAGAGCACAGCGGTGACGTCACCGCTGTGCTCTGCTTTACGGCCGGCTGGTGCTGACACAGTCAGTGCGGGAAGCTGACGCCGTGGGACGTGACAGACATCGGAATGTGAGTATGTTCTGTTTTTTTAACTTTTACAATGGTAACCAGGGTAAATATTGGGTTACTAAGTGCGGCCCTGCGCTTAGTAACCCGATATTTACCCTGGTTACCAGTGAACACATCGCTGGATCGGCTTCACACGCCAATCCAGCGATGACTGCAGGTGATCAGCGACCAAAAAAAGGTCCTGATCATTCCCCAGCGACCAACGATCTCCCAGCAGGGGCCTGATCGTTGGTCGCTGTCACGCATAACGATTTCGTTAACGATATTGTTGCTACGTCACAAAAAGTGTGACATTACAACGATATCGTTAACGAAATCGTTATGTGAAGGTACCTTTAGACTTTTATCTTTGGGCTCTTCTGAAGGCAATTGTCTATGCTGTGAAGGTACGAGATGTGCAGCATCTGAAACAATGGATACTGGAAGCCTGTGCTAGCATTTTTTCTGCGGTTACATAAAGTTACATTAAAACCAAGCACACCATTGTTTTTCTTGTCAAATTGTCAATAAGTTTGATGTGTCACATGACCCTCTTGCCATTGGGAAAAAATGAAGTTGGATTCAAAATGTCCGACTTCAAAATGGCCGCCGTGGTCACCACCCATCTTGTAAGTTTCCCTTCTCCCATATACTAATGTGCCACAAACAGGAAGTTGATATCACCAACCATTCCCATTTTATTTAGGTGTATCCCTATAAATGGCTCACCCTGTAGTACTAGTAACATATTTTTAAAGCACCACTCCAGCGTTTTTTTTATTGCACCGTGGACGTGATGCTTTAAATGTAATTTGCCAGTCTCATGCTCACTTGCCGAAGAAGAAGAAAATAAAAGCACAAAAAGGTCTTTTCTGTTTATAAGGAGGCAAATTTTATTCAAATTTACTCACCAGATTGAGCCCTTACACAGGCTCATAGTAATGTAAGCTGCTGCAGATCCACCGGTCTCCTCGTGACCAACCAAAGTGAAAAAAAATGGCATGAAAGGGTAGATTCTTCTCTGCCCGCTTAACAGATAGAAAAAACAAAAATAGGTATTTCAATGAAAGAGTGGCTTTATTCAATGCATTTCGGAGCAACAAGGCTCCTTCATCAGGATGCCACACAGTCTGAGGAGCAAATCCCTTAATTGATGTAAAAATACATAAATCCATGCGATAGTGCAGGAATGAATGTGTCACATGGATTTATGTCTTTTTACATCAATTAAGCAATTTGCTTCTCAGACCATATGGGGGCATCACAACACAGAACCAGACCCCAATCAGAGGACAATAAAATATTCACACTCCTTATCTATGAACTGTTACAATATTTATGGACACAGCTGTTTATCATTCTCACATAATGGTAGTTCTGCTTCACGTCACTTGTTTTATCTAGGGCATTATTTCTGGGCTGTATTGTGCATAAATATGTGATTCTTCAGAATTTGTATTAGTCTATACCTGATGAAGGGACCTGAGTAGTCTCGAAAGCTTGCAATTTGTTACCATCTTTTCAGTTAGCCATTAAAAGGTATCAACCACTGAGGACTCACAATTCTAAATATTTTTCTATCTACTGTCTAACACTGTACCAAAATATATATTTTCACTAAATCTAATAATTGCTAACTTATTTGTGGAGAAGTGCAGTAGAGTTGAGCTCAGCTGTAAACCAGCTAAGAATGATGTGAAATACTCTGGTAATGTAGATAATAAAATTGTCCCAAAAGGATATTGTACAGAAACAGCTTGATAATTCAGAGAGGTGGGGCTAGTCTGTTGCACACAAAAGAGGAGGGTGGGCTTTTCAGTGTAACTATACCACCTCAGTTTGTCTGGGATGCAGTTACTGGCTGCTCAGCCATCCTATCTGACAGATCAGTGTCCAGTCTGGTGCAGGGGTGTGCCACCCTGTAGGTGCTTTGATTGACAGCTCAGCTGTCCAGTCTGCAATTGGCAGGTTCTGGTCTGTTTCCAGGTGCTCATTGTTCCAGGTGATTGCCTGATTACTTAGCAGGGCTGTTAGTCCGAGACCTCTGCTAGAAGTGGCTTCAGCTAAGTATGGTTGATTGATCTTGACATAAGAATTCAAATACTGTAATTGTGGCTAGTGTTTCTGTCGACGGTGGCTTGGATTATGAGATTCAGAGGGTTGTGAATTCTCGTATTGTCCGAAATTCCCTTCAATACCTCAGCACACTTTTTGGCATTCCTAGTCTGTCACAGATTGCCCTCTTTGTTCCTCAAAAAACTGAAACCTGTTCAGTACAGTTTGTTGTGTTTAAGAGCAGCACATATTTGATGATTTCAATTACACAATGCTGGTTAACTATGATTCTTATTACCAACTTTTTCATGTCCTTGCTATGAATTACTGGATAAGCGCTTGCAAAAAATGGAAAAAAAATATAGAACTTCTGCAATCTTGTAAAGTAGAGATTTTGCACAATTTTTGTATAGTCCCAAGATTGATCTTGACATAAGAATTCAAATACTGTAATTGTGGCTAGTGTTTCTGTCGACGGTGGCTTGGATTATGAGATTCAGAGGGTTGTGAATTCTCGTATTGTCCGAAATTCCCTTCAATACCTCATCCACTGGAGGAAATACGGATCAGACGAGAGATCCTATGTCCCAGTTCGAGATGTAAAGGCTGAGCGATAAATCAGGGAATTACATGTAAAATTTCCTATGAAACCTGGGTTATGGTAGTTCCCCTAGATGAGGGCTTAGTCTGTTTATTACAAATAAGTATGCATTTACTGTGCTTTGTGAAAAATAATGTGATTGTTGCAATAACCTTTTAAAAGGTAATCAGCCATCCCCTTGGGAGTATCTAAACTATGGGTATACAGGTTATAGAGTGGTTAAAATAGTCATAACTATATACGCCCCTATCTACGGTCTTGTTGCGTAAAAATCCTCTTTTATTTACTTATAATAGTTCTTCCAGGCTCTTTGGGGCGTCCAGTTTCTCGAAGAAAACAGCCCCCTGTCTTCAATGGCGTAAAAGCCCCCTCTCCAGTCAGCATCACAGGACCCTCTGACGTGTAGTGGTCACATCGGAATACCATGCCTCCACCCTGCAATAGCACGATTACACTTGACGTCTCCGTCCCTCTATGGGCATTGGCTTCTTCTTTCTTCTGTGCAAGCATCGGCGAGTCATTATAAGTGGGAAGTGTGGAGAGTACCTTATCACACACCGGATGTCACTGGAGTGGAAGTAGCAGTGACTTCCTGACCCCGGAGCAGAAGATACAAGAAGCCAATGCCCACAGAAGGTCTGGATTCAGGGGCCACCCACGCTGCACGCCCCAAAGCCTGGAAGAACTCATTACCATAAATGAATGAAAAAGGATTTCTCCACTACAAGTCCACAGATATGAGGCATACAGGTATTACTATTTTAACCATTCTATAAATTGTGTTTCCATATTAATAGGTATCATATTTCCAAGGGGTGACAGATTCCCTTTAAGCTTATGACCTAAAAACTATAATTACTGTTTAAAGACCCTCCACTGGCTTTTTACGTTGTCACGTTTGAACCATGATCGCCAGGCATCATCAGTCTCTCCAGTAATCTGATCAAAGCCTTTCCAAGATATGTTGGACTGGAACGCCATAAAGGCAGCACACTTTTTGGCATTCCTAGTCTGTCACAGATTGCCCTCTTTGTTCCTCAAAAAACTGAAACCTGTTCAGTACAGTTTGTTGTGTTTAAGAGCAGCACATATTTGATGATTTCAATTACACAATGCTGGTTAACTATGATTCTTATTACCAACTTTTTCATGTCATTGCTATGAATTACTGGATAAGCGCTTGCAAAAAATGGAAAAAAAATATAGAACTTCTGCAATCTTGTAAAGTAGAGATTTTGCACAATTTTTGTATAGTCCCAAGATTGATCTTGACATAAGAATTCAAATACTGTAATCCCAGACTAAGTCAGCGTTTACTCTGGCCATTGCATGTTTGTTATTTTTAGTAGGTCCTCTGAGTTTTGCTTTTTTATTTTGTACTCATTCTGTATAGCCTTAGTTCCCTGTTAGTGCAGTCGGACTTAGAGCACAGAAAGAGCACTGAAGCTGTTTGTACTTAAATGACACCCAGCTGAACCAGTCAAATAAAGCATTGCCAGTCAGATATTCCATTAACTAGCAAACAAGCAATTCAATCAAGTATTTAAAGTGCTTGTTAGCAGTGAACAACTGTTCTCAGTCTTGAAATGTTGAGCATTGTCTTTATTTGCATTGATAGCCGAATGCCTTTTTCTCGTTTAGCAAAGCTTCCTGGTTTTAAATAATTTCTTAAAGTCAGCATAGGGAATGCTCCATCAAGGACAAACGAGCTAGTTAGTTTGCATCCCCTAAGTGATGATTTTCTTCTTTTGTCGTCCTTCATAACTAGTTGCATGCCCGTGGATTTCTTATATTTCTAGCACAAGAAGGTTAAGTAATGTTTTAACCTTCCTCTTTCCGTCCTTTACTCTTTCAAACATGTTGCACTTTGCACAAACCCGGTGCAGCAAATTGGCTCTTGTAAAAATTGGAATCCATTGAGGACTCTTGTATCCAAGTTCTGCAGATGTTAGACATTTGGCGATGCTCTTGTTTGGCTCCATCTGTACATTTGTCAGCTGATTGAAGCGTATCTGGTAATTATGTTAGGATTCCAACTCTATGTTTTGGACATGTCTTTTTTTCACTATATAAAATGTAATTTATACAAATAATTTCACTTGCTTAATTGAAATAATTTCTGGGGCCTGTATTTTTAGCATTGTGAAATATTCACTTTAAAAAAAAAAAAAAAAAAAAAAAAAAGTATTTGAGTATTGACCCTTACAGTGAAAATTTAAGTTGAACCTATAAATCCTCTGGGGTTCTCTGATTTCATGAATTCTAAATGATAGGATATTGTAATATATGTTTGCTACTGAATCCTCATAGTTTCTTCTTTTACATTATGTGATTGTCATTGCACAGAAACCTTAATTTTTCCCGTGATGGGGGAAAATTCGTCCTGATCAGATGATTATTACAGGCACTATGTTCTCTTATAGAAAAACAAGTTGCTCCTGCACTCGCTACATTCCAAAATATATAAATGTATGGCCTTCGCGACCTGTCATGTAAACCTAGTTTAAAACCGAGTTCAATATGTTACAACAAGAAGAAAAAAGGAAACTGGAAACTTTGTGCCGCCTGAACCTGATCACAAATTTCTCTTGTTATGACTGGAAAGACTTTGGCCCTAAAACATCAATCTTTACGTTCTAATACCTTGAAAGGTTGCACGTTTTTTGCACAACCAGAATTGCGGCCTTTGGCGGCATAACGCCACTTTTGATCTGCTTTGGCAAACTGGTAGGAGCTGGGGAAACCATGGCAACGCCACTCAACAACTTGTGGTATGGTGGTGTCGTTGCCACATAATGTGGGACGTTCTGAGATGTTGTGCCGTTCCAAACTAAATTGTAAGTTTCAAATACGTGCACCGAAGAGCCACTCTAATACATTAAGAATCAAAGCAGATCTCTTATTACCCCATAACATCCTCTTATATAGGTTATCAGTATTCATGCATTATAACAATATAATACATACTTCTATTTGGCTAAGTTAACATTGTTGACACCCAGCTAGTGGTCTAGGTGTCCTCCTAGCCTCTAAAGGTACCTTCACACTGACTAACATTTCAACGATAATGACAGCGATCCGTGACGTTGCAGCGTCCTGGATAGCGACATTGTTGTGTTTGACACGCAGCAGCGATCTGGATCCTGCTTTGACATCGCTGGTCGGAGCTAGAAGGCCAGAACTTTTTCGTCGCTGGATCACCCTTTGACATGTGTTCACTGGTAACCAGGGTAAATATTGGGTTACTAAGCGCAGGGCCGCGCTTAGTAACCCGATGTTTACCCTGGTTACCATTGTAAATGTAAAAAAAAAAAAAAAAAACACATACTCACATTCCGGTGCCTGTGACGTCCCCCGGCGTCCGCTTCCCTGCACTCCTCCTGCATCCTGTGTCAGTGCCAGCCGGCCGTAAAGCAGAGCACAGCGGTGACGTCACCGCTCTGCTTTACAGCCGGCGCTTACACAGGATGCAGGAGGAGTGCAGGGAAGCGGACGCGGGGGGACGTGACAGGCACCGGAATGTGAGTATGTGTTTTTTTTTTTTTTTACATTTACAATGGTAACCAGGGTAAACATCGGGTTACTAAGCGCGGCCCTGCGCTTAGTAACCCGATGCTTACCCTGGTTACCCGGGGACTTCTGCATCGTTGGTCGCTGGAGAGCTGCCTGTGTGACAGCTCTCCAGCGACCACACAAGGACTTTCCAACGATCACGGCCAGGTCGTATCGCTGGTCGTGATCGTTGGAAAGTTGCTGAGTGTGACGGTACCTTAAGTTTTGTTTCTCGAACTATGTTTTTTTCTAAGCCCTTTACACAAAGACATTCCTTAGCCCCCTTATCTGATCATGGATTCCAACTTGGAAGGAAAGAAATGCCATACATTTAGAAAGAAATTAAAATTAACTCAGGATAGATAAAATATAAATCCTGCTCTCACAGTGGTAGTGTACGTTACTCCGGAAATTTTACTCCAGGTGCTGTATCATATTTTTTTGGACTATTAGGTACCTTTTTCTACCAAAATCATGAATTAATCTGCTGGTATTTATAATATTCAGTAGATGAGAATCAATAGTTTGCAGTGTACATACCTTCGTTAGGAAGAGGTGTGATCGTTTTATAATTTGGAATAGGTTGAGAGAGTCGTGTGGAAGTGTCCCCAGAGGAGATCTACAATGCAAGATGCAGATCTAAAATCATAATAAGAGGGTATCAGACAAAGCAAGGCTACTAGAATCTGCTGATTTTATGGTGTGTTTATGAGTAAGTTTAATTTGGATGCAGATCCACAAGGACAATGGCTGTACGTAAAGTCAGTGTATGCTAACAACCAGCCTAGAATTAAACCGTGTAAAATTTGTAAGTGTAAGGTCTTTACATTTCCCTTATATACTGAAGATGCTGGTCTGTCATGGGCAGAGAGTCGCGGGTGTGTAGTCCCCAGCGGGTATCCCAGGTCGTTTCTTTTCAGTCGGAGCGTGGGCATCTGTGCACTGGGATACAGTCCAGTAGCTTCTTCCAAGCTGACAGGACCTGCATGACGTAGGTAGTCACGTGACTCGACGCAGAAAAGATTGCAAATAGGACCAATTCATATGTTTTTCAGAAATGCGCGCTTTTTTTCATCAGGAATGCTTCAGGTAGTAGTATAGATGCCTTTTATCCTTAGTGTCATGTCCGTCATCAGGGCTAATAGAACGCAAATAATTCTACTTCGCTATTTAGTCCTTTTGGCTTTAAAGAATCAAGATGAAAAATCCACTGTGTCTCTGCACGGGACATCTGTTTGGTAAAGTGCCCTTTTCTCCAGTTCCTATGAACGATTTCTAGGCCTGCAACAACTGTACCTTGAATTAGGCCCCCGTGATATTCTAAGTAGTGCTTGGATAAGGGATGCCCATCAAATTTCTTCTTAATATTTCTCAGATGTTCATTGATTCTGATATTCATAGGATGTTTGGTGTGACCCACCTATAATTTCACAGGGGCACTTCAGCGAGTAAATGACCCCCATAGTTGTGCAGGAGATTAGGTCGTGTGTAATAAATTCTGTACTTCCTCTAGAGATACTGTGTTGTTTTTGTGTTTTTAATAGTTTACATGTCTTTCACTTCCTGCATGGGTAAAAACCTACCATATTCTCTAGATAAAAAGGAGATTTTTTCATAATGTTGGTGTTTTGCGCTGATGGAGCGATAATATCCCCCAGATTTTTTTTCTTTCTTATATACAAACTTGGGGTATGTGGGTAGTTTATCCCCTATTACTTTATCGTCCTTTAGAATCTCCCAATGTATTTTTACGATTTTTTTTTTCAAAATGTGGGTGTTTGCATTGTATTGAGTTATAATGGGGATGTCTCCATTATCCTCAGGTTTTTCAACCTTTTAAGTATTGCCCTGGAGTAGACTTATCCTGGGGGTGACTTTCCACTGCGTGTGTGGCTAGGAGGAGGTGACTATGAAAGCCCTTACTTGTACATTTTTTGGTTAAGTGACTCTACCTCTATTGTAAACTCCTGAGGTTTTGAACAATTCCTATAGGCGCGCAAAAATTGGCTCTTAGGAACATTAGTGAGCCAGGTAGGTGACAACTGTCCATTGAGAATATAACTATTAGAATATTTTGGTTTATGGTGTGTATCACTACGTCTTCTGTAAAAATATTAAACTAAAAAAATGGAGTTGGTGCTGGTAACTGAATTGAAATTTTAAAATAACTCATTTTTATTAATCTCAATTAAAAATTTGGCTAATGGTTCAGGGCTTCCTGACCAAATGAATAAAACATCATCTATAAAGCATTGCCAGAGGACTAGGTTTGCTCGCAGCCTGCCATCGGGATAGATGGTCTGGATTTCCCATCTACCCACTTTTAAATAAATCTGATCAGTTGCCCAATGACCAAGTTACTTTTATTTCAGGTTGCATGCACTTCATTTTAACTTACAAATATTTTAAATTTGGAGCGGACAGCTACTCCCAGCAATGGGGCATGGCACGGGGACCAGGTTTGCGCCCAGCTACGCATCTTCCAGGTATGCCTTTTCCGGGGTGGCTGGGGGCAGATGTTTTAGCCGGGGGGGGGGGAGGGGCAATAACCATGGTCCCTCTCCAGGCTATTAATATCTGCCCTTAGTCACCGGCTTTACCATTATGGTGGAGAAAATTGTGCGAGAGCCCACGCCAATTTTTTCCGCGATTTAACCCTTAAATATAATAGCTAGAGCGCCCAAATTGTGCACATGCACACTACTAACATTAGTAGTGTGGAATATGCAAAAAAAAAAGGGGATATGAGATGGTTTACTGTATGTAAACCATGTCTCATATCATGTCGGGTTTAGGAAGGAGATAGCAAAAGCCGGCAATTGAATTACCGGCTTTTAAGCTATTTATCACTGATATATATATATATATATATATATATATATATATATATATATATATATATATATATATATATATATATATATATATATATATATATATATATATATATATATATATATATATTAGTGGTACAGTAAAGGGTGTAGTGCTGGACGGAAGATATATTTCTCCCAGCAGGATAAGTTTTGGCCTGTTATTTTCCTAAGGGGCTATAGACTATGTAATGGAGTTTCTTTTGTTTGGCACATGTTATTCTGGGTTTGGAGCTGGCCTGGAATGAGCCTGAACTGTTTTCCTCTGCCACAAAGGACGGTGACATGACTGTTGGCAACCCTGGGAATGGCACCTGGCAGAAGCCGCTGACTTGGCAGCCGCTTAGTTAAGCCCGTCCCGTGTAAGGGTGAGTCTGAGACCAGTGGTTCTCCAAGCTTGAGTTTGTTTGGGTTTTCTCTTACTTTTTGTCACGGACTGTTTAAAGTGCCAATAAACCACTGAAGTTTGGACTGTAAGCCTGTGTGTTGCCTCATTACTGCAGCCCTACCACTGTTCACCCGAGCCAATCCCTACAATATATATGCATGTATGTGTGTGTATATCTATCTATCTATCTATCTATATATATATATATATATATATATATATATATATATATATATATATATATATATATATACCTATTCTATGTGTATATATCTACTCTAATCTAACCTGTCAGTGTTATTTTACTGTACACTGCGCTGAATTACCGGCTTTTCAAAGGACAGAGGTGTGTTAAAATAGGACAGCAATACAGATGTCATACGGATGTTGCGATAAAAAAATCGCATGACACTCGCATACGTTACATCCGTTTTTTCGGTCCGTAAATCGGACCTTTTTTTTTTCTCACAAGTGGAAAAGAGGCCTAATAGTTACTTCCATGCCTTTATATTACAGATCTGTGTTTCCGTTTTCATGTAATCCATTAGCAAAATATGTTGCAGATGAACTCACAAGTTCAGGGGCTTTGTCTGCACGTACCACTCTCCGGCTTCTCTGGTCACCTTCTATTCCCGATGCCAGCCTCTTCTCTGTCACCTGCTACCCCGGTTGACACATCGTGCAGGTGTTGTCATTTTGAGGGCAACGCATGTGTATGACGTTGCGAGAGCTGAAATATTTATCTGTGCATCTACCTTCTACTTGTACGATGTCGACTGCACAAGGAAGCTGGTTCGGGGGTAGCAGGTCCAATAAGCTGAAATCTTGCAATGGCGCTGTCTACTCCGGGGGTGTTGCATGTGCCTCTGGATATTTTGGCTCTTTTATTGTCATCAGGCCATTAATAGGCATGCGCCGTCCCTAAAATGATGGTGTTTATGTAAGATGTTGGCAAGTCACAGAGAAGAGTGATTTGCTAATCGCTGGCAGGAAGCTGGCATCTCTAGGAAAAGTTTGGAGAAGCTGGTGAACTTTAAGTGCCAACTAAGCCTCTGCACTTTCGATCTCCTTTGCATAGTTTTCCAATGGATTGTAAGACAACAGAGACACGGATTTGTTATAAAGTTATGGCAGTAATCTTCATTTCAAGTACTATATGGTGATAAATGTAACTCTGGGATGTGACATCCTGCTGGCAGGCTCACTGTAATTGATGGCTGAAATATTCGGTGAGTACTGTTGCTGCTTTCCGATAGCCGGGGTAATAGGGGGCTCCTTATCTGCATTGTAAGGGGGCACTGAATGAGGTATTCTGGCCTTTATACATTTTCCCTGTTGGTAGTATATGACCTGAATATTACAATAGCGTAGATAAAACAGTTCTGTGCTTCTTGCACCTAATTTTTTTTTTCACCAGTTCATCCCATATTCCGATGAAAATAAGGTGAGACTGTTTTCATTTCCAGAAAGGTGCTGCAACTTGTGCTGCATATGAAGCTAAGCCCTAGACTAAGCTTATATTGTCACATAATATTCTGTGTTTGGGAACTGTGTGAGTAACAAGCTCTAGTGTTGGAAGAATTCCCAATCATTCATTGGACCTTCCCAATTCTATTCTTCTCGTTTCTATGCGTTAGGAATTGTCAATTTGGTTTTTTCAATGGAATCAAGCAGAAAAGTGTAAAACGCGTGCATCAAATGGTTAGCAACACGAAGATTTCAACTTGTGTTTTTCTTTCCAAGTTCTGCTTTGTTGTAGAGGATTTTTTTGCCGTCAGCCTCTCAGTTTTCACAGGCATTTACAGACGCACAGCCCATGTCGTTCTGTTGGATATGTCACATTTTCCATGTTTTAATGACAAGCAAGACGTATTTATCCGCAGATCTCCTTTGCTTAGCAGTCAGTTTTAGGATACATCATTGTTTAGCTTCTTTGTTCTCTTTGTCTTGTGAACTTAAAAAACAAAACAATCAAATATATTTTGCTGCCTGTAAAATAAAGCACCAAAGGAATTTTCTGATGGATTTTTGTTGGATAATTTAGGCATACTGTTAGTGTGGAGCTACAGCGTGGTGATAAAATCTTCATCTTCACAAGTTATTCGGAAACTACTTTTTATATTGGATACTGCATTTTCAGGCTACATATTGCTGTATAATTTACATTATTTGTTGTCAACTGAGAGAATAGCCAGTCTGGGAATTTTACATTTTTGCGCCCGCAGTTTGCAATACTTTTAAAACAAAACATATATGATGATACCTTTATATTGCATGCATTTTCAAAAAGTGCTGTAAATGCAAATGCCACATAAGGACGCTAATATAGACCTTCACAGTTCCCTACACCCTGAAAAATGAAAATGTTATGGGTCTTGCAAAATGGTGAAATAAGCAAAAACATTTCTCTTTCAACTTTCCAATTTTTTTTTTTTCCTCCCCAACATTTGTATGGAAAAAACCTATGCATGTTTGGTATCTGCATACTCGTATATACCATATAATGAACATGGTAAATAAAAAAAATAAAATAAAAAAAACCGTTGTGAAATTGCACTTTTTTTTAAATTTCACTGCACTTCAAATTTATTAAAGGGAACCGGTCACCCCGAAAATCGCGGGTGAGGTAAGCCCACCGGCATAAGGGGCTTATCTGCAGCATTCTGTAATGCTGTAGATAAGCCCCCGATGTTACCTGAAAAAGGAGAAAAAGACATTATATTATACTCACCCAGGGGCGGTCCAGCTGCTGGTCAGGTCGGATGGGCATCTCTGGTCCGCTGCGGCGCCTCCCATCTTCATTACAAGACGTCCTCTTCTGATCTTCAGCCACGGTTCCGACGCAGGCGTACTTTGCTCTGCCCTGTTGAGGGCAGACAAAGTACTGCAGTGCGCAGGCGCCGGGCCTCTGACCTTTCCGGCGCCTGCGCACTGCAGTACTATCCTCTGCCCTCAACACGGCAGACAATGTACGCCTGCGCCGGAGCCATGGCTGAAGATCAGAAGAGGACGTCTTGTAATGAAGATGGGAGGCGCCGCAGCGGACCAGAAATGCCCATCTGACCTGACCAGCAGCGGGACCGCCCCTGGGTGAGTATAATATAACGTCTTTTTCTCCTTTTTCAGGTAACATCGGGGGCTTATCTACAGCATTACAGAATGCATTACAGAATGCTGCAGATAAGCGCCTGATGCCGGTGGGCTTACCTCACCCGCGATTTTCAGCGTGACAGGTTCCCTTTAAGTGCTTTCCTGTGCATTATATAAAAACAATTACCTGCCACTCATATAGTGACAGTTAATTAACAGTGGACATAACCATTGATTCCTAAGCTACTGCAATGTCTGCACATGGAGTAAATGACATTTTGAATCAGAAGAACTATGCTACATTTCTAATTGGAGGCATTCGCTAATATTATAATTACACCTGTTGCACATTGGGATAGGATCTTAGAGATTGGAATACCCCATTAAAGGCAAAACATAAATCCTATATTTGCCACGTCCACAACTCAATATCGGATATGCATACACCTACACGTCTATACCCTTGCCCTTTAGATTTATCTGGAGTGCTCCTTTAAAGGTGACCATAATGTACCATTTACCGTATTTTTTGGACTATAAGATGCACCCCAAATTTTCAGAAGGAAAATAGGGAAACAAAATGAATATGTCTAATGGGGGTCCGGACGTCTTAGAGCATGAATTCAGCTTACCAGGGGGGATCAGCAGTGGTGATGGAGCATGGTCACAGGGGGTGTTCATTGGTCCAGCAATATGACTCCCATCCCAGATTATTGCTGCAGGTTCGGCAGTGCTCTTGGTGCTGGGACTCCGCTGACATTTTCTGAAAGCCCGGAGCCCCTGCACATCCGTTGCTGCAGTGGCCTCGTGGAAATCCCATCCCAGGCTGGTGCGGCAGGTTCGGCGATGCTCTGTGGTGCGGGGGGGGCTCAGCCAATATTGTGAAAGTCCGGAGGCCCTACCACACATACATTACTGCAATGCAGTGGTCCCCAGGAAAGTGGCCGCCGGGGGTGGCGCACGCTCAAATTGAGATCTCGAGAATGAAAATGCCGGCAGAGCCCCCCGCACCACAGAGCACCGCTGAACCTGCAGCACCAGCCTGAGAAGGGAGTGTGATCATCATCCTGCAGCGTTGGACCGCAACAGAATCACCCGACTCCTGCTGCCGCCACACTACTTGCAAGTATATTCCGACTATAAGATGCACCCCTATTTTCCACAAAAATTTTTGGGGAAAAGTGCATCTTATAGTCCGAAAAATACGGTAACTTAATGTCTATCTCTATGCATGGACATTATTTTATTGCCATTTTATCAAATCAATTTTTCTAGATTTGTATGAAAGATGGAGTAAATTGTGAACCCTAAAAAGTGAATGAGTTCCATGACCACCATGAGGTGGCAAAGAATGAAACTGTTGTTATGGATAAGGTTTTTAATCTTACTGCTAGTGTAGTAATAATAATAATTTTTATTTTTTAGTTGGTCTCTACTTGATTGTCCTTCTGTATGCCCTCTCCATTATTTACATAGGTGAAAGATGTATTTCATGGATTTTTTTGTATTGTGGATTAATTGGACCATTTTCAGGATAATTCTGTGTATCTTTGCCTCTTCTGGTTGATATTGTGTTCAAAGTTTTCCAGTTCATACTCGGGAGCATTTAAATAAGTTCTGTACAAAGCTAGTAAAATCTTGGATGTGTAATTACGGTATGTATTTAAGATATACACAGTTCAGTGATGCAGAGAAACTGTTTAAAATGCTGTAATCAAAAGTTAAATCCCTTCAATAGAAGTAGAAAAGCTTCTAATGCATGGGTGCTTTGATTGTCATTTACTGATATAGTGATTTCCAAGCAACGCTCTATTTATCTACATTTCACAGGGGAAAGGGAACTTATCAGTTGCATTTAAGTCATTTAAAGTTTTGTGATTTAAGATATTTTCTTAAAAAATTACATGACTGATTTCCTAATTTTTTTTTTTTAAATCCTTTTGCCACTTAACAAGAGAGCTTTCTGTCAACAAGACTCCTGATTGCCTTTCACTGTACCCCACACAGGGCTGGCTCCAGGTTTTTGAGGGCTCCGGGCAAAAGAGTTTGTTTTTTTCACATTTTTTTTTATTTTACTTTTGCTCCATGGGAGGCTAGAAGCTGGCACAACTCGATCGCCTCTGCTACATAGCAGCGATCATCAGATCGCTGCTATATAGCTTAATAACAGGCTTGCTATGAGTGCCGACCACTGGGTGGCACTCACAGCTAGCCGGGATCAGTAACCATAGAGGTCTTAAGGACCTCTATGGTTACCATTCTGATGCATCGCTGACCCCCGATCATGTGACCAGTTAAATGACGCTGTCAGCGTTTGACAGTGGCATTTAACTAGTAAATAGCGGCGGGTGAATCGTGATTTCACCCGCCGCTATTGCGGGCACATGTCAGCTGTTCAAAACTCTACAGAAGAGGGAATGAGGGCCCTGCTTATTATAAGCGCTTATACTAAACAGGAGAACGGAGCCCACTGACCTTAAGACTTTACACTCTACTCTAAAGAAGAGAGCAAGAGCGTCCTCACTGTCTAAGAGCTTACACTCTACAGAAGAGAAAACTCTTTGATCTTAAAAGGTTACACTCTGCATTAGTTGAGAGCACCTCGCTGCCCTTAAGAACTTACACTCTACTTTATAAAAGAGAGTGAAGACCCTGCTGATCATAAGATCTTCTACTCTACAGGAGAGTACCCTTGTGAATATAAGAGCTCACACTCTCCAGTAGAGAGTGAGAGAGGACCCTGCTGATTTATAAGAGTTTACACTGTACAGACAAGATAGAGGACCTTGCTGTCCAAAAGAGCTTGCACTCTGGAGGAGAGAGACTTATGCCCTGACTCTGGAGATGTAAAACGACTCTGACATATTAATTGTCATAGTTACCACTCTACCCGTGCCCTTCACTCTACTAATGACCTGAGGTTATCATCCTCAATGATCAGAACCTCCCACTCCCGTCTCCAAGTCTTTACACGTGCTGCACCAATTATTTGGAATGTACTGCCTTGGTTAATACGATTAATCCCCAATCCACACAGTTTTAAGCGTCCCCTGAAAACGCATTTGTTCAGACTGGCCTACCGCCTCAACACATTAACCAAATTATTCCTGTGTTGCCCATTCAAAATTTTTACCATAACCAGGTTCCACGTATCATGTTCTCACACGCTTTATGCATTTAATAGCCCTCTGTGTCTGTAGGGTTACATATTTAGGCTAACTGGTTCATGCAGCATTACATGAGCCCCCGATTCTTAGGGTATGTGCACACGTCCGGATTTTTAGCGTTTTTTTTTTGCGGAATTTCGCAATAAAAACGCTATAAATCCGGTAAAAAAACGCTAACATTATGCATCCTATCTTTTAGAATGCATTCCGCATTTTTTGTGCATATGTTAGCGTTTTTTTCCACAAAAAAAACGCATTCCGCAAAAAGAACGGACATGCTCATTCATTTTGCGGATTTTTTGCGGATTCCATATCAAAAAGGACATTCATGAAAAAAAAAAATCCGCAAAAATTCCGCGCAAAATCCGCGCAAAAAACGTGCAAATTCCACGAGAAATCCGCGCGAAAAAAGACGCGGATTTCTGGCAGAATTCTCAGGATTTTGTCAGGAAAAAAACCTGACGTGTGCACATACCCTCAGGGTGTGTGCACACGTCAGGATTTCTTGCTGAAATTTCCTGACAAAAAACGGACATTTCTGCCAGAAATTTGCATGCATTTTTTTCCGCTTGTTTATGCTTTTTTTTGCATTTTTCCCAGTGCATTAAATAGCGGGAAAAATGCGAAAAATCCGCAAAATAATGAACATGCTGCTTTTTTTTTTTACCGCAATGTGTTTTTTTTCGTGGAAAAAAACCACATCATGTGCACAAAAATTGCAGAATGCATTCTAAATGATAGGATGCGCATGTCTGCGTTTCAATGCGTTTTTATAGCGTTTTTATCGCGAAAAAAACGCGAAAAAAACTGAACGTGTGCACATACCCTTTCACTATGGCTGGTCTGAATGAAGGCAATTGTTACCATCCACCTCTCGTGTCTCCCCTTTTCCTCATAGTTTGTAAGCTTGCCAGCAGGGCCCTCACGCCTCTTGGTATCTGTTTTGATCTATGTGATTATTGTTACGCTGTAATGTCTTATTGTCTGTACAAGTCCCCTCTAAAATGTAAAGTGCTGCGGAATACGTTGGCGCTGTAGATATAAAATTATTATTATTTAAATAGCCTTTGCAAACCACTCTTATGGTTCTTTTTAGTGAAAGCCATTTTTCTTTGTAAGTTATTTTACATGTGCGCCAAATTTTTCTCATTACATATCTGTGATGAAATTCAGTCAAAATCCTATATTTTACTCACAGTGTATAATAGTTAGCACTTCCAACAAAGTAGACACTCCAGCTCCAGCAAGATGGATAAAAAGTTGCAAATTTTATTAATCCAAAGTGGCAATAAAAGCAGAAAAAATCCTTACAATAAGTGGACCAGACAGGTGATTGTAAGAATACGGCTACGCGTTTCGACCTATAGCGGTCTTACTCATGCCCATGCAGCTCCAGGAATGAGCGCGCTATATCTCCCATACAGGCTTGAAACACGCCCCCCATATCACATGACAGGTTCGTAAGGTCCTAGAGCTACAAATGTCTGAACATATTAAAAATAGACTATAACATACACAACATACTAAAACACTAACAATAGTGATACATAATTTCACTTTTCTTGTTCATGCCTGCAGGATAACGAGTATTTAGATTGTAGATCCAAAAAGCCTCTCTAGTGAGTAGGCGTCTCCTTGAATCTCCTCCGCGATGTGACATAAACACTTTCTCAATACCCTGCACCCTTAGAGCGGTGATATCCCCATTATGTTGTAAATTAAAATGTCTCGATACCATAGAGATGTGTTGAGGAGAACATTATAAGTAAGACGCATACAAAACCCATTAGTGGGAACACATTGCTGCACGCGGAGAGTTGCCATCCAGCCCACACAATTAGATCCAGTGGCTCCGTTACGTGAGGTGACAGTTTCCTCACATACCGGAGACACTGACACACGTAGACACATTCAAATCAATGCATCTGATCAGATGACATTGATTTTTTGCGGACCGTGTCTCCGTGTGCCAAACACGGAGACATGTCAGTGTTTGTGGGAGCGCACGGATAACACGGACCCATTAAAGTCAATGGGTCAGTGTAAGCACGTACCGCACACGGATGCTGTCCGTGTGCCATCCGTGTGCTGTCCGTGTGTTTTTTTCCTGCCATAGGGTTAAAATTTTAAAATTTTTTGCAAGACACGGACAAACGGACAGCACACGGACCCTAAAAACGTACTTACTCACAGACATCACACGGATCCCACACGGATGGCCTACGTGAGCACACAGACACACGGATACGGATAACTCTGGTACCGTTTTCTCCGGTACCGGAAATATCTGGACGTGTGAGACTGGCCTGAATGTGTTTTATTCACACAGGGAACTGTGAGACCACTGCTCTCCAGCTCAGTGGGGTCTCAATGTTTCCCCCAGCTATCTTATGGTTAGGTAATAAGTGTATTTAGGGGGAACTAAATGCATACATATGTGTTTGTGGGTGTATATAAATAGATGGAACTGTGCAAAAGTTTTAGGCAGGTGTGAAAAAAATCTGCAGATGTAAGGATGCTTTCAAAAACAGAAGTGTCGATATTGAATTTCTATCAATTAAAATGTAAAGTGAGCTTACAAAAGAGGTGTAAGTCAAAGCATTATTTGATGTGATGATGTTTTGTATAAAAAAATGGAACAAAGCATCAATTCTATACACACTTTAGCAGTTTTTGAAGAAACTCAGCAGTGAGAATGTTCAAAATATCTTGTAGAAATAACCTCAGGTATTCTGAGGAATAAGCTATCAGCTGAGAACTGAACTTGCAGCAACAAGTGGGACTCAACTACACCGATCCATTGTGTAGAGAAATCTGACCAGATTTGAAGATATCTGATTGGCTCCAAATGTATTCTGAAGCAGGACACAATTCCAGATATACAGTCAATGTCCCTTGGAACTTCTGTGTAATGAAGAAAAAGGAGTCCTGCAAGTGATGATATGGCCACTACAGAGCCCTGATCTCAGCATTGAGTCTGTGTTAGGCTATGTTCACACATTGCGGTTTTTACCGCGGTGATTTCGCAGCTGCGGGTCAGCAGCAGTTTCCATAGCGTTTACAGTAACATGTAAACCCTATGGAAACCGCAAACCGCTGTGCACATGCTGTGGGAAAAACCGAGCGGGAACGGAGCGGTTTACAACCCGCAGCATGTCACTTCTTTGTGCAGAATCGCAGCGATTCTGCACCCATAGAAATGCATTGATCCGCTTACTTCCCGCATGGCGCTATGCACACCATGCGGGAAGTAATGCGGATAATATGCGGGTTATACCTGGGGTGGAGGAGAGGAGACTCTCCTCCAGGCCCCGGGAACCATATTTGAGTAAAAAAAAATAAATAAAATAAAAAAATCATGATATACTCACCCTCTGAAGTCTCAGCGCTGCACACGGCCGTCCGGTCTCAGGTTTGCTATGCGACCAGGACCTGCGGTGACGTCGCGGTCACATGACCGTAACGTCACGAAGGTCCTGGTCGCACAGCATCTTTGGAACCGGACCGCCGCCTGCAGCGCCGAGGAGATCGGGACATCAGAGGGTGAGTATATCATTATTTTATTATTTTTAACATTACTATTGATGCTGCATATTGCTGCATATGCAGCATCAATAGTAGGGGTAAAATCCCGCAGCGGAACCCGCAGGACAAACCGCGATAAATCTGCAGCGATAACCGCAGCGGGTTTGCCCTGCAGATTTATCAAATCCGCTGCGGGAAAACCTGCAGGGACAGGACGCTATGTGTGAACATAGCCTAAGATTACATGAAGAGATAGAAGGATTTGGGCAAGCCTACAGTCACAGATGTGTGTTAAATTCTCAAAGATGTTTGGAACAACCTCACTACTGAGTTTCATCAAACACTACAATATTTTTATGATTTGGATTTCTATTTTGTTCATTCACATTTTGTTAATTGATAAAAATAAACTACAAACACTTCAATTTTTTTAAACCATTCCTACTTTGTAGCATTTTTTAGACAAATGCCCAAGACTTTTCCATAGTAGAGTATCTCTTCTCCTTTACACCTAGTGGACAAATGTATAATACCTAATGCCACTCATGTAAGTATGGGCCATCTACAGATTACACCTACATGAGTCTTTATGATATACTATTCTAAATCTATAGGCATAGATATGGATTCGGTGCCCCCTTTGCAGCTAAAACAGCTTTTTGTTCTGGGAAGACTTTCTAAAAGATTTTAGTCTGTGGGAATTTTTCTCCATTTGTCTAGAAGAGCATTTGTGAGAGGGCCACTCAAGTTTTTCCACGCCATACTCGACCATCCATGCACCGTAGCACAGTCATGCTGCAACATAAAAGGGCCTTCCCCAATCTGGTCCAACAAAGTTCAAAGCATACAGTTGTCTAGGTATGCTGAAGCAATAATGGGACAATGCTAGTCCAATTTTACACATCAAAGTAATCACACACCCTTGTGATGAATGGAAAAACTATTAAGATTGTTTTATTTTTCAGATTTGTCCCTCTGTTGTCGCGCAAAAATAACTGAAATTAGGGCACCCTTGGCATGGCTAAACACCCATTTATTTAGCATGTCACTGCAGCCTTCTATATTTGAAAACCTAGAAAAATGTTCCCGAGTCCAAAGGGGGACATACCCCTAAGCCATAACCATGAACACCAACAGAAGGAGAAGAATTGATAAATATATACCGTGCAGCCAAGTAATAATTAGCTCACAGTATTACCATATAAAGAATCCATACAAGATAGGGTTTTATTGAATAAGTACAAAATATTTTATTTCAGATAATATATACATATATAAATTCATGTAGAGAAGGTGAGAGGTGGTGCGAAAAATTACAGCTAAAACGCAGTGTGGATAAATAAAAAGAGACGACCACACTTATGAGAAACACATCTGTCCTGGGTTATCATAAACATCAGTGAGTCCTAGGTGAAGCAGTGGTAAGGCTATATTAATAGTAGCTAAGAAATCATACCTTGAGACATAGTGATAACAGGATGCAGGCGTGCCAACAGGACAGGAGAGAGCCTCAACACACCTTTCACCACCTTGGCTTCGTCAGGAGGCGTGATCAAGTAAGAAGGGCTTGGAATATTTATGCCGAACTGCAAAGGACCCATGACGAATAGGCGCTCTGTCCCATCATGATGTGTCCATTCGGGCGGCGGTGGGAATATATATGTACTAGATGGTGGCCTGATTCTAAATCATCGGGTATTCTAGAATATGCATATCCTCGTAGTATATTGCCCAGTCACATAGTATATTGCCCAGCCACGTACAATATTGCCCAGCCATGTACTATATTGCCCAGCCACATACTATATTGCCCAGTCACGTAGTATATTGGCCAGCCACGCAGAATATTGCCCAGCCACGTACTATATTGCCCAGCCACGTAGTATATTGCCCAGCCACGTAGTATATTGCCCAACCATGTAGTATATTGCCCAACCACGTAGTATATTACCCAGCCACGTAGTATATTGCCCAGTCACATAGTATATTGCCCAGTCACGTAGAATATTGCCCAGCCACGTAGTATATTGCCCAGTCACATAGTATATTGCACAGCCACGTACTATATTGCCCAGCCACGTACTATATTGCCCAGCCACGTATTATATTGCCCATCCACGTAGTATATTGCCCAGCCACGTAGTATATTGCCCAGCCACGTAGTATATTGCCCAGCCACGTAGTATATTGCCCAGCCACGTAGTATATTGCCCAGCCACGTAGTATATTGCCCAGTCACGTAGTGTATTGCACAGCGACGTAGTATACAGCACAGAGCCACGTAGTATATTGCCCAGTCATGTAGTATACAGCACAGAAACATAGTATATTGCCCAGCCAGGTAGTATATTGCACAGCGACGTAGTATACAGCACAGAGCCACGTAGCATATTGCCCAGTCATGTAGTATAGAGCACAGAAACATAGTATATTGCCCAGCCAGGTAGTATATTGCCCAGTCATGTATGTAACAGGTTAAAAAATAAAAAAAAAGAAACATACTCACCATCCGAAGAGCCCGTTGTAGTTCCGGTGCTTCTGTGTGGTGTCCGGTCCAAGGATTGGTATGAGCGCAGGACCTTCCATGAGGTCGTCCTTCTCCCATAGCATCTTTGGAAGCGGCACCTGCCGCTTGCAGTGTCGTGGAGAGGACGCGACGGCGGAAGGTGAGAATAAGGTTTTTTTAATTATTATTATTATTATTATTATTAGCATTAGATTGTTTTACTATTGATGCTGCGTGCGCAGCATCAATAGTAAAAAGTTGGGTACACACAGGGTTAATAGCGGCAATAACGGCGTGCGTTACCCGCGGCATAACGCGGTCCGTTACCACTGGCATTAACCCGGTGTTAGCGGTGACCGGAGGGGAGTATGCGGGTGACAGGCACTGACTGCGGGGAGTAAGGAGCGGCCACTTTCTTCCGGACTGTGTCCGTCGCTGATTGGTCGCGGCAGCCATAACAGGCAGCTGCCGAGACCAATCAGCGAATGAATAACCGTGACAGAAGGACAGACAGACAGACGGAAGTGACCCTTAGACAATTATATAGAAGATATATTATCTGAAATAAAATATTTTGTACTTATAAACCCCTGTCTTGTATGGATTCTTTATATGGTAATACTGTGAGCTAATTATTACTTTGGCTGCACGCTATATATTTATCCATTCTTCTCCTTCTGTTGTTGTTCAAGCCTTCTATATTGACATGGTTGGCTTGTATTGACATGTTTGGCTTGTATTGACATGGTTGGCTTGCCCAGATCCAGTGCTGCATGATGATAACATTTTATGTGCACACTGCCTCTGTGCTGGTGCGAGGACACACATCGCTCTGTTTTCCATATTGACATCACTTGTTGCAACATAAAAGCAGGCCGCAGCAGCATACCAAGTAAGTGGGCAGAGCCGTGAACCAGTGGGTTTATTATTTGCATATTGCAATAAAATTCTATTATGGGGTCACTGTGCAATGGATTTTAATACTAAAGGAATTATTTTTATTATTACTCCACCCCCTACAGGTCTGCCTTGTTAATTTGACACGTAAATTTGGCTAATATATGCCATTTAAGATTTTTCTACTTTTGAGTGGCCCAACCAACCTCTTAAAGAAAAAAAAAAGTCTCGTACCTATTAGCCCTTCTCCACAAAATCTTACAGTTTGCTCAATGCAGCCAGGGAGCTAGCGTTCTTCAGGCATTGACTAAACCATACTCTTTCTAGCAGTATGATAAAAAACAAATTGTGACTTATCACTCCGAGATCATTGTTCCGATGTTTGAGTCCAGTGGCCACATGCTTTTCACCACTATGTCCGCATTTTGGCCTTTTTACTTTGCTATGTAACTGATGC
Source organism: Ranitomeya imitator (assembly GCF_032444005.1). NCBI lineage: Eukaryota > Metazoa > Chordata > Amphibia > Anura > Dendrobatidae > Ranitomeya > Ranitomeya imitator. Next base: position 343,409,288 of record NC_091285.1, on the reverse strand, counting down.
AATTGAATTAATAGGTATGTCTAGGAAAGAAATATATCTTGGTACCGTGTTAGCCAGTGTATAGAAAAATATTTAGAATTGAGAGTCCTCAGTGGTTGATACCTTTTAATGGCTAACTGAAAAGATGGTAACAAATTGCAAGCTTTCGAGACTACACAGGTCTCTTCATCAGGCAAAGACTAAAACAAATTCTGAAGAATCACATATTTATGCACAACATATTATAGGGAAAAAAAAAAAAGGAGGGGAAAGAAAAACCATGGATAAGCCAGGTGACATGAAGCATAATTACCATGGGTGATAAACAGTTACGTCCATAAATATTGGGCCAGCTCTTAGATAAGGATTGTTTTATTGTCCTGTGATTAGGGTCTCTGTTGTAATGACCCTTCATGGTCTGAGGGGCAAGTTCCTTAGTTGATGTAAAAAGACATAAGTCCATGTGACACATTCATTCCTGCACTAAGAGTGTCAAAGGTCGTCATCAGTTTATATTCCCAGACTCTCCTGTCTTTCTGCGATTTGAAGTTTCCTTTCAATACAAGTAATTTCATGTCCATAATGTTATGATTTGGGAGACAGAAATGTATTGCCACCGGTAGATCCATTCTTTTTTCTCTTATTGTATGGCGATGGGAGTTCATTCTTGTTCTAAGCTTCTGCCCTGTCTCCCCCACATACAGACCCCCAGTTGGACATTTAGTACATATAATTAGGTACACCACATTAGAAGTGATGCAACTGAAAGTACCTGGGATCTTGTAGTCCTGATGTGAATTGGGGATCTTTATCTTGTCCGTGGTCATTATAAATGGACAGGTTTTACATTTTTTCTGGTTGCAAGGAAAGGTTCCTGCAGCTGTTGGAGAGGACAGGGAGCTCTTGACAGTGATGCTTCTTAGATTTGGGGGCTGCCTAAAACACAGTAGTGGGGGGTTTTCAAAAAATGGATTGTAAGTGGGCATCTTTTTGCAGTAAAGGTTGTAATTTCCGTGCAGTTCCCCTTAGCACCTCCAGATTCGGATTGTAGGTAACCACTAGAGGCACCCGGTTATTTTCTTCTTTAGTTTTGTAATGTAGCAGGTGATTCCTTGATATTCTGGTGGCTCTTGTGATCTGATTTTCAATTGTTCTTGGATGGTAGCCCTGATTCAAAAAGGTCTTTCTGAGGTGACCAAGGTGTTCATCCCTATCCATGGAGTTGGAACAAATACGATTGTATCTGATGGCTTGGCTGTAGACAATAGAGTTTTTTATGTGTTTTGGATGGAAACTGTCCCATTTAAGGTATGTTGGGCGGTCGATTGGCTTCTGATACAGGGATGTCTCTATTTTATTGTTCTGCAGCTTAATGATGGTGTCCAAAAAGTTAATTTCAGTGCAGGAGTAGTTGAGTGTCAAGTTGATGGTAGGATGAAATTGATTAAACTGTTCATGGAACGTCTCTAGCTGTGGCTCAGACTCCGTCCAGATGATTAAAATGTCATCAATGTAGCGGTAGTACGCCAGAGGCCTGATGGGACATGAGGACAAAAAGTCGCTTTCAAGCTTGGCCATGAAAAGATTTGCATACTGTGGGGCCATTTTACTTCCCATTGCTGTGCCAGTCTCCTGTAGATAGCATAGCATAGCATAGTTATTAAGGTTGAAGGAAGACTTTAAGTCCATCTAGTTCAACCCATAGCCTAACCTAACATGTTGATCCAGAGGAAGGCAAAAAAAACCCATGTGGCAAAGAGTAAGCTCCACATTGGGGAAAAAAATTCCTTCCCGACTCCACATACGGCAATCAGACTAGTTCCCTGGATCAACGCCCTATCAAGGAATCTAGTATGTATACCTTGTAACATTATACTTTTCAAGAAAGGTATCCAGTCCCCTCTTAAATTTAAGTAATGAATCACTCATTACAACATCATACGGCAGAGAGTTCCATAGTCTCACTGCTCTTACTGTAAAGAATCCGCGTCTGTTATTATGCTTAAACCTTCTTTCCTCCAAACGCAGAGGATGCCCCCTTGTCCCTGTCTCAGGTCTATGATTAAAAAGATCATCAGAAAGGTCTGTGTACTGTCCCTTCATATATTTATACAGTGATGATCATGTCTAAAGCTGGAGTTAATGGTGCTAAATAACCAAAGCATAATCTACTATATAATTGTCTAAGGGTCACTTCCGTCTTTCTGTCTGTCCTTCTGTCTGTCTGTCACAGATATTCATTGGTTGCGGCCTCTGTCTGTCATGGAATCAAAGTCGCTGATTGGTCGTAGCAATGGTCGTGGGCGTTTTCCCACGACCAATCAGCGACAGCTACAGTCCGGCAGAAATATGGCCGCTCTTTCCTCCCTGCAGTCAGTGCCCGCTCCATTCTCCCCTCCAGTCATCCCTCACACAGGGTTAATGCCAGCGTTACTGGAGCGCGGTGTAACGCACTCCGGTTATGCAGCTATTAACCCTGCGTGACCAACTTTTTACTATTGATGCTGCGCTTTATCAATAGTAAAACGATCTAATGTTAAAAAAAAAATAATAATAATAATTGTAATTAAAAAAAAGGTTATGCTCACCCTCCGACGTGCGTGCTGTCCTAGATAGATCTTCTTGTCAAACTCAAAGTAATTGTGGGTGAGGATGAATTTTATAAGTTTCACCACAGAATTTGCATCAGTCCTTGCGTTTTCCAGGAAGAATTTGCAGGCATTTAATCCATCCTGGTGTGGGATATTGGAGTACAAAGATTCCACATCCATGGTGGCCAGGATGGTTCCTTCTGGTAGAAGACCTATTGCTGATAGTTTATTCAATAGGTCAGTTGTGTCCTGAATGAAGCTGGGTGTATCTTTTACCAGGGGTTTAAGAATACCCTCTACCCATCCAGATACCTGCTCAGTAAGGGTGCCCACACACGAAATAATTGGTCTTCCTGGGTTTCCAGATTTGTGGATTTTGGGAAGCATGTAGAATGTCCCTGTTCTTGGACTTTCTGGTGTCAGGTCATTGGCTCTTATGGATTCGTCGGGCAGACAAGATACCAACTTGTTTAGTTCCTTGTAATAATCCTGTGTAGGATCCGACTCCAAATTTTTGTAGTAGCGTGTGTCCATAAGTTGTCTGTTTGCTTCCCTCATATAGTCTGATGTGTTCATCATGACTATTGCACCGCCCTTGTCAGCAGGTTTGATGATGATTTCTTTGCTGGTTTTCAGAGACTGTATGGCCTTTCTCTCCTGGGCACTGATGTTGGATGTTTGTCTCCTGTTAGTATCTATGATGGTGGATTTTATCAAATATCTGAAGGAGTCTATATAGTTATCCAAATGAGGATTGCGTCCAGGTGGAGGTGTCCAGTCTGACCTCTTCTTTGTTGATAAGATCCCTTTTCCTTCAGTCCAGGTGGGTCCTGAATCTTCTGCATCACTGAAATATTCCCTCAGGCGCAGTCTCCTGAAAAAATGTTCCATACCACTGCAGAGTTCAGTTTTATCCAGGGCCTTAGTGGGACAAAATGAGAGTCCTCTGGAAAGCACGGCCAGCTCCACTTTGTTGGGTTTATAATCTGAGAGATTAATGACACAGTTATTTGTGCCTGGAATGAAGTTGTTGTCCAAGTTGTCAGGTTTTGGCTTTTTGTATCTGTTTGCATAGAGTCCTGAATTGAGGCGCAATCTGTGCAGTTTCTTTTCCTTGTTATGAATTAGATGGGTCCGTAGTTTGTTGTAATATTGTTGTAATTTTTGCTCTGCGTCTTCTAATCACAGGACAATAAAACAATCCTTATCTAAGAGCTGGCCCAATATTTATGGACGTAACTGTTTATCACCCATGGTAATTCTGCTTCATGTCACCTGGCTTATCCATGGTTTTTCTTTCCCCTCCTTTTTTTTTTTTCCCCTATACTATGTTGTGCATAAATATGTGATTCTTCAGAATTTGTTTTAGTCTTTGCCTGATGAAGAGACCTGTGTAGTCTCGAAAGCTTGCAATTTGTTACCATCTTTTCAGTTAGCCATTAAAAGGTATCAACCACTGAGGACTCTCAATTCTAAATATTTTTTTAGGTATGTCTATACACTTTTGTTCTTTGTTGAGCAGTGTTCCCCAACAGATTATGTTTTCTGGATTTCCTTAGTATTGCACAGGTGATGGAATTATTGACTGTGCAGGTTCTACAATTATCACCTGGGCAATACTAAGGAAATCCTGAAAACATGACCTGTTGGTGGCTCTTGAGCACTGGCGTTGGGGAACACTAATGCAGAGTTATATTAAATCATGCTAAAATTAATCTAATTTGTGCGTCACCTAAACAGAAATAAGTGACAATAACTCACAATCTAACCTCCAAATTGGCTTACATATATATTTTTGGCCAATATCGTTGAACCATTCTACCACATGGAAAAAAGCGTATGCATACAGCAGTATTCCATCTACCTTGTTGAATTCTGAAACAAAATCTTGATTTACAGTTTACATTTTAATAAGAAATTGAAACTTCTTCTAGAATCTCAGGGTTTTCAGTATCATCTCTATACTGATGACACACAGATCTACATCTCTGGACAAGATATCACCGCCCTACTAACCAGAATCCCTCAATGTCTGTCCGCTATTTCATCTTCTCAACTAGATTTCTAAAACTTAACATGGACAAAACAGAATTCATTGTCTTTCCCCCATGTCATGCGACCCCCCCCCCCCCCCAACAAACCTATCCATTACAGTAAACGGCTGCCCACTCTCCCCAGTCCCACAAACAGCTCGCTGTCTCTGGGTAATCCTTGACACTGATCTCTCCTTCAAACCACATATCCAAGCCCTTTCCACTTCCTGCCGCCTTCAACTCAAAAATATTTCACGGATCCGTACATTCCTAAACCAAAAATCTGCCAAAACCCTAGTCCATGCCCTCATCATCTCCCGCCTCGACTACTGTAACCTCCTGCTCTGTGGCCTCCCCTCGAACACTCTTGCACCCTTCCAATCTATTCTAAACTCAGGTGCCCGACTAATCCACCTGTCCCCCCCGCTATTCCCCGGCCTCTCCCCTCTGTCAATCCCTTCACTGGCTCCCCATTACCCAGAGACTCCAGTACAAAAGCCTAACCATGACTTACAAAGCCATCCACAACCTGTCTCCTCCATATATCTGTGACCTCGTCTCTCGGTACTTTCCTGCACGCAACCTCCTATCCACACAAGATCTCCTTCTCTACTCCCCTCTTATTTCCTCTTCCCATAATTGCATACAAGATTTCTCTCGCACATCACCCCTTCTCTGGAACTCTCTACCACAAAAAATCAGACTCTCACCTACCATCGAAACCTTCAAAAAGAACCTGAAGACCTACCTCTTCCGGAAAGCCTACAACCTGCAGTAACCACCGATTGACCAAACCACTGCACGACCAGCTCTATCCTCACCTACTGTATCTTCACCCATCCCTTGTAGATTGTGAGCCCTCACTGGCAGGGTCCTCTCTCCTCCTGTACCAGTTGTGACTTAAATTGTTCAAGATTATTGTACCTGTTTTTATTATGTATACCCCTCCTCACATGTAAAGCACTATGGAATAAATGGCGCTATAATAATAATAATAGTAATAATAATAGTAATAATAATAATAATAACTTCTTAAGGATAACTATTTGACTTCCGATGCAAATTCCCCCAAGATATTGACAGGAGATTCATTTCTTCTGTATGATCAATTTGGCAAAATAACAAGTCAGTCAGAAACCGATGTCTTTCAGGAACTTGATATATATTCAATTTATTGGTTCATGCAGCACATTTCCTTATGATAAGCCACTTTCCGAGTAAAGTTTGTGTCTCATATTTTATTTGTGTGTTTCTCCCCAGTTTTAATGTGTGTTTACATAATGATTTCTTCTGTGCAGAATTCTTAAGTTTAATTGCTAATGAGAACTGTAAACTGCTGAAACGCATGGGTATAACATCTGAGGGATTATCATGGTGCCAGAACGGCAAATTGGCAAGAATTTGTTTTTTTTTTTAAGTTCATTTAAATGCAAAAAAAGTGACTTTTATAGTCAATATCTTTATTAAAGTGCTCTGCAACAGCATAGACCTCTTAATGTATGCTTCGCTTCAGAGTTTCAATCTTAGGAAAATATGTTTGACAGTGTTTTTACATTGCAAATTATTACTTTATAATTCTATGTTACATTTTTTTAAAATATTTTAATGTCATTATGTTACTATTTGGTACCTACAGTATGGCAGACATTACTTATTACTCAGTGTATTTGGTGTCATTAATAATTTTCTACTCTTTGATATGCAGTCAAATATAATATTATTTGACTTGACAAATATTGTCACTTTCATAGCTTACTATGGTTTTATTTAATTTTATTTGAAAAGAAAATGTAAATTTGAAGGGAGTCTTTTTTAGCTTCACCCCAGAGTATAAATTATGAACAGAAAACCATCACAATAAAAGTAACAGATCTCTGCACTGTTCATCTGTTGTTTTTTTTTTACTTTCCTTTGATCATGATGGTAAATGTGTCAACCAATAAGAGGAGACTAAGAAGCCATCAGCAAGAATCACTGATTAGCTGAATAATTATGTACATTGCAAAAGCATATTTCTTTATATCATTTATGCCGAAGGATATATTGTGTATGGTATATACTGTACCACGTTCCAAATTATTATGCACATGCTATTTTACTTTGATTTTCCTGAATGGTGGATGCAAATGAGTCAGTATAATGTTCAAATCATTAACCGTTCGAGTATAAAGCAAATGTTATTGGCTTAACCTCCCAATGATAACAGTATTTTTTTTTTTCAAAACGAAAAAACAACAAAATGCACTATTCCAAATTATTTTTCACAAGTTTCCAAACATTTTATAGGTTATAAGGAACTGAAAATGGTAATTTGCTGAATTTGCAATATTATGAGGTCACATTCACGGAGTGTGATGAGGGAGCAGCCACCCTCTTGGATATGGGGGCATAATGCTGGCCTCCTATCTGAGATTGGCCTGACTCCATTTTGTCTCATATCAGAATTCACCTTGTCACACGTCTGCAGGGACATGAGCACTCCTAGCCCCCACCTTTTTCCTTCCTGAATGAAGACCCTTTAGTATGGTAATGGAATAGACCAGTGTAGCAGGCAGATGGCTCTTCAAAGATTGAATGAGGAAGCCACACCAGCAGGGAGCAAGGAGGTTCCTGGGGGCTCAATTAAAGCATACATGTCAAATGGCTACAGGAGGACATGTCTATTGTCTCCCCAGCCAGACCGTCTACAACATGAAATTATGAATTATGGATGCATCGTCCGGGGTACAGGCTCATAAAAAATATCCTCATAGCCCTGAAGAAATTGCTCATCTGACAGGGCAACTCCCGGGTCAGTGAGAGTTCTGGGATATAGAGATCAGCCTCCCACAGCGATCAAATGGGTCCAGGTTTGATCCCTGTACGACCGGCAGAACAAACAACTTGCGCTGTTACCGCCCGTGTACTGATCCGATCGTCCTGAGAGAAGTTATTCCATTTATTAGTTATTGGGAATAGATTTGGCAGGGAAGCTGAAGGGTGGAGATTCTTAGCCCACCAAGGTACAGGGGGAGGGGACATAGAAGGATTAAGAGCTGAGTACACATGGACAGTGACACACAACATAAGATGATGATGAAATAAGGAACAGGGCATATGCCAGCCATAGGGGAGCAAGCACATGCTTTTTTGGGGCTGCCCAGCAACTTTAAGTCCTGTACCTGTGGAACACAGAGCTCCCCGGCCTCCACAAGCGACCTTCCACCTGGTAAATTGACCTCCAGCTTTATACCTTTAAGCCTTGTACTATTATTGTTATATTTTACTCTGACTGTAACTCTTGGTGTATTTTTACTGTATATTTCTTGTAATTATCTAGTGTGCCCTTAAGGCAATTAAACCATAAATTAATTTTGGGCTGATCCTTTTATTCTGATTGTGAATCTTAGAATACCCAGCGTGGGTAACAGGGCAGTCTCCCCGGTGGCCATTTGCTCTAGGTGCAGTTCCCTTATTGACTTGGGAGACAAAGGGGGTGCCGGAGAGCTGTGCCTGTTTAGTTACATCACGGATTGGTGACGTGGGAGGAACCAGTTTCCTTCACATTGGTGGCAGCTTGGTGGGATCAGAGTAATAGTGTGCGTGGGACCCCTACTCCCAGACACTAAAGACTGCCAGCGGTAACTTTCACTGCTGGGGTTTAAGAACTTTTTCAATCAAAAACATCTTAACATGCAAAGTTACATGTCAGCGTAGGACCCCTTCTTATCACCTTCACAATTCTTGCATCCATCAAACTTATGAATTTGGGATAGTTTCTGCTTGAATTTTGTTGCAGGATGTCAGGATAGCAACCCAGAGCTGCTGTTCTGCTGTGAACTGCCCCCCATCCTCACAGATCTTTTGTTTCAGGATATTCCAAAGATTCACAATAGGGTTGAGGTCAGGGGAGGATGGTGACTACGCCATGAGTTTATCTCTTTTTATTCCCTAGCAGCCAATGTCTCAGAACTATTCTATGCAGCAGGATTTGGTACATTCTCATGCATAAAGGTGATTTTCCTACCGATGGCATGGTTTTTCTTTTTGTGCAATGGAAAAAAAATGGTAAGTCAGAAATTCTATGTACTTTGCTGAGATAATTTTCACACCTTTGTGGACTCTAAATGGGCCTACTTGCTCTCTCCCCATGATTCCAGCCCAAAACATGGCTCTGCCACCTCCTTACTGACATTGCAGCCTTGTTGGGACATCGTGGCCATTCACCTACCAACCACTACTCCTTCCATCTGAACTATCCAAGGTTGAAAGGGGCTCATAATTAAACAAGATTGTTTTAAAATTATTACTCATATATGTCTAGGCCTACTGTAACTGTTTCTGCTTGTGAGCACTGTTTTAGGAGTGGCTGAATAGTAGGTTTATGCATCACTGCAAGCCTTTGGCGAATCCTACAACTTAAAATCAGCTGGACTCCAGTGGCACCAGTAGCTTCAAATACCTGTTTGCTGCTTTGTAATGTTATTTTAGCAGCTGCGCTCATAATCCGATGAATTTGTGTGGCAGGAACCTTCCTCATTATGCCTTTATCAGCACAAACCTATTTGTTCTCTGTATCAGCCCCAAAATTCTTCACAGGAGGATAGTTTGGCCTTCACAGAGGCCAAACGACGCAGGTATGAAAGTAGCCTTAGTGACGGGGCTGATTTTTTAAATTCTGACCAATGTCACTTTATGTGGTGATAACTCTGGAACGCTTCAACAATTCCCGTTTGATTTTGAGATTGTTTTTTCAATGCACATTATCATTTATCATAGTGGTAAATTTAGGTTGATATGTTTTGTGTTTACTTATAAAAAAAAATATAAGAAACTTGACAAAAATGTAAAAAAAAATGCAATTTTCAAACGTTGAATGATTATCCCTCTAATCCAGATAGTCATACCACACAAAAACATTAATAAATAACATTTCTCACATGTCTGCTTTACATCAGCACCATTTTTAAAACGCTAATTTATTTTGCTTGCCTTTTAGGAGGTTTAAAAATGTAGCAATAACTTTTCATTTTCAAGGAAATTTACGATATGAATACTTTTCTGCCCCATGATGACAGAAGTATTCTGGGAGTGTCTCGTTTCGTCGAGACTTCCTCAGGAGGAAGTAGTTTGTAGTCTTTGCATAGTTTCCCCAATATAAATACTTCCAGGGCACCTCGTACATTGTATCATGTACACCACGTTGGAGGATGTACAAGAAAAGGAGCCCATGACCTTATAGTCCTGACACTTCCCACCCCCTAACAAATGTCCTGCTGTACTGTTCTTTGAATATTGTGCTTTTTTCTTATTAATCTATCTGTAATCATGCCTGAAGAAGAAGCCTCTGTGCTCTGAAAGCTTGCAAACATAATATTTTCTGGTTAGCCAATAAAGGTATCAATCCCAGAATACTTCTGTCATCATTGGGCAGAAAAGTATTCACATCGATTTTTCTGGCTAACACGGTACCACAATACAATTTGTTATTGTACATCAAGGAAATTTACAAAATTTATTTTTTTGAGATACTTATCTATGTTTGAAGTGACTTTGGGGGTCCTATATATTGGAAAAGCCCAAACGTGATAACGTTTTAAAAACAGCACCCTTCGACATAATGAAAACTGCTGTCAGATAGTTTATTAACCCTTCAGGTGATTTTCAGGAATTAATGCAAAGTTTTATAACTGGAATGAAAAATGTTTGTTTACCACCTAAATGTCGCTAACTTCTGAACTGACCACTATAGCCGGCAGACTCTAAAGGCCGCTATTTGGCCATGAACTGCTATGGCAAACATCAGGACCACACAATCATGATCTCGGTGTGTCAATTGGATTAAAGCAGAAGCCCCCACAATCTATTAACAATTGATTTGATGTAGTCACTTTTGACAGCAGCAACTTAGGGGTTAAACACATATGGATGGTGCCAACACTGATCGTTTGTGAAACATCAAATTGCCACCTATAGTGTACAGTTGACAGCTACAGGATTGTCACCTGTATGAGGGTGATACTCATCTCAGGCCAGTAAAAAAACTTATTGGCTGTCATTAAGGTTTAGGTTTTCATACCTTGCCCCCAGTCATTGTACTATTTGATGATTTTTAACAGCAGAGATATCCTTTCTTTCCCATATTGCTGTGTCCTGCTTAATAATGTGGAACTTAATGTTTTAAGTAGTTTTCCTTTCACTGGGCTCTCCTGTCGAGCTAATTATCACAGCTGTTTAAGATTGATTTAATTTATTCAGTGAGCCCTGATACACACTACCATCCATGAGTTTATTTGAAGAAAACAAAAAATTGCATCTTTATGGCACATGCCTTAAATCCAGTATGCATAAAAATTTGAAATTCTGTTTATATTGTATATCCCCTTTCTGACATCGGACGTACTATCCCGTCCATGTGGGGTGGGCCCCTATGACCATGGACGGGATAGTACGTCCAGCGCGATCGGCGGCGCTCACGGGGGGAGCGCCGCCGATTGCGGCCGGGTGTCAGCTGCCTATCGCAGCTGACATCCGGCACTATGTGCCAGGAGCGGTCACGGACCGCCCCCGGCACATTAACCCCTGGCACACCGTGATCAAAGATGGAGGGGGCTCCCTGCGGGCTTCCCTGAGCCCCCCGCAGCAACGCAGCAACGCGATATGATCGCGTTGCTGCGAGGGTCTTACCTCCCTCCCTCCCTGCTCGAGCCCCGGATCCAAGATGGCCGCGGATCCGGGTCCTGCAGGGAGGGAGGTGGCTTCACAGAGCCTGCTCAGAGCAGGCACTGTGAAGGCTGCAGCGCTGCATGTCATATCAGTGATCTGACAGAGTGCTGTGCAAACTGTCAGATCACTGATCTGTGATGTACCCCCCTGGGACAAAGTAAAAAAGTAAAAAAAAAAAAATTTCAAATGTGTAAAAAAAAAATAAAAAAAAATATTTCAAAATAATGAAAAAAAAAAAATATTATTCCCATAAATACATTTCTTTATCTAAATAAAAAAAAAAAACAATAAAAGTACACATATTTAGTATCGCCGCGTCCGTAACGGCCCGACCTAGAAAACTGGCCCACTAGTTAACCCCTTCAGTAAACACCGTAAGGAAAAAAAAAAAAAACGAGGCAAAAAACGCTTTATTATCATACCGCCGAACAAAAAGTGGAATAACACGCGATCAAAAAGACAGATATAAATAACCATGGTACGTCATCTTGTCCCGCAAAAAACGAGCCGCCATACAGCATCATCAGCAAAAAAATAAAAAAGTTATAGTCCTGAGAATAAAGTGATGCCAAAATAATTATTTTTTCTATAAAATAGTTTTTATCGTATAAAAGCGCCAAAACATAAAAAAATGATATAAATGAGGTGTCGCTGTAATCGTACTGACCCGAAGAATAAAACTGCTTTATCCATTTTACCAAACGCGGAACGGTATAAACGCCTCCCCCAAAAGAAATTCATGAATAGCTGGTTTTTGGTCATTCTGCCTCACAAAAATCGGAATAAAAAGCGATCAAAAAATGTCACGTGCCCGAAAATGTTACCAATAAAAATGTCAACTCGTCCCGCAAAAAACAAGACCTCACATGACTCTTTGGACCAAAATATAGAAAAATTATAGCTCTCAAAATGTGGTAACGCAAAAAATATTTTTTGCAATAAAAAGCGTCTTTCAGTGTGTGACGGCTGCCAATCATAAAAATCCGCTAAAAAACCCGCTATAAAAGTAAATCAAACCCCCCTTCATCACCCCCTTAGTTAGGGAAAAATTAAAAAAATGTATTTATTTCCATTTTCCCATTAGGGCTATGGTTAGAGTTAGGGCTAGGGTTAGGGCTAGGGCTAGGGTTAGGTCTAGGGTTAGGTCTAGGGTTAGGGTTAGGGCTAGGGTTAGGGCTAGGGCTACAGTTTGGGTTGGGGCTAAAGTTACAGTTAGGGTTTAGATTACATTTCCGGTTGGGAATAGGGTTGGGATTAGGGTTAGGGGTGTGTCTGGGTTAGAGGTGTGGTTAGGGTTACTGTTGGGATTAGGGTTAGGGATGTGTTTGGATTAGGGTTTCAGTTACAATTGTGGGGTTTCCACTGTTTAGGCACATCAGGGGCTCTCCAAACGCGACATGGCGTCCGATCTCAATTCCAGCCAATTCTACGTTGAAAAAGTAAAACAGTGCTTCTTCCCTTCCGAGCTCTCCCGTGTGCCCAAACAGGGGTTTACCCCAACATATGGGGTATCAGCGTACTCAGGACAAATAGGACAACAACTTTTGGGGTCCAATTTCTCCTGTTACCCTTGGGAAAATACAAAACTCGGGGCTAAAACATATTTTTTGTGGGAAAAAAAAAGATTTTTTATTTTCACGGCTCTGCGTTATAAACTGTAGTGAAACACTTGGGGGTTCAAAGTTCTCACAACACATCTAGATTAGTTCCCTGGGGGGTCTAGTTTCCAATATGGGGTCACTTGTGGGGGGTTTCTACTGTTTAGGTACATTAGGGGTTCTGCAAACGCAATGTGACGTCTGCAGACCATTCCATCTAAGTCTGCATTCCAAATGGCGCTCCTTCCCTTCCGAGCTCTGTCATGCGCTCAAACGGTGGTTTCCCCCAACATACGGGGTATCAGCGTACTCAGGACAAATTGGACAACAACTTTTGGGGTCGAATTTCTCCTCTTACCCTCGGGAATATACAAAACTGGGGGCTAAAAAATAATTTTGGGGGGAAAGATTTTTTTTTTTAATTTTCACGGCTCTGCGTTACAAACTGTAGTGAAACACTTGGGGGTTCAAAGCTATCACAACAAATCTAGATGAGTTACTTAGGGGGTCTAGTTTCCAAAATGGTGTCACTTGTGGGAGGTTTCTACTGTTTAGGTACATTAGGGGCTCTGCAAATGCAATGTGACACCTGCAGACCATTCCATCTTAGTCCTCATTCCAAATGGAGCTCCTTCCCTTCCGAGCCCTCCCATGCGCCCAAACAGTGATTCCCCCCCACATATGGGGTATCAGCGCACTCAGGAGAAATTGGACAACAAATTGTGGGGTCGAATTTCTCCTGTTACCCTCGGGAAAATACAAAACTGGGGGCTAAAAAATAATTTTTGTGGGAAAAAATTTTTGTTTTATTTTTACGGCTCTCCATTATAAACTTCTGTGAAGCCCTTGGTGGGTCAAAGCGCTCAGCACACATCTAGATAAGTTCCTAAGGGGGTCTACTTTCCAAAATGGTGTCACTTGTGGGGGGTTTCTACTGTTTAGGTACATTAGGGGCTCTGCAAACGCAATGTGACACCTGCAGACCATTCCATCTAAGTCTGCATTGAAATGGCACTCCTTCCCTTCTGAGCCCTCCCATGTGCCCAAACAGTGGTTCCCCCCACATATGGTGTATCATCGCACTCAGGACAAATTGGGCAACAAATTTTGGGGTCCAATTTCTCCTGTTACCCTCAGGAAAATACAAAACTGGGGGCTAAAAAAATAATTTTTGTGGGAAAAAAATTTTGTTTTATTTTTACGGCTCTGCATTATAAACTTCTGTGAAGCACTTGGTGGGTCAAAGTGCTCACGACACCTCTAGATAAGTTCCTTAGGGGGTCTACTTTCCAAAATGGTGTCATTTGTGGGGGGTTTCAATGTTTAGGCACATCAGTGGCTCTTCAAACGCAACATGGCGTTCTATCTCAATTCCTGCCAATTTTGCTTTGAAAAGTCAAACGGCGCTCCTTCCCTTCCGAGCTCTCCCATCCGCCCAAACAGTGGTTTACCCCCACATATGGGCTATCAGCGTACTCAGGACAAATTGTACAACAACTTTTGGGGTCCAATTTCTTCTCTTACCCTTGGGAAAATAAAAAATTGGGGGCAAAAAGATAATTTTTGTGATAAAATATGATTTTTTATTTTTACGGTTCTACATTATAAACTTCTGTGAAGCACTTGGTGGTTCAAAGTGCTCACCACACCTCTAGATAAGTTCCTTAGGGGGTCTACTTTCCAAAATGGTGTCACTTGTGGGGGGTTTCAATGTTTAGCCACATCAGGGGCTCTCCAAACGAAACATGGCGTCCCATCTCAATTCCAGTCAATTTTGCATTGAAAAGTCAAATGGCACTCCTTCGCTTCCGAGCTCTGCCATGCGCCCAAACAGTGGTTTACCCCCACATGTGGGGTATTGGCATACTCAGGACAAATTGTACAACAATGTTTGGGGTCCATTTTCTCCTGTTACCCTTGGTAAAATAAAACAAATTGGAGCTGAATTAAATTTTTTGTGAAAAAAAGTTAAATGTTCATTTTTATTTAAACATTCAAAAAATTCCTGTGAAGTACCAGAAGGGTTAATAAACTTCTTTTATGTGGTTTTGAGCACCTTGAGGGGTGTAGTTTTTAGAATGGTGTCACACTTGGGCATTTTCTATCATATAGACCCCTCAAAATGACTTCAAATGAGATGTGGTCCCTAAAATAAAATGGTGTTGTAGAAATGAGAAATTGCTGGTCAACTTTTAACCCTTATAACTCCCTAACAAAAAAAAATTTTGGTTCCAAAATTGTGCTGATGTAAAGTAGACATGTGGGAAATGTTACTTATTAAGTATTTTGTGTGACATATCTCTGTGATTTAATTGCATAAAAATTCAAAGTTGGAAAATTGCGAAATTTTCATAATTTTCGCCAAATTTCCGTTTTTTTCACAAATAAACGCAGGTACTATCAAAGAATTTTTACCATTGTCATGAAGTACAATATGTCACGAGAAAACAATGTCAGAATCACCAGGATCCATTGAAGCGTTCCAGAGTTATAACCTCATAAATGGACAGTGGTCAGAATTGTAAAAATTGGCCCGGTCATTAACGTGCAAACCACCCTTGGGGGTAAAGGGGATATAATGCACTCAGAAAATTTGCTTTTTTTTCCAACATGTTCTAATTATGAAAATAAAATTGTAAATGAGCAAATTAAATAATTTTCCCCCACCATACACCCTTACACTTTATTTTTTTTTTTTATTCATTTTCACTTAATTGCTCCTAAAAGTGAAGCTATTTTTAGACATGTGGACTTCATTGTATAAACCCCATCCTGGAGTTCCTTATTGAGCATGAGAGCCATTTACAACTGCACGGCTACTGTTTAACCCCTTCAAGTAGCGGCCCTTTTTCATTTTTGCGTTTTCGTTTTTCACTTCCCTCCTTCCCTGAGCCATAACTTTTTTATTTTTCCGTCAATATGGTCATGTGAGGGCTTATTTTTTGCGGGACAAGTTGTACTTTTGAACGACACCATTGGTTTTACCATGTCTTTTAATAGAAAACGGGAAAAAAATTCCAAGTGCGGTGAAATTGCAAAGAAAGTGCAATCCCACACTTGTTTTTTGTTTGGCTTTTTTGTTAGGTTCACTAAATGCTAAAACTAACCTGCCATTATGATTCTCCAGGTCAGTACGAGTTCATAGACACCTAACATAACTAGGTTATTTTTTATCTAAGTGGTGAAAAAAAATTCCAAACTTTGCTAAAAAAAAAAAAAAAAAAAAAGTGCCATTTTCCGATACCCGTTGCGTCTCCATTTTTCGTGATCTGGGGTCGGGTGAGGGCTTATTTTTTGCGTGCCGAGCTGATGTTTTTAATGATACCATTTTTGCGCAGATACGTTCTTTTGATCGCCCGTTATTGCATTTTAATGCAATGTCGCGGCGACCAAAAAAACGTAATTCTGGCGTTTCAGATTTTTTTCTCGCTACGCCGTTTAGCGATCATGTTAATGCTTTTTTTTAATTGATAGATCGGGCGTTTCTGGACACGGCGATACCAAATATGTGTATGTTTGATTTTTTTTTTTTATTGTTTTATTTAGGATGGGGCGAAAGGTGGGTGATTTAAACTTTTATATTTTTTATTATTTTTTCATATTTTTAAAAACATTTTTTTTTAACTTGTGCCATGCTTCAATAGCCTCCATGGGAGGCTAGAAGCTGGCATAGCCTGATCGGCTCTGCTACATAGCAGCGATCTGCTGATCGCTGCTATGTAGCTGAAATGCAGGTCTGCTGTGAGCGCCGACCACAGGGGGGCGCTCACAGCAGGCCTGCATCAGTAACCATAGAGGTCTCAAGGACCTCTATGGTTACCTTCCTGATGCATCGCCGACCCCGATCATTTGACGGGGGTCGGCGATGACTTCATATCCGGCTGCCCGGCCGGATGCTGTAGTTAAATGCCGCTGTATGTGTTTGACAGCGGCATTTAACAGGTTAATAGCGGCGGGTGAATAGCGATTTCACCCGCCGCTATTGCGCGCACATGTCAGCTGTACAAAATAGCTGACATGTCGCGACTTTGATGTGGGCTCACCGCCGGAGCCCACATCAAAGGGGGATTCACGGCATGCGCAGTACTAGTACGGCGCTTGTCGTGAAGGGGTTAATACTATATATTTCTTTTGTAGTGTTAACAACAAGGTATATGCATGTGTGCATTAATCTTAACCATGCCCACATAGCTGTGTATCAGTAGAATTCGAAGTAATGCCAGTTGTGGCTGATTTTAAAATTTAAGTTATTCATGTGTGATAAATTGGTGGCGGAAATAAGCAAAATTACAATTGTTAAGAAGACCTTACAAATTAGATGCATCTTGCTAATTTCTACAGAAACAGATGACAATTAGTGATGATTGCAAATGCTCGTTGCTCAAGTTTGCCTAGGGTGCTTAGGTATGTACAGAGTATCGTTGGTGCTGAAGTGACATGTTTGTATCCTCACGGCCACATGTGTTGCAGCTGTTTGTTAGGGAATCCCACATGTTTTCTGGGTAACACTAGCAATTACTGCATGTTTTGTGTCCATCTAACAGCTGCAAAACATGTGGACGCGGGGGGACACAGACAAGTCACTTGAGCACTCACAACACTGTACATACCTGAGCATCCAAGGCAAACTCGAGTAACGAACGCTTGCCCTCACCACTAATGACCATCTAATGCTTATAGAGATGTCCAGACTTCCTTCATCAGAGTGTTGGTGGAAAATAAGGTTGTTTCTTGTAAAATTTCAACATACTTGAAAATTTGTTCTCAGCTAAAATAAACTATCATCAGTTTTACATAGCAGCTTCTTACTCCCTTCCCTGCCACAAGATACAAAATAGTAAATACTTTTTATCCCCATTAGCTGGAATATCTGTTTTCCACATATCCAGTGCTGCACAGGAAGTGTCATTCATGCCTAGTCATATAGAAGTTTGCTGAACTGGTTAGGTTTTTTGGTCTGAGACTTGATTTCTTTTGCTTAACTCCTTCATGACATATATATGTCATAAGTCGTTTCTCCCCCTTTAGTGCAGTCTCCGGCGCTGATCCCACATGACAGCTGATTTCATCAGCTGAAAATTGCACCTAACAGCCGCTGGTGGAATTGTGATCCAACTGCGGCTGTAAACCTGTTAAATGCCTCTGTCAATCTCGGTCAGCTGCATTTAACCTGTTCGCACTGGAAGTGCGTCACTAGCTCCGCTCATTGACGCCTCTGTCACATGACTGCAAGTGCTGATGGCTTGGTCGAGCAACTCTGGTTCTGCAGGAGTCCCTCATTGTTGTCATTGTCAATCTGTGGCCGACGTTCATAAAAGTAAAAATCCACTCCCCTTTTTTCCCACTCAAAATAAAACAATAAAAAAACACATATTTGGTATCACTGCGTTCAGAAAAAACGATCAAAATATAAAACAGAATTAATCTGATCTGTAAAAAGCATAATGAGAAAAGAATAAAAATGCCATAATAACTTTTTTTTTATTGGTCGCTGCAACATTGCAAAAAATGCAATAACAGGACATCAAAAGATCGGATCTACCTCAAAATGGTATTGATAGAAAAGTATTTCCATTTTTTCACGGTTTTCCAGTACATTGTATAGTAAAATCAATGGTGTTATTCAAAACTACAACTCATTCCACAAAAAACAAGCCCTCAGACGGCCATATTGACGGAAAAATAAAAAAATCATGGCCCTGGGAAGAAAAGGAGAGAAAAGCAAACCCGAAAAAAAACGGTAAATGACCCTCTTGTGAATAGGGTTAAATGGGTTGCCCACTACTAAGGCAACCCCCTTCTCATACCCCATGCTTGGCCCCGATAAAATAAAAAAAAGCTTATACTCTCCTCCCGTGTTGGCACTCACTCTGGTGCAGTGTTGTTACATGTGACCTCGGCACCCAATCAGCACCGGCATCAGTGTCCCTGCCTTTGGACAAATTTGAGCACGAAGAAGAAGTCTGTGATCAGCATCAGACTGGACTTCCTCTTCGTGTTCAATTTGTCCAAAGGCAGGATCCGTGAAGTCAGCTCTGATTGGGTGCCGGGGTCATGTCACAACAACCGCACGGGAGCTCTGGGGAGAACATGTGCCAACACTGCAGGAACTGCGCCAGCAGTGGAGGGGAGTATAAGCGTTTTTGTGTTTTTTATTTTTTATCGGGGATAAGCATGGGGTAGGAAAAGGAGTTGTCCAAGTAGTGTAGGTTGAAGATGCACTGCTGAGAGACCAAATTTCTTCCTGGTGTGATGTTGTAATTTAAACCTTTTGTAGATTGTCAGTTTTCATATGTATAGACACATTTGCAATGTTTGAACACTGTCGTAGCTGTTTTTTTTCTGACCCAAAGTCAGATATGCCTGGTCACCAGTGAGGCTGAACTAAGAGATTAGGTCCAGTTTTAGTGTCTCAGTGTTAGTGTCATCCCAATCTCCCTGTCTTAAGAGACCCAGATGGGACATGGATGCAAGTTCAGAGGAAGGAGAAATATCAGGGTATTCTGATCCGGACTCTGGTGAGGGTGAGAGCTCTTCAGTATTACTCCCAGAAGAACGAAAAAGATATCTATTTTCATTCGAAAACACTGACATGCTCCTACAGGCTGTTAGGAGTACCATGAAGGTGGAGGACTCCACGGAACCATTGTCAATACAAAATGAAATGATTAGTGGCCTGAGAGCTCATAGGAATAGAGTGTTTCCAGTTAATAACCACATAACGACAATTATACTGGAAGAATTGGAAGATGTGGGAAAGTAGCTATTAGTCACAAGGTATTTTAAGTACTGCCTTCCTTTGATCCGGAAGAGACTAAGGTATGGGAGTTTGTACCAAAGATCGACATTCCTGTGGCCAGGGTCTCTAGGAAAACAGCCATCCCTGGTCTAAAAGATCTGATGGACAAAAGATTGGAAGACCTAAAGAAAGCCTCGGAGTCCTCTGCAGTCATCATGAAGGCAAACATAGCGGCCATGTCAGTAGCCAGATCTATGAGTCTCTGGGTAGATGAGCAAGAAAGCCACATGAAAGACGGGGCTCCCCACTGATGAAATTCTGTAACTACCATTACGTAGAATGGCGACTGACGTAATGGCAGATGCATCAGCAGAGTCAATCCGTTTTGCAGCCATAAATAATGTGATATGAAACACAGCAAGGCTAAGGTCTCAATACCATTCTCAGGCCTACATGTATTTGGACAAGTTTTAGATGGGTTGCTTGAGAAAGCTTTGGATAAAAAGAAGGGCTTTCCCGAAGAAAAAACAAGGAAAATGTTGTTCATTTGGAGGACTCGCTCCCACCCTAGGCAGGACTATAAGGGAAAAGCGAAGTCCGGCATATGGAGCTACCCCAAGGGTGGCAAGTGTAGAGGCTCCTTTCAAGACCAGGGGTCAAGACCCGGCAGACAATGACGCCGAAGGTATCGGGAAGACTGCAATACTTCCTGAAGGATTGGAAGGAGATCACCCAAAATCCATGGATCCTGCAAACGGTGACTCAGTGGTACAGGATAGAGCTCACCCAGTTACCTCCCAGAAATTACTGCCTAACACGTACCCAGTCTCCAGCGGTCCATCGAAGGCTTCTAAAGGATAGACAGGAGCTTACAGAACTGCAGGTCATAGTTCAGGTGCCCCACTCCCAACAATTCCATGGACAGTATTCCAGTCTGTTTTCCATAAAAAAAAAAAACCAGGAGGGGTATACCGAACGATAATAAACCTAAAACCATTAAATCAGTGCGTTGCTTACAAGCGGTTCAAAATGGAGTCTATCAGGTCAATCATACCATTGGTTTTGAAAGACTCAGTAGTGAGCACGCTAGACCTCAAAAGTGCTTATTAACATGTACCCATCCATGCCTCACATCAGACATACCTCAGGTTTACAATAAAAGACCAGGGGACAATACATCATTTCCAGTTCCGATGCCTGCCATTTGGTCTCTTCTCCACTCCGTGTCTACTCACAAAACTCATGACAGAAGTTATGGCCTTCTTGAGAGAAAACAACATTCTCATCGTCCCGTACGTTGACGACCTTCTGTTGATGGCTGACTCACCACAAATGATGGAAGAGTCTTTAACAGCAACCACGTCACTCCTGCAGAGACTGGAGTGGGTAATAAATTTGAAGAAATCAAGTCTCAGGCCAGAAAGAAAGAGGTTTCTGCGGGTGCTTCTAGACTCTAAACAGGAGTACTCATTCCTTCCAATGCAAAAACATCAAACAATCAAGCTAGAAGTCCAGGCGCTGCAAAAGCAAAAATACATATCTATCAGGAAGGCCATGCGGCTTCTAGGTCTAATGATTTCATGTATTCCCAGCATCCAATGTAGTCAGTTTCATTCAAGGATCCTACAACGGGAGGTCCTTTCAGCATGGGATGGCAAGAAGGCTTCGTTGGACAACAGGATGTTACTATCCAGAGAGGTAAACGTCTGTTTTAGTGGACCAGTATAGCAAACCTCGAGGAAGGAAGACCTGAGAGAGTGTTCCCGTGCATAAGCACTACGAGCGCAAGCCTCAGCGGCTGGGGAGCTCATTTAGAAGTTACCTCCAGGGAACATGGCCCACATCTGTATGCAACAGTTCCTCAAACGGCAGGGAGCTTAGAGCAGTTTGGGAAGCACAGAGAAGATGCCAAGAGGAGTTACACAAGTGTCACATCAGGATTTTCTTGGACAACTTGACCACAGTATCCTTCCTACTACATCAGGGAGGTCCGAGGCACCATCAATTGCAGGACTTGGCAGAGACAATATTTTCCTTGGCAGAACTCACTGAAATCCATCACAGCAGTAAAGGCTCAAAAAGTCAGGGAGCAGACTTTCTCAGCAGGGAAAAGGTGCAACCCTCGGAATGGTCTCTAAACAAAGATATCTTTGTTCAGCTAACCTGTCATTGGGGCACACCACAGATAAACTTATTCGCCTCAAGGAGGAATACAAAGACAAAAAAATTCTCATTAGATCCAGGAGACAATCCAGTTGGGGTAGACGCCTTGGCACAGAGCTTGGATATGGAGCTCGCTTACGCCTTTCCATCACTCGCTCTAATACCGAGAGTTCTGAAGAAGATACAGGAGAGTTAAACGTCGGTAATCTTGATTGTCACATACTGGCCCAAGAGCAGCTGGCTCATCAGAATCTAGAGATGTTACAGCTATCAGATTGGATCCTGAAGAAGAGATCCTGAGGTCAAAGGGTTTGTCAGAACTAGTCATTTCTACCATGCAAAAAAACAGGAAGCCGGTGATCTCCGCTATATATCTGAAGGTCTGGAAGAAATTCTGCTCACAAACCACGAGTCCAGTATCCATCACTCAGGGTCCAAATATTCTTCAGATCCTAGATTTCCTTCAGACAGGCTTCAATAGGGGTCTGAGGCCTAGTACGTTAAAGATACAGGTTACAGCCCTGGGTTCCTTTTTTGACTATCCACTGGCCGATCATCCCTGGGTGGTAAGATTCATTAAAACTACTCAGCGTATTAGGCCTACAATTTGTAGTTCAATGCCCCCCTGGGATCTCAACTTAGTTCTAAATGAACTACTGAACAAACCGTACGAGCTTCTAGGCCAGTCAGACTTAAGGTCCGTAACATTCAAAGCAGTCTTCCTAGTTGCAATAACTTTGGCAAGGCGTATAGATGAGATCCAGACCCTTTCCATAAGAGACCCATATTTAAAGATCGCAGAGGACTGTATCATCTTAAAATTGGATCCTGCATTTATTCCCCGGGTAGTTACTGACTTCCACAGAAATCAGGAGATCATGTTACCTACTTTCTGTCTGAACTATAACAACGAGAAAGAACATTCTCTTCACTCCGTGGACGTAAAAATGGACAGTTCTGCAATTTCTAAAGCTTACAGGGGGCTGGAGAGTGGACTCAAATCTGTTTGCCCAGATGGCCAGGAAGAACAAGGGGAAGAGAGCTTCAAAAGCTACCCTAGTCAGATGGATAAAGTCTACCATTTGTGCAGCATATGTCTCGGTGGGAGACTCTGCACGAGAACCTCCGTGCTCACTCATTTAGAGCAAACTCGACTTCGTAGGCATAGAGTGCTGGGGCATCCATGGACCAGATGTGCTGGGCAGTGACTTAGTCTAATTTAAATACCTTCTGCATTCATTACAAGCTAGACGTTCTGTCAAATCAACAGACAGCCTTTGGGAGGAAAGTCCCCCAAGTTCTAATCCTGCCCTAATAGGAGTTATTTGTTATTTCTCCTGGTGATGCGGTCAGGAGGGACATCCTGAAAAGTAGGAAGTAGTCCTACCGGCAATGGTGTTTTCAGGAGTTCATGACAGCACCCCTTATATACCCTCCCTTGAATTTCCTGTCTGATGTGTAATATGAACATGTGTAGAGGAGAAGTTCAATAAAATTGTGTTGCATCAATCCTGGTGTGGTACTTTGGAAAATCACTGAATGGTGGTTGTGGGGAGGGGCTATTTAACCTCTTCTGTATTCCTGTCCCTATCAAGGATAAGAAGGACATCCTCCTGGCGGTGCTGTCATGATGGACTCCTGGAAGCACCATTACTGGTAGAACTAATTCCTACTTTTGCAGACTCTTAAAAACATTGCTTATGAGATAGGAAGTATAACATCCTTGAATATGAGACTATACGGCTACTACACTAATATGAAAACAAATTCTAGAACAAGAAAGAAAACATTAACCCTTTTATATCAACACCGTACAATGTATGGATTTGGGAACACATTGCACTATAGAACCCCACCTAAATCATTAACTCCTAACATAATCTAGGGTTATTTAGACTGTATCAATTTTTTAAAAAAATATTTCACCCTTAAAACTAATTCCTACTCAATGTTATAATTACCTGTTTAACCCCTTTACCCCCATTTTGCACGTTAATGACCAGGCTAATTTTTACAATTCTGAACACTGTCACTGTCAGATGATAACTCTGTAATGCTTCAATAAATCCCAGTGATTCTGAGATTGTTTTTTCATGACATATTGTACTTCATGATAGTGGAAAAATGTCTTCAATATAACTTGCGTTTATTTGTGAAAAAAAAAATGAAATTTTGCCAATTTTTTTTTTTTTAAATTAAGCAATTTTCCAGCTTTAAATTTTCATGTCCTTAAATCATAGAATCATAAAATGGTAGAGGGACCTCCTGGGTCATCTGGTCCAACCCCCTGCTCAAAGCAGGATTCACTAAATCATCCCAGACAGATGTCTGTCCAGCCTCTGTTTGAAGACTTCCATTGAAGGGGAAATCACCACCTCTCTTGGCAGCCTGTTCCATTCATTGATCACCCTCAATGTCAAAAAGTTTTTTTCTAATAGCTAATCTGTGTCTCCTCCCATTCAGTTTCTTCCCATTGCTTCTAGTCTTTCCTTGTGCAAATGAGAATAAAGAAGATCCTTTTACAATGTGACAGCCCTTGATATATTTGTAGACAGCTATAAAGTCTCCTCTCAGTCTTTTTTGCAAGCTGAACAGTCCCAAATCCTGTAACTGTTCCTCACAGGACATGGTTTGCAGACTGGTCACCATTCTGGTCTCTCTTTTCTGAACTTGCTCTAGTTTGTTGATGTCTTTTTTAAAATGTGGTGCCCAAAACAGGACACAGAATTCTAGAGGTCTGACCAAAGAGGAATAGAGGGGAATAATGACTTCACATGATCTAGACTGTATGTTTCTGTTAATACATCCCACAATTGTGTTTGCCTTTTTTGCTGCTGCATCACACTTTAGTTTATGATTTATTAGTATATCTGTATATGCTTTTTTTTCATTTTTTTGCCCAGATGTAGTACTTTGCACATTTCCTGTTAAAAAAAACATTGTTAGTTGCTGCCCACTGCTCCAGTTTATTTATATCTTTTTGAATCATCTTTCTTCTCTATTAGCTATCCCTCCTAACTTTGTGTCATCAGCAAATTTAATCAGTGTACCCTCAATTCCTTCATATAAGTCATTGATAAAGATGTTGTACAATACAGGGCCCATAACAGAGCCTTGTGTTACCCCACTTGAGACATTCTTGCAACTCAATGTGCAGCCATTTACGTCCACTCTTTGGGTTTGATCACTAAGCCAGTTATGAATCTACCTAACAGTTGCCTTGTCCATTTCATACTTAGTATCTCACAACATCCTTATTGGAAAAAAATGACTATGTCAAATGCTTTGCTGAAGTCAAGATATACTGTAAAGCATTTCCCTGATTCACCCAGTCAGTTATTCTGTCATAGAAGGAAATTAAGTTAGTCTGACATGACTTATTAGTTACAAACCCATGCTGACTCTGGCTAATCACTTTGTTCTTATCCAGGTACGTACATACATGATGTTTAATAATTTGTTCGAAGATCTTTCCTGGTATATAAGTCAGACTCACCGGCCTATAGTTCCCTGGGTCCACCTTCTTCCCCTTTTTGAAGATAGGAACAACATTTACTCTTCTCCTGTATTCTCCTGATCTCCAAGAATTTCCAAAGGTTATTGAGAGTGGTTCAAAAATTTCTTCTGCTATCTCTTTCAATATTCTGGGGTTAATTATGCAAATTCTCTTCAAGACGTCTAGAACTCTAGTGCCACCTATTGGTAGTAGCAATCCTACAAGTCAATGTGGACCCTTAAATGAGCCTTGTCATGTGACTTAGGATAATAGCCAAACCAGTATCTCAATTTGCAGACTCTGTGTTTTGGGGTGCTGCCCCTCGTCAGTGCAAAGTGTAGATCTGATTTGGCTGAGTGAGAGGTGTGGGGTGTAATTTATCAGGACTGGAGACTTGAATTAATTTATGTTAGCAAAGTATTCCTTCACTATCTTTCTGTTTATAGATAGCCTGAATTCTTATATTGCTGTAATAGGACAGTGAAGATCAGTTGATGTTCCATTTCCTTTCTGAGAGAAAACAGATGCAAAATAGGAATTTAAAAATTTGGCCTTCTCAACATCCTTTCTTACCATTTCATCATTTTCATCTTGTAAAAATCCTATAGCATCTTTGAATTTTCTTTTCTTTTTTACATATCCCCAAAATCCTTTTTTATTGCTTTTGACATCTCTTGGCAGCCTTAATTCATTGTTCACTTTAGATAATATGATGCGTCCCCTGCAGGTTCTACAGACAGCATTATATTCTTCATTAGATATCCCTCCCTCTTTCCATTTGATAAACATTTTTCTTCCTTTTTGAAACGTGTTTAAGTTCTGTGTTCATCCAACTTGGTTTACTTAAATGCTTCCTATTCTTCCCTCTTTTCGGAATTGTTAACAATTGTGCTTTAACCCCTTTACCCCCAAGGGTAGTTTTGCAAGTTAATGACCGGGCCAATTTTTACAATGCTGACCACTGTCTCTTTATGAGGTTATTACTCTGAAACGCTTCAACGGATCTTGGCGATTCTGAGAGTGTTTTCTTGTGACATATTGTACTTCATGACAGTGGTAAAAATTATTCGATATAACTTGCGTTTATTTGTGAAAAAAAACGGAAATTTGGCAAAATGTTGAAAATGTCACAATTTTCAAATTTTGAATTTTTATTCTCTTAAACCAGAGAGGTATGTGACACAAAATAGTTAATAAATAACATTGCCCACATGTCTACTTTACATCAGCACAATTTTGGAAAAAAAAAATATTTTTTTTGCTAGGAAGTTATAAGGGTTAAAATTTGACAAGCAATTTCTCATTTTTACATCAAAATTTACAAAACCATTTTTTTTAGGGACCACCTCACATTTGAAGTCACTTTGAGGGGTCTATATGGCAGAAAATACCCAAAAGTGACTTCATTCTGAAAACTGCACCCCCCATCCTGCTCAAAACCACATTCAAGAAGTTTATTAACCCTTCAGGTGTTTCACAGCAGCAGAAGTCACAAAAATGGTCATTCTGCAATATTTTTTTTTATTTTCCCAAGGCTAAAAAGAGAAAATGGACCTCAAATGTTGTTGTCCAATTTGTTCTGAGTACGCTGATACCCCACATGTGAGGGGGAACCACTTTGTGGGCGCACAGCAAGGCTCAGAAGGAAATGAGCGCCGTTTTCAAGCTAAAATTGGCTGGAATTGAGTTCGGACGCCATATCGCGTTTGGCGAGCCCCTGATGTGCCTAAACAGTGGAAACCCCTCACAAGTGACCCCATTTTGGAAACTAGACCCCCTAAGGAACATATCTAAGTGTGTGTTGAGCACTTTGAACCCCCAAGTGCTTCACAAAAATTTATAACGCCCGGGCGTGAAAAAAAAATGCTATTTTTTCCACAAACCTGATCGTTTAGTCCCCAATTTTTTATTTTCTCAAGGGTAACAGGAGAAATTGGACCCCAAAAGTTGTTGTCCAATTTGTCCTCAGTACGCTGATACCCCATATGTGGTGGGGAACCACTGTTTGGGCGCATGGCAGGGCTCAGAAGGAAAGGAGCGCCGTTTGACATTTTCAAGCTAAAATTGGCTGGAATTGAGATCGGACGCCATGTCGCGTTTGGCGAGCCCCTGTTGTGGCTAAACAGTGGAAACCCCCCACAAGTGACCCCATTTTGGAAACTAGACCCCCTAAGGAACTTATCTAGGTGTGTGTTGAGCACTTTGAACCCCCAAGTGCTTCACTAAAGTTTATGACGCCCGGCGTGAAAATAAAAAATGCTATTTTTTCCACAAACATGATTGTTTAGTCCCCAATTTTTTTATTTTCCCAAGGGTAACAGGAGAAATTGGACCCCAAAAGTTGTTGTCCAATTTTTCCTGAGTACGCTGGTACCCCATATGTGGGAGAAAACTACTGTTTGGGCACACTTCGGGGCTCGGAAGGGAAGTTGTGACGTTTTGGAATGCAGACTTTGATGGAATGGTCTGCGGGCATCATGTTCCATTTGGTGAGCCCCTGATGTGCCTAAACAGTAGAAACTCCCCACAAGTGACCCCATTTTGGAAACTTGACCCCATAAGGAACTTATCTAGGTGTGTGGTGAGAATTGTGAACTTCCAAGTGCTTCACTAAAGTTTATGACGCCTGGCGTGAAAATAAAAAATTATATTTTTTCCCACAAAAAATGATCTTTCAGTCACCATTTTTTTATTTTCCCAAGGGTAACAAGAGAAATTGGACCATAAAAGTTGCTGTCCAATTTGTTCTGAGTACGCTGGTACCCCATATGTGGGAAAAAACTGTTGTGGCACTTCGGGACTCAGCAGGGAAGCAGTGACGATTTGGAATGCAGACTTTGATGAACTGGTCTAAGGGAGTCCTGTTCCGTTTGTAGAGCCCTTAATGTGCCTAAACAGTAAAAAAAAAAAAACACAAGTGACATCATTTTGGAACCTAGACCCCCAAGTAATTTACTTAGATGTGCCCCCTCTTTGGAACTAATCTACTGGTTCCTGTTAAGTAAATTAGTAGTGCATGAACGTGTGGTACAATTTAAAGCAATCCTTCACAGGCCAGGTTTTTCGGGGCAGGTGTCGCATTGATAAATTCTCTTTCTGAGTCCCTTAAAATCTGCCTTTCTGAAATCTAACCTTGAAGTTTGGGTCTTCACAGGTTTTTCTCCTCTAGTTATCCCACATTCTAGAATACCATTGTCGCTACCTCCAAGGGTCCCAGCCACTCTTTCCTCCTCAACCATTTTCTCCCTGTTTATAAGGATTAGATCCAAGGTAGAAGATCTCCTTGTTTTCTCCCCTACCTTATGGAAGATAAATTTGTCAGCAAGAGAGGATAAGAATTTGCTTGACCTGTTAGTTTTGCCTGAGAGAATCCCAACAAATGTTTGCATAGTTTAAATCTCCCATGACCACTATGCCATATTTTTTTTGAGAACTTGGCCATTTGATGCATAATGAGTTCATCCATATCTTCAGCTTGCACAGGCGGCCTGTAGTAAATGCCTACCATAGTGTCCTTTCCATTGTTCTATTCCTCTATTCTTACCCAAACAGTTTTCACAGAACTCCCAGTCTCTGAAGCTTGGATCTTCGTGCAGATATACACTTTTCTAACATACAATGTGATGCCTCCTCCTCGTTTTTCAAGTCTGTTTTCTAGCAAATAAGTTGTATCCTTTTAGCCATGTGATTCCAGTGACCTATTTCTTTTCCTGCGTTAGTTCCAGTCCTCCTTGTTTGTTGCCCATGCTTTGTGCATTTGTATTGAAACCTTTTAGTTTGTGATTGGTTTCTTTTTCTTCAATATTGTTATTTTTTAGATTTTTTTTTTTCTTTGTTCTTCCTTTCCACTTCTAATAGCAGAGTTCTCATTAGTATTTGTCAGGTATATGGCTTTTTCTGATCACAATATAAAGGAAAAGGCCAGCTCACCGGTCTTCAGAAGGTGCATGGAACCTCCATCCTGCTGAGACGTACCAAATGAAAATAGCAAAAAGTTAATTCCAGCTCTGCTTAAAAAAAAATTCTTGACTTTATTACATAAAATTAAAATATCTGAACAGCTCCTCGGACATCACTAAAGAGCACATGAGGACATGAGCGATGCATTTTCGTCGCTGCCGTGATCTTTATCAAAGCTTTGATCAGGTGCTGTTCAGATATTTTAATTATATGTAATAAAGTTTTATTAAGAAGAGCTGGAACAAACTTTTTTCGATTTTCATATGGCTTTTTCTGGCCTTTTGCTTCCATTCCTGCATTGTTCTAGTTTAAAGCTCTCCTGATGAGTGTAGCAAGGTGACTTCCAAATACATGTTTTCCCGTCTTCGTAAGGTGCACCCCTTCTCTAGCAAGTAGTCCATCATATAGGTAATTTACTCCGTGATGCAGAAATACAAATCATTTCTGACTGTACCATCGATGTAGCCAGTTATTCTCCTGCAGAATCTTATTCCACCTCCTTGTTCCATGGCCATCCACTGGGAGGATGGATGAGAAGACCACCTGTGCTTCCAGTTATTTCACTTTCTTACCTAAGTTTTCAAAGTCACTGCAGATTGTTTCCAGGTCCTTTCTTGCAGTGTCATTTGTCCCCACATGTATTAGCAGGAATGGGTAGTCATTAGTTATGAGCGAGTTTACTCGTTACTTGAGATTTCCCGAGAATGTTTGGGTGATTTCAGAGTATTTGGATGTGCTCAGAGATTTAGTTTCTGTCTCCGTAGCTGCCTGATTTGCAGCTGCTAGACAGCCTGAATACATGTGGGGATATCCTATCTAAGGCTAGTTGCACATTTGCGTTTAAAAACGCAGCATTTAAAACACATCCCCAGGTGGTGAAAAAAATGCATGTAAACGTGTACAAACAGTGCGTTTTTTAGACGCATGCGTTTTCGTATGCGGTAAAAAAAATGCCGCGTTTTTACGCGTTTACATGCCTTTTTTACCGTGTTTGCATTTTTTAAAAGCATGATGAGAAATTTCACAAGAGAAAAATCAAGATCCAGACACCACCAATGGGACTACAGAGGGCGTGTGACATGATTTTGTGGACCAAAATATTGAAAAATTGTAG
This sequence comes from Ranitomeya imitator, assembly GCF_032444005.1. Lineage (NCBI taxonomy): Eukaryota > Metazoa > Chordata > Amphibia > Anura > Dendrobatidae > Ranitomeya > Ranitomeya imitator. The sequence goes on along the minus strand of NC_091285.1, from coordinate 343,378,910 downwards.
CTCTGAAAATGTGGTAACGCAAAAAAAATATTTTTTGGAATAAAAAGCGTCTTTAGTGTGTGACAGCTGCCAATCATAAAAATCAACTAGAAAACCCACTATAAATAGAAATGGCTAGGGTTAGGGCTTGGATCCCTAGGGTTAGGGTTTGGATCCCTAGGGTTAGGGTTAGGGTTTGGATCCCTTTATCACCTTGATGGGTTAGGGTTAAGGTACCGTCACACTTAGCGACGCTGCAGCGATACCGACAACGATCCGGATCGCTGCAGCGTCGCTGTTTGGTCGCTGGAGAGCTGTCACACAGACCGCTCTCCAGCGACCAACGATCCCGAGGTCCCCGGTAACCAGGGTAAACATCGGGTAACTAAGCGCAGGGCCGCGCTTAGTAACCCGATGTTTACCCTGGTTACCATCGTAAAAAAACAAACAGTACATACTTACATTCAGCTGTCTGTCCCTTGCCGTCTGTTTGCTGCACTGACTGCTGGCCGCAAAGTGAAAGCACAGCACAGCCACAGCGGTGACTCACCGCTGTGTGACTCACCGCTGTGCTGTGCTTTCACTTTCACTTTGCGGCCAGCAGTCAGTGCAGCAAACAGACGGCAAGGGACAGACAGCTGAATGTAAGTATGTACTGTTTGTTTTTTTACGATGGTAACCAGGGTAAACATCGGGTTACTAAGCGCGGCCCTGCGCTTAGTTACCCGATGTTTACACTGGTTACCAGTGAAGACATCGCTGAATCGGTGTCACACACACCGATTCAGCGATGTCTGCGGGGAGTCCAGCGACGAAATAAAGTTCTGGACTTTCTTCCCCGACCAGCGACAGCACAGCAGGGGCCTGATCGCTGCTGCCTGTCACACTGGACGATATCGCTAGCGAGGACGCTGCAACGTCACGGATCGCTAGCGATATCGTCTAGTGTGACGGTACCTTTAGGGTTTGGATCCCTTTATCACCTTGATGGGTTAGGGTTAGGGTTTGGATCCCTAGGGTTAGGGTTTGGATCCCTAGGGTTAGGGTTTGGATCCCTTTATCACCTTGGTGGGTTAGGGTTTGGATCCCTTTATCACCTTGATGGGTAAGGGTTTGGATCCCTTTATCACCTTGATGGGTTAGGGCTAGGGTTAGGATCCCTTTATCACCTTGATGGTGGGGGGTGGCTTATCAGTGTGTAGACTTGTTTTTCTCTATTGAAACGCATGCGTTTAAAAACGCAACCAAACACATGTGCTTAAAAACGCATGCGTTTACATAGACAGCAATACGTTTTTTTGCTGCAAAAAAAAAAAACGCATGCGTTTTTTTGCGGCAAAAAAAGCCTCTAGAAATTACTACATGTTGCATTTCCGCAACAAAACGCAAGCATAGAAACGACACATGCGTCGTCAAATGCGGAAAAACGCATACAAACAAAATGCATGCGTTTTTAATGTTAAATATAGGAAAAAAAAACACATGTGTTTATATGCTTTAAAACGCAGCAGCAAAAAACGCAAATGTGAAACCAGCCTAACAGGCAATCCCCACATGTACTCAGGCTGGCTAGCAGCCACAAATCATGCAGCTACAGCAACAGAACTGAAATCTCCTAGCACATCCAAATACTCAGAGATCACCCGAGCATGCTTGAGTATCGAGTATACTCGCTCAACACTAATAGTCATCTGTAGGTCTGAAGAGTCCTGATCTCCTGTCAGACACATCTTTAATTTTTGCACCTGGAAGACAGCACATTTCTTTTGAGGTTATATCCGGTCTGCAGATAGCGGCCTCTAGTCCTCTCAACAGGGAATCCACTGTGACCACAGCTCTCCGTTTCTTCTTCACAACATTTTCCTTACTCCATCCAGGATGACTCTGAATGGCGTACAAGGTTGTTCTTTGTGATCAAAGTCTTTTCTTTATGTATTTCTTCATAATTCTCCTACATGAGAGCCTGGTACTGATTCCTGAGCAGTATGTGTGCTGACTGCCTCCCGATCCTCCTGCTTCTCTGGGTCACATGCTTCCATTCTTCTGTAGCTTTAGGTGCACTTTGAATTTCTTCTCTTTCTGTAACGTGAAAAGATAATTTTGCTCTAAGAACTCTTCACCTTCCTTAATGATCTTCAATTTCATGTGACATATATATGTCACACGAAATACTTAGTAAGTAACATTTCCCACATGTCTACTTTACAACAGCTCAATTTTGGAACCACATTTTTTTTTTTTTTGCTAGGAAGTTATAGGGGGTTAAAGTTCATGAGCGATTTTTCATTTTTCCAACAAAATTTACAAGACCATTTTTTAGGGATCACATTTGAAGTCACTTTGAGGGGTCTGTATAATAGAAAATACCCATAAGTGACACCATTCTAAAAAACAGCACCCCTCAAGGTGCTCAAAACCACATTCAAGCAGTTTACTAACTCACTAGCTGAAGAGCCCGGCGTTGCCTGGGCATAGTAAATATATGTGGTTCGTTATAGCGCCTCACTTCTCTTATTTTCCCATCACGCCTCTCATTTTCCCCCTCACGTCTCTCATTTTCTCCCTCACACCTCTCATTTTCCCCCTCACACCTCTTATTTTCCCCCTCACTCCTCTCATTCCCCCCTAACACTTGTCATTTCGACATCGCATCTGTCATTTTCCGATCACTCCACTATTTTCCCTCACTCCTCTCATTTTGCACTCACACCTTTTCATTTTCACCTCACACCTCTCATTTTTACCTCCGTATATACATGTCTGTCATCTCCCTTATATATAGTATACACCTGTATGTCATCTCCTGTATATAGTATATACCTGTATGTCATCTCCCCTGTATATAGTATATACCTGCTGTGCCACCTCCCCTGTATATAGTATATACCTGTATGCCATCTCCTCCTATATATAGTATATACCTGTGTGTCATCTCCCCTGTATATAGTATATATCTGTGTGTCATCTCTTGTATATAGTATATACCTGTATGTCATCTCCTCCTGTATATAGTTTATACCTGTAGGTCATCTGCTCCTGTATATAGTATATACCTGTGTCATCTCCTCCTGTATATAGTATATACCTGTATGTCATCTCCTCTATATAGTATATATCTGTGTCATCTCTCCTGTATATAGTATATATCTGTGTGTCATCTCCTCCTGTATATAGCATATAGTATATACCTGTGTGTCATCTCCCCTGTACATAGTATATATCTGTATGCCATCTCCTCCTGTATTAGACCTCGTTCACACGTTATTTGGTCAGTATTTTTACCTCAGTATTTGTAAGCTAAATTGGCAGCCTGATAAATCCCCAGCCAACAGGAAGCCCTCCCCCCTGGCAGTATATATTAGCTCACACATACACATAATAGACAGGTCATGTGACTGACAGCTGCCGGATTTCCTATATGGTACATTTGTTGCTCTTGTAGTTTGTTTGCTTATTAATCAGATTTTTATTTTTGAAGGATAATACCAGACTTGTGTGTGTTTTAGGGCGAGTTTCGTGTGTCAATTTGTGTGTGTTGAGTTGAGTGTGACGACATGCGTGTAGCAACTTTTTGTGTGTTGAGTTGCATGTGACAGGTTAGTTTAGCAAGTTGTGTGCAGCAAGTTTTGTGCATGGTTAGTTTTGCGGATGGTGAGTTTTATGTGTGGTGCCTTTTGAGTATGTGCAAGTTTTGTGTGAGGCAACTTTTGCATGTGTTGCAACTTTTGTGCATGTGGCAATTTTTCCGCGTGTGCAAGTTTTGCGTGTGGCGAGTTTTCCATGAGGTGAGTTTTCCACGTGTGGCAAGTTTTGCGTGAGCCTAGTTTTGCATGTGGCAAATTTTGCGCTTAGCGAGTTTTGAGCGGTGACTTTTGTGTTTCGACTTTTGTGTGGCGAGGTTGGTGCATGTGTGGTGAAATGTGTGCTGAGGGTGGTATATGGGTTTAAGCACGTGGTAGTGTGTGGCACATTTTGTGTGTGTGTTCGTATCCCCGTGTGTGGTGAGTATCCCATGGCAGGGCCCCACCTTAGCAACTGTACGGTATATACTCTTTGGCGCCATCAATCTCACTCTTTAAGTCCCCCTTCTTCACATCTCGCTGCTGTCAATTTGCCTCCAACACTTTTCCTTTCACTTTTTCCCCATTATGTAGATAGGGGCAAAATTGTTTGGTGAATTGGAAAGTGCAGGGTTAAAATTTCGCCTCACAACATAGCCTATGACGCTCTCGGGGTCCAGACGTGTGACTGCAAAAGTTTGTGGCTGTAGCTGTGACGGTGCAGATGCCAATCCCGGATACACACACACACACACACACACACACACACACACACACACACACACACACACACACACACACACACACATTCTCCTTTATATATTAGCTTTTTACAATTATTAAAAGAAAAAAAAAACTTTTTTTAAACTTTTTTTTTCTTTGTCCCTCTAAGGAACTATCATTTTTGCAGGCTGGAGATGCAGCAGCTGTACAAACTGTCAGCTCTGCACTAACAGAGAAAGTTGCTGATCATGAACTGTGCAGAAAGAGGTTAAACCCATGCCTTCTGCATAATTCATCCAATAACTATGGCCTGGCTTTTTGATTGGCAAGACTTCAGTCCTTCTCAGAACCGAAGTCTCATGCACACATCCCATACATGATCAATGCAAGCAGTGTAGGAAGAGCAGTACAGTAGTGCTGACAGTGCTATGATAGGAGAACAGATAAAAGGGTATTTAATCTGACACAGTTAAACTCAGCTGTGCTACCCCTTTCACCACAGGGATTACATGTGAAAGGTGAGTCTTCTGTGCTCTAATTTAGTTAGCAGCTCAGCTTCCCCATGTCAGGACCTGCCGGACGCACTGCGCATGCGCCATCACCGCCGTTTACCATTGGTGAATTTTGACCATGTGATGGGCCATGTGATTAGTTTCCATGGCTTCATAAGGTCCTTGCCCCTACATTTGCAGTACACTCCTTGAGAAAGTGTCCAGCGTGGACATGAAAGGCGTGTCGGGGCTTCTGCCATCTGTAGAGGGTCTTGTGCACAATTCTGGTAAGCCTTACCCTTATCTCAAGCTCATCTATTTTGTCTTTTGGGCTATATATATATATATATATATTACATTATACCTATGCTTGGTCAGACTTACCCCTCTATACTTGTATATAGTGCATCCTCACTGCGGGAGCATGACATCAATATGAATTCTACCATTTTTTGCACATTACATCAGTGTATATCCTGTTACTGTCTGTCCTGATTGTTTGTTTGATGGTGTTCTTCTTTTAAATGTTATTCTAATAAAATTTGTACTTTTTTTACTCTTTAATATTTAGTCACTCCGATTTTTCTCCTATTCATGAACAGTTTTTAATTATGAAAGAGGTTACACAAGGAAAAAATCCAAACTATATAATCGAATACTTTGAGAAACCTAAGTTGTTATGGGGAATGCTATTTTTCTGCTGTGTTGTTGCCTTCTTATGATTGGGCAACTCATGCAGGGAGAAGAATTTTGCATCACAAGTGAAAACTGTCTTAAATACTCAAAAGTTAACTCATAGGTGGCAAAAACTTTGATTGCTAATATATCTACAACAGGCATTTGAACTTAGGAGAAAAGGAAAAAAGTGCTCTGCTACCACCATTTACGTTGTGTGTCCAGTTCAACATGAAAAATGTGGTTAAAGGTCTTTTTTTTAAAGTATACTGAACTAAGTTGGAACTCTGATAAGTTGCTTTGGTTAGAAGGACAGTAGCACTTGTTGAGCTCATTCTCAATACTCTACTAAACAAATGCAAACTTAAAATAAACAGCAAAAAGACAAATAAAATAAAATCCGTATTAATGAAATCATCCAGTTCCATCTCTATTGCTAATATCTGTTGATCCACTTAATAAACAGAATTTTGTGAGCTTCTTTATTAATAATGACATTAACCAAATTGCCTTCTGCATGTGCTTTGTGATTGATCAAAAGAGACTACTGTAGAGATGTGCGGTCGTTGACAAGATGATTAATGTGATTCTTTCATTTCAATTTAATTGGGCGCTTAATAAATGAGCATCTTTAGTAAAGCATACTTTTTCTTCTGTTTATAAGCTGCCCGAGCGAAATATCAAGATTGTGTCATAGCATTTGCTTTCTCATATTCGTATTATGGGGATTAAATGGCTTGTGACCATGTATTTTGCCTATTTAACCCCTTCACTCCCCAAGGCTGTTTGCACATTCATGACCATGTCAAATTTTACAATTTTTACCACTCAATTTATGAAGTGATGACTCTGGAACGCTTCAACAGATCCCACTGATTCTGAGATTGTTTTTCATGACATATTGTACTTTGCGATAGTGGTAAAATAGTGGTAAAATTTCTTCTCAATGACTTGTTTTTATTCAAGACAAAAAAAGGAAACTTGGCGAAAATTTAGCAATATTCAAACTTTTAATTTTATGCCCTTAAATCAGAGAGTTATATCACACAAAGTAGTTAATAAATAAAATTTCCCACATGTCTACTTTAAATCAGTGAATATTTTAAAACATAAGTTTTTGTATTTATTTTTGGGGGAAGATATAAGGCCGGCGTCACACTAGAGAGTTTTACGGACGTATGAGAGGCGCAAAAACTACGCATTGCACACTAACCAATGTTTCTCAATGGGGCAGCTCCTATCTGCCGTTTATTTCTCGGCCGTATTTTACGGGTGTAGAAAATCACACCATGCTGCGTTTGTCAGCGTATTGTGGGAAAAATCTGCCAATGAAAGTCTATGGGGGCGAGAAAAATACGGATTACACATGGACCTTCAGTGTGACTTGTGTGAAATACGCAGCGGTGTTCTATAGAAAAGCCGGCAATTCAGTGTGGTGTACAGTAAAATCACACTGACAGAATAGAATAGATTAAATAAATGTCTACACATAGTATAGTAAACGTCATCGCAGGTCCTACGCTCAATGCATTCTTATGAACAGAGGATGCCGCTTGCAACGCTGAAAGCCAGTGCCCGTCAGAGGGTGAGTATATCCCTATGTTTTATTTTTATTCTTTATTTTTTACATGAATATGGATCCCAGGGCCTGAAGAAGAGTCTCCTCTCCTCCAGACCCTGGGAACCATACGCACCGCACACGCCATATAAGATGACTGGGCGTATAAGGTGACCCCCGTCTTATACGGCGGGTATATCCCAAATTCCACTGTTCACTGTTTTGGGATCATATCTGCGTATTACGAATGTAAAATACAGACCGTATTTCCCTACGCTGAGTGTGACGCCGGCCTAAGGGTTACAATTTGACCAGTGATTTCTCCTTTGTACAATAAACTTTTCAATCCATTTTTTAGGGACCACATCACATTTTGAGGGGTCTATTTGACAGAAAATACCCAAAATAACATAGAGCCATAATAATTATATTTCAGCCCCCAATTTTTTATTTTCACAAGAATAGCAGAAGATAAATGACCCGAAAATTTGTTGTGCAATTTCTCCTGAGTACGCAGGTACCCCATATGTGATGTTAACTACTGTTTGTGCTCACAGCAGTGCTCGGAAAAGGAGTGCTGTTTTGGAATTCATACTTTCATGGAATGGTCTGCCGGTGTCATGTTCCGTTTCAAGAGCCCCTGATGTGGCTAAACAGTGGAAACCCCCCACAAGTGACACAATTTTAAAAGCTGGACCCCTTCAAGCAATGTATCTAGATGTTTGATGAGCACATTGCTTCACAGAAGTTTATAAAGTAGAGTTGTGAAAATTTTAAAATCTAATTTTTCCCACAAAAATGTTATTTTAGCTATAATTATTTTTAACAAGGATATCAGTTGAAATGGACCACCAAAATTTGTTGTGCAATTTCTCCTAAGTACGCTGATACCCCACATGTTGTCTAAACTACCATATATATTCAAGTATAAGCCGAGATTTTTCAGCCCATTTTTTGGTGCTGAAATTCCCCCTCTCGGCTCATACTCGTCATACCCAGGGGTCGGCAGGGGAGGGGGAGCGGGGCTGTCTAATTATACTCATCTGCTCCTGGCGCGGTCCCTGCAGGTCCCTTGTTCCCCGGCGCTTAGCTTCTTCCTGTACTGAGCGGTCACATGGTACCGCTCATTACTGTAATGAATATGCGGCTCCACCTCCCACAGGGGTGGAGCCGCATATTCATTACTGGAATGAGCGGTAACGTTGACCGCTCAGTACAGGAAGAAGCTGTGGCGCCTGGGAGGCAGGGACTGCACAGCGCCAGGAGCAGGTGAGTATAACGGGGAGGAGAGCGCTGCGCTGTGTGATATTCACCTGCAGTGGCGCTCAGGTCAGAGGGTGCGGTGATGTAGTTAGTGCGCGCCCTCTGCCTGAAAGTCACTGCAGAAGACGCTGAAGATGGAGCGGCGCCGGAACGAGGAGCAGGTGAATATTGAAAGTTCCGGGGGCCTGAGCGACGGAGAGGTGAGTGTGATTTTTTTTTATTATTTTATAGCAGCAACAGCATATGGGGCAAGTGTCTATATGGTATATGGGGCATCTTATGGGGCCATAACGTTTGTGCAGCACTATATGGGGCAAGTGTCTGTATGGGGCCATTATCAACGTTTGTGCAGCACTATATGGAGCAAGTGTCTGTATGGAGCATCTTATGGGGCCATAATCAACGTTTGTGTAGTATTATATGGGGCAAGTGTCTGTATGGAGCATCTTATGGGGCCATAATCAACGATTGTGCAGTATTATATGGGGCAAATATCTTTATGGAGCATCTTATGGGCCATAATTAACGTTTGTTGAGCAGTATATGGGGCAAGTGTCTGTATGGAGCATCTTATGGGGCCATAATCAAGGTTTAAGCAGCACTATATGGGGCAAATATCTTTATGGAGCATCTTATGGGGTCATAATCAACATTTGTGCAGCATTACAGTACAGACCAAAAGTTTGGACACACCTTCTCATTTAAAGATTTTTCTCTATTTTCATGACTAAGAAAATTGTGCATTCACACTGAAGGCATCACAACTATGAATTAACACATGTGGAATTATATACTTAACAAAAAAGTGTGAAACAACTGAAAATATGTCTTATATTCTAGGTTCTTCAAAGTAGCCACCTTTTGCTTTGATGACTGCTTTGCACACTCTTGGCATTCTCTTGATGAGCTTCAAGAGGTAGTCACCGGGAATGGTCTTCCAACAATCTTAAGGCTATGTGCACACGTTCAAGATTTCTCGCAGAAAATTCCTCAGAATTGCGGATTTCTTGCAGAAAATGTCCGGAAGAAAACCGCATGCGTTTTTGCCGCGGTTTTGACGCGTTTTTGCCGGGGTTTTTTCCGGACACTTCCCAATGCATTTTGGAGTGGGAAATCCGCAAAAAAAACGGAAAATTAATGAACATGCTGCGGTTTTTACCGCGATGCGTTTTTTTCGCGGAAAAAAAACGCATCATGTGCACAAAACATGCAGAATTCATTCTAAATGATGGGATGCTTATTGTATGCGGGGTTTTTTTTGCGGTTTTATAGCGTTTTTATCGGGAAAAACCACGAAAAAACCGCAACGTGTGCACACAGCCTTAAGGAGATTCCAGAGATGCTTGGCACTTGTTGGCCCTTTTGCCTTCACTCTGTGGTCCAGCTCACCCCAAACCTTATCGATTGGGTTCAGGTCTGGTGACTGTGGAGGCCAGGTCATCTGTCGTAGCACCCCATCACTCTCCTTTTTGGTCAACTAACCCTTACACAGCTGTTTGGGGTCATTGTCCTGTTGAAAAATAAATGATGGTCCAACTAAATGCAAACCGGATGGAATAGCATTCCACTGCAAGATGCTGTGGTAGCCATCCTGGTTCACTGTGCCATCAATTTTGAATAAATCTCCAACAGTGTCACAGCAAAGAACCCCCACACCATCACACCTCATCTATGTTTCACGGTGGGAACCAGGCATGTAGAGTCCAACCGTTCACCTTTTCTGCGTCGCACAAAGACATGGTGGTTGGAACCAAAGATCTCAAATTTGGACTCATCAGACCAAAGCATAGATTTCCACTGGTCTAATGCCCATTCCTTGTGTTCTTTAGCTCAAACAAGTCTCTTCTGCTTATTGCCTATCCTTAGCAGTGGTTTCCTAGCAGCTATTTTACCATGAAGGCTTGCTGCACAAAGTCTCCTCTTATCAGTTCCTGCAGAGATGTGTATGCTGCTAGAAATTTGTGTGGCATTCACCTGGTCTCTAACCTGAGCTGCTGTTAACCTGCGATTTCTGAGGCTGGTGACTCGGATAAACTTATCCTTAGAAGCAGAGGTGACTCTTGGTCTTTCTTTCCTGGGGCGATCCTCATATGAGCCAGTTTCTTTGTAGCGCTTGATGGTTTTTGCCACTGCACTTGGGGACACTTTCAAAGTTTTCCCAATTTTTCTGACTGACTGACCTTCATTTCTTAAAGTAATGATGGCCACTCGTTTTTCTTTACTTAACTGCTTCTTCTTGCCATAATACAAATTCACACAGTCTATTCAGTAGGACTATCAACTGTGTATCCACCAGACTTCTGCTCAACACAACTGATGGTCCCAACACCATTTATAAGGCAAGAAATCCCACTTATTAAACCTGACAGGGCATACCTTTGAAGTGAAAACCATTTCCGGTGACTACCTCTTGAAGCTCATCAAGAGAATGCCAAGAGTGTGCAAAGCAGTCATCAAAGCAAAAGGTGGCTACTTTATAGAACCTAGAATATAAGACATATTTTCAGTTGTTTCACACTTTTTTTTGTTAAGCATATCATTCCACATGTGTTAATTCATAGTTTTGATGCCTTCAGTGTCAATGTACAATTTTCATAGTCCTGAAAATACAGAAAAATCTTTAAATAAGGTTTGTCCAAACTTTTGGTCTGTTCTGTAAATTGGGCAAATGTGTCTATGGAGCATCTTATGGGGCCATTATTAACCTTTATGCAGGATTATATGGGACATACTTTAATATGGAGCGTCTTATGGGGCCATCATAATCTTTATGGAGCATTATATGGGGCTCCTGATTCAATATGGATATTCAAAAACACTTAGCCTACTGATGTCTCAATTAATTTTACTTTTATTGGTATCCATTTTTATTTTTTACATTTACTGATAGCTGCTGCATTTCCCACCCTAGGCTTATACTCGAGTCATTAAGTTTTCCCTGTTTTTGTGGCAAAATTAGGGGCGTTGGCTTATACTCAGGTCGGCTTATACTCGAGTATATGCGGTTCTTTTGAGGCACAGTACAAAACTCAGAAGGGAAGAAGCGCCATATTAGAGGTCATATATTGTTAAACTGGTTTGAGGGTGCCATGTCACATTGGCAGAGCCCCTGAGGTGCCAGAACAGCAGAACCCCCAATAGACCCCATATTACAATCTACACCTCTCAATGAATTCAACTAGGGGTGCACTGAACATATTGACACCACAGCTGGGTCACAAAAATGTATAACATTGGGCAATGAAGAAAAAAATATACATTTTTACCACTAAAATGTTTTAGCCCCAAATTTTACATTTTCACACTGGGAAATGGATAAAAATGGCACCAAAATGTGTTCCACAATTTATGCTGATTGTAGAATTAGGCCATGTGTGGCTGTACAGTACTAGTTAAGCCATACAACTAAGTTTACCTCTAGTCAGCCTATAAATTTTGAAGCAGCATAATAGTTGCATGTGTGGGGGTGTATGCACGTTTCCCTGTCAGCAAAGTATCCAGAAGTTAATTCAATGACAGTCAGGGCAGGAGTCAGGTAATACACACTTTGTACTCCCTGTATGTACGGGAGACAGGGCAAAATTTTAGATCAAGGATGATTTCTCATTGCCACACAATAAAAGAAAAAACATTTTTGTATCCCTGATCTCAGCATCATGGTGGACATTAAATTACTGGTATTAAAAGGTAACTTCAAATTGCAGAGAGACAGAAAAATTTGGGAGTTCAAAGTTATAAGAATCTTTGACACACTCAGTGCAGGAATGAATGTGTTGCATGGATTTATGTCTTTCTACATCAACTAAGGAATGTGCTCCTCAGACCACATGGTGGCGTCATAATCATATACCAGACCTCAGTCACATGACAATAAATCTTTCACACTTCTTATCTATGAACTGTTCCAATATTTGCAGCTGCAAGTTTTTCTCCCTCTCCCATACTGACAGTTCTGTTTCATGTCACTTGTCTTATTACTGCATAATTTCTCTGCCATTTTGTGTATAAATATGTGATTTTTCAGATTTTGTGTTAATCTGAGCCTGATGAAGGGACTGAAAGTCTTGAAAGCTTGCAGTTTGCTTCCGTCTTTTCAGTTCGCCATTAAAAGGTATCGACCACTGATGGCTCTCAAATTTTAATATTTTACGCACCAGATTTTCCAGCATAAAGCTGGGTTTTTGCTCTCTCCTGTTGTAATACAGTGGATACAAAAATCAACACACCCATATTAAAATGACATGCTTTTTTTCATATCAAAAGTCATACCAAGAAGAAGAATTTCAGAACTTTTTCCACCTTTAAAGGGAACCTGTCACCCCGAAAATCGCGGGTGAGATAAGCCCACCGGCATCAGGGGCTTATCTACAGCATTCTGTAATGCTGTAGATAAGCCCCCGATGTTACCTGAAAGAGGAGAAAAAGACGTTAGATTATACTCACCCAGGGGCTGTCCCGCTGCTGGTCAGGTCGGATGGGCGTTTCCGGTCCGCTGCGGCGCCTCCCATCTTCATTACAAGACGTCCTCTTCTGATCTTCAGCCACGGCTCCGGCGCAGGCATACTTTGTTCTGCCCTCTTGAGGGCAGAGGATAGTACTGCAGTGCGCAGGCGCCGGAAAGGTCAGAGGCCCGGCGCCTGCGCACTGCAGTACTTTGTCTGCCCTCAATAGGGCAGAGCAAAGTACGCCTGCGCCGGAGCCGTGGCTGAAGATCAGAAGAGGACGTCTTGTAATGAAGATGGGAGGCGCCGCAGCGGATCGGAGACGCCCATCCGACCTGACCAGCAGCGGGACCGCCCCTGGGTGAGTATAATCTAACGTCTTTTTCTCCTCTTTCAGGTAACATCGGGGGCTTATCTACAGCATTACAGAATGCTGTAGATAAGCCCCTGATGCCGGTGGGTTTACCTCATCCGCGATTTTCGGGGTGACAGGTTCCCTTTAAAGACACAAACAAGTCATTTTAAAAAGGAAAATAAAAATAACAAAACTAAAATAATGTGGTTGCATAAGTGTGAACACCCTCTTTGTGGATGTGGTTGTGGTCAGAAGTAAGCAATTAGATGTGATGAGGTTAAGAACTTGCAGGCAGTTGCTAAGTACCTGCTTTTTCTGCTCTATGACAATCTGATCTGGCTCAGCGGTTAAAAAAGCAAATTGACAAGAAAATCCTGACAGTAAGGCTATGTGCACATATTCAGGATTTCTTGCAGAAATTTCCTGAGCAAAACAGGACATTCTCTGCAAGAAATATGCATGTGTTTTTTTTGCGCGTTTTTGGTGCGTTTTTTTTTTTTTGTGGATTTTCCCGGAGGTTCCCAATGCAATAATATAGTGGGAAATCCGCCCAAAATCCGCAAAATTAACGAACATGCTGCTTTTTTTACTGCAATGTGCACAAACATTGCGGAGTGCATTCGAAATGATCGGATGCATAATGTATGCGTTTTTTTCGCATTTTTTATTGCAAAAAAAATGCAAAAATTCTGCAATGCGTGCACACAGCCAAAAAATGTCAACATGAAACACGTTGTAGAAGGAGCTGCGCTATGATAATTGCAACATTAGACTGAGGATTGGTCACTGAGCTAGTTTTCTATGTTTCAAATCTGTATTTTTATCTAAAAAGATGTTATTAGGACTTGGGGGAAAAAAACCATCAGGTTCTGCTTCCCCACTCACACACGGTGATTAACAATTCTTCGTGTATACAAACTCATACAGAATAACCTGTCAATCACTCTGTGTGGGGTAAGTGGAACTTACGTTCATTCTACTGCGTGGTTGCATTTACATTAAACTTCATAATCAAATAATATAAATCTCTATATATCTGACTTAAGTATTTAATCTGCTGCCTTCTGATGTGGTAACATAGGAGCCTTGGCTAATATGCTTTAAATTCAGTTTGCATAGAAGGTAGTGTTAAGGCCATTTTTGGTATAATTATTTTGTAATTTAATTCCAGCATTTCTGTTAGCTGTTAGTTTTAGGGTAAATTGTGCTGTGCATTAGATGAAGCTTTTAGGCTGCTACAACTTTGTACATATAGGTGGTAATGTTTAAACCCCGGTTGATTGCACCACAGTATTAGGACAAGTTGGAGAACGGCTATTCATATTTTTTCAATTCCACAACTGAGAAAAATGATTTTTTATTCATGAAAATGTGCATGAATTAGAAATTTTATTGTTGATGTTGTTCATAGATCATTTACTTTTTTGAGTTTTAGGCTATGTGCACACGTAAGGATTCCTTGCAGAAATTTTATGAACAAAACCGAACATTTTCTGCAAGAAATCCGCATTTCGTTTTTCTCGCCTTTTTGTGCGTGTTTTTTTTTGCAGATTTTTTGCGTTTTTTTTCCGGAGGTTCCCAATGCAATATTATAGTGGGAAATCCGCAAAATTAATGAATATGCTGCGTTTTTACCGCGATGCATTTTTTTGTGGGAAAAAAAACGCACTTATGCACAAAAATTGCGGAATACATTATAAATTATGGGATGCATATGTATGCACTTTTCAAGCATTTTTATCGTGTTTTTATAGCGAAAAAGCGCGAAGAAAACACTAAAAATTCTGAACGTGTACACACAGCCTCACACCGGCTTGTCATAATTACAAATGCTGTAAATAGATCAAATTGCAGCAACATTATGTGTGAGAATCAGTCACTGATTTACACAGCACAAGCCCCAGCTTTTTGTTACTTTGACAGCCACATCTGTAGATGGAGGTGCCACCTAATGGTGATCTGAGATAATTTTGGTTGCCATATCCTAACAAAGGGCACCAAGTCAACTTTTTTTACTTCCCCACTAGAGCCTACCAGAGTCTCAAATATTCCAAAGCTTAATACATACGCTCACACACTTTAATTTACCCTAGTGTTAATTAAAAAATGTAAATAAAGTTTAACCTCTTAAAGGGACTCTGTCACCTGAATTTGGAGGGAACAATCTTCAGCCATAGGGGCGGGGTTTTCAGGTGTTTGATTCACCCTTTCCTTACCTGCTGGCTGCAGTATTGGATTGAAGTTCATTCTCTGTCCTCCGTAGTACACGCCTGCACAAGCTTTATATGGAGCTTTATATGAGGCTTATTTTGTATGGAGCATTATATGGGGCCCATCATGAACTGTTTGGAGCATTATATGGGGCTCCTGATTCAATATGGAAATTCAAAAACATTTACCCTTCTGATGTCTCAATCAATTTTACTTTTTTTGGTATCTATTTTTATTTTTGAAATTTACCAGTAGCTGCTGCGTTTCCCACCCTAGGCTTATACTCGAGTCAATAAGTTTTCCCAGTTTTTTGTGGCAAAATTAGGGGCATTGACTTATACTCGGGTCGGCTTATACTCGAGTATATGCGGTATATGTGAAGATAGGGGGAAAAAGTATTCCAAGTATAGTAAAATGAGTCCTCCGTGTATTTGAAAGTGCTCGGAGATTTAGTTTTCATCGCCACAGCTCAATGATTTACAGCTACTAGCCAGCATAAGTACATGTGTGGGGTTGCCTGGTTGCTAGGGAATCCCCATATGTACTTATGTTGGCTAACAGATGTAAAGCGTTCAGCTGCTGCAAGGAAAACTAAATCTCCGAGCACTTACAAATACTCGGAGGACACCCGAGAGTGCTCGGGAAATCTTGAGTAATGAGTATATTCGCTCATCACTAATTTTTTACCTTAACTGATCATTGAAAAAGCACCCAGCTCAAGTCAGTAACAGCCATGATTAGCAAAGAGTGTAGACTCAGAAGGAACACTGACAGACCATGAATGTGTAAAGGCAGGATGAAGCTGCTATCCAGAACTGTCGGACAATGACAATTACCCACCTCTCCCAAAACAACCAGAAAGGACAGAGTAGAGCTAGGAGCTGCTCAACACACAACTTGAGAATAATCAACGGGATTTTCTGGTCGAAAACTACAAGTTTGCCATCACTCTGTGACGGACATTGCGTCCTATGAAGATTCTCCGGTGTCAACACCGAAAGTGGTGATCATGTGACCTCAAGCATGCAATGTGCATACACCTGGACACTTCCCAACTAGATTGGCACAGCCTCGTTCAGTGCAAGTTTATTTAGCGGGCCAGAAATAGTCCTGTCAGAATGTGGCCTGGAGTATACAAAAATGATATTTAAGGGAACATGTCAAACCCCCCAGGCGTTTGTAACTAAGAGAGCCACCTTGTGCAGCAGTAATGCTACATTCTGACAAGGTGGCTCTTTTAGTTCGGGTCCCTGGCACTGCTGCAATAATCGGTTTTTAAGTTTGTCCCTCATACCTGTGAAATTGTCCCGGGGGCAGGTCTTTCCCCCCTAATCCAGACTCCTCCCAGCCGTCACTCATGGCCTCTGCGCGCTGGACGCCACCCCCTCTTCCTTCATTAGCGTCCCCGGTGCCTGAGCTGTTTTTTTTTTTTTTTTTTGGGCATGTGCAGTTGCGCTACCCTTCGAACTTGCAGCGCAGGCGCTGGGAACGCTAATGAAGGAGAGGATTCGGGGCCCAGCACGCAGATGCCATGAGTGACGGCTGCGAGGCGTTTGGATTAGAGGGGAAAGATCTGCCCCTGGACAATTTCACAGGTATGAGGGACAAACTTCAAAAACGATTATTGCAGCAGTGCCAGGGACAGGTTCCCTTTAATGTGAATAAGAGACTTACATTGAGGTTATGTTTGAGGCATGGTAAGGTTTTAATACTAAAGGTTAAGACCTCCTTGACTAGGTATGCCTTGGTGCTGGTGGGATGGTTTTTACTCTTTTATTGATCAAAAACAGTATTTACAAAGTACCCCATGTTATTTTTATGCACTATTGCTTTTTTACTTATACAGGATATATGTTCATTTTGTTTCTATCTTGGGTCTCATCTGGTTCTGAAGGGGTTAAGGTACCGTTACACTTAACGATTTACCAACGATCATGACTGGCGAAACGACCTGGCACAGATCGTTGGTAAGTCGTTGTGTGGTCGCTGGAGAGCTGTCACACAGACAGCTCTCCAGCGACCAACGATGCCGAAGTCCCCGCGTAACCAGAGTAAACATCGGGTTACTAAGCGCAGGGCCGCGCTTAGTAACCCGATGTTTACCCTAGTTACCATTGTAAAAGTAAAAAAAAACCACTACGTACTTACCGTACATTCCTGTCGCGTCCCCCAGCGTCAGCTTCCCTGCACTGTGTAAGCGCTAGCCGGAGAGTGGTGACGTCACCGCTGTGCTCAGCTTTATGGCCGGCCGGCGCTGACACTGGGGGACGCAGGGAAGCTGACGCTGAGAGACGTGACAGGAATGTAAGTATGTAGTGTTTTTTTTTTTTTTTTTACTTTTACAATGGTAACCAGGGTAAACATCGGGTTACTAAGCTCGGCCCTGCGCTTAGTAACCCGATGTTTACCCTGGTTACCAGTGACGACATCGCTGAATCTGCGTCACACACGCCGATTCAGCGATGTCAGCGGGTGATCCAGCGACGAAATAAAGTCCTGATCATTCCCCAGCGACCAACGATCTCCCAGCAGGGGCCTGATCGTTGGTCGCTGTCACGCATAACGATTTTGTTAACGATATCGTTGCTACGTCACAAAAAGCAACGATATCGTTAACGATGTCGTTATGTGTGACGGTACCTTTAGTGCAAGGTGTCAATGATGCTGTGTTAATTGAATTAGATTAATTCAGTGTTGTTGTAATACATTTAAGAGTGTTCACAAACACTGTGTTGTTCTTGTACAGCTAATGTCTGCTGTATATTCTGCCGACTTCAGATTTGCATGTAGTCAGAGGAATCTTCACTTGATGATATAGTCTCTCGGTGAGAACAACACTTGTAAGATTCTCTACAGTCTACAGAATTTACTTATTTTTGCTGCACAACGTTATGGACAGCTTGCTATTGGGACGTTCTCTGGGAATTACTTTTTACAATATTATTTAAGAGGAATATTTTGATGCAGACACTGTTGATCAGATTATATATATATAATGCAGCAAAGGATAAAAAAAAATTATAAAATGAATGTGTACTTCCAATGTGATCCTTTAGGAAGCACTCCTAGAAAACCTTTTTATTGTCTAAATTTGTGTAAATATGTTTGTAGTGTTGTGTAAGGGCGGTAATATAGTCACTGATCGCCGTCTTCCCTGGTTTCTAGCATGGCTCCAGTCCTCTTCTCATCCTCAGGAATTCTATTCCGACTTGCAAGATCATACAGATACTCGATGTGAGCCAAATTTGGCTTTTACATTGTAAATGTATGGAGCTTTAGAGCAAGGCTTCATAGGATTACATTGTATCAGTGACTTCCAGTTCACACACAAAACCCAGTTGGGTTGTATATTATATATTTTAAATGATTTCAATACTCCATTTAATTAATAGTAATTGTAGAGTTATTAATATGGTTTAAATCAGATATATATTTCCCCCACATGTGTTCAGGGGCCCATCCCCCAGTTGTTGCATTTCTGCTATGTGTCCTACATGGAGCCCCCTCCTCCAGTTGCAAAAACTAGTAAATCAAGTTTGATTGGGGATAGAGGGGATGCACCTGTGTGAGTGGACAATAGCTGGTGACATTCCCCACACGTGGGGGCTGGACACCGCTGGTAGCTGAAGAAATATAGCAGAGCACATGTGCTGGGGCCCTCTTCCTTGCTTCCTGGACGATGAGTGATGAACTCCTACCATCCTATGTAATGTATAACTATTGATTATGTGTTTTTTTGAGTGACTCTTTATATTTATTATCTTTTATTAAGTAAATTCATTTTTGTCTTATTCAATTTTCGTGTGAGCATTTATTTATTCATCACAATTGTTTGAACCGAAACAAAACACCAGTGTGTTGGAAAGTAGAAATGGCCGACACAAGACACAGAAAATGGCCGGAGCCGTACTGGAAACCGGGAAAGACTGTTATCAGTGAGAATATTACTGTACTTACACTACATATACATTTAGACAGGTTTAGGCTAGGAAAAGTTTTCCAGGAGTGCTTCTTTAAGGCTTCTGCAGATTGTATATATCTTGAATATAAGTCTCTGCCAAGGTGAAATCTGTAAACATTTTAGAATGGAACTGTAATAACCAATGACATCTAGTAAATCTCATTCTATCCTTTTTTGCCAGGTGTTGTCATTTGTCATGCATTTATAAGGCTGTGCTGATGGCATGCTTGGGTACACACAAATGAACAGTACCTGCAGATGTAATTTGTATTTCTCTACCACCGGTGACAGCATGACAACTTGTGCAGAGATTATACCTTATAGTAATAGAATAGATGAAAAACATCTGAAATTTCAAATTCAAAAAAATGGGGTTTGCAGTATTTTCTGCTAAATATAGAAGACCCTGAGCCATAATTTGACATGTTAATATATCATTCTTAAATTGTACATAAAATTGTCTACGGAAGTGTGACTTGTTAGCTCTGATAAAGACATGTCATCTCTGTAATTCCTACTGACAGTCTTAATTCTTTTAGGATAGTTGCTTGTACATTGTTTGCATAGTAGCTGATGACTGTGTCTGATTAGACAGTGTCTCGGAGCATGCTCGGTTATAAAAACGGAATCAGTCGCTGGATTCCGTCATTTGGTGGATACGGCGCCATAGGCTTCCATTCTAGCAAACGACAGATGGCGAGGGATCACATTACTGTGTCCGTTGTCTCCGGCCCCTGGACAAACAATTTTCGATGGATCCGGCAAATGACGGATGAAACGTGAGGTCATCCGTCGCTAACACAAGTTTATGAGAAAAAACCGGATCCGGCGGCATCAGTCGCCGGATCCGTTTTTTCTTCAAAATTCAACGGATTGCGACTGATGGCAAAAAACTGATGTGTGAAAGGGGCCTTAGTGCGACTACAGTCATCACTATGCGCAGCGGCTGTAATCGCGCTTTGGCACCTTGACAGCCGGCTCTGTACTGATGCAATAGACATGATTTGCAAGAGCAACATCATTATTGTCTGCTCTTTTGCAAGTCTGACATAAGCATGCAACATTCAGCCTCACTTATGATGTGTATTGAAACCGAGCGTACGCTCCCTAGCTTCATCGGTGCACTGCATATGCCCAGAAAAGCATAACATAGCACGCATGAGTGACTGTTTCAAAGAGCCATGGGGGACGTCACAATTCCCCCGCAAATGTGCTTAAGAGATGGGAGGGATGAAAAGTCAGATGAAATCAACACCCCACTAAACTAGTCCCTAGTGTGAATTAAGACTTGACTACAATTCTAGAGCTATCACTAAAGGCCCCTTCACATTAAGCGACGCTGCAGTGATACCGACAACGATCCGGATCGCTGCAGCGTCGCTGTTTGGTCGCTGGAGAGCTGTCACACAGACCGCTCTCCAGCGACCAACGATGCCGGTAACCAGGGTAAACATCGGGTAACTAAGCGCAGGGCCGCGCTTAGTAACCCGATGTTTACCCTGGTTACCATCCTAAAAGTAAAAAAAAACAAACACTAGATACTTACCTAACGCTGTCTGTCCTCCAGCGCTGCGCTCTGCTTCTCTGCTCTCCTCCTGTACTGTCTGTGAGCCGGAAAGCAGAGCGGTGACGTCACCGCTCTGCTTTCCGGCTCCCAGCCAGTACAGGAGGAGAGCAGAGAAGCAGAGCGCAGCGCTGGAGGACAGACAGCGTTAGGTAAGTATCTAGTGTTTGTTTTTTTTTACTTTTAGCATGGTAACCAGGGTAAACATCGGGTTACTAAGCGCGGCCCTGCGCTTAGTTACCCGATGTTTACCCTGGTTACCAGTGAAGACATCGCTGGATCGGTGTCACACACGCCGATCCAGCGATGTCTCCAGGGAGTCCAGCGACGAAATAAAGTTCTGGACTTTATTCAGCGACCAACGATCTCCCAGCAGGGGCCTGATCGTTGGTCGCTGTCACACATAACGATTTCATTAACGATATCGTTGCTACGTCACAAATAGCAACGATATCGTTAACAATATCGTTATGTGTGAAGGTACCTTAATGCTTATGGAGCTTGTTAGAATGTAGAAATAGGGTGCAGTGAAGGCATGGTGGCAGTTTTGAGGGGTCGTACAGTTGACATATTCCATTTTATACCTTTCAAGTCACATTTGTCAGACTTTCAGAATCTGTATTAAATCACGCTATTGAGATACTGTGAAATATAATGAATCATAGTAAAGTTTCTTGGGGTAAGCTCATGGATGGTAACTCGGCATGCATCCTTTGCAAGATAAGATGGATACGCCTTAGGAAGAATGTTAGACAAGCATGGATGAATGTTTTACTACATGTCCAGCCAAGCTGGTTTGTGCAAATAAAGGCAGGGCTAGAGATCAAAGTATAAATCTCATTGAAGATCAATTTGTAATAGTCCCTTTACTTAAAGATGAGAATTGACCATTTAAGAATTAGATGCAACACTGAGTAAGCAATCTCCTTGAACAATCGCTTATGCATTTTAAAGCACCTCTCCTGCATGGTTTTGTTTCTTGTTTTGTGTTTTGTTTTTTAATTTCAGATCTGTAGTGGTGCCATTATTGTAATGTTCCTGACCCGAGGCTTATACTCACCAGCCGCCATCTTCAGCTCTTCCTGGCTCTACTCTTGTCCCACCCCACCATCTTGTGACCACAATTTCTGACTGTCTGGAAGGCAAAGAGTAACTTATGTCACACATTCTCAATGTGAAACTGTGAGAACCTTGTTCTGGATCTCATGGATTTAAATTGAGTTGTGACGTTTGGATCACTCCAGCTAACACTGGAGCAATATAGCAAGTTACAAACTGCTGGAGACCGGCCGAGAGCGGCACTAATGAAAAAAAAAATTGAACAAAAATGAAGATGGAGGCTGGTAAGAGTAATTGCATGGAACTTAGATTAATAGCACCACTCCAGTTCTACAATTTAAAAAAGAACTGGATGCACCATGAGAAAAACGATACATGGAGCGTGCTGGCTGATCAGCTGCCCGGCACCGCAGCTGCATGTATCGTGGCTATGTGACAGGCACAGCACATGCAATGGAGATCCTGTGTGTTGGGCTTTCCATGCATGTGTTGTGTCTGTCACATAGCCACGATACATGCAGCTGCAGAGCTGATCAGCCAGAGCGATCCAAGAAGCCGAGTTCCCTCTGCAGTTTTTGCAGTAAGCGCTATAGCTGGCCGAATAAGCAGGGACCCGAGCAAATTCGCTCATCTCTAGGTGCAAGTAGCCACAGTGGGAATGCAACATTACCAGATGCTCACTAAGTCATTATGCTTCATTACTTTTAATAGATTATTGTGATCTTTCAGAACATGATAAACAGTTCATAGTGTTTAAAGGGATTGTCTAGCAGAGAAAGGTTTTTGTTTTTTTTTGTCAATGACACACAAAGCTTTAACTCTTTGTAACCAGGCCAAAGTTTTCAAATCTGACATGTACCTTTTTGTGGCAATAACTCTGGAATGTTTCAGCATATCCCAAAGTCCAAACCACTGAGGACTCTCAATTCTAAATATTTTTCTATCTACTGGCTAACACGGTACCAAGGTATATATCTTTCCTGTATCAAAATGGAGGATTCCAGAATGTACCGCATCTTTATGGAACTAAAACCACTTCTGAAGAAACGTGCACAAATGGACAGCGGCATTTTTTTTCCTATCTAAATGTAAAAAGGAGAATCTAGTTCCCAAAGGACTCTGGATTACAAACCCAATTCTTCATACCTACAATACCCATTATGCACAGAACCTGTGTCACAGGACTTCTGAGAGATTAAGGAATCACCTTTTGCATGTCTGCTACAGCATAAAGAGCAAAGTCCAAGGACAATTTGAAACCCTGAGGAAGACACTTACAGAAGACACAGAGCAAAAATTACAGCAAAATTACAACAAACTACAGACCCTTCTGATTCATAACAAGATTGCGCCTCAATTCAGGACTCTATACAAACAGATACAAAACAAAGCCAAAACCTGACAACTTGGACAATCACTCCATTCCAGACACAAAAGCATCTAACTGTGTCATTAATCTCTCAGATTATAAACCCAACAAAGTGGAGCTGGCCGTGCTTTCCAGAGGACTCTCATTTTGTCCTACTAAGGCCCTGGATAAAACTGAACTCTGCAGTGATATGGAACATTTTTTCAGGAGACTGCGCCTGAGGGAATATTTCAATGATACAGAAGATTCAGAACCCACCGGGATTGAAGGAAAAGGGATCCTAACAACCAAGAAGAGGTCATACTGGACACCTCCACCTGGACACAACCCTCATTTGGATAAATATTTAGACTCTTTCAGACATTTGATAAAATCCACAATCATAGATACTAACAAGAGACAAGCATCCAACATCAGTGCCCAGGAGAGAAAGGCCAAACAGTCTCTGAAAACCAACAAATAAATCATCATCAAACCTGCTGACAAGGGAGGTGCAATAGTCATGATAAATACATCAGACTATATAAAGGAAGCAAACAGACAACTTATGGACACACGCTACTACAAAAAATTGGAGTTGGATCCTACACAGGACTATTACAACGAACTAAACAAGTTGGTATCTTCTCTGCCTGGCAAATTCACAAGAGCCGATGACCTGATACCAGAAAGTCCAAGAGCAGGGACATTCTGCATGCTTCCCAAAATACACAAATCTGGAAATTCAGGAAGACCAATTATCTCATGTGTGGGCACCCTTACTGAGCAGGTACCTGGATAGGTAGAGGGTATTCTTAAATCCCTGGTAAAGGATACACCCAGCTTCATTCAGGACACAACTGACCTATTAAACAAACTATCAGCAATAGGTCCTCTACCAGAAGGAACCATCCTGGCCACCATGGATGTGGAATCTTTGTACTCCAACATCCCACACCAGGATTGATTAAATGCCTGCAAATTCTTCCTGGAAAACACAGGGACTGATGCAGATTCTGTGGTCAAACTTATAAAATTCATCCTCACCCACAATTACTTTGAATTTGACAACAAGATCTATATACAGAAGACTGGCACATGAATGGGAAGTAAAATGGCTCCACAGTATGCAAATCTTTTCATGGCCAAGCTTGAAAGTGACTTTTTTGTCCTCATGTTCCATCAGGCCTCTGGCCTACTACCGCTACAGTGATGATATTTTAATCATCTGGACGGAGTCTGAGCAACAGCTAAAGACGTTCCATGAACAGTTTAATCAATTTCATCCCACCATCAACTTGACACTCAACTACTCCTGTACTGGAATTAACTTTTTGGACACCAACATTAAGCTGCAGAACAATAAAATAGAGACATCTCTGTATCAGAAGCCAATCGACTCAGTCCCACCATCCAACACAAGAGACGCTCTCACAAATCACTTAACCATCTGCTCACTCTTTCTATCCTCCTTCTCCTAGTCGCTGGAGACATATCTCCAAACCCCGGCCCCCTATCTTATAGCCAGTCAAACCTCCCAATTGCTACACCCAGAAACTCCTCTAACCTTATTAATATTCCCTGCATGCCTTCTGTCTCTTTGAATTGTGCCCTTTGGAATTCTCGCTCTGTGTGTAATAAACTCTCCTTCATTCATGACTTCTTCCTTTCTAATTCTCTTAATCTCCTGGCTCTTACTGAAACCTGGATCCAGCAGTCAGACACCACCGCTGCTGCTGCTCTTTCATATGGTGGACTACACTTTTCTCATACCCCAAGATCAGACAACAGAGCAGGTGGAGGCGTTGGTCTGCTCCTTTCACCCAAATGTACTTTCCAAGTTATCCCCCAAGTACCCTCACTTGTCTTCCCTTCCTTTGAGGTCCATGTGGTCAGACTCTACGTCCCCTTCTCCATGCGAGTGGCGGTGGTGTATCGTCCTCCCGGCCCCTCTCATCAGTTCCTTGATCACTTTGCCACCTGGCTTCCACACTTTCTCTCCTGTGACACCCCCACCCTCATCATGGGTGATTTCAACATCTCCATTGCCTCTCCCCTCTCCCCATCTGCTTCTCACCTTTTATCGCTATCCTCCTCTTTCGGCCTCTCGCAGCATACTAACTCTCCAACACATGAAGATGGAAACTCCCTTGACTTGGTCATCTCCCGGCTTTGCTCAGTGGATGATTTCACAAACTCCCCTCTCCCGCTCTCTGACCACAACCTTCTTTCATTCTCTATCAAGAACTGCCATCCCGCTCAGGTCACCCCCACTTTCCACATTTATAGAAACATCTAGGCCATTAACACCCAGAAACTTATGCAGAGCTTGCAGTCCTCATTGGCCCCAATCTTCTCCATCTCATGTCCTGATTCTGCTCTGAAGCATTACAATGAAACCCTGCAAAGTGCTCTGGATGAAGCTGCTCCTCCTATACATAAAACAACTCGGCACAGACGGCAACAACCGTGGCACACGCTGCAAACACGTTTCCTGCAGCGGTGCTCCAGGTGCGCAGAACGTCTGTGGAGAAAATCTAATCTACCCGAAGATTTCATCCATTATAAGTTCATGCTAAAGACATACAATTCTGCCCTTCACCTCTCCAAACAAACCTACTTCAACACCCTCATCACCTCGCTGTCCAATACCCTAAACGTCTCTTTGACACGTTCCAGTCCCTACTCAACCCAAGAGAGCAGGCCCCAACCACGGATCTCCGTGCTGACGATCTGGCCAATTACTTCAAAGAAAAAATTGACCACATTCGACAGGAAATCATCTCCCAATCTCTTCATACCATGCACTGTCCTCCCTCCCCCACTGCATCTAGTTCACTCTCTGACTTTGAAGCAGTTACAGAAGAAGAAGAAGTAAGCAGGCTCCTTGCATCTTCTCGCCCGACCACTTGCACCAGTGACCCCATTCCGTCACATCTCCTCCAGTCCCTTTCCCCGGCTGTCACCTCTCACCTAACAAAAATATTCAACCTTTCCCTCACTTCCAGTATTTTTCCCTCCTCGTTTAAGCATGCCATCATACATCCATTACTTAAAAGACCATCCCTCGATCAAATCTGTGCCACTAATTATAGACCTGTCTCTAATCTTCCCTTCATCTCTAAACTCCTCGAACGCCTGGTCCACTCCCGTCTTACCCGCTATCTCTGATAACTCTCTTCTCGACCCTCTTCAATCTGGCTTCCGCTCTTTACACTCTACTGAAACTGCCCTCACTAAAGTCTCTAATGACCTACTAACCGCTAAATCTAATGGTCACTACTCCATGCTAATTCTCTTGGATCTCTCTGCAGCATTCGATACTGTGGATCATCAGCTCCTCCTCACTATGCTCCGCTCCATCGGCCTCAAGGACACCGTTCTCTCCTGGTTCTCCTCCTATCTCTCTGACCGATCCTTCACTGTATGTTTTGCTGGTTCCTCCTCCTCTCACCTTCCCCTTACTGTTGGGGTTCCTCAAGGATCAGTCCTAGGCCCCCTCCTCTTCTCGTTGTATACTGCCCCTATTGGACAAACAATCAGTAGATTTGGTTTCCAGTACCATCTCTATGCTGACGACACCCAATTATACACTTCTTCTCCTGATATCACACCGACCTTTTTAGAAAACACCAGTGATTGTCTTACCGCTGTCTCTAACATCATGTCCTCCCTCTATCTGAAACTAAACCTGTCAAAAACTGAACTCCTCGTGTTCTCTCCCTCTACTAACCTACCTTTGCCTGACATTGCCATCTCCGTGTGCGGTTCCACCATTACTCCAAAGCAACATGCCCGCTGCCTTGGGGTCATCCTTGATTCTCACCTTTTATTCACCCCCCACATCCGATCACTGGCTCGCTCTTCTTACCTGCATCTCAAAAACATTTCTAGAATTCGCCCTTTTCTTACTTTCGACTCTGCAAAAACTCTTACTGTTTCACTTATTCATTCACGTCTGGACTATTGTAACTCTCTACTAATCGGCCTCCCTCTTACCAAACTTTCCCCGCTCCAATCTGTCCTGAATGCTGCTGCCAGGATCATATTCCTCACCAACCGTTACACCGATGCCTCTACCTTGTGCCAGTCATTACACTGGCTACCCATCCACTCCAGAATCCAGTACAAAACTACTACCCTCATCCACAAAGCACTCCATGGCTCAGCACCACCCTACATCTCCTCCCTGGTATCAGTCTACCACCCTACCCGTGCACTCCGCTCCGCTAATGACCTCAGGTTAGCATCCTCAATAATCAGAACCTCCCACTCCCGTCTCCAAGACTTTACACGTGCTGCGATTAATCCCCAATCCCCACAGTTTTAAGCGTACCCTAAAAACTCATTTGTTCAGACTGGCCTACCGCCTCAATGCATTAACCTAACGATCCCTGTGTGGCCTATTTATAAAAAAAAAAAAAAAAAAAAAAAAAAAACAGGTTCCTCGCATCATGTTCTCATTCACTTTATGCAGTTAATAGCCCTCTGTGTCTGTACTGCTACATACTTAGGCAGTTAAGTGGTTCATGCAGCTTTACATGAACACCCGAGCCTTACACTATGGCCGGTCCGAATAACTAAAGCAATTGTTACCATCCACCTCTCGTGTCTCCCCTTTTCCTCATAGTTTGTAAGCTTGCGAGCAGGGCCCTCATTCCTCCTGGTATCTGTTTTGAACTGTATTTCTGTTATGCTGTAATGTCTATTGTCTGTTCAAGTCCCCTCTATAATTTGTAAAGCGCTGCGGAATATGTTGGCGCTATATAAATAAAAATTATTATTATTATAATCGACTGTCCAACATACTGTAAATGGGACAGTTTCCATCCAAAACACATAAAAATCTCTATTGTCTACAGCCAAGCCATCAGATGCGACACCTTGGTTGCCTCAGAAAGACCTTTTTGAATCAGGGCTACCATCCAAGAACAATTGAAAACCAGATTACAAGAGCCACCAGAATATCAAGGAATCACCTGCTACATTGCAAAGCTAAAGAAAAAAATAACCGGGTGCCTCTAATAGTCACTTGCAATCCAAATATGGAGATGCTAAGGGGAGCTGCACGGAAATTACAACCTTTACTACAGAAAGATGCCGGCTTACATTCCATTTTCCCAGACCCCCCACTACTGTGTTTTAGGCAGCCCCCAACTCTAAGAAGCATCATTGTCAAAAGCTCCCTGTCCTCCCCAACAGCTGCAGGTAAATTTCCTTGCAATAAAAAAAAAAGTAAAACCAGTCCATTTATAATGTCCACGGACAAGATAAAGATCCGCAATTCACATCAGGACTACAATATCCCAGGCACTTTCAGCTTCTAATGTGGTATACCTAATTATTTGTACTAAATGTCCAACTGGGGATCTGTATGTGGGGGGACAGGGCAAAAACTGAGGACAAGGATGAATTATCACCGCCACACAATAAGAGAAAAAAGAATGGATCTACCTGTGGCTATACATTTGTCTTTCCAATCATAACATTATGGACATGTAGTTACTTGTTTTAAAAGGTAACTTCAAATCTCAGAGAGACAGAAGCGTCTGTGAATATAAGCTCATGATGACCTTTGACAGTCTTAGTGCAGGAATGAATGTGTTGCATGGATTTTTGTCTTTTTGGATCAACTAAGGAATTTGCCCTTCAGACCATGTGGGGTCATCACAAAAGAACCAGACCCCAATCAGAGGACAATAAAAATGTAGCAGCAACTTTTACTTTTTTTCTAAGACATTTACAAACTTAATATTTTTAGGGACCTATTCAGACTTACACTGACTTTGGGGTTCCTATATATTGGTAGAACCCTGTAACGTTATACCAGTTTAAAAACTGCACACCTCGAAATATTCAAAATTGCTTTCGAACAGTTTATTAACCTTCATGCAATGTAGCATGACAGATTATTTTTTTTCTTATTTTTACTACCTAAATGTTGCTAATTTTTCAGCAGGTGAGTATAGTTAGTTGGCCAATATTTGACCACAAATTGCCTTGGCAAGTCTCAAGACCACACAATTGGGATCTCAAGGTGTCAGAGGAGTCAAAGAGAGAACCCACACAGTCTGTTAATTATCTAGATAGTCACCTTTGACAGAAACATCTAAGGGGTTCAACGACCATGGTCAATGACTACACCAATCGTGGCTGATGCAGCAGGGTGTCAGTCATAGTGGAAGATGCTGCATTTTCACATCACATGTTGGGGGATGCTACTCTCCTATGTCCCAGACTTAAGGGGTTAAGTAGTGATACTCTCCCTCACTTACCTCCTGCTTTGTGTTCTTTGTGTTAATTGAGTCTCCTTTGGATCCTTCTTTCTCATCAGAAACGCCTGATAAGCTGAACCCACTCACTATTGCTGATGACCATTATTGTGGGGTGTTTTTTAAAAAACCAAACAAGTAAGCTAATATTCACACTGGACAATGGGCAGCTCATTTAATAATCATATAAAGCTGTATAATTGGTCACACTATACCTTTGGTAGACCTCCAGCTTTGTCTCGAACCTAAATGTTGTAATAAAAATTAGGTATTTCTGACTCTTTTCTTGTTTTCATTTAGTTTATGTGAATTTAGTTTTATGTGCACTGAGGTATTTGTTGTTTTTTTTTTTTTTGTTTTTTTTAAGAAAACAAATGTTAAAGTGAACAATTTGCAAACCACCTCTATAACTTGTAAATCATATATGAATGCATTTCAGCCTGGTGGTAATTAAAATGAGAACTTCTCTAGTTAGTTTTTTTTTTTTTGTGAATGTGTAATGCTTTTTATTGCCTTCGTCAATAACTTGTTTATCATGCAAATTATGCAAATCAGATTATTGGCAGTCTGCCAGCTCATAATCATACCAATGTTTGAAATATTAGTTTAAAAGGGTGTATTTCATTGGCATTAAATATTCATGTATGCACTCATAATCCTCCAGATTTGTTTTAAAGTAATGACATGCTTTCATTTTTTTTTCACTTTTTTTGTGTGCAAGGTATCAGTAACAATCTGAAATAAGTTTTAAAGCCAATACTTTTGTTTGAGTATGGAAGGAACTAATGCCGAGTGCTCCATGTTAATGTGTCTCTAAGGCCGGCTTCACACTCAGCGTATGAAAATACGGTCCGTATATTACGGCCGTAATACGCTGAAAAGTCCCGAAAATAGTGGTCCGTAGCTCCTCCGTAGGCAGGGTGTGTCAGCGTTTTTTGCGCATGGCATCCTCCGTATGTAATCCGTATGGCATCCGTACTGCGTGGTTTTCTCGCAGGCTTGCAAAACCAACATACCGCTATAGAAGTGATCCATGTGTCCCAAAAAGAAAAAAAAATATATATATACTGTCTATATATGTCAGTAGACACATATATGTATATATATATTAATATTTTTTCCAGCACTATACAGCTTGAAAGCCGGTAACTCAATTACCGGCTTTTTCTTTCTCCTTCCTAAAACCCGACATGATTTGAGACATGGTTTACATACAGTAAACCATGTCTTCTCTCCATTTTTTTTGCAGATTCCACACTACTAATGTCAGTAGTGTGTATCTGCAAAATTTGGCCGTTCTAGCTCTTAAAATAAAGGGTTAAATGGCGGGAAAAATTGGCGAGGGCTCCCGCGCAATTTTCTCCGCCAGAGTAGTAAAGCCAGTGACTGTGGGCAGATATTAATAGCCTGGTTATTGGCCCCCCCCTGGCTAAAAATATCTGCCCCCAGCCACCCCAGAAAAGGCACATCTGTAAGATGCGCCTATTCTGGCACTTGGCCACTCTCTTCCCATCCCCGTGTAGTGGTGGGATATGGGGTAATGAAGGGTTAATGCCACCTTGCTATTGTAAGGTGACATTAAGCCTAATTAATAATGGAGAGGCGTCAATTATGACACCTATCCATTATTAATCCAATTGTAGTAAAGGGTTAAATAAAACACAAACACATTATTTAAAATTATTTTAATGAAATAAAAACAATGGTTGTTGGAGTATTTTATTCTACGCCCAATCCAGTCACTGAAGACCCTCGTTCTGTAAGTAAAAAAACATAATAAACCAACAATATACTTACCCTCCGCAGATCTGTAACGTCCAACGATGTAAATCCTTCTGAAGGGGTTAAAACATTTTGCAGCAAGGAGTTCCGCTAATGCAGGCTGCTCCTTGCTGCAAAACCCCGGGGAATGAGGCTAAATATAGATCAATGATCTATATTTAGCTTCATTTGCGGTGAGGCGCCCTCTGCTGGATGTTCATAGATCGTGGGAACTTTCCTAGAAAGTTTAGATCATTTAGTATATTGTTGGTTTATTATGTTTTTTTACTTACAGAACGAGGGTCTTCAGTGACTGGATTGGGCGTAGAATAAAATACTCCAACAACCATTGTTTTTATTTCATTAAAATAATTTTAAATAATGTGTTTGTGTTTTATTTAACCCTTTACTACAATTGGATTAATAATGGATAGGTGTCATAATTGACACCTCCATTATTAATTAGGCTTAATGTCACCTTACAATAGCAAGGTGGCATTAACCCTTCATTACCCCATATCCCACCGCTACACGGGAATGGGAAGAGAGTGGCCAAGTGCCAGAAAAGGCGCATCTTACAGATGTGCCTTTTCTGGGGTGGCTGGGGGCAGATGTTTTTAGCCGGGGGGGGGGGCAATAACCATGGACCCTCTCCAGGCTATTAATATCTGCCCTCAGTCACTGGCTTTACTACTCTGGCGGAGAAAATTGCGCGGGAGCCCACGTCAATTTTTTCCGCCATTTAACCCTTTATTTTAAGAGCTAGAACGGCCAAATTTTGCAGATACACACTACTGACATTAGTAGTGTGGAATCTGCAAAAAAAATGGAGAGAAGACATGGTTTACTGTATGTAAACCATGTCTCAAATCATGTCGGGTTTAGGAAGGAGAAAGAAAAAGCCGGTAATTGAATTACCGGCTTTCAAGCTGTATAGCGCTGGAATAAATATTAATATATATACATATATGTGTATCACTGACATATATATATATATATATATATATATATATATATATATATATATATATATATATATATATATATATATATATATATATATATATATATATATAGATACCTATTCTATGTGTACACATTTATTCTACCTATTGGACTGTAAGCTGTCAGTGTGATTTTACTGTACACCGCACTGAATTGCCGGCTTTTCTCTCTAACAGCGCTGCGTATTTCTCGCAAGTCACACTGCTTGTCCGTGTGTAATCCGTATTTTTCACGCTTCCATAGACTTTCATTGGCGTATTTCTTGCACAGTACGGTGACAAACGCAGCATGCTGCGATTTTGTACGGCCGTAGAAAGCCGTATAATACTGATCAGTAAAATACGGCAGATAGGAGCAGGGGCATAGAGAATAATTGTGCCGTATTTTTTGCAAGTTTTACGGACGTAGTTTCTGCGCTCTTACGTCCGTAAAACTCGCAAGTGTGAAGCCGGCCTAAAGGTACCGTCACACTAAGCGACGCTGCAGCGATACCGACAACGATGTCGATCGCTGCAGCGTTGCTGTTTGGTCGCTGGAGAGTTGTCACACAGACAGCTCTCCAGCGACCAACGATCCCGAGGTCCCCGGTAACCAGGGTAAACATCGGGTTACTAAGCGCAGGGCCGCGCTTAGTAACCCGATGTTTACCCTGGTTACCAGCGTAAACGTTAAATAAAACAAACACTACATACTTACCTTCAGCTGTCTGTCCCCGGCGCTGTGCTTCTCTGCACTCCTCCTGCATCCTGTGTCAGCGCCGGCCAGCCGGAAAGCAGAGCGGTGACGTCACCGCTGTGCTTTCCGGCTGACCGGCGCTGACAGTGCAGAGGAAAGCACAGCGCCGGTCAGCCGGAAAGCACAGCGGTGACGTCACCGCTCTGCTTTCCGGCTGGCCGGCGCTGACACAGGATGCAGGAGGAGTGCAGAGAAGCACAGCACCGGGGACAGACAGCTGAAGGTAAGTATGTAGTGTTTGTTTTTTTTAACGTTTACGCTGGTAACCAGGGTAAACATCGGGTTACTAAGCGCGGCCCTGCGCTTAGTAACCCGATGTTTACCCTTGTTACCAGTGAAGACATCGTTGGATCGGCGTCACACGCCGATCCAGCGATGTCAGCGGGAAGTCCAGCGACGAAATAAAGTTCTGGACTTTCCTCAGCGACCAACGATCTCCCAGCAGGGGCCTGATCGTTGGTCGCTGTCACACATAACGATTTCCTTAACGATATCGTTGCTACGTCACAAAAAGCAGCGATATCGTTCAGTGTGACGGTACCTTAAGCGAATGACAATTGATCTATGTTAACGTGTCTTTATGCAAAAAAAGTCTTATTGTGGACATAGGCATATCTAGAATACTTGCATTAATTTTCTTGCTTGTTTTTTTATGTAATGGGAATAACTGATATTTAGTAAGTGTGTTATATGTTGCTTGCTTGGTTTTAATATGGCAAGTAATCTCTATCATCTGGCTCTTATTTTTATTAAGTACAGGTGACTTTTTGTTTCGTGCCCATATCTATTATATAACCATTTCAGTTTTTATTCTAGGGTTCTTTTTAATCTCCAGACTCCAGATATTTACAGCCACTGTAATACACTTAAGTAACACAAAGTAGGCAGGAGATTATAAATTACATGTCTAGTCCAGTCTCTTTGGGATCTTACTTAAATGCATGAATTTTTTACTAAAAACATTTTAGCAGTATAGCTTTATTCAATAGTTCACACTGTTTATCTTCTATGTATCATTGTGTGTGGCCAAATGCAGAATAAGTTAACAGTTCAGCATTGATCTGGTCATAAAGCCATAAGCCTAATAGGCATAACTCTTAAAGTGGTTATCCACCAACCAAACAACCCCTCTCAATCACCATTTTGTTAAAGTAAAATCGGTATATTCCGCTCCGGCACGTGTACATTACCAGTGATGCCGGCACCAGGTCTCCCGGGACCTCACTCGAGCCCTACAGCGAATCAGCGGTCGCTTCACTCTCACTTCCTTTGGATTAAACTGACACCCAGATATTAGCTACGTCTGATGGCTACTGGTAATTGGCTGCAGAGCCCCCATGACATTGGGGAAGCAGGCGCCGACAACGCCAGTATGGCATCAGAGGTGAGTATAGCTTTCATATGGGGGAAATATGGTGATTAAGAAGAGGTTGTCCTAGTAGTGGACCACCTCTTTAACCGGTCTGCTTCTCTAAATAGCACCTCTCCACTTAAGTTCCCACTGCTTCACAACTCTGCCAGAAAACATCCCCGGCACTGCGTGTGAGTGGCATACTTGATATCTTTTAATCCAATGCTGTTTTGACCAACTATTAATATTTAAGGCGCGTAAAATGTGAATGAAATGCATTAAGAAACTTTAAGCCATTTTAAGAGTTTTCCAAATTGTTTTACCCTAATAATATTTTTACACCTCTTATTATATCAGTTTATTGTGCTGCCAAAATGGAAATTAACTACTTTATTGTAATATTTATGTTACCAGTAGTTTGTATTTTACTGCTAGATGTCTTGCCGTGCTGCAGTCATCCTCATTTCTGGGAGGATCTCAGAATTTTAATGCTCTGTTTCCAGCTGGATGTATTATCCTATAACTTTATAAACACAGGTTGATTAAGACCCTTTGTACACTACATATTTAATATAAATCAATAAAGGAATGATATTCAGTAATCCCGGCGTGTTAGCATTTCATTTCTAGAAGTCAGAAGCCTCAGTAATCACATTACTTAGGAATTAATATTCGCGCTTCTCAAACTGGCTGCTTGGCAAAAAATAGACAGCTATTTATTCAGATGGAATAACAAGTTTCTGGCTGAAGTAAATTAGGAAAAACTGTTATCAATGGATTTAGAGTTCAGTGTCACAAGGAGATGGTTCCCTCATCCTGAATTTAATGTTAAACTCAGAAGTGTTTGCAGACACAACAGGAAACATCTATCCTTTTATTATCCTTATACACGGGAATCCCGAAGGTCCGAAGACCCACCTTTTAAAATATACTTGTTATATGATCTCTCATTTTTTGAAGGAAATCTCCTTTTGACATGTAAAAAAAATCGGAATGTCAGAATCAGTTAATTTCCAGGACATTGATGAATCTCATCATATCTGGTGGCCATTTCAGAGCAACTTCCCATTGTGGAGAACATGTGGGGCACCATTGTATCATAGTTTTATAGTCACAAAACTTTTCTTTTGCTAACTGATTACATAGGATAATGTTGAAATAACTACCGTATATACTCGTGTATAAGCCAAGTTTTTCAGCATATTTTTGTGCTGAAAATGCCCCCCCTCCCCCTCGGCTTATCCACGAGTCATTGTCCCAGCAGGGGAGGGAGAGCGGTGGGTCAAAGGAGGCAGGAGCCTGCAGCTAAATCCTGTGCCTGCTGCTTAACAGAAATGAATATTCACTGCGCTGGCAATGAATATTAATTTCACTTATAGCGAGCATAGTAACAGCCACATCCACCAGATTCCAGCCTTTAACAGCTATCACGGGTGCCCGCTCATTAAGGTAATGAATATTTACCTCTCTCTACTCCCATAGGCATGGAGAGAGATGAATATTCATTCCCGTAATGAGCTGGGGCACGTGAGCACTCTGCTGCAGGAGCTGCTGGCACCAGAGCGAGATGCTACGAGGGCGCACAGGGAAGGTAAGTCGGATGTTTTTTTTAATGCTTTTTTCATAGGGGCAACACATGCAAAGATAGGGATGAGGAACCATGCATACAAAGATGTGGATGAGAAACCATGCATACAAGGATGGAAATAAGGAACCATTCATACAAGGATGGGAATAAGGAGCCATGCATGCAAGGATGGCATGCATACAAGGATGGGAATAAGGAACCATGCAGACAAGGATGGGAATAAGGAGCCATGGAGACATGGATGGGGATAAGGAGCCATGCAGAGACGGAGGGGGATGAGGAACCATGCATAACAGGAAGGGAATGAAGGGACCATGTAAACCCAGTTTATACTTGAGTCAATAAGTTTTCCCAGTTTTTTGTGGCAAAATTAGGTTCCTCAGATTATGCTTGGGTAGGCTTATACACTAGTATATATGGTACATCTTTAATTATAATAATAATAATAATCTTTCCAGGTGTTTCTGAAATATAGACTGATCTTACAGAATTGTCCTTGATTGCTACATACCGTATTTTTCGGACTATAAGACGCACCGAATTATAACATGCACCCAGATTTTAGAGGTGGAAAATAGGGAAAAAGTATTTGAAGCAAAAAAGGTGGTAAAGCATTTAATAACATAAACATACTATTATATGTGTTGTTATTATATATAATAGTATGTTATTATGTTGGAAGCTGCGGGTAGAAGATGGTGCTGCGGGACCAGTGTGGTGTCTGTAAAGTACTGTATGAAGACGCTGGAGGGTGAGTGTAAGAATGGGGGCACAGGGCTTATATTTAAAGCTCCGCTCCAGCACTGAAAAATAACACTGGAGTGCAGCTTTGAGATCCCATTGGGAGAACTATAACTCCCAGCATGTCATGCAGATCCTATGGCATTTTGGGAGTTATAGTTAACCACAGAAGTGGCAGAGTGCTTTATTGTGTGTTGTAGTGACTAACCTTTTAATTGTGGCAGCCAGCCACACTGTGGTGAGGTAAAATGTTGGAGCATCCCATCCCATGACACCACAGAGTGCTCCCTCTTGTTGCCTCTCCACAGCACAGGAGTAAGCTTGCAGATTGTAGTGTGGTGTCTGCAGGACCTGTGATGACATCAGAAGAGGGAGGGCTCTGTGCTGCCATGTGATGCTCCCGCCCTCTTAAGGACATCACACAGGTCCTTGTGCTGGAGCACTCAGCACCCAGCACAGCCCTGGCAGGCAGGTATGCAGCCATCTTGTCTCCCCTGGCCCCTGGTGCTGCCCCCTCCTTCACCAGACACACAGGTCTCCCCAGCTGCTGCAGGAATCCAGCACTGGGGAAACCATGTGTGTCCCTGTGAAGGAGAATTCATTTGCTGCTCTGGACTCACTGCTCAGCTGACAGGTGGGCAGGGAAGCAGCTAATGAATATTCACTGCACTTTAATGATCGGGACCATGTGGTTTCCCCAACCCTGATTCCAGAAGCCTGGCAGGCACATTTGTCTGCCTCCTGCCTCCCAGTGCAATCCCTCTTGCTGCTGCCACTCCCCACGTTACATCCCTACCATAAGACACACCCACACTTTCCTCCAAAATTTGGAGCAAAAAAAAGTGTCTTATGGTCAGAAAAATACGGTAATACATTTCACAATTATGCACTGAATTGCCTTTTTAGGCAGCTGAAAATAATTATTGTAACATGATTTTGCCATTAAAGGGGTATTCTCAAGTTTGAAAGTAATCCCCGATCCATTTAAAAGGGGAAAAATTCATGATCGCTAGTGTCTGATGCTTGGGACCCCATTGATTCTGAAAACTGAATTTCTGAAGAGGCATGTGTGAATGGATCAGTAGTGAATTATGCACACTGTCTCTCCACTCATTCTTAGTGGGCCCACTGGAAACAGCCAAATACTGCCGCACCAGTCTGGGATGGGAGTCCTATCATCACCCTACAGTGTCAGACCACCCCTCTTCCCAGCCCAGTGTTGGCAGAATTGCACGACTCCTGCTGCTTGCTACACTCCTGGTAAGGACATCTGGACTATAAGACACATCCCCATTCCCCGCCTCCATTATATCTAAAAATATATATTTATACTGGTATATGTTTTTGCTTGAATACATGGTTGATGATGAAATGGTATTTACTGTGCTCACTGAAGATCTCCAGGATTTTGACAACACTGGAGGTGAAAAGCTACTTGAAGGACATTGTGCCGTGCCGCTCATGACAATGCATGCAAGGGAAGAATGATTTGTCCTCTTAAGTGTAAGAGTGATTCAAGTACTTTGGAATAAACTAACTAGGAAAGAGGTGTTGAAAGGTAGACATAATTAACATTTAAGAGTACATAAGAGACTTTCACATGCTTTGACATCATTATTTTACAAAGAAAGTCATATTGGAGGGTATAGCTTGCAAATAATTAAATACAAGGTGGTCATAAATCAAGACAATTATTTTTCCCAGTGAAATGTACCACACTATGGATAAGCCTCCAAAGGGCATTGAGATGCATAACCTGCATATGGTTCACAAGAACCTGGCATTACTTGAAATATATGTGGAGACGACTACAGTGTCCTTTGCCCCACCAAAGAAACAGAACATTAAATAATGGGGACAAATTTTAAAGCAAGTGCTAAAAAATGAAGTTGACATCTGCTGTTGTGCCTAGTGGTATATATGCGGAATTCTAATATCTAATGCGACAAGAGGTAAAGAAGTGATAAATCGGGCAGAGAGATGATAATGAAGTTGCCGGCATCTGTTAGATGTCTCTGAAAGGGTGAGGATGCTCGTTAATTATCACAGTGGCTGTGTTTGGATACTGAGTGACAATTCTGTAAAATAGATCTGAAATTACATTAAAGTATTAGATTTAAATAAATAATTGGCGGTTGAATGACAGCTTTCTGTGTATCCCGTACATTGGCGGAAAGCTGATAATCAGTGGCAAGATTACACAGGAAGGAGGAATAGTCCTGTAGTGATAATCTCCTGCTGATAAAACACGATTTTATTGAAACTGCAACACAGTCTAGTGAGTGACACATCGTTGGATTCAGTGTCTCTGTCTCTATATCTTGCTGCACACACATTAAATGGCAAAAATTTTCTGATATATTTATTTTAATAGTGAGTAAAAAATGTTCCTTACTTTTTAAATGAATGTGTGTGATATGCCCCAGACCCACCGTAAGTGGGACAGTTACATCGCCTGAAATATTTTGCAGTGATATCTGTCTTGTCTTACAAGTTAAACCTACCGTATATACTCGAGTATAAGCCGACCCCCCCCCCCCCCTAATTTTGCCACAAAAAACTGGGAAAACTTATTGACTCGAGTATAAGCCTAGGGTGGGAAATGTAGCAGCTACCGGTAAATTTCAAAAATAAAAATAGATACCAATAAAAGTAAAATTAATTGAGCCATCAGTAATTTAAGTGTTTTTGAATATCCATATTGAATCAGGAGCCCCATGTAATGTTCCATAAAGTTTATGA
Organism: Ranitomeya imitator; assembly: GCF_032444005.1. Taxonomy (NCBI): domain Eukaryota; kingdom Metazoa; phylum Chordata; class Amphibia; order Anura; family Dendrobatidae; genus Ranitomeya; species Ranitomeya imitator. Next base: position 343,339,526 of record NC_091285.1, on the reverse strand, counting down.
TGGCCCCATAAGATGCTCCATATTAAAATATGCCCCTTATAATGCTGCATAAATGTTGATTATGACCCCATAAGATGCTCCATACAGACATTTGCCCCTTATAATGCTCCAAAAATGTGGATTATGGCCCCATAAGATGCTCCATACAGATAATTGCCCCATATAATGCTGCACATGGCCCCATAAGATGCTCCATACAGATAATTGCCCCATATAATGCTGCACATGGCCCCATAAGATGCTCCATACAGATGCTTGCCCCATATAATGCTGCACATGGCCACATAAGATGCTCCATACAGATAATTGCCCCATATAATGCTGCACATGGCCCCATAAGATGCTCCATACAGATACTTGCCCCATATAATGCTGCACATGGCCACATAAGATGCACCATACAGATACTTGCCCCATATAATGCTGCACATGGCCACATAAGATGCACCATACAGATACTTGCCCCATATAATGCTGCACATGGCCCCATAAGATGCTCCATACAGATATTTCCCCCATATAATACTGCACATAGCCACATAAGATGCTCCAGATGGAGATAGAGATACTTGCCCCCATATAATGCTGCACATGGCCCCATACAGATGTCCCATACAGATATTTGACCCCATATCATGCTGCACATGGCCACATAAGATGCTCTATACAGATATTTGCCCCATATGCTGTTGTTGCGATTAAAAAAAATAAAAAAGATTGCATACTCACCTCTCAGGCCCCTGGCACTTGCTATACTCACCTTTCCCATTCCACCGCTGACCGCCGCTGTTTTTTCCCATCCTCTGCACCGCCACCGACGTTCAGGAAATCGCACTAATCGCGTCACCGCGCCCTCTGACCTGAGCGTCACTGCAGAAGACACAGCGGCGCCGACGGTGGAACGAGGAGCAGGTGAATATCGCTTACTGCCCCCGTCATACTTACCTGCTTCTGCCGCCGTCGCTGCACATCTGTTCCCCGGCGCCGCATTTTCTTCCTGTAGTGAGCGGTCACCCTATGGGGGTGGAACTGCATATTCATTACTGTAATGAGCGGTACCATGTGACCGTCACCGCTCACTACAGGAAAAGCTGGGGAGCCAGGGACCTACAGGGACCGCGCCAGGAGCAGGTGAGTATAATTAGACAGCCCCCGCTCCCCCGACCCCTGGGTATGACTCGAGTATAAGCCGAGAGGGGGACTTTAAGCCCCAAAAAGTGGGCTGAAAATTTCAGCTTATACTCGAGTATATACGGTAATTACATTCCTTACTTTGTCATTTGTCTCTTGGGCAATAAACGCTGCACCCCTTTTTAACTGTTTCCTTACAGCTGTATACTAAGGACAGTACTTAGAGCCGTTTATACTATGGCACAATGGTCTGTCCGTATGAATCAAAGGTTCTCCTTGGGATTAATTCTGTGTCCCCCATAAATAATGATTCTGGGGGAAACATCTTCATAAAATGATGGGGCATTCCACAGTTTTTTATCTCTCATATTCTATGTGAAATCAGAGACATATTGGGATACAGTATGGATCATTAGGCTTCCATGGGTACCAGTTTGTGCTTTCTTGCAAATCTGAGCTTGTATAGGACATACTGTAGTGCGCATCAGCTACATTTATTAAGGCACATTTGGTTTTTAAAGTTTTTGTGCAATTCGCGCTGTCACATTTTTTTAACACTGTTTTTCTTCTATACAATCACTAGTGATCAAAATGGGATTATTCAGTTTCTAAAAACAAAGCCTTATGGGCCATCTTATTACAGTGTACATATATATGATTGGACAGTGCAGGGATCTCTAGAATGACCTATTTTACACCTAAGCCTGCAGCAGTGACAAAGGGTCATCATCTAGGTCTAGAAGAAAGAAGGTTTACTCATAATTAGTGATGAGCGAGTGTACCGTACTTGTTGTTCGGGTGACCTCTGAGTAATGAGTGATTCAATGACGGTCTGGATGGCTTTCTTGAAAAATATAATATTACAGGTTATGGGTACTAGATTCTGTGATGGAAGTTCCAGGAAACTAGTCTGATTGCCGTATGTGGAGTCTGGAAGGAATTTTTTTTCCCTGATATGGGTCAATTAACATCTACCTCAAGGGGTTTTTGCCTTCCTCTGATTCAACATATAAGGTATAGCTAAAACTTGATGGACTGATGTTTATCTTCAGTCTTAAAAACTATGAAATGCTAGTTTTAATAAATGTGTGCCTGTGTGTTGTTAGTTATCCATGCAAAATATGTATTACTTATGCACAAAGATAAAAGCATGCAGGTTGGGGCATTTTTGAGCATCACAGTGAGGCGGAATATTAATGTACCACCATAGGTCATTTGTGTCCACCGCCCGCTCTACTCAGAATACTTCAGTGTCGTCCGCCTATTCTGATCACGGTGTTCCCCAGCAATCCTGCATCTCTCATCTATTCTGTGAATGTGTGATGAATGCTTTTGTTGGTATCACTCTTCGTGCGTATAGTAGCTCTGTAAAAGGGCAGAATGTTATCCATCCCTACAATCTTTTTACTAAGACACGTGGAACAGTTACAAATCGTCATTTTACTTATGGAGTTTCCCTGCTTGATATACAGTTATAATTAGTCTTCTTAGCAGCATTGATATGCATAATTTATCTCTAAGGAAACGTAGTGGCTTGTTATGGAGGAAAAATATGACTGCAAAATGTTAAAACTGCTGAGAAATGTGTTTAACGGCTCTTGCTTAAGCCTTATACATTTTTATATTAGAGCTATCATTTCCTTTCACTCTTGTATAATGTTATTATCATAAACTGCTGCATAAGTATTTTATGAAAAAAAATATTTTTTGGTTGATAGATGACAATAATTACATTTGCCTGTTCATTCATTATGTGCAAATGCTTATTTCTAGTGAGTTGGAAAATTTAAATTTAGAATTATTGCTATCCAAATTACCTTTATCTGCGAAAGTGCATCTGCTCACAATTACTTATAAGAAGGAAAAATGAATTAATTCAGCTTCTGCCATTGCTTTTCTTGATCAATATAACTGGCGAGCAATGCTCATAATTTATGGGGCCATTATTCATCATTGTTTAAATGCTACTGACTCTCGGATGCTTACCGGGCTTATTAAAGCTTTCAGCTGCAGTCATGATATGTAAATCCAGTTATCAGACTTCATTATGACTTTCTTTATATGTTTCAAAGTAGGAGCAATCTGTCCTTCCTGAGAAAGTTATCAAAGCTGCATATGTCCAGGCACGACTCCATTAGGACCAAAGTAAGGTTGTCATAATGGTCTGCTGAATGAACGGTAGACCGCTATCTCCTCGCCTCATCCATACACGTGAGTGCTTGGCTTGGCCAAGTGTTCCTGTGTTTGTATTTGGATGAAAGGTGAATTTCACTGGCAGATTTCTTTAACAGAACCTTGTCACCCCTGAAAATATAGTGATCAGATGAAGACCTCTCTCCCAAAATCTGGGAGATTACGAAGACCTCATACACAGCAGTTGTGCAGCCGGTCCCACCAAAAATGTCAAGTTCATCTAAATTTTTTATAATGTATATGGAGGCCTTTCAGCTTTGGTACCAAATAAACAACATGGAAAAGGTGTTACTAAAGTTGTGCTGAATAATGAGAATCAAATCCCAGCCATCTCCAAAACCATTTATGACACTCCTATGTTTAGAGAAGAATAGGTTTATTGATTTTCCACATCTGAGGTTCAAAAAAGACATACTGTATTTTCTGGCGTATAAGACTACTTTTTAACCCTTGAAAATCTTCTCAAAAGTCGGGTATCGTTATATACGCCAGGTGTCGTCTTATAGGGCAGGTGGGGAGTAATCTGCGGTCGCCGCATATTGTGGGGGGAGCAGTCCCAACGACGAGGTGAGGGGGCACCTCACCGGGAAGGTGTAAGTGAGGCAGAGAAGGAGATAATAGGATACAAGGTTGAGCCATATTAGTGAAAGAGGAGTGTTTTTCTAGGCACAGCACCGCTCTCTTTCTCTTACTGTATTTGCATAACCCTGGCATCCCAGACACTGACAGTTTGCTTCACTTACACCTTCCTGGTGAGGCACTCCCTCACCTTGTCATCGGGACCACTCCCCCCCTCTATATACTTCGACCGCAGATTGCTCCACACCCACCCTATGAGACGACACCCGGCATATAAGACAACCCCCGACTTTTGAGAAGATTTTATATTTTAACTCGAAAAGTTGGGGGTCGTCTTATATGCCCAGTCGTCTTATACGCCGGAAAATACGGTATCTCTAGTATGTAATATTCCTAAATACTGTATAATGGCAGAGATGTATTAAGTGTCTGATAAGATGCATTCCTTTTGAATCAGCAGAGATGTCACAAACTGCAAGAAATTTATGAAAACGTTTCATGTAGTAGTATATTTCCCGCACATCTCAATCTGCAAGTTAGTCACATTACTTATTCCTGTGCCACCTCTAGGCTGCTTTGGAACACACATTTTTAAATTATCTACTTCTCACATTTGACCCATATAAAGAAGTTGTCTTACGAAAAGTACCCTGCGTGCAGAATTATTAGGCAAGTTGTTTTTTGGCTCACATGATACTTTTTATACATGTTGTCCTACTCCAAGCTGTTCAGACTTGAGAGCCAACTACCAATTAAGTAAATCAGGTGATGTGCATCTCTGTAATGAGGAGGGGTGTTGTCTACTGACATCAACACCCTATATAAGGTGTGCTTAATTATTAGGCAACTTTCTTTCCTTTGGCAAAATGGGTCAGAAGAGAGATTTGACAGGCTCTGAAAAGTCCAAAATTGTGAGATGTCTTGCAGAGGGATGCAGCAGTCTTGAAATTGCCAAACTTTTGAAGCGTGATCACCGAACAATCAAGCCTTTCATGGCAAATAGCCAACAGGGTCGCAAGAAGCGTGTTGGGCAAAAAAGGCGCAAAATAACTTCACATGTATTGAGGAATATCAAGTGTGAAGCTGCCAAGATGCCATTTACCACCAGTTTTGCAATATTTCAGAGCTGCAACGTTACTGGAGTAACAAAAAGCACAAGGTGTGCAATACTCAGGGACATGGCCAAGGTAAGGAAGGCTGAAAAACTACCAACTTTTAACAAGAAACCTAAGATAAAACGTCAAGACTGGGCCAAGAAATATCTTAAGACTGACTTTTCAAAGGTTTTATGGACTGATGAAATGAGAGTGACTCTTGATGGGCCAGAGGCTGGATCAGTAAAGGGCAGAGAGCTCCACTCCGACTCAGACGCCAGCAAGGTGGAGGTGGGGTACTGGTATGGGTTGGTATCATAAAAGATGAACTTGTGGGACCTTTTCGGGTTGAGGATGGAGTGAAGCTCAACTCCCAGACCTCCTGCCAGTTTCAGAAAGACAACTTCTTCAAGCAGTGGTACAAGAAGAAGTCGGTATTGTTCAAGGAAAACATGATTTTCAGGCAGGACAATGCTCCATCGCAGGTCTCAAAGAACAAAAAATAATGACATGGCCCTCTTGTTCACTTGATCTGAACCTCATAGGAGGGAAAACAGTGCACCTCTCGGAACAGTGTCTGGGAGGCTGTGGTGGCTGCTGCACACAATGTTGATCGTAAACAGATCAAGCGACTGACAGAATCTATGGATGGAAGGCTGTTGAATGTCATCAAAAAGAAAGATGGCTATATTGGTCATTTTTTTTTGTTTTTGCATGTCAGAAAGGTTTATTTCTAAATTTTGTGCAGTTATATTGGTTTACCTCGTGAAAATAAACAAGTGAGATTGGAATATATTTGGTTTTTATTAAGTTGCCTAATAATACTGCACAGTAATAGTTACCTGCACAAACCGATATCCTCCCAAGAAAGCCAAATCTAATAAAAACCTACTCCAACTTCCAAAAATATTAAGCTTTGATATTTATGAGTCTTTTGGGTTGATTGAGAACATAGTTGTTGATCAATAATAAAAATAATCCTTTAAAATACAACTTGCCTAATAATTCTGCAGTGTAGTGTTTAACACTCCAAATACCATTTGCAAAGATGTGTATTTGCAATATACAACAATTTAAAATGAATTGTTACAGTGTTAGTGACCCATGCTGTTTCTCCAGTAATTGCAGCTTAGGACCACCTTCAATGGTGGTGGCACATGCTCCGTAGCTTCATTGCTCGTGCGTAGTGATCTGACAATGAAGATACCAATACTGTGTGCTAATGATTACAGCATGGACAGAATATGTAACGAGAGAAGGGAGATGAATGAATAGATAGATATGACATTAGCTATTAGTGGGAATGGTAAGGCTGTGCGAAAGACTGTTTTTCGAGATCTAAAGAAGAAGAAAGGATATGAGCAGTGAGCAGAATCTGACTACGATTTACTTCTTGGAAAGTCTGTTGTTTCCTGATATCTGGTATAAACTTCTGCCTGCACACTGAAGGAGGAAAAAAAATTGCAGAGAAAGGATTAAAGAAGTGAAAACTACCCTTGAAGGATGTTTTTGCATTGATGTGTCTAAAATAACCGTGTGCATTACTGCAGAGATTCATTATTATTTTTTAAATTCATTTGATAACCTCTTTAAAACACAGGGTAAGCCAAGGTGACTGAAATCTGCACAGACATGCATTTAAGTGCTTTTTTAAAATAGATTATGGCCCTGTTTGGTAGCAAGTGATATGTGAAGAAATATGTCTTTATCCAGGTTGTACTCTGCAAAGGGATCTGTTGCTTCTTCCTCTTCTGTCAGTCTGACAACTTTTTAGCAGTGTTGTTTTCAGATAGTTTAGAATATTAGATATTTATCCTAAGTAACATGTCTGCTGGTAACAGTGTTTGTGTATTATTTGCTATTAGACACAAGTACTTCTCACAAAATTAGAATCCTATGTTATTTCCAAACACTTTTTCGGTGATTACTTTGTATCTCTGTTCATACTGCACCCACACACACAAATGCTACACCATTTGAATGGTAAACTTGCCCCCATTCAGCAATTAAATAGCCAAACAAACCACACATCCACGATGTTATCACAAAATACATTTTAAACATTAATTTTCATAAACCTGCAGTAAGGAAAATGACCTGCAGGTGGCACCACACTACCCCAAAGCGTACTACCACAAAGCTGAAACAAATCCTAACATTTGCCTTGGGGGTTTCCAGCTTGCCGAACTCCTTGCCCAGCCTATTACTAGCAGGTACATATAAAATATTTACTACATATGTGGAAGTAGAATAAAGTAAAACGTTACCTGTTTAAGACTTCAGCTTAAAAACTGAATATATAAATGAATGCAACCTAAAAGGGACCGGACAGGTTCTGAACCATCAAATTTTCTGTAATATTGGACAGTCATTGAAAAGTCTATCTTCCTTCTAAGGTTGCAGCTTATTGGTGACCTGGAGTCACCTCTGGTTCCAAGTAAAAAACTGCAGCGTTGACATAACTCAGATTGTACATTGTTTCCCGATGGGAGAGATTAGTGGAAACAACACTGCAAAAATTGAAAAAAAAAATCTAACCATAGGGAGAAAAAAGGTAATCTGCAGTTATTACTTTTTTTAAAGGGACATTCCCAATTGTTATACAATGGTGTAAATATGCTCAGTTATGGGGTCAATTCTCCATCATTTTTACTGTCAAAGTGGCACTGCTGTACAGGTAGCTGCTCCGTTCACATACATAGGGCTGTGTTGCACTTCCCTACACTGCAGATAGATGGCAGTGCTGCTGTGGAGGTGAAAAAGTGCTGCTGCCCCTGTTCTTTTGCAAGGTCCTGACAATCAGACCACTTCTGATCAGTAAGTAAAACACTATTATGTTTAATGTTGGGGGGGTCTCCTTTAGGCTAGAGTCACACACAACGTATAAAAAATCAGTCCGTTTTACACGAACGACAATTGCAGAAATGTTCGCTGAACACTGATCCATATGTCATCCGTGTACAGTGCGAGGATGTTATTTTCTCGCATGTAAGCATCCGTGTGACATCTGTATGACGAGATTTTCTCGCTGGCTTGCAAAATGGACATATAATGGATCCATGGGCTCAAATATTCGTGAAAGCATATATATATATATATATATATATATATATATATATATATATATATATATATATATATATATATATATATATATATATATATATACTAGCTGTACTACCCGGCTTCGCCCGTTTTCATAACTGCTATTAGCAAAATAGAATGTGTTAACAAAAATGTATTCTGTACACAAAAAAACACAAAACAAATAGATATAAATGTAATTATTAAAAGGCAAAAGCTAAGCTAATAGAATCATTTCACAACATATATTTCTTTTCAACAGTTTTATTGGAATTTTAACTTTTTAACCGGGAAGGGTAGATTAGGGAGGGACGGGAGGGAGAGGTTGGTATATGGAGGTGGGGAAAATAAACCCCTGTAGCAATAGGGGAAACAGGTACCGTACAGTAGATTAGTATAAACATAATGATTTGAAATGAAATTACACAGTAGGCTATTAAAATGACATACCGTATATACTCGAGTATAAGCCGAGATTTTCAGCCCACTTTTTGGAGCTGAAAGTGACCCTCTCGGCTTATACTCGAGTCAGTGTCGGCGTGGGGGTCGGCGGGTGAGGGGGAGCGGCGCGGTGACATACTCACCTGCTCCTAGCGTGGTCCCTGCATGTCCGATGGTCTCCGGGAGCCGGCTGTATCTTCCTGTGTTCAGCGGTCACGTGGTACCGTACTTTAATCAGCGGTACGTGACCGCTGAACACAGGAAGATACCGCCGGCTCCCGGAGACCATCGGACAGTGAGACGCTGCCAGGGACCGTCCGGGAGCGGGTGAGTATATCGGGGGAGCATTGCACGATAGTCACCTTCCTCGTTCCACCGCTGCGCGCTGCTCTGTCTTCCGTCCTCTGGCTGTGACTGTTCAGGTCAGAGGGCGCGATGACGCGATTAGTGTTCTGCCTGAACAGTCACAGCCACAGGACCGAAGACAGAGCAGCGCGCAACGGTGGAACGAGGAAGGTGACTATCGCAAGTCCCGGGGCTGGAGCGAAGAGAGGTGAGTATGTGATTTTTTTTTTTTTTTAATCGCAGCAACAGCAAATGGGGCATAATGTGTGGAGCATCTATGGGGCCACAATGTATGGAGCATCTATGGGGCCACAATGTTTTGAGCATTTATGGGGCCACAATGTAGGGAGCATCTATGGGGCCACAATGTATGGATCATCTATGGGGCCACAATGTATGGAGCATCTATGGGGCCACAATGTATGGAGCATAATGTTTGGATCATCTTATGGGGCATAATGTGTGGATCATCTTGTGGGGCCATAATGTGTGGAGCATCTTATGGGACCATCAACCTTTATGCAGCATTATATGGGGCAAATGTTTCTATAGAGCATCTTATGGGGCCATTATTAACCTTTGTGCAGCATTATATGGGGCGTATTTTGTATGGAGCATCTTATGGGGCCCATCATGAACTGTATGGAGCATTATATGGGGCTCCAGATTCAATATGGATAGTCAAAAACACTTAACCTACTGATGTCTCAATTAATTTTACTTTTATTGGTATCTATTTTTATTTTTGACATTCACCGATAGCTGCTGCATTTTCCACCCTAGGCTTATACTCGAGTCATTAAGTTTTCCCAGTTTTTTGTGGCAAAATTAGGGGGGTCGGCTTATACTCGGGTCGGCTTATACTTGAGTATATACGGTAAGTAATACTTAGTGCAGATTCACTAGTTAGGCATCTAAGGCTATAGTCAGTATGTATTAGAATACAAAAGCCTGTACTAGAAGAGATGGAGGGCACCATCAAGCAAAAATACCATAACGGTAATAAAGGGGTCAACCCAAAGTGTGACCTGTAATAGCTACAACAAGAACAAGAAAAAGACGTCACACTATATATAATGGGGACCACCAAACAAGTAGTATGTAATCACATTTAAATTCTTTATTATGTCAGCCAAAAGAACACAAAGAAACACACCACACTTTTAAAAACATTTAAAAACAAAAATAAGACATCAAAGGTTCCAAATAAGGAACCCCCCCTTGGACATGTAGTATAATAGGTATCATACAAATATACTTGTTAGTATAGTTACCAAAGGTACAGTATCCAATTTAAAATAAGGTCACGTGTGATTTTACTGGCCTAACAAGACAATGAGTAATTACAAGTCTAAAAGGTCACCTAAGTATCTGGCCCAGCTCGCAGTACTGAAGGGAAAAATATCTCTATGAACATACATATAATTGCTATAGTTGTAAATGTAAGCCAGAGGTTGTACAAATGATAATTACAATAACAGGATATAGAAAATACATCACATATCAAATGTTCATAATGGGTCCCCCAAGTAAACAAAGTGTATAATCATGAACCGAAGGTGATCAGCCTCCAGCCCTTGAGAGGTGTCAATATAACAAAAAAATGAAGAGACCCTCAAGGTGTTAAACTAAGTCATGGAGAAAACATATGTACATAAATAAAGACAACCCTCAACAAACCAGATTGCTATCAAATGCTCAAAGAGTATCCCAGAAATATAGCCGAGCACTAACAGAAGTATATAGGGCCCCCTCACAGCCAGGTATAAACTTGCATGTAAGGCTGAAAATAGATGTAAATAAGGGAGTGCCCCCTCAGCTGTGCAGAGCGAACGTGGACCAAAGTACTGCCACAGTCTGACATACGAAAATAGTGGTGCTGCAAATACAACATGACCAGGATACCTATCCCTACAGCGGTCCAAGGGGCCAAAGCCCAACGCGTGTCGCCACAAGAGTGGCTTCGTCAGGAGCAGGTGCCGCAATGTGTGGCCGACCATTATTTTTATATACATCTAGCACATACCCCAATTACTGGATCCGCTGCAGCTGTGGAGCGGCATCATGAACTTGCTATCGTGGAGCAGGAGAGCGGCGTTCCCCATGCCGGATATGATCACAAAATACACCCGTACATCCGGGAGTACCAAGGTGGCCGAATAGGCCCCTAATGCGCATGCGCGGACCTGGCGTCAGTGAGTACAAAGATGGATGCAATAAGAACGTACTGCGCAAGCGCCGAACGAACTTAATCCCCTGCTGGGGAAAGGTAGTGAGCAAGAAACATCATGATGCTCACTAACATGGCCCGCATAATGCACGGGCTAAACCAAAGGATGAACACACCCACCACACAGGGAGCAACGGCTCCGCTAGAGAGAAGTAGACTTAAACCATAACCCTAAGTACATGAGAGGTACAGTAAGTAGTGTCGCCGCCAAAAATACCAATATGAGCAAAAAGAACATTTTATATATGAACATAATTCTTGAACAATAGTACAATGCGATTCAAGACCACTGCGCCAAGATAAATATGAGACATAAGAATGGTAATCAGCAGGCTCAAATAGACCTAACTCGGTATATTGGAAAATGGTAAGACGGTCCCAACAGATGGCTCTGTAAACATAGCCATAATGTTGGGCCGGGGGTATGTATATCACATATGGTACCATATGCCCTAATTCAGCAATTTAAAGTCGCCACGATCTTATTACACATAATAGTATATACACAACTGGAAATAAGTGTATAAACATGAACAACACTGAACAATTTGCTTAAAAGAAAATATATATACTAATAGATCTTACGGACATGTTTCCACATATATACATACCCCGCCACAAGGGGATACCTGAATGAATGCCTTGTGACAAAAAGGCCCTCTGAAACAAATGGGTTCTTGAATGAGTAGACATCACATCTAAGACACAGAAAAGAGAGAGCCCCTTTCCATATATGCCAAAAGAGGGGATCACTCCACATTACCGCCCATACCTGCAAAATTGCAATAAGACCCAGAATTTTACAGATGACCAATTGCTCAACCCAGATAAAACCAGGTCTAATTATGGGTCTGATTGTTATTATCCACTTAGTATGATTTCTGCAAAGATAAGGGGCCTCTGGCAATCATTACTACCTTTAATAACCAGTGGGCGGATATACGGGACCTTCTCAGTAGGAATTGGGATATTCTCATGACCGACAAAAAGATTCCACCAGTAGTCTCCACTTCACCCTGTATGGCGGCAAGAAGGGCGAAAAATCTCAGGGATGACCTTTGCCATAGCCATTACCAACGACCTGTTACGAGGCTCAATCGAGGGACCAGAATTTTTGGTTCTTATCCCTGTGGGGGGTGCAATATTTGCCGTTTTATGATTTCTCAGCATGGTTTTTCTATCTCTACAGTACCATGTCGGATTCAACCAAAGGAATACTTTAACTGTAGATCCAGGAACTTGGTATATGCTATTTTCTGCGATTGCCCAAAGGTGTATGTGGGGCAGACTACACAAGAGTTAAGGAGGAGAATGCAACAGCATCTTTCAAGTATCTCTACGGCATCAAGGGACCGGGCGAAGAATAAGACTTTATCCTCTGTGGCAGCACACTTTTTGGACCATCATCGGTGTAATATCTCCAACTTTAAGGTTATGGGACTGGAAGGAGTGCACCTCTACATCAGGGGTGGGGACATTACCAACCGCCTTTTGTGTTGTGAAACAAAATGGATATACAATCTACAGAGCATGGCCCCGAGGGGCCTTAATGAGGAATTTCTCTTCACCGGGTTCTATAAACAATTATGATATGGTTAATCTGGACATGCATGGCTCTCCTTCTCCTTCTTTTGTTCATCCTCCTCCTGTGCGGTTTTGGTCTCAGCCCCCCCCCCCCTTTCCTCTACATGGGGATGTGTTACTTCTGTCATTTGTGTCATTCTATGTGATTTCAGGTACTTGGCGTGTATTTTTTGGATGACATGGGATATTTGTAGCTTTAGTGTTCTGGGCCTGGCACCAGCTCGCATACATTTTGTAAATATCGACGTTTAATCTAGGCCCCTTATCTTTGCAGAAATCATACTAAGTGGATAATAACAATCAGACCCATAATTAGACCTGGTTTTATCTGGGTTGAGCAATTGGTCATCTGTAAAATTCTGGGTCTTATTGCAATTTTGCAGGTATGGGCGGTAATGTGGAGTGATCCCCTCTTTTGGCATATATGGAAAGGGGCTCTCTTTTCTGTGTCTTAGATGTGATGTCTACTCATTCAAGAACCCATTTGTTTCAGAGGGCCTTTTTGTCACAAGGCATTCATTCAGGTATCCCCTTGTGGCGGGGTATGTATATATGTGGAAACATGTCCGTAAGATCTATTAGTATATATATTTTCTTTTAAGCAAATTGTTCAGTGTTGTTCATGTTTATACACTTATTTCCAGTTGTGTATATACTATTATGTGTAATAAGATCGTGGCGACTTTAAATTGCTGAATTAGGGCATATGGTACCATATGTGATATACATACCCCCGGCCCAACATTATGGCTATGTTTACAGAGCCATCTGTTGGGACCGTCTTACCATTTTCCAATATACCGAGTTAGGTCTATTTGAGCCTGCTGATTACCATTCTTATGTCTCATATTTATCTTGGCGCAGTGGTCTTGAATCGCATTGTACTATTGTTCAAGAATTATGTTCATATATAAAATGTTCTTTTTGCTCATATTGGTATTTTTGGCGGCGACACTACTTACTGTACCTCTCATGTACTTAGGGTTATGGTTTAAGTCTACTTCTCTCTAGCGGAGCCGTTGCTCCCTGTGTGGTGGGTGTGTTCATCCTTTGGTTTAGCCCGTGCATTATGCGGGCCATGTTAGTGAGCATCATGACGTTTCTTGCTCACTACCTTTCCCCAGCAGGGGATTAAGTTCGTTCGGCGCTTGCGCAGTACGTTCTTATTGCATCCATCTTTGTACTCACTGACGCCAGGTCCGCGCATGCGCATTAGGGGCCTATTCGGCCATCTTGGTACTCCCGGATGTACGGGTGTATTTTGTGATCATATCCGGCATGGGGAACGCCGCTCTCCTGCTCCACGATAGCAAGTTCATGATGCCGCTCCACAGCTGCAGCGGATCCAGTAATTGGGGTATGTGCTAGATGTATATAAAAATAATGGTCGGCCACACATTGCGGCACCTGCTCCTGATGAAGCCACTCTTGTGGCGACACGCGTTGGGCTTTGGCCCCTTGGACCGCTGTAGGGATAGGTATCCTGGTCATGTTGTATTTGCAGCACCACTATTTTCGTATGTCAGACTGTGGCAGTACTTTGGTCCACGTTCGCTCTGCACAGCTGAGGGGGCACTCCCTTATTTACATCTATTTTCAGCCTTACATGCAAGTTTATACCTGGCTGTGAGGGGGCCCTATATACTTCTGTTAGTGCTCGGCTATATTTCTGGGATACTCTTTGAGCATTTGATAGCAATCTGGTTTGTTGAGGGTTGTCTTTATTTATGTACATATGTTTTCTCCATGACTTAGTTTAACACCTTGAGGGTCTCTTCATTTTTTTGTTATATTGACACCTCTCAAGGGCTGGAGGCTGATCACCTTCGGTTCATGATTATACACTTTGTTTACTTGGGGGACCCATTATGAACATTTGATATGTGATGTATTTTCTATATCCTGTTATTGTAATTATCATTTGTACAACCTCTGGCTTACATTTACTACTATAGCAATTATATGTATGTTCATAGAGATATTTTTCCCTTCAGTACTGCGAGCTGGGCCAGATACTTAGGTGACCTTTTAGACTTGTAATTACTCATTGTCTTGTTAGGCCAGTAAAATCACACGTGACCTTATTTTAAATTGGATACTGTACCTTTGGTAACTATACTAACAAGTATATTTGTATGATACCTATTATACTACATGTCAAAGGGGGGGGTTCCTTATTTGGAACCTCTGATGTCTTATTTTTGTTTTTAAATGTTTTTAAAAGTGTGGTGTGTTTCTTTGTGTTCTTTTGGCTGACATAATAAAGAATTTAAATGTGATTACATACTACTTGTTTGGTGGTCCCCATTATATATAGTGTGACGTCTTTTTCTTGTTCTTGTTGTAGAGAATACAAAAGCCTGTTGTGAGCTTTAAGCTTGATATATATTATATGGTAGCTTATCAAGTCCGGGAACAGCCTTGGGTGACCCTGCGACTATTTGGGCAGCAAAAAAGTCTGGCTCATTATCAAAGCTAATTATTGGGAAGAAATATAACTATAACCCATAGGAAGCGTAGTAAAGATAGATGTCAAAATGTGCAGAACAGAACTACAATTCAGGCAGGACCCTTAAAGGTTCTAGAAGGTTTCATACCGTGTTGCTGGAGGAAGGATAAACCCTCTATAGGGGTTGTAATATGTACAGTTCCTGTACAAGAGTTTTACCAAAAGAGTAGAGGAAGGCGACCATGAATATGCAAGATGGGACTTCCGGAGCTCCCGTGTAATTGGTGAAAAATCTCGTCACTTTTTCAAAGTGTTTTTAGACAAATCCCTGAAGAATGTTAGGTGGCCATATGAGGAGAGCAGGAAGTCTTTTTCGGAGGAAAGGTCGAATAGCTTACCCCTGACCCAGGCGGGGAAAAAGGAGACAATAATGTCTCTTGGCACATCCAGTGGGAGGGACGGGGGTCTTTTAATTCGGTAGACTTTCTCTATTATATTAGGTTCACTGATGTCAGGAATAAATTTAGAGATCATTTTGTGGATATAGTTTTTCAAGTGAGGGGGTTTAACAGACTTCGGGACTCCCCTGATTTTTACGTTGCTTCTACGTCTATGATCCTCAAGAGTTGCCAAGTTACATTTGAGTGAGTCTGTCTCTTTGCAGACTTTCTAGCATGGCTGAGGACATAGGGGGGGTTGGTAAAAGATCCGAATGGGGAAGATCGTAGTTTCCATGGAAAAAGTCCTCCATAATGCTGTCTGAGGAGTTTCCAGAGGATGCGTATGAGTCTTGTGCTGGTGAAGAATTGTCGCAGAGGGAAGACCGTGAGGAAGATAAGGACGAGGAGGAATCAAGGCTTTCTGCAATGGATGTCAGCGCATCTTTTAGGTATGCCTCAGATGCTGTATTTGTACAAGATGATCCGGTGCTTGACGGATTAAAAAAGAGCCCAAATGTATCTATTATTAGGGATTGTTCATCTATTTTTTTGTTAAAACGGTCACAGAAATCTTTTAACAATTTGTCTATATCTAATTCTGTGAGAGGTCTTTCTGTAGCACTCACCCCCTCTGTGCTGGGGAAAGAGCATGTAGCTTATTTGGTGTAGTTCCCCCCCCCGATTAAAATAATCACTGGGTCTCTGTAATGGTGCAGCCTGAGGGTAGTGATTTGTTTGTGGTTCATCATCCGGTCTAGCCGGCGTTACTTCTGGACCCCTGACCCTATGCCCCTCTGTCATCTGGGGTCTGGGTTGGGGCACAAACACTGGGGCATCATATTTTAGTGAGCGGCTGGCAGCCTGCCTTTTAACATTCCAGGCTGCAGTGCCGCCGTGAGCTGTGTGTGGGGCAGTGGGTGGGGTTTCTGCCTCTCGTCTGCGCCCCTGGCCCGTCTGTATATGGAGGGCTGTGGCACCGACTCTTATCCTGGTGTCCATGCCAGCCCTGGGTGAAAAGGCTGAGCGCCCCAGGGACTTCAGTGTCGGAGCCGCCGGTTTCAATAGCTCACATGTGCTGTTCTCTGTAGCCGGGTCTGTGTTTGGCCCTCTGTGATTGGGGCCACCGCTCACTGTAGGCAGAGTTGTGGGCGGGGTCTCCTCCTTTCTCCCTCTCCCGACCCTACCTGCTTATGGACGGCTGTTATGATCCGGTGACCTTGGAGCCGCATGAAATTTTCTCTGGAGTAGGTGGAAACTGTACTGACCACAAATCCTAAACTAACACCGCAACTAGAAGTAGCCGTGGGGTGTGCCTAACAAATCCTAGACACCTTGACACAGCTGGAGGACTAAATACCCCTATAGATGGAAATAGGAATTCTACCTTGCCTCAGAGCAGAACCCCAAAGGATAGGCAGCCCCCCACGAATATTGACTGTGAGTAATAGAGGAAAGACACACGCAGGCAGAAAACAGGATTTAGCAAAAGAGGCCACTCTAGCTAGATAGGAAAAGATAGGACAGAATACTAAGCGGTCAGTATTAAAACCCTTCCAAAAATATCCACAGCAGATAATACAAAAAATTCCACCATGTAACTAAAGACGTGGAACGTATCTCTGCAACTCCTGAGAATCCAACAAGACTGAGAAAATACTGACACAATCTAAGCTGGACAAGAAAAACAAATGAATAGCACTGAATTATTAAGCACACAGCATGTGTGCCACAGAAACAAAAACCAGACACTTATCTTTGCTGATTTGGCAGCAAGGCAGGAGGAACCAGAGATCCAAAACCTCCCAACAACCATGGACAACTGGCCAGGACTAAAGAATCCTGCACACCTAAATACCCCAGTCAGAACTGCAATCAGCAGATACAACTGACCAGGACTGCAACCCAGGGACAACTGCATTACCACCTACAACCACCGGAGGGAACCCAAAAGCAGAATTCACAACAGAGGGCCGTGTCTCCGAGATCAATCTCGGAAGTTGCACCAGCCCGATATGGCAAATCGGGGGGCTCCGCAGCGTGAGCCGGCCGTAGCAGAAGCTCACCTGGAGTTTTCCCAGCGGCTGGGTTGGAGCCCGTCTCCTTGAGAGCGATACCGCCGTGTGATGTGGGCGGAGCTGTGGGTGGGGTCTCCTCCTCTGCTCCCCGTCCCCGCAGGCATAAGCAGAGCTGCGACAGTGATCTCGGGAGCTGCGCCGGTCTGTGGGGCTGGGGCATAGGGTCTCGTGGTTTTTAAAGTGGGAGCCGCCCCCTGTGAGAACCTACCCTGTGATTCTCCCGCAGCCGGCTCGGCGTTCCTTCTTCCAAAAGCGATGCCACTGCGAGTAGTGGGCGGGGTGGTGGGCGGGGTTTCAGACCTTCTCCTGCTTCCCAGCCTCATCGGCTCAAGCGAGGCCGTGGCTTTGGGCCTGTTCGTGGAGGTAGCTCCTGTCCGTGCAGAAACACTGAAGGGTCCCTTAGTTTTCAGCCCGGGGGCCACTGTGGATGTGCGCCCTTCCTGCGGACCTCTTATAGCCTGTTCTGGTCTAGGTCCCAATGGCATATTCGTGTACAGTCTTCTGTTCTCTTGTGTGTGTGTAGGCCCGCAACAGGGTCGCGGCTGGGGTCCGCATGTCTTGATACTATTTGTGCCTTCATTAAAGCCATTTTTTTTCGTCCTGCGTTCTGTTCTTGGTCGCTTTAGTTAAGCTTAAGAGGGGTCTCTTCCCAAAAAGTAAGCAATATGCCGCTAATAATGAGGGATTTTGTAGGAGCTCCTGTGTCACAGGTCTGCTCCTGATCCCCAGCAAGCCACACCCCCACAACATATATTTCAACATCAGAGATATTACACACAGATTTAATTAAAATGGCCAAGTAATGTGAAGTAATCTACTAGTTATTTGAGAGCCTTTTGATAAACGACATTTAGTTTTTTCTTCAGATGTAAAGGCGAACAGATTTTTAGCTGCTCCAACTCTTGACTAGGCCGCATAAAGTTGACCATGAGAAAAGCATGGAGATTGTAAATCGATTCCAACTACTTTCAAGGACTGTCCCTGAGCCTTGTTGATGGCCTTAGCAAATGCAAGTAGAACAGGAATCTGGAGGCGTTTAAAATCAAAAGGCAAATCAGATAGAATGAGTGGAATTGTTGGAATGAAAACATCTTCTCCTGTGGCACCTCCTGTCAAAATGGTTGCCTCAATTACATGTGGAAACAGGTTCTTAACCCCTTCCCGACCCATGACGCCACGTAGGCGTCATGAAAGTCGGTGCCAATCCGACCCATGACGCCTATGTGGCGTCATGGAAAGATCGCGTCCCTGCTGATCCGGTGAAAGGGTTAACTCCCATTTCACCTGATCTGCAGGGACAGGGGGAGTGGTAGTACAGCCCGGGGGTGGTGGCTTCACCCCCCCCCCCCCCCCCGTGGCTACGATCGCTCTGATTGGCTGTTGAAAGTAAAACTGCCAATCAGAGCGATTTGTAATATTTCACCTATTATAACTGGTGAAATATTACAATCCAGCCATGGCCGATGCTGCAATATCATCGGCCATGGCTGGAAACACTAATGTGCCCCCACCCCACCGATCGCCCCCCCAAGCCACCGATCTGTCCGGTACACTGCTCCGGCTCCCCTCCGTCCTGTGCTCCGCTCCCCCCGTACTCTTGTCCGTTCCCCCTGTGCTGCAATCACCCTCCCCGTGCTCCAATCACTCCCCCTGCACTCCGATCCACCCCCCCGTGCTCCGTTCCACCCCCCGTGCTCCGTTCCATCCCCCCGTGCTCTGTTCCACCCCTTCCACGCTCCTATCGACCTCCCCATGCTCCGATCCCCCCCCCCGTGCTCCCCCCCACCCCATCATACTTACCGATCCTGCCGGGGTCCGTCCGTCTTCTCCCTGGGCGCCACCATCTTCCAAAATGGCGGGCGCATGCGCAGTGTGCCCGCCGAATCTGCCGGCCGGCAGATTCGTTACAAAGTGCATTTTGATCACTGAGATAGATTATATCTCAGTGATCAAAATAAAAAAAATAATAAATGACCCCCCCCCCCTTTGTCACCCCCATAGGTAGGGACAATAAAAAAATAAAGAATTTTTTTTTTTCCACTAATGTTAGAATAGGGTTAGGGCTAGGGCTAGGATTAGGGGTAGGGTTAGGGGTAGGGTTAGGGTTAGGGTTAGGGTTAGGGCTAGGGTTAGGGCTAGGGTTAGGGCTAGGGTTAGGGCTTCGGTATGTGCACACGTATTCTGGTCCTCTGCGGATTTTTCCTCTGCGGATTTGATAAATCCGCAGGGCTAAACCGCTGCGGATTTATGGCGGATTTCCTGCGTTTTTTCTGCGCATTTCACTGCGGTTTTACAACTGCAATTTTCTATTTGAGCAGTTGTAAAACCGCTGCGGAATCCGCACAAAGAAGTGACATGTGTACAGCGATTTTTGTTTCCCATAAGTTTACATTGAACTGTAAACTCATGGGAAACTGCTGCGGATCTGCAGCGTTTTCCGCAGCGTGTGCACATACCTTTAGAATTAGGCTATGTGCACACGGTGCGGATTTGGCTGCGGATCCGCAGCGGATTGGCCGCTGCGGATTAGCAGCAGTGTTCCATCAGGTTTACAGTACCATGTAAACCTATGGAAAACCAAATCCGCTGTGCCCATGGTGCGGAAAATACCACGCGGAAACGCTGCGTTGTATTTTCCGCAGCATGTCAATTCTTTGTGCGGATTCCGCAGCGTTTTACACCTGTTCCTCAATAGGAATCTGCAGGTGGAATCCGCACAAAAAACACTGGCTATCCGCGGAAAATCCGCAGGTAAAACGCAGTGCCTTTTACCCGCGGATTTTTCAAAAATGATGCTGAAAAATCTCACACGAATCCGCAACGTGGGCACATAGCCTTAGGGTTAGGGTTGGAATTAGGGTTGTGGTTAGGGCTGTGATTAGGTTATGGCTACAGTTGGGATTAGGGTTAGGGGTGTGTTGGGGTTAGTGTTGGAGGTAGAATTGAGGGGTTTCCACTGTTTAGGCACATCAGGGGTCTCCAAACGCAACATGGCGCCACCATTGATTCCAGCCAATCTTGTATTCAAAAAGTCAAATGGTGCTCCCTCAATTCCGAGCCCCGACGTGCGCCCAAACAGTGGTTTACCCCCACATATGGGGTACCAGCATACTCAGGATAAACTGCGCAACAACTTTTGGGGTCCAATTTCTCCTGTAACCCTTGGGAAAATAAAAAATTCTGGGCTAAATAATTATTTTTGAGGAAAGAAAACGTATTTATTATTTTCACGGCTCTGCATTATAAACTTCTGTGAAGCACTTGGGGGTTTAAAGTGCTCACCACACATCTAGATAAGTTCCTTTCGGGGTCTAGTTTCCAAAATGGGGTCACTTGTGGGGGTTTTCTACTGTTTAACCACATCAGTGGCTCTGCAAACGCAACGTGACGCCCGCAGAGCATTCCATCAAAGTCTGCATTTCAAAACGTCACTACTTCAATTCCGAGCCCCGACATGTGCCCAAACAGTAGTTTACCCCCACATATGGGGTATCACCATACTCAGGAGAAACTGGACAACAAATATTGGGGTCAAATTTCTCCTTTTACCCTTGGGAAAATAAAAAATTGCAGGCTAAAAGATCATTTTTGAGAAAATAATTTTTTTTTTTTATTTTCATGGCTCTGCGTTATAAACTTCTGTGAAGCACTTGGGGGTTCAAAGTCCTCACCACACATATAGATTAGTTCCTTTGGGGGTCTAGTTTCCAAAATGGGGTCATTTCTGGGGGATCTCCAATGTTTAGGCACACAGGGGCTCTCCAAACGTGACATGGTGTCCGCTAATGATTGGAGCTAATTTTCCATTTAAAAAGCCAAATGGCGTGCCATCCCTTCCGAGCCCTGCCGTGCGCCCAAACAGTGGTTTACCCCCACATATGGGGTATCGGCGTACTCAGGACAAACTGGACAACAACATTTGGGGTCCAATTTCTCCTATTACCCTTGGCAAAATAGGAAATTCCAGGCTAAAAAATCATTTTTGAGGAAAAAAAAATATTTTTTATTTTCATGGCTCTGCGTTATAAACTTCTGTGAAGCACCTGGGGGTTTAAAGTGCTCAATATGCATCTAGATAAGTTCCTTGGGGGTCTAGTTTCCAAAATGGGGTCACTTGTGGGGTAGCTCCAATGTTTAGGCACACAGGGGCTCTCCAAACGCGACATGGTGTCCGCTAACGATGGAGATAATTTTTCATTCAAAAAGTCAAATGGCGCTCCTTCCCTTCCGAGCCTTACCATGTGCCCAAACAGTGGTTTACCCCCACATGTGAGGTATTGGTGTACTCAGGAGAAATTGCCCAACAAATTTTAGGATCCATTTTATCCTGTTGCCCATGTGAAAATGAAAAAATTGAGGCCTAAAATAATTTTTTTGTGAAAAAAAAGTACTTTTTCATTTTTACGGATCAATTTGTGAAGCACCTGGGGGTTCAAAGTGCTCACTATGCATCTAGATAAGTTCCTTGGGGCGTCTAGTTTCCAAAATGGGGTCACTTGTGGGGGAGCTCCAATTTGTAGGCACACGGGGGTTCTCCAAACGTGACATGGTGTCCGCTAAAGAGTGGAGCCAATTTTTCATTCAAAAAGTCAAATGGCGCTCCTTCCCTTCCAAGCCCTGCCGTGCGCCCAAACAGTGGTTTACCCCCACATATGAGGTATCAGCGTACTCAGGACAAATTGGACAACAACTTTCGTGGTTCAGTTTCTCCTTTTACCATTGGGAAAATAAAAAAAATGTTGCTAAAAGATAATTTTTGTGACTAAAAAGTTGAATGTTCATTTTTTCCTTCCATGTTGCTTCTGCTGCTGTGAAGCACCTGAAGGGTTAATAAACTTCTTGAATGTGGTTTTGAGTACCTTGAGGGGTGCAGTTTTTAGAATGATGTCACTTTTGGGTATTTTCAGCCATATAGACCCCTCAAACTGACTTCAAATGTGAGGTGGTCCCTAAAAAAAATGGTTTTGTAAATTTCGTTGTAAAAATGAGAAATCGCTGGTCAAATTTTAACCCTTATAACTTCCTAGCAAAAAAAAAATTGTGTTTCCAAAATTGTTCTGATGTAAAGTATTCATGTGGGAAATGTTATTTATTAACTATTTTGTGTCACATAACTCTCTGGTTTAACAGAATAAATATTCAAAATGTGAAAATTGGAAAATTTTCAAAATTTTCAAAATTTTCGCCAAATTTCCATTTTTATCACAAATAAACGCAGAATTTATTGACTTAAATTTACCACTAACATGAAGCCCAATATGTCACGAAAAAACATTCTCAGAACCGCTAGGATCCGTTGAAGCGTTCCTGAGTTATTACCTCATAAAGGGACACTGGTCAGAATTGCAAAAAACGGCAAGGTCTTTAAGGTCAAAATAGGGGTCATGAAGGGGTTAATCAAGAGTCTTGTTCCATTACACAGTTTTGGTGGATCCAAATTTCTAAATAGCAGAAGAGATGCTCCAGGTTTTAGAAAGAGGTTGTGAGGAGGAAGTCCTTGTGGCTCCAAGGAATTGAGGAACATGGCTGTTCTCATGTGTGTCAGCCTTGTTTTTCCGTTTTTACATTTTCTCATTGGCCCGTAATGCAGGTTATCTTTTCACATCAGCTGACATTTGTGCCATGGAAATAGTCTGTAACTGGCACTTAATATATCCTCTCACATAGAGGTAATGTCACTGACATCAGCCTTTCCACCAACACGTCCTAACTGACATGCTATTACCTCACACAAGCTTTGTTATACTGAGAATGTCCTTTGTTGCCTATAATAACCAATCAGAGCTCAGATTAATTAACTGTAGCAGAATAGAAGCTGAGCTGTGATTGGTTGCTATTGACAGCCTGATAAATCCCCAGCCAACAGTAAGCCCTCCCCCCTAGCAGTATATATTAGCTCACACATACACATAATAGACAGGTCATGTGACGGACAGCTGCCGTAATTTCCTATATGGTATATTTGTTGCTCTTGTAGTTTGCTTATTAATCAGATTTTTATTTTTGAAGGATAATACCAGACTTGTGTGTGTTTTAGGCGAGTTTCATGTGTCAAGTTGTGTGTGTTGAGTTGCATGTGGCAACATGCATGTAGCGACTTTTGTGAGATGAGTTTTGTGTGGCGACATGTGTGTAGCAACTTTTTGTGTGTCGAGTTGCATGTGACAGGTTAGTGTAGCAAGTTTTGCGCATGGCGAGTTTTGCGTGTGGCAAATTTTATGTGTGGTGCGTTTTGAGTATGTGCAAGTTTTGTGTGAGGCAACTTTTGCATGTGTTGCAACTCTTGTGCATGTGACAATTTTTCCGCGTGTGCAAGTTTTCCGTGTGGCGAGTTTTCCATGAGGTGAGTTTTGCACATGTGGCGAGTTTTGTGTGAGCCTAGTTTTGCATGTGGCGAGTTTTGCGCGTGGCGAGTTTTGAGCGGCGACTTTTTTGTTTCGACTTTTATGTGGCGAGGTTGGTGTATGTGTGGTGAAATGTGTGCTGAGGGTAATATGTGTTCAAGCATGTGGTAGTGTGTGGCACATTTTGTGTGTGTGTGTTCATATCCCTGTGTGTGGTGAGTATCCCATGTCGGGGCCCCACCTTAGCAACTGTACGGTATATACTCTTTGGCGCCATCGCTCTCACTCTTTAAGTCCCCCTTGTTCACATCTGGCAGCTGTCAATTTGCCTCCAACACTTTTCCTTTCACTTTTTCCCCATTATGTAGATAGGGGCAAAATTGTTTGGTGAATTGGAATGTGTGGGGTTAAAATTTCACCTCACAACATAGCCTATGATGCTCTAGGGGTCCAGACGTGTGACTGTGCAAAATTTTGCGGCTGTAGCTGCGACGGTTCAGATGCCAATCCCCGGACATACACACATACACACACATTCAGCTTTATATATTAGACTAGCTGAAGAGCCCAGCGTTGCCTTGGCATAGTAAATATCTGTGGTTAGTTATAGCACCTCACTTCTCTTATTTTCCCCTCTCATTTTGCACTCACACCTTTTCATTTTCACCTCACACCCCTCATTTTCACATCACACCTCTCATTTTCCCTTCAGTATATACATGTTTGTCATCTCCCCTGTATATAGTATATACCTGTGTCATCTCCCCTGTATATAGTATATACCTGTGTGTCATCTCCCCTGTATATAGTATATACCTGTATGTCATCTCCTCCTGTATATAGTATATACCTGTGTATCATCTCCTCCTGTATATAGCATATACATGTCATCTCCCCTGTATATTGTATGTACCTGTATGTCATCTCCCCTGTATATAGTATATACCTGTGTCATCTCCTCCTGTTTATAGTATATACCTGTGTCATCTCCCCTGTATATAGTATATACCTGTGTGTCCTCTCCCCTGTATATAGTATATACCTGTGTCATCTGCCCTGTATATAGTATGTACCTGTTTGTCATCTCCCCTGTATATAGTATATACCAGTGTGTCATCTCCTCCTGTATATAGTATATACCTGTATGTCATCCCCTCCTGTATATAGTATATACCTGTGTGTCATCTTCTCCTGTATATAGTATATACCTGTGTCATCTCCCCTGTATATAGTATATACCTGTGTCATCTCCTGTATATAGTATATACCTGTGTGTCATCTCCTCCTGTATATAGCATATCCATGTGTCATCTCCCCTGTATATAGTATATACGTGTGTCCTCTCCCCTGTATATAGTATATACATGTGTGTCATCTCCCCTGTATATATTTTGTATCTGTATGTCATCTCCCTTGTATATAGTATATACCAGTGTGTCATCTCCCCCGTATATAGTATATATCTGTATGTCATCTCCTCCTGTATTAGACCGCGTTCACCCGTTATTTGCTCAGTATTTTTACCTCAGTATTTGTAAGGTAAATTGGCAGCCTGATAAATCCCCAGCCAACAGGAAGCCCTCCCCCCTGGCAGTATATATTAGCTCACACATACACATAATAGACAGGTCATGTGACTGACAGCTGCCATATTTCCTATATGGTACATGTGTTGCTCTTGTAGTCTGTCTGCTTATTAATCAGATTTTTATTTTTGAAGGATAATACCGGACTTGATTGTGTTTTAGGGTGAGTTTCATGTGTCAAGTTGTGTGTGTTGAGTTGCATGTGGCGACATGCATGTAGCGACTTTTGTGAGATGAGTTTTGTGTGGCGACATGCGTGTAGCAACTTTTTGTGTGTCGAGTTGCATTTGACAGGTTAGTGTAGCAAGTTGTGTGCAGCAAGTTTTGTGCATGGCGAGTTTTATGTGTGGTGCGTTTTGAGTATGTGCAAGTTTTGTGTGAGGCAACTTTTGCATGTGTTGCAACTTTTGTGCATGTGGCAATTTTTCCGCGTGTGCAAGTTTTGCGTGTGGCGAGTTTTGCGCGACAACTTTTGTGTTTCGACTTTTATGTGGCGAGGTTGGTGTATGTGTGGTGAAATGTGTGCTGAGGGTGGTATATGTGTTAAAGCACGTGGTAGTGTGTGGCGCAATTTGTGTGTGTGTGTTCATATCCCCGTGTGTGGTGAGTATCCCATGTCGGGGCCCCACCTTAGCAACTGTACAGTATATACTCTTTGGTGCCATCACAAGTCCCTCTTGTTCACATCTGGCAGCTGTCAATTTGCCTCCAACACTTTTCCTTTCACTTTTTTCTCATTATGTAGATAGGGGCAAAATTGTTTGGTGAATTGGAACGTGCGGGGTAAAACTTCGCCTCACAACATAGCCTATGACGCTCTCGGGGTCCAGACGTGTGACTTTGCAAAATTTTGTGGCTGCAGATGCCAATCCTGGAACAACACACATAAACACACACATTCAGCTTTATATATTAGAGATGTGTGTGTGTATGTGTGTATATATATATATATATATATATATATATATATATATATATATATATATATATATATTACAGACCAAAAGTTTGGACACACCTTCTTTAGAGAAGGTGTGTCCAAACTTTTGGTCTGTACTGTGTGTGTATATATATATATATATATATATATTGTGATGCAGTGACCCCTGTAACAGGTAGGGGGGCGCTGCATGGTCTCCCCAGTATGCGCACGGAGGCGTATTGAGGCCGTGAGAGTGCGTGGCAATTGTGTGCATGGATGTGATAGTGAGACAGTGCCTGGCATTGTGGTTAATGGGAGGTATGTGTCACAGGGATGGATGCTCCCTGCGATGCAACCCGGAGTATCTTGTCTTTAGAGCACGTGAGCACTGAAGATGTCATTTAGTGCACCTGGGTCCGGGTTGCGGGTA
Source organism: Ranitomeya imitator (assembly GCF_032444005.1). Lineage (NCBI taxonomy): Eukaryota > Metazoa > Chordata > Amphibia > Anura > Dendrobatidae > Ranitomeya > Ranitomeya imitator. Next base: position 343,312,599 of record NC_091285.1, on the reverse strand, counting down.
GCTATGAGAGATGGGAGGGTCTGGCTACCCACATACCTCACTCTGAGTGGGGGTGCTCACTGTATGTTTTTCCCTGCAGGTGTTTGAGGACCTGCAGTGATGTCATGGTCATGTGACCAGTGCATGTGATGTTACCTTACCTGTGGGTGTGGTTACAGGCTACCTAAAGGAGGTGTGTTAGCACATGGGAGTGAGTCTTGGGAGTCTGTCAGGATGGACAGACTTCCATGTGTCCTGGCTGGACACTGCAGAGGGGTCCTGTGTGGTCTGAGTGTGCAGACCTGGATGGTACAGGTGCAAGGTCCTGAGAGAAACCTCGGTGTTGATGTGCTAGCCCTGAAGAGCACGAGGTGAGGACAGGGATCTGCAGAGCCAGAAACAGGTCCCGTGTGGTACTGCCAGTGGAAAACCTGCAGCACTGACGAGCAGGTAATACCAGACTGTGTGTTTGGCTCCAGAGCGAGCCGGAATATTGGACTCGACCAAGAGTGTATGGTCACCATCCTGGTGGAACCGAGTGACGCTGTGAACATTGTTACTTTGATTTGCCGTGATATGAAGATTGTTGTTTTATGTTTTCTGCCACTGGGGTTTATGGAGTAATAAACCCAGTTGAGTTTTTGAGGAGAAAACGTATTGCTGTGTCTTTTGTCGCTGCCAAGCGAGTATTCCCCAACCTGCAAGTAAGTGCAATCTTACAATATATATATATATATATATATATATATATATATATATATATATATATATATATATGTATATGTATATATATGTATGTATATATGTATGTATATATGTATGTATATATATGTATGTATATGTATATATATGTATGTATATATGTATGTATATATATGTATGTATATATATATATGTATGTATATATATATATATGTATATATATATATATATGTATATATATATATATATATATATATATATATATATATATATATATATATATATATATATATACCGTATATACTCGAGTATAAGCCGAGATTTTCAGCCCATTTTTTTGGGCTGAAAGTCCCCCTCTCGGCTTATACTCGAGTCATATACCCGGGTGTCAGCAGGGGAGGGGGAGCGGGGGCTGTGTAATCATACTTACCTGCTCCCAGCGCGGTCCCTGCAGTCCCTGGCTTCTCCGGCGCTGCAGATTCTTCCTGCACTGAGCGGTCACATGGCACCACTCATTACAGAAATGAATAGGCAGCTCCACCCCCATAGGGGAGGAGCCGCATATTCATTGCTGTAAATGATCGGTGCCATGTGACCGCTCAATTACAGGAAGAAGCTGCAGCGGCGGAGAAGCCAGAGACTGCAGGGACCGCGCCGCAGCAGGTAAGGGGAGCGCAGCGCTATAATTACCTGCTCCTCGCTCCGGCTCCGTCTCCAGCGTCCTCTAGCAGTGACGCTCAGGTTAGAGGGCGCTGTGACGTAGTCAGTGCGCGCCCTCTGCTGAGCTTCAGTGCTGGAGACGGAGCCGCAGAGGAGCAGGTAATTATTGAAAGCGCCGGCGTCCTGAGAAGAGAGGTGAGTATGTGATTTTTTTTTTTTTTATGGCAGCACCAGCAGCATTATAAGGAGCACCTATGGGGCCATAAAGGTGCAGAGCATATAAGGGGCACAGCATTATAAGGAGCACCTATGGGGCCATAAAGGTGCAGAGCATATAAGGGGCACAGCATTATAAGGAGCACCTATGGGGCCATAAAGGTGCAGAGCATATAAGGGGCACAGCATTATAAGGAGCACCTATGGGGCCATAAAGGTGCAGAGCATATATGGGGCACAGCATTATAAGGAGCACCTATGGGGCCATAAAGGTGCAGAGCATATATGGAGCACAGAATTATAAGGAGCACCTATGGGGCCATAAAGGTGCAGAGCATATAAGGGGCACAGCATTATAAGGAGCACCTATGGGGCCATAAAGGTGCAGAGCATATATGGGGCACAGCATTATAAGGAGCACCTATGGGGCCATAAAGGTGCAGAGCATATATGGCACAACATTATAAGGAGCACCTATGGGGCCATAAAGGTGCAGAGCATATATGGGGCACAGCATTATAAGGAGCACCTATGGGGCCATAAAGGTGCAGAACATATATGGGGCACAGCATTATAAGGAGCACCTATGGGGCCATAAAGGTGCAGAGCATATATGGGGCACAGCATTATAAGGAGCATCTATGGGGCCATAAAGGTGCAGAGCATATATGGGGCACAGCATTCTAAGGAGCATCTATGGGGCCATAATCAAAGGTGCAGAGCATATATGGCACAGCATTCTAAGGAGCATCTATGGGGCCATAATCAACGGTGCAGAGCATTCTATATAGCACAGTTGTATATGGAGCATCTATGGGGCAATAATGAACGGTATGGAGCATCTATTTTTATTTTTGAAATTCACCGGTAAATGCTGCATTTTCTACCCTAGGCTTATACTCGAGTCAATAAGTTTTCCCAGTTTTTTGTGGCAAAATTAGGGGGGTCGGCTTATACTCGGGTCGGTTTATACTCGAGTATATACGGTATATATATATATAATATTTATAATGTCAGTGAGACTCATACTCCTTTGTGTTCATCATCTCATTAAACACACTTACATATGACCAGCTTGATTTTCCTGAAATTGCCTGCGCCCCTTACAACCAATGTGCGAATATTTTGCACGGGCCAACTGGTATCATTAAAAAGTTAATTTATTTCAGTTTTTCAATAAAAAAGCGACTCATATAGTCATTACAAACAGTGTGATCTATTTCAAGTGTTTATTTCTGTTAATGTTGATGATTATTCGGATTAAAAGATGCACTTTTTTCCTCCAAATTGTAGAGGAAATGGGGGTGCGTCTCACAATCCGAAGTGAGCTTACCATGGAACAGGGTCACAGCTTCAGGAAGCTGGGGTGCTTCTTATGGTCTGGTGCGTCGTATAATCTGCAAACTGCAGTATGTATGTGTGTGTGTATATAATATATATATATATATATATATATATATATATATATATATATATATATATATATATATATATATATATATATATATATATATATATCCATGTATAAAGTTTTAACAATACAGAACAAATGTCCATTTTATTAGCCCAAGCTGTCTGTGTATGTTTGTTACTCCTCAATTGTATTACACATACTTATTTACACTGATGTACGAGAAATGCTATTGTTTCTGGATTTGCTCTGCGGCTCGCAGGGTGATTATATTATTAGCGTGCGATAATGTGAAGCATCTGAAGGTGTAACAAGTGGTTTTACTCTTGCTTGCAGACCAAGTACACAGACACTTACATCAGTATGAGGTTGAATACCTGCAGTTTGCTTTCCGTTGGATGAATAATCTTCTGATGAGAGAGGTTCCCCTGCGGTGCACCATCAGGCTGTGGGATACGTACCAGGTGAGTCCCAACAGCAGGTAACACTTGGATTTATTGTCAGGTGTATGAGCACCTGCTTCATATATTTACATGCATGCCTGAAACAGCCTATGGAATTCAATACCATCATAGACAGATCCCGGGAATATTGTGGAGTCTCAACGTTCCTGATCAGCAGAAGCAAGTTGTAATTGTATTGTTGCCTTTTTCTGACTTAGCGCACAATATACTTATAGATTCCACCTTGTGAGCCTATTCCATACCACATAAACCTGCATCATATCCCATCTTACAGAAGTATTCTGCCTTGGAAGAAAAGCTCTAAGGGAGAAACGGGCACCAGACTCTCAGTAATGTATATGGGTGTGTATTACAGACTGGTAGAAACGCAATGCGTCACTGTTTGTTGTTTGTGCACGCAGTCTTACTAAGCGTATGGACTTTTAGTAAGGACAGATTCCCGCTGCTACAGTGCCCACCATAAGAAGGCAGGCCTACATGCAGACGTATATCATTCCTAGTGTCCCGATTAGCTCGTGTACATTATTCTATATTGACTGTACTGTATAGACATTACATTATATTTATAGAGCAGAAATTAATTGTCCTCTGTAATCTCTGTGTACAGTGTTTTCTTTGCATTTTTTCCCAAGTTCCGCTGTGCTTTTAGCTTATATCTTGTACCATTTTAAATGAATAGAACCAGCTAACTCTCTAAGGAGCAATTTGTAGAAATACACTGGACAAACAAGATAACATAGCTTGCTAAATCGCATAGTAAACACAATGTGTCCCAAGGAAATGATTATCAAATTTAATCTGCTATTCACTGTGGTATACGTCTAATTTCACAGATAATCATTGAACTTGTCCTAGAACCTGCACTGAAAAAATAAACGCATGCCATCTCGCTGTTGTGCGTGAAGACTCCCATTTATTTTCTGCTATGGTTACATTTTACCCAATTTTATCTTTGGCTATTTAAAATGTAACTAATACTGTTCTGTTCTGAATTGATTACGTAACACACTGATATTTTAGGGAAGGAGAAAGCCGATAAACTGTAGTGGGGATGGAGGAGAGAATGTTCTAGAACACTTATACTGAAGACAGATTGTGGAAAAAGAAAAGACAGTGGAAGGAAATTCTGTGAAACAGAGAGAAAAATACATCTTGTAGCAGGTGGAATAAATTTGTTAAAGGAAATGCAAATCGTCAGTGCGTAAGCCTTGCTGTAAATCTCTTATTATAGTAAATAGACTTATATCAGCAGTCGCACTGATGCTGAATATGTGAGACCCAAAAACTGTTCTCTTTGTTGACTTACCTTTTATCTATCATATGAGCGGGCCAAATTACCAGTGTCACTTTATATGGTAATAACTCTGGAACGCTTCAGCATTACCCTTTGATTTGGAGGTTTTTTTTTCATGACACATTATACTTTATGCTATTGGTGAATTTAGGTTGATATGTTTTGTGTTTATTTATAAAAAATATCAGAAATTTGACAAAAATGTAAAACAATTAGCAGTTTTCAAACTTCAAATGACCATTAATCCAAATAGTCATTAATAAAAAACATTTCCCTCATATACGATTTAAATCGGCACCATTTGTAAAATGTTATTTTATTTTGTTAGCCTTAAAGGAGGTTTAAAAATGTAGCAGTAGTTTTTTTCATTTTCCAAGTAAATTTACCCAAAAATCTTTTTAGCCACCTATCCAGGTTTGAAGTGACTTCGGGGATCCTATATCGGAAACCCCCAAAAGTGATGCTATTTTAACCCCTTCATGACCCAGCCTATTTTGACCTTAAAGACCTTGCCGTTTTTTGCAATTCTGACCAGTGTCCCTTTATGAGGTAATAACTCAGGAACGCTTCAACGGATCCTAGCGGTTCTGAGATTGTTTTTTCGTGACATATTGGGCTTCATGTTAGTGGTAAATTTAGGTCAATAAATTCTGCGTTTATTTGTGATAAAAACGGAAATTTGGCGAAAATTTTGAAAATTTCGCAATTTTCACATTTTGAATTTTTATTCTGTTAAACCAGAGAGATATGTGACACAAAATAGTTAATAAATAACATTTCCCACATGTTTACTTTACATCAGCACAATTTTGGAAACAAAATTTTTTTTTGTTAGGAAGTTATAAGGGTTAAAATTTGACCAGCGATTTGTCATTTTTACAACAAAATTTACAAAACCATTTTTTTTAGGGACCACCTCACATTTGAAGTCAGTTTGAGGGGTCTATATGGCTGAAAATACCCAAAAGTGACACCATTCTAAAAACTGCACCCCTCAAGGTACTCAAAACCACATTCAAGAAGTTTATTAACCCTTCAGGTGCTTCACAGCAGCAGAAGCAACAAGAAAGGAAAAAATGAACATTTAACTTTTTAGTCACAAAAATTATCTTTTAGCAACATTTTTTTTATTTTCCCAATGGTAAAAGGAGAAACTGAACGACGAAAGTTGTTGTCCAATTTGTCCTGAGTACGCTGATACCTCATATGTGGGGGTAAACCACTGTTTGGGCGCACGGCAGGGCTTGGAAGGGAAGGAGCGCCATTTGACTTTTTGAATCAAAAATTGGCTCCACTCTTTAGCGGACACCATGTCACGTTTGGAGAGCACCCGTGTGCCTAAAAATTGGAGCTCCCCCACAAGTGACCCCATTTTGGAAACTAGACGCCCCAAGGAACTTATCTAGATGCATAGTGAGCATTTTGAACCCCCAGGTGCTTCACAAATTGATCCGTAAAAATGAAAAAGTACTTTTTTTTCACAAAAAAATTCTTTTAGCCTCAATTTTTTCATTTTCACATGGGCAACAGGATAAAATGGATCCTAAAATGTGTTGGGCAATTTCTCCTGAGTACACCAATACCTCACATGTGGGGGTAAACCACTGTTTGGGCACATGGTAAGGCTCGGAAGGGAAGGAGCGCCATTTGACTTTTTGAATGAAAAATTATTTCCATCGTTAGCGGACACCATGTCGCGTTTGGATAGCTCCTGTGTGCCTAAACATTGGCGCTCCCCCACAAGTGACCCCATTTTGGAAACTAGACCCCCCAAGGAACTTATTTAGATGCCTAGTGAGCACTTTAAACCCTCAGATGCTTCACAAATTGATCTGTAAAAATGAAAAAGTACTTTTTTTTCACAAAAAAATTCTTTTCGCCTCAATTTTTTCATTTTCACATGGGCAGTAGGATAAAATGGATCATAAAATTTGTTGGGCAATTTCTCCCGAGTACGCCGATACCTCATATGTGGGGGTAAACCACTGTTTGGGCACTCGGCAGGGCTCGGAAGGGAAGGCGCGCCATTTGACTTTTTGAATGGAAAATTAGCTCCAATTGTTAGCGGACACCATGTCGCGTTTGGAGAGCCCCTGTGTGCCTAAACATTGGAGCTCCCCCACAAGTGACCCCATTTTGGAAACTAGACCCCCCAAGGAACTTATCTAGATGCACATTGAGCACTTATAAACTTCTGTGAAGCACCTGGGGGTTTTAACGCAGAGCCATGAAAATAAAAAATAATTTTTCTTTCCTCAAAAATGAATTTTTAGCCTGGAATTTCCTATTTTGCCAAGGATAATAGGAGAAATTGGACCCCAAATATTGTTGTCCAGTTTGTCCTGAGTACGCTGATACCCCATATGTGGGGGTAAACCACTGTTTGGGCGCACGGCAGGGCTCGGAAGGGATGGCATGCCATTTGGCTTTTTAAATGGAAAATTAGCTCCAATCATTAGCGGACACCATGTCACGTTTGGAGAGCCCCTGTGTGCCTAAACATTGGAGATCCCCCAGAAATGACCCCATTTTGGAAACTAGACCCCCAAAGGAACTAATCTAGATGTGTGGTGAGGACTTTGAACCCCCAAGTGCTTCACAGAAGTTTATAACGCAGAGCCATGAAAATAAAAAAAAAAATTATTTTCTCAAAAATGATCTTTTAGCCTGCAATTTTTTATTTTCCCAAGGGTAACAGGAGAAATTTGACCGCAAAAGTTGTGGTCCAGTTTCTCCTGAGTACGCTGATACCCCATATGTGGGGGTAAATCACTGTTTGGGCACATGCCGGGGCTCGGAAGTGAAGTAGTGACGTTTTGAAATGCAGACTTTGATGGAATGCTCTGTGGGCGTCACGTTGCGTTTGCAGAGCCCCTGATGTGGCTTAACAGTAGAAACCCCCCACAAGTGACCCCATTTTGGAAACTAGACCCCCAAGGGAACTTATCTAGATGTGTGGTGAGCACTTTGAACCTCCAAGTGCTTCATAGAAGTTTATAATGTAGAGCCGTGAAAATAATAAATACGTTTTCTTTCCTCAAAAATAATTATTTAGCCCAGAATTTTTTATTTTCCCAAGGGTAACAGGAGAAATTGGACCCCAATAATTGTTGTCCAGTTTCTCCTGAGTACGCTGATACCCCATGTGTGGGGGTAAACCACTGTTTGGGCACACGTCGGGGCTCAGAAGGGAAGTAGTGACTTTTGAAATGCAGACTTTGATGGAATGGTCTGCGGGCGTCACATTGCGTTTGCAGAGCCCCTGGTGTGCCTAAACAGTAGAAACCCCCCACAAGTGACCCCATTTTAGAAACTAGACCCCCCAAGGAACTTATCTAGATATGTGGTGAGCACTTTGAACCCCCAAGTGCTTCACAGACGTTTACAACGCAGAGCCGTGAAAATAAAAAATCATTTTTCTTTCCTCAAAAATGATGTTTTAGCAAGCATTTTTTTAGATTCACAAGGGTAACAGGAGAAATTGGACCCCAGTAATTGTTGCGCAGTTTATCCTGAGTACACTGATACCCCATATGTGGGGGTAAACCACTGTTTGGGCACACTTCAGGGCTCGGAAGTGAGGGAGCACCATTTGACTTTTTGAATACGAGATTGGCTGGAATCAATGGTGGCGCCATGTTGCGTTTGGAGACCCCTGATGTGCCTAAACAGTGGTAACCCCTCAATTCTACCTCCAACACTAACCCCCCCACACCCCTAACCCTAATCCCAACTGTAGCCATAACCCTAATCACAACCGTAACCACAACCCTAATTCCAACCCTAACCCTAAGGCTATGTGCCCATGTTGCGGATTCGTGTGAGATATTTCCGCACCATTTTTGAAAAATCCGCGGGTAAAAGGCACTGCGTTTTACCTGCGGATTTTCCGCGGATTTCCAGTGTTTTTTGTGCGGATTTCACCTGCGGATTCCTTTTGAGGAACAGGTGTAAAAAGACGCGGAATCCGCCCAAAGAATTGACATGCTGCGGAAAATACAACGCAGCGTTTCCGCGCGGTATTTTCTGCACCATGGGCACAGCGGATTTGGTTTTTCATATGTTTACATGGTACTGTAAACCTGATGGAATACTGCTGCGAATCCGCAGCGGCCAATCCGCAGCCAAATCCGCACCGTGTGAACATAGCCTAATTCTAAAGGTATGTGCACACGCTGCGGAAAACACTGCAGATCCGCAGCAGTTTCCCATGAGTTTACAGTTCAATGTAAACCTACGGGAAACAAAAATCGCTGTACACATGCTGCGGAAAAACTGCACGGAAACGCAGCGGTTTACATTCCGCAGCATGTCACTTCTTTGTGCGGATTCCGCAGCGGTTTTACAACTGCTCAAATAGAAAATCGCAATTGTAAAACCGCAGTGAAATGCGCAGAAAAAAACGCGGTAAATCCGCCATAAATCCGCAGCGGTTTAGCACTGCGGATTTATCAAATCCGCAGCGGAAAAATCCGCAGAGGACCAGAATACGTGTGCACATACCGAAACCCTAACCCTAACCCTAGCCCTAACCCTAGCCCTAACCCTAGCCCTAACCCTACCCCTAACCCTACCCCTAACCCTAACACTAACCCTACCCCTAACCCTAACCCTATTCTAACATTAGTGGAAAAAAAAAATTTCTTTATTTTTTTATTGTCCCTACCTATGGGGGTGACAAAGGGGGGGGGGGGGGTCATGTATTATTTTTTTTATTTTGATCACTGAGATATAATCTATCTCAGTGATCAAAATGCACTTTGGAACGAATCTGCCGGCCGGCAGATTCGGCGGGCGCACTGCGAATGCCCCCGCCATTTTGGAAGATGGCGGCGCCCAGGGAGAAGACGGACGGGACCCCGGCTGGATCGGTAAGTATGATGGGGTGGGGGGGACCACGGGGGGGGGGGGGGGGGATCGGAGCACGGGGGGGGGGGAATCGGAGCGCGGCAGGCGTGGAACGGAGCACGGGGGGCGTGGAACGGAGCACGGGGGGGCTGGAACGGAGCACGGGGGGGGTGGATCTGAATGCAGGGGGGGTGATTGGAGCACGGGGGGGTGATTGTTGCACGGGGGGAGCGGACAAGAGCATGGGGGGGAGCGGAGCACTGGATGGAGGGGAGCCGGAGCAGTGTACCGGCCAGATCGGAGGGCTGGGGGGGCGATCGGTGGGGTGGGGTGGGGGCACATTAGTATTTCCAGCCATGGCCGATGATATTGCAGCATCGGCCATGGCTGGATTGTAATATTTCACCCGTTATAATGGGTGAAATATTACAAATCGCTCTGATTGGCAGTTTCACTTTCAACAGCCAATCAGAGCGATCGTAGCCACGAGGGGGTGAAGCCACCCCCCCTGGGCTAAACTACCACTCCCCCTGTCCCTGCAGATCGGGTGAAATGGGAGTTAACCCTTTCACCCGATCTGCAGGGACGCGATCTTTCTGTGACACAGCATATGCGTCACAGGTCGGATTGGCACCGACTTTCATGACGCATACGCTGTGTCACAGGTCGGGAAGGGGTTAAAAACATCACCCCTCAACATGTTGAAAACTGTCAGGTAGTTTATTAACCCTTTAGGTGATTTTCAGGAATTAATGCAAAGTGATGTGACAATAATGAAAAAGTGTATTTTTACCACCTAAATGTTGCTAACTTCTGAACAGGTCGCTACGGCTGACAGATTTTTAAGGCCGTTATTTTGCCGTGAATTGCCATGACAAACATTAGGACCACACAATCATGATCTCAGGGTGCTGATGAGGTTAAAGATGGAGCACCACACTCTGTTAACCATTTATATGATGTAGTCATTATTGACAGCAGCTTCTAAGGGGTTAAACGACCATGGTCGGTGCCAACACTGATCATGGCTGATGCAGCAAGTTGTCAGCTGGAGTGTACAGCGGACAGCTTCTGCATTGTCATCAGTCGGTGGATGCTAGTCTCTTATATCTCATGTCACTAAAAAGTCGTGTTGACGGTCATCAAGTGGTTAAAAGCAGCAGGAATACAGACGAATCGTTTTGCATGGTTATGTGCTTCCTCTATCTCATCTAAAAATATGAATATGGTAGGCTTGTATAAGGCAATAGGAATTTCATACAGCCATGTCTGTTAGATGAAAGAGTGTTCAAACCTGGTTTTAGGGCTATACTAATATTTTTTTAATAATAATAATAATTTTTATTTATATAGCGCCAACAAATTTCGCAGCACTTTACAAATAAGCGGGGACATGTACAGACAATAAATTCAGTACAAGTTAAGACAATTTAAACAGTGACATTAGGGGTGAGGTCCCTGCTCGCAAGCTTACAATCTACAAGGGCTTACTTATTAATGTAATAGATGGATGTAATAGATATACAGTAAGGCCTCAGCACTGACTATTTGCATTTTCTTTTTGTATACTTTAAAAATGAGGAATAGTTCTTGCTTTTGGGGCCCGCTTCTTTGACATAAGTGCTTTGTTTTTAAGCCTTAAGCACCGTCTCTTTGCATTTCCTTTTTTTTATCATTTAAGAACAGGAATAGGCCAGAGGAAGCACATTGCTGTGCAAAACACTCATTGCCTCATGCAAGCCTGCTGTTTTTAATTGCCAGAAAGTAATAAAATGTAGGTTTTACATATCAGATGCCACTTCTTCCCTTCACCTTTCCCATTGAACACACAATGGATACAAGCCTGAATTGTTTCTTAAGAGATTTATAATGTGCATAAATATCTTCTTATATATTTTGCCATACATATCTCTTTAAACTACAGTGCCTTGCGAAAGTATTCGGCTCCCTGGAACTTTCCTACCTTTTCCCATATCATGCTTCAAACATAAAGATACTAAATGTAAATTTTTGGTGAAGCATCAACAACAAGTGGAACACAATTGTGAAGTTGAACCAGATTTATTGGTTATTTTAAATTTTTCTGGAAATTCAAAAACTGACAAGTGAGGCGTGCAATATTATTCGGCCCCTTTAAAGGGAACCTGTCACCCCCGTTTTTTCAGATTGAGATAAAAATACTGCAAACTCGGCTTTGGGAAAATGGCCGCCGCGATCTCCATCTGCGCACGCGCGGCATCCCGCGGCCATTTTCCTGAAGCCCCATGCAGCAGAGCACTGCATCTGCGCACGCGCGGCCTCAGGAAGATGGCCGCCCCCACCGATGAGAAGGGTAATAGCGCAGATCGCGCGCTGTTTATTCACTTGCGCGCAGTGGATTCGGCACTTGGACATGCGCACACCACTACGCCACCAACGGAAAGCTGGGGAAGAAACAGCGATGTCACCACGCCCACCTGACCTGACCAGCCTGATTGACAGGCGAAAACGGTGACTTTGGTAATGTATTTCGCAGCATAGGTGGGGAATCAAGGTACACTACATACACTATTGTAACGCACAGCGCAGGCCCTATTTAACAGTATTTTTATCTCAATCTGAAAAAACGGGGTGACAGGTTCCCTTTAACTTAATATTTTGCTGCACCACCTTTTGCTGTGATTACAACTGCAAGTCGCTTGGGGTATGTCTCTAGCAGTTTTGTACATCAAGAGACTGAAATTCTTACCCATTATTCCTTGGCAAACAGCTCGAGATCAGTTAGGTTTCATGGAGATCGTTTGTGAACAGCAGTTTTCAGCTCTTTCCACAGATTCTCCATTGGATTGAGGTCTGGACTTTGACTTGGCCATTCTGACACCTGGATACGTTTATTTGTGAACCATTCCATTGTAGATTTTGCTTTATGTTTGGCATCATTGCCTTGTTGGAAGACAAATCTCCGTCCCAGTCTCAGGTCTTTTGCAGACTCCAACAGGTTTTCTTCAAGAATAGTCCTTTATTTGGCTCCATCCATCTCCCCATCAATTTTAACCAGCTTCCCTGTCCCTGCTGAAGAAATGCAGGTCCAAACTATGATGCTGCCACCACCATGTTTGACAGTGGGGATGGTGTGTTCAGGGTGATGATCTGTGTTGCCTTTACGCCAAACATATCATTTGGCATTGTTGCCAAAAAGTTTGATTTTCGTTTCATCTGACAAGAGCACCTTCTTCCACATGTTTGGTGTGTCTCCCAGGTGGCTTGTTGCAAACTTTAAGCAACACTTTTTATGGATATCTTTGAGAAAAGGCTTTCTTCTTGACACTCTTCCATAAATGCCAGATTTGTGCAGTGTACGACTGATTGTTGTCCTATGGACAGACTGTCCCACTTCAGCTGTAGATCTCTGCAGTTCATCCAGAGTGATCATGGGCCTCTTGGCTGCATCTCTGATCAGTCTTCTCCTTGTTTGAGATGAAAGTTTAGAGGGACGATCGGATCTTGGTAGATTTGCAGTGGTATGATACTATTTCCATTTCAATATGATCGCTTGCACAGTGCTCCTTGGGATGTTTAAAGTTTTGGAAATCATTTTGTATCCACATCAGGCTTTAAACTTCTCCACAACAGTATCACGGACCTGCCTGTTGTGTTCCTTGGTTTTCATGATGCTCTCTGTGCTTCAAAAGGAGCCCTGAGACTATCACAGAGCAGGTGTATTTATACTGAGACTTGATTACACACAGGTGGATTATATTTATCATCATTTGTCCTAAATGCCTACATTGGATCATTCAGAGATACTGTTGTGAATTCTGCTTTTGGGCTCCCTCCGGTGGTTGTAGGTGGTAATGCAGTTGTCCCAGGCCTGCAGTCCTGGACAGGTGTATCTGCTGATTGCAATTCTGACTGGGGTATTTAGGTTTGCAGGACTCAATAGTCCTTGCCAGTTGTCAATGTTTCTTGGGAAGTGTTGGACCTCTATCTGGCTTCTCCTGCTTAGCTGCCAATTCAGCAAAGATAAGTGTCTGTTTCTTTTTCTATGTCACACAAGCTGTGTGCTTGTTTTTTGATTGTATTCCTGCTCTGAGTGTAGGAGTCTCAGGAGTTGCAGATATACGTTCCACGTCTTTAGTTAGATGGAGGATTTTTTTGTATAATCTGCTTTGAATATTTTTGGAAGGGTTTTAATAATGACAACACAGTACTCTGTCCTATCCTTTCCTATTTTAGCTAGAGTGGCCTCTTGTGCTAAATCCTGTTTTATGCCTGTGTGTGTCTTTCCTCTCCTACTCACAGCCAATATTTGTGGGGGGCTGCCTATCCTTTGGGGTTCTGCTCTGAGGCAAGGTAGAATTCCTATTTCCATCTATAGGGGTATTTAGTCCTCTGGCTGTGACGAGGTGCCTAGGGTTTGTTAGGTACACCCCACGGCTACTTCTAGCTGCGGTGTTAAGATCAGGATTTGCTGTCAGTATATTTACCACCTGCTCCAGTGAAAGTTTTCAAGCTGCTCTAAGGTCACCGGATCATAACAGTACAACTGGCCCATAATGAGTTAAATGCATCTTAGAAGAAGGGAAGAAAGGTGTTGAGCTATTTTTTTTTCTTCAGTCTGCTTTATCTTCTCTTCCCTCTTTATCTCTGGGTGGCTGAGGAGTCTTGTGCAAGCATGGATGTTCAGGAATTAGCTTCTCGTGTAGACCAGCTTGCTGCTAGGGTACAGGGTATTTCTGATTTATATTGTTCAGACTCCTGTTTTAGAACCAAAGATTCCTACTCCTGATTTGTTTTTTGGTGACAGGTCCAAATTTTTGAGTTTTAAAAACAACTGTAAACTGTTTTTTGCTTTGAGACCTCGATCCTCCGGTGATTCCATTCAGCAAGTAAAAATTGTCATTTCCCTGCTGCGTGGCAACCCGCGGGATTGGGCGTTTTCTGTTATGACCTGGTGGTCAGGACAATAATGGACCTGGTGGTTAAGAGCACACGGATTGACCTGATAGTTACTGATAATAAAGGACGAGCTCTGGGACGTGGGAACTCTGCTGACCGCAATCCCTAATCCTATCACACACACTAGAAATAGCCGTGGATTGCTCCTAACGCTCCCTATGCAACTCGGCACAGCCTAAGGAACTAGCTAGCCCTGAAGATAGAAAAATAAAGCCTACCTTGCCTCAGAGAAATTCCCCAAAGGAAAAGGCAGCCCCCCACATATGACTGTGAGTAAAGATGAAAATACAAACACAGAGATGAAATAGATTTAGCAAAGTGAGGCCCGACTTACTGAACAGACTGAGGATAGGAAAGGTTGCTTTGCGGTCAGCACAAAAACCTACAAAAAGACCACACAGAGGGCGCAAAAATACCCTCCGCACCGACTCACGGTGCGGAGGCGCTCCCTCTGCGTCCCAGAGCTTCCAGCAAGCAAGACAACAATAAAAATAGCAAGCTGGACAGAAAAATAGCAAACCAAAGAAAAACAAGCAGGAACTTAGCTTCTGCTGGGAAGACAGGTCACAAGAACGATCCAGGAGTGAACTAGACCAATACTGGAACATTGACAGGTGGCATCGAGCAAAGATCTAAGTGGAGTTAAATAGAGCAGCCAGCTAACGAATTAACCTCGTCACCTGTGGAAGGAAACTCAGAAACACCCACCAGAGGAAGTCCATGGACAGAACCAGCCGAAGTACCATTCATGACCACAGGAGGGAGCCCGACAACAGAATTCACAACAGTTTTCCCTGGAATCTGGGAATCCGGCTTTGCTTAATGTAGACTCCTTTTTTCAGGCTTTAGGATTATATGATGAACCTAATTCTGTGGATCAAGCTGAGAAGACCTTGTTGGCCCTGTCTCAGGGTCAAGAGGCTGCAGAATTGTATTGTCAGAAATTCAGAAAATGGTCTGTGTTGTCTAAATGGAATGATGATGCTTTGGCGGCAATTTTCAGAAAGGGTCTTTCTGAATCCGTTAAAGATGTTATAGTGGGGTTTCCCACGCTTTCCGGTCTGAGTGATTCTATGTCTCTGGCCATTCAGATTGACCGGCGCTTGCGGGAGCGCAGAACTGTGCACGCTGTGGCGTTGTCCTCAGAGCAGATTCCTGAGCCAATGCAGTGTGATAGGATTCTGTCTAGAACGGAACGACAAAGATTCAGACGTCAGAATAGGTTGTGTTATTATTGTGGCGACGCTTCTCATGTCATTTCTGTCTGCCCTGAGCGGACAAAGTAGATCGCTAGTTCATTTACCATCAGTACTGTACAACCTAAATTTCTGTTATCTGTGTCCTTGATCTGCTCATTGTCATCATTTTCTCTCATGGCGTTTGTGGATTCAGGCGCCACCTTGAACTTAATGGACTTTGAGTTTGCCAGGCGTTGTGGTTTTCCTTTCCAGCCTTTGCAGAACCCTATTCCTTTAAGGGGCATTGATGCTACACCCTTGGCTAAAAATAAGCCCCAGTTTTGGACACAGGTGACCATGCGCATGGCGTCAGCCCATCAGGAAGATTGTCGATTTCTGGTATTGCATAATTTGCATGATGCTATTGTGCAGGGTTTTCCGTGGTTGCAGGTACATAATCCTGTGTTGGATTGGAAGTCCATGTCTGACTAGTTGGGGTTGTCAGGGGGTTCATAATGATGTTCCTTTGATGTCAATCTCCTCTTCTTCCTCTTCTGAAATTCCAAAGTTTTTGTCTGATTTTCAGGATGTATTCGATGAGCCCAAGTCCAGTTTCCTTCCACCGCACAGGGACTGCGATTGTGCTATTGACTTGATTCCAGGCTGTAAGTTTCCTAAGGGTTGACTTATCAACCTGTCTGTGCCTGAACATACCGCCATGGGGAGCTATATTAAGGAATCTTTGGAGAAAGGGCATATTCGGCCATCTTCTTCACCGTTGGGAGCGGGGTTCTTTTTTGTTGCTAAAAAAGATGGTTCCTTGAGACCCTGTATTGATTATCGCCTCTTGAATAAAATCACGGTCAAGTTTCAATACCCTTTACCTTTGCTTACCGATTTGTTTGCTCGGATTAAGGGAGCTAGTTGGTTTACGAAGATTGACCTTCGGGGGGCATATAATCTTGTTCGTATTAAGCAGGGTGATGAATGGAAAACTGCGTTTAACACGCCCGAAGGCCATTTTGAATACATTGTGATGCCATTCGAGCTCACTAATGCTCCATCTGTTTTTCAGTCCTTCATGCATATTTTCCGGACTTATATTGATAAGTTCTTGATTGTATATTTGGACGATATTTAGATTTTTTCCGATGATTGGGAGTCTCATGTGGAACAGGTCAGGATGGTATTTCAGATTCTTCGTGACAATGCCCTGTTTGTGAAAGGGTCTAAGTGTCTCTTTGGGGTGCAGAAGGTTTCTTTTTTGGGCTTTATTTTTTCTCCCTCGTCCATAGAGATGGATCCGGTTAAGGTTCAGGCCATTCATGATTGGATTCAGCCCACATCCGTGAAGAGCCTTCAGAAATTGTTGGGTTTTGCAAATTTTTATCGCCGTTTCATTGCAAATTTTTCCAGCGTGGTTAAACCCTTGACCGATTTGACGAAGAAAGGCGCTGATGTGGCAAATTGGTCCTCTGCGGCTGTCTCTGCCTTTCAGGAGCTTAAACGTCGATTTACTTCTGCTCCGGTGTTGCGCCAACCGGATGTTTCTCTTCCGTTTCAGGTTGAGGTTGACGCTTCTGAGATTGGGGCAGGGGCCGTTTTGTCTCAGAGGGATCCTGTTGGTTCCTTGATGAAACCATGTGCCTTCTTTTCCCGTAAGTTTTCGCCTGCTGAACGCAATTATGATGTCGGCAATCGGGAGTTGTTGGCTATGAAGTGGGCGTTTGAGGATTGGCTTGAGGGAGCTAAGCACCGTATTGTGGTCTTGACCGATCATAAGAAT
Organism: Ranitomeya imitator; assembly: GCF_032444005.1. Taxonomy (NCBI): domain Eukaryota; kingdom Metazoa; phylum Chordata; class Amphibia; order Anura; family Dendrobatidae; genus Ranitomeya; species Ranitomeya imitator. Next base: position 343,295,123 of record NC_091285.1, on the reverse strand, counting down.
TTGATTCACCTCGAGTCTGCCAAACGGCTGAATCCTAGACAGGCTCGATGGTCCTTGTTTTTTTTCCATTTTGATTTCGTGGTCCCGTACCTCCTGGGTTCTAAGAACATTAAGGCTGATGCCCTCTCTAGGAGTTTTTTGCCTGATTCTCCTGGGGTCTTAGAACCGGTCGGTATTCTGAAAGAAGGGATGGTCCTTTCTGCCATTTCCCCTGATTTACGACGGGTTCTTCAGGATTTTCAGGCTGACAAACCTGACCGCTGTCCTGTGGGGAAACTGTTTGTTCCTGACAGATGGACTAGTAGAGTGATTTCTGAGGTTCACTGTTCCGTGTTGGCTGGTCATCCTGGCATTTTTGGTACCAGAGATTTGGTTGGTAGGTCCTTTTGGTGGCCTTCTTTGTCGCGTGATGTGTGTTCTTTTGTGCAGTCCTGTGGGACTTGTGCGCGGGCCAAGCCTTGTTGTTCCCGTGCTATTGGGTTGCTTTTGCCATTGCCGGTCCCTGAGAGGCCCTGGACGCATATTTCTATGGATTTTATTTCTGATCTTCCGGTTTCCCAGAGGATGTCGGTTATCTGGGTTGTTTGTGACCGGTTCTCTAAGATGGTTCATTTGGTGCCTTTGCCTAAATTGCCTTCCTCTTCGGATTTGGTTCCGTTGTTTTTTTCAGCATGTGGTCCGTTTGCATGGTATTCCGGAGAATATTGTGTCCGACAGAGGTTCCCAGTTTGTTTCTAGGTTTTGGCGAGCCTTTTGTGCTAGGCTGGGCATTGATTTGTCTTTTTCTTCTGCGTTTCATCCTCAGACAAATGGTCAGACCGAGCGAACTAATCAGACTTTGGAGACTTATTTGAGATGCTTTGTGTCTGCTGATCAGGATGATTGGGTGGCTTTCTTGCCATTGGCAGAGTTTGCCCTTAATAATCGGGCTAGTTCGGCTACTTTGGTTTCGCCTTTCTTTTGTAATTTTGGTTTTCATCCTCGTTTTTCTTCTGGGCAGGTTGAGCCTTCTGACTGTCCTGGTGTGGATTCTGTGGTTGACAGGTTGCAGCAGATTTGGGCTCATGTGGTGGACAATTTGGTGTTGTCTCAGGAGGAGGCTCAATGTTTTGCTAACCATCGTCGGTGTGTTGGTTCCCGGCTTCGGGTTGGGGATCTGGTCTGGTTGTCTTCCCGTCATGTTCCTATGAAGGTTTCTTCTCCTAAGTTTAAGCCTCGGTTTATTGGTCCTTATAAGATTTCTGAGATTCTTAATCCGGTGTCTTTTCGACTGGCGCTTCCGGCCTCTTTTGCGATCCATAATGTCTTTCCATATATATTTATTGTGGAAATATGTGGAGCCCGTTGTTCCCTCTGTTGATCCTCCGGCCCCTGTGTTGGTTGATGGAAGTTGGAATATGTTCTTGAAAAGATTTTGGATTCCCGTTTTTCGAGGCGGAAGCTTCAGTACCTTGTCAAATGGAAGGGTTATGGCCAGGAGGATAATTCTTGGGTTTTTGCCTCTGATGTCCATGCCGCTGATTTGGTTCGTTCTTTTCATCTGACTCATCCTGATCGGCCTGGGGGCTCTGGTGAGGGTTCGGTGACCCCTCCTCAAGGGGGGGGGGGGGGTACTGTTGTGAATTCTGCCTTTGGGCTCCCTCCGGTGGTTGTAGGTGGTAATGCAGTTGTCCCTGGGCTGCAGTCCTGGACAGGTGTATCTGCTGATTGCAATTTTGACTGGGGTATTTAGGTTTGCAGGACTCATTAGTCCTTTCCAGTTGTCAATGTTTCTTAGGAAGTGTTGGACCTTTGTCTGGCTTCTCCTGCTTAGCTGCCAATTCTGCAAAGATAAGTGTCTGTTTCTTTTTCTATGTCACACAAGCTGTGTGCTTGTTTTTTTATTGTATTCCTGCTCTGAATGTAGGAGTCTCTGGAGTTGCAGATATACGTTCCACGTCTTTAGTTAGATGGAGGAATTTTTTGTATAATCTGCTGTGGATATTTTTGGAAAGGTTTTAATACTGACCGCACAGTACTCTGTCCTATCCTTTCCTATTTTAGCTAGAGTGGCCTCTTGTGCTAAATCCTGTTTTCTGCCTGTGTGTGTCTTTCCGCTTCTACTCACAGCCAATATTTGTGGGGGGATGCCTATCCTTTGGGGTTCTGCTCTGAGGCAAGGTAGAATTCCTATTTCCATCTCTAGGGGTATTTAGTCCTCCGGCTGTGACGAGGTGTCTAGGGTTTGTTAGGTACACCCCACAGCTACTTCTAGTTGCGGTGTTAAGATCAGGATTTGCGGTCAGTATAGTTACCACCTACTCCAGTGAAAGTTTTCATGCTGCTCCAAGGTCACCGGATCATAACACATACACAATGAACTTCTGGAGTGAGTTTGCTGCACTGAAAATAAAGGGGCAGAATAATATTGCGTGCCCCACTTTTCAGTTTTTGAATTTCCACAAAAATTTAAAATAACCAATAAATTCCGTTTAACTTCACAATTGTGTTCCACTTGTTGTTGATTCTTCACCAAAAATTTTACATTTGGTATCTTTATGCTTGAAGCCTGATATGTGGGAAAAGGTTGAAAAATTCCAGGGGGGTGAATACTTTCGCAAGACACTGTATATAGGAAAGTCCTGGTGACGGTGAAATCCTATAGAAACACTAACAATTGCATATATCGTCCAGTGTACATCTTTAGCAGTGGGATCTTATATCATAAGCATGCCCCTGTATGCCTATGCACTGGCACACTTCAGAGCTATATGTCAGGAGAATATAACACTTTTTGGAAGTGCATTTGAACAGCAAGGTGGATTGCTGTTGAGGGGAACTAGAGAAATAAAAAGCTTCAAATCTTCAGCATAGCGAGTGTGAGCGAGCTGAGTGTGACTTGAGTTTGTGTGAACGGCGGTAAGTGTGACTTGTGATTCAGTGACTTTGGAGTCAGGGCGTTTCCAAGGGAGGAATTACTGAATTGCTGTCTGTTTTTTATTAATACTTTGTATTTATTTTTTTATTTATTTAAATTTTCTGTCTGGTGCCAGGGTGGATTTGATTTAAATCTAACTGATTTAAATCACGATTTAAATCACGATTTAAATCACTAGTCAGTAAGGCTTGATTTAAATCAGTGATTTAAATCAAAGTTTCTACCTAAACTAGTTCCTGCTACTTTAACATGCAAGTAGATGAAGATTTTTAGAATCACTTTTTATATTACTTTTTTCTCCCCAGTTTAATGGGTTAATCATTCATATTTGGACACCACTGTTCTGTTGTACTTAGGAAGGAGAAAAATAATCCTGACCTTAATAAGAATTTAAATAGATTTATTCAACTGAAACAATAACAACATTACAGCATAAGTTATTTGCTTAAACAAACATCCATGTTTGTTAACTAATTTGGCTAAACAAAATATCTATCTATCTATCTATCTATCTATCTATATACAGTGGGGCAAAAAAGTATTTAGTCAGTCAGCAATAGTGCAAGTTCTACCACTTCTGTAATTTACATCATAGGTAGACCTCAACTATGGGAGACAAACTGAGAAAAAAAAATCCAGAAAATCACATTGTTTGTTTTTTTAACATTTTATTTGCATATTATGGTGGAAAATAAGTATTTGGTCAGAAACAAAATTTCATCTCAATACTTTGTAATATATCCTTTGTTGTCAATGACAGAGGTCAAACATTTTCTGTAAGTCTTCACAAGGTTGCCACACACTGTTGTTGGTATGTTGGCCCATTCCTCCATGCAGATCTCCTCTAGAGCAGTGATGTTTTTGGCTTTTCGCTTGGCAACACGGACTTTCAACTCCCTCCAATGGTTTTCTATAGGGTTGAGATCTGGAGACTGGCTAGGCCACTCCAGGACCTTGAAACGCTTCTTACGAAGCCACTCCTTCGTTGCCCTGGCGGTGTGCTTTGGATCATTGTCATGTTGAAAGACCCAGCCACGTTTCATCTTCAATGCCCTTGCTGATGGAAGGAGGTTTGCACTCAAAATCTCACGATACATGGCCCCATTCATTCTTTCATGTACCCGGATCAGTCGTCCTGGCCCCTTTGCAGAGAAACAGCCCCAAAGCATGATGTTTCCACCACCATGCTTTACAGTAGGTATGGTGTTTGATGGATGCAACTCAGTATTCTTTTTCCTCCAAACACGACAAGCTGTGTTTCTACCAAACAGTTCCAGTTTGGTTTCATCAGACCATAGGACATTCTCCCAAAACTCCTCTGGATCATCTAAATGCTCTCTAGCAAACTTCAGATGGGCCCGGACATGTACTGGCTTAAGCAGTGGGACACCTCTGGCACTGCAGGATCTGAGTCCTTGGTGGCGTAGTGTGTTACTTATGGTAGGCCTTGTTACATTGGTCCCAGCTCTCTGCAGTTCATTCACTAGGTCCCCCCGCGTGGTTCTGGGATTTTTGCTCACCGTTCTTGTGATCATTCTGACCCCACGGGGTGGGATTTTGCGTGGAGCCCCAGATCGAGGGAGATTATCAGTGGTCTTGTATGTCTTCCATTTTCTAATTATTGCTCCCACTGTTAATTTCTTCACTCCAAGCTGGTTGGCTATTGCAGATTCAGTCTTCCCAGCCTGGTGCAGGGCTACAATTTTGTTTCTGGTGTCCTTTGACAGCTCTTTGGTCTTCACCATAGTGGAGTTTGGAGTCAGACTGTTTGAGAGTGTGCACAGGTGTCTTTTTATACTGATAACAAGTTTAAACAGGTGCCATTACTACAGGTAATGAGTGGAGGAAAGAGGAGACTCTTAAAGAAGAAGTTACAGGTCTGTGAGAGCCAGAAATCTTGATTGTTTGTTTCTGACCAAATACTTATTTTCCACCATAATATGCAAATAAATTGTTAAAAAAACAGACAATGTGATTTTCTGGATTTTTTTTTCTCAGTTTGTCTCCCATAGTTGAGGTCTACCTATGATGTAAATTACAGACGCCTCTCATCTTTTTAAGTGGTGGAACTTGCACTATTGCTGACTGACTAAATACTTTTTTGCCCCACTGTATATTATAAGAAACTTAGACTGTCAGCCCAGCCGACACATGAAAAACTTAAATACTACTGTCCCTGCTGTCCTCTGTAGCTCACTTGTCGTCATCTTCATCATCATCTTCTTCTTTGTTCCTATTCATAATCTGGAAAAGAAAAACAAGCTTTCCTGCTTTATTGGGTCCCAACCGATTTCTCAATTTAGAATGAATGAGTCCAAAGGAAGAGAATATTCTTTCAACGCCTGCAGAAGAAGCTACTGCTGTTAAAAGTGAAATCATTACTTGAACAGTCTCTAAATCCAAGTGCTTAAGTGACTTCCACCAGTTTACTGGTGTGACCTTCCTTAAAATATCTTCAGCAAACATATATTTCTTGAATGGTTCCCCCTTAGCTCTGAAGTTTATTATAGTTGGCATTAACCCCTTTACCCCCAAGGGTGGTTTGCACGTTAATGACCAGGCCAATTTTTACAATTCTGACCACTGTCCCTTTATGAGGTTATAACTCCGAAACGCTTCAACGGATCCTGGTGATTCTGACATTGTTTTCTCGTGACATATTGTACTTCATGATAGTGGTAAAATTTCTTTGATAGTACCTGCGTTTATTTGTGAAAAAAACAGAAATTTGGCGAAAATTTTGAAAATTTCGCAATTTTCAAACTTTGAATTTTTATGCAATTAAATCACAGAGATATGTCACACAAAATACTTAATAAGTAACATTTCCCACATGTCTCCTTTACATCAGCATAATTTTGGAACCAATTTTTTTTTTTGTTAGGGAGTTATAAGGGTTAAAAGTTGACCAGCAATTTCTCATTTTTACAACACCATTTTTTTTTAGGGACCACGTCTAATTTGAAGTCATTTTGAGGGGTCTATATGATAGAAAATGCCCAAGTGTGACACCATTCTAAAAACTGCACCCCTCAAGGTGCTCAAAACCACATTCAAGAAGTTTATTAACCCTTCAGGTGTTTAATAGGAATTTTTGGAATGTTTAAATAAAAATGAACATTTAACTTTTTTACACAAAAAATTTACTTCAGCTCCAATTTGTTTTATTTTACGAAGGGTAACAGGAGAAATTGGACCCAAAAAGTCGTTGTCCAATTTGTCCTGAGTACGCTGATACCCCATATGTGGCAGTAAACCACTGTTTGGGCGCATGGGAGAGCTCGGAAGGGAAGGAGCGCTATTTGACTTTTCAATGCAAAATTGACAGGATTTGAGATGGGACGCCATGTTGCGTTTGGAGAGCCACTGATGTGCCTAAACATTGAAACCCCCCACAAGTGACACCATTTTGGAAAGTAGACCCCCTAAGGAACTTATCTGGATGTGTGGTGAGCACTTTGACCCACCAAGTGCTTCACAGAAGTTTATAATGCAGAACCGTAAAAATAAAAAATCATATTTTTTCACAAAAATTATATTTTTGCCCCCAATTTTTTATTTTTCCAAGGGTAAGAGAAGAAATTGGACCTCAAAAGTTGTTGTCCAATTTGTCCTGAGTACGCTGATACCCCATATGTGGCAGTAAACCACTGTTTGGGCGCATGGGAGAGCTCGGAAGGGAAGGAGCGCAGTTTGACTTTTCAATGCAAAATTGACAGAAATTGAGATGGGACGCCATGTTGCGTTTGGAGAGCCACTGATGTGCCTAAACATTGAAACCCCCCACAAGTGACACCATTTTGGAAAGTAGACCCCCTAAGGAACTTATCTGGATGTGTGGTGAGCACTTTGACCCACCAAGGGCTTCACAGAAGTTTATAATGCAGAGCCATAAAAATAAAACAAAATTTTTTTCCCACAAAAATTATTTTTTAGCCCCCAGTTTTGTATTTTCCCTAGGGTAACAGGAGAAATTGGACCCCAAAAGTTGTTGTTCAATTTGTCCTGAGTACGCTGATACCCCATATGTGGGGGGGACCCACCGTTTGGGCGCATGGGAGGGTTCAGAAGGGAAGGAGCGCCATTTGGAATGCAGACTTAGATGGAATGGTCTGCAGGCGTCACATTGCGTTTGCAGAGCCCCTAATGTACCTAAACAGTAGAAACCCCCCACAAGTGACACCATTTTGGAAAGTAGACCCCCTAAGGAACTCATCTTGATGTGTTGTGAGAGCTTTGAACCCCCAAGTATTTCACTACAGTTTATAACGCAGAGCCATGCAAATAAAAAATATTTTTTTTTCCACAAAAATTATATTTTAGCCCCCAGTTTTGTATTTTCCCAAGGGTAACAGGAGAAATTGGTCCACAAAAGTTGTTGTCCAATTTGTCCTGAGTACGCTGATACCCCATATGTTGGGGTAAACCCCTGTTTGGGCACACAGGAGAGCTCGGAAGGGAAGGAGCACTGTTTTACTTTTTCAACGCAGAATTGGCTGGAATTGAGATCGGACGCCATGTCGTGTTTGGAGAGCCCCTGATGTGCCGAAACAGTGGAAACCCCCCAATTATAACTGAAACCCTAATCTAAACACACCCCTAACCCTAATTCCAACGGTAACCCTAACCACACCTCTAACCCTGACACACCCCTAACCCTAATCCCAACCCTATTCCCAACTGTAAATGTAATCTAAACCCTAACCCTAACTTTAGCCCCAACCCTAACTGTAGCCCCAACCCTAACCCTAGCCCTAACCCTAGCCCTAACCCTAGCCCTAACCCTAGCCCTAACCCTAGCCCTAACCCTAGCCCTAACCCTAACCCTAACCCTAGCCCTAACCCTAGCCCTAACCCTAGCCCTAACCCTAGCCCTAACCCTAGCCCTAGCCCTAGCCCTAACCCTAACCCTAGCCATACATTTTTTTTTATTTTTCCCTAACTAAGGGGGTGATGAAGGGGGGTTTGATTTACTTTCATAGCGAGTTTTTTTAGCGGATTTTTATGATTGGCAGCCGTCACACACTGAAAGACCCTTTTTATTGCAAAAAATATTTTTTGCAATACCACATTTTGAGAGCTATAATTTTTCCATATTTTGGTCCACAGAGTCATGTGAGGTCTTGTTTTTTGCGGGACGAGTTGACGTTTTTATTGAAAACATTTTTGGGCACGTGACATTTTTTTATCGCTTTTTATTCCGATTTTTGTGAGGAAGAATGACCAAAAGCCAGCTATTCATGAATTTCTATTGGGGGAGGCGTTTATACCGTTCCGCGTTTGGTAAAATTGATAAATCAGTTTTATTCTTCGGGTCAGTACGATTACAGCGATACCTCATTTATATCATTTTTTTATGGTTTGGTGCTTTTATACGATAAAAACTATTTTACAGAAAAAATAATTATTTTTGCATTGCTTTATTCTCAGGACTATAACTTTTTTATTTTTTTGCTGATGATGCTGTATGGCGGCTCTTTTTTTGCGGGACAATATGACGCTTTCAGCGGTACCATGGTTATTTATATCTGTCCTTTTGATCACGTGTTATTCCACTTTTTGTTCGGCGGTATGATAATAAAGCGTTGTTTTTTGCCTCGTTTTTTTTTTTTTTTTCTTACGGTGTTTGCTGAAGGGGTTAACTAGTGGGACAGTTTTATAGGTCGGGTCGTTACGGACGCGGCGATACTAAATATGTGTACTTTTATTGTTTTTTTTTTTTTATTTAGATGAAGAAATGTATTTATGGGAATAATATTTTTTTTTTTTTTCATTATTTTGGAATATTTTTTTTTCTTTTTTTTACACATTTGGAAAATTTTTTTTTTACTTTTTTACTTTGTCCCAGGGGGGGACATCACAGATCAGTGATCTGACAGTTTGCACAGCACTCTGTCAGATCACTGATCTGACATGCAGCGCTGCAGCCTTCACAGTGCCTGCTCTAAGCAGGCTCTGTGAAGCCACCTCCCTCCCTGCAGGACCCGGATCCGCGGCCATCTTGGATCCGGGGCTCGAGCAGGGAGGGAGGTGAGGAGACCCTCGCAGCAACGCGATCACATCGCGTTGCTGCGGGGGGCTCAGGGAAGCCCGCAGGGACCCCCCTCCCTGCGCGGTGCTTCCCTGCACCGCCGGCACATCGCGATCATCTTTGATCGCGGTGTGCCAGGGGTTAATGTGCCGGGGGCGGTCCGTGACCGCTCCTGGCACATAGTGCCGGATGTCAGCTGCGATAAGCAGCTGACACCCGGCCGCGATCGGCCGCGCTCCCCCCGTGAGCGCGGCCGATCGGCTATGACGTACTATCCCGTCCAGGGTCAGATAAGCCCAGGGCACCTCGACGGGATAGTACGTCTAAGGTCACAGAGGGGTTAAAGATGGATGATTGCTGGATACCCATGTCATAGCTAACTCCTCTTCCTCAGCACTTAGGTTTTGACCCTGATATTGGATATTGACAATATTTGCCAAAAAATGAGCTGGAGTCCGTGCTTGTCCCATTCGTTTGTTTACTGCTTGTAATTTAATTCTGTCCATGTGTAGTTCTGTTTTTAAGTGTTCACTCAGTTCCTTCCAAATTTCAACAGCAATCGCAATAAAACAGCTATTTTTCTGTATTTTGTTTAAAGCTTGAGAGATGGGTTTCAGGAAGCTCAGCATATGTTAAACATTTCTCTTAAGCCCAATGTTGAGGATTTTGGCCGTGACAGTGCCATCTATTTTATCTCGATTTTCTTCACAAAGTGTCATCAGAATAGGCCAGTTTTTGATATACTGCTCAAAACAGTCCACCACAGAGTTCCATCTAACATCTTGTGGGAGCGTTAGCTTGGTTCCACCCATCCTTTTCAGAGCTGCTGCAGCAAAATGATTATTACGGAAGTATTTAGCAATTTCAACAACATTAGCCTTTATTTCTGGAACACTTAAGTCTTTGGCTAAGAGGTGCAGCAAATGAGCGCTGCAACCATATGTTATTAGCAGCTTTGTATTCCCTCCCTGCTCTTCTAAATCTCTTCTCATCTTGGATACGTTTGCAGCATTGTCAGTTACCAAACTGCGTACTAGACATTTGAATTTTTGTTCACATGCCATAGTAACATAGTAAGGCCGACAAAAGACATTTGTCCATCCAGTTCAGCCTATATTCCATCGTAATAAATCCCCAGATTTACGTCCTTCTACAGAACCTAATAATTGTATGATACAATATTGTTCTGCTCCAGGAAGACATCCAGGCCTCTCTTGAACCCCTCGACTGAGTTCGCCATCACCACCTCCTCAGGCAAGCAATTCCAGATTCTCACTGCCCTAACAGTAAAGAATCCTCTTCTATGTTGGTGGAAAAACCTTCTCTCCTCCAGACGCAAAGAATGCCCCCTTGTGCCCGTCACCTTCCTTGGTATAAACAAGTCCTCAGCGAGATATTTGTATTGTCCCCTTACATACTTATACATGGTTATTAGATCGCCCCTCAGTCGTCTTTTTTCTAGACTAAATAATCCTAATTTCGCTAATCTATCTAGGTATTGTAGTTCTCCCATCCCCTTTATTAATTTTGTTGCCCTCCTTTGTACTCTCTCTAGTTCCATTATATCCTTCCTGAGCACCGGTGCCCAAATCTGGACACAGTACTCCATGTGCGGTCTAACTAGGGATTTGTACAGAGGCAGTATAATGCTCTCATCATGTGTATCCAGACCTCTTTTAATGCACCCCATGATCCTGTTTGCCTTGGCAGCTGCTGCCTGGCACTGGCTGCTCCAGGTAAGTTTATCATTAACTAGGATCCCCAAGTCCTTCTCCCTGTCAGATTTACCCAGTGGTTTCCCATTTAGTGTGTAATGGTGATATTGATTCCTTCTTCCCATGTGTATAACCTTACATTTATCATTGTTAAACCTCATCTGCCACCTTTCAGCCCAAGTTTCCAACCTATCCAGATCCGTCTGTAGCAGAATACTATCTTCTCTTGTATTAACTGCTTTACATAGTTTTGTATCATCTGCAAATATCGATATTTTACTGTGTAAACCTTCTACCAGATCATTAATGAATATGTTGAAGAGAACAGGTCCCAATACCGACCCCTGCGGTACCCCACTGGTCACAGCGACCCAGTTAGAGACTATACCATTTATAACCACCCTCTGCTTTCTATCACTAAGCCAGTTACTAACCCATTTACACACATTTTCCCCCAGACCAAGCATTCTCATTTTGTGTACCAACCTCTTGTGCGGCACGGTATCAAACGCTTTGGAAAAATCGAGATATACCACGTCCAATGACTCACCGTTGTCCAGCCTATAGCGTTATAGCTTTTACTGCCACTTCTTGTAAGTATTCTGCTGTGTGTGCATTTCCTAAAGTATCAGTTGTTTGTGCAAGGAAGACTTTACCTTCTTCTGTTGTTATACAAGCACATACAATAGGATCATTGTGGACATTACTCCACCCATCAATACTTAGGTTAACAATTTTACCCTCCAGAGCTGTTGCACATTGCTCTATTTCTCTGTCATACACTTGATCCAGCAGTTTCCCTGCAACATCAGCTCTGCTGGGTGGACTGTATCCTGTTCTCAGTGACTGAACCATATTAATGAAATGTGGGTTCTCAGTCAGACGGAAAGAAGAGTTCGTTGCATAAATAAACTGGGCAATTTTTTCATCAATCAACTCTTTTTCTAATCTGCTAGTTCTTATCACAAACCTATCTATGGTGGTTCCAGGAGGTAAAGGTTTTTTCTTCTTTTTGGGTGATGGTGATATGTGGCTGTGGGTGTCTGATGATGATGCTGCTGCTAATGAAGCACTATCCTGGATGGATAACTCTGAAACTGTAGAACAGGATGATGGTGATCTTGGAGGTGGATAGTTTCCAGAATCCATGAATTCCCCTAAACAAAAAAAGTCAATGCTGTTATTTTATTGTTTATACAATTTCTGCTTATTGTACACAACACATCACTGCCCCTGCCCCAAAAGGAATATTTGTTTTTCTTCATAACTGTACCAAATGACAGTAACATGCAGTAATAATAAGAAATATAATTTTTCTCACACATGACAGTTCAGTCTTTAGAAATAGGATTCAATAAAAATGTTTACCAACCTGAAGATCCTGCCTGTTCAGAAGTGTTTCTTTGGTCATCTTCATCACCACACTTCTCATGATGTTGCCTCATTCGCGCCACCAGGCCTTGCATCTTTGTTGCATCATTTGCATTTTGCACGCATGCCTGCCTTACCGATAGGCGAAGGAGCTTCATTAAAATATTCCCAAACTGGGTCTCTTTTACGGCCTGCTGCCATTATAAGGAAAGAATGTAATAAACCTCAGATCGTACACACAAACAGATGCAGACTTGTCTGTCTGTGGCTATGCTGCAGTATTGTGCTCAAAGTTTCACTTTCATTTTCTTGTCTGCTTGCCCTTCCTCCTCCTCACACTTAGATTCACATTCTTCTTGTGTTGTGCAGATCTATTCCACTCCAAACAATCAGAAACATATTGTCTAACTTCTTGGACTTGGCACTGAAGGGGTTGATTCTGTATTCATAGGTTTGTAGAACAATAGGATTAAGGTCTTTTTCTCAACTCTGTTCATGTTGTAACATTTTTGCCGTGAAGAAGAGGCTGGGACCTCTGCGGAGTCAAATTCAGTTTTGAGAACTGCGTAAGTAAAGCGAGCGTCTGTGATAATATAGGGGAGAAACTGCCCACTAATCCTACAGAAACCTCTGGAAGAGCATGGCATTGTGAATGTTACACATATACAGCCTTTATTCTACTGAGTTAAACAACTCAGCTTTTTCTCATGATGGAAGAACCAGGTTAAATATTTTCCTCAAAAAGCAGTTTATTGAAAAAAATCCGATTTAAATCAAAAAAATCCGATTTAAATAAAAAAAAATCCGATTTAAATAAAAAAAAATCCGATTTTTTTTAAAAAACCATTGATTTTTATCCACCCTGTCTGGTGCAATCCCCATTAGGATATGTGCTCCACTATTGTTAATGCCATCCAGTGCACATCTTGCCACATGTATGCAATCCTTGATCAGCCGATCGAGGGTGCATACTGCTCTGCGAGATGTGAGCACGTTGTGCATTTGGAAACCCAGATTCTGAATCTAAATGTGCAGCTGGCAACACTGAGATCCATAGACAATATGGAGAGGAGTCTTCTGCTCACTGAGCAGATGCTCAATGGGATAGATGAGGGGGGGATGGTAGGATGGAGCTGCAGGACGGTGAAGTAGCAAGCTGACAGTTAGAAAGCTCAGGAAGGATATAATGGAACTAGAGAGAGTACAAAGGAGGACAACAAAATTAATAAAGGGGATGGGAGAACTACAATACCCAGATAGATTAGCGAAATTAGGATTATTTAGTCTAGAAAAAAGACGACTGAGGGGCGATCTAATAACCATGTATAAGTATATAAGGGGACAATACAAATATCTCGCTGAGGATCTGTTTATACCAAGGAAGGTGACGGGCACAAGGGGGCATTCTTTGCGTCTGGAGGAGAGAAGGTTTTTCCACCAACATAGAAGAGGATTCATTACTGTTAAGGCCCCTTCACATTAAGCGACGCTGCAGCGATATCGACAACGATCCGGATCGCTGCAGCGTTGTTGTTTGGTCGCTGGAGAGCTGTCACACAGACAGCTCTCCAGCGACCAACGATGCCGGTAACCAGGGTAAACATCAGGTTACTAAGCGCAGGGCCGCGCTTAGTAACCCGATGTTTACCCTGGTTACCATCCTAAAAGTAAAAAAAACAAACACTACATACTTACCTACCGCTGTCTGTCCCCGGCGCTGTGCTTCTCTGCACTCCTCCTGCATTGACTGAGCACAGCGGCCGGAAAGCAGAGCGGTGACGTCACCGCTCTGCTTTCCGGCTGACCGACGCTCACAGCCAGTGCAGGAGGAGTGCAGAGAAGTAGAGCGCCGGGGACAGACAGCGGTAGGTAAGTATGTAGTGTTTTTTTTTTTTTTTACTTTTACGCTGGTAACCAGGGTAAACATCGGGTTACTAAGCGCGGCCCTGCGCTTAGTTACCCGATGTTTACCCTGGTTACCAGTGAAGACATCGCTGGATCGGTGTCACACACGCCGATCCAGCGATGTCCGCGGGAGATCCAGCGACGAAATAAAGTTCTGGACTTTGTTCAGCGACCAACGATGGCACAGCAGGTGCCTGATCGTTGGTCGCTGTCACACATAACGATTTCCTTAACGATCTCGTTGCTATGTCACAAAAAGCAACAATATCATTAACGATATCGTTATGTGTGAAGTTACCTTTAGGGCAGTGAGAATCTGGAATTGCTTGCCTGAGGAGGTGGTGATGGCGAACTCAGTCGAGGGGTTCAAGAGAGGCCTGGATGTCTTCCTGGAGCAGAACAATATTGTATCATACAATTATTAGGTTCTGTAGAAGGACGTAGATCTGGGGATTTATTATGATGGAATGTAGGCTGAACTGGATGGACAGATGTCTTTTTTCGGCCTTACTAACTATGTTACTGTGTTACTATGTTAAAGCAGGGTAGAGGGAAGAGTGCCAGGGAGGCTAGTCCTGATCTGGAACACCCCAATAAGTTTGCTAAGTTGGCAGATGAGGGAGGTGCCAGTACAGGGGTAGCACTGCTGCAGCAAGGCATGTCCTCTGAAAGCCGGAGGGATATAGGAGAGCAAGGCAGGCCAGACAGGTGCTGGTATTGGGGGACTCAATTATTAGAGGAACAGATAGGGCAATCTGTCACAAAGACAGGGATCGTCGAACGGTGTGCTGCCTACCTGGCGCTCGAATCCGACACATCGCTGATCGGGTGGACAGATTACTGGGAGGGGCTGGTAAGGACTGTTATGATTTGGTAATTCAGTACCACAATGGACATAGAAGTCAGAGCACATACAGTGACCTGACAATAACCCAAAAACATAGAATGAGCTCTGAGACGTGGGAACTCTGCAGACCGCAATCCCTAATCCTCTCCAACCACACTAGAGGCAGCCGTGGATTGCGCCTAACGCTCCCTATGCAACTCGGCACAGCCTGAGAAACTAGCTAGCCTGAAGATAGAAAATAAGCCTACCTTGCCTCAGAGAAATACCCAAAAGAAAAAGGCAGCCCCCCACATATAATGACTGTGAGTTAAGATGAAAAGACAAACGTAGAGATGAAATAGATTTAGCAAAGTGAGGCCCGACTTTTTGAACAGGGCGAGGATAGCAAAGGTAACTTTGCAGTCAACACAAAACCCTACAAACAACCACGCAAAGGGGGCAAAAAGACCCTCCGTACCGACTAACGGCACGGAGGTACACCCTCTGCGTCCCAGAGCTTCCAGCAAGCAAGAAAAACCAAATTAACAAGCTGGACAGAAAAAACAGCAAACAAAAATAACACAAGAGCAACTTAGCTATGCAGAGCAGCAGGCCACAGGAACGATCCAGGAGGAAGCTAGTCCAATACTAGAACATTGACTGGAGGCCAGGATCAAAGCACTAGGTGGAGTTAAATAGAGCAGCACCTAACGACTTCACCACATCACCTGAGGAAGGAAACTCAGAAGCCGCAGTACCACTTTCCTCCACCAACGGAAGCTCATAGAGAGAATCAGCCGAAGTACCACTTGTGACCACAGGAGGGAGCTCTGCCACAGAATTCACAACAGTACCCCCCTCCCCTTGAGGAGGGGTCACCGAACCCTCACCAGAGCCCCCAGGACGACCAGGATGAGCCATATGAAAGGCACGAACAAGATCGGGAGCATGGACATCAGAGGCAAAGACCCAGGAATTATCTTCCTGAGCATAACCCTTCCACTTAACCAGATACTGGAGTTTCCATCTTGAAACACGAGAATCCAAAATCTTCTCCACAATATACTCCAACTCCCCCTCCACCAAAACCGGGGCAGGAGGATCAACAGATGGAACCATAGGTGCCACGTATCTCCGCAACAACGACCTATGGAATATGTTATGGATGGAAAAAGAATCTGGAAAGGTCAAACGAAAAGACACAGGATTAAGAACCTCAGAAATCCTATACGGACCAATGAAACGAGGTTTAAACTTAGGAGAGGAAACCTTCATAGGAATATGACGAGAAGAGAACCAAACCAAATCCCCAACACGAAGTCGGGGACCCACACAGCGTCTGCGATTAGCAAAACGTTGAGCCTTCTCCTGGGACAAGGTCAAATTGTCCACTGCATGAGTCCAAATCTGCTGCAACCTGTCCACCACAGTATCCACACCAGGACAATCCGAAGACTCAACCTGCCTTGAACAGAAACGAGGATGGAACCCAGAGTTGCAGAAAAACGGCAAAACCAAGGTAGCGAAGCTGGCCCGATTATTAAGGGCGAACTCAGCCAAAGGCAAAATGGACACCCAGTCATCCTGATCAGCAGAAACAAAGCATCTCAGATATGTTTCCAAGGTCTGATTGGTTCATTCGGTCTAGCCATTAGTCTGAGGATGGAAAGCCGAGGAAAAAGACAAATCAATGCCCATCCTAGCACAAAAGGCTCGCCAAAACCTCGAAACAAACTGGGAACCTCAATCAGAAACGATATTCTCTGGAATGCCATGTAAACGAACCACATGCTGGAAGAACAATGGCACCAAATCAGAGGAGGAAGGCAATTTAGACAAGGGTACCAAATGGGCCATCTTAGAGAAGCGATCACAAACTACCCAAATGACTGACATTTTTTGAGAGACGGGAAGATGTGAAATAAAATCCATAGAGATATGTGTCCAAGGCCTCTTCGGGACCGGCAAGGGCAAAAGCAACCCACTGGCACGAGAACAGCAGAGCTTAGCCCGAGCACAAATCCCACAGGACTGCACAAAAGTACGCACATCCAGCGACAGAGATGGCCACCAAAAGGATCTAGCCACTAACTCTCTGGTACCAAAGATTCCAGGATGACCAGCCAACACCGAACAATGAACCTCAGAGATAACTTTATTCGTCCACCTATCAGGGACAAACAGTTTCTCCGCTGGGCAACGATCAGGTTTATTAGCCTGAAATTTTTGCAGCACCCGCCGCAAATCAGGGGAGATGGCAGACACAATTACTCCCTCTTTGAGAATACCCGCCGGCTCAGACAAACCCGGAGAGTCGGGCACAAAACTACTAGACAGGGCATCCGCCTTCACATTTTTAGAGCCCGGAAGGTACGAAATCACAAAGTCAAAACGGGCGAAAAACAGCGACCAACGAGCCTGTCTAGGATTCAACCGCTTGGCAGACTCGAGATAAGTCAAGTTCTTATCAGTCAAGACCACCACGCGATGCTTAGCTCCCTCAAGCCAATAACGCCACTCCTCGAATGCCCACTTCATGGCCAGCAACTCTCGATTGCCAACATCATAATTTCGCTCAGCAGGTGAAAACTTCCTGGAAAAGAAGGTGCATGGTTTCATCACCGAGCAATCAGAACTTCTCTGCGACAAAACAGCCCCCGCTCCAATCTCAGAAGCATCAACCTCGACCTGGAACGGAAGCGAAACATCTGGCTGACACAACACAGGGGCAGAAGAAAAACGACGCTTCAACTCTTGAAAAGCTTCCACAGCAGCAGAAGACCAATTGACCACATCAGCACCTTTCTTGGTCAAATCGGTCAATGGTTTAGCAATACTAGAAAAATTGCAGATGAAGCGACGATAAAAATTAGCAAAGCCCAGGAACTTTTGCAGACTTTTCAGAGATGTCGGCTGAGTCCAATCATGGATGGCCTGGACCTTAACAGGGTCCATCTCGATAGTAGAAGGGGAAAAAATGAACCCCAAAAATGAAACCTTCTGAACACCAAAGAGACACTTTGATCCCTTCACAAACAAAGAATTAGCACGCAGGACCTGAAACACCGTTCTGACCTGCTTCACATGAGACTCCCCATCATCCGAGAAGATCAAAATATCATCCAAGTAAACAATCAGGAATTTATCCAGGTACTCTCGGAAGATGTCATGCATAAAGGACTGAAACACTGATGGAGCATTGGCAAGTCCGAATGGCATTACTAGGAACTCAAAATGGCCCTCAGGCGTATTAAATGCAGTTTTCCATTCATCGCCTCACTTAATACGCACAAGATTATATGCACCACGAAGATCTATCTTGGTGAACCAACTAGCGCCCTTAATCCGAGCAAACAAATCAGATAACAGCGGCAAAGGGTACTGAAATTTAACTGTGATCTTATTTAGAAGGCGGTAATCTATACAAGGTCTCAGCGAACCATCCTTCTTGGCCACAAAAAAGATCCCCGCTCCCAATGGCGACGATGACGGGCGAATATGCCCCTTCTCCAAGGACTCCTTCACGTAACTCCGCATAGCGGCGTGCTCAGGCACAGATAAATTAAACAGTCGACCTTTTGGGAATTTACTACCAGGAATCAAATCGATAGCACAATCACAATCCCTATGCGGAGGTAGGGTATCGGACTTGGGCTCATCAAATACATCCCGGTAATCAGACAAGAACTCTGGGACCTCAGAAGGGGTGGATGACGAAATAGACAGAAATGGGACATCACCATGTACCCCCTGACAACCCCAGCTGGACACAGACATGGATTTCCAATCTAATACTGGATTATGGACTTGCAGCCACGGCAACCCCAACACGACCACATCATGCAGATTATGCAACACCAGAAAGCGAATAACCTCCTGATGTGCAGGAGCCATGCACATGGTCAGCTGGGTCCAATACTGAGGCTTATTCTTGGCCAAAGGTGTAGCATCAATTCCTCTCAATGGGATAGGACACTGCAAGGGCTCCAAGAAAAACCCACAATGCCTAGCATACTCCAAGTCCATCAAATTCAGGGCAGCGCCTGAATCCACAAATGCCATGACAGAATAAGATGACAAAGAGCAGATCAAGGTAACGGACAAAAGAAATTTTGACTGTTCCGTACCAATGGTGGCAGACCTAGCGAACCGCTTAGTGCGCTTAGGACAATCAGAGATAGCATGAGTGGAATCACCACAGTAGAAACACAGCCCATTCTGACGTCTGTGTTCTTTCCGTTCAACTCTTGTCACAGTCCTATCACACTGCATAGGCTCAGGTTTATGCTCCGATAATACCGCCAAATGGTGCACAGATTTACGCTCACGCAAGCATCAGCCGATCTGAATGGCCAAAGACATAGACTCATTCAGACCAGCGGGCATAGGAAATCCCACCATGACATCCTTAAGGGCTTCAGAGAGACCCTTTCTGAAAATGGCTGCTAGCGCACCTTCATTCCATTGAGTGAGCACGGACCACTTTCTAAATTTCTGACAATATACCTCTATCTCATCCTGACCCTGACAAAGAGCCAGCAAATTTTTCTCTGCCTGATCCACTGAATTAGGTTCATCGTACAGAATTCCGAGCGCCAGGAAAAACGCATCAATATTACATAATGCAGGATCTCCTGGCGCAAGAGAAAATGCCCAGTCCTGAGGGTCGCCACGTAAAAAAGAAATAATGATCCTGACTTGTTGAACTGGGTCACCAGAGGAGCGAGGTTTCAAAGCCAGAAATAGTTTACAATTATTTTTGAAACTCAGAAATTTAGTTATATCTCCAGAAAACAATCAGGGATAGGAATTCTTGGTTCTAACATAGAATTCTGAACCATAAAGTCTTGAATATTTTGTACTCTTGCCGTGAGCTGATCCACACATGAAGACAGACCTTTAATGTCCATCGCTACACCTGTGTCCTGAACCACCCAAATGTCTAGGGGAAAAAAAAGGCAAAACACAGTGCAGAGAAAAAAAAATGGTCTCAGAACTTCTTTTTTTCCCTCTATTGAGAATCATTAGTACTTTCGGCCTCCAGTACTGTTATGATTTGGTAATTCAGTACCACAATGGACATAGAAGTCAGAGCACATACAGTGACCTGACAATAACCCAAAAACATAGAACGAGCTCTGAGACGTGGGAACTTGTTGTGAATTCTGTGGCAGAGTTCACTCCTGTGGTCACAAGTGGTACTTCGGCTGATTCTCTCTGGGAGCTTCCGTTTGTGGAGGAAAGTGGTACTGCAGCTTCTGAGTTTCCTCCCTCAGGTGATCTGGTGAGGTCGTTAGCTGCTTCTCTACTTAACTCCACCTGATGCTTTGATCCATGCTTCCTGTCAATGTTCCAGTGTTGGACTTGTGTTTCTCTGGATCATTCCTGTGGCCTGCTGCTCTGCATAGCTAAGTGCTTCTTTGCTATTTGTTGCTATTTTTTCTGTCCAGCTTGTCTATTTGTTTTGCTGGAAGCTCTGGGACGCAAAGGGTGTACCTCCGTGCCGTTAGTTCGGTACGGAGGGTCTTTTTGTCCCCTTTGCGTGGTTTTCTTTAGGGTTTTGTGTGGACCGCAAAGTTATCTTTCCTATCCTCGTTCTGTCTAGAATATCGGGCCTCACTTTGCTGAATCTATTTCATCCCTACGTTTGTCTTTTCATCTTACTCACAGTCATTATATGTGGGGGGCTGCCTTTTCCTTTGGGGTATTTCTCTGAGGCAAGGTAGGCTTATTTTTCTATCTTCAGGCTAGTTAGTTTCTCAGGCTGTGCCGAGTTGCATAGGGAGCGTTAGGCGCAATCCACAGCTGCCTCTAGTTGTGTTTGGAGAGGATCAGGAATTGCGGTCTACAGAGTTTCCACGTCTCAGAGCTCGTTCTATTATTTTGGGTTATTGTCAGATCACTGTATGTGCTCTGATCGCTATGTACATTGTGTTACTGAATTGCCTATCATAACAGTACAGGAAGCCAAAAGTACTAATGATTCTCAATAGAGGGAAAAAAGAAGTTCTGAGACCATTTTTTTTTCCTTTGCACTGTGATTTGTCTTTTTTTTCCCTTTGACATTTGGGTGGTTCAGGACACAGGTGTTACAATGGACATTAAAGGTCTGTCTTCATGTGTAGATCAGCTCACGGCAAGAGTTCAAGATATTCAAAATTTTGTGGTTCAGAATTTTTTGTTAGAACCGAGAATTCCTATTCCAGATTTGTTTTTTGGAGATAGAACTAAATTTCTGAGTTTCAAGAATAATTGTAAACTGTTTCTGGCTTTGAAACCTCGCTCCTCTGGTGACCCAACGCAACAGGTTAGGATCGTCATTTCTTTTTTGCGTGGCGACCCTCAGGCATGGGCATTTTCTCTTGCGTCAGGAGATCCTGCATTGAGTGATATCGATGCGTTTTTCCTGGCGCTTGGATTGCTGTACGATGAGCCTAATTCAGTAGATCAGGCAGAAAAAAATTTGCTGGCTCTTTGTCAGGCTCAGGATGAGATAGAGCTATATTGCCAGAAATTTAGAAAATGGTCCGTGCTCACTCAATGGAACGAATCTGCGCTTGCAGCCATTTTCAGAAAGGGTTTCTCTGAAGCCATTAAGGATGTCATGGTGGGATTTCCTATGCCCGCTGGTTTGAATGAGTCTATGTCTTTGGCCATTCAGATCGGTCGACGCTTGCATGAGCGTAAATCTGTGTACCATTTGGCGTTATTACCTGAGATTAAACCTGAGCCTATGCAGTGCGATAGGACTATGACCAGAGTTGAACGGCAAGAACACAGACGTCTGAATGGGCTGTGTTTCTACTGTGGTGATTCCACTCATGCTATCTCTGATTGTCCTAAGCGCACTAAGCGGTTCGCTAGGTCTGCCGCCATTGGTACTGTACAGTCAAAATTTCTTCTGTCCGTTACCTTGATATGCTCCTTGTCGTCGTATTCTGTCATGGCGTTTGTGGATTCAGGCGCTGCCCTGAATTTGATGGACTTGGATTATGCTAAACGTTGTGGGTTTTTATTGGAGCCCTTGCAGTGTCCTATTCCATTGAGAGGAATTGATGCTACACCTTTGGCCAAGAATAAGCCTCAATACTGGACCCAGCTGACCATGTGCATGGCTCCTGCACATCAGGAGGTTATTCGCTTTCTGGTGTTGCATAATCTGCATGATGTGGTCGTGTTGGGGTTGCCATGGCTACAAGCCCATAATCCAGTATTGGATTGGAATTCCATGTTGGTGTCCAGCTGGGGTTGTCAGGGGGTACATGGTGATGTTCCATTTCTGTCAATTTCGTCATCCACCCCTTCTGAGGTTCCAGAGTTCTTGTCTGATTACCGGGATGTATTTGATGAGCCCAAGTCCGATGCCCTGCCTCCGCATAGGGATTGTGATTGTGCTATCAATTTGATTCCTGGTAGTAAATTCCCAAAAGGTCGACTGTTTAATTTATCCGTGCCTGAGCACACCGCTATGCGCAGTTATGTGAAGGAATCCCTGGAGAAGGGGCATATTCGCCCGTGGTCTTGGCAATTGGATGCAGGGTTCTTTTTTGTGGCCAAGAAGGATGGTTCGCTGAGACCGTGTATAGATTACCGCCTTCTTAATAAGATCACTGTTAAATTTCAGTACCCCTTGCCATTGTTATCTGATTTGTTTGCTCGGATTAAGGGGGCTAGTTGGTTCACTAAGATAGATCTTCGTGGTGCGTATAATCTGGTGAGAATCAGGCAAGGCGATGAATGGAAAACTGCATTTAATACGCCCGAGGGTCATTTTGAGTATCTAGTGATGCCGTTCGGACTTGCCAATGCTCCATCAGTGTTTCAATCCTTTATGCGTGACATCTTCCGTGAGTACCTGGATAAATTCCTGATTGTGTACTTGGATGACATTTTGATCTTTTCGGATGATTGGGAGTCTCATGTGAAGCAGGTCAGAACGGTTTTTCAGGTCCTGCGTGCTAATTCTTTGTTTGTGAAGGGATCAAAGTGTCTCTTTGGTGTGCAGAAGGTTTCATTTTTGGGGTTCATCTTTTCCCCTTCTACTATCGAGATGGATCCGGTTAAGGTCCAAGCCATCCATGATTGGACTCAGCCAACATCTCTGAAAAGTCTGCAAAAGTTCCTGGGCTTTGCTAATTTTTATCGTCGCTTCATCTGCAATTTTTCTAGTGTTGCCAAACCATTGACCGATTTGACCAAGAAGGGTGCTGATTTGGTCAATTGGTCTTCTGCTGCTGTGGAAGCTTTTCAAGAGTTGAAGCGTCGTTTTTCTTCTGCCCCTGTGTTGTGTCAACCAGATGTTTCTCTTCCGTTCCAGGTCGAGGTTGATGCTTCTGAGATTGGAGCAGGGGCTGTTTTGTCACAGAGAGGTTCTGGTTGCTCAGTGATGAAACCATGCGCTTTCTTTTCCAGGAAGTTTTCGCCTGCTGAGCGAAATTATGATGTGGGCAACCGAGAGTTGCTGGCCATGAAGTGGGCATTCGAGGAGTGGCGTCATTGGCTTGAAGGAGCTAAGCATCGCGTGGTGGTATTGACTGATCATAAGAACTTGACTTATCTCGAGTCTGCCAAGCGCTTGAATCCTAGACAAGCTCGTTGGTCGTTGTTTTTTGCCCGTTTTGACTTTGTGATTTCGTACCTTCCGGGCTCTAAAAATGTGAAGGCGGATGCTCTGTCTAGGAGTTTTGTGCCCGACTCTCCGGGTTTATCTGAGCCGGCGGGTATCCTCAAGGAAGGAGTAATTGTGTCTGCCATCTCCCCTGATTTGCGGCGGGTGCTGCAAAAATTTCAGGCTAATAAACCTGATCGTTGCCCAGCGGAGAAACTGTTTGTCCCTGATAGGTGGACGAATAGAGTTATCTCTGAACTTCATTGTTCGGTGTTGGCTGGTCATCCTGGAATCTTGGTACCAGAGAGTTAGTGGCTAGATCCTTTTGGTGGCCCTCTCTGTCGCGGGATGTGCGTACTTTTGTGCAGTCCTGTGGGATTTGTGCTCGGGCTAAGCCCTGCTGTTCTAGTGCCAGTGGGTTGCTTTTGCCCTTGCCGGTCCCGAAGAGGCCTTGGACACATATCTCTATGGATTTTATTTCTGACCTTCCAGTTTCTCAAAAGATGTCAGTCATTTGGGTGGTCTGTGATCGCTTTTCTAAGATGGTCCATCTGGTACCCTTGTCTAAATTGCCTTCCTGTTCTGATTTGGTGCCTTTGTTCTTCCAGCATGTGGTTCGTTTGCATGGCATTCCAGAGAATATTGTTTCTGACAGAGGTTCCCAGTTTGTTTCGAGGTTTTGGCGAGCCTTTTGTGGTAGGATGGGCATTGACTTGTCTTTTTCCTCGGCTTTCCATCCTCAGACTAATGGCCAGACCGAACGAACCAATCAGACCTTGGAAACATATCTGAGATGCTTTGTTTCTGCTGATCAGGATGACTGGGTGTCCTTTTTGCCTTTGGCTGAGTTCGCCCTTAATAATTGGGCCAGCTCGGCTACCTTGGTTTCGCCGTTTTTCTGCAATTCTGTGTTCCATCCTCGTTTCTCTTCAGGACAGGTTGAGTCTTCGGACTGTCCTGGTGTGGATACTGTGGTGGACAGGTTGCAGCAGATTTAGACTCAGGTAGTGGACAATTTGACCTTGTCCCAGGAGAAGGCTCAACTTTTCGCTAATCGCAGATGCCGTTTGGGTCCCCGACTTCGTGTTGGGGATCTGGTTTGGTTATCTTCTCGTCATATTCCTATGAAGGTTTCCTCTCCTAAGTTTAAACTTCGTTTTATTGGTCCGTATAGGATTTCTGAGGTTCTTAATCCTGTGTCTTTTCGTCTGACCCTTCCAGATTCTTTTTCCATACATAACGTGTTCCATAGGTCATTGTTGCGGAGATACGTGGCACCTATGGTCCCATCTGTTGAGCCTCCTGCCCCAGTTTTGGTGGAGGGGGAGTTGGAGTATATTGTGGAGAAGATTTTGGATTCTCGTGTTTCAAGACGGAAACTCCAGTATCTGGTTAAATGGAAGGGTTATGCTCAGGAAGATAATTCCTGGGTTTTTGCCTCTGATGTCCATGCTCCCGATCTTGTTTGTGCCTTTCATGTGGCTCATCCTGGTCGGCCTGGGGGCTCTGGTGAGGGTTCGGTGACCCCTCCTCAAGGGGGGGGTACTGTTGTGAATTCTGTGGCAGAGTTCACTCCTGTGGTCACAAGTGGTACTTCGGCTGATTCTCTCTGGGAGCTTCCGTTTGTGGAGGAAAGTGGTACTGCAGCTTCTGAGTTTCCTCCCTCAGGTGATCTGGTGAGGTCGTTAGCTGCTTCTCTACTTAACTCCACCTGATGCTTTGATCCATGCTTCCTGTCAATGTTCCAGTGTTGGACTTGTGTTTCTCTGGATCATTCCTGTGGCCTGCTGCTCTGCATAGCTAAGTGCTTCTTTGCTATTTGTTGCTATTTTTTCTGTCCAGCTTGTCTATTTGTTTTGCTGGAAGCTCTGGGACGCAAAGGGTGTACCTCCGTGCCGTTAGTTCGGTACGGAGGGTCTTTTTGCCCCCTTTGCGTGGTTTTCTTTAGGGTTTTGTGTGGACCGCAAAGTTATCTTTCCTATCCTCATTCTGTCTAGAATATCGGGCCTCACTTGGCTGAATCTATTTCATCCCTACGTTTGTCTTTTCATCTTACTCACAGTCATTATATGTGGGGGGCTGCCTTTTCCTTTGGGGTATTTCTCTGAGGCAAGGTAGGCTTATTTTTCTATCTTCAGGCTAGTTAGTTTCTCAGGCTGTGCCGAGTTGCATAGGGAGCGTTAGGCGCAATCCACAGCTGCCTCTAGTTGTGTTTGGAGAGGATCAGGAATTGCGGTCTACAGAGTTTCCACGTCTCAGAGCTCGTTCTATTATTTTGGGTTATTGTCAGATCACTGTATGTGCTCTGATCGCTATGTACATTGTGTTACTGAATTGCCTATCATAACAGGAACTCTGCAGACCGCAATCCCTAATCCTCTCCAACCACACTAGAGGCATCCGTGGATTGCGCCTAACGCTCCCTATGCAACTCGGCACAGCCTGAGAAACTAGCTAGCCTGAAGAGAGAAAATAAGTCTACCTTGCCTCAGAGAAATACCCCAAAGGAAAAGGCAGCCCCCCACATATAATGACTGTGAGTTAAGATGAAAAGACAAACGTAGAGATGAAATAGATTTAGCAAAGTGAGGCCCGACTTTCTGAACAGAGCGAGGATAGGAAAGGTAACTTTGCGGTCAACACAAAACCCTACAAACAACCACGCAAAGGGGGCAAAAAGACCCTCCGTACCGACTAACGGCACGGAGGTAAACCCTCTGTGTCCCAGAGCTTCCAGCAAGCAAGAAAAACCAAATTAACAAGCTGGACAGAAAAAACAGCAAACAAAACTAACACAAGAGCAACTTAGCTATGCAGAGCAGCAGGCCACAGGAACGATCCAGGAGGAAGCTAGTCCAATACTAGAACATTGACTGGAGGCCAGGATCAAAGCACTAGGTGGAGTTAAATAGAGCAGCACCTAACGATTTCACCACATCACCTGAGGAAGGAAACTCAGAAGCTGCAGTACCACTTTCCTCCACCAACGGAAGCTCATAGAGAGAATCAGCCGAAGTACCACTTGTGACCACAGGAGGGAGCTCTGCCACAGAATTCACAACAAAGGACCCAGCGGTCATGGTGCACATTGGCACAAATGACAAAGTTAGAGGTAGGTGGAAGGTCCTTAAAGATGATTTCAGGGAATTAGGCTGCAAGTTGAAAACAAGGACCTCTAACGTGGTATTTTCCGAAATACTGCCTGTACCACGTGCCACGCCAGAGAGGCAACGGGAGATTAGGGAGGTTAATAAGTGGCTCAAGAATTAGTGTAGGAAGGAGGGGTTTGGGTTCCTGCAGAACTGGACCGACTTCTCAGTTGGCTACAGGCTCTACGCTAGGGATGGGCTGCACCTCAATGGGGAAGGTGCAGCTGTGCTGGGGGAGAAAATGGCTGGAAGGTTGGAGGAGTGTTTAAACTAGGGATTGGGGGGGAGGGTATTCAATTTATAGGAGGGGAAGATAGTGCAGACAGAGACCTGGGCACAAATAAGGAATTTGGGGGTGGCGGTGGCATGGGGGGTGGGGTTAGAACAGTTAATAATTTAAGAAAGAATAGAGGTACAGAGAGGAACATCAAGTGCATGTATACTAATGCCAGAAGCCTCGCCAACAAAATGGACAAATTAGAACTAATGTTGTTGTAGCATAATTATGATATGGTGGGGATATCTGAAACATGGCTGGATGAGAGCCATGACTGAGCTGTAAACTTGCAGGGCTATAGCTTGTTCAGAAATGACCATACAGATAAGCGAGGGGGTGGGGTGTGTCTATATGTAAAATCGTCCTTAAAACCCATCCTGCGTGATAATATAGGTGAATTTAATGAAAATGTAGAATCCCTGTGGTTGGAGATAAGTGGAGGGGGAAAAAATTATAAATTACTGATAGGGGTTTGTTATAAATCTCCAAAAATAATGGAAGCAATGGAGTATATCCTCATAAAGCAAATAGATGAAGCTGCGACTCAAGGAGAAGTCATTATTATGGGGCACTTCAACTACCCTGAAATAGATTGGGGAACAGAAACCTGCAGTTCCAGCAAAGGTAATCGGTTTTTGACAAATATTAGAGACAATTACCTTTCACAACTGTTTCAGGACCCAACAAGGAGGGGGCACTGCTAGACCTAATATTAACCAACAGGCCAGACCGCATATCAAATATAAGGGTTGGGGGTCACTTGGGGAATAGTGATCACAAAATAATAAGTTTTCATGTTTTCTAAAATGTATAGTAGAGGGGTTACAAAGACACTAAACTTCAGGAGGGCAAATTTCCAACGGATGAGAGAGGATCTTGGTGCAATTAACTGGGATGATATCCTGAGAAACAAAAATACACACAAAAAATGGGAGACGTTTATTAGTATCCTGGATAGGACCTGTGCACAGTATATACTGTATGGGAATAAACATACTAGAAATAGGAGGAAACCAATATGGCTAAATAGAGCTGTAAGGGGTGCAATAAGTGACAAAAAGAAAGCATTTAGAGAATTAAAGGAAGTAGGTAGTGAGGAGGCATTAAACAAATACAGAAAAGTAAATAAATTCTGTAAAAAGCAAATCAAGGCAGTCAAGATTGAGACAGAGAGACTCATTGCCAGAGAGAGTAAAAATAATCCCAAAATATTCTTTAACTACATAAATAGTAAGAAACTAAAAAATGATAGTGTTGGCCCCCTTAAAAATAGTCTGGGTAAAATGATGGATGAGAATGAGGAAAAAGCCAATATGCTAAATGACTTTTTTTCATCAGTATTTACAAAAGAAAATCCCATGGCAGACAAAATGACTAGTGATAAAAATTCCCAATTAAATGTCACCTGCTTAAAACAGCAGGAAGTGTGGTGGCGTCTAAAAATCACTAAAATTGACAAATCTCCGGGCCCGGATGGGATACGCCCTCGAGTACTGCAGGAATTAAGTACAGTCATTGATAGACCATTATTTTTAATCTTTAAAGACTCCATAATAACAGGGTCTGTACCACAGGACTGGCGTATAGCAAATGTGGTGCCAATATTCAAAAAGGGGACAAAAACTGAACTCAGAAATTATAGGCCAGTAAGCTTAACCTCTACTGTGGGTAAAATCCTGGAAGTCATTCTAAGGGATGCTATACTCGAGTATCTGAAGAGGAATAACCTCATGACCCAGTATCAGCACGGGTTTACTAGGGACCGTTCATGTCAGACTAATTTGATCAGTTTCTATGAAGGGGTAAGTTCCGGACTGGACCAAGGAAACCCAGTGGATGTACTGTATATGGACTTTTCAAAAGCTTTTGATACGGTGCCACACAAAAGGTTGATACATAAAATGAGAATAATGGGGATAGGGGAAAATATGTGTAAGTGGGTTGAGAGCTGGCTCAGAGATGGGAAACAAAGGGTGGTTATTAATGGAACACACTCGGACTAGGTCACGGTTAGCAGTGGGGTACCACAGGGGTCAGTATTGTGCCCTCTTCTTTTTAACATATTTATTAATGATCTTGTAGGGGGCATACAGAGTGCAATTTCAATATTTGCAGATGACACTAAACTCTGCAGGATAATCAATACAGAGGAGGACAATTTTATATTACAGGATTATTTATGTAAACTAGAAGCTTGGGGTGATAAATGGCAAATGAGCTTTAATGGGGATAAATGTAAGGTCATGCACTTGGGTAGAAGTAATAAGATGTATAACTATGTGCTTAATTCTAAAACTCTGGGCAAAACCGTCAATGAAAAAGACCTGGGTGTATGGGTGGATGACAAACTCATATTCAGTGGCCAGTGTCAGGCAGCTGCTACAAAGGCAAATAAAATAATGGGATGCATTAAAAGAGGCATAGATGCTCATGAGGAGAACATAATTTTACCTCTATACAAGTCACTAGTTCGACCACACTTAGAATACTGTGCACAGTTCTGGTCTCTGGTGTATAAGAAAGACATAGCTGAACTGGAGCGGGTGCAGAGAAGAGCGACGAAGGTTAGTAGAGGACTGGGGGGTCTGCAATACCAAGATAGGTTATTACACTTGGGGCTATTTAGTTTGGAAAAAACGAAGACTAAGGGGTGATCTTATGTTAGTGTATAAATATATGAGGGGACAGTACAAAGACCTTTCTGATGATCTTTTTAATCATAGACCTGAGACAGGGACAAGGGGGCATTGTTGTGAATTCTGTGGCAGAGCTCCCTCCTGTGGTCACAAGTGGTACTTCGGCTGATTCTCTCTGGGAGCTTCCGTTTGTGGAGGAAAGTGGTACTGCGGCTTCTGAGTTTCCTCCCTCAGGTGATCTGGTGAGGTCGTTAGGTGCTTCTCTACTTAACTCCACCTAATGCTTTGATCCATGCTTCCTGTCAATGTTCCAGTGTTGGACTTGTTTTTCCCTGGATCATTCCTGTGGCCTGCTGCTCTGCATAGCTAAGTGCTTCTTTGCTATTTGTTGCTATTTTTTCTGTCCAGCTTGTCTATTTGTTTTGCTGGAAGCTCTGGGACGCAAAGGGTGTACCTCCGTGCCGTTAGTTCGGTACGGAGGGTCTTTTTGCCCTCTTTGCGTGGTTTTCTTTAGGGTTTTGTGTAGACCGCAAAGTTATCTTTCCTATTCTCGCTCTGTTAAGAAAGTCGGGCCTCACTTTGCTGAATCTATTTCATCCCTACGTTTGTCTTTTCATCTTAACTCACAGTCATTATATGTGGGGGGCTGCCTTTTCCTTTGGGGTATTTCTCTGAGGCAAGGTAGGCTTATTTTCTATCTTCAGGCTAGTTAGTTTCTCAGGCTGTGCCGAGTTGCATAGGCAGAGTTAGGCGCAATCCACGGCTGCCTCTAGTGTCGTTTGGAGAGGATTAGGGATTGCGGTCTGCAGAGTTCCCACGTCTCAGAGCTCGTTCTATTATTTTGGGTTATTGTCAGATCACTGTATGTGCTCTGACCTCCATGTCCATTGTGATACTGAATTGCCTTTCATAACAGTACAGGAAGCCAAAAGTACTAATGATTCTCAATAGAGGGAAAAAAGAAGTTCTGAGACCATTTTTTTTTTCTTTGCACTGTGTTTTGCCTTTTTTTTCCCCTAGACATTTGGGTGGTTCAGTACACAGGTGTAGCGATGGACATTAGAAGTCTGTCTTCATTTGTGGATCAGCTCTCGGCAAGAGTACAAAAGATTCAAGACACTATTGATCAGAAATCTATGTTAGAACCAAGAATTCCTATTCCTGATTTGTTTTTTGGAGATAGAACTAAGTTTCTGAGTTTCAAAAATAATTGTAAGCTATTTCTGGCCTTGAAACCTCGTTCCTCTGGTGATCCAGTTCAACAGGTTTTGATTATTATTTATTTTTTGCGCGGCGACCCTCAGGACTGGACATTTACTCTTGCGCCAGGAGATCCTGCATTTAGTAATATCGATGCGTTTTTCCTGGCGCTCGGATTGCTGTACGATGAGCCTAATTCAGTGGATCAGGCAGAAAAGAATTTGCTGGCTCTTTGTCAGGGTCAGAATGAGATAGAGGTATATTGTCAGAAATTAAGAAAGTGGTCAGTGCTCACTCAATGGAATGAATCTGCGCTGGCAGCTATGTTCAGAAAGGGTCTCACTGAAGCCCTTAAGGATGTCATGGTGGGATTTCCTATGCCTGCCGGTTTGAATGAGTCTATGTCTTTGGCCATTCAGATCGGTCGACGCTTGCGTGAGCGTAAATCTGTGCACCATTTGGCGGTGTTACCTGAGCTTAAACCTGAGCCTATGCAGTGCGATAGGACTCTGACCAGAGTTAAACGGCAAGAACACCGACGTCTGAATGGGCTGTGTTTCTACTGTGGTGATTCCACTCATGCTATCTCTGATTGTCCTAAGCACACTAAGCGGTTCGCTAGGTCTGCCACCATTGGTACGGTACAGTCAAAATTTCTTCTGTCCGTTACCTTGATCTGCTCTTTGTCATCGTATTCTGTCATGGCGTTTGTGGATTCAGGCGCTGCCCTGAATTTGATGGACTGGGAATATGCTAAGCGTTGTGGGTTTTTCTTGGAGCCCCTGCAGTGTCCTATTCCATTGAGAGGAATTGATGCTACGCCTTTGGCCAAAAATAAGCCTCAATACTGGACCCAGCTGACCTTGTGCATGGCTCCTGCACATCAGGAGGTTATTCGCTTTCTGGTGTTGCATAATCTGCATGATGTGGTCGTGTTGGGGTTGCCATGGCTACAAGCCCATAATCCAGTATTGGATTGGAAATCCATGTCGGTGTCCAGCTGGGGTTGTCAAGGGGTACATGGTGATGTTCCATTTCTGTCAATTTCGTCATCCACCCCTTCTGAGGTTCCAGAGTTCTTGTCTGATTACCGGGATGTATTTGATGAGCCCAAGTCCGATTCCCTACCTCCGCATAGGGATTGTGATTGTGCTATCAATTTGATTCCTGGTAGTAAATTCCCAAAAGGCCGACTGTTTAATTTATCCGTGCCTGAGCACACCGCTATGCGCAGTTATGTGAAGGAATCCCTGGAGAAGGGGCATATTCGCCCGTCATCGTCGCCATTAGGAGCAGGGTTCTTTTTTGTAGCCAAGAAGGATGGTTCGCTGAGACCTTGTATAGATTACCGCCTTCTTAATAAGATCACTGTTAAATTTCAGTACCCCTTGCCATTGTTATCTGATTTGTTTGCTCGGATTAAGGGGGCTAGTTGGTTCACCAAGATAGATCTTCGTGGTGCGTATAATCTGGTGCGAATCAGGCGAGGCGATGAATGGAAAACTGCATTTAATACGCCCGAGGGTCATTTTGAGTATCTAGTGATGCCATTCGGACTTGCCAATGCTCCATCAGTGTTTCAGTCCTTTATGCATGACATCTTCCGAGAGTACCTGGATAAATTCCTGATGGTGTACTTGGATGACATTTTGATCTTCTCGGATGATTGGGAGTCTCATGTGAAGCAGGTCAGAACGGTTTTTCAGGTCCTGCGTGCTAATTCTTTGTTTGTGAAGGGATCAAAGTGTCTGTTTGGTGTGCAGAAGGTTTCATTTTTGGGGTTCATCTTTTCACCTTCTACTATCGAGATGGATCCTGTTAAGGTCCAAGCCATCCATGATTGGACTCAGCCGACATCTCTAAAAAGTCTGCAAAAGTTCCTGGGCTTTGCTAATTTTTATCGTCGCTTCATCTGCAATTTTTCTAGTATTGCCAAACCATTGACCGATTTGACCAAGAAGGGTGCTGATTTGGTCAATTGGTCTTCTGCTGCTGTGGAAGCTTTTCAAGAGTTGAAGCGTCGTTTTTCTCCTGCCCCTGTGTTGTGTCAACCAGATGTTTCTCTTCCGTTCCAGGTCGAGGTTGATGCTTCTGAGATTGGAGCAGGGGCTGTTTTGTCGCAGAGAGGTTCTGATTGCTCAGTGATTAAACCATGCGCTTTTTTTTCCAGGAAGTTTTCGCCTGCTGAGCGAAATTATGATGTGGGCAACCGAGAGTTGCTGGCCATAAAGTGGGCATTCGAGGAGTGGCGTCATTGGCTTGAAGGAGCTAAGCATCGCGTGGTGGTATTGACTGATCATAAGAACTTGACTTATCTCGAGTCTGCTAAGCGTTTGAATCCTAGACAGGCTCGTTGGTCGCTGTTTTTCGCCCGTTTTGACTTTGTGATTTCGTACCTTCCGGGCTCTAAGAATGTGAAGGCGGATGCTCTGTCTAGGAGTTTTGTGCCCGACTCTCCGGGTTTATCTGAGCCGGCGGGTATCCTCAAAGAAGGAGTAATTGTGTCTGCCATCTCCCCTGATTTGCGGCGGGTGCTGCAAAAATTTCAGGCTAATAAACCTGATCGTTGTCCAACGGAGAAACTGTTTATCCCGGATAGGTGGACGAATAAAGTTATCTCTGAGGTTCATTGTTCGGTGTTGACTGGTCATCCTGGAATCTTTGGTACCAGAGAGTTAGTGGCTAGATCCTTTTGGTGGCCATCTCTGTCGCGGGATGTGCATACTTTTGTGCAGTCCTGTGGAATTTGTGCTCGGGCTAAGCCCTGCTGTTCTCGTGCCAGTGGGTTGCTTTTGCCCTTGCCGGTCCCGAAGAGGCCTTGGACACATATCTCTATGGATTTTATTTCAGATCTTCCCGTTTCTCAAAAGATGTCAGTCATTTGGGTGGTCTGTGATCGCTTTTCTAAGATGGTCCATCTGGTACCCTTGTCTAAATTGCCTTCCTCCTCTGATTTGGTGCCATTGTTCTTCCAGCATGTGGTTCGTTTGCATGGCATTCCAGAGAATATCGTTTCTGACAGAGGTTCCCAGTTTGTTTCGAGGTTTTGGCGAGTCTTTTGTGGTAGGATGGGCATTGACTTGTCTTTTTCCTCGGCTTTTCATCCTCAGACTAATGGCCAGACCGAACGAACCAATCAGACCTTGGAAACCTATCTGAGATGCTTTGTTTCTGCCGATCAGGATGACTGGGTGTCCTTTTTGCCTTTGGCTGAGTTCGCCCTTAATAATCGGGCCAGCTCGGCTACCTTGGTTTCGCCATTTTTCTGCAATTCTGGGTTCCATCCTCGTTTCTCTTCAGGACAGGTTGAGTCTTCGGACTGTCCTGGTGTGGATACTGTGGTGGACAGGTTGCAGCAGATTTGGACTCATGTAGTGGACAATTTGACCTTGTCCCAGGAGAAGGCTCAACGTTTCGCTAATCGCAGACGCCGTGTGGGTCCCCGACTTTGTTTTGGGGATCTGGTTTGGTTATCTTCTCGTCATATTCCTATGAAGGTTTCCTCTCCTAAGTTTAAACCTCGTTTCATTGGTCCGTATAGGATTTCTGAGGATCTTAATCCTGTGTCTTTTCATCTGACCCTCCCAGATTCTTTTTCCATACATAACGTATTCCATAGGTCATTGTTGCTGAGATACGTGGCACCTATGGTTCCATCTGTTGACCCTCCTGCCCCGGTTTTGGTGGAGGGGGAATTGGAGTATATTGTGGAGAAGATTTTGGATTCTCGTGTTTCAAGACGGAAACTCCAGTATCTGGTTAAATGGAAGGGTTATGCTCAGGAAGATAATTCCTGGGTTTTTGCCTCTGATGTCCATGCTCCCGATCTTGTTCGTGCCTTTCATGTGGCTCATCCTGGTCGGCCTGGGGGCTCTGGTGAGGGTTCGGTGACCCCTCCTCAAGGGGGGGTACTGTTGTGAATTCTGTGGCAGAGCTCCCTCCTGTGGTCACAAGTGGTACTTCGGCTGATTCTCTCTGGGAGCTTCCGTTTGTGGAGGAAAGTGGTACTGCGGCTTCTGAGTTTCCTCCCTCAGGTGATCTGGTGAGGTCGTTAGGTGCTTCTCTACTTAACTCCACCTAATGCTTTGATCCATGCTTCCTGTCAATGTTCCAGTGTTGGACTTGTTTTTCCCTGGATCATTCCTGTGGCCTGCTGCTCTGCATAGCTAAGTGCTTCTTTGCTATTTGTTTGCTATTTTTTCTGTCCAGCTTGTCTATTTGTTTTGCTGGAAGCTCTGGGACGCAAAGGGTGTACCTCCGTGCCGTTAGTTCGGTACGGAGGGTCTTTTTGCCCCCATTGCGTGGTTTTCTTTAGGGTTTTGTGTAGACCGCAAAGTTATCTTTCATATCCTCGCTCTGTTAAGAAAGTCGGGCCTCACTTTGCTGAATCTATTTCATCCCTACGTTTGTCTTTTCATCTTACTCACAGTCATTATATGTGGGGGGCTGCCTTTTCCTTTGGGGTATTTCTCTGAGGCAAGGTAGGCTTATTTTCTATCTTCAGGCTAGTTAGTTTCTCAGGCTGTGCCGAGTTGCATAGGCAGAGTTAGGCGCAATCCACGGCTGCCTCTAGTGTCGTTTGGAGAGGATTAGGGATTGCGGTCTGCAGAGTTCCCACGTCTCAGAGCTCGTTCTATTATTTTGGGTTATTGTCAGATCACTGTATGTGCTCTGACCTCCATGTCCATTGTGATACTGAATTGCCTTTCATAACAGGGCATCCTCTACGTCTGGAGGAAAGAAGGTTTAAGCATAATAACAGACGCGGATTCTTTACTGTAAGAGCAGTGAGACTATGGAACTCTGCCGTATGATGTTGTAATGAGTGATTCATTACTTAAATTTAAGAGGGGACTGGATACCTTTCTTGAAAAGTATAATGTTACAGGGTATATATACTAGATTCCTTCATAGGGCGTTGATCCAGAGAATTAGTCTGATTGCCGTATGTGGAGTCGGGAAGGAATTTTTTTCCCCAAAGTGGAGCTTAGTATTTGCCACATGGGGTTTTTTTTTGCCTTCCTCTGGATCAACATGCTAGGGCATGTTAGGTTAGGCTATGGGTTGAACTAGATGGACTTATAGTCTTCCTTAAACCTTAATAACTATGTAACTATGTAACATACTTGGTACAGAGCATGCATTTTATATTGTTTATGCAATTAGTACTGAATTAAGTCATTGCAATTAGTAAATCTCTGTTTTTACAGTTGGTCTTCTGTTACTAACTGATTTTCTGAAAAATATTCCAGACCCTTCTGCTGACAATGCCGGCTGTATGCTTGGCTATATGTAAGAATAGTTGTCAGGGCTGAGTAATCAGCCTGTCTGTATGAACGGTCTAGCTGCATGCATATGCTTTATAAGTATAAGGCTGACTTAGTAGCCTTTTAACATTGTGCTGTTTGTAAAGAGCAGGCTCTGTGAGTGTGTTGTACGGCGCCTCGGCAGGTTAATGCGACTAGCGCTGCAGTTTTGTCAGCTTCACCCCTTGAGAGTGGTATTCGAAATCAGTCAACCTGATCTGTGGCAGCTAACCCTGGTCAAGCCTGCTGAGAATTGTAGTGTAAGCAGCGATAATACATCATGTTGTGGAAACCTCTGTAAAACGTTTCTCATTGTGAGAACACTGTAGTGCAGCAGTTGTATGTGCGACCTTCTGTTTCTCCATATTCATTTCATCATCTATAAATCATTAGTATAATGCATTGCATGTTGGAGTTTATTTCATATGGGTTGAACAGAAAACTTGCAGTTTTCCTGAAATCCATCACTGCAATATATTTAGGACATTTTATTGACGTGTGTAGAATTTTGGCCTGCACCGTCTGATCGTAATTGACTTAGTTCTGTCTTTACTATTAAATCATACTAGAAGCTGCTTACATATGTTTTGTGTAGTTAATTTTGTAATATTTATTAGGCTAACTATTCTGCAGCATGTAGTTCCCCGACCCATACCTGTCATCTCTTCTCAGTTCAGCATGGAATATTTTTTGCAGAAATCCATGTAACTAAACAATTCCCTCATCCCCTTCCTTCCATCTGTCTGAGGTTGTTTCACAGTAGATAAATATGGTACATTTCTTTATTATTATTATTATTATTTATTATTATTTATTTATATAGCACCATTGATTCCATGGTGCTGTACATGAGAAGGGGTTACATACAAGTTACAAATATCACATACAGTAAACAAACTAACAATGACTGACTGATACAGAGGGGCGAGGACCCTGCCCTTGCGGGCTTACATTCTACAGGATTATGGGGAAGGAGACAGTAGGTTGAGGGTTGCAGGAGCTCTTTAAACCTCTTTATGAAAATTCATACATTTCTGGAACAAATTTGTTCTTTGTTATTCTTCCTTGAGGAGGCATGGTGTCAGTGGATGCTCTTGTCCGCTGGCCTGGCTGTCTTTGAAAAGTTCATCCCACTGAATGCCTGTATTCCTTCCCCGTGGGCAGAAAATACTCAGACAACACATGAGGGTACCACACTTCAGTAAGACTTAATTGGATCACCAACAGTCAGCAACATATAATATATTCCCAGCAAATACACAAGATGATGCAAATGACAGAGTCTCACCCTTCCGCTCCTTCGCCAGGGATTAGAATCTCCGTGACTTCTGGGCATCCAGAGCTAACTACCTCAGCCAGCATCACCCACTGAGCGGGCAACCACTGAGAGAAGGCAGCAGCAAGCTTAGGAAGCTGACCGAGCTCCCCGAGATTTGTGAATAGGTGACCCAATTGTGCCAACCTGGGTTCTCCAATCAAATTTGTGGGCTTAATGTTGGGCAGTGGAGCAGTCCTGTATTCCATCAGCTGGAACCATGGTCCCTAGGCTTAAGTCCTGTAGAATCATATTGGCGACTGGATCAGACACCTTTTACTACTCTCAGCTCCAATTTCAGGGCATTGTCCCACAGGATTTGGGGAGAAGATTATCATGGCTGTTCCCTCATTGTTTGCTACTTCAATTAGACTTCATAAATGTCTCCAAATGTCACATACTAGTACACCGCAGGGGGCTGATGCAATCCGTAATTAGCAGGCAGTCCACATATTACCATACAAAAAAGGGCATCGGGCAATCTCACATGAAACAATGGCTTGACCCTTGACTTTCTGAATAAAGGAATAGTATTCTGGCATAATTAAGAATAGTTCACCCCGGCGCAAGTGGCCACATTGACGCTGAGTCGTCACATACCCTAAAGGCTTTGTGCCAACTATATGTGATTCCCTATTGACCACTGGGACCTCCACCACCATTCCCAAGCACAGAACTTTGCAGAGAGGCATCTGAATGGAACAGAGGTCAAGCATGTGCACTCTGGTCTATTCATGCTCTATGGAACTGCCGGAGATACCCAAGAACTATGCTCTGCAGCTTTCAGCAATATGTTTTTCAGCCTTGAAAATAGGGATTAGCAAAATGTTGATCTGTGGATTAAATCTATCATGTGAACATACCCTGAAAATGTTTGATGAAGTAGCATTCCCTTGTATCTGTCAGGGTTCATTTACACTGACCAGTAAATAGGACATATATTCCTGATGAGCTGCTTGTCTAAGCAGGCAAGCTGCCACCTGACATATGGACAAACATTTCTACGTTGGGTAAAATGATTTTTGTCATTAAAAATATTGTTCTCAGTAGCACCTTGTACTCTATGAACAGGACATGCTGCCAAAAGCAGTGATTTTCTATGTGGATAAGGATATTATCAATTGTTCTGTTAGTCTGGAAGTGAATTCTGCCTTTCTAAACTGGCTATTAATCGACTGCCGATTAAGAAAGCTAAAACGCCCACTTAAATAGTTATTGACATCAGTGTAAAAATCCCATGTGCATTATTACAATGTCAGCCATACATTTTGGAGAGTAATTCTTTTCACATTTTCATTTTCACTTTGCAACTTTCTCAGTATCTACATTCTGGTAATCAAGGTTATCAATACTCCATGTGATTAGATCAGATAGGATGATATCGGTTTAGTGAATTCCTCTCTGCTTCTTAAGGTACCGTCACACTTAACGACGCTGCAGCGATACCAACAACGATCCGGATCGCTGCAGCGTCGCTGTTTGGTCGCTGGAGAGCTGTCACACAGACAGCTCTCCAGCGACCAACGATGCTGGTAACCAGGGTAAACATCGGGTAACTAAGCGCAGGGCCGCGCTTAGTAACCCGATGTTTACCCTGGTTACCATCCTAAAAGTAAAAAAAAACAAACGCTACATACTTACCTACAGCCGTCTGTCCTCCAGTGCTGTGCTCTGCACTCCTCCTGTACTGTCTGTGTGAGCACAGCGGCCGGAAAGCAGAGCGGTGACGTCACCGCTCTGCTTTCCGGCTGACCGACGCTCACAGCCAGTACAGGAGGAGTGCAGAGCACAGCGCCGGGGACAGACAGCGGTAGGTAAGTATGTAGTGTTTGTTTTTTTTTACTTTTAGGATGGTAACCAGGGTAAACATCGGGTTACTAAGCGCGGCCCTGCGCTTAGTTACCCGATGTTTACCCTGGTTACCAGTGAAGACATCGCTGAATCGGTGTCACACACGCCGATTCAGCGATGTCTGCGGGGAGTCCAGCGACGAAATAAAGTTCTGGACTTTCTTCCCCGACCAGCGACAGCACAGCAGGGGCCTGATCGCTGCTGCCTGTCACACTGGACGATATCGCTAGCAAGGACGCTGCAACGTCACGGATCGCTAGCGATATCGTCTAGTGTGACGGTACCTTTAGTGCGGCTTATCTGATCTAATAGCGCTAAGTCCCAGGTGGTTAGAACCACAATGTGTGTCGAGCTTTTGTAACTCGCATTGTGAATGCTAACCTACTTCATATATTTATTGTGTTTCTGGGCAGGACTTAATCTCGACACTATTGTATCTCTTTCCCCACATGCAGAATTTTGCACAGGTTCCATTCAGTAGGAATGGAATTATCGTTCTATGAAGGGAAACGTTCATGTGTTTGTATAGAGGGTTCCAGTGTAGAAGATCATTTGTGGACACACAGCGGATAGCTTTCTCATAAAGGATTGTATTCACGGGTCCATTTCATTTTACTAGGCTTAGCGATTTTATATTCGGTCTCCTTTCTCAAAGATGTGTAGCACCAGTCAAAAGTTTGGGCACTCGTGTTCATGGGATGGCGCTGCTTGTGAGAATGCCAAGCATGCGTAAAGCGGTCATCAGAGCCATAGGGGGTTATTTTGAGGACTCTTGTGTTTAATACACATTCTGGTTTGTTTCCCGAGTGTGTGTCTCCTTTTGTGTGCATATGTGTTCCTACGTGTTTTTTTCTGTTTTCAGTTTAAATTTACAATGTGAAGATTCTTATGGAGTTTTTTTTACATCTCTTCATAAACTATAGTCACCTGGGGACATCTATCTGATATATACAGTGTTGTGACTTTAAAAGTCAGAATTAACAATGTACCTGTCGTCGCAAGAGGATTAAGCTAAATCCAGGCGCTGATGGACAGCGCGTTTTTGTGCTGCTTTAGATTTGTGGATTTGAGCTTTCCTGGTATTAGGTTTAGCATTGATTTTGCACAGCATTTGACTGATGTGTGTTTTTTCATTTGTTTGAGCATGTTGTTATAGACAATTGCCTGGTAAAGCTCACATTGATAATCTAAAGGTATTCCTTAATTCCTGAATATTGATTTCCTGTTGTGTGAGCCACAAAAGAAGAGGAGGAAAAGAAAAACTGTAGAAAAATGATATGAATTACCACTTTTGAGTTTTGATCAAAATCTTGAATTGCTGGTTAATAATCTTCACAATTCATTATAAATACTTTTTTATTGATGTTTATACCCCATCAATTTAGCGTCTATAATTATTGTCATTAAACATGTCAACAGCTGAAGAAAGTTAGTTTTCCGGATTGCCAAAATACATTTTGGCACTATGTTTTGACAGATTGGAACAGATGGGTGTCGGTGAATGGAAACTGATCTCTTGCCAGCATTTTTTTCACTTTTAAATCCGATAAGCTTTTCATGTTCTCATTTCTATAAATTCAATAATACTTATTCTAGGGCCGGGTTTACACTATATGGTAGCTGCATGTAGCCAAAGCCACATCCACAGGAATAAAATATGGAATCGGTTTTCTTATAAAACCTTAAGAGTTTTGAGTCTTTGTCAACTTCATATAAAGATGGGTTTGGCTGCATATTGCCTCTGCAGAATAGAAGTAGAGTTTTTAATTTTATACTAAAACACGCCCATATTGTTTTATTTATTTACGTTTATAGCCCCGCACCTTCTGGGCTGCTCTGTGATGGACCTGTTTGATGGAATATATATAGAAATATTCTTATGTCCTTCTTGATTGAACTATAAGAGAACTTCCAAGCAGTTTTTATGTTTTATCAAATACTTGGCAGCATGGCATCTAGACAAGTGCGTCACAGAGAAAACCTTGCCTTAATAGCGAGCTAGACATGTGGACAGGAGCATTCTTGGTGGCTACCTCCATCTTCTCCCCATACAGATCTTCTCTATTGACAACCATTATATTATACACATAGTAACATATTATTGAGGTTATTAAGGTTGAAGGAAGACTTTAAGTCCATCTAGTTCAACCCATAGCCTAACCTAACATGTTGATCCAGAGGAAGGAAAAAAAAGCCCATGTGGCAAAGAGTAAGCTCCGCACTGGGGAAAACAAAAATTCCTTCCCGACTCCACATACGGCAATCAGACTAGTTCCCTGGATCAGCACCCTAACAAGGAATCTAATATATATACCCTCAAACATTATACTTTTCAAGAAAGGCATCCAGTCCCCTCTTAAATTTAAGTAATGAATCAGTCATTACAACATCATAAAGGCAGAGAGTCCCATAGTCTCACTGCTCTTACAGTAAATAATTTGTGTCTGTTATTATGCTTAAACCTTCTTTCCTCCAAACGCAGAGGATGCCCCCTTGTCCCTGTCTCAGGGCTATGATTAAAAAGATCATCAGAAAGGTCTTTGTGCTGTCCCCTCATATATTTATACATTAACATAAGATCACCTCTTAGCCTTCGTTTTTCCAAACTAAATAGCCCCAAGTGTAATAACCTATCTTGGTATTGCAGACCCTCCAGTCCTCTAATAACCTTGGTCGCTCTTCTTTGCACCTGCTCCAGTTCAGCTGTCTTTCTTATACACCGGAGACCAGAACTGTGCACAGTATTCTAAGTGTGGTCGAACTAGTGACTTGTATAGAGGTAAAATTATGTTCTCCTCATGAGCATCTATGCCTCTTTTAATGCATCCCATTATTTTATTTGCCTTTCTAGCAGCTGCCTGACACTGGCCACTAAATATAAGTTTGTCATCCACCCATACTCCCAGGTCTTTTTCATTGACGGTTTTGCCCAGAGTTTTAGAATTAAGCACATAATTATACGTCTTATTACTTCTACCCAAGTGCATGACCTTACATTTATCCCCATTAAAGTTCATTTGCCATTTATCAACCCCAGCTTCCAGTTTACATAAATCATCCTGTAATATAAAATTGTCCTCCTCTGTAATGATTACCCTGCAGAGTTTAGTGTCATCTACAAATATTGAAATTCCACTCTGTATGCCCCCTACAAGATCATTAATAAATATGTTAAAAAGAAGAGAGCCCAATACTGACTCCTGTGGTACCCCACTGCTAACCGCGACCCAGTCCGAGTGTGTTCCATTAATAACCACCCTTTGTTTCCTATCCCTGAGCCATCTCTTAACCCACTTATACATATTTTCTCCTATCCCCATTGTTCTCATTTTATGTATCAACCTTTTGTGTGGCACCGTATCAAAACCTTTTGAAAAGTTCATATACACTATGTCCACTGGGTTCCCTTGGTCCAGTCTGGAACTTACCTCTTCATAGAAATTGATCAGATTAGTCTGACAGGAACGGTCCCTAGTAAACTCATGTTGGTATTGGGTCATGAGGTTATTCCTCTTCAGATACTCCAGCATAGCATCCCTTAGAATGCCCTCCAGGATTATACCCACAGTAGAGGTTAAGCTTACTTGCCTATAATTTCCGAGTTCAGTTTTTGTCCCCTTTTAGAGTATTGGCACCACATTTGCTATATGCCAGTCCTGTTGTACAGAAGGAAAAAAAAAAAAAAAATGGAGAGAAACCAGCTCACCTACTAGGCATTTGTTGTGGGGGAAGCCCGGATGCCGTGCAGTCTTCACGTGAAACAATAGAACAAAATAGAAGAGAAAATCCAGCTTCCAAAAATATCCAATTTATTAAAGTTAAAATCCAAGGTCCAAAAACATGGTTCACAGGAGAGGAGATAGCAGCATGCTACGCGTTTCGAACACTAGGTTCTTTTTCAAAGCTGCCTACTATGCACCAGAATGAGGTTTAAATAGCAACTGTGACCAATCACAGTGAATTAATCCACACCTGATACATCAGTAATTATATACAATAAAAACGCAATAATATTGCAAAAGACAAAAACAAAGAAAATATATAATACAGACATATAAAAAACATATAATATAACTAAACAGCATTGATCTCTCAGTAATGAAACATGATTTTCTTTTCTCCTGTTGTACAGACCCTGTTATTATGGACTCTTTAAAGATTAAAAATAATGGTCTGTCAATGACTGTACTTAATTCCTGCAGTACTCAGGGGTGTATCCCATCCGGGCCCGGAGATTTGTCAATTTTAGTGATTTTTAGACGCCAACGTACTTCCTGCTGGGTTAAGCAGGTGACACTTAATGGGGAATTTGTGTTATCCCTGAACATATTGTCTACCATGGAAATTTATTGTGTAAATACTGATGAAAAAAAGTCATTTAGCATATTGGCT
This sequence comes from Ranitomeya imitator, assembly GCF_032444005.1. Lineage (NCBI taxonomy): Eukaryota > Metazoa > Chordata > Amphibia > Anura > Dendrobatidae > Ranitomeya > Ranitomeya imitator. The sequence continues at coordinate 343,251,624 of NC_091285.1, read as the reverse complement.
TTTTCCACATCCTCATCCACCATTTCACCAGACTATTTTTAAGGGGGCTAACACTATCATTTTTTTAGTTTCTTACTATTTACGTAGTTAAAGAATATTTTGGGATTATTTTTACTCTCTGGCAATGAGTCTCTGTCTCAATCTTAGCTGCCTTGATTTGCTTTTTACGGAATGTATTTAATTTTCTGTATTTATTTAATGCCTCATTACTACCTACTTCCTTTAAGTCTCTAAATGCTTTCTTTTTGTCACTTATTGCGCCCCTTACAACTCTATTTAGCCATATTGGTTTCCTCCTATTTCTAGTATGTTTATTCCCATACGGTATATACTGTGCACAGGTCCTATCCAGGATGCTAATAAACGTCTCCCATTTTCTTTGTGTATATTGATGTCTCAGGATATCATCCCAGTTAATTGCAGTAAGATCATCTCTCATCCGTTGGAAATTTGCCCTCCTGAAGTTTAGTGTCCTTGTAGCCCCTCTACTACACATCTTTTTAAAGGATTCATGAAAACGTATTATTTTGTGAAAACTATTCCCCAAATGACCCCCAACCCTGATATTTGATATGCGGTCTGGGCTGTTGGTTAATATTAGGTCTAGCAGTGCCCCCCTTCTTGTTGGGTCCTGAACTATTGTGAAAGGTAATTGTCTCTCATAGTTGTCAAAACCGATTACCTTTGCTTGAACTGCAGGTTCTTGTTCCCCAATCTATTTCAGGGAAGTTGAAGTCCCCCATAACAATGACTTCTTGAGTTGCAGCTTCATCTATTTGCTTTATGAGGATATTCTGTGTTGCTTGCATTATTTTTGGAGACTTATAACAAACCGCTATTAGTAATTTATTATTTTTCCCCCTCCCCTTATCTCCACCCACAGGGACTCTACATTTTCATTAGATACACCTATATTATCACACAGGATGGGTTTTGAGGATGATTTTGCATATAGACACACCCCTCCCCCTCGCTTATCCTTTTGGTCATTTCTGAAAAGACTATAACCCTGCAAGTTAACAGCCCAGCCATGGCTCTCATCCAGCCACGTTTCAGATATCCCCACCATGTCATAATTATGCTCCAACACCATTAATTCTAATTTGTCCATTTTGTTGGCAAGGCTTCTGGCGTTAGTATACATACATTTTATGTATCTCCTTGCACCTCTATTCTTTCTTAAAATATTAATTAATCTAACCCCACCCCCATACCACCGCCACCCCCAACTTCCTTATTGGTGCCCAGGTGTTGTGAATTCTGTGGTCGAGCTCCCTCCTGTGGTCACAGGTGGTGCTTCGGCTGATTCTGTCTATGGGCTTCCGTTGGTGGATGTGAGTGGTACTGCGGCTTCTGAGTTTCCTTCCTCAGGTGATGAGGTTAAGTCGTTAGGTGCTGCTCTATTTAACTCCACCTAGTGCTTTGATGCTGGCCTCCAGTCAGTGTTCTAGTATTGGTCTTGCTTCCTCCTGGATCGTTCCTGTGGCCTCTCTGCTCAGCATAAGCTAAGTGCTGCTGGTGTTACTTTTGTTTGCTATTTTTTCTGTCCAGCTTGCTATTTTGGTTTTTCTTGCTTGCTGGAAGCTCTGAGACGCAGAGGGAGCACCTCCGTACCGTTAGTCGGTGCGGAGGGTCTTTTTGCCCCTCTGCGTGGTTGTTTGTAGGTTTTTGTGTTGACCGCAAAGCTATCTTTCCTATCCTCGGTCTATTCAGTAAGTCGGGCCTCACTTTGCTGAATCTATTTCATCTCTGTGTTTGTATTTTCATCTTAACTCACAGTCATTATATGTGGGGGTCTGCCTTTTCCTTTGGGGAATTTCTCTGAGGCAAGGTAGGCTTATTTTTCTATTTTCAGGGCTAGCTAGTCTCTCAGGCTGTGCCGAGTTGCATAGGGAGCGTTAGGCGCAATCCACGGCTACCTCTAGTGTGGTGTGATAGGTTTAGGGATTGCGGTCAGCAGAGTTCCAACATCTCAGAGCTCGTCCTATGTTTTTTGGTTATTGTCAGGTCACTTTGTGTGCTCTGAACTTCAAGGTCCATTGTGGTTCTGAATTACCTATTCATAACACCCAGGTCTCTATCTGCACTATCTTCCGCTCCTATAAAATGAATACCCTCCCCCCATTCCCTAGTTTAAACACTCCCCCAACCTTCTAGCCATTTTCTCCCCCAGCACAGCTGCACCTTCCCCATTGAGGTGCAGCCCGTCCCTAACATAGAACCTGTAGTCAACTGAAAGTCGGTCCAGTTCTGCAGGAAACCCAAACCCCTCCTTCCTACACCAATTATTGAGCCACTTATTAACCTCTCTAATCTCCCGTTGCCTCTCTGGTGTGGCATGTAGTACAGGCAGTAGTTTGGAAATACAACGTTGGAGGTCCTTGCTTTCAGCTTACAGCCTAATTCCCTGAAATAGTTTTTAAGGACCTTCCACCTACCACTAACTTTGTCATTTGTGTCAATGTGCACCATGACCGCGGGTCCTTACCATCACCTCCCAGTAATCTGTCCACCCTATCAGTGATGTTTCGGACCCGAGTACCAGGTAGGCAGCACACCGCTCGACGATCCCTGTCTTTGTGACAGATTGCCCTGTCTGTTCCCCTAATAATTGAGTCCCCCACTACCAGCACCTGTCTGGCCTGCCCTGCTCTCCTATTTCCCTCCTTACTGGAGCAGTCACTTTTCCCGGCTTTCAGAAGACATGCCTGGCTGCAGCAGTGCTACCCCTGTACTACCATCTGTATGGTACAGATTATTTTATTTGGACATCTACAAAAGGCCCTGATTATGAAAGGTTTTGCCTAATGACTAAATCAAAGATGTTGGCCACCTCTTTATTTTAGCATAGGTGTTGGTGTGTTAAGGGCATGATGATGTGGCACTATTATATACAGTTGAATCTAGAAGTTTACATACACTACATAAAAAGACACATATGCATGTTTTTCTCAATATCTTGACATGAAATCAGAATAAACCTTTCCTGTTTAGGTCAATTAGGATTACCATAATTACCGTATTTTCTGGCGTATAAGACGACTTTTTGACCCCTAAAAATTGTCCCAAAAGTCGGGGGTTGTCTTATACGCCGGGTACGGCGTGTGCAGGGAGCGATCCTGGATGTCGGCGTGTGGTTCCCAGGGTCTGGAGGAGAGGAGACTCTCCTTCAGGCCCTGGGATCCATATTCATGTAAAAAATAAAGAATACAAATAAAAAACATAGATATACTCACCCTCGGACGGCCCCTGGCTCACAGCGCTGCTAGCGTCTCCCTCCGTTCCTAAGAATGCGGTGAGTGAAGGACCTTCGATGACGGCTCATGTGACCGCGACATCATCGATGATGACTGGGAGTATAAGATGACCCCCGTATTATACGGCGGGCATATCCCAAATTCCATATTTTATATGGAAAAGTTGGGGGTCGTCTTACACGCCCAGTCGTCTTATACACCAGAAAATATGGTATTAATATTAGCCAAATGCCAGAATAATGAGATAGAGAATGTTTAAAGGAATTTTATTACTTACTGCAAAGTCAAAAGTTTACATACATTTCATAAGTATTTGTTAAACTTAAACTGAATGACTTGTGTCAAACGTTTGGGATATTCTTCCACCAGCTTCTCACAATAGTTGGTCGAAATTTGAGCCCATTCCTCCTGACAAAACTGGTGAAACTGATCCTGGTTTGTAGATTGCCTTGCTCACACCTGCCTTTTGAGCTTTGACCATACATTTTCAATAGGATTGAGATCAGGGCTTTGTGACGGCCAATCTAAAACATTGACTTTGTTATCCTTAAGCCACTGTTACCATTTTGGCAGTATGCTTGGGGTCATTGTCCATTTGGGAGACCCATTTCTGCCCAAGCTTTAACTTCCTGGCTGATGTCTTGAGATGTTGCTTCAGTATTGCCACATAATCTTTTTTTTATGATGCCATCTATTTTGTGAAGAGCACCAGTCCCTCCTGTAGTAAAACAACCCCACAACATGATGCTGCTACCCTCATGTTTCACAGTTGGGATTGTGTTCTTAGGCTTCCAAGCTTCTCCCTTTTTCCTCCAAATGTAATGTTGATCCTTATGCCCAAAAAGTTCCATTTTAGTTTCACCAAACCACAGGCCATGTCTTCACAAATTAAGGTCTTTGTTCATGTGTGCATTTGCAAACATTAGTATGGCTTTTTTATGTTTCTTTTGGAGTAATGGCTTCTTCCTGCCTGAGTGGTCTTTCAGCCCATGTTGATACAGGACTCGTTTCATTGTGGATATTGACACAATCTTACCAGCTTCCACTGTTATCTTCACAAGGTCTTTTGCTTTTGTCTTTGGGTTGATATACACATGTCGGACCAAAACACATTCATCTCTGGGACACAGAACCTGTCTCTTTCCTGAGCGGTATGGTGGCTGAACACTCCCATCTTGTTTGTACTTGCGTATAATTGTTTGTACAAATGAACAAGGCACTTTTGGGTATCTTCAAATTGTACCCAAGGATGAGCCAGACTTGTTCAAGTCCACAATTCTGTTCCTGATATCTTTGCTGTTTTCTTTAGACTTCCCCATGATGCAACACAAAAAAAGCAGTGCATTTTTCAGGTGTGCATTAAAATACATCCACAGGTGTGTCTCTAATTAACTCAGGTGTTGCCAAAAAATCAGAAGCTTCCAAACGCATGACATCACCTTCTGGGCTGTCCAGATTTGTTTAAAGGCATGGTAATTAGTGATGAGCGAATATACTCGTTACTCGAGATTTCCCGAGCATGCTCGGGTGTCCTCCGAGTATTTGTTTGTGCTCGGAGATTTAGTTTTCCTCACCTCAGCTGAATGATTTACATCTGTTAGCCAGCTTGATTACATGTAGGGATTCCCTAGCAACCAGGCAACCCCCACATGTACTTACGCTGGCTAAGGGTATGTGTCCACGTGCAGGAAACGCTGCGTGTCTGACGCTGCATAGAGCCGCAGCGTCAGACACGCAGCGTCCAGATGTTACAGCATAGTGGAGGGGATTTAATGAAATCCCGTCTCCACTATGCGTGGTAACACACACGCGGCGGCCCTGCGACTCCGGACATGCTGCGCGTCTTTTCAGATCGCAGCATGTCCGTATATCTTGCGGCGACGCTGCGTCGCCGCAAAATATAGCACAGGGCCCTATCGTGGGGAGCGATGATGCCGGATGTGTGCTATGAACACATCCGGCATCATCGCGTCCCAGAAAGGGGGCGGGGCTTACCGCAGAGCGGCTAAGCCGCTCCGGCGATACCGCCGGCCATCCTGAAAGTGGACACATACCCTTACAGATGTAAATCATTCAGCTACGGCGCTGAAAACGAAGTCTTCGAGTACTTACAAATACTCGGAGGTCACCCGAGTGAGCTCGGAAAATCTCGAGTAACGAGTATATTCGCTCATCACTAATGGTAATCCTATTGTATGTAAACTTTTGACTTTACAGTAATAAAATGCATTAAAACATTCTCCCTCTCTCATTATTGTGGCATTTGGCAAATATTAATAATTATGGTAATCCTAATTGACCTAAAACTGGAAAGGTTTATTGTGATTTCATGTCAGATATTGCGAAAAACATGCAGATGTGTTTTTATTTATAGTGTATGTAAACTTCTAGTTTCAACTGTAGATATGAGAGGTTCTCTGCATACACTTGTTAGTGCAACTTTTCTCACAGACTGCATAGCTCTGTCTTCCAAAAAATGACTGTTGGAGGATACTGATGTACAGGTTGGGTCACATGCTCCTCCACCTGTAGCCATTCTTGAAGACGAGTTGTGCAGTTGGTGATAATAAAGGAAACTTGTCCTAAGAAGTGCAGAAGGAGAACCTGTAACACACATACAGACCTGGAGCAGTTTACATAAGACGAGTGGTCCAAAATTCCAGTTGAAAGGTGTAAGAAGCTGGCTGCTATAGGAAGCGATTGATTGCATTTATTGATTCCAGAAGGTGTGCAACCAAATATTCAGTTGACTGTGCCAACAATTTTGTCCGGCCTGTTTTTGAGGTTTCGTGTGAAATTCTGTCCAGTTTGCCTTCTTTTCTTTCTTTTTTTTGAGTTTTTCCAATACACACAAAGAAAATAAATGTGTATAACAAAACGTGTAATTGCAATAATTTTTTGGGACTAATACTCACTTTTCTGGAACAATTTCAACAATATTAACACTTTCGGCCATGACTATATATTAGTGCCACAAAATTACGTCCCCAGCATATTGGCTAAATTAAAGATAACGTTGACAACCCCTTTAGTAATTTAGATTCCAGTTGTATTTTTCCTGCAATGTAAATGCCTTTCATATTATCCAATATCATCTAGTGTTCCTGTTTTTATGCTATGAATACATTTCATCTTGATGTAAAATGCATTTTCATTAAATATCCTCTCGCCCCTTGATGACTATACTAATACAATACTTTCAGGTGCAGGTGCACGTGTGCGAGAGGTACGTCTGAAACAGTTGTGCTTCCTAATCTTTGTTTAGCACTCTCTAGATAAACTTACAGTGCGGAAGGTTCACAGTTTATAATCACACTGGGAGACATAAAGGCTTGCCAAAAGACCTTGTGTAAATGAGGAAAGCTGGTATGTGTATTTCTCCTAGAAGTTACAAAGAAGAAAGATGAATCCAGCCCTTCTCTGATTTATGAGCCTTTTCATCACCACTGCTTCCCTGTGCAGAGTGACACTCTGGAGCATGGCCATACATTCACAAATATGCTGTTTTCTTGGCTTTGTTTCCTTCCAGAGCAAAACTGTTTTTCTTCATAAATATTAATTAAAAATAATCTCTTAAGTTAGATACCAATATTATGTGTGAAAAAAGTTGGAAAAAAATGTGTTTATTTAAAGAGAACCTGTCGGTAAGAATTTATCCCCAAAATAATGGCATACATGTAAAAAAAAAAAAAAGTGCTTTAAAGTGAACCTGCCATCAGATACATGCTGCCTTTTCCATGGGCAGCAGATATCAGAGGCTGACCGTATGATTTCAACCTTTTATGTTTAACTCCGAAACGCTTCAACACTTCAGAGAAGAATATAGTTTAAAAGCCGCTGGATACAGAACCACACAGGTGACTAGATGGACAGTCTGATCCCCGGTGGCTTCAGCTTCTCGCTTCCGACTGCGCTGGAGTGACAGGTCTCTCCCTATACATGCATACAAGAAGAGATCTATCAGATACTGGCAGCGGGCAGGCAAAAGCCGACGATGACCCACCTGTCCAACTTGTTTTGCATTTGGCCTGGTACCTGGCTTTCCTCTAAGCCAGTGTTCCCCAACTCCGGTCCTCAAGAGCCACCAACAGGTTGTGTTTTTAGGATTTCCATAGTTTTGCATATGTGATTGAATTCTTTCCTGTCCCGGTGTTGCAATTATCACCTGTGCAATACTAAAGCTAGGTTCACATTGCGTTGGTGGGTATCCGCTAACGGAATCTATTACATAGCGCCACTAACGCAATGTAACGGATCCGTTAGCGCACCCATTGACCACAATGTATGTAATGCATCCCTAACGCATGCCATTTTTGGGATGCGTTGGCGATGCTCCGTTATTTTGTGATGGACCTCGAACGCTGTCTGCAGTGTTTTGGGGTCCGTTCTCGCTAGCGCAGATCGGACATCTGCGCTAGCGAGATCGCTAAACACGATCCCTTTTTGGACATTGCGTTAACGCAGTCCATTAGCGTATGCGCTAAATGGACTACACTAACGCAATGTGAACCTAGCCTAAGGAAATCCTGAAAACAAGACCTGTTGGTGGCTCTTGAGGACCGGAGTTGGGGAAGACTGCTCTTAGCAGTCTCTGCTTTTAGAGATGGATTGCACTTTACAACAGGCAGTGATTAGCAAGATAAATAGAAGAGAGACAGCTGTGGTCGGTACATTTATAGTGATTTTTGGAGGGTAAAACAACATTTTTTTGTAAAGTTATTTGCAGATCGAAGACACCATATCTTTTATCGCATGATCTCAAAATCTGGTGACCAACATCAGTGCCAGAAGAGTGCAAGTGAGGTCTGTGAAACACATTTCATTGTTCCAGCCTTTTTTTTTTTTTGTCATGTTCTGACTCTGCTTTCGACACACACAATACATCTATCTTACGGGCCATTCACACAGTTGTGAATTATTAAAGCTGGAAAAAAGTGGACTTTGTCATGTTTTAAAAAAGGTTATAAATGCTAAAATGCTGCTCCGTATTAATGGGAGACTGATAGAAGAAAAATAACTTGTTATCCTTCGGATGTAGTGACTTTTTTGCTAATCTCATTATCCAACTCGCATCCTGTTATTACCGATTTAACTTTGAGATGGTTACATTGATTTAATTTTTTTATTTTTTCCAGATGGTCACCGCATAGATTAATATAAACTCAGGGAAAATTAGCGTTACATCTTTATTTTGTTGATCCTTTCCAAACAGCTTGCAAATGAACAACATGAATATATTTTGTTTTATGTTACTTATGGCTATAGTTCTGCTGCTGCTCTTAAGTATTACGACTCGACATCACCACTCTTGTGGAAAGAACAGTGAAAAATACCAGAGGCCAATGAAATGTAGCCTGTAGCCACTGTGACCGTTATATATGACAACTTCCATAAGTAAGATGTCCCTGGTATGTTCAGGAAGGACACTGCTGTAAGTGTAACACGAATTCCTAAAGGTTACAGTAAATCCAGGCTTTGCAAGGCTGTCTCAGTAGGGGCAACATTGTGCTATTCACAGACATTACTTAGTAATATGCTTGTAGGACAGGACTAGCAGGGAGCGCCTTTATAAGTAAATGAAGGATTGGAAAATCAGCATCTGACATTTATTCAGCTCACAGGCACACAAATTAAAAAATCTTTCAACTACCCATTTCCCTTTGGTGACAGTTGGCAACATCCCATGGCTGCATAAAGATGGATAGTGAAGCTCTAACTACGGACTGGCAAAGTATCAATTTATATAGGGCATGCAGATCTTATCTCCATATAACATTTGGGTTGTTGCAAATATTTTAATATACTTATCTTATACTGTTACGGAGTCACAGCATTTGACAATAACTTATTTTCAATCATTGCTGCATTCACATTTCTGCAGACTTTTGAGCTCAAATTTGCCATCTTTCCCTATTAGCTCACTAGTCATTTGCATTCTCCAAACAGTTTTGTCTCTACTGTTGAATAATGATATTTTCTTGGATTGCACTATTTAAGCATTAGGGCTCATTCAGACTTCAGTACAAATCAGTCCGAGCACCGACTGCAATGCTCAGAATGGCGGCCGCAGGCTACCTGACCGGAGCATGACAATGACAACTTCATGTCGGGAGAGCCATGGCCAGTTTATGCATTGTGGTCCATGCTCAGACTGATTTGCAACAACATCTGAATGAGCACTTAGGGACATATTGAAATATTTTAGATGCAGCTAGTCTAAATCTGGTTGTAACCCCATGTGATCCAGGTCGAGTTTGAACAAAATACTTGGTTTACATTCAAATTACGTGTAAACTGTGAAATTATTTATGAAGGAGATTATAGTTTCAGAACTACTGCTGCGCTTTGTGTTAAGAGTGTGCGGCTGCATAGAAATACACGCAGCCACATGCTCCGGTCCTGAGTGTCGGCGGCTGTGCCGAGTATTGATGTGAGACTCGTGCGAGTTTCTCACATTGCACTCGCAAGTGTGACCCCGGCCTTAGGCACCTTTCCTACATCCTCTTTATCTACAGTGAAGAAAATAATTATTTGATCCCTTGCTGATTTTGTAAGTTTGACCACTGACAAAGATATGAACAGTCTATAATTTTAAGGGTAGATTAATTTTAACATTGAGAGATAGAATATCAAAATTAAAATCCAGAAAATCACATTCTATAAATTTATATAAATTTGTTTGCATTTTGCAGTGAGAAATAAATATTTGATCCTTCTAGTAAACAAGACTTAATACTTGGGGGCAAAACCCTTATTGGCAAGCACAGCACTCAGATTTTTTTTGTAGTTGATGATGAGGTTTGCGCACATGCCAGGAGGAATTTGGGTCCACTCCTCTTTACAGATCATATCTAAATCATTAAGATTTTGAGGCGGTCGCTTGGCAACTTGGAGCCTCAACTCCCTCCATAAGTTTTCTATGGGATTAAGGTCTGGAGACTGGCTAGGCCACTCCATGACCTTAATGTGCTTCTTTTTGAGCCACTCTGTTGCCTTGGCTGTATGTTTTGAGTCATTGTCTTGCTGGAAGACACAGCCACGACCCATTTTTTAATGTCCTGGCAGAGGGAAGAGGTTGTCACTCAACATTTTACTGTACATGGCTCCATCCATTTCCCAATTGATGTGGTGAAGTAGTCTTGCTCCCTAAGCAGAGAAAAAACCCCAAAACATGTTTCCACCTCCATGCTTGACAGTGGGGACAGTGTTTTTTAGGTCATAGGCATCATTTCTCTTCCTCCAAAGACGGCGAGTTGAGTTAATTCCAAAGAGCTCAATTTTTGTCTCATTTGACCACAGCACCTTCTCTCAATTGTTCACAGAATCATCCAGGTGTTCATTGGCAAACTTCAGGTGGGCCTGAACATATGCCTTCTTGAGCAAGGGGACCTTGTGGGCACTGCAGGATTTTTAACCTTTTCAGCTGTTACCTTTGGTTTTCTTGGTTACTGTGGTCCCAGCTGTCTTGAAATCAATAACAAGTTTCCCCCATGTAGTTTAAGGCTGATCTCTCACCTTCCTCATGATCTAGGATACCTAAGAATGTTAGATTTTGCATGGTGCCCCACATCGATGTCTATTGTCAATCATTTTGTATTATTTTAATTTTCTTACTATTGCACCAACTGTTGTCTCCTTCTCACCCATCGTCTTACTTATGGTTTTGTAGCCCATTCCAGCTTTGTCCAGGTCTATGATCTTGTCCCTGACATCCTTATAAAGCTCTTTGGTCTTGCTTATTTTGTAGAGGTTAGAGTCTGACTGATTGACTCTGTGGACTGGAGTCTTTTATAAAGGTGACTATGTAAGACAGCTGTCTTTAATGCAGGTAATAAGTTGATTAGGAGCTAACTGGTCTCTAGGAGCCAGAACTCTTAATGGTTTATAGGGGATCAAACACTTATTTCTCACTGCAAAATGCAAATACATTTAATTTATACAATTAAATTTACTGGATTTTATTTTTTTATATTCGATCTCTCAATGCTGAAATTAACATACCCTTAAAATTATAGAATGTTCATGTCTTTGTCAGTGGTCAAACTTACAAAATCAGCAAGGGATCAAATACTTATTTCCCCCACTGTATGTATGTATGTATATATATATATATATATATATATATATATATATATATATATATATATATATACACTGCTCAAAAAAATAAAGGGAACACTTAAACAACAGAATATAACTCCAAGTATATTAAACTCCTGTGAAATCAAACTGTCCACTTAGGAAGCAACACTGTTTGACAATCAATTTCACATGCTCTTGTGCAAATGGAATAGACAACAGATGGAAGTTAATGGCAATTATCAAGACACACCCAATAAAGGAGTGGTTCTGCAGGTGGAGACCATAGACCACATCTCAGTACCAATGCTTTCTGGCTGTTTTGGTCACTTTTGAATTTTGGTTGTGCTTTCACACTCGTGGTAGCATGAGACGGACTCTACAACCCACACAAGTGGCTCAGGTAGTGCAGCTCATCCAGGATGGTACATTAATGCAAGCTGTGGCAAGGAGGTTTGCTGTGCCTGTCAGCGTAGTGCCCAGAGGCTGGAGGCGCTACCAGGAGGCAGGCCAGTACACCAGGAGACATGGAGGGGGCCGTAGGAGTGCAACAACCCAGCAGCAAGACCGCTAACTCAGCCTTTGTGCAAGGAGGATCAGGAAGAGCACTGCCAGAGCCCTGCAAAATTACCTCCAGCAGGCCACAAATGTGCATGTGTCTGCACAAACCGTTAGAAAGCGACTCCATGAGGATGACCTGAGTGCCTGTCATCCACAGATGGTGGTTGTGCTCACAGCCCAGCACCGTGTAGGACGCTTGGCATTTGCCACAGAACACCAGGATTGGCAAATTCGCCACTGGCGCCCTGTGCTCTTCGTAGATGAAAGCAGGTTCACACTGAGCACATGTGACAGAGTCTGGAGACGCCGCGGAGAACGATCTGCTGCCTGCAACATCCTTTAGCATGACCAGTTTGGCAGTGGGTCAGTAATGGTCTGGGGTGGCATCTCTTTGGAGGGCCGCACAGCCCTCCTTGTGCTCGCCACAGGTAGCCTGACTGCCATTAGGTACCGAGTTGAGATCCTCAGACCCCTTGTGAGACCATATGCTGGTGCGGTTGGCCCTGGGTTCCTCCTAATGCAGGACAATGCCAGACCTCATGTGGCTGGAGTGTGTCAGCAGTTCCTGCAAGGTGAAGGCATTGAAGCAATGGACTGGCCCTCCTGTTCCCCATATCTGAATCCGATTGAACACATCTGGGACATCATGTCTCGCACCATTCACCAGCGTCACGTTGCACCACAGAGTGTCCAGGATCTGGTGGATGCTTTTGTCCAAGTCTGGGAGTAGATCCCTCAGGAGACCATCTGCCGCCTCATCAGAAGCATGCCCAGGCGTTGTAGGGAGGTAATACAGGCACGTGGAGGCTGCACACGCTTTTGAGCATCATTTCCTTGTCTTGAGGCATTTCCACTGAAGTTGGATCAGACTGTAACTTCATTTTTCACTTAGAATTTGAGCATCATTCCAACTCCAGACCTCCATGGGATATTAGTTGTGATTTACATTGAACACTTTTAGGTTTTAGTGTTCTCAATACATTCCACTATGTAATGAATAAAGATTTGCAACTGGAATATTTCAGTCAGTGATATCTAGGATGTGGGATTTTAGTGTTCCCGTTTTTTTTTTTGGTTTTTTTTGAGCAGTGTATTTATACACACTACCGCTCAAAAGTTCAGGGTCCCTTTGAAATTTCCTTATTTTTGAAAGAAAAGCAGTTTTTTCCAATGAAGCTGACATTAAATGATTCAGAAATACACTCTCTACATTGTTAATGTGGTAAATGACTATTCTAGCTGCAAACGTCTGGTTTGTAATGCAATATCTTCATAGGTGTATAGAGGCCCATTTCCAACAACCATCACTCCAGTGTACTTATGGTACTTTGTGTTTGCTAACTGTGTAAGAAAGCTAATGGATGGTTAGAATACCCTTGAAAACCCTTGTGCAAGTATGTTAGCACAGTTGAAAACAGTTTGGCTGATTAGAGAACCTATAAACCTGACGTTCCTTTGAGCTAGTTGAGAATCTGGAGCATTACATTTGTTGGTTCCATTAAACTCTCAAAATGGCCAGAAAGAAAGAACTTTTCATGTGAAACTTGACAGTCTATTCTTGTTCTTAGAAATGAAGGCTGTTCCATGCAAGAAATTGCCAAGAAACTGAAGGTTTCCTACAACGCTGTGTACTCCTCCCTTCACAGGAGTGCACAAACAGTCTAACCAGAGTAGAAAGAGAAGTGGGAGGCCCCGCTGGAGAACTGAGCAACAAGACAAGTACATTAGAGTCTGTAGTTTGAGAAATCGACACCTCACAGGTCCTCAACTATCAGCTTCATTAAATAGTAGGCGCAAAAAGCCAGTGTCAACGTCTACAGTGAAGAGATGACTCCGGGATACTGGCCTTCAGGGTAGAGTGGCAAAGAAAAAGCCATATCTGAGACTGGCTAATAAAAGGCAAAGATTAAAATGGGCAAAAGAACACAGACATTGGAAAGAGGAAGATTGGGAAAAAGTGTTATGGGCAGACGAATCCAAGTTTGAGGTGTTTGGATCACACAGAAGAATATTTGTGAGATGCAGAACAACTGAAAAGATGTTGGAAGAGTGCCTGACACCATCTGTCAAGCATGGTGGAGGTAATGTGATGGTCTGGGGTTGCTTTGGTGCTGCTAAAGTGGGAGATTTGTACAAGGTAAAAGGGATTTTGAATAAGGAAGGCTATCACTCCATTTTGCAACGCCATGCCATACCCTGTGGACAGCGCTTGATTAGAGCCAATTTCATCCTACAACAGGACAAGGCCCAAAGCACAGCTCCAAATTATGCAAGAACTATTTATGGAAGAAGCAGCTGGCATTCTATCTGTAAAGGAGTGGCCAGTGCAGTCACCAGATCTCAACCCCATTGAGCTGTTGTGGGAGCAGCTTAACCGTATGGTACGCAGAAAGTGCCCATCAAGCCAAACCAACTTGTGGGAGGGGCTTCTGGATGCACGGGGTGAAATTTCTCCAGATTATTTCAGCAAATTAACTGCTAGAATGCCAAAGGTCTGCAGTGGTGTAATTGCTGGAAAAGGGAGCATTCTTTGACGAAAAATCTTTTTTTTTCTGGACTAGATTTTCGATTTATTTGACAACTTGTTTTATTAATAAAAGTTAGTTTTCACGGAAAACACAAAATTATCTGGGTGACCCTAAACTTTGGACCGTAGTGTATATTTATATTCCGTTATTATTTTCACTGTGATTGTGATTTCCACTGCTATTTTTGGTTATCAGGAAGCAGTTGTGTTCTGTATATTCCCAATTGTGTTAATGGTGGGAAATAAAAAATCAGTATTGATTGTACATAGTTTCTTCTATGCTGTTTTTTGTAAAACACAGACTGCTAAATTATATCTAAAACAGTTAATTATATATTTGCCACGTCTATACCAGGGTAACTTTCATTTGAAATTCTTTTTGCGTTCACGTGTTACATCACTCTTCTCTTTGAAGCACAGTGCTGAGTGTTTTGGAATTGATGCACATTTTCTACTCTGAGCACGAAAACACCATAAAACAAAACAAAAAGCAGGAGAAAATTGTGTAACTTCCAGCTCTATCCTGAAAAAGGAGAATGCAGAGAATAATTAGATTAGGGGTTAGGAGGTTTGCTTGCATAGTTGTAACTATTTTTACTGGTGTAAAAATAGACTAGCTATTCTTCTGCGTATATAATTGATGCCGCGTCCTAGGAAATCCGACTGCTGGTATTTACTGCTACAGACACACAAATTATTTTACTTCCCAAATATGTACATATTTTTTCATTGATCTCTGCTAAACCTCATCTGTTACCAACTCGGGCTCCCAATCTGTCCTAATCCTTTTTCACAGAATATGCATGCTGATCTGACTTTACTGGCTTACATAATTCCGAGTCCTTGGCAAACAGACATAGCTGTAACTTTATAATGCCAGTTAAAATGCCAGTGGAATCAATTAAAGTGATAGTACGCATCTGTTTATATTAGACAGCACACCTCAGTTTTATTATTTTGCATCTTTATGAATGTGTGACTCTCCGGTTCAGTAATCAGTGATAAAGACAATATTTTATGATTATTAAGAATTAAATTGGGCTCATGAATCACATTTTATTTATGTTAAGAAATGATTTATTGAGTATATGACTGCACTGTAAAATGTTGAGGACATTTACGGCATATCTTGCAGATGTGCCATAAATGTCTGAGATGGTTATACCTTGTGTATGCTTACCTTTAATGAACCAACCCTGATATATTAGGAAATGTAATCAACAGCAATGAATTATCTCCGGCTGGGCAGTTTGAATTCCTTTTTCTATTAGTATATTCTTCTATGAGTGAGTGTATTTGGGAATTTATCTTATTAGAATGTACTGTTACATAAACTTGGGATTATGTTTTGATCGATATTAAAGCACCACTTCAGCATTTTCTAAATTTATTTTACCGCTGGAGTGCTGCCACTAATCTAAGTTCCCTGTCTCTAATCTTATAGTCATCAGCCTCCATATTTGTCTATCAGTGCCGCTCTGGTCAGTCTCCTGACGGTTGTCCAATTTGCAGATGACTAGCAGCACTCACTACTAAGGGCGCACGCTCCAAGTCCAGGGAACCCACCCGGAAAAGTACAAGTCCAGCAGAGTAGAAGGAACAGCGCTGTTCCTTCTACTCTGCTAGTCTCCTGACGGTTGTGACCTGCCAGATCGTGCCAGAGTTTGCTGGACAAGCTGGAAGTTCCAACTCAATATCAGTCTGAGAGCCAGAACGAGGTTCTCATAGACTTACATTGACAGCTTGCTGCTGTTACTGCCGAATTCTGGTCATCAGTTGCAATAACAAGATGGCGGCATGTGACCAGAGAGGCACCAGAATTAGCTGAAAACAGCAGCTAAGTATAATGTTAGTGTCTGGGATCTTGGGTTAGTGGCACCACTCTAGTTCTGAAATAAAACAAAAATGCTGGAATAATGCTTCAAGCCGATAATAAGACTTTAAGCCAATCATTATACTTTAATTGCCTTCATTAACAGAACATTGGTATTTCTGGTAATATGCAAATGACCAATTCTGTGAAGACAAGGAGTTGAACTCTAGTGCCACCTATTGGTGGCCGAAATCCTAAAAGTCAGTATTGACCCATTACTGAATCCTGCCACTTTACTGAAGAAGCCAAATCAGACACTACATGTGGAGATGTGTTTCATGGGGGTTGCCTTTCATCATTGTAAGGCAGGAGATCTGATGGTGAGAGGCCTCTGATAATGGGTCTAAGGGGGAACTTTTTTTCTTGTGGTGAATGCCAAGCAAGAGTAAGGAGACTTAAAAGTCATACAGTGCTTCTCCGGGACTTTAAATATGCAAATAGTCTCATCAAAGCTGAAAAGGACTTGAACTCTAGTTCATTCTATTGGGGGTAGTAAAAGTAAATATAGAACCGTTATTGTGCCTTGCCACATGACTTAGGATATGAAGCCAGATCAGACAGTGTTTCGGATTGTTTGCCGCTCATCATTTCATACATGTCATGTCCTTTTATGTCCGTTAAACTACATAAATAAGTAGATCAAAATAAATAGTTGTTTTTTTTTGGGGGGGTAGTCCGTATAAGGTTTTCAGACCTATGACATATAATGAACCACAGTGCTCACTTATAATTGCTCTGCAGCAGTTGTAGAGCTATCGCAGGCCATGTCTTTGAATTGATGTCAGCCCCTTGACCCTGATTGATTGGGGTCTTGTTTCTCTGCTTTACAGAGGTTTCAACCAGGGGGAGAAGAAAGCTTGTATCCTTCCCACTCTACTGTAAATACAATGTGCTAAAGCGGCTTCTTATACAATGAATACAAAGCCTAATGTAAATGTTTTGTTGCCTGGCAGTTCAGATTTACATAGCCAAATGACTTCTCAGCCACGACCAGAATTATATTTGTTGAGAACACTGAAAAAAATGGCTTTAATGACCTCCCTATAACTATACTTTCCATTGTGAGGAATCATTTTGTGCTTTTACGCTTGTTCTGTTGTGGATGTCCAGTAGATTTGGCACTGCTAAAGCCCCAATTTCTATCCTATTCACTAAATTTGTTTCTACTCTGCACTTTTCATGAGGCATAAAGCTGTTTTTCAAGAGTATTTCCATCACTTTGTCTTTTGTCCGGTCTGAATGTTTCTCATATGGGGTCTCTTTTAAACATTCCACTCCTAAGCCAGAAAATGACCTTCGTTAAGGAGTCACAGGGCTGTTAAGTGTACGCTGGAATCTTCATTAAATATCAGTTGTAAATCCTTAGTAAATAAGAGCGTTAGACCGGCTGCGGAGCGACCGATTATTAAAGTGTTTTTCCGCATCATTCTGGCAGCTTTGCATCTTTCCTGAACTTCTCTTATAAATCCTCTTCATTTTGACGGTAATTCAAGCCTTGTACAGGGTTAAAGCTTAACAGGCTTTACTATCACAAATCTTTGTGATTATGAAATGTTGGAAGAAAGACTGCTTTTTAGTTTATTATAACCCAATAATCCATCAGTTTTCAGTCTTTTGTGGCACTTTGGAGCTTGCAAGCTGTAATCTCGTTTCTACTCCTAAACTGCATAAAAGCTCTTTATCTCTCATGTGCCAAGGTCCTAAACCTTTTTATTTCTTTCTGGCTACTGTCATATCTGTTTGTGATGATGAGCTACAGTTTAGCACCAAACTCTATATGTAATAAGACCATATCCAAAAGGAATGACTAAAAGCCGGTTCCCCAAGTTAAACCCAATGTAAGGCTATGTGCACACGTTGCGGATTAGGCTTAGGAATTTCTGGCGCGGATTCTGCCTCTCTTGGCAGAAAACGCATCTGCAGATTTGTCGCATTTTTTGTGCGGTTCCGCAGCGTTTTTTGTACATTTTTGCTGCAGTTTGCTTGTGGATTTGCTGCGTTTTTTACCCATGCGGTTTTCTATAATGGAATGGGTACAAAAACGCTGCAGATTCACAAAAAAAGAAGTGACATGCTACTTCTTTTAAACCGCAGTGTTTCCGCAGCGGATTTTCCGCAAAGTGTGCACAGTATTTTTTTTGCTCATTGATTTACATTGTACTGTAAATCAATTGCGGATCTGCAGCGTTTCTGCACCTCAAAAACCGCTGCGGATCCGCAGAGAATCCGCAACATGTGCACATACCCTAATGGCTATGCCATTTACATGTGTAGTACAGTCTGGCACTGATCAGAAATATGGTCCTGATGGTGACAAAGAAAATGCCCTTTACAATGCTATATACTGTATATTTGGGCCAACGTTTGCAATATATACAACTCCTATTTTTAGTCTCTTTTTGTTCTCATGTTCTCCATCTAACTCTGCTTCTGTAAAGCCACAGCTGTCATTCCAGGAAAAGGGGGTGGATATAAGGTACCTTCACACTAAACAACTTCACAACGATATTGCTAGCGATCCGTGACGTTGCAGCGTCCTGGCTAGCGATATCGTTGTGTTTGACACGCAGCAGCGATCAGGATCCTTCTGTGATGTCGTTGGTCGCTGCAGAAAGTCCAGAACTTTATTTCGTCGCTGGACTCCCTGCAGACATCGCTGAATCGGCGTGTGTGACGCCGATTCAACGATGTCTTCACTGGTAACCAGGGTAAACATCGGGTTACTAAGCGCAGGGCCACGCTTAGTAACCCGATGTTTACCCTGGTTACCATCGTAAAAGTAAAAAAAACAAACACTAATAATAATAATAATAATAATCTTTATTTATATAGCGCCAACATATTCCGCAGCGCTTTACAGTTTAACAGTTTCAAACACAAAAGTCATAAGTAACAACGTTAACAATACAATAATTAAAGCAAAATAAGACGACCCTGCTCGTGAGAGCTTACAATCTACAACAACACTACATACTTACCTTCTGCTGTCTGTCCCCGGCGCTCTGCTTCTCTGCACTCCTCCTGCATCCTGTGTCAGCGCCAGCCAGCCGGAAAGCACAGCGGCGACGTCACCGCTCTGCTTTCCGGCCGCTGTGCTCACAGTCAGTGCAGGAAAGCACAACGCCGGGGACAGACGGCTGTAGGTAAGTATGTAGTGTTTGTTTTTTTTACTTTTACGATGGTAACCAGGGTAAACATCGGGTTACTAAGCGCGGCCCTGCGCTTAGTAACCCGATGTTTACCCTGGTTACCGGCATCGTTGGTCGCTGGAGAGCTGTCAGTGTGACAGCTCTCCAGCGACCAAACAGCGATGCTGCAGCGATCGACATCGTTGTCGGTATCGCTGCAGCGTTGCTTAGTGTGAAGGTACCTATAGTGTCACAAAGCACCTGTGCTTGCTCTGAACAGTGAGTTTGTGACTCCCTTTAACTTGTTTTGTGTAAAACCCCTTTATCGCCTCTTATCCAATTGGGAAATTTTCATCTCCGACGGGGAAGTTTTGCCCCCAGTACAAAATGTTTCACCAGGTCATTCTCGGGGGAGCTGCTAGAAAAAGCTGAATCCAGAGCTTGGCAGCCCCATGCGGCTTGAGTGATGCAGCAGATGAGAATAGGCACTGTCTCTCCATTCTAATATAGATACAAATGACCCATTCTGCTAACCAGTGCATGTCCCAGCTTTTTGACCCCCACTAATAAACAAATTGTCATCTATCCCATGGATAGCTTCTGTTTTCTCCGAACACCACCTGTAAGTTTAATTCCAGCTGTCTCTATCTGATTGATGCTTGTATACATGCTATGAGATACACCTATTTCCAAAGACATTCTGTGTAACAGTGGCTTCTTTAGACTTTTACCCAGTTTGTACAGGATGGTGCTCTTAAGAAAAATTCTTATCAGGCCGTGTTGCTTTAATCTCGTTACTTAGCATAGTAATATGCTGTCACTTGCTATATCTTAACAAGCACTTTAAATGAAATCTTGATTTCCTTGCCTAACACTAAATGTTATACAGCGCTATCAATAAAACTAAACAAGTAAACAACCTCAGGAGGCAGTGCCTTGTTTATATATGAATGAAACCAGTAGTTACTTCAGAATGCAGCAACAGATAGAACATATAAAGGTGTCAATGGATTTGCATTTCAAAGACTAGCATGCAGATGTCCTCTAAGTATTTTTGAACTTTCTGTTGTAAAAAGCCTTGATAACCATGCCAAGATAGACATGATTTGAAGAGTTATGATATTAATCAGGCGTATTGAAAATGTTAATGAATTAAAAGCACAATTTAAAGAGGTTGTCCGACAAGAGATTTTTTTGAGGGCATGGATGGTTTTAAAATAATAGGTCTGTGGGCATGCTGGAAGGCGAGTTTAACTGTATTATTTTAAGACCATACATGTCTAAAAGACCATACATGTCTTTTACTGTTTGACAACCCCTTTATGCTGCAGCGATTATATTTTGTACAAAAGTGTTACAGTTGGGTGTAGAAAAAGTTCCAATTGGGCTCCCCCCCAAAAAAAAAATCGTTGGGATCACAGAAGAACATATCTCACAACTTTACAGCCTTTACATATGAAATTGTCTCTTCAGAGAGGAAGAGAACTAGAACACTAGTGCCACCTATAGAAAGTAGCAATCCTAGGAGTCAATGTCAACCCTTTAACGAGCCTTGTCACATGACCCCCCATGATCCGCCATACTCTGTTATGGCTACCAGTCACTGTTTAAAAAAAAAATACAAGCCTTACCTTGTCATCGTGCCCGCTGCTCTGATACATCAGGCAGAATGATGGGGGTGCAAGCATCTGCTGACGCTCCCTTCTCTATCATCTTTGCCTGTGCTGATGGAACACTTCTATAGAGGGGGATCTGCTGTTTTGCAGTGACGGGGGATTAATGGTTTAGCAGCTTGAAGTAGATGCCTTAGCAGGGATTTGTTGTAAACACATTTGGACATCAGGAACGTGTATAAAAGAATTTCTTCTGGGCTATTAGGCATTTTTGATAACCCCCATATTTATTGTGGTTGTTTCTTGAATCTAAGGCTACTTTCACACTTGTGTTTTTTGCTGTCCGTCGTGGTGCAGCAAAATGACGTATCGACGGACGTCACCAAAATAGAGAAAAACGTGTGCGACGGATCCAGTGTAATGGTGGATGCGTCGTAGAGAAATTCCGAGAGACTTTTTCCCGGAACTGAAAATCAATTCCGTTCATGCTCAGAGGGGAAAAACATGGTACGTCGCTGGAGCCTACCCACCGCCTTGACACAGGTCTGTGTCGGCACCCTGCACTTGGCCACCAACGCTTGCTCTGCATACAGGAACGAGGAGAACAGATTGATATTACTCTTGGCTTCATCTGGGACATACCAAACCAGACAGGGATTATACCACCTAACCTGTGCCCCTGATTCCATATGTGAGACAGCACTATCTTCCCCGGCTTTTCCTGGGATAGTCCAGAAGGCACATGATCTACACAGCCTGATCTGTACTCCTGAGTGTATACATACGACAGCAATTGTTTACCCTCCGGATGGAATTACAGCTGTAGTGCACGGGCAAGCGTTTATACCATATCAGTTTGGTTACACATTTGGGTCCTCCTATCTGACTCATCAGCCATACGGTATCCTTACTTTAAACAACAGATTTTCATTGGGCAATTTTGTGAGCAAGGCCACGGGCTGGCCGAAACGTTAAATTCGCCAAGCATTTGTCTACTGACTCAAGTCAAATAAACTTTTGATATATGCAACTTGAAACTATACGAGTGCAGTGATTACTTTGACTCCAGGATCCAGTGAAATGGCGGATGCGTCGTAGAGAAATTCCGAGAGACTTTTTCCCGGAACTGAAAATCAATTCCGTTCATGCTCAGAGGGGAAAAACATGGTACGTCGCTGGATTCCAGTGTGTGACGGTCAGCGACGGATCCTGCGTCCATAGGCTTCCATTATAGCCGACGACAGGCAGCGCAGGATGCGTTGCTGACCGATTTTCTGACGTGCACAAAAAACGTTCCTCTAAACGTTTTTTCTCCACGACGGACCGCTATTTTACGACGGATCCAGTGTACGACGGACGCGACTGATGGCCATCCGTCACAATCCGTCGCTAATACAAGTCTATGGGAAAATGCAGGATCCTGCATTCTCAAAAAGAGACGGATTGTGACGGATTCAAAATAACGCAAGTGTGAAAGTAGCCTTATATGCCGTGGATCATTTATTAAGTAGTTGTAGCCCCAACCACTTCATTGTAATTGCTTAAGGGTCTGTGCACACGTTGCAGATCTGCAGCTTTTTTTTCCGCGCAGAAACGCTGCAGAACCACATGTGATTCACAGTACAATGTAAATTAATGGCAAAAAATAAATGCTGTGCTAATGGTGCAGAAAAATCTGCACAGAAAACGCAGCAGATTCAAAAAAGGACCATGTCACTTCTTTTTGCAGATCTGCTGCGTTTCTGCACCCATTCCATAATAGAAATCTGCAGGGTTAAAAAAGGAAGAAATCCGCACAAAAATCTGCAACGTGTGCACATACCAAAAAAAGGCGCTGATTTTGACCTGCGTTTTCTGCCAAGAAATGCAGAATCTGCACAGGAAATCCCACAGTCAAATCTGCAACGTGTGCACATACCCAAATGGGAGGTCAAAGCTAGCAATCTGCTTCCAGCCCTCTGAACTCTCTCACATTACGACACCGGGTTGTGGAAACAAGAAAACACTATTGGAACCAGCTTCCAAACATTTTATTTATCAGTCCTTAATAAACCTGACAGTCAGCAATATTTAGTGTAAGCGCACCACTGGTGCCAATTTAAGACCTGATTACTCAGATGTTGCTATTAAAATAAATCAGTTCCTTTATAGTACGCGGGGCACTTGCTGCAGATCAATTGCCAGGTGCCGACAATTATCTTTGTCCAACAGCTGCAAGAATGCCGGAGTTTATAGATCTCGAAATTATGCAAAATATATCAGAGAACTGGAATATTATCATTAGTGAGAGCTGTGCTTTGCTTTGGACTATAACCATTTGCTTTGAATCTTTTGGAAACATGTTTAATTGCCTCTTTTGCAGTAGAATGTGATCACCCAAAAATGGTAATGGATGAATACCTTATGTTCCAGCTTACTGAAGAGTAAATAAGTAATAAGAAATGCAACTTGAGGGTACCCCAGAGGGGATTGCTTTCTTATTTAATTGGAACCTGAGTAACATAGGATAAGTAGGTCATAGTATAGCTATCAGGAGAAATGTGTCTGTGTGGACGTGATCTATTACACGGAGGTGATGGGAGAAGAACGAGTTGCCTCAAACTCTGTAGGGAGATTTATATTCTGGTACATTCTGTGAACCAAAACTCATTTACTCACACAATTTCAAAATACAACTACATTTCATTGTAAAGACAGAATTATTGAGATTGACAACATAAGGCTCCATTTCTGCCCCTATTTCGGTTTTTACGTCCAGATCATTTTTGACTCGTGTCAACCATTTTGTCTCCTTTTCATAGCCAGTTTGCAGCTATTTTTTTCATCATCCATTTGAAAAAGGAGGCATTTTTTTTCCCATTTTTCTTTACTACTTAAGTATGAGCAGATTAATCCGCCCAACACTGATCTATGGTCAAGGTCACTGCTCTTTGGCCAATTTTCCTGACCTTCCAGGTTTCCCGGCATGGCATTTCATTCGCCAGCCTGGCATTAATTCATCTGAGCAGTGTGAAGCACACAGGTGACTTCTTACCAGCCCAGATAATCATAAGCCAAACCTGAGATCTTGGAGGATAAGGAAATTTGACGCAGCTCCTGTCCATGGCTAGAGAGCACTGACTCGAATCATAAACCAGGGTTGTGTGAAGTCATCTGCTCGTCTTTTCCACTTACCCAATGGATCAGATAAATATTAATGATAAAAAAATCCGGATTGAAATGGATGTAAACCAAACATATTTTAGATTTTCCATCTGTTTTTGAGAATAGAACGTGCGCTGAGTTTAGCGGAATTAATTTATAGATCCTAAAAAAATGGTTTAGCTAAACTCTGTAGATTGATAAAGACAAATGAAAAAAAATGGATGAAAAATGGGAGACATCTGTTTTACATCCGTTTTTCATTGCATTTTATAAAGCACATCTGTTTTTCTTCTGTTTTTTTTTTTTTTTTTAATATAGAAAAGTAGCAGAAAGTGTATGTGGTATCCTGTTAAAAAACTAATTGAAATAGATATGTGCACAAACGTATGTCAAACTGATAACCATATGACATATATTTTTCGTATTGTATTCTATTTAAATAAAAATGTATTCATTTCGATATTTTGTTTACAGTACAAATGTATATGTCTAGTACACCTCCAAAATGTGGTGAGAAATCCACATCAGAAGCACCTGTTTGCATCAGTTTCACAAGCAGTCAGGGTTTTTTTGTTAGCAATATAAAAATGTTAGACTTAAAGTTACAAAAACATGGTGTAAAACAGGCCTAAGGGACATTGGATAAAAAAACTCAGACTGTTTACTTTCTTATTTAGGAAAAAAAGTATGAATGTAGCCTAAGTCGTAAGAAATTGTGTGATGGTATACTTCTGGCATCCCCACCTACCCCTCCAATGAAGGGGCTGACGTCCTTTTTGATCTTCCAGGCCAACAGCACTGTTATTCATCACTATGCAGGCAATGCATACAAAGCAGTTGACTTGGAGAGTAAATGTAGATTGGATCCTGTCCCTTTGCATGTGTAACCAATGTGGATCCTTGCAGATGCAGCCCTACAATCAGCTAAACAACTCTGATTCTCTTAAATGCCATTTTTTTAAATTAGCTTTGAGTGATGTCTAGAGGCTCAGAAAAAGGGGTGGAAGAAAAAAATACTCACCTTGCCACTTACCTGTCTCGCCATGGCAGCCCCCATTTAGGCCTACTGCATAGCTATCTCCATTCCCACTCACTTTGGATCTCCCAGCATCTTCACTTGGTGCCACCTTGGCCCCTGTTATCACAATGTACGTCGCCCAAGGCTGTGACTTGGGACCAAGTGAAGATGCTGTAAATGCCAAAGTGGACATCGCATATTCATTGACAAATGATGCCAGGGCCGGCTCCAGGTTCTCGAGGGCCCCGGGCGAAAGAGTCTCAGTGGGCCCCCCCCTTTAACACATACCCCGATTTATGATGCCCAGATACGGCAGAGAAATGTATAGTACAATGCCAGATTTCACTTCTTACATGAGTTACAGCTATTGTAGATTCTGCAGTGTATATATACAGGAGGAAAGGTGCTGTGCAGTGTATATATACAGGAGAGGTGCTGTGCAGTGTATATATACAGGAGGAAAGGTGCTGTGCAGTGTATATATACAGGAGAGGTGCTTTTCTGTTTTGAGTTTTTCTATGAAACAAAGACTTTTCTACATAAACAACTTTGTTTGGTTTTGCGGCCCCAACAGATCTGTGCTACAAAGTAACAGGCGGCTCGGGCATTAATGAGGGACCTGATGCTGAATCCTTTCCACAAACCCTAATGACCCAATTAGTGCCCTGTCATTAGAAGCTCATTAAACGCCTCCCTGTCCCGGGCAGTCATGTACAGTATGGGGGGATCCTGCAGCCCACCCCCTGACTGCTCCATACCATACACTGCCCTCTGTCACGCTCACTATTACCCTGTGCATTTCTCTGTCATCGTTACCCCATGTTACACTTGTCACCCCCCACTAGAGAGTAGCAGGGCAGCCAATGTCACCCCCTCCCGGACCCTAATGGCAGCAGGAAATGTCTGCTCCTCTATTGGGTTGGAACCTGATTTAATCAAGGAATAATGTGGATTTGTTGCCGGTGGCTGCAGGGGAAGGGTTAAGTGATGTCATGTCCTTGGTGGGAGCAGTGGCAGCTGCTGGGACCTGGACAGACACAACCAATGTTGCTGTGACTGCACAGTGTGACCTAGAGGAGAGAAGCTGAGACTCCGGAGCAGAAATCACCCACATGCCAGCACTGGGCAGAGTCCCTCCAGTCACCAGCCTGGGACCACGGGGCCCCAATGTACAGCCCACAGCTCAGTTTCATCCATGGCAGCAGCTCCCCTTCCTCCTGGCATCTGGTTAACCCCATTTATGCGGGTCGGATTGTTATCTTTAACGTTCAGCAATAACCTTCATACAGATGGGAAGGGGTTAAGCTTCTTCCTATCCCACTGGTGCAGGTTCGGTGTGGCATGCATGTATTCTGGGTGAGCTGGGCGGCTACAGGCTGCACCCCACCAGCTGCTCCTCCAGACATCACCCACATTTTTAGGCAGCGGAGACAGACAGCAGCAGACTGAGCCACAACTGCAACCACTGCTGGACACCTTTGCACTCACTCAGTCACTAGTAGGACTGAGCTCCTTGGAATCTGCCTGATAAACTTCAGCACTGTCTGCAGCCACCCAGGGGGGAGAGCAGAGAACGTGCTCTCTCCGCCCACAATGTCACACTGGCTGCCTTCTGTTAACCCCTATGTGTGCCTGCCTGGCTGCACTGACTGAGTGAGAAGATGCTTGTGTCAGAGCTGGCACATAGGGGTTAAGAGAACGCAGCCAGCAGTGACATTGTGGGGGGAGAGAGCATGTTATCTCCTGCTCTGCTCTCCGTGGGCCCCCCACTCTCCCCAGGGCCCCGGCATTTGCCCGCTGTGCCGGGTGCTGACGCCGGCCCTGAATGATGCTGTGGGGAGGAGCTGGCGAGGACAGCGTCACAGGTGACCAGTGAGATGAGTACTTTTTTTTTCCACTATATTTTTGTTCATTATGGTATGAAAAGATTCACCTTGCATTGAATAAAATTGATCAAAATTAATTTTTGAGCCAAATTTCAGCAAACTGCCAAAATCGAACCTTGGCAGATTTCCTGATGCCTACAAGGTAGATATACTCATGTGCCTAAATAACCCCTTCCTGACATGTGCCGTACTACTGTGTTCTCGCAAACAGCAGTACTAGTACGGCACACCGATCGCGCGTCCTCACGCTGAGCACCGCGGCGATCGGGTTCTGGTATCAGCTGAATGTGACAGCTGACACCCCGCAGCAACTCCCACGATCGGTGCTAGCATCAATCGCAGGCATTTAAACCCTCTGATGCCGCTGTTAATAGGGGCTTCCTTGCGGGCTTCCATTAGGACAGCACGATGCGATAGTGTTGTCCTGGTGGTCTCCATGGAGACCCCCAGCCGTAAGATGGCTGTGGCGTCCTTCAGGGAAGATGGTGTGTCAGTGCCTGCTCAGATCAGGACCTGAGGCGCCTCCTCCCTGCCTGTCAGATCCTGGTCTAATGCCCTGCAGTGCGGATGCATACTGGAACAATGTAAAAAAATATATATATTTAAAAGTGTAAAAATATTTTTTGAAAGACCCAAATAAAGAAAAAAAACAAAAACAAATATTTTCCAATAAATACATTTATTTATGTAAATTAAAAAATAAACAAAGTACTCATATTTGATATCGCCGCATCCGTAACGACCCGCTCTATAAATCTGTCCGAATAATTAACCCCTTAAGTGAACACCGTAAAAAAGAAGCAAAAAACAATGCTTTATCATCATACTACCAAACAAAAAGTGCAGTAAAATGCGATGAAAAAAGACGAATGTAACAAAAAATGGGACTGCTGATAATGTCATCTTGTCCCACAAAAAACAGAGCTGTATGACAGCTTATCAGCAGAAAAATAAAAACGTATAGCTCTCAGAATAAAGCAATGCAAAAATAATTATTTTTTTCTGTAAAACGGTTGTTATTGTGTAAAAGGGCCAAAACACAAAAAAGATATAAATTGTGTATCGCTCTAATCGTACTGACCAGAAAAATAAAGCTGCCTTACCAATTTTACCACATGGAGAACGGTATAAAAACAACAAAAAACAAACAAAAAGCAATTCCTGAATTGATGATTTTTGTTTGTTCTGTCTCTCAAAAAACAGAATAGAAAGCGTTCAAAAAATGTAATGTGCCCGAAAATAGTACTAATAAAAATGTCATCTCGTCCTGCAAAAAACAAGCCATAACATGTCAATGGGCTGAAATACGGAAACATTATAGCTCTCAAAATATGGTGATGCAAAAACTAGTTTTCGCAATAAAAAGCATTTTTTAGCGTGTGACAGTAGCCAAACATAAAAACCCGATATAAATCTTGTGACGCTGTTATAGCACCGACCCGAAGAAAAAGTCACCTAATCACTTATACCACACAAGGAATAGCATAAAAAAATGAAAAAGGCCAATTCTTCACATACTGTTTATTTTTTTTAATTCTGATTCCCAAAGATCACAGAAAGGTTTGGCACACATTTATCCTTCTCTCTGTGCTGAGCGCTTACACCGAGGTTTCTGTGTAAATCTCTGAAATACGTGATTCAGACAACCCTCGGCAGAAGATTCCCTATAATGAGGCAGATATAGGCACTGTGGGAGCCATAGGACCTATGATCCGGTAGTGTCCGTCTTTTTAGGATTGCATAAATGTGCTGTCGACCACAGTTTTGTGCACTTTTCAAAAGGACACCGCTGAACAGAGGCCAGACGGAGTCCAGAGTAAGGCTACTTTCACACTAGCGTTTTCTGCAATCCGTCACAATGCGTCGTTTTGCAGAAAAAACGCATCCTGCAAAAGTACTTGCAGGATGCGTTTTTTCCCCATAGACTTGCATTGACGACGCATTTGCGACGGATTGCCACACGTCGCATCCGTCGAGCGACGGATGCGTCGTGCTTTTGCGGACCGTCGGGAGAAAAAACGCTACATGTAACGTTTTTTTCTCCTGACGGACCGCTTTTTCTGACCGCGCATGCACGGCCGGAACTCCACCCCCACCTCCCCTCACCTTACAATGGGGCAGCGGATGCGCCGGAAAAATGCATCCGCTGCCTCCATTGTGCAATGCAGCAAACGCTAGCGTCGGAATCTCTCCCCGACGCATTGTGACGGGGAGATTCCGACGCTAGTGTGAAAGGAGCCTAACTCTGCTGCCTCATTATAGTGAATGGATCCATTGGGGGGTTTCATCTGTCACGTCACTCAGAGATTTAGATGGAAACCTTGCTGTAAGTGCTCAGTGTAGAGCGCCAGATAAATGTGATCATAAATGCTATGTAAATTGTTCCAAATAAAAGCTTCAACTTAATCCACAAAAAAGCAAGTCCTCACCCAGGTATGTCATCTGTTAACGGAAATATAGGGACTTCCATGTTACTGGTTGCACAAAGACTCCGAAAAAGCAAAATGGCTCCTCGCCCCCCAAAAGAAATAAAGCAAATTATTTGCTCCCAAATCCAAATGCCTCCCTCCCTTCTGAACCCTATTGTGCCTAAACAACATTTAGTGCCCACATGTTTGGCATTTCTGTACTGATGCCTAATTTACAGGTGCAAGTCTCCAGAAGCATGAGCTGGGCATAATGTACTGGTCACTACAACAGCAGTTTGCAATTCTCACTCAGCAACATCCACTCTGCTTGTTTCTGGAAACACCCATGGAGTCAAAATTGTCACTACACCTGTAGATAAATTCCCAAAGGGGTACAATTTCCAAAATTAGTCATTTGAGGGAGATTCTGCCTTTCTAGCACTTAGGGGCTCTTTATATTGGATCTGCAAACTATTCTAGGAAAATTTGCGTTCCAGGAGACAAAAAAATAGGTATGGGTAAGTAGTACTGTACAGCCACATACGGGGTATTTTCATGTTCAGTAGAACTTGTGGGACACATTTTGGTGTCATTTTTACCCATTTCCCAGTATGAAAATGTAAAACTTGTGGCTAACATGCAATCTTGGTGGTAAAAATGTAAATTACTTTATATTCACTGCTCAATGGTATAAAAGTCTGACACACCTGCGGTTTAAATATAATCACTGCAACCCTAGATAAATTCATTGAGAGGTTTAGTTTCTAAAATGGGGTCACATATGGGGGTTCTGCTCTGTTGGCACCTCTGGTGCTCTGCCAATGTAACATGACATCCTCAAACGAGGAAACAAACAAAATCTGCACTGTTATGTGGCATTTCTTCCCTTCTGAGCTTTGAACTGTCCCTCAAAAGTAGTTTTTGATGACATATGGGCTATCGGTAAACTCAAACTAAATTTGGAGCTAGAAAAGATTTTTGTGGGAAATGTGATTTTTTTTTTTATTTTGTTTTAACTTTATAAACTTCTGTGAAGCTCCTGGGGGTTCAAGGTGCTCAATAAGTTCCCTAAGGGGTCTACTTTCTAAAATGGTGTCACTTGTGGGGGTTTCCACTGTTTAGGCACGTCAGGGGCACTCCAAACATGACATGGCATCCGCTAATTATTCCAGCAAATTTTAAATTCAAAAAGTCAAATGTCACTCCTTCCCTTCCGAACCCTGATGTGTGCCCAAACAGTAGATTCCCCCATATATGGGGTATCTGCATGCTCAGTAGGAATTGCACAACAAATTGTATGGTCCATTTTCTACTGTTACCCTTAAGAAAGTAAAAAAAAATATATATATATATATATATATATATATATATATATATATATATGTCTTAAGGAAAATTTTTGTGAAAGAAAGTAAATGTTTATTTTTTCCTTCCACATTCTGAAAATTCCTACGAAGCTCCTGAATTTTTGAATGTGGTTTTGAGCACCTTGAGGGGTGCAGTTTTTAGAATGATGTCACGTTTGGTTTTTTCTGTCATATAGGCTCCTCAAAGTCACTTCAAATGTGAGGTGGTGCTTAAAAAAAATTATTTTGCAAATTTTGTTCTAGGAATGAGAAATCACTGGCCAACTTTTAACCCTTATAACTTCCTAACGAAAAAAAAATTGTTTCAAAAGAAGACGTGGGGAATGTTATTTAATAACTATTTTGTGCAATATGACTCTGATTTAAGGGCATACATATTCAACTTTCAAAATTGCTAAATTTTCGACAAATTATTTTTTCCCCACAAATAAACACAAGTCATATCAAATATACCTCTGTCATGAAGTACAATATGTCATGATAAAACAGACTGAGAATCGGTGGGATCCATTGAAGTGTTCTAGAGTCATAACCTCATAAAGTGACAGTGGTCAGAATTGTAAAAATTGACCTGGTCAGGAAGGTGAAAACTAGCTTCGGGGCAAAGGGGTTAATGCCATGTAAGAGGTGCCGTGTACAGACAACTCTGTGGAATACTACTGTGTGTACTAAGGCTATGCATAATTGCTGCACAATATTTATAGAGTCTAAACATTTTTTGGATTGCTTGTATTTTTGGAATTGTTATAGTCTTGCTGGATTGGAACTTTTTAACTTCCTTATAATTTGGGAAACCACTCCATATTTATAGTTTGCACACTTTATTGATAAGGCTGATCTCCTCAAGAAAATTAAAATAATTGTAATTAATAGTAATTGTGTGTGGATTTCTTTAAAGAATCCTCTCATCTGCGTAAGTAATGTTGGATGAGGGTTGGCATCTCCCTACAGGCAGTAATGTGACTCTTCCTGTGGCGTTAGATATTTTCATGACATTAGGGGACCTTAAATCAGCTTTGGGATAGATATCAATAAAATATAAAGGTTTATTCTTCCGCTTGAAATTGTTTTTTGTTTTCTCACTTGGCCTGGCTCTCCAGTCAATCTTTCTTAAAACTTCCACATCTCCACTGTATTTTTGGCCACATCGCAAACTAATGTAAATTACTCTCCGCCTTTATATGTAACAGATCTAGCCATGATGATTATCTGCCCCGCTTTGCAGAAACTTTTTATTTCTATTCATTTGTGCACAGATCAAAATGTCCTTGGAGAAGCTGCGGTATTTTTCCCACATTGTTTATTATGCATGTCCCTCACACCTATCTACCATTTACCTTCCCTTGTTGTATTTATTTTTTGTCATGCATACATTCATCTACAAGAATGAAAGTATGTGAGAAGAGAGGAAGGAGGCTCATTGCTATTCTAATAGTGTGACAGCACTTCCTCAGGAAGACTATTGAATCTTTGGCATTCGTTCCCTATGCTGATGTGATAACAGAATAAAAGAAGCTTTGCAGCTGATTGAAGTCAAGTAGCTCGGCCATTGTAGAAACTCACTTAAAAATCAGTTCTGAATACTGTTTTTGTTAGAAGGTTGGGTCAATAATGTGTATGCACATAACTTTCACTACAGAAAGCAGGGAAGCATCAAACATGTGTACTGTGAGTTTTGCTAGGTAAAACAACTAGGTATTTCCACTACTATTCTTGACCTGGACATGTAAGCCGTGGAAGCCTTATCTGAAACTGAAAAATATTCTAAATAGTAGGGCTTTAGTTAAGTACATTCTACTTGCCTATAGCTATATACTGTATATACTAGAGTATAAGCCGACCCCAGTATAAGCCGACCCCCCTAATTTTGCCACAAAAAACTGGGAAAACTTAATGACTTGAGTATAAGCCTAGGGTGGAAAATGCAGCAGCTACTGATAAATTTCAAAAATAAAAATAGATACCATTAAAAGTTAAATTAATTGAGACATCAGTAGGTTAAGTGTTTTTGAATATCCATATTGAATCAGGAGCCCCATATAATGCTCCATACAGTTCATGATGGGCCCCATAAGAAGCTCCATATTAAAATGTGCCCCATACAATGTTGCACAAATGTTGATTATGACCCCTTAAGATGCTCCATACAGACATTTGCCCCATTCAGTGCTGAACAAATGCTGATTATGGCCCCATAAGATGCTCCATAGACACATTTGCCCCATATAATGTTCCACAAATGCGGATAATGGCCCCATAAGATGCTTCATAGAGATATTTTCCCCATATAATGCTGTACATGGCCCCATACAGATATTTGCCCCATATAATGCTGCACATGGCCCCATAAGATGCTCCATACAGATATTTGCCCCATATAATGCTGCACATGGCCCCATAAGATGCTCCATACAGATATTTGCCCCATATATCGCTGCAAATGGCCCCATAAGATGGTCCATGCAGATATTTCCCCCATATGCTGTTGCTGCGATTAAAAAAATCACATACTCACCTCTCAGGCCCCCGGCACTTCCTATACTCACCTTTCCCGTTCCACCGACTGTCACCGCTGTCTTCCCTGTCCTCTGCACTGACTGTTCAGGCAGAGGGTAGCGCGCACTGATCGCTTCATCGCGCCCTCTGCCCTGAGCATCAGTGCAGAGGACGCAGACGACGGAGCGGCGCCGATAGGGGAATGGGGAACAGGTGAATATCGCGCACTGCGTTATACTCACCTGCTCCTGGCACGTTCCCTGCATGTCTGGCCCTGGTGCCGGCAGCTTCTTCCTGTAGTGAGCGGTCACAGGGTACCGCTCATTACAGTAATGAATATGTGGCTCCACCCCTATGGGAGTGGAGTCAATATTCATTACTGTAATGAGCGGTACCCTGTGACCGCTCACTACAGGAAGAAGCTGTCGGCGCCCGGAGAACCAGGGACATCCAGGGACCGCGCCAGGAGCAGGTGAGTATTATTAGACAGCTGCCTTTCCCCCTCCCCTGCCGTCCCCTGGGTATGTCTCGAGTATAAGCCGAGAGGTGCAATTTCAGCCTAAAAAAATGGGCTGAAATTCCCGGCTTACACGCGAGTATATACGGTGTGTGTGTGTGTATATATATATGTATATATATATATATATATATATATATATATATATATATATATATATATATATATATATATATATATATATGTATATGTGTTTATTTATATTGTGCTTCGGTAGCACACCATGCATTGATGAGGCAATGACCCAGCAAAGTTCAAAACTAAAGTCTCTGTTTACTTCACAGCATTAATTTCCTACTCACCGCACGACACAGTACACGATATCTTCCAGATTGCAGCCGGGCACATATCCTCTGGATTACAGTCACTAAACATGCCAGCCTACCTCTGACCTGTTGCCATGGGGACTGCACCGCTGTGGGTGCCAGTCTTTTTCATCCCCCTTGGCCATTTGGCTCCGCTGGCCTGTGTTGCCTCACACACTGGTGGAGCACTGCAAAGCCTCCTGCTCTGTACTCCTGCCAACATCAGACTGGCACTCACTTTGAACCTGACACACCAAGCCCTCTGTTCAGGGGTCTTTATAAGCAACCTGTGCCTTACGGTCACATGGAGAACCCGGACGGAGGAGAAATGGACCCAAACCCACTACCGTCCTGTTGTCCGTTGAAAAAATAAAACACCCAGCAGGTTTTCTTAAATCTTCCTTGGACAGATAGCCCGTCCAAGACCCATACTCACTTTTGTTCTACATTGCAATCGCAGCTACGCCTGTGAATTCAATACACTCCCATGGCTTCAATACACCTCCGTGCGAATCCTGGGGGGCACATAGAGCGACCCTCACATGTGACACCGGTCACTACCTCACAATATATATACATATGAAACCTAAAAATTATCATCGTCAATCTCAACTCATATCCCACGGAGGTCTGGAGTTGGAATGATGTTCAAAATCAAAGTGGAAAATGAAGTTACAGGCTGATTCAACTTCAGTGGAAATGCCTCAAGACAAGGAAATGATGCTCAGTAGTGTGTGTGGCCTCCACGTGCCTGTATAACCTCCATACAAAGCCTGGGCATGTTCCTGATGAGGCGGCGGATGGTCTCTTGAGGGATCTCCTCCCAGACTTGGACTAAAGCATCCGCCAACTCCTGGACTGTCTGTGGTGCAACATGACATTTGTGGATGGTGTGAGACACGATGTCCCAGATGTGTTTAATCGGATTCAGGTCTGGGGAACGGGCGAGCCAGTCTATAGATTTATTGCCTCCATCTTTCAGGAACTGCTGACACACTCTAGCCACATGAGGTCTGGCATTGTCCTGCATTAGGAGGAACCCAAGGCAAACCGCATCAGCATATGGTCTCACAAGGGGTCTGAGGATCTCATCTCAGTACCTAATGGTAGTCAGGCTACCTCTGGCGAGAACATGGATGGCTGTGTGACCCTCTAAAGAAATTCCACCCCACACCATTACTGACACACTGCCAAACCGGTGATGGTGAAGGATGTTGTGGGCAGCAGATTGGTCTCCACGATGTTTCTAGACTGTCACGTCTGTCACATGTGCTCAGTGTGAACCTGCTTTCATCTGTGAAGAGCACAGGGCACCAGTGGCGAACTTGCCATTCCTGGTCTTCTGTGGCAAATGCCAAGACTTCTGCACAGTGTTGGCTTGTGGGCACAACCTCCATCTGTTGACGTTGGGCACTCAGACCATCCTCATGGTGTTGGTTTCTAACCATTTGTGCAGGCGCATGTACATTTGTGGCCTGCTGTAGGTAATTTTGCAGGGCTCCTCTTGTTCCTCCTTGCACATAGGTTGAGGTAGTGGTCCTGCTGCTGGATTGCTGTCCTCCTATGGCCCTCTCCACGTCTCCCGGTGTACTGGCCTGTTTCCTGGTAGCGCCTTCATCCACCGGACACTACGCTGACAGACATAGCAAAACTTATTGCCACAGCTCGCATTGATGTGCCATCCTGGATGAGCTGCACTACGTGAGACAATTGTGTGGGTTGTAGAGTCCGTCTCATGCTACCACGAGTGTGAAAGCACAACCAACATTCAAAAGTGACCAAAACATCAGCCAGAAAGCATTGATACTGAGATGTGGTCTGTAGCCCCCACCTGCAGAACCACTCCTTTGAGTGTGTCTTGATAACTGCCAATAATTTCCATCTGTTGTCTTTTCCATTTGCACAACAGCATGTGAAATTGATTGTCAAGCAGTGTTGCTTCCTAAGTGGACAGTTTGATTTCACAGAAATTTGATTTACTTGGAGTTACAGCCTCGACCAATCAGAGACGCGGGATTTCTACGTCGACACTGTGCCCGTTGCTGATTGGTCGAGGCCTGGCGGCCTCGACCAATCAGAGACACGGGATTTCCAGGACAGACAGACAGACGGAAAAACCCTTGGACAATTATATATATAGACTAGATTGTGGCCCGATTCTAACGCATCGGGTATTCTAGAATATGCATGTCCCCGTAGTATATGAACAATGATGATTCCAGAATTCGCGGCAGACTGTGCCCGTCGCTGATTGGTCGACGCAACCTTTATGACATCATCGTCGCCATGGCAACCATTATGACATCTACGTCGATACTGTGCCTGTCGCTGAATCAGAAACGTGGGATTTCTACGTCCTTTATGACATCATCGTCGCTGTTCCCGTCGCTGATTGGTCGAGGCCTGGCGGCCTCGACCAGTCACAGACGCGGGATTTCCAGGACAGACAGACAGACGGAAAAACCCTTACAATTATATATATATATATATATATATATATATATATATATACAGTAGATATATATATATATATATATATATATATATGCACACACTCGCTCTCACACACACACACACACACACAGTCATGGCCAAAAGTATTGTCACCCCTGCTATTCTATCAGATAATACTCAGTTTCTTTCTGAAAATGATTGCAAACACAAATTATTTGGTATTATTATCGTCATTTAATTTGTCTTAAATGGAAAAAGCACAAAAGAGAATGAAACAAAACATTGATCATTTCACACAAAACTCCAAAAAATGGGCCAGACAAAAGTATTTGCACCCTCAACCGAATACTTGGTTGCACAACCTTTAGCCAAAATAAATGCGACCAACCGCTTCCGGTAACCATCAATGAGTTTCTTACAATGCTCTGCTGGAATTTTAGACCATTCTTCTTTGGCAAACTGCTCCAGGTCCCTGATATTTGAAGGGTGCCTTCTCCAAACTGCCATTTTTATACCTCTCCACAGGTGTTCTATGGGATTCAGGTCTGGACTCATTGCTGGCCACCTTAGAAGTCTCCAGTGCTTTCTCTCAAACCATTTTCTAGTGCTTTTTGAAGTGTGTTTTGGGTCATTGTCCTGCTGGAAGACCCATGACCTCTGAGGGAGACCCAGCTTTCTCACACTGGGCCCTACATTATGCTGCAAAATTTGTTGGCAGTATTCAGACTTCATAATGCCATGCACACGGTCAAGCAGTCCAGTGCCAGAGGGAGCAAAGCAACCCCCAAAACATCAGGGAACCTCCACCATGTTTGACTGTAGGGACCGTGTTCTTTTCTTTAAATGCCTATTTTTTTCTCCTGTAAACTCTATGTTGATGCCTTTGCCCAAAAAGCTCTACTTTTGTCTCATCTGACCAGAGAACATTCTTCCAAAACGTTTTAGGCTTTCTCAGGTAAGTTTTGGCAAACTCCAGCCTGGCTTTTTTATGTCTCGGGGTAAGAAGTGGGGTCTCCCTGGGTCTCCTACCATACAGTCCCTTTTCATTTAGACGCCGAAGGATAGTACTGGTTGACACTGTTGTACCCTCGGACTGCAGGGCAGCTTGAACTTCTTTGGATGTTAGTCGAGGTTCTTTATCCAACATCCACACAATCTTGCGTTGAAATCTCTTGTCAGTTTTTCTTTTCCGTCCACATCTAGGGATGTTAGCCACAGTGCCATGGGCTTTAAACTTCTTGATGACACTGTGCACGGTAGACACAGGAACATTCAGGTCTTTGGAGATGGACTTGTGGCCTTGAGATTGCTCATGCTTCCTCACAATTTGGTTTCTCAAGTCCTCAGACAGTTCTTCGGTCTACTTTCTTTTCTCCATGCTCAATGTGGTACACACAAGGACACAGGACAGAGGTTGAGTCAACTTTAATCCATGTCAACTGGCTGCAAGTGTGATTTAGTTATTGCCAACACCTGTTAGGTGCCACAGGTGAGTTACAGGTGTTGTTAATTACACAAATTAGAGAAGCAGCACATGATTTTTCGAACAGTGCCAATACTTTTGTCCACCCCGTTTTATGTTTGGTGTGGAATTATATCCAATTTGGCTTTAGGACAACTCTTTGTATTTTTTCATTTAAGGCAAATTAAATGAAGATAATAATACCAAATAATTTGTGTTTGCAATCATATACTGTGTGTGTGTGTGTGTATGTATATATATATATATATATATATATATATATA
Organism: Ranitomeya imitator; assembly: GCF_032444005.1. Classification (NCBI taxonomy): domain Eukaryota; kingdom Metazoa; phylum Chordata; class Amphibia; order Anura; family Dendrobatidae; genus Ranitomeya; species Ranitomeya imitator. The sequence goes on along the minus strand of NC_091285.1, from coordinate 343,213,245 downwards.
TATATATATATATATGTGTGTGTGTATATACAGTGAGGCAAAAAAGTATTTAGTCAGTCAGCAATAGTGTAAGTTCCACCACTTAAAAAGATGAGAGGCGTCGGTAATTTACATCATAGGTAGACCTAAACTATGGGAGACAAACTGAGAAAAAAAAATCCAGAAAATCACATTGTCTGTTTTTTTAACATTTTTTTTGCATTTTATGGTGGAAAATAAGTATTTGGTCAGAAACAAGATTTCATCTCAATACTTTGTAATATATCCTTTGTTGGCAATGACAAAGGTCAAACGTTTTCTGTAAGTCTTCACAAGGTTGCCACACACTGTTCTTGGTATGTTGGCCCATTCCTCCATGCAGATCTCCTCTAGAGCAGTGATGTTTTTGGCTTTTCGCTTGGCAACACGGACTTTCAACTCCCTCCAAAGGTTTTCTATAAGGTTGAGATCTGGAGACTGGCTAGGCCACTCCAGGACCTTGAAATGCTCAATGCCAACATTTTATGAAAGCCTAAGTCCTACAGCCTCGCACCCTGGGACACTCCCTCTTCCCAGCACAGGGCCCACAGCATCACCCGACTCGTGCCGCCAACGGCCTCCTGTGAACCCGCTTCACCATCGCCTCCACCCCCCGGGTAAGCTACTGTAAAATCAGGCAATAAGATGCACCACCATTTTGTTTAAAACATTTTTTTCCTAATTCCCCAAAATTTGGGGTGCGTTTTATAGTATGCAAAATAGTGTATATTATAGAGAGCGCGCTGGGGGTAATGGCTTCCCATATACACTCTGCCTACACTTAAAGGAATTGTCCCACGAACAAAGTACATTTTAATTAATGGATCTTGGAATAGAAATGGTTTCCACAATTGGATGCGGAACTTATTCCTGGGAGGTAAAACATGTCCCTGTCTGTTTTCAAATAGGCAAGAAAATTGTTTCCTTCGCAGATATAATCAGCTGCTGTCCCATACCATAGATGTCCATAACTTATGTGTAATAATAAGAAATGACAGCCGGGAAAAGTATTGAACAATTTTTGTTTTGCCAATTCTGCAAATTCAGCGCACTGATCTGGATCATCCTCGTTGAGATGCTGCAGCAGCTGGATTTTGTAAAGGTACCATTTGTGAGTAGCTAATAACCATTGAAAGGATGTTCGACCGATGCCAGATAGGCACGCTGAATTTGCAGAGTGGGCAAAACAAAAATTTGAACAGGACCCTCAGTTTAAACAGAACGTTATGTTCAGTGATGAGGCAAACTTTTTTGGGTGGGCCATTTATATGGATTTATCTAAATAACATGAGAATGGCGACAGTTTTCTTGCGTAGGGTGTCTTGCATTGAAATCTGCTGCAATGACCCGGGTGCTGCGTTCACCAACACAATTTATATCCGCTCCTCACGTGTTAACCTCTGCGACATGTCAATGGCTGTAAACAAAGAGAAACTTGTAGATAGCTCATGAAAGAATAAAGCTATGTTAAAACCAAGCACACCATTGTTTTTCTTGTGAAATTCTCAATAAGTTTGGTGTCACATAACCCTCTTCCCATTCGAAAAAATAAAGTTGGATCCAAAATGGCCGACTTCAAAGTGGCCGCCATGGTCCCCACCCATCTTGAAAAGTTTTCTCCTCCCATATACTAATGTGCCAGAAACAGGAAGTTGATATCGCCAACCATTCACATTTTATTTAGGTGTATCCATATACATGGCACACTTTGTGTGTGTGTGTGTGTGTGTATATATGTTAAGAGTTTGGACACACCTCATTTTAAGATTTTTTTTGTATTTTCATGTCTATGAAAATTGTACATTCACACTGAAGGCATCAAAACTATGAATTAACACATGTGGAATTATATACTTAGCAAAAAAGTGAAGCAACTGAAATTATGTGGCGATAATGTACATTTTCCATAGTCATGAAAGCACAGAAAAATATTTAAATGAGAAGGTGTGTCCAAACTTTTGCTCTGTATTGTGTGTATGTATATATATATATACACACAGTGGGTACGGAAAGTATTCAGACCCCTTTACATTTTTCACTCTTTTTTCAGTGCAGCCATTTGATAATTCAAAAAAGTTAATTCTTTTTTCTCATTAATGTACACTCTGCACCCCATCTTGACTGAAAAAAACAGAAATGTAGAATTTTTTTGCAAATTTATTAGAAAAGAAAAACTTCTATATCATATGGCCATAGGTATTCAGACCCTTTGCTCAGTATTGAGTAGCAGCACCCTTTTGAGCTAGTACAGCCATGAGGCTTCTTGGGAATGATGCAACATGTTTTTCACACCTGGATTTGGAGATCCTCTGCCATTCTTCCTTGCAGATCCTATTCAGTTCCGTCAGGTTGGATGGTGAATATTGGTGGGCCGCCATTTTCAGGTCTCTCCAGAGATGCTCCATTGGGTTTAGGTCAGGGCTCTGGCTAGGCCAGTCAAGAATGGTCGCAGAGTTGTTCTGAAACCACTCCTTTGTTATTTTAGCTGTGTGCTTAGGGTCATTGTCTTGTTGGAAGGTGAACCTTCGGACAAGTCTGAGGTTCAGAGCACTGTGGAAGAGGTTTTTATCCAGGATATCTCTGTACTTGACCGCATTCATGTTTCCTTCATTGACAACCAGTCGTCCTGTTCCTGCAGCTGTAAAACACCCCTATAGCATGATGCTGTCACCACCATGTTTCACTGTTGTGATTGTATTGGTCAGGTGATGAGCAGTGCCTGGTTTCTCCACACATACCGCTTAGAATTATCACCAAAAAGTTCTATCGTCATTTCATCAGACCAGAGAAAGTTATTTCTCATAGTCTGGGAGTCCTTCATGTGTTTTTTTTTTTAGCAAAGTCTATGCGGGCTTTCATATGTCTTGCACTGAGTAGAGGCTTCCATTGGGCCACTCTGCCATAAAAGCCCGGCTGGTGGAGGGCTGCAGTGATAGTTGACTTAGTGGAACTTTCTCCCATCTCCCTGCTGCATCTCAGCCACAGTGATTTTGGCGTTCTTCTTTACCTCTAACCAAGGCTATTCTCCCACGATTGCTCTGTTTGGCTGAATGGCCAGGTCTCGGAAGACTTCTGGTGGTCCCAAACTTCTTCCATTTAAGGATTATGAAGGCCACTGTGCTTTTAGGATCCTTGAGTACTGCAGAAATTGGCCAGATCTTTTCCTTGCCACAATTCTGTCTCTGAGCTCCTTGGCCAGTTCCTTTGACCTCATGATTCTCATTTGGTCTGACATGCACTGTGAGCTGTGAGGTCTTAAGGTACCGTCACACTTAGCGACGCTGCAGCGATACCGACAACGATCCGGATCGCTGCAGCGTCGCTGTTTGGTCGCTGGAGAGCTGTCACACAGACCGCTCTCCAGCGACCAACAATGCCGGTAACCAGGGTAAACATCGGGTAACTAAGCGCAGGGCCGCGCTTAGTAACCCGATGTTTACCCTGGTTACCATCCTAAAAGTAAAAAAAAAAAAACACTACATACTTACCTACAGCCGTCTGTCCTCCAGCGCTGTGCTCTGCACTCCTCCTGTACTGTCTGTGTGAGCACAGCGGCCAGAAAGCAGAGCGGTGACGTCACCGCTCTGCTTTCCGGCTGACCGACGCGCACAGCCCGTACAGGAGGAGTGCAGAGCACAACGCTGGAGGACAGACGGCTGTAGGTAAGTATGTAGTGTTTGTTTTTTTTTTACTTTTAGGATGGTAACTAGGGTAAACATCGGGTTACTAAGCGCGGCCCTGCGCTTAGTTACCCGATGTTTACCCTGGTTACCAGTGAAGACGATGTCTGCGGGGAGTCTAGCGACGAAATAAAGTTCTGGACTTTCTTCCCCGACCAGCGACATCACAGCAGGGGCCTGATCGCTGCTGCGTGTCACACTGGACAATATCGCTAGCGAGGACGCTGCAACGTCACGGATCGCTAGCGATATCGTCTAGTGTGACGGTACCTTTATATAGACAGGTGTGTGCCTTTCCAAATAAAGTCCTATCAGTTTAATTAAACACAGCTGGACTCCAATGAAGGAGTAGAACCATCTCAAGGGGATCACAAGGAAATGGACAGCATATGACTTAAATAGGAGTGTCTGGCCAAAGGGTCTGAATACTTATGACCATGTGATTTTTCAGTTTTTCTTTTTTAATAATTTTTTTTTTAGTCAAGATGGGGTGCAGAGTGTACATTAATGTGAAAAAAATGAATTTTTTTGAATTTACCAAATGACTACAATGAAAGAGTGAGAAATATAAAGGGGTCTGAATACTTTCCTCACCCACTTATTTTTCCTTCATTTTTACTGGTCAACGTTGTCAAAATTGGGTCAATTGGGGGGGTTTCCACGGTTTATGCACATTAGAGGCTCTTCAAATGTGGCATGACTTCTGCAAATGATTTCAGCATGTTTTGCATTCAAAAAGTCAATTGGCGTTACTTCACTTCCAAACGCTGTAGTGCGCCCAAACAATAGTTTTTCTCCACATATTGGATTGTGCATTTTCTCTTGTTTACCCTTGTGAAAATAAAATAAAAAGTTAAAGCTAAAAGAACATTTTTGAGAAAAATGTGATTTTTTTTTTTTTCACATTTTCACGGGTCAATGGGTAAACTTCTGTGAAGCACCTTGGGGGTTCAAGGTACTCACAACACATATAGCTAAGTTGCTTGAGAGGGCTAGTTTTAAAAATGGGTTAACTTGTGGGGCACATCAGAGGCTCGCCAAACATGACATTGCTTCTGCTAATGATTATAGCAAATTTTGCATTCAAAAAGTCAAATCGTGCAGAGTTAGATATTTTCTGGATGATGTCAAAGTTTATTTTCTTGATTTATATCCGATGGGAAATGAAAAAAAAAAGAAAAAAACCAACAGCATTATTATATCCCCATATGGGAAACCTACTGACACTAATTCGACTTTGGAAGCCCTCTTGTGGCATCCATCCCACATATTTAAAATCATTCCACATAATTTAAATCTTTCCAGTAGAACTCCTGAGGACAAAAAGAAACTGTACTGAACATAACTGCTATAAAGAGGAGTCTGAAAAAGTACTTACTAGATTGCAGAGTATAGGATATTCCAAGTGGATTCTAAACAGAGCTGATACAATAATAAATGGCATAGATAAACAAGATTTATTGATAAATAAAAAGAAACAAATAGTAATGAATCTAAACAGTGTCTTGTTTTCAACACTATAGTCCTCAATATAAAGAAATTATCACTATCATCGTAAAGTATTTGCTGATTCACAATCAGGATATTCGAGCCTCTGAAATAATACAGAATAATTAAATCAGATTTGTTGCAAAAAAATCACCCACATTAGGCACGATTTTATCTTCCAGTCCTTTTCACAACATTCAATCTCATAAACCGACTTGGCTTTCTTTTAAGGGATTCTTTGGACCTGGACACAAACAGTGTATATCTGGTAAATATGCATTTAAACATCAAAGATATTTGTGTTTTACAACAATTCCTGATTCGTAGCTTTATCAATTGCAAAACAGCAGTGGTTTTTTTACTTGACAGAATTCATAACATGCAAAAAAACAATATGTAGAGTGCACTACCAGCCCTTTAAAAAACACATCAGAGGTCATTTATCTGATGCTTCTAATCCGGCAACAGATGATGTCTGCAGGCTCTAGACATTTTTCATTGATACATAAGGTGGATATGACATTGTTCAGATTTACAGGTATTAAAAAGGTTTTCAACCCTATCAGAGGAGGGGATTTACAGACGAAAATACCGTACAGCAAATCATATTGGATCTACACTGCTCAAACATGTGGAACACTAAAATACAATATCCTAGATATCACTGTATGAAATATTCCAGTTGCAAATCTTAATTCATTAAATTGTGGAATGCGTTGAGAACAATAAAACATAAAAATTATCAATGTGACTCAAAACTAATATCCCATGAAAGTCTGAATTTGGAATGATACTCAAAATCAAAGTGGAGAATCAAATTGCATACTGATCCAACTTCAGTGGAAATGCCTCAGGACAAGGAAATGATGTTCAGTAGTGTGTGTGGCTTCCACGTGCCTGCATGAGGTCCCTACAATGCCTGGCATGGTTCTGATGAGGTGGCAGGTATTCTACTGAGGAATCTCCCAAACCAGTATTAAAGCATCTGCCAACTCCAGGACAGTCTGTGGTGCATCAAGGTGTTGGTGGATGGAACGAGACATGATGTCCCAGATGTGCTCGATTGAATTCAGATCTGGGGAATGGGCAGGCCATTCTATAATATCAATACTTTCATCATGCAGGAACTGTTGACACAACTCAGCCACATGAGGCCTAGCATTGTCTTATGCCTCTGCGTATGGTCTTATAATGGATCTGAGGATCTCATCTTGGTACGTAGTGGCAGTCAGGGTACCTCTGGCTAGCACATGTACGACTGGGCTGTCCTCCAAATAAATGCCTCCCCATACCATTACTGACCTACCGCCAAACCTTTCATGCTGGAGAGATTTCAGATTTGTGCACAGAGTGGACCAACATAACACAGGTCAATGTAGAACTCATTGATTTCATACCCTAATGTGTTTAAGGCTTTGAAGAAATCAAGTGGTGAGACAATTAGGCTAAAACCTGCATATTTGGCCAGAGTGTCAATTAAGTCATGTGAAACAAAGGATATTCGGACATTTTTATCAAAACTGTCTAATTCTTAATACAAAACGTAAGATACAGATTTGTCGATTTGGCCTAACATGTTAATCTCGAAGGGTTTGGACAACAGTCTAATTTGGAGGACCCGACAGATCTTTATCTCCTTTGACAATTATCTACAGTGGGGGAAAAAAGTATTTAGTCAGCCATCAATTGTGCAAGTTGTCCCACTTAAAAAGATGAGAGAGTCCTGTAATTGACATCATAGGTAGACCATAACTTTGAGAGTCAAAATGAGAAAACAAATCCAGAAAATCACCTTGTCTTGTAAGTATTTGGTCATTAACAAAAGTTCATGTCAATATTTTTTATATATCCTTTGTTGGCAACGACAGAGGTCAAACGTTTTCTGTAAGTTTTCTCGAGGTTGGCACACACTGTTAGTGGTATGTTGGCCCATTCATCCATGCAGATTTCCTGTAGATCAGTGATGTTTTGGGCCTGACGCTGGGCAAGATGGACTTTCAAATCCCTCCAATTGTTTTCCATGGGGTTGACATCTGGAGACTGGCTAGATCACTCCAGGACCATCATATGCTTCTTACGAAGCCACTCGTTTGTTGCCCTGGTGGTGTGCTTGGGATCATTATCATGCTGAAAGACCCTTCCATGTTTCATTTTCAATGCTCTTGCTGATGGAAGGAGGTTTACACCCAAAATCTCACAATACATGGCCCCATTCATTCTTTCATGTACCGGGAGCAGTCTTCCTGGTCCCTTTGCAGGCAAACTACCCAAAAGCATGATGTTGCCACCCCCATGCTTCACAGTAGGTATGGTGTTCTTTGGATCCAACTCAGCATTCTGTCTCTCCAAACACAACGAGTTTTGTTTCTACCAAACAGTTCTACTTTGGTTTCATCAGACCATATGACATTCTCCCAATACTCTTTTGGATAATCCAAATGCTCTCTAGCAAGCTTCAGACAGGCCCAGACATGTACTGGCTTAAGCAGGGGGACACATCTGGCACTGAAGGAAAGTCCCTGGTGGCGGTGTGTTACTGATGGTAGCCTTTGTTACGGTGGTCCCAGCTTTATGCAGGTCATTCATTAGGTCCCCATGTGTGGTTCTGGGATTTTTGCTCACTGTTCTTGTGATCATTTTGACCCCATGGAGTGAGATTTGAGGGAGATTATCAGTGGTCTTGTCTAACATTTTCTTATTATTGCTCCCACAGTTGATTTCATCACACCAAACTGCTTGCCTATTGCAGATTCAGTCATCCCAGCCTGGTGCAGGGCTACAATTTTGTTTTTGGTATCCTTCGACAACTCTTTGGTATTCACCATAGTGGAGTTTGGAGTGTGACTGTTTGAGGTTGTAGACAGGTGTCTCTTATACTGATAACAAGTTCAAACAGGTGCCATTACTACAGGTAATGAGTGGTGGACAGAGGAGCCTCTTAAAGAAGAAGTTACAGTTCTCTGAGAGCCAGAAATCTTGCATGTTTTTAGGTGACCAAATACTTATTTTCCACCATAATTTGCAAAATAAATCTTGCCAAATTAGAAAAGGTGATTTTATGATTTTGTTTTCTCATTTTGACTCTCATAGTTGTGGTCTACCTATGATGTCAATTGCAGGCCTGTCTCATCTTTTTAACCCCTTCATGACCCTGTCTATTTTGACTTTAATGACCTGGTCGTTTTTTGCAATTCTGACCAGTGTCCCTTTATGAGGTAATAACTCAGGAACGCTTCAACGGATCCTAGCAGTTGTGAGACTGTTTTTTCCTGACATATTGGGCTTCATGGTAGTGGTAAATTTAGGTCAATAATTTTTGCGTTTATTTGTGAAAAAAATGGAAATTTGGCTAAAATTTTGAAAATTTCGCAATTTTCAAATTTTGAATTTTTATTCTGTTAAACGAGAGAGTTATGTGACACAAAATAGTTAATGCATAACATTACACACATGTCTACTTTACAACACAATTTTGGAAACAATTTTTTTTTTGCTAGGAAGTTATAAGGGTTAAAGTTTGACCAGCGATTTCTCATTTTTACAACGAAATTTACAAAACCATTTTTTTAGGAACCACCTTACATTTGAAGTCAGTTTTAGGGGTCTATATGGCTGAAAATACCCAAAAGTGACAAAATTCTAAAAACTGCACCCCTCAAGGTGCTCAAACCCACATTCAAGAAGTTTATTAACCCTTCAGGTGCTTCACAGCAGCAAAAGCAACATGGAAGGGAAAAATGAACATTTAACTTTTTAGTCACAAAAATGAACTTTTAGCAACAACTTTTTTACTATTTAAGGAGAATACTGGACCCCATATGTGGGGGGAACCACTGTTTGGGCGTACGACAGGCCCCGGAAGGGAAGGAGTGCCATTTGACTTTTTCAGTGAAAAATTGGCTCCAATCTTTAGTGGACACCATTTCGCGTTTGGAGAGCCCCTGTGTGTCTAAACATTGGAGCTCCCCCACAAGTGACCCCATTTTGGAAACTAGACCCCCCAAGGGGCTTACCTAGATGAATAGTGAGTACTTTGAACCCCAAGGTGCTTCACAAATCAGTAAAAATGAAAAAGTAGTTTTTTTTCACACAAAATTTCATTTAGCCTCAATTTGTTCATTTCCACGGGCAACAGGATAAAGTGGATCCAAAAATTTATTGGGCAATTTCTCCTGAGTACACCGATACCTAACATGTGGGGATAAACCACTGTTTGGGCTCACGGCAGGGCTCGGAAAGGAAGGAGCGCCATTTGACTTTTTTTAAATGAAAAATTAGCTCCAATCGTTAGCGGACACCATGTCGCGTTTGGAGAGCCCCTGTGTGCCTAAACATTGGAGCTCCCCAACATGTGACCCCATTTTAGAAACTAGACCTCCCAAGAAACTAATCTAGATGTGCGGTGACCACTTTAAACCCCCAAGTGCTTCACAGAAGTTTATAACGCAGAGCCATGAAAATAAAAAATCATTTTTCTTTACACAAAAATTATGTTTTAGCAAGCAATTCTTTTATTTTCACAAGGGTAACAGGAGAAATTGGACCTCAATAGTTGTTGCCCAGTTTGTCCTGAGTATGCTGATACCCCATATGTGGGGGTAAACCACTGTTTGGGCACACGTCGGGGCTCGGAAGGGAAGTAGTGACGTTTTTAAATGCAGACTTTGATGAAATTGTCTGCGAGTGTCACGTTGCGTTTGCTGAGCCCCTGATGTGCCTAAACAGTGGAAACCCCCCACAAGTGACCCCATTTTGGAAATTAGACCCCCCAAGGAACTTATCTAGATGTGTGGTGAGCACTTTGAAGCCCCAACTGCTTCACAGAAGTTTACAACGTAGAGCCGTGAAAATACCAAAAAATCATTTTTCTTTTTTAAAAATGATGTTTTGGCAAGCAATTTTTTATTTTCACAAGGGTAACAGGAGAAATTGGACCCCAATAATTGGACTCCAACACTAACCCCAACACACCCCTAAACCTAATCCCAACTCTAGCCATGATCCTAATCACAACCCTAACCCCAACACACCCCTAACCACAACCCTAAATTTGACACACCCCTAATTCCTACCCTAACCACATTCCCATCCCCAACACAACTGTAACCCTAACCACAAGCCTAATCTTAAAACTATTCCCAACCCTAACCCTAATTCCAACTCTAAGTCCAACCCTATCCCTAAGGCTATGTGCCAACATTGTGGATTTGTGAGAATTTTCCTCACCATTTTTGAAACATCCGCAGGTAAAAGGCACTGCGTTTTACCAGCAGATTTACCGTGGATTTCCAGTGTTTTTTGTGCGGATTTCACCTGCGGATTCCTATTGAGGAACAGGTGTAAAACGCAGTGGAATCCGCACAAAGAATTGACATGCTGTGGAAAATGCAACGCTGTGTTTCAGCGCGGTATTTTCCGCACCATGGGCACAGCGGATTTGGTTTTCCATAGGTTTACATGGTACTGTAAACTTGATGGAAAACTGCTACGAATCCGCCGCGGCCAATCCGCTGCGGATCTACAGCCAAATCCGCACCGTGTGCACATAGCCTAATTCTAACCCTAATTCTAACCCTAGCTCTAACCCTAACTCTAGTTCTAACCCTAATTCTAACCCTAATTCTAACCCTAGTCCTAACCCTAGTTCTAACCCTAATTCTAACCCTAACACTAGTTCTAACCCTAGTTCTAGCCCTAACCCTAGTTCTAACCCTAACCCTAGTGGAAAAATAAAAGTAAATATATTTTCTTTGTTATTATTGTCCCTACCTATGGGGGTGATAAAGGGGGGTTCATTTACTTTTTTTTATTTTGATCACTGTGATAGGTTTTATCACAGTGATCAAAATGTACCTGAAATGAATCTGCCTGCCAGCAGATTCAGCTGGCGCACTGCACATGCGCCCGCCATTTTGGCACAATGTCAGCGCCCATGGAGTAGACGGACGGACACCGGGAGGGACACCGAAGCTCGGTAAGTATGGGGGGGGATCAGAGCATGGGGGAGCGGACAGGAGGACGGGGGGGAGAGGAGCACATTTAAGGACAGGACTGAGGACTGGGGATGAGATCCATGGCGGTGGCAGGGGCAGATCAGGGATTCCAGCCATGGCCGATGATATTGCAGCATCAGCCATGGCTGGATTGTAATATTTCACCACGTTTCTTAGGTGAAATATTACAAATTGCTCTGATTGGCTGTTCCACTTTCAACAGCCAATCAGAATGATCGTAGCCACGGGGGGGTGAAGCCACCCCCCGGGCTGAAGTACCACTCCCCCTGTCCCTGTAGGTAGGGGAAAATTACAGTTAACCCTTTCACCCTACCTGCAGGGACGCGATCATTCTTTGACATAGCATATGCGTCACAGGTCGGATTGACACCGACTTTCATGATGCATATGCTGTGTCACAGGTCAGGAAGGGGTTAAGTGGAAGAACTTGCACAATTGGTGGCTGACGTAATGCTTTTTTTCCCGACTGTATCTTGTCTAAGGCTACTTTCACACTAGCGTTAACTGCAATCCGTCACAATGCGTCGTTTTGCAGAAAAAACGCATCCTGCAAGCACTTTTGCAGGATGCGTTTTTTCCCCATAGACTTGTATTAACGACGCATTGCAACGGATTTCCACACGTCGCATCCGTCGTGCGACGGATGCGTCGTGCTTTGGCGGACCGTCGGCACAAAAAACGCTACATGTAACGTTTTTTGCTGCCGATGGACCGTATGCGCGGTCGGAACTCCTCCCCCACCTCCCCGCACCTCACAATGGGGCAGCGGATGCGATGAAAATCTGCATCCGCTGCACCCGTTGTGCGGCGCTTACAAAGCTAGCGTCGGTAACCTCGGCCCGACGCACTGCGACGGGCCGAGCCCGACGCTAGTGTGAAAGAATCCTTATTTCAGACTGCTAATGTTTTTGTTCTGTGTTAGAAGAGCTACTTCCAGAAATAGTGTTTGACAGAGCTAGCGCTCCTGTGTATAGGTGGGTTGGGAGAGACAGTTGCCAACGAACCATTGTTCGGCCCTAAAGTATATGGGAAGCTTTAGACTAAACAGTCTTATAATGAGCCAGAGTTAATATAATGGCTCATGTTTGATAAATATGGTGCCTCTTTAGACACTGTGGTCTACATTTACACCACCTATTAGCATTCTGATTTTGTGCTAGAAATGTGCACCAAAATGTTTGGTACATTGTTGGTGCACTATGCTGCAACCGCGCCCTTTCAGCAAACTCACACACCATCTTTGGCCAAGACATAGAAAAGTCTAAAACACATAATATGGTGCAAGTCAAGAAAGAGAGGACTTTTTTGGCAGCATTCTGGTGCATTTAGATTGATAAATCTGTTCCATTTACTCCTGGGTTGCCTCTGTTCATTCCAATTGTTTCAGTCGAGTATTAAGGTACCGTCACACATAGCGACGCTGCAGCGATACCGACAACGATCCGGATCGCTGCAGCGTCGCTGTTTGGTCGCTGGAGATCTGTCACACAGACAGCTCTCCAGCGACCAACGATCCCGAGGTCCCCGGTAACCAGGGTAAACATCGGGTAACTAAGCGCAGGTTACCCTGGTTACCATCCTAAAAAGTAAAAAAACAAACGCTACATACTTACCTACAGCCGTCTGTCCTCGGCGCTCTGCTTCTCTGGTCTGGCTGTGAGCGCCGGGCAGCCAGAAAGCAGAGCGGTGACGTCACCGCTCTGCTTTCCGGCTGACCGACGCTCACAGCCAGTACAGGAGGAGAGCAGAGCGCAGCGCTGGAGGACAGACGGCTGTAGGTAAGTATGTAGTGTTTGTTTTTTTACTTTTAGGATGGTAACCAGGGTAAACATCGGGTTACTAAGCGCGGCCCTGCGCTTAGTTACCCGATGTTTACCCTGGTTACCAGCGAAGACATCGCTGAATCGGTGTCACACACGCCGATTCAGCGATGTCTACGGGGAGTCCAGCGACGAAATAAAGTTCTGGACTTTCTTCCCCGACCAGCGATCTCCCAGCAGGGGCCTGATCGCTGCTGCCTGTCACACTGGACGATATCGCTAGCGAGGACGCTGCAACGTCACGGATCGCTAGCGATATCGTCTAGTGTGACAGTACCTTTAGACTCTTGATAGTGCCTGAAACTACAACCAGCTCTATAAGACGCCAGGTTGCACCTCTTATACACGAAACCATCTGTACGGCTTTTTTGCTTTACTGGAAGGTCACGGAATAGACCAGCAGCTTGTATATAATTGTCGTGAATTAGTGCCATGTTATAAAAACAAACTACCTTAAAAAAAACAACAACAGCGACTTGACAGTCCACTATATCCACTCATCCTTAGAGTATTTTTTATAGAAACATAAATGAGGACCTTAATAGTAATCTAATTATAAGTGGCAATTTATTGATAATAAAAGAGTGATTGTCTTCTAAAGCATTTCATTATATCTAAAAGCTCAATTGATTTATTTAATCACTGTTGATTGCTAGTCATTAGTATACTTTTTTAAGGGTTATTTCCTTCAAATAAATTAGCATTTCTTCTATGGTGTCATTGTTTGCCCTTCTGCTGGATTGCGCTATGTTTGAAGCAAGGAACACTTGATATGTAAATATCTCCTCGGTAACATCTATAACCAATCTGAAATTTCTAGGAAATGGTCGTAATATTGTACTGTAATATCAGCACGTCAACTGCCTCCTAGTAAAAAGCACAGCCTTTAACTAATATGCTTCCTACATGTGCATAGTTATCTACAAGCATCTCTAATCATAGGAATCTAGACTCTGCTGATTTGATCTCGGCGATTAAAAAATATAAGTAGATGGGGACATATTCAGTAAGTGACGGTTTCAATGACAAGACAAGGTTTTTCATGGAAAAGGGCATTTTGGCGTTTATTCACCATTCATTTTGTGTGTATTTTTTAAGTGATTTTCTTTTCTCTTTTTTTTTTAACCTTTTTTTATTATGTTTTCCTTTTGACAACTTTATTCTTTGCCATTGTAGAAGAAGTAAATCAGTTCTATATGTTTTTTTGCCCAAGTCATCATTTGAAACTTCTTAAAAAGTTGCATATTTTTTTGCGCATATGTACTCCGCTACCCCTTTGGCATATTTTTCGTAATTGTTTTTTTTCTGTAGTTGAAGACTAACATGCAACATTTTAATGGTTTAGGTAGCTGTTAATGCTAAAAGACATAAAACAAGCAAAAGAGACTAAAACCGTTTAGTTTTACATTGATCAAACATCGTGTGTGTGCCATTTTAATTAAAGACAAAAATAAAATCCGACAAATAATGAATAGGAGGTGTCGGGGAGGGAGGTACCAGAAATGTCTAGCTATGGGAAGAAAACGCACTTTGACCAGTTTTTAGTTCAATAGACTTGTCTATACTAATATTTAAATGGGAATCTTGACTGATAATTTTCATTGAAATCTCAATACAAAGTTGAAAAATATTGCTATGAAAAAGGTGAATGGAATATATGAAAATGCAGTTGCCTTGGAAACATAGCAATAATTGCATAAAATGTTCCTTTTTTTTCTTGACTGGAACAACAAGTCACAGAGCAATGCCTCCCCAAATATCCAGAATTCCTGAACCAGTGTCAGCGTTATTTAGTTGGACCTGGATAGAGACAGTGAGTATTTAAAGTGCTTTCCAAATGAAGGAACAGAATCTGAATAGCAAACTGGACTAGATAGCGAATCATCGCAGCTCCATATACGAGAAGCTGAGCTCTAAAGAATGAAATGTCATATTAGCAGCAGCTGAGGTTTCTATTGTAAGGAGATTTCGGGCAATGTGGCAGGGACTTGTCAACTAAAATGACAAGCCTATCTACACAGGATTTTTGCATCCTGTTGAAAGGTACATTTTTACTTATTGATCAAATGTACCAAACATGCAAGATGTAGGTAGGAGAAAAAAAAATCTGTTCTGTGTTGCGGAAAAACCAGGATCCAAAAATCTATTTGTCCTAAGCAAAAAGTCAATTGCAGCAGGACACAGAACAATGGCTCTCTTGTTTGAAAGGTTTTTTTAAGGGAATTTGTCAATTGGTTTCTACTATCTCATCTTGGAGCAGCATAATCTAGGGGCAGAGAACCTATTTCTAGCAATGTGTCACTTACTGAGCTGCTTTTAGTCATTTTGATGAAACCACAGTTTTATCTGCTGCAGATCTACCAGTTCTCTGAAGATTGAGCTTGGTATAGCCTCTCCCAAATCGGTGATAAGCAGTTTTCTGTCCATGTACAGTTTATACAGAAATCTGCCAGTTAATTGTGGGGGTGAGATTATACACAGCTTGTGAATATGCTTAACTACCTGCAACCAGTTTACTTGTCCTCTCGTAATAATCTGCTGACAAAACAATAATTTTATCAAAATTACAGTAAGCAGCCCAGTTAGTGACATCGCTAGAATCAGGGTATCTCCATTGTGCTGCTTTCAGATTAGGTGGTAAAAAAAAAAACCTGGTGACAAATTCCTTTAAGAAATCTTGAAAAAGAATCAGTAGCTGTCAACAGGAGAGATGAGCGGATCGCTTTGCACAACCAAAGTCCGTAGTCCTGCGGGCAGGAGTTGCACTAATTTCCTGATTTTTCGGGTTCCCCAGTGCAGTGTTTGATCTTGTGTTATGGCATGATGTCAACTGTGCGAAGCACAGGTGACGGCTCACCATCCCGGCTAATTATAAGCCAAGCCTGGGATCCCGAAAGCCAAGGACAGTTGCACAGCTTCTGCACACGGCCAGAGAGCACTTACCTGGATCGAGGTTGCGTGAAGGCTCTGCTCATCTTTAGTCAATGGGCTCGGCATGGATCCTAATTGTCATTTTTTTTTCAATTTTGAAAGCAGTCATTTTCTCCTACTTGAGAGCCTTATTTGTGTCTTGTTGAACAACTATGATTTGGATCCTCCCTACACCAACAATGGAGTAAGGATCAGCGTACTGACATGCTGAAGGTGCAATATGGATTCTGGTCTTCATTTGTTTCTTCTTGCATTCTTTCCATTCTACTTACAGGCACTTAGCAGTTGTACTGTAGACACAAATATACTTATAGAAAGATAAATGGGTTATTTAAAATTTGGAGGTACAACTTTAAGATGGAAATCTGTGGAGCTTCTGTCACTGATATAGTAATTGCAATACAAACGCAGAACTGAAGGAAACACATTCCTTAGTTAAAAAAAATAATTGCTGTCAAAACTTTGAATCTAATTATAAAAGTTGAAATAAACTAGAGGTAATAGTAATTATTTTGTATCTTACAAGCTTAACAGATTTAAGACTGATAGATCTTCTCTGACTTATTTAATTAGCTTCATTCAGGTTGTTAGTAAGAACATGATAACAGCAATGGTATGACTAATATCTAGCAGAGACTGCACTGATCTCAAATAGCTTTGTATTTTGGCAGGAATAATCAAGACACAGAGACTCTTTTATTGGGTTTCTAAATTAAGACAGGTAATTTGTCTGTCCCAAAGACTGATGTCTGTTCTCCCTTCAAATCTGCACTGATCGTTATCCCATACATTAAAGTGTATTAAATGTGTCTCGCAATAGTTATTTAGAAATGGTGCAGCATGGAGTAAAATATAATGACAGTGTTATCTAAAAAATTAATATTTATGAAACATTAATTGAAAACTTTATTTTTTAGAAGTTTGTTGCTTGTTTATTTTGGCAGTAAAAACATTTTAAAATTATAGGAGTATTCTCAAGTTGACTCTGGGGTAGCTGCAAACTCCTTACAGCATACTTACATAGTGGTTTTGGGCACAGCGGGCACTTCTACTTGAGTGGCAAGTCAAGTGAGCAGCAGAACTGTAGTGTTAGAACTTTAAAGCTCAGCATAGTTCTGGTGCGACACATTCAGCTATCAGTGGTTTGTTCTGAACTGTGTGCACTGCTGCCACTATATTTACATTTAGTGGGGAATTGAATGAGAACACAGCTTTGAACAGTGTGAGTAAAGTGCCGAGCTTAGGAGAACTACTCTAGGAGAAGCTGTTGTGGATTGTTAATTTTGCAACAGTTATAACAGCAGCTTGGCAGGAGCTGAGAGTGAGGTGAGCAGATTACTACTGTATAAAAAAATATTTAGAATTGAGTCCTCAGTGGTTGATACCTTTTAATGGTTAACTGAAAAGATGGTAACAAATTGCAAGCTTTCGAGACTACACATGTCTCTTCATCATGTGTAGTCTCGAAAGCTTGCACTTTCTTACCATCTTTTCAGTTAGCCATTAAAAGGTATCAACCACTGAGGACTTTCAATTCTAAATATTTTTCTATCTACTGGCTAATACGGTACCAAAATATATTTCTTTCCTGTACTGTATAGAAATCATTGGGCTGGAGAGAGGCGGTTACGATGTTGGAGTTAACTCCTCTCCTTAACCCCTTCGCCCCTTCATGACCCAGCCTATTTTGACCTTAAAGACCTTGCCGTTTTTTGCAATTCTGACCAGTGTCCCTTTATGAGGTAATAACTCAGGAACGCTTCAACGGATCCTAGCGATTCTGAGATTTTCTCGTGACATATTGGGCTTCATGTTGGTGGTAAATTTAGGTCAATAAATTCTGTGTTTATTTGTGATAAAAACGGAAATTTGGCGAAAATTTTGAAAATTTTGCAATTTTCACATTTTGAATTTTTATTCTGTTAAACCAGAGAGTTATGTGACACAAAATAGTTAATAAATAACATTTCCCACACGTCTACTTCACATCAGCACAATTTTGGAAACAAAATTTTTTTTTGCTAGGAAGTTATAAGGGTTAAAATTTGACCAGCGATTTCTCATTTTTACAACGAAATTTACAAAACCATTTTTTTAGGGACCACCTCACATTTGAAGTCAGTTTGAGGGGTCTATATAGCTGAAAATACCCAAAAGTGACACCATTCTAAAAACTGCACCCCTCAAGGTGCACAAAACCACATTCCAGAAGTTTATTAACCCTTCAGGTGCTTCACAGCAGCAGAAGCAACATGGAAGGAAAAAATGAACATTTAACTTTTTAGTCACAAAAATGATATTTCAGCAACAATTTTTTTATTTTCCCAATGGTAAAAGGAGAAACTGAACCACAAAAGTTGTTGTCCAATTTGTCCTGAGTACGCTGATACCTCATATGTTGGGGTAAACCACTGTTTGGGCGCACGGCAGGGCTTGGAAGGGAAGGAGCGCCATTTGACTTTTTGAATGAAAAATTGGCTGCACTCTTTAGCTGACACCATGTCACATTTGGAGAGCCCCCGTGTGCCTAAAAATTGGAGCTCCCCCACAAGTGACCCCATTTTGGAAACTAGACGCCCCAAGGAACTTATCTAGATGCATAGTGAGCACTTTAAACCCCCAGGTGCTTCACAAATTGATCCGTAAAAATGAAAAAAGTACTTTTTTTTCACAAAAAAATTCTTTTAGCCTCAATTTTTTCATTTTCACATGGGCAACAGGATAAAATGGATCCTAAAATTTGTTGGGCAATTTCTCCTGAGTACACCGATACCTCACATGTGGGGGTAAACCACTGTTTGGGCACATGGTAAGGCTCGGGAGGGAAGGAGCGCCATTTGACTTTTTGAATGAAAAATTATCTACATCGTTAGCGGACACCATGTCGCATTTGGAGAGACAATGTGTGCCTAAACATTGGAGCTCCCCCACAAGTGACCCCATTTTGGAAACTGGACCCCCCCAAGGAACTTATCTAGATGCCTAGTGAGCACTTTAAACCCACAGGTGCTTCACAGAAGTTTATAACGCAGAGCCATGAAAATAAAAAATTATTTTTCTTTCCTCAAAAATGATTTTTTAGCCTGGAATTTCCTATTTTTCCAACGGTAATAGGAGAAATTGGACCACAAATTTTGTTGTCCAGTTTGTCCTGAGTACGCAGATACCCCATATGTGGGGGTAAACCACTGTTTGGGCGCACGGCAGGGCTCAGAAGGGAAGGCACGCCATTTGGCTTTTTAAATGGAAAATTAGTTCCAATCATTAGCGGACACCATGTCGCGTTTGGAGAGCCCCTGTGTGCCTAAACATTGGAGATCCCCCACAAATGACCCCATTTTGGAAACTAGACCCCCAAAGGAACTAATCTAGATGTGTGGTGAGCACTTTGAACCCTCAAGTTATTCACAGAAGTTTATAACGCAGAGCCATGAAAATACAAAAAAAAATTTCTTTTCTCAAAAATGATTTTTTAGCCCGCAATTTTTTATTTTCCCAAGGGTAACAGGAGAAATTTGACCCCAATATTTGTTGTCCAGTTTCTCATGAGTACGGTGATACCCCATATGTGGGGGTAAACTACTGTTTGGGCACATGCCGGGGCTCGGAAATCTAGTAGTGACGTTTTGAAATGCAGACTTTGATGGAATGCTCTACGGGCGTCACGTTGCGTTTGCAGAGCCCCTGATGTGGCTAAACAGTAGAAACCCCCCACAAGTGACCCTATTTTGGAAACTAGACCCCGAAAGGAACTTATCTAGATATGTGGTGAGCACTTTCAACCCCCAAGTGCTTCACAGAAGTTTATAACGCAGAGCAGTGAAAATAATAAATACGTTTTCTTTCCTCAAAAATTATTATGTAGCCCAGAATTTTTTATTTTCCCAAGGGTTACAGGAGAAATTGGACCACAAAAGTTGTTGTCCAGTTTCTCCTGAGTACGCTGATACCCGATGTGTGGGGGTAAACCACTGTTTGGGCACACGTCGGGGCTCAGAAGGGAAGTAGTGACTTTTGAAATGCAGACTTTGATGGAATGGTCTGCGGACATCACGTTGCGTTTGCAGAGCCCCTGGTGTGCCTAAACAGTAGAAACCCCCCACAAGTGACCCCGTTTTGTAAACTAGACCCCCCCAAGGAACTCATCTAGATATGTGGTCAGCACTTTGAACCCCCAAATGCTTCACAGACGTTTACAACGCAGCCGTGAAAATAAAAAATCATTTTTCTTTCCTCAAAAATGATGTTTTAGCAAGCAATTTTTTATTTTCTCAAGGGTAACAGGAGAAATTTGTACCCCAGTAATTGTTGCGCAGTTTGTCCTGAGTATGCTGGTACCCCATATGTGGGGGTATACCACTGTTTGGTCACACGTCGGGGCTCGGAATTGAGGGAGCACCATTTGACTTTTTGAATACAAGATTGGCTGGAATCAATGGTGGCGCCATGTTGCGTTTGGAGACCCCCTGATGTGCCTAAACAGTGGAAACCCCTCAATTCTAACTCCAGCACTAACCCCAACACACCCCTAACTCTAATCCCAACTGTAGCCGTAACCCTAACCACAACCCTAACCCCAACACACCCCTAACCACAACCCTAATTCCAATCCTAAGGCTATGTGCCCACGTTGCGGATTCGTGTGAGATTTTTCAGCACCATTTTTGAAAAATCCGCAGGTAAAAGGCACTGTGTTTTACCTGCGGATTTACCGCGGATTGCCAGTGTTTTTTGTGCGGATTTCACCTGCGGATTCCTATTGAGGAACAGGTGTAAAACGCTGCGGAATCCGCACAAAGAATTGACATGCTGCGGAAAATACAACGCAGCGTTTCCGCGCGGTATTTTCCGCACCATGGGCACAGCGGATTTGGTTTTCCATATGTTTACATGGTACTGGAAACCTGATGGAACACTGCTGCGAATCCGCAGCTGCCAATCCGCTGCGGATCCGCAGCGTTTTCCGCACGGTGTGCACATAGCCTAATTCTAAAGGTATGTGCACACACTGCGGAAAACGCTGCGGATCCGCAGCAGTTTCCCATGAGTTTACAGTTCAATGTAAACCTATGGGAAACAAAAATCGCTGTGCACATGCTGCAGAAAAACTGCACGGAAACGCAGCGGTTTACATTCCGCAGCATGTCACTTCTTTCTGCGGATTCCGCAGCGGTTTTACAACTGCTCCAATAGAAAATCGCAGTTGTAAAACCGCAGTGAAATGCGCAGAAAAACAGCGGTAAATCCACAGCGGTTTAGCACTACGGATTTATGAAATCCGCTGCAGAAAAATCCGCAGAGGACCAGAATACGTGTGCACATTCCTAACCCTACCCCTAACCCTAACCCTAGTTCTAACTCCAACCTTAGTGGGGGAAAAAAAAATTCTTTATTTTATTGTTGTCCCTACCTATGGGGGTGACAAAGGGGGGGGGTCATTTACTGTTTTTTTTTTTTTATTTTGATCACTGTGAGGTTTTATCACAGTGATCAAAATTCACTCTGGAACGAATCTGCCGGCAGGCAGATTCGGCGGGCGCACTGCGTATGCGCCCGCCATTTTGGAAGATGGCGGCGCCCAGGAAAGAAGACGGACGGACCCCGGGAGGCTAGGTAAGTATAAGGGGGGGAGATCAGGGCAAGGGGGGGCGTCGGAGCACGGGGGGAGGGATCGGAGCATGGGGGTGTGGATCGGTGTGCGGGCGGGTGGATCGGTGTGCGGGCGGGTGGATCGCAGTGCGGGGGGGTGGATCGGTGTGCGGGGGGTGGATCGCAGTGCGGGGGGGTGGATCGCAGTGCGAGGGGGTGGATCGGAGTGCAGGGGGGTGGGATTGGAGCACAGGGGGTGGGATTAGAGCACGGGGGAGCGGACAGGAGGACGGGGGAGCGGAGCACAGGACGGAGGGGAGCGGACCACAGATCGGTGGGCTGGGGGGGCGATCAGTGGGGTGGGGGCACATAAGTGTTTCCAGCCATGGCCGATGGTATTGCAGCATCGGCCATGGCTGGATTGTAATATTTCACCAGTTTTTTAGGTGAAATATTACAAATCGCTCTGATTGGCAGTTTCACTTTCAACAGCCAATCAGAGCGATCGTAGCCACGGGGGGGTGAAGCCACCCCCCTGGGCTAAAGTACAACTCCTCCTGTCCCTGCAGATCGGGTGAAATTACAGTTAACACTTTCACCCGGCCTGCAGGAGCGCGATTCCGCCATAACGCATACGCTGCGTCATGGGTCGGAATGGCACCGACTTTCATGACGCAGCGTATGCGTCAAAGGTCGGGAAGGGGTTAATTCGATTACAGCAGCACTCTCGGCCAGAGTCTGGGCAAGCACTACTGTCCAAGCTCCATAGAAACATTAAAGCCCTCATTGCACCCTTGTTTATTTTCATGCTGCTAACTAAAGCAATTTAATAACTTGAGAATACTCCTTTAAGCACTGACTATTAAAACTTCTCCAGATGGCATTGAAGACTCCATTTACAGCAAGCTGCAAGTGAAAAATGTATAGTAGGTGGAGGACTAGAATGACAGTCAGTTCACTTGTTCTCTATTGTATCAACAGCAAGACAAACTATAAATTCTACTAAAGATATTGATGTAAGTGAAGTGTATGCAGATTTTTTCCTAAAATCTGTCATTTACTTATGCTTCTTTTAACGATCTGTATGATGTCTTGTTAGCTGTTAAAATTCACTTAGCCCTATTGAAAAATATTGTTTTATAATCATTTATTATGCTAGGCTCTGTCTAGTGTACTAGCAGTGTAAATAATAGCCTTTGTGCTAGCATTATTCACTGTATGGCACCATATCCCCAGTGCATTTAATAAGCAATCCCTAAGTATTGTGAACATACTTATTGCAAGATAAATAATTGTACATATTTGCAGACATTATGACATATATGAATCTGATTGTGTGTTTGTGTGTATATGTGCAGTGAGGAAAATAAGTATTTTGTACTCTGCCGTTTTTGGAAGTTTTCCCAACTAGAAAGAGTAGAGAGGTATGTAAATTTTTATCGTATTTGATGCAATAAAAAAACAGAAATTAATGTTTGGTGCAACTCTGTAGTTGGGGCTACTTCTCTGTCCCTAAGGCTTCTTTTACACTTGCCGTGTTTTTGCGGCCCGTTTTTTTGGCCTCAATACATTTCTATGGGGCCGCAAAAACTAACCGCAAAAATTTGTCTGAGCACCGTACGCCGTATGGCCATGAGTGCCGTATTTACAGCCGTGAAAAAATATCGACCCTGCTCTATATTTTTTCACGGCTTCCGGTAACTGCCCCCATTGAATATCAGTGGAAACAACGGAAGCTTGTTTTTGTGGTGCACTGTGAATACTGTTTTTGCGGAACGCCGTTTTTTTACAATACTTTTCCCTGGTATTCAAAACCAGCAAAACGGCGCTGCGCCAGATTTTTGCTGCCATATTTTGCGGCAGACCGTGAAAATCTCAACAATACAGCCCGAAAAAACGGGACATAAAAAACACAGCAAGTGTATAAGAAGCCTAACGCTAGGGGAGCCCTAGCTCAACCTTTTCCCCGGATTACTTCTGATGGTGAAGATGCTAAGGTTACATACCTTGCCTTAGCTCCTGAATCCTCAGTCTGTACTCCCCCACCCAGGAAAGAGGGAAGTAATAGTGTACCGTAATACACCAACCAGACCAACAAGGTAATACAAACAGGAATACAGGAAAATGCCAATCATACAAATCTACTCCAGACAAACAAAGGTAAACACTGGGGAGTGGAAGATGGGGTAAAATCAAAGTAGGAGAAGGAGGGGAATTGGTGCACACCCAAAACCTAGCAACTGTCTTCGATAAATCCACCAAATGCCTTCTCAAACAACAATCAGAAACCTCCATCTCCTAACATGTAACATAAGCTAGCCAGGGCCCAGAATATATAGATGGGAGTGGCTAACCGTGAACAACTGAGTGCCTTAATGCAGGAAAGCTTCCAAGAGCTCTCAACTGAGTAGATTAACCCCTGCACTGTTAAAAGAAACCTGCACCTTTTAATATGAAGGTGAAGTGCTTATAAACAGTGCAGGAGTAGGAGCAATCAGACACTGCAGTCTTCTGGCTCTTTTTTGTCGTGGTAAATCCGTGACACCTTAGTTTGCAATTACAGAGGTCAGTCATTTCCTGTACTTCTTGACCAAGTGTGCACACACTGCAGCAGGGATTTTGGCCCAATCCTCCATACAGATCTTCTCCAAATCTTCAAGATTGTGGGGCTGTTGGTGGGCAATATTGAGTTTTAGCTCCCTCCAAAGATTTGTTGAGGCCTGGAGACCATCTATGCCACTCCAGGAACTTGAAATGCTTCTTACAGAGCCACTCCTTAGTTGCCCTAGCTGTGTGTTTTGGTTTGTGGCCATGTTGTAAGCCCCAGTCACGGCCCATCTTCATTGTTTTACTGATGGAAGGAGGTTGTTGTCCAAAATCTTCCAATGCATAACCCCAGTTTTCCTCCCTTCAATACGGTGCTGTCGTCCTGTCCCCTTTTTAGAAAAGCACCTCCAAAGTATGTTGTTTCCCTCATCATCCTTCCTGTTTGGGACAGTGGTCTTGGGGTTGTACTTGTCCTTCTTCTTCTTCCAAACAGTGGAGTTAATAGTAAAAAGTTCAATTTTGGACTCATCTGACGACATGACCTTCTCCCTTGCCTCCTCTGGATAATCCAAATGGTCATTGGTGAACTTCAAATAAGCCTGGACATGCCCTGGCGTGAGCAGGGGGGACCTTGCGTGCCCCGCAGGATTTTAATCCATGACTGAGTAGTGTGTTACTAACGGTAATGTTTCAGACTGTTGTCCCAGTTCTCTTCAGGTCATTAATCAGGTCCTCCTGTGTTATTCTTGGCTGATTCCTGACCTTTCTCAAAATCATCCTTACCTCACAAGGCGAGAGCTTGCATGGAGCTCCAGTCCGAGGAAGATTGACAGTTATTTTGTGTTTCTTCTATTTTCTAATGATGGCACCAACAATTGTTGCCTTTTCACCAAACTGCTTGCCTATTCTGTAGCCCACCTAGCCTTGTGCAGGTCTACCATTTCATCTCTGGTGTCCTTAGACAGCACTTTGATTTTGGCCATTGTGGAGAGGTTGGAGTGTCATTGAGTGCGTGGACAAGTGTTTATTATACAAGTAAGGAGTTCAAACAGGTGCAATTAACACAGGTAATGAGTACCGAGTAGGAAGGCTTCTTAAAGAAAAACATGTTTGTGAGAGCCAGAATTCTTGTTGATTCGTAAGTGATCAAATTCTTATTTCATGCAATAAAATGCAATTTAACTATTTAAAAATCATACAGTGTGATTTTCTAGGATTTTTAGATTCTGTCTCTTACAGCTGAAATATGCCTATGATAAAAGTTGCAAAGCTTTCCATTCTTTGTAGGAGGGAAAACTTGCAAAATCAGCAGTGTATCAAATACTTATTTCCCCCATTGTGTGTATATATATATCTTACCCGTCGAAGGTTTGGACAAACCTGTTTATGCAGCTATTTTCCTTGTTCTTTTTGGAATGTGCACATTGTAGCTTCAGACTGAAGGCAGCAAAACCAGAAAAAAAACACATTGGGAAACAAGGCATCAAAGAAATAAGTAAAACAAACCAGCATAAGCTAAATCTTAGATTCCTCAAAGTATGTCTCTTTTATTTTTATGGAATCTTTAGACAACCTCCGCATTCTCTCAAACAGCTTCATCAGATAGTTACCAGGAATGGCTTTTCAACAGTCTTGAAGAAGTTCACTGGTGCTGAACATTTATTACTGCTTTTCCTTCGCTCTGCAGTTCAACTCATTCCAAACCATCTCAATTGGTTTGAGGAGGGTATGTACCCTGTTGCTTGACATATGTGTCTTTGCTCTCTTTTTCCATACATTTGAATCTACAATGTTCACACACTCCAATGAGTCCAAGGAAGGGTAACCATTCTATTGTTTGTGTGTGTATGTATGTGTATATCTCAAGAGTGTGCACCCCTGACATTTTTGAAGATTATTTCAATATCCCTTTTCATGATACTACACTGAAGATATGACACCTTGATACAATGTAGTCAGCGCACAGCTTATATAACAGTTTAACTTTTGTGAGCCTCTAAATAACTCAGAACACAGTCATTAATGTCTGGAAACAAAAGTGAGCACACCTCTAAGTGAAAATGGCCAAATTGTGCCGTTTTCCATCCCCTGCTTAATGTGACTCATTAGTGTTACAAGGTCTCAGATGTTAATGGGGAGCAGGTGGGTTAAGTTTGGAGTTATCACTCACACACTCTTATATCGCTCATTGGAAGTACAAAATGGCACCTCATGGCAAAGAACTGTCAGAGGATCTGAAAAAAAGAAAACAATTAAGAAAGATTGCCTAGGCTATATGAAGATTGCCAACACCCTGAAACTGAGCTGCAACACAATGGCCAAGACCATGTAGCTTTTAACAAGACAGGTTCCACTCAGAAAAGGCATTGCCATGGTCGACCAAATACGTTAAGTGCACGTGCTCCGCGTCATATACAGAGGTTGTCTTCTCAAAATAGACATATGAGTGCTGCCAGCATTAATGCAGAGGCTAAAAGGGTGGAGAGTGAGCTTGTTAATACTTAGACCATTCACCGCACACTGCATAAAATTGGTCTGCATGGTTATCATTCCAGAAGGAAGCCTCTTCTAAAGATGATGGACAAGAAAAACCGCAAACAGGTTTCTGAAGACAAGCAGGCTAAGGACATGGATTACTCATACCTCCCAACCATCCCAGATACAAAGTCTCAAACAGAGTCTCAAAATCGGGACTGTCCCGCTGTCCTGGCCGGGATCTTCTTTTCCCGCACTGTATTAGTGAGAAGCAGGGGACACAGTGAGGGCATGTATGAGAAAACAGTATGGGGGAATGGGGGCATGTATGAGAAAACAGTATAGGGGAATGGGGTCAAGTACGAGAATACAGTATGGGTGAATGGGCATCTATGAGGAAACAGTATGGAGGATGGGTGCAAAAACTGGTGATTGGGGAGGAGTGCAGACAGTATGGGGAGCGAACGGGGAATACATGTGGACACAGTATGAGTAGTGATGTGAAAAATGTATGTGGACAGAGTATGAGGAGTGAGGGTGATGGAATGTGTGCAGACACAGTATGGGGAGTCAGGGTTATGTGTGAGCAGGCAGTATAGAAAGTGAGGTCGTAAATATATGAGGAGACAGTATGGTGAACGGGGGGATGTGAGAGAAGACCGTATGAGGAGAGAGGGGAATAGTGTGAGGAGACGGTATGGGGAGAAAGTGAGTGGGCAGAGAATAGAAACTGAGTAGTGGGGGCATAGCATGTACTTTAATCCATTACTTGTAAATACATTTATTTTTTCTGTTTATAATTATTGTTTATGAAACAGTGTGATCAGCAGTGCTAAATGGGTGTGGTTGGGGCATGGATATGGGTGTGGCATGAAATTTGCACTACGCGCGCCACAGCCTTTGTCCCTCTTTCTCTTCTTCAAAAGTTGAGAGGTATGGGATTACTGCAACCATACGTATTCTGTGGTCTGATGAAAAGAACATAAACTTTTTGTGTTCAGATGGTGTGAAGCGCATGTAGTGACAGCCATGTTTGGATTACAAAACAAGTGTATCTTACCTACAGTCAAGCATGTTGTTGAGAATGTCAAAATTTGGGCCTGCATGAGTGCTGCCGGCTGTGGGGAGCTACAGTTCATTGAGGGAAACATGAATGCCGACATGTACCGGGACATATCGAAGCAGATCATGGTCACCTTCCCTTCGGAAACTGGGCCCTTCAGTGAACAAACTGACTTCTGATATATATTCAATTATTTCACATTTTGACTGATTAGTTCAGGCCACCTGACTGCAATATATTACTCTTGTTACCAAGGTTTCATGCATAGTTGAGTTTCTTGGCCTTTTCTTCATGTCAGACATGGTTTTTGCTGCAATCCTTCTATGAAGTATACTTCTGGCCAAACTTCTCTGATCAGTAGATGGTTGTAGCTGGGTCCCACTGTTTGCTGCCAGCTCTGAGCTAATAGCACTGCTGGTCATCTTCCAGTTTCAAAGAAAAGTAAGCACCTTGCTCAATCATGGCTTCTACAGTCCACATTGTTCTATACGCTATCGAATAATGGCAATCTCAAGTTGCCTAAGGGGTCTAAAATGTAAAGTAAAAATAATTTTAAAAAGTTTAAAATAATATTAAGAAAGTGAAAAATATAAAAATTAGAATTATGCTTCTTTATCCCCATTTAAAATAGTAAAAAAATAAACATTTGCTCTTGTGATGACCCAAATAGTTAAATCAATTAAAATCTAAAATATTTAAACCAATAAAATGTATCAAATAGTTAAAAGAAAAAATCAAAACATCAGAATTGTGTTTTTTTCACTGTTCTTCGCATGCATACATCAAGTATTTGGTCAGTATTTTACCTCAGTGTTTGTAATCCAAAACCAGGAGAGGAACAATCAGAGGAACAGTATAATAGAGACACGTCATCACTTCGGTATTTTTCACCCACTCCTGGTTTTGGTTTACAAATACTGATGTAAAAAACTCACCAAATACTCACCCTGTGCACGCGGCTTAAAAATACAATAAAGAGCGATAGAGACGTATGTATGCTGAAATGGTATCAATAAAATCATCAGCACAGCATGCAAAAAAACCAAATCATCAAACCGCTTCCTGCATGGAAAAATAAAAAAGTTAAGGCTCTCAGAAATGACAGCAGAAACATCTTGAAAAAAAATGAGTAAAAAATAAGGATCGTTTTTACCACTAAAATAGCAAGTTTGGAATCACGGTAATCATATTAAACTAAAAAAATCTTGTTGACAGGTCAGTTTTGCTGCGCAATGAATGACTTAAAAACAAACTTGGATGTTTTCTGTTTTCCATTACATTGCATTGTAAAATGAATGAGATCAACCTACATCATGTCCTGCAAAAAAACAAGCGCTCATGGCTATATCAACAAACAAAAAAGTTATGGCTCTTGGAATAAGGGGAGGAAAAAATAAAGTTGCAAAAATGAAAAATACCTGGGTCGTTAAGGGGTTAATGTGAATGATGATCTGTGTACAGCACTGTGTAATGTTATACTCAAAGAAAATGCAAATAATGTTTTTTTTTATGCCAGCTACTGTATGCGATCTGTTCTAGAACTCTTTGTGATAAATACAGATCAAAGGTCAGGTTGTGAGACCTCTTTTATTGCTCAGCCATTTTCTTAAATGCAGAGGCTATGTACACTTTTGCAAATATTTTCTATTTCTTCAGTATATATACCAAATAAATATGAAGATACCTTTCAAACAACGTTTGATTAACGCTAGTGATGAGCGAGTGTACTCATTGCTCGGGTTTTCCTGAGCACGCTCGGGTGATCTCCGAGTATTTATGACTGCTCGGAGATTAAGTTTTCATCCCGGTAGCTGGATGATTTACAGCTACTAGCCTGCTTGATTACATGTGGGGATTCCCTAGCAACCAGGCAACCCCCACATGTACTCAACCTGGCTAGTAGCTGTAACTCATTCAGCTGCCGGGATGAAAACTTAATCTCCGAGCAGTCATAAATACTCGGAGGTCACCCGAGCAACGAGTACACTCGCTCATCACTAATTAACACCTTAAGGATCAGGGGTATTTCCATGTTTGCATTTACATCTTTTGCTCCCTTTCTTGGCCATCACTTTTTTAGACTTATGGCCATGTGAGCACTTGTTTTCTGCGGGACGAGTTGTACTTTTGAATGGCACCAGTTATTTTACCATATCGTTTACTGGAAAGCAGTAAAAAAAATTCCAAATGGATTGAAATTGCAAAAAAGTGCAATTTTAAATTTTTTTTACCATGTTCACTAAATGCTAAAACTAACCTGTGAATATTATTATGCAGGTCGAGTTCACAGATACCAAACATGTCTAGGTTCTTTTTTATTTAAGTGGTGAAAAAAAAATTCCAAAGTTTGTAAAAAAAAAAAAAGTTGCCATTTTCCGAGACCCATAGTGTTTCCATTTTTTGGGATCTGGGGCCAAGTGGGAGCTTAGTTTTTGCACATCAATCTGGTGTTTTTATTTAAACCATATTGGTGTGTATATGATCTTTTGATCGCCCGTTACTGCATTTTATTTCAGTGTTGCAGTGACCAAGAAAAATGTAATTCTGTCATTTCGATTTTTTTCTCGTTACGCCATTTACCAATTGGATTAATTCTTTTTATATATTGAGAGATCGAGCGATTCTGCACACGGCAATATCAAATGTGTGTATATTTGATTTTTTTATGGTTTTATTTTGAATGGAGCGAATGAGGGTGATTTGAACTTTATATATTTTTTTCATATTTTTTAAAAACATTTTTTTACTTGCTTCAATAGTCTCCATGGGAGACTTGAAGCTGCGATTATCCATTCACTTGTACACATATAGCTGCAGCCCTGCTACATGTAGCAGTATTGCTCACTTGCTATGAGCGCCGACCGCTGGGCCGTCTCCTGCTGACCCCAGGTTGTCATGCCAACCCATCGGTGACCCCGGGTTGTCATGCCAACCAATCGGGGACCCGAGGTCATGTGACACAAGCACCAAGTGCAGGAGGCAATGACGCGCTTCCTGCGCATGCATGTTAAATGCCGCTGTCTGAATATGATGGTGGCATTTAACATGTTAACAGCCGTGGGTAGATCAGCTGTCATGTGCCGGAAAAGGTGCGGGCTCATCACCAGAGCCCACACCAAACAGGGGGGCGTCCAATTTTGGATATATCCGTCATTGGACGTTGAAGGGTTGAAAGACTCTGTAATTAGCACTATTGCTATGCAGCACTAGAGTCAAGAGTTAAAATCCCACCAATTGCAAGATTTGCATGGAGTTCGTATGTTCTCCCTTTTTTTCTTGTATTCTTTCTGGTACTTCAGTTTCCTCCCACACTCCAAAGACATACTGATAGGGAATCTCGATGCTGAACCTCAATGGGAAAGTGAGTGGTAACATTGTAGAAGGAAACATAATAAATTCAAAATATCGTATCATGTCTGCAGCACCTCTAGAGCTTTTTTAAAGGGAATTTGTTACCAGATTTTTGCTTTTTCATCTGAGAGCAATATAATGGAGGAGTAAAGACTCTGATTCTAGTGATGTGTCACTAACTCGGCTGCTTGCTACTATTTTTTTTTGTTATAAAATCACTGTTGTATCTGCTGCAGATGTGTCTGGGAGGCAGTCACTGACCAGCTCGGTCATCCAGTCTAGTACAGAGGCGTGCTGAGCTGTCAGTGTGTTGATTGAGAGCTAGACTATCCAGCCTGTGACTGGGAGGCATCTCCTGTCTCCAAGTGTTCACTATTCCTTATGATTGCCAGGCTACTTAACCGAGCTGCTTCTCCCAGACCTCTGCCAGACATACATTCATCTAGTAGGTTTGTGCTCCCTTTTCCTTTACTTCTGTATGCTTGATCATTTGCTGCCTGACTTTGTTCTGACCATCTGACTGTTTAACCCATTCTGCTGTGATCTGTTATCCTCCTGGTATTCTGACCTCGGAACATTACCTGATCACGCTTCTGTTCCTTCTGTTTGACTTACTCTCCTGGCTTTTGACCTTGGACTCTTTGACCATTCTGACTCACAGCTTGGCCGTGAGAAGTAACTAGCATCAAAAGATGTAGCAGTTCTGAAAATACTGAGCCCGCAATACTGATTGTTAAGCACAACACAGAGAGGAGTATATTTGGCCCCTAAAAGATAAATTTAATTTGTATACAATTAAAAAGATAGTCATTAGAATGTTTTAACATAAAAACAGAGGCTTCTGCCCAAGACACATGCACTCAGTGGGTAATAGTTCATGAGGATATGGTTAATTAAAGTCCCTATGATTAGTCTAACATCCTGTTTGCATCCTTCCATCAAAGTGTAAGTTCATATATGGTGAGTAAATGGGAAGATTAAACTTACATGGACTAGACCACCGCTGTGTGTGTGCTATCTCCACCGCCCCAACGCACGTTTCGATGTAATCTTCAGGAGTCGAGTGAACGAATTCTGGCATCAGAGGCATGCACTGCATGACTGGAAGCTAATCTTCTGAACTTCCGGACATGCGCACTGAAGCCGGGAAGCTTACATCTGGCTCCAGGGACACACTCTTTATACCTTGTGTTCACTCGATAATGTTATACAGGCAGGGAATTTGTTCATACATAGGTGAATGCTGCTGGGTTGAGGGCAAGGAGGACCTTACGGGTTCCCTTTAATCAGGGCAAGCCACACATGCATCGCCTAATTAAAATGCAATTTATTATTACAGTTGACTTTATTCCTTGAATGTGTGTTGTTCACTTTCGTCTGCCCACTCTTATTATTTGTAGGTCATGAAGAAAAGGCAAAGGAGAAGTGTCTATACTTAATAGCAATCTGTCACCAGATTTTTTCCAACTAATCTGAGAGCAATAAGATGTAGACACGGAGACCAGCAACTTGCTGGACTCTTTATAGAATCACTGTTTTATCTGCATGAGATTTAATATAGAGCAGGAAAAACGTGGGATAACCGTGCTGCTTTTAATCAGATGTATGCCCCAAACAGCATGGAGATAGTAAAATCTTTAACTTTTTTGTATAAAAAAAAAGTTTACATTAGTATTCAAACCATTTACACACCACTGCCTTTTGTCATTGGAATTTGATTACCGTATTGTTAGCATCCTTTTTCACAGGTTTTCTTTCTGTCTTGATCATATATGACTTTGTAGTTGTGCCTTTAACACCCACTTACTTGGTATTCATTTAACTCGCAATATATTTGCTATGTAATGCGGGAACCTCACAATCTATTATCATGCAAAATACATTATATAATGTACAAATCTGACCCCCACAGCTCAACACCCGCGAGACCAAATAATAAAAAGTACTCATTGTAAAATATGGTAATAGATGAATATCTGACGGAATGGATATGATTGTGTTTTGCTTAATGAACTTCCAATTTAATGCAGAAATCTCAGTGGTCCTATTGTTAAATATAAAAGGTAGGGGAAAAACAGACATGCAAATGAGCCCGCCGCGCAGAAAGAATTGAAACAATACTGGCAGTTTCTTTATTGTGTCCATTAATTAATGCCATATTACTCAGCTTCTCTGGGAAACAAGTAGAAAAGTAATTAAGATGATACATGAGGTAAGTAGTTTAGACATCAAAATGTAAAATATGTAATAATTATATTGTTAGATTGGGGTATAAGTTGTTTGTGATGGTGATAATTAATCTTTTCCGGTGTAGTACTGCATATTATTCAACCAGCTGGACTACCCTTCCAAGTAAATGGGACTAAGACACCCATTAATGTCTGTTAGCACCAGATAGAAAAGAGCAGCTTTTATACAAAGGCCCCATAATCACATTGCATTCAGGTGATAACACCTAGGCTAGCTGTGGCAAGTCGACTCATTAGTTTTCTGGAACGTTTAATTTCCATACCCCAAATTCTGCATTTATTAAATAATATATGTACTCCGTTTTGCTTTCTTTTGACTTTTCTGGTCAAAAGAAAATTCTGGTTTATTTTATTCTTTCCTGTTTAATTTAAATTAGAATCTTTACTTACAACTTCATTATAATTATATTTAGAAGTTTGGTTTATATTTTATTTCCAACAAATTACCATAGAGAATTGCAAAAATAATTTTACTCCCACCGGCTTTGCACTATGGAGAGGGAAAATAAAGAATAAAATAAAATCTCATGTATAAGCAGTTAAAGCAGATGCCCAGCCAGATATCTGTTGAAATGTGTTTAAAATATTAATTTAAAAAAAAAGTTCTAAAACTTTATCAAAGCGATAAAACAAATTTGCTTATGATATCAGCCTTGGTGTCCTGATTTTTCATTACAGGTCCACAGCATTTTTCAAGTTTATTCCACCCCCTGTCAAGACTTGACTTGATAAAGGAGACTGGCTGATTGACTTCGTACACTAGCGTCAGCCACCTTTTCCATCACATTTGATGCAAAAACAGAGAAGGTGGCTCTCAACTATTGAAATGAGCATGCCAGTCTGCCCCCTGCAATCAGATCACTTGTTATGTTCTGACAAGGAATGAGTGCCAAGATCCCTGAATTTAATAATTTGCCATAACTGAAAGAACCTTTATATTTAACTTTACTCCTATAAAATTTATCATATTGCAAATCAGAGTTTGCATGACATGTCCATTGAGATTCTCCTTTGGCTAGCCAGTACCTTCAAGTAGAACCTATAATTAGGTAGCTCTGTTATTGGATATTTGCAGGAATGCTTTTAAGAGCAACATATGCAACAAATAGTTGTCCGAAAAATAATTATCTCTGCCAAGCTCTCCTGAGTTCTCTGAGAAAGCCACTGCCTGACTCCTCAGGCGCCGGCCTTTCTCAACGTAATGGTAAAGCTGAAAATGGACATTCTAGATACTTTAATGTTGTTGGGAAGTCTTGACGTTTCCTTACACATTAGACTGTTGAAGGAGCGTGCCAATATCAATTTTGGAGACACATAAAAGTAATGTATATTTGGGAAGAGAACCCCAACATGGGGTGACTGCCAGACAAGTGCGCAGGACACCTGCCTATACCAGCTGTAGAAATAGTTTTCAGCTTGGTGCTGTTTTTGTTTTTCATACCCGTATATCAGCTTTTGACTCTTTATCAGTTGGAGTAAAGGAATTGAATGGCTTTTTTTTTTCTTAGTTGGTTATTTTAGTGGCATATATGCTTTATAACTATGCTTTATAGAAAAAAAATTAAAGCTTTTTGGTACAGAGCTTTTCACATAAAGTTTTAACATTTTTTTCATTGTTACCTGATGTTTATGATTTGTGAAATATGAATAATCTTTGTTAACGCTGACAGATAATCCAGTAAAAATAATAAGTTCTGAGTGAGTCTTCTGGAAAGCTGTCTAGTGATCTAGTTTAACCAAACTAAAAGGAAGGTCTCTTTTGAGGTTGTTGTTTTTTTTTTAGCAATTCTATTGGTCAGTTCCTTTATATGCACTTCTAAACATTGAAATTGCAACACCAAGAAGGTTAAGTTGTTAGCCTATGCAAATCGAGGAATGCAGCAGGTGATCTAATCTGTGGCATGTAGAAGAGGCATAAAAGCTAGCATGAAAGCAGTTTTTTTTGCCACAAGATAGTTTAAAAATTGGATCCAGTCTTGAGGGAAGATTGTGTGACAGTTATTCCCACTTGTCACAAACCGAAAGGGAGAGAGTCATTAATGGGTTGTCTCACAAACTTATTTTCATTCCAAAATCTATTGATTAAAATGTACTTTGTTCATGGGACAAGCCTTTTAAACTGAAAGAGCTTGGTTTATCACACCGTCAGTGCGCTATGCGTGTAGAATGAAATGTCAGCAATGTTCATTGTTGCTTGTCCCAGTGGTTGGAAGAACATCCACAAACTAAATTGACAGCAAAAGGCATACAAAGACTAACCTTTGCACGAAGTATCTTCAGGTTAGAAGAATGACATGTAGTAGTTAGTTTTGTACTGCAAGTGAAATTGGACATCACAAAACCAAACCTAAGGTGTCAAAAATGGTCTACACTATCCATTAGAAGGCATTTTCACAGCATTGGATTGAGTCAGATATCCAGCTGCAAGTGTTCCATCGATGTCACACCACCATTCTCAACAGCTGTAATGGTGCAGAGAAAGATGGCACTGGGTATTGGAAGAGAGGTCTGACTTCTGCAGCGATAAGTCCCACTTTTTTTCATGCCAGTCTTGGTGAGGGGACACTCAATTTTCCAGCTCAAAAATACCTCACATTTTCTAATACTATACCATCAAAAGTTTATCAACATGTAAGGCAAAAATTTAACTATGAATACAAGACTTGGCTGCACATTTTCACCAAATCAGCATGATCAGTCTATTGTACAAATTTTGCAGATTTTGTCATTAAAAGATCTGCATATTCTGGTCTCAACATTATTCACTGTTTTTATAAATATCCAGTTTCCTCCCAGTTCTGTGTACCCCATTATCTAAGCTGATCATACTGTGCTATAATTGTACAAAAAAACCCTTTTCTATCCATTTCATACTTTTCAGAGGAAATGCTGCCTTTCTTACATGTGATAAGTTTCACAAAGAAAAAGCCTTGATATACAGAATGTATAATTTACTTGACATCATCTTTTTCTCATTCCGATTTTAACAGTTTAGATTGATCTAATCATCCAGTGGATATTATGGCTTGAAAAATACACTTTTCATACTGAAGCGTGGGGTGATGTGCTGTAAATTACATGCTGGATGATTCAGTGTTTTGTAATGACAGTGGTTGAAATGTCTTGGAGTAGACAATAGAAAAAATTGAAAGGAAGTTTTGTAAACTAAATCCTTTTTGGATGAGTCTTGAAAAAAGTATCAAATATTAGACTGTTCAGTAGTGATGAGCGAACGTGCTTGGATAAGGTGTTATCCGAGCATGCATGTGTGTTAACCAAGTGTCTTTGGCGTGCTTAAATAATATCGACAAGCCGGAAGACATGCCACAACACATGCAGGGATTTGCCTGTTTGTTAGCCGCGAGACATGCAGGTGCGGAGACTTGAACATATTAATTGATCATGCCCAAAACACACGAGCATACATGGATAACGCCTTATCCGAGCACAGCACTTTTCACTATTGTTCAGGGCTTGGGGGCTAGCTTTGCCTTAATGATAAATTATGTTATTTGTCCTATGAATTCTTTAGTTAAAAAAAAAGAATAAAATCCATTTTTTTTCAATAAACAAAAGTAAACACACAAAAAAACAAATACAGGAAATTTAAGAACTTTCCATCTGGCACTGATACTGCATTTATGACAAACAACTAAATATACAGTACAGGAATAAGGATGTATGACACCAACACATTTATTCTGCCCATAGTTTTAACTCTTTGTCATTTAATAAGAGTTAGAAGCATCAGACTCCAATTACTGTAGAAAAGATCTGGGTTGCCTCTAGATAGGAATCTTACATTTTATTAGTGTAGATAATAACTTTATCCAATGGGATAACGGAAGGCGGTTAGGCGGTTTTCAGTTTAGTAACAGAGAATTTCTGGCATACAGCACTAGTAGCTTCATTAATTTCTTGGCGTATTTACTGAGCAATAGTTTCTCAACAATTCCCATCCAGCTTATTACAGGGGTGCAAAGCCTTGGAAAACTGAGATGGTGGTAATATACCTGTGAACTTCACCTCAGAAGTTTTGTATATAATGACACAAACACTCCACTTGTTTGCATTATTTTCTCGTAGTTTAACCCCTTAGTGACAGAGCCAATTTGGTACTTAATGACCGAGCCAATTTTTACAATTCTGACCACTGTCACTTTAAGGTTATAACTCTGGAACGTTTTAATGGATCTCGCTGATTCTGAGATTTTTTTTCATGACATATTGTACTTCATGTTAGTGGTAACATTTCTTCGATATTGCTATTTAAGAAAAAACGGAAATATGGCGAACATTTTTAAAATTTTGCAATTTTCAAACTTTGAATTTTAATAATAATAATAATCTTTATTTTTATATAGCGCTAACATATTCCGCAGCGCTTTGCAGTTTGCACACATTATCATCACTGTCCCCGATGGGGCTCACAATCTAAATTCCCTATCAGTATGTCTTTGGAATGTGGGAGGAAACCGGAGTGCCCGGAGGAAACCCACGCAAACATGGAGAGAACATACAAACTCCTTGCAGATGTTGTCCTTGGTGGGGTTTGAACCCAGGACCCCAGCGCTGCAAGGCTGCAGTGCTAACCACTGCACCACCGTGCCGCCCAGCCCTTAAATCAGAGAGATATGTCACACACAATAGTTAATAAATGACATATCTCACATGTTTACTTTACATCAGCACAATTTTGGAAACAAAATGTTTTTTTGTTAGGAAGTTATAAGGGTTAAAAGTTGACCAGCAATTTCTCATTTTTACAACAAAATTTACAAAACCATTTTTTTAAGGGACCACCTCACATTTAAAGTCACTTTGAGGGGTGTACATGACAGAAAATACCCAAACTTGACACCATTCTAAAAATTACACCCCACAAGGTGCTCAAAAGCACATTCAAGAAGTTTATTAACCCTTGGCGTGCTTCACAGCAACTGAAACAAAGTGGAAGGAAAAAATGAACATTTAACTTTTTTTTGCAAACATTTTACTTCAGAACCAATTTTTTTTTTATTTTCACAAGTGTAAAAAGAGAAAATGAACCACAAAAGTTGTTGTGCAATTTCTCCTGAATACGCTGATACCCCATATGTGGGGGTAAACCAATGTTTGGGCGCACGGCAGGGCTTGGAACAGAAAGAGCGCCGTTTGACTTTTTCAATGCAGAATTGGCTGGAATTGAGATCGGACGCCATGTCGCGTTTGAAGAGCCCCTGATGTGGCTAAACAGAGAAAACCCCCAAGTGCTTCACAGAAGTTTATAAGGTAGAGCTGTGAAAATAAAAAAAATCACAATTAATGGCGCTGTGGTTTAAGCACCCTTAACTGCCGCCGTTAAAAGGCATGGAGTAATTTTGATACTGACTTTGACACTGAATTCCAGGTAACACCTTTTTCTATTCTGACTAACCAGCTACCAAGAAAGCGACATGGACCTGATGGGTTTTTAGCTTTGGGCTTTATAGATTTTCAAATACTTTATGGAAGGGACTCCCTTTTAGATGCTCATGCTCAGATATGGTCTATGCAATTTTAGGTTCAAAAAACATTTCCACATATTAGGCAAATTATTTTTGATTTGCTGCTACGATTTGTAGGACATTCCAAACAGTGTGTGCTTCTTGAAACTGAAAAGTCATCTACTTCCATTAGTAAGATTTAGGAGACCAGTAATGGCACATCTACAGCCTGCAGTATGGCATGCAGCACATGAGGGGGACCGTATAAAAAAGGAAAATAATGCTTGTCTACAGTAATGTGTATGTGTATCAGCTCCACTGTACACCGTGTCTTACCAATGGAAGGTCAGAGAGAAAATAACTATTATACTGCAGTGGAAAATTGAACTGGCCTGCGTCATGCATTCTGCTCTGATGCTTGTTGTCTTTGGGTTTTAGTTGTTCTTTAAGTGGCTTTCTAAGCCGCCCACTAGGCAAGGATTTATATAAGCTGTAAAATTAATTTATTCTAGTAAATGCAGATCTGTGGGATTTATAGCCATCTACACAGTACTAATGTCTCTGAAAACAAAAAGAATGTTGTACAGAACCCGAGTTCTAAATCTGTTACATAGAAAAGATAAAGGACCAATAAGTTCATGCTGTTAATTCTAGATGTATTGTAATGGTCCAGCGGAAGACAAGGAAAAGCCACAGGGAACCATTTGCACAGTTTCTTCAGTAAGAAAAGAACTGTGCCAATTCCTTTCATGGGAATCTAATTCATTAACTTGGTACTATTAATGTGTTTATGGCCTCAAGGTGAATCCACTATATGTAAGAGAATCGCATAACTTCCCGTCCGGTGTCAACAACCTTATTGTAAAAATACCTATATTCTGCTGAAGACAAGACATCCAATGGGAATTAGAAATTAAAGGGGGTTTTCCAGCTAGCAAATTTAGTTACCTGTGCTTTAATAATTAAGTTATGCAACCTACTATTACACGTTACCTTGGAAAAGTGCCTAAAGCTGCAAGCAGATAAGTTGAG
Source organism: Ranitomeya imitator (assembly GCF_032444005.1). Classification (NCBI taxonomy): domain Eukaryota; kingdom Metazoa; phylum Chordata; class Amphibia; order Anura; family Dendrobatidae; genus Ranitomeya; species Ranitomeya imitator. Next base: position 343,173,523 of record NC_091285.1, on the reverse strand, counting down.
CATCAGTCTCCATCCATCATCCAGACTATAAAAGAGGTTGTTCTTGAATAATGGAAAAAGATAGATGTTGCATTATGTTTCCAAGATATTCATTGCATGCCTAAAAGACTTGAAGGGGTTGTCCGACCAAAAAATCCTGTTGTTTTTTTTTTGTTTTTTTTAAACTAATCTGTGCTTAACACTTCTATACATTTTGTTTTTTGTTTCTTTCGTTCTCCTGAATTTCACTTCATTCCCTGCATCCACCTCTTGTTCTACCAAACTTGACAGCTTCCTGTGCTGTATTATCTAACCTCACAGTCAGAGCTGGCACCGCCCTGCCTCCGTGTTCAGCCCCACCCTCTGCGCACTCATTGGCTGTTAGTATCTGCCCCTGCGCCAACCTCTGTCATCACTCCAGTATTGAAAATAACAGAGCAATGTCCTCATCTGTGGAAAGCAGCACAATCCCTCGCTCCACAGCACATCTACAATGGTGGTAGTCTCACATGTCTCCACATCACCCCTGACATGCTTACTGTGAAGTGATCTATTGTGATGTGTGTGCAAGAGTGTAAGTGTGTGTATATTTACATACTGTATATACCATATAATACACCTCAGCTGCTGCAGAACTTCAGTGTATAGTGGTACATGGATGGATGGATGTGTGTGGGTGGAGGGATGCATGCACACAGCACAATATACTCACCTATGTATAATGCTTTTTTTCCTGATTTGTCCAATCAGCTGAGTCATTCCCCTGCTGCATGCACACATTCACACTGGAGAAGGGGGAGGGTCTGGCAGAGATTGGGGGCGGTGTCTGTGTGACATCACCGACTAGTCTCCGCCAGACAGGAATATGCAAGTCAGAGAGTCAGCTGCTTCTCCACAATCAGGAGAGAGCTGCTCACATGACTAGGTGTGATATATAACACGTTGTCACCAGTCTGCAGCCTAGGTACATACACAAGTTGTAGATAAAGCCCGGACAACCCCTTTAATGCTATCCCTAATAATCATGGCGGTTATACAAAATACTAGGTGTTCTAGTTTTGATGTGACATATTCTTTTTTGAATCAACTAATTTGAGTAAAACTGTAGATTTCGTAATCAAAGTTATATCATTAGCCTTACTTTCATGTTTTGGGTTAAAAAAAATTTCTATGAAACCCAGTCCAAATTTTGGAAACTGTTCTGTGAGATCTTGATAAAAATCTTGCATTTCAAACGGGGCGTACTCATTTAAATGAAATACCCCTTAGACATTTGACGAGAGAGCCTGATATACAATATGTCAATGTTCACATATAGGACGTTGTTACGACTAAGGCTGGCAACAGACAAGCAAATCAAAAAATCATCTGATTTTCATCCAGAAAATCGACAGTGTGTGAATTTAATGTCCGTGCGTGATTCGTATTTATTCAGCAATGTTTTAAAATGTACATGATCAATACAGTTTCCTAGGTTAGTGACAATGTATCCATAAAAATCAGATGTTATATGGATGATCCACACGGGAACCCATCTTTTTTGGACAGCCATAGACTTGTACTGGTGAGTCTTATCAGACATATGGAAGAAACTTGTACATGTTGTGATTTTTATTTTCTTTTTTCACCCAGTCCCTGTCTCATCTGAACAGTCCTATTGATTAACATTGGTCAGATCAGTGTGGTGCCCCATTTTTATTCGGACATCACACATATAATGCTTCCGCCTGAAGGAGCCCTTAGGAACAGATTTTGCTCTACAGATCTAAAATATTCTCAGCGTGATCTTTATTGCTCTGGATCTACACAGAAAAGCTGTGAATAAACTCCAATACATTTCAGAGTAGCTCATCAGCATGTGGATTTGCTATAATGGCAGGACCATGACCGAAATTGGTTTCAGATTTCTGCCTTTAGCACAATGCATTTCTTGTTCTATACCTCGAAGTACAGTATATCATTTCCTTATGCTTATTTAGTGTTAGTTTATTCCTCAGCGCTTTGCACAGACTGTCCTCATACACATTTGTCCTTGTTTCAGTGAGACTGACAAAGTCCCTATCATTTACAAACAAGGGTCATTATCATTAGAAACCAATTAAGAGGGTTATCCAGTCTAAACTGATCAGTCTGCAGTCACTCTGTGTGACTGCAGACTCGTGAATCCCCCCAATGCACACACTGTGCCCAGCAACAAATTGCCAGTATCTGAGCCAGGACCATAAGGTATTTATGCGTTAAACATTTTCCTGGTCAGCACCGCTTCCATACACTTGTATAACCAACACTAAAGGACCTGGCTGCATCTCGCATAAAAAATGGAAAAAAAAGTTAAAAAAAGGATGAATAATGTGTAAGATAAACCTGGGCTATTGGTCGATATTTTGTCCAAGGTATGCAAGCTCGCGACCCGTGTCTATGGTGCCTCACACTTCCGAGTCCTAACACTAAAATTAAAAATGCCTAAGATAGAACAAAACGAAAAAACATCACAGAGACCAGATACAGCCTTACCAACACTTGGTGAGATTACCAATGTAATCAACGACCCCCTGGAAGAAGCTACGTTGCGAAACGCGCGTCGGAGTTATCCTCACGGCGATCCTCCTGTCAGCAGGTAACAGCATGAGGCCACTGCCTCTCTAACAATCTCCCGATGTCCCCTATATGAATATATATATATATATATATATATATATATATATATATATATATACATACATTTAAACCTAGTTTAATGAATGCACTGGCACTTTATTAGGATTTATTACGCTATGGTATAGCTATGATGGTTAGCACATTGTGCGATACTTTATATATCCTTTATTTACTTAGGGGTCACTTACACACATATCCTTGCGGTTTACATAATTATACTTTATTGGCAGCTTCGTGCTTACTCTGTGGAAATTTTCCGTTATAATCCAGAGCCTGCTTCATATTGGTTGCATTAATTTTCTTTTTTGCGTATATTTGTTCTCACAACTCTATTTATTATATGGATTGCTTTGAGTTCACTCTGCCTTGTTTCAATTCCCCTTCTTTTGTATAATTATATGAATAATTCTTTGTCTTTTAATCTGTTATGAATAAAATATCTTACATTTTACTTTTGGGTTTGCAGCTCCCTTGTTCGGTCAATGTACTAGCAACATGCAGCAGACCCCCATGATAAAGGTGGGGGCAGCACAAGTGCAAAGTAATGATGCAAACAGCCCCTCACAGACCTACCAATTCATGGAGATGGAGACTGTGTACTAATAAACAAGCACCCAGATGGAGCTTGCATAGGCCACCAGTCACACAGATGGGTGTGATGCACAGTGTCTGGCTTACAACCTGTTGATGACGTCCATACGATTATATCCGGAGGGCTGTCTAGCACTATATAAGTGCACCCCACAGGGACAGACACCCCAGTACACCCAACCAACACTAAAGGGCCTGACTGCACCCTGCATAAAAAAAATGGAAAAAAGTGCAACAAAAATAGATGAATAAAGTATAAGATAAATACATTACCTGAGCTATTGGTTGATATTTTGGCCAAAAAAAGGTGACCAAAGCTGTGTAAGCTGTTGTCAACAGGAAAAAAAGAAAAATGATGCTTATTATTTATTTTAACAAATTATCTTTGAAAATTAAAATACAAATAACATTTTTTCCCTGTGATTTTGTCTCTTCTAGTCTGAACCTGAAGGATTTTCCCACTTCCATTTATATGTATGTGCGGCCTTTCTTGTGAGATGGAGGAAAGAGATTTTGGAAGAAAAAGATTTCCATGTAAGTGTTTTCTGTTTTACTTGCTATAACATGGATTGAAATGAGGCCACAGTTATGTGCCTATACTGACGACAGTAAATCCACTCAACAAAAGGAAGTAATTACTACCTGTAAACCGTGACAAATTGTACAGTTAAACAATGTCACCTTTGGCATCACAAACTTTTCAAATACAGGTGATTTATAGTGAGCTGCCGCTTTCCACACCGCCATTTAAATCTGACGGTAAGAGCTCTGGGAGAAAGTGAGTGAGAGTTGAGTTAAATAGAGGTGATTTACTTAGATGTTCTGTATATGGGATAATACAAAATTCCACTCTGTGTTATTGAATAATGCTGCATAGTATGGACCTACATGGTTTACATTTAAAAAAGTAATATGTATACGTAATACGTATACATGTGTTAAAATGTGATCTACCAGTTTGACATTTCAGATTTATGATCAAATATTCCTTGTATTTATGAGAATACAAAAATGAATCATGATCAGCTGGTGATGGCATCACCAAAAAGATCTTCTGCTGGTTATATATTAACCCATTTTCGAAATCAGGCATAATAATACGCAATGTCGGACACCCTCCCTTTGACGTGGGCTTCGGCGATAAGCCCATATCTTTTCTGACACATGTCAGCTGTTTTGAATAGCTGACATGTGCCGCTAACAGCCGCTGGAGGAATCGCGATCCTCCCGCAACTGTTAAACCGTTAAATGCTGCTGTCAAACTCTGACCGCAGCATTTAACTCACGCTTCCGGCAAGCGCGCTATTGAAGCATGCCAAATGTATAAAAAAAAAAAAATTAAAATCTAAAAAAAAATATATAAAAGTTCAAATCGCCCCCCTTTCGCCCCATTCACAATAAGACAATCAAACATACACATATTTGGTGTCGCCGTGTTCAGAATCGCCCGATCTATCAATATTAAAAAGATTAACCTGATCGCTAAACGGCGCAGCTAGAAAAGAAGTCAAAACGCCAGAATTATGTTTTTTGTTCACCACGCCGTTGCATTAACATGCAATAACGGGCGATAAAAAGATCGTATCTGCATCAAAATGGTATCATTAAAAGCGTCAGATCATGAAAAATGGAGACGCTACATGTATCGGAAAATGGCGCTTTTTTTTTTTATAACAAAGTTTGGAATTTTTTTCACCACTCAGATAGAAAAGAACCTAGACATGTTTGGTGTCTATGAACTCGTAATGACCTGGAGAATCATAATGGCAGGACAGTTTTAACTCAAATAGGTTTGTATTAAGTAACATTCCTCAGACAACCTGTAATAGCCCTGTTGATAGCCTGTCAGGTTGTGTAAGTGCAGGTATTTCTGTGCATGGTGCCGTTGAGTGTATTTGAAAACTTAAAAAATCTTCAATAAAATAATATCTTTTTTAGGAAATACAGTAGGTGAGGAATATCTGCAGACTTTGATCTTTCTATTTGCCATTTTGTAAATGCTTGCTGTAGTCACGGCTTACTTTGCATATGTCTCCTATAGGTTATAAAGTTATATACCAAATCAAAATTTATTCCAAGAGTAGTTGTGCTTTAGAGCATCGCTTAGCTGTACAGCCAGTGTAGTAACTTATTTTTTATTGAGCTTCGTGCAGCATCTGCTGTGCCTGTCAGAACAGGTTTGGGATATGGCTGAACATTTATATGGGCACAGCTTTACCTTTGCAGCACTTTGGATTAGTGGCTCGTGTTTCTTGTTCTGTCCTTGCACTAATACAGTAAAAGCCAGTGTATTTTGTGCACTGAAAGTAACATTTTATAGGAGGCTCTGACTTTATGTTCTAGAAATTGAGATCCCGAAACTAGCTATGGCCAAAAAATGTGTTTTGGTTTAATTAGTATTTAAATCATATGCCATTTCACCTGTCACTGTTTTATGCATGTATTAGCAATATTCTGGTATCTCTTAGCAAAATCACATTAATAAAGTGCTTCTTATTTAATTGCTGACCTCAATCAAAGGAACATGTTCATTTTAAAGTCTGATTCAGATAATAAATGGTAAAAATGTAGTTTTAATTTAGTTTGCGCTGTAAATTGTGGCCATGCGTATTAATTGTATTATTGAAGGATACTGCACATGTCTTGCATTGCCACTGTGGTGGCTCGAATAACACTTAAAGCAAAAGAAACCCTTTAGTACAGTGATATCTGAAGCCAGTACTTGGAAAGATAATGGGGTCATGTTTCCAGTGACCTAAGGCGCACAACTTGAGTAATTGCATCAGAAAACATGGATATTTGTCTACTGATTCCTAGTATTTTACTACTAACATTTCTTACCCATGACACTGACAGCACAGTGCCTGATTTACTAAAATGGTCTATTGTTTATACAGTGCAAACTTAGTGTAAAATGCACTTCATTTATCAAAAAACATGAACTGCTATATTTAATTTAGTGTCTAGTTTACAAGTTTACCTTAAGACTCTTGCCTGCTATATTCCTAAATAAGGAATACATTCATAATACTTTTGTCCATATAGTGTGTTCATACTAATACATAAACCATATTTTTGGATTATAAGACGCATTTTTCCCAAATTTGGGGGGAAAATGGGGGTGTGTCTTATCATTCAAATATATCTTACCGGCTGTGGTGGAGTGGGGTCCCAGGTTCGCTGCTGGCGGAGGCAGGAGTGGGAAATCCTGCAGGCCTCGGGCTGGGAGGAGGGGGTGCTCAAAGGAGGTCTGACACTGCGGGTGATCAGTGGTGCGGGGGCTCTGCAACATTTTGTGAAAGTCCGTGGCCCCCACAGTTCCATGGTTAACTCAGTGAAAATGGCCACTGGGGGCGGCGCATGCGCAGATTGGTATCTCAGCACCAAGATTTCGCGAGACGAGATCTCCATCTGCATATGCGTCGCCCAAAACGTTGCACCTCCAAACACCCCTTACTACAAGCCTGGGGTCCGCAGCATCGCCACAATCCTGCCTCCACCAGCAGTGACAATGTGACCCGGCTCGACCACAGCCGCCACCCCCGGTAAGCAATAAGACGCATGGATAATAAGAAGAAACTTTATTAGGTTGCATTATTATTCATTGAACCTTTATAAAACGGAACTCATGTAACTAAAGATTATTTAGTTGAAGCTGCACAATGCAAAGAATGATATCCTTTGCAACTGTTTGATATCAAAAACTTCTGCTTTCTTTTTTTCAGAAGTCATTCATATCCAGAACATATAACCAATTATAACAGTAAGAATTGAAAACCCTTTAATCATGTGCATTAGTGTAGCGCAAACCAAAATCTACCATTAAAATAATACATTCCTAATTACTGCTGGCCTTTTCATTTATTACCTTCTTTTCTTGCACATTTTTATGGTGAAAGAAAAGAAATAGAAAAGAAAACCTATTCAGTGACTGGCATGCCTTTGATAAAACTGTATTTCTCCGTATTCATCTGCATGGACAGCTGCTCTCTCTTACATTAGCTGCCAAGGTACCCAAACACTTTATCATAGTTATTACATTCTTGAAATACCTGATGTTTCAGATTCCCATTTTCCTTGGCCTTCTTGTCTCAGCTAGGCCAGCTTGCCACTATTAATAGTTGTTTTTGTTTGATGTGCTTGTCTCTAGAATTGTTAAGTTGACAGTGATCTGTCCATGATTTGTGTCGGCGTATTAATAAAATAGCCAGGGTGCTGTCCTTAACCTGCAAACAGCGTATGCTTTAATAAGGTTCTTTGTTGTAGTGGCAACTTTTAACTTGTGTTTAAGACTTTACACTTTACCAATTATCTTATTTGTAATGTTCACATAGAAGCACATCTTGATTGACACTTTCAAAATGTGTCCAACTTTAACATAATTGCCAAGTCTCTAAAATCTAAACTCATGCCTAATCTGTATATTGCTCTCTTAACAAGTAGGCGGTATTTAGACAATAGTGTAGAATACATATATCCAGGAATATAGAAAGTGAGCTTTGATACCTCTTATTGTGAATATTGGACTCTGTTTTATCTACTTATATAGAGATGCCCTCTTTCATTCTGCCTGTACTGATAGATTTTGTTATATCCGTAGATTGTGGTGGGATATTAAGATCAAGCATGTTTAAAAAATACTTTTAACATACAAACTTGATTTAAACCCATTCCTTCTAAGAACACTTATTTGAAATACATGGACACATGAGATATATATATATATATATATATATATATATATATATATATATATATATATATATATAGATATATATATAGATAGATATCTATATATATAGATATATATATCTATATATATATATAGATATCTATATATATGAGACAGAGAGGGGGGAGATAAATATATACCATATATAAAATGAAGATTTTGGGACCTATTCATCATTTGTTTTTTTAGTCACTTTTCTTTTTTCTCTCATGGTATGCACCGATGTTTTTTGAACCAAATGTGTCGAAATGTTACATGTGATTGATAGATTTTGTGCAAAGCCCAAAATTGTCTTTTACTTTCTATTTTTAATGGGTTTTGCTACTTTTTAGCAAGAAAATATTTTAAATGTGTAGGCTATATATGTGAAGATTTGGGGCCCAATTTGTCATTTGTGAAGGGGGGGGTGTTATGTCTCTTTTCTTTTTTTGACTTGTAGGTATATACTGATATACCTACATGACATGATAGTGTACATGATTCATGAATTTTTAGCAAAGTCTAACATTTCCTTTTTTTCTGTCTTTAACTGGTTTTGTTACTTTTTATCTGGAAATGTTGCAAGTTTTGTAACATTTAGCAAAAAATCCACACAAATAATTGGCATACATAAAATCGCTCATTCTGTTGCTGTGCCACAAATTTATTTCTGAGTTTGTAAAGGAAAGTTAGAAGCCTAACTTTCACTATTCAGATTTGTCAGGACTAACTTAATGGGGTGTGGTTTCTCCAGAAAAGTCATTAGATCTTTTAACCACATCCCTTGGACGTGATTGATTTCTAGAACAACAACAATGTAGCCTTTGGATCCCTGCAAATCTCATCCATACACACAACGTTTTGCCTCCTTGAACTTCCACAATGTGCCAATCATAACTGGTAGCACACACTTAACTTTATTGTGCATGAAAAGGGAGGCCTAACATCACATGCGTGTGCAAGATTTGCATGGGCCTGATGATTTCGCGCTACTCACCTCAATCATGCCCTGGAAAGTGTGCTTACAATATCCAAAACCGGACCATTCTGGGAGAATCCCATGCCCCTTCAAACTAGTACTGGCTAATTTAACAGCAGGCTTAGTGGTGATTTAGGAGGAATAGGGAAGCTGATATGTTCTCTTTAATATCTTCATTATATTACATGTAATGTAAGAGTCTCCAAATCAGACATTCACGTTCAGAATATCATTCCAGGCATCAAACACCAAAGTTTCCTGGTTATGTAACGACTAGAGAAAATGGCCTCTTATTAAAACTTTATTTTTATGAGAAATTAACTTCTCCTGCTGCCTTATTTTTATATTGTAGTTCCTTCTAGAACATTTCTCTAACGATAGTGTTTGCTATCTCCTTTTTAATGTTCTTGCTTTAGGCATATTTTTGCACACTCTGAGCAGAGACATGCCTTTTTGTAAAATGTGGTTTGGACTATCATTTAACTCACTTAATAAGCTTTCTCTTTTTAAATGCCCAGGATATTTAAATTCTCATTCCGTATTCAGGACTAACGGCTGTTCACTGACTTTATTGCTAGTAGAATATTGGGAAACGTGTGTTGTAAAAACTGTCCCATAAATCCATTCCACTAGTCTAACTATTTAAATTCTAGCAGACCTTAAGTATGTCTATAATAATTACAATAATGAAGTTATCCTGGCAGCTACAGGTAGGTGTCAAAGCAGATAAACTTCTGTAAGTTTATGCACTAAATCATTAAGGAGATGTAATTACATGTATGGTCTTATTTAAATGACTCAGCTAAGTTCTATCCTTTGCATATACTTCAATTTGGCACAGCACTTAGAGAAGGCCCAGTACAAATGTAGTGTAAAATTAAATTATCTCTCACCCTTGAGAAAGTGGGACTGCAGTCCTGTGTTAAATGCATTTGCTAGGCATTTTATGAGAAATTATATGGCGTTCCTGTGTAGAGCGAGAGTTGAGTTGCAACTAAAATCCCTAGTATACATTCTTCTTACAATCTGTAAAATATAATTAAGATGAAGCATGGAGATACAACTAATGATTGTAATTAGTGTAATTTAGCTTTTAGCACTAATTGTAAAAACAGTTCTTTACAAAAGTGTACAAAGCTTAGACAATTTAGTCTTTGCATATCGCTTGTTCAAAAATTCTCAGAACTGAACGTATTTGCACATGAATGAAAGCGACCCAAGACACTTTTGTTCTGCGAGTACCCAGGGGAAGTCTAATGTTCTCTCTTTGTGACTACTTATTATTTTTCTTTCCGCATACTGACTGAATTATTCCATATGGCGTTGGACTGAAATATATTAATTTACATGTAAACTAAGTTACCGAGCCTTGTGGTATAAATCATTGTTCATATTCAAGACGTACTGAGGTGTTTGTATGGATTTAACTGGCATTGTAATAAAAAAGTTACAAAGTGGTGTTCCAAGATTCTGATCTTAACCTTTCTTCTTAGTAGCAAATCTGTCCTTTAGAATTGTGAATATAGTTCAATGCATTTTTTATTACTAATGGAGAATAATTTTATTGTGAAAATTCTACATTTACATATATTTCATAACACGTCATGGTATGCAATAGGCGCTTCCAGACATTTCCAGATAAATAGCAATTAATCATGAACTTTACATTTTAACTTTTTTTGTTACCCAACTAGATATTTTACATTTAAATTAGATTTTTCCTAGAAGGCCTTGCAAATGAAATATTTATGCTGCGTTTAGATGGTCCCTAATTGGGAAGCAAGCGTTCTTAGGAATGCTTGTTCCTGACTATGTGCTGTCTAAACAGGCAAAACACTTGTTCATCGGTTGCAATGATTTTTTAGCCCACTCCCTCAGCATCACATCATGCTTTGCAAACTGGACATGTGCTGCCGAGACAAAAAATATAAATACGTAGTGCTTCAACACTAGATTATATTAGGAATCCAGGCAATGATGCTGAGCGCTCACTACCACTTCATAACCAGGACAGTTAATGTCTTATGTGACTAGACTGATTCGGCACATTGATTTGGTCCTAACGTCCAGATCAAAGGTCTTCAGTGTCTTGCAGCATCATACAGTGTATATTGTAGCCTATCTGGTTAACACAATATATACTTAACACCAAAAGGAACCAGAACCTTCAAAAAAAGACCAACAACTATATATAAAAGATATAAACTTTATTGGGTATACATAAAACAATGTAAAAGCAGGGCAGTAGCCACCAGTGCAGCAGCAAAGGTGGGACTCACTCGGGGGCAACCTCGATACTAACAGCATACATGAAAGTGATAATAAGTAATAAATAATAAGGACATCTCCAAACGGTATAGAGAATAATTGTGTAAGTCATAGTGTAAGTCAAAGGTATAGTTACCATGGAGGAGCACCCGGGGACCCACCACACCCGACGCGCGTTTCGCAATGAAATGCTTCGTCCAGGGGTGGACGCGCGAAACGCGTGTCGGGTGTGGTGGGTCCCCGGGTGCTCCTCCATGGTAACTATACCTTTGACTTACACTATGGCTACATGTATTGTGTTTTCATGACTTAATTATATATCTTTTGGCTTACGTTAGCTTTCACTAGTATCCTATCTTGTACTTATTATTGTACATTATTAGTGCACTTCATATCTGTATGATTATTCAGATTGTATTTACAATTATTCTCTATACCGTTTGGAGATGTCCTTAATATTTATTACTTATTATCACTTTCATGTATGCTGTTAGTATCGAGGTTGCCCCCGAGTGAGTCCCACCTTTGCTGCTGCACTGGTGGCTACTGCCCTGCTTTTACATTGTTTTATGTATACCCAATAAAGTTTATATCTTTTATATATAGTTGTTGGTCTTTTTTTGAAGGTTTTGGTTCCTTTTGGTGTTGTCTATTTTGTTCCTTCATGGCCCATTTAGGGATATTATTTGGTGTTTTTTTTACAATATATACTTAGTTACTACCATATGATACAAAAAAAAATAAAAAACACAATTAATAAAAATATTATATGACATCCATAGCTGACCACCGTATGACAATGCCGATTTAGACCTTGATCATTTAGTGGTTTAGCACTTTATACTTTTTCAACCAGACACATTACACTTTATACCTTACAAAGCCTTAGAACATTGAAGATCCGGATGGCGGAACTGTACTAATGTGTCAATGGTGGTTGAAAGTGTCGGATTTGGCTCAATTCACTTTAACCCCTTTCCGAAATTGGGCTTATATTTACGCCAATGTTTGACTTCATCCCTTTGATGTGGGCTCTGGCGATAAGCCCACATCTTTCCTGGGACACCTGCAGCTATTAACCAGTTAAATGCCGCTGTGTCACGGTGTCTCCAGGGGTCCAGTTGGCAAATTATGAAGTGGGATTTTGGGATAAAAGTTGCTGAAAGTACAAATTTGTCTGCGACACCATGAGATTTACAAAATCCTCAGAGAGAAAGACTTTGAAAAAGTCCATTTCTATGAGGCCGGTGGTGTCAAATTGGATTACTGATTGCATCACAAAATCGGGAATCTGTGGGTTATAATTTTTGGGAGGTGAGTTCCATAGAGGGTCAGTAGCGGTGGGCTCTAGTTCATTTTCTGTCCTGGGGCATCTGCATGGCGGTTCAGTATCATAAGAGGAGGAGGAAAAATAAAGTAAGGTGGGATCCTCTCCCTCACTGTTGGTGTCAGAGGCAAGGAAAGCGTATACCTTCCTTGCTGAATTCCGGGTTTGGGACAAATGGGACAACATTTTATGTATGGGGTTTTTGAATGTGCACCAAATTTTATTCAGGTGTGCATGAACGCTTTTGGCGTAAACTTTCTTATTTAGAAGAAGGGAAAAAAAAGAATGTAGAAAGAAAATATAAGAATGTGGTAAAATAAACTTACTAATATGGACTTCAGTAAAAAAAAAAAATAAATACTGAGCACCCGCAACTGACACTAAACCTGACTCAAATCCGTAAAAAACACTAGTAGTCGCTGATTACTACAGTATATTTTTACTGTCCCTAATCTAATTTTTTTTAATTCTTTTTTCACACACAAAAAAAAAGCAACAACCGGAGGCGGATCAATGATGTGCATCGCCTCTCAGAGCTCGATAGCTGTAGGATTCACACACGGATGTGATTCTTTTTTTCCACACTGACACTAACAGATTACTACGCATAATTTTACTGTCCCTAATCTTACATTTTTTTCTTCTTCTTTCCATAAAAAAATAAATGCAACAACCGGAGGCCAATCACTGACGTGTGTCAGCGCTAGACAGCTGTAGGACGCACGCACACACAGATTTGATTCTTTATTTTGAGCCACTGTACATCTGTGATCAGTGGCTCAATGGCTGCAGTGCGCACGCACAGATGTGGTGCAAAAAAAAATAGGCAGGAGAAAAAAAAAAGTCCTTACGAAAAGCAAGCCATAGGACAGACACACGAAGTGGTGCAAAGGGGTGGAGGGGGAAGAAAAAATAAACAGGGACAAAAAGGTCTTGGAAAACATGAGTGGTGATCATTTCTTTTGTGTCACTGATCAACATTCGGCACCTGCAGGAAGCAAGAAAAAGAAAACTGCCAAACATCAAGCAATCAATTACTGATCAGCACTAAGCGGCATTAGGGTGGATGAGGAGGGAAGGGAGAAGGGGAAAATGAGTGCAAGGGATTTGGGGTTAAAGGGACTCTGTCACCTGAATTTGGCGGGACTGGTTTTGGGTCATATGGGCGGAGTTTTCTGGTGTTTGATTCACCCTTTCCTTGCATGCTGGGTGCAATATTGGATTGAAGTTCATTCTCTGTCCTCCATAGTACACGCCTGCGCAAAACAATCTTGCCTTGTGCAGGCGTGTACTACGGAGGACAGAGAATGAACTTCAATCCAATATTGCAGCCAGCATGCAGCCAGTGGGTAAGGAAAGGGTGAATCAAACCCCAGAAAACTCCGCCCATATGACCCAAAACCAGTCCCGCCAAATTCAGGTGACAGGTTCCCTTTAATAATGAAAGATCAGGGATCAGGAATGTCTTCAGTAGGAACACCATCAGGATAGCACAGGCTTGAAAAAGTGTGTGTCACAACAAGGCCCAGCACAGCACATAGAACGGCACATTGACTGCTCTGTATAATTCTGCAGCTAGAATGATGAATTACATGGCGGTTACCATGGGGTCAGATGGTGTCTGTGCACTCTGATTGGTGTGATCCAGATCATCATCGATCGCAACAATCAAAGTTGGCCCTGGTGACAACAGCGTTACTAAACCCAAGCCTATGATTGGTGCTCTTACATCACTGATCGTAGGTTGGACATCAGTGTTTCAGGCAATTTTATTGCCTTCAACACCGAAAACGCTGCAATTGGCTGTCCAAAATTGAACAGCCAATTACAGTGATCGTCGTTGTGGGGGGCGTCACCACCCCAGGGAACGACAACTCCATGTGCTCTGCTGTGAGAAACAGCAGGCCCCTTCATGCGATCATGGTGATCGCATAAATGATATGACTTATATTTTCTAAATTGGTCTGGAAGTCCTTCCTGACCATGACATATATATACTGCAAATGTCCAGAAGGGGTTAAAGTTATCTATGTGCTGCTGAGAAAGCTTGATATTCTGTTTCCACAGCAACAATCATGTTAGCGATCATTCCGTGTGCATAGAAGTGTGTTTGGCCATAAAACAACAACCAATTAGCTTGTACAACCCCTGGCAAAAATTATGGAATCACTGGCCTTGGAGGATGTTCATTCAGTTGTTTAATTTTGTAGGAAAAAAGCAGAGGACAGACATGGTACAAAACTAAAGTCATTTCAAATGGCAACTTTATGGCTTTAAGAAACACCAAAAGAAATCAAGAACAAAAAAAATGTGGTAGTCTGTAACGGTTACTTTTTTTTAACCAAGCATAGGGAAAAAATTATGGAATTATGAAAAACAAACAAAAAAAACACTCCAAGACATCACCAGTATTTTGTTGCACCACCTCTGACTTTTGTAACAGCTTGCAGTCTCTGAGGCATGGACTTAATGAGTGTCAAACAGTACTCTTCATCAATCTGGCTCCAACTTTCTCTGATTGCTGTTGCCAGATCAGCTTTGCAGGTTGGAGCCTTGTCATGGACCATTTTCTTCAGCTTCCACCAAAGATTTTCAATTGGATTGAGATCCGGACTATTTGTAGGCCATGACATTGACTTTGTGTTAACATGTATAACTTATGGTGGTTTCACACTTGCGTTTTTGTCTGCAGCGTTTTTTTTTCCTATATTTAACATTGAAAACGCATGCGTTTTTGTGTGTACGCGTTTGGTCGTGTTTTGAAACGCATGCGTTTTTTACTGCATGCGTTCATTTTCAGAAATGCAACTTGTAGTATTTTTGAGAGGCGTTTTTTTGACCAAAAAAAACGCATGCGTTTTCATGCGTTTTTTTGGGGTCAAAAAATACATTGGAGTCAATGGGGACGCATGCGTTTTTTGGTGCATGCGTTTTTTTGCGTTAAAAACGCATGCGTTTTTCTATTAAAAAACCAGAAAACACACTGATATGCCACCCCCCAACATAAAGGTGATATAGGGATCCTAACCCTAACCTTACCCCTAACCCTAAACCCTAAGGGATCCTAACCCTACCCCTAACCCTAAGGGATCCTAACCCTAACCCTAATCCCTTTAGGGGTAGGGTTAGAGGTAGGGGTAGGGTTAGGATCCCTTAGGGGTAGGGTTAGGGTTAGGATCCCTTAGGGGTAGGGGTAGGGTTAGGGTTAGGATCCCTTAGGGGTAGGGTTAGGGTTAGGATCCCTTAGGGTTAGGGGTAGGGTTAGGG
Organism: Ranitomeya imitator; assembly: GCF_032444005.1. Lineage (NCBI taxonomy): Eukaryota > Metazoa > Chordata > Amphibia > Anura > Dendrobatidae > Ranitomeya > Ranitomeya imitator. The sequence continues at coordinate 343,157,743 of NC_091285.1, read as the reverse complement.
TTAGGATCCCTTTAGGGTTAGGGTTATAATCCCTAACCCTAACTATTTCTGTTTATAGTGGGGTTTGTACTTTATTTTGATGATTGGCAGCTGTCACACATTTCTCAGCATGCGTTTAAAAAACACAAACGCATGAAAAAACGCATGTAAACGCGTCAAAACGCCGCGTTTTTTCACCACATGCAAAAACGCATGCGTCAAAAAAACGCAGCGTTTACATGCGTTTTTTCACCATGCGTTTTTTTGCGTTTTTTACCGCAAAAACGCACCCAAAAAAACGCAAATGTGAAACCAGCCTTAGCATTAGGTTTCTATTCCACCAAATACTGCTCAAAAATTTAGATGTGCAGTCACTCCAAGACTAAATATTAGAAGTGGTGATTTTCTGGGCAGATGGTCATCTTCAAGAAAATGACCTGTATTCATAATTGCAGTGCGGAACTTATCTTTTCACATGGTGAAAAAAGCTGTGACTGCCTTCTGCTTGCATGTTTTTAAATGTTTTAATTGGTTCTTGTGCTTTGCAACTGGTTAGTTGCTGAAAAGCAGTATGTAAGGATGTATGTACATTAGATAGAACCAAGTGTAGGTGTTTTTGCTGTGTGTTCCATCATCATTAAAACAATTTGTTGTCCAATAGTAAAGAAATCCATTTCACTTCATGTAATGACTTGACCGCGGTTTCGATTTTCCAGCTACTTCTAATGGTAAAACATACTCTGGTTTTGGTATGTAATCTCACATAAACCTGTCATTTATGTATATAATCTTGTAACAATGTACGAACAGCCATACTCCTGTTTTGAGAAACATGATCAATGTATCAGTTTTCATGATGAGATTCTTTTGGCTGCTTACAGCATCAGCATTATCCTTGTTATTTTCTTTAATCAATGAGAAAGGCTTTATTTTCCGATTAACAATTCTATCTTTCTTTCCTCTGTGGGCTCATCAATAATTTCATCTTTTTTTTTTTGGAGGCAGATTTCTATGTCTCACCTTGACAAGATGTGATTGCATGGATTTCATCGATTTGCTGAAAATGTTACAATTACTATTCAGTTCATACATCAAGCAATTAGATAATGAATGTTATGCGCTTTCTCTTAAAGGCAAAAAAAGTCCACCATTCACTTTATTCTTAATACCTTCAATTATGGTATCATATGGGCCAAAGGTGCTTGGAGAAAAAAATGGATATGGAAAATCTCACATTAAGTTCTTCCAAAATAATGCAGAAAAAAATTCAGAATTTTTTTTTTTAATCTAGTAAAATTCTAGAAATATCATTAACCCCTTCATGACCGGGGGATTTTTCGTTTTTCCGTGTTCGTTTTTCGCTCCCCTCCTTCCCAGAGCCATAACTTTTTTATTTTTCCGTCAATTTTGCCATGTGAGGGCTTATTTTTTGCGGGACGAGTTGTACTTTTGAACGACATCATTGGTTTTAGCATGTCGTGTACTAGAAAACGGGAAAAAAATTCCAAGTGCGGTGAAATTGCAAAAAAAGTGCAATCCCACATTGGTTTTTTGTTTGGCTTTTTTGCTAGGTTCATTAAATGCTAAAAATGACCTGCCATTATGATTCTCCAGGTCATTACGAGTTCATAGACACCAAACATGACTAGGTTATTTTTTATCTAAGTGGTGAAAAAAAATTCCAAACTTTGCTAAAAAAAAAAAAAAAAAAATTGCGCCATTTTCCGATACTCGTAGCGTCTCCATTTTTCATCATCTGGGGTCGGTTGAGGGCTTATTTTTTGCGTGTCGAGATGACGTTTTTAATGATAGCATTTCGGTGCAGATACGTTCTTTTGATCGCCCGTTATTGCTTTTTAATGCAATGTCGCGGCGACCAAAAAAACGTATTTCTGGCGTTTCGTATTTTTTTCCCGCTACGCAGTTTAGCGATCAGGTTAATACTTTTTTTTAATTGATAGATCGGGCGATTCTGAGCGCAGCGATACCAAATATGCGTAGATTTGATATTTTTTTTATTGATTTATTTTGATTGGGGCGAAAGGGGGGTGATTTAAACTTTTATGTTTTTTTTATTTTTTTCACATTTATTTAAACTTTTTTTTTTAACTTTTGCCATGCTTCAATAGCCTCCATGAGAGGCTAGAAGCAGGCACAGCACGATCGGCTCTGCTACATAGCAGCGATCTGCTGATCGCTGCTATGTAGCAGAATTGCACGTGTGCTGTGAGCGCCGACCACAGGGTGGCGCTCACAGCGACGGGCAATCAGTAACCATAGAGGTCTCAAGGACCTCTATGGTTACCATTCACAAGCATCGCCGACCCCCGATCATGTGACGGGGTCGGCGATGACGTCATTTCCGGCCGCCCGGCCGGAAGCGGTAGTTAAATGCCGCTGTCTGCGTTTGACAGCGGCATTTAACTAGTTAATAGGTGCGGGCAGATCGCGATTCTGCCCGCGCCTATTACGGGCACATGTCAGCTGTTCAAAACAGCTGACATGTCCCGGCTTTGGTGCGGGCTCACCGCGGAGCCCTGCATCAAAGCAGGGGAGCCGGCATCGGACGGTATAGTACGTCCGATGCCGGTAAGGGGTTAAATGTTGTATTGCAATGGGCTGCATCAACAAGATAACTATTTTTATGTTAAACCCAGCCTGGTGATTAGTTTCTTTGTCTTGGACAAGCTTTAATTCAGTGGTCCCCAACTCCAATCCTCGAGGGCCGCCAACAGTGCAGGTTTTCAGGATTTCCTTAGTATTGCACAGGGGTTGGAATAATCACCTGTGCAGATGATCACATTACCACCGATGCAATACTAAGGAAATCCTGAAAACCTGCACTGTTGGCGGCCCTCGAGGCCTGGAGTTGGGGACCCCTGCTTTAATTTCTGTTTGTGTAACTCTCCAGATTGTTACCTCAGTCTCTGACTTCCATATTCCGTTATAGGCCGTATAGAAATGGGAATTGTCCTGAGCTGGCTGATAACTGCAAATATCTTGTTTGATCAAAAAATGTTAAGAGTTGGCAGGAACCTCAAGGGTCATCGTGTCTAACCTGCTCAATGCAGGATTCAATAAACCATCTCAGACAGATGTCTCTCCGGCCTCGGTTTGAAGACTTCCATCGAAAGAGAACACCCCACCTCTCGTGGCAGCCTGTTCCACTCATTGGGTAAAGAGAACCCGGCACTCAACTTAAGTTTATATGATGAACTTATATTTTATTTGTAGTACCAACAACAAACGTTTCGGTCTTACGTTACGTACTAACATAAGAGAAAATGATGGGTGACGGATTGCGGTAGGTCCCAAAAAAGTGTTATCTGTCTATTCAGAGATATACCACCATTGGATCCAGGGAGATCCTTGCTTATTTTTGGGTTCTGGAGGCCGAGAACCGAAGCGGCACACGCCACTATCCATACTGTCAAGCGGTGGATACCGAGCCAGTTCTCGGCCTCCAGAACCTAATAATAAGCACGGTGTTATAACTCTGAATAGACAGATTCCACTTCTTTGGGACCTACCGCAATCCATCACCCATCATTTTCTCTTACGTTAGTACGTAACTGATGAAGGTCTCCATGACCGAAACATTTGCTGTTGGTACTACAAATAAATACAAGTTCATCATATAAACTTAAGTTGAGTGCCGGGTTCTCTTTATCTATATGTATGGTTTGGGAACCTACCCGTGCACCCAGTAGTGTTCACTTCTTGTTGCTGCACCTATGTTCCACTCATTGATCACCCTCACTGTCAAAAAGTTTTTTCTAATATCTAATCTGTATCTTCTCCCTTTCAGTTTCATTCCTGTGTGTCTCATGTTTCCATGTGCAAATGAGAATAATGATGATCCCTCTACACTGTGTGACATCCCTTCAGATATTTGTAGACAGCTTTTAAGTCTCCTCTTAGCCTTCTTTTTTGCAAGCTAAACATTCCCTGATCCTTTAACCGTTCCTCGTAGGACATACTTTGCAGTCCGCTCACGTTCCTGGTAGCTCTTCTCTGAAATTACTCCAGTTTCTCAATGTCGTTTTTAAGTTGTGGTGCCCAGAACTGGACACAGTATTCCAGATGAGACCTAGCCAAGGAGGAGTAGAGGGGGATAATTAGTAACATAGTAACATAGTTAGTAAGGCCGAAAAAAGACATTTGTCCATCCAGTTCAGCCTATATTCCATCATAATAAATCCCCAGATCTACGTCCTTCTACAGAACCTAATAATTGTATGATACAATATTGTTCTGCTCCAGGAAGACATCCAGGCCTCTCTTGAACCCCTCGACTGAGTTCGCCATCACCACCTCCTCAGGCAAGCAATTCCAGATTCTCACTGCCCTAACAGTAAAGAATCCTCTTCTATGTTGGTGGAAAAACCTTCTCTCCTCCAGACGCAAAGAATGCCCCCTTGTGCCCGTCACCTTCCTTGGTATAAACAGATCCTCAGCGAGATATTTGTATTGTCCCCTTATATACTTATACATGGTTATTAGATCGCCCCTCAGTCGTCTTTTTTCTAGACTAAATAATCCTAATTTCGCTAATCTATCTGGGTATTGTAGTTCTCCCATCCCCTTTATTAATTTTGTTGCCCTCCTTTGTACTCTCTCTAGTTCCATTATATCCTTCCTGAGCACCGGTGCCCAAAACTGGACACAGTACTCCATGTGCGGTCTAACTAGGGATTTGTACAGAGGCAGTATAATGCTCTCATCATGTGTATCCACACCTCTTTTAATGCACCCCATGTTCCTGTTTGCCTTGGCAGCTGCTGCCTGGCACTGGCTGCTCCAGGTAAGTTTATCATTAACTAGGATCCCCAAGTCCTTCTCCCTGTCAGATTTACCCAGTGGTTTCCCGTTCAGTGTGTAATGGTGATATTGATTCCCTCTTCCCATGTGTATAACCTTACATTTATCATTGTTAAACCTCATCTGCCACCTTTCAGCCCAAGTTTCCAACTTATCCAGATCCATCTGTAGCAGAATACTATCTTCTCTTGTATTAACTGCTTTACATAGTTTTGTATCATCTGCAAATATCGATATTTTACTGTGTAAACCTTCTACCAGATCATTAATGAATATGTTGAAGAGAACAGGTCCCAATACTGACCCCTGCGGTACCCCACTGGTCACAGCGACCCAGTTAGAGACTATACCATTTATAACCACCCTCTGCTTTCTATCACTAAGCCAGTTACTAACCCATTTACACACATTTTCCCCCAGACCAAGCATTCTCATTTTGTGTACCAACCTCTTGTGCGGCACGGTATCAAACGCTTTGGAAAAATCGAGATATACCACGTCCAATGACTCACCGTGGTCCAGTCTATAGCTTACCTCTTCATAAAAACTGATTAGATTGGTTTGACAGGAGCGATTTCTCATAAACCCATGCTGATATGGAGTTAAACAGTTATTCTCATTGAGATAATCCAGAATAACATCCCTCAGAAACCCTTCAAATATTTTACCAACAATAGAGGTTAGACTTACTGGCCTATAATTTCCAGGTTCACTTTTAGAGCCCTTTTTGAATATTGGCACCACATTTGCTATGCGCCAGTCCTGCGGAACAAACCCTGTCGCTATAGAGTCACTAAAAATAAGAAATAATGGTTTATCTATTACATTACTTAGTTCTCTTAGTACTCGTGGGTGTATGCCATCCGGACCCGGAGATTTATCTATTTTAATCTTATTTAGCCGGTTTCGCACCTCTTCTTGGGTTAGATTGGTGACCCTTAATATAGGGTTTTCATTGTTTCTTGGGATTTCACCTAGCATTTCATTTTCCACCGTGAATACCGTGGAGAAGAAGGTGTTTAATATGTTAGCTTTTTCCTCGTCATCTACAACCATTCTTTCCTCACTATTTTTTAAGGGGCCTACATTTTCAGTTTTTATTCTTTTACTATTGATATAGTTGAAGAACAGTTTGGGATTAGTTTTACTCTCCTTAGCAATGTGCTTCTCTGTTTCCTTTTTGGCAGCTTTAATTAGTTTTTTAGATAAAGTATTTTTCTCCCTATAGTTTTTTAGAGCTTCAATGGTGCCATCCTGCTTTAGTAGTGCAAATGCTTTCTTTTTACTGTTAATTGCCTGTCTTACTTCTTTGTTTAGCCACATTGGGTTTTTCCTATTTCTATTCCTTTTATTCCCACAAGGTATAAACCGCTTACACTGCCTATTTAGGATGTTCTTAAACATTTCCCATTTATTATCTGTATTCTCATTTCTGAGGATATTGTCCCAGTCTACCAGATTAAGGGCATCTCTAAGCTGTTCAAACTTTGCCTTCCTAAAGTTCAATGTTTTTGTGACTCCCTGACAAGTCCCCCTAGTGAAAGACAGGTGAAACTGCACAATATTGTGGTCGCTATTTCCTAAATGCCCAACCACCTGCAGATTTGTTATTCTGTCAGGTCTATTAGATAGTATTAGGTCTAAAAGTGCTGCTCCTCTGGTTGGATTCTGCACCAATTGTGAAAGATAATTTTTCTTGGTTATTAGCAGAAACCTGTTGCCTTTATGGGTTTCACAGGTTTCTGTTTCCCAGTTAATATCCGGGTAGTTAAAGTCCCCCATAACCAGGACCTCATTATGGGTTGCAGCTTCATCTATCTGCTTTAGAAGTAGACTTTCCATGATTTCTGTTATATTTGGGGGTTTGTAACAGACCCCAATGAGAATTTTGTTACCATTTTCCCTCCATGAATTTCAACCCATATGGACTCGACATCCTCATTCCCTTCGCTAATATCCTCCCTTAAAGTGGACTTTAGACAAGACTTTACATAGAGACAAACCCCTCCTCCTCTCCGATTTTTACGATCCTTTCTAAACAGACTGTAACCCTGTAAGTTAACTGCCCAGTCATAGCTTTCATCTAACCATGTCTCGGTTATTCCCACTATGTCAAAGTTACCTGTAGATATTTCTGCTTCTAGTTCTTCCATCTTGTTTGTCAGGCTTCTGGCGTTTGCGAGCATGCAGTTTAGAGGATTTTGTTTTGTTCCAATCTCCTCACTGTGGATTGTTTTAGAAATGTTCTTACCTCCCTTCTGAGTATGTTTTCCTGGGTCGTCTTTGTTCGAGTCTAATGTTTTTCTTCCCGTGATCTACTTCACGTGATCTAGCCTCTAAGCTTCTCTCTATACATCCTAGAACTGTTTTTGCATTTTTTGCTGCTGCCTCACACTGTTGACTCATGTGCAATTTGTGATCTATTAGTATATCCAAGTCTTTTTCACACATGCTGTTGCTTAGTTATATTCCACCCATTCTATAGATGTAAATTTTGTTTTTCTTTCCCAGATGTAGAATTTTGCATTTCTCCCTATAAAATACCATTCTATTAGTCTCTGCCCATTGTTCAAACTTATCAAAATTAGGGGGGAACCCACGCCTGTTTTTTTTTTTTATTTATTTATTTATAGCGCAGGGGCGGAAGATGAAAACTCTCATCCGCTGCTCCTGCTGTCACTGTAATTACCGACACTAAGTGTCAGAGGATGGGATCAGTAGTCCCATCAGCTGACACCAGTGATCGGAGGTGAGTTTATACAGCTGAGCGCTCCCGCTGTCTTCTGACAGCTTGGGAACCGCGGCTCTCTGACCGGCAGGGTTGATTTCCCTGCCGATCAGAAGCGGTGTTTGCCGCGCTTTCATGCATATGATAGCGTGTCAAACACTGTAATGTCGGACCCCTCATACAAGTCAGGTCCGCTCTGCTGGATGACAGGCTGCATGGACGCATCATGGAGTCTGCCATCTAGATGTAGCAGAGCCAAGTGTGACGTCACATCTGGCTGTCCTTGACTTTTCTGCAGCAAATACGCTGCAAGAAAAGTCAACCTTGCGTATTTGCAGCGTTTTTTCACCATCCATTCAAGTCAATGGGTGGAAAATGCTGAAAGAAGGGACATGCCCTATGTAAAAAAAAAAGAAAACACTGCAAAGCACAAAATACTGATCACACAAAAACCCAATGTGTGTACATGAGATTTCTGAAATCTCATAGACTTTACTGGTACTGTAAAAAGCAGCTGAAAATTAGCATAAAAAAGCAGCAATAAAAGCCTTGTGTGAATTTACCCTAAAAGTTCAGCCTTCTCAACATCATTTTTGACCACATCACCCTTTTCATCCTGAAAAAATGATTGGCTAAACATTTCCAGATTTAAGAGAGAGTCCATAGTTACTGGTAGAATGATATTAAATTTGCACTATAAGTACAAAAAATGTTAAGTAGATAATGCAAATCGAGTTTAAAAGAAAAAAAGTGAATGGGTGAAAAAAAGATTAAAGATGAATAACCAGTGCCTTTTTACACTGGATGTTGGTGAAACTTGATGTTAGGAGGCTTACCTGTTATATCATCCTAAAGGTACCTTCACACTAAACGATATCGCTAGCGATCCGTGATGTTGCAGCGTCCTGGCTAGCGATATCGTTTAGTTTGACACACAGCAGCGATCAGGATCCTGCTGTGATGTCGTTGGTAGGAGCTAGAAGGCCAGAACTTTATTTGGTCACTGGCTCTCCCGCTGACATCGCTGAATCGGCGTGTGTGACACCGATTCAGCGATGTCTTCGCTGGTAAACATCGGGTTACTAAGCGCAGGGCCGCGCTTAGTAACCCGATGTTTACCCTGGTTACCATCCTAAAAGTAAAAAAAACAAATACTACATACTTACCTTCCGCTGTCTGTCCTCCGGCGCTGTGCTTTCCTCTGCACTGTCAGCCGTAAAGCAGAGCGGTGACGTCACCGCTCTGCTTTCCGGCCGCTGTGCTCACAGCCAGTACAGAGAAGCAGAGCGCCGAGGACAGACAGCGGAAGGTAAGTATGAAGCGTTTGTTTTTTTACTTTTAGGATGGTAACCAGGGTAAACATCGGGTTACTAAGCGCGGCCCTGTGCTTAGTAACCCGATGTTTACCCTGGTTACCGGCATCGTTGGTCGCTGGAGAGCGGTCTGTGTGACAGCTCTCCAGCGACCAAACAGCGATGCTGCAGCGATCCGGATCGTTGTCTGGATCGCTGCAGCGTCGTTTAGTGTGAAGGTACCTTAAGAGGTAGAAATGTCAAGTAATGGGGTGGAGGAAGACAGATGAATAGCATTAACTGAATCAATGGATTAGCTACAAAAATAAGAAAATTAGATGAGAATACCTTATCTAATATGACTCATTTGACTCTTGTTTGTCTATGGTATAAGTTAGTGTTTAGCCCGATGTCATATGGTGGGGAAAGAATGGATCTATCCGAAGAGAGAAAACTCTTTTCATTTTATTTCCCCATAGATTAGGGTGCCACCATAGATTACGGGCTGCTCATTTAGCCAATGGTAGATTCCTGTTAGAAGATACGGGCTGAAAAAGGAAATGTATTTATTGCCGCTATTCTAGCACATCGAGCCGACTATCCTGCCCATAGCTTGGTCTGAACATCGATGTATTTAGCACCGTCGTGCATATATTATTAATTAGCATATTTTGCACTGATTACAATTTTTTTAGACGTTTGAATGCCATACAAATCGGAAAGTGGTATTTGGATTAGCTCTGTTGTGTTTATAGTATTAATTCATCCTGATCGTGTGAGCCATCTGATTACATTCTGCACTCTTTTGTTTCATGCTAAAGTTAATCCTGTTAGTTTCCATTTTCTTAGGAATACTAAAGATATTCTGTGACAATGACATAGTCTTTACTTTCCAACATATTGTCTGTGACAGAGATTAATCTGACTGATCTACAATCATTCACTGACATATTTTTGGTGACAAACTGTAGCTTATTTGATTATGCGCTATACCAGCTGTCTAGTCTATAAATTAGTCATAAGTATCCAACCTACAATGTATTTAGTTTTCTAGGTAAAGTGATTAAAGGGTTTGTCTCTCTCTATTCAGCTCGACATTGAGTAGTAAGCAGGGTAGGTGACCTCTAGTGATATTTGCTGGACTTCATTCCTGAGTGGAAGGTATTGCCTTAGAATAGGACAAGTGCACAATACCTGCCAAGTGCCAATGCAACTTGGCAGGTATCAGTAGACAAAACATCACTTAACCTGCTTTCTTCTCAATGTGAATGTTAGCAAAAAGGGTAAACATTTTAAGTATATCTATCACCAGTGACAACTTCATGTATGTAATATGTTCTCTGAGACCAGTTATTGTCTGCAGCAGTTATGTGAACGATGAACTTGACAATGTCACTGCAGGACTTGTAGGGGCCACTGGAGAGCTATGGGCATCCCCTGTGCATTTGTATCATAGCTATTGCTTGCATTTTATATAGTAAACACATTGGAATAAATAGTTTTTTAGAACTAAAGTATAAGTAAATATTAATATTTTGTAAACTGATTTTAACCCCTTAACGAATGTCGATATGCATTAAAATGGTGGCTGTTAAGGGGCCTTACTCCCTCATTAACGCTTTAAAACTGCAATCAGGACTAAGGTTGTAGCCCTCCTCCCCCCCCCCCCCCCCCCAGAGTCGGAAAATCTTCGGGGTTTCGGCTACCGGGGGTAGTTGAGACACTGGAAAACATGATCAGGAATGGATTTTACGGTCCTCAATTATGTGATCGTCGTTATTCAGCGAATAACGGCAATCACAAAAATCAAAGTGTGGCCGCTGTTACAATGATTTCTGATATACATGTCGGAAGAGAGAAAAATGATGCCCCCCGAACCTCACCTGTAGCTCCCCCATCCTTGGGCCATTTTTTGTGATAAAAGTTGTTTATTTTTTTTCTTCCACGTTGCTTCAGTTCCTGTGAATTAACTGAAGGGTTAATAAACTTCTTGAATGTGGTTTTGAGCACCTTGAGGGGTGCAGTTTTTAGAATGGTGTCACTTTTGGTTACTTTCTGTCATATAGTCCCCTCAAAAAGTCATTTGAAATGTTATGTGGTGCCTACAAACAATGGTTTTGTAAATTTTGTTACAAAATGAGAAATCGCTGGTCAACTTTTAACCCTTCTACCTTCCTAACAAAAAATGTTTCAAAAATTGCGCTGATGTAAAGTAGACATGTGGGAAATGTTGTTTATTAACTATTTTGTTTGACATAACTCTCTGATTTAAGGGCATAAAAGTTAAGTTGGAAAATTGCTAAATTTCTATAATTTTTCTACATTTTTTTGACAAATAAGTCAGAATGAAGAAATTTTACCACTATCATGAAGTACAATATGTCGAAAAAACAGTCTCCGAAATGGTGGGATACAATGATGCATTCCGGAGTTATCACATAGTGACACTGGTCAGAGTTGTAAATTTGGCTTGGTTGTTAAAGTCAAAATTGGTTTGGTCACTAAGGGGTTAATATAGATCAAATGCAACACCATATTTGTATTCTGTCTTCTGAACATCAAAGATTCTATCCTTCACATTAATGCTTTTTGTGTGAATGAATTTCATGATTCACTCCGGTCCTCCCAAGACCTCCTTCTCTCCTCCACACTTATTCGCTCCTCATCCAATCGCCTCCAAGACTTCTCCCGAATATCCCCCATCCTCTGGAACTCTCTGCCCCAACAAGTCCGACTATCAACCACAGTCCGATCCTTCAGACGGAACCTGAAAACTCATCTCTTCAGGAAAGCCTACAGCCTGCACTGACACTGCTGCTGCCTCATCACTATCGAAGCTACCGCCTCACCAACACCGGAGCTACTGCCTCACCAACACCGGAGCTACCGCCTCACCAACACCGGAGCTCCTGCAACCCTCAACCTACTGTCTCCTTCCCCATAATCCTGTAGAATGTAAGCCCGCAAGGGCAGGGTCCTCGCCCCTCTCTATCAGTCCGTCATTGTTAGTTCATTTACTGTATGTGATATTTGTAACTTGTATGTAACCCCTTCTCATGTACAGCACCATGGAATCAATGGTGCTATATAAATAAATAATAATAATAATAATGATAACATATTCTGTTGTCTGGATTCCAGTTTTTACCATTGTATTATGTTACATCTTGTAATATTGTAACTGTCACGCTCGCGGATCGTGGACTCACTATGCCATGGGCCTGGTTTACCCTGAAGAGCTGTGGCGAAGTGGCTACCTGGTTTTCGCTAGAGCTCCTTGATGGTGGAGTTAGGCTTGAGCTACTTGTAGCCACTAGTTACCACTCTAAGGGCAGTCCCCGTTGCAGTAACAGCTAACCGCAAAGGTCAGGATTGCAGTTATTAACACGAACTTGAAGTCACCGGTAAGACAAGATTTAGACCCACAGGTAGGCTAAATGTTGGAACCTGTTCAGACAACACGGATTCTGTGTTACAAGTCAGGACTGACACTGGTACTAGTTCAGACAGTGTGGATGCTGTAACACTAGACAGGATGGACACTGGTTCTGGTTCAGGTACCGCTGGAGCAGTTTCAAGTTCAGATATCCGGCACATGGTCTGGATTAGACAGGATGGTTTAGGGTACAGATTCACACAGGGCAGTTCAGGGTTCTGAACTAGGTTCAGCCAAACTAATACAGAAATAGCTTCAGGTTCAGACTGGGACAGGTTCAGGAATAGGCTCAGGAATCTGACAACAAACTAGCGGGGAAAAAACTCAAACTAAATACCAAAGAGTGCATTGTACAGCACCTTCCCACTCTCTTCTAGCTGTTAGCTCGGGTATCATCCAGAGTGTGCTTAATACCTGTTTAAGAACCAAGGAGCGTGCATGCTAAGCGCACCACTGTGAGACCTGTGTACCATGTGCAGGCCCTGGCAGGACAGGGAGACATGGCCGTGGCGGCATGTCGGCTTTCCTGGTATGTTGGCTTTATTATTACAGCAACTTGAAATATCCAGCCATCTACATGTACTTTCAGAAAGGTAGCTTTAGGCTATGTGCACACGTTCAGGATTTCTCGCAGAAAATTCCTGAGAAAAAACTGACATTTTCTGCAAGAAATCCGCAAGAAAACCGCATGCGTTTTTGCCGTGGTTTTGCCGCGGTTTTTTCCGGACACTTCTTAATGCATTTGGTAGTGGGAAATCCGCAAAAAAACCCGCAAAATTAATGAACATTCTGCGGTTTTTACCGCGATGCGTTTTTTTCATGGAAAAAAACGCATCATGTTCACAAATCATGCGGAATTCATTCTAAATGATGGGATGCTTATTGTATGCGGTTTTTTGCGGTTTTATAGCGTTTTTATCGGGAAAACCCGCGAAAAAAATGCAACGTGTGCACACAGCCTCAAAATGACATGTAACTTTTATTCTGAGAATAGAGTGAGAGTGGTCTCTTTTGTTTGATGACTTCAAGGCGTGACTTTGAACACCCAATCCTTGAATGAGAAGTATTGTTTTCATCAGAAATCTCAAGGTGACTCAAGGTTGAATGTTTGGCCTAAAGGACAAAATATGAATAAAGAAAGGAAGAGTTTACTTAGCAACCCCAAATCAGCTCTGAGTACTAGATTACAATTTTCTTCTCCTTGAAGGTCTGAGACAGAGGTGTTGTAGTCTTGTAAAATTCACACCTAGGAATTAAACCTCTGGAAGTGACTATCTCTCTAAAAATATGCTGTTTCAGTATGGTCACCCACAGACTATTATTTACTAACAGAGGGAATCCATATTGAATAATGACAATGATGTGTATGTGCAATAATCAACTTTCAGAACAGCTTCATAATTGTTTGTTGAAATGTTTTCTGTTTACATAAAGACTGTAACGAGCTGGTGGAACCAGGGCCCAATAAAAGCGTGGAGGGGCGTAACTATGATCCTCACCTGATCCGATCCTTGGATGCACAGTAGATAGACTAAGGAGATGGACCAGGTCCTTCACCAGTACTAACCTTGGGTAGATGGCAGCTAACCCCCTAGGGACGGGTAGCTGGGATGGCCCAAAGGACGGTACAGTAGATGCAGGCATTTGCTGTAAGAACACAGAAACCATGGATGCAGACTGGACCGACTTTTTTACAGATGAGCACTGACAGGTGCGGCTGACTTAGAGATGAGCCCTAGCAGGTGCAGGCTGGACCGGCTGATGTAGAGATGGGCACTGGCAGGTGCAGGCTAGACTGGTTGACAGAGATGAACACTGGCAGGTGCAGGCTGGACTGGCTGACATAGAGATGAGCACTGGCTGGTGCAGCTGGACCGGGTGGCATAGAGATGACTACTGGCAGGTGCAGCTGGACCAGCTGATGTAGAGATGAGCACTGGCAGGTGCGGTTGATAGGCAGGTATACAGAAATATGAGTCATGGGACCTGAGCGCTAACAAGAGTGTTAAGGAGCAAACTTACAATGTGGCACAGGCACATCTATGCTGGAGTAGGTGCCTTAAGTAGTAAGTATCCTCCAGCAATTGGCTGGGGAAAATGTAGGAGGACATACTAAGCACAGTGACTGGGGACCTGCGCGCACCCCGGGCAGCTGCACACCGGGAAGGAGGAGACAGAGCAGGACTGGAGCCGGGGCGGTGAGTGCCCTGGTGTCTCTGCTGGAGAGACAGGAGATAGAGATGCCTGCACTACAGAGACCTTAGTAGCCACAAAAACCTCTCTGACATATTTCCGTCAGAAAAACAACGGCTATAGTTAGCCCATTTAGCAACAAAATATACCCACTCACTATAGCATGCTGTATCAGGAGAAAAAGGAGCTTTACTAGGTATTTGTATATAGTAAAAATCCAAAGTTTATTACAAATACACACAAATATTAAACGTACATTTAGACAAAAGACATATATGCAAAAAGACAATACATCAAGGTGAACAGAAACCACCCTAAACCCCTAGTACATAGGCGCCATAACCAGCTATCCATAAAGTGCAATGTGCTGTGACAAAGGCAAGCATGTCTACCTAAAAATGCCCCATCTTAAGTATGGCCCCCAATGGGGTAGTAATCATAATGTAGGGGGTGGACACACACTTACCAGTGGCAGGGGTAGGAGGATCAGGAGCAGGGTGTATGTAAAAGCCCCCCGACGCGCGTTTCGCGTCCCTATAGACCGCTTTTTCAAGGGAGTACCTAGACATCTGCCTGTAGGACCTTTTAAAGGTCAAAGAGTGAATCACATGCAAAAAGTGGGCCAATCCAAGTGGTTAGGAGGCGGCACATGCGCACCGCAAGCCCCAGGTCCTGGCAGTGCACCGGAGCGCTGCGCACGCTCGGGGAACAAAAGGAATCCCCAGGCGTGCGAGCAGGGCAGAATGGCGCGCCCGTGCATACCAGGGATCCTCGGCCGCGGCGCGCAACCACTGAATCACCAATAGATGAAATGCGGAGCACTGTGTTAACAAGAAGATACTCATGATGGTAATTATACTGCGCAGTTTGTTCCCACAGTAAGAGAAGCACATAGAGGTACAGAAAAATATGGTAATAATACAAACCAAAAACAAAAAACATAAATGGAGAGACATAGTCTTATACATATTGCAAATGTCCAGTTTCAGTGAGATAAAGCATATCTCTCCACAGGATTCCGTAGATGTCCTCAATAGTGCACTTCAAGATGGTTATTTCAATGATGTGGGTGTAACATAGAGCCCATGGATGTTGAAATAGGGTGAAGGCCCACAACTTATTGGTCCCACTGCAACGTGATAGGTATAATAATGAGAGGAGACAATTAATATCAGATTAAAAAAATTATTTTAAAAAGAAAAACAAAAACACCCTTAAAATAGTGTATGATTATAACAAGGAATGTACAGAAGTATACATAATGTTCAGGACCCCAAAAAGGAGGAAAAGGACAATGATTCGTTCAAACCCCTAGGGTTCAGGGTATCGAGAATAGTAATCCACTTCGCTTTTGTGCCAAAACTTTTTTATAGTCCCCCCCTCTTATGCCAAGATGAATAGCATCTATCCCCCTCACCTTGAATGAGGATGGGTCACTATTATGATGTTGTCTAAAGTGACGGGGGATAGTTTTGAGGAGGGTCACATCGGTCGCCGTCTTGGCCGCGCAAATGTCCCGCACATGCTCCCGTACCCTTATTCTGAGCTCCCTGGAAGTAAGTCCTATGTAAATTTTGGAGCATCCGCATGTAGCATAATATATCACGTTCATGCTACTGCCGGAGATCCGATGTCTTATATCAAAGGTTTTACTCCCGTCGGAGCTACAGAAGGTGGAGCAGCGCAGGACATTTGCGCAGGCAAGACAGCGACCGCATGGTATGGATCCCGGTATAGGGCCCCTAGAGCCAAATAGGTGCTTCACGGTGGGTACATAATGGCTCCTGACAAGAAGGTCCTTAAGATTTTTGGACCTTCTTGCAGTCATAAGGGGATAGTCACCCAATCCAGTTCCCAGGGAGGGCTCAGTACTCAGAATAGACCAGTGTTTTTCAAGGATCTGCCGCATATCCTCCCACTCATGATTAAAGGTTGATATGAACCGAATTGGTCCATTATTTTTGATATCTGGTCGAGCTCTGGTACCCCGAAGGAGATCGCCGCGTGGAGTCGCCCGCGCCCTACGATATCCATATTTGATGCACCGGTTGGAATAGCCACGTGCTACAAATCTAGATTTGAGGTCAGAGGCCTGTACTTCAAATTTTGCATCCGACGAACAGATCCGCCTCATCCGGAGGAACTGTCCGACCGGGACGGCCCTAATGGTAGAAGCAATGTGAGCTGAGGACGCATGAATCAAAAAATTTACAGATGTCGGCTTGCGATATACATCTGTTTGGATAGACCTATTTGTATCCACTTCAAAACTGACATCCAAGAAATTAACCTTCTTGACGTCATAATTATAGGTCAAACGGATGTTAAAGGAATTCCGATTCAGCGTCTCCATAAATTCCCCGAGCTGCTGCACCATCCCATCCCAAAGAAAGAAAATATCATCAATATATCTGTGCCAGCACAGCACATGGGAGGCGGCCCGTGGGCCCTCGTCGCCAAAAATAAATCTCTCCCAGGATCCCAGGAAGAGATTTGCGTACGAGGGCGCACAGGCCGCGCCCATGGCTGTGCCGCGCCTTTGCAGATAAAATTGGTCTTTATAAACAAAAAAATTATGAGTGAGGACATAGTGCAGCAGCTCGAGGATAAACTCACAAAGCGGGCCGTCCCGGTCGGAGGCCCCCAGAAAAAGGCGGACCGCATCGATGCCATGTTGATGATCAATGCAAGTGTACAGGCTCTCCACGTCGGCGGTCACCATCAGGGTATCGTGATCCACAAAAATGCCATCGACCCTAGCCAGAGCGTCCGTTGTATCACGCACATATGACGGCAGTGCCTCCACCAAAGGTTTTAAGTAGAAATCGATAAATTGGCATATGGGGTTACAAAGTCCCCCAATGCCTGACACAATAGGACGCCCTGGATGGTCGAGGGCATTTCTGTGGATTTTAGGAAGCAGGTAGAATGTTGGTACCTTTGGATATTTCACTGTCAAACCCTCTAATACCTGCTTAGTTATAATATTGTTATCCAGAGCCCGAACGAGAATACCCTGGAGGCCGAGAGAGAAAGAGACCAGAGGGTTGTGGGATAATCTGGAGTACGTGTCGGGGTCCCTCAGTTGTCTGAGGGCCTCGCGTTCATACTTATCCTGAGGCCAGATCACAATGTTCCCCCCCTTGTCTGCTGGTTTGAATATAACACCAGACAAGGATTGTAATTGGGAAAAAGCCAGTCGTTCCTTCTGTGTTAGGTTGTCATAACGTCTTTTAGTTGATAATTTTTTGAAGTCCTCACTAACACATCTAGTGAAGACCTCAATTGCTGGACTTAAGGACAAGGGGGGGAACCTTGTAGATCTGGGTAAGGATGACGGAGGGAATCTATTAGTATATGAACCCACCTGTTCGTCCAAAAGATCCTCCAGATTCTGGAGAGTCTCTCTCTCGGCCTCACTCATGGGCTCACATAAATCCTTTTTATGATGTAATTTCTTGAGCAATAGTTTTCGGGAGAATAGGTGCAGATCCTTTACTGCTGTGAAAAAATGAAATGAATTAGTGGGAGAAAAAGACAGTCCTTTTGAAAGAATTTTTAGTTGTATATCAGTAAGTTTATGGGAAGACAAATTAACTACCTGTAGCCCTCCCTGGGAATCGGATGGCATCCCACCACCAGTTTTAGATTTGGTAGCCTGTCTTGTTGTCCTTTTGAAATTAGAGACACCACCTGAAGCACCACTCTGCTTGGTGTTTTTAGAGATCACCTCCTCTTCCCCTGAAAAATTAGATCTGGTGGATGTAGAGCATGACCTGAAGTAAGACGTATTTCTAAAATAAGGTCTTGAGCGTTCATTACTATTGCGCCATCTAAAGACATGTGAAAGCCTCTTATCTTCCACATCCCTCTGAAGCTTCTTACTCTTAGTGGTCTGGATTTCATTAGCCCACTTCTGAGAGAGGGAGTCCATTTCCTCATTGAACTTTTTGAGAGCCTCAGTCGTCATATCTCTCCGCAGGATAACCTGTAACTCTTCTATCTCTACTTCGAGAGAGGTCAAGGATTCCTGGTTCATGTTTTTCAACAGTTCCAGGAAGCCTCTCGAGCATGTGTTGGTTAAGGTTTCCCACTTATTTTTGAAAATCTCGTCATCAATGGGGAAGGAGGGGAAGACCTGTACTCTCAGACCTCGGGGTATCAAATCTTTCTGTAAGTATTTCTCCAGAAACGCATGGTTCCACCAAATACGTGTCCTCTTTCTTAAAAGATCCTTGAATTTATTAATGACATCCTGTGTATTTCTATCGGGTCCCACAGAACACCCTTCGGTACCATCTTGCGTAGTGTCATTAATTAGAGCTCGCCACGTCTGGACGCGAGCACGAAAGTCCATATCTGGACAGAGGTCTACTGTGAAGAACACAGAGATAATTAGTAGCCACAAAAACCTCTCTGACATATTTCCGTCAGAAAAACAACGGCTATAGTTAGCCCATTTAGCAACAAACTCACTATAGCATGCTGTATCAGGAGAAAAAGGAGCTTTACTAGGTATATGTATATAGTAAAAATCCAAAGTTTATTACAAATACACACAAATATTAAACGTACATTTAGACAAAAGACATATATGCAAAAAGACAATACATCAAGGTGAACAGAAACCACCCTAAACCCCTAGTACCTAGGCGCCATCTTGGGTAGATGGCAGCTAACCCCCTAGGGACGGGTAGCTGGGATGGCCCAAAGGACGGTCCAGTAGATGCAGGCATTTGCTGTAAGAACACAGAAACCATGGATGCAGACTGGACCGACTTTTTTTACAGATGAGCACTGACAGGTGCGGCTGACTTAGAGATGAGCCCTAGCAGGTGCAGGCTGGACCGGCTGATGTAGAGATGGGCACTGGCAGGTGCAGGCTAGACTGGTTGACAGAGATGAACACTGGCAGGTGCAGGCTGGACTGGCTGACATAGAGATGAGCACTGACTGGTGCAGCTGGACCGGGTGGCATAGAGATGACCACTGGCAGGTGCAGCTGGACCAGCTGACGTAGAGATGAGCACTGGCAGGTGCGGTTGATAGGCAGGTATACAGAAATATGAGTCATGGGACCTGAGCGCTAACAAGAGTGTTAAGGAGCAAACTTACAATGTGGCACAGGCACCTCTATGCTGGAGTAGGTGCCTTAAGTAGTAAGTGTCCTCCAGCAATTGGCTGGGGAAAATGTAGGAGGACATACTAAGCACAGTGACTGGGGACCTGCGCGCACCCCGGGCAGCTGCACACCGGGAAGGAGGAGACAGAGCAGGACTGGAGCCGGGGCGGTGAGTGCCCTGGTGTCTCTGCTGGAGAGACAGGAGATAGAGATGCCTGCACTACAGAGACCTTGTAAGGCTAAGTTCACATTTGCATATGTGTCCGCAGCGTGTCGTCTGCATGCGCAAACGCATGCAAAAGCATGCTTATGCCTGCACATCATCTTGCGCATGACGCAAACAAAAACACTGCGTGTGCATGCGTTTTGGCATGTGTTTGCATTTTTTATGCGCATGGTGGAGGCGGTGACATCCTTTTCTGTACATGCGCAATCTAAAGTACACATGCGTATCAAATGCATTTGTACGCATGTCATTGCGCACCAATGTGTTCCCATAAACAGTAATGTGTTATATTGACAGAATCGTTCACATGCAGATGATTGCGCAATATTTGACTCCTCAAAAAATGTAACATGTTGCGTTCGCTGGACACCGCTGCTCACCGCGAAACGACGCATACGTACGCATTAGCATGCGAACCCGTGAAAAACATGTCCCTGTGAACACAATGTTAAAGATATGTAGCATAACGCATGCGGATCGTACGCTGCGCACACAGTTTTTACATTTTCTTTTCAAACTAAAACAGGATTGGATATTGCAGCTGCCAATGTATAGACAAATGTAATTTTAAATTCTTGCATAGCTTTTTTGCTATATGCATTTTTGACTATTGTTATGGCATTCTATGCTTTTTTATATATTGTAGCTTTCTGGACATTTTGTGTTGTAAATTACTCTTGATGGCAAAAACAAAAAATACACTTTTTTCATTCACTATGTAAACATCCTAGTATTTTTCTTGGAAACATGAAAGCATTATTGGCTATTCAGTAACAAAAAAAATCATAAAAGGGTTCAGTTAATAAATCTGCTTATTTACGGTAATAAGTTAGGTTAATATCCTGTCCATAAGGCATTTCTGACAATAAAATCACAGCTAGCCAATGTCAATTGTGTGCATTAATGAGCAAGTAACTTCCCAAAATCCTCCACAGCTTTGAATGCGTAAAACGTTATCCCTTGATATATGAATTCATTTAAGATCTTTTCATTTTCGGTTATTAGCATCCACTTAAGACAGAATATTTAAAACCAAATACTCCTGGTCTTGCTGAGTGCAGTGCTGCGCTAGGTAATTTTCTGGAACACCTATTGCTGGAATGTATGTTTCATCTCTCACTAGATGAATTTTTTCAAGATTGTGGAAGCTCTTGAAGTATTACTTCTAAATGACCATAATTTAGCATGTTATTTTTAAAGTCATGTTGCTTGGTAACCACAATTACAAAAAAATAGAAATTTGTATTGAGTTTGAGAAAGCAAATCGAGGTTTTACTCAAGGGAAAATAGGTAATGGAGAAGGAAGTAATAAGCATATAAAATTGTTCCTCTCTTGGGATGCTGAAAATTGAAATGCATAAACTTATAAAATATTTTACATACCTCTCTAAGTACTGGTTAAAGCTAAAATCTTTTATGAGACACCTAAGCTATAGCTCAATGAATGAAGCTCCGCCGATAAAACAGGTTTTGGATCTTGAAAATTAGATGGGAAGAAGATATTCAGAGTTTTTTCCAATAATTCTTGTAAGCATGTGAAGTAGTGAAAGACTTAAGAAGAAACTGCCTTCAGAAAATGACCCATTGTATAGATTGAGTTTTTATGTGACCTGTATTTTATAAAATAATTTGGCACATTTGTTTTCTTCATATGATATTAATGATCTTGGTTTTCACACTACCCACTCATACGTCTTATTCTTAAGAGCTTTCGGCAAGGTTCCTTATCAGCAGAGGCAGGGTTACAATGGCATGTAACACCTGTGTACACAGCTGACAACACAGGATCTACCAATCACAATAGATGTCACCAATAACACTGCTCCCTCTCCCTCTGTTTATTGCAGCCAATGTTCATATGTTGTTTCCTGAAGCATTAAGAAGTTAATCTGCATTTACACTGCAAGATAATCAGAAATGATCGTTCTTGAAAATGCTCCTTTCATTATTTTACCTTGTAAACATGCTGCCCTATCATCGTAATAATGATCATCCAATGTTCATTGTTTACTTTGGTCTGATTATGTAAACATGTTTTTAACCAACCACCAATGATAAAGGTTTATGATTCAACGTATCATGCCGCCGGTCGGTCTGTGTCAACGAACACTTAAGGTACCTTCACACTAAACGATATCGCTAGCGATCCGTGACGTTGCAGCATCCTCACTAGCGATATCGTTCAGTTTAACACGCAGCAGCGATCAGAATCCTGCTGTGATGTCGTTGGTCGGGGCTAGAAGGCCAGAACTTTATTTGGTCGCTGGCTCTCCCGCTGACATAGCTGAATCGGCGTGTGTGACACCGATTCAGTGATGTCTTCGCTGGTAACCAGGGTAAACATCGGCTTACTAAGCGCAGGGCCGCGCTTAGTAACCCGATGTTTACCCT
Source organism: Ranitomeya imitator (assembly GCF_032444005.1). Lineage (NCBI taxonomy): Eukaryota > Metazoa > Chordata > Amphibia > Anura > Dendrobatidae > Ranitomeya > Ranitomeya imitator. Next base: position 343,135,555 of record NC_091285.1, on the reverse strand, counting down.
GGTTACCATCCTAAAAGTAAAAAAAACAAACGCTTCATACTTACCTTCCGATGTCTGTCGTCCGGCGCTGTGCTTTCCTGCACTCACTGTGAGCACAGCGGCCGGAAAGCAGAGCGGTGACGTCACCGCTCTGCTTTCCGGCCGCTGTGCTCACAGCCAGTACAGAGAAGCACAGCGCCGGAGGACAGACAGGGGAAGGTAAGTATGAAGCGTTTGTTTTTTTACTTTTAGGATGGTAACTGTGCTGTGTGACAGCTCTCCAGCGACCAAACAGCGACGCTGCAGCGATCCGGATCGTTGTCTGGATCGCTGCAGCGTCGTTTAGTGTGAAGGTACCTTAAGTCTAAAAAAGCCTCAGTGGCAAGTGTGAAAATTGCAAGATTTCTACTATTTATTTTTAAAGTAGATAGTGTTGTTAAAAATATTGTCAAAAATGAAAAACTTGAAAATCAGATTTTAAACAATGCATTATTTTCTGATTATAGCTTACATAAACTTTTTTTTATCTTAAATGTTATTTCTCGCTTATTGTATTTTATTTATTTACTAAAACTATGTAAAAGAATGGTAAATCAATTTTTATCATAGGCCGTTTTAGGCTTTAGCAGGAATTGAAATCTTAAGAGGCTCCTGTATCGGTATGATTCCCCTAATACAAGTATTGTATAATAGACAAGTTGGTGGTCAGTCGAGCATTACCAAAAATTGCTGGAGAAGTAGACCAAAAATTGGAACTGTGGTCGATACCAGAGAGTCCAGTAAAAGTACAAGACATGTAGCAAAAGGTCATAACCTATTTTCTTGAATGGCCTGAAAGACCCTTTTTAAATGACTGTTTTCACCATATATTTAAAATTATTATTTTACCCACAACGATTTGAAATCCAAAATGCCTAATTACCTTTTCAAAATGCCGGTGCTTAGTATCTTAAAGGAAATCTGTCGCCATGCTTTATCCACCTAATCTGACAGCAACACAATATAGAAACCAAGACCCTGATTTTAGTTTTATGTCACTTACTGGACTGCTTGCTGTATTTTTGATATTTGTGTTTTGTCAGAAGGAGATTATATTTAGATTACTAGTCATTTTGTATTTCATATTCATGAGCTTTGTATAACCCACCCCTGCCATTGGCAGCTTTCTGCCCATACAATATGTACACAGAAATTTTGTATCCATCATGATTTTGATCCATCATAAATGTAGGTCTCGTAAATTCACGATTGTCTCTGTCCTTGTTTTGGGAAATAAACATGTTGGCAAATAAACTTATTGTCTTTTTGGAGGTTGAAAATGGAATATATTAATAATTCTGTATACTCACTTAGCACTGTTCTTTCTAGAAAGTAGATAAGAAATGTCATGTTTTTCAGAAATTCTAAATGATGAGTGCATCTTGCGGTCAGTAAATCAAGCAGCTGTACTCTTAATTATTTCCAAGTCTGTTGTAAGTGAGTTTATGGGGATTACCTTTGAATATTGTATTAATACAAGCACACAGCTTGTGAGTGGCTTTCGATACTTAATGAGAACATTTGTCTTAAGTGTAGACCATATTGCAATTTCACAGTTGCTTAGCTGTTTTGTTTTCAAGGAAAGCGATCTTCCTGTCATCGTGATCCTAATCTGAAATGTTGTGCTGCTGTCTTCTAGTTTAAAGAATAAGCAAGGTCGAGATAATTATTTTCCAATCAGCACATTTCATAGACAAAATTAGCACCTATGATACAAGAACAAATCATAAATGACAGTGACAGAACAGCGGTGATGGTGGAGATAAGGCGAATAACTGACAGGGATTTAACGGTTACTGACGGTTTGGAAAAATGTTGACAATAAGGAGAAACATTTCATTGTTACTGGTCAAGAGTCTTTTGATCTTGACAAGATCTCACAGCAAAAACAATTGTAAGAAACTGTGGACAAGTACTTTGTTTTGAATTTTAAGGAATTGCAAATTGTCTCTTCAGAGAGAAAGAGGATTGGAACACTAGTGCCACCTATTGGAAGTAGCAATCCTAACAGTCAATGTCGACCCTTTAACGAGCCTTGTCACATGACTTGGGATAAGAGCCAAACCAGATGTCAATTGAGATTCTGGCTTGGCTTTTATCCAAAGTCATGTGACAAGGCTTGTTAAAGGGACACTGTCACCTGAATTTGGAGGGAACAATCTTCAGCCATGGAGGCGGGGTTTTTGGGTGTTTGATTCACCCTTTCCTTACCCGCTGGCTACATGCTGGCTGCAATATTGGATTGAAGTTCATTCTCTGTCCTCCGTAGTACATGCCTGCACAAGGCAATCTTACCTTGCGCAGGTGTGTACTATGGAGGACAGAGAATGAACTTCAGTCCAATATTGCAGCCAGCATGCAACCTGTGGGTAAGGAAAGGGTGAATCAAACACCCAAAAACCCCGCCTCCATGGCTGAAGATTGTTCCCTCCAAATTCAGGTGACAGTGTCCCTTTAAAGGGTCGACATTGACTGTTAAGATTGCTTCTTCCAATAGGTGGCACTAGAGTTCTAGTCCTCTTCCTCTCTGAAGAGACAATTTGCATATTTCCCAGAGGAGCATTGCGGCTTTAAGTCTCCTCATCTCGACATGCTTAACATGTCACTCTCCGCAAGGAGAAACAATACTTTTTGAATCCAAGGAATTGCAAAATAATTTAGTTCTTGTACTTGGTCCCTTAATTTGGAAGTAAACATAAAGAATTAATAAATATAATAATTATTTATAAAAGACCAAAACCTCCAAAAGCAGATGAGTGGAAGCATGTGACCAAAAGAAGCAAGAAGACCATGGAGAAATCACCAACCACGCAACTGAAAAACCGATATCAAATCTTTGTAGAGGATCAAGATGGCACACCTAAGGATGAAGCAATACCAGCAAGCAAAAAAGAAAAGGGCACACAGCAACAAGTGACAGCAAAAAGTACAGCCAAGAAGCAACGAAGAGTGGTGGTGGTGGGAGACTCACTACTGAGAGGCACAGAAGCAGCCATCTGCAGACCGGACATAACTGCAAGAGAAGTATGCTGCCTTCCAGGTGCGATGATCAAGGATGTGACCGATAGGATACCAAAGCTCTTCAGCTCCAAGGACGTCCACCCATTTCTTCTGATACATGTTGGCACCAATGACACGGCAAGGAAGGACCTACCGACAATCTGCAAGGACTTTGAAGAGTTGGGGAAGAAAGTAAAGGAACTGGATGCACAGGTAGTTTTTTCTTCTATCCTTCCAGTAGACGGGCATGGCACCAGGAGATGGAACAGGATCCTTGATGCAAACAACTGGCTAAGACGATGGTGCAGACAACAAGGATTCGGATTCCTGGACCACGGTGTGAATTACTTGTACGATGGACTCCTCGCCAGAGATGGACTACACCTCAACAAACCTGGGAAACACACATTCGCCAGAAGACTCGCTACACTCATCAGGAGGGCGTTAAACTAGAAGAAGAGGGGACGGGAAGAAAAACATTAGACTTGAACAAAGAAGACCCAGGAAAACATACTCAGAAGGGAGGTAAGAACATTTCTAAAACAATCCACAGCGAGGAGATTGGAACAAAACAAAATCCTCTAAACTGCATGCTCGCAAACGCCAGAAGCCTGACAAACAAGATGGAAGAACTAGAAGCAGAAATATCTACAGGTAACTTTGACATAGTGGGAATAACCGAGACATGGTTAGATGAAAGCTATGACTGGGCAGTTAACTTACAGGGTTACAGTCTGTTTAGAAAGGATCGTAAAAATCGGAGAGGAGGAGGGGTTTATCTCTATGTAAAGTCTTGTCTAAAGTCCACTTTAAGGGAGGATATTAGCGAAGGAAATGAGGATGTCGAGTCCATATGGGTCGAAATTCATGGAGGGAAAAATGGTAACAAAATTCTCATTGGGGTCTGTTACAAACCCCCAAATATAACAGAAACCATGGAAAGTCTACTTCTAAAGCAGATAGATGAAGCTGCAACCCATAATGAGGTCCTGGTTATGGGGGACTTTAACTACCCGGATATTAACTGGGAAACAGAAACCTGTGAAACCCATAAAGGCAACAGGTTTCTGCTAATAACCAAGAAAAATTATCTTTCACAATTGGTGCAGAATCCAACCAGAGGAGCAGCACTTTTAGACCTAATACTATCTAATAGACCTGACAGAATAACAAATCTGCAGGTGGTTGGGCATCTAGGAAATAGCGACCACAATATTGTACCGTTTCACCTGTCTTTCACTAGGGGGACTTGTCAGGGAGTCACAAAAACACTGAACTTTAGGAAGGCAAAGTTTGACCAGCTTAGAGATGCCCTTAATCTGGTAGACTGGGACAATATCCTCAGAAATAAGAATACAGATAATAAATGGGAAATGTTTAAGAACATCCTAAATAGGCAGTGTAAGCGGTTTATACCTTGTGGGAATAAAAGGACTAGAAATAGGAAAAACCCAATGTGGCTAAACAAAGAAGTAAGACAGGCAATTAACAGTAAAAAGAAAGCATTTGCACTACTAAAGCAGGATGGCACCATTGAAGCTCTAAAAAACTATAGGGAGAAAAATACTTTATCTAAAAAACTAATTAAAGCTGCCAAAAAGGAAACAGAGAAGCACATTGCTAAGGAGAGTAAAACTAATCCCAAACTGTTCTTCAACTATATCAATAGTAAAAGAATAAAAACTGAAAATGTAGGCCCCTTAAAAAATAGTGAGGAAAGAATGGTTGTAGATGACGAGGAAAAAGCTAACATATTAAACACCTTCTTCTCCACGGTATTCACGGTGGAAAATGAAATGCTAGGTGAAATCCCAAGAAACAATGAAAACCCTATATTAAGGGTCACCAATCTAACCCAAGAAGAGGTGCGGAACCGGCTAAATAAGATTAAAATAGATAAATCTCCGGGTCCGGATGGCATACACCCACGAGTACTAAGAGAACTAAGTAATGTAATAGATAAACCATTATTTCTTATTTTTAGGGACTCTATAGCGACAGGGTCTGTTCCGCAGGACTGGCGCATAGCAAATGTGGTGCCAATATTCAAAAAGGGCTCTAAAAGTCAACCTGGAAATTATAGGCCAGTAAGTCTAACCTCTATTGTTGGTAAAATATTTGAAGGGTTTTCTGAGGGATGTTATTCTGGATTATCTCAATGAGAATAACTGTTTAACTCCATATCAGCATGGGTTTATGAGAAATCGCTCCTGTCAAACCAATTTAATCAGTTTTTATGAAGAGGTAAGCTATAGGCTGGACCACGGTGAGTCATTGGACGTGGTATATCTCGATTTTTCCAAAGCGTTTGATACCGTGCCGCACAAGAGGTTGGTACACAAAATGAGAATGCTTGGTCTGGGGGAAAATGTGTGTAAATGGGTTAGTAACTGGCTTAGTGATAGAAAGCAGAGGGTGGTTATAAATGGTATAGTCTCTAACTGGGTCGCTGTGACCAGTGGGGTACCGCAGGGGTCTGTATTGGGACCTGTTCTCTTCAACATATTCATTAATGATCTGGTAGAAGGTTTACACAGTAAAATATCAATATTTGCAGATGATACAAAACTATGTAAAGCAGTTAATACAAGAGAAGATAGTATTCTGCAACAGATGGATCTGGATAAGTTGGAAACTTGGGCTGAAAGGTGGCAGATGAGGTTTAACAATGATAAATGTAAGGTTATACACATGGGAAGAAGGAATCAATATCACCATTACACACTGAATGGGAAACCACTGGGTAAATCTGACAGGGAGAAGGACTTGGGGATCCTAGTTAATGATAAACTTACCTGGAGCAGCCAGTGCCAGGCAGCAGCTGCCAAGGCAAACAGGATCATGGGGTGCATTAAAAGAGGTGTGGATACACATGATGAGAGCATTATACTGCCTCTGTACAAATCCCTAGTTAGACCGCACATGGAGTACTGTGTCCAGTTTTGGGCACCGGTGCTCAGGAAGGATATAATGGAACTAGAGAGAGTACAAAGGAGGGCAACAAAATTAATAAAGGGGATGGGAGAACTACAATACCCAGATAGATTAGCGAAATTAGGATTATTTAGTCTAGAAAAAAGACGACTGAGGGGCGATCTAATAACCATGTATAAGTATATAAGGGGACAATACAAATATCTCGCTGAGGATTTGTTTATACCAAGGAAGGTGACGGGCACAAGGGGGCATTCTTTGCGTCTGGAGGAGAGAAGGTTTTTCCACCAACATAGAAGAGGATTCTTTACTGTTAGGGCAGTGAGAATCTGGAATTGCTTGCCTGAGGAGGTGGTGATGGCGAACTCAGTCGAGGGGTTCAAGAGAGGCCTGGATGTCTTCCTGGAGCAGAACAATATAGTATCATACAATTATTAGGTTCTGTAGAAGGACAGATTTATTATGATGGAATATAGGCTGAACTGGATGGACAAATGTCTTTTTTCGGCCTTACTAACTATGTTACTATGTTACCACCAACTTCTGTAACATAGTGTGAGTTAACAATATGGCTGGGTTCAGGCAAGCCTGTTTTATCGTCTATTTGTGGGCCAAGATGACCATGGGCATACACACATGAGGCTGTAATTTCTGGTTGTGAGACCCCGGACAGTTCAGGCATTGTGTGCTATATACAGATTGTGAACGATTCCTATCTGAACCTGGCCCAAGGCTGCATTTATACATCCATGTGATACATCCGTATGCTGTTTTTTTTTTTCTCCTTGGGTAGCACGGACCCTAGAGTTTAATTGATCTGTACACACATCCGTTTTAAAAATTAATCTGTGTGTCCCGTCCGTGAGACTCAGTCCCTATTCTTACCTGTTTTGGAGTTCAAACTCTGACATTAAAATCCATGGTGATCCGTTAAAAATGGATGAAGCACTGAAGACCTAGTTTGTGCTTCAGTGTTCTGTCCTTTCATTGTTTTTAGATAGTCCATTGTTTAGAGCTTATGGATGAAAAAGTTCAGACAGGCTTACTAGCTTCAGTTTTCAAAAATAGAGCTGAAAAAAACCCCACTATTATTTGAAAAAGACAAACAAGATCCATTAGACAAAAATATTTGGTAGCAATTCTGCCCATACAGGATTACAATCAAGAGCTATGTGATAGGCATAATCGGCTAAGGATGAGCATAAGCTCTAAACTTGTCCGGTGGAAGCACAACTGAAATACCAGTTTGGGGACTCTTCGGGGCAAGTTATAGAATTTTCGAAGTAGGGGTACGTTACAGTTTGTCAGCCAGTAATTAATGTGAAGGTTGAGATTGGTAGCGGTTAGGGTGCAGGTTGCATCTGTGAATTACCCAAAAAATTAGGATGGAGGAAATTGTACCATACAGTTCCCAATCAAGTTATCTGGATGTAAAGATAGGTCGTCTGTATCATACAAGTGGAAAGAGACTTTAACTTGCCAAATATGTTACGTATCATGATGCAGCAAACCATAACATAGCACAGAGTTTCTAAAATGTCTCAATAATGTTTGTGCATCATAATATATTAATACATTGTGTTAAAGGGAATCTGTCACCAAGTTTTTGCTATGTAATCTGAGAACAGCTTGATGCAAAGGCTGAGACCCTGATTCCAGCAATCTGATCTTTATGCTGTCATTTTGATACAATCATAGTTTTCTTTGCTGCAGATCTAGCAATGATCAGAACACTTAGTACTGTATAAGTCCACCCATATCACTGACTGGCAGATTTTTGTGTACAGTGTACGTTGACAGAAAGCTGCTAGTCACTTATAGACCCAAGGAAAAATACAACTATTGGATATGAAATGGTAATAAGATCGTGATAGTGTGATATAGAAGTAATATTGCACAAACATTGCAAGAATGCCTATGTTAACCCATTTGGGAATTTCTGAAAACCAACAAGAAAATCTACAAAGAAAACTAGTCAGTACATCAAGTATTGTAAATATCAAAAAAAAAAAAAAAAAAATATATATATATATATATATATATATATAATTGTCTAAGGGGTACTTCCATCTGTCTGTCTGTCTGCAACTTCCATAACGGAAATCCCGCGTCGCTGATTTTTCGCGCTAGCTGCCTGTCATGGCTGCCGCGACCAATCAGCGACGGGCACAGTCCGATTAGTCCTTCCCTACTCCCCTGCAGTCAGTGCCCGGCACCCGCATACTCCCCTCCACTCACAGCTCACACAGGGTTAATGCCAGCGGTAACGGGCCGCGGGTACCGCACTCCGTTAACTCTGCTATTAACCCTGTGTGTGCCCAAATTTTTACTATTGATGCTGCCTATGCAGCATCAATAGTAAAAAGATGTAATGTTAAAAATAATAAAAAAAACTGCTATGCTCACCTTCCGTAGTCTGACAATGCGCTCGCGGCTGCCGCCATTTTCCGTTCCCAGAGATGCTTTGCGAAATTACCCAGAAGACTTAGCGGTCTCGTGAGACCGCTAAGTCATCTGGGTAATTTCGCAATGCATCCTGGGAACGGAAGATAGCGGCAGCCGCGCGCATAGGGACAGCTTCGCTGGGTGAGTATATAACTAATTTTTATTTAAATTATATTTTTTTAACACGGATATGTGCCCATACTGCTATATACTACATGGGCAGTGTTATATAGCGCATGGGCTGCGTTTTATACAGCGTGGCTGCTATATACTACGTGGCCAGTGTTGTATACTACGTGGGCAGTGTTATATACCACGTGGGCAGCGTTATATTCCGCGTGGGCTGTGTTATATACTGCGTGGCTGCTATATACTATGTGGCCAGTGTTATATACCGCGTGGGCAGTGGTATATACCGCATGGGCTGCGTTATATACCGTGTGGCTGCTATATACTACGTGGCCAGTGTTAGATACTATGTGGGCAGTGTTATATACCACGTGGGCAGTGTTATATACCGCGTGGGCTGTGTTATATACCGTGTGACTGCTATATACTACGTGGCCAGTGTTAGATATTATGTGGGCTGTGTTATATACTATGTCGCCTGTGTTATATACTGCGTGGCTGCTATATACTGCGTGGGCTGTGTTATATACTATTTGGGTTGTGTTATATACTGCGTGGCCACTGTTATATATTGCGCGGCCTGTATTCACGCATCGGGTATTCTACAATATGTATGTATGTATATAGCAGCCACATAGTATATAGCACAGGCCACGTAGTATTTGTCTGCTATATACTACATGGCTCCTATATACTACGTGGCCTGTGCTATATTCTATGTGGCTGCTATATACATACATACATATTCTAGAATACCCAATGCATTAGAATCGGGCCACCATCTAGTCTTTATTATAAATAACAAGCAGATATGTGATGACTGGAGAAGACAGGCACACACACAGTTTAAAAAAAAAAAAACACTACACGAATAGTTATAATTAAAAAAAATGTACCGTATTTTTCGGACTATGAGACGCACCGGACTATAAGGCGCACCCAGGTTTTAGAGGTGGAAAATAGGGAAAAAAATATTTGAAGCAAAAAAATGTGGTAAAATATTTAATAACATACTATTATATATAATAACACCACATATAATAGTATGTTATTATGTTAGAAGCTGCGGGACCAGTGTGGTGTTTGTACAGTACTATATGAAGATGCTGGAGGCTATAAGAATGGGGGCACAGGGCTTATATTTAAAGCACCACTCCAGCACTGCAAAATAACACTGGAGTGCTGCTTTAAAATCCAATTGGAGAACTATAACTCCCAGCATGTCCTGCAGATCCTATGACATGCTGGGAGTTATAGTTCACTAAAGAAGTGGCAGAGTGCTTTATTGTGTTTTGGAAAGACTAACATCTTAATTGTGGCAGCCAGCCACACTGTGGTGAGGTAAAAGCATCCCATGACTGCACACAGAGCCCTCCCTCTTGTTGCCTTTCCACAGCACACTTAATGGAAGCCAGCAGATTCTAGTGTTGGAGTCTGAAGGACCTGTGATGATGTCAAGAAGAGGGAGGGCTCTGTGCTGCCATGTGATGCTCCAGCCCGCCACTTCTGACATCATCACAGGTCCTCCTTGTGCACACTGCACAGCACTCAGCTCCAGCCCAGGAAGGTACAGCGATCTCCTCTCCCCCGGACCCTGCTGCTGCTGCCTCCTCTCCCCGGACACACAGATCTCCCAAGCTGCTGCAGGAATCAGCACTGGGGAAGCCATGTGTGTCCCTGCTTAAGTGCAGTATTCATTTGCTGCTCCCAGCTCACAGCTCAGCTGATAGGTGGGCTGGGAGTAGCTAATGAATATTCACTGCACTTAATCATCGGGACCACATGGTTTCCCCAGCACTGATTCCGGGCAGCAGGGACATCCTGAAGTGGGATAACAGTGTGATCCCACTTACTGCTACCCCCCTCCCCACATGCTACATCCCTACCATAAGACGCACCCACACTTTCCTCCCAAATTTGGAGGAAAAAAAGTGCGTCTTATGGTCAGAAAAATACGGTATACAAATTGCAAGGGCATATCTCCAGTACTGTACATTAAATGAAAAATCACCATCAGATTCATAAGGGTGATAAAATATTGTCTCATTCAATTATTAAACGGTCTTGAAGGCCTATGGAGACACTGATAAACATAAAAATTATATAGATACACTCTATAGAAGTTATTCAAGGGCATATACCAAATCAATGTATGATGGGTAAGTAGAGAATTAACATTGTGACCCTCGTGAGAAAAAAATCTAGAAAACATGACATGGCTCAAATCTACTATATAATTGTCTAAGGGTCACTTCTGTCTGTCTGTCTTTCTTTCTGTCTGTCTGTCTGTCTGTAACGGAAATCCCAAGTCGCTCATTGGTCACGGCAAAACAGCCACGACCAATCAGCGACGGGCACAGTCCGGCGGCAAAATGGCCGTTCCTTACTCCCCGCAGTTAGTGCCCGCTCCATACTCCCCTCCAGTCAGCGCTCACACAGGGTTAATGGCAGCGTTAACGGACCGCATTATGCCGCGGTGTAACACACTCAGTTAACGCTGCTATTAATAGTAAAAAGATCTAATGTTAAAAATAATTAAAAAAAATAAATAATCATTATATACTCACCTTCCGGATCCAGCCCAGGCCTTTCTCGCTCCTCGCGACGCAGCGGTAACCGGTCCATGTATTGCAGTCTCGCGAGATGATGACGTAGCGGTCTTGCGAGACCGCATGTCAACATCTCGCGAGACTGCAATGCACTCTTGAAAGCGACGGGCACAGTGCGGCCGCTCCCTACTCCCCTGCAGTCAGTGCCACCTCTATACTACCCCCACAGTCAGCACCCGCCGCCTACATAGCGTTGTAGCAGTCCGTTAAACCGACTGCATTACACCGCGGCATAGCGTGATGTAACGCAGTCTGTTAACGCTGCTGTTAACCCTGTGTGACCAACTTTTTACTATTGATGCTGCCTATTCAGCATCAATAGTAAAAAGATATAATGTTAAAAATAAAAAATCGTGATATTCTCACCTTCCGTCGCCTCCGCAGCAGCTTTTCCTGCAGCTCGTGATGCTCCGGTCCCACCACTTCGTTGATTGGTCGCGCCCAGCTGACTCGACCACTGAGACTCTTTCGCCCGGGGCGCTCAAAAACCTGGAGCCGGCTCTGGCTTCACTGATTGTTCGCGGCCAGGCGTGACCTATCAGCGACAGTCGCAGTCCGCCCGCGAATTGGCACGGAATTTGAACCACGCTTCGCTAATTGGTCACGGCCAGTGTATAAATTGCATTATTCTGAAAACTTCATAAATAAAGTACATACATATTCTAGAATACCCGATACGTTAGAATCAGGCCACCATCTAGTCTATTTATATAATTGCCTTGTAATGTTTCCATTTCCTGTTCTGTCCAGATGTCACCTTACCCCAGAGTTCCAAGCAGAGGAAGTTCCAAGTGATGGGTGTCTCAATGGAAACTGCTGCTGGTATCAACTTTTTGCACAGTACCACCAGCAGAACACAGTCACAACACACACTCTCTATACGTTGTATGTACCACACACACTCACACACACATTCATACTCACACACTCACATTCACACTCTCACACACACTCAAAGAAGCACACTCACGCAGCCTCATGTGTGGTACCACCAGCGGAACACCGTCGCGAACGCACTGCTGCCGAGATCTGTCAAATGATTCACTGACGGCCGCCATCTTTGTACAGTAGGAGAGCATGCACAGTTTTAATGTGACCACCACTATCTGTGTGCACAAAGATGGCAGCAGTCTGATTTACTGTACCTGCGCGAATTCCGTGCAGGTGCAGTGAATCATTCGGCTGATCCCGGCGGCAGATGCATGACGTGTCTACAGGCTAAGGAAGCCGGTCACATTAAAGGGGTTTTCCCACGAATGAAAGTTTGTTTTAAAAATTGACTACTTCTGACCATGTATGGAGCATGCCACATCTCCTGGGCAGGGGAGGAAGGAAAAGACAATACTGACATTACAGCAGGGGATCACAGTGAATTCATTTTGTGAGGTAAAATATTTCACTGACTTTTTTTTAAAATATTTTACCTCACAAAATGTATCCTCCGTGATCTGCTGTAATGTCAGTATTGTCTTTGAGGCGAGAACACAGCAGAAGGAGAGAGACAGAGGAAATAGCACATGGGGTAGACAGGTCAAAGACGAGAGCACAGATGGGAGAAGTCAGCACATGAGGAAAGAGTGGGTAGGTGGGTGAGCAAATGAGGGGGAGAGATTCTCAATGCTGCAAAGCCTGCCCCCATCGCCACATTACCGCCCTCCCGATGCGATAGCATCAGGCCTCCATCTAGTGTAATCATCAGGGCTGCCACTAGGAATTCCGGGGGCCCATACTGGCAAAATTTGCGGGGCCTCCCTTGAGACTCCGCCCAGGCTCCACCACAGCCCCGTCTCCACCCCTCGTACCATCCTCAGTCCCACTGCCCTTTCTTGCAAAAACTCCATTTCTGCACCACATCCTCACCAATCACACATTGACAGTTCCCATCACCACATGCATGGCCAGCAGCTTTTGTTTTGGCCAAAAGATTTTTTAATCCACCACCAAGACAAGATAGACTCTTCTGGCCGGACTCTACTCTACTGTACCTTACTAAACATTTGTTAAAGTATCCAATACAATTTAGGTATATTTTTATTCATTTTTCAATTTTTAAATGACCAATAATATCACAAACAATGCAAAATACCGCCACACCATGATCAGACACCATATTACTACCACATAGGGACCTATAATACCACATACTAGAAACAAATACCACCACACCATGTTCAGATCACATATTACCACTACATGGTGACTAATAATACCACACACAAGGGGCAACTACCACCACACCATGACCAGACAACATATTACCACCACAGTGACCAAATAATAGCACATAAAAGGGACAAATACCGCCATACCTGGGCCGGACAACGTATTACCACCGCATAGTGACTGAATACTGCCATACTGGTCATTAATAAAAAAAAAAGCACAATACTATCACCATAAGTGCCATTATACACAGGAGATCTGTACTTAGTATGCAGTGCCTGTGTATAGGTAACACACTAACTCACCAGTGACGTCTCTTGGTGAAGTCCTTCAGCCTCGCTTTCTATCTTCATCCAGCACAGACCGCCATCACTTTTTCCAGCCAGGGTTCGTCTCTTCAGGAAATAACATAGTTATCTAGAGCTCTGCTTGCAGAACACATTGCTTATTTTTTTCCAGGCTTCTATACTACACCAGATGAAGAAAAAAAGGCGACCTAGTGTCGCTCTGCACAGTAACAGGACCACCCCCATTTAAAACAGTATCCTCAAAAAATAAAATAAACACATCACTGCAGTAATAATATCCCTTAATTAGCCCCTATGGTAACAATATCCACATCCTGGCCCTATGTTTTCTCATTCCTGTCTCCAGCCATATGTTCTCCCATCCTGCACTCATGAGTATATTTATTCTGCCCCCATATGATCTCCTCATCCTGTCCCATCTGTCCCATGATCCTGACCCATCTGTCCCATTATCCTGCCGCCCCATCTTTCTCCATCGTATCCATCCTGCCCCGTGATCGTGCACCATGATCCTGCCCCATCTGTCTCCATCCTGCCCCATCTGTCTCCATCCTGTCTCACATCCTGCCCCGTGTGTCTCACATTCTGCCCCGTGTCACAAATTATGCCCCGTGTCTCACATTCTGCCTCCCTGTCTCACATACTGCCCCCCTGTCTCACATCCTGCCCCCCTGTCTAACATCCTACCCCGTGTCTCACACTCTGCCCCCGTGTCTCACACTCTGCCCTCGTGTCTCACACTCTGCCCTCGTGTCTCACATTCTGCCCCCATGTATCACACTCTGCCCCCATGTCTCACACTCTGCCCCCATGTCTCACATTCTGCCTCCCTGTCTCACTTCCTGCCCCCCTGTCTCACATCCTGCCTCGTATCTCACATCCTGCCACCTGTCACACATTCTGCCCCCTGTGTAGTTTCCATACCAGCCCCCTGTGTCTCACATTCTGCTCCGTGTCACACATTCTGTCCCGCTGTGTTGTTTTCATTCCTGCCCCCTTGTGGTGTTTCCATTCCTGCCCACAGTGTTTTTATTCCTGCCCCCCTGTGGTGTTTCTATTCCTGCCCCAGTGGTGTTTCCATTCCTGCCCCCAATGTTTTCATTCCTGCCCCCAGTGTTTTCATTTCTGCCCAATGTGATGTTTCTATTCCTGCCCCTGTGTTGTTTCCATTCCTGACCCCAATGTTTCCATTCCTGCCTCAAGTGTTTCCATTCTTGCCCCCAGTGTTTCCATTTTTGCCCCCAGTGTTTCCATTCCTCCCCCCAGTGTTTTCATTCCTGCCCCCTTGATTTCATTCCTGCCCCCAGTGTTTCCATTCCAGCCCCCAGTGTTTTCATTCCTGCTCCCCTGATTTCATTCCAGCCCCCAGTGTTTCCATTCCTGCCCCCAGTATTTCCATTCCTGCCCCCAGTGTTTTCATTCCTGCCCCAGTGTTTCCATTCCTGCCCTTATTGATTCCATTCCTGCCCCCAGTGTTTTCATTCCTGCCCACTGATTTAATTCCTGCCCCCAGTGTTTCCATTCCTGCCCCCAGTGTTTCCATTCCTGCCCCCCAGTGTTTCCATTCCTGCCCCCCAGTGTTTCCATTCCTGCCCCCAGTGTTTCCATTCCTGCCCCCAGCGTTTCCATTCCTGCCCCCTGCGTTTCCATTCCTGCCCCCAGTGTTTCCATTCCTGGCCCTAGTGTTTCCGTTCCTGCCCCCCTGTGTTTTTCATTCCTGCCCCCCAATTTCATTCCTGCCCCCTGTGTTCTTTTCTTTCCTGCCCATGTCCCCCATCATTTCCTCCTGTCTTTATCATGCCACGGGCTTTCCGCATTCAGTAAAAAAAACAAAAAAAAAACAGCTTACCTGGCCGATGTCCAGCGCCGACACCCATCCCGGGCATTTCAGCGCGGACTCGCCGGCAAATGACGATGACGTCATATGTGGCGACGTGCGCGCTGACGTCAGCTGCCAGCCTCCGATTGGCTGGCGGCTGTAACTGTTGCCTTTGCGGGCCCGGACGGGCCCACAAGGCAACAGAGGACACTGAACCTGCGTCTCAGACGCAGGTTCAGTGTACTGTCAGAAGCCTGCCGCTGGGGCCCGGGCCCGATGGGCAGATGAGATGGGGCCCGATGCGGGCCCCCTCTGCCCACCGGGCCCCATACGCCAGTCAGGGCAGTAATGCCCTGATGGCGGCTGTGGTAATCATAAATGCCTATATCTACAATCAATCATATACTCTGTAGAAAGTGTATGAATCAAGTCACATATACAGTGGGGCAAAAAAGTATTTAGTCAGTCAGCAATAGTGCAAGTTCCACCACTTAAAAAGATGAGAGGCGTCTGTAATTTACATCATAGGTAGACCTCAACTATGGGAGACAAACTGAGAAAAAAAAATCCAGAAAATCACATTGTCTGTTTTTTTTTTTTTTTTTAAACTTCTTTTTATTAACTTTTAAGATAACAAAGTGTACATTCAATACAATTAGATATGTCATATAGCAAAATGATACCCAAGAACCCTAACCCTCCCCAATCCCTCCCAAACCCATCTCTGCGTGCATTGAATATAGAGTTATTTATGGGATAGGTGTGTGACCGCCAATTCGCTGCTCTAGATACCATTGGGTATTTTCAAAATGGTCTCGGAGTTTGTCCCTAACCCCCAGGGGTAAGGATGGAATGAAGTAAGACCATGTGTTTAAAAATTTACCAGACATCTTTTCTTTACTCGTCAACGCGTCCATCCATTCCATTTTGAAAAGGAACATAATCTTAGCATGGATGAGAGACTGTGGTGGGACAAACGGACTTAACCAGTGCTGTAATATGCTTTTCCTAGTAGCCGAGGCCCAGATCGTGAGAGTAGCTTTAATATGTTTAGGTAATTTGTGTTGATTTTCACCTAAAATGTTAAAAATAGCCCATTGTGGTGTAAGTGGGAAATTAATCCCGCACATTGTCTGCAACCCATCATGTACCATTACCCACAGCTCCTGGATCTTTGGGCAATCCCAGAGATGATGATATATATCGGTATTTCGTATTTTACATTTGGAGCAAGAATAAGAATTTGAAGGAGACATTCTAGACTGCAAATAAGGGGTAATATAGGCCCTGTGTAATATCAGTAAGGCCATATCCGTATAGCTACTGTATGCCAGTATCTTTCTTTGTGCTAAAGTGGCTTCAAGGAAGTCACCTGCCCCGAAACCTGGGATATCCTTTGACCATTTTGCTAGTCCCATGTCCCTCCCCTCCCATGACCATCTTTTGCGTATTATAGAGTAAATGCTACTTGTAGAAGCCGGCTGCGATCTAGTGTTTCTGATAAAGCTGTCCAAACTATTCCCTACCTCCCCCACATCTCCATCTGGAAGACATTTTTGTGCTAGACTGCGTGCCTGTAGGAATAAGAAAGGATTGTTGTTAAACAACGGGAAACGTTGTGATGCTATGTCAAAGGAGAGTAAAGAGAATCCGAAATCCATCAAATCAATTGCTTGTGTGCATCCCTGGCCTGCCAGAAGACTATAGAACGGTGGCGGAGTCCCTCGTAGAAAACCAGGATTGCCTAGGAATGGTTGAAATGGGGATATCCCAGCACGTACTTTGCAGAGCCTTCTACATCGCCTCCAAGTCTGTATCGTTTGCCACAATATCGGGTGCTCCTGAAGCTCGGACGGAAGTCCATCCCCGCCCAAATGCAACATAGCTGACAACGATATATGTGGATATATTTGTTGTTCTAAACTAATATTAGCAAAATGAGAAACTCCCCGTATCCAATCCATGGCGTACCTAAAGTTGGCTGCTAAATTATACCTTCCTATATCAGGGAAATTAATTCCTCCCTCAGTCCTTGAAGTCTGTAATTTTAATAGTCCTATACGTGTTCTGCCCCCAACACCCCATATAAACCTCCGAAAAGCTGTATTTAACAATCTAAGATCTGCTCGGGAAAGTAACAGAGGAAGCGTCTGAAAAGTGTACATCAATTTAGGAAACACTATCATCTTGATCAAGTGACAACGGCCTGAAAAGGATAGTGTGAAATGTTTCCACGAGTTTAGTAGACCAGTGATTGAAGCCAATAGTGGTCTATAATTGAGTCTATATAAAATAGATGGGTCTGCTGGGAGTTGTATACCCAAATATTTAATGAACTCTTGGCTCCAATGAAATGGAAACAACGGGTCACGTAATCTTCCGGATCTAAAGAGTGCCATGGCCTCAGATTTTTTATAATTGACTTTGAAGCCTGAGCATCTACCGAAATCTCCCAGAGTTTCCATTATGGCCGGAACCGCTCGAGTCGGGTCAGCAATGAATAAAAGGATGTCGTCGGCAAAAGCTGAGATTTTTATTGAGGTGGTTCCGACCCTCACTCCTTCGAACGCCGCCTCATCCTGCAGCGCTCTCAAGAGCGGGTCCAAAGCCAGATTAAACAGCAGAGGGGACAACGGGCAGCACTGACGCGTTCCTCGCTGAATTTCAAAAGGTCTGGATAGGGTGTTATTAATGGACAGCCTGGACACCGGATTCCCGCAGACTGCTTTAACCGCACCACAGAACCATGGACCAAAATTTCTGAATGTTAGCAGATCATGCAAATAATCCCAGGCTACTCTGTCGAATGCCTTATCGGCGTCCAGGCTGACCACAACAGTTTTCATGTGTTTAAGCGATCTGCTGTAAGATATAGCTCCCAGTGCCGTTCTAATGTTATATGTAATAGATTTCCCGTGTACAAAACCAGTTTGTTGGGGCGAAATCAAATTCGGAATTATTTTTTGAATTCTGTCGGCCAGAATTTTCGTGAAGATCTTGAAGTCGGAATTGAGCAATGATATTGGTCTATATCCCTCAACCTGCATGTGATCTTTACCTGGCTTTGGAAGAACAATAATAACAGCTTCATTAAACCGATCTGGGAGACAACCGTTATTGACTATATCATTATACAATTCACAAAGATGAGATGCTATGGGAGCTCCCAGAATTTTATAGTGTTCATTGCTGAAACCGTCTGGACCGGGGGCCTTGGATAATTTAAGTGTACTGAGGACCTGCAGTATTTCCGTGGTAGTAATAGGGGAGTTAATGGCGCCCCTTTCATCTTCTGTGAGTGTCGGTGCTAGATTGTTTTTTAAGAATTTCCCATTTTCTCCTCCCTCCTTCGGCTCTGAAGTGTATAATTCACCAAAGAATGATCTAAATTCGTTTACTATTTCCTCATCTTTTGTTAATACGGGGCCATTTTGTTTTTGAATTTTATGTATCCTCGTAGCCGTCTTAAATGGACGCTTAAGGGAGGCCAACACCCTCCCCGGTTTGTTGCCCCATTTAAAGTATTTATGTTTCTGATAATCTAGATTGTGCATGGCCCACTCATGTGCTAATGCATCAGCTTCCTCCTTGGCCTCCAAAAATTCCCGTTTTGTTAGCGGTGTATTGTTTGATTTGAAAGCTTTATATGCTTGAGTTAATGATTTTTGTGTTTCTAATGTTCGTTTCATTAATTTATTCCTTTTATGGCTGACATAGGATATAATCTGGCCCCTCAGCACAGCCTTAGAGGCCATCCAAAACAGCTGTGCATCATCACAGTGACTGCGGTTATCATTTTTATAAACTTCCCACGAAAGCTGGAGATATTTTTTAAAATCGTCCGACTGATATAAATATGAGGGGAAACGCCACCTTCTCTCTCGATGTATTGGATTTGTTAAACTTAATTTAAATGTTACTGGAGCATGGTCTGATATATGGATATTTTGTATATCCGTCTGCAGTACTAATGGTAGTAGTGATGAATGTAGAAGCCAACAGTCAATTCTGGCGTGCGAGTCATGCACATGAGAATAATGGGAGTAATCTTTCTCTAGCGGGTGTTGTATTCTCCAGATGTCTACCAAGTCCAATTGGTCTGACAGAGATTGTATACAATGTCCCTGTGCGGCATGTTGTGTTGACCTCATCTTAGATCTGTCCATTAAAGCATCACTCACCTCATTGAAATCACCTCCCATGACTGTTCGGGACGTATCCCACCCTGCCATGTTCTCTAATATTTTAGCATGAAAGTGTGGATCGGGAACATTAGGGGCGTAGATGTTAACCAACCTAAAACTCATACCCTCTATTACAATTCTAACCAAAAGAAACCTTCCCTGTGGGTCTTCCAACACATCCAGGATTTCATAGTTAAGGCATTTGTGGATTAGTATGGCTACTCCCCGCTGCTTTTTAGAGTATGAGGCCTCGGCACATAGAGTATATTTCCTACTGAACAAGGACGGATGATTGTCCTTTTTCCAGTGTGTTTCCTGTAGGAAAATAATATGGAAATTTTTCTTTTGTAAAAAATTCAGTACCTTCTTCCTCTTAATCGGTGTATTTAACCCATTGACATTCCACGAGCACCATTGTAGAGAGCGAATCATGGGGTTCTCAATATTGACCTGATCTGTCATCATCCCACACCCATACTGTTAAACATTGGACCCTTATTCAAAAGCTGTAAATGAGCCCCCCTCCCATCCCAACGAGTGGGCATGAAAGCTCTTAAAATAAAAATATTAGGTTTGTGCACGCAGAGAACCTCCCCTCCCCCCCCAATCCCTAACAATTTAAGCTTTAAACCTGAAACTGCTATGCTCAAAAGCAGAGTGAGCAAAGCGTAGAGAATAAACATGTTCCAAAAGGGTAAATAAACAAAGTCATAAACGACGACATCACCAAAGACAAATGATCTAAACCAGCATCTGTAAATCAGGTATTATCAGGGTTCGATTGTGGCTGAGGATCCTTTTGAAGAAATTTCAAGGCCTTTACTGGATCGTCAAAGGACCAGTTTTTTCCTGACATACTGAACCGCAGAATCGTAGGGTACTGCAACCCGAAACGGATGTTTTTGTCTACCAATATTTTGCAGACTGGATTGAAGGCCCTGCGTCTAGCTGCCAAGGCGGCCGAGTAATCCTGAAAGAGGAGAATTTTGCTGCCATCATAGAATAGGGATTGCTTCTTTCTGTAAGCTGACAGTATACGTGTTTTGTCCTGAAAGTCAAGGACTCTAAAGATGACCGGACGTGGTCTAACCCCTTCTCCTCCCCTTGGGGGTCCCAACCTATGGGCTCTTTCAATGGCCATCGCTCCCGACGTAGGTAAAATGCCCAGTGACTTTGGTAGCCATTCCGATGCTACCTTAACCAACTCTGAAGGGGGGATCGATTCTGGGAGACCGATAATTCTTAAGTTGTTGCGGCGAGACCTGTTTTCAAGGTCATCTACCTTATCTATGAGGCCAGAGATATCTTTCTCTTTATTGTCTAGTTTTTCCTTAAGAGCCTTGGTAGAGTCCTCTAAGTCTGATATTCTCTGTTCAGCTTCTTCAATACGTGATGCTTGGGCATTAACTTGTGAAACAATCACGTCCAAGGAGGTTTGAAAAGCTGCCAATCGGTTATCAATTTCAGGCATTAAACGGTCTATGATAGCGTTTGCAATAGATTGCGGATTATCGCTATTTGCTTCAGGAGTTTTTGATGTAGGAGAGGTATTTGTTTGGTTACGTGTAACACTTCTGCCAGCCTTGGCATTTTTGCCCACATATTTATCCATAATAAATCAGATGCTCGTAATATTGTGCACAGAAGGCAGTGATGTTGTTTATATTGTTAATCACATCAGTATCAGATTATGTTGTCATGTTGTAAGTATATTCTGATTCAGTGTCTGCTGCCCTCCGCAGTGTGGAACAGGTATTGCGCCCACTTTTTTTTTTTTTAACTGTCGCTCAAAGAAAAACAACAGCACCGAAGGTATATATAATTCTTCTCCTTTAAGTTTAAAAACTCATGGGCTCCCTTTCCTTCAGCTGCTGCTGCAAGCCCCGAGATGAAAGTTGTTAGAGGTGCTGCCTGTGTCTGGTGACTGCTGAGCGCGCTTTTTACAGGCAAGATGGCACCAAGTCTCTCCTACTTCCTCCTCTGTACCCACCGCCCACAGCCAGAGGTCTTTGCTGTCCCCTACTTTCTCCGTTCACCTTCCTTTGCCTCCCTCCGCTCTGTCTCCCACCTCCTGCTGTTGCCTGACAGTATTCAACAGTGCTTGTGCTGGCACAGGGCTGTGGTGCTGCGATATCAGTCTGGGAAGAATGCACAGAGGCTGTGCACGTGAGTCTGCAAGATGGCGCCGGTCTTATGCCGTCTTCTTCACCTCCTTCACCTCTCTTACCATCAGGTGGACAGAGGATTCTGCCGCTTCCCTCCGACACCGCTTACCCACGTCCAGCTACTGTTTGGTAAGCTTTTATGATCCTTTGGGTGATGCGTGACTCACCCTTCCCCCACCGACTCCTGCTTCTGGCTCTCTGCTATGAGTGTCACTGTCTGCGACGCTGCCTGCGTCTGATGACTCCGAGGCGACCGGAGAGCTGGATCTGTAATCCCGATCGTTGTCCGGACCTTATCCTGACCTGTGGTTTAATATTGCGGCGTTTAAGATATTATAAAACGCCTATGGCTCAGGAGCTCTTTCAAAAAGCGGCCATCGTCAGGCTCCGCCTCCCGGAAGTCCACCTTGTCTGTTTTTTTAACATTTTATTTGCATATTATGGTGGAAAATAAGTATTTCGTGAGAAACAAAATTTCATCTCAATACTTTGTAATATATCATTTGTTGGCAATGACAGAGGTCAAACGTTTTCTGTAAGTCTTCACAAGGTTGCCACACACTGTTGTTGGTATGTTGGCCCATTCCTCCATGCAGATCTCTTCTAGAGCAGTGATGTTTTTGGCTTTTCGCTTGGCAACACGGACTTTCAACTCCCTCCAAAGGTTTTCTATAGGGTTGAGATCTGGAGACTGGCTAGGCCACTCCAGGACCTTGAAATGCTTCTTACGAAGCCACTCCTTCGTTGCCCTGGCGGTGTGCTTTGGATCATTGTCATGTTGAAAGACCCAGCCACTTTTCATCTTCAATGCCCTTGCTGATGATAGGAGGTTTGCTCTCAAAATCTCACGATACATGGCCCCATTCATTCTTTCATGTACCCGGATCAGTCGTCCTGGCCCCTTTGCAGAGAAACAGCCCCAAAGCATGATGTTTCCACCACCATGCTTTACAGTAGGTATGGTGTTTGATGGATGCAACTCAGTATTCTTTTTCCTCCAAACACGACAAGTTGTGTTTCGACCAAACAGTTCCAGTTTGGTTTCATCAGACCATAGGACATTCTCCCAAAACTCCTCTGGATCATCCAAATGCTCTCTAGCAAACTTCAGACGGGCCCGGACATGTACTGGCGTAAGCAGTGGGACACGTCTGGCACTGCAGGATCTGAGTCCATGGTGGCGTAGTGTGTTACTTATGGTAGGCCTTGTTACTTTGGTCCCAGCTCTCTGCAGTTCATTCACTAGGTCCCCCCGCGTGGTTCTGGGATTTTTGCTCACCGTTCTTGTGATCATTCTGACCCCACGGGGTGGGATTTTGCGTGGAGCCCCAGATCGAGGGAGATTATCAGTGGTCTTGTATGTCTTCCATTTTCTAATTATTGCTCTCACTGTTGATTTCTTCATTCCAAGCTGGTTGGCTATTGCAGATTCAGTCTTCCCAGCCTGGTGCAGGGCTACAATTTTGTTTCTGGTGTCCTTTGACAGCTCTTTGGTCTTCACCATAGTGGAGTTTGGAGTCAGACTGTTTGAGGGTGTGCACAGGTGTCTTTTTATACTGATAACAAGTTTAAACAGGTGCCATTACTACAGGTAATGAGTGGAGGAAAGAGGAGACTCTTAAAGAAGAAGTTACAGGTCTGTGAGAGCCAGAAATCTTGATTGTTTGTTTCTGACCAAATACTTATTTTCCACCATAATATGCAAATAAATTGTTAAAAAAACAGACAATGTGATTTTCTGGATTTTTTTTTCTCAGTTTGTCTCCCATAGTTGAGGTCTACCTATGATGTAAATTACAGACGCCTCTCATCTTTTTAAGTGGTGGAACTTGCACTATTGCTGACTGACTAAATACTTTTTTGCCCCACTGTATATGTACAGTGCTATAAATCAGAGCCCACATGAAGAGTCCTGGTCTATAATAACAATATTATGGTAAGCACATGGATGCAGCATGAGCACAGTTTACCTTACAATAAAAGCCATGCAGAACCCACTCCAACACACATTTTTGGTATGTTACCTTCATCGGGGTGGCAATAGAACGAGGTCAAAAGCTTTGAAAAGGACCTGTCGCTAATCAGATAATCCAGTGTGAATATGGTATGCGGATGTAGATGTCATGCAGCAAGTGACGGGGAACATATGACAAGTCACGTGACCCCATTCAGCACCGCATAGAGATACAGGCTACGGGAGAAAAATGGACCAAAGCATGCAAATGTATACTGCAGTCTTTGTCTCCTATGTAATGTATACTGCTGTCCCAGGGTCTCCTTTGTGATGTATACTGTAGTCTTTCTGTCTCCTGCGTGATACATTTAGCAGTCAACTCATTTGATGTATATTGAAGACTTCCCACTGTGTTCTGTAAATGTTATGTGTGTCGTGATGTATTACCCAATTTGAACAGACATGCACTGAAATATGCAAATATGCAACGGTATTCAAAACAACTCACTACTACGATAAATGCTGTAAAGAGAAAAAAACAAAATTGCATAATTTCTTCTGTCACTGCATCTGTACACTGTTGTATGGACACAACTTGTCCCTCCCCCCCCAAAAAAAAACAAAAAAAAAACATATGCCTGTGTTGATGGTAAATAAAGTTATATGCTTTTGGGAGAAGGGTAGGAAACAAGACAATGAAAATTTGCTCGGTCATGAAGGGGTTAAAAATGTATGCCAAAATCAAATTATTGCATTCATCATTTTTAAATCCTTTATGTCTTAAACTAAATTTTTTGTGTACTTGCAACCAGAAAATTGGCTTGCAATTGTAAGTCATTCTTGCTTGCAGATAACACTGTATGAGTATCAGACCTTGGAATTAATGTAGGAAGTGTTTGACTGGAGTTGAAAACATAATAAATGCAATATAATTCTTTCAATTCATATGCTTTTTACATGTCCTTCTATTCAACATTTCTTTACTTTTTTATATGAACTTGATACTGGGGTAGCACGGTGGCGCAGTGGATAGCACAGCAGCCTTGCAGTGCTGGAGTCCTGGGTTCAAACACCACTAAAAAAAATCTGCAAAGAGTTTGTATGTGTTTGCGTGGGTTTCCTCCGGGTACTCCGATTTCCTCCCACATTCCAAAGACATACTGATAGGGAATTTAGATTGTGAGCCCCAACAGGGACAGCGATGATAATGTGTGCAAAACTGTAATAGTTCAAAAACTATGCTGTATCTCAAGAAAACAACTCATTGTCAATAAAGTAAACTGTTACAAAAATGGGAACTTTGTATTCTAAACCTTGGTTAATATGCTCTATTTTCCAGTTCATAAGAATGTCAATAATGTGCTATACATCCATTGTTTGGTATGCCAATGTTCTTACCTACATCTCTATGGATGTTGTGTTTCTATGAATATCTGCCTGCTTCATATAGTAAGTATTGATAATATAGTGCACTTTTATGTAAGCATGTACAATAGGGTGCCAAGGAAATGCATGGTAAAAATTAAGTAGCAAGTTTTCGAAGGTCTTACCTCCTAATTTTGCTCCTTTTTGGTAATAGATATTTTATAATTTTCTTTTTTAAAATTACTTATCATTTACTGGTTGCTCAATTGGACATCATATTGCAGTTTTAAATGTTTGTTTAGTATTTATCGTCATGCACATCCCGTTTTATGTATGGTATGTTATGCCGTTTACGATCAGATTAATTGATTTTATATCTTGAAAGATCAGGCATATCTGAACGTGCTGATACCAAATGTGTGTGTGTGTGTATATATATATATATATATATATATATATATATATATATATATATATATACTTACAGTACAGACCAAAAGTTTGGACACACCTTCTCATTTGAAGATTTTTCTGTATTTTCATGACTGTGAAAATTATAAATTCACACTGAAAGCATCTAAACCATGAATTAACACGTGTGGAATTATATACTTAACAAAAAAATGCGAGAAAACTGAAAATGTCTTATTTCTAGGTTCTTCAAAGTAGCCACCTTTTGCTTTGATGACTGCTTTGCACACTCTTGGCATTCTCTTGATGAGCTTCAAGAGGTAGTTCCCTGAAATGGTTTTCACTTCACAGGTGTGCCATGCCAGGTTTAATTAGTGGGATTTCTTGCCTTATAAATGGGGTTGGGACCATCAGTTGTGTTGTGCAGAAGTCTGGTGGATACACAGCTGATAGTCCTACTGAATAGACTGTTAGAATTGGTATTATGGCAAGAAAAAAGCAGCTAAGTAAAGAAAAATGAGTGGCCATCATTACTTTGAGATGAAGGTCAGTCACTCTGAAAAATTGGGAAACTTTGAAAGTGTCCCCAAGTGCAGTTGCAAAACCATCAAGTGCTACAAAGAAACTGGCTCACATGAGGACCGCCCCAGGAAAGGAAGACCAAGAGTCACCTCTGCTTCTGAGGATAAGTTTATCCAAGTCACCAGCCTCAGAAATCGCAGGTTAACAGCAGCTCAGATTAGAGACCAGGTCAATGCCACACAGAGTTCTAGCAGTAGACACATCTCTACAACAACTGTTAAGAGGAGACTTTGTGCAGCAGGCCTTCATGGAAAAATAGCTACTAGGAAACCACTGCTAAGGACAGGCAACAAACAGAAGAGACTTGTTTGGGCTAAAGAACACAAGGAATGGACATTAGACCAGTGGAAATCAGTGCTTTGGTCTGATGAGTCCAAATTTGAGATCTTTGGTTCCAACCACTGTATCTTTGTGCGACGCAGAAAAGGTGAACGGATGAACTCTACATGCCTGGTTCCAACTGTGAAGCATGGAGGAGGAGGTGTGATGGTGTGGGGTTGCTTTGCTGGTGACACTGTTGGGGATTTATTCAAAATTGAAGGCATACTGAACCAGCATGGCTGCCATAGCATCTTGCAGCGGCATGCTATTCCATCCGGTTTGCATTTAGTTTGAACATCATTTATTTTTCAACAGGACAATAACTCCAAACACACCTCCAGACTGTGTAAGGGCTATTTGACCAAGAAGGAGAGTGATGGGGTGTTGGGCCAGATGACTTGGACCTCCTCAGTCACCAAACCAGAACCCAATCGAAATGGTTTAGGGTGAGCTGGACCACAGAGTGAAGGCAAAAGGACCAACAAGGGCTAAGCATCTCTGGGAACTCCTTCAAAATTGTTGGAAGACCATTTCCGGTGACTACCTCATGAAGCTCATCAAGAGAATGCCAAGAGTGTGCAAAGCAGTCATCAAAGCAAAATGAGGATACTTTGAAGAACCTAGAATATAAGACATGTTTTCAGTTGTTTCACACTTTTTTGTTAAGTATATAATTCCCCATGTGTTAATTCATAGTTTTGATGCCTTCAGTGTGAATGTACAATTTTCATAGTCATGAAAATACAGAAAAATCTTTAAATGAGAAGGTGTGTCCAAATGTTTGGTCCGTTATGTATATAAATATGTATATGTATGTATATATAGAGAGAGAGAGAGAGAGACTTCTCATTTAAAGATTTTTTGTATTTTCATGACTATGAAAATTGAAGACATCAAAACTATGAATTAACACGTGGAATTACTGTATATACTTATCAAAAAAGTGTGAAACAACTGAAATTATATCTTATATTCTAGGTTCTTCAAAGTAGCCACCTTTTGCTTTGATGACTGCTTTGCACACTCTTGGCGTTCTCTTTGATGAGCTTCAAGAGGTAGTCACCGGGAATGGTCTTCCAACAGTCTTGAAGGAGTTCCCTTAGATGCTTAACACTTGTTGGCCCATTTGCCTTCTCTCTATGGTCCAGCTCACCCCAAACCATCTCGATTGGGTTCAGGTGTGGTGACTGTGGAGGCCAGGTCATCTGGCGTAGCACCCCATCACTCTCTTTCTTGGACAAATAGCCCTTATACAGCCTGGAGGTTTGTTTGGGGTCATTAAGAAATAGACTTTGGCACTCAACTTCAATATGTCGTAATTTTTATTAGCAGCCACTCGTACAGACGTTTCGGTCAGTATTATTGACCTTCCTCAGTGTACTGCATTGACATAAAAAAAACAGAACAGAAGAATATATTATCTATGTACATAAGATACAAATAAACATCAAAAATACAAAAAAACCATTCTCAGTTCTACAATGGAACATAGAGACCAATACACTATTATATACCGTGCATATATAGTGATGGATGGGAGAATAGGGAATGGGGAAAAGGAAAATAGAATAATGGAAAGAGAAAAGGATCATACCTTATAGTCAGAGTTAGCAAGGATGTGGCTCAAAATTTGTAGTAAAGGTCCTAATATAAATGTATAAGGGAGGTCCTAAAATAGATCCTAAATAGAAAGAAGGGAGTATAAAATGACTGGGTAATTAGAGGTGTGCTTAGACTACATTAATGAAACTAACCCGTATGTCGGTCCCAATAGGGGTAATGTGTGGAAAAAATCCAATGTTGGTTTTTCGTATATGTTAAGTAAAGCTAAATGAGAAAATAAAAAGATAAAATAAATAGTGAAGCATAATGTGCAAGATAAGGGTACAAAAGTGGTGACGACTGATTGGGTAGATCTACATACCCTATGAGAGTGGAGATATTATATGGGCCGAACAGGTGGGTCACAAAAGACCTCTTACCTAAATAAAAAATAATAAAATAAATATATAATAAAGGGAAACCCCATAAAGTGTAATGCCAGTTACTGTTGTAATGTCTTACCTAAGATAGATAGTAACTGAATGTAGAACAAGCGAATGTATCATATGGATCTAATAGGTGGACCAAGGAACATCTTTTACCTAAATAAAAATTACCCAAATAAACGGAGAGAATAAAAAACGGGAATCTCAACCGGGAAATAACTAGCTCCATTAGGATGTCTTACCCAGGATTGGAAGTCGTTATATATGGACCAAAGTAAATGGAACAGGAATATGTCCCTGTCCTAAACAAAAGAACAGAAGCGGCTATAAGTCTGGAGTATAACCAGTAAATGACTAGTCCCGCCTATAAAATATCTGACAGAAGAGAGATCTTACCTAGAACGGATGATTAAGAGAAACGCGGTGTCCACCGCTAGTTTGGAGGTACCGCATCCAGGTTTGGAGCGCTCTTTTATGGGCTGGGGGCGGGGCTACAAACCGGCCGCATACCGGAAGTACGTCACCGGAAGTGACGTACCATCTGTACGGGTCGAATACCTGTCCTCCTAGATAAGGTGGCGATGCGTGCCATGTAACAAATGGTCCGCAGGTGTAAAGGGAGAGATGGCACACTAATGGAAGGAAGGGGGCGTGACGCATACCGGCCGTATACCGGAAGTGCGTCATTAAGACTATATGACCCTCCCCTTGTGTGTGCGTGTCACTGGGACATCAAACAATATGGTGGTGCGTTCCACCAATGTAAATAATCTACCAAGGGTGGAAAGAATGAATATATCATACAGCTGGAGCTATAATGTTTGTAGATAAATGTTAGATACTCTACCGGTGTGAAGAGGGGGAAGATAAAATAAAGAATAAAAATAAAAAAATAAAAAAATGAAATAAATAAGGATAAGGAAACAATGATAATGATAATAATAGGAGACAATAGGACCGGGATGGAGGTCCAGGGGAAGGAGGATCAGGATGTGAACAATTCCGTGCCGCCACTTTCAATATTGTTGACTCTGTAAGATAAAGCAACGTATCAGTATAAAATTCAAACTAAGTAGACTAGAGCCTAGAATACAATAAATATAGAGAAAAATGCGTAAAGTACTGAACAGTAGTTATTATTATCTCAGAAAATCATATGAATGAGAGGAGATCATACTCCCTATTTAGACCCCTAGGGGTCATGGTCTCCAACTCATGTATCCAGAACGCCTCCCTTTTTTTGAGGGTCTGGATACGGTTACCCCCCCGTCTGGGTGCAGGAACATGCTCGATGACCTGAAATTTAAGTTGGGGTATGGAGTGTCCTGCTTCTATGAAATGGTGAGGTAATGGGAGCAACGTATTTTTACATCTTATAGTAGACTTGTGCTTACTGATGCGGTCTCTAATGGATTGTGATGTCTCACCAATGTATAAAAGGCCACAGGGGCACTTGATGGAGTATACCACAAAAGAGGTGTCACAGGTACTATAATCTTTGATTTTGTATTGTTTGCCCGAGTGGGGATGGTAGAAATGATCTCCTTTTAATACGTTCCCACACTGATTACAGTGTAGGCATGGGTATGTTCCTGTTCTAGGTTGTGAAAGAAATCTCTGTGTAGATGTGCGTGGGCCTGACCCAATGTCCGCTTTGACGAGTGTATCACGAATATTACGGGGGCGTTTGTAGCAAGGCAAAAAATGATTCCGAAATTCAGGTATATCTGGGTGTGTCTCCCTCAAAAGTCTCCAGTGTTTTCTGATGTTATGATGAAGGATGTGGACGTAAGGATGATATGTATGTACAAAAGGTATTCGTCCCGTAGGGGATTGTTTAGGAGATGTACGTGGTTGTAAGGCATCATGAAGTACATTGGGAGGATAACCCCGTTCTCTAAATTTGTGGTACATCTCATCAATCCTTACTTGTTTCTTAGTATGGTCAGAGACCAATTTATCCACCCTTTGAAATTGTGAACGTGGAATGGCATTTCTAGTAGAAACTGGATGCAGACTAGTGTAATAGAGTAAGCTATTACGATCTGTAGGCTTCCTGTAGAGGTCTGTGCTAAGGGTGCCACTCGCATCATTAATCACCATGGTGTCCAGAAAACTGATCTGTTGTGTGTCTTTAGTTATCGTAAATGAGAGACCAGACCACGAGTGATTAAGGGTCTCAAAGAACTCGTTCAGAGAGTCCAAAGTGCCTGTCCATATACAGAAAATGTCGTCTATATATCTTTTCCACGTAATGCAATGTGCTTTGAAGAGATCATTTGGGTAAATCACTTCCTCCTCGAATGTGGCCATATATGTATTTGCATACGGGGGCGCCATATTGGACCCCATGGCGGTCCCTTGTGCCTGTAAATAATAATTATCTTCAAACAGAAAATAATTGCGAGTGAGGACAACTTTCAATAATTCAAGGCACAAATCAATTGTCCTAGGATCTAGTTTTGATGTGACCAATAGGCGTCTGACGCAATCAATGCCTTTATCATGAGGGATAGACGTATAAAGATCCTTTACGTCAAAGGAGACCAGATAGGAGTCATCAGATACTGTGCCTATTGTATGTAGTGTCTTAAGGAAAGCCCCTGTGTCTAGTAAATAGGACTGGGATTTTTGCGTCAACGGTGTGAGAACTTTTTCCAAGAATATGGAGATGGGTGATAAGATGGACTCCGTAGCTGCAATGATGGGTCGGCCTGGTGGGTTGACTAGGCTTTTGTGTACTTTGGGCAGTAGGTAGAGAACGGGTGTAACTGGATTGGCCTTAATGAGGAAATCCTTTGTTTTGCTATCTATGACACCTAAATCAAGATATGTCCTCAGTATGGATGATATGTCATTACGTATGTCATTGATTGGGTCCCTACTTAATTTGATGTAAACTGTAGAATCACCCAGTTGGCGGTAAGCCTCCTTGATATAGTCTGCCCTGTCCATGACGACTATGGCTCCGCCTTTATCGGCGGGTTTGATAATGATGTTTTTATCCTCGCGTAGTATCTGTAATGCCTGAAGATCAAGATTAGTCAGATTAGGTAAAAAATGCAATTTACCACCGTCAGAGT
The DNA here is from genome assembly GCF_032444005.1 of Ranitomeya imitator. NCBI lineage: Eukaryota > Metazoa > Chordata > Amphibia > Anura > Dendrobatidae > Ranitomeya > Ranitomeya imitator. Next base: position 343,104,077 of record NC_091285.1, on the reverse strand, counting down.
CCCGACGCAGTTGTATAAATGCCTTATTGACAAATTCAATAAACGTTTCTACTGCGTGTGAGCCTGAAGGAGGTCGATAGGTGCTTTTATTGCGAAGACCGAGATGGTCTATAGATATGAGAGCTCGTTGTGTGGAGGGATCAGAGGTCCGTGTACCTTCTACTTGAGAAAAATGCGTTACTAATCTAATGCGACGGTAAAAACGTTGTAGTTCCATATCAAGTCCGAATGTATTCAATTTGGAATAAGGGCAGAATGAAAGTCCCTTTTGTAAAAGACTGTGTTCCGCAACACTGAGTGTTCTTGAAGAAATGTTAATGACTAGAGAGTTAGTACCTGGGAGCGGGTGACCCTGTAGAAATCTTGGTTCCTTCCTCCGCTGGCTCTGGCGGGGCCTTTTCTTCTTGGGTATCTTCTGCCTTGATCTAAAAAATGACGATTTATGTTGATGCGGTTGCCTCTTCTATCTGTATCAGAGCTTGATGAAGATCCTTCGTTTGTCGAGTAGTGGTCAGATCTAGGTGGGTCAGAGCGGGGAAAAAGGTTATTACGCCAGTGATACACACGATTGTTATCGTAGTCCTCTAAGTCTCTTTGGAATTTAACCCTTTTCCGATTCTCAGTGTCTCTCTTGTGTTGATCGATAACAGTTTGTATTTTAGATTTCAGGGTACCAAGTTCCTCTGCTGTGCACGATGATGTTAACTGCGATTCAATGTTTTTGATTGTGTCACTTGATTTAATAATCGCCTCTTGTAGGTATTCAACAGTTAAAGTCATTAAATCAAACGAGCACTTATTAAGTATTTGCTCAAACTTTAAACAGAAAGCGGAGGAATCACTGAAAAGAGTTGGTCTTAGAGGTACTCTGAGGCCCCTTGGGATGCGTTTGACTCGGAGATATTCTGATAGCGTAGCGCAGTGTAACTCCAAATTGACCAAATGCCTCGATTCACGTTCAAGATCTCTCCCCCTGGTCTCCCTGGGTGGGGCTTTGAGGAACTCACTGGAAAAATTGGACTTAGAAAGAATAGTATTAGTCTCCTCCTGATTATAGGAAAAAACCAATGAAGACATGATAGACAGCGTGCACACGGAAGGGTGAGTACATATATTATGGAAGACACGTGGCACAGCTGTGAGGTGCACAAAGAAGGTTCCCAAACCAGTAGCAATAAGAAATAGACTTTGGCACTCAACTTCAATATGTCGTAATTTTTATTAGCAGCCACTCGTACAGACGTTTCGGTCAGTATTATTGACCTTCCTCAGTGTACTGCATTGACATCAAAAAAACAGAACAGAAGAATATATTATCTATGTACATAAGATACAAATAAACATCAAAAATACAAAAAACCATTCTCAGTTCTACAATGGAACATAGAGACCAATGCACTATTATATACCGTGCATATATAGTGATGGATGGGAGAATAGGGAATGGGGAAAAGGAAAATAGAATAATGGAAAGAGAAAAGGATCATACCTTATAGTCAGAGTTAGCAAGGATGTGGCTCAAAATTTGTAGTAAAGGTCCTAATATAAATGTATAAGGGAGGTCCTAAAATAGATCCTAAATAGAAAGAAGGGAGTATAAAATGACTGGGTAATTAGAGGTGTGCTTAGACTACATTAATGAAACTAACCCGTATGTCGGTCCCAATAGGGGTAATGTGTGGAAAAAATCCAATGTTGGTTTTTCGTATATGTTAAGTAAAGCTAAATGAGAAAATAAAAAGATAAAATAAATAGTGAAGCATAATGTGCAAGATAAGGGTACAAAAGTGGTGACGACTGATTCGGTAGATCTACATACCCTATGAGAGTGGAGATATTATATGGGCCGAACAGGTGGGTCACAAAAGACCTCTTACCTAAATAAAAAATAATAAAATAAATATATAATAAAGGGAAACCCCATAAAGTGTAATGCCAGTTACTGTTGTAATGTCTTACCTAAGATAGATAGTAACTGAATGTAGAACAAGCGAATGTATCATATGGATCTAATAGGTGGACCAAGGAACATCTTTTACCTAAATAAAAATTACCCAAATAAACGGAGAGAATAAAAAACGGGAATCTCAACCGGGAAATAACTAGCTCCATTAGGATGTCTTACCCAGGATTGGAAGTCGTTATATATGGACCAAAGTAAATGGAACAGGAATATGTCCCTGTCCTAAACAAAAGAACAGAAGCGGCTATAAGTCTGGAGTATAACCAGTAAATGACTAGTCCCGCCTATAAAATATCTGACAGAAGAGAGATCTTACCTAGAACGGATGATTAAGAGAAACACGGTGTCCACCGCTAGTTTGGAGGTACCGCATCCAGGTTTGGAGCGCTCTTTTATGGGCTGGGGGCGGGGCTACAAACCGGCCGCATACCGGAAGTACGTCACCGGAAGTGACGTACCATCTGTACGGGTCGAATACCTGTCCTCCTAGATAAGGTGGCGATGCGTGCCATGTAACAAATGGTCCGCAGGTGTAAAGGGAGAGATGGCACACTAATGGAAGGAAGGGGGCGTGACGCATACCGGCCGTATACCGGAAGTGCGTCATTAAGACTATATGACCCTCCCCTTGTGTGTGCGTGTCACTGGGACATCAAACAATATGGTGGTGCGTTCCACCAATGTAAATAATCTACCAAGGGTGGAAAGAATGAATATATCATACAGCTGGAGCTATAATGTTTGTAGATAAATGTTAGATACTCTACCGGTGTGAAGAGGGGTGGAAAAAGGAACGAAGAGGGGGAAAATAAAATAAAGAATAAAAATAAAAAAATAAAAAAATGAAATAAATAAGGATAAGGAAACAATGATAATGATAATAATAGGAGACAATAGGACCGGGATGGGGGTCCAGGGGAAGGAGGATCAGGATGTGAACAATTCCGTGCCGCCACTTTCAATATTGTTGACTCTGTAAGATAAAGCAACGTATCAGTATAAAATTCAAACTAAGTAGACTAGAGCCTAGAATACAATAAATATAGAGAAAAATGCGTAAAGTACTGAACAGTAGTTATTATTATCTCAGAAAATCATATGAATGAGAGGAGATCATACTCCCTATTTAGACCCCTAGGGGTCATGGTCTCCAACTCGTGTATCCAGAACGCCTCCCTTTTTTTTGAGGGTCTGGATACGGTTACCCCCCCGTCTGGGTGCAGGAACATGCTCGATGACCTGAAATTTAAGTTGGGGTATGGAGTGTCCTGCTTCTATGAAATGGTGAGGTAATGGGAGCAACGTATTTTTACATCTTATAGTAGACTTGTGCTTACTGATGCGGTCTCTAATGGATTGTGATGTCTCACCAATGTATAAAAGGCCACAGGGGCACTTGATGGAGTATACCACAAAAGAGGTGTCACAGGTACTATAATCTTTGATTTTGTATTGTTTGCCCGAGTGGGGATGGTAGAAATGATCTCCTTTTAATACGTTCCCACACTGATTACAGTGTAGGCATGGGTATGTTCCTGTTCTAGGTTGTGAAAGAAATCTCTGTGTAGATGTGCGTGGGCCTGACCCAATGTCCGCTTTGACGAGTGTATCACGAATATTACGGGGGCGTTTGTAGCAAGGCAAAAAATGATTCCGAAATTCAGGTATATCTGGGTGTGCCTCCCTCAAAAGTCTCCAGTGTTTTCTGATGTTATGATGAAGGATGTGGACGTAAGGATGATATGTATGTACAAAAGGTATTCGTCCCGTAGGGGATTGTTTAGGAGATGTACGTGGTTGTAAGGCATCATGAAGTACATTGGGAGGATAACCCCGTTCTCTAAATTTGTGGTACATCTCATCAATCCTTACTTGTTTCTTAGTATGGTCAGAGACCAATTTATCCACCCTTTGAAATTGTGAACGTGGAATGGCATTTCTAGTAGAAACTGGATGCAGACTAGTGTAATAGAGTAAGCTATTACGATCTGTAGGCTTCCTGTAGAGGTCTGTGCTAAGGGTGCCACTCGCATCCTTAATCACCATGGTGTCCAGAAAACTGATCTGTTGTGTGTCTTTAGTTATCGTAAATGAGAGACCAGACCACGAGTGATTAAGGGTCTCAAAAAACTCGTTCAGAGAGTCCAAAGTGCCTGTCCATATACAGAAAATGTCGTCTATATATCTTTTCCACGTAATGCAATGTGCTTTGAAGAGATCATTTGGGTAAATCACTTCCTCCTCGAATGTGGCCATATATGTATTTGCATACGGGGGCGCCATATTGGACCCCATGGCGGTCCCTTGTGCCTGTAAATAATAATTATCTTCAAACAGAAAATAATTGCGAGTGAGGACAACTTTCAATAATTCAAGGCACAAATCAATTGTCCTAGGATCTAGTTTTGATGTGACCAATAGGCGTCTGACGCAATCAATGCCTATATCATGAGGGATAGACGTATAAAGATCCTTTACGTCAAAGGAGACCAGATAGGAGTCATCAGATACTGTGCCTATTGTATGTAGTGTCTTAAGGAAAGCCCCTGTGTCTAGTAAATAGGACTGGGATTTTTGCGTCAACGGTGTGAGAACTTTTTCCAAGAATATGGAGATGGGTGATAAGATGGACTCCGTAGCTGCAATGATGGGTCGGCCTGGTGGGTTGACTAGGCTTTTGTGTACTTTGGGCAGTAGGTAGAGAACGGGTGTAACTGGATTGGCCTTAATGAGGAAATCCTTTGTTTTGCTATCTATGACACCTAAATCAAGATATGTCCTCAGTATGGATGATATGTCATTACGTATGTCATTGATTGGGTCCCTACTTAATTTGATGTAAACTGTAGAATCACCCAGTTGGCGGTAAGCCTCCTTGATATAGTCTGCCCTGTCCATGACGACTATGGCTCCGCCTTTATCGGCGGGTTTGTAGCCCCGCCCCCAGCCCATAAAAGAGCGCTCCAAACCTGGATGCGGTACCTCCAAACTAGCGGTGGACACCGCGTTTCTCTTAATCATCCGTTCTAGGTAAGATCTCTCTTCTGTCAGATATTTTATAGGCGGGACTAGTCATTTACTGGTTATACTCCAGACTTATAGCCGCTTCTGTTCTTTTGTTTAGGACAGGGACATATTCCTGTTCCATTTACTTTGGTCCATATATAACGACTTCCAATCCTGGGTAAGACATCCTAATGGAGCTAGTTATTTCCCGGTTGAGATTCCCGTTTTTTATTCTCTCCGTTTATTTGGGTAATTTTTATTTAGGTAAAAGATGTTCCTTGGTCCACCTATTAGATCCATATGATACATTCGCTTGTTCTACATTCAGTTACTATCTATCTTAGGTAAGACATTACAACAGTAACTGGCATTACACTTTATGGGGTTTCCCTTTATTATATATTTATTTTATTATTTTTTATTTAGGTAAGAGGTCTTTTGTGACCCACCTGTTCGGCCCATATAATATCTCCACTCTCATAGGGTATGTAGATCTACCCAATCAGTCGTCACCACTTTTGTACCCTTATCTTGCACATTATGCTTCACTATTTATTTTATCTTTTTATTTTCTCATTTAGCTTTACTTAACATATACGAAAAACCAACATTGGATTTTTTCCACACATTACCCCTATTGGGACCGACATACGGGTTAGTTTCATTAATGTAGTCTAAGCACACCTCTAATTACCCAGTCATTTTATACTCCCTTCTTTCTATTTAGGATCTATTTTAGGACCTCCCTTATACATTTATATTAGGACCTTTACTACAAATTTTGAGCCACATCCTTGCTAACTCTGACTATAAGGTATGATCCTTTTCTCTTTCCATTATTCTATTTTCCTTTTCCCCATTCCCTATTCTCCCATCCATCACTATATATGCACGGTATATAATAGTGTATTGGTCTCTATGTTCCATTGTAGAACTGAGAATGGTTTTTTGTATTTTTGATGTTTATTTGTATCTTATGTACATAGATAATATATTCTTCTGTTCTGTTTTTTTGATGTCAATGCAGTACACTGAGGAAGGTCAATAATACTGACCGAAACGTCTGTACGAGTGGCTGCTAATAAAAATTACGACATATTGAAGTTGAGTGCCAAAGTCTATTTCTTATTGCTACTGGTTTGGGAACCTTCTTTGTGCACCTCACAGCTGTGCCACGTGTCTTCCATAATATATGTTTGGGGTCATTGTCCTGTTGAAAAATAAATGATGGTCCAACTAAACGCCAACTGGATGGAATAGCATGCCGCTGCAAGATGCTGTGGTAGCCATGCTGGTTCAGTTTGCCTTCAATTTTGAATAAATCCCCAACAGTGTCACAGGCAAAGCATCCCCACACCCACTGATAATACAGAAAAATCTTTAAATGAGAAGGTGTGTCCAAACTTTTGGTCTGTACTGTATGAGCAAGTGGTAAATCTAAATTTAATGTCAACATATTTTGCATGGTGAATCCTTATGCCAAAAGGAACAAATTTGAGGGGTAAGACTTACCAATTTGCAAAGTTCATTTTTCCTTGGCACCCTAATGTACAAGAAAAAAGTAAGAAGAAAAAAATAGCTATAAGTCCATCTACTTTAGCCTATTTGTCTGCAGTTTTAATTCAGAGTGAGAACCTTAGTAGACAATGGTTAGTTTTAATCATCCTAAGGAAAAATGTCCTCTCCAACTTATAAATTGGCAGTCAGGCTAAATCCCTGGGTCAATGACTGTCCTCCAGTAGTCTACTTCCTTGACCATTATAACATTCTGCTAGAGAACTCCATAATCTCACTGTTCTTGAGACTCATTTAAGAGGTCTGATGATCTAGGTTCAGGCATTCATAGGAATGCTTGTTCAAGATTTTCAACATATCTAAACATGTCAGCAATGACCCAACCAATGAGCAAAACACTGTTTTGTCAGGTGCAATGATTTTTACGCAAACAGTGCAAACATTTGATGTGCTGGCAATATTCTTTGTGTTCCGTTCAGATATTATTGTAGTCAGCCTGTCCAACCATGTCTTTAATTGATGGCGTTTGTTAAATATCCACAATTGGCATGGGTGAACCCAGCATTGCAGTAAGAATGTTCTTTTCTGTTCTAGACATCCTTTAGACATGGTGGATGTCCCTTTGGTATAGTTGCAGCAGTGGCTATTAATAAAAATAGTGAGATCTTTATACTGATCTTTGGTATATTTTTGCATATGTCTTCATAACTTATTTTACAAATCCTGCACATTAAGTATTACTTTTTGAAAATGTGAGTCATCTGGCAAAACATAATTTAATAATTTAGGGTTAATGTTCAGGTGAATCAGTTTATCGCTACAGAAATGCACTGATTATTAGCTGCCATACCCCCAGATGTTTGAATTACATAAACACACATGATGATTGCAAAACACACCCCGGAGGAGTTGTTTTTCTCCTGACAGATAACTGCTCCTTCACCCACGTCCCACTGCCACCGTCTGTTACCCTCCCTTCCTTTGAGGTGCACTCTATGCGCATCTACTTCCCCACCAACCTTCATCTGGCTGTCATTTACCGCTCCCCCAGGGCCAGCTACCACCTTCTTTAACCACTTCATGACCTGGCTACTTAATTTCCTGTCCGCTGGCATAACCACTATCATCATGGGTGACTTCAACATCCCCATTGACACTTTCCTCTCAGCTACCTTTAAACTCTCACTTCCTCCTTCGGCCTCGCTCAATGGTCGTCTGCAGCCACTCACAAAGATGGCCACACACTGGACCTCATCTTCACCCGCCTCTGCTCCCTATCTAGCCTCTCAAACTCACCTCTACCTCTTTCTGACCACAGTCTGCTTACATTCTTTTCTCTCTCCTCTCCAGGTCCACAATCCCCACCCCACAAACTTGCACACCCTCACAGAAATCTCAAACACCTCGATCTACACTCACTCTCTGAATCTCTTCTCCCTCTTACAGTCAAAAGTTCCTTACACAATGCGGACGCCGCTGCCACTTTGTATAACACCACAATAGCTGCAGCTCTTGAATCGGTCGCCTCTCTCGCACATACCAAAGCTCCCAAAATCAGCAGACAACCCTGGCACACCAGCCTGACCAAAGAACTGAGGCGGGCTTCCCGGGCTGCTGAGCAGAGGTGGAAAAGATCACACTCCAACAAGGACTTCACTGCATTCAAACAGTCCCTCACTAATTTCAAGACCACACTCGCTGCAGCAAAACAAACCTACTTCTCTCATATCCTTCCTGTCTCACAACCCTAAACAGCTATTCAACACCTTAAATTCTCTCCTCCGTCTCCCAGCACCTCCTCCCTCTCCACTCATCTCTGCTGAAGACTTTGCTTCATTCTTCAAAGAGAAGATTGAGAACATCTGAGAAAGCTTTGTCCTACAACCCCCACAACCCCTATTTCTAACTACTCAGCCTTCCTCCTCCAAAACCAGCTTCTCCACCATTATAGAAGACGAACTTTACACCCTACTCTCAAGATCACATCTCACCACCTGTGCACTTGACCCGATCCCATCCGACTTCTTCCCAAACCTCACCACAGTCTTCATCGCAACTCTAACCCATCTCTTCAACCTATCAGTAACAACTGGTAATGTTTGGGCACAGGCACCTCAGATGTGGTATCCACAAGATAAGCAGTTGTAGCTAAAAATGACACAATGCCACCATTATTTTGGGGGTTTCATTTTTATGTTCAAACCTGATTTTTCAGATCAGTTGTTACGGCAATACAAAACTTATAACTTAGAATTTATTTTATGTTGTCTAGGTTTTTAAAAATGCAAAATTTTATTAACAAAAATTGGTTTAGAGTTTTTTTTTTTCCTGGTCAGTGAGCTGTCTGTCTTTATCGTTAAACACAGTATATCACAAAAGTGAGTACACCCCTCACATGTTTTTATTCTATCATTTCATGGGACAACACTGAATATCTGACACTTTGATAGAATGTACAGCAGTCAGTGTACAGCTTGTGTAACAGTGTAAATTTGGTGTGCACTCTGTATAACTCCACACAGCTATTAATGTTTAAACTGTGTTTTTTGTGCAGTGAAGATACCAATATCAAAAACTCATTGGGGGGAAATTAATCTAGGGGTTTGAAAAATGAAAATTAATGGACTTTTTTGTTTTTAGTTTAAAAATCAAGTGAAAATCACAGACATCCGGGTACGGACTGTATGCTGTCTGTAATCAGCAAGGCAATATATGGGAGAAGCTTTGTAATGTGGTTTTTTTTTTACCCATACATGAAATTCACTGATAAAACATTTAGAGTAAAAATTGACATGCTGATGAAAATTGGATCAAAACAGCTAATGTCACTTTAACCATTTTTTGCATATCGGAAAAATCATTGATGTCTGCGCAAGGCTTAAAATGAAATTACCTTTAAGCAAACTGTGAGTGAAACGTGCAACAAAAGCCAAAGATTCAAATCATTAAGCAACTGATAAAATGTAACCGAATATTGCACAGCCTTAAACACAAAGTGATGGCAGATAAGTACTTGGCCAACCAGTCGCTCCATTTTTCTTTATGTGGTAAAAGCTGGAGCCCGGTATGGCTTCCTTTCATCTTTACAGTCGCTTTCTGTCATGCAGACAGAAAGTAAAACTAGATAATGAAACAGTTTTATTAGCAACATTCCCATTGTTTTTTTTTTCTGTGATTTCAAATTATATTACAGTGACCATATCTTCACAGTTCACAAATACAAAAGCAAACATATTTATACATTATTGCTGGGTGCCACAGAAAGGCTGCAGCCGCCATAAAATGTGCACTATAATTTCAATCTTCACACCGGCACCTCTAGTTTACAGTTATGCTGCATGCGCCGCCAGTCAGCCGTATTGGATGCTGTGATTGCTATTACTTTTGACAGGTCTTCATTCATAAATGTAAAAAGGCAGCCTCAAAGCTTTTCTCTATAGATATTTTGGAAGAATAGAATTTTCCAGAATCCAGACGGAATTGACAACACCAAATCATTTTCATGGATTGAAATTGGCAGTGTACACATAAAGCTTGACGTTTGTATTAACACTCCTGGTTTTGGCTTACAAATACTGAGGTAAAACAGTGACCAAATACTCAACATGTGCGCATGACCTTAAAGGTGTTATCCGGGGACTTTACAAAAAAATGTATCTAACCACTAACAGGCAGGACGTACCTGCATGTTGTACATGGAGCCGTTCTGGCCTGGCATAGAGCTGTCACAGACCACTCCTGTCGGGGATTCAGCTGCATCTGCTGATGGGGCGGGGCTTCCTAGGTTATTTTGATTGACATCTAGATCCCCCAGTTAGGATCCAGCTGTCAATATTACCTCAGAAGTCCTGCCCCGTCGACAGAAAGGACCAGAAAAGAGGCGGTGTATGACCGCTCTGTGCTGGACACAACCGGCAGGTAAACTGCAATAACCTGCCTTTTAGTGATTACATACGTTTTGTTTTTTTGAAAAGTCCCGGATAACCCCTTTAATGTTTATATGCAGGACATTTCACAGTTTTAGTGCAACTAACTGGAAAGAGAATGTCATCATAAAACATTGATGCTAATGTTTCAAAATTGATTGAATATTTACCAAATGCATTATTTTAGCAATATACTGTACCATATACCGTTTCCACTAACTAAATCCTATCAATATGAGCACCTTTAGTTGAAAGGCCCTAAAGCACTTATTATGTGTGCTCTGTCCCCATCCAGCTAGTGACATAAAGTTTTCATTTTTGCACTGTGGTTCAGTATGTTTCTTTTCTTTTTAATAGAGGCTTTAAGTGCCTTGTGTATCTAAGAATGTATTCTGTATCATTTCCATCCATCACTCTTTTTTTTTTATTTGAAGGATGTGTTGGATTTAAGTAATCCTCTTTGTAAGTGGTTTTATATCAACTATACACTTTACGGATTCGTGGATCTGCTTTTGATATTGATTGGCATTACTGAGCGCTGCCAGAGTGTAGCAAAATAAATGCATAAATAAAAACCATGAAATGACAGGACCTATTTTAATTCATTTGAAGAAGTCTGTGATTACCAAGGTTGAAGGTCGTGAAGGTTAAAACGCGTAACACGTAAACATTTTTTTTTATGGTCTTTGAATTATATAATCCATATTTATTTATTTTCCTTGTTCTGTTCTGTAACAGATTTTACAGATTTAGACTGAACGCTTTACATCTTAGTATAATCTTCGCGGCCTAAAACTCCGGCTTGCAGAAATGCCAGCTCCTTGTCTTTATAATGTCTTTTTGGCATTTTTGCAGTTTGGGAACAAAAATTTAAAGCAGTTTTCCAGGACTAACATATTGGAGACCGTTTACAGCACTAATTATTTGCATCCAAGTGTTGTAAGAGTAGATAACAGCTGATAGTGTGGGGGTCTGGATATCAGACCACCACTGAACTGATAATAATCACCATCCTATGCATAAGTCATTGATAAGTTAGTCTTGCTCAATTCCTTTATAGGATCTCTTATATAAAAGCTTTTCAAATCATGCGATTAATTCTCTGCTGTGTATAGCTGATGTACTGTTTTTGACTATGCTTTCTTATAGGCTCGCCATTTTAGGGTGCTTTGTCTTTATTGTTTTGGGGTTAAGGTAGCTATACATGTGCCTTAAAGATGTTGTCCCCTTTTAGATAATGTTCTGCCCTGTCTGATGTCCACCGATGAATCTCTGCTTTAGCATTGGTAGCTAAACAAATAATGCAAAATTTTGTGTGCACGTGTACCTTCATTTCTATTCCACCTTATTCATAGACCCCCATGGTTCCAAAGTGCCGGCCATTAGAGAACGCACACCGCTCCCATAGCCCGCTAAGGCCTACAATTCCCGAATTGCCTTTGCGTCCTGGTGAAGAGGTAGAGGACCTGGACTCTACCTCATCACCGAGGCACAAAGGCAGTAAGGAATTGGCTTCCTATGTTTTGACATCATCACCGTTGCCAATACCAGGCACCAGGAGCAGCCACGAACACTCACTGGCGGACCTGGGAAGTGGCTACTTCGAGATTTGTTGTTTTTTAGCTAACCGCAGATAAGGCCGATCATTTTCTGAAAGGCAACAATCCCTTAAGGTGGTCATACAAATTTAATAGCTGCACTTGAATTCACTCAATTCCACATGTAGCAATTCCAAAAGATGGAAATTAGTGGATATCATCCACGCTGCTGAACAAATGAAAATCAGGACGTATTGATGCAAAGGAATTGTGGCTTTATTCAAAGTCTCTGTATGACTTCTTCCTCAGGAATACCACACACATATATAAAAAACAGTGATGGTTGCTATATAAGTAGGTACAAAATTCAAAATCCGGCGCCAAAATTCCTTTGCATCAATACATCTGGATTTTTATTTGTTCAGCAACATGGATGATATCCACTAATTTCCCTCTTTTGGTTCCTGATATGGTCAATGCCTGACCCGTGGATCTGTGACAGCTGACGTTTGTGCCCTTTCAAAGGGGCACCAGGTGAGCAGTTTTCTGAATAACAAATTCCGAAATTGTCGGATAAGACCCTATATGCACTTCTTCTCTCCTATAGTTTCTTTACATGTAGCAATTCGGCTCACTCATGTTTACTAGTCTCTTGAGACAGAAAATATGCTACAGAAATCAGCAGCACAGATTGGAGATAATCCAAGAAAGACTGCAGTCAGAAATCCAAGGCAGACCCGCAGATCAGTAGTGGACATACAATGCAACTTGTATAGCCATACAGGGGCCCAGGGGGTAACAGGGCCCCCCAAAGCAGGTGAAAAAGTACACTATGATGAGCTATTGGACTGCAGAGGGCATATATACTGTTCTGCGATAAGGGTCCTCTTCTGTCTGTGTACGCCCCTGCCACAGATCCATTGTACTGCTGTATCAAAGGCAAGCCATCCCCATTCAAGAGGGCCAATCCCTGTGTAGCAACCTGCTGGTTTTTGTGCACCGAAAATTCACATATTTTTTGTTCCTCTACCACACATTTCAAATCCGTGAGGAAAAACTCTGCAGCATTTGAACCGTTGTGCAGATAACGATCGGTGTAAGATACTTGTGAAGAATATGCACCAAAACTTACAAGAAATCATTATTATATGAAAATGTCCTGACTGATCTTTTTTGAAGCATAAGCCATGAAATTACCGTAGTTTGAACCTAACATTGTCTCAGTATTTAACACATTGAAAATCTTTTAATGCGATTGGATAATAGACGGAGCTTTGCTTCTTCCCATAGACTACATCCTGTAATCTGCTGATAAATTCTCATGAAATTATTACTTGGATTTATTGGTTGAAGGAAATATCACCGTAGATTCTTACTCCCTGAAGCACGGCAGAATGAATCAAACATGGGCTGGATTATTGCAGCCATGATTGTTTTACTCTGAAATGCAGTGAAAAGCCAGCTGGGAGCTGTGCATCTTTGTTGACCAGTCCATGGAAGGTCCCCAGCAGCTTCTACCCTCTACCCAGCAGCGCTTCAGGCTATGTGCACACGTTCAGGATTTCTTGCAGAAATTTCCTGAGAAAAACCTGAAATTTTCTGCAAGAAATCTGCATGCGATTTTTGTGTGTTTTTACCGCATTTTTGATGCTTTTTTTTTGCGGATGTTTCCGGACATTTCCCAATGCATTATATAGTGGGGAATCCGCAAAATTAATGACCATGCTGCGTTTTTTACCGTGATGCGTTTTTTTTCGCGAAAAAAACACGCATCATGTGCACGAAAATTGCGGAATTCATTCTAAATGATGGGATGCAAATGTATGGTGTTTTTTTGCGGTTTTATAGTGTTTTTATAGCGGGAAAAAAGTGAAAAATCAGCAACGTGTGCACACAGCCTCAGAGTAAAACACACCCTTTGGCAATAATGCAGCCAGACTCTGATTCATGCTGCCTGTGGATGAAGCAGCATGAATCATCTGTCAGGTTACAGTGAAGATTCCTGTACAGCTCTAAATATAATTGTTGGATCCATACCCTAGCTATAGGGAATGTGAACTGACTTTTTTTTTTAAAGCAAGTTTCTTTTGATGCAATCCCCACCTAACTTCTTGCAAAGTTGTTCCAAAATTAAGCTCTACGATGAAGCTGGGTAATATTCTGAGACAAAGCAGACATATGCATGCCATTTAAAACTCCTATAGACATTGCCTGATTATAAATTTAAGGATTGTGTTTTTCTGTTCCATATTTTTGCAACTCTGTGGAATATGTAGGCTCCTTATAAATAAGTAACAGCGGCAGCATGTTATTCTAATGCTATTGTAATATTAATATTCTTTGTCCATTGCTTTCATACCAGCACAGTCATCCAAAATTTAAACTCATTTTGTGCATAGCATTAAAAAAAAGTCAGCAAGAAGATGGCTAAATGTTTTAAGAGCACTGTGATAAATAAATGTATTGCTGATCATATAGAAATGTGTTGCTGAGAGTGTAAGCTTTCATTGCATATTTTTGTTTTGATCGGTAAGAAAGCTTCCAGCTTAAAACAAGTTTTGAACAACATAAATATAGGAGTGGAACAGCATGACCCAACAGCGTGAACCTCCAACTATATGGTTTTAATTGATGCCTTCCATTGATTTGCCCTATAGTCCTGCTGTCTCAACAAAGCAACTGCATGATAGCAGAGCTGTCATATTATTACAAGTAGAGAATTAAAAAAGCATTGTAAAGTCTTGGTGCAGTTCTGAAGTTTGCTCGAGAATAAGGAATATATGATTCACATTGATCAGAAGTACCGGTACCTTCCCAACATATTGATGTTTTCTTGGGATGCATTATTATACATATAGTTATTGTACCAAATGATATGAGTGTGCTGGTTTTATTTTTCCCATATCTTTTCATCTATGATTGTTCTTAAAGAGGACCTGTCACTTGCCATGAATATATGTCATTGGCTTATCTGGTGTAAACTCCGATGTTCTTCTGAATCTGGCCTTGTGATTTCAGCTTTTCTCCATTTTTTGAGATCTGACATCCTCTTTATTGTATAAAGGAACATGATCATTAAAAAGACATCCATAAGAAGGAGCTTACAATCATGCACCCTTTGTTAACAAGATGAAATGTACAGCAAGGAGAATAAGACATACAGTGGGTACGGAAAGTATTCAGACCCCTTTAAATTTTTCACTCTTTGTTGCATTGCTGCCATTTGGTAAATTCAAAAACATTCATTTTTTCACCTAAATGTACACCCTGCATCCCATCTTGACTGAAAAAAACAGAAATGTAGACATTTTTGCAAATGTATTAAGAAAAAATGAAATGGTAATAAGTATTCAGACCCTTTGTTCAGACACTCATATTTAAGTCACATGCTGTCCATTTCCTTGTAATCCTCTTTGAGATGATTCTGCTTCATTGGAGTCCAGCTGTGTTTAATTAAACTGATAGGATTTGATTTGGAAAGGCACATACCTGTCTATATATAAGACCCCACAGCTCACAGTGCATGTCAGACTAAATGAGAATCATGAGGTCAAAGGACCTGGCCAAGGAGCTCAGAGACAGAATTGTGGCAAGGCACAGATCTGGCCATGGTTACAACAGAATTTCTGCAGTTCTCAAGGTTTCTAAGAGCACTGTCGTCTCCATAATCCTTAAATGGAAGAAGTTTTGGACTACCAGAAGTCTCCCTAGACCTGGCCGTCTGAGCTCCAGAGATGCAGTAGGGAGATGGGAGAAAGTTCCACAAAGTCAACTATCACTTTAGCCCTCCACCAGTTGGTCATTTTATGGCAGAGTGGCCCGATGGAAGCCTCTCCTCAGTGCAAGACATATGAAAGACTGCATGGAATTTGATTAAAACACATGAAGGACTCCCAGACTATGAGAAATAACATTAACTGGTTTGATGAGATGAAGATAGACCTTTTTGGTGATAATTCTATGCAGTATGTGTGGAGAAAACCAGGCACTGCTCATCATCTGCCCAATACAATCCCAATAGCGAAATATGGTGGTGGCAGCATCATGATATGGGGGTGTTTTTAAGCTGTAGTGACAAGACGACTGGTTGCCATTGAAGGAACTATGAATGGGGCCAAGTACAGAGATATCCTGGATGAAAACGTCTTCCAGAGTGCTCTGGACCTCAAACTTGGCCAAAGGTTACCTTACAATAAGATAATGACCCTAAGCACACAGCTAAAATAACAAAGGAGTGGCTACAGAACAACTCTGTGACCATTCTTGACTGGCCCAGCCAGAGCCCTGACCTAAACCTAATTGAGCATCTCTGGAGAGACCTGAAAATTCCCTGTGAGGGTGAGTTTTTATTTGGATCCACGTTGGACGACATCCTGAATAAAGCAGGAGATAAAAAGAAACACTTCCCTATCCTCTCCAATCAATCCTGTATATGGCCCTTTCGGAGCAGAAGATTTATTCAAAGGAACCCCCGAAAAAATCCCCAGGATAAGTGGGAAGGTAAAAGGAGTAGAAGCAAAGGGTTCATGTTCATCAGGGGCCCAGCGACAATAAAAAGAAAACCCAATGAGGGTGGGGGAGGTGGGGGGAGGGTTTCTCTTTCTCCCGACCTGGGAAAAAATAACCAACAGTGCGTGGATATTGGACCAGATAAAATAAGACCTAAGACTGAGTTTCCATTCCCCTCCCCACCCATCCTTCATAGTGACTCCTGGGAGATCCTCAGAAGAGGAACAACTAGCCTTAGAACAAGAGATTCTGGGCGTAGTAGAGAAGGCTGTTCTTCAGGAAATCCCTCGCCAAGAAAGCGAAGGGTTTTACTCCCCTCTGTTCCAAAGGAGAAAGCCAGATGGGACTTTCAGGACCATTATAAACTTGAAAAAGTTGAACAAATGTCTGAAAGTGCAGTCCTTCAAGATGGAAGCAAAAAATGCTGTTTCCTTCATGTTTCATGACTGTTCTAGATCTAAAGGACGCATACTATCACGTTCCCATCCACGAGGACTATCAGAAATTCCTCAGGGTAGCAGTCACCATCCAGGTGCGATAAGACATCTATATACATAATTGTCTAAGGGGTACTTCCGTCTGTCTGTCTGTCCTTCTGTCACGGTTATTCGTTCGCTGATTGGTCTCGGCAGCTGCCTGTCACGGCTCCCGCGACCAATCAGTGACGGCCACAGTCCGATTAGTCCCTCCCCTACTCCCCTGCACTCACTGCCCGGCGCCCGCTCCGTAATCCCCTACACTCACCGCTCACACAGGGTTAATGGCAGCGGTAACGGCCCACAGTGTAACGCGCTCTGTTACCGCTGCTATTAACCCTGTGTGTCCCCAACTATTTACTATTGATGCTGCCTATGCGGCATCAATAGTAAAAATATGTCATGTTAAAAATAATAAAAAAAAAAAAACCTGCCATACTCACCCTCCGCCGCCTTTCTCGCTCCTCTCCACGCTCCCGGGACCGCTCCATTGCAAGCGGCAGGTTCCGCTCCCGTCCCAGGGCTGGTGTGGGGCAAGAACCTGCCGTGACGTCACGGTCGGTCATGTGACCGCAACGTCATCATAGGTCCTGCTCACACCAGCCCTGGGATGGGACCGCAAACTGCCGCTTGCAATGGAGCGATCCCGGGAGCGTGGAGAGGAGCGAGAAAGGCGGCGGAGGGTAAGTATAGCAGGACTTCAACAGGCTATAGGTGAGTATATGTTTTTTTTTTGTTGTTTTTTTTTAAGTCTCTATACTACGTGGCTCTGTGCTGGGCAATATACTATGTGACTGGGCAATACGTGGCTGGGCAATATACTACGTGACTGGCCAATATACTACGTGGCTGGGCAATATACTACGTGGCTCTGTGCTGGGCAATATACTACGTGGCTCTGTGCTGGGCAATATACTACGTGACTGGGCAATATACTACGTGGCTGGGCAATATACTACGTGACTGGGCAATATACTACGTGGCTCTATGCTGGGCATACTATGTGGCTTGGCAATATACTACGTCGCTGGGCAATATACTATGTGGATGTGCAATATACTACGTGGCTGGGCAATATACTACGTGTCTCTGCTGGGCAATATAGTACGTGACTGGGCAATATACTACGTGGCTCTGCTGGGCAATATACTACGTGGCTGGGCAATATACTACGTGGCTGGACAATATACTACGTGGCTGGGCAATATACTACGTGACTGGGCAATATACTACGTGGCTCTGTGCTGGCCAATATACTACGTAGCCATGCATATTCTAGAATACCCAATGCGTTAGAATCGGGCCACCATCTAGTTACTAAGTAAAGGCCTTTCCATTTGGTCTGGCCATCGCTCCAAGGGTTTTCACAAAGGTAATGGTGGAGGTAATGGCACACTTGAGGGAGCAAGACATCCTAGTAGTCCCTTATCTAGATGACTTTGATAATAGGCAATTCCCCCAACACTGCAAAGACCAGTTACAAAGAGTTATGACTTATTTGACCAACTTAGGCTGGCTCCTAAATCTGCAGAAATCCAGAGTTGTACTGAGTCAGGTACAAAAATACATAGGTATTGAATTGGACTCAAATAAACAGGAGTGTCGCCTTCCAGAAGGCAAAGTTCACAAGATGATAGAACTGGTATCGCGTACAAGGGACCTCTCCACCACAACATTGCAGAAGGCAATGTTACTTCTAGGGTCCATGACATCTTGTATCCCGGCTGTCCAATGGGCTCAGGCCCATTCCATAGATTTACAGTGGGAAGTATTGTCAGCAAAAAATTCTCTAGGAGGGAATTTAGAAGGGCGGTTAACCTTGTCATCGAGAACAATTCTCTCTCTAGAATGGTGGATGGACATAGACAATTTAACACGAAGCGTTCATTGGGTGTTACCAATCTCATAGAATTATAGAATAATAGAGTTGGACGGAACCTCCTGGGTCATCTGGTCCAACACCCTGCTCAAAGCAGGATTCACTAAATCATCCCAGACAGGTGCCTGCCCAGCCTCTGTTTGAAACTTCCATTGAAGCAGAACTTACCACCTCTTGTGGCAGCCTGTTCCACTCATGGATCACTCTTATTACCAGTCTCTGAAGCTTCAATCTCTGTGCAGATATATGCTTTTCTAACATACAGTGCGACACCTCCTTCTCGTTTATCAAGTCTGTTTCTTGCAAATAAGTTGTATACTTCTAGCCTTGTATTCCAATCATGTGTATCATCCCACCAAGTTTCAGTGATTCCAATGACATCATATTTCTTTTCCTGCGTTAGTAGTTCCAATTCTCCTTGTTTGTTGCCCATGCTTTGTGCATTCGTATAGAAACATTTTAGTCTGTGATTGGTTTCTCTTTCTCCAATATTTGTATTTAGATTTTTTGTCTTTGTTCTTCCCTTCCAGTTCTAATAGCAGAGTTCTCAATAGTATTTGTCATGTGTATGGCTTTTTCTGGCCTTTTGCTTCCCTTCCCACATTGTTCTAGTTTACAGCTCTCCCAGCTTTTGACTACGGACGCAAGCCCCAGGGGGCTCATCTGGACAATCAGATAACTCAGGGGGTCTGGACAGGGGAGCTATGATCGGTGTCCTCGAACATGAAGGAGTTATTAGCAGTAAAGTTCACCCTCTTAGAATTCTTGAGCACCCTCCGGTCACACCATGACCATGTGAGAGTATTCTCGGACAACCGAGTGGTTTAGGTGTATTTGAATCACCAGGGGGGTACCGGGTCTCGCCTGCTTATGGACTTGAGGTCCATTTTTCAGCTAGCTGAGAACAATTTGGGCTCTCTGTTGGCGCTCCATATAAGGGGGGTAGAGAATCGCAGTGCAGATTTTCTGAGCCGGATCCAGCAAAGGCAGGGTGAGTGGGAGCTGAATCAAGAGGTGTTTGCTCTGATCTAAAAAAATTGGGGGTACCCGGCCATAGATCTTTTCGCCAACAGTCGGAACGGGAAGGTAGACGCCTTCTGTTCATTAGATCACGCAGGGAACCCAGTGGCTCTAGACGCCTTCATGATTCCATGGAGTCCTCATCTAACATACGCCTTTCCGCCAATTGCCCTGATCCCGGCAAATCTGAGGAAAGTACGGGAGAACAAAGCAAGAATGATTCTAATAGCCCCCTTCTGGCCGAGGAGGACATAGTTTTCTTGGCTAAGGAGGATGTCCATCTCCGACCTTTGGGTACTTAAAGATCTCCCGGACCTTCTCTCCCAAGGGCAGTGTCTCATGCGCAGGTAAAAAACTTGCACATGACAGCTTGGAACTTGAGAGGTCGCTACTGAGCAATAAAGGGTTCTCTCCAAACTTAGTCGCCACTTTGCTGCAGAGCAGAAAGCCAGTGGCCACCAAACTATATGGGAAAACCTGGAAAAAATTTCTTTCAGTTTCAGGCTCTAAGTTAGACGGTGGGGTTCCGCTAACTGCCATTTTAGAGTTTCTTCAGAAAGGTTTGGAACAGGGGTTGGCCACGAGAACTTTGAAAGTCCAAGTTGCAGCTCCAGGAGCACTGTACAATTGCAGCCTGGCTGGGAATCGTTGGATATCTAGATTCATCAAAGCTTCAGGCAGGTCTAGACCCATCCCCTCTCTTTGTACTCCTCCCTGGGACCTGAACTTAGTCCTTATAGCCCTAACTTAGGCCCCTTGTGAACCCGTCAGAAGTATCACTAAAAGTCTTGTCACGAAAAACTTCACTCCTCATTGCTCTTACTTCAGCATGTAGGGTCAGTGACATCCAGGCCCTATTGGCCTACCCGCATTTCACACAGATTCTAGAAGATAGAGTTGTTTTTTAACCTTTCTTCCTTTTGCCCCAATCCCAAAAATAGAAGTGAGGAAGTCTTACATACCCTAGACATTAGAAGGTGCCTAGTCCAGTATCTAGCAGCCACACAGGAGTGTAGGAAGGATAGGTCACTTTTTGTGTGCTTCCATGGGCCTCGGAAGGGGCAGAGAACATCCAAGGGCATGCTAGCGAGATGGATAAAGGAAGCTATCACCCTGTCATACTCCTCGCTTGGGGCAGCCATCCTGGAGAAAATAAAGGCCCACTCAACTAGAGCGATGGCGACTTCCTGGGCAGCTGGCACCTCGATAAAACAGATATGTAGAGCCTCTACTTGGTCCTCCCCCTCCACATTCTTTAACCATTATCGGCTGGACATAGCCTCCTCTTCAGATCTTACCTTTGGGAGAAGGGTTCTGGAAGTGGTGGTCTCACCTAACGTACAAATCTCTGCAATTCTCTCCGTGGTCCTTCATGGACGAAGGACAAAAATGTATTTACTTACCGATAAAGGTATTTCTCTAATCCCATGATGGCACCCGTACATTCCCTCCCTTCAAGTATGGGTGCGCACACTTAGTTTAATTAATATTATATTTGAGGTTGCTAAGCGATGTCTCCATTAAGCTTAATAGTATTGTTACATTTTTTTTTCTGTTTATCTGAATAATAAGTTCCTCAAGTGCTCTGTAAACAACTGATGTGGGAGAGAGGTACCGCCTTTTTATCTGTAGTTTTCCTGTCCCTGATGGGTGGATCCCCGCTCTCCGTGCTGCCGTCTTGGGCTCAGAGAAATACCATTATCGGTAAGTACCATATATACTCAAGTATAAGCCGACCCCCCTAACTTTGCCACAAAAAACTGGGAAAACTTACTGACTCAAGTATAAGCCTAGGGTAGGAAATGCAGTAGCTACCGGTGAATTTCAAAAATAAAAATAGATGCTCCATACCGTTCATTATTGCCCCATAAGATGCTTCATATAAAGCTGTGCCATATATAATGCTCTGCACCGTTCATTATGGCCCCATAGATGCTCCATATAAAGCTGTGCCATATAGAATGCTCTGCATCGTTCATTATGGCCCCATAGATGCTCCATATAAAACTGTGCCATATAGAATGCTCTGCACCGTTCATTATGGCCCCATAGATGCTCCATATAAAACTCTGCCATATATAATGCTCTGCACCGTTCATTATGGCCCCATAGATGCTCCATATAAAACTGTGCAATATATAATGCTGCTGCTGCAATAAAAAAAAATGACATACTCACCTCTCTTGCTGCCCGCAGCTCTTCAGCGTGCCGTCTCGGTGTCTCTCCGCACTGACTGTTCAAGCAGAGGGCGGCGCGCACACTAGTACGTCATTGCGCCCTCTGACCTGAACAGTCAGTGCAGAGGACGGGAAGACAGAGCGGCGCCCGGCGGGTGGAACGTGGACAGGTAAATATGTAATACTCACCTGCTCCCGGCGTCCCTGGCTCCTTATCCCAGACAGATGGTCGCCGGGTGCCGCAGCCTCTTCCTCTGTCAGTGGTGCGGTCACCGTTACCGCTCATTAGCGGAATGAATATGCGGCTCCACCCCTATGGGAGTGGAGTCCATATTCATAACTTTAATGAGCGGTCCCACATGACTGCTGAACAGGGGAAGAGCTGCGGCACCTGAAGACCATGGGACAGGCAGGGGGAGCGCCAGGACTAGGTGAGTATATGACAGTCCTCTCTCCCCCTCACCCGCCAACCCTGCCACCGAACATGACTCGAGTAAAAGCCGAGAGTGACACTTTCAGCCCAAAAATTTGGGCTGAAAATCTCGGCTTATACTCGAGTATATACGGTAACTACATTTTTTAATTGACCAAATAGCTGCAATGAAACAGAGTGAAAAATTTAAAGGGGTCTGACTATTTTCTATACCCACTGTATAATAGGAATGCACAGGAACAAAAAAAACACAATGCTAGAAGCAGGGTAACAAAGGCATTTAAACAGCACAAAAATTATATATTTATGGCATATGGACCCATGCATATAGTATAGCAGATACAGTAGCTAAGCATTTAAGGTGCCCATACATTTAAGATAGTTGTCCGATGGCATTCTTTCCTGAATTCCCTCTTGTTGCTACAAGAAAGTTGGGTTTTTGGAACGCTGGAATGAAAAAGAGTGTTTATTGTAGGGTGCTGACAAATGCATCTCCCATTATAACTAAATAAAGGGTCAGTGTGTGACATTTACACTTTCTCTGCTCAGTACAATGTTTGCACAGACCCTTTGCTGATAATTCAACTTGCTGCCATACAAATTATTGTACATGTTTTGGAGTTCCCCAGTGACTGGACAGAAGTGGCCCTGTGCAGTGAAAACACCAATGGGGCATTAACATTGATGTAGTGATTGATAAGAGTCCCGGTGGTCTGACCTCTGCCATCAATTAAAGTCTAGTGATGTAATCACAGAAAAGTGTTGTGCAGAAATGGTTAAGGCCAAGGAGCATAAATCACACCATAAAGGTGCTCCAGTCCCTGACTAGAATAATCCGTCTGTCAGTAGCACATGGCTGTTGTAAGTATCGCCTAATACATTTAGAGGCTTGTGTCTCTTACAGGCATTATGTCAGTAGGATCAACCCTCCTAAGTCCTCTATATGAGTATGCGGGTCACAAAAAGTCAAATAAAATTATTCCCTAATACCTGCAATCCAATGTCTTAAGAAAAACATGGATTTCTCTTGAATATTTAAATGCATTGTTAAGATCTATGGGCCAGACATAGATTTCCCCGAGAATCTGCCTCCAGATCTTATTTTAAATGAAAAGGAACATTACCTGTATGAAATATGTAGATCTTGAGAGCGGTCTATTAATCAGTACTTGTTTCACACTCCAGTGCTGGAGTCACAGTTACACTGCTTATTACAGTTGTATTGTGTCCTCAACACTGTGTCTGTTTCTTTCTGTGTGTGTGTGTGTGAGAGACATTACATAGAGAGAAGAGATTTTGTTTTCCTGTGCAGTGCACAGGGCTGTGGAGTCGGTAGGCTAAATCTCCCACTCCGACTCCTCAATTTCCATGACACCAACTCCGACTCCATGACTCCGACTCCCTCATACATGGCTCATGTTTAAGTTTGTGACAAATTTACTCTTGAAAAATGGTAACATCAGGCTTTTAATCATTATTATAATACAATAATCAAGTCAATTAGATAGAACATAAAATATATTTATTGGAATACAACTTTAGAACAAAAATCTTTTATTTTAATCTTATCTTTGAATTTATTATACACTATGTAGTAGGCAGATGGTCCCTCTCCTCATCCCCCTACAAGGGAGGATAGATTGAGGGTGCGTAAACCATCCATATTACAGCCCCCCTCCTCTGTCCTGGATCTTCATGAGTGAGTATATGAAGGAGGCTGGGAGCGCTCCTGCGGCGTTCCTACTGTGGCTTTGCATGCGCATGCACGTCGCTCCGATGGTGAAAAATCTACTCCCCGACTTCCGCCTCTATTAGGCCGCAGGCCGGTGGCTCTGTCCCCTATTGCGCGTTCTTCCGGCGGACCTGCTCCTAGCGCGCGTATTTCCAGCAGCTCCATCCTCTCGGCGGCGCTTCTCACAGAGTCACCTCCTTTTTGAATCTGCATAGATCCTGGCCACAGAGGCACCACTGACAAGCCGCAGATCTTACAGTCCAGGACATTCAAGAGCACAGGACCTGGGGTATGCGCTGCGGTCCTATATCTGACACTTAGTTATCAAGCTATAGCATCCTCGCAGCAGTATACAGCCCATATTAGCCAGGGGTACAGCATGTCTAGAAGGACCAACAAGACCCATATGGTATTTGCTTCATGTACCTCCTGTCACACTGCTTTCCTGCAAGCGCAGAATAAACAATTATACGAAGCCTGCGATCCCAAACGCACTCTGGAGCCCTCTGCTGTGACTGATCCCAGTGTACTTGACCCTCTTGAGTGGCCCTCGGCTCTGTCACAGTCCATGGCATCTCTGGCTAAAACAATTGAGTCCCTTGATGCCTCCGGCAGGTATAGGAACAGCTCACCTGTTCAGAGAGATCCTGCCTCCAACAGGATTCATTGGCCTGCAGGGGCCGCTTTCACTCAAAGCACACACAGCCAAAAAACGATCCCATTCTGCGTCTCCCAGACCCTCTGGCACCTCGGCACCTAGGTGATCCGTCTCTCGCTCACCCCCACCAGAGGTTGGCAGCAAGCAAAATTCGGACTATGATTCTGATGGGCATTTTAGTCTAGATGCACAAAGTTCTCAGGAGACAGTCGATAGTCTCATTGAGGCTGTCAATCAAACCCTGGAGATTGATGAGGAACCTACGCTTACTACAGGCCACAAGGTGTCGTTTAAATGGGCCAAACGCCCCCATAGGACGTTTGGCGGTCATCCTGAGTTCGAGGACATAGTGCAGCAGCAAAGGGAGTGGCCAGACAAGCGTTTTACAGGCCAGAAGACCATTGAAGCAAAATACCCTTTTTCTTCACATCTTTGCCGAAACTGGGCGGAATCCCCCACAGTGGACCAACCAGTATAACGTTTGGCCTCCAAAACCCTGCTATCATTACCAAACGGATCGTCTATCAAGGATCCCACTGATCGCCTGATAGAGAGCCTTGCTCGCTCGGTATTCGAGGCGTCAGGCTCAGCATTCTCCCCCTCCTTCGGTGCAACATGGGTGCTTAAAGGCATAGTATCCTGGGCAGACTCTCTAAACAGAGCCCTGCAATGAACTGACCTCCCAACCGATATCGCTGATCTTGCTAACCAGATATCCTTAGCTGTGGATTATTTGGTTAACGCACCCCTGGATGCGGATAACTGTGCGTCGCTTGTGGCTGCAAACACTTTCTATTAGGAGAGCCCTGTGGCTCAGGACATGGCGAGCAGACTCTGCATAAAAAGTCCCTTCTTTGCCCTATCAAAGGGGCCCGCCATTCGGTGAGAAGCTAGACCAGCTTATCTCAGACTCCAAAGGCGGAAAAACTAACTTCCCCAACAGACGGTTAGGTGACCTTTCCGACACCAGCCACAGACACATCTTTGGCCTTTTCGCAGCCCTGCGTGGGCCACGTCAACCAATGCCTCTGCCCCGGGCCACCCCGCCCAGGGGGGCAGAGATCGTCAAGTGTCTTACAAGATCAACCCATTATGGAAAAACCAGCCCAAATCTAAGGGATCGAGGTCCCACAGATTTTCAAACAAGTGACACAAGGTCCTTTCTGGTTAACACCGACAAAGTAGGCGGTCGTCTGCTTTATTTTCGCGATATCTGGCTCTCCGTCATTCACGACGCATGGGTCAGAGATCTGGTGTCCTCCGGATACAGAGTAGAATTCTGCTCCCTGCCCCCAAATCCTTTTTTTTCTGTCTTGTACCCTCAAGGCAGAGGCAAATGCCCACTCCTTTTTTCAGGCCAGCGAATTGCTCCAGCACAATGGGGTTATCATTCCTGTTCTGGAAAACGAAAGATTCCAGGGGTTCTACTCAAACCTGTTTGTGGTCCCGAAAAAGGACGGAACTGTAAGGCCCATTTTGGTCCTAAAGTTCCTAAACAGGTTCGTAAAGGTCAGATGTGTCCCTCCGTTCTGTCGTTTCTGTGATGGAATTGTGAGAATTCTTGGCGTCTTATCGACATTCAAGATGCCTATCTTAATATTCCCATTTTTTCCTCTCATCAAAGGTTCCTGTGTGTTGCTGTCCATATGGTACACTTTCAGTTTACCACCCTGCCCTTCAAGCTAGCCACCTCCCCCAGGGTGTTCACAAAGGTCATGGCAGCCGTCTTGTCCATTCTGCATTCTCGGGGCCTGGTCGTCTTGCCATACTTAGACGACCTCCTGATCAAGGGACTGTCTTTTCAGGACTGTGAGGAATGCGTCCACATCACTCTGGATACACTGTCTCGCCTGGGGTGGCTCATAAATTTGCAGAAGTCTTCTCCCGTCCCAGCTCAGAAAATTTCCTTTTTAGGAATGATCTTGGACACCTCCCAAGGGTTGGTGACTCTCCCTAGAGACAAGATCCTAGCCATTCATCTGGGAGTCCAGGAACTCCATCGGCCTACTTGTTCCATTCATTTCAGCTTGAGGGTCCTAGGAAAAATGGTGGCATCAATTAAAACTTTTCTGTTTGCCCAGTTTCATCTCCGACCCTTGCAGCATGCGCTGCTGGCAACATGGAACAAGAGTTCATTTTCTCTCGACCGCCCATGCCGTCTGTCCTCCAATGTCAAACAGGCACTCAGGTGGGGGACACTGAGCTCCTCCTTTCTTCAGGGGAAACCCTTCCCTTGGACAATTGGCTAGTGGACACTACCGATGTCAGTCTCCTTGGCTGGGGAGCGTTTTTTCATCACCACAGGGCTCAGGGACAGTGTTCGCCTCAGGAGTCACGCCTTCCTATCAATCTCCTAGAAATACGGGCAATTCAGGGGGCTTTGCGACACTTCCATCATCTTCTGGCAGGTCACCCAGTCCGTATTCAGTTGGGCAATGCCACAGCCGTGGCTTATATAAATCACCCAGGCACTCCACGCGGTCGATAGGCGCCTCTTGGGCCCTTTGGCACCAGGTGTTGGCAGAACAGGTTTGCAAGGCTGCAAACTGGTGTAGTCTACATACATTTTCAAAACACTACAATGTCCACACTCAGGCCTCAGCTGAGGCGAGTCTGGACAGGAAAGTTCTGCAGGCGGCAGTTGCACACCTGTAAACAGCTGATTTTTTTTCCATTCGGTCAATTTTCCCACCCAGGGACTGCTTTTGGAAATACCATGGTCCTGTGTCCCCCAATGAGGTGAAGGAAAAACAGCGATTTTTGTGTACTCACCGTAAAATCCTTTTCTTCTAGACACTCATTGGGGGACACAGCTCCCACCCTTTGGCCTGATGGCTCTGGTTGACATTTTGGATTTCTTTTTGCACATGTTGTACCTTGTATTATTATCCTCTCCTGCTTTTGCACGGAACTGCTTCTGATGGAGCCAGCATGAGGGTATGTAGTGCAGGAGGAGGAGCTAACGTTTTTTCATATTCACTTAGTGTCAGCCTCCTAACGGCAGCAGCATGCACCCATCTTCCTGTGTCCCCCAATGAGTGTCTCGGAGAAAAGGATTTTACGGTGAGTACACAAAAATCCCCGTTTGTCACTATAAATGGGGGATGAAGAAAGTCCTTCAATTTAGCCACCTGTGTCCATTGACCTTCATGTAGTGTTACCTGAGGGTTTGCCATATCTACAAGGAAGGGTTTTATCTCAAGCATTCACTTAATCATTAAATATGTGCTGCCCCACCTAGTGGCTTGATCCACAATTGCCCCTTTTCCAGCACATCTCTTGAAGATGGAATCAATTTTAGGGGTTCTGGCAGCAATAGCCAATTTCCTCACTTTGCTAATCAGAGTTCCAGCATGTCCCTTTTGCAGACTAACTCTTATTGCCAGCTGCAGCATGTGCACAACACAGCGCATGTGATGAATAGGAAAGAGGTGTGAAAGCAGCTTCAACAAGACCATCTAATTGTAAATAATAATTTTGCTGTTCTTCTGTAGTAATATATTTTTGTTCCTCCGTTATGGGAACAGGACTGTGGCCTTCCATCTCCAACATACTCCATGTGAAATGTTCTTCTAGCTGCTGTTCACCTTCATTATTCTCATAAGTGATGAGCGAATATACTCGTTACTCGAGATTTCTCGAGCTTGCTTGGGGTCCTCCAAGTATTTTTTAGTGCTCAGAGATTTCGTTTTCCTTGCCGCAGCTGAATGATTTACATCTGTTAGCCAGCATAAGTACATGTGGGGGTTGCCAGGTTGCTAGGGAATCCCCACATGTACTTATGCTGGCTAACAGATGTAAATCATTCAGCTGCGGCAAGAAAAACTAAATCTCCGAACACTAAAAAATACTCGGAGGACCCCCGAGCATGCTCGAGAAATCTCGAGTAACGAGTATATTTGCTCAAAATCACTAATTCTCATTCATCAGTTTAATTGTACTTATTATGTTTGCAGCATTATCACTTACACTAGCAAGAACCTTTTTTTAGTTCATAATCTTACAGAACTTTTTCCACTAAGGTGTGGAGAAACTGGCTGCTGTGAAGAGCTTTAGTATCTTTTACTGCCAGGGTCTTAGTAATAATTTATTTGTTGTCACAAACATATCGAACATTGATAGCAAAATAGTTCACTTTGTGATGTGTGCAGGCATCCATTTTAAGAAATACAAAGCATCTCTTGAGAGTCTTTCTAAGATTTTCCTTTTGGTTAAGGGCTTCTTCAATCACTAATTATCTAATGCTTTCTCTTTCAAGAGAAACACCCAAGTTTGTGGGCCATTTCTCCATTAAGAGCTGTAAAAGCAGAACACACACACAAATATATATGTTCTCATCGATCCTGTTAATGTGTTTCTGAATTTGAGATGTTAGAAAACAGTTTTCCCCTTATATTCCATGTATAGTGTATATAAGTCATCCGGGCAGCTAATTTCTCCAAACATGAGCTAAGAGGAAAAACAAACTAAAACATCAAGCATACAGAGACAGCATATACTGGACTATTGATCTATGCACAGTTTATTGAAAGTTTAGATATGCTTTAGGAAGTACTTACCTTCTTTAATCCTGCTTTCCAGTTCACTCCAGAAGTTCTGAGATGAATGCAGGCTTTCCTTCCATGTATGTTTGTTATTTTTTCCCCTTATCTGTAGAGGAGGAGCCTCACTAATTATCATAAACATAAACTGCAGCACAGATTCATCTCCGCTAAAAGTCTAGACCTTAGATCAGGAATAGGACAGACATTTATAGGACATTTTATAACTTTCCCAAATTCTTATGAAAAAAAATATCCCCACAAACTGCATTGAACTACTGTACCCAATTTATGATATATTTTAGGGAGTCGGTCCATTTTATACCGACTCCACCAAAATGGGCTCAGACTCCGACTCCACGACTGTGACTCCACAGCCCTGGCAGTGCAGACATCAGATCAACTAATTTCACTCTTGAGATGACCTTAGTAAAAAGGAACAATTCTTGATAATCTCTGCAGATTTAAAAAACTGCTCGTAGGATACACATTATACAGTGTCCAGAAATGGTATTATCACTCATGTATAGTCAGCAACTTATTCTGAAATGACACAATGTTGTTTAACGAAGCTACAGACTATCTGGTAAAGCTACAGTAAGGTTGTTAGTAATGCTGTAATGCTATAGATGTCGTAAGTTCAAGTAACTTACATGCCAAAATACATAAAATATAGAGTTGAGCGACTTTTACTTTTTTAGGATCGAGACGGGTTTCGCGAAACCCGACTTTCTCAAAGGTCGGGTGAAATCGTCCGATTATTGCAAAAAGTTGGAGGCCGACTGAAACAAGAAACGCAATGCAAGTCAATGGGGAATCAAAGTCGGTAGTGAGTGGAGGACAGGAAAACACCTACAGTGCCTATTTTAATGCCAAAAACATCAATTCGTATTACTGAAGCTTGTCAATCTTAATTTACTTTATAACTAGTGTTGAGCATTCCGATACCGCAAGTATCGGGTATCGGCCGATACTTGCGGTATCGGAATTCCGATACCGAGATCCGATACTTTTGTGGTATCGGGTATCGGTATCGGATCCATAGTGAGGTGTAAAATAAAGAATTAAAATAAAAAATATTGATATATTCACCTCTCCGGCGGCCCCTGGACATCACGCTGGTAACCGGCAGGCTTCTTTGTTTAAAATGAGTGCGTTTAGGACCTGAGGAATGACGTCGCGGCTTCTGATTGGTCGCGTGCCGCCCATGTGACCGCCACGCAACCAATCAGAAGCCGCGACGTCATTCTCAGGCACTAAACTCCTCATTCTAGGAATTTAGGACCTGAGGAATGACGTCGCGGCTTCTGATTGGTCGCGTGGCGGTCACATGGGCGGCACGCGACCAATCAGAAGCCGCGACGTCATTCCTCAGGTCCTAAACGCGCTCATTTTAAACAAAGAAGCCTGCCGGTTACCAGCGTGATGTCCAGGGGCCGCCGGAGAGGTGAATATATCAATTTTTTTTATTTTAATTCTTTATTTTACACATTAATATGGATCCCAGGGCCTGAAGGAGAGTTTCCTCTCCTTCAGACCCTGGGAACCATCAGGATACCTTCCGATACTTGGTGTCCCATTGACTTGTATTGGTATCGGATATCGGTATCGGCGATATCCGATACTTTTCGGGTATTGGCCGATACTATCCGATACCGATACTTTCAAGTATCGGACGGTATCGCTCAACACTATTTATAACAATAGTTAGGCATTGAAAACAGGGGGTCATTTGGCTAAAGTTGTGGTGGGAGGATAGGGCTGGCTCAAGATTTTCGTGGGCCCAGGAAATGCGGAATACGTCACGGCGGTGGAGCAGGGAGAGGTAAGTATTTCAACTTTGCAAGTGCTGTGATCCTGAGCAAGCAGGGGGGGGCCACTAGTTGGCACTGGCACAGGGCCCCTCATAGTATGGCTGTGTGTTTGACGGCGGGTGGCGCCTCCCACTGCCTGAGACATTTTTGCGTACTATGGGGGGGGCCCTGTGCCAGTGCTAACGAGTATGCCCCCCCACCTGATGCAAGGTGGTATAGTATGCAGGAAGGGGAACCTGACTTTCAGCAGGGTCAGATTCTGGCTGTGTAGAGTGCAAGGGGAATGTAGTGGTCTGGGTCAATATACCAGCAGACTCATCAAACAGTGGCTGGGCAATGGGCAGGATGAGGAGGAAACACAGACATAGGCCCAAATAATAAAGTAGGCTAAATGCAGTTCAAAATTGGTAACAGGAGTACACAAGCGGCATTGCTTTCTTCAATGTAGGAGGACAACTGTAATGAGTGGCTTACAGCCAGACGCAGGTAGTAGGCCCAAATGATAAAGTAGGCTAAACGCAGTTCAAAATTGGTAACAGGAGTACACAGGCAGCATTGCTTTGTTCAGTGGAGGAGGACAACTGTATTGAGTGGAGCAGAGAGACTTAGTAGGCCCAAAATAAAAAAGTAGGCTAAATGCAGATCAAAATTGGTAGCAGGAGTACACAGGCGGCATTGCTTTGTTCAGTGGAGGAGGAACACTGTAATGAGAGGCAGACACAGTTAGTAGGCCCAAAAAAGTAAGTAGGCTAAATGCAGTTCAAAATTGGTAACATGACTAAAATGGCGGCATTGCTTTGTTCAGCGGAGGACAACTGTAATGAGAGGCTGACACAGTTAGTAGGCCCAAAAAAGTAAGTAGGCTAAATGCAGTTCAAAATTGGTAACATGACTAAAAAGGCGGCATTGCTTTGTTCAGTGGAGGACAACTGTAATCAGTGGCTGACACAGTTAGTAGGCCAAAATAATAAATTGGGCTAAATGTCTGCCAAGAAATTGTTCATAAATAAACAGGTGGCATAGCTAGGTACAGGGGTGGGCTCCTCTGCTGAGTAGCAGACAGTGGTAGTTGGCACAAAGTATTAACTAATCTAAATGGAGGCCAGGGCCCCTGAATATTTTTACTATCATCTATCGTTTCAACAAATTTGTATTGGCAGTGCCATTGAAAGATTTAACAGCACAGACTACACATTGGTGGAGCAGGGAGAGGTAAGTTTTGCAAGTGGTAGAGCACTGTTCGAGCTGGGGGGAACACTCTCTCGTGGGCGGCGGTACTGGCACAGGGCCCCTCATATTACGACGGTGTGTCTGACATTGGTTGTGCACCACCACCATCAGAGACACTTCATTGTACTATGAGGGACCCTGTGCCAGTGCCGTCGCC
Organism: Ranitomeya imitator; assembly: GCF_032444005.1. Lineage (NCBI taxonomy): Eukaryota > Metazoa > Chordata > Amphibia > Anura > Dendrobatidae > Ranitomeya > Ranitomeya imitator. The sequence continues at coordinate 343,071,503 of NC_091285.1, read as the reverse complement.
CAAGAGTGGGCACACCCACCTGTCCAGGCAAACCGCACTCGCACGGGTGCTTGCGCCAAGTGGTGACCACAGCCCTGTGGGGGGAGTCAGCCCATTTGGGGATGTATAAAAATGGCCTATGGTGGACATTCAGCAGCTGCAAATGGAAGAATTGGAGCAGTCAGTAAGAGGAGGCCAAAGGCAAGACATTTTTCAGGCAAGCTACCTGTCAGCAGGGGAAGGTGGGGCAAAATAATTTGATATCCATGATTGGTTCATTTTAATGAAGGTTAGATCATCAACATTTCGGGTAGCCAGACGCGTCCTTTTTTTGGTCAGTATTGAACCAGCAGCACTGAAGACTCTTTCTGATAGCACACTAGCAGCTGGGCAAGCGAGCTCCTGTAATGCATATTCTGCCAATTCAGGTCAGGTGTCTATTTTAGATGCCCAGTAATGAAAGGGGAATGACCTGTGAGGAAGAACATCGATAAGGGAGGAAAAATAGTTCGTAACCATACTGGACAAATGCTGTCTCCTGTCACTTTGAATCGATGCAGCAGTACCTGTCGTGTCTGCGGTCATTGCAAAATCACTCCACAACCTGGTCATAAAACCCCTCTGTCCAACGCCACTTCGGATTTGTGCACCTCTAACACCTCTGCCATGTTGCCCCCTACAGCTTGTGTGAGAACCATCACCGCCGCTGTGTGCTGGGAATGCCTGAACCAAACGGTCTACAAGAGTTGCTTGTTTGGTAGCCAATATTTGCTCAAGGTTCTCATGTGGCATGATATTTTGTAATTTTCCTTGATATCCAGGAGGCGGGCCAACCAGTAATTGTCTTCGGTCATCATTTTGATAATGTGGGGGTCCCTTTTTAGGATACGCAAGGCATACTCAGCCATGTGAGCCAATGTTCCAGGTGTCAATTCACTGCTTGTGCTGGGTTGAGGAGCACTTTCTTGCAAATCAACATCAGTTGTGTCCCGCAAAAACCCTGTACCTGAACTTGCAATGCCACCAGTTTCTATTGCCCCCTGAGAAGCATCCTCCCATCAATATTCATCCCCATCATCCTCCTCCTCTTCCTCTTCGTCCGCTACCTCGTCCAGGAGAATTCCCTGAACAGACAATGGCTGACTGTCATCAAGGCTTCCCTCCTTCTCGACAGCAGACGCCTGCTCCTTAATGTGCGTCAAACTTTGCATCAGCAGATGCATTAGTGGGATGCTCATGCTTATGATGGCGTCGTTTGCACTTACCAGCCGTGTGCATTCCTCAAAACACTGAAGGACTTGACAGAGGTCTTGTATCTTCGACCACTGCACACCAGACAACTCCATGTCTGCCATCCAACTGCCTGCCCGTGCATGTGTATCCTCCCACAAATAAATTACAGCACGCCTCTTTTCGCACAGCCTCTGAAGCATGTGCAGTTTGGAGTTCCACCTTGTTGCAACGTCGATTATTAGGTGGTGCTGGGGAAGATTCAGCGATTGCTGATGGTTCAGCATACGGCTGGAGTGTACGGGCGACCGGCGGATGTGCGAGCAAAGTCTTCGCACCTTCAGGAGCAGGGCTGGTAACTCCGGATAATTTTTCAGGAAGCACTGCACCACCAGGTTCAAGGTGTGAGCCAGGCAAGATATGTGTTTCAGTTCTGAAAGGGCTGTGGCAGCCATAAAATTCCTTCCGTTATCACGGACTACCTTGCCTGCCTCAAGATGTACACTGCCCAGCCATGACTGAGTTTCTTGCTGCAAGTACTCGGCCAGTTCTTTCGCGGTGTGTCTGTTGTTGCCCAAACACTTCATTTCTAACACAGCCTGCTGACGCTTACCACTAGCTGTTCGATAATGGGACACCTCGTGTGCAACACTGGCAGCTGTGGATGGAGTGGTCGTGTGACTGCGCTCTGTGGACGAGCATCTGTTGTGAGGTGCACCTTTCTACTGACTGATTGCCTCAGTGCATGGACAATGCGGTCATAGACATGCTGGTGGAGGGCTGGGATGGCTTTTCTCGCAAAGAAGTGTCGACTGGGTAGGTCATAGCGTGGTACTGCGTAGGCCATCAGGGCTTTGAAAGCTTCACTTTCAACCAACCGGTAGGGCATCATCTCTAACGAGATTAGATGAACAATGTGGGCATTCAAACCCTGTGTACATGGATGAGAGGATGAGTACTTTCTTTTCCTAACGATTTCTCTTGTAGGGTGAGCTGGACTGAAGAGCTGCATATGGTGGAACTAGCGGGGGTGGTGGTGGACATAGCAGATTGAGAGAGGGTTGGTGATGGTATTCTTGATGTTGGCCTACCTACAGTGTTTCCTACCAAGAACCTTGTGATTCCCTGACTGCTTTGGCCTTGCGACGATACCTCCACATTTGCTGCTGGTGGTGTCCTAACCGGTGGGCTTACAGTGAGGGAAGCAATGTAGTGTTGCTGACTACCTTCATTCTGAGCAGGTGCACCAACAGCACGGGACGTTTGGTAGTTAGTCCAGGCTTGCAAGTGCATGCTGGTTAAATGTCTAAGCATGCACGTTGTATTTAAATTTTGGAGATTCTTCCCTCTGCTAAAGGTCTTTGAGCATTTCTTACAGATAACTTTGCACTGATCATTTGGATCTTGGTTAAAAAATTGCCACACTAGACTCTTCCTACTATGGAATACCTTTTCAGGCATTGCACGCTGTGCTACTTTCACCGAATGGCCACGCTGTCCTAAAACTGTTTTTGTTTTTGACAAACGTTTTTGGCCAGATACGGGCCTGCCAGAGGAAAGCTGTTGCGATGTAGATGGCTGCTGTGGATCATCCTCCTCCGCTTCTGAGCTACTGGCAGCGGCACCCTCTTCCCCCAATGGCTGCCAATCTGGGTCAACAACTGGGTCATCTATTACCTCCTCTTCAATGTCATGTGCACCTTCCTCTGTGTCACCGTGTAAGATGCTATAGTGTTTGTGACGGGGCACCATAGTCTCATCAGGGTCAGATTCTGGCTCAGTACACTGCGAGGGCAATGTAGTGATCTGAGTCAATGGAACAGCATTATAATCTAGCTGTGGCTGTGCATCAGTGCACTCCATGTCCGATTCATCTTGTAATGAGCTGTTTACACATACCGTGCCTGGGTTAGAAAGGGAAATTGTTAACAGCTCCATGGAGTATACTCTAGTGTCAGCTGCCCCATCCTTCACTTTTGGTTTGGGTGAAGGGCACAAGGAAGCGACTTGTTCCTGACTGGGAGCATCCACTGACGACTCGCTGCTTTTATATTTCGAACTCTCTGAAGAGGAGGCGAAAGAGCTAGAGGCTGAGTCAGCAAGGAAAGCCAAAACTTTTTCCTGCTGCTCAGGCTTTAAAAGCTGTTTTCCTACTCCCAGATAAGGGAGCCTTTGAGGCCTTGTGTAGCCAGACGATGACGCTGGCTCAACACCTCGAGCCTTTGGTGCTATTTTGCTTTTCCCACTACCACCAGATGCTCCACCACCACCACCATCAGTACCAGCTGGCAACGACCGCCCACGACCTCTTCCACCAGACTTCCTCATTTCCGGGAAAATCTAACCAAAATAACAACCATTATATGGTACTGTAAAACAAGGTAGAAGGTGTATATAAACTTATTGAGAATTTAAATCTGCCTTTTTTTGGGGGGAGACTGAACCAAAACTCAGGCCCAGTGTAAAACACTACACAATTTAAGTGGCAGAACGTGGCTGGCTGATATACGACAAACTAACAGAACTGACGTAGATCCACTTTGTGACAATTTAAATCTCCCTTTTTTGGGGGCGAGACTGCACCAAAACTCAGGCACAGTGTATAACACTACACAATGTAAGTGGCAGAACGTGGCCGGAAGATATACGACAAACTAACAGAACTGACGTAGATCCACTTTGTGACAATTTAAATCTCCCTTTTTTGGGGGGAAGACTGCACCAAAACTCAGGCCCAGTGTATAACACTACACAATGTAAGTGGCAGAATGTGGCTGGAAAATATACGACAAACTAACGGAACTGACGTAGATCCACTTTGTGACAATTTGAATCTCCCTTTTTTTTTTGGGGGGGGGGAATGCACCAAAACTGAGGCCGTGTGTAACACTACACAATCTAAGTGGCAGAACGTGGCTGGAAGATATATGAAAAAATACAAGGACTGTAGTACAATTTCAATCTCCCTACAATGATCTCAGGACAAGTATGGCAGCAATAAAAGGACTGCTGCACACAAAAGTGTGGACAAATAAACAAGATAACTGTGCAGAAAGGAGCAACAGGATTTTTGCTTTTAAAAAAGCAGTTGGTTTGCACAGCGGCGTACAAACAGCAAAGCAGCTATCAGTGAGCCTTATAGGGCAGCCTAATAAGCTACAGAGCTGATGCACAAAAATATAAACTCCACTGTCCCTGCAAATAAATGGTGGTGTTGGACAGTGGAAATCGCTACAGCACAAGCAGTTTCGGGGTTAATCTTCCCTCGCTAACTATATCTCTTCTTCTGATGAAGCTGCAGCAACCTCTCCCTTTGCTAAGATCGGCAGAAGTAAGATGGCGGTCGGCGTGCACGCCCCTTTATAGCCCCTGTGATGCCGCACAAAGCAAGCCAATCACTGTCATGCCCTCCTCTAAGATGGTGGGGACCGAGACCTATGTCATCACGCTGCCCACACTCTGCGTCCGCCTTCATTGGATGAGAAATGGCGCTGAAAATGTCATACGAAACGACTTTGGCGCGCTGATCGACGACCTCATGGCAGATCCCACACTAGGATCGGGTCGGGTTTCACGAAACCCGACTTTGCCGAAAGTCGGGGATTTTTGAATTTGTCCGATCTGTTTCGCTCAACCCTAGTAAAATAAAATAATTCTGTTTATTCTATGATTTGCATGAAGTTAAACTTTTTTGGCTTTATGAAAAGTCCTTGTTGTGTGAAGCAATCATAATTCTAAAATGGCAAACATAAAAGAACAGCAAGGACTCTATTGCTTCCACTCCTGTATTGGTGTATGTTTGCCAAACTGCTCTACTAATCTTAATGAGACATGTTTTATTCCCTACACAGAGCCATAATAGCTACTCTTGGTCTCCTGTAACCTTCGCCGTAGTAAATAAATAAAGTTCATGTGATTCTGAACAGTGCTCCTAACAAAGAAACATCACTTTCTGAAAATGGGCCAAATGCATTTAAGAGCAACTTCTGATGCTTGTGAGTTACGGAGCTTGCCCTGTCATCTTCCATCAACAATGCGTACCCTCACACGCTCGCCCTGAATGCTTGATATGTTTTTTTCTTTTTTTTTTTTCATCTTTTTTTTTGTTTACAGTTCTCCTTTCTTTGCTCCTATGACATTGAAAACAGCTGGGCACTCTATAAAAATTAAAATGCACCCAGCGGGATACAAACCTCCAGTTTATTGGCATCTTACAGGACAATGTTTATTTTCTTGTTGCCAAATTTGCACTAAAAACGCATGCCATGCTCTCCAGTCTCTTCCAGGAAGATAAAACAGATCCTACCATGTTTTATACATACTGATTCAATTTAAGCAGGCGGTAGGAAGCCCTCGTATTTATATCAGTATTTTCTGATATGTTAAAGAAAATACTGGCAGTCGTTGGACTACAGTTTCAGTTTTATATTTCTCCTCTCTGTTGATCATATCATATTAGAAAGTTATATTGATAAAATAAGATTTATTGCACACTGCTTTCAATCCTCCCAACAGAGTTGTACGTTGCGAGGCTTTATATGAATACGCCACTGTGGTTTCTAGTGTGACAAGTTAAGTATACTACATGGAAGAAAAGAGTAGTTTGGTAAACTTTCCTATATGGTATGCCAACTTCTTACCAGAAGCCACAATTACGTTCCTTTGGCCGCCTAACAGAAGTCAAATGAAAAATCTAATTTTTCTGGTTAGCCAATAAAGGTATCATTACTAGAATACATTTGTCTTTTGGGGTATAAGAGTAGTTTGATTAAAAAAAAAATGTTGCCTCCTTTTTCCCTTTATAACTAAAGAAATAAGAAAATGAGCATATTTAACATTGCCATGTCTTTAAAAGTTCAACCTATCTAAATCTAAAATTAATTAACCCATAGAGTGAATAATGGAAAGAGAGAAAAAATTCAAATTGTTAGAATTGTAGTTTTTCAGGTATCAAAATATCTGCTTGCCTTGCAAAAAACAAGTCTTCATACAGCTCTATTTACGGAGAGATGGAAGCGCCACCGGTCTCAGAAAATGATAGTAACGCAAACAAAAAATGTTTGTCTACCTTTTAAATAATAATTATAAAGAAGTCTGTACACATATTGGAAGGTTGTAATCATAGTAACCTGGAGAATAATAATTTTTTTTTACACCATCAACACTGTAAAAAACAAAAGTGATTGCAGAATGACTTTTTTTTATACCATGTCATTGCACCAGGATTTTTTTTTTCTCATTTTTCAATAAGTTATTTGGTAAAGTGAATAGTGTAATTGAAAACTACAAATTGTCCTCCAAAATGTAGCCTCTCATACGGTTATGTTAATGGAAAAAATTTAAAAGTTACAGCTCTTGGAAGTAGGAAAAATCTGAAAGAACAAATGCGGACAATGGCTATGGCAATTGATGTAGTTGTTGGAATTCATTTGGCGAATACCATAATGAAAAAGCCGCTTATGTTTTCTTCTGCTCTTAGTACAATCATGAAGGTCAATCTGGAGGACCATAGTGGACTTGCAGCTTGGCTATAGGCATTTCTAGGAAATCCAGTGTCATTGTGACAAGCTTATCTGCACTGTTCTGTTCTAGTCATGGTATGCTTTGGGAAATGTTTGTGACTTTTTTTGTTACCGGTAGTTTTCTATTTTAATTAGATGCATATGGTTAATTAACAGCAGTGAAATGATAAGCACACATTTTGGTTTGATATGACATATTCAGCTAAAAGCTACACTGTCTCTGTTCTTTTTTTTTTTTTTTTTTTTTGAGACATGGAAAATAATGAATTGTTATGACTTAAATTGTCTGCACAATTAATAGGTAATCTCGGGTTACTATTTTAAAGGCATTTAGATAGATTACTGGACATAGAGGCTGGAATACAGATCTTTGTCTATGTCATTAATAAGAAATGACCTGCTGAGCTGGACACCATAGTACATGTTCTACATGTGTGGGAGGTAGATTATTCCTTTTCACTGGTCTTCTTTATTTATGATTGTAGGAATTTCACATTCATGCTCCCTTGATACCACATATTATATTTTCTAATTTATTATTACTGGTGCCTTTTAATTATTATTTTTTTTTTTTGCCATTACCTTTTTTTAAATGTCAAGCATTGGATGCACCAAAATGATCAGATGCAGTATGAGTATTGGCGCACAAGGATGTCAAAAGATAAAGAAAGTTATTTCACATTAAATGGTCACTTAGTTGGCATGTCATTGTTTTTCTCCTTTAACAACTGCGCACAATAGGAAGAGTTATAGTGATTGTTCGGCATCGTGTGCATAATGTGCTAAGTTTTTAATGTTAGGTGCTCAATTTAATCTTTATTGTATCCTGTGGTGCAGGATTCATGATCAGAAAAGAAAACAGTAGTGCACTTCTCTTGGGAATCAGTTGTGCTGAGCCTAGTCTCTGCTGAGTCAGTGGTATTGGATCCGTTGCCTGTATTATGTATCCACATCCTATTGTAGATTTCAGCTTTCAGCAGAATCTTTCAGCACTCAAACTTTGTTGGAAAATTAACTTTTAATTGACTATGATGGCAGCTTTCTTGCTTAAATGCCTGCTTAGAGATATGTTTACATTTATTCTCAGGTTTAGGACATTTTATGCATTGGATGTAATCCTTTTCACCACATTAGCAACATATGCCCTAACACCTCTGAAGTGCTAACAGCAGAAAAATGGCATAAAACACTTTAAAAAGTTACACATTTTTTGCACAATTTCACACCAGTTTTGTGTGAGCTCTGACAAAAAAAGTGAGGAGCCTGGGTGGGGTAGGGCGTGGCTATGTCCACCTATCAATAGTGGCAGCCTATATATAAATATATGCTACTTTTGCTTAAAACAGGCAGGAGTAGGCATAAATGGAGATGTTCCCCAAGAATAATATCCTGAATGAGGGGAATTTGTAGGATGAGTAGATAATTCGGAGGAGTGAAAGTAAGAGTTTGTGGCAATGCATCCATATGAGCCGAATGGTTATGCACAACTTGGACATTCTCTCATTTGCTTACAGCAAGCTGCATAACTATAGATAAGTCCTCTATGTTCTAAGGCAGCAGTTTTGATGCCACTGATCATTGTAAGTCTTGACTTCGGTATTCTGTTATGGGCTCACTTGTTGAGGTGGATTTTTTGAGCCATAGGCCCATGTCAGCAGCACAGACAAGAGGTAATGGTGCAATTGTGTGAGTCTTGACAGATGAGATGTGGTTCAGCGATAACCACAACAGCAGACAAAGCATCAGAACAGGTAGCACAGATGAAGCCGAGCCAGTTGTTTAGGTAAATACAAGAAAGTAGCTGTATACAAATCTATTATCCTCTGGCAGGGAAGCAGTTAATCACTTGAATGCAGCATGGTGTCTTCCAGGTTGGAAATGCTTATTAACAGTGGTATAACAGAGAAATAAAGGCAATCTGGTATTTTGCAGCTGGGCTATGGTAAATAGCAGCTTTGTAACAGAGAAATAAATGCATATTGCAGACACGCTTGAGAATATGTTGCCTTGATTGCAGAGACAAATTGTGAACAGGACTAAGAACCATTGTGAATAGTTGGCAACTAAAGAGGTCGTTTGGACAATATCTAGCAAATCCGACTGACCGTAAATAATGCTGGTTGTAGAATGGAATTTAGGAGATGCTAAGGAAATCATAAATATCTGACTTTACCTTAATCAATTAAACCGGAACAATTTATCGTGACCAACTTGCGGCAAGTGTAGATAATGCTTCTTAATACTCAAGCACCTGACTGTGATGAGAGATAAGTAGAATGGCTTGCAGGAACCAGATAGCAAAGATGTCTGTAGTCTCAATGCATAGGAGGGGCCCGGCCAGATCTGATGGCACCAAAACTGCCTCCTTAGGACTGTCCATTAAAGAGTTATGACTCATCTTAGGTTTTGGAGCTTTTAGCTGCCAGAGTCAAGGAGAGTGGATTTAGGTTCAGCCCAGAGGGCAGGAGATGTGACCCAAAGAGGATAAAGGCTAGTGCTAAGGCCATGTGGTCTCTCTCTGTTATGCTCGAGATTCACTTCTGGTGGGGGCGCATCAAGTAATGGTTGTGAAGGACCTAGGACCCAGCTGGCTGCCCTTGCTCCCTGTGGCCCAGTACACACACGGTCGAATATCAACCCGGTAATTGACATGGACATGATCCATCTGTTTATATCTTTTCTCCTACCGCTAATGTATTTGGATATCTGACCATTCTATTTGTATAACCATCGTGTATATAATGTATTGTCTAGTGTGCACTTAAGGCGATTAAATATATAATTTAACCTTGGACTGCTCTTTTACCTCAATCCACAAATCCACACGTCCGTTTGTCAGCTTAAATTTCCATGCTACCAAGGCTGGTTTCTGGCCTGATATAATCCCATTAATGGACCGGGCTTATATCTATCGAGGAACTGGTGGCTGTTCACCAGGGCTCGCAGCGCTCTGTTTCACTGGTGCTAGTGAAAGGGGCCTTCAGGATTTCAAGTGAGTGTGGTGCCACGACACTGACTGTGTCGGCTCTATCCAGCCTCCTTGGGCCCTTATGGTCCTGGGTTGTCTTTGTAAAACTGTACCAAGCTGACCTTATTTGTTCCCAGGGGGTGTGGAACGTCACGTTGGCGAAAGTGGGGAGACTGCCTTACGTGATCCACCTGATGAAATAGTGACATCAGACAGAGTGGCGAAGTGCTGGTACTTCACATCTGGGATTCTGCGTTCTCTCCAATGCCATCCTTAACATTGCACATACCCTCAGATATGTTCTTCTGTATAGGGCTACTCACAAAAGACTTCATCTAGAGTTCTTTTCATAGCGGTTTGTTACACCTAATGCACCAAATCGGGAGCTGGCTTTGAGCCACATATCATGCACCTTCAAGCCTTGAGGTTGGTTCTTAAATGCATAGCAGATTTTCCCCTTGTGCACATGCCCTGAAAGATTGGTTTGAGTACTTAATAGTTTATCAAATGTACAGAATTTTTCAATTTCTTTTGTGCATAAATGTTTGATTTGGAATCCGTTTTTTTTATGTTAATGTAAGTAGTACGTGAATCAATCTACACGATAAGATTAGAAGGATGCTTGGTTATGAGATGGAATATCAGTGGATTACTTTGCCATGGCATAAATAGAGCTGTGTATGTTTTCCACTTTGCAGTCTTGGCAGCATCTTGTCGATCATTCTGTTGAACAGTGCTATACAATCTACAGCAAGACTTGAGTAACATGTGAGTTCTGCACGGCACACTGTTAACCTCCAAGTTACATAGATCCAATCTGATGTCTATTTCCTGGAGTATATTCTTCCATTTCTCCTTTTTTATCCAGGCAAAATTAGAATAGACTATTCTGTACTTGATAAGATGTCAAGGACATTACTGCACTCCAACACAGATGTCTAGTCTGTTTTTAGAATGAAGGTTCTTATTCAGATGTCAGCCTTACTAAATCCATTCCTCTCAGATGGAGCAAATACATTGTATGGAGCATTTTATAGCGGAGTGATCTGATTTGCTTAGTTTGGTTATTTATTATACGTATTTTGTAATAATTCATCAAGCTCTTCACTCCTCTGACGCACAGAAGCACTGCCACGGGTAAATACACCCATGCTTCTTAAACAATTTAGTTACCCCATTCAGCAGAATGTAACAGCAGAACCTTCATTTACTTAGTAATTCACTACTGTCACCGGAGACATTTCTTTTAAGAAACCCATTTTCTTAGTGTTTATTTCTCAGGTAGAATATGCTGAATAGCAATGTCAGTTATTGGCCTTATCAGTGTATAACCCCAGAGATGAGGAAAATCACAGGAGCTTGAACACTTGACTACCAAATTCAATCAGGTTGGCTGATAAGAAAACTAATAGAAACTAGAAGTGTTTGGAGTATGAGCGCCATAATAGAATGAAGTGACACATGCCTCTCATTGAGGGGAGCTGATTTAGGATTAGCCTTTCTTTATATTTTATCTAATTCTTTTTGCTACTTCCTCGGTGCCCTGTTTATCCTGAATTTAAATTGGTATGCAGTCCACTTCCTCCTTCACTTTGCTACATTTTTTCTTGCATGACTGATACTTTGCATGTTTTCATATTGATTAAAGAGGTTTGCTAGTTTGGAAAAGGGGGCCTTTTTCCAATAATGGCACCATAGTCCATGAGTATCACCCATTTAAATGTGGTTAAGTTACAAAACTTACAAATTAGAATGGCAGTGCTTCTGAGATAAAGCAGACTTTTTTTTTTTATATAATCACGGACAACCTCTTCAAAATAATGCAACATTCCTGAATTGAAGCTCAAGATATTCAGTGTGAAAAAATGATCCCGTTATACATGAAATATTATTTTATTGAAAATAATTAAAATCCAAAAAGACAGTATAATAAGATAAGAAATGACAAAGCAGGGCGAAATGTGCATTGGGGGCGCTAGTATGCTGTATCCTGACAGCACCTCAGTATGTTACTCTGAATCTACAGTGGCCTACTTCCCACATAAATATACTTGCACTACTGCGTTGTTTCCCCAAAAATAAACCCTAGCAAAATTTTACAGGATTTTTGGACTATGATTAAAATATAAGTCATAGTTACTGTCAGGGACGGCATTGGAGGGGGTAACAAACTGGGCAATTAACGAGGGCCCCACTGCCTTAATTCTGGGGGCAGTAGGGGCCCCCAGCATTTCTATTCTGAGGTTAAGGCTGCTTATGGACCTTTGGTGACATCCCGGTTATGTGACTATAATGTCACCAAAGGCTTCTTAACTGATGGAGTCTACAGGAACTAAAGAGGAGGTAGACTGGTATGTGGAGCTAGCATAAGGGGGAAGTGGGGCCCCACACTCTCAATTTTGGGCGCAGTAGAGGCCCTCAGCATTCATATTCTGAGGTTGACTGCTTAAGGTCCTTTGGTGACATCACAGTCATGTGATCATGATGTCACCAAAGGTCCTTTAACTGCAGGAGTCTAGAGGAACTAGGCTGATGTATACCTATGATCAGTGTATGTGTATATATCTCTTTGTATGTATGTGCTGTGTGTGTATATACTTGTGTATGTATGTGCTGTGCTGTATGCATATATTCATGTGTATGTGCACTTTGTGTTTGATGAGGTGAATATATTTGAATTAATGTTGATTTTTTTTTTGTTCAAGAGTAAATGTGGATTGTTGTTAATGTAAAAAATAATAATAAAAATAAGCCATAACTCATCTTTCAGAGCAAAAAAATAATATAAGATGCTGTCTTATTTTCACGGACACACCTTATTTAGAGGCAGTTTAATTTTATACTTTCTCCCATACATTATGTGACCACTATGTGTTATAATGTTAATGTATATTTTTTTGAATCCAGCTTTATCATCTTCAACCACTGATACTCATAACTGCTATCACATTATTTTTATGGACTGTTCATCCCTTCTTTAGTTTGACGGCTCGTGCCAATGGTGGAGCTTCTGCTGCTGCTAGCGTCTCCATATTCTTTGTCATGGTGATTTTTTTTTCTTTTATTATGGTACCCAGTTGAAGGCTGAGACAGTGATGCCAACGCTGATTGGGCCCCGGGCATCACGTATCATTCCACCTCATCACAGCCCCGGGGAGAGCGTGTGCCGACACGCCGGGAACAGTGTCGGCAGCGGAGGTGTGTGTAGGCTCTATTATTTTATCAAGGACGATCATTTAGTTTTAAGAAGGGGGTGTCCTAATAGTGAGCAACTTCTTTAAACACCACTTCCTTAGTTAAACTTTGTCACCTTAAACAGGTCACCACTGGAAAATGGAACAAATTAGCAGAATATTGCAGGAAACTTGCAAACTGACAAACAATGGAGACAAGATGACCTGATTACTTTTCTTATTCTGGTATAGGTTTAGTGTTCCTTCATTAAGTATCCACTGCACAGGAGTCTCGGTTTTTAACCTGTCTTGTAACTGAGCTGTCCACTTTAATGAAAATGATCATTGAAGCTCTTTTTAGTAGCTACAGTGTATGGCATTTATAATTGGAAAGCCTTTGAAAATGTATCTTATTTGTAAATGATATATTAATCATACATTTATTCCAAACTGAGGCATGAGGCGATTATAACATTGGCCCATTCTGCATTTTAAGTGGCTTTTTTCGAAATGTTAAACAGATGTGTTAAAATAAACATTTTTTTATTTTTCAAGACATGAAGTGGCATTCATTTTATTATAGCTGAATATCGCAAATGTGTTTTATTTAAATGATTTATTCCTTGATTATTGCAATAAGGATTCCAATTCACAAAGGCAATTTATTGTGACAATTTAATGGAATAGTTATACTCCTGACTTGTCTTTATTCTCTTGAAATGAACCTGAGATTTATTAAATTACAGAAATCCCAGACATGACATTATTGTGAAATTAGGCATCGAGGAAATTATTAAAAGTAGATGTCAGCTTATCCTAACATTACCATGTGGTTATGCATCTCTTAGATCAACTCATTAGTCTGACACCTCAAAGCCTTAACTTTTCCTTGAGGGGTTTTATGTAGGACAGTGAATTGTTTTGCCCAATAAAGCAATATTGGATGGCTCACTTTATTGACTGTGACTGCTGTCTTGTTTCTTGATGACCGAACTACAGTATTTCTCATGACAAACAACTAAATTCTGACCATAAAGGGAAGTTGGGAAAGAAACAAGCCGTTGACTGAAGTACTGAGCTGGGGCAATAACTATACAAATGTGTCAGATGTTGTTACTGAACGGAGTCCAAGATACAAAGTATCAACACATGTAAATCTAAAGTAGCCAAAAAAGAAAATGTAACACAGTAGAAACACAACTTGTTTTTTTAGGAATTAAATGATTATTCATACAATAGACATATATCCCCTATCTGCATGCTCCCACCACGGTCTATAGGGCTGAAGGAAACAACCCCAACCTAGGCTCTTCTGTCTTTATCGGTCCTGTGAACTTTGCATAGAGTGTCACCATGCAGACTACTGGACTGCTGCTTCCTGCAGTGTCTGTAGGGCTGAGCAATATGTTCATCTGTGTTCAAAGATTTCCTCATTGTGGTTGTGCAATGCTGTCCTCAATGTGGTTGTTCTTTATCAATTTTATTGTGGATAGGTGATAAACTTGTTTTGTGAAAAATTTTCTTCCTCTCATGTTCATACAGTGCCTTGCGAAAGTATTCGGCTCCCTGGAACTTTTCAAACTTTTCGCCACATATCATGCTTCAATCATAAAGATACCAAATGTAAATTTTTGGTGAAGAATCAACAAGTGGAACACAATTGTGAAGTTGAACGAATTTTATTGGTTATTTTAAATTTTTGTGGAAATTCAAAAACTGAAAAGTGGGGCGTGCAATATTATTTGGCCCCTTTAACTTAATACTTTGTTGCCCACCCTTTGCTGCAATTACAGCTGCAAATCGCTTGGGGTATGTCTCTATCAGTTTTGTACATCGAGAGACTGAAATTCTTGCTCATTCTTCCTTGGCAAACAGTGAGGTTTGATGGAGATCGTTTGTGAACAGCAGTTTTCAGCTCTTTCCACAGATTCTCGATTGGATTGAGGTCTGCACTTTGACTTGGCCATTCTAACACCTGGATACGTTTATTTGTGAACCATTCCATTGTAGATTTTGCATTATGTTTGGGATCATTGTCTTGTTGAAGACAAATCTCCGGCCCAGTCTCCGGTCTTTTGCAGACTCCAACACGTTTTCTTAAAAAATAATCCTGTATTTGGCTCCATCCATCTTCCCATCAATTTTAACCATCTTCCCTGTCCCTGCTGAAGAAAAGTAGGCCCAAACCATGATGCTGCCACCACCATGTTTGACAGTGGGTATGGTCTGTTCAGGGTGATGAGCTGTGTTGCCTTTACGCCAAACATATCATTTGGCATTGTTGCCAAAAAGTTTGATTGTGGTTTCATCTGACCAGAGCACCTTCTTCCACATGTTTGGTTTGTCTCCCAGGTGGTTTGTTGCAAACTTTAAGCAACACTTTTTATGGATATCTTTGAGAAATGGCTTTCTTCTTGCCACTCTTCCATAAATGCCAGATTTGTGCAGTGTACGACTGATTGTTGTCCTATGGACAGACTGTCCCACCTCAGCTGTAGATCTCTGCAGTTCATCCAGAGTGATCATGGGCCTCTTGGCTGCATCTCTGATCAGTCTTCTCCTTGTTTGAGATGTAAGTTTAGAGGGACGACCAGTTCTTGGTAGATTTGCAGTGGTATGATACTCCTTCCATTTCAATATGATCGCTTGCACAGTACTCCTTGGGATGTTTAAAGTTTTGGAAATAATTTTGTATCCAAATCTGGCTTTAAACTTTCCACAACAGTATCACGGACCTGCCTGTTGTGTTCCTTGGTCTTCATGATGCTCTCTGTGCTTCAAACAGAACCCTGAGAGTATCACAGAGCAGGTGTATTTATATGGAGACTTGATTACACACAGGTGGATTATATTTATCATCATTAGGCATTTAGAACAACATTGGATCATTAAGAGATCCACAATGAACTTCTGGAGTGTGTTTTTTAATGCACTGAAAGTAAAGGGGCAGAATAATATTGCATGCCCCACTTTTCAGTTTTTGAATTTCCACAAAAATTTAAAATAACCAATAAATCTCGTAACACTTCACAATTGTGCTCCACTTGTTGTTGATTCTTCAACAAAAATGTACATTTGGTAGCTTTATGTTTGAAGCATGATATGTGGGAAAAGGTTGAAAATTTCCTGGGAGCCAAATACTTTCGCAAGGCACTGTACATAGTAGAAAGGCAGCTTATTTTCTATTTTTTTTGCAATGAATTTCTGTTCCATTATACAGTTAAAGCAAAGTGGAGGTGATTTACTGAACACACATGCCCACTGTGCATTAATAGTGTAGAGCTCAGCTGTTTTTTGAAGCTTTTTTATAAACTTCTTTGGGAAGCGAGAAAAGCGGGTAAATTCGCAATTAAGGTTTTGACGTATGGATTTGACACACTGTCAAATGCATATCTTAAAAGGGAACCTGCCTTCAAAAATCACCAAAAAATAAGCAATAAGCAGTGCAGATTGCTATTGCATATTTTTCTGCACAGGCTTGAAGAAATATTTGTAAGTATTTTTCTCTACATGGTAAGAAGCATTCCCATTAAATATTTTTTTCTCTAGACTTGTATATGTAGTGTAGTGTCAGTGTGTTGATATACTCACTGCAGTCTTTTACATACATCCCTTGTCATCTCCTCTTAATGGAATCTGCAGACTCTCTGGGTCACCCTACGTCCTGTGTGACCCACAAGTGGCTTTTACAGTGTAGTCCTATGGAGCGTCAGAACGATGCTTACATTGTAAAAGAGATTTCCGGCTCACACACAGACATAGAGATCCAGAGAGTGTGAAGGATGGTGACGTCACCCAGAAGAGGAGCGTAGCTGGATACCGGAGAAGACCGCGGTAGGTGAGTATATTAACACTGCATATACACGTGTTTAGGGTAAGTTGGGGAGCTTCCTTAATACTTGCGGGCATGTTATGGATTCTATTGTGATGAATATTTAGCAGGGCTGGGTGCCCTGCAGGCTGTATAGCAGCAGGCATAATCCCTATATTCTTTGGAGCTGTTGGTGCCCTTCAATATGACTACTGCCTCGCAGGTTTCATCAGCAAGAAAGGAAAACCCAACTATCCTTTGTTCACAAGATCATATTCTGCCTGTAGAGAGCGTAACAAGGGCCTTACTGGCTCCTCTATGATGCTGACGGCATTTGTAAGGGAGTGAAAGTTTGTATATACGATAACTTGATTAGTTAAAACCGACTCTCCATTTATGACTATCATGAGGCGTGTAGATGGGGAGACACATTGCACAAATACTACCTGGACTCATATCTAATTGGCGACAACTTGGCATATCAGTGTATGAGAAAAAAGTTGTCAACTCCAATCCAAAAGTATTGCAAGTTGTTATGCCTCATCACTGCTTTCTTCTGCACTAAGGCTCTGTTATGGAGCGTGGGAGCCATAGTGTTCTTTACACTTCTTGCTTTGATGCCATTGATCAGAATTGTATCTGAGGGTTTTCTGGTTTCTATTTTTTACATAAAAATGTATTTGTTTTTCTATTGTGCTGAAAGCTTTTTGTGGATGAAAGCATGTCTACCATAGGTGGTATGATCATATTTGATTTCAGCGTTTCTGGTGACAGTACATGTTCTATAACTGTCAATTTAGTATTGCATTTAGTTTTGTTTCCGTATGTATCTGCCAAGGCAGTTTTCAGCAATTTTCATAAACAATTGCACTACAAAAGTAGTTAAATTAAGGTTGCAATTTAAAATCCGTTTAGCGAAGTTGTACAGCACCTATTTTTCAATCCAAGGAATTAACCAAATGCATATTTATTAACCTTTAGCAATTTTGTTGGCAGGAAACATCACGTTTTTTTAGCATTTCCAGAATTTTTTTTGTCAGTTAAAATATCAATATCTTTTTCTTATAAAAAATAGTTTTAGATTGCCCCTTAGTGAAAGCAATATGCTTCTTTTGATAAGACATTTATTATGGTCCGACATAATGAATCTTATTTGTTTATGCCATGCAATGCATAAATAATGTTCAGCCACAGCATAATAAATACAATGGAGAACATGGACAACCGGTTTCTGTAATAAAGATAGGCATTTTACAAGGCCTTACAATGAGATTACCGATCCCTTCCCATAATTTATATTCATTGTCTGGTATTATGTAATATTGTCGTTTTGATGTATTTGGCCTTAATTATGAGGGAGTAAATATATGTTTATTCAGTTGTGGAATTAATTACATTATGTCATTTTGTAAAATTGTATGTCTAATAGTTCTGATGTTTCCTGTTATTAAAGCAAAAGTTTCACCGCTGCATCCACTTTATAGATTATATTAATAAAAATACATAGACAGCAGTTTCCACAAAAAGATGATTATCAGGATCGCTAATTCTGTTCTTCAGGCGAAATAAATTTCATAAGCACCTTTGGCTGCTAAACTGAAAAATTAGGAGCCAAATACACTTGTTTTACAGTACCAAATGTATATATATATATATATATATATATATATATATATATATATACATACACTAGATGGTGGCCCGATTCTAACGCATCGGGTATTTTAGAATATGTATTTATGTATGTATATAGCAGCTACATGGTATATAGCACATGCCACGTAGTATATTGGAGCCATGTAGTATATAGCAGACAAATACTACGTGGCCTGTGCTATATATAGTATGTGGCTGCTATACACATACATATTGTAGAATACCCGATGCGTTAAAACAGGCCACGCAATATATAACAGTGGCCAAGCAGTATAATATAACACAGCCACGTAGTATATAACACAGCCCACGCAGTATATAGCAGCCACGCAGTATATAACACAGGCGACATAGTATGTAACACTGGCCACATAATGTATAGCACAGCCCACGCAGTATATAGCAGCCACGTAGTATATAACACTGCCCACGCAGTATATAGCAGCCACGTAGTATATAACACTGCCCACGCAGTATATAACAGTGGCCACGTAATATGTAGCACAGCCCATGCAGTATATAACACTGCCTATATAGTATATAGCAGCCACGCGGTATCTAACACAGCCCACTTAGTATATCGCAGTGTGGGCACCATACCCTGTTAAAAAAAAAATAATTAAAATAAAAAATAGTTATATACTCACCCCCTAGGATCCACCGAAGCTCCGGCGGTACGCGCGCGGCTGCCGCCATCTTCTGTTCCCAGGATGCATTGCGAAATTACCCAGATTACCCAGATTACTATTATCTTCTGGGTAATTTTGCAATGCATCGCCGGGAATGGAAGATGGCGGCAGGCGCGAGCGGCTCGGCGGACTACGGAGGGTGAGAATAGCAGGTTTTTTGTTTTTTTATTATTTTTAACATTACATTTTTTTACTATTGATGCCGCATAGGCAGCATCAATAGTAAAAAGTTTGGGACATACAGGGTTAATAGCAGCGGTTACTGAGTGTGTTACCCACTGCATAACACGGTCCGTTACCGCCGGCATTAACCCTGTGTGAGCGGTGATTGGAGGGGAGTATGCGGGCGCCGGGCAATGACTGCATGGAGTAAGGAGCGGCCATTTTCTTCCAGACTGAGCCTGTCACTGATTGGTCATGGCAAAACAGCCATGACCAATCAGTGACTTGGATTTTCATGACAGACTGAGGCCGCAACCAATGAATATCCATGACAGAAAGAAGGACAAGCGGAAGTGACCCTTAGACAATCATATAGTAGATATATATATATATATATGTATATATTCAGTATTCATCAAAGAGTACCCATTGTTTTAATTTTTGTTTCATAAATCAATAATACAAAATAATACACATGAAAATAAGCAACTTTGTAATATATCTTATCAGATAAATCTGCTACTTTCTCTGCCAGAATTGATCAATCGTTATTAAAATTCTCACTTCTGACATATTTGTATTCAGTGCAGACAGATGTTCCCATTACTGAGACAGAAGATGGCGGCGGCTATGGCTACAATTTTATGTAGATAGAAAGGAGGTGCTAGATGCGGAGCTCCTCCTCTCCCCTCTATCAACATAGAATTGTAGCCGTAGCCACCGCCATCTTCTGTCTCAGTAATGGGAAAGTCTGTCTGTACTGAATACAGATTTTACCTCAGAAGTGAGAATTTTTATAGAGACTGATAAAATATGCAAATTGCCTCTTCAGAGAGGAAGAGGACTCGAACTCTAGTCCCACCTGTTGGAAGTAGCAATCCTACAACTCATTATTGACTCTTTAACAAGTCTTGCAATATGTCTTAGGATAAAAGTCAAATCAGAACCTCAATTTGCAGACACAGTGTTTCGGTTATCAGATCTGATTTGGTTAGGTGAGAGGCTAAGACTGGGATCTAAAGGAAGAGTGACATGCCAGGTCGGGCACTCCAGTATAAGGAGACTTAAACACCTTGTATGCTCCTCTGGGAAATTAAATATGCAAATTGTCTCTTCAGATTGGAAGGAGACCTGAACTCTAGTGCCAACTATTGGAAGTAGCTATCCTACAAGTCATCGATGATAAAGATCAGGGGTGGGCAATTAATTTTCCCGAGGGGCCACATGAGATATGGTGACTGTTCTGGAGGGGCTGAACTAATAGCTTGAAATTAATTCTACTCAATATTAATTTATTAATATTAATTGTATCACTTAATATTGAGCATAATTAAGTATGCTGACACCCACCTATGTATCTTTGAACCCCCCACAGCCTCATATGTACAGCATGAACCTCACACAGCCTCCCCATGTACAGCATGAGCCCCACACAGCCGCCCCATGTACAGCATGTGCCCCACAAAGCCTACCCATGTTCAGCATGAGCCCCACACAGCCTCCCCATGTACAGCATGTGCCCCACAAAGCCTCCCCATGTACAACATGAGCCCCACACAGCCTCTCTATGTACTGCATGAGCCCCACACAGCCTCTCTATGTACTGCATGAGTCCCACACAGCCTTTCCATGTACTGCATGAGCCCCACACAGCCTCCCCATATATTGCATGACAGTATATACCCTTCCCATAGCCTCCCCATGTGCAGCATGACACCTCTTTAGCCTCCCCATGTGCAGCATATCACCTCCATAGCCTCCCCATGTGCTGCATGTCACCCCATAGAATCCCTATGTTCACCCCATAGAATCCCCTTGTTCACCTCATTGAATCCCCATGTTCACCCCCATAGAATCCCCATGTTCACCTCATTGAATCCCCATGTTCACCCCCATAGAATCCCCATGTTCACCCCCATAGAATCCCCATGTTCACCCCCATAGAATCCCCATGTTCACCCCCATAGAATCCCCATGTTCACCCCCATAGAATCCCCATGTTCACCCCATAGAATCCCCATGTTCACCCCATAGAATCCCCATGTTCACCCCATAGAATCCCCATGTTAACCACCATAGAATTCCCATGTTCACCCCATAGAATCCCCATGTTCACCCCATAGAATACCCATGTTCACCCCATAGAATCCCCATTTTCATACACATGAAGAAAACACATACTCACCTCGGACCCGTTCCCAGGCGCCCTGCTTCTGTTTCTGTCTCCAATGCGCTAACTCTCCGATGGTACACAGCTGACGCGATGACATGATGTCATTGCGTCAGCTGTTTCACACGCTGATTGGTGGAGGAAGTGGCCAGAGGCCGACCGTGAGAACTAGCCTAGGGTGACCGGAGATAACCCTCGATTACATGCACTGCATTTCTCGCGGTAAGCTAAGTTATCGTGAGAACTGCAGTGGATGCGGACTTCTGGTGGTTTAACAGGTAAGACATTATTTAAATTAGTAGACATGCGTAGTAAGCTGCGTTTACGCAGTTATTACGCATGTGACTAATCATTAGATGCAGTTTTACCGCATCTAATGATAGTCTATGGGAAATTTACAGAGCGCCGCCTCATTGCAAACAGATGTGCTGCGTTCTGGAAAGATGCGCCACATGTTTCATGAAATCCCCTCCACTACGCTGTAACATCTGGATGCTGCGACTGTATGCAGCATCAATCACGCAGCATTTCCTGACTGTGGAAACACCCTAAGAAAGTACATTTCACTGTGCTTACTCAGCCGTTAGGGTTTCATCAGCAGTCCTGTAACTTTTTCACAAGAATACCTTCTGGCAGATGCTGAAGATGGGGAATGCAATTTCATAGTTTTGAATACCAGAAAGTAGCATCATATATACTGTGTGTAAAATCTCCGATGATGGCATTCCCATTTAATGTGGCATGCTAACAAACTTTCTGTAACATGTTTCTTCAGAAGAAAGTAAACACTATTTTTCGCTTGAGTTCTTTTATGACTTTAATCTTGACCGTCTCCCCTTCCTAACTCTGTTTACTTTTATGCCAGCTCCTGGATTTGCCAGGTATTAAATCTTTCTTCTCTATCGGAAACAGGATTTACAAAAGTGTAAAATGTAAAACATTTCAGATTGATAAGTGACAGACGGTTGATATCAAATGTAAGTCATGGTAAAATGTTACAGTATCCAGTACAGAAATGGGGTTTTTGCTTTAATCCAATTACCATCCCACTAATGTAGATTTGTAAAGATTTATTTATTTGTTTTAACTCGTTAAGCACCCTTTTTTTGTATCCTCATTTTACAAAAAGCGGATGTGTCACTCTGATGGTATGTTTTGTGGAGAGGGAGAAAGGAGAAAATAACAGATCTGCATACGTCAATAGGATATGTGTTGTATTTTTGTTTTGTTTTTGGCCCATTTTTGTGCACAGTTTTGTCCCAAAACCTGAAGGATTTCTTAGTAGCAGCAAAGCGAATCAGCTTCATAAAGTGTCATGGACACATTGTTTATTTTTTCACACAAAAAGTAAGCCCTCACCCAGCCCCAGATCACAAAAAATGGAGACGATACAGGTCTCGAAAAACAACTTTTTTTTTTTAACAAACTTTTTGTGTTTTTCACCACTTAAATAAAAAATGTCATCAAACTTTGACTTTTTTTTCCCATTTTCCAGGACACTATATCGTAAAACCAATGGTGGTGTTCAAAAGTGCAACTCGTCTCACAAAAAACAATCCCTCACATTCTTAGGGCTGGTGGAACACACCGAGTAAATATATATGTACTGTAAAATAGGTGCGTTCCCAACCCGGGGTCCACCATGCAGGAGGGAAACCTGCTGCTAGCAAATGGCGCTATATGGCTGTATAAGCGGACTCTGTTACTTCACAGAATCGCAAAGATATGAAAACGCTGTGCCCTGTTAAGCTCACAGAGGATGAAGGCTACCTAACTGAGCAAAAAGCAAAGAGTGGTCATGCAGTCAGCCTAGCAGGCGAACAACTCCTCTCTGGTGGAGCCGGAATTCTAGTGGCTATACGCAAGCCCTGAATCCATACACACAAAACTCTTCACTGGAGGTGCCAGTATTCTAGGGGCTTATTTCAGCCAACCCTGACCACATGCATACATGACCACAAGATAGCAAAGCTCATAACATAAGTTGATACTAGCGCATGGCCGTGCGGCCATGCAAACCTTTTATAGCTGCAGCAGACAAGGACCTTCCTAGTGGTCCAATAGGAGCTGCTACAGGAACCGAGCGTGTGACCCATGACCTCCAATGAGAGGTCCTACCGTGGGCATGCTCAGTGTGTGCAAAGCAGGACTTAGTCCCAGAAAAGCCTGCTCGCCGCTGACCAGTGCTGGCTACAAAAGCAGAGCCTGTAAAGGCAGCAGTAACCCTTTGCACAGTATCAGGCTGAGCGACATGCTGGGACCGACGTCTCCACTGATTAGGCTTCACTGCGGCAGATGCAGAATGGGAGACCGCAGCAGACATGTTTCGAGATTCCCCCTATGCAGCGGCAGGAACTCGACACTTAACACACATGGCCATATTGACAGAAAAATAAAAAAGGTTTTGGCTTTGGGAAGTAGGGGAGCAAAACACAAAAACTCAAAAAGCTGAAAAACCCAAGGTGGTGAAAGGGTTAATTCAGTTAGACAGTAATACAAAAATTCAGTTAAAAATGGCTTTTCATGTTTTATATTGTTGGTGTATATAATAAATGTATAGCCTTTATATACAGGCCCAAAACACAAATTAACTCCTGCTTGGCTGAGCACTAACTATACATAAGCATCCCTGACTATACAAGTGTTACCTTACACAATAGTAAATGCCCCACTGAACCCTAGGGGGCCTCAGCATGGGAGTCTGAATGACACCTTCTGCTCCTTTAGTTTTCCTTAAACTGAAATGCACAAATTGCACACTTTTCTAACTCTAGTAATCAATCAGCCTAACATCTGGTCTGACTATAAGCTACAGAGAAAGTAAGGCGTGTAAGGAAATTACCAAATTCCTTATAAACACCACAATAACAGCAACACTCAATTCAGCTGCCCCGCTCATGCATAGTAAAACTCGTACAATCAACAGGCAGCCCTGGCTGACCAGCCTGACCAAAGAATTGAGATGGGCTTCCAGGATTGCCGAGCGGAGATGGAAGCAATCCCGCTCTGCTAACCACTTCACTTCATACAAGCAGTCCCTCGCCAGCTTCAAGTCTGCGCTCACTGCCGCAAAACAAACTTACTTCTCATCTCTCATATCCTCCCTGTCTCACAACCCTAAACAGCTTTTCAACACTTTCAATTCTCTACTCCGTCCCCCAGCACCTCCACCCCCTCATTTCTGCTGAAGACTTCACCTCTTTCTTTAAACAGAAGATCGATACGATCAGAGAAAGTTTTGGCCCACAGCGCCTACTGCCCCTCTTAGCTGCACAACCCTGCTCCTACAAAACCAGCTTCTCCACCATGACAGAAGATCAACTCTCCACCCTCCTGTCAAGATCACACCTCACCACCTGCACGCTTGACCCGCTCCCGTCCCACCTCATCCCTAACCTTTCCACGGTCTTCATCCCAACCCTAACGCACCTCTTCAACCTCTCACTCACAACAGGTGTCTTCCCCTCATCCTTCAAGCATGCCAAGATCACACCCATCCTCAAAAAGCCCTCCCTCGACCCATCTTCTTTGTCTAGCTATCGCCCAATATCTCTTCTCCCTTATGCCTCCAAATTACTGGAGCAACACGTCCATCTTGAACTGTCCTCCCACCTCTCCTCCTGCTCCCTCTTTGATCGGTTACAGTCAGGCTTCCGTTCCCATCACTCAACTGAAACTGCCCTAACTAAAGTCACCAATGACCTACTAACTGCCAGGAGCAAGCGACACTACTCTGTCCTCCTTCTCCTGGACCTGTCTTCTGCCTTTGACACTATGGACCACTCCCTTTTGCTACAAATCCTCTCATCTCTTGGCATCACAGACTTGGCCCTTTCCTGGATCTCGTCATATCTGACAGACCGAACATTCAGTGTCTCCCTCCCCCACACCACCTCCTCACTTCGCTTCTTGTCAGTCGGTGTTCCTCAAGGCTCTGTTCTAGGACCCTTGCCTACTCCTGCCGTCTCAAACTCAAAAATATTTCCCAGATCTGTGCTTTCCTTGACCGCGACACCGCTAAAACGCTAGTGCATGCCCTTATCATCTTCCGCCTCGACTACTGCATGCCCTTATCATCTCCCGCCTCGACTACTGCAACCTCCTACTCTCTGGACTCCCCTCTAGCACTCTGGCGCCACTCCAATCCATCCTACACTCTGCTGTCCGACTAATCTACCTGTCTCCCCGCTATTCCCCAGCCTCTCCCCTATGTCAAGCCCTTCACTGGCTTCCTATCGCCCAGAGACTCCAGTTCAAAACCCTCACAATGACATTCAAAGCCATCCACAACCTGTCTCCTCTATACATCTGTGACATGGTCTTCCGGTACCTACCTACACACAACCTCCAATCCTCTCAAGACCACCTTCTCTACTCCCCTCTCATCTCTTCTTCCCACAACCGCATCCAAGACTTCTCCCGTGCTTCCCCCATACTCTGGAACTCTCTACCCCAACACATCAGACTCTCGCCTACCATAGAAACCTTCAAAAAGAACCTGAAGACTCACCTCTTCCGACAAGCCTACAGCCTGCAGTGATCCTGAAGTTACTGAACCACCGCACAACCTGCCCTACCCTCTCCTAGTGTTTCATCACCCATCCCCTGCAGACTGTGAGCCCTCGCGGGCAGGGTCCTCCCTCCTTATGTACCCGTGTGCCTTATTTGCTCATGTTTAATGTACTTGTCTATATTTGCCCCGTATTCACATGTAAAGCGCCATGGAATAAATGGCACTATAAAAATGTATAATAATAATAATAAATAAACTACATACTGTATATATTTGCTACGGATTCCAGCTTTTTTTGGATGAGATATTCTGGAATCTACTATGCATGTAAGAGAAATCCAGGGGAAAATAGCAATCCGCGACCTCTTGTCTTGTCACCACATGAAAAGCCAAACAACACCATAGTATGTGTTGCCAGCAGAGTCATATAGTGTTTCATAGTACCAAGGAAAGCCCATCACAAACATTGTGTAGAATATTTTGCATTCCCCACGCCGACCAATATAGTGACCACCATGTATACACCGTGTTCCAAATTATTATTATTCAAATTGGATTTAAGTGTCATAAAGATTTAATTGTTTTGTTTTTCAAATAAACTCGTGGATGGTATTGTGTCTCAGGGCTCAATGGATCACTGAAATCAATCTTATGCACATGTGATAATTAGTTTTTTAAGGTGATTCTAATTAAAGGAAAACTACTTAAAAATGATCTTCCACATTATTATTTTCAGTATGGGAAATAAAAAAGATCTCTCAGAGAGTGATCATCATACTGTGAAGAGATTTGTGACTGAAACAGAGCACAGACAGAGTTCATGCAGAAAAAAGCATAATGAGGAAGGTTTCTGCCAGACAAATTCATTGGGTTAAGAGAGCAGCTGCCAAAATACCATAACAAAGCAGCAAAGTTATTTGAAGCTGCTAGTGCCTCTGGAGTCCCTCGAACCTCAAGGTGTAGGATCCTTCAAAGGCTTGCTGTGGTGCATAAACCTACTATTCGGCCACCCCTAAACAGTGTTCACAAGCAGAAATGGTTGCATTTCCAAACAGTCTTGTTTACTGATGTGTGTCGAGCAACCCTGGATGGTCCAGATGGATGGAGTAGTGGATGGTTGGTGGATGGCCACCATGTCCCAACAAGGCTGCGATGTAAGCAAGGAGGTGGAGGAATCATGTTTTGGGCCGGAATCATGGAAAAACAGCTAGTAGGGCCCTTTAAGGTTCCTCAAGTTGTGAAAATGACCTTTCTTCCATGGTATAAAAAGCAGATACGTGCCTTCACGAGCAAAGTCATCTTCATGCATGACAATGCACCATCTCCTGCTGCAAAGAATACCTCTGAGTCATTGGCTGCTATGGGCATAAAAGGAGATAAACTCATGGTGTGGCCACGATCTTCAGCTGACCTCAACCCTATAGAGAACCTTTGGAGTATCATCAAGCCAAAGATATATGAGGGTGGGAGGCAGTTCACATCAAAACAGCAGCTCTGGGAGGCTATTCTGACTTCATGCAAAGAAATACAAGCAGAAACACTCCAAAAACTCACACGTTCAATGGAGGCAAGAATTGTGAAGGTGATATCAAAGAAGGGTTCCTATGTTAACATGTAACTAGGCCTGTTAGGATGTTTTGGAGTTAAATAGCTTTTTTGTTTAGTGAATGTGACCTCCTAATGCTGCAAATTCCACAAATGAGCATTTTCAGTTCTTTAAAACATCAAATGTTTAGAAATTCTACTGTGCCTAATAATTTAGAACGGTGCATTTTGAGGTTTTATTCATTTTGGAGATTATACTGTTATCATTGGGAGGTTTCTTCAATAAAATTCGATGTATAATCTAATGGGTGATGACTTTTATTAGACTGACATTTGCACCGACCATTTAGGAAAATCCCAGAAAAATATAATTTGCATAATAATTTGGAACACGACGTACACAGTCTACTGCTATGACCTAGTTCAAGAACAAAAGAAAATGAACAAATACCCTGCAGTGAATAAATAAATGGCAATAGTGCATGAAAATAATATAGGGTTCTTGGTTAACATTTTTTTTATAAAAAAAAGTAAAAGCAACCCCACCACGTCAAGGTGAACTAACCTCTAGATGGTTAGGTGGTCCTAATCTCTAGAATAAAAACCTTACCATGTGTCTAATTACTTTTTTGTGAAGAAGGGCTGAGAAGGACCGAGGCCCCGACTTAAAGACACTCAGCAGTGGGGAGCTTTTTAAATGTAATGTAAAGCTTAAAGAAAAGGGAGGTCGTGCCACATCTGCTCAGGGTGCAAAGACTAAACAGAAAGGCCAGTACCCTATATTATTTTTATGCACTGTTGCTAGTTTTTTATTTACTGCAGGGTACCTGCTAATTTTGTTTTTTTTCTTGGGTTTTGTGTTTTTAGTGGCCAGTGTGAACATGCACCTAAATGCTGCATGCACACCAGAATACATTCCAGTTCATTGCTTTTGCTTTCTGCTATGACCTAGTTGTACATTGCCCATATATTGTCATATTATGCTCACATTGACCACTGCAATGCTCATATGGGGCCAAACTGTAATGAAACTCTTATACTCAACTTGTGGCTAATAATGAATCTGTATTCTAGGGTTTTCATATAAGATTCACACAGAATGTAATTCCACTCCCACATTGCTATGGATAACAGTGTCCTTACATTCAAGAAATGCTGCATTTCTCAGCAATTTTATGTAACTAATTGAATCTAGTAATACATTTATACATCACTGCTCTTTTATCTTAGCGGTGATACAGCTTGCTCGGATATCTACACGGGTATTCTGATTGTTCAGTGTGGTTTTAATGTAATTGACTCCCATGGTTTATACAATATAGCCTTTAAAGTGCATTTTTATTATTTACTTCCTTGCATAAGTTGATTTGTAGTTTCTATGGGTAACTTTTAATTTTATGTAGATATTTTATATCTACCCAAATATCCTGCAAACAGAATTTTCAGACAGCTATCAGAACAGCAAATATAATATACTATGGATCAAAAGAGATTTGTATATTTATAAAGAAATAAAGCCACTATGCAGTGGGAGGTAATGTTTATCAGCTTCAGGCTTAAGTCAATCGCTCTGATGTTGATCCAGAAAAGTAGGATGAGTGTTATGCGAGCACAATGCAATTTTTCTCACCTAGCATCTATGATATGCGTATGCAATCCGTACGCAATGCCGTTTTAACATCATCTTTTACATACTGTAATTCTCTAATTTAAAGCCAGTTTACAAACCTAATAAAGCTATCATAATAAACGTAATAGAAACAAAAACCTCAATAACATGTTGTAAACACTACAATAGGACCAAATAATAGCCCATTCCAACACAAAAAAGCAGCGAAACAAACCAACTCCAAAATATATGTATATCACATAGAGAAATAGGGAGCCATTAAGTATAAAAAATAGTAAATTTATTGATAGTTCAAAAATATAATATACTAAATCATAACATCTATTCAATCAAAACAGATCTATACAGGCAAATGAGACAGAAGAAAGGGGGGACCCTACTAAATACACCTGCTCACTCTGTGCAATAGTCGCATTAAATAAGGTGCAAGTGCAGTAATCTATCGCCCATGAAAGGTAAATAAAAAAAAGCCAGCCATAGCTCTCAGATCGCTCTATCAATGTGCAGGCCAGAAAGTAACAAAATGCTTACCAAAGGCAGGGAGGGTCCAGGACCGGGTGTGGATACCCCAAATAAACCCTGACGCGCGTTTCGCATGTCTATAACACCGCTTTCTCAAGGGGAATGTAGGTATTAACCAACCAGGACCTTTTATGATCCCATGATCAGACATGTGATACTCATCCACCAATCACAGTGGAACAGTTAGCGCGTGCGCACCGCCCTCCCCGGGTCTCAGCCATGAAGCAGAGCATCAGCATCGCTGCGCATGCGCGGGGAGAGGAACAAGTCCCCACGTGTGCGGACAAGGCACATAGACGCGCCGCTCCATGCCAGGAAGCCAGGGCCGCGGCGCGCACACCACTGTGATGCCAATGAAGTGTATATACATAGAACCGAAGTCCTGCACAGAAAACTACTAGGGTGAGTAAAACAAAAAGGGCCAGCAAATTACAAATAAGTGAATCAAGGTAGGCAAAACAGCCATAAAAGATGAATAGAACATACATAATTAATAAGAAGCATATCAATATCTCAGAATATAGGAGTCCAAAGTTGAGCGTCATTTGATCAAGTCCAAAGTTGTTCAAATATTAGCAGATCCTGCCATCTATGTTTTCCAACATGACAATAGCCTTGCCATCCACAGACTCATTAATAAATAAGGACGGATCATTTGATATCCTGCTGAAAAAATAAACATAATTAGCGCCTTGCATGTATAGTTTGCTGGACATGTATTAACCTAATAAATGAAAAAGACGACATGGGTTTCCTCCCCCTATTTTTTGATAACCGGTCAAGGTAAAGCAGACAGCTGGGGGATGATATCAGGCATGGAAGGTCCATGGTTAAGGGGCCTTTACCAGCCTAAAAATATATGTCCGCAGCTGTCCCAGAAATGGTGCATCACATTAGATGTGCCAATTTTGACGCTCTGTCCAGCTTTTCCCAATTGCCCTGGTGTGTTGTCAATCTGGGTAATAATATTGGGGTTGCCCTGGGTCTAGTAATGGAGAGGTGTCTACTAACCCATTAATCAAAAATAAAAACACTCACAGAAAAAAACACTTTATTTGAACATGGACTCCCCCACACTATCTCTCGTTCACTAATTTATTGGAAAAAATATCCTGTACAGGTCCACCATAATCCAACAAATCCAAAATAGTCTAGCAAAGGATATCTGCAAACAGAAGAATACAGAAATAAAAACAATTTATGTTCCCATTAAGCGCCACCATAGTCCATGTTCCCCGATATCTCCGGTGACTCTGAATCGCAGTAAAGTGACTGCTATTCAGTTTTCTGTTACTGATGACAACTCCCATCAGCGCCGCTGGCTCCCACTGCGCTCAGCAAGACCCGGTCACTCTGATAAGCGTTGTCGTCATCTCATATGATGGGGGCGGCTGCGGGCTTGTATTTTTATGCTTATTTACCAGGGACTTTCCAGCCTGATAATATAAGCCCACAGCTGTATTATTTGCCTTGGCTGGTTATCATAAATAAGGGAGACTCCGCATTGTTTTTTTTTTATTATTTAGGTAAAATAAGGCAAGTTTAATAATATGACATTAAATGGCTACAGGACATCTATCTAGTCTAGCTCTCTATTCTGACGACTCGAACTGTGAATTTACTGTACTTGGCTGATGAATTTCGGGTTTCATTTTGAGATGTGTGTAAAAATTTGGCGGCCCACGCATGGTGCGTATGTCGTGCAATTTTGTTTGTTTTAAAGCATCCATTGAGTTGCGTTGGCGAGTGTGATCCCATTCACTCATCCACTCACAGCATACTGCACATTTTTTCCTCATTCTGATTAGTGCTGAGGAAAAGCTCACAGATGAGCACTGCCTCATTGAATAACAAGCTTTCTTGCATTGCACTCGTCAAATTTATACACTAGTGCAAGTGAGCCTTTATATAATGACTCCAGAATGCAGAAACCTATGGAGAAACCTCTGAACTCAACATTTACTACAAGGAAGGAAATTGCTCTTATAGTAGTTGCCTACTCTAGTTACATTTAAAGGGATTGTCCAAATTTGGCACAAAAGTCTGTAATCACTCTATGTGGCTGCAGACCTGTGAATCCTGACAGAGCGCACACTGTCATAAATCTTCGTTTCCATGAGTTAGTGGTTATGTGAGCAATTTATGTCAAATGACTGTGTTCCATGACTCGCGCCATATCATTGCCTCGTTCAGATGTCTGTGAATCACATCCATGATTGATCTGTGTTTTTTTTGATAGAACACATATGTTTTATAGCTTATGGAGGTTTTCATATATCCAGAGTGATCTGCAAAAAGTCATGAAGACATGTCTGTTTTTGATCTGAGTCAGGGATCAATATTACCCATACAAATTTAGGGATCCATGAAAATCATAGAAAGCACATGGATGTCTTTACAGTTTTTTTTTTGTTTGTTTGTTTTTTTTCCATGAGGTAAAAATCATTGCGCAAATACTGATGAAAATCGGATCCAAAACACTATAGAGTAACTGTCCGTGTTTTTATGTAGCAGGAAGATTACGGATGTCTGAATGAGGTCTTAGTGTCTGCTTTAGACACTTGTCCAAGAAAGGAATTTGACCTCACTGAAATTATTGTTGCTTATCTTAAGTGTGGCAGCTTGTCGAGGAACATTTATGACAAAGAAAGCTCCAAAGTTGTGGTACATATTTCTGACTCCAAGTATGCCAACTAATAATGTCAGCTTAGACTAGACAGTCTTAAAATATGCCACATTTATCAAACGTCAAGACATTTTAAGACTGTTTAGCCAAATTTTACACTAAGAATTCCGACTTTATTGATAAACGTGTCACCCTGATATGCCCCATCAGCTTATGCTATTTTGCAGTAAAGATATATTGACTTCACATGACTGTTGCAGCCACAACAAGTATAAATCTCATTTTTAATTCATAATTTTCACAACAAAGTATTGTTTGTTGTTTATCACATTTTGCCTGTGTTTCTTAGAATTGCACACAGTTTTCAAACACATGCATGCTATAGCTAATAGCTCATGATGAGCGAGTGTAGTCGTTGCTCGGGTTTCCCCAAGCACGCTCGGGTGACCTCCGAGTATTTGTTATTGCTCGGAGATATAGTTTTCATCGCCTCAGTTGCATGATTTACGGCTGCCAGATACGCTGAATACCTGTGGGGAATGCTTGTTTGCTAGGGAATCCCCACATGTATTCAGCGTATATGGAAGCCATAAATCATGCAACTGAGGCAATGAAAACTATATCTCCGAGCAATAACAAATACTCAGAGGTCACCTGAGCGTGCTCTGGAAAACCCGAGCAACGAGTATACTCGCTCATCACTACTAATATCACATCATACCAATGAATCTTATGTTTTGTAGTGTAGCAGGAAACCAGAGCTTCCCCAGAAAGACATGGGGTTAACATACCACTTGTTGCAGATCCCACCATTGGTCAGATTGATACCCTAAATACTTGAATATAAATTATTTTTTCCTCCAGACACAATCATGTTCATGAAGTCATTATATCACACAATTATTCTATCTAGAGAGAATTTAAGTTGATGTAATCTGGAACTGGACAAACTGTACTATATAAATACAGACTCATTTTACCATAATTCATGCACTGTTATTTTTGTCTTTGAACATTTATCATGTCTAAGTCTTGACTGCACATTAAACTGAAGCAGACTGCACATTAATATGTAAAATGGGTTGTTTACAATTAACAACCTGCTTCTATCTGTTCTGTTAATATAATCAGAGTCTAGTAATATTGCCCATTAGGGTTTGAATTAATATAGTTTTATGCCCTCAATTGATACTCAGATGTATTCTATTAAGTGTAGACAGTGACTATAGTACTACAAATCTAATATGTTTAGGTTAGCGTATTAGTTATTGTACGAGTAAAGTGACCTAAATATAGATATTATACATAAGAACTACGTACAGTCTTGAAAAAAATTATGTACACTTTTTTTTAGTTCTATGGTTTTCCAGATCAAGACATAGTAAAGTAAAATCCGGTCCTTAGAAGGGCTGAAAATTAGATAAATACAACCTCATATGAACAACAAAACATGACAAATTACATTGTGACTTTATTAATCTAGGCTAAAAAATTCAGAAGCAGTGTGAAAGTTTTGTGAATACCGTATATGCTTGAGTATAAGCCGAGATTTTCAGCCCATTTTTTTTAGGCTGAAAATGCCCCTCTTGGTTTATACTCGAGTCACCCCCGCCGGTCTGTCTCCCTCTCCCCCCGGTCCATCTCGCTTCCCCAGAGGGTTTTCTTACCCCCTCCTTCACAGCAGCAGTGGCAGAGCATGGCAATACTGGCATGTATTGAGTCTTTGAGGGAAGCAGAGTGCCGGTAATCTATGGAGCAAGCGGTAGCGACGAAGCAGCGCCATCCTGTCATGTATGGAGTTGTGGAGGTAGTGGTGTGCTGGTAATGTATAGAGCAGCAGTCGAGGAGGCAAGCGGTAGTCATACGGCAAGTGGATGTTGCGGGCGGCCGGTATTTTCTGTGCCGCACGCTTCACTTTGGGTGACGTCACAAATATTCATAAGCCATAATGAGCGGGACTGGAAGTGAAGTGTGTGCAGTGAAAATACAGGCCGCCCGCAATCTCCACCTGCCGTATGCCTCCACGACTGCTACCACTTGCTCCATAGGTTACCGACACGCCGCTACCTCCAAGACTCCATACCTGACAGGATGGCGCTGCTCCGCCGCTGCCGCAGCTGTGTAGAAGTGGGTAAGAAACACCCCCATGGGAGACTTGCGGACCAACGGGGAGAGGGGAGACTTGCGGACCCAGTAGCTGCTGCATCTCCCCCCTCGACCTATTCTCGAGTCAATAAAGTTTCCCGGTTTTTGAGGTAAAATTAGGCACCTCGGCTTGTACTCAGGTTGGCTTATACTCGAGTATATATGGTAATTTAATATATCCTTACTGTTTCTTACTGCTTCTTTAGTAAATAAATTGTAAGTAGTAGCCAGGTGAGAAAAAGAAAAGACATCAGTAATGATCTTAGAAAAGCAATTGTTGCTGCCCACCAATCTATGAAGAGTTTTAAGGCCATTTCCAATTAGTTTAAAATCCATCATTCTACAGTAAGAATGATTATTAAGAAGTGCAAAGAATTCAGACAGTTGACAATCTTCCCAGATGTTCTAACCAAGTTCAGACAGGGTAAATGCTCAGAGAACGTACAAAAAAAACTGAGGTACAGCTCAGTCTCTAAAGGCCTCAGATAGCATGGTAAATATTCACATTCATGTTAGATAATATATAAATAAAAAAGACTGAAGTATGATTTCTTTGGAAGGGTTGGTGACAAAAAGCCTTTTTTGTTATTTCCTTTTTAGGAAAGTTGTGTAAAGAAATTAATTTATGAATAATATAATTTAGTCTTCAGCAGTGGATGTGATTTGTGGATAGCATGCTAAGGTAGCTGTAGCAAATTATAATCTGATGTTGTAGAAACATAATTCTAAAAATATAGTTTAAT
Source organism: Ranitomeya imitator (assembly GCF_032444005.1). Classification (NCBI taxonomy): domain Eukaryota; kingdom Metazoa; phylum Chordata; class Amphibia; order Anura; family Dendrobatidae; genus Ranitomeya; species Ranitomeya imitator. Next base: position 343,036,419 of record NC_091285.1, on the reverse strand, counting down.
GGCTACAATATTTATTAACAATATTGTTAATTCTAGAAGCTTTTAGCACATATTTACATTAATAATGTAAAATACAAAAATACTTTCAGAGTTAATATGAATACTACATAAACAGAAGACATCCTCTATTGGCCTACCAGGTCCTAGAAATTAACACCGGTCACTGGTGTCTCATGTTCACTGCTTCAGATGAAAGCACTGCAGAGATTTAAAACTTGCTTCACTGCTGAACAACTAGGCAATTCTGTATTTATGAAGTGAAAATTGCAAGAAAAATGTATGAGGGATTTAATTGCTGCCTTAAGTGGGTCATGTAGTGATAGTAAAATATATGCCCCAGTGTATGATAAAAGAAATATGAACAGCAAAGACCATCAATGTGTCATAAGCTTTTATTTTCAGGATATAAAGGTACATTTCTCCATGGAATTTCTCCTTCTCAAAAATATGAAATTAATTACACAAGCAATATACCTCCCTATGTTATCAGAAGATTAACAGAAGATTGCTCTGTCAAAGTGTCACCTTCCATTTTTCACTTTGTTGAGAGCTGTCAGCCCGAGTTGTTGACCAATTTCAGAAGCTGGCAGTTGTGTCCTATTGAGCTATCAGTGTCTCTCTATTTTTAGCCAAGGATTCTTCTACAACTTGACAAGATATTCAAACTAATAACAAGCTGTCAAAGCAATAAACTTTAAAAAGCTGCAACCACTGATGCTTAGAGATAACTATTGGGGAGATTTAGCCCCATGTTTAGAAGATCAGGGTTTGTTTGGAGGTAGGGCATGTGAGAAGTCAAATCATAGGTTGCTCACTTCAATATATAAAGCCACTGGAATTTTCTGGAAAACTGATGTTGTACATTGACTGTAGGTTATTCTTATTGGGTTTGATAACATGACAGTAAAGATTGACTTTTCTCCTATTTAGAATCAAGAATGAGTGCCCACCGTCTGATTCTGAGTCAGTGCTGAATGACCTTTTTGTCTGTAGTTAGTTTCATCTTTTCAGTGTATCAGGTTGTGTTCTCTGTTTTTTGATCCGTTGACGAAAAGGTCATAGAGTGTTGTTAAAGGTTAAAAATAAGATAAATAAGGATGATCTTTTCATAGGCAATTTTCTTACAAGAAACTTTTAGACAATGGAATGCTTAACTGTTATTTCAAATCCATATCTTAAAAGTGAAACATGGACCTACAGGCAGGGGAAATTAATGGCTTGATTTATTTAGATGACTAATATGCAAAGAGTACACAAGCAAACTCAAAGTTTAACCTCTTAATTTTGAGAAGCATCTAAAGTTTGTGTAGTTCACTAAAGACCGTAGTGTACAGAATACATTTCTTTAAAAAAATTATTTTACCAATTGTCAAGCTATGGTTTGAACTGGACTTATAGTCTTCCTTCAAACTTAAATACTATGTTACTATGTTATGTTATTGTCCTTTAGCAACTACTGAGGTTCTTTATTTTTTCTATTTTTTTTTTAAAGCCTGAAATTGTGCTCGAAACCCAAGTGCATATAAAAAAAAGTGGCAGGTGCCACTGAAAAGTGCACGAGGATGTTGTCTATTTAAGTCCCTCCAAGCCAGAAGGCCACAGTGAGGGTAGGGACAAGTTGCTTCCCACTGCCCAAGGAGACACAATATTGCTCCTAGCATCTGCCTGAGATCCCACCCAAGCGAGAACTAGGAGCCATCTACTGTCTACTCCCCTCCTGAGAGACGAGAGCTAGGGGTCAGAGTGGAATGGAACCTCATGGCAGTACACTTTCCCCTAGCCCTTTCAAGAGATGAGCACTTAAGGGAACCACATCCTGACAAATCCTAGTGACAAAGACACACAGTGAAATAGGTGACACCCAGTGAAAACAATCAAAATAAATACTGAATGTTATTCAGAGTAATACTGACCGGACCTTCGACCAAGAATTTTAGAAATTCCCCATTTTGGCTAAAAAGTCTGGAAATGTGTGTGGTCACAAAGTATGAAGAAATTCAAGTGTGGTTCCATCTCTCAGTGAATTAGGGCGCCCCTGGGCCACCACTCCTGGGGAAATTCTGAATCACGTAATTCGGATGAGATTTAATTGGAAACTCTGATGTAAGTGCACAGCGTAGAGTGCCAGATAAATGTGACCTCAAATGTTATGTAAAATGTTCCCAGCAAAAGCTTCAACTCAATCCACAAAAACTATAGTGGCTTCCAAGTTACTGGTAGTACAAAGGCTCTGGAATAGCGCTATGGTTCTAAACCCCCAAAATAAATCCAGCAATTTCTGCACTCTTATGTCCAAATGCCCCCTCCCTTCTGAGCCCCAGTGTGCCTAAATCACATTTAGCGTCCACATGTTTGGCATTTCAGTAGCGATGAGAGCCAGCCTAATTTATGGGTACATGTCTCCAGAAGCACGAGCTGAGCATAACGTACTGGGCACTACAATGTACAGGCACTACTATGGCAGGTTTGCAATTTTCACTCAGCAACATCCACTGCTGCTTGTTTCTGGACACTCATGGAGTCAAATCATCACAACTGTAGATAAATTCCCAAAGGGGTATAATTTCCAAAATGGGGGTCACTTGATGGGGGTTGTCTGCTGCAAACTATTCTATGAAAATCTGTGCTCCAGGAGGCAAATTACGCGCCGTGCCTACTGAGTCTCGCTATGTGGCTAAGCAGTACTGTACAGCCATATATGGGGTCATTCCATGTTCAGCAAAAATGTTGTGACAAATTTTGATGCCATTTTTTACCCGTTTTCCCTTGAGAAAATGTAAAATCTGGGGCCAGAACAAATTCTTTGTAGTAAAAAAAAGTAATTATTTTTTCTTCTCTGCCCAATGGTATAAAATTTTGTGACACTCGTGGTGTCAATATGATCACAGCACCCTTAGATAAATTAATTGAGCGGTGTAGTTTGTAAAATAGGGTCACTTATAGGGGGTTCTGCTGTTCTGCACCTTAGGGACTCTCCCATTGGGTTATGACACTCTCAAACCATAAAAGTATCTGCACTAAGTTATGGCACGCCTTCCCTTCTGAGTTTTGCACTGTGCCTCAAAGTAGTTCCCGAGTATATATGCGGCATTAGCATACTCAGGCGAAATTGCACTACAAGCTGAGAGGTCCATTTTTTTCTATTATCCCTTATAAAAATTTTGGGCTAAAATAACATTTCAGTGGTAAAAATGTACCGTATTTTTCGCTTTGTAAGATGCTCCGGATTATAAGACGCACCCCAAATTTTGAGGAGAAAAATAGGAAAAAACTTTTTTTAATAAATTGGTGGGGCGTCTTATAATCCATGCGTCTTATTACTTACCAGGGGTTGTGGCTGTGGTGGATCAGGGTCGCAGGGTCGTTGCTGGAGGCAGGAGTGGAGCATTGCTGCAGGCTGGGATGAGGGGGTCTGCAGGGGGCTCCTGTGCTGCAGGGGGGCCCTTTGCTGCAGGCTGGGATGAGGGGTCTGCAGGGGGGCTCCTGTGCTGCAAGCTGGGATGAGGGTTCTGCAGGGGGCTCCTGTGCTCCAGGGCTGTCTCTGATGCTGCAGGGCTGTCTCCGGTGCTGCGGGGGGCTCTGGCGACATTATGTGAAAGGCCAGAGCCCCCAGCAGTTCGTCCATGCATTCCTGTATGACTGACTCCGGGAAAATGGCCGCCGAAATCTCGAGAGATGAGATCTCAGCGCTGAAATCTCATCTCCCGAGATTCCGGCGGCCATTTTCCCGGAGTCAGTCATACTGGAACTAACTCCGGGAAAATGGCCGCCGGAATCTCGAGAGATGAGATCTCAGCGCTGAAATCTCATCTCCCGAGATTCCGGCGGCCATTTTCCTGGAATTAGTCATACTGGAACGCAAGGACGAACTGCCGGGGGGCTCTGGTCTTTCACAAAATGTCGCCAGAGCCCCCCGCAGCACCGGAGCCTCCAGCATCACCCGGGGCAGCAGCGGACAGCCCCGGCAGCGGCGGCGGACGACAGCGGCGGCGGGCAGTAGCGGCGGCGGACACCCACTCATCCGTGCCTGTAATGGTAAGCGGTATATCCACTTTATTAGACGCACCCACATTTCCCCTTCAAATTTGGGGGAAATAAAGTGCGTCTTACAAAGCGGAAAATACGGTAATTATTCTTTCTTCACTTGCCCAATGGTATAAATCTCTGTGAGGCACATGTGGTGTCAACAAGCTCACTGCATGAGGCTAAAAGAACATTTTTGGGGAAAAATGTAATTTTTTTTAAATTTTCATTTTTACAACTCAATGTTATAAACTTCTGCGAAGCACCTGGGGGTTCAAGCTGCTCACCACACATCTATATATGTTTCCCGATTTCTTGAGGAGTCTAGTTTCCAAAATGGGGTCATTTGTGGGGGGAGGGGGATTTTGAAATTGATTATTAACTTTTAACCCCTTTAACTTCCTAACGGAAAAAAAATTATGGTTCTAATATTATGTAAAGTAGACATGTGGTAAATGTTATTAACTATTTTGTGTGACATAACTCTGGTTTAAATGTATAAGAATTCCAATATTTCCACAAATAAATGCAAGTCATATCGAACAAATGTTACCACTGTCATGAAGTATAATATGTCACAAAAAAAGCAATCACAGAATAAATGTGATCCTTTGAAACGATGCAGCGTTATTACCTCATAAAGTGACACTGGTCAGAATTGTAAAATTTAGGCCCGGTCATGAGCTTGGGAGATGAAGGGATTAAGGATAAACTCTCATACTGCAGATTTTGTTGAGAAAATTTCTGCGACTGACACTTTGTTCCAATTATCTGAATGGGAAATTTAGCAACAAAATTTGGAGAATATGCACAATGTGTGAACATACACAAATATTGAGCCATGCATGAGAGCTTATTGACAGTTTTATATAGTCTTGGAATCACCAATGGTTGACATATTCACACTCATATTGTACCTTCTACTGCATTATATAAAATATCTCTATATAAGCTGTCCTAATAATCAAGTGTAAGAAACGAAGATTCAATGTGGGTTGTTGATAATTTGCGGAGAAAAGGAGGAGAGACAGGATTTGTTAAATATGTTGGTATGGACAAAATATAAGCAATCTATAAATGTTATTTTTTGTGTTAATTTATGTAGAAATGGTTAGGGTCGGGGATTATTGCATTGTATGATTACATCAAAATAGTGATATGTATAGGTTAATTACTTTGCTGTGGTTTGATATCATTAGAGGGTAAGTTAGGAAATAGCATCTTTTTGCCGTCTTGTTGAGAGAACACATTTACAGAAATCTTGGTACTGCCCGTCTGTGTCATATTTACCTCTTATGCTATAATTTGCTGCTGCCCTTTAAATTTTTACTTTGTGAGGAAATTATACAGTCTATGAAATTCCCCAAAATAGTCAACATTGAAGTTATAACAATCTGTAAAAATATAAACAAAATTTGAATATTTTATGTGCTGCAGCTGTCATGAATAAATTAATTACATGGTTATTCATGACTCACTAGACCTGGGTATTGAGACTTGCCGCTGCTTGATTTGGGGAATAATATTTAGTTCAGGAACACAATCCGTTAACAAATGTATTTTCTCCTTACTTAGATGGCTGCTTAAGTGCTCTGTTGGGATGTGCAAACTAGATGGGTACAAATGTGGTTTGCACGTACTGAAGATGTAATTTTTCTTTGCAAGCACCTCTGAAGCAGTGTAGATCAGATGGTCAGTATTTATCAAGATGTTTATGCTAATTAGCCAGCATAGTTGTTATTCATGTGTAGCTACAGCAGCAGTAAATAATACTTTTCGCCTCCTGTACACAGTCCGTCAGTAAATGATTCAAGCGCTTTTAAACATGTCAAAACACTTGGAAGAGAAAAAAAAACATTCAATACGAATGGGCAGCTTGATGTTCTTTGTTAAACTAACTCTTTTGTTGGGAAATTAAAGGGATTCTCTGGTAATAGAAAATATTAGCAAAATGGCTAAAGGACATTTAACCCCTTAGTGACAGAGCCAATTTGATACTTAATGACCAAGCCAATTTTTACAATTCTGACCTCTGTCACTTTATGAAGTTATAGCTCTGGAATGCTTGAACGTATCCCACTGATTCCGAGATTGTTTTTTCCTGACATATTGTACTTCATGTTAGTGGTACATTTTATTTGATATAACGTGCTTTTATTTATGAAAACAATGGAAATTTGGGAAAAATTTAGAATATTTTGCAATTTTCAAATTTTTTATTTTTGTACCCTTAAATCAGAGAGTGGTATCACACAAAATAACATTTCCCACATGTCAATTTTACATCAGCACAATTTTGGAAACATCATTTTTTTGTTACGACGTTATAAGGGTTTAAAGTTGACCAGCGATTTCTCATTTTTCCAATAACATTTACAAAAATATTTTTTTAGGGATCACTTCCCATTTGAAGTGAATTTGGGGGTCAATATAACAGCAAATACCCAAAAATTACACCATTCTAAAAACTGCTCCGCTCGAGGTGCGCAAAACCACATTCAAGAAGTTTATTAACCCTTCAGGTGCTTCACGAGAACTAAATCAATGTGGAAAGAAAAATGAACATTTTACTTTTTTTCACAAAAAATGTACTTTGAAACAAAAATTTGTATCAGGAGAAAATGGACAACTAAATTTGTTGTGCAATTTCTCCTGAGTACGCCGATACCCCCATATGTGGGGGAAAGCCACTGTTTGGGTGTATGGCAAGGCTCAGAAGGGAGGAAGCACCGCTTGACTTTTTGAACGTAAATTTGTCTGAAATCAATGGTGGGCACCAAGTCGTGTTTGGATAGCCTCTGATGTACCTAATCAGTGGACCCCCCAATTCTAACTCCAAACCTAACTCCAACACACCCATAACCCTAACCACAACCCTAACATCCCTAACCGTAATCCCAATCATAACCGCAACGATAACTCTAACCTCAACACAAACCTAACCATAGCCCCAACCCTAGCTCTAGCCCCAACCCTATCCTTAGCCCAACCCTAATGGAAATAAATACTTTTTTTGCTTTATTATTTTTACCTAATTAAGTGGATGATAATGGGGGGGTTGATTTACTATTTTACTATTTTTTTATATTGATTACTATGATAGGGTCTATCACAGAGATCAAAATGAACCAATAGGAAAAATTTCCTATTGTTGCCAGGTGCCGGCACCCACCATTTTCTTCCTGGAAAAAGACGCCGATGGGAGGGACAAGACTGGGGGATGCAGGAGGGTCCAGGGACACCAGAGGTACTGGGGGGACCCCATTTCTCTATCCTCTGATGTGCTAGCTCAAGTCAGAGGAGAGAGAGATTAAATGAGAAATCTGCCTTTTTTTGCGGTCGCCGTTTTTTCGTGAATAACAATGATTGCAACACTGGAGTCGTTAAAAACCACCCTGAATCATGTTTTCTGGGGTCTCAGCAACCCCCGGTAGCCGAGACCCCATAGAATTTCTGATGCTGGGGGCCGCTATAACCTTTTTTTCGCAGCTCTGTTAAAAAGCGGCACTGAGGACTAAGTGACATTAACTGCCACCGTTGAAAGGCGTATCAGTGGTCGTTAAGGGGTTAAATAAATTAGAAAATATATTAAATTTGTTGTTCATATCAGTTTTTACTAGTCATTTAATTACTGTAGAATTAAAATAACAACCTCATTGTTATGCTAACAGACATCTGTCCTAGTGTTAATAGGACAGGTACCTGTGAGCATGTACAGTATGAAGCTCCACATCCTCCCTTCACATGTAGCAAGATGTGCTCCCAGCGGATATTCTGACCTAATACTGGAAATAACAGTAGTGCTATGGTTAGAAGAGGCTGCTCACACTGCTGACTTCCATGTGTTTCTGATCTAATACTGAAAATACCAGAATTACTGAGATAGGAAGTGGATGCCTTCAGATCAGAAGGACAGGGTGGATAGTAGTGTTAGCAGCGACTTCTTACCTATGCACCACTGGAATCTCCATTATTCGATCAGAAAGACCGGGTGGACAGCGGCTGAGGTGAGGCTCTTCTTACCTCAGCATCCGTGGTATGTACTGTATCAGAAATACAGGGTAGACAGCAGCTAATAATGGAGATAGATACTGATTCTATTGTTTGGACTAGAGGTCAGTGCTTTATGGCTGTGGACAGGAACTGTACAAATTTTGTGACCATCCGGAATCCTAGTTTCATCTTGTGATTTGCTGTGCTGGAGCGTTGTCATCTCTGTGCTGCACAAAGGACGTCATACTAGGCCGACAAATCAAATGCTGTATCGAGGAACCTGGAAGGTCTCAAAATGTTCCCAGTTTCTGTGCATGGCTAGAGAGCACTGACCTGGACTGTGGACAGGAATTGCGTGAAGCGATTTGCTCATATTTAATGGGGACCCAATATGCTGCCACACAAGATTTTTGCATTCCTCTGTGAGAATGAAATGTGGAAAGAGATTTGGTCTTTCCTGATTTAACAAAAAAAACACTATAGTATGAGCACGACCAAACAGTATTCACTAAGGCTGGTTTCACACTTGCGTTTTTGAACGCATGCGTTTTTTTAAAAAAACGCATGGTGCAAAAACGCATGTAAACGCGTGTAAACGCTGCGGTTTTTTTACGCACGCGTTTAACGCATGCGTCAAAAAAACGCAGCGTTTACACGCGTTTTTGCATGCGTTTGCGTTTTTTACAGCATTTTCCAAAAAAAAAAAAATACAAAAAAAAGGTAACCAGACACAACCAAGGGGAATAGAGAGGGCGTATATGATTCTCTCAATATATAGACCCTAGGGGTACAGAAATTTTCACAGCTTGCTACTGTTTCCGGTGTCATGATGGATCTTTCAATGGAGAGCTTTTATTTCAAACTGGAGTTCAGCTTCAAGATTTTCCTTGCCTGTGTTTTTGCTTGGGAGCAAGACCGAAACCGCCAAAGATGGAGAAGGAGACAGCGTCGGCGTTTTTGGAGGCACCCCATCATTGAAGTGCGTGAGAGCCGTGGAGCATATCACACGCTCTATGCGGAGCTGAATGCCAACCCGGAGAAATTCCAGGATTACACGAGAATGTCTCAAGAATTTTTCCGGGATTTACTGTCTCGTGTCGAAGGATCCATACGGCGACAGGACACACGGCTCCGTAGAGCGATTCCACCCGAGGAACATCTGTTAGTGACATTACGGTACGTTCCAAAACTAAACCAATGACCGTCAAATTTTTTGTTATGACATGTATTTTATGTTGTTTTTTTCTTTTTCTTATTTTTAAACACACCATTAAAGGGACTCTGTCACCTGAATTTGGCGGGACTGGTTTTGGGTCATATGGGTGGAGTTTTCGGGTGTTCGATTCACCCTTTCCTTACCCGCTGGCTTCATGCTGGCTGCAATATTGGATTGAAGTTCATTCTCTGTTCTCCATAGTACACGCCTGCGCAAAGCAATCTTGCCTTGTGCAGGCGTGTACTATAGAGGACAGAGAATGAACTTCAATCCAATATTGCAGCCAGCATGCAGCCAGCGGGTAAGGAAAGGGTGAATCAAACACCCAAAAACTCCGCCCATATGACCCAAAACCAGTCCCGCCAAATTCAGGTGACAGGTTCCCTTTAAAAGAGCCGATTTTAAATGTTTTTTTTTTTGTTTCTTTTTCTTCTAGATTTCTTGCCACAGGAGAGAGTTTATCTTCCCTCCACTTCCAATACCGCCTTGGAATATCAACCCTGTCCGGAATTGTTGTGGACACTTGTCGTGCGTTATGGAATGTACTCCGTGAGGAGTTTATACCAGTACCCACCGTGGAGATTTGGCGTGAAATTTCTGATAAATTTTTGAACGTGTGTGATTTCCCCAACTGTATAGGGGCGGTGGATGGAAAGCACATCCGCATTATAAAACCTGCCAGAACCGGATCTGAGTTTTTTAACTACAAAAAATATTTTTCGGTAGTTCTCATGGCAATAGCGGATGCGGAGTGTCGCTTCATCGCCGTGGACATTGGAGCTTTTGGCCGTGGCAATGATTCCCAGACTTTTAAGAGCTCGGATATGGGCCGTCGTGTGTATGGCAACAATTTTAATTTTCCCACTCCACAGCCTCTCCCCAACACTCAAGGCCCACCGCTGCCATTTGTTATGGTTGGGGATGAGGCCTTCCAGATGTGTGAAAATCTCCTGAAGCCATATTCTAGTAGGGACTTGGACCACACTGGAAGAATATTCAACTACAGACTGACCAGGGCCAGAAGAACCGTAGAGTGCACCTTTGGCATTCTGGTTGCTAAATGGCGCATTCTTGCAACAGCCATCAATCTAAAAGTGGAAACAGTGGACGAGGTGGTCAAAGCCTGTGTGGTTCTACACAATTACCTCATTGCTAAGGAGCGATCCCACATTGAACTTGATGAACCAGTTTCACACCCATTGCCTGATTTTCAGCATCACCCGATGCGGTCAATTGCAGCCGTTTGTCTTATGCGGGACCAATTTGCGGCCTATTTTGTGTCCGATATTGGACGGGTGTCATGGCAGGACAATGTTGTGTAAATGTCCTATTGTATGTTTCTTTACCAATTATTAAATACTGATACAAATTTTTCAAATTAATAAACTTGAGTGTTGGTTGTGTTGACCATGTCTCCTATCTTTTTCCTCTCTAAACAAAGGTTGACCAAAGATGGGCAGTAGATATGTATATCATATTTTGTAATCCAAAACCAGCAGTGGGTGATAGATGATGAGGTAATTTTTTTTTTTTTTAATCATAATTGACCTCTTGTATTGTTGCACTCCCTATTTTGGTTTACAAATAATGATATAAAACACAGGCCGCATACTTATAATAATGGAAAAAAATGTTGATTTATTGGTAATCTTCTTGACGTCATTGCGTCAAGACTATCACGCTCTCTATACCCATCAAGTCAAGTGTAAGAAATAATGAATTCATGATAAACATATACATGCTCATGAATTCACAATTTCTTACACCTGGCCAGGTGAGCATAGATATGTAGCGTGTGACAACCATTGTCCCATCAGTTTGACAACCATTGTCACATAATGTGCTATATAAATAAGAGAATATGGTGAATATACAAGGCAGTAATCAACTAAATAGGTCAGGTGTCTATTTTGACATCTGACCGGTTCAGTTGAGTACTGAACTTGATTTCCACCATTTTCTCTTTGTACAGTGACACTACACTAGGTACAAAAAAAAAAGAGTATGGAAATAACTAATATTTTTTTGGCCAACTCATATCTGTATACTGAAGAAACACATATAGATGTAGTCTTGTATTTTATACTACTGGAGATATGTTTTGGCCAAAAGAATGTGTGTGGCGAAGTTTATTGGTGTGTATTGAGAGCGGTGAAAGACACAATAAACCAAGTATAATTGTTGCAAATAAACTTTTTTTTTATTGAGTTAACAAACAAATTTATTTTTTTGTACCGCGACGGGTTGTACCGCGACGGCTTGGGGTAGAGTGACGTAACCGGAGGGTGTTGAGAACTGAAGCCTGTCTCACCGTGGAGGAGGCAGAGGTGGCAGGAGAAGGGGCAATAAAACTGGAAGGGTCTGGAAGTTCGGGGATGGGGCTTAAAACATGAGGGGCTTGAGACACACTGGAAGGGTGAGACACAACAGACAATACAGACACATCGGTAGGTGATGGGGGAGAAATACTCAGAGTTTTTTGTTTTTTATGTGTTTTGGGGGTTTTCCTTTGGGTTTTCCTTGTAGAGGGATGTCTTCTTGGGCTAATAGGATGTTGAGTGTTGGCGGGAGACACGTCAGGATCCGGCTCCACAATTACACAGTCCGTCTCCATTGTGGAGCGCTCGGCAACGTCAGAGTCCAACTGCATCGTAGTGGGGGGGAAAGATAAAGCCCTGCCAGGGTCCTGGTGCCTCGTTGGGGGGGAACATAAAACCCTCCCAGGGTCCTGGTGCATCGTTGGGGGGGAACATAAAACCCTCCCAGGGTCCTGGTGCATCGTTGGGGGGGAACATAAGCCCATACCAGGGTCCTGGTGCATCGTTGGGGGGCCCAAACCCCTCCCAGGGTCCTGCTGCATTGCTGGTGGGGGGGAACATAAAGCACTGGCAGGGTCCTGCTGCATCGGGGTGGGTCCTGCCCGGAAAGCTATGGCTTGGTCCTGCTGCATCGTGGGGGGGCCGGTGCGATACGCCATGCCTGGGTCCTGCTGCATGGGGGGGCCGTCCTATACGCCTGGCCTGGGTCCTGCTGCATCGGGGGGTGTCCTGCCCGGAAAGCAATGCCTCGGTCCTGCTGCATCGGGGGGGCCGGTCCGATATGCCATGCCTGGGTCCTGCTGCATCGGGAGGGGGCCGGGCCGATAAGCCACGCTAGGGTCCTGCGTCATCGTGGTGTCAGCGGAGGAGGTCCAAGCCGGAGCAGCGGTTGTCACGGTGGTGGCGGTGGGATGTCCAACAGCACTCATCATCGTGTTGGCGCTGTAGTGGAGTACACCTGTGGAGGGAATAGAGGTGGCCGTGCAGGGGTATGCAGCAGAGGTAGGAATGGTGGTTAATCGTGACAGTGACGGCACAGTTGGATATGCCGCCACATTACGACTCTGACTCCGCTGCATAGCCTGCACAAAAGCAACATTGCAGGCCTGCATCACACTCAGCTGGAGATCAGGGCTAAGGTGTTCCGACATGCCCTGTTGTATTTGATTAAAAAAATGATGAGCTGGCTTCTGGAGGTCGGCTTTAACTTGATCAACGCTTTTGGCGACATCCTGGATGCGGCAATCTAAGAGGTTATGGGACACATCCATTCTGTCACCTAAAGCCTTGATTGCTTCGTGTAAAACCGAGCTCAAGTGCAAAAACTCGGGCATGAGTGACCTATCCGAAGCCCTCTGTCGCTGCCGGGATGAGCCCGCAAAAATGGGTGCAGTGAAAGAGGACTGCGAAAGCGGAATACCTGATGGGCCAGCTCCCTGGTCTCCAGTGAGTGTGGAAGGCCCACCTGCTGCTGCGCTGCTGGATGGCTGGGACGGGTCCGTGGCTGCCGGCTGAAGGACCGCTCCAGAACCTGTTGCGACAGTCGTGCAGTGTGTGCTGTGAAAAAAGAAAACAGAAAATTAATACCAAAATATAACAAGACGGTACATCCTGTGGAATTTAAAATTACAGATTATGTCAATGCAATACAAGCGGAAGCATGTGAGAAATACTTACGTTCTCATGAGAAGGACCGGTCTTAAAAAGACCAGCACACGGTGGTATTTGTACAGCCGGTGCCTTGCTCCGGAACCACTTGCTGCACGATTCTCTGCACGAAGGTCCTTGTTGAAGCGGTCCTTCATGGAATGCCAACGTGTTCTTATTTTGTCCACTGTGAAATAACAAAAACATATAATGGTCAGAAAAAGTACTTTTGGCCGTGCTCTCTTGACTGTGTGTGATGACAGAAACTCCGAAAAGTTTCTTTCATCACACACAGTCAAGAGAGCCCGGCCAAGGTCTCTGCTGCTTCAGACTGCAGTGCAAAACTTACCAAATGCATAACAGACCCGTGGCGGGGCATTCTCCCAGCCATCCCACAACGCTTGGGCCACCTCACTCCACAACCGACGGAGCGTACTATTGACTGCGTGCTGTGGATCCCGGCTGTCCCACAACGGGACTCGCTCCTGGACCAGGGTGATCAGGAGGTCATTATCGATCCGGTCGTCGTCCCGTTGTGAAACCTAAAAGTAAAAGAAAATCATATAAGTTGGCTCAATCACATTGGGAAAAAAAAAAAACCAGAAGATGAGAAAGGGCAGGAATATGAAAGTCAACTTTCAGAAAAGGATCATACAAGAAAAATTAAAAGAAAATCAAGGGTACAAAAAGTAAGATTCAAGAATATTACAATGAGGACAGTCTGCCTTGTATACATACCCGCTGCCGTCTTCCCACCGGACCTTGACTCCGCTGCTCCGTCCCTCTCTGTCCCTCAGTTGAAGTGCTCTATAAAAAAAAAAAATCAAATTGTCTCGTGTCGATGTGACAGTCAATACTTACCAAGCTGAAGGACAAAAAACTAACCTCACTGACATGATCCACTTCTGACTGACGTGGCTCAAACTCCTCATCAGATGAAGACTCCGCAGAAGACATTCTGATGCATGTTGAAATTAAAAAAAAAAAAAAGAAATTAGGACATGTAGATCCAAAAAATTTAAAATAAATGCATTGGCTAGGATATACTCACATTGCTCTGGGTCTTGTCCACCAATGCGTCCGAGCAGGGTCTTGTCTTCTTTGGAGTCTGATGAGAAGTGACCAGAAACTTCCCCCAACCTTCCTTTTATAACCCTGCTGCTATGGGGGAGGCTTATCAGTGTCTAGACAACCTTATCTACAGTCTATTCAACCTTTGTTAAAAAAACCGCATGCGTCAAAAAAACGCATGCAAACGCATGTACAAAAAAAGCATGCGTCCCCATTGACGCCAATGTATTTTTGGTCCCAAAAAAAACACATGAAAACGCATGCGTTTTTATGTGTCCAAAAAACGCCTCTCAAAAATACTACAAGTTGCATTTTTGAAAATGAACGCATGCAGTAAAAAAACGCATGCGATTGAAAACACGACCAAACGCGTACACAAAAAAATGCATGCGTTTTCAATGTTAAAGATAGGGAAAAAAACGCGTGCTTTTTTTGTGCAAAAAACGCTGCAGACAAAAACGCAAGTGTGAAACCACCCTAACTTGCTCATGTGGATCGTGAATTTACACACTGATTACAGCATGTTTACTTAGTTATTGGAGCTTTGATTTTATTCTGTTCTGGAAACACTGCTTCAGGTCCAGGATACAGCACCCAGAAAGAATCAGTGTTCCTGCAGTCTGATGTACCGTACAGTTAATTATGCACATGTGCAAATACAGAGCTGCAGTCGTGTGTGTTTGTAATGTTAATCGTGTACAATAAACTGAGGAGACGCTATACATGTCCCAGGACATATCCATAGCAGCTCATCAGTCCTCTGAATATCCTTCCCATTTAATACTTATGGGCATTGTTTGGCAAAGCTGCATATGCATGTTAATGGGAGAATAAGGGAAAAGTTAAACCCAAAATATTACATAATAAATAAAATATAATGTTAACTGTTGGGCCTTCTGATTGTAACAGTTGGATATTTTAATTATGATTGTAGGTTAAAGGAGATATCCGGAACTTTAACCCCTTACCGACATCGGGTGTACATGTCGGTCTCCCTCCCTTTGAACAGCTGACATATGCCCGCAATGGAAATAAATACATCGGTGACCCCCATCACATGATTGCGGGTCACCAGTGTGTTGGCATAACAACCTGAGGTCTCCTGGAGACCTCTATGGTTATCAGTGCCGGTTTGCTGTGAGCGCCACCCTGTGGTCGGCGCTCATAGCAAGTCCGTAAATGTGCTATATAGAGGCGATCTGAATATCGCCTCTATGTAGCAGAGCCAATCGGGCTATGGCAGCTTCTAGTCTCTTATAAAGACTATTGAAGCATATTAAAAGTAAAAAAAAAAATTGTTTTAAAAAAAAATATAAAAGTTCAAATCACCCCCATTTCACCTCATTCAAAATAAAACAATAAAAAAACAAACATACACATATTTGGTATGGCCGCTTTCAGAACCGCCCAATCTATCAATAAAAAAAAGGATTAACCTGATTGCGAACGATTGCTAGCAAGAAAAAAAGTAAAAACGGCAAAATTACTTTTTTTGGTCGCCGCGACATTGCATTAGAATGCAATAATGGGCAATCAAAAGATCGTATCTGCACCGAAATAGTATCATTAAAAACATCAGCTCGGCACACAAAAAATAATCCCTCATCCAACCCGAGATCACGAAAAATGGAAACGCTACGGGTATCGGAAAATTGCGCTATAGACTTGTCTTACGCTTTGAACCTTGGACCTTAAGTCGTACTAGCTTTTTGGTGTGGTATGTGATTGTTATCTGTACCCTTCACATAAGTAACCCTATATGTATTATAGAATTTTACCTATTGCTCTTTTGATTGTATGTTACTACTTAATAAATGTTTGAAATATTTTATTGATCTATTTGGCAACGTTTGGACTCGTTTTTTCTAATTATTTATACAACAGGCAGATAGGTAGCAACTACTTGCCTGTTAGATTTTAGGCCCTTTTATTTTTAAGTCCCAGATATACCCTTTGTCATAAAATATTGAGTATCTCTTTTCAGGATGGGTCATTTGTATCAGATTGAAGGGACCTCCCAGCCCCTGCACCTGCACTGATCAGCTATGAAAATATGATAAGCTCCTGTAATGACTGGATATAAACACATTGAACGGAGAAGCAATGTACAGTTCAATTTATTGTGTATCAGCTGCTGTCTGGTACTGCAGAACAGGTCTTATACTCCCCAATCAGTATCGAATCTGTGTCCAACACCTGTCACCACCACTGATCAGTTTTAGTAAGCTTTGGTGGTGGCCGAGTATTGCAGAACTGATCCAATTCATTTAAGAATGGGAGATGTTCTGCAGTACTGGGCAGTGGCCACTTCACACAGCATTCAATGTGCTTACTTCTAGCGTACAGCGAATGTATTTGGAATTGGTTGGCGAATCTGAATTTGCCATATTGGTACCCTATTCATGACCAATTTATGTTTCTGAACATGTTTGTTCATTTCTATTCCCATTGACTCCATTGACGTTCAGCTGTGTTTATCGAATATTGCAAAAACAATATTCACTGCTGATCGGAACCAAATTTTGAAAAATTCGCTCAACTCTACTTACTTTCAGGCACCATAGGAGCTTAAAAGGGGTGATTGGTGTTAGACACCCACCACGCAGATACTAATGACCTGATGTCAACCCTTTTTAAATGTGGATCATAGTATATATAAACATATACATTGAATACACTGTATGTCAGCACACTGCGATCAATAAATACATGAATTCCACTATTGCTACACACGTAAAAATGTTTTTGATTAAAAAAAAGTGAAAGCCATCCAACCACTATAAGTTGATCCTAATATGAATGTTCACTAGCTCTATTGACTCACGCCGATATGTGCCCACATAAACATATAATATACAGTATATGTACATATACATATCTATATAATTGTCTAAGGGGTACTTCCGTCTGTCTCTCGGAAATCCCGCATCGCTGATTGGTCTCGCCAGCTGCCTGTCCTGGCTGCCGCGACCAATCAGCGACAGGCACAGTCCGTCCAAGAATTAGTCCCTCCCTACTTCCGTCCAGTCAGTGCCCGGTGCCCGCACCATACTCCCGTCCAGTCACCGCTCACACAGGGTTAATTCCACTGTTAACAAACCGCGTTATGCCGCGGGAAACACACTCCGTTAACACCGCTATTAACCCTGTGTGACCAACTTTTTACTATTGATGCTGCCTATGCAGCATCAATAGTAAAAAGATCTAATGTTAAAAATAATAAAAAACAAAAAACCTGCTATCCTCACCTTCCGTCGTCCGACGATGCGCGTGCGCCTACCGCCAGCTTCCGTTCCCAGAGATGCATTGCAAAATTACCCAGAAGACTTAGCGGTCTCGTGAGACCGCTAAGTCATCTGTGTAATTTCGCCATGCATCCTGGGAACGGAAGATGGCGGCAGCCGCGCGCATAGGGACAGCTTCGCTGGATCCCGGCGGGTGAGTAACTATTTTTTATTTTAAATAGTTTAACAGGGATATGTGCCCACACTGATATATACTAAGTGGGCTGGGTTATATACCACGTGGCTGCTATATACTACGTAGCCACTGTTATATACCAAGTGGCTAGTGTTACATACTATGTGGGCTGTGTTATATGTTTTATATACTAAGTGAGCTGTTTTATATACCGCGTGGCTGCTATATACTACGTGCCCACTGTTATATACTACGTGGCCAGTGTTACATACTATGTGGGCTGTGTTATATGTGTTATATACAATGTGGGCTGTGCTATATATTACGTGGCCAGTGTTATATACTACGTGGCCAGTGTTAGATACTATGTGGGCTGTGTTACATACTGTTTGGCCTGTGTTATATACTGCGTGCCCTGTATTAACGCATCAGGTATTCTACAATATGTATGTATATAGCAGCCACATAGTATATAGCACAGGCCACGTAGTATTTGTCTGCTATATACTGCATGGCTCCTATATACTTTGTGGCCTGTGCTATATGCTATGTGGCTGCTATATATATACAGTGGGGCAAAAAAGTATTTAGTCAGTCAGCAATAGTGCAAGTTCCACCACTTAAAAAGATGAGAGGCGTCTGTAATTTACATCATAGGTAGACCTCAACTATGGGAGACAAACTGAGAAAAAAAAATCCAGAAAATCACATTGTCTGTTTTTTTAACAATTTATTTGCATATTATGGTGGAAAATAAGTATTTGGTCAGAAACAAACAATCAAGATTTCTGGCTCTCACAGACCTGTAACTTCTTCTTTAAGAGTCTCCTCTTTCCTCCACTCATTACCTGTAGTAATGGCACCTGTTTAAACTTATCAGTATAAAAAGACACCTGTGCACACCCTCAAACAGTCTGACTCCAAACTCCACTATGGTGAAGACCAAAGAGCTGTCAAAGGACACCAGAAACAAAATTGTAGCCCTGCACCAGGCTGGGAAGACTGAATCTGCAATAGCCAACCAGCTTGGAGTGAAGAAATCAACAGTGGGAGCAATAATTAGAAAATGGAAGACATACAAGACCACTGATAATCTCCCTCGATCTGGGGCTCCACGCAAAATCCCACCCCGTGGGGTCAGAATGATCACAAGAACGGTGAGCAAAAATCCCAGAACCACGCGGGGGGACCTAGTGAATGAACTGCAGAGAGCTGGGAACAATGTAACAAGGCCTACCATAAGTAACACACTACGCCACCATGGACTGAGATCCTGCAGTGCCAGACGTGTCCCACTGCTTAAGCCAGTACATGTTCGGGCCCGTCTGAAGTTTGCTAGAGAGCATTTGGATGATCCAGAGGAGTTTTGGGAGAATGTCCTATGGTCTGATGAAACCAAACTGGAACTGTTTGGTAGAAACACAACTTGTCGTATTTGGAGGAAAAAGAATACTGAGTTGCATCCATCAAACATTATACCTACTGTAAAGCATGGTGGTGGAAACATCATGCTTTGGGGCTGTTTCTCTGCAAAGGGGCCAGGACGACTGATCCGGGTACATGAAAGAATGAATGGGGCCATGTATCGTGAGATTTTGAGTGCAAACCTCCTTCCATCAGCAAGGGCATTGAAGATGAAACGTGGCTGGGTCTTTCAACATGACAATGATCCAAAGCACACCGCCAGGGCAATGAAGGAGTGGCTTCGTAAGAAGCATTTCAAGGTCCTGGAGTGGCCTAGCCAGTCTCCAGATCTCAACCCTATAGAAAACCTTTGGAGGGAGTTGAAAGTCCGTGTTGCCAAGCAAAAAGCCAAAAACATCACTGCTCTAGAGGAGATCTGCATGGAGGAATGGGCCAACATACCAACAACAGTGTGTGGCAACCTTGTGAAGACTTACAGAAAACGTTTGACCTCTGTCATTGCCAACAAAGGATATATTACAAAGTATTGAGATGAAATTTTGTTTCTGACCAAATACTTATTTTCCACCATAATATGCAAATAAAATGTTAAAAAAACAGACAATGTGATTTTCTGGATTTTTTTTTCTCAGTTTGTCTCCCATAGTTGAGGTCTACCTATGATGTAAATTACAGACGCCTCTCATCTTTTTAAGTGGTGGAACTTGCACTATTGCTGACTGACTAAATACTTTTTTGCCCCACTGTACATACATATTTTAGAATACCTGATGCGTTAGAATCGGGCCACCATCTAGTATATATATATATATATATATATATATATATATATATATACATACACACAGATCTTTTTATGATTTGGATAATTAGAACATTATATATATATTCCTCATTTTTTATATTTATTTTAAAATTATTAAAGTGATGGTGTTTCTATTAGGATTATAGTGTTTCTAAAGACTATCTAGCCAGGATCACATGTACAAGCCATTACTGCTACCGTATGTATACATTTGTATTTAAATACCTAAAGCTCTCTAATGACATAGATAAGAGTCTCATTTACTCACAATTATTCATTATTCTGTCATAACTGCATAGAGAAGAGATAAAACAATAGCCGTTAAGATGTACATGCAAACAAGGGGGATTCAGGTTAATTGGTCTAATACACTTTCCAATCACATCTGCACAAATTAGTTTGTGTCTTCACGTTTGGCAGTGTAATGAGTCATGATGGCAATCAAGTGAGAAGGATGTTTTAGTAATGAATAGGTTTTTGATGGTAAGCCGTCAAAGGACACATTGCAGAGGATTTGGACTTGGAGTTAAAGAGTCTTAGTAAGTGTTTTTTTTAATGTTGATTCTTTTAATGTGATTTATTTTTTCTTTGTCAAGATTTTTATATGTTGCACAGCAGGGGATTTTCACTTAAGGACATAGGGATTGTGCTTCCCATATCCTATTGTAGCTTAGCAACATAAATTGAGTATAAATTGCAGCTTCTTCTATTAGATATGAAATGTTCACTGTAGGAGATGATTTATTTGTTTGCCATCATATCACCTGTTTTCAGCAGGACATCTTAAGCGAGTATTTTTCTGCAGGTTTGAGAGATTTCATTAAGCTTTTTCTATACACTTACGGACTTTCCAATACTGATGAATAAAGGAACTAATATTAATCAGATGATATAGTGTAACGAATGTGTACTTTTTTTAAAGTTTGTATTCATCTTCTGACATCTTTTTGTTGCATACAGTAACCTACATACAGTTCCTTTTTCCGTACAGTTGCAAGAAAATGTAACTGAGCCCTTTGTAATTACCCATATATTCACATTGATAACTAGTAAAATTATAGACAAACGCAATCTAAACTAACAACATGCAAGCAGTTGCACTATTTATTGCTTATTGAGTAAATCTCTACAGTGCGGGGAAAAAATACCTGAACCAATTAGTAGCAATCACCTCCACCTTCAGCTATGACATTTGCACAACGTTGAGAAGGCATTTTGGACCATGGCTTCTCGGAAATGCCTTCAAATGATTCTGAAATGTCTTGCGTGCACAGTCCTCTTCCAGTCATGGCGCAGTATCCCAATAGGGTTAAGGTCAGGACTCTGCTCGCAATTTGGCCGTTCTAAAAATAAAAAGCCCTGATTTTCTGTCATTCTTTTGTTAATTTTCTTACCATTTTAGGTCATTGTTTTCCCACAGCTTAAGGTCATGGACTGCCGCCATAACATATATGTTTTTAAACACAACTCATTGTTCCCTCAATTATTGAAATGTGTTTAGGCTCTGAGGCAAGAAACCAGCCCCAAAACATGATGCTGTCCATTATGCTTCACAGTCGAGGTGAGGGTTTGGTTTTAGTATTCCGTTTCCTTTTCCACTAAATATAGCATAGTGCGTTTGTCCTACAGCTTCGAAATTTTGTCTCAAATGTACATACAACATTTTTCCGGAAGCAATTTGGAAGCCTCAGGAGACTTAAATATTGGCTGTGATGGGGTTTTTTTGGGACAGTAGTAGCTTTCTTTGTGGTGCACTTCCGTGAACACACTTCTTAGTCTGTATGTTTTTCTAATAGCGAATACATGAACCAATTTGGAGTTTGTATAGTTTTCAGTTTTGCTTTTACCCTTTCTTTGTTTACTTTTTTTTGCATCTCTTTGAGGATTAATAATAATAATGTTATTTATATGAGGATTGCCCATTGTGCTACATGATGGATCATAGCAGGATGCCCAGTCCTAGGTCGAATAACAATTATCTTAAGTTTTCTCCATTGGTATATAATTTGTCTATTTGAATTGATGTAGACATTAGTCTGTAGCACATTTTTAGCCTTTTCCAGCTTCTAACATGCCAAACTGCTTGCTTTGGAGCATGGTAAACACACATAAGTTTTAAGAGAAACTGACTAGTCTGATTAGTCACTAACCAGGCTTTGTTTGCTTTTCTTTAATGGATAAAGCACTTGTGAAACCATTTTTCCAATCATATCTCCTCTTTAAATTATTTTGTTAG
Source organism: Ranitomeya imitator (assembly GCF_032444005.1). Lineage (NCBI taxonomy): Eukaryota > Metazoa > Chordata > Amphibia > Anura > Dendrobatidae > Ranitomeya > Ranitomeya imitator. The sequence goes on along the minus strand of NC_091285.1, from coordinate 343,014,265 downwards.
CTAATAGTGATAAACAAACGTGCTTGGATAAGGTGTTATTCGAGCATGCTTGGGTGCTAACAGAGTGACTTCGGTGTGCTCGAAAAAGATGTTCGATGTCTCGCAGCTGCATGTTCGCAGCTGTCCGACAGCTGCAACACACGCAGGGATTGCCTGTTTGTTAGCCGTGAGACATGCAGGTGGCAGGACTCAAACATATTATTCGAGCATGCTCAAGACTCTGTTAGAAAACAAGCATGCTTTATAACAGGGGTCCCCAACTTTAGTCCTCAAGGCCCACCAACATGTCATGTTTTCAGGATTTCCTTAGTCTTGCCCAGGTAATAATTGCATCACCTGTGCAATGCAAAGGAAATCCTGAAAACATGACCTGTTGGTGGGCCTTGAGGACTGGAGTTGGGGACCCCTGCTTTATAACACCTGTTCCGAGCACGTTCATTCATCACTACTAAGTAACTATTGGAGAAGTCATTAACACAGACATTCGCTCACTTTTTCCTTTTGCACTGTGGATGCTTACATGAAAATATCCGAACAATATAACTGTTTGGGTTGCGTTGGTTAGATTGTGTTTTGCCTGTTTGTGACTTGTATAACAATGAAATCACATTTTTTAATAATAAATGTTGAAACATACTGTAGGTAGTTTTAGAGAGTTTACTTTTTCTTGCACATTTCCATATGCACAGGTATGATCTTCATTTTATTGAATTGCTTAAAGATTTTGTAAACACTAAATGATTTCCAAGGATGACGGGACTTTGCTGCGGTTTGTCCTCCGCTGCAGTCACATGAAAAGATCTTTGCCCAAACACTAAATCAGTACAGTTCTATATAGTCGACCCGCCTCTGCTAAACAAAGCAAAGTCTGCATGTCTGTTCATGCACATGCGCAGCTGAAAAACTTCTCAAAAGTACCAATTCAATGAATAGGTTATTACTTGTTTAGAAAGGAAGATGCATTTAATTGACAGTGCGAGGCAAACAAGTTTTCATCTGCTGTCCTGTTCCCAAACTGCTGTACCTAAATATTATGTACCGTAGTTCTTTTTTATTGTGAGGCAATGTAACGTTCTGCCACAACATGATGTAATGGTTGATTTACTAAAAAATTTCAATTTGACGCTTAATGCCTTTTTATCACATAATATTACATGTGTTGAATCCCAGATTCTGGAAATATGTCAAGGAACAAGTCCTTGTGATCGCATCTTGGGGTGCTAATGGGTTCCTGGAGTGGACAGTGGGCAGGACTCTTGCCGAAACTCCACTATCAGTGATTGGCAGAGGCATTTAAAGGGTTAACATCTGCGCTAACTCTGACCGTTGCTGATAGAGGCATATACGGACAATGTAATACAGCTGCCATTTGCTCCACACACCCTGAGCAGCCCCATGATGGATATATCCATCATAAAGTGTTGACATCTGTGGAAATTAGATGCACTATGGTGAAGAGACCTTGTTAAGATCAGAGATAGCAGATGGGAATAACGTATAGGTCAAGTGTGCTGTGGATTACAGTGCTGGTCAATCAGGAGTCACTACGCAGCATGGATAATCCTTGTCGTCAGCTTCTTGGTCTCCCTCGTCAAGTATAAGATGCATACAAATGGTTTTAAAAAGTGTTTCAGTAAGACAATAAGACTTGTAAGTGTGGCTGGTAATACTGGCATCTCTATGGTTACACATTTCAGAAAAATATAAAATTAATTGTTTTAATTACAACCCTCAATATTAGCTGGTTGTTTATTCTAGACACTGAGGCTATGTTCCTACAAGGCATTTTTCCAGCATTGTTTTGCTGCCTTTTTTTCTGCAGAAAATAAACTGGATTTACAGTACCAGCAAAAAAAAATCTTGTGTATAAGCAGCTTTTCTCCTGAATGAATTTGAGCATTTTAGCTTTTTAACCCCTTAGTGACCGCCGATACGCCTTTTAACGGCGGCCGCTAAGGGTACTTAAACCACAGCGCCGTTAATTAACGGCGCTGTGGAAAAAGTAAATAGCGCCCCCCAGAGGCCGATTTTCTCCGAGGTCTCGGCTGCCAGGGGTAGCCGAGACCCGAGAGAACATGATTCGGGGGTTTTTTAACCCACCCCGCATTTGCGATCGCCGGTAATTAACCGTTTACCGGCGATCACAAAAAAAAAAACGCGATCTCTTTTTAATTTCTCTGTCCTCCGATGTGATCGCACATCAGAGGACAGAGAAAAGGGGTCCCAGGTGGCCCCCCCAATACTCACCTAGCTCCCCCGATGCTCCTCGTGTCTCCCGGTGGGCGCCGCCATCTTCAAAATGGCGGGCGCATGCGCAGTGCGCCCGCCAGCCGGCCGGCACCGGGAGAATCTTTGGGGTCTCGGTTGCCGGGGGTAGCCGAGACCCCAAAGAACATGATCGGGGTCGGTTTTACCGACCCCTGTTTTGCGATCGCCGGTAATTAACTGTTTACCGGCGACCGCAAAAAAAAAAAAAAAGTAAAGTGTAATTCTCTGTCCTCTGATGTGATCGCACATCAGAGGACAGAGAAATAGGGGGATTCGGGGACCCTACAATACTCACCTGTGTCCCTGGATCCTCTTGCTGCTCCTCCTGGCCGCCGGCAGAAGAAAATGGCGGGCGCCTGCCCAGTGCGCCCGCCATCTGTCTCCATCTGCCGGCCGGCAGGAGAACAGCAGTTGGGGCTAAAATTAGGGGTAGGGTTAGGTTAGGGGTAGGGCTAGGGTTGGGGCTAAATTTAGGGTTAGGGTTGGGGCTAAATTTAGGGTTATGGTTGGGGCTAAATTTAGGGTTAGGCTTCTTTCACACTTACGTCGGTACGGGGCCGTCGCACTGCGTCCGCCCGACATACCGACGCACGTTGTGAAAATTGTGCACAACGTGGGCAGCAGCTGTAGTTTTTCAACGCATCCGCTGCCCAATCTATGTCCTGGGGAGGAGGGGGTGGAGTTACAGCCACGCATGCGCGGTCAGAAATGGCGGATGCGACGTACAAAAAACCGTTTCATTGAATGTTTTTTTGTGCCGACGCTCCGCCAAAACACAACTGATCGAGTGCACGACGGACGCGACGTGTGGCCATCCGTCACGATCCGTCGGCAATACAAGTCTATGGGCAAAAAACGCATCCTGCGGGCACATTTGCAGGATCCGTTTCTTGTCCAAAACGACGGATTGCGACGGAATGCCAAACGGCGCAAGTGTGAAAGTAGCCTTAGGGTTAGGGTTGGGGCTAAAGTTAGGGCTAGGGTTGGGGCTAAAATTAGGGTTAGAGCTGGGGTTAGGGTTTGGATTAGGGTTGGTATTAGGGTTAGGGTTGGCATTAGGGTTACGCTTGGGATTAGGGTTAGGTTTGTGATTAGGGTTAAGATTAGGGTTGTGATTAGGGGTGTATTGGGATTAGGGTTAGGTTTGAGGTTAGGGTTGAGATTAAGATTAGGGGTGTGTTGGATTTAGGGTTTTGATTAGGGTTATGGTTAGGGTTGACATTAGGGTTGTTTTGGGGTAAGGGTTGTGATTATGGTTAGGGTTAGTGATTAGGATTATGGATCAGGTTGGGATTAGGGTTAGGGGGGTGTTGGGGTTAGGGTTGGAGCTAGAATTGGGGGGTTTCCACTGTTTAGGTACATCAGGGGGTCTCCAAACACGACAGCCAATTTTGCGCTCAAAAAGTCAAATGGTGCTCCCTCCCTTCTGAGCTCTGCCGTGCGCCCAAACCGTGGGTTACCCCCACATATGGGGCATCAGCGTACTCGGGATAAATTGGACAACAACTTCTGGGGTCCAATTTCTCTTGTTACCCTTGTGAAAATAAAAACTTGGGGGCTACAATATCTTTTTTGTGAAAAAAAAAAATATTTTTTATTTTCACGACTCTGCATTCTAAACTTCCGTGAAGCACTTGGGCATTCAAAGTTCTCACCACACATCTAGATAAGTTCCTTGGGGGGTCTAGTTTCCAAAATGGGGTCACTTGTGGGGGGTTACTACAGTTTAGGTATATCAGGGGCTCTGCAATCGCAACATAATGCCCACAGACCATTCTATCAAAGTCTGCATTCCAAAAAGGCGCTCCTTCCCTTCCGAGCTCTGCCGTGCGCCCAAACAGTGGTTTACCCCCACATATGGCGCATCAGCGTACTCGGGATAAATTGGACAACAACTATTGCAGTCCAATTTCTCCTGTTACCCTCGTGAAAATAAAAACTTGGGGGCTACAATATCTTTTGTGGAAAAAAAAAATATTTTTTATTTTCACGACTCTGCATTCTAAACTTCTGTGAAGCACTTGGGCATTCAAAGTTCTCACCACACATCTAGATAAGTTCCTTGGGGGGTCTAGTTTCCAAAATGGGGTCACTTGTGGAGGGTTTCTACTGATTAGGTACATCAGGGGCCAGTGGCGTAACTACTGCGGTCGCAGCGGTCGCCAGTGCGACCGGGCCCGGCAGGTCAGGGGCCCGGGCCCGGCAGGCAGGCTCGGACTGGCAGTGCCTCCCCCCGCTCCAGGGGCCCCACCGCCGCTGCCTTGAATACTCACCCTGCTCCAGCGATGGTCTCGGCGTCTGCACTGCAGCTCGTTCCTGCTTGAGCGGTCACGTGACACCGCTCATTAAGATCATGAATATGCGCATATTCATGATCTTAATGAACGGTGTCACATGACCGCTCAAGCAGGAAGAAGGTGCTGCGCCGGCGCCGCCGCCTGGAGTCGGGACAGAGCGCGAGGGATGTCGGCACGGCCCTGCAGTGGGACAGGTGAGTATGAGGGCCGGGGGTACGGGGGATGAAGGAGGACATAAGCCGGCGCGCCGAGCAGGAGCGGAGAGATAAGCTTGCATACAGGGGGGAATATAAGCCATGCAGGGGGGGATATGAGCCATGCAGGGGGGAATATAAGCCATGCAGGGGGGAATATGAGCCATGCAGGGGGGAATATGAGCCATGCAGGGGGGAATATAAGCCATGCATACAGGGGGGGAATATGAGCCATGCATACAGGGGGGAATATAAGCCATGCATACAGGGGCGGAACATGAGCCATGCATACAGGGGGGGAATATGAGCCATGCATACATGGGGAGATATGAGTCATGCATGCAGGAGGGGTAATATGAGCTATGTATATGGGATAGGAGGGAGATGAGCCATGCATACAGGAGGGGGGTCATTATACAGTATTGAGCATCATGTGTGGCCGTTATACAGTATGGAGCATCATTTGTGGTCATTATACAGTATTGAGCATTATGTGGGATCATTATACAGTATGGAGAACTGTGTGGCCGTTATACACTATGGAGCACTATGTGTGGGTGGTCATTATACAGTATGGAGCACTGTCTGGCCATTATACAGTATGGAGCAATGTGTGGCCATTATACACTATGGAGCATCATGTGTGGCCATTATACACTATGGAGCATCATGTGTGGCCATTATACAGTATGCAGCATCATGTGTGGCCATTATACAGTATGCAGCATCATGTGTGGCCATTATACAGTATGGAGCATCATGTGTGGTGGCCGTTATACAGTATTGAGCATCATGTGTGGCCATTATTCTATGGGGGTTACATTGAGTTGTATGGCAGGGCTGCAGGGGGGGGGCCCCATTTGGAAGTTCGCACCGGTGCCCCTAACTTTGTAGTTACGCCACTGTCAGGGGCTCTGCAAACGCAACATAATACCCGCAGACCATTCTATCAAAGTCTGCATTCCAAAACGGCGCTCCTTCCTTCCGAGCTCTGCCGTGCGCCCAAACAGTGGTTTACCCCCACATATGGGGTACCAGCATACTCAGGACAAATTGGACAACAACTTTTGGGGTCCAATTTCTCTTGTTACCCTTGTGAAAATAAAAACTTGGGGGCTAAAAAATCTTTTTTGTGGAAAAAAAATATTTTTTATTTTCACGGCTCTGCATTATAAACTTCTGTGAAGCACTTGGGCATTCAAGGTTCTCACCACACATCTAGATAAGTTCCATGGGGGGTCTAGTTTCCAAAATGGGGTCACTTGTGAGGGATTTCTACTGTTTAGGCACATCAGGGGCTCTCCAAACGCGACATGGCGTCCGATCTCAATTCCAGCCAATTCTACATTGAAAAAGTAAAACGGCACTCTTTCTCTTCCAAGCTCTGCGGTGCGCCCAAACAGTGGTTTACCCCCACATATTGGGTATCGACGTACTCAGGAGAAATTGCACAACAACTTTAGTGGTCTAATTTCTCCTGTTACCCTTGTGAAAATAAAAATTTTTGGGCAAAAAGATCGTTTTTGTAGAAAAAATGCGATTTTTTTTTTTCACGGCTCTACATTATAAACTTCTGTGAAGCACATGGGGGTTCAAAGTGCTCACCACACATCTAGATATGTTCCTTAAGGGGTCTAGTTTCCAAAATGGGGTCACTTGTGGGGGGTTTCCACTGTTTAGGCACATTAGAGGCTCTCCAAACGCTACATGGTGTCCAATCTCAATTCCAGCCAATTCTACATTGAAAAAGTAAAACGGCGCTCCTTCACTTCCAAGCTCTGCGGTGCGCCCAAACAGTGGTTTACCCTCACATATGGGGTATTGGCGTATTCAGGAGAAATTGCATAACAAAATTTATGGTTACATTTCTGTTTTTACACTTGAGATGTTTGTAAAAAAAAGTTAAATGTTCATTTTTTCCTTCCACATTGTTTCAGTTCCTGTGAAGCACGTAAAGGGTTAATAAACTTCTTGAATGTGGTTTTGAGAACCTTGAGGGTTGTAGTTTTTAGAATGGTGTCACACTTCATTATTTTCTATCATATAGACCCCTCAAAATGACTTCAAATGTGATGTGGTCCCTAAAAAAAAATGGTGTTGTAAAAATGAGAAATTGCTGGTCAACTTTTAACCCTTATAACTCCCTAACAAAAAAAAATTTTGTTTCCAAAATTGTGCTGATGTAAAGTAGACATGTGGGAAATGTTATTTATTAACTATTTTTCGTGACATATCTCTCTGATTTAAGGGCATAAAAATACAAAGTTTGAAAATTGCAAAATTTTAAAAATTTTCGCCATATTTCGGTTTTTTTCATAAATAATCGCAAGTAATATCGAAGAAATGTTACCACTAACATGAAGTACAATATGTCACGAAAAAACAGTCTCAGAATCAGCGGGATCCGTTGAAGCGTTCCAGAGTTATAACCTCATAAAGTGACAGTGGTCAGAATTGCAAAAATTGGCCTGGTCATTAAGTACCAAATTGGCTCTGTCACTAAGGGGTTAAAATCTCCTGCATTTTTACAATGTTTTTTCCTCCATGAAAAGCAATAAGAAAAAACGCAGTAAAAATGTCGTCAAAAGCGCAGTTATTTGCTGCTTTTTTTAAGCTGTCTTTTAGGTAAAAACTGTGCAAAAACGCCACGTTGTGACCATAGCTCTGCTAAAGAAATACAGTGAAATGGAAAAGTAAACAATAGTGTACAAATGAAGACACTAATTGGTAACAATATATATTTGATAAATTTGTTTGATATATATCAGTTCTCCTGACAAAAAATTACTTCTGTTCGCCATAGTCTATAATGGTACCGTATTTTCTGGTGTATAAGACAACTGGGCGTATAAGACGACCCCCAACTTTTCCATATAAAATATGGAATTTGGGATATGCCCGCCGTATAAGACGGGGATCATCTTATACGCCCAGTCATCTTATACAGCGTGTGGTTCCCAGGGTCTGGAGGAGAGGAAACTCTCCTTCAGGCCCTGGGATCCATATTCATGTAAAAAATAAAGAATAGAAATAAAAAACATGGATATACTCACCGTCGGACGGCCCCTGGCTCACAGTTCTGCTAGCGTCTCCCTCCGTTCCTAAGAATGCGGTGAGTGAAGGACCTTCAATGACGTCGCGGTCACATGAGTGGTCAGGTGACCGGTCACCTGACCACGACGTCATCGAAGGTCCTTCACTCACTGCATTCCTAAGGAACGGAGGGAGACGCTAGCAGCGCTGTGAGCCAGGGGCCGTCCGAGGGTGAGTATATCCATGTTTTTTATTTTTATTCTTTATTTTTTACATAAATATGGATCCCAGGGCTTGAAGGAGAGTCTCCTCTCCTCCAGACCCTGGGAACCATATGCCGACATGCAGGATCGCTCCCTGCACACGCCGTACCCGGTGTATAAGACGACCCCCGACTTTTGTGACAATTTTTAGGGGTCAAAAAGTCGTCTTATATGCCGTGAAATACGGTAATTGTTTAATTGATAAATCATCAAAGGCTTTAAAGAAACTCATGACATATCCATAAAACACATACCATTCTAGCCTATTGGTGATGTGCCATTGTTGGTCATCAGTCATAGCATATATCATGAGCTTTTCACAGCATATACTTTAAACACAGACTAATTATGTGTGTGATCAGAGGCACGAATCAGATTGTGTAAGAATTTACTACTAGGGAAATCATTGTAAAGTTTGGCTCATTTCTTTTGTCAAAAATGTAGTGCTTCCATATCCAATCACCTCTCTTTTTTCAAGCTATCTTATTCGTTTGTAAATCAATCAGAATATTCCCATATCTCATCAATTTTTTATACATTATAATAATATGAGGATTGCCATTATCAGTATTATTTAATTCTTTAACTACTTTAAGACCACCTATAAACTAAATGTCTGAGGGGTTCTCCCTCTATTATGGGGTGATATTATTGTGCAGCTGTGGGAGCAGGGACAAAACTATTCGACACAGCTAGGCTACCTGCGGAGAAGGCAGACATGATTTATTGTCATATCTACCTTCCTTCTAGGTCGCTGTATACACGGTGCTTAACAGGCGTTGTCTATACAGGTTAGTAAGCACTTACTGTACTTCCTCCTCTGGACCCAGAGATCATGTGATCTCTAGCTGGAGTAAGGGAACCAGGGCTGCTGGTTCCTTGAAAGCCCAGACAGCACTGCTATACAAAGAGAAGACACATTTTCTCCTGTAACTAGAGTTAGTATATTAGTATGTATTGTGTTTGAATGCCCCCTTAAAGGTCAACATGAAAAAATAAGCATAATAAAAAAAATTAAACAAATGCCAGTTGGAATCCCAGCCCCATCCACATTGAGAAAAAAAAATCAATATGTAAAAATAATTTCATGACAAAGGGGGACACATTTTTAAATATTTTTTGGCTTCAAAGCATTTTATGTGAAAAATACCACAGGCAAAAAAAGAAAAAATTAAATGTGTCAAATCAGCAATAACAGAAATGGGAATCTAAAAATTATACCTTGTGTACCATGACAAAAAGAAGCAAAAATGTTTTTAATATCCAAATCAGAACATTTTTTTTTATTATTAACCCCTTCCAGACCTTTGACGTATAAAGGGATTAACGGATGATCACAGCTTCCAGTCTCCTATTGAACTATTAAACACAGTAAAAAGTGAGAAAAAAAGGTTTTTAAAGAAAAAAAAAAATCACCCTCCTTCTGCCACATTGAAAACAAAACATTGTGTCTACCTCAAAATGTCAATTCCAATTTTTTTCTCTTACAGATTTCCCAATTTTTTTCCACTTAAATAAAAAAAAATAAAAAATATATACATATATATATATATATATATATATATATATATATATATACACAAATATACATGTTTGGGGTCTGCATACCCATACTGACGTGGAGAACCATATTCCCAGGTCAGTTTTACCATATATTGAACATGATAAATAAAAAAAGTAGGCCAGGCAAAGTGTGGGAGTGCTGCTTTGAATGCATCTTGAAGCATCTAGCCACATCTCCATAATCTTGAGGACTATACAGATCACCTTGCACATTACCATTACAAGGGTGTTCACCCATAACAATTTCTATATTCATGACTGAGGAATTGCCAAGTAAGTATTTGATCGATGTATTGAATAAGACCTGGGACAGGTCGAAACGTCACTTGAATATAGTGATTCTAGCAATTTTTTCTGCGCTTTACCGGTATTTTTTTGTTCTCAACCAGCTTGGAGGTTATCAACGAGCGAGTTAGATGAGAGGTGGAAGGAAAGTTGAGCATGGACATGCTGCTCAAGGACTTTTGAAGCCCCAGTGATATGGGGCGATAGCTGGGCATAGCAGTTGGGTCAAGGTTTGTTTTTTTGAGGATGGGTGTGATGGTGGCATGTTTGAAGGCAGAGGGGAAGATACCAGAAGATACCTGTAGGTTGAAGAGATGGGTTAGGGCTGGAATGAGCGTGTTAGTGAGGTTGGGGAGCAGGTGGGAGGGGATGGGGTCAAGTGCACAGGTGGTGAGATGTGATTTGGAAAGGAGGTGAGTAAGCTCTCCTTCAGTGATGTTGGAAAGGGAGGTTATTAGGGAAGGGCAGAGGTCTGGTATATGGAGTGGTTGGGGTGGTAGAACAGTATCTGTGTTTAGAACACATCTGTTAATCTTTTTCTTGATGTTTTTATGTTTAGTATTTCTCTGTTATATTTTTGTAATTCAGCATGCTATACAGACTGACATTGCCATTGGCTTGTGATACCGTGTAGATTGCTCCATCCACCACATTGATCTCTGTATATTACAAGGCCTGTGGTTTTCACAGATACTTTTAGGAGTCAATGACTCAAGTTTAGACAGTGTACTAGGAATCCTTAACATTTAGGACATGACAAGTGGATGCAGCTATAAGTATTTTGGATGTATTGTTTCTTTTTTTTCTTTTTTTGATATTGATAGTCTAAGTAGAGGATATTTCTCGATATAAGTTACAGAGGTCAAGCATCTTGTATTTAAAACTACTCCTTTTTGTCATGTGTGATATTTATGTAATATTCAACTATTTTGTGTTTTTTGGTAATCTGTTCAAACCTATATATTTTTTTTCTTTTTTATCACAGTATTAGATGTGAAGCCAGTCATTGTAAATGTGTATCATTACCTAAACAGCTATAATAATGTACGCCATTATATATTGCATAGTCTGTATATTCTAAGATGCACATCTTTCACCAGCTTTATTCCAGCATCATTATCAGTCACTGCTGGAGGTTTTCAGCACCCGTATCACTTGTTCCACAGCCAAAGCTGCTTCCAAACTCCAGCTGTTAATAAAGACATAAAGCTGACATAAGTGGCAATGCTGTTAAAAATTGATAGAAAACAGAATTACGGACAATGTGTAACAGTTTTTATTGTTCCTGAGAAAGTGTTTTTCCTTGCTTCATTTTATGGCTTAATATTTAACTATTAATTAATGTATATTTAATTGTTGATGCATAATACTCATGATGTATAACAAGTTGTACTGAAGCCAGAGGTTGCCCTTTTGCCTCTTAAAGTCTATGGACACTTTTGATGTGGAGAAATTATTTTTTACATGTTGGGTGTTTTCTTTAGTTAAACAAATTGGCATAGGTTTCAGGATGCAATCTTTATTCATTTTCAGATCCAAGTTTTAGAATATTCTGTCGTGATAAGAGTCTCTCACAGTAACATTGGCCAGATGTGAGGTCTTTGTGTATCAAGGATGCTTCTGTCTTCATTAGCTTTTATATAAGTACAGAATATATTCTTCACTTACTTACTCTTCATATGCTTTCCTCCTTTTTTAGCATTTATTTCTCTGCCTGCACTGAGACCATATATGCTTTCTCCACTCTCTGCACTGTGGAGATGTTTGTGCATCCCCTTCCCTGCAGGTATCTATAACACTAAGAGAAGGACAAGAGAGCAGAGAGCCATCAGGAGCAGGAGCCGTTTTTGCAGAGCACTCGGCTAGATTAAGGACTTACAGATACTCTGCAGCAACAAATTGACATAATAAAATTGCATAACTTTCAATTAGAAAGTAAATGAACAATAAACAGCATCTGTGAAAATGTGGAGCCTTTATAGAGTAACTGTGGTTTAAAGTAGCAGTTTAGAATAAGACGTACTATGTATGTGCATGAGGAATAACACCATTTCTTACAAATATGTGACTTATGTCCTGCAATCTCACCAGATTTCCCCTTGCTAAGCTGCATCTGTAATTTGCAGTCCACTGAGAGCTGGGTTAGGGTGAGACTACAACCCGTCAAAAAATTATATAATCACCGGCCTTGGAGCATGTTAATTCAGTTGTTTAATTTTGTAGAAAGAAAGCAGATCACAGACATGGCACAAAACTAAAGTCGTTTCAAATGGCAACTTTCTGGCTTTAAGAAACATTAAAAGAAATCAAGAACAAAATATAAATTAGTCAGTAATGGTTAGTTTTTGTAACCAAGCATAGGGTAAAAATTACGGAGTCACTCAGTTATGAGGGAAAAAATTATGGAATCACTCTGTAATTTTTCATTCCCAAAAATAACACCTGCATCAAAGTAGATCTGCTCATTAGTCTGCATATAAAAAGGAGTGATCACACCTTGGAGAGCTGTTGCACCAAGTGGACTGACATGAATCATGGCTCCAACATGAGAGATGCCATTTGAAACAAAGGAGAGAATTATCAAACTTGTAAAAGAGGGTAAATCACGCAATGTTGCAAAAGATGTTGGTTGTTCACAGTCAACTGTGTCTAAAATCTGGACCAAATACAAACAACATGGGAAGGTTGTTAAAGGCAAACATACTGGTAGACCAAGGAAGACATCAAAGCTTCAAGACCGAAAACTTAAAGCAATATGTCTCCAAAACAGGAAATGCACATCAAAACAAATGAAGAACGAATGGGTGGAAACTGGAGTCAACGTCTGTGACCGAACTGTAAGAAACCACCTGAAGGAAATGGGATTTACATACAGAAAGGCTAAACGAAAGCCATCATTAACACCTAAACAGAAAAAACAAGGTTACAATGAGCTAAGGAAAAGCAATCGTGGACTGTGGAAGACTGGATGAAAGTCATTCAGTGATGAATCGCGAATCTGCATGGGACAAGGTGATGATGCTGGAACTTTTGTTTGGTCCCGTTCCAATGAGATTTATAAAGATGATTGCCTGAAGAGAACATGCAAATTTCCACAGTCATTGATGATATGGGGGGCTGCATGTCAGGTAAAGGCACTGGGAAATGGCTATCATTACATCTTCAATAAATGCACAAGTTTGTTAATATTTTGGACACTTTTCTTATCCCATCAATTGAAAGGATGTTTGGGGATGATGAAATCATTTTTCAAGATGCTAATGCATTGTGCCATAGAGCAAAAACTGTGAAAACATTCCTTGGAAAAAGACACATAAGGTCAATATCATGGCCTGCAAATAGTCCGGATCTCAATCCAATTGAAAATCTTTGGTGGAAGTTGAAGAAACTAGCACTTGCGGATTACTGCAACATTTTTTCAAACTGAGTGTTTTTGGTTTTACTATTCTCTTTTGTGTCTTCAGGTTTCTTGGTGGTGTGTGAACATGATCATACAGACTTGTTCACTGTGCAAGTAGCCCATGTGTTCCTGTTTCCATAATTGTTCTCTTGTGTCTACAAGACTGGGGAGTTCCACCACTCCTCTTGGGCTATCTGCACAAAAGCTGTTCTACCCTGTATGCACACATGGATTTTTCCTCTCTGAACCCTGTTCACACAGGTTATATACAGATGATCAGGTTTTTAAATACATCAGATAGGGATTGCATACATTAGTTAGGACTGCTCTGATAAGGGTATACCGTGAAGATTGGTAGAGCAGCTTAGTATACATTTTTTGCAAAAAACGTATCAACCAAATACCCTGTTTTTTACATCTTTTACTAGCACTTGCGGATTACTGCAACATTTTTTCAAACTGAGTGTTTTTGGTTTTACTATTCTCTTTTGTGTCTTCAGGTTTCTTGGTGGTGTGTGAACATGATCATACAGACTTGTTCACTGTGCAAGTAGCCCATGTGTTCCTGTTTCCATAATTGTTCTCTTGTGTCTACAAGACTGGGGAGTTCCACCACTCCTCTTGGGCTATCTGCACAAAAGCTGTTCTACCCTGTATGCACACATGGATTTTTCCTCTCTGAACCCTGTTCACACAGGTTATATACAGATGATCAGGTTTTTAAATACATCAGATAGGGATTGCATACATTAGTTAGGACTGCTCTGATAAGGGTATACCGTGAAGATTGGTAGAGCAGCTTAGTATACATTTTTTGCAAAAAACGTATCAACCAAATACCCTGTTTTTTACATCTTTTAGTAGCACTTGCGGATTACTGCAACATTTTTTCAAACTGAGTGTTTTTGGTTTTACTATTCTCTTTTGTGTCTTATAAAGATGATTGCCTGAAGAGAACATGCAAATTTCCACAGTCATTGTTGATATGGGGGGCTGCATGTCAGGTAAAGGCACTGGGAAATGGCTATCATTACATCTTCAATAAATGCACAAGTTTGTTAATATTTTGGACACTTTTTTTATCCCATCAATTGAAAGGATGTTTGGGGATGATGAAATCATTTTTCAAGATGCTAATGCATCCTGCCATAGAGCAAAAACTGTGAAAACATTCCTTGGAAAAAGACACATAAGGTCAATGTCATGGCCTGCAAATAGTCCGGATCTCAATCCAATTGAAAATCTTTGGTGGAAGTTGAAGAAAATGGTCCATGACAAGGCTCCAGCCTGCAAAGCTGATCTGGCAACAGCAATCAGAGAAAGTTGGAGTCAGATTGATGGAGAGTACTGTTTGGCACTCATTAAGTCCATGCCTCAGAGACTGCAAGCTGTTATAAAAGCCAGAGGTGGTACAATAAAATACTAGTGATGTTTTGGAGTGTTTTTTTGTTTGTTTTTCATGATTCCATAATTTTGCCCTCATAATTGAGTGACTCTATAATTTTTACCCTATGCTTGGTTAAAAAAAAGTAACTCCCCACATACCACTTAGAATTATCATCAAAAAGGTCTATCTTCGTCTCATCAGACCAGAGAATTTTATTTATCATAGTCTGGGAGTCTTTCATGTGTTTTTTAGCAGAAGTGGCTTCCGTCGGGCCACTCTACTATAAAGGCCCGACTAGTGGAGGGCTGCAGTGATAGTTGACTTTGTGGAACTTTCTCCCATCTCCCTACAGCATTTCTGGAGCTCAGCCACAGTGATCATGGGTACTTCTTTACCTCTCTCACCAAGGCTCTTCTCCCACAATTGCTCAGTTTGGCTGGATGGCCTGGTCTAGGAAGACGTCTAGTGGTCCCAAACTTCTTCCATTTATGGATTATGGAAGCCAGTGTGCTCTTAGGAACCTTGAGTACTGCAGAAATTCTGTTGTAACCTTGGCCAGATCTGTGCCTTGCTACAATTCTGTCTCTGAGCTCCTTGGCCAGTTCCTTTGACCTCATTTGGTCTGACATGCACTGTGAGCTGTGACGTCTTACATAGACAGGTGTGTGCCTTTCCAAATCAAGTCCTATCAGTTTAATTAAGCACAGCTTGACTCCAATGAAGGAGTAGAACCATCTCAAGGGGATCACAAGGAATTTAACAGCATGTGACTTAAATATTAGTGCCTGAGCAAAAGTCTGAATACTTATGACCATGTGATTTTTTTTTTCTTTTTTATTATTAAATAAACTTTTTTGAATTTACCAAATGGCTGCAATGAAACAAAGAGTGAACATTTTTAAAGGGGTATGAATACTTTCCGTACCCAATGTATGATCAGTAAGTTTCCTTTGAGTATTTGCAGTGCATTTTTTTGCAGCTTGTCAATTCTTTGTGCGGATTTGTAGCGTTTCCCACACATTGACTTCAAGTGAGTCAGACAAATCTGCAGCAAAAATTCAGGTATAAAAATGTTTGTGGATTTGCTGAGTTTCTTTTTGTGATTTTTACTGGCTTCCTATGGTGTTTCCCATGCTGTCATCTGTGTGACAGTGTGGGAAACACCGTTGAGGTGGTTCTTACTGTTGGTCAGAGCACTGCGGGGTCATGCTGTCAGATGTCAGCATGACCCCGCGTCTATGACTGTGACCCGTGGTAACACTACTGCCAGTAAGAGTGTTGGTCAGAGCGCTGCGGGGTCATGCTGTTAGATGTCAGCTTGACACCACAGCTGTGACTCTGACCCACAGCGGTGACCTGCGGTAAAACACTTCAGGTCAACAGGTGTGGGCTGATAAGACTACTCCCATCAGCCTATGTCTGCTGTCACTGATAAGTGATGGCAGGAGCCGCTGATGGGAGACATAGTCTCATCAGCCAGCGACTATGCTCAAACATTAATAAAAAGCAAATACTAGAGACAGCAGTAGATATATACCCAACTATGCAGATCAATGTATATAATAGTTTATAGGATAAGTGGTATACATCTGCTGTGTAAATGAATTTCCACACCACACAGAATAAGAAGAAAATAGTACATCAACAATAAAATGTTAAAAATCAACTCCAAGGTAGCAGAAGAATATATATCTCAATTTTCGGTATATACTGTACTATATATTATACTGTGTACAAAAACAGTATATATCCAAAGGTGTTTTGTATATAGTGTGCACGGTAATCATAATAAACATGACTGCATATTGCAATGTGCCTGGATATTGTATATCACATCATGTGTGTGGGTATATATATACAGTGCAGACCAAAAGTTTGGACACACCTTCTCATTTAAATATTTTTCTGTATTTTCATGACTATGAAAATTGTACATTCACACTGAAGGCATCAACACTATGAATTAACACATGTGGCATTATATACTTAACAAAAAAGTGTGAAACAACTGAAAATATGTCACGTGTTAATTCATAGTTTTGATGCCTTCTGTGTGAATGCCTTATTGCATTTAATAAGACTCATTTAAATATAAATAAGGCAGAAACGATGATGATTAGTGATGAGCGAATATACTCGTTACTCGAGATTTCCTGAGCATGCTCGGGTGTCCTCAGAGTATTTGTAAGTGCTCGGAGATTTAGTTTCCCTTGCAGCAGCTGAATGATTTACATCTGTTAGCCAGCTTGAATACATGTGGGGATTCCCTAGCAATCAGGCAACCCCTACATGTACTTATGCTGGCTAGTAGCTGTAAATCATTCAGCTTCGGCGATGAAAACTAAATCTCCGAGCACTAAAAAATACTCGGAGGACATCCGAGCATGCTCGGGAAATCTCGAGTAATGATTATATTCGCTCATCACTAATGATGATACATGCCATACAAAGAATCAGAAGGATAAAGCAAAGTCAATGGGGCATCAGGCAGTAATATTGCCAGGGGCACAGCAGCACAATGGAGAGAGGTTGTTGTGTTACCTGGGCAGAGGGAGGTTCCGATGCAGCAAACACCCCAATGCACGTTTCGGAACCGCCGCATCGGAACCTCCCTCCGCCCAGGTAACACAACTACCTCTCTCCATTGTGGTGCTGTGCCCATGGCTGTATTAGCGCCTGATGCGCTATTGACTTTGCTTGATTCTTCCATCTGATTCTTTGAATAGCATGTATCATCATTGTTTATGCCTTATTTATATTTAAATGAGTCTTGTTGAATGCAATAAGTGTTTTCACTCTCACTATTTATCCCAGGTTAAAATTGTTGCACTTCTCTATATTAGTAAGTGCATGTGCACCTCAGGAGCACTTACACACACATTTTGTTTCTTTCACTGTAATACCCTTTCACCTGAAGCTTTTACACTACTTATTGGGCATAATAATGACCACTGCTAGCACCAAGCCCTAATCCCATTACTCTGATGCTACTGCATCAGAATAAAAAAGGTCGTGTTGAACCAAGAAATAACATCACAAAACTTTTTTATTTAATATCTTTATTTAGCTCAAAAAAGCCTTCATTGCTGTACAAGAACGCATGCAAATTCGTAGAAAACAGTGCGTTTTTGCTGCCAAGAAATGCAGAAACCTTGCAAAAATTTCTAGAAGCAAATACTCAACATACGTACATAACCTTAATAGATTGTTTGTTAATTAATGATATGCAAACTGTGGGGTTGCATTTCAGCAAACGGAGTTGAGGATTTGGTCAAAATTTATGGTGTCATCAATGCTGAGGAATATACAGGCAAATGCAGTGCAAGGACCCCAAACATACAGCCAATGTTCTTAAGGCTAGGTTCACATTAGCATTCATATGCGCAGTGTATCATCTGAATGCGCAAACGCATGTTAACACAGTATTTTTTATCCGCGTGATCTTACGCATGACGCCAAAAAAATGCTGTGTGTGCATGCGTTAGTATGCGTTTTTGCATGCGTTTGCATTGTTTATGTGCATGCTTACGGTATTTCCCAATGGGTGTGGCTTAAGGGATTTCTATATATAGACCCTGGACAGATGAAATCCTCTTCTTTTGATGCTGTATCCTGCTGCAAGATGGATCTTAGCGTGGAGAGCTTCAATCTGAATCTGGATTTATCATTGAAATTGGCTTTTGCTTTTGCTGTGGCTTGTGAGGAAGAAAGGAGAAGAGAAAGACGGAGAATACGTCATCATCGCTATTGGCAACACCCCATTGTTGAACTCCGAGAGAGCCGTAGAGCCTACCACTCATTGTTCAAAAAGCTTTGTGAAAACCCGCAAAAGTTTTTGGAGTACACAAGAATGTCTGAACAGAGCTTCAAAGGATTCATCACCAGTCAGGACTCAGCTACGTAGAGCAATTCCTGCTGAGGAATGTCTGCTCGTGACTCTAAGGTGCGTAATTTTGAAAAGAAACACCTGTCAGTATTATTGTTATAAAAGCCATGTACTGATTTTTTTTCCCATTTTCTTTTCCACAGATTCCTGGTTACTGGACAGACCTTAAGATCTCTACATTTTCAATTTTGAATTGGACTGTCCACCCTTTCTGGGATTGTTGGAGACACCTGCCATGCATTGTGTGACGTTCTGCGTGCAGAATTCCTCCCCCAACCCACAACTGAACTCTGGCTGAAAAATGCAGACAAATTCAAGGAAATTTGTAATTTTCCAAACACTGTGGGGGCTGTGGACGGCAAACACATTCGGATTCTGAAACCTTCTGGAAGTAGATCCAAGTACTTAAATTATAAAAAATACTTTTCCATTGTTCTCATGGCTTGAAGTTTGCTCATTTGGACGAGAAAATGACTCACGGACTGTCAAAAATTCTGACATGGGACATTTGTATGGTAATAATTTTAATTTTCCACCATCACAACCTTTTCCGAATACTGAAGGACCACCAATGGTGTTTGTTGTTGTTGGGGACGAAGCGTTTCAAATGTGTGCCAACCATACTCGAGTCGGGAGTTGAATCACACCAAAAGGATTTTCAACTACAGACTGACACGGGTACGAAGAACTGTGGAGTGTGCCTTTGGTTTTCTGGCACCTAAATGGCGCATTTTGGGAACACATCAATCTTAGAATAGAGACAATTGATGAGGTTGTGAAAACGTGTGTTGTTCTGTAAAATTACATTACATCCTGGCAAAAGGGCAACCCCACTTTGACCTTGAGGAACTGTCATGTCGGACGCTGTTCACACTAGGGCGTCCGACAGACAGCGGTAATTCCACATTTGTCCACTATACGCTCAGTGGCGCCGGCTAGATTTTATCCAGGTTATCCAGGGTTAATTTGGCTGGTAATCTGGTTGGAGGCTGGGTCATTCCCGTGGCCTTTAAATAGTCATTCTGGACTTTGGGCGTCGCCGATTATAGCTTGTCTTGTGCCTGGTGATCTCGGTCTGGATTGGTAATCTAGGAGTTGAAGTATCGTATCTGGTGGTGTATTATCCTTTGTCATATTTCTCCTTCCTATATTTGTGTTTTGTTTTGCCCTGTGCACATTATAGTGTTTTCCTGTGTGTCTGCGGCGAGGTGCGTTTTTAGTTTTCCCTGTCTGTACTTTCTGTGTAGGTTGGTGTGTGGTCTTATCACTGGGTGGTGGGTGGAGGTTTCAGCATAGGGCTGAAACAGGAGTCAGGGTCAGGCCTGGTGGCCCAGACAAGCACACCATCAGTGTAAATTCTGGGAGAGGGACAGACAGGGTTTTCCCTAGTCTGAGGGATATCGCAGTGGCCCGGTAATCAGCTTTAGTCTACCCATTACCCCCGTGATAGGAACCTGTTAATACCACATTGCCGGATTATCATGCTCTGAGGACTAAAGGTACCATCACATTTAGCGACGCTGCAGCAATCTAGACAACGATGCCGATCGCTGCAGCGTCGCTGTGTGGTCGCTGGAGAGCTGTTACACAGACAGCTCTCCAGCGACCAACGATGCCGAGGTACCCGGATAACCAGGGTAAACATCGGGTTACTAAGCGCAGGGCCGCGCTTAGTAACCCGATGTTTACCCTGGTTACCAGTGTAAATGTAAAAAAAACAAACACTACATACTTACATTCCGGTGTCTGTCGCGTCCTCCGGCGTTCTGCTTCCCTGCACTGTGTAAGCGCCAGCCGTAAAGCAGAGCGGTGACGTCACCGCTGTGCTCTGCTTTACGGCCGGCGCGCGCTGACACAGTGCAGGGAAGCAGAGCGCCGGGGGACGCGACAGACACCGGAATGTAAGTATGTAGTGTTTGGTTTTTTTTTGCATTTACACTGGTAACCAGGGTAAACATCGGGTTACTAAGCGCGGCCCTGCGCTTAGTAACCCGATGTTTACCCTGGTTACCAGTGAAGACATCGCTGAATCGGCGTCACACACGCCGATTCAGCGATGTCTGCGGGAGATCCAGCGACGAAATAAAGTTCTGGCCTTTCTGCTCCAACCAACGATGTCACAGCAGGATCCAGATTGCTGCTGCGTGTCAAACACAACGATATCACTATCCAGGACGCTGCAACGTCACGGATCGCTAGCGATATCGTTGTTAAGTTGTTCAGTGTGAAGGTACCTTTAAGTGGAAGTTGCCAAAATGAGGGATACATTGGCTGCCTACTTTGTCTCTGATATTGGTCGTGTCATGGCAAGATGAAATGGTTTAAGCTGTAAATAAGTCAAATGTATCTGTAAAGTTATGTACCTGTTCTGTTTTCTGAGTATAACATTAACACCTTGAATGTAACTTTAATAATAAACACCTTAACTGTAAAACCCGTTAATACTTCACTCAACAATACACATGTATAAATAAAGAGATAAATGCTTCACGCAACAATACACTTCACTCAAAAATACACTCAACGATACACACATGTTTAAATAAAGAGATAAAGAAAACACAGTGAGACAATTATTGTGAACCAAAATAATTTTTACTAACAAAAATAAAAACAGTTTGAAATTTTAAATAAAAACGGAAAATGTGATTTACTTTCGGGGGCTG
This sequence comes from Ranitomeya imitator, assembly GCF_032444005.1. NCBI lineage: Eukaryota > Metazoa > Chordata > Amphibia > Anura > Dendrobatidae > Ranitomeya > Ranitomeya imitator. The sequence continues at coordinate 342,993,023 of NC_091285.1, read as the reverse complement.
CGGGACGGAGTTACATGGTGGACCTGGGTGGTGTCAGGCTAAGATGATAGGCTACAAGTGGTTGGGGAAGTAGGGGAAGAGGAAGTGGCAGTCAATTGGAGGATTGGGTCAGAAACATTGGCAGAGGTAACATTGGGGGAAGAGGACACATTTGGAGTGGAAAACAAGTTGGAAGGGATTGACACATTGGATGGGAAAGAACCAAGGGAAGGTGTGCAAAGGCTTGAAAAAAAAGACGCATTCGGAGGTGAAGGTGGAGGAAGTGGGTAATGTTTTTTAGCAGCTTTTTATTTCCTGGACTTTGTTTTGCTGCTTCCTCGGCCTTTTGCTTTCTGTTGCTGTGTGGTGGGAGTGGAAGTCTGGGCTGCTGCACTCGGTTGCATGGTTGAAGTGGAAGGCTGGGCTGCTGCAATCGGCTGCGTGGTTGAAGGGGAAGGGGAAGGCTGGGCTGCTGCACTCGGCTGCATGGTGTAGCTGGGTACTTTTGGAACAGTCCTAATGTCCAGCGGTGGCTTTTGTGGTGGTGGATAGGTCACTTGGTGAGATGACTGGTATCCATGTCCTTGAGATGTTGTGAGAGGTGCTGGCAGATTCTGCCACTGATGCTGTCCTGGAGTTTGTTGCCCTTTTGGGAATGAAGTTTGTGCCTGCTGCTGATATCAGGACCACTACATGGCCTCAGTGTAAGCAGCCTGACAGGCCTTCATCACATAGAGCTGGAGATCAGGACTAAGCTTTTCCATCACGCCCCGTTCTATTGAGGAAAAATAATGTTGTGCCGGTCTATTAAGGTTGGCTTCCAGGCGGTCAAGGCGTCTGTGGACGTCCTCGAAAAATGTGTTCACCTGAGTGAACCCACTATCCATTCTTTCTACAACCGCCTTCATCCCAGCCTGGAAGACCGAGCTTAACTGAATAAACTGGGGCATGACTGACCTCTCCCAGGCCCTCTGCTGCTGGCGAGCAGACCCAAGTAAAGTAGTGGGAGAGAGCTGGAAGAGGGAAAAACCAGATGGACCGGCTTCCTGTTCCCCAGCCTTTGAAGCCTGCCTGGTTGCTCCATCGCTGGTGGATGATTGGGATTGGGCCTATTTGTTGGCTGGTCGATGAGGGGCCGCTCCAACAGAGGACAATCCAGGTTCTGTGGTGCTGCACCAGGTTCTGTGTGGAAAATAAATGAAAAACATTAGTAAAAAATTAAAAGTTAATAGTAAGACAACACAAAAGATACTCGCGTTCACTGAGCAAGCACAGGCATCAGAAAAGAAAGCCGATGATGGTACTTATATTTTCTGACTTCTTGAGCAGCACCACTTTGAACCCGAATCTCCTGTCTCATGTCCTTATTGAAGCGATCCTTCATCGAACTTATACTCTTCACTGTGAAGGGGAAGAAAGAAAAAATAATTGTAAAAAGACACCAACATTTACAGCAAAACCGACGCATAAGACCACATTGCAATACGTACGAAAATCCTTTCCGACTTGTGGCCTTGCATGGTACGAATCATCCAACAACGAGGTGGCCACTTCTTCCCCGAGTCATCGGATCAAGGCTGAGTCAGAATGATTCCGATCACGGGAGTCCCATAACGCTACTCGCTCTTGCACAGCTTGAATAAGGACGTCATTATCGATATCCGCTTGTCCTTCCTCACGTTGTGGAACCTGATAGATGAAATACAAAAAAAAATTGTAAGTAAAACTAAAAACAAATTCAATTACAATACTGATAAAAGCTACTTACACATCGTCTTTCCTCCTCAGCAACTTGAGGCCGTCGACCCTGGGAAGAATCATTTCCACTAGACTGCTCCTGCTCTTCTGCACTGTCAGGTACCTGTAAAGAAAATACATGATTTAACACATGTCTAGTATTGACAGTCAATACTACCAATCAGTAAATCAAATGTGATTACATAATCAGTGTCATGTCCACTTTTGGAAGCTTCAGTGGAGGATATGTTGGAAGAGCAGGCAGCAGTCAAGTGAAACACTACTGAAAAGAACAGATAAGAAAAATGTACCTTGTTAAGAGCCAAACATAATGTTGCACAAAAAAAAACAATGGACACCAATACTTACATTACAGGCAGTAGCCCAACAGCACAGCAGTCAGCCAGCACCAGAACGGCAACAACAGGATTGGAGCAGCAAACAGTCTACAAGGACCAGAAAAAAAATTAGTACAGAGTACAGACTGCAAAGACAAACAGACATTTTCAAAGCTTCTATTCTTACATCCAGCAACACCAGGACTGGACCACGAAGAAGACAGCAGCAGCACCAGGACGATGGCAGCATCATGACCGGAGCAGCAAACAGTCTCCAAGGAACAGAATAAAATTAGTACAGAGTACAGACTGCAAAGACAAACAGACATGTTCAAAGCTTCTATACTTACATACAGAGTCTTGTGCTTCCATCCAGAGTCTTGATAGTAATGGACTACCTGTTTCCAGAACTCCTTTTATACATCAGTGATTTTGTAGGTGGTGACATCATTTCCTGGACATTATTAGTGTGAAGTATACATGCGTACATATGTTCTTGCGTACCAATGCATTCCCATAGACAGTAATTTGGTTTTTTTTTTTACGCAATCATCCGCTTGCGGAAGATTTCGCATTATTTGATGCCTCAAAAAATGCAACATGTTGCGTTTGCTGGACACCGCCGCACACCACCAAACAATGCATGCGTACGCACCCGCAGTCAAATGCATGTCCCTGCGTACACCATGTTAACACCTCATAGTTTGTAAGCTTACGAGCAGGGCCCTCACTCCTCTTGGTATCTGTTTTGAACTGTATTTCTGTTATGCTGTAATGTCTATTGTATGTACAAGTCCCCTCTATAATTTGTAAAGCGCTGCGGAATATGTTGGCGCTATATAAATAAAAATTATTATTATTATTATTATTATGTTAAAGATATATATGCATGATGTATGCAGATCATACGCAGCGCACAGAAACGCTAATGTGAACCCGGCCTAAGAACTATCCTTAGCATAAAGAAAAACAAGGAGTCCTAGAAGTGAGGACTGTTTCCTCACTTCTAGGACTCCTTGTTTTTCTTTATGCTAAGGATAGTTGTTAGGCTCTGTTAGCCCTGATCTTAACATCGAGTCTGTCTGGGGATTTATTATGATGGAATATAGGCTGAACTGGATGGACAAATGTCTTTTTTCGACCTTACTAACTATGTTAGTATGTTACTATATGAAGAGACAGAAGGATTTACACAAGCCTACATACACAAAAGATCTGTGGTTATTTCTCAAAGAGGTTTGGAACAACCTTCCTGACAAGTTCCTTCAAAATCTTATTTCAAATGTGCATGTAAGAACTGATGCTTTGATGACAGAGGGTGACCACCACAAATATTGATTTGATTTTTATCATTTTCTTTATTGATAAGCATTAACTAACTAAACTGCATTCTTACCTTTCAGTAGTTTCTCCAGTACTGTGTGTGTGTTTGTGTACACCTACAGTATATATGTTCTATATATATATTTAGTTATATATAATTGTGGGGGGGGGGGGTTAAAGGCAGTTAACTGCCTGAGCCAAAATGTTGTATACTATGGGCATGGCATCAATTAATTTTTTATATTTTTACCAGGCTACAGAGTGCTGCTTTTTTAAATCAATAGATGTATTATGTATCTACTAGATGGCAGCCCGATTCTAAAGAATCGGGAGTCTAGAATCCATATATACTTTATTTATTCAAATGTAAGAATAATACAATTAATAAATAATAGTAAGAAAGAACAAAAATAATAGGCAGTATATGGAGAAAACACCAAACAAAAGTTCAAAATTGGTGTGAAAATGTCACTGAACCACTTCACAACTAAATATATATAGTTTTGGTAAATGGTATTATCATTTTTTTGACGAAATTCGGCAGGAGCTTGAAGAGCAACGTCACTGGGCCCGCCTCCAAGCAGTAGAAACTTGCTGTGAGGTAAAAATTCAAAAATCACACCAAAATGGCGGGCGGAGTGTGTCACAGTACGGCACGTTTCTGATTGGTCGCTCGCAGCAGGCGGCAACCAATCAGACACTGGACACTGTTGACGTCACTTATCTCCGGACATTAGCTCCGGACATCAGCTCCGGACATCAGCTCCGGACATTAGCTCCGCACATTAGCTCCGGACATTAGCTCCGGACATTAGCTCCGGACAAAGCCACGGAAGTTGGCACAAATTGCAGGAAGTAGTATTCTAGGCAATTAATCTCCGGACATTAGCTCCGGACATTAGCTCCGGACATTAGCTCCGGACAAAGCCACGGAAGTTGGCACAAATTGCAGGAAGTAGTATTCTAGGCAATTATATATTAGATACATAGTAACATAGTTAGTAAGGCCGAAAAAAGACATTTGTCCAGCCAGTTCAGCCTATATATGTCATATCTCGTTCTGCTGATTTCTTAAAGAACACAATAATTGCATGCCTCATGTTGGCACTAGCATCTTAAATTAATCAAGTGACATTTAAGCATCAGTAAATTAACCCCTTCATGACCCAGCCTATTTTGACTTTAATGACCTGGCCATTTTTTACAATTCTGGCCAGTGTCCCTTTATGAGGTAATAACTCAGGAACGCTTCAACGGATCCTAGCACTTCTGAGAATGTTTTTTCGTGACATATTGGGCTTCATGGTAGTGGTAAATATAGGTTCATAATTTTTGCGTTTATATGTGAAAAAAATCAGAAATTTGGCGAAAATTTTGAAAATTTCACAATTTTAAAATTTTGAATTTTTATTCTGTTAAACCAGAGTGTTATGTGACACAAAATAGTTAATAAATAACATTTCCCACATGTCTACTTAAAGGGACACTGTCACCTGAATTTGGAGGGAACAATCTTCAGCCATGGAGGCGGGGTTTTGGGGTTTTTGATTCACCCTTTCCTTACCCGCTGGCTGCATGCTGGCTGCAATATTGGATTGAAGTTCATTCTCTGTCCTCCATAGTACACGCCTGCGCAAGGCAAGATTACCTTGTGCAGGCATGTACTACGGAGGACAGAGAATGAACTTCAATCCAATATTGCAGCCAGCATGCAGCTAGCGGGTAAGGAAAGGGTGAATCAAAAACCCCAAAACCCCGCCTCCATGGCTGAAGATTGTTCCCTCCAAATTCAGGTGACAGTGTCCCTTTAAGGCTGGTTTCACACTTGCGTTTCAAAACGTATGCGTTTTTAAAAAAAACGCATGGTGAAAAAACGCATGTAAACGCGTGCAAATGCTGCGTTTTTTTGACGCATGCGTTTTTGCATGTGGTGAAAAAAACGCAGCGTTTTGACGCGTTTACATGCGTTTTTTCATGCGTTTGCGTTTTTTAAACACATGCTGAGAAATGTGTGACAGCTGCCAATCATCAAAATAAAGTAAAAAACCCACTATAAACAGAAATAGTTAGGGGTAGGGTTAGGGGTAGGGATCATAACCCTAACCCTAAAGGGATCCTAACCCTAACCCTAAAGGGATCCTAACCGGGTTAGGGTTAGGATCCCGTTAGGGTTAGGGTTAGCATCCCTTTAGGGTTAGGGGTAGGGTTAGGATCCCTTTAGGGGTAAGGTTAGGGATAGGGTTACGATCCCTTTCGGGTTAGGGTTAGGATCCCTTTATCACCTTTATGGTGGGGGGTGGCATATCAGTGTGTTTTCTGTTTTTTTTAATAAAAATGCATGCGTTTTTAAAGCAAACAAACACATGTGCTTAAAAACGCATGCGTTTCCATTGACTCCAATGTATTTTTTGACACAAAAAAACGCATGAAAACGCATGCGTTTTATGTGTCAAAAAAACGCCTCTCAAAAATACTACAAGTTGCATTTCTGAAAAAGAACGCATGCAGCAAAAAAACGCATGCGCTTCAAAACGCGCCCAAACGCGTACAACAAAAAACGTATGCGTTTTCAATGTTAAATATAGGGAAAAAAACGCATGCGTTTTTTGTGAAAAAAACGCTGCAGACAAAAACGCAAGTGTGAAACCACCCTTACATCAGCACAGTTTTGGGAAAAAAAAAATTTTGTTAGGAAATTATAAGGGTTCAAAGTTATCAGCAATTTCTCATTTTTCCAACAAAATTTACAAAACCATTTTTTTATCGACTACATCACATTTGAAGTCCCTTTGAGGGGCCTACATGACAGAAAACACCCAAAAGTGACACCATTCCAAAAATTGCACCCCTCAAGCTACTCAAAACTACATTCAAGAAGATTATTAACCCTTCAGGTGCTTTACAGGAACTAAAGCAACGTGGAAAGAAAAATGTACTCTTTAATTTTTCCAACAAAAATTTTATTTTAGCCTCAATTTTTTCATTTTAACATGGGCAATAGGATAAAATGGATCTTAAAATTTGTTGGGCAATTTCTCCTGATTACACCGATACCTCATATGTGGTCATAAACCACTGTTTGTGCGCACGGCAGGGCTCGAAAGGGATGGAGCGCAAGTTGACTTTTGAATGGAAAATTAGCCCCAATCGTTAGCGGAGACCATGTTGCATATGGAGAGCCCCTGTGTGCTAAAACATTGGAGCTCTCCCACAAGTGACCCCATTTTGGAAACTACACCCCCCAGTGAACTTAACTAGATGTGTGGTGAGAACTTTGAACCCCCAGGTGTTTCACTAAAGGTTATAGCCTGAAAATAAAAAAAATCATATTTTTTTCCACAAACATGATCTTTAAGTCCCCAATTTTTTTATTTTTTCAAGTGTAAAAGGAGAATTTGGACCCCAAGAGTCGTCCAATTTTTCCTGAGTACGCTGATACCCCATATGAGGGAGAAAACTACTGTATGGGCACACGTCGGGGCTCAGAAGGGAAGTAGTGACGTTTTGGAATGCAGACTTTGATGGAATGGTCTGCGGGCATCATGTCACTTTTGGAGAGACCCTGATGTGCCTAAACAGTGGAAAGCCCCCAATTCTAACTCCAACCCTAACCTCAACACACCCCTGAACCCAACCCTAATCCCAAAACAAACCCTAACACACCCCTACTCCCAACCCTAACAACAAACCTAACCCTAACACACCCCTAATCCCAATTTTAGCCCCAACCCTAATTTTATCCCAACTCATGACAGGCGGGTGGGACTGGGTAATAACCGGGGCAGGGGGACTGATCAGCAGGGCAGGGGGGCGATCAGCGGGGGCTGGGGGCTCTCAGGCACAGAGGGCAGTAGGGGGCAGAGGAGATGCAGCATTGAGTTGGAGCCGGCAGCAGCAGGGGGTGATCAGGGGGCAGGGGATGATCACTGGGGCAGTGGGGAGGGAGTGGAGGTCGGGGGTGGAATCAGGCAGCAGAGTGGAGTACCGGATGGCAGGCGGCGATCAGGCAGCAGAAGGGATCACGCTAGAGAGCGACGGCAGCCATATTTCACTCCGCCCTTCCACATCTGATTGGAGGGATAGCGTCACATGGACGCTAGCTCCAATCAGATCTGGGAGGTGGTAACAAAGGTCACCAGAGCGATCATAGCCACGGGGGCAAAGCCCCTGGGCTCAAGTACAAGTCCCCCTGTACCTGCAGGTCAAGTGACATGTCAGTTCACCCAACCCGCAGGAACGCGATCCCGCCATGACGCATACGCTGTCATAGGTCGGATTGCGGATTGGCACCGGCTTTCATGACGCATACGCTGCATCACAGGTTGGGTTAATACCCACACCAACTAATACTGTATATCTATTTATATAATTGCCTTAAATTGCCTGTCATCCACTTCCGTCTGGACGTCCTCGAATCCCACAATCCACAGCACCGCATCAGAAGTACGCCGACCGCCTTATTGGAATACCCAAATGATGGGTATTCCAATATGGCACCCGCTGGTGGTACCAGGCCCTTGCACAGTACCACCAGTTGGTCATCGCCGAACCTTCCGGGTTGGGGGGGAGCGACAGCTGTCCATCATACTCACCTGCTCCCAGCGCGTCTCTGCAAGTCCCTGCTTCTCCGGCGCCAGCAGCTTCTTCCTGTGTTCAGCGGTACGATGTAACCGCTGAACATAGAAAGAAGCTGCTAGCTCCCGGAGACCATCTGTCAGTGAGAAGCTGCCAGTGACCGCGCCAGGAGCAGGGAAGTATAACGGGGAGGGTGAGCATTCCAATATTCCTTTCCCCGTTCCACTGCAGTGCGCCGCTCCGTCTTCCGCATCCTCTGCCTGTGACGTTCAGGTCAGAGGGCACGATGACATGTTTAGTGTGCGCGCCATGTCTGCCTGAACGGTCACTGCAGAGGATGTGGAACGGGGACAGGTGAATATCGCAAGTGCCGGGGGCCTGCTCAGGACAAGAGGTGAGTATGTCATTGTTTTTATCGCGCATATGGGGCACATTTTTCTATGGAGCATCTTAAGGGGCCATAATCAACCATTATGCAGCATTATATGGGGCAAATGTTTCTATAGAGCATTTTATCGGGCCATAATCAACTATTATGCAGCATTATATGGGGCACATTTTCGATGCAGCATACTTATGGGGCCATAATCAACCTTTATGCAGCATTATATGGGGCACATTTTCGATGCACCTTCTTGTGGGGCCATATTCAACCTTTATGCAGCATTATATGGGGCACATTTTCGATGCACCTTCTTGTGGGGCCATATTCAACCTTTATGCAGCATTATATGGGGCTTGGGGACGAGAGAATCTCAATGCTGCAGAGCCTGCCCCCATCGGGACGTCACCACCCTCCCGATAGCATCTGGCCTCCATCTAGTATATATATATATACATATACATATATATATATATATATATAATTTATTTATTTTTCTCACAAGAGAGGAAGACAGCCAGTACGGCACCAGGCCGATTATATCGAAGATACAGCCGTGTACTCCTTCATTGGTGGTAGTATTTGCACTACTTCAACATGGTGCTCAACATCATGTGGCAATAAATATTTCCATGCGTAATAGAAAAAGAAGAAAGATTTGGCACTTACCAAGTAGTGTTGCAATCAAAGTCCTTTATTTGCTCCTGTTTGTCTTGAGGACATTAAGCGGAAACGGCAGGGAAAAGTGAGCGTGCAGGATCGTGGAGGTGGACGATGGCCGTTTCACGCAAACCGCGCTTCAACGGGTCGAGCTGTGTGATTAAAACTGATGTAATTTCCTTTATAGGGGGTATCAACAATCATGTATCTAAACAACATTAATTTTGTGCAAAACATATAACAATACACAATAACAGATAAAAACAAAATCACATTATTATTGCAGATTAATCTTATGTTATTATTATAAAAAGACCGACATATCTAATCTGTCGTTTAATCCTATTGCTCAAGGTCCAATAGGATTAAACGACAGATTAGATATGTCGGTCATTTTATAATAATAACATAAGATTACTCTGTAATAATAATTTGACTTTGTTTTTATCTGTTATTGTGTATTGTTACATGTTTTGCACAAAATTAATGTTGTTTAGATACATATGATTGTCGATACCCCCTATAAAGGAAATTACATCAGTTTTAATCACACACCTGGACCCGTTGAAGCGTGATTTGCACGAAACGGCCGTCGTCCACCTCCACGATCCTGCACCTTCGCTTTTCCCTGCCGTCTCTGCTTTTCCCTGCCATCTCCGCTTAATGTCCTCAAGCCAAACATGAGCAAATAAAGGACTTTGATTGCAACACTACTTGGTGAGTGCCACATCTTTCTTCTTTTTTCTATTACGCATGGAAATATATATGTATATATACAGTATACATACACACTTATTATTATTGCTATTAATATAATTATTATTCTTTTAGATAGAATAATATATTTATATATTTATTTTCCTGTTATTAGTACATTTGAGATTTAATTTCTAGCACCTTTTGACCATATGTGATTCCGCACAGAATCGTATATCAGCTGCACACTATAATGTACTCGCTGGCACAGTATGAGTTGGCATAGTTATTAATTAACTGATGGTGGTAAAGTGTCATTTAACTAAATTAAGAAACTTGTGTCAACAAGAAGCATGCAATTATTGTGTTCTGTAAGAAAGCAGCAGAACGGGATATGACAGATGTTTTATATAGTTGTCTGAGTACAAATTTCAATTGTAAAAATATAAACGTATTCTTTATAAACTAAAGAATAAGATTGCATCCAACGATGTGTGTTGTTTAATTGCCATTTACTTCCTTATTTATATAATGTTGACATATCTTAACATCTATTCAGTAACACAATGCAGTATAAGAAATATATTGAAGTCCATCAAAATCACTGCAGCGTCATACACATGTCTTTATAGTACATTCTGAACAGTTTTTCTTTAGAAGATCATTATCATTTTGTAAAAATCAGCACATTTGAAAATCTCCCTTAAAGTATTGCTCAAATGTTTTTCTGTGCTGAAACTGCCCTCATTGGTTGATAAACTGAAAATGTTTCTAAACATGGGCCTAAGCACTAAATCAGTTGTAGGTAAACTGCAGACATCATTTATAAAATGTTGCTTTCTATATACAAGTGACTGATGTAGTAAGTAAAAATAGAAGTGGCCAAGGGCAAATAGCTATAACTCATCATCTGGGCAGATATGAACAAATCAAAACAAGTAATAATAATAATTAGTACCCAGAATTAATAAATGTTGTGGACTCAAAAGTAAGACCAGTTATCAAAAACATGCAATAGAGAAGGTGAAGGAAAAGATCCAAACGACAACCTATGGTCTTTTAACCCCTTCAAGTTGCGGCCCTTTTTCGTTTTTGCGTTTTCATTTTTCACTTCCCTCCTTCCCAGAGCCATAACTTTTTTATTTTTCCGTCAATATGGTCATGTGAGGGCTTATTTTTTGCGGGACGAGTTGTACTTTTGAACGACACCATTGGTTTTACCATGTCTTTTACTAGAAAACGGGAAAAAATTCCAAGTGCGGTGAAATTGCAAAAAAAGTGCAATCCCACACTTGTTTTTTGTTTGGTTTTTTTGCTAGGTTCATTAAATGGTAAAACTAACCTGCAATTGTGATTCTCTAGGTCATTACGAGTTCATAGACACCTAACATGTCTAGGTTATTTTTTATCCAAGTGGTGAAAAAAAATTCAAAACTTTGCTTAAAAAAAAGTGCCATTTTCCGATACCCGAAGCGTCTCCATTTTTCGTGATCTGGGGTCGGTTGAGGGCTTATTTTTTGCGTGCCGAGCTGACGTTTTTAATGATACCATTTCGGTGCAGATACGTTCTTTTGATCGCCCGTTATTGCATTTTAATGCAATGTCATGGCGACCAAAAAAACGTAATTCTGGCGTTTCGGATTTTTTTCTCGCTATGCTGTTTAGCGATCAGGTTAATGCTTTTTTTTATTGATAGATCGGGCGATTCTGAACGCGGCGATACCAAATACGTGTAGGTTTTGTTTTTTTTTAATTGTTTTATTTAGGATGGGGCGAAAGGGGGATGATTTAAACTTTTATATTTTTTTCAGATTTTTAAAAACATTTCTTTTTTACTTGTGCCATGCTTCAATAGCCTCCATGGGAGGCTAGAAGCTGGCATAGCTGGCATCAGATCGCTGCTATGTAGCTGAAATGCAGGTGTGCTGTGAGCGCCGACCACAGGGGGGCGCTCACAGCAGGCCTGCATTAGTAACCATAGAGGCCTCAAGGACCTCTATGGTTACCTTCCTGATGCATCGCCGACCCCCGATCATGTGACGGGGTCGGCGATTACATCATTTCCAGCCGCCCGGCCAGAAGCGCCGGTTAAATGCCGCTGTCTGCGTTTGACAGCGGCATTTAACAGGTTAATAGCGGCGGGTGAATAGCGATTTCACTCGCCGCTATTGCGCGCACATGTCAGCTGTACAAAACAGCTGACATGTCGTGACTTTGATGTGGGCTCACCGCCGGAGCCCACATCAAAGGGGGAGACACGACATGCGCCGTACTAGTACGGGGCATGTCGTGAAGGGGTTAATAAAATATGCTTTATTGTGGAAGGCAAGGAAGTGATGGCGACAACAGATAGTCACCAAAGGGTAGAAAGGTCACTGAAAACCGTACATGCCATATTTTATATATAGTACACACTCTATATACATAAGTAACAAAAGGCAGTAGATGTATCCAGAGGCATGTAGAAGATGATATATGCATATACTAGATTAAATCTCATACAGGCCAGTGCCATCCCAGCTCATAATAGAGCCTAAAATCATACTAAATAGAAATAGAAAAAGTATTTTTAAATATATAACAGGAATACATCACCCCAAAGTGCAGGCAAGTGCTGGCAGGCAGGAGGTCCCAGTGCCTGCCCCAACGCGCGTTTCGGAAACACCTTCGTCAAGGGGCGCCGCATATATTATCTTCTACATGCCTCTGGATACATCTACTGCCTTTTGTTACTTATGTATATAGAGTGTGTACTATATTTAAAATATGGCATGTACGGTTTTCAGTGCCCTTTCTACACTTTGTTTGGTGACTATCTGTTGTCGCCATCGCTTCCTTGCCTTGCACAATAAAGCATATTTTATAAAGTGACTGATGTCTTGATCAGAAATAGTCAAGCAGTCTGTTCTCCAACTCCATCCATCCTGGCTTAATGACCCATCATTCTGGTGGAGGCTGCAGACTTCAGCCATCCCCGGTCAAATTTTGGACTCTTGCTATGTTTGAACTTTTGTATTATTAAATGCTACTATAATTATGCATACAGACTTTGTGGAGCTACACATGTGTGAAGTATAGGTCTGACAGTGGCCAAAGTCTGAATGCTGTGACATCCAGTCACAAAAGGTTCATTGTAAAAAAAAAATGTTGCGGTGACATGCTTTGTTGGAAAGTGCAGTCTGCTGCGCTTTGCTTTAGGGTATGTGCACACAATGCAGATTTAGTGCAGAATTAGTGCAGTTTTGCAGCGGATTTTTCTGCTGCAGATCTGCACTATGATTTACAGTACAATGTAAATCAATGTGAAAAAAAAGCTGTGCACATGGTGCAGAAAAATCCGCGCAGAAACGCTGCAGATTTCAAAGAAGTGCATGTCACTTCTTTTGTGCGTTTCTGCAGCATTTCTGCACCCCTCCATTAATAGAAATCTGAAGTGGTAAAAACTGCACAAAAACTGCACAAAATCCGCATCAATTCCGCACATAAAACGCACTAAAACCGCATCAAAAACGCATAAAAAACGCACCTGCGGATTCTGCCAGGAGATGCAGATTTAGTGCAGAAATTTCTGCATCACATTTCCGACCTTTGCACATAGCCTTACAGTTAAATAAATGGTACATACACATTACTGCTAAACAGGTATATTAGGAATGCTTTCATGTAATGCAGGTCCTTAGTCTTTCAAAATGAAATGTCTTGGTATTGTAAGAGTAAAGCTGTGTGTATGAGATACTGTATAAAAGACGTCATCATTTGGATCATTGATCCGATCACCTAGAAGTCTCTTTAGCGCTTTTGTTTCTGAAATCACAAGCGACGCCTGCACCCAGCTAACATATCAATCTGATTGTTGCTTTACAAAGGTTAGTAGGTCCTGCCAAAGAGATTTCTTCATCTTTTGTCCTGCCTATAATTGAGGTGACCATAAAAGCAGTCCTAAATGTAGTTAGCAGATTTTATTTTCAGGCTCCTGCCTTACAATCTTCAAAGGTCAAACAAATAGAATTTTCATCTCTTTAACATTTTATAAGACAGAGGTCTGGACAGTTTCATTCACCCTTTATCTACTGAACTTGGATCCCTAAATTAGATTTTGAAATTGAGTGTGTAGCTTAGTCAGTAAGTTACCATAATGCCGGAGCACTGCATTCAACCCCAGAACTATAGAGGTCATAGCAATATAAAGTGAAATGGATTGAAAACGAAACTCTGAAAAAAAAAAAAAGAGAGAGAAAAGTTATTTCTTATCTGGTTTTAGCAAAGTGAGCATAGATTTTCAAAATCATTCAATTGTAGACTGAAATTATAGTGGAAATAGGAACTGTAAAGCATACAATATAGAAACCGATGACTTCCATTCATATCTCCACTGGTGTAGGGAAATGACACATTTCACTGGGAACAATGTATTGTATTTTAGAATGCAAATGTTGTCAATTTAAATGAAACTTAATGTGATGTCCCAGCGTTGGATCACGGTAGTACTTTGGGGACTATGTAATAGTATTGAGACACTGGGGAATTTCAGTCTCCCAGTTCTTTTCCCGCAAACCCTTCAGCGAGTAAAGGGTGTGGTACGACATCTACTACTCCATTTTGTTCTACTAACTGGAGATTGGTGTAACGTTCACGGCCTGTAGAGATGTAGGACACGTTACATCTGATGGGCTGCGAAATTAATCTAGTAAACCACAGTGCTCTACGCCATGAATATAGGGCGGAGTTCTATGATCAGCACATGTCATACATGGCGTAGACACATTACCATCTGTTAATTTAAACCTTGCTACATGTGATTGTCAACCTGTTTCCATCTCTCCGGGATCTTGTTGCCTCTCTGGTTGCAGTAATTGTACACACAGAATTGGACATAGAGAAAATAATTCGGAACTTTCAGCAAACCCTAATATTTGTTATAAACTCTCTGAACCTATGATGCTTCTGATTTTTCAGTTGCAAATTCTCAGTGCAACAAAGTAAGGCCGGCGTCACACTCGGCGTAAGACAATACGGTCTGTATTTTACGACCGTAATACGCTGAAAAGTCCCCAAAATAGTGGTCCGTATCTCCTCCGTAGGCAGGGTGTGTCAGCATATTTTGCGCATGACATCCTCCGTATGTAATCCGTATGGCATCCGTACTGCAAGATTTTCTCGCAGGCTTGCAAAACCGACGTATGAAAAAATACAGGGTATTTAGTTAATACGTTTAACATACTTTTTTTTGCAAAAAAACGTATTAACTAAATACCCTGTATTTTTTCATTTTTTGACTAGCACTTGCTTATTTACTGTGACTTTTTTACAACAGAGTATTTTTTGACCTCTCTGTGCGCTTTTGTGTTTTCACAATTTACATTTCCTAACCGTATGTCTTCGGAGTGAACCTGAGAACCTGGAGGAAAACCGCGCAAAGACAGGGATAACATACAAACTCCTTGCTGTCTTTGGTGGGATTTGAGCCCAGAACCCCCAGCGCTACAAGGCTGCAGTGCTAACCATTGCCATGCTTCACTCTTACAAACCATATGATAAAGTCTTTGGCAATTTCACTAATTCACCACAAATCTGTCATGAAATGCATTCAATTTTTTCTGCAAATTTAATCATAATATCTGCAGAGGATTTTCTAGAGATATCAGATACCGTATATACTCGAGTATAAGCCGACCCCAGTATAAGCCGAGGCACCTACTTTTGCCACGGAAAACTGGGTAAGCTTATTGACTCGAGTATAAGCCGGGTATGCATTGTTCCCTCATCCCTGACCTGCTATGCCTGGCTCTCCCTTCCCTGTCCTGGTCTGAACACCTCCCAATCCCTGTCTGCATGCCTCCCCTGTCCCTGTCATTGTATGCATGCCTCCCCCCTGCCTGTCCTGGTATGAATACCTCCCCATCCCTGTCCCTGTCTGCATGCCTCCACGGTCCCTGTCATTGTATGCATGCCTCCCCCTTCCCTGTCCTGGTATGAATTCCTCCCCCTGTTCCGTCTCTGTATGTATGCCTCCCTGTCCCTGTCTGCATGCCTCCCCAGTCCCTGTCATTGTATGCATGCCTCCCCCTTGCCTGTCCTGGTATGAATACCTCCCCATTCCTGTCCCTGTCTGCATGCCTCCCCTGTCCCTGTCATTGTATGCATGCCTCCCCCTTGCCTGTCCTGGTATGAATACTTCCCCATCCCTGTCCCTGTCTGCATGCCTCCACGGTCCCTGTCATTGTATGCATGCTTCCCCCTTCCCTGTCCTGGTATGAATTCCTCCCCCTGTTCCGTCTCTGTATGTATGCCTCCCGCACAAACAGAAGCCTACGCGAAACGCGCGTAGGGGCTGGCATTACCGCACACACACCGCGACCATTATGGGTGAGACACAGTCTTTTACTAGTTCTTGTATGCATATATGATAGGGAGCCCATGATAGGACTTCACATGTGTATGACTTACTATTTGCTACATTGCTGTGAACCTGTGATCTCTGGTTGTTAACCCTTAGGTGTGTTTGTGCGGTATTCTGGTGTTACCTGTTCCACCAGTTCACATAGTTACTGTACCATGACCAAGTTTGTTAGATTTTATCTATACGTTTTAGTGATATACTTTTCAATAAAGATTGTTAACTTTTATACTCTACACGACAGTATTGTGACTCCTTTGTCTGATTATATATGTATATTGTATGGGAGTTCTTCTGTCCAGGTTTGGACATATGTGTGGCTCTGTTCTAATTATTTAACCTGGTTTTCTTATAGTAACCCATTGAATGCTATATATGATTTTTTTTTTTAAGGTTAGGTAGATTTTATTTTGCAATCGATAAGTACCAACACTGAATCTTCTTGGATGTCGTTTGTTCTTTTCTAAGGTCAAACATTTGGTACGAGTACTGTATGGAAATGCATGTCTGCCTGAACTCAGCTATATGGAGGCATTTCTTTGACAAAGCTCTTCTTTTTATATCTTGCAGGGGTTGTTGATGCTTTTACAGAATCTGCCAACAGTCCACTGGGGGAATGAAGATATCAGCATTCTCTTAGCTGAAGCCTATAGACTAAAATTTGCATTTGCGGATGCCCCAAATCACTACAAGAAATAATATAATTCAACATGTGCAACTCCCTCCTTATTAATGATTTATATGAATATATATAAATATTATAAATACTTTATTTTCTCCTTTTTTTATCACAGTGCTTAAATTTACAGGAATCAACATGAAAACATTAGATGTCCGTTCTTCTGTGGATTATACTATGACATGAACATGCCATATACCAAAGAAGCATATTTTTTAATTGTATTTACAGGGTAGACGTAGGAATTATGACATCATCCCGCTTGTGATTCAGATCATCGTGACAGATGTGATGAGAATTGTTTTGATAGGTTTGTCAAATTTGAATTCAAATCTTTGTATTTCTGAGAATAACTATTTGGAACTTGTGAAATGTACAGTACAGTAAGCATTAAAATTCTTATAATATATTAACTACATCATTTCTTGGATCTTAATTCACCCTTTAATTTGCCTTAATATTGATGATGATCACTGAGGTCCTCATCCAACCATTTTAATAGGCTATTGTTTTATTTTAAGCGGTCAATAATGTAGCAGTACCAAAAATATTTTCTCCAGTGCTTCTTCATGTCGAATTCCATTTCACAGGTGTGGACTTCTGGACCCTGATGCAGTGTCTCTTCTCTATATGGCTAGAATGAAGCCTGTCACACCTGGACTTACTTCACCCTGGTGAGAGTGGTGATGAATGTTTCTATCGTATATTTGCAGGGAGGAAAAATGTCTGCTTTAAATTAAAATTCGTCATAAAGGAAAGCATTGGAAAGAATAATGTTTTGGTATCTGCTTAGTTTATGGACTGCCAGTAAATGGCCACTTTGGGGAGAAGCTGTGTTACGGTCCTTGAATAATGAGATCTTATTATATGGTGTCAAGGTCAGTGTGTTGATTTGCTTTATTATGTGCTATAGTATGAGATTTTTCAATATTTTACTGTACAGAAAACAGAATACTATGCGGAATAATCATCTAAAAGGCCATCTGATATGATGTGGAGTATTATTCTGCAACAGTAACACATTTGTAATGTCTTCATTCCTATTTTGGTATTTATTCACGCTGTGAATTGTCAGTAACAATTGTATAGTGTACTTTGTGATTATGTGAGCATCTAACTATATATTATTCCCTTCATGACGTGGTGATTTTTCATTTTTTCCTCCTCTTCTTCCAAGAGCCATAACTGTTTTTATGGTTCTATCAATATAGTTGTATAAGGGCTTGTTTTTTGCAGGACAAGCTATACTTTTGAATGACACCATTCATCCTACCACAAAATGTGCTGAAAAAACGGAAAAAATTCCAAGCGTTGAAATTGCAAAAAGAAAACTGCAATTTCACAATTTTTTTTTTATTTTTTTTATTTACCATGTTCACTATAGGGTAAAACTGACCTGGCAGTATGATTCTCCAGGTCAGTACGAGTATGCAGATATTAAACATGTATAGTTTGTTTTTGTTGTTTGTTGTTTTTTTAATTTGAGAGGTGAAAAAAATTAAGAAATTTGGGTAAATAAACAAAAAATTGCTTTTGTTGCCATTTTCCGGGACCCTCAACGTTTTCATTTTTCGGGATAAGGGGCTGTGTGACAGACAGATTTTTTGTGCTGTATCTGGCTTTTTTACTGATACCATTTTGGAGTATGTATAATATTTTGAACACCTTTTATTGCAAAAAAAAAATAAAAATGTTAATTAGATTTTTTGTTTGATTTTTTGTTTCTCGTTAAGCGGTTTACCAAATGGATTAATTTAGTTTGTTTTGATAAATTGGATTTTTACAAACGCAGTGATGTCAAATATGCGTATTTTTTATTTTCTTTTGTTTTATTTTTAAGCGGGCAAATGTGGGTTGTTTTCAACTTTAGTGGGGGGTGTTTTTTGTCTTTTTTTTAAAAACTTTTTCACTTTTTAGGCTATGTACACATGTTGCAGATTTGCTTGTGGAATTTTCTGTGTGGTTTCTGCATCCCTTGGCAAAAAACACAGTGGATAATTCCATGCAGTTTTTATGCGGTTTTGATGCGTTTTTTATGAGGATTTTAATGCGGATTTTCATGCGTTTTTGTAAATCCATAGAGCTAAATAAAGATATATTATTAAAAAAAAATTGTGATGTAATTTCCTTGTTCAGCTTCCTCAGCCAGATATCCTCATTAATATTAAATAAAGACACACACGCACACAGTCACCAGCCTATGTAGGAGCATTAACAGAATTAACCTGCATATGCTGTAACAAAACAGCAACTGTTATCTGCGTGAAATTACTGCCTGGGCTCCCACGTAATTTTAATAGCCAGCAGAGGCTGATGTTAATAATCTGAGAAGGAGCCAATAGCTATAAAGGTTCCCAGGCTATTAATATCAGCTCACAGCTGTTTGCTTAGCCTTTACTAGCTAGTTTACAGGGAAACCCCAGAAAAAAATTGACATGGGATCCCCCTTTAAAATCGAACCAGCAAAGGCTAGGCAGACAGCTGTAGGCTGATATTAATAGCCTGGGTAGGGGCCATGAATATTGGCACCACCAGGCTAAAAACATCATCTCTCAGCCGCCCTAGAAAAGGCGCATCTCTAAGATGCGCCAATTCTGGCACTTAGCCACGGTCTTTCCACTTGCCCTGTAGCGGTGGCAAGTGGGGTTCATATTTGTGGGGTTGATGTCACCTTTGTATTGTCAGGTGACCTCAAACCCACGGCTTAGTAATGGAAAGGCATCTAAAAGACACCTATCCATTATTAATCCTATAGTTACATGGTAAATAAAGACACGACCCGAACAAAATCCTTTATTTGAAATAATCACACAGACTCCTTTATTGAATCTTAATTTACCATACTTACTGAACGCTTAATCCCCGATACCCTCGTCTACTGCAATAAAAATAATAAACCAACGTATAATACTATCCTGTCCGACATAGTCCATTTAATACAGAGTGTCCCACGGCGATCTCACATGTAGAACAGTCACATCAGGAGATGTGACCGCTCTACACGGCCTCCGGCGATACACTGACAGGAGGTAATCACTCCCGCAGTGTATCACTGCGCTGCCGTGAGAGTTCACTGGAGTGCATCAGCTCTGGCGCTCTCACGGCATCGATGCAAGATAACTTTCTGATGCAGCAGTGCCGTAAGTGAGTGCACCGGAGGAGCTGATCAGCTGATGAACTCCGGTGAACTCTCACTGCGTGAGATGTGGGACACTCGGTATTAAATGGACTGCAGTGGAAAGGTGAGTATATGTTGGTTAATTATTTTTGGTTGCTTGCAGGAGATGCAGACGTTGGGGATTAGGTGTTTGGTGAGTATGTATTGTGTATGTTATTATGTAAATGTTTTGATTTTCTTTTTACAACACAGGCGTTGGATGATTAGACTATGCTCCCATCATCAGCTCACGCTGTCACTGTTAATATGTGACAAAACACCTAGCCGGATGGAAGTAGTAGTCCCATCAAATGATGCCTTGGTTCACACACAGACACCCGCAGGCAGACGCGCACACAGACACCCGCAGACAGACGCACACACAGACGAGCACATATTCTCCGCTCACACATATTCTCTGCTCTCACACATTCTCCGCCCACACACTCCTTCTCCTTCTGACATTTTCTTTCTGCAGAGTTTGAGGCAGCAAATCTGCAGCAAATCCGCAAACTTTTTTACACCTGTGTTTTTGCTGCGAATTTGACAGACTCGGTGGAAGTCAATGGGTACAGAAATGCTGCAGATCCGCAAAAAGAATTGACATGCTGCGGAAAATAAAATGCTGTGAATCAGGATGGAATTTTCTGCAGCATGTGCACACCAATTCTGGATTCCCATTGATTAACCTTGCTTGAGCAATCCTTTGTGGATTTGGTTCAATTTCACGCTGAAAAAAAACGCTGCGGACTTGCAAGAAATACTCTACATGTGCACATAGCCTTACTTAATAGTCCCTTTAGGGGACTTGAGGCTGCGATCGTTTGATAGCTGAAGCACTGCTATGAATAGAGTAAATCACGATCTCCTATGAACACCAGCTACATGCTTACTTTTACAGGAGTATCATAATCACAGGAACAGGGGTCATCAGCAAGTGCACCATTGGGAGCGTGGAACGACGTGACCCCCTGCTGGTGCGTGTTAAATGCCACTGTCAGAGTCTGGCCATGCCTCTTTATAGCCAGGAGACAGCAGGAAGATTGAGCAGTGCTGGGACTGCTGCAAAAGGCAACTCAGCAAGATGACCTGACACATGGAGGAGCCGAGTGGCAAATTCAGTGCAAATCATGGGCATGACACTTACAG
This sequence comes from Ranitomeya imitator, assembly GCF_032444005.1. Classification (NCBI taxonomy): domain Eukaryota; kingdom Metazoa; phylum Chordata; class Amphibia; order Anura; family Dendrobatidae; genus Ranitomeya; species Ranitomeya imitator. The sequence goes on along the minus strand of NC_091285.1, from coordinate 342,971,951 downwards.
TTAGGTCCATATATATTTGGACAGAGACAACATTTTTCTAATTTTTGTTATAGATATTACCACAATGAATTTTAAACAAAACAATTCAGATGCAGTTGAAGTTCAGACTTTCATCTTTCATTTGAGGGTATCCACATAAAAATTGGATGAAGGGTTTAGGAGTTTCAGCTCAATAACATGTGCCACCCTGTTTTTAAAGGGACCAAAAGTAATTGGACAATTGACTCCAAGGCTATTTCATGGACAGATGTGGGCAATCCCTTCGTTATGTCATTCTCAATTAAGCAAATAAAAGGCCTGGAGTTGATCTGAGGTGTGGTGCTTGCATTTGGAAGGTTTTGCTGTGAAGTAAACATGCAGTCATAGGAGCTCTCCATGCAGGTGAAACAAGCCATCCTTAAGCTGCGAAAACAGAAAAAACCCATCCGAGAAATTGCTACAATATTAGGAGTGGCAAAATCTACAGTTTGGCACATTCTGAGAAAGAAAGAAAGCACTGGTGAACTCATCAATGCAAAAAGACCTGGGCACCCACAGAAGACAACAGTGGTAGATGATCGCAGAATAATCCCCATGGTGAAGAGAAACCCCTTCACAACAGCCAACCAAGTGAACAACACTCTCCAGGAGGTCGGCGTATCAATATCCAAATCTACCATAAAGAGAAGACTGCATGAAAGTAAATACTAAGGGTTCACTGCATGGTGCAAGCCACTCATAAGCATCAAGAATAAAAAGGCTAGACTGGACTTTGCTAAAAATATCTAAAAAAGCCAGCACAGTTCTGGAAGAACATTCTTTGGACAGAAGAAACCAAGAACAACCTCTACCAGAATGATGGAAAGAGAAAAGTATGGTGAAGGCGTGGTACAGCTCATGATCCAAAGCATACCACCATCTGTAAAACACAGCGGAGGCAGTGTGATAGCTTGGGCATGCATGGCTGCCAGTGGCACTGGGTCACTAGTGTTTATTGATGATGTGACTCAGGACAGAAGCAGCCGAATTAATTCTGAGGTATTCAGAGACATACTGTGTGCTCAGATCCAGCCAAATGCAGCCAAGCGGATTGGTCGTCGTTTCATACTACAGATGGACAATGACCCAAAACATAAAGCCAATGCAACCCAGGAGTTTATTAAAGCAAAAAAGTGGAATATTCTTGAATGGCCAAGTCAGTCACCTGATCTCAACCCAATTGAGTATCCATTTCTCTTGATAAATACTAAACTTCAGACAGAAAGGCCCACAAACAAACAGTAACTGAAAACCACCACAGTGAAGGCCTGGCAGAGCATCAAAAAGGAGGAAACACAGCGTCTGGTTATGTCCATGAGTTCAAGACTTCAGGAAGTCATTGCCAACAAAGAGTTTTCAACCAAGTACTAAAAATGAACATTTTATTTAAAATTATTTAATCTGTCCAATTACTTTTGGTCCCTTTAAAAACAGGGTGGCACGTGTTAAGGAGCTGAAACTCCTAAACCCTTCATCCAATTTTTATGTGGATACCCTCAAATGAAAGCTGAAAGTCTGAACTTTAACTGCATCTGAATTGTTTTGTTTAAAATTCATTGTGGTAATGTCTATAACCAAAATTAGAAAAATGTTGTCCCTGTCCAAATATATATGGACCTAACTGTATAATCAGAGGCAGGTTTACAATGACTGATAGTAACTCTATACACAACTCATAACAAAGGATCCAACAATCACAATAGGCTATGTCACAGCTGACACTACTCAATCTCCTTTCACAATGACCCTTGCATAAGCTCATTATGTACCTCAATATAAACAATAGGGTCTGACAATTGTGAGTATGTATTTATGTTGTTTCCTGAAACAACAGGACAACAGGAAGTTAGTCTAAAAATGCCCCAGTGGCCAGTGTGAAAATTACAAGATTTCATTTTTTTATTTTTCATACATGATGTGATATGTAAGAAAAAGAAAAGCGCCCCCTGCCCAAAAGAAAAATCTAATACAAATGCATGATTTAAACAATAGTTCATTTTCTGATAATAGCTTTACTCTAATTTCATTTATGTGCTAATATTTGGCTGAACGCATGTGATTTTAAGCAGTAAGCAAAAAGTATAATTTATGCCTTGCATCACATTTTCACTAACTGATAAATTCAACATTGAGAAGTGTGTGTATTGTCATATTAAAATAAATAGCTTTCTTTCAGCTGTCGTGCACCGCATATTTGCTCTGACAGCTCTAAATGCCGCTAACAACTTAGAAAGTGATGTCACACAACAAGACACACAGGAAAGGCATATAATCAACCGTCTATGTTTCCTGCCTAATTTGCCAACAGACCTTTATTATCCCAGAAACTTCTCTGGAGCGGGGCTCTTGTTACTGGTTAACTATTTTTTTTTATCTTGGGGTGGGAGGGGAGATTATTATTATTATTATCATTATTATTATTATGCAAACTACCCTGACTGTACTTACAAATTCCCTAAAAGAAAATTAGTACTACCTTAGTTGTAAATCAAAAGTATAATGCCAGCCCCACTAAGACCAACTGAACTCCACAGACTATTGGGAGCCGAATACAATCAGCTGTAATGACTGTGGAAACTGCACTGTAAGTCCCAATTCTCACAGTGTTGTGGTTACATGGAAACTATTTCATTGCAATGTACCCATTATATTATTGGGCATCCATGAATTTATAGACAAGTCTGCTGTCCTCCAGAACTGAGAGCCATACAGTATTTGGGTCATGTCTCTAGTTAATAGAAGGGGAGGGACCCCCATGGACCATCATGGAAAGCCTCATGTATTAGCCCAGCATGCCATAGTAATGTGAACATCACATTTAACAGCAGTAAAATGAAATAAGTGACACAGTATAGATCAGTGTTCCTCAACTCTGGTCCTCAAGAGCCACCATGATGTTTTCAGGATTTCCTTAGTATTGCACAGGTGATGGAATTATTCCTTGTGCAGGTGATGCGATTATCACCTTTGCAATACTAAGGAAATCCTGAAAACATGACCTGTTGGTGGCTCTTGAGGACTGGAGTTGGGGAACACTGGTATAGAGTCTTTCAAGCAATTTATTTTCTCTGTCAGCCATAGCAGCACCAATGGAAGAGAGGGGATCTGCCCTTCTAGGACAGAAAACCTTCGAGATAAAAAGGCGTCACCTCTCTTCACATCAGTGCTTTCCTTTTTTCGATGGGGGAGCCTTCTTGACGGCAATAGGATGAAAGAAGAATGGATGTATTCCCAGACCTGGTTCGTCCAGTGTTCTAGCGGGACACAGTCTCTGCTGTAGCGGCACTGTGAGCCTGGAAGTGCCACGCGGGGCCCAATGAGGTCTCATCCATCAGACGGAGCATGGGCTGGGGCTCCATCACAGGATGGGGCCCGGCAGCCACATATCCAGGATGGGCAGTTACGGAGGTGGAAGTCGTGCCCCGATGACGCACGCCAGAATCTTTCACCTGGAACTAAGCTTCCAGTGGGCGGTACCAGAACCTGCAGGAGTGAGTTGGCCGGCAGATCATTGGTCACGATGTACCTAAGGAGGATCGCTGGTCTGGCAGGGGTGCTTGTGTCTACAACAGAGCCACAACAGCCCCTTTTACAGCAGCAGCATACCTTACAGCAGCAGCATGTGGAGGAGTCACAGTGTCACCCATCTTGGGAGAAGCATCTCGCAGGTAGTAAGCTACCACGAAGATGTGGCCTCTCCAATGGAGTACGCAGGACCACGGATTCCAGGTCTAGTCAGCAAAGCTCCTGCAGGATTGAAGAGTCTGCTGTCTCCATAGAAGAGATTTCAGATGACATTCTGTCTCCAGTTCCTGTACCCCCCTTTGAAAACCTCCAAATGGTGTGATCTATGAGAAAGTTCAGCCTGTTAATAGGTGTTCTTTCTCTCTCTTTATTTTTTCTCCATGTCTGAAGGATGTCCCTAGAAAGTGCACCACAAAGTCTATTTTTTGCAAAGTCAAATAGGAGCTGTCCTCTGTGGTCAGGGTTTAGCTAAAGCATAGCCAAAAAAGTTATGTCAGGCCTGTATTGAGTAAACAGTTTTGGAGGAGTCTCCTAACCTTTCGGCTAGCCTAAAGTCCCTCATTAACCTCTCGGACAAAATAGTATTTCCGAGGGCAGAACCCCCGCTTTTATGTGGGCTCCAGCGGTGATCCCACATCAAAGCTGGGACATATCAGCTGTTTTGAACAGCTGACATGTGCCCGCAATAGGCGCAGGTGGAATCTGTTGTGAATTCTGTTGTCAAGCTCCCTCCTGTGGTCATGAATGGTACTTCGGCTGGTTCTGTCCATGGGCTTCCTCTGGTGGTTGTGAGTGGGGCTGCGGCTTCTGAGTTTCCTACCACAGGTGACAAGGTTAATTCGTTAGCTGGCTGCTCTATTTAACTCCACTTAGATCATTGCTCCATGCCACCTGTCAATGTTCCAGCATTGGTCTGTTCGCTCCTGGATCGTTCCTGTGACCTGTCTTCTCCAGCAGAAGCTAAGTTCCTGCTTGTGTTTCTCTTGTTTGCTATTTTTCTGTCCAGCTTGCTATTTTGATTTTTGTCTTGCTTGCTGGAAGCTCTGGGACGCAGAGGGGCGCCTCCGCACCGTGAGTCGGTGCGGAGGGTCTTTTTGCGCCCTCTGCGTGTTTTTTTTTGTAGTTTTTGTGCTGACCGCAAAGTCACCTTTCCTATCCTCTGTCTGTTCAGTAAGTCGGGCCTCTCTTTGCTATATCTATTTCATCTCTGTGTTTGTGATTTTCATCTTAACTCACAGTCATTATATGTGGGGGGCTGCCTTTTCCTTTGGGGAATTTCTCTGAGGCAAGGTAGGCTTTATTTTTCTATCTTTAGGGCTAGCTAGTTCCTTAGGCTGTGACGAGTTGCATAGGGAGCGTTAGGAGCAATCCACGGCTATTTCTAGTGTGTGTGATAGGATTAGGGATTGCGGTCAGCAGAGTTTCCACGTCCCAGAGCTGGTCCTGTATTATTGTAACTATCAGGTCTTTCCGTGTGCTCTTAACCACCAGGTCCATTATTGTCCTAACCACCAGGTCATAACAGGAATCGTCATCCACCCACACCTATTAACTAGTTAAGTGCCGCTGTCAAACTGACCAGCATTTAACAAGCGCTTCTAGCCATCCGGCCGGAAATGCGCACACCGGTGACCCCGTCAGATGATCGGGGGTCATCGGCGCGTCAGCATAACAACCACTGGTCTCCTTGAGACATTTATGGTTGATGACGAATTGCTATGAGCGCCACCCTGTGGTCGGCGCTCACAGCAATGCAATAATTCTGCTACATAGGGGCGATCTGAGCATCGCTTTTATGTAGCAGAGCCGATGAAGTTCTGGCAGCTTGTAGCCTCCCATGGAGGCTATTGAAGCCTACCAAAATTTAAAAAAAAATGTTTTTAAAAAAATATAAAGGTTTAAATCACCCCACTGTCGCCCCATTTAAATTAAAACAATAAAAAAATCAAACCTACAAGTTTGCTATCGCCGCGTTCTGAATCGCCTGATCTATCAATAAAAAAGGATTAACCTAATCGCTAAACAGCGTAGTGATAAAAAAAATTTTGAAACGCCAGATTGCTTTTTTTGGTCGCCGGGACATTGCATTAAATTCAATAACGGACGATCAAAACAAGGTATCAGCACCAAAATGATTTCATTAAAAACGTCTGCTCGTCATGCAAAAAATAAGCCCTCACCCAACCCCAGATGACAAAAAATGAGAATATACGGGTATCGGAAAATTGCGTTTTTGGTTTGTTTTTTAGCAAAGTTTGGAATTATTTTCACCACCACGTGTCTATGAACCCGTAATGACCTGGAGAATCATAATGGTAGGTTAGGTTTAGCATTTGGTGAACCTAGCACAAAAGCCAAACAAGTGGAGGATTGCACTTTTTTGCAATTTCACCGCACTTGGAATTTTTTTCCCGTTTTCTAGTACACGACATGGTAAAACCAATGGTGTCGTTCAACAGTACAACTTGTCCGGAAAAAAATAAGCCCTCACATGGCCATATTGATGAAAAAGTCATCAAGTTATGGCTCTGGGAAGGAGTGGAGCTTAAAACGAAAATACCCTGGGTCATTAAGGGGTTAAAACGGAGGCGCAGAACTCCCTGAAAGCCCTATCCCACTCAGGAGAGATGTCCCAAAGCCATATGAAATCTCGTGTATTGTCTTCACACGCAGACAAGGGAGTTTTATAGAACTCTGCTTCAGATTCCTCCTCATCAGAGAGTGACTCACGGACGGGCCTTTTCTTTCCACTGGAGGAGGTAGATAACCTGGAAAAAGCAGTAAAAGCCACAATGGGGTTAGTCGATCAGAAGGCTAAAAAATCTGTCCAAGACATAATGTTCGGGACTCTGGATCAAAAGTCGCTCAAAACCTTTCCCATTAATGAGAGGATACAGAATCTCATCAGTAAGGAGTGGGAAAAGCTGGAGAAGAAAAGTCCTCTTCCATCTGTCTTTAAGAGAAAATACCGCTTTGATGAGAAGGCAACAACATCTTGGAACAAGGCCCCCAAGCTAGATGTGATGGTTTCCGAGTCCTCAAGGAAGTCCTCTCTGCCCCTTGAGGATACAGGGTTATTGAAAGATCCTTTGGATAGGAAGATTGATAACTTATTGAAAGATACATGGGAGTCATCTGCAGGGGCATCAAGACCAGCCATAGTGACTTCAACTGCCAGATCTATGATGGTCTGGTTGTGCAAGTTAGGGGACCAGCTGAAAAGTTGCACTTCTCGAGACTTCTTCTTAGCTGCACTTCCAGTGATGAAAGGAGCATCATCCTTCCTGTCAGATGCCTCAGACTACTCTGCCATATTTGGAGCCAGAGCTGCAGCCTTATATAACTAGGGTCACAGAGCCATCAGGTTGAAATGTTGGCCAGGCAACATACAGGTGAAAGGAAAGTTGTGCTCTCTGCCATGTGAAGGGGGATTTCTATTTGGCACAGCCCTGGATGATATCCTAGAAAAAGCGAGTGATAAGAAGGGGTTTCCAGAATCCCCCTTTTCTTCCTTTCGGCAGCCCTTTCAAAGGAAGAAAATTTTCTGAAGGTGAGCATTCAGAGAGCAGGGGAGATGGGAGGACAGATCCAAAATATCTAAAGGATTCCTGTCCAGTGGTCCCTCCTGGGAGAGCAGAAGACCACCAAGTGACTCTCTTTCCCAGGTAGGGGAGGCTGTCTCCCTTCCTTCTGGCCTGGGAAAGAATTTCCTTCAGCTCCTGGGTCATCTTGAAACCAGACCCAGCCTTCTTACCTAAGGTTGTGTCAAAGTTTCATAGGTCACAAGTAGTAACATTACCATACTTCTGTCAGGTTCCAAAAAATCCTACCCCTCCTGGGCATTAAAGGGAAGGTACCGCGTTTGTAGGTCATTAATAAATCACTGAAATGTAGCATAACATGCTGCTATAAGCAAGTTTGAAATGCATGTGAAACAGATTTCATGTGTTATATGAGTTTAAAGAATGCACTGGGGGCTGACATCTTGGTTTTGCAGCAGTAGCAGGGCACTATCAGTGTCAGATTACGGCACCCCATGGACATAGGAGATAATAGACCAGCACAGACCCTATCTGTAACATTGCAGCAGCATTAGCAGTGAGCTGGGCACGCCTCTGTGGGCTGCACAACTCACTGCTGTAGGTGTGACTAGCTGCCATTTTATTATAGCCCTGTGCTCTCTATCACAGGACAGAAGAAGCCCTCACTGCTCCTCTGTACTCCAAGCAGGCACATCCTCTGCTCCTCACATGCTGCCCTGTGTGCTTCTCCTGCTGTCTCCCCCTCCCCCTCACACACAGTCCCTGTGATCTCTGGTAAGCTGCACTCACAGCCTGCAGAGAGGAAGGTGACACCTGGAGAGAGAGAGCAGGGCAGCTGACAGGACAGGGATTAAGGTGGGGGAAGGAGGATGGCAAGAATGTTATTCACAATAAATGCTCCTGAGCCACTGTGTTCTGCTACTCTGTAAACAAGCTGTGCCTCTGATGCAGTAACTGCTGGTGATAGCAGGTCACAGGCCAGTCACACACAAAATGGTGCTGCCCTGTGATGCTGCTCTTCATTCTTACTGTTAGAAGCAAAATTGGGGCAGTAACTGCTGACATCACCATTTCCCTCCCCTTTTGGGTGGTCTAATATCCCTGGGGCAGAGCTGCTAAATCTTACTATAGCTGCTTGAGGTCTAAAACGGAAAATGCTCCCCCTAGTGGTAAATATGTATATTTGTACAAAATTATATAATATTTCTCATATAGAAATGCTTGCAAACAGTGCAAACATTGCATTAATACATTTTAATTACTATTTTAAGCTTAATTTCACAAAAAAACAAAATGCAAGAAAACTGGTGGCACCTTCCCTTAAGATCTGACGTGTGCATTGAGCAGACTTGTCAGGCTGCATCTTGGTTTTCTCCTCCTACCTTTTAAAGGCACTATAGATTGGAATTGTCTGCCTCCTCTGACCTCACGTTTGGGAGAAGGGTTCTTCAGGCTTTGGTCCTTCCCTAGATTGCACTGGTTCTCTGAATCTCTCATTGGTGCTGTCATGGGTGACAGAAAAACATGTATATTACTTAACGGTAATGTGTTTTTTCAGAACCCATGACAACACACTTACCGTATATACTCGAGTATAAGCCGAGATTTTCAGCCCAAATTTTTGGGCTGAAAGTGCCCCTCTCGGCTTATACTCGAGTCAATGTGGGTGGCAGGGTCGGCGGGTGAGGGGGTGAGGGCGCTGAGGTATACTTACCTAGTCCCAGCGATCCTCGCGCTGTCCCTGCCGTCCCACGGGCTTCTGTGCTGCAGCTTCTTCCCCTCTTCAGCGGTCACGTGGGACCGCTCATTAGAGATATGAATAAGCGGCTCCACCTCCCATAGGGGCGGAGCCGCCTATTCATTCCTCTAATCAGCGGTGCCGGTGACCGCTGACAGGAAGAGCTGCGGCACCGAAGACCAGGCAGAGGGACAGCGCGAGGATCGCCAGGACTAGGTAAGTATAGCATATTCACCTGTCCTCGTTCCAGCCGCCGGGCGCCGCTCCATCTTCCCGGCCGGCGCCTCCATCTTCCCGGCATCTGCGCTCTGACTGTTCAGGCAGAGGGCGCGATGACGCATACAGTGTGCGCAGCGCCCTCTGCCTGATCAGTCAGAGCAGAGACGCCGGGAAGATGGAGGCGCCGGAACGAGACGCCGGGAGCTGCAATCAAGGGAGGTGAGTATGTGTTTTTTTTTTTTATTGCAGCAGCGGCGGCAGAGATTTCTATGGGGCACAATGAATGGTGCAGAGCACCGTATATGGCACAGCAATGGGGCACAATGAACGGTGCAGAGCACCGTATATGGCACAGCAATGGGGCACAATGAACGGTGCAGAGCACCGTATATGGGCACAGATATGGGGCACAATGAACGGTGCAGAGCACCGTATATGGCACAGCAATGGGGCACAATGAACGGTGCAGAGCACCGTATATGGCACAGCAATGGGGCACAATGAACGGTGCAGAGCACCGTATATGGCACAGCAATGGGGCACAATGAACGGTGCAGAGCACCGTATATGGCACAGCAATGGGGCACAATGAACGGTGCAGAGCACTGTATATGGCACAGCAATGGGGCACAATGAACGGTGCAGAGCACCGTATATGGCACAGCAATGGGGCACAATGAACGGTGCAGAGCACCGTATATGGCACAGCAATGGGGCACAATGAACGGTGCAGAGCACTGTATATGGCACAGCAATGGGGCACAATGAACGGTGCAGAGCACTATATGGGGCACAGCTATGGGGAAATAATGAACGGTGCAGAGCACTATATGGGGCACAGCTATGGGGAAATAATGAACGGTGTAGAGCACTATATGGCACAGCTATGGGGAAATAATGATCTATTTTTATTTTTGAAATTCACCGGTAAATGCTGCATTTCCACCCTAGGCTTATACTCGAGTCAATAAGTTTTCCCAGTTTTTTGTGGCAAAATTAGGGGGGTCGGCTTATACTCGGGTCGGCTTATACTCGAGTATATGCGGTATATTCCCTGCCCTTCGATCTCTCAACTAAGTTATCACCTTGGGTGCGGTTTAATTTATTCACATGTGGAGAGAGTGAATATAGTATTAAAGTTGGCCTTTTATGTTGTGTACACTAATCTTGGAGGTCTTCTCGTGCTCTGTAATCCACTGATGTGGAGAGAGGGGCCGTTCTTTTTATCTTGAAGGTTTCCTTGTCTTCTAAGGACGGATCCCCTCCCGTTGGTGCTGTCATGGGTTCCAAAAAAAAAAACACGTTACCGGTAAGCAATATATGTGTTTCTAAGTAGGAGAATTGCAACGAAATAGTCTGCCAAGATGTTTTTCCCAGTAGTGAATGTTTTGGCACTGCTGTCATGTAAACTTCATGCAGTCACAAAATACCTTAAGTGAAAGAAGCTGAATTCAAGCCATTTTCCTGTGGTCATATCTTAGCATTTATCCCTAGTTCAGGACCAGAATCTGATCATTATTTTGATAATATTTTGAATCTGTCCGTTTTTCACAAAGCCTTAAGTACCATCCAATTTTTTTTTTTATTATTTCCTCTTATTCAGCTGTCAGAGCTGATCAACTGTAATTTAAATTGTCTTTGCATATCTAATGTCAGATGGACTGCATATTCCGGAAGACACTCCACGGGAATAGAAATTCCAGCATGAGCTATTGCTGAAGCGTAAAATACAGGGATCATTCGAGGAATAATTCTTTTATGCTTTTTGACACAAAAAGGTTTGCATAGATTTTTCTAGGTAACCATTCTCCACAATATATTTTTTTCCTTTACATAGCTTAAAACTTGTGATCTAAGACTGTAAAGGAAGCAAGTTAATTTTATTACAAGCAACTAGAATATTGTATATAATATATTATGTTGGATCATAAATGAATAAGGCCAAGCAGAAACATTGTCATGTTTAAAGAGATTATGCATATTCAGAAAACCCACTCCAAGGCACAGCTTGTTTGGAAAAAAAAAAACAAAAAAAACAGACTATCTTTACTCACCCTTCCTGGATCCAACATTGAGCTTCCGTTGTTGCTCCTGGTGTCTGTTATTGCCTGCAGCATTGATGTTGCATTGAGAGCACTGCTGCCAATCAGGAAGCTCAGTGGTTCTGCTTGAGTAGACAGCAGGAGCTCAGTGATTGGCTGCAACGCTGTTTAAGTGACATCAGCACTGAAAATATTAACAAACATCGGAAGTAGTGATGGAGACTCAACACTAGAACTGGGGAAGGTTAGTAAACCTCATTTTAAATTTGTAAGAAAATTGTGCCTAGGGACACAGGTTTTCTGAAAATAGAAAGCCCCTTTAATTTACAGTACCTTGAGTAATGTTCTGCAGTGAGTTTCTTCTCGACTGCTATTCATGACAGAGTATATGATCTGTGACTACTGTGTAGCTACAGCATGTTCAGGGTGTCTGACACCTCCTACCTCATTATTGGTTAAGACTGATGCTCGCCCCTTCATCCATGTCTCCTCATATTGGCTGATGGCCACTTTTGACCTGGTAACAGGTATTCAATAAATTGTACATTAAGCTCTGATAAAAAAAAAAAATTGGAATAGTGTTTTTCGGTTTCCACACTACAAGTGTGTATCCTAAAATGGTATCTATGAAAACGTCAGCTCTACACAGAAGAAAAAAACAAATCAACACAGAAATAATTTTATGGCAAATTATGGGTCTCAAAAAATAGCAACCAGGCTTTTTTTTATTTTTGCAAAGTTCAGATTTTTTTCATCATTAAAATTAAAAAAAAAAAAAAGAGTAAGAATTTTGTACCACCGTGATCATACTAATGTGGTGAATCATATTGCCATGTCATTAAACACTGTAAAGATACAATGCAAAAACAGTAGTGTGTATGTTGCTTTTTTCCATTTCAATACCCTTGATACTTTATTTTCCCATTTTTCCATACATTATATGGTAAAATGAGTGGTTTCTTTTAAAACTACACCTCGTCCTGCAATAAACAAGCCCCATATGGCTATATCGGCAAAAAAATTGAAAAGTGATGGCTCTTGGAAGAGCAGAGGGAACATTTAACCCCTTTCTGATGTTGGGCGTAATAATATACCCACGTCGGACTCCCTCCCTTTGTTGTGAGCATCGGCGCTGAGCCCACATCTTAACCGGCACATGTCAGCTGTCTTGAACAGCTGACATGCCTCTAAAGCTGTGGGTAGAATCATAATCCACCCTAGGCTGTTAACCCATTAAATGTCACTATCAATCTCTGACAGCAGCATTTAACTAGTGCTTCCAGCAAGCGTGCTGGAAATCCTGCCCATCGGTAACCCCATCACGTGATCACGGATCACCAATGGGTTGGCATGACAACCAGAGGTCTCCAGCAGACCTCTATGGTAGTCATAACCACATTGCTATGAGCGCCGCCCGTTGGTCAGCGCTCATAGCAAGTGAGCATTTCTGCTACATACAGGCAATCTGATCATTTCCTGTATGTAGCAGAGCCAATTGGACAAGTGCAGCTTCTAGTCTCCCATGGAGACTGTAGCATTCAAAAAGTTAAAAAAAAAAAAAATTAAGAATATTAAAAAAATATAAAAGATAAAATCACCCCCTTTCGCCCCATTCAAAATAAAACAATAAAAGAAAAATCAAACATTCACATATTTGGTATCGCCGCATTCAGAATTGCCTGCTCTATCAATATAAAAAAGTAACCTGATTGCTAAATGGCTTAACAAGAAAAAGAGTCAAAACGCCAGAGTTTTTTTGGGTTGCTGCTACATTGCAATAAAATGCAATAATGGGTGATCAAAAGATTGTATCTACACCAAAATTGTATCAATAAAAGTCACTTTAGCACGCAAAAGTCCTCACCCAGATCCAAATCACGAAAAATTGAGGTGCTACAGGTCTCGGAAAATGGCGCCTTTTTTTTTTTTTTACGAAAGTTTGGATTTTTTTTCAGCACTTAAATTTAAAAAAAACCTAGACATGTTTGGTGTCTATAAACTCGTAATGACCTGGAGAATCATAATGCCAGGTCATTTTTAGCATGTAGTGAACATTGTACAAAAAATCAACTGTGGAATTGCACAACTTGTCCCGCAAAAAACAAGCCCTCACATGACCATTTTGACAGAAAAAAGTGTTATGGCTCTGGGAAGAAAGGGAGCCAAAATTGAAAATGGAAAAGGGGTTAATGCACATAAATATTGTCCCTTATAAAGGGTTAGAGAAGATCGGTGTAATAGGAGAAATGTTTTGCATTTGTCTTGCATTATATTCAAGTTGAATTTGCAGGATCGGTTTGCCATAATCACAGGTTTTACTACTGTGTCCAAGAGGATCTCTTATCATGATCAAGAAGAGCAACTCTAGTGAACATTGTTAGAGGGGATAAGAAAAAGAAAAAATGTTTATATTCTGCCTATAAATATTTTTGATTATTGAGCTGTAAAAACTTAATTAAATCTGCTATAATTTATGGTTGTTACACAAGCCCAAAAGGATCATGTTTAAAGGCCATGTTAGTTGTTGGAAGTTTGTTTTTTTTTATTGTAAAACTGATTTTTTTTATCTGAAAATTTTACATTTCCAAATTTTTCTTTGGTAATCTTTACATATACGTTTTTCACTAAATCTAAGGGATGTTCCATATAATACGATTAACCCTTGGCATAATATTGATAAAATGCAATGAGTGAAACTACTTGATTTAGTTCTAAAGATGCATAGAAAAAACTGACAGATTATTCCTATAGATTATTATCCAATCACAAGGTTATACAGTTGTGCTCAAAAGTTTACATACCCCAGCAGAATTTTTCCTTTCTTGGCCTTTTTTCAGAGAATATGAATAACACCAAAACTTTTTCTCCATTTGTGTTAGTGGTTGGGTGAAGCCATTTATTGTCAAACTACTACAAATGACCCTTATTAACCCCTTTACTCTCATGGGTGGTTTGCACGCTAATGACGCGGGCCAATTTTTACATTTCTGACCACTGTCCCTTTATGAGGTTATACAGTGCCTACAAGTAGTATTCAACCCCCTGCAGATTTAGCAGGTTTAATAAGATGCAAATAAGTTAGAGACTTCAAACAAGAGTAGGATTTATTAACAGATGCATAAATCTTACAAACCAAAAAGTTTTGTTTTTTTCAGTTAAATTTTTATAAATTTTAAACATAAAAGTGTGGGTCAATTATTATTCAACCCCTAGGTTTAATATTTTGTGGAATAACCTTTGTTTGCAATTACAGCTAATAATCGTCTTTTATAAGACCTGATCAGGCCGGCACAGGTTTCTGGAGTTATCTTGGCCCACTCCTCCATGCAGATCTTCTCCAAGTTATCTAGGTTCTTTGGGTGTCTCATGTGGACTTTAATCTTGAGCTCCTTCCACAAGTTTTCAGTTGGGTTAAGGTCAGGAGACTGACTAGGCCACTGCAACACCTTGATTTTTTGCCTCTTGAACCAGGCCTTGGTTTTCTTGGCTGTGTGCTTTGGGTCGTTGTCTTGTTGGAAGATGAAATGACGACCCATCTTAAGATCCTTGATGGAGGAGCGGAGGTTCTTGGCCAAAATCTCCAGGTAGGCCGTGCTATCCATCTTCCCATGGATGCGGACCAGATGGCCAGGCCCCTTGGCTGAGAAACAGCCCCACAGCATGATGCTGCCACCACCATGCTTGACTGTAGGGATGGTATTCTTGGGGTAGTATGCAGTGCCATCTAGTCTCCAAATGTCACATGTGTGGTTGGCACCAAAGATCTCGATCTTGGTCTCATCAGACCAGAGAACCTTGAACCAGTCAGTCTCAGAGTCCTCCAAGTGATCATGAGCAAACTGTAGACGAGCCTTGACATGACGCTTTGAAAGTAAAGGTACCTTACGGGCTCGTCTGGAACGGAGACCATTGCGGTGGAGTACGTTACTTATGGTATTGACTGAAACCAATGTCCCCACTGCCCTGAGATCTTCCCGGAGCTCCTTCCTTGTTGTCCTTCGGTTAGCCTTGACTCTTCGGACAAGCCTGGCCTTGGCACGGGAGGAAACTTTCAAAGGCTGTCCAGGCTGTGGAAGGCTAACAGTGGTTCCATAAGCCTTCCACTTCCGGATGATGCTCCCAACAGTGGAGACAGGTAGGCCCAACTCCTTGGAAAGGGTTTTGTACCCCTTGCCAGCCTTGTGACCCTCCACGATCTTGTCTCTGATGGCCTTGTAATGCTCCTTTGTCTTTCCCATGTTGACCATGTATGAGTGCTGTTCACAAGTTTGGGGAGGGTCTTAAATAGTCAGAAAAGGCTGGAAAAAGAGATAATTAATCCAAACATGTGAAGCTCATTGTTCTTTGTGCCTGAACTACTTCTTAATACTTTAGGGGAACCAAACAGAATTCTGGTGGGTTGAGGGGTTGAATAATAAATGATCCTCTGAAAAGACTTTTCACAATTTAAAAAAAAAAATAAACAAAGAAATAACATTCTTTTTTGCTGCAGTGCATTTCACACTTCCAGGCTGATCTACAGTCCAAATGTCACAATGCCAAGTTAATTCCAAATGTGTAAACCTGCTAAATCTGCAGGGGGTTGAATACTACATGTAGGCACTGTAACTCTGGAACATTTTAACGGATCCCTGTGATTCTGACAATGTTTTCTCGTGACATATTGTACGCCATGTTGTGTTTGGAGAGCCACTAATGTGCCTAAACATTGAAACCCCCCACAAGTTACACAATTTTGGAAAGTAGACCCCTTAACGAACTTATCTAGATGTGTGGCGAGCACTTTGACCCACCAAGTGCTTCACAGAAGTTTATAATGTAGAGCCGTAAAAATAAAAAATATATTTTCACAAATTAACTTTTCGCAACTAATTTTTTATTTTTCCAAGGTTACCAGAATAAATTGTACCCCAAACGTTGTTGTGCAATTTGTCCTGAGTACGGTGATACCCCATATGTGGGGGTAAACCACTGTTTGAGTGCATGGCAGAGCTCGAAAGGGAAGGAGCGCCGTTTGACTTTTCAATGCAAAATTGGCTGGAATTGAGATGGGACGCAATGTTGCGTTTGGAGAGCCCCTGATGTGCCTAAACATTGAAATCCCCTACAAGTGACACCATTTTGGAAAGTAGACCCCCTAAGGATCTTATCTATATGTGTTATGAGAGCTTTGAACCCTCAAGTGTTTCACTACAGTTAATAACGCAGACCCGTGAAAATAAAGTTAATTTTTGTGGAAAAAAAAAGATTTTTTAACACCCAGTTTTGTATTTTCCCAAGGGTAACAGGAGAAATTGGTCCCCAAAAGTTGTTGTGCAATTTGTCCTGAGTACACTGATACCCCATGTGTGGGGGGAACCACCATTTGGGCGCATGGCAGAGCTCGGAAGGGAAGGAGCGCCATTTGGAATGCAGACTTAGATTGGTCTGCAGGCGTCACGTTGCATTTGCAGAGCCCCTGATGTACCTAAACAGTAGAAACCCCCAAGTGGCCCCATATTGGAAACTAGACCCCCAAGGAACTTATCTAGATGTGTTGTGAGAACTTTGAACCCCCAAGTGTTTCACTACAGTTAATAAAGCAGAGCCGTGAAAATAAAAAATCATTTTTGTCCCACAAAAATGTTTTTTTAGCCACCCAAATTTTTATTTTCCCAAGGGTAACAAGAGAAATTGGACCACAGAAGCTGTTGTCCAATTTGTCCTGAGTATGCTGATACCCCATATGTTGGGGTAAACCCCTGTTTGGGTGCACGGGAGAGCTCGGAAGGGAAGGAGCACTGTTTCACTTTTTCAACGCAGAATTGGCTGGAATTGAGATCTGACACCATGTCACGTTTGGAGAGCCCTGATGTGCCTAAACAGTGGAAAACCCCAATTCTAACTGAAACACTAACCCAAACACACCCCTAATCCCAATCACACCCCTAACCACACCCCTAACTCCAACACACCCCTAACCCTAATCCCAACCATAACCCTAGCCACACCCCTAACCCTGACACACCCCTAATCCCAACCGTAAATGTAATCCAAACCCTAGCCCCAACCCTAGCCCTAACCCTAATGGAATAATGGAAATACATTTTTTTATTTTTTTTATTTTTCCCTAACTAAGGGGGTGATGAAGGGGGGTTTGATTTACTTTTATAGCGGCTTTTTTAGCGGATTTTTATGACTGGCAGCCGTCACACACTAACAGACGCTTTTTATTGCAAAAAATATTTTTTGGTTTTACCACATTTTGAGAGCTATAATTTTTCCATATTTTGGTCCACAGAGTCATTTGATGTCTTGTTTTTTGCGGGACGAGTTGACGTTTTTATTGGTAACATTTTCAAGCATGTGACCTTTTTTGATCGCTTTTTATTCTGAATTTTGTGAGGCAGTATGACCAAAAACCAGCTATTCATGAATTTCTTTTGGGGGGCGTTTATACTGTTCTGCGTTTGGTAAAATGGATAAAGCAGTTTTATTCTTTGGGTCAGTATGATTACAGCAATACCTCATTTAGATTTTATTTATGTTTTGGCACTTTTTATACGATAAAAACTATTTTATAGAAAAAATAATTTTTGCATTGCTTTATTCTGATGACTCTAACTTTTTTATTTTTTCACTGATGATGCCATATGGCAGCTCATTTTTTGTGGGACAAGATGACGTTTTCAGTGGTACCATAGTTATTTATATCTGTCTTTTTGATCGCGTGCTATTCCACTTTTTGTTCGGCGGTATGATAATAAAGCGTTGTTTTTTGCTTCTTTTTTTTTTTGACGGTGTTCACTGAAGGCGTTACCTAGTGAGACAGTTTTATAGGTCGGGTCGTTACGGACGCAGCGATACTAATTGTTTGATACTATTTGTTTTTTTATTTAGATAAAGGAATGTATTTATTGGAACAATATATTTATTTATTATTATTTATTTAGGATCTTTTTTTTTTTACACATGTAAATATTTTTTTTTTTACTTTGCCACTGGGGGGACATCACAGTAAAGTGACAGATCGCTGATCTGACACTTTGCTGTGCACTGTGTCAGATCAGCAATCACACAGGCACAGCAGGGAGCCTTCCCGGCACCTGCTCTGAGCAGGCGCTTGTAAGCCACCTCCCTGCAGGACCTGGATGCAGCCCCGCGGCGATTTTGGATCTGGGGCCTGCAGGGAGGAGACGCTCGTTACAAGGTGAGCACATTGCCTTGTACCAAGGGTCTTAAGGAAGCCCCCTTCCTGCGCGATGCTTCCCTATGCCCCCGGAATGCTGCGATCATGTTTGATCGCAGTGTGCTGGGGGTTAATGTGCCGGCGGTTAATGTGTTATAGCGTATATGTGATAGCTTGCGGAAAGCAAAAGAATTGTCAATGGATCTACAGGAAAAGGTAGTTGAACTGTATAAAATAGGAAAGGGATACATAAACATATTCAAGGAATTTATAATGCTAGTCAGCAGTGTTCAAACAGTGATTAACAAATGGAAAATCAGGGGCTTTGTAAAAGCAAAGCCATGGTCAGGTAGACCAACAAAAATGTCATCCACATCTGCCAGGAAAATTGTTCGGGATGCAAAGAAAAACCCACAAATAGCAGCTGAAATACAAGACTCTCTGAAAACTAGCGGTGTGGCTGTTTCAAGATACACTATAAGTAGACACTTGAAGAAAAATGGGCTGCATGGTCGAGTCGCCAGAAAAAAGGCAATGCACAAAACAGCACAAGCAGAGGCAAGCCTCAAATCTTCTGGAACAAGGTAATTTGGAGTGATGAGACCAATATTGAACTTTTTGGCCACAATCATAAACAATACATTTGGAGAGTGATAACAAGGCCTATGATGAAAGGAACACCATTCCTACTGTAAGGCACGGAGGTGGATCGCTGATGTTTTGGTGATGTGTGAGTGACAAAGGCACAGGAAACTTGGTCAAATTTAAAGGAAAGATGAATGCAGCATTTTATCAGGAAATACTGGAGGCAAATTTGCACTCATCAGGCGAGAAGCTGAACGAACTTGGACGTTCCAACATGACTGATCCAAAACACAGGGCCAAGTCAACCTGTCATTGGCTACAGCAGAACAAAGTGAAGTTTCTGGAGTGGCCATTTGAGTCTCCTGACCTGAATATCATTGAGCCACTCTGGGGAGATCTCAAGTATTCAGTTCATGCTAGACAGCCCAGGAATTTACAGGAACTGGAGGCTTTTTGCCAAGAAGAATGGGCAGTTTTACCATCTGAGAAAATAAAGAACCTCATCCACAACTTACCACAAAATACTTCAAGCTGTCATTGATGTTAGAGGATGTAATACACGGTATTAAGAAATGGAGTATGTGAACTTTTGATCAGGGTCATTTGGATGTTTTGGGTTGTCATGATTTAAATAGAGAAAATACAGTAGTTTGACAATAAGTGGCTTCACCCAAGCATTATCCATGAGTGGAGAAAGTTTTGGTGTTATCATTCATATTCTCTGGAAAAAGAGGCCAAGAAAGCAAAAATTCTGTCGTTGTGTGTAAATATTTGAACACAACTGTACACAATTCCAGTCTGAGGCCAATAGAACTAGATTGCTTGCACATTAACTTGAATTCTGTTAATTCATGGGAAAGGATATGTTGCCTCTTCAATTTTAATATGGATACAAGAATTTACAGTTTAATGTATGTTTTCTGCAAAAGAAGGGACAGATCTTTAATGTGTTGGATTTTGTTTTGCTGCTAAACGTATATAAAAATGTATACAATTGTTGTTTTATACACTGTAATTACATGGTTAGTAAGACTGAAAACATGTACAGCTAATGTGCTTGTCTTGTAAAGTAATATTTAAAGATGCCACTTATTATATATAGCCATCCTTTTTGATATTCACTTATTGTATTTGCTGTAACTGTGTTTTTACTGTAAGCAATCCTATACCGTAGCTTAATTGCCATTACACTAAGCACCCCTCCTTGGGCTACTTGATGATGTCTGCAGTTTTCTGAACACATGAGCTTTGTCTTAACATTGAACATAAAGCATTGTTATGTACCAGTAAGGTCACCTCTAAAACAATGTTCCAAAGTAAACAAGCCTATTTTCTCGCCTTGGCCTTAGTAAAACGCTTTTGTTCCTGTAATTTTTTTTTTTTATTAAACGCTCTTAAGCTTAAGGGCTAAAGCTGAATTCACATGTCCTTGTTTCAAGGTCCATGTACAGACTGCAATGCCTGGACCCGCTGCTGGTGTCCTGACCCGAACTAACAGCATACTTGTGGCTGTTTGTTTGGATCATGAGACTTGTGGTGCATACACGGACTGTATTAGGCCAAAGTATGATTTCATCCTCATAGAAAGGTATACAATAATGTCCACCAGTGGTAATAATTTGTATATGGATCAGCAATAGGTAAGTGAATGCCCTGTGCACTGAATATGCATACTATGGAGAGTGGTGGGCAATGGAAGCAGCCTAATCGGGTATTTTACATTTCTGTCCTGTAGAACTCTGGCTGCAAGCTGCTAAGGCAACTCATCAGTACCACGAGACTCAATATTGACCTTGGCTCATGAGGGATTGAACAGTTGGGATTGGTATGAATTTTGATGATGTAGGTCACAGCTGATATGTGCTGTGAATGATGAGGGCATAACACCTGAGCCAGTGTTATCAGCAAGCTGTTCAGCCAACAAGCACTTTGATTATACAGTGTGGTGTAGGAATGGGTTTATACTAAGAGTTGACATAAATCTCCGAAATATAACAAACTTGACCGTGATAACCAAATGCCATCTATTGCTGTATCGAAACCCCCAAGAATCAGGATATTTTTGTTTCTAGATGTTATTATTTCTTGGAACCACTAGTTCAACCTTGCTCATTAAAACTGAATCTACATATCCATGTTTTGAAAGGGCCACTCATAGATGTAAAATAGAAGGCATCTGTGTGCTGTTTATTTGAAAACCACACCCTATAAGAAATGGAGAATTTGGTCTTCAAAAGGATCAAACTCGATCATCTTTTTTTTTTTCTGTAATGTATTTGTAAGCTATCCGTTAAAAATATACATACTTATTCAGATGTGTGAATGAGCCATAATTTATAAGCACCTAATGCTCATCGACATGTAGACGTCTAAATAGTCTGATTACCAAATACACGTGTGAACAATCCTTGGATGACTTGCAGGGTCAATAGCAGGAAAAGTAAGTTGTTTTAACTGTGCAAAATGAACTAAGAAAAAAGGGAAGTAATACAGCTTTCCACATTCTGACTGTATAGGCATTGGTAGACAACAGTGGAGCTTGGCTATAATTAATGCCATTGCTCCGTAGAGTTTGATGCAAATGAATGCGAATACACGTGGAGCCTAAAAACTTAGAGCGCTGATTGCAAATGTTTAAATCGGAACACATATAAACAATAAAAGTTGGGGCAAAATGAAAAGTCTAAATTTAATGTAATTTGTCGACATGAAATCCTGTTTTGCAAATCTAAACTGTAAATAAGGAATAAAGTATTTGTTATTTTGGTCATCAAGCTGTTCTCTAAGTCCTCAAAGTGTACACAATTTAATTTGATATTGCTTTTCTACCTGCTGAGTGAATAAAATGCAGTTCTTGTGAATAAACTGATTTTCCCAATTATATATGTGCATAAACAATAAGCTCTGAAGGGGATTCCATCTGTATGCTTCAGCTTCATTTATACAGAATATCACCGTTCTGACAGGAAGAACATCTAAGATTTAGAGAACAAACTTTAACCCCTTAGTGACAGAGCCAATTTGGTACTTAATGACCAGGCCAATTTTTGCAATTCTGACCACTGTCACTTTATGAGGTTATAACTCTGGAACGCTTCAACGGATCCCGCTGATTCTGAGATTGTTTTTTCGTGACATATTGTACTTCATGTTAGTGGTAACATTTCTTCGATATTACTTGCGATTATTTATGAAAAAAACGGAAATATGGCGAAAATTTATAAAATTTTGCAATTTTCAAACTTTGTATTTTTATGCCCTTAAATCAGAGAGATATGTCACGAAAAATAGTTAATAAATAACATTTCCCACATGTCTACTTTACATCAGCACAATTTTGGAAACAAAATTTTTTTTTGTTAGGGAGTTATAAGGGTTAAAAGTTGACCAGCAATTTCTCATTTTTACAACACCATTTTTTTTAGGGACCACATCACATTTGAAGTCATTTTGAGGGGTCTATATGATAGAAAATAATGAAGTGTGACACCATTCTAAAAACTACACCCCTCAAGGTTCTCAAAACCACATTCAAGAAGTTTATTAACCCTTCACGTGCTTCACAGGAACTGAAACAATGTGGAAGGAAAAAATGAACATTTAACTTTTTTTTGCAAACATCTTAATTCAGAACCATTTTTTTTATTTTCACAAGTGTAAAAACAGAAATGTAACCATAAATTTTGTTATGCAATTTCTCCTGAATACGCCAATACCCCATATGTGGGGGTAAACCACTGTTAGGGCGCACCGCAGAACTTAGAAGTGAAGGAGCGCCGTTTGACTTTTTCAATGCAGAATTGGCTGGAATTGAGATCGGACGCCATGTCACGTTTAGAGAGCCCCTGATGTGCCTAAACAGTGGAAACTCCCCACAAGTGACACCATTTTGGAAACTAGACCCCTTAAGGAACTTATCTAGATGTGTGGTGAGCACTTTGAACCCCCAAGTGCTTCACAGAAGTTTATAACGTAGAGCCGTGAAAATAAAAAATCGCTTTTGTTTACACAAAAATGATCTTTTCGCCCACAAATTCTTATTTTCACAAGGGTAACAGGAGAAATTAGACCACTAAAGTTGTTGTGCAATTTCTCCTGAGTACGTCGATACCCAATATGTGGGGGTAAACCACTGTTTGGGCGCACCGCAGAGCTTGGAAGAGAAAGAGTGCCGTTTTACTTTTTCAATGTAGAATTGGCTGGAATTGAGATCGGACGCCATGTCGCGTTTGGAGAGCCCCTGATGTGCCTAAACAGTAGAAATCCCCCACAAGTGACCCCATTTTGGAAACTAGACCCCCCATGGAACTTATCTAGATGTGTGGTGAGAACCTTGAATGCCCAAGTGCTTCACAGAAGTTTATAATGCAGAGCCGTGAAAATAAAAAATATTTTTTTTCCACAAAAAAGATTTTTTAGCCCCCAAGTTTTTATTTTCACAAGGGTAACAAGAGAAATTGGACCCCAAAAGTTGTTGTCCAATTTGTCCTGAGTATGCTGGTACCCCATATGTGGGGGTAAAC
Organism: Ranitomeya imitator; assembly: GCF_032444005.1. Classification (NCBI taxonomy): domain Eukaryota; kingdom Metazoa; phylum Chordata; class Amphibia; order Anura; family Dendrobatidae; genus Ranitomeya; species Ranitomeya imitator. Next base: position 342,948,591 of record NC_091285.1, on the reverse strand, counting down.
CACTGTTTGGGCGCACGGCAGAGCTCGGAAGGAAGGAGCGCCGTTTTGGAATGCAGACTTTGATAGAATGGTCTGTGGGCATTATGTTGCGATTGCAGAGCCCCTGATGTACCTAAACTGTAGTAACCCCCCACAAGTGACCCCATTTTGGAAACTAGACCCCCTAAGGAACTTATCTAGATGTGTGGTGAGAACTTTGAATGCCCAAGTGCTTCACAGAAGTTTAGAATGCAGCGTCGTGAAAATAAAAAATATTTTTTTTTCACAAAAAAGATTTTGTAGCCCCCAAGTTTTTATTTTCACAAGGGTAACAAGAGAAATTGGACCCCAGAAGTTGTTGCCCAATTTATCCCGAGTACGCTGATGCCCCATATGTGGGGGTAACCCACTGTTTGGGCGCACGGCAGAGCTCAGAAGGGAGGGAGCACCATTTGACTTTTTGAGCGCAAAATTGGCTGTCGTGTTTGGAGACCCCCTGATGTACCTAAACAGTGGAAACCCCCCAATTCTAGCTCCAACCCTAACCCCAACACACCCCTAACCCTAATCCCAACCTGATCCATAATCCTAATCACTAACCCTAACCATAATCACAACCCTTACCCCAAAACAACCCTAATGTCAACCCTAACCATAACCCTAATCAAAACCCTAAATCCAACACACCCCTAATCCTAATCTCAACCCTAACCTCAAACCTAACCCTAATCCCAATACACCCCTAATCACAACCCTAACCTTAACCCTAATCCCAAACCTAACCCTAATCCCAAGCGTAACCCTAATCCAAACCCTAACCCTAATCCCAGCTCTAACCCTAACTTTAGCCCCAACCCTAACCCTAGCCCTAAGGCTACTTTCACACTTGCGTCGTTTGGCATTCCGTCGCAATCCGTCGTTTTGGACAAGAAACGGATCCTGCAAATGTGCCCGCAGGATGCGTTTTTTGCCCATAGACTTGTATTGCCGACGGATCGTGACGGATGGCCACACGTCGCGTCCATCGTGCACTGGATCAGTTGTGTTTTGGCGGAGCGTCGGCACAAAAAAACGTTCAATGAAACTTTTTTTGTACGTCGCATCCGCCATTTCTGACCGCGCATGCGTGGCCGTAACTCCGCCCCCTCCTCCCCAGGACATAGATTGGGCAGCGGATGCGTTGAAAAACTACAGCTGCTGTCCACGTTGTGCACAATTTTCACAACGTGCGTCGGTATGTCGGGCCGACGCATTGCGACGGCCCCGTACCGACGTAAGTGTGAAAGAAGCCTAACCCTAAGTTTAGCCCCAACCCTAACCCTAAATTTAGCCCCAACCCTAACCCTAAATTTAGCCCCAACCCTAGCCCTAACCCTACCCCTAACCCTACCCCTAACCTAACCCTACCCCTAACCCTAATTTTAGCCCCAACTGCTGTTCTCCTGCCGGCCGGCAGATGGAGACAGATGGCGGGCGCACTGGGCATGCGTCTGCCATGTTCTTCTGCCGGCAGCCAGGTGGAGCAGCAAGAGGATCCAGGGACCTAGGTGAGTATGCTAGGGTCCCCGAATCCCCCTATTTCTCTGTCCTCTGATGTGCGATCACATCAGAGGACAGAGAATTACACTTTACTTTTTTTTTTTTTTTTGCGGTCGCCGGTAAACAGTTAATTACCGGCGATCGCAAAACAGGGGTCGGTAATACCGACCCTGATCATGCTCTTTGGGGTCTCGGCTACCCCCGGCAGCCGAGACCCCAAAGATTCTCCCGGTGCCGGCCGGCGGGTGCACTGCGCATGCGCCCGCCATTTTAAAGATGGCGGCGCCCACCGGGAGACACGAGGAGCATCGGGGGAGCTAGGTGAGTATTGGGGGGCCACCTGGGATCCCTTTTCTCTGTCCTCCGATGTGCGATCACATCGGAGGACAGAGAAATTAAAAAGAGATCGCTTTTTTTTTTTTTGCGATCACCGGTAAACGGTCAATTACCGGCGATCGCAAATGTGGGGTGGGTTAAAAACCCCCCGAATCATGTTCTCTGGGGTCTCGGCTACCCTCGGCAGCCGAGACCCCGGAGAAAATCGGCCTCTGGGGGGCGCTTGTTATGTTTGCTAATGACAGGTGTTATGAAGGCAATCCAGAAACACAGTGTGCTTAGCGATCAGAGCGCACACAGTGATCTGACAAATACCCAAAAATACAAGAACGAGCTCTGAGACGTGGAAACTCTGTAGACTGCACACCTGATCCTATCCTAAACACAACTAAAAGCGGCTGTGGATTGCGCCTAACAACTACCTAGGCAACTCGGCACAGCCTAAGAAACTAGCTAGCCTGAAGATAGAAAAATAGGCCTGACTTGCCCCAGAGAAATTCCCCAAAGGAAAAGGCAGCCCCCCACATATAATGACTGTGAGTAAGATGAAAAGACAAAACGTAGGGATGAAATAGATTCAGCAAAGTGGGGCCCGATATTCTAGGACAGAGCGAGGACAGTAAAGCGAACCTTGCAGTCTACAAAAAACCCTAAAGCAAAACCACGCAAAGGGGGCAAAAAAAACCCCACCGTGCCGAACTAACGGCACGGCGGTACACCCTTTGCGTCTCAGAGCTTCCAGCAAAACAAAAGACAAGCTGGACAGAAAAAAAGCAACAAAAAAGCAAAAAGCACTTAGCTATACAGAGCAGCAGGTCACAGGAACAATCAGGAGAAGCTCAGATCCAACACTGAAACATTGACAAGGAGCAAGGATAGCAGCATCAGGCGGAGTTAAGTAATGAAGCAGTTAACGAGCTCACCAGAACACCTGAGGGAGGAAGCTCAGAAGCTGCAGTACCACTTGTGACCACAGGAGTGAATTCAGCCACAGAATTCACAACAGTACCCCCCCCTTGAGGAGGGGTCACCGAACCCTCACCAGAGCCCCCAGGCCGACCAGGATGAGCCGCATGAAAGGCATGAACAAGATCGGAAGCATGAACATCAGAGGCAAAAACCCAGGAATTATCTTCCTGAGCATAACCCTTCCATTTAACCAGATACTGGAGTTTCCGTCTAGAAACACGAGAATCCAAAATCTTCTCCACAATATACTCCAATTCCCCCTCCACCAAAACCGGGGCAGGAGGCTCAACAGATGGAACCATAGGTGCCACGTATCTCCGCAACAACGACCTATGGAATACATTATGTATGGAAAAGGAGTCTGGGAGGGTCAAACGAAAAGACACAGGATTGAGAACCTCAGAAATCCTATACGGACCAATAAAACGAGGTTTAAATTTAGGAGAGGAAACCTTCATAGGAATATGACGAGAAGATAACCAAACCAGATCCCCAACACGAAGTCGGGGACCCACACGGCGTCTGCGATTAGCGAAAAGTTGAGCTTTCTCCTGGGACAAGATCAAATTGTCCACTACCTGAGTCCAGATCTGCTGCAACCTATCCACCACAGAATCCACACGAGGACAGTCCGAAGACTCAACCTGTCCTGAAGAGAAACGAGGATGGAACCCAGAATTGCAAAAAAATGGAGAAACCAAGGTAGCCGAGCTGGCCCGATTATTAAGGGCGAACTCAGCCAACGGCAAAAAGGACACCCAATCATCCTGGTCTGCAGAAACAAAACATCTCAGATATGTTTCCAAGGTCTGATTGGTTCGTTCGGTCTGGCCATTAGTCTGAGGATGGAAAGCCGAGGAAAAGGATAGGTCAATGCCCATCCTACCACAAAAGGCTCGCCAAAACCTTGAAACAAACTGGGAACCTCTGTCAGAAACAATATTCTCAGGAATGCCATGCAACCGAACCACATGCTGAAAGAACAAAGGTACCAAATCAGAGGAGGAAGGCAATTTAGCCAAGGGCACCAGATGGACCATTTTAGAAAAGCGATCACAGACCACCCAAATGACTGACATCTTTTGAGAAACGGAAAGGTCAGAAATGAAATCCATCGAAATATGTGTCCAAGGCCTCTTTGGGACCGGCAAGGGCAAAAGCAACCCACTGGCACGAGAACAGCAGGGCTTAGCCCTAGCACAAATCCCACAGGACTGCACAAAAGTACGTACATCCCGTGACAGAGATGGCCACCAGAAGGATCTAGCCACTAACTCTCTGGTACCAAAGATTCCAGGATGACCAGCCAACACCGAACAATGAAGTTCAGAGATAAGTTTATTAGTCCACCTATCAGGGACGAACAGTTTCTCTGCTGGACAACGATCAGGTTTATTCGCCTGAAATTTTTGCAGCACCCGCCGCAAATCAGGGGAGATGGCAGACACAATGACTCCTTCCTTGAGGATACCCGCTGGCTCAGATAAACCCGGAGAGTCGGGCACAAAACTCCTAGACAGAGCATCCGCCTTCACATTTTTAGAGCCCGGAAGGTACGAAATCACAAAGTCGAAGCGGGCAAAAAATAACGACCAACGGGCCTGTCTAGGATTCAAGCGCTTGGCAGACTCGAGATAAGTCAAGTTCTTATGATCAGTCAATACCACCACGCGATGCTTAGCTCCTTCAAGCCAATGACGCCACTCCTCGAATGCCCACTTCATGGCCAGCAACTCTCGATTGCCCACATCATAATTACGCTCAGCGGGCGAAAACTTCCTGGAAAAGAAAGCACATGGTTTCATCACTGAGCAATCAGAACCTCTCTGTGACAAAACCGCCCCTGCTCCAATCTCAGAAGCATCAACCTCGACCTGGAACGGAAGAGAAACATCTGGCTGACACAACACAGGGGCAGAACAAAAACGACGCTTCAACTCCTGAAAAGCTTCCACAGCAGCAGAAGACCAATTAACCAAATCAGCACCCTTCTTGGTCAAATCGGTCAATGGTTTGGCAATGCTAGAAAAATTACAGATGAAGCGACGATAAAAATTAGCAAAGCCCAGGAACTTTTGCAGACTTTTCAGAGATGTCGGCTGAATCCAATCCTGGATGGCTTGGACCTTAACTGGATCCATCTCGATAGTAGAAGGGGTAAAGATGAACCCCAAAAATGAAACTTTCTGCACACAGAAGAGACACTTTGATCCCTTCACAAACAAAGAGTTAGCACGCAGGACCTGAAAAACCATTCTGACCTGCTTCACATGAGACTCCCAATCATCTGAGAAGATCAAAATGTCAACCAAGTAAACAATCAGGAATTTATCCAGATACTCACGGAAGATGTCATGCATAAAAGACTGAAACACAAATGGAGCATTGGCAAGTCCGAACGGCATCACTAGATACTCAAAATGACCCTCGGGCATATTGAATGCAGTTTTCCATTTATCTCCTTGCCTGATTCTCACCAGATTATACGCACCACGAAGATCTATCTTAGTGAACCAACTATCCCCCTTAATCCGAGCAAACAAGTCAGATAACAATGGCAAGGGATACTGAAATTTAACTGTGATCTTATTAAGAAGGCGGTAATCAATACACGGTCTCAGCGAACCATCCTTCTTGGCTACAAAGAAGAACCCTGCTCCCAGTGGTGATGACGATGGGCGAATATGTCCCTTCTCCAGGGATTCCTTCACATAACTGCGCATAGCGGCGTGTTCGGGCACGGATAAATTAAATAATCGACCTTTAGGGAATTTACTACCAGGAATCAAATTGATAGCACAATCACAATCCCTATGCGGAGGTAGAGCATCGGACTTGGGCTCTTCAAATACATCCTGATAATCAGACAAGAACTCTGGGACCTCAGAAGGGGTGGATGACTAAATCGACAAAAATGGAACATCACCATGTACCCCCTGACAACCCCAGCTGGATACCGACATGGAATTCCAATCCAATACTGGATTATGGGTTTGTAGCCATGGCAACCCCAACACGACCACATCATGCAGATTATGCAACACCAGAAAGCGAATAACTTCCTGATGTGCAGGAGCCATGCACATGGTCAGCTGGGCCCAGTATTGAGGTTTATTCTTGGCCAAAGGTGTAGCATCAATTCCTCTCAATGGAATAGGACACCGCAAAGGCTCCAAGAAAAACCCACAACGTTTAGCATAATCCAAATCCATCAGATTCAGGGCAGCGCCCGAATTCACAAACGCCATGACAGAAAACGACGACAAAGAGCATATCAAGGTAATGGACAGAAGGAATTTGGACTGTACAGTACCAATGACGGCAGACCTAGCGGACCGCTTAGTGCGCTTAGGACAATCAGAAATAGCATGAGTGGAATCACCACAGTAGAAACACAGACCATTCAGACGTCTGTATTCCTGCCGTTCAACTCTAGTCATAGTCCTATCGCACTGCATAGGCTCAGGTTTAACCTCAGGCAGTACCGCCAAATGGTGCACAGATTTACGCTCGCGCAAGCGTCGACCGATCTGAATGGCCAAAGACAAAGACTCATTCAAACCAGCAGGCATAGGAAATCCCACCATGACATCCTTAAGAGCCTCAGAGAGACCCTTTCTGAACAAAGCTGCCAGCGCAGATTCATTCCACTGAGTGAGTACTGACCATTTCCTAAATTTCTGACAATATACTTCTATATCATCCTGACCCTGGCACAAAGCCAGCAAATTTTTCTCAGCCTGATCCACTGAATTAGGCTCATCGTACAGCAATCCGAGCGCCAGGAAAAACGCATCGACACTACTCAATGCAGGGTCTCCTGGCGCAAGAGAAAATGCCCAGTCTTGAGGGTCGCCGCGCAAAAAAGAAATAATAATCAAAACCTGTTGAATAGGATTACCAGAAGAATGAGGTTTCAAGGCCAGAAATAGCTTACAATTATTTTTGAAACTTAGAAACTTAGTTCTATCTCCAAAAAACAAATCAGGAATAGGAATTCTTGGTTCTAACATAGATTTCTGATCAATAGTATCTTGAATTTTTTGTACATTTATAACGAGATTATCCATTGAAGAGCACAGACCCTGAATATCCATGTCCACACCTGTGTCCAGAATCACCCAAATGTCTAGGGGAAAAAAAAAAGTGAACACAGAGCAGAAAAAAAAAAAAAAAATGATGTCAGAACTTTTTCTTTCCCTCTATTGAGAATCATTAGTTAGGCTCCTTGTACTGTTATGTTTGCTAATGACAGGTGTTATGAAGGCAATCCAGAAACACAGTGTGCTTAGCGATCAGAGCGCACACAGTGATCTGACAAATACCCAAAAATACAAGAACGAGCTCTGAGACGTGGAAACTCTGTAGACTGCACACCTGATCCTATCCTAAACACAACTAAAAGCGGCTGTGGATTGCGCCTAACCACTACCTAGGCAACTCGGCACAGCCTAAGAAACTAGCTAGCCTGAAGATAGAAAAATAGGCCTGACTTGCCCCAGAGAAATTCCCCAAAGGAAAAGGCAGCCCCCCACATATAATGACTGTGAGTAAGATGAAAAGACAAAACGTAGGGATGAAATAGATTCAGCAAAGTGGGGCCCGATATTCTAGGACAGAGCGAGGACAGTAAAGCGAACCTTGCAGTCTACAAAAAACCCTAAAGCAAAACCACGCAAAGGGGGCAAAAAAAACCCCACCGTGCCGAACTAACGGCACGGCGGTACACCCTTTGCGTCTCAGAGCTTCCAGCAAAACAAAAGACAAGCTGGACAGAAAAAAAGCAACAAAAAAGCAAAAAGCACTTAGCTATACAGAGCAGCAGGTCACAGGAACAATCAGGAGAAGCTCAGATCCAACACTGAAACATTGACAAGGAGCAAGGATAGCAGCATCAGGCGGAGTTAAGTAATGAAGCAGTTAACGAGCTCACCAGAACACCTGAGGGAGGAAGCTCAGAAGCTGCAGTACCACTTGTGACCACAGGAGTGAATTCAGCCACAGAATTCACAACAGGCGCTATTGACTTTTTCCACAGCGCCGTTAATTAACGGCGCTGTGGTTTAAGTACCCTTAGCGGCCGCCATTAAAAGGCGTATCGGCGGTCGCTAAGGGGTTAAGGCTTATGTAAGACAAAAACTTCTTTAATTTACACAAATCAATTATAAACATGCACTATATCAGTGCAGCTACTAAAGTGAAACCCTTATACCATCTTAATTTATTGTGCAGGTAGTTTTGAAGAGCACACTACTCCTTTCAGGACAGTCCAGGATTTAGGTTGCTAAATATTATTAGTGCTACTTCTATCACTATTACTATGTACTATACTTGTAGATGAATACCTCAAATAGGTGTAGTTTCAAAAATTGATTCACTCCTCAGGGGTTCCCACTGATGAAGCTCTCTTCAGACTGTTAGACTGATGAATAAGCGCATCCGGCTTTACCCTGAAAGTGTAGACTACCTAACTTTCATCAAAATCAACAAGTCATGGATCTCCAATGACTTTTTACTCCTGACGCAGACTAGGCGATGATGTCATTTTTACTGTCATGCATTGATTTCTCGTTATTGCAGACTGCCGTCTTTGTGGTGTCTTTTGTGCCTAGTGTTGATACTGCTGCTGATGTTGCAAACAATTTTTTGAAATGTGACTCCAAGATGGTTCTCCATCTGGTGGGTTGCCTGTAGTAGAAGGTATGTCAGAGGCCTATTATAGTGTTTCTGCTCTGTGGAAATTGATGCCACTTTAGTGATGTGTGACTCAAAAGAGAAACCTCAACAGTACCTCTTGGTGTTGGCAAGTAGCTTGTGCCAGCATCTCGTGTGTAAATTATTTACCACGTTGCAGGCTGTTCTGTTGGAAAATAGGTTGGGAACATCCTGGCACACGTCCACTAGTAACTGCATTACTCTGTCAGTATATGAATTTGCATTATGTGCTCATAGGGGGGAAGGAAAATCAGCAAAATGAGCAAGGTTCAAACTGCCTTCCTTCCTCTCCTCATGATCGTCTTTCTTCTTACTAGTGTGTACCAGCAAGGAGTACCTTGTCATGCTCATCAGCTCTTCATCCTCACCTCCATTGCATCATCACTTCTCTTTTTATATATGCAAGAAAACATGGATTTAGTAATCCAATTATGTTCAGTTCTCCCGTATGTTCAAGATTACTGCAATGCTAGGTGACCTAGATTTTACTGCCTTTTGCATTTGCGTGTACTGAGGCTTAATGGAAGATAACTAGGCAGCCGCCATTATTTCATGTACTAAAAAGCCACGCCTGCCAGGTTGGGCACAAAACATTTGTTGAACAACAACATTTATTTTGGTACGTGTCTCAATTATTTTTTTTAATACAGCATACAACAAACTCATCTTCATTCTAATTTTAGGTGAAATTGTAAATGCAAATGGGGTGGGTTTCCATTTACACTTCCCTACTGTATCTATATATAATATATTATTTATTCCAAAGGTTGTGCAACCAAATATTAAGTTGTGGATGCCAACAATTTTGTTTGACCCATTTTTGGGGCTTTGTGTGAAATTAATTTGCCTTTTTTTTTCTCTTTTTTTTGTGTTGTTCCTGTGTTGCACACAAAGGAAATAAATGTGTATAACAAAACATGTGTAACTGTAATAATTTTCTGGGAGAAATACCTCATTTTCAGGAGCAATTTCATGGTTACCAATACTTTTGTGCATGACTGTCTACAGTGGGGAACATAAGTGTTTGATACACTGCCGATTTTGCAAGTTTACCCACCTACAAAGAATGAAGAGATCTGTAATTTTATCGTAGGTAGACTTCAACTGTGAGAGACAGAAAAAAACTGAAAATCACATTGTATGATTTTAAAATAGTTATATTGCATTTTATTGCATGAAATAAGTATTTGATCACCTACCAACCAGCAAGGAATCTGTCAGTCCTGTTGGTTATTTCTTTAAGAATCCCTCTTACTTTGCACTCATTAACTGTATTAATTGCACCTGTTTGAACTTGATACCTGTAAAAAAAGACAGCTGTTAACACACTCAATCAGTTACAGCAACCTCTCCACCATGGCCAAGACCAAAGATCTGTCTAAAGACATCAGGGACAAAATTGTAGACCTGCTCAAGGCTTGGATGGGCTACAAGACAATAGGCAAGAACTTTGGTGAGAAAGCAAAAACTGACACAATTATGAGAAAATGCAAGAAACAAAAGATGACTGACACTCTTCCTCGGTTTGGGGCTCCATGCCAGACCTCGCCTCATTGGCTAAGGAGGATTCTGAGAAAGATCAGGAAACAGCCCTGAACTACATGGGGGGACCTGATCAATGACCTGAAGAGCGCACGTACCAAAGTTTCAAACATTACCATTAGTAACACACTATGCCGTCATGGATTACAATACTGCAGGAAACACAAGGTCCCCCTGCTACCTTCAGCACATATCCAGGCCTGTTTGATGACCATCTGGATATTCAGGAGGATGCATGGGAGAAGGTCATGTGGTCAGATGAATCCAAACTAGACCCTTTTATGACTGCACGTACCAAAGTTTCAAACATTACCATTAGTAACACACTATGCCGTCATGGATTACAATACTGCAGGAAACACAAGGTCCCCCTGCTACCTTCAGCACATATCCAGGCCTGTTTGATGACCATCTGGATATTCAGGAGGAGGCATGGGAGAAGGTCATGTGGTCAGATGAATCCAAACTAGACCCTTTTATGACTGCACCGTATTGAAGGGAGGATGGATGGCACCATGTTTTCCGAGAATTTGGCCAAAAATCCCCTTACCTCAGTAAGAGCATTAAAGATGGGTCGTGGCTGAGTCCTCCAGCATGACAATGACCCAAAACACACAGCCAGGGCAGCTCAGAAGTGGCTCCATGACAAGCATTTCAAGGTCCTGGAGTGGCCTAGTCAGTCTCCAGACCTGAACCCAATAGAAAATCTTTGGAGGGAGCTGAAACTCAATGTTGCCCAGTGACAGCCCCGAAACCTGAAAGATCCGGAGAAGATCTGTATGTAGGAGTGGGCCAAAATTCCTGCTGCAGGCTGTGCAAACTTGGTTAAGAACTACAGGAAACATCTGACCTCAGTAATTGCCAACAAATATTTCTATACCAAATATTAAGCTCTGTTTTTCTATTGCATCAAATACTGATTTCATGCAATAAAATGCAAATTAATTATGTAAAAATCATGCAATGTGATTTTCTGGATTTTTTTAAAGATTATGTCTCACAGTTGAAGTGTACATACGATAAAAATTACAGACCTCTCCTTTGAAGGTGGGAAAACATGCAAAATCGTCAGTGTTTCAAACACTTTTTTTCCCCACTGTATTTAGCAAATGACTAGCCCATGAAGGTCCGGATTTGGAATCATATTCAAAGTCAAAGTTGATAATCAAATTACTGGCTGCATCAACTTCAATGGAAATGCCTCAAGACAAGTAAATGATGCTCAGTATTTTGTGTGGCATCCACATGCTTGTATGACCTCCCTACAATACCTGGGCATGCTTCTAATGGGGAGGCAGATGTTCTCCTGAGGGATTTCCTCCCAGACCTGGATTAAAGCATCAGTCAACTAGTGAAAATATGTGGTTCATTGTGACATTGGTGGATGCATTGAGACATGATATCTCAGATGTGCTCGATGGGATTGATGTCTGAGGAACAGGCAGGCAAATCCAGGGCCTCAATGCCTTCATCATGCAGGAACTGCTAACACACTTCAACCACATGGAAACCAGGACCCACTGCACCTGCATATGGTCTCACAATGGGTCTGAGGATCTCATCCCGATACCTAATGGCAGTCAGGGTACCCGTGGCTAACACATGGAGGGTGCAACCCTTCAAAGAAATGCCTCTCCCCACCATTACTGAACCACTGCTGAACTAGTCATGCTGGAGGATGTTGCAGGCAGCAGAACATTCTGCATGTCATCTCCAGACTCTCACGTGCTCAGTATGAACCTGCTATCATCTGTGGAACAGGGCGCCAATGTTGAAGCTGCCAATCTTGGTGTTCTATACAAATGCCAATTGCACTGCATGCTGTTGGGCTGTAAACACAACACCCACTTGTGGACGTCGGGCCCTCATACCGCCCTCATGAAGTTTGTTTCTGACAATTTTAGCGACAGGTGGATGTTAGAAGGATGCTGGATATGATTTTGCAGGGCTTTGGCACTACTCCTCCTGTTGCTTCTTGCAGGAAAAGGTAGTGGTCCTGCTGCTGGGTTATTGCCCTCCTAAGGCCCCCTCCACATCCCCTGATGTACTAGCCTGTCCCCTGGCATCTGCTCCATGCTCTGGACACTGATGACAAACACAGATACCCTTCTTGCCACGGGTCGCATTCAAGTGCCATCCTGGCTGAGCCGCACTACCTGAGCAACTTCTGTGTATGTATGTGTATATATATATATATATATATATATATATATATATATATATACATACAGTACAGACCAAATGTTTGGACACCTCATTTAAAGATTTTTCTGTATTTTCATGACTATGAAAATTGTAAATTCACACTGAAGGCATCAAAACTATGAATTGACACATGTGGAATTATATACTTAACAAAAAAAGTGTTAAACAACTGAAAATATGTCTTATATTCTAGGTTCTTCAAAGTAGCCTTTTGCTTTGATGACTTCTTTGCACACTCTTGGCATTCTCTTGATGAGCTTCAAGAGGTAGTCACCAGGAATGGTCTTCCAACAATCTTGAAGGAGTTCCCAGAGATGCTTAGCACTTGTTGGCCCTTTTGCCTTCACTCTGCGGTCCAGCTCACCCCAAACCATCTCGATTGGGTTCAGGTCTGGTAACTGTGGAGGCCAGGTCATCTGGCGTAGCACCCCATCACTCTCCCTTTTGGTCAAATAGCCCTTACACAGCCTGGAGGTGTGTTTGGGGTCATTGTCCTGTTGAAAAATAAATGATGGTCCAATTAAAGGCAAACAGGATGGAATGGCATGCCGCTGCAAGATGCTGTGGTAGCCATGCTGGTTCAGTATGCCTTCAATTTTGAATAAATCCCCAACAGTGTCACCAGCAAAGCACCATCACACCGTCTCCTCCATGCTTCGCGGTGGGAACCATGCATGTAGAGTCCATCCGTTTACTTTTTCTGCGTCACACGAATACACGGTGGTTGGAACCAAAGATCTCAAATTTGGACTCATCAGACCAAAGCAAAGATTTCCACTGGTCTAATGTCCATTCCTTGTGTTCTTTAGCCCAAACAAGTCTCTTCTGCTTGTTGCCTGTCCTTAGCAGTGGTTTCCTAGCAGCTATTTTACCATGAAGGCCTGCTGCACAAAATCTCCTCTTAACAGTTGTTGTAGAGATGTGTCTGCTGCTAGAACTCTGTGTGGCACTGACCTTGTCTCTAATCTGAGCTGCTTTAACCTGCGATTTCTGAGGCTGGTGACTCGGATGAACTTATCAGAAGCAGAGGTGACTCTTGGTCTTCCTTTCCTGGGGCAGTCCTCATGTGAGATAGTTGCTTTGTAGCGCTTGATGGTTTTTGCAACTGCACTTGGGGATACTTTCAAAGTTTTCCCAATTTTTCAGACTGACTGACCTTCATATCTTAAAGTAATGATGGCCACTCATTTTTCTTAGCTGCTTTTTTCTTGCAATAATACAAATTCTAACAGTCCATTCAGTAGGACTATCAGCTGTGTATCCACCAGACTTCTGCACAACACAACTGATGGTCCCAACCCCATTTATAAGGCAGGAAATCCCACTTATTAAACCTGACAGGGCACACCTGTAAAGTGAAAACCATTTCCGGTGACTACCTCTTGAAGCTCATCAAGAGAATGCCAAGAGTGTGCAAAGCAGTCATCAAAGCAAAAGGTGGCTACTTTGAAGAACCTAGAATATAAGACATAATTTCAGTTGTTTCACACTTTTTGTTAAGTATATAATTCCACATGTGTTAATTCATAGTTTTGATGCCTTCAGTGTGAATGTACAATTTTCATAGTCATGAAAATACAGAAAAATATTTAAATTAGAAGGTGTGTCCAAACTTTTGGTCTGTACTGTATATATAGAACACTGAAACAACACAATGCAACTCCAAGTTACTCACATTTCTCTGAAATCAACCTGTTCAGTTATGAAGCACCAATCGTGAATCAATTTCTCTTGCTGTAGTGCAAATATATGGAACACTGAGATGACGCAATGTAACTCTATATTATATATATATATATACACACACACACACACGCACACACTGCTCAAAAAAATAAAGGGATCACTAAAACAACAATATAACTCCGAGTAAATCAAACTTATGTGAAATCAAAATGTCCACTTGGGAAGCAACACTGACAATCAATTTCACATGCTGTTGTGCAAATGGAATAGACAACAGATGGAAATTATTGGCAATTATCAAGACACACTCAGTAAAGGAGTAGTTCTGCAGGTGGGGACCACAGACCACATCTCAGTACCAATGCTTTCTGGCTGATGTTTTGGCCACTTTTGAATGTTGGTTGTGCTTTCACACTCGTGATAGCATGAGACGGACTCTACAACTCACACAAGTGGCTCAGGTAGTGCAGCTCATCCAGGATGGCACATCAATGTGAACTGTGGCAAGAAGGTTTGCTGTGTCTGTCAGCATGGTGTCCAGGGGCTGGAGGCGCTACCAGGAGACAGGCCAGTACACCAGGAGATGTGGAGGGGGCCATAGGAGGGCAATAACTCAGCAGTAGGACTGCTACCTCACCTTTTGTGCAAGGAGAAACAGGAGGAGCTTTGCCAGAACCCTGCAAAATGACCTCCAGCAGGCCACAAATGTGCATGTGTCTGCACAAACAGTTAGGAACTGACTCCATGAGGATGGTCTGAGCTCAAAGCATCCAAAGATGGGGGTTGTGCTCACAGCCAAACTATGCAGGTTGCTTGGCATTTGCCACAGAACACCAGGATTGACAAATTCGCCACTGGCGCCCTGTGCTCTTCACAGGTGAAAGCAGGTTCACATTGAGCAGATGTGAGAGTCTGGAGACGCCCTGGAGATGAATCTGCCACCTGCAACATCCTTCAGCATGACTAGTTTGGTAGTGGGTCAGTAATTGTGTTTGGCGGCATTTCTTTGGAGGGCCACATAGCCCTCCATGTGCTTGCCTGAGGTAGCCAGATTGCCATTAGGTACCAAATGAGATCCTCAGGCCCCTTGTGAGACCATATACTGGTGCAGTTGGCCCTGGGTTACTCCTAATGTAGAACAATACCGGACCTCATGTGGCTGGAGTGTGTCAGCGGTTCCTGCAAGATGAAGGCATTGAAGCTATGGACTGGCCCACCCGTCCTCCAGACCTGAATCCGATTGAACACATCTGAGACATCATGTCTTGCACCATCCACCGTCACGTTGCACCAGACTGTCCAGGAGTTGGAGGATGCTTTAGTCCAGGTCTTTGAGGGGATCCCTCAGGAGACCATCTGCCGCCTCATCAGAAGAATGTGCAGGCTTTGTAGGGAGGTCATACAGGCACGTGGAGGCCACTCTATTGAGCATCATTTCCTTGTCTTGAGGCATTTCCACTGGATCAGCCTGTAACTGTAACTTCATTTTCCACTTTGATTTTGAGCAGCATTCCAACTCCAGACCTCCGTGGGATATTAGTTGTGATTTACGTTGATCATTTTTAGGTTTTATTCTCAACACATTTCACTATGTAATGAATAAAGATTTACAACTGGAATATTTCATTCAGTGATATCTAGGATGTCGTATTTTAGTGTTCCATTTATTTTTTGAGCAGTGTATATATACAGGGTGGGCCATTTATATGGATACACCTAAATAAAATGGGAATGGTTGGTGATATCAACTTCCTGTTTATGGCACATTAGTATATGGGAGGGGGGAAACTTTTTAAGATGGGTGGTGACCATGGCGGCCATTTTGAAGTTTGCCATTTTGGATCCAACTTTATTTTTTCCAATGGGAAGAGGGTAATGTGACACATCAAACTTATTGAGAATTTCTCAAGAAAAGCAATGATTTGCTTGTATTTAACGTAACTTCTTTCATGAGTTATTTACAAGTTTATGACCACTTATAAAATGTGTTCAAAGTGCTGCCCATTGTGTTGGATTGTCAATGCAACCCTCTTCTCCCACTCTTGATACACTGATAGCAACACTGCAGAAGAAATGCTTGTCTAAGAGGGTCAGATTCCTTGTAGGAATGCTCGGACATGACACTCATAATGTGGTGTGTTATGATCTGGTGGTTTAGGAACAACATGAGACAAGCTCTGAAGGAGGTGGTATCTGTACTGACCGCAAACCCTGAACCTAGCAGCGCAACTAAAAATAGCCGTGGGGGGTACCTGACGCTCCCTAGACCCCTCGGCACAGCCTAAGATCTAACTTCCCCTAAAGATGGAAACAGGAAACCTATCTTGCCTCAGAGAAAATCCCCAAAGGAAAGATAGTCCCCCACAAATATTGACGGTGAGAGGAGGGGAAAATGACATACGCAGAAATGAAATCAGATTTTAGCATAGGAGGCCAGTCTAGCTTGATAGATAGGAAAGGATACTGTGCGGTCAGTATAAAAACTACAAAACAATCCACACAGAGTTTACAATATCTCCACACCTGACTAAAGGTGTGGAGGGTAAATCTGCTTCCCAGAGCTTCCAGCTAACAGAAAAAATCCATACTGACAAGCTGGACAAATATAGAATGCACAGAACAATAAGTCCACAACATGTGGACTGAAATGAGCAAAGCCAGAACTTATCTTTGCAGAACTGGTCAGGAAACCAGGAGAATCCAAGCAGAGATGTGAATCCAGCCAGGAAACATTGACAAGTGGTACAGGCTGAAGAAAGAGCCAGACTTAAATAGCGGACGATAAGTGGAGGCAGCTGATGACAGCTAACTCCAAGGAGCAGCCATACCACTAGAAACCACAAGAGGGAGCCCAAGAGCAGAACTCACAAAAGTGCCACTTACAACCACCAGAGGGAGCCCAAGAGCGGAATTCACAACAGTGGTGGTGCACTATCTTGATGGAAAAACTCAGGAAACACACCCTCTTCAGTGCATAAAGAGGGCAACACATCATCATGTAGAAATTTCAGATATCCAGTGGCATTGAGGTTTCCATTGATGAAGTATGCACCACTATATTTGTACCCCATATACCACACCATACCATCAATTATGGATGTCAGATCCGAGCATTCCTACATGAACAGTTTCCTGGAAAGTGGATTGGTCATCGTTAGCCTGTTGAATGGCCACCAAGGTCTTGTGATCTGACCCCCTTAGATTTTGTCTTAGGGGGTCAGATCAGGAAACCTTGGTGGCCATTTAACTGGCCAATTATGACCAATCCTGTTTCCAGGAAACTTCATGTAGGAATTTTTATCTTTGGCATCATCTGAAGGCAATTGTCTATGCTGTGAAGATACGAGATGTGCAGCATCTGAAACAATGGATTCTGGAAGCCTGTGCTAGCATTTCTTCTGTGGTGTTGCTATCAATGTGTCAAGAGTGGGAGAAGAGGGTTGCATTGACAATCCAACACAATGGGCAGCACTTTGAACACATTTTATAAGTGGTCATAAAGTTGCAAATAACTCATGAAAGAACAAAGTTAAGTTAAGCACACAATTGTTTTGGATCCAAAATGGCCGCCATGGTCACCACCCACCTTAAAAAGTTTCCCTCCTCCCATACACTAATGTGCCACAAACAGGAAGTTGATATCACCAACCATTCCCATTCTGCACACCAGCAGAAAAAGGTTGTACTTTCTCAACAGTTAGTTTCTGTCTTATCTGCACTTTGTCCTTTCTCCAGCAGAAAACTTGAGCTACAATCCCATGGACTTCTGGATCAACATATTGGACAAGTAGCAAGAACTGGCAATGTTTTCTGTCGGCTTACTATCATATACAGCCTCCTATGCCATTGCACAGCTACAAGTAGCCTGGCTGATCGCTGTGTTTAATTGTGGCAGACTTTCCTGCTGCTGTCGATGCTGCCATTTCTGTCTGTATACTGCCTCACATTTCCTTGCCTTGCCCCCTCAACCATTCTGCTCTCTTCTCAGTCCTGCGAGCCACATATCTACTGGCTGCCCACTGTTTCATAGTGCTAGAATGTACCACTGATGCAGGGAAATGTACTGTTTTGAGGGTGCGCAAAAATTAAACGGCTTCCAAAATAGAGTGCATTTTTTTAAAGGTTTGGTGCAATAGGTCACAGCTTCTTCACTTTGAAAGGAGTATTGATATTTTGTCTCCCTACTAAGGGATAATTTTTGTATGGCTAAAGAAAAAGCCTTTGTTATTGCCTAATCATTTTTTAGTTAGCAATACAGTTGCAGACTCCAAACGAGGGATAATTTTTAACTCCCTAGTTGAGAAAAGATAAGTTTTTCCCATTTAAAACTGTACACTAGTGATGAGCGAATATCCTCATTACTCGAGATTTCCCGAGCAAGCTCGGGTGTCCTCCGAGTATTTTTTAGTGCTCGGAGATTGTTTTCCTTGCCGCAGCTGAATGATTTACATCTGTTAGCCAGCATAAGTACATGTGGAGGTTGCCTGGTTGCTAGGGAATCTCCACATGTAATTAAGCTGGCTAACATGTAAATCATTCAGCAACGGCGAAGAAAACTAAATCTCCGAGCACTAAAAAATATTTGGAGGACACCCGGGCGTGCTCGGGAAATCTCGAGTAACGAGTATATTTGCTCATCACTACTGTACACCTGTTTTGTTTTTAGAAAAAGCGAGAATTTCCTGACGTTTTAATAGATATTTTTGTAATTGCCTAATCATGATTAGCAAACCAGTTGTGGACCCCAAAAAAGGATAATTTTTCAATCCTACTTGAGAAACAATGACTTCCAGATACCGTAAGTTTCAAGCATAACATTATTATCTCACATTATGAACAGAGAATTTTTCGATATCTTGTGCCAAAAGCTATCTCCTGTTTGTTTAACAAATTGCCAAGCACTTCATATTCCCAAAACAGATAATTTTGGTCTCCAATTGAGTGAAAATGCCTCAACTTCTTCTGCTTTGCATGGCCTCTGCATAAACAAGGCATGCGTCTGCCTCCCCAAAAATGATCATTTGTTTGACCACATAATGTAATTAGCCCCCAAAGCCTGAAACTGCAGTGTGTGGTTAATTATGCTCCTGGTTACCATCTGGTTTACCATTGTCAATAAGATTGAGATCACTTGGACATTAGTAAAGCTGTGTTGGCATTACAGAGCTCAAAATTGGTTACACATTATATACATATCTTCCAAGCAATTAAAGGTTTTTTAATTATGCAAATGTGCCTTAAATCCAATTCTTTTTTAAAAACTTTGTGAAGCCAGTAAAATTGTCAAAAGATACTAATCTCTAATTAGCTTTCAAGTGATATCTGAATCAAAACTGCAATATTTGTGGTGCGCATTGGATGAAGTCACGAATAGGATAAAAACTGTCACTTATATCTACAGTACAGACCAAAAGTTTGGACGCACCTTCTCATTTAAATATTTTTCTGTATTTTCATGACTATGAAAATTGTACATTCACACTGAAGGCATCAAAACTATGAATTAACACCTGTGGAATTATATACTTAACAAAAAAGTGTGAAACAACTGAAATTATGTCTTATATTCTAGGTTCTTCAAAGTAGCCACCTTTTGCTTTGATGACTGCTTTGCACACTCTTTTGATGAGTTTCAAGAGGTAGTCACTGGGAATGGTTTTCACTTCACAGGTGTGCCCTGTCAGGTTTAATAAGTGGGATTTCTTGCCTTATAAATGGGGTTGGGACCATCAGTTGTGTTGTGCAGAAGTCTGGTGGATAAACAGCTGATAGTCCTACTGAATAGATTGTTAGAATTTGTATTATGGCAAGAAAAAAGCAGCTAAGTAAAGAAAAATGAGTGGCCATCATTACTTTAAGAAATCAAGGTCAGTCAGTCCGAAAAATTGGGAAAACTTTGAAAGTGTCCCCAAGTGCAGTTGCAAAAACCATCAAGCGCTACAAAGAAACTAGCTCACATGAGTACCACCCCAGGAAAGGAAGACCAATAGTCACCTCTGCTTCCGAGGATAAGTTTATCCGAGTCACCAGCCTCAGAAATCGCAGGTTAACAGCAGCTCAGATTAGAGACCAGGTCAATGCCACACAGAGTTCTAGCAGCAGACACATCTCTACAACAACTGTTAAGAGGAGACTTTGTGCAGCAGGCCTTCATGGTAAAATAGCTGCTAGGAAACCAATGCTAAGGACAGGCAACAAGCAGAAGAGACTTGTTTGGGCTAAAGAACACAAGGAATGGACATTAGACCAATGGAAATCTGTGCTTTGGTCTGATGAGTCCAAATTTGAAATCTTTGGTTCCAACCACCGTGTCTTTGTGCGACGCAGAAAAGGTGAACGGATGCACTCTAGATGCCTGGTTCCCACCGTGAAGCATGGAGGAGGTGTGATGGTGTGGGGGTGGTTTGCTGGTGGCACTGTAACCCCAAACCACAGGAAATAATGCACTTTTTGTATATCACACTGTTGTATTCAGCATGGCTATTAGGCAGCTGGAGGTGGGACAATTAGGTCCATATTTTATACACCTCTATGCTTTGTGGATCTATATTTAACATCATATGTGTCCATATTCTCTGTGATATACCATATGTGGAGATATATATATATGGGGTGTTGCTATCAGTTTAATGCACTTTTCTGAAGTACATGTATGTTATATGAGGCCCAGTCGGTACTCTGCCGACCTTTAGCGTTTCTTTTAACGTCTTCCTTATGTGATTTCATAGTTGTTGCCATGTTTTCCTGCATCATGTAATCTTTAATAAAATTTATACCTTTTATATATATATATACTCTGGACTGCTTTGTATCGTGAGGTGTTCTGCCTCTGTCTCTTTGTATCCCATAGCGACGATTGTCCATATTTAGTCCATATAACATTGGTGTAAAATATTATTTTTTCTTATTTTTTTAGGTATACTATTGATATTTAATCAATGTTTTTCATTAGTTTTTGTTATGTTATTGCTGTATTCTGCACAGGTTGCTCTTTGAAATAATGGACTACCGAGCGAAAGAAAAGACATGGCTTGGTCAGATGGATCAGGAGTTTGGAGATGTGGCGGCAGCCACACAGCAACCCAGTGACCGCAAGTGGGATGATCTATGTGTATCCATTCAGAATCTGCTCATTAAACGCACTAATTTATGGTGGAATCGGGCCTT
This sequence comes from Ranitomeya imitator, assembly GCF_032444005.1. Lineage (NCBI taxonomy): Eukaryota > Metazoa > Chordata > Amphibia > Anura > Dendrobatidae > Ranitomeya > Ranitomeya imitator. The sequence continues at coordinate 342,927,453 of NC_091285.1, read as the reverse complement.
CTTAGAAAGATATATATCTAATAAACTTATCCCCAGAGGCTTACGCATTAGGGTTATCCCTGCCTTTCCGGTGGACGATGAAACATTTGTGACCAATTGGGAGGAGGCATGCAGCAACTGTTCGGGTGTGTTTATGCAACTATTGATAATAAAGACCAAAAAGAGAGAGAGAGAGCGGCACAGCTCTGAAAGATAGAGAAAACCGGTGACAAACCAAGGAGGTGTGTAGCAGTCTAAGAAATGAACCAGGAGGTGCAATCTGCAGAAAAATAGTCCATGACAATCCAGAAAAAAAAGAAGAAAGCAGATGCACTCACCAGATGCAGTTACAAAGCGTCCTTTATTTCAGTGCCAGCTGGCACATAATTCACGGCACGGGGGAGAGGGAAGTGGACAGGGAGAGTGCGACAGGTAAGACGACGGCCGTTTCGCGCTGCCTGAGAGCGCTTCTACGGGTCCAACTATTGATAAACCTAAATACTAAAACTATAGGCGAACTGGATAAATCTATTGATCTTGCTCAGACTGAATTAAAAAAAGGATGTTCGGTCGAAAAAATACAGACTTTTAATCATGACTTGGAGAAACTGTTAGACTCAATGGTGAAGAAAATCCATGAGTCCCAAACATCTAAATTTAATAGAGATGTGCGTGATTTCAGAAATAAATCTGTATCAATGGCGTAAGCAGTCTCCTAATTCTACCCAGATTATTCGGACTTCTTCTTATACCTCCATCTCTTCATTAAGTGACCAGTCAGATATACCATCGATATCCATGGTCACACGTTCTGGAGTATCTAACAAGAAACAGCCACGACTATACTTTCCATCCGTATAGACGCCGTGATCCTTCTCCTGCTGAATTTAGGAGAAAGGACAATAAGGTAATCAATTTGAGCCACCATACTCTCTCTAGCACTGATCTTTCATTATTGAGTAAGGGTCTTTCATTCTCTCCGGTAATGGGCTTTGATACATTTACAGCGATCAAAGATTTACATATCTTTGCGAGATCACTGTTCTTTAAGCGTCACTTCTATGATGACAGTTTGCACCAATTATTTCCCACAGAGGAAGAACAGGCTGCGCTGAGAGCATTGGAGGATCTATCCATCGAGCATAATCTTCCAGAAGGAGGTAAGATACCTCCCTCTATTCGTCCTCATTCAAAAAAATTTCCACCCCTTTCTTCCTGTACTAACATTGACCTGTTTGTACAGTTAGTCACAAAGAATTTTTTGAAAAATCCACATTTCCATCGGTACGATAATCTAACTAGGGAGGAAAGTAATCGCCTCAATGCCTTACAAAATATGCCTGATGTAGTAATAAAGCTGGCAGACAAGGGGGGGAACATCGTAATTTGGCCTAAGACCATGTACAAGAAGGAGGCATTTGGCCAACTTAATGATAAAACCTGTTACAGGAAATTGACGTACAACCCCTTGTCTGCCTTCTGCTCCAAGCTAGATACCATCCTTAAAAAGGCTACTACCAGAGAGATCATTACAAAAGATCTGGCATCAGCATTAGCGGTTCATGAACCTACCATCTCAACCCTTTATCTCCTTCCTAAACTGCACAAAAACATCAATACCCCCCCCCAGGACGTCCCATCATATCCGGCAGGGGTAATTATCTTGAAAATGTTGGTCGATGGATAGATTCAGTACTACATCCATTGGTTTGCAATCTGCCATCATATTTAAAGGACACTAGTGAGTTCCTTCGGAAAATTGATGGACTGTCCATTGAATCTGACTCCCAATTTGTGACAATCGATGTTGAATCGTTATACACAAATATTAAACACAGTGATGGCCTTCGGGCCATTGGATATTTTCTGGACATGTCCACATTTTCCAAAGGAATGAAGAATTTCATAGTAGAACTCCTTGAGTTCGCTTTGACACACAATTTTTTTATTTTCAAGGGGTCCTTCTTCCTACAGCTCCAAGGAACAGCCATGGGAGCGGCCTTTGCACCGTCCTATGCAAATCTGTTCTTGGGGCTTTGGGAGAGGGACCTCTTTATGTCAGACCAGCAAGCGTCGATGGACCGCGTCCCTTTATGGATGCGGTACATTGACGACATTTTCCTGGTCTGGCAAGGCTCTTCTCATGAACTTAATACGTTCATGATGGACTTAAATAGCAATGATCTCAACATTCGTTTGACACATACCTCCAATCCAGATTCTGTTGAATTTTTGGATGTTACTGTCAAACGTGGCCCTAACGGAGAAGTACATTCTGATGTTTTTAGGAAGCCTACCTCCACGAACTTGTTGCTGCATGCCTCCTCCTCACATCCACAACATATGATCAAATCAGTGCCCGTGGGACAATTCCTACACCTTCGCCGAATCTGCTCTTCGGATGCGGATTTTGAAAGACAGGCGGAGGATCTGAAAAACTGGTTCCTTGAGCGGGGATATAGCCGTCGTGTTTTGAAGAGGGCGTATAATAGGGCTAGACATTCTCCCCGTAATGACCAACCATATAAACATACCAACAATAGCAGACAATTGGTTAATCAAAGTAGGTACATTACTAATTTAACTGCCACTCTGCATCAATACGGTCAGCTCTACATAGGTCCTGGCATGTGTTGCAGGCTGATTCCATTTTGGCCAAATTCTTGCCCGAAAGACCACCAATAACTTTCAGGACATCTAAAAATCTTCGTGATCTCCTCACTAAAAGCCATTATGAGGAGGAACCTAGAGTTACTTTTTTGAATCGGGGTAATCTCAGGAGTGGATGCGTTCCGTGTGGCCACTGTGTGGCTTGCTGTAATATTGATAGAAGCGATACATTCTCGAATTCTAGTCGATCTAAAGTCTACAAAATTAAGAAATTTATGACATGTACAATGAGATATGTGATCTTTTATGCAGCATGCCCCTGCGGCCTCATCTACGTAGGACTTACAACGCGCCTACTAAAAGTAAGAGTGCGTGAACACGTACTTGGCATATGGGCCGTTGCTGGCCACATGGACGCCTCCACTCTTAAAACAATACCCCGACATTTTAAGGAATTGCATCATTGTAATAGTGATCTCCTGAGGGTGAGGGGCATCGATTCCCTCGATATTAATATTAGAGGTGGCAAGTTGTAACAACGCCTGGCACAATCTGAAGCCAGGTGGATTTGGACGCTACAAACTATCCATCCTCTGGGATTAAATGAAAACCTGCCCTTCTCCCCATTTCTATGATGCATATTTCTTACTATTTGGATACACCTTGCGGTCACTTACTTGTTTTGGTGAAAGCACATATTGGTTGTTTTAAATTTTATTGTTACTTATATTTATTCTTTGTATTTTTTAGGTATTAATTGTTATATAGTATCTGCTGGCCTTCCTCTTTCATAATTTCTGCCTACCCTGGTCTAATCCTGGCTGTCATCTACCATGGAAGTCTATGCCACCAAGCAATACATGCAAATGCACAGCTGTACAATATCTTGATTGATTATATTATGTTCTCTTATATTATTTTTTAGGTTATTTTGCTTATATTTATTTATATATATATATGCATGTTGCCTAATCAGTTTACATACTAGACTATCTGGGCTCATGGTGATCACTATAATTGTCATTATTGTTGCTTTTGCTGTATAATTATTATTCTGTTAATTTATATCTATGTTATTGGTGAGGTAATTATTTTGGTTATTTTGTTTATTTTTGTTTCGATATGAGTGATACCCTGCTGTGTATCTTTATTATGGTACCAGCCGGAGTGAGCCCCTGCTTCCATCTGCCATCATTCTCGCTCTATTACCCACCCCTCTGTGGCCAGTATGCATGCACGCCTCATCCCCGCTTCGCCTGCCGGTATCCTTTATCTCTATGTGTCCCTGGTCATCAGGTCACGTTGGGTTTATGTGTTTCCTGATGCCCGGGGCCACATGACGCGGGTGCCAGCCGCCGTCGCGGTTGCCGAGGTGACGAAGGTGCCCACCGAAACGCGCGGTGGGGCGGTCGGGCGGATCCCTTGGGCCATCCCTGTAACCCCAAACCACAAGTAATAATGCACTTTTTATATCACACTGTTGTATTCAGCACAGCTATTAGGCAGCTGGAGGTGGGACTATTAGGTCCATATTTTATACACCTCTATGCTTTGTGGATCTATATTTAACATCATATGTGTCCATATTCTCTGTGATATACCATATGTGGAGATATATATATGGGGTGTTGCTATCAGTTTAATGCACTTTTCTGAAGTACATTTATGTTATATGAGGCCCAGTCGGTACTCTGCCGACCATTAGCATTTCTTTTAACGTCTTCCTTATGTGATTTCAAAGTTGTTGCCATGTTTTCCTGCATCATGTAATCTTTAATAAAATTTATACCTTTTTTATATATATACTCTGGACTTCTTTGTATCGTGAGGTGTTCTGCCTCTGTCTCTTTGTATCCCATAGTGACGATTGTCCATATTTAGTCCATATAACATTGGTGTAAAATATTATTTTTTCTTATTTTTTTAGGTATACTATTGATATTTAATCAATGTTTTTCATTAGTTTTTGTTGGTGGCACTGTTGGGGATTTATTCAAAATTGAAGGCATACTGAACCCGCATGGCTACCACAGCATCTAGCAGCGGCATGCTATTCCATCCGGTTTGCCTTTAGTTGGACCATCATTTATTTTTCAACAGGACAATGACGCCAAACACACCTCCAGGCTGTGTAAGGGCTATTTGACCAAGAAGGAGAGTGATGGGGTGCTACGCCAGATGACCTGGCCTCCACAGTCACCAGACCTGAACCCAATCAAGGTGGTTTGGGGTGAGCTGGACCGCAGAGTGAAGGCAAACGGGACAACAAGTGCTAAACATCTTTGGGAACTCCTTCAAGATTGTTGGAAGACCATTCCCGGAAACTACCTCTTGAAGCTCATCAAGAGAATGCAAAGAGTGTGCAAAGCAGTCATCAAAGCAAAAGGTGGCTACTTTGAAGAACCTAGAATATAAGACATAATTTCAGTTGTTTCACACTTTTTTGTTAAGTATATAATTCCACATAATTCTGCATTCATAGTTTTGATGCCTTCAGTGTGAATGTATGATTTTCATAGTCATGAAAATACAGAAAAAAATTTAAATGAGGTGTGTCCAATCTTTTGGTCTGTACTGTATGTGCTTGTAAAAGGGAAGTTACAACCAGAAGAAAAATCATTGCCTTTTACTGTCATCTTTCTCAACTATATCTCATTTACTGCACATTTAAGGCGCGATTCAGTAAGACTGGTGTTTTGTATGATGGAGGTGCAGGAGTAAGATGCGCCTAATTCATTAAGAGTCTTATGCTACTGTACTTAATGAAGTAGGCACGTCTTATCACTGTTCTACGCCTCTGTGTACTTTCCCCAAAATATACATCTTTACACTAAATTATGCCACTATTGTAGTATAACTATTTGAGTTGCCTTTGCCAAACTCCATCCCGCCAATGATCCCTCTTTGGCAGATTTGTCTGGAACAGGCATGAAAATGCAAAAAGAGAAACATGCAATATTTTTGTGCAGATTCAAGTTGCATAAAAGTTTTGTTGCAGATCTGTCCAGAACAGGCATGAAAATGCAAAAAAGTTGCAATATTTTTGTGCAGATTCAAGTTACAGAAAAGTTTTGCGACTTTTCAAACTGTTTTACTCATTAAATAATTGATAAATCAGTGCTTTTTTGTCTCCTATTCTCAAACTAGCACCATATTATACACTCTTTATATTGGTGTCCCTCTAGGCTCTATCCTGGGAACCCTACTCTAAACCATCTATGTCTGACCTGGCTTCTAATACCACATATGCTTATCTAATTATTCCTTGTGCCTCATCAAACTTAGAGATTCAAGCTGTTCTGATATTTATAAACCATTGGTTCAGGGAGATTTTTATTTTGATAATAGTGGGAAGATATGTTTATGGTGCTATATTATAGAAATAAGTCTAAGCCAAAATTGCACTTCTGGGGCATAACTTTTTGTAGTGCATGCTACCTTATATAACTGTTCATATAAGTAAGTTTTTGACAAAGTAAAAATTGTGCCTATATGCATGTTTGAATACTGGGATAATTTGGAAGTTATGGGCCACATGCACATGCTGAGTATTTGGTGAGTTTTTTTTACATCAGTATTTGTAAGTCCAACCTATGAGAGGGTGAAAAATACAGTGGTGATGTGTTTCTATTATACTTTTTCACTTCTGGTTTTGACTTACAACTACTGAGATAAAAAACTCACCAAATACTCAGCGTGTGCACATGGCCTTGAGTGGCATCGTTAGAAACACTTGTTTCACAATTATTTTGCTGAATAAACAGGCTGCCAATATCTTGATGAATGAACAAAATGCATAATAAATATCATTCTTCTTGGCAATGCAGCATCCTGTGTAAACAGCACTCACACTGCCAAGAAAAATAGCAGCCTATGCGCACCTTCAAAATATCGCTCAAAGTGCATTGTCTACTTCTAAATAGGCATTAAAAGACCCCTGATCTGTAAAACTTTACCGATCACCGGTTGGAATAAACCACCAGTCGGTCTGTGTAAACGGACCCTAAGAGAACCTCTTAGGTTGTATGGCCAGCGTCACACTAGCGAATTTTACGGACGTATGAGAGGCGCAGAAAATACGGATTGCATACGGTACAATGATTCTCTGTGGCCCAGCTCCTATCTGCTGTATTTTACGTATCCGTATTATACGGTCTTGGACGGCCGTAGAAAATCGCAGCATGCTGCGTTTGTCAGCGTATTGCGCAAAAAATTCTATTCGTGTATGGGGGCGAGAAAAATACGGATTACACACGGACCAGCAGTGTGAATTGCGAGAAATACACTAGACATCTCCAGGTGCCAGGAGATGTGCCAAGCCCTCAATCAGGAAGCTCAGACATGCTAATTAGCTCAAAAAGCCAGACAGACATCCCGGAAGTCTGGCGCTCGCCTCCACGGAGTTGCAAGCAGCATGGCATCCATCATTAATGTGGATATGCTCCTCATCCTGGTCTAAGAAAGGCCTGAAATATGGGACCAGCGGGATCCAAATTACTCCAACTAGGCCAGGAAAGACGCAGCTTTGAGGACCATATGTGGGATCCTATTCCCAGATTTTGCCCAAAGCACACGTGCGGAGCAGACACAACTTTGTAAGTACACTCATGTTGCGACATTAATTAACCTTGAAAAATGCTTTGCCTACAGGATTTCATGCAGTTTTTTTTTTGGCTTAGTCTTTTTTTTTAAATGTTGACCAAAAACAAAGATGCTGAACATGACAAAGGGTTTACGTACATACATAATATAGATGTTATGTTGGGTACTATTTTTGGTAACGCCAGACTGGTACAGAGGGGAGTGGACCTTGTCCTTGTGTTGTTTCATTTTATTGTGTATAATGTATTTGTTGTTTTAAGTAATTTAAACTTTAGGTAATTCATTTAATAAGGCATTTTATTAGCATCGTTAAAATATGATCAATCAATGCCAACTGTTTTATCAATGTTCAGAATCAGCTTATAGAATATTTGTTACCATGTAATTGCAGTGGAAGATGTTATGACATGATGGCGCAGCATCAGGGACCAATATCGCCGGGAAAGGCAGCAGCGGGCAAGAAGTGGGTTAGCAGCTCCACCCAAAAAGCGAAAGTACATATACTACGATCGAATTTCCTTTATGGATCCCAGTATGGATTTAAGACCGTAAGTAAAAACATCACAACACAATTATTATTAATATTATTATTATTTTGGATTGTTATAGCGCCATTTATTCCATGGCGCTTTACATGTAAGGAGGGGAATACATAATAAAAACAAGTACCAAAATCTTAAACAATACAAGTCATAACTGGTACAGGAGGAGAGAGGACACTGCCCACGAAGACTCACAATCTACAAGGGATGGGTGAGAATACAGTAGGGGAGGGTAGAGCTGATCATGCAGTGGTTTGGTTGATCGGTGGTTACTGCAGGTTATATGCTTGTTGGAAGTGGTGGGTCTTCAGGTTCTTTTTGAAGGTTTCAATGGTATGCAAGAATCTGATATGTTGTGGTAGAGGGTTCCAGAGTAGGGGTGATACATGAGATAAATCTTGTATACGATTGTAGGAAGAGGAGATAAGAGGGGATTAGAGAAGGAGATCTTGTGAGGATCGTAGGTTGCGTGTAGGTAATTACTGGGAGACAAGGTCACAGATGTATAATAAACTTATGTTAGCAAATGACACAACTATTAATTATGGGTATTTTTTTTTTGTTAATAACAGAACATAGTCCAACCTCACTGAGAGGGAGACCGGGTCGGACTCGGAGGTTGTCATAAATCCGTTTGGTGTTGAAGAAGAGGTGGTAAGCCCATCTTTGGCCTCTTCTACCTCCATCCTTCCTGGACCATCGGCTTCTGCATCACAGGAGACACCAACAAGTGTCCAAGATGCAGCACCACCACCCTCAGCAGTACCTGATCCTGTAAGCCAGGAAGAGCATGGACACAGCAGCAGCCCTACTGTCCCACTGCTGTCCTCCCCACAGGCAGCTGGGCCTTTACGCAGAGGCCACAGAAGGAGAGAGCTGCAAGCCAGTAGGAGGGATGTGGCCGCTGGGGTCCTCAATTATTTGGCCAGGGTAGCCACGGATGATGGAGAGGAGGCCTTTGCTCGCAGCCTTGCCCGGTACCTTCGTCTCCTTCCCCGTGAGGTGAGGCTACGTGTGAGAGGGTGCATTCAAATCCTGATTGATTTATGCACCTCCCCAAATGACCCCTAAGAGGTTTTGGAATTTATTGAGAGAAGGCAGCTTTCACCACATAACCTCTTGCGCCTTCCACGAACTCAACAGGTGCATGGTCAATCAGGATTTGAAGCACCTCTTCCACGTGTGCCTACTCCTCAACCCCTCCCCACCCAAAATCAACCAAGGCCAGCACCGTACCATATGGCAGCCTACAACCAACCTTTCCAATATGCCCACTTTTCCAGACCCAGTGCTGTAGGCTGGTCCCAACCTGGGTTTGGATGACATGGCCATATTGGGGGGTGGCTATGAGTCGAGCCAATATATTCAGCAGCATGAGGGCCAGAGACAAATCCATTATGGCCAATACCCAACTGGCCAATATGACCAAGGCCTGTATTTGGATTCGCCACAACCAGCATCCACACAGGGTGAAGGACAATTGGCCCAACAAAGGCCACCTGAGCAGGACCCTGAGCTGCCGCCATCACCTCCACCTACTTACCGAAATTTGTAACCGAAAGTTATTTTTGTTTATATTTGTTCCGCCTAACCATGTTTTGGTTAAATTTGTGCCGTAATTGCACTTTGTTCTGTTGTGGTTTTAAAAAAAAAAAGCAAAAAAAAAACCCATATGAAACAAATATGGTTAAAAGTTAAGACCAAAAGGCTTTTGCTATAAGTAAAAAATGTTGTCAAAAGCCAATTGACGTTTGTGGGACAATCATTCTTACATCACACACATATGCTCTGTTCATAACCATATGGTAATTAAGTAAATACAACACACAGAGTACAGTTTCTGTAGGCATAAACTATTTTATGGTGATTATATATTTTGAAAATAAGGAAATCACTACTGAGAAACAGCATAATCTTGCCAGGGAGTAGCACCCTGAGGAGAAACAAAATAATTTGTGAAAGTATCTCTCACTTTTATTCCAGAAAGGGGACGGCGCGGAGGAGGGCCATGTGGTGTAGGCCTACTCTCATTGGGCAACATTTCTTCACCAATAACAGATGATGGGCAATCATGAAGTCTAGTAAAATTGTGCAAAACAACACACGCTTTAATAACTTCATTAATAGTAGCCTCACTCAGCTGAATGGCAGACTGGAGGAGACTCTATTTGGCACACAGAATCCCAAAGGCACACTCCACCAGTCTACGCGCCCTGGAAAGCCTCAAATTAAAAACACACCGCCGGTGATCCAGGATGCGCCTGGGATAAGGCCTTATGACATTCCTTGTCAATTGGAAGGCCTCATCTCCCACAAGAACATATGGCACTGCTTCAGCATTGGAGCCTGGGAGTTGTTGTGGTGGTGGGAGGTCTAACTGGTTTTCACGTAGCCGCCGACCCATAATGGACGAATTGAAGACCCTTGAGTCTCCTGTTCACCCATAGGCCCCAATGTCTACAATTATAAACTTGTAGTTACTGTCAACTACAGCTAACAGAACTACAGAGAAAAACTGCTTATAATTGTAGAATTGGGAGCCAGAGTTCGGCGGCTTACGCACCCTGATATGTTTCCCATCCAGGGCTCCAATGCAGTGTGCGAAGTCACAAGTGTCATTGAACCCACGGGCTATTTTGAGACAATCAGCCATTTTTGGCTCAGGCATGAGAAGTTCATGTAGTTTCGACCATATTTCACTACATGTTGAGTGCACAATACCAGAAATCGTGGAGCGACCAATGAGAAACTCCAGGTGTAGTCCCGCATAAGACAATCCAGTTGACAGGAAGCTGAAAGGACACAAAAAAATCATATTAATTAGGTAACAATAGTTTAGAGAAAACATGATAAAGCGCAAGTATGTTGTTTCCAAAAAAAAACACGAATATCAATGAAATTAATGGATATTTACCTAGTGTACATAAATAGAACAATAAAAATACATATTTTTCTTGTGGTTTGGTCCTAAGTAACACATATATTTTAAGATAGCTGCTACCAAACAACACTGAAAAAAAAAACATCATCAACATACAGTATGTGAGGATGTTGAAAACATACCGTAAGGTAAGGAGAAGATGCTCCTCTGCGGATATGCTTTTTCGCATCCTGGTGTCCTGATACGTGAGTCCTGGAAGTACTGTCTCCAACAAGATATCAAATGTTGGTATTGTTATTCGACAGTATAGTTAGAACTTATCAGGATGTGCACGCAGAGCTGTATAGAGCCTCTGAAAATGGCCTTTAGTGAGGCGTTGGGTCAAAAGAGGATGCACCCACATTCTTCTTCTCCTCCTTTGCAGATCTACAATCACAGGGTATGGCTGGCCAACCGACGTGACAAGACCCAGTTAAACAAAACCCGCTGAGTTGGGGTGAAGTGCAGTAGGTCAGACATGGTGCAAACGTTACCACAGCACACCAACAGATGCACAGCCACAAAATGGCCATATGGGAGGGTGCCACCTGTTGAGGCCTTAAATAGGGTTCCTGATGGTGATTTTAATTTATTTCAGGCTCCAAAACTGTTAAATTTCCATTTTGTCAGGTTGCGTGGAAAAAATGCATTACGGATGTCATACGGATTACATACGCAACATTACATGTGCAAAATACGTGACCACACCTTGCCAACGGATTAGATATGGAACACTATTTCTGGAATTTTTATGCGTATTACGGCCGTAAAAATCGGACCGTATTTCCCTACGCTGTGTGACGCCAGCCTATATATGTGTTTTTTCTTTCTCTTTTGGAAATTAATTAACCCATGCATACCAGGAAAAGACCATGAGATAGTCTGTCTTAAAGATGATCAGTCTCCGTTAACTAACCATCACAGTGTGTAAGAGTTAAACAAATTCTTACCTGATTCTTCACGTTACCAACTTGTAACAAAATTAGTCACATTTTCACAAGAATGCAATGTGTTGCAGCTAACCAGTCCCAAAGACTAAGGGTAAATTCACACAGGGCGTTTTTACTGCTTTTTTTTCTGCAGCAAAACCTGATCTTCTTGGCAGGAAAGAAGCTGCGTCAAAAACGCAGGTTTAGATGCAGTTATTGTGTGTTTTTTGTTGCATATTTTTGTTGTTGCGTTTTTGGTGTTTTTTGGTGCGTTTTTTTTCTCTTTGTCCATGCTAGTGTCCTTGGATTTTCAGCAGCAAAAACACAGCAAATAATGATACCTACTTTTTTGCTGCTTTTTTCAGCACCCTTTAAAGTCAATGGGTGAAAGAACGCAGCAAAAACGCTGAAAAAAGTGACATGCCCTATGTCCAAAAAATGCAGCAAACCACAAAATACTGATCAAACAAAAAACCAACGTGTGCGCATGAGATTTTTGAAATCTCATAGGCTTTGCTAGTATTGTAAAAAGCAGCTGAAAATTAGCATAAAAAAGTAGCAAAAAAACGCTCTGTGTGAACTTACTCTTAGGCTGTGAGCACACGTTGCAGATTTGGTGCATTTTTATAGCTTTTTTTCTGCTGGGATTTGTGGGAAAATCTGATGCCAGCAAAGTGAATGAGAAAACTGAAGTGTCATGTACACATTGAGTATTTTTCAGTTGCAGATTTGGTGCAGAAAATTATCTGCAGAATGTTAATTCTTGAGCGTTTTTGTCCTGCATTTTTCACCCATTGAATGCACTGAAAATAAAGCACAACGTTTCTTCCTGCCAAGAGATGTAGAAATGGTCGAGACATTTCTGTAATCAAATACTCAACATGTGAACATAGCTTTATTCAGGGTTTTTTTCTAGTAAATAAGATTAATTCTTTAAGTTGATTGAAGTGATATAAAAACATCAAGGATAGCCATAAAAACTGCTGCAAAAAAGGGTAACAACTAACAAAAAGGAGTAATAAAATTGTGTATTTTTTATTTTAAATTACCATATTATTTTGCTTTTCATTATTTTGCATGATTGCTGCTAATCAGCATTTGAAAAAAGAAATAGCAAGCAAATTAAAATAAAAGAAAAACCCTGTTAATGTTGAAAGTAGGACACATGTATTTCATATTACTGTCTCGTTCTTAACTTAGAGTTAACTAGAGAAATCTTTATTGTGCTGTGAATTTAGTTCATGTTTCAAATGAATATAACTCCAAGTAGATAAAACTTCTGTGAAATCAAAATGTCCACTTAGGAAGCGACACTGTTTAACAATCAATTTCTCATGCTGTTGTGCAAATGGAAAAGACAACAGATGGAAATTATTGGCAGTTATCAAGACACACTCAATAAATGAGTGGTTCTGCAGATGGGGACCACAGACCACATCTCAGTACCAATGCTTTCTGGCTGATGTTTTGGTCACTTTTGAATGTTAGTTGTGCTTTCACACTCGTGGTAGCATGAGATGGACTCTAAAACCCACACAAGTGGCTCAGGTAGTGCAGCTCATCCAGGATGGCACATCAATGCGAGCTGTGGCAAGAAGGTTTGCTGTGTCTGTCAGCGTAGTGTCCAGAGGCTTGAGGTGCTACCAGGAGACAGGCCAGTACACCAGGAGATGTGGAAAAGGCTGTAGGGGGGCAAAAACCCAGCAGCAGGACAGCTACCTCAGCCTTTGTGAAAGGAGGAACAGGAGGAGCACTGCCAGAGCCCTGCAAAATGACCTCCAGCAGGCCACAACTGTGCATGTGTCTGCACAAATGGTTAGAAACACTTCATGAGGATGGTCTGAGTGCCCAACGTCCACAGATGGGGGTTGTGCTCACAGCCCAACACCGTGCAGGACGCTTGGCATTTGACACAGAGCACTAGGATTGGCAAATTCACCACTGGTGCCCTGTGCTCTTTACAGATGAAAGCAGGTTCACACTGAGCACATGTGACAGACGTGACAGAGTCTGGAGACGCTGTGGAGAGTGATCTTCTGCCTGCAAAATCCTTCAGCATGACTAGTTTCGCAGTGGTTCAGTAATGGTGTGGGGTGGCATTTCTTTAAATGGCCGCACAGCCCTCCATGTGCTCGCCAGAGGTAGCTTGACTGCCATTAGCTACCGAGATGAGATCCTTAGGCCCCTTGTGAGACCATATGCTGGTGCGGTTGGCCCTGGGTTCCTCCTAATGCAGGACAATGCCAGACCTCATGTGGCTGGAGTGTGTCAGCAGTTCCTGCAAGATGAAGGCATTGAAGCTATGGACTGGCCCGCCAATTCCCCAGACCTGAATCCGATTGAACACATCTGGAAAATCATGTCTTGCACCATCCACCAACATCACATTACACCACAGACTGTCCAGGAGTTGGCGGATGCTTTAGTCCAGGTCTGGGAGGAGATCCCTCAGGAGACCATCCGCTGCCTCATCAGGAGCATGCCCAGGTGTTGTAGGGAGGTCATACAGGCATGTGGAGGCCACACACTCTACTGAGCATAATTTCCTTGTCTTGAGGCATTTCCACTGAAACACATTCCACTATGTAATGAATAAAGATTTACAATTGGAATATTTCATTCAGTGATATCTAGGATGTGGGATTTTAGTGTTCCCTTTATTTTTTGAGAAGTGTATTTTATATTGCTTTTTAAGATGAAAATATGATATGTATGATCCAATATATGATGATAATAGACACAGAATTTAATGTGCAATGGCATAGATCATAATAATAAAGATATATATGGTCTTCAGGCTAGCACATGGAGAACTTCCTTAGGGCTTGCTGCCTTTGTTCTATTCATGACGTATTTCCTATCAAAACAGTTGATTTTCTAAACTGTCAAAAAACAAAATAGTAATACCAATAATGATAGCTCTTGCTCCATAGCATTAGCAAACTCTTCTAAACTTTATTTTACTTCAACTGACAATAAATTCCAGGCAGTCTATCCAAATTTTATAGCAACGTCTTGTATCTGTCCCTCAAAAGACAGTGTCAGCTTGCATATTTCATGAGCTCTGGATCCAGGGCATCATAAAGATGTAGATATCAGGCTTTGGGCAATATAATATGAAGTAATGAAGCAATGAATCTTGGAGCAGCCAGAGATGAAATATACTGTAATATAAGAAACATAATGCAGCGCCTGCAATTAAAATGCTGTTCATTTTTTGAGGGAGATATATGTCACCCAAACTTCCATTGCCTCAGTTAAATACTGAGCACTGGTAAAATAAGAAGATGATTATAGAGTTGATTAAAATGATTATATAAAAGTTCTGACAATAGACAGCAGCTTTTTGTTTACTCTTTATAGTATGGTGCAATTTGTTCTTTTATATTGGCCTACCTGTATGATTCTTAAATACATCAACCAGTTCTACCTTTATATAAAGTTTATCTCTTAGAATTACTCATATTGATTATTTACCTCTGAGATTATTACATTGTATTGCTTGGCAATATGTAAAGTAAGTTTGTGTTCAGCCTACAGTTCATATTATACATCTAATAAATCAGGAGTTCGGCACCTGAACCTGGAGCTTTCTGGCCGAAGGGGCCTTAGGACTCCACTGACACATTAAAGACAGTTGTTTCATAAACCGTACATGGTAGCTGGCAAGTCCTGTAATCTATTTTGCATCATGGCCCTGGAGCTTCAGTTTAGCCCTCTAAAGAAAATGGTTAATTCTATGAGCACTGGAAGAATACCTAATAAGCTTTACTCACAAATGGTCCCAAGTAATTATTAATCTCCCTAATAAATGTTTAATTTGTGTAAAACAAAACATTTAAATAATTTTCAGACTTTCTTCTCCCTCTGTGATGTGCTGGACAATCAAGACTTTTTACTAAGAACCCCATATTACCAGAAGCTATGGAGGGTTACCAATATTAAAACTTAGCTTTTAATAGACAGATCTAAAATATACGAACCCAATAGACAAACACAAATACATATATAACGTGCTCAAAATAACCAGTGCTCAAAGAATAAAAGAATGGAACAATCTCACCACTCAGGACGGACACATCAATATGGTCAATACTTCAGCCGGTGAGGCGATGGAGAATCATTGTCCAGGGGAAAATCAATGGGTAAGGGCACAAGAATACTATCTACCCTGAAACCCCTGTGTAACTCCTGTCCTTACAAGGACAGGCCCCAAATGGACCCTGCTATGGACAACCACCAGATTTATGTATGTGGACAAATATACTTCTTCTCCCTACGCGTTTCATCACCGATGTAGGAGACTCATCAGGGGAGTATAAATAAATAAATGTGCTACAGGGCACAAAAGTCCAAGCGAAAAAAATATATAATACGAAGTCCGTTTATCAAGATTCAACGAGGGTCCCGCAGTGGCTGAGTACCCATCAACAAGGTATGGCTGTATGTGTTTGCAGTCCAAGGTGTATCCTCACTAATGACCCGCACAGGTAACCTTATGTAGGAATACCGGTCACCGCCCCTCAGTCATCCCCTCTCTATCATTGGATTGCATAACCGTAAAGGGGATGACTCTACTTACATAGCATATATACCCAAAGCAATGGCGATATGTATAGAGAAGAGCCACCGCCATGTTGTATACTGCACCTCCATACACATGTGGTCCATGCCACCCAGTCGCCATATTGTAGGCGTATACAGAGCGGCGCCAGTTTGTGCACCAACTTCCGTAGGAGTGTTATCCATAAAAAGTGCGTTCCATATCATGGAACGCATAGAGGGAGTGCACTAAGATGAAGTCACGTAACGCCCACTCATGCACCCCACTTCCGCATCTGCGCTGAGAGAATGCGTTCCAGTGACGGAGCGCATAAGCGCCACAATGGCGACGCATTCCACTTCCGCATATGCGCAAAAAGGATGCGCTCCAACAGTGGAGCGCACACCTGCCATCTTGGAGGTGTGTACTACAAAGCGCCGCAAGTGAAATACATTACTATAGGCATATTGCCAGGTATAATAAGGCGGCGCCTGATGGTGACAGTTTAAACGCGCAAAATAATGCTCCAAAAATGTATAACCACAGACGATGAAAAGACTAGGGCAGCGCAAAGATACGCGCCCCACTACCACATATGAGCAGAGATGTTGCCATTCAAAAGATGGAGCGCACAGTCGCCACAAACGACGCATATATCGGTGTAGTACCGCGGCGCCACAGAAGCCCAAGAGGGCGCTGTCACGACCCAACATACATTAATAGAGCGCCCAAATAGAATCAAAACATTACGGGCATACCTAGTAGTATCATACACAGGGTAATGGTAACAAAAAACCGCCAAGTAACGGGGAGAGGTAGCAGAGAGGAGGTGATAACAAAAATGTACTATATGGGGGGGGGGGTTTGTAGTATAAAATGAGGGCACTAAATAGTGGTCATAGATAATGTGCCACAAAAAAAAACACGGTTCCTAGACCAACATTCCCAGCCGGAAATGAATAACGGTGAAAAATAATACCCAAAACAAAACATAGCCAAAAAGTGAGAACACAACATAAAAAAGACTAGTACTAATATATGGATTCTATAGAGTGGTGAAGTTTCACCCCCATTCTACTGTGCTAATAATAGTCAAAGCACTAAATTAGAAAAAGCAGGGTGTCACCAGGGGGGATAGAGACAGTGATCAAATCCCCAAAGGTCCAGATGGACCTGTAAATAACTCTGCTTTCTTTGGCTGAATGAATAGACAGCTCCCAGACCGTAACCAATGGCCCAAAGAGGCCCTGGATAAATAAGATAGAGATAAATCAGAGAAAACATCCAAAATTGAGTTGTTCATTCAATCCCCTGGGATCACATGTATCAAGTAGAAAAATCCACTTAGTCTCCATCTGAAGGAGCAACTTGTCTAGGTCACCACCCCTAGGTGGCATACGGACTTTCTCAATGCCCATGAATGAGAAGCCCTTGGTGCTACCCCCGTGAACCCCATTCACGTGTCTAGCAATGGTGCTCTCCAACACGTCTCCTAAATTCACGAATGGTTTTTCCAATATACGTTTGACCACATATACACAGGGCCCTGTAGATCACTCCAGTAGTCTTGCAATTGATGAATTCCTTAATTTTATACAGTTGTTGTGTATGCTCATCATAAAAGTCCTTCCCGGGCCTGATAAATTCACAGGCTACACAAGTTCCACATTTATAACATCCAGCTGGCCTAACTGGCAGCCATGTTTCCTTTTTGGGGGGGTTGAAGTGACTATGCACAAGCCTATCACCCAGGGTTTTACATTTACGGTACGTAATGCTAGGTCTAACATCCACGAAACCCTTTAGGTCCTCATCCATGCCCAGAATGCCTCAGTGTTTCTTCAAGATCTTTCTAACAGAGGTTGCCCCATTGACAAAAGTACAGATAAGTCTTGCCTCATTTGAGATGTCCTCTTCCCTCTCTGAGGTGACAAGAAGGGACTCTCTGTTCTGTCTGTTAGCATGTCGGAAGGCCTCCCTCAGTACTCGATCCGGGTACCCCCTAGCCAGGAACCTCTGTCTAAGATCATCTGCCTTGTTTTTAAAATCTTTTTGGTTTGAACAATTGCGGCGTAGTCTGAGGTACTGGCCCTTTGGGATACCCTTTTTGAGAGGGTAAGGGTGAAGGCTATCCCATCGTAACAGGGAATTAGTTGCAGTGGGCTTGCGGCACACTGTAGTCTCCAATGAGTCCCCCTTTCCGATTTAAAAATTAGGATATCCAAAAAAGGCAGCCTGTCTTCTGTAATTTCAAAAGTGAATTTAAGACCAATGTCATTCGTATTCAAAGATGTAATAAATTGACAGAAAACATCTCTCGTGCCCCTCCAGAGTACAAAAATATCGTCAATATACCTGACCCATAGATCTATAAAGGTCAGGTATTTTTCATAACTCTCGGAGAAGGCAATACTATCCTCCCACCAGCCCAGGAACAAGTTCGCATATGTGGGGGCACATGGGCTCCCCATTGCAGTGCCCCTGAGCTGGTGGAAGATCTTGCCATCAAAACAAAAATAGTTGTTATGTAGCACAAAATCAAGAAGATTGACAATAAATTCATTGTGGGCCCTATACTGACAGACCCTTGTGTTGAGGAAATGTTGCACCCCCCGAATCCCACAATCATGTGGGATTGAGGAATACAGGGCCTCAACATCAATACTGGCCAAAAAGGTATCAGGTTCAAGAGAGATGCCTTCTAACCTGCGAAGCAGGTCCATGGTGTCCCTTATGTAGGAGGGAAGAGCGGTTACAAATGATCTCAGGACCTTATCAATATAGATTCCAACACATTCTCCAATACTTCCTATGCCCGACACAATGGGCCTACCCTTGAAGGGGTCTAGGCCCTTGTGAACTTTCAGTAGGGCATAGAAAGTAGGCATGATAGGATAACGAGGCAGCAGAAACAGGTATTCGTCCTCATTAATCAGCTTATCTACTTTAGCTTTAGTCAAGATAGACCCAAGGGATGATAGACACTTCGTGGTTGGATTTTTGTGACACCACGGTATACGTTGTACGGTCATTCAGTAAGGACAGACACATGTTCCTGTATTTTTCTACCCCTAGAACCACCACATTCCCCCCTTTATCGGATGGTTTGAAAACCAGTGACCCATCCGTTTCCAAGCCCCGAAGGGCAACCATCTGTTCTCTGCTTAAATTGTGTCTAGGTTGGTTTTCTGCCAATGTTTTGATATCATTAGTGCATAAATTCAAAAACATCAATTGCAGACAGGTCCCCCCCAGAGGGTGCCATTTTCTTGCTGGTATTTTTTAGTTGGGTAAACGGCCCTTGTCCTGCATTGGTCACAGATGAAGTCTCCAGACCCGCCAACAGCTGTACATCCTGTAGTAGCTCAGAGGGAATATTAAGTTCACAGCACATTTTCTTTTCTTTCTGCTTAAAGAATGTGTGCCATCTCAATTTCCTAATGAATAAATTAAGATCCTTGATCATGTTGAAGGGAGAGAAGTCAGAAGTGGGAACAAAGGATAACCCCTTAGATAGAACCGACATTTCAACCGCAGTGAGTTGTCTATCAGAAAGGTTTAAAATCTGTAACTCTCCTCCCTGTTGAAGAGGTTGCGGATGTGACTGCGAAGTTGGTAAGGTCGGTCTAAAAAACCCGATCTGGGTAGTGAAGTCTGATATCTATCACCTCTGCGGTATCCCCCACTCCTCCCCCTCCCCCTACCCCTAGCAGCAGGCCCCTTACTGTCGTTATCAGAATAATCAGTCTCGGTTGAGGACAGATCAGTCTCTCTATCCCCTCTCTCTGGCCTCTCGGTAACCACCTGATAGATTTTATTATCTTTAAAGTCCTGCAGGTCTCTGAGGTATTGTTTATGCTTCCTTTCCTTTAAATTGTATTGAAATTTCTCAATTGAATTTTGGAGTTGGTTCTCCTTAACCGTGAAATCACTCTCTGATTTAAATTTTTTTGTGATTTCAATCTGTTCTTTCAATTTAGTATTTAATCTTTCAAGATTGGTTTTCTCCTCATTAATCAATATCTGCATAAACCTCAGAGAGCTGCAGGTGGCCTCTTTTTCCCAGAGGCTCATAAGTTGGGGGGTCCTACAGCGCGCTGCTGGGAATGTTGGTCTAGGAACCGTGTTTTTGTTTTTTTTGTGGCACATTATCTATGACCACTATTTAGCGCCCTCATTTTATACTACAAAAAAAAAAACCCATATAGTACATTCTTGTTATCACCTCCTCTCTGCTACCTCTCCCCGTTACTTGGCGGTTTTTTGTTACCATTACCCTGTGTATGATACTACTAGGTATGCCCGTGATGTTTTGATTCTATTTGGGTGCTCTATTAATGTATGTTGGGTCGTGACAGCGCCCTCTTGGGCTTCTGTGGTGCCGCGGTACTACACCGATATATGCGTCGTTTGTGGTGACTGTGCGCTCCATCTTTTGAATGGCACCATCTCTGCTCATATGTGGTAGTGGGGCGCGTATCTTTGCGCTGCCCTAGTCTTTTCATCGTCTGTGGTTATACATTTTTGGAGCATTATTTTGCACGTTTAAACTGTCACCATCAGGCGCCGCCTTATTATACCTGGCAATATGCCTATAATGATGTATTTCACTTGCGGCGCTTTGTAGTACACGCCTCCAAGATGGCGGGTGTGCGCTCCACTGTTGGAGCGCATCCTTTTTGCGCATATGCGGAAGTGGAATGCGTCGCCATTGTGGCGCTTATGCGCTCCGTCACTGGAACGCATTCTCTCAGCGCAGATGCAGAAGTGGGGTGCATGAGTGGGCGTTACGTGACTTCATCTTAGTGCACGCCCTCTATGCGTTCCACGATATGGAACGCACTTTTTATGGATAACACTCCTACGGAAGCTGGTGCACGAACTGGCACCGCTCTGTATACGCCTACAATATGGACCACATGTGTATGGAGGTGCAGTATACAACATGGCGGTGGCTCTTCTCTATACATATCGCCATTGCTTTGGGTATATATGCTATGTAAGTAGAGTCATCCCCTTTACGGTTATGCAATCCAATGATAGAGAGGGGATGACTGAGGGGCAGTGACCGGTATTCCTACATAAGGTTACCTGTGGGGGTCATTAGTGAGGATACACCTTGGACTGCAAACACATACAGCCATACCTTGTTGATGGGTACTCAGCCACTGCGGGACCCTCGTTGAATCTTGATAAACGGACTTCGTATTATATATTTTTTTCGCTTGGACTTTTGTGCCCTGTAGCACATTTATTTATTTATACTCCCCTGATGAGTCTCCTACATCGGTGATGAAACGCGTAGGTAGAAGTATATTTGTCCACATACATACATCTGGTGGTTGTCCATAGCAGGGTCCATTTGGGGCCTGTCCTTGTAAGGACAGGAGTTACACAGGGGTTTCAGGGTAGATAGTATTCTTGTGCCCTTACCCATTGATTTTCCCCTGGACAATGATTCTCCATCGCCTCACCGGCTGAAGTATTGACCATGTTGATGTGTCCGTCCTGAGTGGTGAGATTGTTCCATTCTTTTATTCTTTGAGCACTGGTTATTTTGAGCACGTTATATATGTATTTGCTTTTGTCTATTGGGTTCGTATATTTTAGATCTGTCTATTAAAAGCTAAGTTTTAATATTGGTAACCCTCCATAGCTTCTGGTACCTATTTCCCCCAGAGGGCGTTATATAGTGTGGATTAGTCTACACTATTGCTTTTTTGTAAGAACCCCATATTACCTCATGTGAATCTCTCCTTTATTGTTCCTCCCCCAGCTCCTCTGTCATTGTTTTCACAGTCTTAGGCTATGTTCACATTTGCGTTGTTGGGCGCAGCGTCGTTGACGGATACCGACGCATGCGTCATGCGCACCATCTTTAACGCATGCTTTGTAATGCGTTTTACGACGCATGCGTCATTTTGATGCACAAGACAGGGCGCAGACGACGCTACTTGTAGCGTTTTCCCTCCGCCGAATTTTTTGATCTTTACTATCTTATGACAACGCATGCGTCACAAAATGCTGCGTTGTGTATATGCGTTGTGGGTTGCGTCACCGACGCTGCGCCCAACAACGCAAATGTGAACGTAGCCTTAGTAAAGTGAGAGGCAACAAATACTTTTTAGATCAGCGCACCTCTGTTTGCTAGGTGGATCCAGAAGAACACTCATTGTTCTCAATGATCTTAGGAGAAAATATGGCTGGACGGATGTGCAAAATGCTGGATAGTGCAAAGATCAGGATAAGCCAAACTAAGATAAAAATTTACATATCTTGTAAGTTAAACATTTTTAAAGAAGAGCTTTGTCTTGCCGTTAAAATAGGTAAAGTATGCAGATCTAAGGAGATCAGAAAATGATCATCTTGACTGAATCGATGGGTTGGGGTGGAGATGAGTCACTGAAGAAATGCTACAGTTTGAATTATTTTTTTTGTATGATACATTGTAGACAATGGTAATAAGAAAAATGTGGTTTATTGCAAGCGGTTATATTAGGCAACAACATGTGACTTTCGTCAGGCTCAAAATAATTTTTTGTCATTAATATGGAATCGTTTCACCTGCTGCTCTTCCACTGAATCTATTTTGTACCGTTTTTTCTCCCTTCTACAATGTATGTAAATCTAATCTTCCTAGATGAGGGAGTATGTTCCTTAGAAAGAAACCCATGGATAAATGACTAGATTTACATACAATGCAGAGGATACCATATTTCCAAAAAGGAGAGGCGCAGAAGCAAAAATAAAAGCCTGATTCAGTACATTGGCATATAGAATAATTAAAGAAAAATTACATAATTATAGCAAGTGACAGATCCTCTTTAACCCCTTCACGACCTTGGGATTTTTCGTTTTTCCGTGTTTGTTTTTCACTCCCCTCCTTCCCAGAGCCATATCTTTTTTATTTTTCCATCAATTTGGCCATGTGAGGGCTTATTTTTTGCGGGATGAGTTGTACCTTTGAACGACATCATTGGTTTTGGCATGTCGTGTACTAGAAAACGGGAAAAAAATTCCAAGTGCGGTGAAATTGCAAAAAAAGTGCAATCCCACACTTGTTTTTTGTTTGGCTTTTTTGCTAGGTTCACTAAATGCTAAAACTGACCTGCCACTATGATTCTCCAGGTCAGTACGAGTTCATAGACACCTAACATGACTGGGTTATTTTTTACCTAAGTGGTGAAAAAAGTTCCAAACTTTGCTAAAAAAAAATAGAATTGCGCCATTTTCCGATACTCGTAGCGTCTCCATTTTTCATGATCTGGGTCAGTTGAGGGCTTATTTTTTGCATGCCGATATGACATTTTTAATGATAGCATTTTGGTGCAGATACATTCTTTTGATCGCCCGTTATTAAATTTTAATACAATGTAGCGGGGACCAAAAAAACGTAATTCTGGCATTTCAAATTTTTTTCTCGCTACGCCGTTTAGCGATCAGGTTAATGCTTTTTTTTAATTGATAGATCGGGCGATTCTGAACGTGGCGATACCAAATATGTGTAGATTTGATTTTTTTTTTATTGATTTATTTTGATTGGGGTGAAAGGGGGGTGATTTAAACTTTTATATTTTTTTCACATTTTTTTAACTTTTTTTTTTTTACTTTTGCCATGCTTCAATAGCCTACATGGGAGGCTAGAAGCAGGCACAGCACGATCGTCTCTGCTACATAGCAGCGATCTGCTGTTCGCTGCTATGTAGCAGAAAATCAGGTGTGCTGTGAGCGCCGACCACAGGGTGGCGCTCACAGCTACCAGCGATCAGTAACCATAGAGGTCTCAAGGACCTTTATGGTTACAATGAACAAGCATCACCGACCTCCGATCATGTGACGGGGTCGGTGATGCCGTCATTTCCAGCCGCCCGGCCGGATGCGGTAGTTAAATGCCGCTGTCTGCATTTGACAGAGGCATTTAACTAATAGGCGCAAGCAGATCGCGATTCTGCCCACGCCTATTGCGGGCACATGTCAGCAGTTCAAAACAGCTGACATGTCCCAGCTTTGATGCGGGCTCACCGCCGGAGCCCGCATCAAAGCGGGGCTTCTGACCTCGGACGTACTATCCCGTCCGAGGTCAGAAAGGGGTTAAATACAGATTAAACTATAAAAAATATTCTCTCTATGAGAGATTATTTCATTGTCACTTTGATTTTTGGGACAACCCTTTAAGATTTATTTTTGACATGAATTTTAGTAAACTCATGGAATGCTAAGTAAGTTTTTTAAGAGCATAAATAATATATTACATTATAGAAAGTAGATTATGACAGTATTCCCGTACATCATGGTTCATAATTATACATTTATACAATTATCTACATTTACCTGCCACAAGTATTTTATCTCTTAATTAGTTTCAATAAATTGTTAATTAGACCATGTATTTTTTTCAATGAGAGAACATTAAGAATGACCTGCCTCAGTTCTTTGAGGAACACTCCATTATCTAATATAACGTGTTAATATAGTATTTAGAATTATTACATTGTTGCAACACTCCTGACTTCCAACAGAACAACTGACTTTATTGCCTGGAGCAACCAATGAGAGCTCCGCTTTAATTTTGTAAACTGCACTTAGTATAGGTTAAAATACATGAGTAAAGACATTTACTATTAGACAGTTTTGATAAATTGGGTCCTATATTTCTTGTCTAGTTACATAATTGTTTTTGCTTATCCTTTGGTGTTATACAACGCACATGATGTTTAGGTATTGAACTTATATCGGTAGAAAATTTAAGAAAATCTTGACTTAAAGGGACACTGTCACCTGAATTTGGAGGGAACAATCTTCAGCCATAGGGGCGGGGTTTTCGGGTATTTGATTCACCCTTTCCTTACCCGCTGGCTGCATGCTGGCTGCAATATTGGCAATCTTGCCTTGCGCAGGCGTGTACTATGGAGGACAGAGAATGAACTTCAATCCAATATTGCAGCCAGCATGCAGCCAGCGGGTAAGGAAACGGTGGATCAAACACCCGAAAACCCCGCCTCTATGGCTGAAGATTGTTCCCTCCAAATTCAGGTGACAGTGTCCCTTTAATGACAGTGTCCCCTTTTTGAATTTAGACAGGGAAACTTTTTTTTAATAAGGGACTCTAAGGACTGGTGCCCACCCCTACCCCTTTAAGAACCGTCCCTATACTTGTTATAATATATGGATGTTTAATATTATTGTATATGCTGTTATGGCCCTGTATGCTGCTATATATATTGTATTTTGTTATGTATTATAGGGACAGTGTAGTACCTGAGTTTGGTCACTAGATGGAAACACTTCAGGACTTTAATAGGAGTTTACGAATAGATAATAAATAGTCAACATAGAAGGGACCACTGTGGGATAAGATAGGAAGATTTCCTGGTTGGAGTTCAGAGATGCTTGGGAGCTGAATTGCTCAGGATGGCCTGAGTGCCCAGACAGTTCCGACGTGCTTAATGCCCGGGACTGAACAGTGAGCACGTAACATTAAGGGGGAATCCCAACCATCCAGGGCCAGCTGGCCAGATCAGCAGCAGAACAGCAGAAGTGACCTTGTTAGTAAGAATTGGATCTGTAGGAGAAGTCACAGCAGTAACGAAGGGCAGGTCGCTCACCATGTGGCAGATCATTTCATGGGCTAATGCCCTCAGATCTGGTGTGAAACGGCTGAGGGAACCCCAAGCGCAGCGAGTCTGAACAGGGAGGACACTGAGGAACCGTATGATACGGTCCGTCCCAGACACGTGCTGTGTGACAAGGAGGGCGTTAAACTAGAAGAAGAGGGGACGGGAAGAAAAACATTAGACTCGACCAAAGACGACCCAGGAAAACATACTCAGAAGGGAGGTAAGAACATTTCTAAAACAATCCACAGTGAGGAGATTGGAACAAAACAAAATCCTCTGAACTGCATGCTCGCAAACGCCAGAAGCCTGACAAACAAGATGGAAGAACTAGAAGCAGAAATATCTACAGGTAACTTTGACATAGTGGGAATAACCGAGACATGGTTAGATGAAAGCTATGACTGGGCAGTTAACTTACAGGGTTACAGTCTGTTTAGAAAGGATCGTAAAAATCGGAGAGGAGGAGGGGTTTGTCTCTATGTAAAGTCTTGTCTAAAGTCCACTTTAAGGGAGGATATTAGCGAAGGGAATGAGGATGTCGAGTCCATATGGGTTGAAATTCATGGAGGGAAAAATGGTAACAAAATTCTCATTGGGGTCTGTTACAAACCCCCAAATATAACAGAAAGCATGGAAAGTCTACTTCTAAAGCAGATAGATGAAGCTGCAACCCATAATGAGGTCCTGGTTATGGGGGACTTTAACTACCCGGATATTAACTGGGAAACAGAAACCTGTGAAACCCATAAAGGCAACAGGTTTCTGCTAATAACCAAGAAAAATTATCTTTCACAATTGGTGCAGAATCCAACCAGAGGAGCAGCACTTTTAGACCTAATACTATCTAATAGACCTGACAGAATAACAAATCTGCAGGTGGTTGGGCATTTAGGAAATAGCGACCACAATATTGTGCAGTTTCACCTGTCTTTCACTAGGGGGACTTGTCAGGGAGTCACAAAAACATTGAACTTTAGGAAGGCAAAGTTTGAACAGCTTAGAGATGCCCTTAATCTGGTAGACTGGGACAATATCCTCAGAAATGAGAATACAGATAATAAATGGGAAATGTTTAAGAACATCCTAAATAGGCAGTGTAAGCGGTTTATACCTTGTGGGAATAAAAGGACTAGAAATAGGAAAAACCCAATGTGGCTAAACAAAGAAGTAAGACAGGCAATTAACAGTAAAAAGAAAGCATTTGCACTACTAAAGCAGGATGGCACCATTGAAGCTCTAAAAAACTATAGGGAGAAAAATACTTTATCTAAAAAACTAATTAAAGCTGCCAAAAAGGAAACAGAGAAGCACATTGCTAAGGAGAGTAAAACTAATCCCAAACTGTTCTTCAACTATATCAATAGTAAAAGAATAAAAACTGAAAATGTAGGCCCCTTAAAAAATAGTGAGGAAAGAATGGTTGTAGATGACGAGGAAAAAGCTAACATATTAAACACCTTCTTCTCCACGGTATTCACGGTGGAAAATGAAATGCTAGGTGAAATCCCAAGAAACAATGAAAACCCTATATTAAGGGTCACCAATCTAACCCAAGAAGAGGTGCGAAACTGGCTAAATAAGATTAAAATAGATAAATCTCCGGGTCCGGATGGCATACACCCACGAGTACTAAGAGAACTAAGTAATGTAATAGATAAACCATTATTTCTTATTTTTAGTGACTCTATAGCGACAGGGTCTGTTCCGCAGGACTGGCGCATAGCAAATGTGGTGCCAATATTCAAAAAGGGCTCTAAAAGTGAACCTGGAAATTATAGGCCAGTAAGTCTAACCTCTATTGTTGGTAAAATATTTGAAGGGTTTCTGAGGGATGTTATTCTGGATTATCTCAATGAGAATAACTGTTTAACTCCATATCAGCATGGGTTTATGAGAAATCGCTCCTGTCAAACCAATCTAATCAGTTTTTATGAAGAGGTAAGCTATAGACTGGACCACGGTGAGTCATTGGACGTGGTATATCTCGATTTTTCCAAAGCGTTTGATACCGTGCCGCACAAGAGGTTGCTACACAAAATGAGAATGCTTGGTCTGGGGGAAAATGTGTGTAAATGGGTTAGTAACTGGCTTAGTGATAGAAAGCAGAGGGTGGTTATAAATGGTATAGTCTCTAACTGGGTCGCTGTGACCAGTGGGGTACCGCAGGGGTCAGTATTGGGACCTGTTCTCTTCAACATATTCATTAATGATCTGGTAGAAGGTTTACACAGTAAAATATCGATATTTGCAGATGATACAAAACTATGTAAAGCAGTTAATACAAGAGAAGATAGTATTCTGCTACAGATGGATCTGGATAAGTTGGAAACTTGGGCTGAAAGGTGGCAGATGAGGTTTAACAATGATAAATGTAAGGTTATACACATGGGAAGAGGGAATCAATATCACCATTACACACTGAACGGGAAACCACTGGGTAAATCTGACAGGGAGAAGGACTTGGGGATCCTAGTTAATGATAAACTTACCTGGAGCAGCCAGTGCCAGGCCGCAGCTGCCAAGGCAAACAGGATCATGGGGTGCATTAAAAGAGGTCTGGATACACATGATGAGAGCATTATACTGCCTCTGTACAAATCCCTAGTTAGACCGCACATGGAGTACTGTGTCCAGTTTTGGGCACCGGTGCTCAGGAAGGATATAATGGAACTAGAGAGAGTACAAAGGAGGGCAACAAAATTAATAAAGGGGATGGGAGAACTACAATACCCAGATAGATTAGCGAAATTAGGATTATTTAGTCTAGAAAAAAGACGACTGAGGGGCGATCTAATAACCATGTATAAGTATATAAGGGGACAATACAAATATCTCGCTGAGGATCTGTTTATACCAAGGAAGGTGACGGGCACAAGGGGGCATTCTTTGCGTCTGGAGGAGAGAAGGTTTTTCCACCAACATAGAAGAGGATTCTTTACTGTTAGGGCAGTGAGAATCTGGAATTGCTTGCCTGAGGAGGTGGTGATGGCGAACTCAGTCGAGGGGTTCAAGAGAGGCCTGGATGTCTTCCTGGAGCAGAACAATATTGTATCATACAATTATTAGGTTCTGTAGAAGGACGTAGATCTGGGGATTTATTATGATGGAATATAGGCTGAACTGGATGGACAAATGTCTTTTTTCGGCCTTACTAACTATGTTACTATGTTACTATGTTAAGTGCAGGGAAAGAGAGAGTAAAGTGCATTGTGGAATCTGTTGTTGAAGCTGTAAAGAATATGGATGTGCTCCGAGATCAAGAGAGTAAAGTTTTGCATTTGAAGTTTGAAACGGTCTCTGTGTCTTTGTGTGCAACAACAGCAGCAGTGGATCTTCAGCCAAGCCCCATGGGACCCTGGCGGTACAGAAGGTGAAGCAGAAGGTATGCTGCAGAGGGAACACTATTTTTTTGTGACGGGAGACCAGGGAATGTTAAAATATGGAAACTCAGCTATGACTACGGCCCTGATTCTGGGTTCTTGAGTGGTATGACCCTATACATGGTATTTCATCTGAGAATGTAAGTAATAACCCTAATAATAATAATAATAATAATAATAAAAAATAACTTTAGGAAAATAAACAAATAAACTTGCTGTGTTATAATATGGGCATATGGTGATTTGAAGCAAAGGTAGGTTTTTTTTACTTTATAATTAGAATCATTCCCTCTTATAAAAGAAAATTGCTCTGATTACAGTAATTCTCTTATGTACATGCATAGGTGAGCCTGCCTCTCAAACCTCGTTTCTATGAATTTTACACTCACAGACATTTTGTAAGTGTTCGCAACATTGTTTACAACATTATTAATATTACCACAGACCAGTTAATATTTTAAGATGACTGTTCACAGAAATGAGCCAACCGGAATTGAATTCATGACCTTTTACAGCCCATCTGTTGTTCCATTATTCTGTGCAAACATATGCTTATAAGGTGAGATTTTCCGCCAGTTTACGACTTGTTGCCTAAACTATATGATACACCATACACAGAGATTCTGAAATAAAATAATGTTCCTTATGAAAGTGTTGCATTGTCATGTCCGCTTTCATAATACATAAAATCCATTGCTCTCAGGTCACCTTTGCTGGCATTTAGGGCTGATTCAGACGAGCATTCTAAGGCCAGAGCACATGGACGATATTCTTAGAGGATCAATTATCTGTGTGGAAAAATTTGCAGCAAACTAGAGTAGTCTATATAAATAGCAGGCAGCTCCTGCACTTGTCTAATATATGGACAAGCACATTGAGGTACACACCGAGCCAGTCACAACCACAATATGCAGACATGACTGGTCTGAGTATTACTTGGGCCGTCTCAAAATGATACCTGCAGTGAAGAACTCCGATTTGTGATTCTTGTGTAATGAGTGTTTGAAGTTTTACTATAATCATGTCTTTGTGCTTTGGGGTGAGACTATGGGCAGTCTATTTTCTTGTTGTTCTGGCCCCTCTGTCTGCCTCCTGTTTGAGTGACAGGTCACTGATTCATCAATGACCTGCCTCCTATTTTAATTTCTATTGTGCCTGCTCAGTACTTCATTATGCCTCCAAAAAACATTAGATCTCCCACAAAATGGCATCGGCGGCACATGCGCAGTCGTGTCTAAAAGTCTATACTAATTCCCACCTTACCCAGAGGACGAGTGAGATGTTAATGGTCTCCTCTTCTGTTTACAGTCTTGTTTCCTGTCTACAGTGGGCGCCGCATGGGCAGATTGAGAAGTAGTATTGCTTTTTAGATGTGACCACGTATTATAGCACTAATATGGCAGTGTTTGCTGTTTACATACAGTAGCTAAATCCTGCTGACAGGTTCTTTAAGTAATACCATGTCAAATGACAGATTGTTCCTCTCAAAATGACTCTAAGGCTACTTCTTTTGTTGACATATAAACTTATTCTTGATTTTCTCCATATTAGCGCATTGAGAAGTGTTGACTTTTTGTGCAATTTTTATTGCAGAAGTTTTTAAACTATCATATGACAACCAAGATTTATTCTCTTTTTACACATACTGCATGCACTACTTTTTAATAAGTTTTTAAGAACATAATATTAGGCGCCACAAAGGACAGTCGCCCTGATATATCAAAACCAATAATCTTCATGCTGGTCTTGATGAGGGGGTGGGTGGGATGTGAGGCTCTTGAGTCAGGCAAGTCACAAAGTGGCTTGAACCTCTCTGTGCGCTTTGCCACAAATTTTACTGCAGTCCCTGATGGAGTTTTATTTGTGGCATAACGAACGTCGGTGATCAACATGCCTGCTACACTTTTCAAATCAAATGTTTATGCCAGAGCTCTGGTGTCACGGAGTTTCTGCGACACAGCAGTGTCAGAAGACCGCTGCATCTGATGGCTCCTGCTTCGCCGCTGAGAAGAAGCACTTCTCCGGTGTATTAAATGTGTTTATTTTCTTTCAGCAGGACAGGGATTAATCGGCCATATGGAAATCCCTGCATTCAGCTGTGCTTGGTTAGCCACTCTTCTCTCCTATAAAAGCTAGGCCTTCTGGTCAGATCCTTGTCTGAGTTAGCACTTACTACATAAATCTGGAGAGTGAGGAGCTGGTGTTTGGAGAATTGGAGGAGTTTATTGTGCGACTGCTGCTTGGTTTGTGGCATTGGAAATTCTTCATCCTTACCTGCCTTATTTTCTTCCCCCGTCCTTCACACCCTGGTGAATACCTCTGTTATTTGTGAGAGTATATTTTGTGTGAGTGGAATTTTCTTTTACCCTTGTCTTTGATCCCCTGTCTGTCGGGTTGGTGTACTGTGGTACACAGTAGCGCTTCTCTTCCCCTGGTGGGGGAAGGGGACAGATGCAGGGCTGTAGCTAGGAGACAGGGCAAGGGCGTAGGCCCCAGGATCCTCGACATTTGAGGTATCTCGGGGAACAGGGAGGGCTGGTGCGCCCCCTAGTGCTAGGGCCAGGAAAGATACCCATGGTCCCAGTTTACTCGCCAGTCCTATCGTGACATCTGATGTAAAAGACATTGAAATTTTGTACATTTTTGCACCAGTTTTGGCTAACCAACACCACCAAGGGCACAGCTGGAGATTGAATGGTGACACCAGCTCATCTAATTCTTTCTCCAACGTTGACCTTAACCCCTTAGCGTCCAATCACGAACAGAGTCTGTATTTGGACTCCTCCCCCTGTTTGGTGCGGGCTTCTGAGATGAGCCCGCACCTTTTCTGGCACATGACAGCTGATCTGATCAGCTGATGTGTCCGGAACAGCCACGGGTGGAATTGTGATTCACCTGCAGCTGTTAAAATGCTAAAAACCGCTGTCAAACTCTGACAGAGGCATTTAACATGCACGCGCAGAAAGCGCATCATTACCTCCTCCCATCAGCACCCATGTCACATGACTTTGCGTCGTCCATGGGTTGGCATGACAACTCGGGGTCAGTAGGAGACCCCTGTGGTTGTCATAGCTTGATAGATATGAGCGCCGCCAAGTGGTCGGTGCTCATAGCAAGTGAAGTATTCTGCTACATACAGGTGATCTGATCATCGCCTACATATAGCAGAGCCAATCAGGTTATGGCAGCTATAGAAGCATGCCAAAAGTTTAAAAAAAAATGTTTTTAAAAATATTTCAAAAATAAAGTTCAAATCTCTCCCCTTTCGCCCCATTCAAAATAATTTTAAAAAATAATACATGTATTTGGTATCACCGCGTTCACAATTGCCCAATCAATATAAAGAAAGAATTAATCCAATCGGTAAACGGCGCAGCGAGAAAAATATCAAAACACCAGGGTTACGTTTCTTGGTCGCTGCAACATTGCAATAAAATGCAATAACGGGCAATCAAAAGATCGTATACACACCAAAATTGCATCAATTAAAATGTCAGATCGGCGTGCAAAAAATAAGCCCTCAGACAGCCCCAGATCACGAAAAATGGAGACGCTACAAGTCTTGGAAAATGGCTTTTTTTTTTTACAAACTTTGGAATTTTTTTTCACCACTTAAATAAAAAAAGAACCTAGACATGTTTGGTGTCTATGAACTTGTAATGACATGGAGAATCATATTAGCTGGTAAGTTTTAGCATTTAGTGAATATGGTAACAAAAAAATCCAAAAATCAATTGTGGAATTGCACTTTTTTTGCAATTTCACCGCATTTGGAATTGTTTTCCCATTTTCCAGTATGCAAAATGGTAAAATCAATGGTGCCGTTCAAAAGTACAACTCGTCCAAACAAAAAACAAGCCCTCACATGGCCATATTGATGGAAAAATGAAAAAGTTATGGCCGTGGGAAGAAGGGCAAAAAATGGAAACTCAAAAATGAACATACCCCTGGTCCTTAAGGGGTTAAATTGGTGCCAAAGTATTTTTAAAACCAAAGCATAAAGGGCAGCAAACATCTATACACCCTTATAGAGAGAGACATTATTATGACTTACAATCTGTTATAATACTTTCATTTATTTACAGTAATAGGTTCATACTGCTTTGTTATTGGTCATCCAATTTTAACCTCTTGTGGTTGCAGCCAACAATTTTTAGTTTTCCTCTTTTGTTTTTTTCCTTCCCTTTTTTGTAGGATGAATGCATATAATGTACTGAAAAATTTGAAAAAAATTCTAAAAGTGGTGAGATTATAAAGAACTCCAATTCTGTCACTGTTTTTTGGGTCTTGATTTTACAACATTCAACAATTGGAAAAATTATCTGTGTGTGGACTTTAATTTGCATGGAAAACTTACTGTTTTATTGATGCACTTTTGGAGTACATAGAATGTTTTGGCCATTTCTTATTGAATTTTTAAGTGGAGCCACGGCGCCTGAAAAATAGCAATTCTGGCATTTCAGGGTTTTGCTTTATTTCCGTTTTACAGCATTTACCGTTTCAGTTAAATAATTTGATATTTTAACAGATTGGACTTTTACAGACACAGCATTATTAAATGTTTATTTTTTATTTTTACTTTTTTTTTTTTTTATTGGTCAAAAAGGGAGGACATTTGATTTTTTTTATTTCTTTTTTATATTCACAAGAGTTACCAACTTGGCAGTCAGAAAAGCCTTCAACAGGCTCAAAACTTCCTTGGTAACCAATTGACGGTCTGCAGTTATGTTATAGGGAAAGAGTAGGTGATCGGGAACAGAGATTGTTATCCATTAAATAACCTTGTACACTAAGTTTCCTGGTTATGTAGGGAACAATTTATTATGAAGTTAACATATATTTTTGGAAAAGGAACGAAAAGTAGAATTTGTTGAAAATACTCAAGAAAACTTTCAGCGAACATACGATCTCTAGATATTTGTTTTCTTTAATCCCCCAAATGATACAAGACATTAGTACTAGTACAATGCACTAATTTAACATTACACATTTGTGTACAGAATAGAATATTTTTGTCCATTTTAGAAATGAATGACTACATTTTGTCTCTTTTAAGAGCTGAGTGAATATATTTGCAGGACCCTGGTCCAGCGACCATGTTGTTCTCAACCAGTTAATGAAATGAGAAGCTTAGGATGTTAGCAAGTAAGAAACAGTTCACAGGGCTCCAGTTCTGTACCCACAGAATAATTGAGTGGTTGCTGTGTAATGTGGCATGGGGCAGTAGTTGTGGGTGAGGTACTTGTCTCTTACACCCGGCATCTTACATGAAGGTGGGGGTCCTGGCTGGGTGTGTGCACTTGTGCTGTTGGGACAACACACCTTGCATGCCACATGTAACCAATGACTTTGGTTGGCCAGGACCTGATGTTTGACAGTTGAGGGAGACCACCAGTTAAAAATAAATTTGTTACTGAATGACAGTTCCAGTTCTTCTTTCCCTTCTATGGAATTATATTGCCAGTATGGCTGGTACTTATCTTCTCTGTCCCTGATGCTCTGGAATTCCCGCCCAGAGCACTCTCTTCGCCTTTTGTACTCTAAGCCCGTTACCTTTTGAAGTTTAAAACTTTGGTCGTACTGCCAGGGGTTCTTCCCCTGGACCCATCAATCACTCTGTTCTTTTGGTCAATTCTCTCCTAATTTCCACCAGGATCTTGCTCTCTTGCTATCCTCTGTCTTGATCTCCTCTCACGTTAGGGACACCCATGCCATACAGAGCTGGTCACATTAGACCTTAGGTCGGCTTTCTATGCACACTGGGCCCTGTCTGAAATTCCTACAGGAACTGTCTTTGTACCGTTAGCCAACCCCTCCCACTCTGGGCTAGTCCCAACCATTAACTCTAACTTTCCCTACTGTCAGGCAGCACACAACAGTTATCACAAGTCATAATTTACATTACACAATGTTAGGTGTCGAGTTCCCGCCTCTGCACAGGGGGAATCTCGAACCATCTCTGCTGCGGTCTCCCATTCTTCTCCAGCCGCAGTGCAGTCTGCTCAGCGGAGACGTCATTCCCAGCGTCTTGCTCAGTCTCACTCTGTGCATAGGATTACTGCTGCTTTTCCTGCTTCTGCCATTGAAGCCAGTGCTGGGCAGCGGTGAGCAGACGCTTTTGGGACTAAGTCCTGCTTTTTCCCTTCTGAGCATGCCCAGGGTGAGATCTCCCATTGGAGATCGAGGGTCACATACTCAGATGCTGCAGCGGTTCCCATTGGTCCTCCAGGAAGGTCCTGAAGGTGCTAAACTTCTGTGGCAGCTTCCCATTGGTCCTTTATTGGAAGGTCCTATACATGCTGCAGCTATATAAGCTTCGCATGACCGCACGGCCATGCGCTAGTGTACAATTGTAATCGTGTGTGTGTTGATGAGTGCAAGTCGTTCCTTAAAAAACCCACCCCTTGTGTATGATTGTTCGCGTTAGGTGTATGGCTGCAATCTAGCGCCCAGCTGAACTCACAGCATTTACACACGAAACAGCGCCTCCTGCTGTGACCGCCAGTACGGTGCCACGCGCCATTAGAGCACTTCTTTAACCCAAGTCAGGGTGGTTAGTGGCGTCCGCCAGTACGGCACAGTTCGCACTCTTGTGCTATTTAATCATTAGTTTTGTTACGTGTGGTACTGTGGCTCTGTGACGCAACAGAGTTCGCTTCCTTCACACAGGGTGAAGTTAACCCGTGTGTGTATTCACATTGTACCGCCATATAGTTCGTCATTACTTGGCAGCAGGTTCCATCTCTGCACGGTGGACCCTGGGCTGTGAACACACCTTAATCTATCTTATTATTTGGTGCGCTCCGCTAGCCCTAACATTACACTAGTGCCCGGGTCTGGCTAGTAATGACGGACATACAGCAATCCTTGCTGTATATCCAGCAGCTGGAGGGTAGGTGGGCGGCTCTCGAGAGCTCAACCTCAGCTGTGGATGTTACCGCAGTTCCTGTACAGGCTACTAGCGTGGCTGCAGCAACCTTGTCCACTGTCACCCCGGTTCCGACATTATCTCGCCTCCCGCTGCCAGAAAAATTTTCTGGAGATAGCAAATCTTGTAGGGGATTCGTGAGTCAGTGCTCTATTCACCTTGAGCTCCTGGCTGCATGTTTTCCCACAGAGCGGGCTAAGGTGGGATTTATTGTGTCTCTCTTATCGGACAGGGCATTGGAATGGGCTACACCGCTGTGGGAGCATGGCGATCATGTGGTGCAGAGTGCTCCGCTGTTCCTGAGCACTCTGAAACAGGTCTTTTTAGGACCTCAAGTCACCCATGATACTGCGCTCCAACTGCTGGCATTAACTCAGGGTGAGTCCTTGGTCAGCCATTTTGCTGTCCACTTCCGCACTTTAGCTTCTGAGCTGGAGTGGTCGGATAAAGCCCTTATCCCCATATTTTGGAAGGGGCTGGCTGATCACGTGAAGGATGCTCTGGCCACTAGGGAGATTCCTGCCACACTGCAGGAGGTAATAACTGTCTCTACTTGTATTGACCTCCGTTTTAACGAGCGGAGGTTAGAACGAGCCCAGTGTAGGCAGAGGTTTTGGCTGGCTCCTACCTTCGCCAAACCTCTGGAATCTCCGGTCGTGGTTCCTGAGTCACATGAGGCCATGGAAGTGTCACGAGCGGGATCTAAGTTCCGGACCGCTTGTGCACTCAAGGTATGTCATGTTTGCCAGCAGTCAGGACATCTTGCCACTAGATGTCCCCAGCGGTCGAGGAAACGTCAGTGTCTAGTGGTAGTGGGTGGAGGTACACTAGACACGGCGACGTTTGCCTCCAAATTGTCCTTTAAGGGGACAATTATTATAGGCTCATCCTCCCACTCGGTAGAGCTCTGCATGGATTCTGGGGCAGAGGGCAATTTTATGTCTTTTGCCTTCGCTCCCAACGTCACACAATACCCCTGGTTATGCTAGCTCAACCAGTAACGGTACAAGTGGTGAATGGGTCGATATTGTCCTCACAGATAACACACCAGACCATCCCTTTTACTCTGTCCATGTCGCCATCCCATCAGGAGATTATATCTCTGCTCATCATTCCTGAGGGAATTGATGAGGTCCTGTTGGGAATACCTTGGCTACGGTACCGCTCTCCTCATATCGAGTGGTCCTCAGGCAGAATTATGGGATGGGGTGAATCTTGTGAGGGTAGGTGTCAGAGGGAGTGCGTTCAGGTTGCTACTACAGAGGTACCTGCAGATCTTTCCTCTCTCCCCAAGCAATACTGGTCTTATGCAGACGTGTTCTCCAAAAAGGCGGCAGAGACCCTTCCGCCCCATCGCCCCTATGACTGTCCTATTGATCTCTTGCCTGGTGCTGAGCCTCCCCGGGGTCGAGTCTAACCGCTATCTCTCCCAGAGACGGAGGCAATGTCACAGTACATCCAGGAAAATCTGGCAAGAGGATTCATTAGGAAGTCAGTGTCACCTGCTGGGGCAGGGTTCTTCTTCGTGCAGAAGAAGAATGGGGAATTGCGTCCATGCATAGACTACAGGGGTCTTAATGCCATCACCGTTAAGAATAAGTATCCTTTGCCCTTGATATCTAAGCTCTTCGATAGGCTTTGGGGAGCAAGGGTATTTACTAAATTAGATCTGCGGGGTGCTTACAACCTGATTCGCATCCGTGAGGGGGACGAATGGAAGACGGCTTTTA
The DNA here is from genome assembly GCF_032444005.1 of Ranitomeya imitator. Classification (NCBI taxonomy): domain Eukaryota; kingdom Metazoa; phylum Chordata; class Amphibia; order Anura; family Dendrobatidae; genus Ranitomeya; species Ranitomeya imitator. Next base: position 342,889,673 of record NC_091285.1, on the reverse strand, counting down.
ACACCAGGGATGGGCACTATGAATATCTGGTGATGCCCTTCGGGCTCTGTAATGCCCCAGCCGTTTTCCAAGACTTTGTGAATGACATCTTCTGGGATATGCTCTCCACCTCGGTCGTAGTCTATCTGGATGATATTCTCATCTACTCGCCAGATATTGACTCCCACCGGAGAGATGTTTGCAAAGTCTTCGACCTCCTATGGGCAAACTCCCTCTATGCCAAGTTGGAGAAGTGTATGTTCGAGCTGGAGTCCTTACCTTTCCTAGGCTATATCATCTCCGCCCAGTGATTGGCTATGGATCCTGCCAAACTACAGGCTGTGATGGACTGGCAGGAACCCCATTCTCTTAAAGCGGTGCAGCGCTTTATGGGGTTCATTAATTATTATCGCCAGTTCATTCCACACTTCTCAACTTTGGTAGCTCCCTTGGTTGCCCTCACCAACAAGGGGGAAAATCCCAAATTGTGGTCGGAGGAGGTCTCCAAGGCCTTTAACTCCATAAAGTAACACTTCGCTAGCGCTCCCATCTTACATTGCCCCGATGTAGATAAGCCATTTATCATGGAGGTGGATGCCTTATCTGTTGGTGCTGGAGCAGTCCTCTTCCAAAAGGATGCTCAAGATCGGAAGCATCCTTGCTTCTTCTTTTCTGAGACCTTCTCACCAGCAGAGAGGAATTATTCCATCGGGGACAGGGAGTTGCTAGCCATGAAGTTGGCTTTCTCGGAGTGGAGACATCTCTTGGAGGGAGCTCGTTTTTCCTTCCAAGTCTTCACAGATCATAAAAATTTGGTGTACCTGCAGACAGCCCAGCGGTTAAATTCTCGCCAGGCTAGATGGTCCTTGTTCTTCTCCCAGATTCATATCACCCTCCATTTTCTTTCTTGGGAGAAGAAAATTTGGGCCAACGCTCTCTCTCGCTCCGTTGTGTCATCTGTGGAGGAGGAAGAGGAGCCTCGGCTTATTGTCCCCACTGAGAGCTTGAGAACTGTGGCCCCGGTTTCGCTAGAGTCTTTGCCTCTGGGCAAGACTTTTGTACCATCCAGTTTGCGACCGGAGGTTCTCTCGTGGGCACACTTGTCCAGGGTGGGTGGATATTTTTGTTCCAAAAGGACATCTGAGTTACTGGCGAGGACATACTGGTGGCCGCATATGGCTCGTGATGTCGCAGAATATGTTCAGGCATGTGTCTCTTGCGCCAAGAACAAGTCCCCTCGGCAACGGCCAGCTGGTTTGCTTTACCCTCTGCCAGTGGCGGACAGGCCCTGGGAGATGGTCGGGATGGACTTTGTAGTGGGCTTACCCAAGTCTCGTAACTGCACCATTATCTGGGTGATCACCGACCATTTTTCCAAAATGGTGCACTTGGTGCCTCTTCCATGGCTACCTTTTGCACGGGCTCTGGCTGTGTTGTTCATCAAACATATCTTTCGCCTACATGGTATGCCAGACAAAATTGTTAGTGACCGGGGTCCCCAGTTTGCATCTCGATTCTGGAGAGAGCTTTGTCGTCTACTCAGTATTGAGTTGAATCTCTCTTTGGCATATCATCCCGAGACGAATGGGTTGGTAGAGAGGACCAACCAGACCTTGGTCACATATTTACAACATTTTGTTTCTGCCAGGCAGGATGACTGGGCATCCTTGCTACCGTGGGCAGAGTTTGCGCTTAACAACGCCGTAGCCAACTCCACCGGTCAGACTCCATTCCTCCTAAATTACGGCCAGCATCTGTGTGTCGCTGTGCCCATGCCTGTGTCTTCCGCCGACTCCAGGGTGGCAGACTGGGCTGTGGAGGCACGGGACATTTGGGACCACACTCAGAATGCCATTCGGGCCTCCAAGGAGAGAATGAGGTCCTCCGCCGATGCTCATCGGCGCCCCGCTCCGACCTTTGCTCCTGGCGACTTAGTGTGGCTCTCCGCCCATAACATCAGGCTGCGTGTTGAGTCCACTAAGTTTGCACCTCGCTACTTGGGTCCCTTCAAGGTCCTCAAACAGGTTAACCCTGTTGTCTACCGTCTGGCCCTTCCTCCACGCTTGGGTATCACCGACACCTTTCATGTGTCACTCTTGAAACCCTTATACATGTCCCGGTTTTCTGAGTCATCTGCCAGGACATCGGGTTCGTCTACGGACGATTACGAGGTGAACGCTATTTTGGGGTGCAAGGTGGTACGTGGCAAAAAATTCTATTTGGTGGATTGGAAGGGTTATGGCCCAGAGGACAGGTCCTGGGAGCCTGCTGAACACATTCGAGCTCCACAGCTCATTGCTGCCTTCGAGCGTAGCGAGGTCCAAGGAGGGGGGCCCTAGGAGGGGGGGTAATGTTAGATGTCGAGTTCCCGCCTCTGCACAGGGGGAATCTCGAACCATCTCTGCTGCGGTCTCCCATTCTTCTCCAGCCGCAGTGGAGTCTGTTCAGCGGAGACGTCGTTCCCAGCGTCTTGCTCAGTCTCACTCTGTGCATAGGATTACTGCTGCTTTTCCTGCTTCTGCCATTGAAGCCAGTGCTGGGCAGCGGCGAGCAGACGCTTTTGGGACAAAGTCCTGCTTTTTCCCTTCTGAGCATGCCCAGGGTGAGATCCCGTTGGAGATCGAGGGTCACATGCTCAGATGCTGCAGCAGTTCCCATTGGTCCTCCAGGAAGGTCCTGAAGGTGCTAAACTTCTGTGGCAGCTTCCCATTGGTCCTTTATTGGAAGGTCCTATACATGCTGCAGCTATATAAGCTTCGCATGACCGCACGGCCATGCGCTGGTGTACAATTGTAATCGTGTGTGTGTTGAGTGCAAGTCGTTCCATAAAAAACCCATCCCTTGTGTACGACTGTTCGCGTAAGGTGTATGGCTGCAATCTAGCGCCCGGCTGAACTCACAGCGTTTACACACGAAACAGCGCCTACTGCTGTGACCACCAGTACGGTGCCACGCGCCATTAGAGCGCTTCTTTAACCCAAGTCAGGGTGGTTAGTGGCGTCCGCCGGTACGGCACAGTTCGCACTCTTGTGCTATTTAATTATTAGTTTTGTTACGTGCGGTACTGCGGCTCTGTGACGCAACAGGGTTCGCTTCCTTCACACAGGGTGAAGTTAACCCGTGTGTGTATTCACATTGTACCGCCATATAGTCCGTCATTACTTGGCAGCAGGTTCCATCTCTGCACGGTGGACCCCGGGCTGCGAACGCTCCTTAATCTATCTTATTATTTGGTGCGTTCCGCTAGCCCTAACACACAACATAACATGATGCTTGTTCTTCAAGGGGGAAAGTTGGGCAATATGTGCATCTCCTTACAATTACACCTGGGTCAATTTGCCCATTTCTATCTCTTTTATATTCTTGATTTGTGGTACAATATGGAGACTATTTACAGGAGTATGCATTTCTTTTTGACCTTGTATAATAACATAGACGAATGTGTGTATGCGTAGCCTTTTAACTATTCTCTGCTGTAGACTTATAAAAAGAATACCAGCTCACCAGGGTATTGAGAACCCTCCTTTTTCTTAATTGTGAAAATGATATAACCTTGTATTCTCAGCAATATTTAAACTTAGTCTCAGATTAGTGGAGAGGAGAACTATGGGTATGGGTGCACAGATTGTTTCTGCAGTAGAATTATCATCTGGATTTTCTAGATTAAAAATATGCAACATATTATAATAGCACTGTGAATAAGATTTTACAAAAATCCACATGTAAAATTGGCTAATTCAGCAGATTAGATAAGATCTGCAGCATGTCAAATGATGCTGATGTCGTTGTGGATTTCATCCTTTGCAATGAAAAGGTGAAATATGTGGCAAATCCAAAGAATTTTCACAAAAGAAAGTCTTCAATGATTACGGTAAATCCATTGTGGATGTATCCTACAGTGGCTAAAACATATATCTTTGTTGCTGAATGGAAGAGTTGCATAATACTTTGAAATCTGTTATCTACTGAAAAAGATAATAAAAATATATTCTTGTAATTTAATAATGGTCTGTTACAAATGTAAGAATTATTCTGATTAGATAATGGTGACATTTCTGGCCATAAAAGGGTTATTTTCCAGCCGCTGCTTTTTTAATAAGAGATATCTTCATCCTTTTGCTTGACTGTGGCTCAGGTGTTTATGCTGCTCATACCGTGAAGGAAAAACACTTAGATGGAGAATCATATCATATGTTGTTACTCCTTGAGGGTGATAAACACTTCATTACAATTCAGCTGATACTGCTCCATGGTATATTATGATAGTCTCTCTCATGCGTTCTGTAATATTGCAGCCACAGTGTTGTCATGGGTGATGCGATTGTTCAATAGTTGGTTATTTCTAAACAAACAGAATATTATATACCATCAGCTTCCGTAAATCTGTAAATTAATTCTGAGGTTTTCTGCTATCTGATTGAGTGTCCATAATGTATAAATCACAATTAGATAAGATTGTGATAAGGTTGACATTACTGATGAAGCATTAAATAAATTTTAAAAATGCTGGTCCTGAGAAAATGAAAAAGTGGCAGAAAAATTCATGTCCACCAACTGATTGTGTGGCATGTTTTCACATTTCAGTTGGCCACAATTTTGAATAATGTGATGAATTTTTAATGTTTCATTCTGTTCTGCTTGCGTCACTACAGGTGGGACATTTGTATGGATGCACCTAAAAATGTGCCTGTTTGTGGCACATTAGTATATAGGAGGGGGAAAACTTTTCAAGATGGGTGGTGACCATGGCGGCAATTTTGAAGTTGGCCATTTTGGATCCAAAACTTTTTCCAATGGGAAGAGGGTCATGTGACTAATCAAACTTATTGAGAATTTCACAAGAAAACAATGGTGTGCTTGGTTTTAACGTAACTTTATTCTTTCATGAGTTGATTACAAATTTATGACCTCTTATAAAATGTGTTCAAAGTGCTGCCCATTGTGTTGGATTGTCAATGCAACCCTCTTCTCCCTCTCTTGACACACTGATAGCAACACCGCAGAAGAAATGCTAGCATGGGCTTCCAGTATCCGTTGTTGCAGATGCTGCACATCTCGTATCTTCACAGCATAGACAATTGCCTTCAGATGACCCCAAAGATAAAACGTCCTATATGAACAGTTTCCTGGAAAGTTGATTGGTCGTTGTGGGCAAGTTGAATGGCCACCATTTTCTCCTGATCTGACCCCCTTAGACTTTTAACTTTGGGGTCATCTGAAGGCAATCTTGCAAAACTTCAGCACTATCTTCAATGGAGCATGGTGACCCGCTCCACTGCGCAGGTGCCAGATTCCCAGCCCTGCAGTGTTAATACATCATAAAACACTGCGGGGCAGGATCTAGGGCGTCCGCAGCATGCAGGTGCTATAGTCTGATGTCAGTTCCCATAACAGGAACACAGGAGGTGGAGCACAGATGCAAGAGTGGGATGATGAACGGCTGGGAGGCAGCTGAAACGTGGATACACCATACCTCTGGGACTCAATACAGGTATGGGGTGCAATTTATAAAAGTCAGTATTTCAGTATTACTAGGTATCAGAAACATAAGAGCCACCTTCACAGAATACAGCCGTAGTGCTGCTGAAGGTGGCTCTTTTACTTAAAAAACTTGGGCGTGACAAGTTCCCTTTAAGAGGCACACTCCATTATGTCCTCCTTTTACAAGTGCTGCGCTGCCCCCTCAGTAACCCTCTAATCTGTGGCTTCACTTTACATTAATTTGATGGGCAAGCTTTATCATGCACCACGTTCCGCCGATGTGGCTGTAGTTGGCTGGTACTTCAAAAATTATGCTAAAAACTGAGGTAAATACCTTCATGAATTGGGGCAATTGTGCAAAGGTTGATATTATCATTATACATCTACCATACTACTACAGTTTAGTACCAGTGAACTGTTAGTAAATGAAAAAAACAAGCAATACAGCAATATTACCACGATTTAGTGGTAGAAACCAGTTTTCCAGACCATATAAGGTATTAAACTAGTTATATAAAGTTCCTGACAGGTATCGTTCTTTCTGTTTGAGTTGATCACTTTTCTCATCTTTTGTATCTTGTCCAGACCGCCATGACAACATCTTCCAGCTACTCATCTGCACAGTTTTATGGAACACTGTGCCATTAAAGACTGTATTTATACATTAAAACCAAGGGTATTATCTATAATGCCACCTGTGGATGTGGAAAAGAATATATTGGTAAAAACCTAGTAGAAATCAGAAGGAGGGCGGGTATACCTTTCACATTTCTCCCCCCTTTTTTTGTTACAAGTGCACTCCCATGTTGGTGTCCTATGACTGAGGCTGAAATGCGTTGGGAGGGACTTTTTGGGGTACAATTTACTTGCATATACTTATCTTGTATATACTTTCATACATGTGTACTGGCCTTGTCAGGGTCTGAGCTAGACAGGGCATGACGGGGGATAATCGGTTAAAAGCATGCATCCCTAAGCGCCTTACTCCTGCCATCTGATTGATCCATCTCTGCTGCTACAAACGAGTGAGATTCAACCATTACCTTTTTGCACTGACATTATTGGGCACTTTGTTACTTTATATGCATCTATTTTATATTTTTTGTTTGTTTGTTTTTTTCATTTTGCATCATCAGTGTCTGCTTGAGCATATCCTTTTATCCATATCCTATTCAAAGTTAGGTTTCATTCTATGTGAACTGATACTGAATGGTATTATTCTTATTTGCTTGATCAAACCAGAGAGTTTTTGCTGCCACCATTATTGGTTGGGCTTCTTGGCTAATTATCATCTGCAGAGTTTGCAACACAAACATATTTGACTTCTCAAATTTCCAGCATGCTCCCTATATTTTTCCAATTTACAAAAGCTCGCCATCCTGCTGCTGCTCCCAATGCGAACTTTATTGCTGTCTCATTTGCTGGCTGACACACTGACTCCAATAAATAAAAAATTGAGTCATTACCATAATTATCTCCAAAAAGTGCTATAATAATAATAATAATAATAATAATAATCTTTATTAATATAGCGCCAACATATTCCGCAGCGCTTTACAGTTTAACAGCTTCAATCACAACAGTCATAAGTAACAATGTTAACAATACAGTTATTAAAGCAACACAAGACGACCCTGCTCGTGAGAGCTTACAATCTACAATGAGGTGGGGAGATACAAAGTACAGGTGTGTATTTACAATGATGTATTTACAATGATGATCCAGCCATCATCAGGGAGTGGGGGATAGATGGAAGTAGTGAATGGGCTACACACAAACAAAATAACTGATTAGGGAACATGATAGGCCGCTCCGAACAAATGTGTTTTGAGGGAGTGCCTAAAACTATGCAAATTGTGGATGGTCCTAATTTCTTGGGGTAGAGCATTCCAGAGGATTGGCGCAGCACGGGAGAAGTCTTGTAGTCGGGAGTGGGAGGTACGGATTAGTGCAGAGGTTAGTCGAAAGTCATTTGCAGAGCGCAGAGGTCGGTTCGGCCGATAGACAGAAATGAGGGAGGAGATGTAAGGGGGTGCCGCACTGTGAAGAGCTTTGTGGGTGAGAACAAGTACTTTGAATTGTATCCTGTAATAAATGGGCAGCCAGTGTAATGACTGGCGAAGAGCGGACGCGTTTGATAGACGACCCTGGCTGCTGCATTAAGGATAGACTGGAGAGGGAAAAGTCGAGTGAGGGGGAGGCCAATTAATAGAGCGTTGCAGTAGTCCAGGCGGGAGTGGATCATGGAGACAGTGAGGGTTTTTGTTTCTATAGGGAGAAAAGGGCGGATACAAGAGAGGTTCTTTAGGTGTAAGCGGCACAAGCGGGCAAGAGATTGTATATGGGAGGTGAAGGAGAGATCAGAGTCAAACATAACACCAAGACAGCGCGCCTGCTGCCAGGGTGTTATTATGGTGCCACCCACGGAGACGGAAACGTCAGGTCTAGGGAGGTTAGTAGATGGTGGGAGCAGAAGAAGTTCAGTTTTGGAGAGATTGAATTTCAGATAGAGAGCTGACATGATGTCGGAGACTGAGGTTAGACAGTCAGTGGTGTTCTGTAATACAGCAGGAGTAAGGCCAGGGGATGATGTGTATAGTTGTGTGTTGTCGGCATAAAGATGGTACTGAAAGCCAAATCTGCTGATGGTCTGTCCAATTGGTGCCATGTAGACGGAGAAGAGAAGGGGGCCAAGGACTGAGCCCTGGGGTACCCAGACAGTGAGAGGAAGAGGAGATGAAGTGTAGCCACAGAACAGAACACTGAAGGAGCGGTCAGAAAGATAGGAGGAGAACCAGGAGAGAGCAGTGTCCTTAATGCCAAGTGACTGGAGCCTAGAGCGTAAGAGAGGGTGTTCAACAGTGTCAAAGCTGCAGAAAGATTGAGAAGAATGAGCAGAGAGTGGTCACTGTTACATTTTGCTGTCAGAAGGTCGTTGGTCACTTTGATGAGTGCAGTTTCTGATGAGTGTAGGGGGCGGAAGCCGGACTGTGAAGGGTCTAGGAGGGAGTGAATGGAGAGGTAACATGTAAGGCGGGAGTAGACTAGGCGCTCCAAGAGTTTAGCGATGAAGGGGAGATTGGAGACCGGTCTGTAGTTTGTGCAGGATGGGTCGAGGGTGGATTTCTTTAGTAATGGAGTAATGATAGAGTGTTTGAAGGAGGACGGGAAAATGCCTGAGGAGAGTGAGAGATTAAAGATTGTAGTTAGGTGAGTAGTGACGACTGGAGAGAGAGACTGGAGGAGATAAGAGGGAATTGGGTCAGTAGAGCATGTAGTCAGATGAGAAGAAGAGAGGAGCCTGGAGACTTCTTCTTCTGTGATGGGATCAAATGCGGAGAGTGAGAGAGTGCGGAGAGTGAGAGCTATATAGACAGTTCCCCAGAAAGCAATATTGTTAGATAATAATTATCACCTTATTGCCACCTGAGATCCATGTCAGAGCTAGCATTTACTGCATGGCTTACGAGAAGAGGTGTTCATATGAGGAGTTTTGGAGGCATTATCTGTGACTGTTGCGTGGTTTGTAAATGTGGTAATTCCCTTCCCTCCTCTACTTTGTTTTTCCCCGTCCTCCACTGCCCGATGCATTCCTTTGTTATATGTGAGTGAATATTTTGTATGCATGGTGTTTTTCAGTTAACCCTTGTTTTTGCAGCCTTGTTTGTCATGTTGGTGTACTGCAGTGCACAGTAGCACCCCTCTTCCCTGGGTGAGAGAAGGGAACAGACGGAGGGCTAACTCAGGTAATAAGGCAAGGGTGGCGGCCCTGGAATCTTCACCTTCAGAAGTCTCTCAGGGAATAGGGAGAGCTAGGGTGCCACTTAGAGTGTTAGGGACAGGGAAGGAGCCCCTAGTCCTAGGTCATCCGACAGCTGTGTCGTGACATTCAACTAGTCCTGATCCACAACAACCTCAGCCAGCAAGTCTTTGCTAGTGCAGGGGGTGCTAAAGTAGTGTGTCTCAGGTGTTCTGACCCAGCAATAGCATTAAAATCTATATAGGAGAAAGAATCTCACTTAAGACCTCATTCACACCAGTGATTATTCTCACACATAAAAACACAGACCATTGTTTTTTTATCCAAGGTTCATCAGTGTTTGGTAAGTGTGTCGATGCTTGTCATCAGAGATTTTCCTATTCATCTCAATGTTTATCACTGACAGTACACAGATTATACCCGTTTTCCTGCACCAATAAACATGTATAGGCAATTTTGATCTGTGGCTCGGATGAAAAATAGACGTGTCTCTGTGATTTTTTTTTTGGACAACTTACTTTGTAAAAAAAAAAATAGGACTTGTGAACAAACACTAGAGATTATAGTGGATATGTGTTCTATTTGTGAAAACTCAGCTTCCCAAGGATGTGATAAACCTTAGTTAATTTGTGTTTTGGGTGGGAGTAAGGGAATCACTTTTTCACACAGGGCCCTGTAGGTTTGGATTTCTTTTTCTTTTTATAATAAAGACCTTCATTTAAAAACTGCATTTTGTGCTTCCTTGTAATTATCTTTGTCTAATATTTAAATATGTTTGGTGATCTGAAACATTTAAGCGTGAGACACATGCAAAAGAATAGGAAATCTGGAAGGGGCAAACACTTTTTCACACAACTGTAGAACATGTGCATGACTGAAGGACATCTAAATGAGGCCTATGTCCCATAAAAATGGCTTAAACCTGGTATGGGAGGAATTAAATCCAGCGCACGGAAGATTGCATCCTGGGGGTGTTCAAAGCTCGGAGAGGCGTCAAGGCGAAGAAAGACCACAAAGTCGAGCTCAATGAATCGTGAATACTTTATTCACATAAAGTGGTCAAACAAGATATATAGAGTCAGCAGTATAAGTTACATGACACGATGCATTGACTGCGCACCTTTAATCCTGATGAACCAGGTATACTGGGTTTTGTTCCTGTAAGTTTTTTCTTTTTATTTTGTACTTTTCTATGCTGTGTGTATTGTACATATTGGGATATATCAAGTCTACTAGAAAATGTAAACTTTAGTTCTTCTGGGATGGTTAGTATTAACTAACATAATAATTAAACATTTACATACAATATTCCTGCAGGCTATCCAATTAGGTGCAAACTCAATATCATGAATTCCAATATACTGGCCTGCCTTTAGTTCCTTTTACTTTCAATTACTCAGTTCAGGCATCAATCTATAATTTATGAAGCCATTCATCCACCTAGGTTTTATAAAATCCCAGAATGACTTTGATCACCTTGGAATAGAGATGTTATTTACAATCTTTGTTAGTATGTATGAGAGTCTCTCTTCTATATCTACCGATAACAATGCAATGTTTGTTTTAAACAGATATAATTCTGGAACTAATTTCCTGACTAGTAAATCTGCATGTTTGGTATATATGAGTAAACAGTCAGGCATTTGTTTAGTTTCTCATTAGTTATAATTTTATAACCGGGACAGTAAGTTTAGGTAAAATAACACGGATTAATAAAAGTAATAAAGGTCATATCACTAAAATGATATATAGGATATTGTTTGCTTTAAATATAATGGTATAGCAATTCGTAATTACATGGAATTCTATTCAAATCTTACTAGATAATTTTTCTGTTGGTACCTTTTAATGAGATGATATGCTTTTGCGGTGCCCCAGGGTCCTGGTCGTCACAGTGGTATTGCTTTCCTCTTGGGGAGAGTGATGCTACGTTTGGAGGCAAGGAAGGATAACTGCATCCAGGTACCACAAACATGCAACACTTCACAATCCAGGTCACCGGGGGGAGCTTTTGCTCCTATTTACTAGGTCACTCCCCACATATATAAAACTGGTGGTCTGTAGGGAAAGTTAGTCAGTTCCAGACAGAAGTTAGTTTCTGGCTGAGCTCAGCTAGTTCCAGACAGCCGTCTGAGGAGGATAGAAGGTTCACGGAGCTGTGCATACCCACAGAGCTGCAGCTCCCAGAAAGAGACATTGAAGGCCGAATTGTTTACAGCGAGCATGCAGGAGAGGAAGCACATAGAGCCAGGGAACATAACAGCCCCAAAATGGCCCTGAGGTAGGAGAAGGATAAGGTGGGAGCGCACCCCACGCGTATCGCTGCCTCCGCAGCTTCGTCAGGGGAAGTCACCTTCCCCTGACGAAGCTGCGGAGGCAGCGATACGCGTGGGGTGCGCTCCCACCTTATCCTTCTCCTACCTCAGGGCCATTTTGGGGCTGTTATGTTCCCTGGCTCTATGTGGATTTAACCCTTGTGGTGCTCTGTGCCCTTTGACATTGCTGCATCTCCATATACCAGAATTGACGCAGGACAGGTTGTATCCACAGCTGTTATATAGCATGCTATCACATTCCAATCTCAGGACCATGTATTGCATGGATGTTTCATTTTTTGGTTATTAGCAGTGGATACTGACATATTGTGGTCGAGTCCTTTGCGGCCTGTATAGGCACATTTTTGCAGGAGAGCATATGTGACTAGGTGCATCTAGGGTAGGATATTACTGTTTTCCTATTGTATTATGGGATTGTCATTTATTATGGGATATGGTGGGTATAGGGATTTGTACATTTGTTTTTAAATGTTTTTAACATGTTTTTTGAGGTGTTTAATAAAGGTGTTTTGCTTTATGGTATTACCGATTGTCTCTTTTTTTTTTGGGTTGTGCATACTATTTTTAGTCTACCCTTTCTTTTTTCATTTGTCCCATAGGGTTCAGGTGCTGACATCCCAGTTATCATAAGGGATAATTGAGGTAAGCAATGAGTATGTGAGTATACAGACGATGCAACATTGATACTAACAGCGTTGATGGAATGAAGATCGTTTTGAGGAATGTCAAGATGGAAAGCTCGAACATGTGACTGCTCCTCAACACTAAGCAAACAAAGATATTGAGTACTTCCAGGTATTACTGGGACACATTTGAGATGCACTGCGACAAACTGGAAGTTATATAATAAAAGGACATCAACCTACTTGGATCGATGGTCACTCAAGATGGAGCGATGACACTGGAAGTTGATAGCAGGTTAACTATGGGCAAATCAATAATGAAGTCACTGGACAAGGTCTTCAAATCGAGGAACATCTCACTGGTGAGGAATGCATGGCTTGTTTATAGTTTTGTCTTTTCTGTGGTAACATACGGATGTGAAACCTTGGCAATAAAGAAACAAGACAGAAGAAGAATCAATGCCTTTGAAATGTGGTGCTGGAGAAGGATGTTATCAATACCGTGGATGGCAAGAAGAACACAGAAATCAACTTTGGAACAAATTCTGCCAGACGTCACTCAAAGCAAGGATCACTAAGTTATGACTTGCGTATAATAGAGAAGGTGTACGAAAGCAGGCTACACTGATGAAAACATTCACCAGCTGGTGCCTGTGCAATAAATGAAATTAAAAAATGGTGTGGGATCTCCTCTATGTTTGCTAACAAGCACATGTAAAGCTGACAGCTGAGAGCTGGTAATCAAAATTGAGGGTTCCCAAGCTGTTTTTTTTTTAAATATTTAAAGAAATAAATGAAAAAGAATGTCGTGGGTTCCACCCCATTTTTGACAACCAGCCAAGCTGCAGCCCCCAGCTGTCAGTTTTATATTGGCTGGTTATCCAAAATTGAGGGTTCCAAAGCTGTTTTTTTTAAATAAATATTTAAAGTATTTTTGACAACCAGCCAACCTAAATCCAACAGCTGGGGGTTGGTATTCTCAGACTGGGAAGGGACCATAGATATTAGCCCTTCCCAGCCTAAAAATAGCCTACAGCTGCCGCAGAAGAGGTGCATGTATTAGATGCACCAATTCAGGCTCTTTACCCTGCTCTTCCCACTTCTAATAGATGCACCTTTTCTGGAGAGACTGCTGGTTGCTATTTTTAGTCGGGGGAGGGCCAAAATCCATGACCCATTCCCAGTCTGAGAACACCAGCCCCCAACTGGCTGGTTGACAAAAATGGGGGAGGACTCCAGGCTGTTTTTTTTTAATTATTTATTTAAAGATTTTTAAAAAATTGTGTGGGGACCCCTCTATTTTTGATAACTAGCCAAGATAACTGACAGCTGAGGGCTGCAATCCATAGCTGTTGGTTTTGCCTGTGCTGGTTATTAACAATGCATGTGGCTCCACCTCATTTTTTATTTTATTACACAGGCACCAGCTAATGAATACTCTCATCATTATATGCCTGCTCTCACTGCTATCAGTGAGACTAGTCATATGATGATGAGAGTTGTACTCTCATCAGCCGACGCCTGTGACTGTCGGTAACCTTTTTTAACTTCGGTCACATATGCTGGCTCACACATTGTCATCTGTATGACAGTGTGGAAACCATAGCGCTCTGACTGGCAGTAACAAACTTACCGCCAATCAGAGCTGGTGTTTCTCATGGTATCACACAGATGACAACGTCAGATTTGTTGGATTTTTGAGCTGCTGGACCCAGATAGTGACAAGGACTTCAGGAAGAAATCTGTGTTCGGGGTCCATGCATGGACACTAGGTGTTCAGTACGGACCCCGAACTTTACCGGTTGGGTTCGCCCATTCCTACTCCTGTCTAAACAGATAAATAATCAGAACAGAGCAACAAATATGTCCGAAACTGGACATAAGAACTCCCATACAGGATACATATATCCTGTCTATGCATCCTGTCTAAACAGAGCATAAACTGGTGCTAATACTAAAGATCACAAGGCACTGCTGCCCATAATGAAGGGGGGAATTTTATGAATGTAACTAATCTTGGATTAAAGGATACCTATTGTTTTATTTTTATTTAATATCAGGTTCCTTCCTAGCATGTGCAGCAGATTGATGACAGTCTGGGTCCTGTGAGCCCCATCACTTACTCTGCAGCATGCTGCTCAGCAGGCAGGAGTGCTAAGATTCTGAATGAGTGTGTTTACAGACCTTTGCATAGTGTCAATAGAAAGTACATCTACTATATAAAGCTGAATGTGTGTGTGTGTATGTGTGTATGTCCGGGATTGGCATCTGCACCGTCGCAGCTACAGCCACAAAATTTTGCACAGTCACACGTCTGGACCCCGAGAGCGTCATAGGCTGTGAGGTGAAATTTTAACCCCGCGCATTCCAATTCACCAAACAATTTTGCCCCTATCTACATAATGGGGAAAAAAGTGAAAGGAAAAGTGTTGGAGGCGTCGCAGCTACAGCAACAAAATTTTGCACAGTCACACGTCTGGACTCTGAGAGCGTCATAGGCTACGTTGTGAGGTGAAATTTTAACCCCGCGCTTTCCAATTCACCAAACAATTTTGCCCCTATCTACATAATGGGGAAAAAAGTGAAAGGAAAAGTGTTGGAGGTGTCGCAGCTACAGCAACAAAATTTTGCACAGTCACACGTCTGGACCCCGAGAGCGTCATAGGCTACGTTGTGAGGTGAAATTTTAACCCCGTGTTTTCCAATTCACCAAACAATTTTGCCCCTTTCTACATAATGGGGAAAAAGTGAAATGAAAAGTGTTGGAGGCTTCGCAGCTACAGCCCCAAAATTTTGCACAGTCACACGTCTGGACCCTGACAGCGTCATAGGCTATGTTGTGAGGTGAAATTTTAACTCCGCGCTTTCCAATTCACCAAACTATTTTTCCCCTATCTACATAATGGGGAAAAGTGAAAGGAAAAGTGTTGGAGGCAAATTGACAGCTGCCAGATGTGAACAAGGGGGACTTAAAGAATGAGAGCGATGGCGCAAAAGAGTATATACCGTACAGTTGCTAAGGTGGGGCCCCGACATGAGATACTCACCACACATGGGGATATGAACACACACACAAAATGCGCCACACACTACCACGTGCTTGAACACATATACCACCCTCAGCACACATTTCACCACACATACACCAACCTCGCCACATAAAAGTCGAAACACAAAAGTCACCGCTCAAAACTCGCCACGCACAAAACTCGCCACATGCAAAAACTAGGCTCACGCATAACTCGCCACAAGTGCAAAACTCACCTCATGGAAAACTCGCCACACGCAAAACTTGCACACGCGGAAAAATTGCCACATGCACAAAATTTGCAACACATGCAAAAGTTGCCTCACACAAAACTTGCACATACTCAAAAGGCACCAGACATAAAACTCACCACGCGCAAAACTCACCATGCGCAAAACTTGCTGCACACAACTTGCTACACTAACCTGTCACATGCAACTCGACACACAAAAAGTTGCTACACGCATGTTGCCACACAAAACTCATCTCACAAAAGTCACTACATGCATGTCGCCACACACAACTCAACACACACAACTTGACAAACGAAACTCGCCCTAAAACACACACAAGTCTGGTATTATCCTTCAAAAATAAAAATCTGATTAATAAGCAGACAAACTACAAGAGCAACAAATGTACCATATAGGAAATACAGCAGCTGTCAGTCACATGACCTGTCTATTATGTGTATGTGTGAGCTAATATATACTGCCAGGGGGAGGGCTTCCTGTTGGCTGGAGATTTATCAGGCTGCCAATTTATCTTACAAATACTGAGGTAAAAATACTGAGCAAATAATGTGTTAACGAGGTCTAATACAGGAGATCACACAGGTATATACTATATACAGGGGAGGTGACACACCGATATTTACTATATACAGGAGAGATGTCACAGGTATATACTATATAGAGGAGGAGATGACATACAGGTACATACTATATACAGGAGGAGATGACATACAGGTATATACTATATACAGGAGGAGATGACACACAGGTATATACTATATACAGGAGGAGATGACACACAGGTATATACTATATACAGGAGGAGATGACATACAGGTATATACTATATATAGAAGGAGATGACGTACAGATATATACTATATATAGGAGGAGATGACATACAGGTATATACTATATACAGGGGAGATGACACAGAGCAGGTATATACTATATACAGGAGATGACATACAGGTGTATACTATATATAAGAGAGATGACAAACATGTATATACTGAGGTGAAAATGAGAGGTGTGAGGTGAAAATGAAAAGGTGTGAGTGCAAAATGAGAGGAGTGAGGTAAAATAGTGGAGTGATCGGAAAATGACAGATGTGAGGTCGAAATGACAAGTGTTAGGGGGGAATGAGAGGAGTGAGGGAGAAAATGAGAGATGTGAGGGAGAAAATGAGAGATGTGAGGGGGAAAATGAAAGGCGTGATGGGAAAATAAGAGAAGTGACGTGCTATAACTAACCACAGATATTTACTATGCCCAGGCAACGCCGGGCTCTTCAGCTAGTAGAGTATAAGCTAATAGACTTCTACTGAGCCAGCATACTAAACAGCTTTTTTGAGTGATTTGTGGAGTTCACAAGACTTGGACCCCACTGGTCTGCTGCACATGTTAGTAATGGATTAGATATAAAATACAAAATATATGTACTAGCATGGATGTTACACTGTATGACTAAAAAAAACATAATTGCCCCTTTTTTTGCTACTAGTCAGTTGCACAAAGGATGAAAATTGAAGCACTATGCTTGTTGAATGGCAGTCCCATCCTAGTGAGGGACATGGGTATTCCATTGTCATGATCTCCAATGGTTCCAACTGAGTTTTATGGCACATCTGCAAGTACCTCTCTCACTCTTTAAGTACACTGTGATGCCGAGTCACAAATGTATTGCTGAGTTACCACTCATGTACAAGCCATGAGACAGAGTAATCAATATGTCTGGGGTCAAGAGCGCTCTTTATAAACAGAGGGGTAAGACAAAGGCACAGTCAGGTCACAGTCCAAAGTCAAAATTCCAAGAAGGTAAGGGATCAAGACAAACGGGCTAGGCAAATTAATGGTCAAAGGTAAGATTCAAGGTCAGGCAGCAAAACATAAGAAACAAAGCATTGTAAAACAAGGCACACACACCATTGAGGTAAAGTTACGATTGTTAATAATCAGACACAGCCAGCTAAATAGCCAGGTAATCGCCCAGGAGACACCTGGAAGAAAACTAGTACTTACAATTCTGACAGCTCAGCACGTCCCCGATTCTGTAGAGCAACTGAGCTTTCACTGCATCCATGACACAGTGAGTGGTGGAATGGTGACAGTACCCCCTCCTCTAGAGGGGCCACCAGACCCCCATGTTTCCAAGGAAACCTAAGACGGAAAGCCCTGATCAATCGATTAGCCTTCACAGAATGAGCCAAAACCAAGGATCTCTCCTCTGGTCAGCATTCCCTCCCATGAACAAGATATTGAAGGGATTTTCAAACCCTCCAAAAATCCACAATTCTCTGCACCTCATACTTCAAACCTCCATTGACAGAAACCCGAGGAGGCAGAGATGAGGGATACAACACCAAAGGGACAAAATCTTTTTTTAAATCTAAAGTTTAAATTTTATAGTCATCGGATTGACTACTTCAAGAATCTCATAAGAGACAATTGTAATGTTATGCTAAGTCACCACTCACGAAAAAGCTGTGAGGCAGGGTAGTCAGGAAGTTCAGATCAGGGGAATAAAATGTGGATGTCCTCTTAATACCAGACTGTGAGGTAATGATCTTCTTCCCAAAATGCACCACTATAGAGCACTCAATGGGAAGAGCAGAGGGACAAAAAGATAGTGCCAATAAATAAATTCAGCCACTAGATGGAGGCTGTGTATTTCAAACAAACTCAACAATGAACTCTTTGCCTGGCATCAATTGATGTCACCATCCTAGTTTTTAAAGGGAAGAAGAAAAATTACTTTGTATATTGGACTGAAGAACATCTTGGATTCCTCTTCTCTGGTGTTTGACTAGGTTGTGTTAGAGCTGCACAATTAAATAAGCAACATAACACTTTCTGGGACATATGAGAGGAAATTTCTGCATAAACTCCATTTTGGCTTCTTTAAGTCAGCCACCTACTCTTAGTAGACCACTGTTGTCAATAAATGGATCAAGTTTTCTCAACACATTGTTTGCTGATATTGAGGTTTTGTTCATAAGACATTGGATTTTTTTGAAGTAGGCTTCTATTTGAACAGTAAGAATATTATGGTTTCTAGAAGAATCCAAGTCTGAGAGAGCATATATTTTTTTTACAATGATGCCAGCCTTTACATCTATGTAATGAGTTCTGGTGACTCTAAACGAGCAAGCTATGTGTGACATGCAGATGATTGCTCTAATAAATGACTTCCAACTTAAGAACTTGTCAAATCTGGGAGATCGCAGTTGGATATTAGAGATTGTTATATGAAGTGCAGACACCTCAGGGCGGATTTCAGCATCTGAATTACCTTCTACTAGTTCAAAGGTTCTTCATAATGTAACAGTTTTGGTCCTGAAAGCCAGGTTGCGCGTTCTAGCTAACTTGCATCAACTTCTGTAGTAGCGTAATATGCAGGAATTCTGGTCTGTAGTTACATAGTGAAGCACCCTGCTGTTACCCGAGACATAGAACCGAATAATTTTGTTGTGGATATAACCTAGGACTACTTTACTGTCTGTATAGAATTCTATCTTTTCAAGGTCAATGTCTAGTTCAGATATAATAAATTCAGCTAACTCGACAGCTAATCCTTCAGTACAAAGCTCTAAACTGGGTATACTGTGCACTGGGAGCGGTGCAAGTTTGGCTTTCCCCATAACAAATGCAATGTGACTTTCACCTTTAGAGTCCACAGTCTTAACCCTGCTGTTCTGTTCGGTCTGGGGAGACCTATTTTGAACTTTGGTATTTTTTGGGGTGTTCAAGATGCGGTTCTGAAACTTGTGGTTGATTGACTTAAATGAGGATGGGTCGGTCGGCCACGGGTTTCAGAGCCGCATCTTGAATATTTTAACCCCTTAAGCCCCGAGGGTGGTTTGCACGTTAATGACCGGGCCAATTTTTACAATTCTGACCACTGTCCCTTTATGAGGTTATAACTCTGGAACGCTTCAACGGATCTTGGCGATTCTGACATTGTTTTCTCGTGACATATTGTACTTCATTTTAGTAGTAACATTTATTCGATATAACTTGCGTTTATTTGTGAAAAAAACGGAAATTTGGCGAAAATTTTGAAAATTTCGCAATTTTCCAACTTTAAATTTTTATGCCCTTAAATCACAGAGATATGTCACGCAAAATACTTAATAAGTAACATTTCCCACGTGTCTCCTTTACATCAGCACAATTTTGGAACCAAAAATTTTTTTTGTTAGGGAGTTACAAGGGTTCAAAGTTGACCAGCAATTTCTCATTTTTACAACACCATTTTTTTTTAGGGACCACATCTCATTTGATGTCATTTTGAGGGGTCTATATGATAGAAAATACCCAATTGTGACACCATTCTAAAAACTGCACCCCTCAAGGTGCTCAAAACCACATTCAAGAAGTTTATTAACCCTTCAGGGGTTTCACAGGAATTTTTGGAATGTTTAAATAAAAATGAATATTTAACTTTTTTTCACACAAAATTTATTTCAGCTCCAATTTGTTTTATTTTACCAAGGGTAACAGGATAAAATGGATGCCAAACATTGTTGTACAATCTGTACTGAGTACGCTGATACCCCATATGTGGGGGTAAACCACTGTTTGGGCGCATGGCAGAGCTCGGAAGGGAAGGAGCGCCATTTGACTTTTAAATGCAAAATTGACAGGAATTGAGATGGGACACCATGTTGCGTTTGGAGAGCCACTGATGTGCCTAAACATTGAAACCCCCCACAAGTGACACCATTTTGGAAAGTAGACACCCTAAGGAACTTATCTAGATGTGTGGTGACCACTTTGACCCACCAATTGCTTCACAGAAGTTTATAATGCAGAGCCGTAAAAATAAAAAATCATATTTTTTCACAAAAATGATCTTTTCGCCCCCAATTTTTTATTTTCCCAAGAGTAAGAGAAGAAATTGAACCTCAAAAATTGTTGGCCAATTTGTCCTGAGTACGCTGATACCCCGTATATGGGTGTAAACCATTGTTTGGGCGTATGGCAGAGCTCGGAAGGGAAGGAGCGCCATTTTACTTTTCAATGCAAAATTGACTGGAATTGAGATGGGATGCCATGTTGCGTTTGGAGAGCCCCTGATGTGCCTAAACATTGAAATCCCCACAAGTGACACCATTTTGGAAAGTAGACCCCTTAAGGAACTTATCTAGAGGTGTGGTGAGCACTTTGACCCAACAAGTGCTTCACAGAAGTTTATAATGCAGAGCCGTAAAAATAAAAAATCATATTTTTTCACAAAAATAATCTTTTCGCCACCAATTTTTTATTTTCCCAAGGGTAAGAGAAGAAATTAGACCACAAAAGTTGTTGTGCAATTTGTCCTGAGTGCGACGATACCCCATATGTGGGGGTAAACCACTGTTTGGGCGCATGGCAGAGCTCGGAAGGAAAGGAGCGCCATTTGACTTTTCAATGCAAAATTGACTGGAATTGAGATGGGACGCCATGTTGCGTTTGGAGAGCCCCTGATGTGCCTAAACATTGGAACCCCTCACAAGTGACACCATTTTGAAAAGTAGACCCCTTAAGGAACTTATCTAGATGTGTGGTGAGCCCTTTGACCCAACAAGTGCTTCACAGAAGTTTATAATGCAGAGCCGTAAAAATAAAAAATCTTATTTTTTCACAAAAATGATCTTTTCGCCCCCAATTTTTTATTTTCCCAAGGGTAAGAGAAGAAATTAGACCACAAAAGTTGTTGTGCAATTTGTCCTGAGTGCGACGATACCCCATATGTGGGGGTAAACCACTTTTTGGGTGCATAGCAGAGCTCGGAAGGGAAGGAGCGCCATTTGACTTTTCAATGCAAAATTGACTGGAATTAAGATGGGACGCCATGTTGGTTTGGAGAGCCCCTGATGTGCCTAAACATTAAAAACCCCCACAAGTGACACCATTTTGGAAACTAGACCCTCTAAGGAACTTATCTAGATGTGTTTTGAGAGCTTTGAACCCCCAAGTGTTTCACTACAGTTTATAACGCAGAGCCGTTAAAATAAATTTATTTTTTTTTCGCAAAAATTTTTTAGCCCCCAGTTTTGTATTTTCACAAGGGTAACATAATAAATTGGACCCCAAAAGTTGTTGTCCAATTTGTCCTGAGTACGCTGATACCCCATATGTGGGGGGGAACCACTGTTTGGGCGCATGGCAGAGCTCGGAAGGGAAGGAGCGCCATTTGGAATGCAGACTTAGATGGATTGGTCTGCAGGAGTCACGTTGCATTTGCAGAGCCCCTGATGTACCCAAACAGTACAAACCCCCCACAAGTGACCCCATATTAGAAACTAGACCTCCCATGGAACTTATCTAGATGTGTTGTGAGAACTTTGAACCCCTAAGTGTTTCACTACAGTTTATAACGCAGACCCGTGAAAATAAAAATTCTTTTTTTTTTCACAAAAATGATTTTTTAGCCCCCAGCTTTGTATTTTTACAAGGGTAACAGAATAAATTGGACCCCAAAAGTTGTTGTTCAATTTGTCCTGAGTACGCTGATACCCCATATGTGGGGGGGAACCACTGTTTGGGCTCATGGCAGAGCTCGGAAGGGAAGGAGCGCCATTTGGAATGCAGACTTAGATGGATTGGTCTGCAGGCGTCACGTTGCATTTGCAGAGCCCCTGATGTACCCAAACAGTAGAAACCACCCACAAGTGACCCCATATTGGAAACTAGACCTCCCATGGAACTTATCTAGATGTGTTGTGAAAACTTTGAACCCCCAAGTGTTTCACTACAGTTTACAACGCAGAGCCGTGAAAATAAAAATCCTTTTTTTTCCCACAAAAATGATTTTTAGCCCCCCAAATTTTTATTTTCCCAAGGATAACAAGAGAACTTGGACCCAAAAAGTTGTTGTCCAATTTGTCTCGAGTACGCTGATACCCCATATGTTGGGGTAAACCCCTGTTTGGGCGCACAGGAGAGCTCGGAAGTGAAGGAGCACTGTTTTACTTTTTCAATGCAGAATTGGCTGGAATTGAGATCGGACGCCATGTCGCGTTTGGAGAGCCCCTGATGTGTCTAAACAGTGGTAACCCCCCAATTATAAATGAAACCCTAATCCAAACGCACCACTAACCCTAATCCCAACTGTAACCCTAACCACACACCTAACCCAGACACACCCCTAATTCTAATCCCAACCCTAATCCCAACCGTAAATGTAATCCAAACCCTAACCCTAGCCCCAACCCTAGCCCTAACCCTAACCCTAACCCTAACCGGAAAATGGAAATAAATACATTTTTTTTAATTTTATTATTTTTCCCTAAGGCTAGGTTCACATTGCGTTAGGGAAATCCGTTTAGCACTAGCGGATTGCGCTAACACAATGTCTTTTTAGGTGTCGTGTTTAGTGGTCGCGTTAACGTCCCCGCTCTGGAAGATCGGGGATCGGACCTCGGGCGCGCCGCGGACGCTGCAAGCAGCGTCTGAGGCGCGCCACAAAAGAATGGCACCTTGCTAGCGCGAGCCGAAAATGGCACGCTCTAGCGATGCGCTACACCTGAAAATCACATTGCTGTCAATGGTTGTGCTAACGGACCCGTTGCACGGCGTTAATTGTGACATTTTCGCCGTGCAACGCTGTCCGTTAGCGTTAACCCATTAACGCAATGTGAACCTAGCCTAACTAAGGGGGTGATGAAGGGGGGTTTGATTTACTTTTATAGCGAGTTTTTTAGCGGATTTTTATGATTGGCAGCCGTCACACACTAAAAGACGCTTTTTATAGCAAAAAAGTTTTTGCGTCTCCACATTTTGAGACCTATAATTTTTCCATATTTTGGTCCACAGAGTCATGTGAGGTCTTGTTTTTTGCGGGACGAGTTGACGTTTTTATCGGTTACATTTTCGGACACGTGACAGTTTTTGATCGCTTTTTATTCCGATTTTTTTGTGAGGCAGAATGACCAAAAACCAGCTATTCATGAATTTCTTTTGGGGGAGGCGTTTATACCGTTCCGCGTTTGGTAAAATTGATGAAGCAGTTTTATTCTTCGGGTCAGTACGATTACAGCGACACCTCATTTATATCATTTTTTTTATGTTTTGGCGCTTTTATACGATAAAAGCTATTTTATAGAAAAAATAATTATTTTGGCATCGCTTTATTCAGAGGACTATAACTTTTTTATTTTTTTGGTTATGATGCTATATGGCGGCTCGTTTTTTGCGGGACAAGATGACGTTTTCAGAGGTAACATGGTTATTTATATCCGTCTTTTTGATCGCGTGTTATTCCACTCTTTGTTCAGCGTTATGATAATAAAGCGTTGTTTTTTGGCTCGTTTTTTTTTTTTTTTTCTTACGGTGTTCACTGAAGGGGTTAACTAGTGGGCCAGTTTTATAGGTCGGGTCGTTACGGACGCGGCGATACTAAATATGTGTACTTTTATTGTTTTTTTGTTTTTTTTTTATGTAAAGAAATGTATTTATGGGAATAATATTTTTTTTTTTCTGCTTTATTTAGGAATTTTTTTTTTATTTTTTTTTTTACAAGTGTGGAAATTTTTTTTTTTACTTTTTCACTTTGTCCCAGGGGGGGACATCACAGATCACCGATCTGACATACAGCCGGGCAGGATTAGAGCTGCAGCTGCAGCCTGATCCTGACCCGGAAGTGCTCCCTGCAGGACCCGGATGCAGCCCGGCGGCCATTTTGGATCCGGGGACTGCAGGGAGAAGACGCTCGGTACACGGTGAGCACATCACCGTGTACCGATCGTCTCAGGGAAGCCCGCATGGAGCCCCCTCCCTGCGCGATGCTTCCCTGCACCGCCGGCACACCGCGATCATCTTTGATCGCGGTGTGCCGGGGGTTAATGTGCCGGGAGCGGTCCGTGACCGCTCCTGGCACATAGTGCTGGATGTCAGCTGCGATAGGCAGCTGACACCCAGCCGCGATCGGCCGCGCTCCCCCCGTGAGCGCGGCCGATCGCATATGACGTACTATCCCGTCCATGGGAATTAAGTCCCAGGTCACCTGGACGGGATAGTACGTCATATGGGATTAAGGGGTTAAAGAATATTGAAGTTCAAAGTCGGTCATTTTTGACCAACAGAACAGCAGGGTTAATGTAGGCAAACAATGTTGCATTCTATAATGCTAAAGCATGTAAATAAGTAATATTTGAAATATGATTTGCATTACTGCTCTAGACAATAAGAAAAAAATGCAGATACTTAGCACATAAATTGGCCAATTCATGCATGCCCAGCAGCCAACGACAAGTCAGGGTCCGGTTTTCTGGGAACTTACATATCTAGTGTGAATATCTTTCTTAGGCTTTAAAATGTATCTTTTAATTTTTATCTAAAACATGAACAAAAGAGGGTATACAATTTAGTCCCTAATCTGCCTAAATTATTTTTATATTAAAGTGCTTACTGCTCTCTGTATTGATGTAATGCGTAGCACCCCAGGATGCAAACACTTATCTAGCGGAATAGGACAGTGTATTTTAGTGCACATTTAATCTTATACAGAGACAATGACCCTTTTAAAAACATCATAGGATGAAGGTGGGGTGCCAGCAAACCAGAGACCGCCTTGTCGTTGGCTGCTGAGCATGCATGCATTTGCCAAATTATGTGCCAAGTATCTCCATTTTTTCTTATTATCTAGAGCAGTAATGTTACTCATATTTAAAATGTTACATATTTTCATGCTTTAGCATGCAACTTTTTGTTATGTATAGAGATGGCTACTCCTTGTTTGCACCTCTACACACCAGGTTTCTGATTTGGAAGTGCCAGTCAGGTTTTTGTTATTTGTATATTAGTCCTCTGACCGAGCACTTCATCCTCCAGCCTGTGGCGTTTTAAATGCAGCAGGATCCTACCTACCCATAAATTCAGGCTTTAGCCTAAGAGAGGTTTTCACACTAGGCTCGTAGGTTCTCAGCAAACCGGACAACGCCTTGTTGTTGGCTGCTGAGTATGTATTAATTGCCGAAATTATGTGTTAAGTATCTCCATTTTTTCTTATTGCTATTCATATAACATACAGCTCTGGCAAAAATGAAGAGACCACCACATCAAAACCCTGTCATGGGCAGCCCAATCTCCAGACCTGAACCCTACTGAAAACCTCTGGACTGTAATCAAAAGGATGATGGATAGTCACAAGCCATCAAACAAAGAAGAACTGCTTAAATTTTTGCCCCAGAAGCAGTGTGAAAGACTGGTGGAAAGTATGCCAAGACGCATGAAAGCTGTGATTAAAAATCATGGTTATTCCACAAAATAATAATATTGCACACTCCACTTTTTAGTTTTTGAATTTCCACAAAAATTTAAAATAACCAATAAATTTCGTTCAACTTCACAATTGTGTTCCACTTGTTGTTGATTCTTCACCAAAAATTTACATTGGGTATCTTTGTTTGAAGCATGGTATGTGGGAAAAGGTTGAAAAGTTCCAGGGAGCCGAATACATTCGCAAGGCACTGTATTAGGTTATGAGTCATTGGCTCTATAAAAGCCCTGCCGGCGAAATTTTTTGCACATTGCATCCGGAACACAGCTAGTGCTAGCGTAGGGAGAGTGTGAGCAGCTGCTAGGGAGATTTGTGCTTTTGAAAATCATCCAGATATCAACTAAAAAAAACACAAAAGCTCTTGTGAGACCTATTCTAGTAATAGGTGACTTTAGTAGTACAGGGAGACAGGCAGGAGAGTTACAGTACATACATAGTACGTCAATATCTCCGCTCTTGCTGAAAGTACTGTATAAGGTCATGGAATAGTGACGGTTTTCCCAGCTATTTTTGGGGTCACATTTACCCCTGCAGGCCAATTTTTTTGCTCTTGCGGTGCTGTTTGCACACTGAATAACACGCACGATATTTCACAACTAAGACGCATCCAGCTCCGTTATCTTCTGTGGTGTCTGGCGAGCAAAATATTCGGCGTTAAACTGAGGCCAATTTTTTTGCCTTTACGGTGCTGTTTGCACACCGAATATCACGCACGTTACTGCACAACTGACACGCAGGCAGCTCCGTTGTCTTCTGTGGTGACCGACGAGCAAATTATTCGACGTTAAACTCAGGCCAATTATTTTGCCTTTACGGTGCTGTTTGCACACCGAATAACACGCATGTTACTGCACAACTCACACGCATCCAGCTCCGTTGTCTTCTGTTGTGTCTGGTGAGCAAAATATTCGGCATTAAACTCAGGTCAATTTTTTTTACATCGCAGACAGTCCTCTTGTTTGTAAAACACAAAGCAGTACTAGGCTGTAGTCAGGGCCGTATTTAGAGTTTCTGCTGCCCTAGGCACTTTTAGTGCTTCCTCCCCCATTGGTGAGTATGACACTATCGGCCGTAACTTTTGCAAAAATCGCTGATATGAAAGTAGCCTTTTGCAACAGATACGGCAGTTTTTCCGCATCTGCCACGTAAAGGATCACTTACGACAACACTGCATTCGGCCTCATTCATTCCCTATGGGACTTGAGGACATGTGCGGCACTTGCTAGCAGTGTTTTTTTGTCTCACCGCAAGTGCCGCACATGTCCGCAAGTAGCCATCACTACCTGTCCCTGCACCTTGCTAGCTCATCCCTAACCATCTCTCTCTGACCTAAAACTACAGTGTAAAGCTGTAGAAAAACAATTTGACTGACATATTCCTATGATAATGAGCGTTCTCCTTCTTTTCTTTATCTTGTCCAGACCCCATGATGAGTTTTCACATCCACAGCTCGTCTCTGCAGACTTCCATCTTCTCCACTCTTTTGCAGAAAATCTCCACATGATGCCCTTAAAGATAGAAGTGTAATTATAATGCTCCTGAATAAAAAATTGCCCCTCACTATTTTGTCTGCACAAAATATGACTCCCACAATCTCCCTCTTATGGTACATGCTATTTATACTGACGTCTCCTTTCCATACCGGCCCCCTCTTCACGGTGTCCTCTCATACTGTTGTTCCCCCTATAGGGCCCAGTATTTATACTGTACTCTCATCACACTCCCCCTCTTTAGTATATTGTCCCCTCCTGGCTGTGCCCTTACACATTTAGTATATTGTCCCTCCATGCTACGCCCCCACTACTCAGTTTCTATTGTGTGCCCTCTCACTTTTCTCCTTCCATACTTTTTCCTCACACTATTCCTCTCCATCCTCATACTGTCTCCTCTCACATCCCCGCCGTTCACCATACTGTCTCCTCATATATTTACCCCATCACTTTCTATACTGCCTGCTCACCTGACACCCATACTGTGTCTGCACACATTCCATCACCCTCATTCGCCGTACTCTGCCCACATACATTTTTCACATCGCTACTCATACTGTGTCCACATACATTCCACCGTTTGCTCCTCATATTGTCTGCACCCATCCCTCCTACTGTTTCCTCATATATGCCCCACATTCTCCCATACTGTTTCCTCATACATGCCCACATTCCCCCATACTGTTTCCTCATACATGCCCTCATTCCCCCGTACTGTTTCCTCATACATGCCTCCCATTCCCCCTACTGTTTCCTCATATATGCCCCTCATCTCCCCCTTTGATCTTCATTTTGTGTCCTCAAATCTTCCCCACACATTAAATCCCCCTATCCCCACTACAAATCTCCACACACACAATAAATAACCCCTTCTCCACTCCAAATCTCACCCCACACATTAAACATCCCCATCCCCACTCCAATTCTCCCCACACATAATAAATCCCCCATCCCCACTCCAATTCTCCCCACACACAATAAATCACGCTATCCCACTCCAATTCTCCCCACACACAATAAATCCCTCCATCCCCACTCCAATTCTCCCCACACATAATAAATCTCCTTATCCTCACTCAAATTGTCCCCACACATAATAAATCCCCCTATCCCCACTCAAATTCTCCCCACATAATAAATCTCTCCATTCCCACTAAAATTGTTCCCCTCATGCACTTAATCTTCGGGGTCTTCAGCTCCACTGGAGCATTTACTACCAGTGTTCACCTCTGCAGTGCAAGTGAGCAACGTCAGCAACGTGATCACATGATCTGATCATGCTGCTCGCGTTGCTCTGACCCGGCAGTCAGAGCCTCAATTGTACTCACTTTTGTAAAATGCGAGTACAATTGATCCCTGGGTAGGGGCGGACACTGACAGCTTGGGGCCCCTGTGCAAGAAATGTGTTTGGGCCCCCCTCCTTTTATGGCGACAAAGCTATATATACAGGGTGTCCAAAAGTAGGTTGACAGAATGTGTAATAGGGTTTTGAAGGGGGAGATTTATCAAACATGGTGTAAAGTGAAACTGAATCAGTTGCCCTTAGCAACCAATCAGATTTCACTTTTCGTTCTTCACAGACTCTTTGCAAAATGAAGGGTGGAATCTGACCCGTTCACCAGACTTGACCCCAATGGATTTTTTTTTGGGGAGTACTCAAGAACAAAGTTTATAATCGAAAATCAAAAAGTGTCAATGATTTGAAAAATTACATAAGAGATGCATTTCAAGACATTAATACCCAAAGAAACGTGTGCAAAAATGTTTGTCGAAGCGTAAGAGGCAGGCTTCAAAGCTGTGCAAATTGTGATGAAAAACAGTTTGAGCACCTGTGTTGATAAAATTTAAGGGCTTTTGTATTATTGTTCAGAATAAAATTAAATTGTCAATGTTATGCTTGTGTTAGTAAATATAATTTTATATATTCAAAGCAAAAAGAAAAACAGATTGCCGCATCAACCGCTAGTGAAAACACCTGTATATGTGTGTGTCAGATATCCAGCGTATATGCCACTTGCAGAACTTGGGTGCTGCCACAGAAATATAACATATTTTTCTGACCATAAGATGCACTTTTTTTCCTCCAAATTTGGGAGGAAAGTGTGGGTGCGTCTTATGGAAGGGATGTAGCATGTGGGGAGGGGGGCAGCAGCGAGTGGGATCGCAATGATATCCCACTTCAGGAGGCAGAAAAATGTCCCCACTGCAGGGAATCAGCTGCTGGGGAAACCATGTGGTCCCGATGATTAAGTGCAGTGAATATTCATTAGCTACTCCCCGCCCACCTATCAGCTGAGTGGTGAGCCAGAGGCAAATGAATTCTGCACTTAAGCAGCCACACACATGGATTCCTCAGCGCTGATTCCTGCAGCAGCTGGGGAGATCCATTTGTCCGGGGGAGGAGGAGGCAGCAGCAGCAGGGTTCGGGGGAGAGGAGATCGCTTGGTACCTTCCTGGGCTGGAGCGGAGTGCTGTGCAGGAGGACCTGTGATGATGTCAGAAGTGGGCGGGCTGGAGCATCACATGGCAGCACAGAGCCCTCCCTCTTCTTGACATCATCACAGGTCCTTCAGACTCCAACACTAGAATCTGCTGGCTTCCAATACCTGTGATGTGGAAAGGCAACAAGAGGGAGGGCTCTGTGTGTGCAGTCATGGGATGCTTTTACCTCACCACAGTGGCTGGCTGCCACAATTAAGAGGTTAGTCTTTCCAAAACACAATAAAGCACTCTGCCACTCCTTTAGTGAACTATAACTCCCAGCATGGCATAGGATCTGCAGGACATGCTGGGAGTTATAGTTCTCCCATGGGATTTTAAAGCAGCACCCCAGTGTTATTTTGCAGTGCTGGAGTGGTGCTTTCAATATCAGCCCTGCGCCCCCATTCTTATACTCACCCTCCAGTGTCTTCATATAGTACTTCACAGACACCACACTGGTCCCGCAGCTTCCAACATAATAACATACTATTATATATAATAACACCACATATAATAGTATGTTATTAAATATCTTACCACATTTTTTTGCTTCAAATATTTTTTTCCCTATTTTCCACCTCTAAAACCTGGGTGCGCCTTATAGTCCGGTGCATCTTATAGTTCGGAAAAAAACGTAATCCATGAAATAGCAAAAATTGTAGAAAAGTGGGCACTCACCATCTGCTAATATTCAGTCTTTATTGTGCCACATGCCAAATCCAAAGATAGCAGGGAGAAACGTGATATAAAAAGACGACGATCATTTTGCGCCGCTTCGCTTCCTCGGGTCTTCATAATATATGTATATTAGTAGAAAAAAAGGGAAACAGCACAGCAGACTTCCAGAAAAAAAGGGATGTTTATTGCCCAAATGGCGTGGCGACGTTTTGTTTTGGATACAATCCTTTCTCAAGCAAAGAATATACTACAAGTGCAGACATATACAGTTAGGGCCAGAAATATTTGGACAGTGACACAATTTTCGCGAGTTGGGCTCTGCATGCCACCACATTGGATTTGAAATGAAACCTCTACAACAGAATTCAAGTGCAGATTGTAACGTTTAATTTGAAGGGTTGAACAAAAATATCTGATAGAAAATGTAGGAATTGTACACATTTCTTTACAAACACTCCACATTTTAGGAGGTCAAAAGTAATTGGACAAATAAACATAACCCAAACAAAATATTTTTATTTTCAATATTTTGTTGCAAATCCTTTGGAGGCAATCACTGCCTTAAGTCTGGAACCCATGGACATCACCAAACGCTGGGTTTCCTCCTTCTTAATGCTTTGCCAGGCCTTTACAGCCGCAGCCTTCAGGTCTTGCTTGTTTGTGGGTCTTTCCGTCTTAAGTCTGGATTTGAGCAAGTGAAATGCATGCTCAATTGGGTTTAGATCTGGAGATTGACTTGGCCATTGCAGAATGTTCCACTTTTTGGCACTCATGAACTCCTCGGTAGCTTTGGCTGTATGCTTGGGGTCATTGTCCATCTGTACTATGAAGCGCCGTCCAATCAACTTTGCAGCATTTGGCTGAATCTGGGCTGAAAATATATCCCGGTACACTTCAGAATTCATCCGGCTACTCTTGTCTGCTCTTATGTCATCAATAAACACAAGTGACCCAGTGCCATTGAAAGCCATGCATGCCCATGCCATCACGTTGCCTCCATCATGTTTTACAGAGGATGTGGTGTGCCTTGGATCATGTGCCGTTCCCTTTCTTCTCCAAACTTTTCTCTTCCCATCATTCTGGTACAGGTTGATCTTTGTCTCATCTGTCCATAGAATACTTTTCCAGAACTGAGCTGGCTTCTTGAGGTGTTTTTCTGCAAATTTAACTCTGGCCTGTCTATTTTTGGTATTGATGAATGGTTTGCATCTAGATGTGAACCCTTTGTATTTACTGTCATGGAGTTTTCTCTTTACTGTTGACTTAGAGACAGATACACCTACTTCACTGAGAGTGTTCTGGACTTCAGTTGATGTTGTGAACGGGTTCTTCTTCACCAAATTAAGTATGCGGCGATCATCCACCACTGTTGTCATCCGTGGACGCCCAGGCCTTTTTGAGTTCCCAAGTTCACCAGTCAATTCCTTTTTTCTCAGAATGTACCCAACTGTTGATTTTGCTACTCCAAGCATGTCTGCTATCTCTCTGATGGATTTTTTCTTTTTTTTCAGCCTCAGGATGTTCTGCTTCACCTCAATTGAGAGTTCCTTTGACCGCATGTTGTCTGCTCACAGCAACAGCTTCCAAATGCAAAACCACACACCTGGAATCCACCCCTGACCTTTTAACTACTTCATTGATTACAGGTTAACGAGGGAGACGCCTTCAGAGTTAATTGCGGCCCTTAGAGTCCATTGTCCAATTACTTTTGGTCCCTTGAAAAAGAGGACGCTATGCATTACAGAGCTATGATTCCTAAACCCTTTCTCCGATTTGGATGTGGAAACTATCATATTGCAGCTGGGAGTGTGCACTTTCAGCCCATATTACATATATAATTTTATTTCTGAACATGTTTTTGTAAACAGCTAAAATAACAAAACTTGTGTCACTGTCCAAATATTTCTGGCCCTAACTGTATAGGTGCTCCATTCATCAATTTGATATATCAATTATTCACAAATTATTAAAAAATATACAATATATACAAAGTATATAATTAGTGCTTAGTGCATACACATGTGATTTTTTTTTATAAAACATCATTATAACAATAATACATACAGTGGGGCAAAAAAGTATTTAGTCAGTCAGCAATAGTGCAAGTTCCACCACTTAAAAAGATGAGAGGCGTCTGTAATTTACATCATAGGTAGACCTCAACTATGGGAGACATACTGAGGAAAAAAAATCCAGAAAATCACATTGTCTGTTTTTTTTATCATTTTATTTGCATATTATGGTGGAAAATAAGTATTTGGTCAGAAACAAACAATCAAGATTTCTGGCTCTCACAGACCTGTAACTTCTTCTTTAAGAGTCTCCTCTTTCCTCCATTCATTACCTGTAGTAATGGCACCTGTTTAAACTTGTTATCAGTATAAAAAGACACCTGTGCACACCCTCAAACAGTCTGACTCCAAACTCCACTATGGTGAAGACCAAAGAGCTGTCAAAGGACACCAGAAACAAAATTGTAGCCCTGCACCAGGCTGGGAAGACTGAATCTGCAATAGCCAACCAGCTTGGAGTGAAGAAATCAACAGTGGGAGCAATAATTAGAAAATGGAAGACATACAAGACCACTGATAATCTCCCTCGATCTGGGGCTCCACGCAAAATCCCACCCCGTGGGGTCAGAATGATCACAAGAACGGTGAGCAAAAATCCCAGAACCACGCGGGGGGACCTAGTGAATGAACTGCAGAGAGCTGGGACCAATGTAACAAGGCCTACCATAAGTAACACACTACGCCACCATGGACTCAGATCCTGCAGTGCCAGACGTGTCCCACTGCTTAAGCCAGTACATGTCCGGACCCGTCTGAAGTTTGCTAGAGAGCATTTGGATGATCCAGAGGAGTTTTGGGAGAATGTCCTATGGTCTGATGAAACCAAACTGGAACTGTTTGGTAGAAACACAACTTGTCGTGTTTGGAGGAAAAAGAATACTGAGTTGCATCCATCAAACACCATACCTACTGTAAAGCATGGTGGTGGAAACATCATGCTTTGGGGCTGTTTCTCTGCAAAGGGGCCAGGACGACTGATCCGGGTACATGAAAGAATGAATGGGGCCATGTATCGTGAGATTTTGAGTGCAAACCTCCTTCCATCAGCAAGGGCATTGAAGATGAAACGTGGCTGGGTCTTTCAACATGACAATGATCCAAAGCACACCGCCAGGGCAACGAAGGAGTGGCTTCGTAAGAAGCATTTCAAGGTCCTGGAGTGGCCTAGCCAGTCTCCAGATCTCAACCCTATAGAAAACATTTGGAGGGAGTTGAAAGTCCGTGTTGCCAAGCGAAAAGCCAAAAACATCACTGCTCTAGAGGAGATCTGCATGGAGGAATGGGCCAACATACCAACAACAGTGTGTGGCAACTTTGTGAAGACTTACAGAAAACGTTTGACCTCTGTCATTGCCAACAAAGGATATATTACAAAGTATTGAGATGAAATTTTGTTTCTGACCAAATACTTATTTTCCACCATAATATGCAAATAAAATAATAAAAAAACAGACAATGTGATTTTCTGGATTTTTTTTACTCAGTTTGTCTCCCATAGTTGAGGTCTACCTATAATGTAAATTACAGACGCCTCTCATCTTTTTAAGTGGTGGAACTTGCACTATTGCTGACTGACTAAATACTTTTTTGCCCCACTGTATTAACCCCTTTACCCCCAAGGGTGGTTTGCACGTTAATGACCGGGCCAATATTTACAATTCTGACCACTGTCCCTTTATGAGGTTATAACTCTGGAATGCTTCAACGGATCCCAGTGATTCTGACATTGTTTTCTTGAGACATATTGTACTTCATGATAGTGGTAAAATTTCTTTGATATTACCTGCGTTTATATGGAAAAAAAAGGAAATTTTGCGAAAATTTTGAAAATTTTTGCAATTTTACAACTTTGAATTTTTATGCAATTAAATCACAGAGATATGTCACACAAAATACTTAATAAGTAACATTTCCCACATGTCTACTTTACATCAGCACAATTTTGGAACCAAAAATTTTTTTTGTTAGGGAGTTATAAGGGTAAAAAGTTGACCAGCAATTTCTCATTTTTACAACACCATTTTTTTTTAGGGACCACATCTCATTTGAAGTCATTTTGAGAGGTCTATATGATAGAAAATACCCAAGTGTGACACCATTCTAAAAACTGCATCCCTCAAGGTGCTCAAAACCATATTCAAGAGGTTTATTAACCCTTCTGGTGCTTCACAGGAATTTTTGTTTAAATAAAAATGAACATTTAACTTTTTTTCACATAAAATTTACTTCAGCTCCAATTTGTTTTATTTTACCAAGGGTAACAGGATAAAATGGACCCCAAAAGTTGTACAATTTGTCCTGACTACACCGATACCCCATATGTGGGGGTAAACCACTGTTTGGGCGCATGATAGAGCTCGGAAGCGAAGGAGCGCCATTTGACTTTTCAATGCAAAATTGACTAGAATCGAGATGGGACACCATGTTGCATTTGGAGAGCCCCTGATGTGCCTAAACATTGAAAGCCCCCACAATTGACACAATTTTGGAAAGTAGACCCCCTAAGGAACTTATCTAGAGGTGTGGTGAGCACTTTGACCCACCAAATGCTTTACAGAAGTTTATAATGCAGAACCGTAAAAATAAAAAATCATATTTTTTCACAAAAATTATCTTTTCGCCCCCAATTTTTTATTTTCCCAAGGGTAAGAGAAGAAATTGGACCCCAAAAGTTGTCGTACAATTTGTTCTCAGTATGCGGATACCCCATATGTGGGGGTAAACCACTGTTTGGGCGCATGGGAGAGCTCGGAAGGGAAGGAGCGCCGTTTGACTTTTCAATGTAAAATTGACAGGAATTGAGATGGGACGCCATGTTGCGTTTGGAGAGCCACTGATGTGCCTAAACATTGAAACCCCCCACAAGTGACACCATTTTGGAAAGTAGACCCCCTAAGGAACTTATCTAGATGTGTGGTGAGCGCTTTGACCCACCAAGGGCTCCACAGAAGTTTATAATGCAGAGCCGTAAAAATAAAACAAAATTTATTTTCCCACAAAAATTATTTTTTAGCACCCAGTTTTGTATTTTCCCGAGGGTAACAGGAGAAATTGGACCCCAAAAGTTGTTGTACAATTTGTCCTGAGTGCGCTGATACCCCATATGTGGGGGGAAACCACCGTTTGGGCACATGGGAGGGCTCGGAAGGGAAGGAGCGCCATTTGGAATGCAGACTTAGATGGAATGGTCTGCAGGTGTCACATTGCATTTGCAGAGCCCCTAATGTACCTATACAGTAGAAACCCCCCACGAGTGACACCATTTTGGAAAGTAGACCCCCTAAGGAACTTATCTAGATGTGTTCTGAGAACTTTGAGCCCCCAAGTGTTTCACTACAGTTTATAACGCCGTGCCGTGCCAGAGCCGTGAAAATAAAAATCTTTTTTTCCCACAAAAATTATTTTTTAGCCCCCAGTTTTGCATTTTCCCAAGGGTAACAGGAGAAATTGGACCCCAAAAGTTGTTGTCCTATTTGTCCTAAGTACGCTGATACCCAATATGTTGGGGTAAACCCCTGTTTGGGCATACGGGAGAGCTCGGAAGGGAAGGAGCACTGTTTTTCAACGCAGAATTGGCTGGAATTGACATCGGACGCCATGTCGCGTTTGGAGAGCCCCTGATGTGCCTAAACAGTGGAAACCCCCCAATTATAACTGAAACCCTAATCCAAACACACCCCTAAACCTAATCCCAACAGTAACCCTAACCACACCTCTAACCCTGACACACCCCTAACCCTAATCCCAACCCTATTCCCAACCGTAAATGTAATCTAAACCCTAACCGTAACTTTAGCCCCAACCCTAACCCTAACTTTAGCCCCAACCCTAACTGTAGCCTTAACCCTAGCCCCAACCCTAACCCTAGCCCTAACCCTAATCCTAGCCCTAACCCTAGCCCTAACCCTAACCCTAACCCTAGCCCTAACCCTAACCCTAGCCCTAATGGGAAAATGGAAATAAATACATTTTTTTAATTTTTCCCTAACTAATGGGGTGATGAAGGGGAGTTTGATTTACTTTTATAGTGGGTTTTTTTAGCAGATTTTTATGATTGGCAGCCGTCACACACTGAAAGATGCTTTTTATTGCAAAAAATATTTTTTGCGTTACCACATTTTGAGAGCTATAATTTTTTCTATATTTTGGTCCACAGAGTCATGTGAGGTCTTGTTTTTTGTGGGACGAGTTTACGTTTTATTGGTAACATTTTCGGGCACGTGACATTTTTTGATCGCTTTTTATTCCGATTTTTGTGAGGCAGAATGACCAGAAACCAGCTATTCATGAATTTCTTTTGGGGGAGGCGTTTACACCGTTCCGCGTTTGGTAAAATTGATAAAGCAGTTTTATTCTTCGGGTCAGTACAATTACAGCGATACCTCATTTATATAATTTTATGTTTTGGCGCTTTTATACGATAAAAACTATTTTATAGAAAAAATAATTATTTTTGCATCGCTTTATTCTGAGGACTATAACTTTTTTATTTTTTTGCTGATGATGCTGTATGGTGGCTCGTTTTTTGCGGGAAAAGATGACGTTTTCAGTGGTACCATTGTAATTTCAATCTGTCTTTTTGATCCCGTGTTATTCCACTTTTTGTTCGACAGCATGATAATAAAGCGTTATTTTTTGCCTCTTTTTTTTTCTTACGGTGTTTACTGAAGGGGTTAACTAGTGGGCCAGTTTTATAGGTCGGGTCGTTACAGATGTGGCGATACTAAATATGTGTACTTTTATTGTTGTTTTTTTATTTAGATAAAGAAATGTATTTATGGGAATAATATTTTTTTTTTCATTATTTAGGAATTTTTTTTATTTTTTTTTACACATTTGGAAATTTTTTTTTTAAACTTTTTTACTTTGTCCCGGGGGGGACATCACAGATCGCTGATCTGACAGTTTGCACAGCACTCTGTCAGATCACCGATCTGTCTCAGAGCACTGCAGCCTTACCAAGCGTCGGCTCTGAGCAGGCACTTGGTAAGCCACCTCCCTCCCTGCAGGACCCGGATGCCGCGGCCATATTGGATCCGGGCCTGCTGCAGGGAGGGAGGTAAGGAGACCATCGCAGCAATGCGATCACATCGCGTTGCTGTGGGGGTCTCAGGGAAGCCTGGAGGGAGCCCCCTCCCTGTGCGATGCTTCCCTACACTGCTGGCACACCGCGATCATGTTTGATCATGGTGTGCCGGGGGTTAATGTGCCGGGGGCGGTCCGTGACGACTCCTGGCACATAGTGCCGGATGTCAGCTGCAATAGGTAGCTGACACCCGGCCGCGATTGACCGCGCTCCCCCCGTGAGCGCGGCCCATCGCGTATGATGTACTATCCTGTTGGTTGTCATACAGGCCCACCCCACCTCGATGGGATAGTACGTCATATGGCAGAAAGGGGTTAAATATTGTGCACATTATAAGTGAAAATACATAAATAATTAAATAGTTCCAGGTGTCGCATCCTAATGGGAACCGCACTCACATGTTCCAAATATCGCTGCATGCTATGTCCACAGTGTCCATATGATTCCACTGGGCATGTCTGTGATGTCAGAAGTCTTCCCATAATTCCATGTGCCTTCACATGCGCACTGGCACCTGTGATGCTCAAATCGCCATTTTGGAAATGGTCAAATATGCAATCTATTCCCATAACTTTAAAATCAACAGATTCAGTCATACAATTTATAAATCTGGAATATGTATACATCATTGGTTACATAGTAAGGATAGCAGTGTCACAAATGCATAACCAATACAATTTTTCATTTTTAAGTATTTTATATGGACAAATACATAGCATAAACCATACCATAATAGGCAGGGCATGAGTCCAAGAGATGCCACTAGGTGGGGGAAAATCCCAACAACTACCGTATATACTCGAGTATAAGCCGAGATTTTCAGCCCATTTTTTGGGGCTGAAAGTCCCCCTCTCAGCTTATACTCGAGTCATACCCAGTGGTCGGCAGGGGAGGGGGAGCGAGGCTGTCTAATTATACTCACCTATTCTGCAGGTCCCTGGCTTCCCGGCGCCCCAGCTTCTTCTTGTACTGAGCGGTCACATGGTACCGCTCATTACAGTAATGAATATGGGTCTCCACCTCCCATAGGGGTGGAGCTGCATATTCATTACTGTAATGAGTGGTAATGGTGACCGCTCAATATAGGAAGAAGCTGCCGGCGCTGGGGAAGCAGGGACTGCACCGTGCCAAGAGCAGGTGAGTATAATGGGGAGGGGGAGCGCTGCGCGATATTCACCTGCTCCTCGTTCCGGCGCCGCTCCATCTTCAGCGTCTTCTGCAGTGACGCTCAGGTCAGAGGGCGTGGTGACGTGGTTAGTGCGCGCCTCCTGGCTGAACGTCAGTGCAGAAGACACTGAAGATGGAGCGGCACAGGAACGAGGAGCAGGTGAATATTGAAAGTGCCGGGGGCCTGAGCAACGAGAGGTGAGTATGTGATTTTTTTTTATCGCAGCAACAGCAAATGGGGCAAGTGTCTGTATGGAGCATCACATGGGGCATAATCAACATTTGTGCAGCACTATATGGGGCAATTGTCTGTATGGAGCATCATATGGGGCCATAACGTTTGTGCATCACTATATGGGGCAAGTGTCTATGTGGGGCCATAATTAACGTTTGTGGAGCATTATATGGGGCAACTGTCTGTATGGAGCATCTTATGGGGCCATAATCAAGGTTTGTGCAGCACTATATGGGGCGAATATCTTTATGGAGCATCTTATGGGGCCATTATTATCTTTTATGCAGGATTATATGGGGCATATTTTAATATGGAGTATCTTATGGGGCCCATCATGAACTGTATGGAGCATTATATGGGGCTCCTGTTTCAATATGGATATTCAAAAACACTTAACCTACTGATGTCTCAATTAATTTTACTTTTATTGGTATCTATTTTTACTTTTGACATTTGCCGGTAGCTGCTGCATTTCCCACCCTAGGCTTATACTCGAGTTATTAAGTTTTCCCAGTTTCTTGTGGCAAAATTAAGGGGGTCAGCTTATACTTGGGTCGGGTCGGCTTATACTCGAGTATATATGGTAGGTGGGATATCCCACACCTTAATTGGGAAACAGAAAGGAGAGGAATGTAATCCCCACCCTCCGCTTCCCACAATGGCAACAAGGATCCAACTGCCCTATAAATGTATATCATTTTTCCACATTAAAACATTCATTTTAGTAATAAAGTATGTAAAAAATCCATAACCAGCATCCATAAAGGGAATATCACCCCAATATATACAAATGTGAGGTATAAACAGCAAATAGACGACAGAGTTCAGCTTCAGTCTCCATATTATTCCTTTATACATGTATGACACATATCTCTTAATTAGAAATAATCACCACATTTCCCTTTCATCCTATCCCTTAGGAAAATTTACTTTCTTTATATATCCAATCAAAGGCATGCTCAATGTAAAAATAAAAAATATTCAAAAAAATAAAAAAAGAAGAAGAACATGCGAGTGCGATGAACCCATGGATGAAAACCCTAGACCAGAAAAAGATAAAACAATATGTTAATATGAAAATATTAAATATCAATAGTTAAGATGAGGCTATAACTTAATATATACCACTAAATGACCTGACCCAACTTGAAATCCACATTGAGACCAAACGGTCTCAACGTGTTTAATCTAATTATCCATTCGAGTTCCTTTCTTTTTAATTTCTGAATATGATCTCCTCCCCTCCTCAGACCTGGTACTACATCAATAATACGGAAACGCAATTGTTTCTCTGTGTGAAGTTTTCCTGTGAAATGTTTCGAAACTGGTAAATCCATCCTCTTCTTTCTTATGGTATGTCGGTGTTGATTAATTTTGGTTTTCACCGACATACCACAAGGAACAAGGGCACTGCAGAAGATATATAACATAATCGGAGTCACATGTCAAGTAATGTTGGATATTAAATTCTTCATTTGTTACGGGATGTAAAGATTTGGAACCTTTAATCATGAGGCAACAATTGACGCATGACAGACAGGGGAACACCCTCTTCTGTCCCTCATTTGGACTGGAACAGAAGCGATCCTCTTGGAGTTTCACAGATATATGAACACCATTGATGAAACAATTACATTTACCTTGGTCCATTCAAATACTACTATACAATTTTTGGATGTAGATGTAAAGATTATGGGTGAAGGCTTTACCACACAGTTATATACAAAAGTAACCAACATGAATAATTTATCATTCAAAAGTCAGCATCCGAAAAAAATGATAGAATCAAATCCTCTTAGGCTACTTTCACACTAGCGTCGGTACGGGGCCGTCACCATGCGTCGGCCCGACATACCGACGCACGTTGTGAAAGAAATGAACAATGGGGGCAACAGATGCAGTTTTTCAATGTATCCGCTGCCCCATTGTAATGTCCGGGGAGGAGAGGGCGGAGTTTCGGCCGCGCATGCGTGGTCGAAAATGGCGGACTCGACGCACAAAAAAGTTACATGTAACTTTTTGCACCAAGGGTCCACCAAAACAGGACGCATCCGTCGCACGACGGATGCGATGTGTGGACATACGTCGCAATACGTCGCTAAGGCTGGTTTCACATTTGCGGCTGTTGCCGCAGCGTTTGTACCGCATATAAACGCATGCGTTTTGTTTTCCTATATTTAACATTAAAAATGCATGCGTTTTTGTTTTCTCGCGTTTTGCCGCGTTTAACGATGCATACTTTTTTTGTCGTTTGCGGCTTGGCGCGGAAATGCAACATGTAGTAATTTCTAGAGGCGTCTATTTGCCGCCAGGAAACGCATGCGTTCGATTGCGCAAGGATTGCAACAAAAAACCGCATTGCTGTCTATGTAAACGCATGCGTTTTTAAGCACATGCGTTTGGTTGCGTTTTTGAACGCATGCGTTTCAATAGAGAAAAACAAGTCTAGGCACTGATAAGCCACCCCCCACCATCAAGGTGATAAAGGGATCCAAACCCTAACCCTAACCCTAACCCTAGCCCTAACCCTAACCCTAGCCCTAACCCTAACCCTAGCCCTAACCCTAATGGGAAAATGGAAATAAATACATTTTTTTAAATTTTTTTAATTTTTCCCTAACTAAGGAGTTAATGAAGGGGGTTTGATTTCTATTTATAGGGGGTTTTCTAGTGGATTTTTATGATTGGCAGCTGTCACACACTAAAAGACGCTTTTTATTCCAAAAAATATTTTTTGCATTACCACATTTTTAGAGCTGCAATTTTTCCATATTTTGGTCTACAGAGTCATATGAGGTCTTGTTTTTTGCGGGACGTGACATTTTTGATCGCTTTTTATTCCCATTTTTGTGAAGCAGAATGAACAAAAAACAGCTATTCATGAATTTCTTTTGGGGGAACATTATACCGTTCTGCGTTTCATCATAATACACGCCCTCTGTAGTCCCATTGGCGGTGTCTGGTTATCTTGATTTTTCTCTTGTGAAATTTCTCATCATGCGCACCAAAAAACGCGAACGCAGGAAAAAACGCATGTAAACGCGTACAAACGCGGCATTTTTTTAACCGCCTGCGACAATGCATGCGTCTAAAAAAACGCTGCATTTGTACGCGTTTATATGCGTTTTTTCTACCACTTGCGGATGCATTTTAAATGCTGCGGATTTAAACGCAAATGTGAAACTAGCCTAATGCAAGTCTATGGAGAAAAAACGCATCCTGCAAATGTGCTTGTGCTTTTTTCTCCAAAATGACGCATTGTGACGTACGCCAAACAACGCTAGCGTGAAAGTTGTCTTAGTCAACTGATGAGAGTTAAATGCATTGAGAGCAATCAAAATTCACAAGAGAGATCAATGATCACTATGATGAAAAAAATTTCAATCAGAGATTACCCAAAAAATTTGCTGAAGCACCAAAAACGTAAGGTGGATGAAATAACTAGGATTCATTTATTTCAAAACAAAA
Organism: Ranitomeya imitator; assembly: GCF_032444005.1. Classification (NCBI taxonomy): domain Eukaryota; kingdom Metazoa; phylum Chordata; class Amphibia; order Anura; family Dendrobatidae; genus Ranitomeya; species Ranitomeya imitator. The sequence continues at coordinate 342,847,293 of NC_091285.1, read as the reverse complement.
CTACTACTAAAACATGTAACCATATTCCCTTTGTCACAACATATAGCGAGGAGAGTCAAACAATTGAAAAAATAGTCCATGAACATTGGGGCATTTTAAATAGGTGCTTGCCACATGTTGAAGAGTTTAAAAAAAACTCCAATCTTTTCTTATAAGAGGAATCACACTGTAGGTTCTAATTTGATGAAATCTGATATTGGATCATTTAAGAAATCTTATCAGACTACACTGACTGGGAGGGACAGAAGAGGATGTTTCCCCTGTCTGTCATGCGTCAATTCCTCTTTGATATGCTGGTGTGCCGCTTCTCCTCTCTTTGACCCTGGAGAACCCTGACCCAGAAGTCCTTCTGCGTCTCTTCTGTTTAAGGTAACTCCTTCCTCTGCTCCATGCCTGATTGTCATTTGTCCTCATTTGACCCAGGTCCCTCTGTACCTTGCTCTGTCCTGTGCGTTTGCCATACCTTGCTCTGTCCTGTGCATCCGCCATACCTTGCCTGTCCTATGCGTCCGCCATACCTTGCCTGTCCTGTGCGTCCACCATACCTTGCTCTGTCCTGTGCGTCTGTCATACCCTGCCTGTCCAGAGTTTCCGTCATATCTAGTCCGTCCTGGGCGTCCGCCATATTCAGTCTATCCTGGGCATTCGCCGTAACCTGTCTGTCCTGTGCTTCCGCCATATCCAGTCTGTACTGGGCGTCCGCCATATCCAGCCTATTCTTAGTCTCAGTCATTGCCAGTCAGTCCTGTGTCTCCGTTATAGCCAGTTCTGCATCTTTTCCGCTCCTACTTCCTGTCCCCGGGTATCAGCTTCTGCAGCAATAGTCTCCCTTGGGCCTGCCCCTAACACTCCCTGTATTGGGGTGGTCCACCTGGCAAGCTCACCCTTGGGAGGTTCGTTGTCGTAGTTCTGCGGGTTCACTTTAGGAGTTCCAAAAGAGCGGACAGATCACACATGATGCTGCAAAGTATTATGTGTGATCTGTATTATGGCATTGTGTGATCTATATGACGGTATTATATGTGATCTATTTGGTGGTACTATGTTTGATCAGTATTGTGGAATGATGTGAAAACTATATGACGGTATTATATGAGAACTATACTGTGGGATTATGTGTGATTATGCGGCAGAAGTATGTGAGAATTATATGGTGGTTTTATGTGTGATCTACATGGTGGTATTGTGTGTGTGATCTATATGATGGTATGTGAGAAGTATATGGCGGTATTTTGTGAGAAGTATATGGCGCTATTATGTGAGAAGTAGATTGTAAGCTCTCACGAGCAGGGTCGTCTTATTTTGCTTTATTGTATTGTTAACATTGTTACTTATGACTGTTGTGTTTGAAACTGTTAAACTGTAAACGCTGCGGAATATGTTGGCGCTATATAAATAAAGATTATTATTATTATTAAGTATATGGTGGTATGTGAGAAGTATATGGTGGCATTATGGGTGATCTATATGGCGGTATTATGGGTGATCTATATGACTGTGAGAAGTATATGGTGGTATTGTGTGTGAGATGACGGTATTATGTGTTATCTATATGGCGGTATTATCTTCAGAAAGGGGACCCATTCTATGGTGGTTCTGGCTGAACACCTGCATGCGGGTCTGGGGTAATAGAGGGGGCAGCATGACCTCCAGTTAGGTGCAGTCATGGGAGGGCTGGTGAGGCAGCTGAATAGAAGTCTCATTTTTATCTTTAGTATATGGCTACATTGGCCCCCAACCTGCTTCCCAGCGTCACCCCGTACTGCGCCTGTTGCCTCGCTTTCACACATCGCCAGGACAGGATCTGAGGAGGAGAATGGGGTCTGCATGCAATGTCTGGATCAGAACAGGCCATCAATCCGCAGAAATGTTTCCTGGATTTTTGTGGAGCAGACGGTCCATCCATGTGTATAAAAGACAGCGCTCTATGTAAATCCCTGGCTGCTCCATGCACCGAACAGGGTGCCCCCCATAGACCAGCACACTGCGCTTCTGAAATACTCTGTGCTGATGTCACCCTGCTCCCTCCACCATATATCTCCCAGAATCATTGCCGCCTGCCATCCTGTGACTGTCTACTTGTCAGTATAACTCTGCGGCCAGTATAACTTTGCAGTCACTAACAAAATGGCTGCTCAAAGTGTTCCTAAATCTCATCATCTGCTTTTATCCCTTAGCAAACACCCAGAAGGGGAGGAAAGGAGACATCACACATGTCAGCAGACTCCGCCCATAATTACTGCAGTGCAGTAATGTGAGCTAGTTGAACACTAGATTTGTGTCCAATTTCAGTAGCTACTCCCTCTAGTGTTTAAAAGTGGAAATGCCAAACCTTTTAAAATAATTGTTCATATTTTACTAAATTATAAACAAATTATATTTTTTAACAAAATGTAAACATTAATTCTTTACATTTTTTCATTTGCTGGCAAAATTTTTTTTTTCTTTTTGATGCCACCTTCCCTTTAACACTACTTTTGCACTTGACAACTTTAAGCAAATATTTTAGAGCAAAAAAGATTCCTAGGGGACTACGCTCCAATATTCGCCCTAACCTCATGACTGGTGATTCATCTTTTTGAAAAAAGTTTTGTATGATTTCTAACAAATATAGTTTGGATTTAATATTGTTGAACATTGAATATTTACAACAGGAGTTAAAAAAATATCAACTAGAATTGTTTCCTGTGGAATCAGAAATTAAGAGACTTTTGAAAGAGGATGAATGGAACAGTTTTAAAATATCGGCTGATAACAAGATTGATAAATTACGATTAGAATTGGAGGATGTGAAATGGAAGAAATGGAACCGCGACATGGATGATTATAAAACGGGCAACATCTATAACTGGCAAAGGGAAGGTGAAGGGAACTGGAGAAAGAAAGGTCCATGGTTCAAAAAGACAATAAATCGTTTTCATAGAGATACTGATTATGTTGTGACTTATTTTGATTTTTCCAGATATGGGTCCTCAAAAAGACAAACAGAAACCATCAGAAAAAGGGGAGGAAAGAAACACCGGAGACAACAAAAAAGAGAGAAAAGGGAGAAACAAATCAGCAGTGGAAAAACAAGTAGCAACAAGGAGCAAGGATCAGGTTTAATTGTAAATATCTTTAAAAAAAAGTACTAACTGCTGATGAAATATCTGTGTTAAACAAGGGATTATCCTTTGGGATAAGTACACACATTGATTGGTTCCAACTGACTGTTGATTTACAAAATTTTTTTAGATCCCTAAGGCTGGCGTCACACTAGCGAGTTTTACGAACGTATGAGAGGCGCAGAAAATACAGATTGCATACGGTACAATGATTCTCTATGGCCCAGCTCCTATCTGCCGTATTTTACGGATCCGTATTATATGGTCTTGTACGGCCATAGAAGATCGCAGCATGCTGCGTTTGTCACCGTATTGCGCAAAAAAAAACCCAATGAAAGTCTATGGGGGCGCAAAAAATACGGATTACACACGGACCAGCAGTGTGACTTGCGAGAAATATGCCAGACATCTCCAGGCGCCAGGAATTGTGCCAAGCCCTCAATCAGGAAGCTCCGACATGCTAATTAGCTGAAAAAGCCACACAGACATCCCGGAAGTCTGGTGCTCGCCTCCACAGAGTTCCAAGCAGCATGGCCAACATAATCAACGTTGATATGCTCCTCATCCTGGTCCAAGAAAGGCCTGAGATCTGGGACCAGCATGATCCAAACTATGCCAACCGGGCCAGGAAAGAGGCAGCTTGGGGGACCATCTGTGGGATCCTTTTCCCAGATTATGCCCAACTCCCACGTGCGGAGCAGACACAACTTTGTAAGTACACTCATGTTTCGACATTAATTAACCTTGAAAAATGCTTTACCTACATGATTGCAGGAAGAATATTTTTGGTCTTAGTATGGTATTTTTTGCCATTTTTCGGCAAAAACAAAGATGATTAACATGAGAAAGGGTTTACGTACATAGCTAATATGGATGTTGCATTGGGTACTATTTTTGTTTACGCAAAACTGGTACAGAGGGGTGTTGAGTGTGGACCCTGTCCTTGTATTGTTTTTTTTCTTGTGTATTGTTTTTTTTAAGCAATTGTAACTTTATGAAAATCATTTAAGAAGGCATTTAAATATCATCGTTCAAATATGATCTATCAATGCAAACTGTTTTAAGCAATTTGCAGAATGATGTTAAAAAATATTTGTTACCATGTCATTGCAGTGGATGATGTTATGACACGATGGCGCAGCATCAGGGACCAGCACCGGCGGGAAAGGCAGCAGCGGGCAAGAAGTGGGTCAGCAGCACCAAGCAAAAAAAGGAAGTGTATATATTACGATTGACTTTCCTTTTTGGATGCCAGTATGGATCTAAGACAGTAAGTAAAAACAACACAACACATATTTTTTTTTTTTGAATATTAGTACTAATCTTATTTTTTTCTTGTTCTAGCGCCATTTATTCCATGGCGCTTTACATGTAAGGAGGGATAAACTTATTAAAAAAAAAATTATTAAAATTATTATTATTATTAAAATACAAAAAAAACTGGTACAGGAGGAGAGAGGACCCTGCCCGCAAAGCCTCACAAGCTACTACAAGGGATGGGTGAGAATACAGTAGGCAAGGGTAGAGCTGAATATGCAGTGGTTTGGTCGATCGGTGGTTACTCGAGGTTATATGCTTGTCGGAAGAGGTGGGTCTTCATGCTCTTTTTGAAGCTTTCAATGGTAGGCGAGAGTCTGATGTGTTGTGGTAGTGGTGTACACAGTAGGGGTGATACACGAGATAAATCTTGTATACGATTGTGGGAAGAGGAGACAAGACGGGAGTACAGAAGGTGATCTTGTGAGGATCTGAGGTTGCATGTAGGTAATTATCGAGAGACGAGGTCACACATGTATAATAAACATATGTTAGAAAATAGCTCAAATATTTATTTGGCATATTATTTTAATTTTTTTCATAACAGAACTCAATCCAACCACACTGAGAGGGACTCGGAGGTTGTGATAGATCTAGTTGCTGTTGACAAAGAGGTGGTACGCCCATCTTTCACTTCCACATCCTCCATCCTTCCTGTAACATCGGCTTCTGCATCACAAGAGACTGCACCAAGTTTACAAGATGCAGCACCATCAACATCAGCAGCACCTCCTGATCCTGTAAGCCAGGAAGAGCATGGACACAGCAGCAGCCCTACTCTCCCACTGGTGTCCTCCTTACAGGCATCTGGGGCTTTACGCAGAGGCCGTAGAAGGAGAGAGCTGCAAGCCACTAGGAGGGATGTTGACGCTGGGATCCTCAATTATTTGGCCAGGGCAGCCACGGATGATGGAGAGAAGGCCTTTGCTCGAAGCCTGGCCTGGTACCTTTGTCCCCTTCCTCATGAGGTGAGGCTACATGTGAGAAGGGTGTATTCAAATCCTGATTGATTTGAATTTCTTGAGAGAAGGCAGCTTTCACAAGCTAACCTCTTTCGCCTTCAAATAACTCAACAGGTGCATGGTCAATCAGGATTTGAAGCACCTCCACGTATGCCTACACCTCAACCCCTCCCAACCCAAAATCAACAAAGGCCAGCACCGTACAAAATGGCAGCCTACAACCCACCTTCCTAGTATGGGCACTTGTCCAGACTCAGTGCTGTAGGCTGGTCACAACCTGGGTTTGGACAACATTGCCATTTTGGGGGTGGGTATGAGTCCAGCCGATATGTCCGTCAGCATGAGGGCCAGAGACAAATACCTTATGGCCAATACACAACTGGCCAATATGAACAAGGCCTGTAATTGGCTCAGCAACCCACAACATCCACACAGGGTGAAGGACAATTGGCCCCACAAAGGCCCCCTGAACAGGACCCAGAGCTGCCGCCATCACCACCGCCAACTTACAGGAATCTGAAAGCCAAAGTGTTTTTTTTTCCTTTGTTACGCATAACCATGTTTTTGGTAATTTTGTGCTGTATTTGCACTTTGTTCTGTTTTTTGTTTTTCTAAAAAAATACAAAACACAAAAAAATATTATAAACATATCAAAAAAATATAGTTAAAAGTTTCCAACAAAAGGCTTTTGCTATAAGTAAAAAATGTTATCAAAAGCCAATTGATGTTTGTGGACCAATCATTATTAAATCACACACATATGCTCTGTTCATAATCATCAGGTAATTAAGGAAATACAACACACAGAGTACTGTTTCTGTAGACAAAAATATTTTATGTTGATATATATTTTGAAAATAAGAAAATCCCAACTGAGAAACAGCATAATCTTGCCAGGGAGTAGCATCCTGAGGAGAAACAAACAAATTTGTGAAAATATCTCTCACTTTGATTCCAGAAAGGGGACGGCGCGGAGGAGGACCAAGTGGTGTAGGGCTACTCACATTGGGCAACATTTCTTCACCAAGAACAGCTGATGGGCAATCATGAAGTCTAGTAAAAATGTGCAAAACAACACAAGCCTTAATCACTTCATTAATAGTAGCCTCACTCAGCTGAATAGCAGACTGGAGGAGATGCCATTTGGCACACAGAATCCCAAAGGCACACTCCACCAGTCTACACGCCCTGGAAAGCCTCAAATTACAAACACACCGCCGGTGATCCAGGTTGTGCCTGGGATAAGGCCTCATGACATTCCTTGTCAATTGGAAGGCCTCATCTCCCACAAGAACATATGGCACTGCTTCAGCATTGGAGCCTGGGAATTGTTGTGGTGGTGGGAGGTCTAACTGGTTTTCACGTAGCCGCCGACCCATAATGGACGAATTGAAGACCCTTGACTCTCCTGTTCGTCCATAGGCCCCAATGTCTACAATTATAAACCTGTAGTTACTGTGTCAACTATAGCTAACAGAACTACAGAGAAAAACTGCTTATAATTGTAGAATTGGGAGCCAGAGTTCGGCGGCTTACACACCCTGATATGTTTCCCATCCATGGCTCCAATGCAGTGTGGGAAGTCACAGGTGTCATTGAACCCACGGCTATTTTTAGACAATCAGCCATTTTTGGCTCAGGCATAACAAGTTCATGGAGTTTGTCCCATATTTCAATACATGTGAAACGCACAATGCCAGAAATGGTGGAGCGACCAATGAGAAACTCCAGGTGTAGTCCCGAATAAGACAAGCCAGTTGACAGGAAGCTGAAAGGACACAAATAACATATTAGTTAGGTATCAATAGTTTAGAGAACACATGATAAAGCGCTAGAATGTTGGTTAATAAAAAAAACAGGAATATTAATGAAAAAAATCGATCTGTACGTAGTGTACCTAAGTAGAACATTAAAAATAAATCTTTTTAGTGTGGGTTTTATCCTAAGAAAAACATATATTTAGAAATAGCTGATGGCAAACAACCATGAAAAATAAAACATCATCAACATACATTATGTGAGGATGTTGAATACATACTGTAAGGTAAGGAGAAGATGCTCCTCTGCGGATATGCTTTTTTGCATCCTGGTGTCCTGATACGCGAGGCCTGGACGTACTGTCTCCAACAAGATATCAAATGTTGGTATTGTCATTCGACAGTATAGGTAGAACTTATCAGGATGTGCCCGCAGAGCTGTATAGAGCCTTTGAAAATGGCCTTTAGTAAGGCGTTTATGTCAAAAGAGGATGCACCCACATTTTTCTTCTCCTTTGCGGATCTACAATCACAGTGTATGGCTGGCCAAACTGACGCGACAAGACCCAGTTAAACAAAACCCGCTGAGTTAGGGTGAAGTGCAGTAGGTCAGACATCGTGCAAACGTTACCACAACACACCAACAGATGCACAACCACAAAATGGCCATATGGGAGGGTGCCACCTGTTGTAGAGGCCTTAAATAGGGTTGATGAGGCTTATTTAAATTAATTACAGGCTCCAAAACCGTTAAATGCCCATTTTGGCAGGTTGCGTGAAAAAAACGCATTACGGATGTCATACGGATTACATACGCAACATTACATGCGCAACATACGCGACCACACCTTGCCTACGGATTACATACGGATCAACATTTCGGGAGTTTTTCTGCTTAAACTTAGTGGCTTAGTAACAAAATATTCACAGAATCTGCTTCAGTTGGTGAACTGAAGTTGAAGGAGGTATCATTGAAAAATAGGAGTAATTTTGTACCACCAAGTAGTCCACCTGTGATAGAAGCATTTATTACTGCTGTTACGAGAGATATTGAAGTTTTGAAAAATAATTGTGAAAAGGGTTTTAAAAACCCAAATATGACGAGAGGTGAAATTGAGGCTTTTCATGATTTATTACACAATGAAGAAATTGTCATAAAAAGTGCCGATAAAGGCGGCGCAGTGGTAATCATGGATCGCCAGAATTATATTCATGAGATTGAAAGACAATTGGGGGACCGGGAGGTATATGAGAGACTTAATTATGATCCTAAATTTGAAATTGCAAGAGAGATTAAGAATATTCTAAATGATGCTTTAAATGAACAGATAATTGATAAAGATTTATTTGAATTGATAAAGATTTATTTGATTTTTTTGAAGATTGAACATCCAATTACACCGGTTATATATATCCTCCCAAAAATTCCATAAGTCTCTCGTTCATCCTCCTGGGAGACCCATTGTCTCAGGCTTTGACTCCATTTTGTCTAACATTGAGGCCTACTTGGATAAAGTTCTCAACCCGATAGCTAGTCGTACTGACTCTTTTGTTAAAGACACTATTGACTTTTTGCAAAAAATTAACCAAGTCAGCATATCGGGTGAAATAATTGTCGCTTTTGACATCACGTCACTTCACACCTCCATTGACCACTCTCGGGGGCTAAATGCAGTAAATAAAAAATTGAGAAATACTGAATTTTTTATACAGGCTAGGGAATTTATCTTACAGCTTTTGAAATTTTGACAAACAACTATTTTTTGTTTGGAGATGATTTTTTATCTCCAGCTGCGCGGAGTCACCATGGGTGCTAACATGGCACTCGCGTATGCTAACTTTGTAATGCATGTCCTTGAGGAGGATTTCGTCTGTGTCCCACTACTTCAGCTATGTTGCTGCATGGTGGAGATACATAGACGATATCTTCCTCATTTGGACTTGAACAGAAGTGATGCTCTTGGAGTTTCACAGGTATATGAACAACATTGATGAAATGATTAAATTTACCTTGGTCCATTCAAAAACTAATATGCAATTTTTGGATGTAGATGTAAAGATTATGGGTGAAGGCTTTACCACACAGTTATATACTAAAGTAACCGACAAGAAAAATGTGTCATTCAAAAGTCAGCATCCGAAAAAAATGATAGAAGCAATTCCTCTTAGTCAACTGATGAGAGTTAAATGCATTGAGAGCAATCAAAATTCACAAGAGAGATCAATGATCACTATGATGAAAACATTTTCAATTAGAGAATACCCCAAAAATTTGCTGAAAAGCCAAAAACGTAAGGTGGATGAAATAACTAGGGTTGATTTATTTCAAAACAAAACTACTTCTAAAAAATGTAACTGTATTCCCTTTGGCACAACATATTGCGAGGAGAGTCAAACAATTGAAAAAATAGTTCATGAACATTGGGGCATGTTAAATAGGTGCTTGCCACATGTTGAAGAGTTTAAAGAACCTCCAATCTTTTCTTATAAGAGGAATCGCACTGTAGGTTCTAATTTGATGAAATCTGATATTGGATCCTTCAAGAAATCTTATCAGACTACACTGACTGGGAGGGACAGAAAGGGATGTTTCCCCTGTCTGTCATGCATCAATTGTTGCCTCATGATTAAAGGTTCCAAATTTTTACATCCCATAACAAATGAAGAATTTAATATCCAACATTACTTGACATGTGACTCCGATTATGTTATATATCTTCTGCAGTGCCCTTGTTCCTTGTGGTATGTCGGTGAAACTACGTGTGATTAGAAAACCAGGATTAATCAATACCGACATACCATAAGGAAGAAGAGTGTTGTGAATTCTGCTCTTGGGCTCCCTCCGGTGGTTATGAGTGGTAGTGCTGCTGTCTGTGGATCGCAGCATTCATCAGGTATGTTCAATTTGGACTCAGCTATTTAGTCCTGCTTGATCCTTTAGTCAGTGCCAGTTGTCCATTGTTTTTGGAGGATTCACTTCCCTTCTGGTCTCTCCTGTTTGCTGTGCTTTTCTACAAAGATAAGTCCTGGCTTTGTTTTTGCTGTCCACCTGCTGTGGACCTTATAGTTCTGTGCATTTTCATGTTTTGTCTTGTCCAGCTTTGTCTGTGAAGGATTTTTTGCAGCCAAGCTGTGTCTCTGGAGATGCAGATATACCCTCCATGTCTTTAGTCAGATGTGGTGATTTGTATTTTCTGTGGTGGATATTGTCTAGTGTTTTTATACTGACCGCATAGTACTCTGTTCTATTCTTTCTTTTTAGCTAGTATGGCCTCCTATGCTAAATTCTGATTTCATGTCTGCGTATGTTATTTCCCTCTCCTCTCACAGTCAATATTTGTGGGGGGCTGTCTATCCTTTGGGTATTTTCTCTGAGGCAAGATAGGTTTCCTGTTTCTGTCTTTAGGGGAAGTTAGTTCTTAGGCTGTGTCGAGGGGTCTAGGGAGTGTTAGGTACCCCCCACGGCTACTTCTAGTTGCGCTGCTAGGTTCAGGGTTTGCGGTCATTACAGGTACCACCTTCTCCAGAGTATGTCTCATGCTGCTCTTAGGCCACCAGATCATAACAGAAGAGGATGGATTCACCAGTTTTAAAACATTTCACGGAAAAACTTCACACAGAGAAACAATTTCCGTATTATTGATGTAGTACCAGGTCTGAGGAGGGGAGGAGATCGTATTCAGAAATTAGAAAGAAAGGAATTCGAATGGATAATGAGATTAAACACGTTGAGACAGTTTGGTCTCAATGTGGATTTCAAGTTGGGTCAGGTCATTTAGTGGTATATATTAAGTTATAGCCTCATCTTAACTATTGATATTTAATATTTTGATATTAACATATTGTTTTATCTTTTATCTTTTTCTGGTCTAGGGTTTTCATCCTTGGGTTCATCGCACTCGCGTGTTCTTCTTTTTTTAAAATTTTTTTTAATATTTTTTATTTTTACATTGAGCATGCCTGTGATTAGATATATAAATAAAGTACCGTAAATTTTCCTAAGGGATAGGATAAAAGGAAAATGTGGTGATTTTTTTCTGATTAAGAGATATGTGTCATACATGTATAAAGGAATAATATGGAGACTGAAGCTGAACTCTGTTGTCTATTTGCTGTTTATACTTCACATTTGCATGTGTTGGGGTGATATTCCCTTTATGGATGCTGGTTATAGATTTTTTTTCTTACATACTTTATCACTAAAATGAATATTTTAATGTGGAAAAATGATATATATTTATAGGGCAGTTGGATCCTTGTTGCCATTGTGGGAAGCGGAGGGTGGGGATTACATTCCTCTCCTTTCTGTTTCCCCATTAAGGTTTGGGATATCCAACTTATTTGTTGAGATTTTCCCCCACCTAGTGGCATCTCTTCACCCCCTGCCTATTATGGTATGGTTTATGCTATGTATTTGTCCACATAAAATATTTAAAAATGAAAAATTGTATTGGTTATACACTTGTGACACTGCTAACCTTACTATGTAACCAATGATGTATACATATTCCGGATTTATAAATTGTATGACTGAATCTGTTGATTTTAAAGTTATGGGAATAGATTGCATAATTAACCATTTCCAAAATGGCGATTTGAGCATCACAGGTGCGCATGTGAAGGCACATGGAATTATGGGAAGACTTCAGACATCACAGACATGTCCAGTGGAATCATATGCACGCTGTGGACATAGCATGCAGCGATATTTGGAACATGTGAGTGCGGTTCCCATTAGGATGCGACACCAGGAACTATTTAATTATTTATGTATTTTCACTTATATTGTGCACAATATTTAATATGTATTATTGTTATTCCTTTTGTCCATTTACAATGTGGGTGGCATTATCAGACAGGCTTTGGGTGCAGATGGAGGACCGAGAGGAGTTTGAGGAGGCAGAAGCAGTGGAGGAACTTCTAGATCCAGAGGATCGACGAGCAACTCATGGGGATGGCAAGACTCGGACAGCAGCCCCTTCTCCTACTCGCCGTAGTTACCCAGTGCCCAGTCACCGACATGTAATGCCCCTGTCCATGTCTACTCGTCCAAGTGTCTGTGGTGAAATGCACCCTGTCACACAGAGAATTTCTTAAGGAAGCAGTGATGTGTGCGACATGCTGGTGTAGCGCAGGCACAGCTTTCTTTGAGAAGTAGTGGCGACTGGGCATCTGGTGTTGTGAATTCTGTGGCAGAGCTCCCTCCTGTGGTCACGAGTGGTACTGCGGCTTCTGAGTTTCCTTCCTCAGGTGATGTGGTGAAGTCGTTAGGTGCTGCTCTATTTAACTCCACCTAGTGCTTTGCTCCTGGCCTCCAGTCAATGTTCTAGTATTGGTCTTGCTTCCTCCTGGATCGTTCCTGTGGCCGTCTGCTCTGCATAAGCTAAGTTTTGCTTGTGTTATTTTTGTTTTGCTATTTTTTCTGTCCAGCTTGCTTAATTGGTTTTTCTTGCTTGCTGGAAGCTCTGGGACGCAGAGGGAGCACCTCCGTACCGTTAGTCGGTGCGGAGGGTCTTTTTGCCCCTCTGCGTGGTTGTTTGTAGGGTTTTGTGTTGACCACAAAGTTATCTTTCCTATCTTCGGTCTGTTCAGTAAGTTGGGCCTCACTTTACTAAATCTATTTCATCTCTGCATTTGTATTTTCATCTCTACTCACAGTCATTATATGTGGGGGGGTGCCTTTTCCTTTGGGGTATTTCTCTGAGGCAAGGTAGGCTTGTTTTTCTATCTTAGGCCTAGCTAGTTTCTCAGGCTGTGCCGAGTTGCATAGGGAGCGTTAGGCGCAATCCACGGCTGCCTCTAGTGTGGTTGGATAGGATTAGGGATTGCGGTCAGCAGAGTTCCTACGTCTCAGAGCTTGTCCTATGTCTTTGGTTATTGTCAGGTCACTTTGTGTGCTCTGAACTTCAAGGTCAATTGTGGTTCTGAATTACCTAATCACAACAGTACTGGAGGCCCAAAGTACTAATGCTTCTCAATAGAGGGAAAAAAGAAGTTCTGAGACCATTTTTTTTTCTTTGCATTGTGTTTTGCCTTTTTTTCCCCCTAGACATTTGGGTGGTTCAGGACACAGGTGTAGTGATGGACATTAAAGGTCTGTCTTCATGTGTGGATCATCTCACTGCAAGAGTACAAAATATTCAAGACTTTGTGGTTCAGAATTCTATGTTAGAACCAAGAATTCCTATTCCTGATTTGTTTTCTGGAGATAGAGCAAAATTTCTGAGTTTCAAAAATAATTGTAAACTCTTTCTGGCTTTGAAACCTCGCTCCTCTGGTGACCCAGTTCAACAAGTTAGGATCATTATTTCTTTATTACGTGGTGACCCTCAAGACTGGGCATTTTCCCTTGCGCCAGGAGATCCTGCATTATGTAATATTGATGCGTTTTTCCTGGCGCTCGGATTGCTGTACGATGAACCTAATTCGGTGGATCAGGCAGAGAAAAATTTGCTGGCTCTGTGTCAGGGTCAGGATGAGATAGAGATTTATTGTCAGAAGTTTAGAAAGTGGTCCGTGCTCACTCAATGGAATGAAGGTGCGCTGGCAGCTATTTTCAGAAAGGGTCTCTCTGAAGCCCTTAAGGATGTCATGGTGGGATTTCCCATGCCTGCTGGTCTGAATGAGTCTATGTCTTTGGCCATTCAGATCGGTCGACGCTTGCGTGAGCGTAAATCTGTGCACCATTTGGCGGTATTATCCGAGCATAAACCTGAGCCTATGCAGTGCGATAGGACTTTGACCAGAGTTGAACGGCAAGAACACAGACGTCAGAATGGGCTGTGTTTCTACTGTGGTGATTCCACTCATGCTATCTCCGATTGTCCTAAGCGCACTAAGCGGTTCGCTAGGTCTGCCACCATTGGTACGGTACAGTCAAAATTTCTTTTGTCCGTTACTTTGATCTGCTCTTTGTCATCTTATTCTGTCATGGCATTTGTGGATTCAGGCGCTGCCCTGAATTTGATGGACTTGGAGTATGCTAGGCGTTGTGGGTTTTTCTTGGAGCCCTTGCAGTGTCCTATTCCATTGAGAGGAATTGATGCTACGCCTTTGGCCAAGAATAAGCCTCAGTACTGGACCCAGCTGACCATGTGCATGGCTCCTGCACATCAGGAGGATATTCGCTTTCTGGTGTTGCATAATCTGCATGATGTGGTCGTGTTGGGGTTGCCATGGCTACAAGTCCATAACCCAGTATTAGATTGGAAATCAATGTCTGTGTCCAGCTGGGGTTGTCAGGGGGTACATGGTGATGTCCCATTTCTGTCTATTTCGTCATCCACCCCTTCTGAGGTCCCAGAGTTCTTGTCTGATTACCGGGATGTATTTGATGAGCCCAAGTCCAATGCCCTACCTCCGCATAGGGATTGTGATTGTGCTATCGATGTGATTCCTGGTAGTAAGTTTCCTAAAGGTCGACTGTTTAATTTACCTGTACCTGAGCACGCCGCTATGCGGAGTTACGTGAAGGAGTCCTTGGAGAAGGGTCATATTCGCCCGTCATCGTCGCCATTGGGAGCGGGGTTCTTTTTTGTGGCCAAGAAGGATGGTTCGCTGAGACCTTGTATAGATTACCGCCTTCTGAATAAAATCACGGTCAAATTTCAGTACCCCTTGCCGCTGCTATCTGATTTGTTTGCTCGGATCAAGGGGGCTAGTTGGTTCACCAAGATAGATCTTCGTGGTGCGTATAATCTTGTGCGAATTAAGAGGGGCGATGAATGGAAAACTGCATTTAATACGCCCGAGGGCCATTTTGAGTACCTAGTTATGCCTTTCGGACTTGCCAATGCTCCATCGGTGTTTCAGTCCTTTATGCATGACATCTTCCGAGAGTACCTGGATAAATTCCTGATTGTATACTTGGATGATATTTTGGTCTTCTCGGATGATTGGGAGTCTCATGTGAAGCAGGTCAGAATGGTGTTCCAGGTCCTGCGTGCTAATTCTTTGTTTGTGAAGGGATCAAAGTGTTTCTTTGGTGTTCAGAAGGTTTCATTTTTGGGGTTCATTTTTTCCCCTTCTACTATCGAGATGGACCCTGTTAAGGTCCAGGCCATCTATGATTGGACTCAGCCGACATCTCTGAAGAGTCTGCAAAAGTTCCTGGGCTTTGCTAATTTTTATCGTCGCTTCATCTGTAATTTTTCTAGTATTGCTAAACCATTGACCGATTTGACCAAGAAGGGTGCTGATGTGGTCAATTGGTCTTCTGCTGCTGTGGAAGCTTTTCAAGAGTTAAAGCGTCGTTTTTCTTCTGCCCCTGTGTTGTGTCAACCAGATGTTTCGCTTCCGTTCCAGGTCGAGGTTGATGCTTCTGAAATTGGAGCGGGGGCTGTTTTGTCGCAGAGAAGTTCTGATTGCTCGGTGATGAAACCATGCGCCTTCTTTTCCAGGAAGTTTTCGCCTGCTGAGCGAAATTATGATGTTGGCAATCGAGAGTTGTTGGCCATGAAGTGGGCATTCGAGGAGTGGCGTCATTGGCTTGAAGGAGCTAAGCATCGCGTTGTGGTCTTGACTGATCACAAGAACTTGACTTATCTCGAGTCTGCCAAACGGTTGAATCCTAGACAGGCTCGTTGGTCGCTGTTTTTCTCCCGTTTTGACTTTGTGGTTTCGTACCTTCCGGGCTCTAAAAATGTGAAGGCGGATGCCCTGTCTAGGAGTTTTGTGCCCGACTCTCCGGGTTTGTCTGAGCCGGCGGGTATTCTCAAAGAGGGAGTAATTTTGTCTGCCATCTCCCCTGATTTGCGGCGGGTGCTGCAAAAATTTCAGGCTAATAAACCTGATCGTTGCCCAGCGGAGAAACTGTTTGTCCCTGATAGGTGGACGAATAAAGTTATCTCTGAGGTTCATTGTTCAGTGTTGGCTGGTCATCTTGGAATCTTTGGTACCAGAGATTTGGTGGCTAGATCCTTTTGGTGGCCGTCTTTGTCGCGGGATGTGCGTTCTTTTGTGCAGTCCTGTGGGATTTGTGCTCGGGCTAAGCCCTGCTGTTCTCGTGCCAGTGGGTTGCTTTTGCCCTTGCCGGTCCCGAAGAGGCCTTGGACACATATCTCTATGGATTTTATTTCGGATCTCCCCGTCTCTCAAAAAATGTCGGTCATTTGGGTGGTTTGTGATCGCTTCTCTAAGATGATCCATTTGGTACCCTTGTCTAAATTACCTTCCTCCTCTGATTTGGTGCCATTGTTCTTCCAGCATGTGGTTCGTTTACATGGCATTCCAGAGAACATCGTTTCTGACAGAGGTTCCCAGTTTGTTTCGAGGTTTTGGCGAGCTTTTTGTGCTAGGATGGGCATTGATTTGTCTTTTTCCTCGGCTTTCCATCCTCAGACTAATGGCCAGACCGAACGAACCAATCAGACCTTGGAAACATATCTGAGATGCTTTGTTTTTGCTGATCAGGATGATTGGGTGTCCTTCTTGCCTTTGGCTGAGTTCGCCCTTAATAATCGGGCCAGCTCGGCTACCTTGGTTTCGCCGTTTTTCTGCAACTCTGGGTTCCATCCTCGTTTCTCTTCAGGGCAGGTTGAGTCTTCGGACTGTCCTGGTGTGGATACGGTGGTGGACAGGTTACAGCAGATTTGGACTCATGTAGTGGACAATTTGACCTCGTCCCAGGAGAAGGCTCAACGTTTCGCTAATCGCAGACGCTGTGTGGGTCCCCGACTTCGTGTTGGGGATTTGGTTTGGTTGTCATCTCGTCATATTCCTATGAAGGTTTCCTCTCCTAAGTTTAAGCCTCGTTTCATTGGTCCGTATAGGATTTCTGAGGGTCTTAATCCTGTGTCTTTTCGTTTGACCCTTCCAGATTCTTTTTCCATCCATAACGCATTTCATAGGTCATTGTTGCGGAGATACGTGGCACCTATGGTTCCATCTGTTGATCCTCCTGCCCCGGTTTTGGTGGAGGGGGAGTTGGAGTATATTGTGGAGAAGATTTTGGATTCTCGTGTTTCGAGACGGAAACTCCAGTATCTGGTTAAGTGGAAGGGTTATGGTCAGGAAGATAATTCATGGGTCTTTGCCTCTGATGTCCATGCTGCCGATCTTGTTCGTGACTTTCATGTGGCTCATCCTGGTCGGCCTGGGGGCTCTGGTGAGGGTTCGGTGACCCCTCCTCAAGGGGGGGGTACTGTTGTGAATTCTGTGGCAGAGCTCCCTCCTGTGGTCACGAGTGGTACTGCGGCTTCTGAGTTTCCTTCCTCAGGTGATGTGGTGAAGTCGTTAGGTGCTGCTCTATTTAACTCCACCTAGTGCTTTGCTCCTGGCCTCCAGTCAATGTTCTAGTATTGGTCTTGCTTCCTCCTGGATCGTTCCTGTGGCCGTCTGCTCTGCATAAGCTAAGTTTTGCCTGTGTTATTTTTGTTTTGCTATTTTTTCTGTCCAGCTTGCTTAATTGGTTTTTCTTGCTTGCTGGAAGCTCTGGGACGCAGAGGGAGCACCTCCGTACCGTTAGTCGGTGCGGAGGGTCTTTTTGCCCCTCTGCATGGTTGTTTGAAGGGTTTTGTGTTGACCGCAAAGTTATCTTTCCTATCTTCGGTCTGTTCAGTAAGTTGGGCCTCACTTTGCTAAATCTATTTCATCTCTGCATTTGTATTTTCATCTCTACTCACGGTCATTATATGTGGGGGGCTGCCTTTTCCTTTGGGGTATTTCTCTGAGGCAAGGTAGGCTTGTTTTTCTATCTTAGGCCTAGCTAGTTTCTCAGGCTGTGCCGAGTTGCATAGGGAGTGTTAGGCGCAATCCACGGCTGCCTCTAGTGTGGTTGGATAGGATTAGGGATTGCGGTCAGCAGAGTTCCCACGTCTCAGAGCTTGTCCTATGTCTTTGGTTATTGTCAGGTCACTTTGCGTGCTCTGAACTTCAAGGTCCATTGTGGTTCTGAATTACCTAATCACAACAATCTGGTACTGGGGCACTGCGACGGACAAAAGGTCTCGAAAATCCTCTGTGTCCACCAGGCAGAAAAGCAGCATTTCTGTAGTCAACAGCTTGCAGATGGAGAAATTCAACCTCTTAGCTTTGTCATGGCTAGGAGGAAATGGTCTTTTACTTGTCCACATCTGAGGGACTGAGGGCTGGCTGCCGTGCTTAGACAGAGTAGGGTGTCCCCGGAAAACTGCTGGTCTGTGAGGAAGGTGCAGGTGGAGATGTTATGTTGCCTTGATCAAAATGTGATGTTGATGTTGGAGAGCACTCAATACCAGCAGGTGTTTCCACGTGCAAATGTGCTGATGACCTGCCAATCACACTGGCTGTTGCGGGTAAAGAGGTGGATGGTCTGCATCCAAAACCATGTGTGACTGCTGTCCCCACAGTCACGGAGGATGAAGAGGATGCGGATGCACTTGATGGGGCAGACGGTGGTTGACCCGGCCCACTAGGCCGCATTGTAGCACAGTGAGCTTCCCACTGCAACTTATGCCTCATATCCATGTGACGGTTCATGCATGAAATACTCAAGCTAGTGATTTTGTTGACAAATCTTACAGACAACATGAGTTGGGTCATCCTTTGCGATGTCAAAAAATGCCCAGGCTATGCAAGGCTTAGAGCCCGAACGACCTGAAGAGCCACCACGACTTCTGGTCTGAGGCACAGTTGGGGTTGAGGATGCAGTTGTTGACGTGCTTCCAGTACTCTGTCTCTGTCCAGGAAGGCGCACCGTTACCTCGTCGTGAGACTCATCCCTAGCATCCTCCTCCACCTCCTCTGCTGACCTCATGGACTGGTGGACTAGGAGTTGACAGTAAGTGGGGTCTACAAACTCGTCATCATCATCCTGTGTGTTCTCACGCACGTCATCCTCAGAGCCAATCTCTTCCTACCCCGACCGAAAAGTCAAGTTTTCGTTCCAATCAGGTATCTCAGTCTCATCATCATCTTCCTCATTGTCTCCACCAACAGGAGTTACAGTTTGGGAACGAGGGTCTACATTATGCTCAGAACCTTCTTCATCTGGGCCTGAATCCGACTCACAAAGATTCTGGCATCAGTGCAGATCATTTCCTCATCTGGATTCACAGAAGCTCTGGAGCAGACCTCTGAATCCCAGGCTATAGTATGCATTCACAGCTCTACAGACTCAACCATGTGTGTTACCCAATGCTCAGACGGGCAGCTAGAGATTTGGGAGCTGTGAGGAAGCAAGTGCGATTGGGGTGACAACTCTGAGGACTGGAGTAGTTGTGATGTTGAAGTTGACATGGAGGAGAGCCCACTTGAATGAGCTCTTGATATCCATTCAAGCACCTGTTGTTTTTGTGCCTCATCTGGAATTTTTGTCGATGCTTGTAGCGATGGTCGTAAGAAAGGGATCATATCAGATTGTCCACGAAAAGAAGTAGACATCTTACTTTGGCTGGAAGATGGTCTTTCTTCTGCAGATGTATACCCCTCCTTACATGTAAAGCACCATGGAATAAATGGCGCTATAACAAGGCAAAATAATAATAACAATAATAATATTAATAATAATTGTGTTGTGATGTTTTTACTTACGGTCTTAGATCCATACTGGGATCCAAAAAGGAAAGTCGATTGTAGTATATGTACTTTTGCTTTTTGGGTGGAGCTGCTGACCCACTTCTTGCCCGCTGCTGCCTTTCCCGGCTATATTGGTCCCTGATGCTGCGCCAACGTGTCATAACATCTTCCACTGCAATGACATGGTATCAAATATTTAATAAGCTCATTCTGAACATTAAAAATAAATATAGATGGTGGCACAAAATGTTAGAAAAAGGAGGGGAAAGGCTATCAATCCTTGCTGCAATACCAAACCAACCTCCACACTAGGTTGGTGGGAATAAATAATACAATAAAATGATGCACCTAAGTGCAAACAGGTGTGCGCTTGATAATAGCCTCTAAAATATCAATAACCCCAATAGAAAGTGAAAATAGGACGTAATTTCTCTATATGTATACCACAATGGTAGTAATAGACATCCGTAGTGAATAAGTGGAATTACAACATTGATGTTCCTACCTTCAAACGAAGGACTGTAATGAATAAGGAGTCCATGAGGAGTAAAATCCTTCTCGTGCTGCCGCTGTATTTACAGGAGGTTCCAGGTGCAGAGCGCCGTAATAAAGTCCACATAGGTGGCTACTCCGGCCGGTAGCAGCCACCTAATACGAGCCTTCGGGTTGGAGCGGGGTCCCGGAACAACAGACACCGCGCAGTGCAGGAGCGGTGAGTCTAGGTAAACCGAAGGACCTGTGTGACGTGCGCAGTCACGTGACCGATACCAGAGCCCGAGAGTGAGTACGGAACGATGTGAGGGTCAATCTACCAACGCGTTTCTGAGACTGCTGTCTCCTTCTTCAGGGTTACTGCGCACTTTCTATTGGGGTTATTGATATTTTAGAGGCTATTATCAAGCGCACACCTGTTTGCACTTAGGTGCATCATTTTATTGTATCATTCTGAACATTGATTAAAACAGTTAGCATTGATTGATCATATTTTAATAATGCAAATAAAATTCCTTTTTACTAGTGTTGAGCGATACCGTCCGATACTTGAAAGTATCGGTATCGGATAGTATCGGCCGATACCCGAAAAGTATCGGATATCGCCGATACCGATATCCGATATCAATACAAGTCAATGGGACACCAAGTATAGGAAGGTATCCTGATGGTTCCCAGGGTCTGAAGAAGAGGATACTCTCCTTCAGGCCAGGGGATCCATATTAATGTGTAAAATAAAGAATTAAAATAAAAAATATTGATATATTCACCTCTCCGGCGGCCCCTGGACATCACCGCGGGTAACCGGCAGGCTTCTTTGTTTAAAATGAGCGCGTTTAGGACCTGAGAATGACGTCACGGCTTCTGATTGGTCGCGTGCCGCTCATGTGACCGCCACGCGACAAATCAGAAGCCGCGACGTCATTCGCAGGTCCTAAATTCCTAGAATGAGGAGTTTAGTGCCTGAGAATGACGTCACGGCTTGTGATTGGTCGCGTGGCGGTCACATGAGCGGCACGCGACCAATCAGAAGCCGCGACGTCATTCACAGGTCCTAAACGCGCTCATTTTAAACAAAGAAGCCTGCCGGTTACCAGCGGTGATGTCCAGGGGCCGCCGGAGAGGTGAATATATCAATATTTTTTATTTTAATTCTTTATTTTACACATTAATATTGATCCGATACCGATACCGATTCCCGATACCACAAAAGTATCGGAACTCGGTATCGGAATTCTGATACCGCAAGTATCGGCCGATACCCGATACTTGTGGTATCGGAATGCTCAACACTACTTTTTACATGAATTACCTAAAGTTTAAATTGCTTAAAACAACAAATACATTATACACAATAAAATGAAACAACACAAGGACAGGGTCCACTCCCCTCTGTACCAGTCTGGCGTTACCAAAAATAGTACCCAACGCAATATCTATATTATGTATGTACGTAAACCCTTTCTCATGTTCAGCATCTTTGTTTTTGGTCAACATTTAAAAAAAACAAAAACAAACTAAGCCAAAAAAAAATCTGCATGAAATCCTGTAGGTAAAGCATTTTTCAAGGTTAATTAACTTTGCAACATTAGTGTACTTACAAAGTTGTGTCTGTTCCGCACGTGTGCGTTGGGCAAAATCTGGGAATAGGATCCCACAGATGGTCCTCCAAGCTGCCTCTTTCCTGGCCCGGTTGGAGTAGTTTGGATCCCGCTGGTCCCAGATTTCAGTCCTTTCTTGGACCAGGATGAGGAGCATATCCACATTAATGATGGATGCCATGCTGCTTGCAACTCTGTGGAGGCGAGCGTCAGACTTCCGGGATGTCTGTCTGGCTTTTTCAGCTAATTATCATGTCTGAGCTTCCTGATTGAGGGCTTGGCACATCTCCTGGCACCTGGAGATGTCTGGCGTATTTCTCGCAAGTCACACTGCTGGTCCTTGTGTAATCCGTATTTTTCTCGCCCCTATAGACTTGCATTGGCGATTTTTTTTTTGCGCAATGCGCTGACAAACCCAGCATGCTGCAATTTTCTACGGCCGTACAAGACCATATAATACGGATACGTAAAATACGGCAGATAGGAGCTGTGCCATAGAGAATCATTGTACCGTATGCTATCCATATTTTCTGCGCCTCTCATACGTCCGTAAAACTCGCTAGTGTGACGCCGGCCTTATAGTTGCAAGATTTACTGTTGACAAATTGCTAGGTAAATTGCATGTGTAATATTTTCCAATATGTATTTTTTTTTTTTAATTATCCCTCTTGACCATAAAATCTAACCCTGAATGCTACATTGTTTGTGAGGTAAATAATTTACAGCAGTATTATTGCGATGCGTACAGTTGTTCAATGCGACTACTAAAGCAGTTGTAAAACCTTATTTCTTTGTTTTAAGATGTTTTTTCTTAAATGTATCACCCCTTTGCAAAAAATGCAACACACATAACTAAAATACTATGTCACCAAGTAGTTAAACACACAGAAACTAATTTGCGACAAGAGCCAAAATCATTGGTCTTTGAAAAAGGGAGAGAATATATGCCAGATAAGATTGCAAATCCAAAAATACTAAAAAATACAGCTTTATTATAATAGCAACACATAAAATTACTCCTTGGTTCACAAAACAAGAAAACTCTGCATTGGTTCATTCAAAATTATGAGAAGTAATATCAATCGAGAAATGTGCAAATAGGAGGTTGGTAAGATAATAAAAGAATGATCAGATATAACATCAGTCCCAAAAATAAGGAGGGTAATATGTACACCAGCCAAACTTGGCAGAGCAGAAGAAGGAATAAAATACTCAATTGCCACACACAGTGGCTGAATTTTTCTGTATTTTAGACTTGTCTGGCATATATTCTTTTTTTCTTTCTTCACTGTCTTAACTACATATGCGTACAAGCACTTCTCTTTTTTATTTGTAGTATTTAGAAGGATGCCCACTCTTTTTAATATGGTCTTGCAGTATTATTCTTCTGCATACAATTGCAACATTCACATCAAAATAGTTGTCACACCTTAACTATTTTTGGTTAATTTTTATTTTTTTTATAAGAGATTCTGCCCCTTAAACAAAAATTCAATGTAACGAAAATGCAAAGTTTCAAGGGAGCAACATGTAGCGTCATCTGAAAATGAAAATATGGCGGTAGTATATAGTAAGATGGGTGTACAGTTGATAAGTTCGAATATTAAAACAGGAATTTATAAAATTAAAATGCATCTGTTATGTAAAAAATTAAAAATAGAATACAAGAAAAGCTTTTTAGTTTAGTTTTATGTCCCATCTGCAACAGGCTGTGTGTTATTTAACAACCAGTCCATGATATCCATATCAGTAAATCAAATCAATGTGCTGAAGGATGCCCCCGGAAGAAGCGAAAATGAAACAGCGTTGGGGTTCCTGTTTTTTCCTCTGGGGGCCTCTGATTTTAGGGAATATACCTTCTACTGTTCAATACTTCAGATCTGCTGCTACCTATTTTTTGCCACTGATGCAGTATCCATGCACTATTATTGTGCAAATGGGAAGGCATTTTTGTTTAGACTATAGCTGCACCTGCACTTTAACTATATAAATGCTATTGCACTTGCACTTTGACTACATGAATGCCATTAGAGCACAAATAGTCTACAAACTTAAATGCCCTCTCCATTTGATTACTATTGATTTGCACTTTGATTTTTATTAAGCTGGATTTGTCTGCATTAAGAAATTCAATTACATGAATTGGATCTATGTAACGCTTGTGTACTCTATTTTGGAGGTTCATTCTGCCCTGCTTTTAATGTTTTCTGTTTCTATGAATTGATTAATATTTTATACTAAGCTGGAATCTCTTTGTGTCCTTCAGCACATTGATTTGCTGACATGTATACCGGATGTTAATTGATTGGTAAAGTGTTTAGCAGCATACAATTCTTTTGGGACAAACAAGTGTTTAACTATAAGTGTATTATGTATGGGTCTGATATTGAACTACTACAAAAAATAAGTGTGCAAAAAATAAGGGAAAAATTGTAACATTACGCACAGTTTGTGAAGTAATCATTTGATTTTTAAGTTCTGGATTTTGGAGATTTTTAAATAATAAAATAAACAAAATAAAATTGACTTGCCTGTGATACATAAGCGTAATTCTTTATTATTAGTAAAATTATGGCTTGTGATATTAAATTGCTCTTGTCAATTGTAAATGCAGTGTGTGAAGATTAAAAAAAATGCTGTTTATTGAAGCTCCTTATATTTCTCATGCAAAATGAAATCCCTTTCATGGCCACCATAGAATATGATGCCCCTTGAAATGCATCAAACACATTGCATGATGCCCACATAGTGAATTCTACAACATGTACAGTAGGATGGCCCCACTGACCACAGCGATTTTCATTATATAACAGCATCTATTTCACAAGGAACATAGGAGCAACAAAAATAGCTGCACCACATACATACATTTAATTATTCACCTATATGTTCACATAGGGTACTTCAGCCCCACCACACTGGGCCTTTCTCAAACTTGTAATAGAATTGAAATATTACCATTGAAAACTGATTCAACAAAATCCCAACCCATGGACGTGGAGGGATATAGAGGCATGAGCATGAATATCTAAAAATTAACAATATTTTATTAGAAATTAGATTAACAGACGTTAATTTAAAATTTAAACAAAGGGTTTACAAATAAAAGTAGCCAAGAGTAAACTATCAATAGCTGGGGGCTTGGCAGCACTATAAAGACTAGAAATAAATGTTACTTATGATAAACATTGTCAGGAAATAGGAAGAAGTCCTGATTACTTCAATTACACATACAGAGCTCTCAGCTGAAGGTTCCTCTGCCTACCAGTACAAGGCTGGAATTCTAAGCCACTCTACCTCCCCCCTGCTATATCGCTGTAATGTGAAACCAGCCAGCAACACTCACTGAGGAATTTTTATTGCTTTGCACTGGGAAAGCAAGTCTCCTGTCTATCCCCTTCATCCCCCCCTCCCACCTGATACCAGCTATAACTGGTACAGCAACTTTCCAACCGCATGGGACTCATTTGTTCTTGTAAAGTTATGTATAACTAGATAGTGGCCCGATTCCAACGCATCAAGTATTCTAGAATATATATGTATGTATATAGCAGCCACATAGTATATAGCACAGGCCACGTAGTATATAGCAAATATTACGTGGCCTGTGCTATATACTATGTACATATTGTAGAAAACCTGATGCGTTAATACAGGCCACGCACTATCTAACAGTGGCCACGCAGTATATAACACAGCCCAAAAAGTATATAACACAGGCCACGCGGCATATAGCAGCCATGCAGAATATAACACAGGTCACGTAGTATATAACACAGGCCACGCAGTATATCACACAGCCCATGGAGTATATAACACAGCCCATGTACTATATAACACAGCCCATGCAGTATATAGCAGCCACGCAGTATATAACACAGGCCACGTAGTATATAACACAGCCCATGCAGTATATCACACAGCCCACGGAGTATATAACACAGCCCACAGAGTATATAACACAGCCCACATAGTATGTAACACAGCCCACGTACTATATAACACAGCCCACGCAGTATATAGCAGCCACGCAGTATATAACACAGGCGACGTAGTATATAACACAGGCCACGCAGTATATAGCACAGCCCACGCAGTATATAGCATAGCCCACGTACTATATAACTCAACCCATGCAGTATATAACACTGCCCACACAGTATATAACACAGCCCACGTACTATATAGCACAGCGCACGTACTATATAACACAGCCCACGCAGTATATAGCAGCCATGCAGTATATAACACAAGCGATGTAGTATATAACACAGGCCACATAATATATAGCACAGGCCACGCAGTATATAACACATGGCACGCAGTATATAGCACAGCCAACGCAGTATATCACACAGCCCATGGAGTATATAACACTACCTATGTAGTATATAGCAGCCACGCGGTGTGTAACACAGCCCATGCAGTATATAACACAGGGCACGTAGTATATAGCACAGCCCACGCAGTATATCACACAGCCCACGGAGTATATAACACTGCCCATATAGTATATAGCAGCCATGTAGTATATAACGTAGCCCACGCAGTATTTAGCAGTGTGGGCCCAATATCCCTGTTAAAATAAAAAATTAAAATAACAAATAAAAAAAAGGAAAAAAGGGACACACAAGCGCTAATCCCCTAAAATATACCCTTAGCAGCTGGAGTCAGGGCAGGTAGGCGCCGATCCTGCTGTGGAAATACTAATGGTAATAAATAGGACTGAAACCGCGCTGGAATACATGTGGAAATGCCGAGACACACGTGTAGATAATGAAATAGCTACAGGAAGGCTCCTAGAAGCTGTATGGATCCTACCAGAAAGTAAGCAACGGTGCCAAGA
Source organism: Ranitomeya imitator (assembly GCF_032444005.1). Classification (NCBI taxonomy): domain Eukaryota; kingdom Metazoa; phylum Chordata; class Amphibia; order Anura; family Dendrobatidae; genus Ranitomeya; species Ranitomeya imitator. The sequence goes on along the minus strand of NC_091285.1, from coordinate 342,820,719 downwards.
GCCCAATTATGGTTGCTACTGCACAATGGCACACAATAGGTAATGATGTAAAAAAAAAACCTCACAGATATAGTAATGACCAAATGATAAATGTGAAATGGTATATGCAAATATGTGCACCTATGTGCTAAAGGAGGACTCAACAGGGTCCAGGTACTGCGGTGTCAGTATTATGGGTGCTACCAATCAGCAAAGCGGGATTAAAATCCCACGCCAATGTCGGCTGGGCACGACTAATCAGCGAAGCGGGATTAAATCCCATGCCAATGTCGGCTGAGCGCGACTAATCAGCGAAGCGGGATTTAAATCCCGCTCCAATGTCGCTGATTGGTCATGTGCGCCGGCTGGGAGCGAGCAATTAGCAAAGCGCGATTTAAATCCCGTGGCAATGTCGCTGATTGGTCGCGCCGGCTGGGCGCAACCAATCAGCAAAGCAGGATTAAAATCCCACGCCAATGTCGCTGATTGGTCGCGTGCGCCGGCTGGGCGCTACCAATCAGCGAAACGGGATTTAAATCCGCGCCAATGTCGCTGATTGGTTGCGGGTGTCGGCTGGGCGCGACCAATCTGCAAAGCGGGATTTAAATACCGCGGCAATGTCGCTGATTGGTCGCACCGTCTGGGCGCGACCAATCAGCGAAGCGGGATTTAAATGTCGCATATTGGTCGTGCCGGCTGGGAGCTACCAATCAGCAAAGCAGGGTTAAAATCCCACGCCAATGTCGACTGGGCGAGACCAATCAGTGAAGCGGGATTTAAATCCTGCGCCAATGTTACTGATTGGTCGTGTGCGCCGGCTGGGCACTACCAATCAGTGAACCAACATTTAAATCGCACGGCAATGTCGCTGATTGGTCGCGCCGGCTGGGCGCGAGCAATCAGTGAAGCAGGATTTAAATCCCACGCCAATGTCACTGATTGGTTGCGGGTGCCGGCTGGGCGCGACCAATCTGCGAAGCGGGATTTAAATCCCACGGCAATGTCGCTGATTGGTCGCGCTGGCTTGGCGCGACCAATCAGCGAAGCGGGATTTAAATCCCAAGCCAATGTCAGCTGGGCGCGACCAATCAGCGAAGCGGGATTTAAATCCCACGCCAATGTCGCTGATTGGTCACGTGCGCCGACTGGGAGCGAGCAATCAGCAAAGCGGTATTTAAATCCCGCAGCAATGTCGCTGATTGGTCACGCCGGCTGGGCGCTACCAGTCAGCAAAGCAGGATTAAAATCCCACGCCAATGTCGGCTGGGCGAGACCAATCAGCGAAGCGGGATTTAAATCCCGCGCCAATGTTGCTGATTGGTTGCGTGCGCTGGCTGGGCACTGCCAATCAGCGAAGCGGGATTTAAATCACACGGCAATGTCGCTGATTGGTCGCGCCGGCTGGGCGCGAACAATCAGCGAAGCGGGATTTAAATCCCACGCCAATGTCGCTGATTGGTTGCGGGTGCCGGCTGGGCGTGACCAATCAGCAAAGCGGGATTTAAATCCTGCGCCAATGTTGGTGATTGGTCACATGTGCCGGTTGGGAGCGAGCAATCAGCAAAGCGGGATTTAAATCCCGCGACAATGTTGCTGATTGGTCGCGCGTGCCAGTTGGGCACGACCAATCAGCGAAGCGGGATTTAAATCCCACGCTAATGTCGGCTGGGCGCGAGCCATCAGCGAAGCGGGATTTAAATCCAGCGCCAATGTCGCTAATTGGTCACATGCGCCGGTTGGGAGCGAGCAATCAGCAAAGCGGGATTTAAATCCCGCGACAATGTCGGCTGGGCGCGACCAATCAGCAAAGCGGGATTTAAATCCCGCGCCAATGTTGGTGATTGGTCACATGTGCCGGTTGGGAGCGAGCAATCAGCAAAGCGGGATTTAAATCCCGTGGCAATGTTGCTGATTGGTCGCGCCGGCTGGGCGCAACCAATCAGCAAAGCAGGATTAAAATCCCACGCCAATGTCGGCTGGGCGCGACCAATCAGTGAAGCGGGATTTAAATCCCACGCCAATGTCGCTGATTGGTCGCGTGCGCCGGCTGGGCGCTACCAATCAGCGAAACGGGATTTAAATCTGCGCCAATGTCGCTGATTGGTTGCGGGTGTCGGCTGGGCGCGACCAATCTGCAAAGCGGGATTTAAATACCGCGGCAATGTCGCTGATTGGTCGCACCGTCTGGGCGCGACCAATCAGCGAAGCGGGATTTAAATGTCGCATATTGGTCGTGCCGGCTGGGAGCTACCAATCAGCAAAGCAGGGTTAAAATCCCACGCCAATGTCGACTGGGCGAGACCAATCAGTGAAGCGGGATTTAAATCCTGCGCCAATGTTACTGATTGGTCGTGTGCGCCGGCTGGGCACTACCAATCAGTGAACCAACATTTAAATCGCACGGCAATGTCGCTGATTGGTCGCGCCGGCTGGGCGCGAGCAATCAGTGAAGCGGGATTTAAATCCCACGGCAATGTCGCTGATTGGTCGCGCTGGCTTGGCGCGACCAATCAGCGAAGCGGGATTTAAATCCCAAGCCAATGTCAGCTGGGCGCGACCAATCAGCGAAGCGGGATTTAAATCCCACGCCAATGTCGCTGATTGGTCACGTGCGCCGACTGGGAGCGAGCAATCAGCAAAGCGGTATTTAAATCCCGCAGCAATGTCGCTGATTGGTCACGCCGGCTGGGCGCTACCAGTCAGCAAAGCAGGATTAAAATCCCACGCCAATGTCGGCTGGGCGAGACCAATCAGCGAAGCGGGATTTAAATCCCGCGCCAATGTTGCTGATTGGTTGCGTGCGCTGGCTGGGCACTGCCAATCAGCGAAGCGGGATTTAAATCACACGGCAATGTCGCTGATTGGTCGCGCCGGCTGGGCGCGAACAATCAGCGAAGCGGGATTTAAATCCCACGCCAATGTCGCTGATTGGTTGCGGGTGCCGGCTGGGCGCGACCAATCAGCAAAGCGGGATTTAAATCCTGCGCCAATGTTGGTGATTGGTCACATGTGCCGGTTGGGAGCGAGCAATCAGCAAAGCGGGATTTAAATCCCGCGACAATGTTGCTGATTGGTCGCGCGTGCCAGTTGGGCACTACCAATCAGCGAAGCGGGATTTAAATCCCACGCTAATGTCGGCTGGGCGCGAGCCATCAGCGAAGCGGGATTTAAATCCAGCGCCAATGTCGCTAATTGGTCACATGCGCCGGTTGGGAGCGAGCAATCAGCAAAGCGGGATTTAAATCCCGCGACAATGTCGGCTGGGCGCGACCAATCAGCAAAGCGGGATTTAAATCCCGCGCCAATGTTGGTGATTGGTCACATGTGCCGGTTGGGAGCGAGCAATCAGCAAAGCGGGATTTAAATCCCGCGACAATGTTGCTGATTGGTCGCGCGTGCCAGTTGGGCACTACCAATCAGCGAAGCGGGATTTAAATCCCACGCTAATGTCGGCTGGGCGCGACCAATCAGCGAAGTGGGATTTAAATCCAGCGCCAATGTCGCTAATTGGTCACATGCGCCGGTTGGGAGCGAGCAATCAGCAAAGCGGGATTTAAATCCCGCGACAATGTTGCATATTGGTCGCGCCGGCTGGGAGCTACCAATCAGCAAAGCAGGGTAAAAATCCCATGCCAATGTCGGCTGGGCGAGACCAATCAGTGAAGCGGGATTTAAATCCCGCGCCAATGTTACTGATTGGTCGCGTGCGCCAGCTGGGCACTACCAATCAGCGAAGCGGCATTTAAATCGCACGGCAATGTTGCTGATTGGTCGCGCCGGCTGGGCGCGAGCAATCAGCGAAGCAGAATTTAAATCCCACGCCAATGTCGCTGATTGGTTGCGGGTGTCGGCTGGGCGCGACCAATCTGCGAAGCAGGATTTAAATCCCGCGGCAATGTCGCTGATTGGTCGCGCTGGCTTGGCGCGACCAATCAGCGAACCGGATTTAAATCCCGCGCCAATGTCGCTGATTGGTCACATGCGCCGGCTGGGAGCGAGCAATCAGCAAAGCGGGATTTAAATCCCGCGGCAATGTCGCTGATTGGTCGCACCGGCAGGGCGCTACCAGTCAGCAAAACAGGATTAAAATTCCACGCCAATGTCGGCTGGGCGAGACCAATCAGCAAAGCAGGATTTAGATCCCGCGCCACTGTTGCTGATTGGTTGCGTGCGCCGGCTGGGCACTACCAATCAGCGAAGCGGGATTTAAATCACACGGCAATGTCGCTGATTGGTCGCGCCGGCTGGGCGCGAGCAATCAGCGAAGCGGGATTTAAATCCCACGCCAATGTCGCTGATTGGTTGCGGGTGCCGGCTGGATGCGACCAGTCTGCGAAGCGGGATTTAAATCCCGCGGCAATGTCGCTGATTGGTTGCGCTGGCTGGGCGCTACCAATCAGCAAAGCGGGATTAAAATCCCACGCTAATGTCGGCTGGGTGCGACCAATCAGCAAAGCGGGATTTAAATCCCACGCCAATGTCGGCAGGGCGCGACCAATCAGCGAAGCGGGATTTAAATCCCGCGCCAATGTTGGTGATTGGTCACGTGCGCTGGTTGGGAGCGAGCAATCAGCAAAGCGGGATTTAAATCCCGCGACAATGTTGCTGATTGGTCGCGCGTGCCATTTGGGCACTACCAATCAGCGAAGCGGGATTTAAATCCCATGCTAATGTCGGCTGGGCGCGACCAATCAGCGAAGCGGGATTTAAATCCCGCGCCAATGTCGCTGATTGGTCGCGCCGGCTGGGCGCGAACAATCAGCGAAGCGGGATTTAAATCCCACGCCAATGTCGCTGATTGGTTGCGGGTGCCGGCTGGGCGCGACCAATCTGCGAAGCGGGATTTAAATCCCACGCCAATGTCGGCTGGGCGTGACCAATCAGCAAAGCGGGATTTAAATCTCGCGCCAATGTTGGTGATTGGTCACATGTGCCGGTTTGGAGCGAGCAATCAGCAAAGCGGGATTTAAATCCCGCGACAATGTTGCTGATTGGTCGCGCGTGCCAGTTGGGCACTACCAATCAGCGAAGCGGGATTTAAATCCCACGCTAATGTCAGCTGGGCGCGAGCAATCAGCGAAGCGGGATTTAAATCCAGCGCCAATGTCGCTAATTGGTCACATGCGCCGGTTGGGAGCGAGCAATCAGCAAAGCGGGATTTAAATCCCGCGATAATGTCGGCTGGGCGCGACCAATCAGCAAAGCGGATTTAAATCCCGCGCCAATGTTGGTGATTGGTCACATGTGCCGGTTGGGAGCGAGCAATCAGCAAAGCGGGATTTAAATCCCGCGACAATGTTGCTGATTGGTCGCGCGTGCCAGTTGGGCACTACCAATCAGCGAAGCGGGATTTAAATCCCACGCTAATGTCGGCTGGGCGCGACCAATCAGCGAAGTGGGATTTAAATCCAGCGCCAATGTCGCTAATTGGTCACATGCGCCGGTTGGGAGCGAGCAATCAGCAAAGCGGGATTTAAATCCCGCAACAATGTTGCATATTGGTCGCGCCGGCTGGGAGCTACCAATCAGCAAAGCAGGGTAAAAATCCCATGCCAATGTCGGCTGGGCGAGACCAATCAGTGAAGCGGGATTTAAATCCCGCGCCAATGTTACTGATTGGTCGCGTGCGCCAGCTGGGCACTACCAATCAGCGAAGCGGCATTTAAATCGCACGGCAATGTTGCTGATTGGTCGCGCCGGCTGGGCGCGAGCAATCAGCGAAGCAGAATTTAAATCCCACGCCAATGTCGCTGATTGGTTGCGGGTGTCGGCTGGGCGCGACCAATCTGCGAAGCAGGATTTAAATCCCGCGGCAATGTCGCTGATTGGTCGCGCTGGCTTGGCGAGACCAATCAGCGAAGCGGGATTTAAATCCCACGCCAATGTCGGCTGGGCGCGACCAATCAGCGAACCGGATTTAAATCCCGCGCCAATGTCGCTGATTGGTCACATGCGCCGGCTGGGAGCGAGCAATCAGCAAAGCGGGATTTAAATCCCGCGGCAATGTCGCTGATTGGTCGCGCCGGCAGGGCGCTACCAGTCAGCAAAACAGGATTAAAATCCCACGCCAATGTCGGCTGGGCGAGACCAATCAGCAAAGCAGGATTTTGATCCCGCGCCACTGTTGCTGATTGGTTGCGTGCGCCGGCTGGGCACTACCAATCAGCGAAGCGGGATTTAAATCACACGGCAATGTCGCTGATTGGTCGCGCCGGCTGGGCGCGAGCAATCAGCGAAGCGGGATTTAAATCCCACGCCAATGTCGCTGATTGGTTGCGGGTGCCGGCTGGATGCGACCAATCTGCGAAGCGGGATTTAAATCCCGCGGCAATGTCGCTGATTGGTTGCGCTGGCTGGGCGCTACCAATCAGCAAAGCGGGATTAAAATCCCACGCTAATGTCGGCTGGGTGCGACCAATCAGCAAAGCGGGATTTAAATCCCACGCCAATGTCGGCAGGGCGCGACCAATCAGCGAAGTGGGATTTAAATCCCACGCCAATGTTGGTGATTGGTCACGTGCGCTGGTTGCGAGCGAGCAATCAGCAAAGCGGGATTTAAATCCCGCGACAATGTTGCTGATTGGTCGCGCATGCCATTTGGGCACTACCAATCAGCGAAGCGGGATTTAAATCCCATGCTAATGTCGGCTGGGCGCGACTAATCAGCGAAGCGGGATTTAAATCCCGCGCCAATGTCGCTGATTGGTCGCGCCGGCTCGGTGCGAACAATCAGCGAAGCGGGATTTAAATCCCACGCCAATGTCGCTGATTGGTTGCGGGTGCCGGCTGGGCGCGACCAATCTGCGAAGCGGGATTTAAATCCCACGCCAATGTCGGCTGGGCGTGACCAATCAGCAAAGCGGGATTTAAATCCCGCGCCAATGTCGCTGATTGGTCACATGTGCCGGTTTGGAGCGAGCAATCAGCAAAGCGGGATTTAAATCCCGCGACAATGTTGCTGATTGGTTGCGCGTGCCAGTTGGGCACTACCAATCAGTGAACCAAGATTTAAATCGCACGGCAATGTCGCTGATTGGTCGCGCCGGCTGGGCGCGAGCAATCAGTGAAGCAGGATTTAAATCCCACGCCAATGTCGCTGATTGGTCACATGTGCCGGTTTGGAGCGAGCAATCAGCAAAGCGGGATTTAAATCCCGCGACAATGTTGCTGATTGGTCGCGCGTGCCAGTTGGGCACTACCAATCAGCGAAGCGGGATTTAAATCCCACCCTAATGTCGGCTGGGCGCGAGCAATCAGCGAAGCGGAATTTAAATCCAGCACCAATGTCGCTAATTGGTCACATGCGCCGGTTGGGAGCGAGCAATCAGCAAAGCGGGATTTAAATCCCGCGACAATGTCGGCTGGGCGCGACCAATCAGCAAAGCGGGATTTAAATCCCACGCCAATGTTGGTGATTGGTCACATGTGCCGGTTGGGAGCGAGCAATCAGCAAAGCGGGATTTAAATCCCGCGACAATGTTGCTGATTGGTCGCGCGTGCCAGTTGGGCACTACCAATCAGCGAAGCGGGATTTAAATCCCACGCTAATGTCGGCTGGGCGCGAGCAATCAGCGAAGCGGGATTTAAATCCAGCGCCAATGTCGCTAATTGGTCACATGCGCCGGTTGGGAACGAGCAATCAGCAAAGCGGGATTTAAATCCCGCGACAATGTCGCATATTGGTCGTGCCGGCTGGGCGCTACCAATCAGCAAAGCAGGGTAAAAATCCCATGCCAATGTCGGCTGGGCGAGACCAATCAGTGAAGCGGGATTTAAATCCCGCGCCAATGTTACTGATTGGTCGCGTGCGCCGGCTGGGCACTACCAATCAGCGAAGCGGCATTTAAATCGCACGGCAATGTTGCTGATTGGTCGCGCCGGCTGGGCGCGAGCAATCAGCGAAGCGGGATTTAAATCCAACGCCAATGTCGCTGATTGGTTGCGGGTGTCGGCTGGGCGCGACCAATCTGCGAAGCAGGATTTAAATACTGCGGCAATGTCGCTGACTGGTCGCGCTGGCTTGGCGCGAGCAATCAGCGAAGCGGGATTTAAATCCAACGCCAATGTCGCTGATTGGTTGCGGGTGTCGGCTGGGCGCGACCAATCTGCGAAGCAGGATTTAAATACTGCGGCAATGTTGCTGATTGGTCGCGCCGGCTGGGCGCGAGCAATCAGCGAAGCGGGATTTAAATCCAACGCCAATGTCGCTGATTGGTTGCGGGTGTCGGCTGGGCGCGACCAATCTGCGAAGCAGGATTTAAATACTGCGGCAATGTCGCTGACTGGTCGCGCTGGCTTGGCGCGACCAATCAGCGAAGCGGGATTTAAATCCCACGCCAATGTCGGCTGGGCGCGACCAATCAGCGAACCGGATTTAAATCCCGCGCCAATGTCGCTGATTGGTCACATGCGCCGGCTGGGAGCGAGCAATCAGCAAAACGGGATTTAAATCCCGCGGCAATGTTGCTGATTGGTCGCGCCGGCAGGGCGCTACCAGTCAGCAAAACAGGATTAAAATCCCACGCCAATGTCGGCTGGGCGAGACCAATCAGCAAAGCAGGATTTAAATCTCGCGCCACTGTTGCTGATTGGTTGCGTGCGCCGGCTGGGCACTACCAATCAGCGAAGCGGGATTTAAATCACACGGCAATGTCGCTGATTGGTCGCGCCGGCTGGGCGCGAGCAATCAGCGAAGCGGGATTTAAATCCCGCGCCAATGTCGCTGATTGGTCACATGCGCCGGTTGGGAGTGAGCAGTCAGCAAAGCGGGATTTAAATCCCGCGACAATGTCGCATATTGGTCGTGCCGGCTGGGCGCTACCAATCAGCAAAGCAGGGTTAAAATCCCACGCCAATGTCGACTGGGCGAGACCAATCAGTGAAGCGGGATTTAATTCCCGCGCCAATGTTGCTGATTGGTCGTGTGCGCCGGCTGGGCACTACCAATCAGTGAACCAAGATTTAAATCGCACGGCAATGTCGCTGATTGGTCGCGCCGGCTGGGCGCGAGCAATCAGTGAAGCAGGATTTAAATCCCACGCCAATGTCGCTGATTGGTTGCGGGTGCCGGCTGGGCGCGACCAATCTGCGAAGCGGGATTTAAATCCCACGGCAATGTCGCTGATTGGTCGCGCTGGCTTGGCGCGACCAATCAGCGAAGCGGGATTTAAATCCCAGGCCAATGTCGGCTGGGCGCGACCAATCAGCAAAGTGGGATTTAAAACCCACGCCAATGTCGCTGATTGGTCACGTGCGGCGGCTGGGAGCGAGCAATCAGCCAAGCGGTAATTAAATCCCGCAGCAATGTCGCTGATTGGTCGCGCTGGCTGGGCGCTACCAGTCAGCAAAGCAGGATTAAAATCCCACGCCAATGTCGGCTGGGCGAGACCAATCAGCGAAGCGGGATTTAAATCCCACGCCAATGTCGCTGATTGGTTGCGGGTGCCGGCTGGGCGCGACCAATCTGCGAAGTGGGATTTAAATCCCACGCCAATGTCGGCTGGGCGCGACCAATCAGCAAAGCGGGATTTAAATCCTGCGCCAATGTTGGTGATTGGTCACATGTGCCGGTTGGGAGCGAGCAATCAGCAAAGCGGGATTAAAATCCCGCGACAATGTTGCTAGTAGTGTATAATTCAGATTATTCGTCAAACTCAATCTGACAGGTGCCCCGCCCCCTATCAAAGTGTATCAAAGTGTGCAACCCCTCCCCTCCCCTTGTCTGACGGCTGGTAGCCAGCTCTCCCTCCTTGTTTGATTTCCCCCTTTTGATATCGTTTAATATACTTTAATTTGTTGCATTTTGATATTATTCCCGTATTTTTGTGGAATAACACATGTTTATAATTATATCCTAGTCGTGTATTTATTTCACACGTGGTTTATAACACCTTTCTCATTTGTTTTATATTAGATTTTATACGTAGCCCCGAGTTTGATTCTGTAAGCTTTGTTTTATTCACAGTGTATTCATATAGTCCAGAACTTAAAGCTGTTTATTTGTGATCCTACTGAACATTATGGTGAACATTAACTAAATGTTTATTTTCACAAACAGAGAATCTGCTGTGGGTCAGCGGTTTATAACACCTAGGTCAATTGTTGCTGTATTTGCTATCCCTTCATGCTGGTTGGCGATCTTTGTGAAGCAGAACTTTGTTTTATAACACATTTGTACCTGAATTGTACCTGAAGGTTATGTAGGCTTATCTGTGGGCCAGAGGTTTATAAAGCCTAGGTCAATTGCTGTTGTAATCGCTTTACCAATAAATGTTTATTTACACAAACAGAAAAGTTATTGTGTCCTGTAGCTGTCTATTTGTTTTTGTATTCGCTTCCTTAGAAAACTTATTTGTAATTCTACCACCCATTAACAGAAAATTGTATTCACAGTGTAGTAGATTTTCTCCTTGTGGCTGCCTTATATACCCAATATATATATATATATATATATATATATATATATATATATATATATATATATATATATATATATATATTATGCCACAATGTTACAACACAAGCAAGTAAGAAGCGGTATTTTATACGAATATAAATTTTATTTCTCACAATAAAACAACAGCTCAAATTTTAAGTTAGCTAACAGCATGATGCTGGCAAATGCATCTTTGCGGTATCTGATAATGACACGATGAACAAAGGACTGCGCCTGAAAATCTTGATGTCACAAAATCTGATACGGCTCGATCATTATTCTGCATGTCAGACGTGAAATTTTGTAAAATCTTCTTAAATGGAAAGCCTCGCGCTAAATGGTATAATACATATATGCAATAATGACCGCATACACGGCTATACAAATCTTGAATTTGTGCGCTCTGATAACAATAAGAATAACAATTCTTGTTCAGGAATGTCACAAAAGCGCGTGGAAAGATAATATTATCCGCACGGAAGCCGTAACTGTCGAAAAATATACCCGTCTTATCGTCGCAGAGTACGATTAATATCCAGTGGCGTCCAGCTTGATTCGCCGGGTCTGTATTCACAATATATGCCGAGGGTCTCTGAGCCACTCTTTCTTCCGGTAGCAAATCACACGGAAACACACCGGCGAATATGCGGTCTGTATAATTATCGGACCGCGCTACAACTGTAAGCTGCAGACTGTCCATTGTTGCTTAATTAAAATCGTACAAGATCTCTCGTCTGTTATTAATTTCCAGAATGGTGTGGTTGACTGCAAAGACAATCATATTTATCGTGTGGGGTGTCGCTAGCGCAAAGCGGACTTCAGCACGCAGGTTACCTGTTTTAATGAGCGAGAAATGGCCTCCAGGCTCTTGATCAGGCGATAAATCAAAAGCAAATAGCGTGAAGCCAGCCATAAATTCTTCACGATCTATCGCCATGGCACAATCAGCCTTTTGCTTGCCCGATATATGTGCAAGCGCCATATACTCTCTGATAGCTAAATCATCATTAAAATTAGGATTATAAGGCCTCGCGGGTATCTGCTGACCATCCAGATATAATGCCGCGTGGTTGACGTGGTAATGGTGAAAGTCCAGTGGGTTTTTTGTATAAGAACCGCTGAAGGCCTCATTATCTACAAACCCCAATATAACAGTTTTTGGGATCTGTCCTAGGAAGAGGTTCTCGTGGTTCGTGATCCGGGTCCCTGCGGCGATGCTGTACACTTTCAGGCATGTTCGGTCAACAGCGTACTTGGCTGTTGCGGCTAGGAGGGCCTGGCTGTGGCCGATTCGGACAGCCGGTGATACCTGCACTCTTTTCACATAGAGAGCCGCCTGCGAGATTTGTACCTTCAGCGGCTCGGCTTCTGCGGACATGAGGCAGAAAGTATCCTTATTTCTTGACAGCTTAACCTTAAGATCAAGGCCGTTCAATATTAACTTTGGCTGGTTAAATATATCCCCAAAAATGGGTCCCAAAAGGTCGATGGGTTTTGAGTGAGAGGCGACACTGGCTCTTTTGATAAATCCCGCATTTGCACCATCCAGGCGCCTGTCATTATGATGTCCCGCAGTGTCTTTATAGAACAAACCGGCTGTAAATTGTGATGCCAGCGTCTGTGAACTGTAATTTAAAAGGGTCTCTATGTACGCTCTATAGCTGTAGAGATTGTCCGATTGTGAGATAAGTCGGTCTCCCAGAGTAATATCAACCTGGTTAAAAAGAGTGGCTAGAGGGTAGTTTATGAGCGCCACACGCGCACCATCGGCGATGGCCGTATTATCCTGCTTCACGATGCGACAGCTTATGTACAGCAGCGTGTTGTTCAGATCATAATAATAATCACCGCTACCAGATATGTAAAACTCCAACGGTCCATTGTCTGACAGAGCAGCAACCGGCTGTACTTCTACAAATAGAGATTTCTCGATACTTGTTTGAGTCGGTGGTACGGCAAAAATATCCAGTTCAGATTTTGCGCACTCTACAGAAGCGTCATGCAGGAAAGCCATGGTAACTGATTAGAAGATGTCGTCCGCAGAGCGTCTTACTCGTTTCTGACGGGGCCGTCTCTTGAATGTAGTTTTATTCATGAGCAGCGGCGGTAAAGGAGGGCAAACGCGCCGCTTTCTTTTTTGGGCTTTTTTAGCGACATAGATTATCCCAGAGCCGTCTTGCTGGGTTGGTGTATTTATCCTTTTCATAAGGGCCGTCGATGCTGATGTCACGGCATCTGCAGCGATGTTCCGGGCAGCCGTCCGAACGTGTGGTTTTACTAATTCTAAGCCTTTTCTGAAAAGCGGCACGGCGCGACGAAATAAGCCTTTAAATAGTCCTGCCAGTCCAGAGCCATACATGTACTCGCTCCCGCGGAACCCCTCTAGTCCGTGCCCCGACTGGGCAGTATAGTAGCGGGCATAAACAGCAGGATCTCCATACACCCTTTGAGACAGCATTTTATCGTGTCAATGCTGGCGAGGTCTAAAATGTAATCGCACTATACACTTGCCGTATCTGAATTTAACCGGCGTGCCCTGGTCCGACATGACTGTAATGTTTATGGAGTCAAAGTGTTGCTTGCACAGCGGTATGTAATCGGGCCGTGAGTAGCGCACCGTGACAATATCATTATCATCGCCGCTAACTTCTACGGTTCGTAGCAGTTGAACGTAACTGTCACCTACAAGTTGATGTTGAATTATATCAGTGTATACAAAAAGCGAATACAAACCAGCTTTTGAATCGGGGTAAAAGCGGCGATTCCACGGCATTAAAGCAACGAGGGAGTCATCGACGGTCTGCAGTCTGAAAATAAATTTTAACTTAGTACCCAGAGCAAACTGTATAGGGGATGGGTCGGTCAGGATCACCTCGCGGCGTAGCTCATCATACCGTATTCTGTAGGCAGGCGTAGATAAATACAGCGCTTCTATTCGGGCATTGACCGCGCCAACTAGCTTAGGAATGGACGAGTAAAATCCTGATTTTATGTGATACTGTACTAAAGGTTCGCCGTGTTTAGCCACGTAGAAGCTCCCTTCAAAAGCATCAAACGTGTTCCACGTATGGGGGTACTGTATTTCCGTTAACGCCACCTCATAATCTGCCGAAAGATGAACGGCCCGCGCTAGCTTGGTATTGTACTCAGATATTGTGTTTTCAGGGTAGATTTTAATTGACGAATTACTGGGTAATGTCACGAAAAATGAGCCCGCTTCCATGGTTATATATCTGTCAACTCCGAGGCCGGGATCCAACTATTGAATTTTTCGGGGTAGCCCAGCCATTTGACAAAGCAGTGACTCACACCCCTGACACGTTTTTTTCTCAAAATTTTTTCTACTCTGTAGACACGATCCTCATCCATAGGTATTTTTTGCAGCTCTTCCTTATAAAATGACCCCTCTACAGGCTCCCCGGCTAAATCACTGATTTTATAAAGGGGTTTATGAAATATATTGGAGACGCCGGTGATTAAAAAAATCTCATCGCTGTACGTCTTCTCATAGCCCTTACAGAAGGTCGATTTATAGCGCGATATTCTCACATGAGAGCCAACCGTTAAAGACGGTTTAATCGGTTTATTAGTAATAGTAGAACTGTAAATATTGCGCCAGATTTGCATCACGTTTCTCTCTGACACAGACGCGGGACTACAGCGGATCGTTGAGTGGTACGTATGGTTGTAGCTATACAGCAAATCCGGTAAAATATCAATATACCTAAAGGTATTATGATGCGTAAGATAGCGCCACATACGGGTTTTTAATGTGCGATTAAAACGCTCGACCATAGCGGCTTTTACATCATTGTTTGTAAAAAAGTGATGAATATTGTGCGTATTACATAGTTGCTTGAGTGATGAATTTATAAATTCTTTGCCGCGATCCGTCTGCAGTTTCTTCGGTATGCGCTTATCATTGTGAAATATTAATTCGAACGATCTGGCGACACTAGCGCCTGTCTTGTTTGTCAAGGCCACGCACCATGCGTATCTCGATAGAACATCAATCACCGTCAGGATGTATTTGACATTATCATTTTCCCTTGAATAGTCAATTAAACTTACGAGATCCGCCTGCCACTGAGCATCAATGGCCGAGACGTAAATTTTATTTGTCAAAAAGCGTTTTCTAGCAGGCTTGTGTAGCGTGTAGGTGTCTTGCTTATTCAACCAAGTAACCACATCAGATTTCTTTATCCCGCGCGCTTTTGCAGATCTAAATAATTTGTCAATACCCGAGAATGATCCGGGTGCCTGGCTTGTAAAATATTGTTTTTCTAATATGGCATCATACGATTTAGACGTCATGATTGATTAAAATGATTGTGGCTCGTTAATCAAAAGCCTGCTTCTTTCAGAAATTCAGCTGTATAAAAATTCCTGTTTTAATCCGGCTATATCATGCGTGAGTTAATGCATGCATTAATTGCATGTATGGTTGTGTTCTGGGTGTTAGCAAAAGGCGTGTGATGGGGCGTAACTGGGTGTGTTTCTGGGTGTTAACAGGTGAGCTGATTTCTGACACTCAGGATAAATACAGCTGGTTGGCCCACTAAGTACATCAGACATCCACCAGAAGTCCGACTAGACTAAAAAGCAGAGCTATTCTAAATGTAAGTATATATGCCAGTTGTCTTATTATTCGCAAATGCTTAATTATATTTAACTATGCATCTCTAAACCATAATTAAGGGTTTTATTTGATTAATAAGTTAGTGTTATACTGGAGGATAGCTGTATATTTAGTATCGTTGTATAATATAGTTTTACTGCATAAACCATATTCTGTGGTACATAATTAATATAGAAAGACTTATCCGCGGACAACTATTATAACAATTTATGTAATACAGTAGTTAATAACTGTTAATACGCCCTAAATAGCGCATGCAGCGCTTACTTACTACATGTGTTTTGTTTAACATAGACATATTTATAGTCATATTTATACAGTAGCGGTATATTTAGTGGGGCTGTGTAATATAGTTTTACCGCATAAATCATATTTGTGGCGCATAATTAATATAGAAAGACTTAGCCGTATTACCCATGATTTGCTTAGTATAAGCATATTTATACACGGGGCGCAGTTTTATTTGTTGGGGTATATAAATGAGTTTGACGAGTGGTGGTGTGTGGATAATATAGATTGCGCAAAAAATTTACACAGATAATTTATTTTAGATGGAATCCCAACATTTTTCAGCCTTTTCCAGTCAAGCTGAGGATTCTGTAATAGGTATGTTGCAAGATTTATATACATGTATCTGTTAGTGGCCCATTCTAAGTAAGGATTGTTTTATTTATTATCTTTATATTGTTTATTCTTTCTTGTTTAAGATGAATTAATCAGGACCCTCCCCGATAATCTAGATGAATTTACCAGGAACACCCCCGATGCTGTAGATGAATTTATCAGCAACTACAGCGATGATTTTTTATACGGCTTCAGCGTGCCTACTCTGGAGTGTGATACACCTGGAGCTGAGTATAGTAACACTAATGCAGGTGCCGCTGCTGTGTGGGATTTGACTCAGAACATCATAGGTGCGTTGTGTGTCTGCGTGTATGTATGTGTGTGTGTGTGTATATAGCTTTTAAGTATTTAGACGTGTAAATATATATATTAATTCTTTACAGATGTCGACATGTTTCCAGAACCAACCACCACGGAACACAATCAGCTGCCTGTTGAGGAACTGATGTACCAGAACCCCACGCCGAGAAACAGCCCTGTTTCTAGAGCCCCTAAAAAACAGCTCGGACCGGTGTGCCGGAAAGGAAAAGGTAAGAATCGTATGAAAAGTTTTTGCACAACCGCTCTGAGAAAATCCACCACGCCTCTACTAAGGCCTATATCTTTATTTATAGCTTGTAAACTGAAGCCTAGAAGAATTTTCACAAAAGAGAATATACCGGAGCTAATGGAGAGCCTCGCAGAAGCTACAGAAGACGCCACGGCAATCATTCACCACACATCGCTATCCCGTAAGTGTATATTTTGGTATACATGCACAGTCTCTGTACAATCAATGATACACGTGCTTCACCAATTGAGATCCAGGGCACACACATATCTGACACATGTATAATCTTTCCTACAGCTAAGCGCAGCGGCCTGCGACGGTCTCGCACATATCTGACACATGTATAATCTTTCCTGCAGCTAAGCGCAGCGGACTGCGGTGGTCTCGCACATATCTGACACATGTATAATCTTTCCTGCAGCTAAGCGCAGCGACCTGCGTCGGTCTCGCACATATCTGACACATGTATAATCTTTCCTGCAGCTAAGCGCAAAGTCATGAGAAAAACACCTCCAGCACCTCTACAGCCGCTGCAGATCACCGAGAATGGCGCAGCACCAGCGTGGTCGGCGATACAGACGGCTAATGGAGCTGTTAGAGCATATCCGCTATCACCGATCTGCGTGGTGCAGGACGCAGCAAACCCTGTACCGTCGGACCATCGTGAAATACCCCATTCAAGCACCGGGCAGCCATCGACAATCCGTGTGAATGACCCCGCGCTACTATATCCAGAAGTGGTCGAGGCACCCCGAAAACATAAGCGAAAAACAAAACATGTTACAGAGCTACCAACCACATCCTGCGCCGTGGGTGCAACAGCCACGATGACTCGTGAAGAGTATGATCGCGAGATTGATCAGCTCGCTGATGGTAAGCAACCATCCGTAGAACCGCTCATTATACGTATGTCCCACACTATGCAACCGTCAGCGCCATGTGTAAAGGGGCCTGCTAATGCCTCTGGGGTCGGACCCTCAGGACCCTCTAATTTGGTTGACATATCTCATGTCTGTGTATCTAACTCTGTTAATGTTAAGAAACGGTCAAAGAGGTCGCGGCCGGCTGGTGTTAAGGTGTGTAAAGAGCTTAAGGTGTGTAAAAAGCCACGGATTCATGCGCCAGCTACAGATCTGCAGCATGAATCCCGCAGCTGGGGCCCCGCTGAAATGCTTGTGTTTCAGGAACACTTCGTCCGCTACTTACGCTGCAAACTATGGGTCCCCAAAATAATGTTTTTTTGCGATACTTTTGAAAAATTATTATCAACACAAAGCCCAACACAGGCTAATAAGGCCGAACTATACGCACTCCGGAGCCTGCTACTGGATGGCGAGATAACAACTACAGCGACACCATTATGACTAAATATGGTCGGCTACGGCATGCATAAACCACCTAAACTAACACTACCCAGGTATAATAGGGATAGAGTTATAAAGAGGGCTCTAAAATTGTTGGTCAGCGCTAGACGGGCGCTATGCTCTAGGAGGCGTCGTGGTGGCATGTGTCCTGCAGTGCCTCTACAGACACCACAGACGTCGTCACAAGAGTCAGAACAACACTCACATAGTCCAGGCAGCTGTGCAGATGCCGCACATGCATCTACACAAAATTCACAAGCCTCAGACGCTGACGCTGCTGGTAATGTGCGGAGCCCCGATCATACAGTATTTTTGCAACACATCCATCATCATGAAAGAGCCCTCCGCAATTTCAACGGCCATATACATACAGATCATTTTAGATTTGTAAATTTGGAGCGTGTACGATCATTTGAAGAGGGCTTGAATATTGTTCATGAAGGCATTCAGGCATTACTGGATAGAATCATCAGGGACATTGAACCTGGCGACTTTGTACAGTTAAGGTTTGATGCCGGCGATACTTTAGACCCTATTTTCACTACAAAACAAACCCGTGAAGATTTTAATTCTGAATCTTTTTTAAATGCTGTTGCCAGCGCACTTCAAAGTAACAGTGAATGCATAGCATCCAATTCGCTAAAGCTAGTCGTCACCATCATTAAAAACCGACGCGGTGGTGTAAAAAGGCGCTTGAAATCTATAGCGAGCAGTCAGATCATTAAACAAAAGAGACAATGGCTGTATGATTTTAACAATTACACGACAAATCTGTGTTTGGCTGCTAGTGTGTGCGCCCTGATGGACGACACGGATGTCACTGATGGTAACATAGTAACATAGTAACATAGTAACATAGTTAGTAAGGCCGAAAAAAGACATTTGTCCATCCAGTTCAGCCTATATTCCATCATAATAAATAAATACCCAGATCTACGTCCTTCTACAGAACCTAATAATTGTATGATACAATATTGTTCTGCTCCAGGAAGACATCCAGGCCTCTCTTGAACCCCTCGACTGAGTTCGCCATCACCACCTCCTCAGGCAAGCAATTCCAGATTCTCACTGCCCTAACAGTAAAGAATCCTCTTCTATGTTGGTGGAAAAACCTTCTCTCCTCCAGACGCAAAGAATGCCCCCTTGTGCCCGTCACCTTCCTTGGTATAAACAGATCCTCAGCGAGATATTTGTATTGTCCCCTTATATACTTATACATGGTTATTAGATCGCCCCTCAGTCGTCTTTTTTCTAGACTAAATAATCCTAATTTCGCTAATCTATCTGGGTATTGTAGTTCTCCCATCCCCTTTATTAATTTTGTTGCCCTACTTTGTACTCTCTCTAGTTCCATTATATCCTTCCTGAGCACCGGTGCCCAAAACTGGACACAGTATTCCATGTGCGGTCTAACTAGGGATTTGTACAGAGGCAGTATAATGCTCTCATCATGTGTATCCAGACCTCTTTTAATGCACCCCATGATCCTGTTTGCCTTGGCAGCTGCTGCCTGGCACTGGCTGCTCCAGGTAAGTTTATCATTAACTAGGATCCCCAAGTCCTTCTCCCTGTCAGATTTACCCAGTGGTTTCCCGTTCAGTGTGTAATGGTGATATTGATTCCCTCTTCCCATGTGTATAACCTTACATTTATCATTGTTAAACCTCATCTGCCACCTTTCAGCCCAAGTTTCCAACTTATCCAGATCCATCTGTAGCAGAATACTATCTTCTCTTGTATTAACTGCTTTACATAGTTTTGTATCATCTGCAAATATCGATATTTTACTGTGTAAACCTTCTACCAGATCATTAATGAATATGTTGAAGAGAACAGGTCCCAATACTGACCCCTGCGGTACCCCACTGGTCACAGCGACCCAGTTAGAGACTATACCATTTATAACCACCCTCTGCTTTCTATCACTAAGCCAGTTACTAACCCATTTACACACATTTTCCCCCAGACCAAGCATTCTCATTTTGTGTACCAACCTCTTGTGCGGCACGGTATCAAACGCTTTGGAAAAATCGAGATATACCACGTCCAATGACTCACCGTGGTCCAGCCTATAGCTTACCTCTTCATAAAAACTTATTAGATTGGTTTGACAGGAGCGATTTCTCATAAACCCATGCTGATATGGAGTTAAACAGTTATTCTCATTGAGATAATCCAGAATAACATCCCTCAGAAACCCTTCAAATATTTTACCAACAATAGAGGTTAGACTTACTGGCCTATAATTTCCAGGTTCACTTTTAGAGCCCTTTTTGAATATTGGCACCACATTTGCTATGCGCCAGTCCTGCGGAACAGACCCTGTCGCTATAGAGTCACTAAAAATAAGAAATAATGGTTTATCTATTACATTACTTAGTTCTCTTAGTACTCGTGGGTGTATGCCATCCGGACCCGGAGATTTATCTATTTTAATCTTATTTAGCCGGTTTTGCACCTCTTCTTGGGTTAGATTGGTGACCCTTAATATAGGGTTTTCATTGTTTCTTGGGATTTCACCTAGCATTTCATTTTCCACCGTGAATACCGTGGAGAAGAAGGTGTTTAATATGTTAGCTTTTTCCTCGTCATCTACAACCATTCTTTCCTCACTATTTTTTAAGGGGCCTACATTTTCAGTTTTTATTCTTTTACTATTGATATAGTTGAAGAACAGTTTGGGATTAGTTTTACTCTCCTTAGCAATGTGCTTCTCTGCTTCCTTTTTGGCAGCTTTAATTAGTTTTTTAGATAAAGTATTTTTCTCCCTATAGTTTTTTAGAGCTTCAATGGTGCCATCCTGCTTTAGTAGTGCAAATGCTTTCTTTTTACTGTTAATTGCCTGTCTTACTTCTTTGTTTAGCCACATTGGGTTTTTCCTATTTCTAGTCCTTTTATTCCCACAAGGTATAAACCGCTTACACTGCCTATTTAGGATGTTCTTAAACATTTCCCATTTATTATCTGTATTCTCATTTCTGAGGATATTGTCCCAGTCTACCAGATTAAGGGCATCTCTAAGCTGTTCAAACTTTGCCTTCCTAAAGTTCAATGTTTTTGTGACTCCCTGACAAGTCCCCCTAGTGAAAGACAGGTGAAACTGCACAATATTGTGGTCGCTATTTCCTAAATGCCCAACCACCTGCAGATTTGTTATTCTGTCAGGTCTATTAGATAGTATTAGGTCTAAAAGTGCTGCTCCTCTGGTTGGATTCTGCACCAATTGTGAAAGATAATTTTTCTTGGTTATTAGCAGAAACCTGTTGCCTTTATGGGTTTCACAGGTTTCTGTTTCCCAGTTAATATCCGGGTAGTTAAAGTCCCCCATAACCAGGACCTCATTATGGGTTGCAGCTTCATCTATCTGCTTTAGAAGTAGACTTTCCATGCTTTCTGTTATATTTGGGGGTTTGTAACAGACCCCAATGAGAATTTTGTTACCATTTTTTCCTCCATGAATTTCAACCCATATGGACTCGACATCCTCATTCCCTTCGCTAATATCCTCCCTTAAAGTGGACTTTAGACAAGACTTTACATAGAGACAAACCCCTCCTCCTCTCCGATTTTTACGATCCTTTCTAAACAGACTGTAACCCTGTAAGTTAACTGCCCAGTCATAGCTTTCATCTAACCATGTCTCGGTTATTCCCACTATGTCAAAGTTACCTGTAGATATTTCTGCTTCTAGTTCTTCCATCTTGTTTGTCAGGCTTCTGGCGTTTGCGAGCATGCAGTTTAGAGGATTTTGTTTTGTTCCAATCTCCTCACTGTGGATTGTTTTAGAAATGTTCTTACCTCCCTTCTGAGTATGTTTTCCTGGGTCGTCTTTGTTCAAGTCTAATGTTTTTCTTCCCGTCCCCTCTTCTTCTAGTTTAACGCCCTCCTGATGAGTGTAGCGAGTCTTCTGGCGAATGGTGTTTTACTGAGCCGCTCTAAAAACATACACGCAGCACTGGGCATCCCTGATGATCAATAAGTGAGTTTTAGTGACATCCCTGCATTTGAAAAATATTTGGGGGTAACCATTAAAGTACTGTACTATAGTCAGGGAGATTGGCGTTACTTTCAGAGCGGTAATACACCTAATGGCAAAACAGTATTCATATTGTTCCATGATAATCACTACTACGGTATCAAAAATATGAAGGGTTTTATCGGTGCTAATTACTTTTGTGAGCTCTGCAATTCAGTGTTTCACCACAAAAACAACCACTCCTGCCAGTATTTTTGTAAAGCCTGTCAGAGAGAGAATTGTGAAGAAAGCGGTGCCGACCAACAGCCCAGATGTCCTGTTTGCAGAGTTTATTGCCACTCGAGCGTGTGCTTAGATTATCACAAACAATTGGGATTAGGCGACCCGGCATTCTGCAGACTTAAAACATTTTGTGATAAATGCAACCTTTTTGTCCCCAGAAATAGCGAAACAGAGCATAAATGTAATGGTTTGCGCTGTCCTGTATGTCGCAGACATATAAATAAATTCGATGCCCATCTTTGTTACATGCGGAAGTATGTAGCACAGGATGAGTCAGATTGCTATATCTTTTATGATTTTGAATGTATGCAGGAGACAGGCACGCACGTCCCGAATTACATTTATGCTACAACGCTGTATGGCCACCCCTCCTGGGAGTTTGAGGGTGATACCTGTACGCATGACTTTGTACAGTTCTTTACAAGCGGTAAATTTTCAGATCATACATTTATTGCCCACAATGGTGGAAGATACGACGCATACTTTATTGTTAAGGAACTGATTTCTGAAAAACTACAAGTACAGTTGATAACCCAAGGTGGCCGTCTCTTGTGTGTGTCGCTACCCGATTTGTCTATAAGGTTCATAGACTCTCTAAATTTTATCCCCATGAAACTCAGTAAATTACCACAGGCCATGGGCTTTTCAGGAGGCAAAGGGCATTTTCCACACTTTTTCAATACCCGAGAAAACCAAAACTATGTAGGTCCCATACCTGATGTAAAATATTATGGGGTGGAGTACATGTCACCTGGTGAGAAGGTAGAGTTCCTGGAGTGGTATGAGACACAGGTAAATACAACTTTTGACTTCAAGGCCGAGCTAAAATCTTATTGCAAACAAGATGTTGAAATTTTGAGACACGCCTGCGAGATCTATAGAGAGCGTATTATGCAGATGACGCAGAACAATGTTAAAAAATACTGTAAGCGTCAAAAGCAAAGGATTGTAGTGAGCAGATGTGTTGATCCTTTTCAGCTCATCACCCTGGCCTCGGTGTGTATGACAATGTATCGGTTTAAATTTCTTCCAAAAAAGACAATCGCCATTTTACCTGGTGATAATTATCACAAGGCAAAAAAGCGCTACTCGACACCCGCTATACAGTGGCTCATGTATGTAGCCCACTCCGAGAACATTGACATACAGCACGCTTTGAGAGGCGGTGAAAAACAGGTCGGGAAGTATTTTCTAGATGGATATGCCTATGTTAGCGGCCAGCACATAGCCTTTGAATTTCAGGGGTGTTTTTATCACGGTTGTCCCGTGTGCTATAATGAAAATGACACGAATAAGGTCACGAGTACGTCCTACGGTCAGTTATATTACACCTTTTTAGCTAAAAAGCGTTACTTACAGTGTTGCGGGTACACAGTAAGACTGATGTGGGAACATGAGTGGAATGAAATGGTTGAAAATGATTCTAACCTTCAAACATTTCTTCGCCAGATGGAATTCCCCGTTCCTTTAGACCCCCGTGATGCGCTTTATGGCGGGCGAACTAACGCCATTAAGCTCTATCACCATCTGGAAGAAGGGGAGACTTTACACTACTACGATTTCACCAGTCTGTACCCCTTTGTAAACAAAACTAAAACATACCCTGTAGGCCATCCAGACATCATCTACGACAATTTTGGATTCATTAAAAAATACTTTGGCATTGCTAGAGTCAAGGTCTACCCGCCGAGAGATTTATTTTTCCAGTTCTACCGGTAAAACTCAACAAAAAATTAATGTTTCCCCTTTGCTACACATGCGCTGCAAATTCCCAGGCAGATATTTGTGCCCACAGTGATGAAGAATGGGCGCTGACAGGCACCTGGTGCACTATAGAGCTCGAGATGGCTATAGAAAAAGGGTATCGGATCGCTCACATCTACGAAATATGGCATTTTCCTAAAACCATTGATGATCTGTTTGCGCCTTACATTAAATTACATCTTAGGGATAAGCAGGAAGCCTCTGGTTATCCTAGCTGGTGCACTGATGACGCCAAGAAACGGCAGTACATTGACTCTTTTCTTGAAAAAGAAGGTGTCCAATTACGGCCTGAAAATATAGCTGTCAACCCTGCTAAGCGACAGATCTCCAAGCTTTTCTTAAATTCTTTATGGGGAAAGTTTGCTCAGAGATCTAATCTATCATGTACCAGCATTGTTAGGGATCCAGATGAGCTTTTTAAGTATTTGTTCCTGCCTTACTATGACATTTCGATGTTACATTTCCTTGATGATGACACCGCAACCATTAACTGGAAATATGCAAAAGGCCACCACACACTCAACAAAAACACAAACATTTTTATAGCGTGTTTTACAACAGCGTATGCTCGGTTAGAGCTCTATTCGCTGCTGGACCGGCTGCAGGAGAGGTGCCTTTATCACGACACAGACTCAGTTATTTTTGTACAGAGAGATGGTGAGTGGCAACCGCCTTTAGGCGATTACCTGGGGGAGCTGACCAGTGAAATACCCGATGGTACACACATCACAGAATTTGTATCCGCGGGCCCCAAAACTTACGGCTACAAACTCAACACCAGTAAAACTGTCTTAAAAGTTAAGGGGATAACACTAAATGTTGGTAACTCTCAATCTATTAATTTCAACAGTCTGAAAGATCTAGTTCTGGACTACCCGCGCAATTCTGCCGCAGAAACTCAGAAACGTATTGTCGTACAGCAGGCGTCCATTGTGAGAAATAAAAAGTACTGGGATATTGAAACAAGGCCATTACGCAAAACACAAAAGTGCGTTTATACAAAGCGGCGACTATTAGACGATTTCACAACATTACCTTTTGGGTATTAGTCGAGTATTGTGATGGATACGCGTCTGCAACACCCATTCTCGTGCATTCTAGCAGGACCGTCTAATTCTGGAAAGAGCTATTTTGTAAAACAGCTGCTATATAATATTGAAGCTAATTTTTCTCAGAAACCTGATAATATTGTATGGTTTTATTCGTGTTGGCAAAAACTATATGATGAAATCTCTCTCTCTTTTCCCCACGCCAGATTTGTGGAGGGTCTGCCGAATACATTCGTAGATGACGAATTATTCCCACCGGAGAAGGTGAATTTGGCGATTGTTGATGATCTCATGGAGAGTGCTAGTGAGAATTGTGAGATAGAAAAAGCCTTTACCAAGTATGTGCACCACAGAAATCTCAGCATTTTCTACCTGGTGCAAAACATATTTTGTCAGGGTAAGAAAAGCCGTACGATAAATTTAAACACAAAGTACATGGTGCTTTTTAATAACCCCCGAGATAAATTACAAATTTTAACTCTAGCTCGTCAGATGTATCCCGGAAAAACACGTTTTTTCCTAGAAGCTTTTGAGGATGCCATGCGGGAGCCTTACGGGTAATTGCTTGTAGATTTGAGAGCTAATACTCCTGAGGATCTGCGTTTAAGGACTGGGTTGTTTCCACCCGCGTTGCCCGGGTGAATTTTACCCGGTATCAGACATTCTACGCTGTGGTCGTTGTGATGTAAAGATGTCTGAGAGGCTCCGGCGTAACTGGGCTCTCTTAAAAACCCTAGTGAAAGCAACCCCCGCTGTCAGAAAGTCTATTTTGCAAGCAATGATTTAATTACAGCCATAGGCGAGATTGCTTTAAATATCTTAAAAGGCAGGATTCCGCTGAAAGAGCGCCAAAAAGGTATATTAAAGAAGTGGCGTAAAGCTATAAGAACACTGAGCAACAGATCTCAGCCCATAAAGAAAAAGAAGCGACTACTAAAACAGACCGGCGGGTTTATCGGCCCTCTTTTAGCTTTTGCAATTCCAATAATAACAAGCCTGTTCGCCGGGAGATAATGGAGCATGCAGCGAAAATGTATCTAGTCCCCAAACAGGAGCTAGACAAACTAAGACCCGGTACTACAGATAACATACGCGACAGTGTTATTCGCCGCCTTGATGGTGAAATTAGCGACATTTTACAGCGTCGTGACATTCCCGATGATGTGAAAATTAAAATGTATAGCTCTGTGCTACAACGCTACTTGGTACATACGAGGCACAGCTCAAAAGAAGTAACGGCTTTAAATCTCGTTAGCCCTCCTGATCCTGGTCAGCAGCAATTGCCAAATACCGACTCTGATAAAAATCATGAGATCGCTGAAATTGTCGGACATATAAACCAAAGATATAAAAAGAATGCTGAATTTTTACTAAACAGGCTGCTGCAGAATAAAAATGTCACAGCATGGAATAATAATGCTGAATTTATTTTCAAAGGATCCGTAATACCCGGGTCTAACTTACTGGATTTGGTACGTAGTACAACGCAGAGTCATGCTCTGAACAGTAGAAATTTACCGCCGGGTTGGGATTCATTTATGCAGGCTATGACCGAGCTAAATATGCCGTCTACAGTTGTGGGTAACCCCGCTACTAGGAAGCTTTTAGATGAATTAAAAATTACCAACAGTGAGACACGCTCTGTATCTACACCGCTGAAGTTAGCGGCGGCACCCCGTACAATTCAATCTTTACATTCCCCGTCATTAGGTACCACACGTGGAACCTTGCTACCTAAAAAAAGGTCTCTACCGATGCTACAAACCATGTGGCTCACGATGTAAAGAATGTACTGGCTAAAATGCTGTACTCGCCTTGTAACGCTATATTAATTATTTTGTAAGAAGTGTAATGATGTATGTTCATTGTACTATTTAATGTTTTTTACTTTTTATATTCTGTAAGAATTTTTATAGTATTGAAATGTCTTTGAGATGCTGTTTTATTGTGAGAAATAAAAATTTTTACATTTTTACAATATCGTGTCTTTGGTTTTTATTCGTATAAAACACACCGCTTCTTACTTGCGTGTGTTGTATATATATACAGACACAAGGAGAAAATCTGCTACACTGTGAATACAATTTTCTGTTAATGGGTGGTAGAATTACAAATAAGTTTTCTAAGGAAGCGAATACAAAAACAAATAGACAGCTACAGGACACAATAACTTTTCTGTTTGTGTAAATAAACATTTATTGGTAAAGCGATTACAACAGCAATTGACCTAGGCTTTATAAACCTCTGACCCACAGATAAGCCTACATAACCTTCAGGTACAATACAGGTACAAATGTGTTATAAAACAAAGTTCTGCTTCACAAAGATCGCCAAACAGCATGAAGGGATAGCAAATACAACAACAATTGACCTAGGTGTTATAAACCGCTGACCCACAGCAGATTCTCTGTTTGTGAAAATAAACATTTAGTTAATGTTCACCATTTAGTACTAGTGTTCAGTAGAGACACATATAAACAGCTTTAAGTTCTGGACTATATGAATACACTGTGAATAAAACAAAGCTTACAGAATCAAACTCGGGGCTACGTATAAAATCTAATATAAAACAAATGAGAAAGGTGTTATAAACCGCTGACCCACAGCAGATTCTCTGTTTGTGAAAATAAACATTTAGTTAATGTTCACCATTTAGTACTAGTGTTCAGTAGAGACACATATAAACAGCTTTAAGTTCTGGACTATATGAATACACTGTGAATAAAACAAAGCTTACAGAATCAAACTCGGGGCTATGTATAAAATCTAATATAAAACAAATGAGAAAGGTGTTATAAACCACGTGTAAAATAAATACACGACTAGGCTATAATTATAAACATGTGTTATTCCACAAAATACGGGAATAATATCAAAATGCAACAAATTAAAGTATATTAAACGATATCAAAAGGGGGAAATCAAACAAGGAGGGACAGCTGGCTACCAGCCGTCAGGCAAGGGGAGGGGAGGGGTTACACACTTTGATACACTTTGATAGGGGGCGGGGCACCTGTCAGATTGAGTTTGACGAATAATCTGAATTATACACTACTGTTGCTAATTGGTCGCGCGTGCCAGTTGGGCACTACCTATCAGCGAAGCGGGATTTAAATCCCACGCTAATGTCGGCTGGGCACGAGCACTCAGCGAAGCGGGATTTAAATCCAGCGCCAATGTCGCTAATTGGTCACATGCGCCGGTTGGGAGCGAGCAATCAGCAAAGCGGGATTTAAATCCCGCAACAATGTTGGTTGGGCGCGACCAATCAGCAAAGCGGGATTTAAATCCCGCGCCAATGTTGGTGATTGGTCACATGTGCCGGTTGGGAGCGAGCAATCAGCAAAGCGGGATTTAAATCCCGCGACAATGTTGCTGATTGGTCGCGCGTGCCAGTTGGGCACTACCAATCAGCGAAGCAGGATTTAAATCCCACGCTAATGTCGGCTGGGCGCGAGCAATCAGCGAAGCGGGATTTAAATCCAGCGTCAATGTCGCTAATTGGTCACATGCGCCGGTTGGGAGCGAGCAATCAGCAAAGCGGGATTTGAATCCCGCGACAATGTCGCATATTGGTCGCCCCGGCTGGGCGCTACCAATCAGCAAAGCAGGGTTAAAATCCCATGCCAATTTCGGATGGGCGAGACCAATCAGTGAAGCGGGATTTAAATCCCGCGCCAATGTTGGTGATTGGTCACATGTGCCGGTTGGGAGCGAGCAATCAGCAAAGCGGGATTTATATCCCGCGACAATGTTGCTGATTGGTCGCGCGTGCCAGTTGGGCACTACCAATCAGCGAAGCGGGATTTAAATCCCACGCTAATGTCGGCTGGGCGCGAGCAATCAGCGAAGCGGGATTTAAATCCAGCGCCAATGTCGCTAATTGGTCACATGCGCCGGTTGGGAGCGAGCAATCAGCAAAGCGGGATTTGAATCCCGCGACAATGTCGCATATTGGTCGTGCCGGCTGTGCGCTACCAATCAGCAAAGCACGGTTAAAATCCCATGCCAAAGTCGGCTGGGCGAGACCAATCAGTGAAGCGGGATTTAAATCCCGCGCCAATGTTACTGATTGGTCGCGTGCGCCGGCTGGGCACTACCATTCAGCGAAGCGGCATTTAAATCGCACAGCAATGTTGCTGATTGGTCGCGCCGGCTGGGCGCGAGCAATCAGCGAAGCGGGATTTAAATCCAACGCCAATGTCGCTGATTGGTTGCGGGTGTCGGCTGGGCGCGACCAATCTGCGAAGCAGGATTTAAATCCTGCGGCAATGTCACTGATTGGTCGCACTGGCTTGGCGCGACCAATCATCGAAGCGGGATTTAAATCCCACGCCAATGTCGGCTGGGCGCGACCAATCAGCGAAGCGGGATTTAAATCCCGCGCCAATGTCGCTGATTGGTCACATGCGCCGGCTGGGAGCGAGCAATCAGCAAAGCGGGATTTAAATCACGCGGCAATGTCGCTGATTGGTCGCGCCGGCAGGGCGCTACCAGTCAGCAAAACAGGATTAAAATCCCACGCCAATGTCGGCTGGGCGAGACCAATCAGCAAAGCAGGATTTAAATCCCGCGCCACTGTTGCTGATTGGTTGCGTGCGCCGGCTGGGCACTACTAATCAGCGAAGCGGGATTTTAATCACACGGCAATGTCGCTGATTGGTCGCGCCGGCTGGGCGCGAGCAATCAGCGAAGCAGGATTTAAATCCCACGCCAATGTCGCTGATTGGTTGCGGGTGCCGGCTGGGCGCGACCAATCTGCGAAGCGGGATTTAAATCCCGCGGCAATGTCGCTGATTGGTTGCGCTGGCTGGGCGCTACCAATCAGCAAAGCGGGATTAAAATCCCACGCTAATGTCGGCTGGGTGCGACCAATCAGCAAAGCGGGATTTAAATCCCACGACAATGTCGGCTGGGCGCGACCAATCAGCGAAGTGGGATTTAAATCCCGCGCCAATGTTGCTGATTGGTTGCGTGCGCCGGCTGGGCACTACCAATCAGCGAAGCGGGATTTAAATCACACGGCAATGTCGCTGATTGGTCACGCCGGCTGGGCGCGAACAATCAGCGAAGCGGGATTTAAATCCCACGCCAATGTCGCTGATTGGTTGCGGGTGCCGGCTGGGTGCGACCAATCTGCGAAGCGGGATTTAAATCCCACGCCAATGTCGGCTGGGCGCGACCAATCAGCAAAGCGGGATTTAAATCCCACGCCAATGTTGGTGATTGGTCACATGTGCCGGTTGGGAGCGAGCAATCAGCAAAGCGGGATTTAAAATCCGCGACAATGTCGCTAATTGGTCACATGCGCCGGTTGGGAGCGAGCAATCAGCAAAGTGGGATTTAAATCCCGCGACAATGTCGGCTGGGCGTGACCAATTAGCAAAGCGGGATTTAAATCCCGCGCCAATGTTGGTGATTGGTCACATGTGCCAGTTGGGAGCGAGCAATCAGCAAAGCGGGATTTAAATCCCACGCTAATGTCGGCTGGGCGCGAGCAATCAGCGAAGCGGGATTTAAATCCAGCGCCAATGTCGCTAATTGGTCACATGCGCCGGTTGGGAGCGAGCAATCAGCAAAGCGGGATTTAAATCCCGCGACAATGTCGGCTGGGCGCGACCAATTAGCAAAGCGGGATTTAAATCCCGCGCCAATGTTGGTGATTGGTCACATGTGCCAGTTGGGAGCGAGCAATCAGCAAAGCGGGATTTAAATCCCGCGACAATGTTGCTGATTGGTCGCGCATGCCAGTTGGGCACTACCAATCAGCGAAGCGGGATTTAAATCCCACGCTAATGTCAGCTGGGCGCGAGCAATCAGCGAAGCGGGATTTAAATCCAGCGCCAATGTCGCTAATTGGTCACATGCGCCGGTTGGGAGCGAGCAATCAGCAAAGCGGGATTTAAATCCCGCGACAATGTCGCATATTGGTCGCGCCGGCTGGGCGCTACCAATCAGCAAAGCAGGGTTAAAATCCCATGCCAATGTCGGCTGGGCGAGACCAATCAGTGAAGCGGGATTTAAATCCCGCGCCAATGTTACTGATTGGTCGCGTGCGCCGGCTTGGCACTACCAATCAGCGAAGCGGCATTTAAATCGCACGGCAATGTTGCTGATTGGTCGCGCCGGCTGGGCGCGAGCCATCAGCGAAGCGGGATTTAAATCCCACGCCAATGTCGCTGATTGGTTGCGGGTGTCGGCTGGGCGCGACCAATCTGCGAAGCAGGATTTAAATCCCGCGGCAATGTCGCTGATTGGTCGCGCTGGCTTGGCGCGACCAATCACTGAAGCGGGATTTAAATCCCGCGCCAATGTCGCTGATTGGTCACATGCGCCGGCTGGGAGCGAGCAATCAGCAAAGCGGGATTTAAATCCCGCAGCAATGTAGCTGATTGGTCGCGTCGGCATGGCGCTACCAGTCAGCAAAACAGGATTAAAATCCCACGCCAATGTCGGCTGGGCGAGACCAATCAGCAAAGCAGGATTTAAATCCCGCGCCACTGTTGCTGATTGGTTGCGTGCGCCGGCTGGGCACTACCACTCAGCGAAGCGGGATTTAAATCACACGGCAATGTCGCTGATTGGTCGCGCTGGCTGGGCGCTACCAATCAGCAATGCGGGATTAAAATCCCACGCTAATGTCGGCTGGGTGCGACCAATCAGCAAAGTGGGATTTAAATCCCACGCCAATGTCGGCTGGGCGCGACCAATCAGCGAAGCGGGATTTAAATCCTGCGCCAATGTTGGTGATTGGTCACGCATGCCAGTTGGGCACTACCAATCAGCGAAGCGGGATTTAAATCCCACGCTAATGTCGGCTGGGCGCGACCAATCAGCGAAGCGGGATTTAAATCCCGCGCCAATGTCGCTGATTGGTCACATGCGCCGGTTGGGAGCGAGCAATCAGCAAAGCGGGAATTAAAACCCGCGACAATGTCGCATATTGGTCGCGCCGGCTGGGCACTACCAATCAGCAAAGCAGGGTTAAAACCCCACGCCAATGTCGGCTGGGCGAGACCAATCAGTGAAGCGGGATTTAAATCCCACGCCAATGTTACTGATTGGTCGCGTGGGCCGGCTGGGCACTACCAATCAGCGAAGCGGGATTTAAATTGCACGGCAATGTCGCTGATTGGTCGCGCCGGCTGGGCGCGAGCAATCAGCGAAGCGGGATTTAAATCCCACGCCAATGTCGCTGATTGGTTGCGGGTGCCAGCTGGGCGCGACCAATGTGCGAAGCTGGATTTAAATCCCGCGGCAATGTCGCTGATTGGTCACCCTGGCTTGGCGCGACCAATCAGCGAAGCGGGATTTAAATCCCACGCCAATGTCGCTGATTGGTCAAGTGCACCGGCTGGGAGCGAGCAATCAGCAAAGCGGGATTTAAATCCCATGCTAATGTCGGCTGGGTGCGACCAATCAGCAAAGCGGGATTTAAATCCCACGCCAATGTTGGCTGGGCGCGACCAATCAGCGAAGCGGGATTTAAATCCCGCGTCAATGTTGGTGATTGGTCACGTGCGCCGGCTGGGAGCGAGCAATCAGCGAAGCGGGATTTACATCCCACGGCAATGTTGCTAATTGGTCACGCCGGCAGGGCGCAACCAATCAGCAAAGCGGGATTTAAATCCAACGCCAATATCGGCTAGGCGAGACTAATCAAACGAAGCGGGATTTAAATCCCGTGACAATGTCGCTAATTGGTCATGCGGTGTATTGCGGTCTTGCGATATGATGACGTAGTGGTCTCGGGAGACCTCCACGTCATCATCTCGCGAGACCGCAATGCTTGGACTGGTCCCCGCAGCATCGCGAGGAGCGGTAAAGGCCGGTTCTGGATGCGGGGGCCGACGAACGGTGAGTATATAATGATTTTTTATTTTTTTAATTATATTTAACACTAGATCTTTTTACTATTGATGCCGTATAGGCAGCCTCAATAGTAAAAAGTTGGTCACACAGGGTTAATAGCAGCGTTAAGGTTGTGCGTTACACCGCGGCATAACGCTGTGTAATGTAGTCATCAACCCTGTGTAAGCGCTGACTGGAGGGGAGTATGGAGCAGGCACTGACTGCGGGGAGGAAGGAGCGATCATTTTTTCGCCGGACTGTGCCCATCGCTGATTGGTCATGGCTGTTTTGCCGTGACCAATCAGCAACTTGGATTCCATGACAGACAGAGACCAATGAATATTCGTGACAGACAGAAGGACAGACCGAAAGATGGAAGTGACCCTTAGACAATTATATAGTAGATGGCACTGATCAGGGATAGAGATATAAGGGTTACATATTCCGAATGTCCACCGAGAAATCTATAACTCACTGAAATCGCTAGGATCTGAACCCAACGAAATGCAAGGAACGGATTTCTCCATAAGCGGGTCATATATCTACGCTGTGTTTATACTTAAAAGAACCCCCATGATGTTGTGAGCATTCTGATCATTGTGTCGTTCATCTCCAAGGTTCATACAGCGAGTTATGTATAGAAAGGGCTTGTCATAACTCTAAGAAAGGGGGTATTCAGCCTTTGAGTGAGGTCACCACAGGGGGAGTGCCTTGGTTTTGGGCACGGAGAAAAGTGAGTGAGGCATCAGTTTTTACGAGTCTTTTGTCCTGGGTCTAGCTTCGAGACCCAACTGTAATGTATATTGATGTATGCCCATTCCCCACAGCACATGGTCTGCCATGAGATGAAATGTCGTAACGAACTGTAAGTGTTTATCAACTTTAATCCCATTTTATTTGTAATTGTACTGTATATACAATGCTTGTCTTCTTTTATAATATCTTATTACACTTCTGTAAACACTGCCTACCTTTTTGGAGTAAATATATAAAATTAATAGCTTTGCTTCTCCTTGCCCGATAACATACTGTCATGCCCTCTGAAGAGAATTACGCTACTAATTTGGTTTGGCTCCAGACCTGTCACTAATTAAGAAATCGCAGCTGGTGGCCCCGGATTTGTCCTGTGCGTTTGGGAGACTTTTTTGCGACAGACGGCGTTGATAATTGTTTCCCTCTGGGTGAGAGCAGTTATATCACCCTCGCTGCAGTGTGCCCATTAGCCAGTACACAGTAAGGGCAGCCTTTCTGGAGACTAATTATCCTAGGTGCAGTACCCTGTCTGACCTGAGGGTAAGGGGGATGCCAGAGAGCTACAAATTCCAAACCAGGACTGGGAAGTGGGATATAGATAAATCCCTTTCAGAAAAGAACCAGGGGCAGCCAAACAACCCCAGTTCGTGACAAATTGGTGTGAACGAGGGGATGATAAAGGTATCCTCCCTATGAACCGGGACAGACATGTGTTGAGGACCAAGTCAATCAATATCAATATCACATTTATACCTATATATGATAGGTAAAAGTTCAAAGTGCTTATAGTGATATATAACTGAAGTTGTTGTTTCAGAAGCAGAAGGTTTGTAAAGGCAAATATACCAATACTGCTGGAATATATTTCATTAAAGGTCAAGTGACCATAAATCAACAGAGAGCTGCAAAGCGATGATTATGAGTGAGAATACTTTGGTATCAAACCAGCTAAAAAGGATATGCCACAGCTGTGACTTTTATCACTCCACGTCCACGGGTTGGGATTATTGTTGAGTCTATGGTATATCCATGGGGTTACATTATACATTGTTTCGACTTATTTGATAAAAAAAGACCTTGAACACAGATGTACACAGATTGACACATGTGCATCATATATATATATATACAGTACAGGGCAAAAGTTTGGACACACCTTCTCATATAAAGATATTTCTGTATTTTCATGACTATGAAAATTGAAAATTCACACGGAAGGCATCAAAACTATGAATTAACATGTGTGGAATTATATACTTAACAAAAAAGTGTGAAACAACTGAAAATATGTCTTATATTCTAGGTTCTTCAAAGTAGCCACCTTTTGCTTTGATGACTGCTTTGAACACTTGGCATTCTCTTGATGAGCTTCAAGAGGTAGTCACCAGGAATGGTTTTCACTTCACAGGTGTGCCCTGTCAGGTTTAATAGGTGGGATTTCTTGCCTTATAAATGGGGTTGGGACCATCAGTTGTGTTGTGCAGAAGTCTGGTGGATACACAGCTGATAGTCCTACTGAATAGACTGTTAGAATTTGTATTATGGCAAGAAAAAAGCAGCTAAGTAAAGAAAAACGAGTGGCCATCATTACCTTAAGAAATGAAGGTCAGTCAGTCTGAAAAATTGGGAAAACTTTGAAAGTGTCCCCAAGTGCAGTTGCAAAAACCATCAAGCGCTATAAAGAAACTGGCTCACATGAGGACTGCCCCAGGAAAGAAAGACCAAGAGTCACCTCTGCTTCTGAGGATAAGTTTATTCAAGTCACCAGCCTCAGAAATTGCAGGTTAACAGCAGCTCAGATTGGAGACCAGGTCAATGCCACACAGAGTTCTAGCAGCAGACACATCTCTACAACAACTGTTAAGAGGAGACTTTGTGCAGCAGGCCTTCATTGTTTAATAGCTGCTAGGAAACCACAGCTAAGGACAGGCAACAAGCAGAAGAGACTTGTTTGGGCTAAAGAACACAATGAATGGACATTAGACCAGTGGGAAATCAGTGCTTTGTTCTGATTAGTCCAAATTTGAGATCTTTGGTTCCAACCACTGTGTCTTTGTGCGATGCCGAAAAGGTGAATTGATGGACTCTGCATGCCTGGTTCCCACCGTGAAGCATGCAGGAGGAGGTGTGATGGTGTGGGGGTGCTTTGCTGGTGACACTGTTGGGGATTTATTCAAAATTGAGGGCATACTAAACCAGCATGGCTACCACAGCATCTTTCAGCGACAGGCTATTCCATCCGGTTTGCGTTTAGTTGGACCATCATTTATTTTTCAACAGGACAATGACCCAAACACACCTCCTGGCTGTGTAAGGGCTAATGACCAAGAAGGAGAGTGATGAGGTGCTACGCCAGATGACCTGGCCTCCACAGTTACATAGTAACATAGTAACATAGTTAGTAAGGCTGAAAAAAGACATTTGTCCATCCAGTTCAGCCTATATTCCATCATAATAAATCCCCAGATCTACGTCCTTCTACAGAACCTAATAATTGTATGATACAATATTGTTCTGCTCCAGGAAGACATCCAGGCCTCTCTTGAACCCCTCGACTGAGTTCGCCATAGTAACATAGTTACCAGAACTGAACCCAATTGTAACAACCCTGCCGGCATCACTGCATGGCCTTCCATTCCCCACCTGCCTGTTACATCTACCCACTCACCCAGTTCCATGCTGTGAGATCTGTCTGCTGCCGGCTCCATGCCATGTGCTTCATGGCGGCTTGCTCTGTGTACACTTCCTGGCTGTGTGCATAGGGGGCGGCGCCAGCCACTCCAGATTCTTATTGAGACTGTGTGCTCCTTCCTGAGCAAACCATTCCCCTCAGTTAGCATTTGCTACTGAGCTGCCAGGTCGTGTCTGCTTCCTGTCTCTGAGGGCTGCACTACTGCAGGCCTTCATCTGTGTTCTGTTTGTGTATCCGTGTCCGTTCTTGTCTGAACTCTGGTCTATGTCCGTCCCTGCTCCTTCTTTGTCATTAGTCATTTCCCACTCTGCTGTGTGTACCTCTGCCTTATCTTTCTGCTCTGTTCGCCACTGTCTGTGGCACTGCTTCTCTCTGCTCAGTTCTACCACAACCTGTGGTTCTGTGTCTCTCAGCTTTTCTCTCAGCTCTGCTCTCTATAACTTTGCTCTGTACTCTGACCTTACTTTATACTCTGTGGCTTTGCTCTGCGGCTCCGCTCCTTGCGGTTCCACCTGGCACCGCTCCTTGCGGTTCTACGTCTTTAGCTCTTGGCTCCGCCTCCAGCGTCTCCGCTCTTGGCTCTGCCTCCAGCGTCTCCGCTCTTGGCTCCGCCTCCAGCATCTCCCCTCTTGGCTCCGCCTCCAGCATCTCCGCTCTTGGCTCTGCCTCCAGCGTCTCTGCTCTTGGCTCCGCCTCCAGCGTCTCCGCTCTTGGCTTCGCCTCCAGCGTCTCCGCTCTTGGCTCCGCCTCCAGCGTCTCCGCTCTTGGCTCCGCCTCCAGCGTCTCCGCTCTTGGCTTCGCCTCCAGCGTCTCTGCTCTTGGCTCTGCCTCCAGCGTCTCCGCTCTTGGCTCCGCCTCCAGTGTCTCCGCTCTTGGCTCCGCCTCCAGCT
This sequence comes from Ranitomeya imitator, assembly GCF_032444005.1. NCBI lineage: Eukaryota > Metazoa > Chordata > Amphibia > Anura > Dendrobatidae > Ranitomeya > Ranitomeya imitator. The sequence continues at coordinate 342,783,871 of NC_091285.1, read as the reverse complement.
TCTCTGCTCTTGGCTCCGCCTCCAGCGGCTCTGCTCTTGGCTCCGCCTCCAGCATCTCTGCTCTTGGCTCCGCCTCCAGCGTCTCTGCTCTTGGCTCTGCCTCCAGCGTCTCCGCTCTTGGCTCCGCCTCCAGCGTCTCCGCTCTTGGCTCAGCCTCCAGCGTCTCCGCTCTTGGCTCCGCCTCCAGGGTCTCCGCTCTTGGCTCCACCTCCAGCGTCTCCGCTCTTGGCTCCGCCTCTGCTCATAGCTCTGCCTTCTCCTTCTCTTAGCTCCACCTTCTACTCGTACTCAGCCTCCTGCGATTCAGCTTTGTTTCCACTCTTGCTCTATCTTTATTCTGCAACTTTCCATACAGGTCTCTACCTGTTCCTTTATATTCTCCAGTCTGAACAGGTTCTTACCTGTTTCCACACATCCATCTGAATACCAGTTCCTACCAGAGTATCAGTCCTGTCTGCCAGTGCCAGCCGTGCCCGCCTGTCTGCCTGAGTGCCAGCCGCGCCCGTCTGCCTGCCTGTATTTCCGTCAAGCCAGTCTGCCCGTCAGGGCCTCTGCCATACCCGTCTGTCAGCCAGTGTCACAGCCGTGCCTGCCTGCCCGTGTCTTGTCCCCGAAGAGATCAGCATTCACAGTCCGACTCTACACTGGAGTGGTACCTGGTAGCTTCCAATTGCACAAGTCTGACCTCACCATCAGAGGCTCCAGCGAACACCTAGGAAGCTACTTAGTTACGCCCCTTCCAGGGAAGTTCGGTCTGTGGTCCAGTGGGGCCACACCCCCAGGCGCCCCGCCAACCAGTCTTGGCGCGAGCATTACACCAATCAAGATGGTTTGGGGTGAGCTGGACCGCGGAGTGAAGGCAAAAGGGCCAACAAGTGGTAAGCATTTCTGGGAACGCCTTCAAGATTGTTGGAAGACCATTTCCGGTGACTACTTTGAAGAGCCTAGAATATAAGACATAATTTCAGTTGTTTCACATTTTTTTGTTAAGTATATAATTCCACATATGTTAATTCATAGTTTTGATGCCTTCAGTGTGAATTTACTATTTTCATAGTCATGAAAATACAGAAAAATCTTTAAATGAGAAGGTATGTCCAAACTTTTGGTCTGTACTGTATATATATACACTCAAATATGACATAAGGACTTACCCTCTCTGCAGACGATTGTTCATGACGCACTGTGCCAAGGACACCAGTTGGAAATTGTTTTCTTTCGGGAGCCTTGACTTCCATCTTCTCTCTGATATAGCTTTCACTCCCTTTGGACACGACTGTTGAGCTCTTTTATTGTAATTGCAAGGCAGAATGCAGGAGGAGGAGAGCAATAATATCCAGAACAGGGGAGGCAGAGAGAGAGCAGACACTCTGCTCATCTAAAGACAGGGTCTTCTAGGTGGAGCCTCCCCTCTGCTCTGATAGAGCAGACAGAAAGTCATCCTGACATATAGTGCCGCCATCGCTCTATATCATATACTAAGGAGGTGGATCCTTCTCCTGACTCAATTGCCCACCAGAGATTTCCCTGGCTCTTTAATGGGCGTGACCAAGCCTCATTGTGTTCAACTGTATCTGCATCTTATGGTTGCAGATACTGTTGAAATTGTGATGGCAGAAAGAAGGGGACATCAATATTGTTTTTCACCAGGCCAACCTGGCTCATGGGTGGTGCATAGACTGATGCTTTGGTTGCCTTGCCCCTGATGTTGTGCTGTTACTGCAGTATATTACAGAACAATTAATTCACTGTCACACTCATTATGCATATACAACACTTTCCTATCTCACTTTAATTTGGGAAATATTATTCATAGACTGACTTCCACTCCCATTTTCAATGTGCTTCCACACTAGTAAAACCCAATCCAATTTTGTTTTTTTGCTGTCAGTATGTGGAATGAGCTGTGCACTCTATCCCCTGTGCCATAAAAGCATAAAATGGCATCCTCAGACTGGCCGTCTGCTCTCCTGACATGAGTGTGCCAGCATATATTTCTGTGTAGCTCTCACTCTCAAGTCAGGAGAACAGATGGCCAGTCTGAGGATTGCAATGCGATCCTTGGGCATACGACAGTCTGACCAAATCAGTGATTCCAGTGCAGAAGGGTTGTTGGGATTGTGAGCGGGGGAAGGGGTGAAAATTAATTTATAATTTACATATGCTTGACTTGTGAGACAATAAATTTGTCCAGGGTTCACAGGAACGTAACGTGCAGAGAAATAAAAACTACCGTATATACTCGAGTATAAGCAGAGATTTTCAGCCCATATTTTTGGGCTGAAAGTGCCCCTCTCGGCTTATACTCGAGTCACGGTGGGCGGGGCAGGGTCGGAGGGGGAGAGGGCGCTGAGGCATACTCACCTAGTCCCGGCGATCCTGACGCTGCCCCTGCCTGTCACACTGTGTCCGGGTGCCGCAGCTCTTCCCCTGTTCAGCGGTCACGTGGGACCGCTCATTAGAGAAATGAATATGGACTCCACTCCCATAGGGGTGGAGCCACATATTCATTCCTCTGAGCGGTGCCAGTGACCGCTGACAGGAAGAGCTGCGGCACCCGAAGACAGTGTGACAGGCAGGGGCAGCATCAGAAGCGGCGGGACTAGGTGAGTATTTTATATTCACCTGTCCGAGTTCCACCCGCCAGGCGCCGCTCTGTCTTCACGTCCTCTTGCAGTGACTGTGAAGGTCAGAGGGCGCGATGACGCATATATTGTGCGCGGCGCCCTCTTCCTGATCAGTCAGTGCAGAGAGACGCCGGGACGAGACGCCGGGACGAGACGCCGGGAGCTGCAAGCAAGAGAGGTGAGTATGGCATTTTTTTTTTATTATTGCAGCAGCAGCAATGGCACGGCTTTATAAGGAGCATCTATGGGGCAAAAATAAACGGTGCAGAGCACTATATGGCACAGCTATGGGGCAAAAATTAACGGTGCAGAGCACTATATGGCACAGCTATGGGACAAAAATGAACAGTGCAGAGCACTATATGGCACAGCTATGGGGCAAGAATGAACGGTGCAGAGCACTATATGGCACAGCTATGGGGCAAGAATGAACGGTGCAGAGCACTATATGGCACAGCTATGGGGCAATAATGAACGGTGCAGAGCACTATATGGCACAGTTATGGGGCAAGAATGAATGGTGCAGAGCACTATATGGCACAGCTATGGGGCAAGAATGAACGGTGCAGAGCACTATATGGCACAGTTGTGGGGCAATAATGAACGGTGCAGAGCACTATATGGCACAGCTATGGGGCAATAATGAACGGTGCAGAGCACTATATGGCACAGCTATGGGGCAATAATGAACTGTGCAGAGCACTATATGGCACAGCTATGGGGCAAGAATGAACGGTGCAGAGCACTATATGGCACAGCTATGGGGCAATAATGAACGGTGCAGAGCACTATATGGCACAGCTATGGGGCAAGAATGAACGGTGCAGAGCACTATATGGCACAGCTATGGGGCAATAATGAACGGTGCAGAGCACTATATGGCACAGCTATGGGGCAATAATGAACTGTGCAGAGCACTATATGGCACAGCTATGGGGCAAGAATGAACGGTGCAGAGCACTATATGTCACAGCTATGGGGCAATAATGAACAGTGCAGAACACTATATGGCACACCTTTCTATGGTACATCTATGGGGCAATAATGAACGGTGCAGAGCACTATATGGCACAGCTATGGGGCCATAATGAACGGTATGGAGCATCTATTTTTATTTTTGAAATTCACCGGTAGCTGCTGCATTTTCCACCCTAGGCTTATACTCGAGTCAATAAGTTTTCCCAGTTTTTTGTGGCAAAATTAGGGGGGTCGGCTTATACTCGGGTCGGCTTATACTCGAGTATATACAGTATGTATCCTGAAAGGGCTGCCCAAGTCTTATTTCAGGGTATTATTAGTATACTACACAAAAATGACCTGATAGACTCACTTTAACAGACAGATTGCTGAGACTGATATATTACAATGAACTTTCAGCTGTGAGCAGGACTAGGACAAGAATGATTTCAGCCAATGAATGTTAATAATAAATGCTACATTGTCTTTTTAAATATATGCGAATAGGCGCCAGCCTTGAGGGCTCTAATTAATGATTTTCCTGATTGATAATACCAACCAAAAAAATATACTTAACAATTAGAGTTTTGTATCCATTAATGCATATTAACTCTTAGATTCTGAGATCGTCTGTCTTCCTTTTTTTATGCGTGAATAAATAATATTCTAAAAAAATTGGTTGTCCACTCCTCTCAGACATTGATTCTTGTGCAATTTATAATTACAATTAGTGCAACTAAATTAGCAAGTTTCTTTAATGTGATTTCCAATCAATGAGGTCATGAGCTTTACAGTAATCAAGTAGCCAAGTGAAAAACACATCTACATTCCATTAAATATGTAAAAACATTTCTTAAAGTATAAAGTTAGCTTTACTTAAAATGTATTTTTTTGAAATCTGAAATGTAGATGGAAAGGCAGCCATGTGTATAGTTATGAGGCAAGTCCGTTCCTTTTAATATAACATGCACTATGCCAAAGTACCGTACTGCATCATGTGCAATGTGACAAGGTCTGGCTAGACTAGGAGAGAAAATGAGTCTGGACATCAGGATGCACAATCCACGCCATCTGCACTACATATATTCTAATTTTCTCTGAAAGTAGCATAAATGATGATTTTCACAACCAATTTATTGTTAACAATTGAAGCACAAATTGTAAGATTCCTTAACCTCTTTACCCCCAAGGGTGGTTTGCACGTTAATGACCGGGCCAATTTTTACAATTCTGACCACTGTCCCTTTATGAGGTTATAACTCTGGAACGCTTCAACGGATTCCAGTGATTCTGACATTGTTTTCTCGTGGCATATTGTACTTCATGATAGTGGTAAAAATTCTGTGATAGTACCTGCGTTTATTTGTGAAAAAAAATGGAAATTTGGCGAAAATTATGAAAATTTCGCAATTTTCCAACTTTGAATTTTTATGCAATTAAATCACAGAGATATGTCACACAAAATACTTAATAAGTAATATTTACCACATGTCTACTTTACATCAGCACAATTTTGGAACCAAAATTTTTTTTGTTAGGGAGTTATAAGGGTTAAAATTTGACCAGCAATTTCTCATTTTTACAACACCATTTTTTTTAGGGACCACATCTCATTTGAAGTCATTTTGAGGGGTCTATATGATAGAAAATACCCAAGTGTGACACCATTCTAAAAACTGCACGCCTCATGGTGCTCAAAACCATATTCAAGAAGTTTATTAACCCTTCTGGTGCTTCACAGAAATTTTTGGAATGTTTAAATAAAAATGAACATTTAACTTTTTTTCACAAAAAATTTACTTCAGCTCCAATTTGTTTTATTTTACCAAGGGTAAGAGGAGAAAATTGACCACAAAAGTTGTTGTACAATTTGTCCAGAGTACACCGATACCCCATATGTGGGGGTAAACCACTGTTTGGGCGCATGACAGAGCTCGGAAGCGAAGGAGCGCCATTTGACTTTTCAATGCAAAATTGACTAGAATCGAGATGGGACACCATGTTGCGTTTGGAGAGCCCCTGATGTGCCTAAACATTGAAACCCCTCACAAGTGACACCATTTTGGAAAGTAGACCCCCTAAGGATCTTATCTAGAGGTGTGGTGAGCACTTTGACCCACCAAGTGCTTCACAGAAGTTTATAATGCAGAACCGTAAAAATAAAAAATATTTTTTCACAAAAATTATCTTTTTGCCCCCAATGTTTTATTTTCCCAAGGGTAAGAGAAGAAATTGGACCCCAAAAGTTGTACAATTTGTCCTGAGTACGCTGATACCCCATATGTGGTGGTAAACCACTGTTTGGGCGCATGTGAGAGCTCGGAAGGGAAGGAGCGCCGTTTGACTTTTCAATGCAAAATTGACAGGAATTGAGATGGGACGCCATGTTGCGTTTAGAGAGCCACTGATGTGCCTAAACATAGAAACCCCCACAAGTGACAACATTTTGGAAAGTAGACCCCCTAAGGAACTTATCTAGATGTGTTTTGAGCGCTTTGACCCACCAAGGGCTTCAGAGAAGTTTATAATGCAGAGCCGTAAAAATAAAACAAAAATTTTTTCCCACAAAAATTATTTTTTTGGCCCCCAGTTTTGTATTTTCCTGAGGATAACAGGAGAAATTGGACCCCAAAATTTGTTGCCCAATTTGTCCTGAGTGCGATTATACACTATATGTGGGGGGAACCACTGTTTGGGCGCATGGGAGGGCTCAGAAGGGAAGGAGCGCCATTTGGAATGCAGACTTAGATGGAATGGTCTGCAGGTGTCACATTGCGTTTGCAGAGCCCCTAATGTACCTAAACAGTAGAAACCCCCCACAAGTGACATCATTTTGGAAAGTAGACCCCCTAAGGAACTTATCTAGATGTGTGGTGAGCGTTTTGACCCACCAAAGGCTTCACAGAAGTTTATAATGCAGAGCCATAAAAATAAAACTAAAATTTTTTCCCACAAAAATTATTTTTTAGCCCCCAGTTTTGTATTTTCCCGAGGGTAACAGGAGAAATTGGACCCCAAAATTTATTGTCCAATTTGTCCTGAGTGCGCTGATACCCCAAAAGTGGGGGGGAACCACTGTTTGGGCGCATGGGAGGGCTCGGAAGGGAAGGAGCTCCATTTGGAATGCAGACTTAGATGGAATGGTCTGCAGGTGTCACATTGCGTTTGCAGGGCCCCTAATGTACCTAAACAGTAGAAACCCCCCACAAGTGACACCATTTTGGAAACTAGACACCCTAAGAAACTCATCTAGATGTGTTGTTAGAGCTTTGAACCCCCAAGTGTTTCACTACAGTTTGTAACGCAGAGCCGTGAAAATAAAAAAAAAACTTTCCCCCAAAAATTATTTTTTAGCCCCCAGTTTTGTATTTTCCCGAGGGTAAGAGGAGAAATTCGACCCCAAAAGTTGTTGTCCAATTTGTCCTGAGTACGCTGATACCCCATATGTGGGGGGAACCACCGTTTGGGCGCATGGGAGGGCTCGGAAGGGACGGAGTGCCATTTGGAATGCAGACTTAGATGGAATAGTCTGCAGGTGTCACATTGCGTTTGCAGAGCCCCTAATGCACCTAAACAGTAGAAACCCCCCACAAGTGACCCCATATTGGAAACTAGACCCCCCAGGGAACTCATCTAGATGTGTTGTGAGAACTTTGAACCCCCAAGTGTTTCACTACAGTTTATAACGCAGAGCCGTGAAAATAAAAAATCTTTTTTTTCCCACAAAAATTATTTTTTAGCCCCCAGTTTTGTATTTTCCCAAAGGTAACAGGAGAAATTGGACCCCAAAAGTTGTTGTCCTATTTGTCCTGAGTACGCTGATACCACATATGTTGGGGTAAACCCCTGTTTGGGCACACGGGAGAGCTCGGAAGGGAAGGAGCACTGTTTTACTTTTTCAACGCAGAATTGGCTGGAATTGAGATCGGACGCCATGTCGTGTTTGGAGAGCCCCTGATGTGCCTAAACAGTGGAAACCCCCCAATTATAACTGAAACCCTAATCCAAACACACCCCTAACCCTAATTCCAACAGTAACCCTAACCACACCTCTAACCCTGACACACCCCTTACCCTAATGCCAACCCTATTCCCAACTGTAAATGTAATCTAAACCCTAACCCTAACTTTAGCCCCAACCCTAACTGTAGCCCCAACCCTAACCCTAGCCCTAACCCTAACCCTAGCCCTAGCCCTAATGGGAAAATGGAAATAAATACATTTTTTAAAATTTTTCCCTAAAGGGGTGATGAAGGGGGGTTTGATTTGCTTTTATAGCGAGTTTTTTAGCGGATTTTTATGATTGGCAGCCATCACACACTGAAAGACGGCTTTTATTGCAAAAAATATTTTTTGCATTACCACATTTTGAGAGCTATAATTTTTCCATATTTTGGTTCACAGAGTCATGTGAGGTCTTGTTTTTTGCGGGACGAGTTGACGTTTTTATTGGTAACATTTTCGGGCACGTGACATTTTTTGATCGCTTTTTATTCCGATTTTTGTGAGGAAGAATGACCAAAAACCAGCTATTCATGAATTTCTTTTGGGGGAGGTGTTTATACCATTCCGCGTTTGGTAAAATTCATAAAGCAGTATTCTTCGGGTCAATACGATTACAGTGTCACCTCATTTATATCTTTTTTTATGTTTTGGCGCTTTTATACAATAAAAACTATTTTACAGAAAAAATAATTATTTTTGCATCGTTTTATTCTCAGGACAATAACTTTTTTATTTTTTTGCTGATGATGCTGTATGGTGGCTCATTTTTTGCGGGACAAGATGATGTTTTCAGCGGTACCATGGTTATTTATATCTGTCTTTTTGATCGCGTGTTATTCCACTTTTTGTTAGGCGGTATGATAATAAAGCGTTGTTTTTTGCCTCTTTTTTTTTTTCTTACGGTGTTTACTGAAAAGGGTTAACTAGTGGGCCATTTTTATGGGCTGGGTCGTTACGGACGCGGCGATACTAAATATGTGTACTTTTATTGTTTTTTTTTTATTTAGATGAAGAAATGTGTTTATGGGAATAATATTTTTTTTTCATTATTTAGGAATATTTTTCTTTATTTTTTTTTTACACATTTGGAATTTTTTTTTTTAACTTTTTTATTTTGTCCCGGGGGGGACATCACAGATCGATGATCTGACAGTTTGCACAGCACTCTGTCAGATCATTGATCTGACATGCAGCACTGCAGGCTTCACAGTGCCTGCTCTGAGCAGGCTCTGTGAAGCCACCTCCCTCCCTGCTGGACCCGGATCCGTGGCCATCTTGGATCCGGGGCTGGAGCAGGCAGGGAGGGAGGTAAGACCCTCGCAGCAACGCGATCACATCGCGTTGCTGCAGGGGGCTCAGGGAAGCCCGCAGGGAGCCCCCTCCCTGCGGGAAGCTTCCCTATACCGCCGCCACATCGCGATCATCTTTGATCGCGGTGTGCCAGGGGTTAATGTGCCGGGGGCGGTCCGTGACCGCTCCTGGCACATAGTGCCGGATGTCAGCTGCGATAAACAGCTGACACCCGGCCGCGATCGGCGGCGCTTCCCCCGTGAGCGCTGCCGATTGCATATGACGTACTATCCCGTCGGTGGTCATAGGGGCCCACCCCACCTCGACGGGATAGTACGTCTAATGTCAGAAAGGGGTTAAAGGGAATCTGTCACCTCATTTCTCCGCTATAAATTGAGGCCATCGTCATTAGGGGTTTATCTACAGCATTACAGAATAAGCCCCCAATGTAACATGAAAGATAAGAAAAACAAGTTAGATTATACTCATCAGGGGGCGATCTGGTGCGGTCCTGGTCCGATGGGCATCGCAGGTCCTGGTCCGGCACCACCCATCTTCATGTGATGATGTCCTCTTCCTTGCTTCTGCTGCAGCTCCTGCGCATGAGTATTGATTTGCCCTATTGAGGGTAGAGCAAAGTACTGCAATGCGCAGGTGCCGGGAAAGGTCAGAGAGGCCCGGCACCTGCGCACTGCAGTACTTTACGCTGCCCTCAACAGGGCAAATCAGTGTGCCTGCACATGAGCCGCAACAGAATCAAGGAAGAGAACATCATCACATGAAGATGGGAGGCACCGGACTCGGACCTGTGACGCCCATCGGACCCGGACCGCACTGGACCGCCCCTGGTGAGTATAATCTAACTTGTTTTTCTTATCTTTCAGGTTACATCGGGGGCTTATCTACAGCATTACAGAATGCTGTAGATGAGCCCCTAATGGCAGTGGCCGCAGTTTATAGCGGCAAAATAAGGTGACAGATTCCCTTTAAAGCTTATAAACAATGACCTGTCTTTTTTTATCTTAAAATCTAATCTTCATATTGTCATGAATTTAAAAATCTCAAAATACCTTTGATGTTTAATGCTTTCTGTCACCTAAATATATTTCTTCTCACTCCTTTGTGGAGTAAATTATGATAATTTGGTCATAATTGACCACACCACCTCTTATCTAAGCTCCACCTAGTTTCCAAAAAATTAGAAAAAATACCAGCCCACCACAGTTTCTCAGCCCCTCTGGAGAACGGAATGAATGTCGTTGCCACTGACGAGTAGTGTTGATCGATACCTTCCGATATTGGAAAGTATCGGTATCGGATTGGATCGGCCGATATTAAAAAAATATCGGATATCGCCGATACCGATACCCGATCCCAATACAAGTCAATGGAACCAAAATATCGGAATTAAAATAAACCCTTTCTTTCCTTGTAGGTTCATTCTACATGAAGGAAAACAACTAAGAATAATGCAGGATGTATTTGGGGAGGTGGCGGAGACATTAAAGTCATAGAGGTTTCGCCCAATCAAATAGAATAGCAGGAATTTTATTTTTTTTTAAAGACGTTCGGAGTTACAAAGATATTGACTATGTAAATTTTTTTTTATTTTGTCAGATATTGATGTTTCACTATTCCACGCCCTTCCCCTTCTTTTTTTTTACTTTTCCCACACTTTCATCTTCATCATCATCAGCATCTTTGACATCAACTTCTTCTTCACCTTATTCATCTTCTTCTTCATCTTCTACATTTTTTTTTATTACATTATTCATATTCATTTTCTTCAACTATTATTATTCTTCCTATTCTACTTCTTCATCATATTCTCATTTGTGACAGGCATTCCCGTAGTTGAGAACTTTGAACCCCCAAGTGTTTCACTACAGTTTATAACGCAGAGCCGTGAAAATAAAAAATCTTTTTTTTTTCCCACAAAAATTATTTTTTAGCCCCCAGTTTTGTATTTTCCCAAAGGTAACAGGAGAAATTGGACCCCAAAAGTTGTTGTCCTATTTGTCCTGAGTACGCTGATACCACATATGTTGGGGTAAACCCCTGTTTGGGCACACGGGAGAGCTCGGAAGGGAAGGAGCACTGTTTTACTTTTTCAACGCAGAATTGGCTGGAATTGAGATCGGACGCCATGTCGTGTTTGGAGAGCCCCTGATGTGCCTAAACAGTGGAAACCCCCCAATTATAACTGAAACCCTAATCCAAACACACCACTAACCCTAATTCCAACAGTAACCCTAACCACACCTCTAACCCTGACACACCCCTTACCCTAATGCCAACCCTATTCCCAACTGTAAATGTAATCTAAACCCTAACCCTAACTTTAGCCCCAACCCTAACTGTAGCCCCAACCCTAACCCTAACCCTAACCCTAACCCTAGCCCTAACCCTAGCCCTAACCCTAGCCCTAGCCCTAATGGGAAAATGGAAATAAATACATTTTTTTAAATTTTTCCCTAAAGGGGTGATGAAGGGGGGTTTGATTTACTTTTATAGCGAGTTTTTTAGCGGATTTTTATGATTGGCAGCCATCACACACTGAAAGATGGCTTTTATTGCAAAAAATATTTTTTGCATTACCACATTTTGAGAGCTATAATTTTTCCATATTTTGGTTCACAGAGTCATGTGAGGTCTTGTTTTTTGCGGGACGAGTTGACGTTTTTATTGGTAACATTTTCGGGCACGTGACATTTTTTGATCGCTTTTTATTCCGATTTTTGTGAGGAAGAATGACCAAAAACCAGCTATTCATGAATTTCTTTTGGGGGAGGTGTTTATACCATTCCGCGTTTGGTAAAATTCATAAAGCAGTATTCTTCGGGTCAATACGATTACAGTGTCACCTCATTTATATCATTTTTTTATGTTTTGGCGCTTTTATACAATAAAAACTATTTTACAGAAAAAATAATTATTTTTGCATCGTTTTATTCTCAGGACAATAACTTTTTTATTTTTTTGCTGATGATGCTGTATGGTGGCTCATTTTTTGCGGGACAAGATGATGTTTTCAGCGGTACCATGGTTATTTATATCTGTCTTTTTGATCGCGTGTTATTCCACTTTTTGTTCGGCGGTATGATAATAAAGCGTTGTTTTTTGCCTCTTTTTTTTTTTCTTACGGTGTTTACTGAAAAGGGTTAACTAGTGGGCCATTTTTATGGGCTGGGTCGTTACGGACGCGGCGATACTAAATATGTGTACTTTTATTGTTTTTTTTTATTTAGATGAAGAAATGTGTTTATGGGAATAATATTTTTTTTTTCATTATTTAGGAATATTTTTCTTTCTTTTTTTTTTACACATTTGGAAATTTTTTTTTTAACTTTTTTATTTTGTCCCAGGGGGGGACATCACAGATCGATGATCTGACAGTTTGCACAGCACTCTGTCAGATCATTGATCTGACATGCAGCACTGCAGGCTTCACAGTGCCTGCTCTGAGCAGGCTCTGTGAAGCCACCTCCCTCCCTGCTGGACCCGGATCCGTGGCCATCTTGGATCCGGGGCTGGAGCAGGCAGGGAGGGAGGTAAGACCCTCGCAGCAACGCGATCACATCGCGTTGCTGCAGGGGGCTCAGGGAAGCCCGCAGGGAGCCCCCTCCCTGCGGGAAGCTTCCCTATACCGCCGCCACATCGCGATCATCTTTGATCGCGGTGTGCCAGGGGTTAATGTGCCGGGGGCGGTCCGTGACCGCTCCTGGCACATAGTGCCGGATGTCAGCTGCGATAAACAGCTGACACCCGGCCGCGATCGGCGGCGCTTCCCCCGTGAGCGCTGCCGATTGCATATGACGTACTATCCCGTCGGTGGTCATAGGGGCCCACCCCACCTCGACGGGATAGTACGTCTAATGTCAGAAAGGGGTTAAAGGGAATCTGTCACCTCATTTCTCCGCTATAAATTGAGGCCATCGTCATTAGGGGTTTATCTACAGCATTACAGAATAAGCCCCCAATGTAACATGAAAGATAAGAAAAACAAGTTAGATTATACTCATCAGGGGGCGATCTGGTGCGGTCCTGGTCCGATGGGCATCGCAGGTCCTGGTCCGGCACCACCCATCTTCATGTGATGATGTCCTCTTCCTTGCTTCTGCTGCAGCTCCTGCGCATGAGTATTGATTTGCCCTATTGAGGGTAGAGCAAAGTACTGCAATGCGCAGGTGCCGGGAAAGGTCAGAGAGGCCCGGCACCTGCGCACTGCAGTACTTTACGCTGCCCTCAACAGGGCAAATCAGTGTGCCTGCACATGAGCCGCAACAGAATCAAGGAAGAGAACGTCATCACATGAAGATGGGAGGCACCGGACTCGGACCTGTGACGCCCATCGGACCCGGACCGCACTGGACCGCCCCTGGTGAGTATAATCTAACTTGTTTTTCTTATCTTTCAGGTTACATCGGGGGTTTATCTACAGCATTACAGAATGCTGTAGATGAGCCCCTAATGGCAGTGGCCGCAGTTTATAGCGGCAAAATAAGGTGACAGATTCCCTTTAAAGCTTATAAACAATGACCTGTCTTTTTTTATCTTAAAATCTAATCTTCATATTGTCATGAATTTAAAAATCTCAAAATACCTTTGATGTTTAATGCTTTCTGTCACCTAAATATATTTCTTCTCACTCCTTTGTGGAGTAAATTATGATAATTTGGTCATAATTGACCACACCACCTCTTATCTAAGCTCCACCTAGTTTCCAAAAAATTAGAAAAAATACCAGCCCACCACAGTTTCTCAGCCCCTCTGGAGAACGGAATGAATGTCGCTGCCACTGACGAGTAGTGTTGATCGATACCTTCCGATATTGGAAAGTATCGGTATCGGATTGGATCGGCCGATATTAAAAAAATATCGGATATCGCCGATACCGATACCCGATCCCAATACAAGTCAATGGAACCAAAATATCGGAATTAAAATAAACCCTTTCTTTCCTTGTAGGTTCATTCTACATGAAGAAAAACAACTAAGAATAATGCAGGATGTATTTGGGGAGGTGGCGGAGACATTAAAGTCATAGAGGTTTCGCCCAATCAAATAGAATAGCAGGAATTTTATTTTTTTTTAAAGACGTTCGGAGTTACAAAGATATTGACTATGTAAATTTTTTTTTATTTTGTCAGATATTGATGTTTCACTATTCCACGCCCTTCCCCTTCTTTTTTTTTACTTTTCCCACACTTTCATCTTCATCATCATCAGCATCTTTGACATCAACTTCTTCTTCACCTTATTCATCTTCTTCTTCATCTTCTACATTTTTTTTTATTACATTATTCATATTCATTTTCTTCAACTATTATTATTCTTCCTATTCTACTTCTTCATCATATTCTCATTTGTGACAGGCATTCCCGTAGTTGTTATCTATAAAAGTTTGAAGATTACACCTTCCGTTCTGCCTGTCACAAAAGTTACATTTGTCCGCGTTCAGTTTTGCCTGCTTTATCCAGGGGCACCACGAGGAGGAACGGACTCACCCCCATACACTGCTTAGTCTTCTTCTGCATATAATTTAGATAATATCTTTTGCTCTGATATTAAGTGTTATGCTTAATGTTCTTCTGCTCTTTGTTCTGCAGCCTCTTGTTCTTCTGCTTCTCGGTCTTCCATGTCGTCGTCTCCAGGGTCGTCGTCTCCAGGGTCGTCGTCTCCGCCGTCGTCGTCGTCATCGGGGTGGTCTTCAGGGTCGTCATCTCCAGGGTCGTCGTCATCTCAGTGGTTGTCATCTCTGGTGTCGTCGTCATCTTAGGGGTGGTCTTCCGGGTCGTCGTCTTTAGGGTCTTGAACTTGGAAATGTAGCAGAAGGTACAAGAAGGCTGAGAAAATGCCGAGAACCAGCTGATGGAACTGGAACTCGGATGGCTACCCGAAGGTCAAAGAGCCAATGGAACTACCGAGGACCAGCTGACGTTACTGGAACCTGGTTACTAAGCAGGAGGTACCCGTGCTAAAAAGCACTACCAAGGACCGCCTGACGTTGGCGGAACTCGGATACCCAGAAGGAGGCACCTAAGCCAAAGTCTCTGCCCAGAACCAGCTGACGTAACTGGAACCAGGATGGGGAGCAGAAGGTACAAGTGCAAAAGACACTGCTGAGAACCAGCTGACGGTACTGAAACCCGGATGCATTGGCCAACTGTGCAAGAGCCAATGGCACGACCAAGGACCAGCTGACGGTGCTGGAACCCGGTTACTAAACTGTAGGTACCCACGCTTAAAAGCACTACCAAGGACCGCCTGGCGTTGGCGGAACTCGGATACCCAGAAGGAGGCACCTAAGCCAAAGGCTCTGCCCGGAACCAGCTGACGGTGCTGGAACCAGGATGTGGACCAGAAGGTCCACAGGAGAGGAGAGAACAGCTAGGCCGCGAGGCTGCCGCAGTTACCGAACACCAACAGTCCTACAGGGGGAGCTTGGCCTACTGGCACTACAGAACCAGCCTTGATTGCCAATTCCCGCAGCCCACATAGGAAGCTCCTAAACTGGAGGCACCATGGAGTTGGCTAACCCGACCGCAACACGTCGGGGCAATGCATAGGCGTCTCAGTGAGCTTGACACTACCCGGAACCAGCTGACGGTGCTGGACCCAGGCTGGGCACGAGGGAGTACCCGTGACAAATACACTGCCGAGAACCAGCTGACGGTACTGGAACCCGGATGCGTTGCCCAAGTGTGCAAGAGCCAATGGCACGACCGAGGACCAGCTGACGGTGCTGGAACCCGGTTAGTAAGATGTAGGTACCCGCGCTTAAAAGCACTACCAAGGACCGCCTGGCGTTGGCGGAACTCGGATACCCAGAAGGAGGCACCTAAGCCAAAGGCTCTGCCCAGAACCAGCTGACGGTGCTGGAACCAGGATGTGGACCAGAAGGTCCACAGGAGAGGAGAGAACAGCTAGGTCATGAGGCTGCCGCAGTTACCGAACACCAACAGTCCTACAGGGGGAGCTTGGCCTACTGGCACTACAGAACCAGCCTTGATTGCCAATTCCCGCAGCCCACATAGGAAGCTCCTAAACTGGAGGCACCATGGAGTTGGCTAACCCGACCGCAACACGACGGGGCAACGCATAGGCGTCTCAGTGACCTTGACACTACCCAAAACCAGCTGACGGTGCTGGACCCAGGCTGGGCACGAGGGAGTACCCGTGACAAAGACACTGCCGAGAACCAGCTGACGGTACTGGAACCCGGATGCGTTGCCCAAGTGTGCAAGAGCCAATGGCACAACCGAGGACCAGCTGACGGTGCTGGAACCCGGTTACTAAGCTGTGGGAACCCGTGCTTACAAGCACTACCAAGGACCGCCTGGCGTTGGCAGAACTCGGATACCCAGAAGGAGGCACCTAAGCCAAAGGCTCTGCCCGGAACCAGCTGACGGTGCTGGAACCAGGATGTGGACCAGAAGGTCCACAGGAGAGGAGAGAACAGCTAGGCCGCGAGGCTGCCGCAGTTACCAAACACCAACAGTCCTACAGGGGGAGCTTGGCCTACTGGCACTACAGAACCAGCCTTGATTGCCAATTCCCGCAGCCCACATAGGAAGCTCCTAAACTGGAGGCACCATGGAGTTGGCTAACCCGACCGCAACATGACGGGGCAACGCATAGGCGTTTCAGTGAGCTTGACACTACCCGGAACCAGCTGACGGTGCTGGACCCAGGCTGGGCATGAGGGAGTACCCGTGACAAAGACACTGCCGAGAACCAGCTGACGGTACTGGAACCCGGATGCGTTGCCCAAGTGTGCAAGAGCCAATGGCACGACCGAGGACTAGCTGACGGTGCTGGAACCCTTTTACAAAGCTGTAGGTACCCGCGCTTAAAAGCACTACCAAGGACCGCCTGGCATTGGCGGAACTCGGATACCCAGAAGGAGGCACCTAAGCCAAAGGCTCTGCCCGGAACCAGCTGACGGTGCTGGAACCAGGATGTGGACCAGAAGGTCCACAGGAGAGGAGAGAACAGCTAGGCCGCGAGGCTGCCGCAGTTACCGAACACCAACAGTCCTACAGGGGGAGCTTGGCCTACTGGCACTACAGAACAATAATAATAATAATAATAACCAGCCTTGATTGCCAATTCCCGCAGCCCACATAGGAAGCTCCTAAACTGGAGGCACCATGGAGTTGGCTAACCCAACCGCAACATGACGGGGCAATGCATAGGCGTCTAAGTGACCTTGACACTACCTGGAACCAGCTGACGGTGCTGGACCCAGGCTGGGCACTAGGGAGTACCTGTGACAAAGACACTGCCGAGAACCAGCTGACGGTGCTGGAACCCGGATGCGTTGCCTATTCAAGATTGTCTTCCTAGAGCCCCAACTAGCAGTGTTGGAGCAAAGGGTAAGCAGAGGGAGCAGAGTGTAGGCCATAGCCTGCACTGGAGGCAGCTTTGTGTCTGCGTTGCGTTTGCAGGACACGTTGCCGGCCACACAGTGGGGGAACAGCTGGCGTTGCTGAACCCCACTGACACAATGGCGGGTGTTTTTCTCTGTGCAGCCTGCACTTCCAGGCACCAACTGGCGGTGTTAGAGTCCAGGGTCTGCAGGAGGAGCAGAGTGTAAGCTGAAGCCTAGTAGAACCAATTTCAAAGGTAACCTTTAACCCTCTCTCAGGTGTTACAATGTAGAAGAGCCACACCTTGTGCAGCAGTAATGCTCCACAAGTGAAAGGTTGCTCTTTAAATTTTGCTCATTGCACACGCTGAATGAAAGACGTACACAATTTTGCCCATTGTACAGTAAAACTGTATTGGAGGCGTGACTTGTCTTTTTAAGGAGACGCAGCACAGGTGTCCAAAAATAACTCCTTGGTGCTGGGCGCAGCCTCCTGAGCGTTGTTATTTGCTGTACAGGAGTATGCGCTCTTGTTATCCCTTGGCCATGCCCTGTTAGCGCTGCCCGTATTATGACCTCATTTCATGTTGGCCAGTGCGGTTAACGATGGCCATGAATCCCAGACCCACAGTGTCTTTTCATAAAGTCACAGTGCGGGGCTGGGATTCGTGGCTTTGTGCAGTAAATATGTTCGCCGCTCACACATGTCCTTACACCTGCTTCAGACTGGGCGGCCTCAGCTGATCCCTTATCGCATGCCGCGGCCATGAGGCCGCACAGTCTGAAGAAGGCGGAAGGAGGGGAGTGAAGACAGGCGAAGATATGCACTGCTCGTGCCCATCAATCACACCCTCGCAGTCAAAATAAGTAAGACAACGAGGGGCGTTGTGTCGGGCAGGGCGGACGCACAGGCACAGGCAGACAACCAACGATGTCAGAAGACGGGCAGCGCTACCAATGGGGGTGCTGCGTGTCATTAAAAAGGAAAGTCACACCTCAGGGACAATGTAATGGTCTCTAATGAGACACATTTTGTACGTGTTGAGTTCCACGTGGGCAAGGAGAAAAAGTCAGCCACCTTGTACAAATGCAGCATTACTGCTGTATAAGGTGGCTGTTATACATAGAAACACCAGGGGGGGTGCAGGGTCCCTTTAATTTCAGTTCAGGTGCCTGCGTGGCGTTTGCAGGACACGTTGCCGGCTACACCGCAGGGGAACAGCTGGCGGTGCTGAACCCCACTAACACATTGGCTGGTGTTTTTCTCTGTGCAGCTAGCAAGTCCGGGCAAAAACTGGCGGTGTTAGAGCCCAGGGTCAGCAGAAGGAGGAGAGGAGCAGAGTGTAGGCCGAAGCCTGCACTGGTGGCAGCTTTTGTTCTGTTGTGCCAGCGTGGCTTGTGCTGGACACATTGCCGACTACACAGCAGGGGAACAGCTGGCGGTGCTGAACCCCACTAACACATTGGCTGGTGTTTTTCTCTGTGCAGCTAGCACTTCCGGGCAAAAACTGGCGGTGTTAGAGCCCAGGGTCAGCAGGAGGAGGAGAGGAGAAGAGTGTAGGCCGAAGCCTAATTGAACCAATTTCAAAGGTAACCTTTAACCCACCCTCAGGTGTTACAATGTAGAAGAGCCACACCTTGTGCAGCAGTAATGCTCCACAAGTGAAAGGTTGCTCTTTAAATTTTGCTCATTGCACACGCTGAATGAAAGACGTACACAATTTTGCCCATTATACAGTAAAACTGTATTGGAGGCGTGACTTGTCTTTTTAAGGAGACGCAGCACAGGTGTCCAAAAATAACGCCTTGGTGCTGGGCGCAGCCTCCTGAGCGTTGTTATTTGCTGTACAGGAGTCTGCGCTCTTGTTAGCCCTTGGCCATGCCCTGTTAACGCTGCCCGCCTTATGACCTCATTTCATGTTGGCCGGTGCGGTTAACGATGGCCATGAATCCCAGACCAGCAGTGTCTTTTCATAAAGTCACACTGCAGGGCTGGGATTCATTGCCTTGCGCAGTAAATATGTTTGCCGCTCACTCATGTCCTTACACCTGCTTCAGACTGGGCGGCCTCAGCTGATCCCTTATCGCATGCCGCGGCCATGAGGCCGCACAGTCTGAAGAAGGCGGAAGGAGGGGAGTGAAGACAGGCGAAGATATGCACTGCTCGTGCCCATCAATCACACCATCGCAGTCAAAATAAGTAAGACAACGAGGGGCGTTGTGTCGGGCAGGACAGACACACAGGCACAGGCAGCCAACCAATGTTGTCAGAAGACGGCCATCGTTACCAAGGGGGGTGCTGCGTGTCATTAAAAGCGAAAGTCACACCTCAGGGACACTGTAATGGTCTCTAATGAGACACATTTTGTACGTGTTTGTTGAGTTCGACGTGGGCAAGGAGAAAAAGTCAGCCACCTTGTACAAATGCAGCATTACTGCTGTACAAGGTGGCTGTTATACATAGAAACACCTGGGGAGGGCAGGTTCCCTTTAATTTCAGTTCAAGTGCCTGCATGGCGTTTGCAGGACACGTTGCCAGCTACACAGCAGGGGAACAGCTGGCGGTGCTGAACCCCACTAACACATTGGCTGGTGTTTTTCTCTGTGCAGCTAGCACGTCCGGGCAAAAACTGGCGGTGTTTGAGCCCAGGGTCAGCAGGAGGAGGAGAGGAGCAGAGTGTAGGCCGAAGCCTGCACTGGTGGCAGCTTTAGGTGTGTTGTGCCAGCGTGGCTTGTGCTGGACACATTGCCGACTACACAGCAGGGGAACAGCTGGCGTTGCGGAACCCCACTGACACATCAGCGAGTGTTTTTTCTGTTTAGACAACACTTCCAGGTGACAACTGACAGTGTTGAAACCCAGGGAACCAAAGAGGAGCAGAGTATAGGCCGAAGCCTGCACTGGTGGCAGCTTTTGGTCTGTTGTGCCAGCGTGGCTTGTGCTGGACACGTTGCCGGCTACACAGCAGAGGAACAGCTGGCGTTGCTGAACCCCACTGACACAATGGCGGGTGTTTTTCTCTGTGCAGCCAGCACTTCCGGTCCCCAACTGGCGTAGTTAGAGCCCAGGGTCTGCAGGAGGAGCAGAGTGTAGGCCGAAGCCTAGTAGAACCAATTTCAAAGGTAACCTTTAACCCCCCCTCAGGTGTTGCAAAGTACAAGAGCCATACCTTGTGCAGCATTAATGCTGCACAAGTCAAAGGTTGTGCTATAAATTTTTCAACTTGCACACGCTGAATGAAACACGTACACAATTTAGCCCATTATACAGTCAAACTGTATTGGAGGCGTGACTGACTTGCCTTTTTAAGGAGACGCAGCAGAGGTGTCAAAGTTTAGACCTAGGTGGTTGGCGCAGACTTATAAGCGTCATTATTTACTGTACAGGAGGCTGCGCTCTTGTGTTATCCCTTGGCAATGCCCTGTTAGCGCTGCTCGTCATCTGACCTCATTTCATGTTGACCGTTGCAGTTAGCGATGGCCATGAATCCCAGACCCGCAGTGTCTTTTCATAAAGTCACACTGCAGGGCTGGGATTCGTGGCCTTGCGCAGTAAATATGTTTGCCGCTCACTCATGTCCTTACACCTGCTTCAGACTGGGCGGCCTCCGCTGATCCCTTATCGCATGCCGCGGCCATGAGGCCGCACAGTCTGAAGAAGGCGGAAGGAGATGAGTCAAGTCAGGCGAACATATGCACTGCACATGCCCATCAATCACACCCTCGCAGTCAAAATATATCAGACAACGACGGTCGTTGTGTTGAGCAGGGCGGACGCACAGGCACAGCCAGCCAACCAATGATGTCAGAAGATGGGCAGCACTACCAAGGGAGGTGCTGCGTGTCATTAAAAAGGAAAGTCACACCTCAGGGACAATGTAATGGTCTCTAATGAGACACATTTTGTACGTGTTGAGTTCCACGTGGGCAAGGAGAAAAAGTTAGCCACCTTGTACAAATGCAGCATTACTGCTGTACAAGGTGGCTGTTATACATAGAAACACCTGGCGGGGGCAGGTTCCCTTTAATTTCAGTTCAGGTGCCTGCATGGCGTTTGCAGGACACGTTGCCGGCTACACAGCAGGGGAGCAGCTGGCGTTGCTGAACCCCACTGACACATTGGCGGGTGTTTTTGTCTGTGCAGCTAGCACTTCCGGGCAACAACTGGCGGTGTTAGAGCCCAGGGTCTGCAGTAGGAGCAGAGTGTAAGCCGAAGCCTGCAGTGGAGCAAGTTGAAAGGGAACCTTTAACCCCCCCCAGGCATTTGTTGCTGAAAGAGCCATCTTGTACAGCAGTAATACTGCACATGGAAAATGGTGGCTCTTTAAATTATGCTCCTTGCAAACGCTGAAGTACACACTCATATAATGTGTCCCCTCACACCGTTAAACCGTCCCTGAGGTGGGACTTTCCTTTGTAATGTGACACAGCACAGCCGTCATTCCAACCCCCTTGGTGTCGTGCGCCACCTCCTCAACGTTGTTTGATTCTGTCACGGAGCCCGCGCTGTAATGTTATCCCTTGGCCATGCACACTTAGCGGTGCTCATCTTCTGACATCATTTAGGTGTCAGGCTGGCAGTGCCTGTGCGTCCAAGCTGCCCGAGATCCAACCTCACAGTGTCATCTAATGTAATCCCACTGCGGGCCTTGGATCTATGGGCATGCGCAGTGCATATCATCGCCTCTCACTCCCCTCCTTCCTGCTTCTTCAGACTGTGCGGCGTCACGGCCGTGGCATGCTATTAGGGATCAGCTGACGCCGCCTAGTCTGAAGAAGCGTGAAGAAGGGGAGTGAGAGGCTAGTATATGCACTGCGCATTGCCATGTATACCAGGCCCACTGTGGGATCACATTAGATGACACTGCGAGGTGGGATTTCGGGCAGCGTGGACGCACAGGCGCAGCCAGGACAACAACAAATGATGTCAGAGGACGGGCAGCGCAAACTGTGCATGGCCAAGGGATAACATAACAGCGCAGGGTCCGTGACAGAATCAAACAACGCTAAGGAGGCAGCGCACGGAGCCAAGGGGGTAGGAATGACGGCTGTGCTGCGTCACATTACAAAGGAAAGTCCCACCTCCGGGACAGTTTGACGGTGTGAGGGGACACATTACATGAGTGTGTAGTTCATCGTTTCCAAGGAGCATAATTTAAAGAGTGACCTTTTCCTTGTGCAGTATTAGTGCTGCACAAGGTGGCTCTTTCAGTAACAAACGCCTGGGGGGGGGGGACAGGTTCCCTTACATTTTAGTTGTGCCAGCGTGGCGGTCGCATGACACGTTGCCGGATACACAGCTGGGGATCAGCTGACGTTACTGAACCCCAATAACAGAGGAGCGACTGTTGACTGTGCAGACAGCACTTCCAGGCACCAACTGGCGTTGTTAGAGCCCAGGGACAGCAGGAGGAGCAGATTGGAGGTATTGCCGCACACACAGCTGGGGATCAGCTGACGTTACTGAACCCCAATAACAGAGGAGCGACTGTTGACTGTGCAGACAGCACTTCCAGACACCAACAGGCAGTGTTAGAGCCCAGGGACTGCACGAGTAGCAGAGTAACAGAGTGTAGGCCGAAGCCTGATTGGAGCAAGTTGAAAGGGAACCTTTAACCCCCCCCCAAGACGTTTGTAGCTGAATGAGCCATCTTGTGCAGCACTAAGGATGCAAAAGGAAAAGGTTGCTCTTTTAATTATGCTCCTTGCAAACACAGAAGTAAACACTTAAAATGTGGCCCCCGATACCGTAAAACCATCCCGGAGGTGGGAATTTCCTTCGTAATGGGACGCAGCACAGCTGTCATTCCTATCCCCTTGGTGTCGTGCGTTGCCTCATCAGCGTTGTTTTAAGCTGTCATGGAGCCTGCGCTGTTATGTTATCCCTTGGCCATGCACACTTAGCGGTGCCCATCTTCTGACATCATTTAGGTGTCAGGCTGTCAGTGCCTGTGCGTCCACACTGCCCGAGATCCAACCTCGCAGTGTCGTCTAATGTAATCCCACTGCGGGCCTTGGATCCATGGGCATGCACTGTGCATATCCTCGCCTCTCACTCCCCTCCTTCCCTCTTCTTCAGACTGTGCGGCGTCACGGCCGTGGCATGCTATTAGTGATCAGCTGACGGCGCACAGTCTGAAGAAGGCGGAGGGAGATGAGCGAGAGCCTGAGGGGAAGATATGCACTGCGCATGCCCATGGATCCCAGGCCCGCAGTGTGATTCAATCAGAAGACACTGCGAGGCGGGATCTCGGGCAGCGCAGCCGCACAGGCGCAGCCAGCCTGACACCAAATTATGTCAGAAGACAGGCAGCGCAAATTGGGCATGGCCAAGGGATAACAGAACAGCGCAGGGTCCGTGACAGCTTAAAACAACGCTGAGGAGGCAGCGCACGGCACCAATGGGGGAGGAATGACGGCTGTGCTGCGTCACATTACGAAGGAAAGTCCCAGCTCCGGGACGGTATAACGGTATCAGTGAACACATTTTAAAAGTGTTAAGTTCTGTGTGTGCAAGGAGCTAAACTAAAAGAGCTACCTTTTCCTTGTGCAGCATTACTGCTGCACAAGGTGGCTCTTTCAGTAACAAACGCCGAGGAAGGGGGGGGGGACAGGTTCCCTTACATTTAGGTTGTTGTGCCAGCGTGGCGGTTGCAGGACACATTGCCGGCTTCACAGCTGGGGATCAGCTGACGTTACTGAAACCCAATAACACTGGGTCGTATGTTTTGACTGTGCAGCCTGCACTTCTGAGCCGCAACTGGCGGTGTTGGAGCCCAGGAATAGCAGTTCAGGTGGTAGAAAGATGAACACATCAGGAGACCTGTATGACACCCAATTACTTAATCAGGCAGAGGAGTGGCAAATTCCTGCGAGATCCAGGCCTGGTTCATTTTCAGAAAAGTAAGCCGGTCAATGTTATTGGAGGATAGTCGCATGCGACGGTCTGTTAGTACACCACCTGCGGCACTAAAGACACGTTCCGATAAGACACTAGCCGCAGGGCAAGCCAGCACCTCCAATGCATACTGGCTTAGCTCTGGCCATGTATCCAGCTTAGAGACCCAAAACTTGAACGGGGAAGAGCCATCTGGGAGTACAGTAAGAGGGCAAGACATGTAGTCTGTCACCATCTGACGGAACCATTGCCTCCTGCTGACTGGAGCCGCCGGTGATGGTGTAGACATTTGGGGCGGGCACACAAAAGTTTGCCACAGTTGTGCCATACTGGTCTTGCCTTGGGCAGAGGCACTGCTTCTGCTCCCTCTTTGTTCAGAGCCTCCTCCACTGCCTCCACGCACTGAGCTGCTTTGTAAAGCACTAGCAGCACTCCTCTCAGTTGGACTGGAGAAGATGATGGAATTCACCAGTGTGTCGTGGTACTCCCACATTTTACGCTCCCGGATCAACGCTGAGATGAGGTTTTGGACGTTGTCCCGGTAGCGAGGATCGAGGAGGGTGAACACCCAATAATCAGGCCTGTTGAGAATGTGGTCGATGTGGCGGTCATTTCTCAGGCACTGCAGCATGAAATCAACCATGTGCTGCAGACTGCCAACTGGCCCAGAAACGCTGTCCCCTGCTTCTGACATGATCTCTGCCCGCTCGTCATCACCCCACCCTCGCTGTACACACTGACCACTGGACAATTGTGTAACTCCCTCCTCTGGACGGAGCTCTTCCTCCTCCATTGACTCCTCCTCATCCATCTCACAAAGTGGCCCCTGCCTACCCCTTTGTGAGGAACCACGTGGCGCTGACTCTCCAGAAGCTGATGGAAAAGGTGACTCCTCATCCTCCACCTCTTCCACAACATCATCCCTTAACGCTTGCAGTGTTTGTTGAAGCAGGGAGATAAGGGGGACAGTCATGCTGACTAGTGCATCATCTGCACTTGCCATCCGCGTGGAATAGTCGAAAGGATGCAAAACCTGGCAGACGTCCTTCATAGAGGCCCACTCTGTGTTTGTGAAGTCTGATAGGCGCTGACTGCGACTTCTTTGCGCCTGATGCAGCTGGTACTCCATTACTGCTTGCTGCTGCTCACACAACCGCTCCAACATATGTAACCTGGAATTCCACCTGGTAGGTAGGTCACATATGATGCGGTGTTCCGGAAGGCGGAATCGGCGCTGCAGAGCAGCAATGCGGGATCTTGCCAAGCTGGAACGCCGCAAGTGAGCACACTCTAGGCGGACCTTGTGCAGCAGTGCATCAAGATCCGGATAGTCCCTCAGAAAACTCTGCACAACCAAATTGAGCACATGTGCCAGACATGGGATGTGAGTGAGGTTGCCAATGGCCAAAGCTGCCACCAGATTTCGGCCATTGTCACACACTACCATGCCTGGCTGGAGATTCGCTGGCACAAACCACACATCGCTCTCCTGCTTGATGGCATTCCAGAGCTCCTGCACAGGTGTGGCTTCGATTCCCCAAAGAAACAAGTTTCAAGACGGCCTGTTGACGTTTGGCCACGGCTGTGCTCATGTCGGTCGTAACAGGTAAACGTTCACGGGTCCATGTGGAGGTGGACTGTGACGGCTCCTGCAGCGATGATTCTGAGGAACTTGTGTATGAGGAGGAGTCAATGCGTACAGACTGGATTCCTGCAATCCTTGGAGTGGGCAGGACACGTCCTGCGCCACTCGCACGATCTGTACCTGGCTCAACAACATTAACCCAATGGGCAGTGAGGGAAAGGTATCGCCCCTGTCCATGTTGACTGGTCCACGCATCGGTGGTGAGGTGGACCTTGCTACTGACGGCGTTCAGTAGCGCGTGTTTTATGTGTCCCTCCACATGCTTGTGCAGGGCAGGGACAGCTTGCCTGCTGAAGTAAAAGCGGCTGGGCACCTTGTACTGTGGGACTGCCAATGCCATCAAGTCATGGAAGCTGTCAGTCTCCACCAGCCTGAATGAGAGCATTTCCAGTGACAGAAGTTTGGCAATGCCTGCATTCAGAGCCTGTGCTCGGGGGTGGTTGGCCGAGAATGCCCGCCTTTTCTCCCATGCCTGTACTACCGATGGCTGAAGACTAGGCTGGGAGTGTGAGGATGACTGGGAACGTGGTGCTGTGGGTGGAATTACACTAGGTCTCTGGACAACAGTGCCAGAGGTTCTTCCATGGCGATCCTGGGAGGAAGCCGAACCAGCTGTGTGAGAGCTGGAGGAAGAGGCAACACGAGCTGAAGAGGTGGTAGCTGCCGCTATTGGTTGGCCTAGGTCTTCAGTGTGTTTTTGTAACTCCACCGCGTGCCTGGTCCGCACATGTTTCCACATATTTGTGGTATTGAGGTTGCTGACACTTCTACCTCTTTTGACTTTCTGATGACACAGCTTGCATTTGACAAAACAAATGTCATCTGCAACTGTGTCAAAAAAGGACCAGGCACTGCAAGTCTAGGGATTGCTTTTTTTGGCTTTTGGAAGAGACAAGCTCCTAACGGGTGCCAAAGTGGAGGCTACAGGCTCCGCAGTCTTCCCCCTCCCTCTCCCTCTTTGGCCCATTAGAGGAATCTCTTCCTCAGAGCTGCTCCCACCACCTTCCTGTTCCTCACGCCACGATGGGTCAAGGACCTCATCATCTCCACTACCCTCTGCCACCAACTGCTCCTCCTGGGTAGTCTCGGCAGCACAGTATGCACCAGAAAGCGGCACCTGAGTTTCATCATCAGATGCATACTGTGCTGTGGTCACCTGAGGCACTGGCCCACCCGACTCTTCAGAGTCAGAGAGACAAAGCTGTTGGGCATCACTGCACACTGCCTCTTCTTCCATTTCTCCAATGCTGCTTGGCTGGCCCCCTGTTTCCAATCCAAGAGATTCAGAGAACAGAAGTAGAGACTAGTGTTGAGCGACTTTTACTTTTATAGGATCGGGTCGGGTTTCACGAAACCCGACTTTTTCAAAAGTCGGGTCGAGTGAAATCGGCCGATCCTATAAAAAAGTCGGGGTTGGGGTCGGCCGAAACTCGAAACCCAATGCAGTGCATTGGGTTTCCAATGGTTCCCAGGGTCTGAAGGAGAGGAAACTCTCCTTCAGGCCCTGCGATCCATATTTAAGTGTAAAATAAAGAGTTAAAATCAAAAATATCGCTATACTTACCCTCTGACGCGCCCTGGTACTAACCGGGAACCTTCCTTTCATCGAATCAGCGCTTCCAGGACCTGCGGTGACGTCGCGGCTAGTGATTGGTCGCGCGACCGCCCATGTGACCGCTCGCGCGACCAATCAGAATTATTAGGTATATACTCACCCTCGGACGCGCCCTGCTTCTTTCCGGCAGCCTTCCTTCCTTCGAATCAGCGCTTCCAGGACCTGCGGTGACGTCGCGGTGACGTCACGGCTTCTGATTGGTCGCCCGAGCGGTCACATGGGCGGTCGCGCGACCAATCACAAGCCGCGACGTCACCGCAGGTCCTGGAAGCGCTGATTCGAAGGAAGGAAGGTTCCCGGTTAGTACCAGGGCGCGTCAGAGGGTAAGTATAGCGATATTTTTTATTTTAATTCTTTATTTTACACTTAAATCTGAATTCCGATACCAATTCCCGATATCTTAAATATATCGGAAATCGGTATCGGAATTCCGATTCCAGATTCAGAAGATCGCCGACTTCATGGCCGACCCCACACAGGGGTCGGGTCGGGTTTCATGAAACCCGACTTTGCCAAAAGTCGGCGACTTCTGAAAATTGCCGACCCGTTTCGCTCAACCCTAGTAGAGACGGCTCCTGTCCTGGGCTCTCTGACTGCCTGGCCAATTTGGCAGGTGGTGAAGAGACAGATGGCTGCTCTCCAGTGGTCTGTGCCTGAGAGGATGTGGCACTAATTGAAGTCGATGCCGATGCGTTAGCTGCCATCCATCCGACAACAGCTTCAATTTGATCTTCACGCAGCAGCGGTGCACGGCGCTCTCCGACAAAACTGCGCATGAAGGACTGCTCCCTGCTGAAACTGAGTGATGATGAGTCACCGGTGCCCGCAGCAGGCACAGAATCACCACGTCCTCTCCCTGCTCCTCTCCCTGCTCCGCGCCCACGCCCACATGCCTTACTCCCTGCCCTCTTCATCTTGGTTGACAGATAAAGATAAGCAGAAAAGTACTAAGGCCTTAGTGTGCTTATTCCTGAAATGCTCCTCCTAACATGTGTAAGAAACACTAATGTTGTAAAGTGTGGACTAGACTTTATTATTGATAAAATGTGGCCTACACAAGTGTTAAGTGGTGTTTGGTGAACTTTACTTTTTTTTTTTCTGCAGATCGGGCTACAGAGCAAGTTTAACTCACACGGGGACCGTGCAGACAGCCGTAAACGGCGCTGCAAGGCCCAAAAACCCTCCTCTAGGTTATCCTATGTAGTGTTTTTCCACAATTTAGCTGGAGATGGGTGGAAAGACACTAATAGGAAATTTTAGAAAAATTTGCAGCAGGCTGCACTATTTGCAAAAAAGGAAAAGTTATTTAACGGTATGAGGCAGTAACGCACCCTGAGCTGAATAGAACCGGCTGTGGCTGCACACAGACTACAGGGCGAGCTGCGCTCACACGGAGACCGTGCAGACAGCCGTAAACGGTGCTGCAAGGCCCAAAAACCCTCCTCTAGGTTATCCTATGTAGTGTTTTTCCACAATTTAGCTGGAGATGGGTGGATAGACACTAATAGGACATTTTAGAAAAATTTGCAGCAGGCTGCACTATTTGCAAAAAAGGAAAAGTTATTTAACGGTATGAGGCAGTAACGCACCCTGAGCTGAATAGAACCGGCTGTGGCTGCACACAGACTACAGGGCGAGCTGCGCTCACATGGAGACCGTGCAGACAGCCGTAAACGGTGCTGCAAGGCCCAAAAACCCTCCTCTAGGTTATCCTATGTAGTGTTTTTCCACAATTTAGCTAGAGACGGGTGGAAAAACACTAATAGGAAATTTTAGAAAAAATGTGCAGAAGGCTGCACTATGAGCAAAAAAGGACAATGGATAGAACAGTATGAGGCAGTGTGAACCCCCCCTGAGCTGAATACAACCGGGTATATGGCTGCACACAGACTACAGAGTGAGCTGCACACACACACACACACTGAGAGAGACCTTGCAGAACGCTGTTAAAACAGCGTTGCAAGGCAAGAGCAAGGTGAACACACAGCGTTTGCTAAATTAGCCTGGGAAAAGCGCAGTGAAGCAATTCACTATCTCAACTGGCCCTCAGTTAGAACACAGCGTCCTGTCCCTAACTGAAATCACAGCAGAGTGAGCGCAAAATGGCGGCAGCGTTTTTTATAGTGCAGAGTGACATCATTTCAGCAGCCAATCACAGCCTTGCCAGTACTTACATGCCCACCATGCTAAACAGGATGTGCCCACACTTCCATTCATTCCTCATTGGCTGCTGCGTGCAGTTTTGAATTCTGGGAACTTCCGATTCCGGTATCCGATACGCGGGAAATATCGGAATTCGGTATCGGAATTCCGATACCACAAATATCGGCCGATACCCGATACTTGCGGTATCGGAATGCTCAACACTACTGACGAGGATGATTAAGGTACCGTCACACATAACGATATCATTAACAATATCGTTGCTTTTTGTGACGTAGCAACGATATCGTTAACGAAATCGTTATGTGTGACAGCGACCAACGATCAGGCCCCTGCTGGGAGATCGTTGGTCGCTGGGGAAAGTCCAGGACTTTATTTTGTCGCTGGATCTCCCGCAGACATCGCTGAATTGGCGTGTGTGACGCCGATTCAGCGATCTCTTCACTGGTAACCAGGGTAAACATAGGGTTACTAAGCGCAGGGCCGCGCTTAGTAACCCGATTTTTACCCTGGTTACCATTGTAAATGTAAAAAAACAAACACTACATACTTACATTCCGGTGTCTGGTCACGTCCCTCGCCTTCAGCTTCCCGCACTGACTGAGCGCCGGCCGTAAAGCACAGCAGTGACGTCACCGCTGTGCTCTGCTTTACGGCTGGCCGGCGCTCACAGTCAGTGCGGGAAGCTGAAGGCGAGGGACGTGACCAGACACTGGAATGTAAGTATGTAGTGTTTGTTTTTTTACATTTACAATGGTAACCAGGGTAAACATCGGGTTACTAAGCGCGGCCCTGCGCTTAGTAACCCGATGTTTACCCTGGTTACCCAGAGACCTCGGGATCGTTGGTCGCTGGAGAGCTGTCTGTGTGACAGCTCTCCAGCGACCAAACAGCGACGCTGCAGCGATCGGCATCATTGTCTAGATCGCTGCAGCGTCGCTAAATGTGACGGTACCTTTAGAATGTAGTAGAAAAAATTGAGCTTAAAGGGAACCTGTCACCCCCCAGGCATTTTTAACTAAAAGAGCCATCTTGTGCAGCACTAATGCTGCATTCTGTCAAGGTGGCTCTTTTAGTTGGGGTCCCTTTCAACACTGCAATATCCGGTTTTATAATTTGTCCTTCATACCTGTAGTTTGTCCGGGAGGCATGTCTTTTCCCCCTGGACACAAACGCCTCACAGCCATCACTCAATACTCCGCTCGCCGGGGGCCGCCTCCACTTCTTTCATTAAGGTCCCCGGCGCCTGCGCTGTAAGTTTTTTTTTTTTTCGGGCATGCACAGTTTGCGCTGCCCTTCGACTCCCATCACACGATAGGAACTTACAGCGCAGGCGCCGGGGACGTTAATGAAGGAAGTGGAGGCGGCCCCCGATGCGGAGTATTGAGTTATGGCTGGGAGGCATTTGTGTCCGGGGGGAAAGACATGCCCCCCTGACAAACTACAGGTTTGAGGGACAAATTATAGAAACGGATATTGCAACGTTGAAAGGGACCCCAACTAAAAGAGCCACCTTGACAGAATGCAGCATTAGGGCTGCACAAGGTGGCTCTTTTAGTTAAAAATTCCTGGGGGGGTGACAGGTTCCCTTTAATGGTGTAAAATCTTCAACTTTATTTGTATATGATTAAAACATCCCAGAGATAGTTAATACAAATGAAGTTATAGATTTTAAAATGTTGAGCTGGATTTCTACTACATTCATTTCAAAAGGTTGTCAATGCTGGCTTAAAAAAGCTGAAAGATTTCAAACAGATTTATGCCAGATGTTAGTCTCATAGTGTATTCATAAACATTTCTACATTTTTTAGGGAGGAAATGGAAAAAAATTGCAACACATAAATATGTTATTATTCAAGTGGTTATGATTAAGGCATTACCACATTTATGTAAGTTTTTTTTATGTTTTACCACTTTTACCCCCTTTAATTCACTGAATGTATATAAATAATGTAAACTTAATTTATAATGGTATTAAAATCCTGTTCATTCTGACAGAATAATGTTCTTTGTACAGGCTGACTAAAATGTAATTACGGTACCTCTAGTGTCTGTCCCAACATATGCATTGCGCAAAGTCCTCTGGTCTCTAATATTACAACTATATAGACACATGCTATGTGTAGTGGTAGTGCTTTTCTGCATCATCATATTTTGAGCTCATATTAAACTAATCAATTAGCTTAACAAATGGATCCTTCCTTTTATTTATAGAATTATTAAACATTCATTGTTTAACCCCTTAAGGATTGGGTAATTATTTGTTTTTCTTTCTTTCTCCCCTTTTTTACAAGAGCCATACATTTTTTATTTTTCCACCCACATAGACATATGAGGTCACATTCTTTGTAAGACACTTTTTAATTGAATAACGTCATCTATTTTGCCATGCAATGCACTGGAAAATTGGAAACAATTTCAAGTGAAATTGCAAAAAAAAAAGCAATTCAGAAATAGTTTTTTCTGTTTCATTTTTATGACATTCATTGTGTAGTCAAAAGGACCAAGGAATATGATTCTCCAAGTTAGTACAATTATAACAATACTAAACTAATACACTTGCATATTTTATTTTTATTTTAGTAATGAAAAAACCTTTTTTCCCAAGACCTGTAATATCTTCATTGTTCTGTCAATGGAACTATGTGAAGTCTAGCTTTTTGCCTGTTGATGTGGCATTTTTATTTATAAACATATATATACCATCATAGTACCATCATATTCTGCAGCACTTTATAGACCTTATCATCACAATATCCATAATCTAAATTCGCTATCACTGTTACTTTGGAGTGTGGGAGGAAACCAGAAGAAACCCATGCAAACACTGGCAGAACATACTAACTTCTTGCAGATGTTGCCCTTGGTGAGATTTGAATTCAGGACCCCAGCGCTGCAAATTAACAGTGCTAGCCTCTGAGCCACCTTGCTGTTCGAATCTTGACCAAAGGACTCCCTTTAGTATAATGCGTCTAGTTCATTAAGATGAGTCCACCACTTAATTAATCAAATGCATCTCTTAACTGGTGTACGTCACCACCAGAATGTACACCAGTCAATAACTGGAGTACACTTCTGGAGTTAGGCTAGGTTCAAACTGCGTTATGGTGGTCTGTTAAACGGACTACGTTACACCGCGGCATAACGTGGTGTAACATAGTCCGTTAATGCCGCCATTGAAAGCAATGTCGGACGCATAGCTAGCGCATGCCCACAATGGGCGTGCGCTAGGGATGTGCCGTCATTGAGTCACAGACCCTGAGACGCGGGCTGCAGCATTTCCGGGTCCATCACTGCTAGCGCAGATAGCGCTAGCAGATGCTCTATCTGCCCTAGCATGAAGCAAACGTCGGCACTTGCATTACAGCAGCCCGTTAGCGTATGTGCTGAACGGGCTGCTGCTAACGCAGTGTGAACCTAGCCTAAGTTACACCACTAACGTGTGATAAAACTAAGAAAAAACAGCTGCAATCTGAAATGCTATAATATGCAAACATTGAATATATGAAATTTGAAATGCATTACTGCTATAGAAGATATGTTAAAAATGAAAGTCGTTAGCACACAAATTGGCCAATTCATGAGAGCTCAACAGTTACAAGGCGTACCTTTTTGTTGAGACCCTAACCTAACATGATGTTTCTCCTCTGTTAAAAGCCTACAATTTTAAGGGCAGGTACTATAGGAACTAGCTCTAATTAATAACTCTTGGGAGGAGTGGTCAGTCTGAGGGAGTGTACTACAAATGTACAAATATCTAAAAGACTGACCA
The DNA here is from genome assembly GCF_032444005.1 of Ranitomeya imitator. NCBI lineage: Eukaryota > Metazoa > Chordata > Amphibia > Anura > Dendrobatidae > Ranitomeya > Ranitomeya imitator. The sequence continues at coordinate 342,750,528 of NC_091285.1, read as the reverse complement.
GCACTTCTGAACAGAACAAGGCAAGTGTGAACAGGTGCAAGCTGAAACGACCAACTCAATAAAGCTAAGAAAAAACAGCTGCACTTTTGCATCATACTCAATGTTTCATAATAATAATATCCATTTTTTTCATCCTACTCAATTCTTATACCTGCCTTACAGCCAGAAATTGAATCTTAACCTTATAATCAGGGTATTGAACGCACACCAGGAAAGTGTTTGTTTATCTATTTATTTTGATATAAAAAAAGGATTAATAATTATGTTTTACTTGTTCACAATAATGGTGACCTTTTTTTTGCAACAGGTTGCTTTAAATTGAAAAGTCTCATAGTGACTAGAATATTTTACCAGATTGATGTAACGGACATGTAAACAGATTATACTCATTTGACTAAATTACATGCTCATCCATGTGGGACCCTGATGACACTGTGTACAATTCTTGGTAACCATAGTAAACCAGTTTTGTTTTTGTTTTGTTTTTTTACATATAAGCCATTGTTGTTAATAGCTTTTTTTTAACAAATCGCAGAAATCATAATATATTTGTCCAGTCAATACTCTTTCTATGCTTTTTGCAATTTTAGGCAATTTAAGTCATTGGACCTGTGGCCTAAATCTGCATTTATTCTTCACTGATGCCTACACCTTTTGCCAGTTATTGCAATGGTTACCCCTTCACCACAGAATACAAGGTAAATGTATATCTCTTTTCCACAAAGCTCTCAACTGTTAAGCAACACCCTACATCTTCTTTCTCATCTCTGTCTATACCCCTACCAATGCTCTTCAGTCTACAACTTATCTAAGGCTAACATCCTCCATAATCCACACCTCGCACCTCTGTCTCCAAGACTTCTATCGTGCTGCGCACGTTTTCTGGAATGCACTACCCGGATGATCCAATTAATACCTAGCCCCCACATTTTTATATATGCTTTAAAACACATCTCTTTAGACAGGCCTGTCACCTCCCTTCACTAATCTAAGTTTTCCCTATTCTCTCCGTCTAAATTTTCCACATAATCTGGTCCCTCCTGTTCATTTTTCTCCGCATCATCCATGCACCCATTAGCACTTGGTAGCTGTACTTAGACAGATACTGGCTGGTGACTGGATCATGCAGCTTTATATGAAAACCCTTATTATAATGATAGTTGGAACATACATGACAAACACTTTTTACCTACTGTGCCCCCCATTTACTTATATTTTGTAAGCTTGAGAGCAGGATCCTCCCTCATTCTGTAACTGTTACACTGTGTTACTTTGATCCAAGAAGTATTTTTACTCCTTGCGGAGAGTGACATGATAAGCATGTCAAGGTGAGGAGACTTAAAGCCGCAATGCTCCTCTGGGAAATATTCAAATAGTCTCTTCATAGAGGAAGAGGACGAGAACTCTAGTGCCACCTATTGGAAGTAGCAACCCTAACAGTCAATATTGACCCTTTAACGAGCCTTGTCATATGACTTAGGATAAAAGCCAAGCCAGAATTTCAATTTGCAGACAGTATGTTTCGGGGTACTGCCCCTCGTCAGTACAAAGTGGAGATCTCACTTGGCTGAGTGAGAGGCGTCTGACCAGGATCCAAGAAGTATCGTTTCTCCTTGTGGAGAGTGACATGATAAGCATGTCGAGGTGAGGAGACTTAAAGCCGCAATGCTCCTCTGGGAAATATCCAAATTGTCTCTTCAGAGAGGAAGAGGACTAGAACTCTAGTGCCACCTATTGGAATTAGCAATCCTAACAGTCAATATCGACCGTTTACGAGCCTTGTCATATGACTTAGGATAAAAGCCAAACCAGAATCTCAATTTGCAGACACTACAGTACCCCGAAACACAGTGTCTGCAAATTGAGATTCTGGTTTGGCTTTTATCCTAAGTCATATGATAAGGCTCGTTCATGGGTCGATATTGACTGTTAGGATTGCTACTTTTAATAGGTGGCACTAGAGTTCTAGTCCTCTTCCTCTCTGAGACAATTTGCACTGTGTTACTTTGTAATGTCTTTGTCTGAATATGTATTTGCTTAATTGTAAAGTGCTGCAGAATATGTTGGCGTTATATAAATACAATTATTATTTCCTCTGGGGTTATGTTCCCTGGCAGGGAAGTGACAGCACTCTTCACAGTATAAAGTAAGCAAACTGAACACACTTTATGTTGGGATGTTACAAGTTGACAGTAGGGATATAAATTCTTTCTCTCGTTTAAAACCCTATCATTTATGGAATAATTTGTGTCATAGAGGTGAAACCTTTTTTTCAAGAATTACTTTGAGAGTGACAAACTTGTCTGTTCTATCAAAAGAAGAATTTTGGCCATTGTTTCACTTACTATTAAAGGGGTGATATTTCTATATGCTGTAGTAATTGTACCCTTGCTCTAATTACAGGATGGAAAAGATTTCTAAGGAGAAATAACAGTCTTTTCTGCCATAAATTCAGAATACTAATAACTTAGACATTTTAAAACTCTTCACATAGTCTGTATAAATAGTGTAAATGAAATAAGTATGCTTGTTACACATTCTACCTGGCCAAAACTGCCCTCCAAACTATTTAAAGTGTTTTTTATATGCACTAGATCAATCTTAGAAAAAGAGTTGGTGTCAAATTTCCTGAAATTCCGTAGTTCCATACGAATTCAAACATCTTGAGATCTGATTCACAGTTCACAAAAAAAAGAGAAAACTTGCAGGTGATGAAGAAAGAAACTGCGATGCTGGGGGGAAAACGGACAGAGATAAGTGTGTTTTTTCCCCAATACACTGGAAAGAGTATGATGGTGATGGTGAGAGAAGACAATGAGGGGGGTACGGGATTGGGATGGGAGTAGGGGGGACTTATAATGGACTTATGAACATGGGGAGGGGAAGAGGATGTTAGATATGGATGTAAAATGAATTGGGTGGTGGAGGAGGGTGCTAAGCCCCTGATAGTGCCCTCCCCATCCCATAATTCATTATGACGCTATCAGGGACTTAAAATTTATTGGAGGGTGGGAAAGGAGGGGGTAAGGTGCATAGGACACTTTATAATGAACTGAAAGGTGGGAGAAGACACTATCAATGACTTGAAATGAATTGGGAGGAGGCGGAGGATGCTCAGTAACTGATAATGGCTTCTCCCACCCCCCAAAAAACATTATGATGCTACCAAGGACTTATAATGAATGGGGGGGGGGGGACATAGGACAGGGACTAAGGCTATGTGCACAGGTTCAGGATTTGCAGCAGAAAATGTTGCTGTTGGTAGGAAAAATGCTGCAAAAATCATATTTTTTTACATGCTTTTGTTGTGCATTTCCCCCCACTCATTAGTTTTGGTGAAATACACCAAACATTATGCAGATTTTACTCTGCTGCAAATCTGCCAGGAAGAAATAAGCAACCTGTGCATGAGACTTCAGGGATCTCATTCACATTGCTTGTACTGTGTATCGCGCTAGGGCGTTGAAGGGCATCGTGGCAGTCACATATGCAGACACCGTCCATATAAAGAAAACCTGCAGCTTTATTTTCAGCCAAAAGATAACAAACACTAAAGTGCTAACTAATACACCATACCTCTGACTCATGTTATCAGGATGGCTCTACAGCAACTCAACATTTAGCACTTTTAACTGCTGTGCATATCCTCTTCATGAACATGTCATATCAATCCAGAGGCTGTGTCACTTTGAAGCTTTTCCTTCAACCTTTTCTGAGTCTATAATAAGACAACCTCTCTTAGGCTACTTTCACACTAGCGTCGGTACGGGGCCGTCACCATGCGTCGGCCCGACGTACCGACGCTCGTTGTGGAAGAAATGAAGAACGGGGGCAGCTTTTTCAATGCATCCGCTGCCCCATTGTAATGTCCGGGGAGGAAGGGGCAGAGTTTCGGCTGCGCATGCACGGTCAAAAATGGTGGACTCGACGCACAAAAAAAGTTACATGTAACTTTTTTTGTGCCGAGGGTCCGCCAAAACATGACGCATCTGTCGCACGACGGATGCGACGTGTGGCCATATGTCGCAATGCGTCGCTAATACAAGTCTATGGAGAAAAACGCATCCTGTGGGCACATTTGCAGGATGCGTTTTTTCTCCAAAACGACGCATTGCAACATACGCCAAACAACACTAGTGTGAAAGTAGACTTAGCTGAGTTGGCTAAGCAGGAATGAGAGTGAAGAGTGCGACCACTATCCTCAAAATCAGATCACAACGGGACATTTTCTGACCCTCTCTGACCTATAAACCTCTACGAGTCCGTGTGCCATCCAATAAAAAACCTGGCAGAACATGGACATTTCTCACAAATCTGGCAATGTAGATTAAGTGACTTTACGAATAACATTATCATTCCCCGTCACACAATGCAGATACAGAATAATATTTACATCCAGGTACCTACTGCTGATGTCCCGTCTGATTAGAGTAGTTTTCTGCTGCTTTTAAGTGGGCACTTAAGCATTATTGTTATAGGGGCACTCAGAGTATTGTGACCATCAAAGTTGCATATGGGGAATTAAGACTTTTTAGGGACAAAATGTCTAGCACAGGGCATTAATATTTACTAGGGTGGAATTTTACTATCTAGAGAGCACAAAGGAGGCATTATTACTATGTAAGGGGCGCAGTGGTGGCATTACTATGTGGGGCAGTAAAAGGAGCCGTTATGATACCACACAGCAGGTACTGTAGGACACACATGGCAGCAGCGGCTCATAGATTCTCTATGGGGTTACGGTCAGGTGAGTTTGCTTGCCAATCAAGCACAGTGTTACTGTTGTTTCTAAGCCAGGAATTGATACTTTTGGCAGTGTGGACAGGTGCCAAGTCCTTCTGGAGAATAAAATTTCCATATCCAAAAAGCTTGTTGGCAGAGGGAAGCATGAAGTGCTCTAAAATTTCCTGGCAGACGGCTGCACACCAGCAGATGACATGGTTCCCCAAACCATCATTGATAGTGGAAACTTCACACTAGACCTCAAGCAGCTTGGACTGAGTGCCTCTCCACTCTTCCTCCAAACTCAGGGACCTTGAATTCCAAAAATATGCAAAATTTACTTTCATCTGAAATCAACACCTTGGACTACGGAGCAATAGGTCCAGATCTTTTTCATTTTTGCCCAGGTAAGAAGCTTCTGGCATTGTCTATTGGTCATGAGTGGCTTGACACAAGGAATGCAACACTTGTATCCCATGTACTGGATACGTCTGTCTGTGGTGGCTCTTGAAGCAACGACTCCAGCACCAGTCCACTCCTTGTGAATCTCCCCCAAATTTTTGAATGGCCCTTTCTTAACAATCCTTTCAAGGCTGTGGTTATCCCGATTGCTTGTGCACCTTTTTCTACCACACTTTTTATTCCACTCAATTTTCCATTAATATGGAAAATACAGCACTATGTTAACAGCCAGCTTCTTTAGCAATGACATTTTGTGGCTTAACCTCCTTGTGGAGTGTGTCATTGACTGCCTTCTGGACATCTTTCAGGTCAGCAGTCTTCCCAATGGTTGTGGAGCCTACTGATACATACTAATGGGACCTTTTTAAATGCTTAGGAAACCTTTGCAGGTGTTTTTTGTTAATTATTCTAAATTACTGAGACTTTTGGATTTTCATTGTCTGTAAGCCACAATCATAAATATTCACCTTAATAAACTTGAAATAGATCAGTCTTTTTGTAATGACTCTAGATAATATATGAGCTTCACTTTTTGGATTTAAGAACTGAAATAAATTAACTTTTTGATGATATTCTGACTTAGTGAGAAGCACTTGTATATATACTTTGTGACTGGTGTAAGAAAACAGTAGGAAAGGTCCTGGCTGGCATTTATGTGTTACTGAGGCAGTTGGCAAAGTCTGCACCAATAGCACTAGGTTACTGAGGTTTTCATTTGACTGGATTTTGGGACTCTGGATTTAGGAGCGACCAAAAGAGCCTATGTGGGAAAGGTCGCTCCCATACCCCAATCCCAGCCTTACAGGCCTAATAACAAGCAGCTGGGTTAGCTCAGCAGTGTGTGTTGTATTGCAGCTGGAGAAAGACTATCAATGGTGGAAAGTTTATGCAAGACACTGAGAAGTGCCTCTAAAATCAAGTTGGTGAGACCGTTTTGATTTACTTTGCCTTACCTGGAGAAAACTGTTTTGTTATTCATTTATTTTGAAGAAAAGCTGTTTTCAGTTTGGAGTTGATGACAGACGATAAACTTTATTCTGTTTTGATATAAACACTGTGCCTGTTCATATCCAAGTGGCTACCAGATCCAAGAGCAGCATCCCCTACACTGGATTATTTATAGCCTTCACTACTATTTGTTCTGAGAAAAGCATCTAGCCCTTTTTCAATGATGGTATAATATTAGCTTTTGTGGTAGGGCATTCCACAGTCTGCCTGTTGAGCCTTAAAGAACCTTTTCCTATTTAGATGTCTAAAACACCTTTTCTCCATATGTAATGAATGCCCTCTATGAGTTTTAAGATCCTTGGAAGAAAAACTCATATGCCAGTTCTTTGTATTGACCACCCATATATTTATGCATTTAAACGACAACCCAGGTAAAAATCTATTTACCACAATTGAGAATGCTCTAACTTTTCAATAACCATTTTAAAATGTGGAGCCCAAATCTGGATCCCATATTTAAGATGTGGCTTTACATATGATTTAAAGTGGAGTACTATTTGATTGGTAACCACAGATTTTTTTTTTATTTCTCTTTTTATCCACTCTAACATCATATGTGCTTTTGCAGCTGACACTTGACGATGAGTACTGTCGCTTAGTTTACTTGTTAGCGGAATACGAAATTCTTTCTCCTGCTGTGTAATCCCTAATACCAATGTATACACAGCAATACTTTACATTTCCCAACATTAACCCCTTTCTGACAGTAGACGTTATAATTCATCCATATGCCCTGGGCCTATTTGACCAGGGACGGATTATTACGTCTACGCGATTGTCCGCGCACACGGGTGGTGTACGGGCGATCGCTGCTGGGTGTCAGCTGATTCTGACAGCTGACACCTGGCACTAAGTGCCAGGAGTGGTGACACACTGCTCCTGTCACTTTAACCCCAGAAATTCTGTGATTAAATGAGATCGCAGCATTCCGGTTAACGGCAGAGGTCTGACAGCCCCTCTGCCTTTGGATCAGAGACCCTGCGGCGAGATGTGGGTTCCTGATCATTACCATGGTGACCCGAAGTGGTGATGATGACATCCAGGTTACCAGACCTAGAAAAATTGCTGATCATGCCCACTGCATGATGAGCAAGTTTGTTTGTCAGTGCAAAGCTGACAGTTTTTACAGCTGCTGCATCCCCATGTTATAAAAGTGATCAGCCTGCAAAAAATGATAGTTCCATAGTGGGACAAAGTAAAAGAGTAAAAAAAAAAATATTTTTAAATTATTGTAAAAATATTAAACAACTAAAATAATAAAAAATCAAAAGATATTGTGTTAGGTGTCGAGTTCGCGCCGCTGCACAGGGAGAATCTCGAGCCATGTCTGCTGCAGTCTCCCATTCTCCTCCAGCCGCAGTGGAACCTGTTCAGCAGAGACGTCGGTCCCAGCATCTGGCTCAGCCTGATACTGTGCGAATTGTTACTGCTGCCTTTCCAGGCTCTGCCCTTGTAGCCAGCACTGGTCAGCGGCGAGTCCTGCTTTTCACGCACTGAGCATGCCCACAGGAGGACCTCTCATTGGAGGTCAGGGGTCACACGCTCAGGCCATGTAGCACCTCCTATTGGTCCACCAGGAAGGTCCTGAAGAGCTAAAAGTTTTGCATGGCCGCACAGCCATTCGCTAGTATCAAATGTGTTAGGCTTATGCCAGTGGATACTATACCACTCTATACATATGTGGTGTACAATCAGGCAGGCAGCTAGCGTCAGTGGGGGCAATTAGCCTTGGCTTAACATCTGGTTCCTTCATGTGGGCGGTTAGCACAGAAGAGTTCCAGAGCAAGCACAACCCTAGTTAGGGTAATAAGATAATATGGTGGAGCATATATGCTGTTTGCTCTTTGTATAGGTTTACAGTTAGGGTAATAGTTTTGGGTACAGCACGACTCTATGAGGTAACAGAGATTGCTTCCAGTTCACACGGGGTGAAGCTTAACCCATGTGTGAGCTCAGAGGTTATCTGCCGTTACTTTGCAGCAGATATCTCTGCACGGTGGACCCTGGGCTGCGAATGCACCTTGTAGCTACCTATCTATACTCTGTGCGTTCTGCTAGCCCTAACAATATACTAGCGCCAGGGTCTGGCTAAGTAATGGCAGATGAACAGCGATTGCAGGGGTACATCCAGCAGCTGGAGGTCAGGTTGGTGGCTCTCGAGCGTGCAACCTCAGCTGTGGATGTTACCGCAATAGCTGTTCAGGCTGCTAGCGTGGCTGCGCAAATTTAACCACTGCCACCCCTGTTCCGACCTTATCCCACCTCCCGCTGCCAGAGAAATACTCTGGTGACAGTAAATCATGCAGGGGTTTCGTGAGCCAGTGCGGTATAAACCTCGAGCTCCTGGCTGCACATTTTCCCACAGAGTGGGCAAAGGTAGGATTAATTATTTCTCTTCTGTCGGACAGGGTGTTGGAGTGGGCTATGCTGCTGTGGGAGCATGACAATCATGTGGTGCAGAATGCTCCTCGGTTTTTGAGCACTCTGAAACAGGTCTTTTTAGGACCTCAAGTCACCCATGATACGGCGCTCTAACTGCTGGTATTGACTCAGGGTTCGTCCATGGTCAGCCATTTTGCCGTCCACTTTCGGACTTTAGCATCCTAGTTAGAATGGCTGGATAAAGCCCTCATCCCGGTATTTTGGAGGGGGCTGGCTGACCATGTGAAGGACGCTTTGGCCACTAGGGAGATTCCCACCACACTGGAGGAGCTCAGAGCAGTATCAACTCGCATCGACCTTCATTTTAATGAGCGAAGGATGGAGCAAGCCCAGTGTAGGCAGAGGTTTCGGCTGGCTCCCACCTTCGCCAAACCTCTGGAATCTCCGGTCCAGGTGTCCGAGTCACATGAGGCCATGGAGGTGTCACGAGCGGGATCTAAGTCCCGGACCGCTCTTGCACTTTAGGTCTGTAATGTTTGCCGGTAGTCAGGACACTTTGCCTCCAGGTGTTCTCAGCAGTCGGGAAAACGTCAGCATCTAGTGGTAGTCAGAGGAGGTACAGTAGACATGGCAACGTTTTCCGCCAAATTGTCTTTCAAGGGGTCAATTACCATTGGCCCATCCACTCTTATGGTAGAGCTTTGCGTGGACTCCAGGGTGAAGGGCAATTTTATGTCATCTGCTTTCGCCCAACGACAAGCAACACCCCTGGTTATACTCGCCAAACCTTTGACCGTTCGAGTGGTAAATGGGTCAACACTACCCTCACAGATTACACAGCAAACCATTCCTTTCATTCTTTCCATGTCTCCATCTCATAAGGAGATTATTTTCCTACTAGTTATTCCCGAGGGAATTGATAAGGTCCTGTTGGAGATACCATGGCTACGCTACCACTCTCCTCATATAGAGTGGTCCTCAGGGAGAATTCTGGGATGGAGTAAATCCTGTGAGGGTGGATGTCAGAGAGAGTACGTTCAGGTTGCTACAACTGAGGTACCCGCAGATCTTTCCTCTCTCCCCAAGCACTATTGGCCCCATGCGGACGTGTTCTCCAAAAGGGCTGCAGAGACCCTTCCGCCTCATTGCCTCTATGACTGTCCTATTGACCTCTTGCCTGGTGCAGAGCCTCCCGGGGTCAAGTCTATTCGTTATCGCTTCCAAAGACAGAGGCAATGTCCCAGTACATCCGAGAGAATCTGGCAAGAGGATTCATTAGGAAATCAGTGTAACCTGCAGGGGCTGGGTTTTTCTTCATGCAGAAGAAGAGTGGAGAACTACGTCCATGCAAAGACTACAGGGGTCTAAACGCCATCACCGTTAAGAATAAATACCCACAACCCCTGATATCTGAGCTCTTTGATAGGCTATGGGAAATAAGGGTATTTACTAAATTAAATCTGTGGGGTGCTTACAACCTGATTTGCATCCGTGAGGGGGACGAATGGAAGACGGCTTTTAACACCAGGGATGGGCACTATGAATATCTGGTGATGCCCTTCGGGCTCTGTAATGCCCCAGCCGTTTCCCAAGTCTTTGTGAACGACATCTTCCGGGATATGCTCAACACCTCGGTCGTAGTCTATCTGGATGATAGTTTCATCTACTCTCCAGATATTGACTCCCACCGGACAGATGTTTGCAATGTCTTTGACCTCTTACGGGCAAACACCCTCTATGCCAAGTTGGAGAAGTGTGTGATTGAGCAGGAGTCCTTGCCTTTCCTTTGCTATATCATCTCTGCTCTGGGATTGGCTATGGATCCTGCCAAGCTACAGGCTGTGATGGACTAGCAGGAACCCCATTTTCTTAAAGTGTTGCAGTGCTTTATGGGGTTCATTAATTACTATCGCCAATTCATTCCCCACTTCTCAACTTTGGTAGCTCCCTTGGTTGCCCTCACCAAGAAGAGAGCAAATCCCAAATTGTGGTCGGAGGAGGTCTCCAAGGCCTTTCTTGCTATTAAGTCACACTTCGCTAGTGCTCCCATCCTACATTGCCCCGATGTAGATAAGCCGTTTATAATGGAGGTGGATGCCTCATCCGTTGGTGCTGTAGCAGTCTTCTTCCAAAAGGATGCTCAAGGTTGGAAGCATCCTTGCTTCTTCTTTTCCAAGACCTTCTCACCAGCAGAGAGGAATTATTCCATCGGCGACAGGGAGTTGCTAGCCATGAAGTTGGCTTTCTCAGAGTGGAGACTGTTGTGAATTCTGTGGCAGAGCTCCCTCCTGTGGTCACAAGTGGTACTTCGGCTGATTCTCTCTGTGAGCTTCTGTTGGTGGAGGGAAGTGGTACTGCGGCTTCTGAGTTTCCTCCCTTAGGTGATCTGGTGAGGTCGTTAGGTGCTTCTCTACTTAACTCCACCTAATGCTTTGATCCTGGCTTCCTGTCAATGTTCCAGTGTTGGACTTGCTTTTCCCTGGATCATTCCTGTGGCCTGCTGCTCTGCATAGCTAAGTTCTTCTTTGCTATTTGTTTGCTATTTTTTCTGTCCAGCTTGTCTATTTTGTTGCTGGAAGCTCTGGGACGCAAAGGGTGTACCTCCGTGCCGTTAGTTCGGTACGGAGGGTCTTTTTCCCCCCTTTGCGTGGTTTTCTTTAGGGTTTTGTGTAGACCGCAAAGTTACCTTTTTTTTATCCTCGATCTGTTAAGAAAGTCGGGCCTCACTTTGCTGAATCTATTTCATCTCTACGTTTGTCTTTTCATCTTAACTCACAGTCATTATATGTGGGGGGCTGCCTTTTCCTTTGGGGTATTTCTCTGAGGCAAGGTAGGCTTATTTCCTATCTTCAGGCTAGTTAGTTTCTCAGGCTGTGCCGAGTTGCATAGGCAGAGTTAGGCGCAATCCACGGCTGCCTCTAGTGTTGTTTGGAGAGGATTAGGGATTGCGGTCTGCAGAGTTCCCACGTCTCAGAGCTCGTTCTATGATTTTGGGTTATTGTCAGATCACTGTATGTGCTCTGACCGCTATGTCCATTGTAGTACTGAATTGCCTTTCATAACAGTACAGGAAGCCAAAAGTACTAATGATTCTCAATAGAGGGAAAAAAGAAGTTCTGAGACCATTTTTTTTTCTCTGCACTGTGTTTTGCCTTTTTTTTCCCCTAGACATTTGGGTGGTTCAGTACACAGGTGTAGCGATGGACATTAGAAGTCTGTCTTCATTTGTGGATCAGCTCTCGGCAAGAGTACAAAAGATTCAAGACACTATTGATCAGAAAGCTATGTTGGAACCAAGAATTCCTATTCCTGATTTGTTTTTTGGAGATAGAACTAAGTTTCTGAGTTTCAAAAATAATTGTAAATTATTTCTGGCCTTGAAACCTCGCTCCTCTGGTGATCCAGTTCAACAGGTTTTGATTGTTATTTCTTTTTTGCGCGGCGACCCTCAGGACTGGGCATGTTCTCTTGCGCCAGGAGATCCTGCATTGAGTAATATCGATGCATTTTTCCTGGCACTCGGATTGCTGTACGATGAACCTAATTCAGTGGATCAGGCAGAGAAAAATTTGCTGGCTCTTTGTCAGGGTCAGGATGAGATAGAGGTATATTGTCAGAAATTTAGAAAGTGGTCCGTGCTCACTCAATGGAATGAATCTGCGCTGGCAGCTATGTTCAGAAAGGGTCTCTCTGAAGCCCTTAAGGATGTCATGGTGGGATTTCCTATGCCTGCTGGTTTGAATGAGTCTATGTCTTTGGCCATTCAGATCGGTCGACGCTTGCGTGAGTGTAAATCTGTGCACCATTTGGCGGTATTACCTGAGCTTAAACCTGAGCCTATGCAGTGCGATAGGACTTTGACCAGAGTTAAACGGCAAGAACACAGACGTCTGAATGGGCTGTGTTTCTACTGTGGTGATTCCACTCATGCTATCTCTGATTGTCCTAAGCGCACTAAGCGGTTCGCTAGGTCTGCCACCATTGGTATGGTACAGTCAAAATTTCTTCTGTCCGTTACCTTGATCTGCTCTTTGTCATCGTATTCTTTCATGGCATTTGTGGATTCAGGCGCTGCCCTGAATTTGATGGACTTGGAGTATGCTAAGCGTTGTGGGTTTCTCTTAGAGCCCTTGCAGTGTCCTATTCCATTGAGAGGAATTGATGCCACGCCTTTGGCCAAGAATAAGCCTCAATACTGGACCCAGCTGACCATGTGCATGGCTCCTGCACATCAGGAGGTTATTCGCTTTCTGGTGTTGCATAATCTGCATGATGTGGTCGTGTTGGGGTTGCCATGGCTACAAGCCCATAATCCAGTATTAGATTGGAAATCCATGTCGGTGTCCAGCTGGGGTTGTCAGGGGGTACATGGTGATGTTCCATTTCTGTCAATTTCGTCATCCACCCCTTCTGAGGTTCCAGAGTTCTTGTCTGATTACCGGGATGTATTTGATGAGCCCAAGTCCGATGCCCTACCTCCGCATAGGGATTGTGATTGTGCTATCAATTTGATTCCTGGTAGTAAATTCCCAAAAGGTCGACTGTTTAATTTATCCGTGCCTGAGCACGCCGCTATGCGCAGTTATGTGAAGGAATCCCTGGAGAAGGGGCATATTCGCCCGTCATCGTCACCATTAGGAGCAGGGTTCTTTTTTGTAGCCAAGAAGGATGGTTCGCTGAGACCTTGTATAGATTACCGCCTTCTAAATAAGATCACGGTTAAATTTCAGTACCCCTTGCCATTGTTATCTGATTTGTTTGCTCGGATTAAGGGGGCTAGTTGGTTCACCAAGATAGATCTTCGTGGTGCGTATAATCTGGTGCGAATCAGGCGAGGAGATGAATGGAAAACTGCATTTAATACGCCCGAGGGTCATTTTGAGTATCTAGTGATGCCATTCGGACTTGCCAATGCTCCATCAGTGTTTCAGTCCTTTATGCTTGACATCTTCCGAGAGTACCTGGATAAATTCCTGATTGTGTACTTGGATGACATTTTGATCTTCTCGGATGATTGGGAGTCTCATGTGAAGCAGGTCAGAACAGTTTTTCAGGTCCTGCGTGCTAATTCTTTGTTTGTGAAGGGATCAAAGTGTCTCTTTGGTGTGCAGAAGGTTTCATTTTTGGGGTTCATCTTTTCCCCTTCTACTATCGAGATGGATCCTGTTAAGGTCCAAGCCATCCATAATTGGACTCAGCCGACATCTCTGAAAAGTCTGCAAAAGTTTCTGGGCTTTGCTAATTTTTATCGTCGCTTCATCTGCAATTTTTCTAGTATTGCCAAACCATTGACCGATTTGACCAAGAAGGGTGCTGATTTGGTCAATTGGTCTTCTGCTGCTGTGGAAGCTTTCCAAGACTTGAAGCGTCGTTTTTCTTCTGCCCCTGTGTTGTGTCAACCAGATGTTTCTCTTCCGTTCCAGGTCGAGGTTGATGCTTCTGAGATTGGAGCAGGGGCTGTTTTGTCGCAGAGAGGTTCTGATTGCTCAGTGATGAAACCATGCGCTTTTTTTTCCAGGAAGTTTTCGCCTGCTGAGCGAAATTATGATGTGGGCAACCGAGAGTTGCTGGCCATGAAGTGGGCATTCGAGGAGTGGCGTCATTGGCTTGAAGGAGCTAAGCATCGCGTGGTGGTATTGACTGATCATAAGAACTTGACTTATCTTGAGTCTGCTAAGCGGTTGAATCCTAGACAGGCTCGTTGGTCGCTGTTTTTTGCCCGTTTTGACTTTGTGATTTCGTACCTTCCGGGCTCTAAAAATATGAAGGCGGATGCTCTGTCTAGGAGTTTTGTGCCCGACTCTCCGGGTTTGTCTGAGCCGGCGGGTATCCTCAAGGAAGGAGTAATTGTGTCTGCCATCTCCCCTGATTTGCGGCGGGTGCTGCAAAAATTTCAGGCTAATAAACCTGATCGTTGTCCAGCGGAGAGACTGTTTGTCCTTGATAGGTGGACCAATAAAGTTATCTCTGAGGTTCATTGTTCGGTGTTGGCTGGTCATCCTGGAATCTTTGGTACCAGAGAGTTGGTGGCTAGATCCTTTTGGTGGCCATCTCTGTCGCGGGATGTGCGTGTTTTTGTGCAGTCCTGTGGGATTTGTGCTCGGGCTAAGCCCTGCTGTTCTCGTGCCAGTGGGTTGCTTTTGCCCTTGCCGGTCCCGAAGAGGCCTTGGACACATATCTCTATGGATTTTATTTCTGATCTTCCTGTTTCTCAAAAGATGTCAGTCATTTGGGTGGTCTGTGATCGCTTTTCTAAGATGGCCCATCTGGTACCCTTGTCTAAATTGCCTTCCTCCTCTGATTTGGCGCCATTGTTCTTCCAGCATGTGGTTCGTTTACATGGCATTTCAGAGAATATCGTTTCTGACAGAGGTTCCCAGTTTGTTTCAAGGTTTTGGCGAGCCTTTTGTGGTAGGATGGGCATTGACTTGTCTTTTTCCTCGGCTTTCCATCCTCAGACTAATGGCCAGACCGAACGAACCAATCAGACCTTGGAAACATATCTGAGATGCTTTGTTTCTGCCGATCAGGATGACTGGGTGTCCTTTTTGCCTTTGGCTGAGTTCGCCCTTAATAATCGGGCCAGCTCGGCTACCTTGGTTTCGCCATTTTTCTGCAATTCTGGGTTCCATCCTCGTTTCTCTTCAGGACAGGTTGAGTCTTCGGACTGTCCTGGTGTGGATACTGTGGTGGACAGGTTGCAGCAGATTTGGACTCATGTAGTGGACAATTTGACCTTGTCCCAGGAGAAGGCTCAACGTTTCGCTATTCGCAGACGCTGTGTGGGTCCCCGACTTCGTGTTGGGGATCTGGTTTGGTTATCTTCTCGTCATATTCCTATGAAGGTTTCCTCTCCTAAGTTTAAACCTCGTTTCATTGGTCCATATAGGATTTCTGAGGTTCTTAATCCTGTGTCTTTTCGTCTGACCCTTCCAGATTCTTTTTCCATACATAACGTATTCCATAGGTCATTGTTGCGGAGATATGTGGCACCTATGGTTCCATCTGTTGATCCTCCTGCCCCGGTTTTGGTGGAGGGGGAATTGGAGTATGTTGTGGAGAAGATTTTGGATTCTCGTGTTTCTAGACGGAAACTCCAGTATCTGGTTAAATGGAAGGGTTATGCTCAGGAAGATAATTCCTGGGTTTTTGCCTCTGATGTCCATGCTCCCGATCTTGTTCGTGCCTTTCATGTGGCTCATCCTGGTCGGCCTGGGGGCTCTGGTGAGGGTTCGGTGACCCCTCCTCAAGGGGGGGGTACTGTTGTGAATTCTGTGGCAGAGCTCCCTCCTGTGGTCACAAGTGGTACTTCGGCTGATTCTCTCTGTGAGCTTCTGTTGGTGGAGGGAAGTGGTACTGCGGCTTCTGAGTTTCCTCCCTCAGGTGATCTGGTGAGGTCGTTAGATGCTTCTCTACTTAACTCCACCTAATGCTTTGATCCTGGCTTCCTGTCAATGTTCCAGTGTTGGACTTGCTTTTCCCTGGATCATTCCTGTGGCCTGCTGCTCTGCATAGCTAAGTTCTTCTTTGCTATTTGTTTGCTATTTTTTCTGTCCAGCTTGTCTATTTTGTTGCTGGAAGCTCTGGGACGCAAAGGGTGTACCTCCGTGCCGTTAGTTCGGTACGGAGGGTCTTTTTGCCCCCTTTGCGTGGTTTTCTTTAGGGTTTTGTGTAGACCGCAAAGTTACCTTTTCTATCCTCGATCTGTTAAGAAAGTCGGGCCTCACTTTGCTGAATCTATTTCATCTCTACGTTTGTCTTTTCATCTTAACTCACAGTCATTATATGTGGGGGGCTGCCTTTTCCTTTGGGGTATCTCTCTGAGGCAAGGTAGGCTTATTTTCTATCTTCAGGCTAGTTAGTTTCTCAGGCTGTGCCGAGTTGCATAGGCAGAGTTAGGCGCAATCCACGGCTGCCTCTAGTGTTGTTTGGAGAGGATTAGGGATTGCGGTCTGCAGAGTTCCCACGTCTCAGAGCTCGTTCTATGATTTTGGGTTATTGTCAGATCACTGTATGTGCTCTGACCGCTATGTCCATTGTAGTACTGAATTGCCTTTCATAACAGGAGACACCTCCTGGAGGGGGCTCGCTTTCCCTTCCAAGTTTTTACAGACCACAGAAATTTGGTGTACTTACAGACAGCCCAGCAGCTAAATTCTCGCCAGGCCAGATGGTCCCTGTCCTTCTTCCACTTCACCCTCCATTTTCTCTCCGTGGAGAAGAACATTTGTGCCAACGCTCTCTCCCGCTCCATAGTGTCATCATCATCATCATCAGAGGAGCCTCGGCTTATTGTCCCTTCAGAGAGCCTGAGAATCGTGGCTCCGGTTTCGCTAGAGTCTGTGCCCCCAGGCAAGACTTTTGTACCATCAAATTTTTGACTTGAGGTTCTCTCTCTTAGGCTCATTCATCCAGGGTGGGTTGACATTTTGGGACCAAGAGGACAGTTGACCTTCTGGCGAGGACATACTGGTGCCCGCCTATGGCTCATGCCATCGGGGATTAAATTTGGGCATGTGTCTCCTGCACCAATAATCGGTCTCATAAGCAAGGGCCTGCTGGGCTACTTTACCCTCTGCCAGTGGCAGACAGGACCTGGGAGATGGTCGAGATGTACTTTGTGGTGGGCTTACCTAAGCCTCGTAGATAGGGTTGGGCGACTTTTAGTTTTTTAGGGTCGAGTCGGGTTTCGCGAAACCCGACTGTCTCAAAAGTCGAGTCGAGTGGAATCGGCCGATTATCGCGAAAAGTCGGGGATCGACTGAAACACGAAACCCAATGCAAGTCAATGGGGGAGCATAGTCGGCAGTGAGTGGAGGCTAGGAAAACACCTACAGTGCCCATTTTAATGGCAAAAACATCCATTCTTGTTACTGAAGCTTGTCAATCTTAATTTACCTTATAATAATAGTAAGGCATTGGAAATTGGGGGTCATTTGGCTAAAGTTGTGGGGGGTAGGGCTGGTTCAAGTATTTAGTGGGCCCAGGAAATCTGGACCACGTCACAGCAGTGGAGCAGGGAGAGGTAAGTATTTAAACTTTGCAAGTGCTGTGATCCTGAGCAAGCAGGGGGGGCCCACTCGTTAGCATTGGCACTGGCACAGGGCCCCTCAAAGTACGGCGGTGTGTTTGCACGGCGGGGGCGCCTCCCACCGGCAGCGACACTTTTGCGTACTATGAGGGGCCCTGTGCCAGTGACATCACCAACAAGTATTCCCCCCCACCTGATGAAGGAACCTGCACTTTCATCTGCACCTTCCTCTTTGTCCCCGTGTAAGGTGGTATGGTATGCGGGAAGGGGAACCTGACTTTCAGCAGGGTCACATTCTGGCTGTGTAGCGTACACGGGGAATGTAGCGTTCTGGGTCAATGTACCAGCAGACTCATCTATCACTGGCTGGGCAATGGGCAGGATGAGGAGGAAACACAGATATAGGCCCAAATAATAAAGTGGGCTAAATGCAGTTCAAAATTGGTAACAGGACTAACCAGGGGGCATTGCTTTGTTCAGTGGAGTACAAATGTAATGAGAGGCTGACACAGTGAGTGGGCCCAAATCAGTAAGTAGGCTAAATGCAGTTCAAAATTGGTAACAGAAGTAAACAGGCGGCACTGGTTTGTTCAGTGTAGGAGAACATCAAGGAGCGGCAGACACCGTTAGTAGGGCCAACAAAACAAGTAGGCCAAATGCAGTGTTATATTAAAAACAATTTAACGAGAGCCTGAAGATAGAAGCTAGGGAAAGGCAACCAGGAGAACACCTTGGAGCGGAAGACACCGTTTGTAGAACCCAGACCCAACTTGTTATCCTAATGCAGTGTTGTTTCAACAACTACTTAACGAGAGCTTCAAAGATAGAAGCTAGGGAGAGGCAACCTGGAGAACACCTTGGAGCGGCAGACACCGTCCCTACAACCCAGACCCAACTTGTAGGCCAAATGCAGTGTTGTTTCAACAACTACTTAACAAGAGCTTGAAAATAGAAGCTAGGGAGAGGCAACCTGAAGAACACCTTGGAGCGGCAGACACCATCCCTACAACCCAGACCCAACTTGTAGGCCAAATGCAGTGTTGTTTCAACAACTACTTAACAAGAGCTTGAAGATAGAAGCTAGGGAGAGGTACCCTGGAGAACACCTTGGAGCAGCAGACAGCGTCTCTAGAACCCAGACCCAACTTGTAGGCCTAATGCAGTGTTGTTTCAACAACTACTTAACGAGAGCTTCAAGATAGAAGCTAGGGAGAGGCAACATGGAGAACACCTTGGAGCGGCAGACACCGTCTCTACAACCCAGACCCAACTTGTAGGCCTAATGCAGTGTTGTTTCAACAACTACTTAACGAGAGCCTGAAAATGGAATTTCAGGACAGGAAACCTGGAGAACAGCACGGAGCGGCATACACCGTTAGTAGGCCCCAACCAAACTAGTATCCCCACTGCAGTTGTTCGATTAAAAAACTATTTAACAAGAGCCTGAAGATTGAAGTTCAGGAAAGGCAACCAAGAGAACACCTTGGAGCGGCAGACACTGTTAGTAGGCCCCAACCAAACTAGTAGCCCCACTGCAGTTGTTTGATTAAAAAACTATTTAACAAGAGCCTGAAGATTGAAGCTCAGGAAAGGCAACCAGGAGAACACCTTGGAGCGGCAGACACTGTTAGTAGGCCCCAACCAAACTAGTAGCCCCACTGCAGTTGTTCGATTAAAAAACTATTTAACAAGAGCCTGAAGATTGAAGCTCAGGAAAGGCAACCAGGAGAACACCTTGGAGCGGCAGACACTGTTAGTAGGCCCCAACCAAACTAGTAGCCCCACTGCAGTTGTTTGATTAAAAAACTATTTAACAAGAGCCTGAAGATTGAAGCTCAGGAAAGGCAACCAGGAGAACACCTTGGAGTGGCAGACACTGTTAGTAGGCCCCAACCAAACTAGTAGCCCCACTGCAGTTGTTCGATTAAAAAACTATTTAACAAGAGCCTGAAGATCGAAGCTCAGGAAAGGCAACCAGGAGAATATCTTGGAGCGGCAGACACCGTCCCTACAACCCAGACCCAACTTGTAGGCCTAATGCAGTGTTGTTTCAACAACTACTTAACGAGAGCCTGAAAATGGAATTTCAGGACAGGAAACCTGGAGAACAGCACGGAGCGGCATACACCGTTAGTAGGCCCCAACCAAACTAGTATCCCCACTGCAGTTGTTTGATTAAAAAACTATTTAACAAGAGCCTGAAGATTGAAGCTCAGGAAAGGCAACCAGGAGAACACCTTGGAGCGGCAGACACTGTTAGTAGGCCCCAACCAAACTAGTAGCCCCACTGCAGTTGTTTGATTAAAAAACTATTTAACAAGAGCCTGAAGATTGAAGCTCAGGAAAGGCAACCAGGAGAACACCTTGGAGCGGCAGACACTGTTAGAAGGCCCCAACCAAACTAGTAGCCCCACTGGAGTTGTTTGATTAA
Organism: Ranitomeya imitator; assembly: GCF_032444005.1. NCBI lineage: Eukaryota > Metazoa > Chordata > Amphibia > Anura > Dendrobatidae > Ranitomeya > Ranitomeya imitator. The sequence goes on along the minus strand of NC_091285.1, from coordinate 342,730,492 downwards.
AAAAACTATTTAACAAGAGCCTGAAGATTGAAGCTCAGGAAAGGCAACCAGGAGAACACCTTGGAGCGGCAGACACTGTTAGTAGGCCCCAACCAAACTAGTAGCCCCACTGCAGTTGTTCGATTAAAAAACTATTTAACAGGAGCCTGAAGATTGAAGCTCAGGAAAGGCAACCAGGAGAACACCTTGGAGCATCAGACACCGTCCCTACAACCCTGACCCAACTTGTAGGCCTAATGCAGTGTTTTTTCAACAACTACTTAACGAGAGCCTGAAAATGGAATTTCAGGACAGGAAATCTGGAGAACAGCACGGAGCGGCATACACCGTTACTAGGCCCCAACCAAACTAGTAGCCCCACTGCAGTTGTTCGATTAAAAAACTATTTAACAAGAGCCTGAAGATTGAAGCTCAGGAAAGGCAACCAGGAGAACACCTTGGAGTGGCAGACACTATTAGTAGGCCCCAACCAAACTAGTAGCCCCACTGCAGTTGTTTGATTAAAAAACTATTTAACAAGAGCCTGAAGATTGAAGCTCAGGAAAGGCAACCAGGAGAACACCTTGGAGTGGCAGACACTGTTAGTAGGCCCCAACCAAACTAGTAGCCCCACTGCAGTTGTTCGATTAAAAAACTATTTAACAAGAGCCTGCAGATTGAAGCTCAGGAAAGGCAACCAGGAGAACACCTTGGAGCGGCAGACACCATCTCTACAACCCAGACCCAACTTGTAGGCCTAATGCAGTGTTGTTTCAACAACTACTTAACAAGAGCTTCAAGATAGAAGTGAGGGAGAGGCAACAGAGAGAACACCTTGGAGCGGAAGACTCAGTTTGTAGACCACAACGAAACTTGTGGCCCCAATGCAGTTTTATAATTCTGACAAGCTGAAAATCAGCCTTTTTTTTTTTTTAGAGGAGGACAGCTGTATTAAGTGGCGCAGACAGACACTGCTAGTAGGCCTTACACCACAAAGTAGGCTCACTGCAGGATGAAAAAAAGTTACATGGGTACACGGTCGGCATTGGTGTGCTCAGCGGAGGACAATTGGAAGGATGGACCGCAGACAGACTTAGTAGGCCTAAAATAAAAAAATTAGGCTCAATGCAGTTTGAATTATCTTGCAGGGGTACACAGGCAGCATTGGTGTGGTCAGCGGAGGACGATTGGAAGGAGTGTCTGACACAGTTAGTACTCCCAAAAAATAAATAGATGTTAATGTCTCGCAAAACAACAAAACCAAAAAACAAAAGGGTGGCATACTTAGGTACAGGGGTGGGCTCCTGTGCTGAGTTTCAGACATAGTAATTTGGCGCTAAGTATTTACTTGTGTCAATATAGGACACTGACCCTGACTATTTTAACTAGCATCATACATGTCAACAAATTGGTATTGTCAGTGCCAGGCATTGAAGGATGTCAGCGCATAGACTAAACATTGGTGGAGCTGTGAGAGATAATTTTGCAAGTGGTAGAACAGTGTTTGAGCTGGGGGGGAATCTCTCTTGTGGCCGGCGGTACAGGCCCAGGGCCCCTCATGTTACAACGGTGTGTCTGACGTTGGTTGCGCGCCACCACCGCCAGAGACACTTTATTGTACTATGAGGGACCCAGTGGCAGTGCAGTCGACCAAAAACGGGCACACCCACCTCTTCAGACAAACGGAGCTCTCACGGGTGCTTGTGCCAAGTGGCGAGACCACGGCCCGTGGGGGGAGTTAGCCCATTTAGGGAGGTGTAAACATGTCGTATGCTGGACAAACAGCTGCTGCAAATTAAGAGATTGGAACAGTCAGTAAGACCAGTCCACAAGCAAGACCTTTTCATAGGAAAGCTAGGTGTCAGCCGGGAAAGGTGGGGAAAAATAATTCGAAATCCATGAGTGGTTCATTTTAATGAAGGTTAGATCATCAACATTTTGGGTAGCCAGACGAGTCCTTTTTTCGGTCAATATTGAACCAGCAGCACTGAATACTCTTTCTGATAGCACACTAGCAGCTGGGCAAGCAAGCTCCTGCAATGCATATTCTGCCAATTCAGGCCAGGTGTCTATTTTGGATGCCCAGTAATCAAATGGGAATGACGGTTGAGGGAGAACATCGATAAGGGATGAAAAATAGTTAGTAACCATACAGGACAAATGTTGTCTCCTGTCACTTTGAATTGATGCTGCAGTACCTGTCCTGTCTGCGGTCATTGCGAAATCACTCCAGAACCTGGCAGAAAACCCCTCTGTCCAACGCCACTTCTGATTTGTGCACCTCTATCACCTCTGCCCTGTTGCCCCCTGCAGCTCGTGTGAGAACCATCACCGGCACTGTGTGCTGGGAATGCCTGAATCAAACGGTCTACAAGAGTTGCTTGTTTGGTTGCTAATATTTGTTCGAGGTTCTCATGTTGCATGATATTTTGCAATTTGCCTTTATAGCGAGGATCAAGGAGGCAGGCTGTTATGGACCTGGTGGTTAGGAGCACCCGGAGCGACCTGATGGTTAAACTCACACAGGACAAGCTCTGGGAAGTGGGAGCTCTGCTGACCGCAACCCCTAATCCTATCACACAACTAGAAATAGCCGTGGCGCGTACCTAACACGACCTAGACGCCTCTTCACAGCCTAAGAGCTAACTAGCCCTAAAGATAGAAAATAAAGCCTACCTTGCCTCAGAGAAATTCCCCACAGGAAAAGGCAGCCCCCACATATATTGACTGTGAGTTAAGATGAAAGTCACAAACATAGAAATGAAACAGGTTTCAGCAAAGGTAGGCCAGACTTACTAAACAGACTGAGGATAAGAAAGGTATCTTTGCGGTCAGCACAAAAAACTACAAAAAGACCACGCAGAGTGTGCAAAAAGACCTCCGCACCGACTCACGGTGCGGAGGTGCCACTCTGCATCCCAGAGCTTCCAGCTAGCAAGGAAAAATCATGATAACCAGCTGGACAAGGAAACAATGAACAAATAATTAACTATCAGGGACTTAGCTTCTGCTAGAGTAGACAGGTCACCAGAAAGATCCAAGAGCGAACTGAACCAGTACAAGAACATTGACAGCTGGCATGGAGTAACGATCAGAGTGGAGTTAAATAGAGCAGCCAGCCAAAGAATAACCTACGTCACCTGTGGAAGGAACCTCAGAAGCAGCACTCCAGAGTGGAGCACTCACAGCCACCAGGGGGAGTCCATGGACAGAACTCGCCGAAGTACCATTCATGACCACAGGAGGGAGTTCGATAACAGAATTCACAACAGTACCCCCCCTTGAGGAGGGGTCACCGAACCCTCACCAGAGCCCCCAGGCCGATCAGGACGAGCCAAATGAAAGGCACAAACTAGATCGGCAGCATGAACATCAGTGGCGAAAACCCAGGAATTATCTTCCTGACCATAACCCTTCCACTTGACCAGGTACTGGAGTTTCCGTCTCAAAATACGAGAATCCAAAATCTTCTCCACCACATACTCCAACTCCCCCTCGACCAACACCGGGGCAGGAGGATCAACGGAGGGAACCATAGGCGCCACATATCTCCGCAATAACGACCTATGGAACACATTATGGATGGCAAAAGAAGCTGGAAGGGCCAAACGAAATGACACAGGATTGAGAACTTCAGAAATCTTATACGGACCAATGAAACGAGGCTTAAACTTAGGAGAGGAAACCTTCATAGGAACATGACGAGATGACAACCAAACCAAATCCCCAACATGAAGTCGGGGACCAACACAGCGCCGGCGGTTAGCGAAACGTTGAGCCTTCTCCTGGGACAATGTCAAATTGTCCACCACATGAGTGCAAATCTGCTGCAACCTGTCCACCACAGTATCCACACCAGGACAGTCCGAAGGCTCAACCTGCCCTGAAGAGAAACGAGGATGGAAACCAGAATTACAGAAAAAAGGCGAAACCAAAGTAGCCGAGCTGGCCCGATTATTAAGGGCGAACTCAGCCAAAGGCAAGAAGGACACCCAATCATCCTGATCAGCAGAAACAAAGCATCTCAGATATGCTTCCAAAGTCTGATTAGTTCGTTCGGTTTGGCCATTTGTCTGAGGATGAAAAGCCGAAGAAAAAGACAAATCAATGCCCATCTTAGCACAAAAGGACCGCCAAAACCTCGAAACAAACTGGGAACCTCTGTCCGAGACGATGTTCTCCGGAATGCCATGCAAACGAACCACATGCTGGAAAAACAATGGCACCAAATCAGAGGAGGAAGGCAATTTAGACAAGGGTACCAAAAGGACCATCTTAGAGAAGCGATCACAAACCACCCAAATGACCGACATCCTTTGAGAGACAGGGAGATTTGAAATAAAATCCATGGAAATATGCGTCCAGGGCCTCTTCGGGACCGGCAAGGGCAAAAGCAACCCACTGGCACGAGAACAGCAGGGCTTAGCCCGAGCACAAGTCCCACAGGACTGCACAAAAGAACGCACATCCCGTGACAAAGAAGGCCACCAAAAGGATCTAGCCACCAAATCTCTGGTACCAAAGATTCCAGAATGACCCGCCAACACCGAACAATGAACCTCAGAGATAACTCTACTAGTCCATCTATCAGGGACAAACAGTTTCTCTGCTGGACAACGGTCAGGTCTATCAGCCTGAAACTTCTGCAGCACGTGCCGCAAATAAGGGGAGATGGCAGACAAAATTACCCCCTCTTTGAGAATACCCGCCGGCTCAGGAACACTCGGAGGGTCAGGCACAAAACTCCTTGACAGGGCATCAGCCTTCACATTCTTAGAGCCCGGAAGGTACGAAACCACAAAATCAAAACGGGAGAAAAACAGCGACCATCGAGCCTGTCTAGGATTCAACCGTTTGGCAGACTCAAGACACATGGTTTCATCACCGAGCCATCAGAACTTCTTTGCGACAAAACAGCCCCTGCTCTAATCTCAGAAGCATCAACCTTGACCTGAAACGGGAGCGAAACATCTGGCTGGCACAACACAGGGGCAGAAGAAAAACGACGCTTCAAGTCCTGAAAAGCCTCTACAGCCGCAGAGGACCAATTGACCACATCAGCACCTTTCTTGGTCAAATCAGTCAATGGTTTAGCAACACTAGAAAAATTAGCAATGAAGCGACAGTAAAAATTAGCAAAGCCCAGGAACTTCTGCAGGCTCTTCACAGATGTCGGCTGAGTCCAATCATAAATGGCCTGAACTTTAACAGGGTCCATCTCGATAGTAGTAGGGAAAAAAATGAAACCCAAAAATGAAACCTTCTGAACCCCAAAGAGACATTTTGACCCCTTCACAAACAAGGAATTCGAACGAAGGACCTGGAACACCATTCTGACCTGCTTCACATGAGACTCCCAATCATCCGAAAAGACCAAAATATCATCCAAATATACAATCATGAATCTATCCAGGTACTCTCGGAAGATGTCATGCATAAAGGATTGAAACACAGATGGAGCATTAGAAAGCCCGAATGGCATAACCAGGTACTCAAAATGGCCATCGGGCGTATTAAATGCTGTTTTCCATTCATCGCCCTGTTTAATTCGCACAAAATTATACGCCCCTCGAAGATCTATCTTGGTGAACCAACTAGCCCCCTTAATCCGAGCAAACAAATCAGACAGCAGCGGCAAAGGGTACTGAAATTTGACTGTGATCTTATTAAGAAGGCGGTAATCAATACAAGGTCTCAAAGAGCCATCCTTCTTGGCCACAAAAAAGAACCCTGCTCCCAACGGTGATGACGACGGGTGAATATGACCTTTCTCCAAGGATTCCTTTATATAACTCCGCATAGCGGCGTGCTCTGGCACAGATAAATTAAACAGTCGGCCCTTAGGAAACTTACTACCAGGAATCAAATTAATAGCACAATCGCAATCCCTATGAGGAGGTAGGGCACTGGATTTGGGCTCATCAAATACATCCCGGTAATCTGACAAAAACTCAGGGACTTCAGAAGGAGTGGAAGGCGAAATTGACAGCAATGGAACATCACCATGTACCCCCTGACAACCCCAGCCGGACACAGACATAGATTTCCAATCCAATACTGGATTATGGACCTGTAGCCATGGCAACCCCAAAATGACCACATCATGCAGATTATGCAACACCAAAAAGCGAATATCCTCCTGATGTGCAGGAGCCATGCACATGGTCAATTGAGTCCAGGACTGAGGCTTATTCTTGGCCAAAGGCGTAGCATCAATTCCTCTCAATGGAATAGGATACTGCAAGGGCTCCAAGAAAAAAACCACAGCGCCTGGCAAACTCCAAGTCCATCAAATTCAGGGCAGCGCCTGAATCCACAAATGCCATAACAGAATAGGACGACAGAGAGCAAATCAGAGTAACGGACAAAAGAAATTTAGACTGTACCGTACCAATGGTGGCAGACCTAGCGAACCGCTTAGTGTGCTTAGGACAATCGGAGATAGCATGAGTGGATTCACCACAGTAAAAACACAGCCCATTCCGACGTCTGTGTTCTTGCCGTTCAGCTCTGGTCAAAGTCCTATCACATTGCATTGGCTCAGGCCTATGCTCAGAGAATACCGCCAAATGGTGCACAGCTTTGCGCTCAAGCAAGCGCCGATCGATCTGAATGGCCAAGGACATAGACTCATTCAGACCAGCAGGTGAGGGAAATCCCACCATGACATCCTTAAGGGCTTCAGAAAGACCCTTTCTGAAAATTGCCGCCAGGGCACACTCATTCCACTGAGTAAGCACAGACCACTTTCTAAACTTCTGACAGTACACCTCCGCTTCATCCTGACCCTGACACAAAGCCAGCAAGATTTTCTCTGCCTGATCCACTGAATTTGGTTCATCATAAAGCAATCCAAGCGCCAGAAAAAACGCATCTACATCACGCAATGCAGGATCTCCTGGCGCAAGGGAAAATGCCCAGTCTTGAGGGTCACCACGCAACAAAGAAATAATGATCTTTACTTGTTGAACGGGGTCACCAGAGGAGCGGGGTTTCAAAGCTAGAAACCGTTTACAATTATTTTTGAAATTCAGGAACTTAGATCTATCTCCAGAAAACAAATCAGGAATTGGAATTCTAGGCTCTAACATCGGATTCTGAACCACAAAATCTTGAATGTTGCAGTGAGATGATCCACACAAGAGGACAGACCTTGTATGTCCATATCTACTCCTGTGTCCTGAACCACCCAGAAGTTAAGGGGAAAAGAAAGACAAAAAACACTGCAGAGAAAAAAATGGTCTCAGAACTTCTCTTATCCCTCTATTGAGATGCATTAATACTTTGGGCCAGCTGTACTGTTATGGACCTGGTGGTGAGGAGCACCCGGAACGACCTGATGGTTAAACTCACACAGGACAAGCTCTGGGAAGTGGGAGCTCTGCTGACCGCAACCCCTAATCCTATCACACAACTAGAAATAGCCGTGGAGCGTACCTAACACGACCTAGATGCCTCTTCACAGCCTAAGAGCTAACTAGCCCTAAAGATAGAAAATAAAGCCTACCTTGCCTCAGAGAAATTTCCCAAAGGAAAAGGCAGCCCCCCACATATATTGACTGTGAGTTAAGATGAAAGTCACAAACATAGAAATGAAACAGGTTTCAGCAAAGGGAGGCCAGACTTACTAAACAGACTGAGGATAGGAAAGGTATATTTGCGGTCAGCACAAAAAACTACAAAAAGACCACGCAAAGTGTGCAAAAAGACCTCCGCACCGACTCACGGTGCGGAGGTGCCACTCTGCATCCCAGAGCTTCCAGCTAGCAAGGAAAAATCATGATAACCAGCTGGACAAGGAAACAATGAACAAATAATTAACTATCAGGGACTTAGCTTCTGCTAGAGTAGACAGGTCACCAGAAAGATCCAAGAGCGAACTGAACCAGTACAAGAACATTGACAGCTGGCATGGAGTAACGATCAGAGTGGAGTTAAATAGAGCAGCCAGCCAAAGAATAACCTACGTCACCTGTGGAAGGAACCTCAGAAGCAGCAGCTCCACTCACAGCCACCAGAGGGAGTCCATGGACAGAACTCGCCGAAGTACCATTCATGACCACAGGAGGGAGTTCGATAACAGAATTCACAACAGCAGGCCAACCAGTAATCGTCATCGGTCATCATTTTAATAATGCGTGGGTCCCTTTTGAGGATACGTAAGGCATAATCTGCCATGTGGGCCAAACTTCCAGTTGTCAAATCTGTGTTTGTGCTGGGTTGAGGGGCAGTTTCAGGCAAATCTACGTTACTTGTCTCCTTCAAAAAACCTGAACCTGGCCTTGCAACGCCACCAGTTTCTATTGGCCCCGGAGAAGCATGCTCATTCAAAAAATACTCATCCCTATCATCCTCCTCGTCCTCCTCCTCTTCGCCCGCTACCTCGTCCTGTAGATTGCCCTGACCAGACAATGGCTGACTGTCATCAAGGCTATCCTCTTCCTCGGCTGCAGACGCCTGCTCCTTTATGTGCGTCAGACTTTGCATTAGCAGACGCATTACGGGGATGCTCATGCTTATTATGGCGCTGTCTGCACTAACCAGCCGTGTGCATTCCTCAAAACACTGAAGGACTTGACACATGTCTGGTACCTTTGACCACTGCACACCTGACAACTCCATGTCTGCCATCCAACTGCCTGCCCGTGTATGTGTATCCTCCCACAAATACATAACAGCACGCCTCTGTTCGCACAGTCTCTGAAGCATGTGCAGTGCGGAGTTCCACCTTGTTGCAACGTCGATGATTAGGCAATGCTGGGGAAGGTTCAAAGACTGCTGATGGTTCTGCATACGGCTGGAGTGTACGGGCGAATGGCGGATATGCGTGCAAAGTCTGCGCACTTTGAGGAGCAGGTTGGGTAACCCCGGATAACCTTTCAGGAAGCACTGCACCACTAGGTTTAAGGTGTGAGCCAGGCAAGGAAAGTGTTTCAGTTGGGAAAGGGCTATGGCAGCCATAAAATTCCTTCCGTTATCACTCACTACCTTGCCTGCCTCAAGATGTACAGTGCCCAGCCATGACTGAGTTTCTTTCTGCAAGAACTCGGACAGAACTTCCGTGGTGTGTCTGTTGTCGCCCAAGCACTTTATTGCCAATACAGGCTGCTGACGCTTGCCACTAGCTGTCCCATAATGGGACACCTCGTGTGCAACTGGTTTTGGTTTTGCCACGCGTTTTTGGCCAGATACGGGCCTGGCAGATGGAACCTGTTGCGATGTTGATGCCTCCTGCGGCTCCTGCTCCTCCGCTTCAGAGCTACTGCCACCTGCACCCTGTTCCCCCAATGGCTGCCAATCGGGGTCAACAACTGGGTCATCTATGACCTCCTCTTCTATCTCGTGTGCAACTTCGTCTGTGTCACCGTGTAAGCCGGTGGTATAGCGTTCGTGACGGGGCACCATAGTCTCATCAGGGTCTGATTCTGGATCATTACACTGCGAGGGCAATGTTCTGGTCTGAGTAAAAGGAACAGCATAGTAATCTGGCTGTGGCTGTGCATCTGTGCACTCCATGTCCGATTGAATTTGTAATGGGCATGGCCTGTTAACTGTTTCACTTTCTAACCCAGGAAAGGTATGTGTAAAGAGCTCCATGGAGTAACCCGTTGTGTCACCTGACGCATCCTTCTATGTTGTTCTTGGTGAAGAAGACAAGGAAGCGACTTGTCCCTGACCGTGAACATCCACTAACGACGCGCTGCTTTTACATTTAGCAGTTTCAGAAGAGGAGGCGAAAGAGCTAGAGGCTGAGTCAGCAAAGAAAGCCAAAACTTGTTCTTGCTGCTCCGGCTTTAAAAGCGGTTTTCCTACTCCCAGAAAAGGGAGCGTTCAAGGCCTTGTGTAGCCAGACGACGAACCTGGCTCAACAACTCGAGACTTAGGTGCTATATTGCTTTTCCCACGACCACCTGATGCTCCACCACCACTACCATCATTACCAGCTGGCAATGACCGCCCACGGCCACGACCTCTTCCACCAGACTTCCTCATTGTTTGAAAAACGTAACCAAACTAACGGTATTTGTTACTGTAAAACCAGTTACAAGGTGAACTCAAACTTCAGTTGGATTTATATATCCCTTTATAGGTGGGTGAGACTGCAGGGAAAATCAGGCCCAATGTATAACAGTACACAGCTTCAGTGGCAGAGAGATATGCCACTAACAGGACTGACGCTGATGCAGACACTACCAATAAAAATCTCCCCCTTTTTATTTTTTCTGGGAGAATATTGAAGAAATGTGGGCCACTCTTATACAGTATATGTTCTTTGGCACAAAATTAGAGACAGATGTCACCCACAGCACTGGCAATGAGGCAGAATTGCCAATCTTAATCTCCCACTATTTTTTTTTTCAGGGAGAATTGAAAAGAAATCTGTCCCAGTATTACAGACTAGGTTTAATGTGGCACAAAATTTGAGACAGGTGGCACACACAGGACTGGCACTGAAGCAGAAATGCCAATCTTAATCTCCCACTATTTTTTTTCAGGGAGAATTTAAAAGAAATCTGGCCCAGTATTACACACTAGGTTTAATGTGGCACAAAATTTGAGACAGGTGGCACACACAGGAGTGGCGGTGAAGCAGAAATGCCAATCTTAATCTCCCACTATTTTTTTTCCAGGGAGAATTTAAAAGAAATCTGGCCCAGTATTACACACTAGGTTTAATGTGGCACAAAATTTGAGACAGGTGGCACACACAGGACTGGCACTGAAGCAGAAATGCCAATCTTAATCTCCCACTATTTTTTTTTCAGGGAGAATTTAAAAGAAATCTGGCCCAGTATTACACACTAGGTTTAATGTGGCACAACATTTGAGACAGGTGGCACACACAGGACTGGCACTGAAGCAGAAATGCCAATCTTAATCTCCCACTATTTTTATTTTTTCAGGGAGAATTTAAAAGAAATCTGGCCCAGTATTACACACTAGGTTTAATGTGGCACAAAATTTGAGACAGGTGGCACACACAGGACTGGCACTGAAGCAGAAATGCCAATCTTAATCTCCCACTGTTTTTTTTTTCAGGGAGAATTTAAAAGAAATCTGGCCCAGTATTACACACTAGGTTTAATGTGGCACAAAATTAGAGACAGATGCCACAAACAGCACTGGCACTGAGGCAAAATTGCCAATCTTAATCTCCCACTATTTTTTTTTATTTATGGGAGAATTGGCAAGAAATCAGGCCCACTGTTAGACTGTATGTTTTCTGTGCCAGAAAATGAGACACAGATGCCACACACAGGACTGCCACTGATACAGATTTGCCAATTTTAATCTGCACCCTTTTTTTTTTCTTCAGGGAGACTAGTGAATAAATCTGGGCCACTGTATTAGAGTATATTTTCTGTGGCAGAAAGTGGCTTGAAGAGATATAACGAAACAAAAAAAAAAAAGGGACTTTCCTACAATTACTATCTCCCTGCAGTAATCTCAGCAAAGTATGGCAGGCAGCAATAACAAGGAGTGGACTGCTGCACAAAAAAGTCAAAAGTGTGGACAAACAAACAAGATAGCTGTGCAGAAAGGAAGGAGCAACAGGATTTGTGCTTTGAAAAAAGCAGTTGGTTTGCACAGTGGTGTACAAACAGCAGTGCAGCTATCAGGGAGCCTTCTAGGGCAGCCCAATGAGCTACAGTGCAGAGGAAAAAAAATGTAGTCTCCACTGTCCCTGCAAACAAAAGGTGGTGTTGGACAGTGGAAATCGCTACAGCACAAGCGGTTTGGGGGTTAATGTACCCTGCCTAACGCTATCCCTGCTTCTGACGAAGCGGCAGCAACCTCTCCCTAAGCTCAGATCAGCAGCAGTAAGATGGCGGTTGGCGGGAACGCCCCTTTATAGCCCCTGTGACGCTGCAGAAAGCAAGCCAATCACTGCAATGCCCTTCTCTAAGATGGTGGTGACTGAGACCTATGTCATCACGCTGCCCACACTCTGCGTCCACCTTCATTGGCTGAGAAATGGCGCTTTTTGCATCATTGAAATGCGACTTTGCCGCGAAAGTCGCGTACCGCATGGCCGACCCCACACAGGGATCGGGTCGGGTTTCATGAAACCCGACTTTGCCAAAAGTCGGCGACTTATGAAAATGACCGACCCGTTTCGCTCAACCCTACTCGTAGCTGCACTGTTATCTGGGTAGTCACCGATCATTTTTCTAAAATGGTGCACATGGTGTCGCTTCCACGGTTACCTTCTGCAAGGGCCTTGGCGGTGTTGTTCATTAAGCATATTTTCCGTCTACATGGCACGCCTGCCAAAATTGTCAGTGACTCGTGTCCCCAGTTTGTGTCTCGGTTTTGGAGAGAGCTCTGTCGTTTACTCAGCATTGAGCTGAATCTTTCTTTTGCATATCATCCCGAGACGAATGGCTTGGTAGAAAGTGCCAACCAGACTCTGGTGACATACCTGTGACATTTTGTCTCTGCTAGGCAGGATGACTGGGCATCTTTGCTACCTTGGGCGGAATTTACTTTGAACAATGCCGCAGCCAACTTCACTGGGCAGACTCTATTTCTCCTTAACTACGAACAACATCCGCGTGTCCCTGTGTCCATGCCCGTGTCATCAACTGATTCCAGGGTTGCAGACTGGGCAGTGGAGGCATGTGATATTTGGGACCACACACAGGATGCCATTTGGGCCTCCAAGTAAAGAATGAGGATTTCTGCCTATGCACACCGGTGTCCCACTCTGACCTTTGCTCCTGGAGACTTAGCGTGGCTCTCTGCCCGTAACATCAGGCTGTGAGATGAGTCCACTAAGTTTGCGCCTCGCTACATTGGTCCTTTCAAGGTTCTGGGACAGGTTAACCCTGTGGTCTACCATTTGGCTATTCCTCCGTGCCTTGGTATCACCGACACCTTTCATGTTTCCCTCTTAAAGCCCGTCTATATGTCCCGCTTTTCCGAGTCATCTGCCGGGACATTGGGTTCATCCATGGATGAGTACGAGGTGAACTCTATCTTGGGGTGCAAGGTGGTACATGGCAAGAAGTACTGTCTGATGGACTGGAAGGGTCACGGCTCAGAGGACAGAACCTGGGAACCTGTGGAGCACATTCGGGCTCCGCTGCTCATTGCAGCCTTTGAGCGTAGTGAGGCTCAAGGAGGAGGGGGCCCTAAGAGGGGGGATAATGTTAGGTGTCGCGTTCCCACCACAGCACAGGGGGAATTTTGAACCATATCTGCTGCAGGCTCGCATTCACCTCCAGCCGCTGTGGAACCTGCTCAGCGGAGATGTTGGTCCCAGCATCTTGCTCAGCCTGATACTGTGCGAATGGCTACTGCTGCCTTTCTGGGCTCTGCCCTTGTAGCCAGCACTGGTCAGCGGCGAGCAGGCTTTTCTGGGACTAAGTCATGCTTTTCACGCACTGAGCATGCCCATGGGAGGACCTCTCATTGGAGATCGGGGGTCACATGATCAGGCCCTGTAGCAGCTCCTATTGGTCCACCAGAAAGGTCCTGAAGAGCTGCAACTATAAAAGGTTTGCATGGCCGCACGGCCATGCGCTAGTATCAAATGTGTTTGGCTTATGCCAGTGGATATATTCCACTCTATACATATGTGTTGTGGGGCTGTAGCTTTGGGACTGTACACTCAGGCAGGCAGCTAGCGTCAGTGGGGGCAATTAGCCTTGGCTTAGCATCTGGTTCCTTCATGTGTGCAGTTAGCACAGAAGAGTTCCAGAGCAATCACAACCCCAGTTAGGGTAATAGTTTTGGGTACAGCATGACTCTGTGAGGTAACAGAGATCGCTTCCAGTTCACACGGGGTGAAGCTTAACCCACGTGTGAGCTCAGAGGTTATCCGCCATTACTTTGCAGCAGATATCTCTGCACGGTGGACCCCGGGCTGCAAACTCACCTTGTAGCTACCTATCTACTGTATACTTGGTGCGTTCCAAGGCCCTAACATATTGTATCTGCAATAAAATATTTGAATGAAAAAAGATATAAACGATAAAAGTACACATATTTGATATCACTGCGTTTTCAACGACCCAACCTTTAAAACTCTCACACTAGTTATCCCCTTTACAGCGTACTGGTGACTACAATGGCAGTTTGCAATTTTCACTCAGCGACATCCACTGCTGCTTGTTTTTGGAAAACACCCATGGAGTCAAAATCGTCACTACACCTGTAGATAAATTTCCCAAGGGGAATAATTTCCAAAATGGGGTCACTTGAGAGGGGATTCTGCTCTTCTAGCAATTGGGGCTCTGTATATGGAGTCCGCAAACTGTTCTAGGAAAATCTGTGGTCCCAGAGGCAAATGTATGGCTAAATAGTACTGTACAGCCACATGCGGGGCACTACCATTTTCAGAAGAAATTGTGGGACAAAATTTTGGTGGTAAAAATGTACTTATCTTGTCTTCACTGCCCAATGGTGTAAAATTCTGTGACACACACATGGTGTGAATATCATCACTGCATCCCTAGATAAATTTATTGAGAGGTGTAGTTTGTAAAATGGGGTCACTTATGGGGTTTCTTCTGTTCTGATACTTCGTGGGTTCTCGCAGTGGGTCATGGCACCTGCAAGGCATATCAGTAAAATCTGGTGCTCCTTGCCTTCTGAGCTTTGCACTGGGCCTGAAAAATATTTCCTGATTACATGTAGGGTATTGGCGCACTCAGGAAAAAAATGGACCTCAGTTTGTTGTAAAAAAAAATGTCCTATTAGCCCTTAGAAAAATTAAAAACTTGGGGCTAAAACAATATTTTAGTGGTAAAAATGTAATTTATTCTTTCTTCACTGCTCAGTGGTATAAAACTCTGTGAGGCACATGTGGTGTCAATATGATCACTGCACCCCTAGATGAATTCATTGAGGAGTGTAGTCTTTAAAATGAGTCCACATATATGGGGTTTCTGTTGTCCTGGCACCTCAGGAGTTCTGCCAATGTGACATGGCACCCTCAAACTATTCCAGCAAAATCTGAACACCAATATGGCGGCTCTTCCTTTTGGAGCTTTGCACTGTGCCTCAAAAGTATTATTCCCCTATATATAGTGTATCGGCATACTCAGGAGAAATTGCACAACAAATTGTATAGTGCAATTTCTCTTGTTACCCTTATGAAAATGCAAAATTTGGGACTAAAAACATTTTTTTGTGAGGAAAATGTGATTTTTATTATTTTCACGGCTCAACATTATAAACTTCTGTAAGGCACCTGGGGAGTTCAAGGTGCTCACCATACATAGAAATACATTCCTTGGGGGTCTAGTTTCCAAAAATGGGGTCACTTGTTGGGGGTTACCACTGTATAAGACACATCAGGGGCTCTCCATATGGGACATGACATCCGCTAATGATTCCAGGAAATTTAACATTCAAAAAGTCAAATGATACTCGTTCCTTTCCAAGTCCTGCCATGCTCCCAAACAGTAGTTTCCGCCCTCACATGGGGTATCAGTATCGCCATCCTCAGGAGAAATTTCGCAACAAATTGTATGGTGCAATTACTCCTGTTACCCTTATGAAAATGCAATATTTTGTGCTAAAAACATATTTGTGGGAAAAGTTTGATTTTTTCTATTTTTACGGCTCAACATTGTAAACTTCTGTGAAGCACCTGAGGGTTTAATGTGCCCATAACACATCTAGATCAGTTCCCTGATGGGTCTAATTTCTGAAATGGTATCACTTTTGGGGGATTTTCACAGTGGTTTCTATTTACATAAAAATAGGTAACAGACTTTGCATAAACTCCAGAAAACCCAATCTCAATCTAGAGTATCACCAAGGCCAAGCAGTGTATCAAACTGAACAGTAGCCCACAAGTGACCTGTGTAATAAAAACACATTGGTATTTAATGTTAAAGTTGTATTTTGTATTTCAAACAGTGTTTTGAACCAATCTGTGTTAACAGATTCACAATGCTACCCTCTATTTTCAAGAATTAGGATAACTAATGATTAGGATAGAGGTTGTAGTTATTGAGCATAAACACTTTAAGCTAATGTCACTAGGTATTAATATTCACATATACAGTTGTTAGAAATAAAAAAAAATTCTATTAAGTGAAGAAAAATGCAATTTTTGATGATAATGATAGTGCTGTCTTCTGTGATCTATAGCTTTCATATTGATTGAACTGCAACCAGGAACATTTCTATTGATCTTAGATATGTGGTTCTAAGTCTATTATTACCCCAGAGGGAAAGTTCATGTAAACGTTTAACACTAGTTATGATGGCAGCTGCCCGGGAGATAGATAGCCAATAATTTTTAATCAACAAACAATCCCAGAAGCTATGATAAATTGTAGCTTTTAAATAGTTCAATTTAGGAATAAAACGGTGGAATAACTTATTCTATGGATTATTTGTGATACATAATACATCACGGACAACCTAAAATAAAGCAATAATTTTATTTTGCTATGGCCGGAACATAAATATTGGATACTAAGCTAGTTTAATACTTTACACAGACTCTAAAATGATTACTGTATAATGTATTTACATATATCAAAAAATTCATTTTATCTATAAGTTTATTTCCTTCCTCCATGCTGTAATATGGTTTACGTCTGTGTTAGGTGTTATATTCAGTCAATAGTTAACCATTTATACACTAAGGAGAGTACACATTAAATCATTCAGTGTTCATTAGCAAAAATCATTTAAGGTGCTGTCATGTCTTTCCAACTTATATACTGAATGTTCATCACAGACATGATACGAACAGGCCTAGGGATCTGTTTATACACTGTGTTTCAAATGATTAATTTATGCTATTTTTCTCAGATTTTCCAAAATAGTTGATACAAATGAGTCAGTATACTGTTCAAATCATCAACCATTAGAGTATAAATCAAATTTTCTGTATAAACCTCTGAATGATAACAGTGTTTTTTCAAAACTCAAAAAACTCAAAATGAGAAGAAACCATATGGTGTCTTAATTTGCCAGACAACCATGTTTTTTGCAAACCAAAAGAACTGACTTTTTATCTGTATATTGGCTTGTGAATTTAAGTGTTTATGTCTGGTGGGTCAAGAAGACAGACTTGCCAACAGATATACTATCTAGCATACTGTGTAAGTCTGTAATAGTGACTGTACATAGGGTGTGTTAAGCTTTTTTTATTAATGTGTGCTTATATGCTAATAGTGCTACTTAATCCCATCACCATTGTTTACCTTATCTTGATGTTGGACTGAAGGACCCTGGGTAATTCTAAAAATAGCTTACATGCCTTGGGTATAAAAAGACTCAGAGATCACATCCTGGGTGACTGAAGTAACACAGAGCTACCAGCCAGACATTCTGCAAACCACCCCAACAGACAAGAGAACGGACTGCAGCCAATTCATCATGGAAGGACACAGATCTGATCCAGTGACCATCTCTGAACCATGGATATGTTTGGAGAAAGCCAGGTTTGGGACCCGCTGGTTGCCTGGTTCCATGGAGATGGTCAGATAAGCCAGGTGGTGACTCTCGTGTCAACTGGTTTTGGACCTTGTATGGACTCTATGGACAGTTCTTGGTCATCTCCCTATGCTTGTCGTTCCCCCTTCTCTGTGCATGCATCCACAAATGGAGAAGTGACCCTGGGAGCTCTGACATCATGTCAACTGGCATTGGACCTTGTATGGACTCTATGGACAGTTCTTGGTCATATCCCTAAGCTTGTCGTTACCCCTTCTCTGTGCGTGCATCCACAGATGAAGTAGCAACCCTGGGAGCTCTGACATAATGTCATACTGGAAATACGTGGAGACGCAGTGATCTTTTATATGCGCCCATGTAATCAAGCAATTCCAGCCATGTTGGGATTGTTCTGTTTGCTATTGTGTGCTGTGGTTCAATAAAGTATTGCCACACTGTTTTACCTTAAGCCTGTGTTGTCTGTGTAGTGTATTGCCCACTGGGAGATAGAGCGGGCGTTCAGTGGTATGAGCCGTGGTCCATGCAGTCTTGCTAAAGACAGCCGGGCCAGCGGACGAGAGCACCCACTGACCCCGTTTCTCCACAGCCCTGTTCCAATTATAGTTTACAAACATTTTATAAAGAACTGAAACTGGTCATTTGTTGAATTTGGAGCATTAAGGGGTTACATTTACAGACATCAAAAGATTTTTCAATCAAAAATATATTAACATATATTCTTTGATTTCACCTACACAATGGGATGCTGAGTCATTTCTCATAGACAGTGAGTCAGGATAATCAAGGAGTCCAAGGTCAAAAGCCAGGAGGGTACGTCATAAACAGAGGGAAGCAACAAAGTTATTGTCAGGTAACAGTCTGAGGTCAAAATAAACATGAAGTTAGCGGATCAGTACAAAAGGGTTAAACAAATGAAGGGTCAGAACAAGGTCCAAAATCAGGCAACAAAAGATCATCAAGCAAAACATTAGGCACAGAGAAAAACAGTCTTGCAGAGATCTGGGACTAACAGTCCAGATAGATAGCAGGTCAATCACCAGGGACAATGAACACCTGGAGACAGCCCAGGACCTCCAAGTCCAGGATCTCATATAGACAAGTAAACTTTCGACCCATCTTCACCAACAGCACTTTAAGTTTAATATTCCTAAATTGCAATCAAACCTTATCCCCAATGTTAAAAACAGTGCCCACCGAACATCTTCTATTGGCCTTTCCCTTTTTGGTGAATCTGAGCAGGCCCAATAGTCTTTTGAACCTTCTTCCAGTTAATACTAACATAGGAATAAAATGAGCTTGTTTGCTGAATCAGTCAATTTACACCCACATAACAATTTTCACACCAGACAGAGGCAAATCTGTGATGAAATCCATGGATAGATGAGTCCACGGTCTTTCTGAAATTGGCAATAGAGCCAATTCTCCGGCCGGTGATGATAGACTTCACAAGTGGATACAAAATCTTTAATATCATTATGCATCGACGGCCACCAAAAAATCTAGCAATGGCTTTCTGTGTAACAGACACAATCTTATGTATACAGGCACATATTATTTGGACATTGGAGTAGCGGAAGGAGCAATCAACTGGACTTTACAGATCTCCTCTTCCAACTCTGAGGTTACCATAGAAACCACAATACCCTGAGGAATAATGGAAGATGAATGTTCTGCAGCAGAAAACGAATCGAGACTGCTTGAAAATGTGTCAGCGTTCACATTCTTAGAATCCGGCCAGAATGTGATAAAAAAGTTAAGCTTAGAGAAAAACCAAGGGCCATCTGACCTGTCCAGGAGTTGGTCATTTAGCTAATTCAATGTAAGCTAGATTCTTATGATCACTAACCCGTAACTGGATGAACCGTCCCCTTCAAAAAATGCCTCCATTCCTCAAGGACCAATTTTACAGCAAGTAATTCACAATTTTAAACATCATAATTTCTTTCTACATAAAAGGATTTTTTTTTAGAAAAAGCAGCATATGGACGAAAGTTGGTAGCATTATGGCTTTGTTAAAATTGCCCCTGCTCTGACGTCTGAACCATCCACCTCCACAATAAATTGTTCTAGGAGACTGTGTTTGATTAGAATGGGAGCAGACATGAATTACTCTTTTAATTATTCGAAAGCCCTGATATCACCTTGGTGACGAAACCTTGAGATTCGCCTACTTAAGTTTAAGGTTGTTAAGAGGTTTAGCAATCAGAGAAAAGCCCTTGATAAATTTCCTATAATACTTGGCGAATCCCAGAAAACATTACAAAGCTTAAAGATCATGAGGTTGAACCCAATCAATCATGGCCTGCACCTTCCCAGGGTCAATCTTAAACCCTTCTGCTGACAAGATAGACAATAAAATTTTCTGAACAAAAAAAAAACACATTTACACTTTTGTAGTACATCACAGACATGCTTCTGGTGAGACTCCAAATCTGGTAAGAAAATAAGAATATCATCCTGGTAAATCAACACATATCTTTCAATGCAATGAGAAAAAATATAATTCATAAAATTTTGAAAAACAGCACGTCCATTGAATAACCTGATTGGCATAACAAGATTTTCAAATAAACCCTCAAACGTTAAGAACTCCGTCTTCCACTCATGACCTTTCCGCATGCATATCAAATTAAAAGTCCATCTACAATGAAGTTTAGAAAACCTGGCTCTCATTATATAGATCAGGGATGAGTAGAAGTGGGTATGTATTTTTAACCATGATTTTGTATTGTTTTTAGAAATCGAGGCAAAGAAGGAGACCCCCATTTTTTTCCTTTATAAAGAAAAATCCTGCAGCTAGAAGAGAGGGGGAATGACGGATATGACCCTTCTGTAAACGTTTGTTAACATATTCTTTCATGGTGGTCAAAAAGTTTTCCCAGCTTTTTGTGGCAAATTAGGTGACTTGGCTTATACTCGGGTCGACTTATAGACCATTATATACGGTAGTTTTCCTTGATTGGCAAACTAACAGAGATACTTGAGATTGATTTATTTGATCCACAGAGGCACACAACCACACATGAGTTTTTTACATCTTTATGACACTTAAATCCAGTTTGCATAATTTGGAATGCAGTACACAGACCTAATGGTAGCCCTAAATGACCATCGAACAGCATTTACCAATTTTCTGTTGTTTTATAACCCATTTTCACAGGCAGCCTGAGTTAAGAGTTGCACACTTAAGGATCTGTAAAAGATCGTTCAGTGAGTATAGACTTCTAAGGTTCTTGGCAGTGTGAGTCCTGTTTACACTTGAAGATACACCATAGATTATTATGATCTTTTGTGCTGCACAAAAGATCATTTTAACTTTATATGTACATTCATCAGGTGATCGGCAGCCTGTCTACACCGCACATTTATGGTGAAATGAGCATTTTTTTAAGGACTCTTGTTCATGATAATCTTTCAATGTAAATGCAGCCTTAGACTTCTATTCCTGTAATAAAAGAGGTCTAGAGAAATAGCTACGGATCATCACCTTTGACTTTGGTTTTAGAGTAGCTTAACACTATTATTACAGTATTTTTAACAGTATTATCAATAATGCAGTACTTTTTGTTTAATCTCATCTTGATGACGTTATGCTATCCCATTCAACTTATGTCAAGGAGGTCCAAGCTTATTCATGGCTGGAATACTTACTGCCCCTTGTTGCCGGATCAGTTTATTTTCTATAACTTTTATTGGATGAACAAAGTAAAATATAATACAAAAGCTTACACATACTGTAGTTAATATGTATTAAATTGGTTGATCCCTTTAAGGAAACATAATGCCATGCGCTGAGTTAACAATCTGAGCATTACTAACAACGCCTGGGTCCAGGACTGGTTCTCCTATGCTGTTCCAGTTTCTGTTGCTTGGCTACAGTGGTGACCAAAACCCGACCGGGGCAGTGGAGAGAGCTGGTGTCGGACCCAAAAAGGGTACTTTTATTTTTAATTTTATTGGTGTCGGGAACACATGTGCCGTGCCAGGGTGGGACTTGGCCCTGGCCTCCTCACTGTTCACCCAGTGTGCTGTCAGTGAAATGTAGAATCCCTGGCCACAAATGCTTGTCCACATTTTGGTCATTAAGTGGACAATCCCAGTAATTGCATTGGTAAGGGCATGAGTGATATTCCTGGACATGTGCTGGCACAAGGTGGGGATGCCACACCGGGAGAAAAAGTGGCGGCTGGAGACTGAGTACCAAGGGATGACCATGACCATGAGTCGGCAGAAATCCTCTGTGTCAACAAGCCTAAAAATTAATGTCCATGCCAAGCAGCCAGGAAATGTGCCCGTTTAGTATTTGAACCTGTGGGTGGATGCAAACTTTCTCTTTCCTTACAAAGCATGGGGTAGGAACCAGAGGCGTAGCTAGGGTTTTGGTCCAGGGGGGGCAAAGCTTCTGAGTGGGCCCCTAACCAGGTAACCTTGATTACAACTCGATGACACCCCCTAATAGTGGAGGAGAACCTCAGCAGATGATCTCTATATAACGACCAGCATGGATATTAACGCCATATGGTCAGTGGTAGATACCAGCCCTACAGAGCATATAAGAGATCACAGCACAGTTATAGATAATGACTTACCATTGACGTTCTTTATGATGTAATCATCACTTTTCCCGTCTTTTCCATCTGGCCCAGACCGACATGACAACTTCTTCCAGCTACAACTTTTCTGCAGAGAAAACAACAAAGACACATTTCACTTCTCACATTCCAGCCATCACCATCTATTCCCAACCTGCACAAACCCCTCATCCTGCTGATACCCCAATACTGAGCCGCTGCTGCCATATGTGACCCTATTACTGCACCTGATAGCCCAATACTGAGCCACCGCTGCCATATGTGTCCCTATTACTGCACCTGATACCCCAATACTGAGCCGCTGCTGCCGTATGTGACCCCATTACTGCACCTGATACCCCTGTACTGAGCCACTGCTGCCTTATGTGACCCTATTACTGCACCTACTCTCTGGTTCTCTGTACCCTCTAAATTCTAAAGCACCCCTCTATAATATAGTAATGCCGTTTGCAAGTGCCCTAGAAAACAGAGCCCACATTTTGCCCCCTAGAAAGTAATAATGCCCTCTGTGTGCCCCTTTGATAGTCACAGTAACCTGAGCTCCCCTATTACAATAAGTGCCGACTTTACATTTAATAATGTCCCGGGTCTCCCCCTGTACAGCTCCCCTATACACAGTATAATGCCCCCTAACTGTATAGTACCACCCACACAGTATGCTGACCCCTTAGTAGCCTTCAAACTGTTTGATGATTCCAACACTGTAATCCCCACACTGTATGATGGCCCCATAGATAACCGCCATATAGTATAATGTGCCAGAAAGTCCTCAATATAGCACAAGGCAGCACCCCTATAGGCAGACCCTGTAGTTTAAAGCACCCCCCATAGGCTGACCCTGTAGTATAAGGCAGCACCCCCATAGGAAGATCCTGTAGGATAAGGCAGCACCCCCCCATAGGCAGATCCTTCAGAATAAGGCAGCACTCCCCCCATAGGCAGATCCTATAGAATAAGGCAGCACTCCCCCTATAGGCAGATCCTGTATATAAGACAGCACTCCCCCATAGGCAGATCCTGTAGAATAAGGCAGCACCCCCATAGGCAAATCCTGTAGAATAAGGCAGCACTCCCCCCATAGGCAGATCCTGTATATAAGGCAGCACTCCCCCATAGGCAGATCCTGTAGAATAAGGCAGCACTCCCCCTATAAGCAGATCCTGTACATAAGGCAGCACTCCCCCTATAGGCAGATCCTGTATATAAGGCAGCACTCCCCCATAGGCAAATCCTGTAGAATAAGGCAGCACTCCCCCATAGGCAGATCCTGTATATAAGGCAGCACTCCCCCCATAGGCAGATCTTGTAGAATAAGGCAACACTCCCCCTATAGGCAGATCCTGTATATAAGACAGCACTCCCCCCATAGGCAGATACTGTAGAATAAGGCAGAACCCCCATAGGCAGATCCTGTAGAATAAGGCAGCACTCCCCCATAGGCAGATCCTGTAGAATAAGGCAGCACTCCCCCTATAGGCAGATCCTGTATATAAGGCAGCACACCCCCATAGGCAGATCCTGTAGAATAAGGCAGCACCCCCCATAGGCAGATCCTGTAGAATAAGGCAGCACTCCCCCCTATAGGCAGATCCTGTATATAAGGCAGTACTCCCCCATAGGCAGATCCTGTAGAATAAGGCAGCACCCCCCATAGGCAGATCCTGTAGAATAAGGCAGCACTCCCTCCATAGACAGATCCTGTAGAATAAGGCAACACTCCCCCCATAGGCAGATCCTGTATATAAGGCAGCACTCCCCCATAGGCAAATCCTGTAGAATAAGGCAGCACTCCCCCCTATAGACAGATCCTGTATATAAGGCAGCACTCCCCTATATAAGCAGATCCTGTATATAAGGCAGCACTCCCTCCCCTATAGGCAGATCCTGTATATAAGGCAGCACTCCCCCCATAGACAGATCCTATAGAATAAGGGAGCACTCCCCCCCTATAGGCAGATCCTGTGCATAAGGCAGCACTCCCCCCAGAGGCAGATCCTGTAGAATAAGGCAGCACTCCCTCCATAGACAGATCCTGTAGAATAAGGCAGCACTCCCCCCTATAGGCAGATCCTGTATATAAGGCAGCACTCCCCCCATAGGCAAATCCTGTAGAAAATGCAGCACTCCCCCCTATAGACAGATCCTGTATATAAGGCAGCACTCCCCCCTATAGGCAGATCCTGTATATAAGGCAGCACTCCCTCCTCTATAGGCAGATCCTGTATATAAGGCAGCACTCCCCCATAGACAGATCCTGTAGAATAAGGCAGCACTCCCCCCCTTTTAGGCAGATCCTGTACATAAGGCAGCACTCCCCCATAGGCAGATCCTGTATATAAGGCAGCACTCCCTCCCCTATAGCCAGATCCTGTATATAAGGCAGCACTCCCTCCCCTATAAGCTGATCCTGTATATAAGGCAGCACTCCCTCCTTTATAGACTGATCCTGTATATAAGGCAGCACTCCTCCCTATAGCCAGATCCTGTATATAAGGCAGCACTCCCCCCATAGGCAGATCCTGTATATAAGGCAGCACTCCCTCCCCTATAGGCAGATCCTGTATATAAGGCAGCACTCCCTCCCCTATAGCAAGATCCTTTATATAAGGCATCACTCCCCCCTATAGCCAGATCCTGTATATAAGGCAGCACTCTCTCCCCTATAGCAAGATCCTTTATATAAGGCAGCACTCCTCCCTATAGCCAGATCCTGTATATAAGACAGCACTCCCTCCCCTATAGGCTGATCCTGTATATAAGGCAGCACTCCCTCCCCTATAGGCAGATACTGTAGAATAAGGTAGCCCCCACAAAAACACAGTAAATAAATACTCACCTCTCTAACTCCTTGTTCCAGCGGTGCTTCCTGCTCCTGCTCATCTGACAGCGGGTGCTGGGTGGTGACATCTTCGCGCCCGCTGTTAGATGGTGTGGGGGATGATGGGAGAAGGAGTGCAGCGCTCCTTCCCTCATCACTGTGGTGAACTGTATCGGCTAGATGCTGATACAGCTCACCATGCGATGACGGGCGGGGGGCCCACTACTGGCACCGGGCCCCCCGCCTGCTCAGGGGCCCCAGAGCGCAGAGCAGGGAGATCGATTCTCCCTGCTCTGCCACAGAATGTAACTGCATCGGCACGCAGCATGCCGATGCAGTTACAGTAGCGTAGCTCCCGGTGGGCCTCCTCAGAGCGCGGGGCCCGGGGCGATGGCCCCCTCTGCCTCCCCGGTAGCTACGCTACTGGTAGGGACAACTGAACGCTGTGCTAGAACAAGGATTTGGAAGTACCTGATGATAGTGCATCCGAATGTGTAAGGACAGGTGCAGAGCGAGAGGCATCTACACCCATGCCATGGACAATTGATTTGGAAGCACCTAGCACAGGAGAAGAGACAGTGGTGTCACCTGCAACCTCAATCAAGGGAACCAGGCATTCGGCCCACAGACTTTGTCATCTACCACCTCGTCTTCCACCGCTGCACCCTGGTATTCCTGACTTGATGACTAAACAACAACCTAACTTATCAGTAACTGTGTCTCATCTCACCTTCCTCCATTGACAACATTTTCTGTTCCCCACCGACATCTTCTTTTGACCGTGGCTGCTCTAAGTATTGTGCATCACTAGACAGCATCTCCTCCTGTTCGTCTTGAAACATGAAGGCTGAGGGGCCACAATCAAAAAGTAATGTTTTAAAGAGCACTTCAGAGTGTTCTAGTATGGGATCACTAGTCTCCTGGTACTCAACATGGCAGGAGGACAGACGATCAGGGTGAGGGATTAAGTGATCCAGACTGTTGGCTGGTGAGAGTGCATGGTGTGGATGCCTGTGTGGTGCTGTCAAACTTGCTGGAAGCATTATCTTTTATCCAACTGACCATCTGATCACACTGCTCTGGCTTCAGAAGAGGTGTACATTGCCTCCCTGCAAACTAGGACTGGAAACTGTGTGTCATAGCTGATCGCTTTTCTTGTGCCCCCAGAATGTTTAATTGCCCCACACAGCCCTACAAACAGTTTAAACATCTTCACACAGTATAATAGCACTCCACACAGTATAATGGACCCTCACACAATATAATAGTCCCCCACATAACACTCCAAACAGTATAATGTCCCCACATAACCCCAGAGGCGTAGCTAGAGCTTTTGCCGCCCGGGGCTGATCCCGAGTTTGGCGCCCCCCCCCCCATCCCCCCCCCACCAGCTCAATACACACAAAGGTTACCAAAAATGGTTTTCCTGTTTTGTAGAACTTAAACTGGGCCTAATGGTGTCACCCCCACATGCCACACCTGTGACTTAATACCACCACACCATGACCAGGCCACATAGTGACCGAATAATACTACATACAAGGGACAAATACCACCGCACCATTTCCAGACCACATATTACCACCACATAGTGACTGAATACTACAATACTGATCAGTAATAAAAAAAAACCACAATACTATCACCATAAGTGCCAGTATTCACAGGAGATCTGTACTTAGTATGCAGTGTCTGTGTAGAGGTAATACAGAGATCACTGGTGACATTATACACAGGACCTCTATATAGTATACAGTGTATAGTGTCAGTGTATAGGTAACACTGACTCACCAGTGACGTCTCTAGGTGAAGTCCTTCATCTTTCATCCAGCACAGACCGCCATCATTCCTTCCAGCCAGGACTCGTTTCTGCAGGAAATAACACAGTTATCTCGAGCTCCGCTTGCAGAACACATTACTTAATTTTTCACAACTTCTACATTACACACATGAAGAAAAAAAGGTGATATAGTGTCACTCTGCACAGTAACAGGACCGCCCCCCCATTTAAAACAGTATACTCAAAAAATAAAATAAATACATCACTGCAGTAATAATATCCCTTAATTATCCCCTATGGTAATAATATTCCCCACCCTGGCCCCGTTTATCTCATTCCTGGCTCCAGCCATATGTTGTCGTATCCTGCCCTCATGAGTATCCATTCTACCCCATATGATCTCCCCATCCTGCCCCACCAGCCTCCATCGTATCCGTCCTGCCCCATGATCCAATCCTGCCCCGTGTCTCCAATCATGCCCCGTATCTACATTCTGCCCATGCCTCAAGTCCTGCCCCCAGTGTGTCCAGCATATTACCCCCATGTTGTCCAGCAATCTGCCCCAGTGTGTCCAGCATATTACCCCCATGTTGTCCAGCAATCTGCCCCAGTGTGTCCAGCATATTACCCCCAGTGTGTCCAGCAATCTGCCCCAGTATGTCCAGCATATTACCCCCAGTGTGTCCAGCAATCTGCCCTCAGTGTGTCCAGCAATCTGCCCCAGTGTCCAGCCTTTCCCCAGTGTGTCCAGCAGTCTGCCCCAGTGTGTCCAGCATATTACCCCCAGTGTCCAGCATTGCCCCAGTGTGTCCAGTATATTACCCCCAGTGTGTCCAGCAATCTGCCCCAGTGTCCAGCATTGCCCCAGTGTGTCCAGAAGTCTGCCCCAGGGTCTCCAGCATTGCCTCAATGTGTCCAGAAATCTGCCCCAGGGTCTCCAGTATTGCCCCAGTGTGTCCAGCAATCTGCCCCAGGGTCTCCAGTATTGCCCCAGTGTGTCCAGCATTCTGCCCCATGGTCTCCAGTATTGCCCCGGTGTGTCCAGCAATCTGCCCCATGGTCTCCAGTATTGCCCCAGTATGTCCAGAAATCTGCCCCAGGGTCTCCAGTATTGCCCCAGTGTGTCCAGCAATCTGCCCCAGGGTCTCCAGTATTGCCCCAGTGTGTCCAGCAATCTGCCCCATGGTCTCCTGTATTGCCCCAGTGTGTCCAGCATTCTGCCCCATGGTCTCCAGTATTGCCCCGGTGTGTCCAGCAATCTGCCCCATGGTCTCCAGTATTGCCCCAGTATGTCCAGAAGTCTGCCCCAGGGTCTCCAGCATTGCCTCAATGTGTCCTGAAATCTGCCCCATGGTCTCCAGTATTCAGTGTGTCCAGCATTCTGCCCCATAGTCTCCTGTACTGCCCCAGTGTGTCCAGCATTCTGCCCCATGGTCTCCAGTATTGCCCCAGTGTGTCCAGCATTCTGCCCCATGGTCTCCAGTATTGCCCCAGTGTGTCCAGCATTCTGCCCCAGGGTCTCCAGTATTGCCCCAGTGTGTCCAGCAATCTGCCCCATGGTCTCCAGTATTGCCCCAGTGTGTCCAGCATTCTGCCCCATGGTCTCCAGTATTGCCCCAGTGTGACCAGCAATCTGCCCCATAGTCTCCTGTATTGCCCCAGTGTGTCCAGCAATCTGCCCCATGGTCTCCTGTATTGCCCCAGTGTGTCCAGCAATCTGCCCCATGGTCTCCTGTATTGCCCCAGTGTGTCCAGCAATCTGCCCCATAGTCTCCTGTATTGCCCTAGTGTGTCCAGCAATCTGCCCCATGGTCTCCTATATTGCCCCAGTGTGTCCAGCATTCTGCCCCATGGTCTCCAGTACTGCCCCAGTGTGTCCAGCAATCTGCCCCATGGTCTCCAGTATTGCCCCAGTGTGTCCAGCATTGCCCCAGCCCCAGACAGTCAGACATAAAGAAAAAAAAAAAAAAGTAAAATCCTCACCTCTCCCGTTCCCAGCGCAGGTCCGGTGCAGTCAGCGTCTCTCCGGCTCTGCGACGCTCAGGACAGAGAGGCAGAGCGGCGCGCACAGTAGTGACGTCATCGCGCCCTCTGCTCTGAGACGTCGCAGAGTCAGAGGACGCTGCAGCTGCCGGCGCCGCAGGAACCAGGAGAGGTGAGTATAGAGCGGGGGGCGGGGGCGGGACCCGGGGGTGGGGGGAGCTGGCCCTGGTCGTGGCGGCGGACGGCGCCGCCCGAAGATTTAAAGGGGCGTCTTTTTTTTTTTTTTTTTTTCATCTTCTTCTCCTGCAACGCCGGCCGCCCCCAGCATTGTGCCGCCCGGGGCGGACCGCCCCCCCCGCACCCCCCTTCCTACGCCACTGCATAACCCTCCAAACAGTATAATGCCCCCACATAGCCCTCCAAACAGTATAATGGTTCTACACATAGCCCTTCAAACAATCTAATGGCCCCAACATAGCTCTTCAAGCAGTGCTATGCCCCCGTGTATAGACCTCCACAGAGTTTAACATTCCCTCACACAGTATAATTGCCCCCAATATCCCTCCAAACAGTATAATTGCCCCCACATAGCCCTCCAAACAGTATAGAATAAAGAGAACGGTATTAAATGGCCACATCCCGTGGGTAATATACATATATATGCACAAATGTGTGCTGGCCGGACTAAAATGTTCCTAGTCGTAACACAAACATGCAAAGGGGATTTTGTGGAAACCACAAAGAAAACGACAGCAAAAAGCGGAATGTAATAAATATTACCGTATATACTCGAGTATAAGCCGAGATTTTCAGCCCAAATTTTAGGGCTGAAAGTGCCCCCCTCGGCTTATACTCGAGTCACGGTAGCGGTGGGGTCGGCAGGTGAGGGGCTGAGGGCGCTGGGGTATACTTACCTAGTCCCAGCGATCCTCACGCTGTCCCTGCCGTCCCACGGGCTTCGGCGCTGCAGCTTCTTCCTCTCTTCAGCGGTCACGTGGGACCGCTCATTACAGAAATGAATAAGCGGCTCCACCTCCCATAGGGGTGGAGCCGCTTATTCATTTCTCTAATCAGCGGTGCCGGTGACCGCTGATAGAGAAAGAAGCTGCAGTGCCGAAGACAGGAGGGGACAGCGCGAGGATCGCCAGGACTAGGTGAGTATGTTATATTCACCTGTCCTCGTTCCAGCCGCCGGGCGCCGATCCATCTTCCCGGCCGGCGCCTCCATCTTCCCGGCGTCTGCGCTCTGACTGATCAGGCAGAGGGCGCGATGACGCATATAGTGTGCGCGGCGCCCTCTGCCTGATCAGTCAGAGCAGAGACGCCGGGAAGATGGAGGCGCCGGCCGGGAAGATGGATCCTCCTGACGAAGGAGTTCTTCTCCGAAACGCGCGTCAGGCGGACGTGCGGTCTGGAGTCCTGCGCTGGTTCCCTCTCTGGTCTTTATCAGGTACATTTTCTGAGCAGCTTAGCTGCCTTTTCATATGTGGGGAGTCTGTATAGTTGGCGGGTAGGGATGACGGGTCAGTAGCCCTTGGACATTTGGCATGCCTTATCCTGTGGTGTGATTATTGTATATGGACATTACCCTTCTCTGATTACCCTTCTCTGATTAGCCTACATGTGGGCCCACTGTGGCACCCACGTATTTTTGTAGTATCTAGCTTTGTCAGTAGTGCACATTTGCAATTTGGGTGTAAGGTCATATGTATGGGTTATGTCTAGGATAGGCAGTATTTCCTGTGTCATTGTCCTGTATAGCCAGCCCTCCAGCCGCACGTCTTTTCACACGGGTAGCTGTTTCCCCGTGTGTCTTGCCATTCTCACTTGGTCCCGTGTTTTGGTCCGTATTTTATCGGTTTTTGTATGTTATGTACATCAATAAAGGTTTATTTAATATTTATTACATTCCGCTTTTTGCTGTCGTTTTCTTTGTGGTTTCCACAAAATCCCCTCTCCAAACAGTATAGTAGCCCCCAGATAGCTCTAAAAACAGTGTGATGGCCCCCTATATAGCCCTACAAACAGCAAGCTGGGCCCTCGTATAGTCCTCCAAACATTGTAATGGCACACACACAGCATGATCACCTCAATGAGTACAATTATTGATTTAAAAAATGTAAATAAAATAAAAGCAAACTACTCACCTCTCACTGTTTCCCCGCTGCTCTGGTCTCTACCACATGTGTTCTGAAGCCATGTACAGCGAGCACGATGCAGTGATGTCATCCAGGATGCAAATGGTGTTGAAAGTGTGATGCCAGGTGGGAGGGGCGGTTTCATGGCTACCCCAACTCATGAGCCCCATAGCTATCAGCGGCACCAATGATCCACTGCTAGCTAATAGGTTAGTGAAAATATAATCATCAACACTGAACCAGGATTAAAAACAAGTTGTCTAGTCAGACATGTTCTTTTTGCATCATGTTCATCATCTGTCCATATATACCCATGTAGGAGCTGCTTTTCATAGCAATAACAGGTGATCATTCGAGAATGATGGATATGAATTTGAAACAATTAGTTTCCATTTTAAAAGAAGCTGGTTTTATGAGAAATCCCCTGTAACAGATGTTTTAAATATTTTCAGACAAAGGAGAATTGAAAATCTAGAGGAGTAAAAAAAAAAAAAAAAATCATCTTTATTTTTATCATCTTTATTTTTATATAGCGCTAACATATTCCGCAGCGCTTTACAGTTTGCACACATTTTCATCACTATCCCCAATGGGGCTCACAATCTAAATTCCCTATCAGTATGTCTTTGGAATGTGGGAGGAAACCGGAGTGCCCGGAGGAAACCCACGCAAACACGGAGAGAACATACAAACTCTTTTGCAGATGTTAATAAAAATAAATAAAAGAAAATAAAAATAAAAGACAACCCATATATAAACTGTTTTTGAAGGTTTCATCCATTGTTAGATGATTTCAAAGAATTTTTATTACCTGTTGTATGTTTTATTATTTAAGGACTTTATTTTTATTTGTGCATATAAGATTTGTAGAACTAATGTATCCTTTATGTACAAGTACAAAGCTGAATCCTTTTAATTCTAAACCATTATATTTTAAAGGAATTGCAAAATATCAGCAAACAAAAGGTTAATAGCAGCACTGCAATCTTCATAAATTATAGGGTATCTGTCCAAACAGTGATGCAAGTGAAATCAGGCCCCAATCCATCAAGAATCATGAAGGATATGATAAATCAATAGGCAGAAATGTGCCTACTTTTTGTTTGATGGCTACTTCCTATGAAAAGGAAGCTAATGAGGTATGATGGAATACTTTTTTTATATTTTTCTTGTAAGAGTTAAGAAAAAAGATTTGCAGAACCCTGGTCCAGCAGCAACATCAGTAGTCCTAAGCAGATGGACCAGTGCCGTTTTGCCCTGTGAACCTCCTTCAACCTTCCAGAACCCTCAACACCTCTTCAATTTAGTAGGCCAGGATAGAAAGTCACCTTTAGGCTATGTGCACACGATGCGGATTTACTGCGGGTCCACAGCATTTTTTTCAGCGCAGAAACACTGCAGATCCGCAAAGTGATTTACAGTACAATGTAAATTAATAGGAAAAAAAAAATGCTGTGCTAATGGTGCAGAAAATTCCGCATGGAAAACACTGTGGATCAAAAGAAGCATGTCACTTCTTTTGCGCGGATCTGCAGCGTTTCTGCACCTTTCCATTATAGAAATCCACAGAGGTAAAAAACGCATGAAATCCGCACAAAATCTGCAGCAAATCCACAGAAAAAATGCATCAAATCCGCACCTGCGTTTTCTGCCAGGAGATGCAGATTTTGTGTGTGCAGAAAATTCTGCACCCCAATTCGCAACGTGTGCACATAGCCTTACAGTGTGATGCATGCATTGCATCATGCCAGGCCTACTAATCAGTAGAAGAAGTGCCAGGTATACTGGAAGGTAGGAAAAAGTTCACTGGACTACTGACCTGACTGCTGGATCAGGGTCCTGCAAATCTTTCTGCTCAACTTTACTTGTAGCTTAGTGTTTACTTAAGAGCTCATACTCACTTGCGTGAAATACTGCCAAGTCTCGCATGGTAACAACCGACTCTGCAGCTGGCACTTGGGAGCGGAGCGTGCAGCTCCATGTATTGCTATGCAGCCACATACTCCACTCTGGAGTGCCGGCAGTAGAGCAGGTTTTTAACATGCGAGATTTGGCCATATTTCACGCAAGTGAGTATGAGCCCTAATACTTGTATAAGACTCAGTGTACTATCAGCAATGCAAAACTAAAAATATCTACACAAAATTGCTACATGTGTTGGTAAAGGCCTTTATTATTTTGGTCCAATAAAGAACTATATTGCATATCACATAATTGTTTCTTTTAGAAGTACTGAAGTAAATGTGGAGCACTTAGTCCAAATTTCGTCACCCATTGAAGCATGCTGATGTGTATGCCGGAGTATTTCGAAATGGTAGCATGAATTTTTCAAATATAATACATTAAAGGAGTTGCTAAAGACTGAATATTGATATTAGCTAGATCATCAATTTGCAATTCATGGAGGACAGATACCCAGCACACCCACCAATCAGTTGAAATTCACTTCAGTAGCTGCCAGAACTACAGTCATGGTAGAAAGTGCTGTCACTCTTGAAATTGTTTCAGAAAATGAAGTATTTCTCGCTGAAAAAAATATTGCAATTACTGTTTTTTTATTCACATGTTTATTTCCTTTGTGTGTATTGGAGCAACACATAAAAAAAGAAAAAAAAATTAAAAATTGGACAATTTCAAACTGTTAAAAATACTTATTTTGCATATTTAATTATTCAGGACTCTTTACCAGATGTGAGACTCTAAAGAAAATGTCATGATATTTCTTATTAAAAAAATGTAGTGGTTTATTGGATTGTCCACCAAAAAGCATCATTGCAGCAAAACATAAAATAGGTGAAATCGTTAAAAAGAGATTGTCCCTTTGTCCATATCAAAGTTTGTTCCCCATCTTTCCTGAGATTCTGAATGGTAAATGGCGTCTGTCTCTCTCATAAGCGTCTCTAGAAGCAACACATGGTGATTAGCTTACATTCCAGATGTCCATCTCTTCTGAAGTCTGTGTGCAATGTGTGAAGTCTGCAGTTAGTGAAGGACAAGCCCCCTTTCTTCCTGTAGTCCTGTTATTTATATGTCCCACAGAGCATGTGGTCTCTATATATGGGGTTGACATTTACTATGAGTCAGAAACAACATATGTAGTGTCAGCAAAAGGCAATGTACTCAGTACAGAATTGAGAATAAGAATAAGTCAATAATCAATAATTAATATTTAACAATTCCCCCTTTTGAGGGTGACAGACATTAATTGGAACCCTCAAAGTAGATCTATTGATACATTCTTATTTCTTCTTTGGCAAAATAATTTAATGTCCATAATAACAATAATAATAATATTAGATTATTGCTATGCATACTCAATAACATAATTAAGATATGTGAATTCATGTTATGGTAAGCCGTGACCAATATTCATATAAAATGTATCATTATACATATATTATTCCCTAATTCAAAATTGAAGCAACACAGGTCCGATCATCATTTGATGTCATCTGGTCCTCATCTTGATGTCTTCCGTTCTTCTTCTTGGTTCTTTTAAAACACAGGCTTTAGATGATAATTCCATTGAAATAGATGATATCATGTAGATATTGTAGACACTGTGTGTCATGTATGAATCAAAGTCCATAAATTAAAATATTGATAAGAACACCAAGTCCATAGATGAAATGTAGCTTTAATATCTGTGTAGTGTCACCTTTAGAGACCTGGACTTACATTGGCTCACCTTGGATATTTTTGGAATCCTCTATGTCATCCACAATGGTCTTGTAACAGGTTTGACGTCTTTGACCAGCAAAGCAAGGGTTAAAATGACTCTTCCTTGCTAAACATAGTACCATAACCAGTCCTTAGTCCTAATGCAAGGGACACTTGTCAGGGTTGTAGCTTCCTGACAATTATCTTATTGTTTACCAGCTTTCATCAAAACTTTATAGGTGATAGAAAACCACTGGAACTTGATAAAAATGTGATAACATAGTTCATTTTAGCATCATAGAATCATTGTCCTCTGCAGTTGTGGTTGTCAGTTTAGATCAGGGGTCCCCAAACTTTTTACACAGGGGGCCAGTTCACTGTCCCTCAGACCGTTGGAGGGCTGGACTATAAAAAAAACTGAAAATCCCTATGTACACTACACATATCTCATAGAATCCCTATCAGTATGTCAATATCCACCGCCACACATGACTACACTAATCCTCCACACATCACCCCTCCAAATATACACCGTACACCGACCCATCATATACACAGGGCTGCCATATACACCGTACACCCCCCCTCCAAACACACAGGCCAGCAGTATATACTGCACACCCCCTCCAAACACAGGCCAGCAGTATATACTGCACACCTTCCTACACAGGCCAGCAGTATATACTGCACACGCCCCTCCATACACACAGGTCAGCAGTATATACTGCACACACCCCTCCAAACACACAGGTCAGCAGTATATACTGCACACACCCCTCCAAACACACAGGTCAGCAGTATATACTGCACACACCCCATACACACAGGTCAGCAGTATATACTGCACACCCCCCTCCAAACACACAGGCCAGCAGTATATACTGCACACCTTCCTACACAGGCCAGCAGTATATACTGCACACGCCCCTCCATACACACAGGTCAGCAGTATATACTGCACACACCCCTCCAAACACACAGGTCAGCAGTATATACTGCACACACCCCTCCATACACACAGGCCAGCAGTATATACTGCACACCCCCCTCCAAACACACAGGCCAGCAGTATATAGTGCACACCCCCCATACACACAGGCCAGCAGTATATACTGCACACCCCCCTACATACACACAGGTCAGCAGTATATACTGCACACCCCCCTCCAAACACACAGGCCAGCAGTATATACTGCACACCCCCCATACACACAGGCCAGCAGTATATACTGCACACCCCCCTCCATACACACAGGTCAGCAGTATATACTGCACACCCCCCTCCAAACACACAGGCCAGCAGTATATACTGCACACCCCCCATACACACAGGCCAGCAGTATATACCGCACACCCCCCTCCATACACACAGGCCAGCAGTATATACTGCACCCCCCCTCCCTATACACGGCTCAGCCACATTCAGTGCACCCCCATCTACAGCACAGGGTGTAGGCCACAATCCCCGGCCTGTACTGCGGACCCCACCCGGAACAACACTGCACAACCTGACCGGAGCTCACCGCCTCACTGAGGTAAGAATCATTTCAGAGAGAGGCCATACACCTCGCACAACAAGCGGGCCTCCATGACACCCTCACAGGCACGGACACCGTGTGTAATCTCCGCCAGGTCGGGGAACTGCAGCCAATATCCAATGCCGCAGCATCAGGAGGGTGTCTGGGAGCCTCTGCCGGGCCGAACAAGGAGAACTTCAGGGCGCAGGGGAAGGGTGATTACGGATTGTGCGACGGACAGAGTAAGATGCATTACCTAGCAGTGCTACGTAGCCGCTCCCGCGCTGCTCGCGCTCCTCGCTGTTCGTCTGTCAGGCCTAGATGCGCACGTCGCGCGTCACTACGTGCGACGTGCTCATCTAGGTCTGGAGTCTGGACTGAGTCTCTGGAAGATGAGCGCCGAACTCTCGCTTCTGCATAGCGCCGGCCGCTCAGAAGCGAGAGGAACATGTGAATTGCGGCGGGGGCCGGGTAAAAGGCCTCCGGGGGCCGGATGCGGCCCGCGGGCCGTAGTTTGGGGACCCCTGGTTTAGATACTGCAATCATGGTTGTCAGTGTGGGATATTGCAGTTGTAGTTGTCAGTAGGGTTGAGCAAAACGGATCGTTCATTTTCAAAAGTCGCTGACTATTGGCAAAGTCGGGTTTCATGAAACCCGACCCGATCCCTGTGTGGGGTCGGCCATGCGGTACGCGACTTTCGCGCCAAAGTCGCGTTTCGTATGACGCGCTTGGCGCCATTTTTTCAGCCAATGAAGGAGCATGGGCAGAGTGATAACATAGGAGAGAGAGAGAGTGGATAAAAAAAAATCCCATTGATTTTGCATTGGGTTTCGTGTTTCGGTCGATCCCCGACTTTTCGCCATAATCGGCCGATTTCACTCAACTCGACTTTTGAGATAGTCGGGTTTCGCGAAACCCGACTTGACCCTAAAAAAGTAAAAGTCACTCAACCCTAGTTGTCAGTGATGGATGCTGCATTCGTGGTTGTCAGTGGTGAAATGAATTGTAACTGACACAGTCTGTTATTACTCAGAAATCATATAGCATTGTTACCTTGTGGAATTTCTGAATAGCGGCTTTTTCTTCTTGCAACTTTTAAAAATCAATTGAATGTAGAAATATGAAAAGTCTTTATTAACATAACTTGACTATCTTGATTGAAGTCTTCATTTCCTATTCTATACCAAATCTGGTAATTTTCCTAACCTATAATATCAAAGCGTACCATAGCAATCAATAATATTTATATAATTATTATCAGAATATTAATATGGTATTCATATTTGGAATAATAAATGATAATACATTATTAACCATGTTCTTCATGGGATAGAACATTTTTATGTCATAGGTGTAATTACATTTTTGTTTTTTATGCAACAAGTGTTTCCATCTTTATTACTGAAACTTTATTAATAGAATATATTTATTAGACCAATAATATGTAAGAATGTATAACCATGAACCAAAATAAGAATATATGAGTGAATAAAAGAATGAATTGTATTTAACTCAGAATTGAAACATTTTCTCCTTATAATGGAACCATATCATCACTTTATTTAATGAAGCAATATTCTTGTACTAGATATTACTTTATTAAATATTGATTTTTTTATTGTGAAAAATAAAAATTAAGAATTAAAAATAAAAATTAGAATAAAAAGTAAAATAAGGCCTTTATATGTTGATGACAAATGCAGAGTAGTCATGTTCTCAGTAACACATACCCTTAATATTTCCATTATCTGGATGAATTCATATTTGTCATAACCTTGGATTACCAAGATTATTAAAATGTGTGAAGTAGAGGTATTGATAAAATGTGATGCTGTAATCAGGATCAAAAACACATTTACCCTTAATACCCCCCAAAAATGTTATTTTATGGAAAAATTCATTTATAAACACCAAAATTAAAAATAATTATTTTATAACTGTCATATCAGCTTTATGCCATATATTTGTCTGAAGATGTGTATCCATCTATGTAACTATTAAAAAAACACTGAATACCATAAAATAATCATTTGGAAAAAATATTCTAAATGTAGATTTTCGTGATAAATCATTTTGTTGTAGGATTACACTTATCCACTATTAACTCTATTAAGAAATAATAATTACTAAAGAAATATAGAAATATATGTTGATTAGATAATATTTCATTATATCTTAATATTCAAATAATTTAACTGATTTTCATTATTTCCCATAAGCACAAGGTTTAGTTTTTTTTCTAGCATACCATGAATCATGAGGCCTCTCATACATCACACATACTGTACCACATTAGTCTTATGTTATATTCTGTCTAAGCAGTTGCTCTTACTCTCATCTGTCAGTTATCACTCACACTGTGACACATATATAAGTTCAAACCACATATTCCACATACAAAAAATATGAATACATGTATATTAACCCAAATTATTGTAACCTAACTATTAATGCATTGAAATCTATTAAATTTAATATCTTGATATTTATATTAATATTCCCCTAATGCACATAACATAACACTTTGTAAACCATTCTATAGATAGAAGGACTCATAAGAAAATTGGGTATGAGTTGTAGCTATATATTTGGTGCACGGGCTGCAACTGAATCCAAACCTTGAAACGTAGGCCTGAAGAATTGCTTTGACTTGCAAAAGTTGAAGTCTCTCATAAGTTTTCTCATTGAGGTTACAAGCTTTAAATTACACAAACTGAAATAGGGGTATGGTATCCTTATTATTAGCCCACAGTTCAGATGTCACCTGCTGTGACTGTCATGTAATGCCATGCATTGAAGATATATATATTACCATGCTGCAAAATGTTAGGAAAAATTTAACAGCAAAAAGAAACAACTAAATTTAGATTCAGTTAGTGATATATTATTTCTTTTAAGTGTTAAATAAATAAAATCATGCAATTATTATAACTTCCTGTGTAAATAAAGACATAAATCCATGAAACAGATTTTGATCAATTCCTGATTTGAAATGAAAATTGGAAGGAAAAATAAAAGATAAAGGTTAAATATGATATTCATCCAGAAACCAAACAATTTAAATATCTTATACATATTTATATATTTAATATATGTATTTAATGTAATTCTAACTATTATTACTTGAGTAAATTTTAAATAACTAAATAATACATTGTATAACACCTTTACACAACATATAATTACATTTATAGCCAATTCCTAAACCAAATATTATTTCTCAGTTGATAATGTCCTGAAAAGCTCGACTTAACATTGGCATTTTAAACTTGCAGTTTCTTTCAAGAACTCCGATAATGGAGTCTTCAGTTTACCTCCCATGATGTCACTCTCAGAAATCAGCTGTTTCTGTCTGTCAGTTTCCACCATTTGTCTTTTTAGAGATAGGTCAGAACCTTGAATTTTTAACTCTTTCTGTACAACTTTTTCAGTGGACTCTTGGATCATTTGATAGATTTATAACAAATATGTAATTTTCTACTTACTTCATAGATTTGATTTTGGGGATAACTCAGTTTAGGAGATTTTTATTCTAGCTTCTGATAAGATTTTACTCTGTCTGATTTTACAAATTTAGCACGATTAATTTTCCTTTCACGAGTCTCAAGTTTCCTAATAAAGTCAAGGGATTGCGCACATTCAAATAAGGAATCTTTTTGTGATGCAATAACATGAGATACAGAATTTATGAATCCAAATTGGTTTACAAAACATTTTATCATTGATTGTGTTGTGACATTTTTAATGAGAGTTTTGTACAAGCTTTCAAATATGGACATAAATGTAAAGGTACCTTCTTTCCAGCCAATCCATAATTTTTGAAGAATATCAATATCTGGATAATTTTCATTTAATCCACAGAAAATGAGAATTCTTAATCTGTCTGTGTCATTTAAATCTCCACATAACTCGTTATCACAAGACATTTTTAATGTTAAGCGTCTAGAAAAAGTTACAGGAAGCCACATTTTAAACAACTGATTTTAGTTAAATCAAACTTACCAGCAAAACTCTCAAATATCTCTGAATTTCTGCACACATGGATTTTATCATATGAAGGAATGATATAGCATAATTTTAACAAGTTTTCTCTAACTTTAATTTGAAGTTGGGCCTCTGAGTCGTCTTCTATTTTTAATGGTCTTTGTACATATGTCCCTCGTACGTAATCTACGTCAGTTCTCATGTCTCCTACCACGTTTCCTCCATTTTTTTACATCATGAGACACAAGGTCACCTGGAGTAGCCTTTACAGACACATGTCTCACATCTTGTTCACTCACCACATCACAGTTAATCTCGGGAACATCACTAGTATCATCTGACACTATTTTTAAATTTTTAGATTTCTCTGACACAAACTTGTGAAATACGTTTACCAACTGTAAAATATTATTACATTTTTCTTTTTTTCTATTGAAGGACATCAGCTTCTTATTATCTACTAGATGGCAGCCCGATTCTAAAGAATCGGGAGTCTAGAATCCATATATACTTTATTTATTCAAATGTAAGAATAATACAATTAATAAATAATAGTAAGAAAGAACAAAAATAATAGGCAGTATATGGAGAAAACACCAAACAAAAGTTCAAAATTGGTGTGAAAATGTCACTGAACCACTTCACAACTAAATATATATAGTTTTGGTAAATGGTATTATCATTTTTTTGACGAAATTCGGCAGGAGCTTGAAGAGCAACGTCACTGGGCCCGCCTCCACGCAGTAGAAACTTGCTGTGAGGTAAAAATTCAAAAATCACACCAAAATGGCGGGCGGAGTGTGTCACAGTACAGCACGTTTCTGATTGGTCGCTCGCAGCAGGCGGCAACCAATCAGACACTGGACACTGTTGACGTAACTTATCTCCGGACATTAGCTCCGGACATTAGCTCCGGACATTAGCTCCGGACAAAGCCACGGAAGTTGGCACAAATTGCAGGAAGTAGTATTCTAGGCAATTATATATTAGATCTTTAGATTCTAAATCTTGCATTCTGCATATAAGCTGAGCCATAAAACTTCTAAGTTAGACTCGTCTAAAGATATAAATTTCAGTTGACTTTGCTCAGAATAAGACGTAAAAACATCCATGCTTTTTACCTTGAAATATCTCAGCTTGTAGTTCCTTTGTTGGACAAGGCTGGGCTCTGGTCATCAGCACATCTATCTTCAGTACATCTGACACTTGTAGTACTTCTGGTACTTGTCAATCCATCTCTTAGTCCTCACTCATATGTTCCTGTCCGATCCTTGTGACTTGAAGTATCGTAGTGGAATCCCTGAAAACTTGCTCAACTAACTTTTAGTGAAGCTCTTCTCTCTTCCACAGTGTGCAAGTAGAAGGAAATCCACGAAAAATAGCACAAAAATCATGTATGGTTTGCTTTGCCAAATGTTAAAAATACATATTTCATATATTTAATTATTCAGGACTCTTTACCAGATGCGATACACTAAAGAAAATGTCATGATATTTCTTATAAAAAATGTAGTGGTTTATTGGATTGTCCACTAAAAAGCATCATTGCAGCAAAACATAAAATAGGTGAAATAGTTACAAAGAGATTGTCCATTTGTACATATCAAAATTTGTTCCCCAACTTTCCTGAGATTCTGAATGGTAAATGGCATTTGTCTCTGTCATAAGCGTCTCTAGAAGCAACACGTGGTGATTAGCTTACATGCCAGCTGTCCATCTCTTCTGAAGTCTGTGTGCAATGTGTGAAGTCCACAGAGAGTGAAGAAGAAGCCCCCCTTCATT
Organism: Ranitomeya imitator; assembly: GCF_032444005.1. Lineage (NCBI taxonomy): Eukaryota > Metazoa > Chordata > Amphibia > Anura > Dendrobatidae > Ranitomeya > Ranitomeya imitator. Next base: position 342,688,831 of record NC_091285.1, on the reverse strand, counting down.
CTATGGCCATGTTATCTATTTGTCCCACAGAGCACGTGGTCTCTATATATGGGGTTGACATTTACCATGAATCAGAAATAACATATGTAGTGTCAGCAAAAGGCAATGTGCTCAGTACAGAATTGAGAATAAGAATAAGTCAATATAGGGGAACAATTTGAAAAAAAATTTCTGTTGAGTTAGGTTTTTGAGCTGATTTATACTAAAATTGGCATGCTGATTCCAAAAATGTAGTCAGCTTTTTTCTAGCACGTCAAGTTTTTCCTACACAACTTACCTGCCAGAGAAGCACAATTGCACTGATATCTGTAATAAGACTTGTTATCTGATTACAATTCGACTCATATAGAGCTACGTGGCAACTTGTAAGAGTAGTCACAACTTTGTCATGCCTATTTCTTATATATTTCATTTTTTGTTCATATTTGTACTATTTAAAAACAAACAAACACTTTTTAGGTACAGTAGTTTACATAGTTTTGAGAAGACAAAAATCCTATAGTTTAAAAACTTGACGTGATAGAGAAAAACTAAGATCATTTCTGGATTCAGCATCCAAAAATTAATTAAGAACAGTTGTCTGACCTAACTCTTAAAAAATTGTGTTCCCCAGTGTAATCAATAGTTAACATTTAACACAAACAAAACCCCAAAAATCGGCAGGACAAAATTGTTGGCACAGTTCCCAAAATGTGGGTGAACAACTTTATTTCAAGCATGTGATGTATGTTCAAACTCACCTGTGGCAGGTAACATGTGTCTGCAATATAAAAATAACACCTGAAGGAAGATAAAAATGGGAGAAGTTGACTCAAGCTTTGAACTGTATGTCTATGTGTGCCAAACTAAGCACAGAGAACAGAAAGGTGAGAAGATAACTGTCTGAGGACTTGAGAAACAAAATTGTTGAAAAATATCAACAATCTCAACTTAGGTTTCAAGTCTTTTTTCAGAGATCTTGATGTTCCTTTGTCCATGGCACACAACATAATCAAGATGTTCACAACCCATGCCACTGTAGTTAATCTCCTTGGATGTGGACAGCAGAGGAAATTAATGAAAGGTTGCAACAGAGGATAATCATGATGGTAGATAAACAGATCCAATCAAGTGCCAAAGAAATTAAAGCCAAACATACTTCAAGAAGCACCCAGAAATAAAGCAAAGGAGAGTTCTGAAGTGGCCAGCAATGAGTCCGGATCTATATCCCATTGTACACCTCTGGAGATATCTTAAAATTGCTTTTGGGAGAGAGCACCCTTCAAATATGAGAGACTAGGAGCAGTTTGCAAAAGAAGAGTGATCCAAAATTCCAGTTGAATGGTGAAAGATGTAGAAATGGGTGAACACTAGTGTTGAGCATTCCGATACCGCAAGTATCGGGTATCGGCCGATATTTGCGGTATCGGAATTCCGATACCGAATTCCGATACTTCTCGCGTATCGGATACCGGAATCGGAAGTTCCCAGAATTCAAACTGAACGCAGCAGCCAATGAGGAATGATTGGAAGTGTGGGCACATCCTGTTTAGCATGGTGGGCATGTAAGTACTGGCAAGGCTGTGATTGGCTGCTGAAATGATGTCACTCTGCACTATAAAAAACGCTGCCGCCATTTTGCGCTCACTCTGCTGTGATTTCAGTTAGGGACAGGACGCTGTGTTCTAACTGAGGGCCAGTTGAGATAGCTAATTGCTTTATTTTCCTTTCCAAAGGCTAATTTAGCAAAACGCTGTGTGTTCTTCACTGTTCACCTTGCTCTTGCCTTGCAGCGTTGTTTTAACAGCGTTCTGCAAGGTCTCTGTGTGTGTGTGTGTGTGTGCAGCTCACTCTGTAGTTTGTGTGCAGCCATATACCCGTTTGTATTCAGCTCAGGGGGGGTTCACACTGCCTCACACAGTTGTCCTTTTTTGCTCATAGTGCAGCCTGCTGCACATTTTTTCTCAAATTTCCTATTAGTGTTTTTCCACCCGTCTCCAGCTAAATTGTGGAAAAACACTACATAGGATAACCTAGAGGGGGGTTTTTGGGCCTTGCAGCGCCGTTTACGGCTGTCTGCACGGTCTCCGTGTGAGCCCAGCTCGCCCTGTAGTCTGTGTGCAGCCATAGCCGGTTGGATTCAGCTCAGGGTTCGTTACTGCCTCACACCTTGAGAAAAATTTTCCTTTTTTTCAAATAGTGCAGCCTGTTTAAAATTTTTTTAAAAAAATTCCTATTAGTGTTTTTCCACCCGTCTCCAGCTAAATTGTGGAAAAACACTACATAGGATAACCTAGAGGGGTTTTTTTGGGCCTTGCAGCGCCGTTTACGGCTGTCTGCACGGTCTCTGTGTGAGCGCAGCTCGCCCTGTAGTCTGTGTGCAGCCATAGCCGGTTGGATTCAGCTCAGGGTGCGTTACTGCCTCATACCTTGAAAAAGAATTTACTTTTTTTCAAATAGTGCAGCCTGTTTAAACTTTAAAAAAAAAATTTCCTATTAGTGTTTTTCCACCCATCTCCAGCTAAATTGTGGAAAAACACTACATAGGCTAAACTAGAGGGGTTTTTTTGGGCCTTGCAGCGCCGTTTACGGCTGTCTGCACGGTCTCCGTGTGAGCCCAGCTCGCCCTGTAGTCTGTGTGCAGCCATAGCCGGTTGGATTCAGCTCAGGGTTCGTTAGTGCCTCACACCTTGAGAAAAATTTTCCTTTTTTTCAAATAGTGCAGCCTGTTTAAAAAATTTTTAAAAAAATTCCTATTAGTGTTTTTCCACCCGTCTCCAGCTAAATTGTGGAAAAACACTACATAGGATAACCTAGAGGTTTTTTTTTGGGCCTTGCACCACCGTTTACGGCTGTCTGCACGGTCTCTGTGTGAGCGCAGCTCGCCCTGTAGTCTGTGTGCAGCCATAGCCGGTTGGATTCAGCTCAGGGTGCGTTACTGCCTCATACCTTGAAAAAGAATTTACTTTTTTTCAAATAGTGCAGCCTGTTTAAACTTTAAAAAAAAAATGTCCTATTAGTGTTTTTCCACCCATCTCCAGCTAAATTGTGGAAAAACACTACATAGGCTAAACTAGAATGTTTTTTTTGGGCCTTGCAGCGCCGTTTACGGCTGTCTGCACGGTCTCTGTGTGAGCGCAGCTCGCCCTATAGTCTGTGTGCAGCCATAGCCGGTTGGATTCAGCTCAGGGTGCGTTACTGCCTCATACCTTGAAAAAAAATTTCATTTTTTTTCAAATAGTGCAGCCAGTTTAAAATTTAAAAAAACAATTTCCAATTAGTGTTTTTCCACCCGTCTCCAGCTAAATTGTGGAAAAACACTACATAGGATAACCTAGAGGGTGTTTATTGGGCCTTGCAGCGCCGTTTACGGCTGTCTGCACGGTCTCTGTGTGAGCGCAGCTCGCCCTGTAGTCTGTGTGCAGCCATAGCCGGTTGGATTCAGCTCAGGGTGCGTTACTGCCTCATACCTTGAAAAAAAATTTCCTTTTTTTCAAATAGTGCAGCCTGTTTAAAATTTTTTTAAAAAATTCCTTATTCGTGTCTTTCCACCCGTCTCCAGCTAAATAGTGGAAAAACACTAAATAGGATAACCTAGAGGAGGTTTTTTGGGCCTTGCAGCGCCGTTTACGGCTGTCTGCACGGTCTCCGTGTGATTTAAACTAGCTCTGTAGCCCGATCTGCAAAAAAAAAAAAAGTAAAGTTCACCAAACACAACTTAACACTTGTGTAGGCCACATTTGAAAAATAATAAAGTTTAGTCCACACTTTACAACATTAGTGTTTCTTACACCTGTTAGGAGGAGCATTTCAGGAATAAGCACACTAAGGCCTTAGTACTTTTCTGCTTATCTTTATCTGTCAACCAAGATGAAGAGGGCAGGGAGTAAGGCACGTGGGCGTGGGCGCGGAGCAGGGAGAGGAGCAGGGAGAGGACGTGGTGATTCTGTGCCTGCTGCGGGCGCCGGTGACTCGTCGTCACTCAGTTTCAGCAGGGAACAGTCCTTCATGCGCAGCTTTGTCGGAGAGCGCCGTGCACCGCTGCTGCGTGAAGACCAAATTGAAGCCGTTGTCGGGTGGATGGCAGCTAACGCCTCGGCATCGACTTCAGTTAGTGCCACATCCTCTCAGGCACAGACCACTGGAGAGCAGCCATCTGTCTCTTCACCACCTGCCAAATTGGCCAGGCAGTCAGAGAGCCCAGGACAGGAGCCGTCTCTACTTCTGTTCTCTGAATCTCTTGGCTTGGAAACAGGGGGCCAGCCAAGCAGCATTGGAGAAATGGAAGAAGAGGCAGTGTGCAGTGATGCCCAACAGCTTTGTCTCTCTGACTCTGAAGAGGCGGGTGGGCCAGTGCCTCCGGTGACCACAGCGCAGTACGCATCTGATGATGAAACTCAGGTGACGCTTTCTGATGCGTACTGTGCTGCCGAGACTACCCAGGAGGAGCAGTTGGTGGCAGAGGGTAGTGGAGATGATGAGGTCGTTGACCCATCGTGGCTTGAGGAACAGGAAGGTGGTGGGAGCAGCTCTGAGGAAGAGATTCCCCTTACGGGCCAAAGAGGAAGAGGGAGGGGGAAGACTGCGGAGCCTGTAGCCTCCACTTTGGCACCCGTTAGGAGCCTGTCTCTTTCCAAAGCCAAAAAGGGCGCTCCCAAGACTTGCAGTGCCTGGTCCTTTTTTGACACAGTTGCAGATGACATTTGTTTTGTCAAATGCAAGCTGTGTCATCAGAAAGTAAAAAGAGGGAAAAATGTCAGCAACCTCAATACCACAAATATGTGGAAACATGTGCGGACCAGGCACGCGGTGGAGTTACAGAAACAGACTGAAGATGTAGGCCAACCAACAGCGGCAGCTACCACCTCTTCAGCTCGTGTTGCCTCTTCCTCCAGCTCACGCACAGCTGGTTTGGCTTCCTCCCAGGATCGCCATGGAAGAACCTCTGGCACTGTTGTCCAGAGACCTTGTGTAATTCCACCCACAGCACCACCTTCCCAGTCATCCTCACACTCCCAGTCTACTCTACAGCCATCGGTAGTACAGGCATGGGAGAAAAGGAGGGCATTCTCGGCCAACCACCCCCGAGCACAGGCTCTGAATGCAGGCATTGCCAAACTGTTGTCCCTGGAAATGCTCTCGTTCAGGCTGGTGGAGACTGACAGCTTCCGTGACTTGATGGCATTGGCAGTCCCACAGTACAAGGTGCCCAGCCGCATTTACTTCAGCAGGCAAGCTGTCCCTGCCCTGCACAGGCATGTTGAGGGAAACATAAAACATGCGCTACTGAATGCCGTCAGTAGCAAGGTCCACCTCACCACCGATGCGTGGACCAGTCAGCATGGACAGGGGCGATACGTTTCCCTCACTGCCCATTGGGTTAATGTTGTTGAGCCAGGTACAGATCGTGCGAGTGGCGCAGGATGTGTCCTGCCCACTCCAAGGATTGCAGGAATCCAGTCTGTACGCATTGACTCCTCCTCTTACACAAGTTCCTCAGAATCAACTCTGCAGGAGCCGTCACAGTCCACCTCCACATGGACCCGTGAACGTTTACCTATGACCGACATGAGCACAGCCGTGGCCAAACGTCAGCAGGCCGTCTTGAAACTTGTTTCATTGGGGAATCGAAGCCACACAGCGCAGGAGCTCTGGAATGCCATCAAGCAGGAGAGCGATGTGTGGTTACTGCCAGCGAATCTCCAGCCAGGCATGGTAGTGTGTGACAAAATCTGGTGGCAGCTTTGGCCCTTGGCAACCTCACTCACATCCCATGTCTGGCACATGTGCTCAATTTGGTTGTGCAGAGTTTTCTGAGGGACTATCCGGATCTTGATGCCCTGCTGCACAAGGTCCGCCTAGAGTGTGCTCACTTGCGGCGTTCCAGCTTGGCCAGATCCCGCATTGCTGCTCTGCAGCGCCGATTCCGCCTTCCGGAACACCGCATCATATGTGACCTACCTACCCGGTGGAATTCCACGTTACATATGTTGGAGCGGTTGTGTGAGCAGCAGCAAGCAGTTATGGAGTACCAGCTGCATCAGGCGCAAAGAAGTCGCAGTCAGCGCCGATCAGACTTCACAACCACAGAGTGGGCCACTATGAAGGACGTCTGCCAGGTTTTGCGTCCTTTTGATTATTCCACGCGGATGGCAAGTGCAGATGATGCACTAGTCAGCATGACTGTCCCCCTTATCTGCCTGCTTCAGCAAACTTTGCAAGGGTTAAGGGATGATGTTGTGGAAGAGGTGGAGGATGAGGAGTCACCTTTTCCATCAGCTTCTGGAGAGTCAGCGCCACGTGGTTCCTCACAAAGGGGTACGCAGGGGCCAATTTGTGAGGAGGATGAGGAGGAGTCAATGGAGGAGGAAGAGCTCCGTCCAGAGGAGGGAGCGACACAATTGTCCAGTGGTCAGTGTGTACAGCGAGGGTGGGGTGATGACGAGCGGGCTTGATGTCTCAAGCAGGGGACAGCGTTTCTGGGCCAGTTGGCACTCTGCAGCACATGGTGGATTTCATGCTGCAGTGCCTGAGAAACGACCGCCGCATCGACCACATTCTCAACATGCCTGATTATTGGGTGTTCACCCTCCTCGATCCTCGCTACCGGGACAACGTCCAAAACCTCATCACAGCGTTGACCCGGGAGCGTAAATTGCGGGAGTACCACGACACACTGGTGAATTCCATCATCTTCTCCTGTCCAACTGAGAGGAGTGCTGCTAGTGCTTTACATAGCAGCTCAGTGCGTCGAGGCAGTGGGGGAGGCTCTGCCCAAAGAGGGAGCAGAAGCAGTGCCTCTGCCCAAGGCAAGCCCAGTATGGCACAACTCTGGCACACTTTTGTGTGCCCGCCCCAAATGTCTACACCATCACCGGCGGCTCCAGTCAGCAGGAGGCAACGGTTCCGTCAGATGGTGACAGACTACATGGCTTGCCCTCTTACTGTACTCCCAGACGGCTCTTCCCCGTTCAAGTTTTGGGTCTCTAAGCTGGATACATGGCCAGAGCTAAGCCAGTATGCATTGGAGGTGCTGGCTTGCCCTGCGGCTAGTGTCTTATCGGAACGTGTCTTTAGTGCCGCAGGTGGTGTACTAACAGACCATCGCATGCGACTGTCCTCCGATAACGTTGACCGGCTTACTTTCCTGAAAATGAACCAGGCCTGGATCTCGCAGGAATTTGCCACTCCTCTGCCTGATTAAGTAATTGGGTGTCATCCAGGTCTCCTGCTGTGTTCATCTTTCTACCACCTGAACTGCTATTCCTGGGCTCCAACACCGCCAGTTGCGGCTCAGAAGTGCAGGCTGCACAGTAAAAACATACGACCCAGTGTTATTGGGTTTCAGTAATGTCAGCTGATCCCCAGCTGTGTAGCCGGCAATGTGTCCTGCGACCGCCACGCTGGCACAACAACCTAAATGTAAGGGAACCTGTCCCCCCGCCCCCATCGTTTGTTACTGAAAGAGCCATCTTGTGCAGCAGTAATGCTGCACAAGGAAAAGGTAGCTCTTTTGGTTTAGCTCCTTGCACATGCAGAACTTAACACTTATAAAATGTGTTCACTGATACCGTTATACCGTCCCGGAGCTGGGACTTTCCTTCGTAATGTGACGCAGCACAGCCGTCATTTCTACCCCCTTGGTGCCATGCGCTGCCTCCTCAGCGTTGTTTTAAGCTGTCACGGAGCCTGCGCTGTTCTGTTATCCCTTGGGCACGCCCTATTTGCGCTGCCTGTCTTCTGACATAATTTGGTGTCAGGCTGGCTGCGCCTGTGCGGCCGCGCTGCCCGAGATCCTGCCTCGCAGTGTCTTCTGATTGAGTCACACTGCGGGCCTGGGATCCATGGGCATGCGCAGTGCATATCTTCCCCTCGGGCTCTCGCTCATTTCCCTCCGCCTTCTTTAGACTGTGCGCCGTCAGCTGATCCCTAATAGCATGCCACGGCCGTGACACCGCACAGTCTGAAGAAGAGGGAAGGAGGGGAGTGAGAGTCGAGTATATGTACTGTGCATGCCCATGGATCCAAGGCCCGCAGTGGGATTACGTTAGACGAGACTGCAAGGTGGGATCTGGAGCAGCGTGGACGCACAGGCACTGACAGCCTGACACCAAATTATGTCAGAAGACAGGCAGCGCTAATTGGGCATGGCCAAGGGCTAACAGAACAGCGCAGGCTCCGTGACAGCTTAAAACAACGCTGAGGAGGCAGCGCACGGCACCAAGGGGATAGGAATGACAGCTGTGCTGTGTCCTATTACGAAGGAAATTCGCACCTCCGGGACGGTTGAACGGTATAAGGGGACACATTTTTAGTGTTTACTTCAGTGTTTGCAAGGAGCATAATTAAAAGAGCAACCTTTTCCTTTTGCATCCTTAGTGCTGCACAAGATGGCTCTTTCAGCTACAAACGTCTTGGGGGGGGGTTAAAGGTTCCCTTTCAACTTGCTCCAATCAGGCTTCGGCCTACACTCTGTTCCTCTGCTCCTCCTGCTGACCCTGGGCTCTAACACCGCCAGTTGGTGCCTGGAAGTGCTGTGTGCACAGTTAACAGTCGCTCCTCTGTTATTGGGGTTCAGTAACGTCAGCTGATCCCCAGCTGTGTGTGCGGCAATACCTCCAATCTGCTCCTCCTGCTGTCCCTGGGCTCTAACACCGCCAGTTGGTGCCTGGAAGTGCTGTGTGCACAGTTAACAGTCGCTCCTCTGTTATTGGGGTTCAGTAACGTCAGCTGATCCCCAGCTGTGTGCGCGGCAATACCTCCAATCTGCTCCTCCTGCTGTCCCTGGGCTCTAACACCGCCAGTTGGTGCCTGGAAGTGCTGTGTGCAGTTAACAGTCGCTCCTCTGTTATTGGGGTTCAGTAACGTCAGCTGATCCCCAGCTGTGTGTGCGGCAACGTGTCATGCGACCGCCACGCTGGCACAACTAAAATGTAAGGGGACCTGTCTTCCCCCCCCCCTAGGCGTTTGTTACTGAAAGAGCCACCATGTGCAGCACTAATACTGCACAAGGGAAAGGTCGCTCTTGAAATTATGCTCCGTGCAAACGCTGAACTACACACTCATGTAATGTGTCCCCTCACACCGTCCAACCGTCCCGGAGGTGGGACTTTCCTTTGTAATGTGACGCAGCACAGCCGTCATTGCTACCCCCTTGCCACCGTGCGCTGGCTCCTTAGCGTTGTTTGATTCCGTCATGGACCCTGCGCTGTTATGTTATCCCTTGGCCATGCACAGTTTGCGCTGCCCGTCCTCTGACATCATTTGTTGTCGTCCTGGCTGCGCCTGTGCGTCCACGCTGCCCGAAATCCCACCTCGCAGTGTCGTCTAATGTGATCCCACAGTGGGCCTGGTATCCATGGCCATGCGCAGTGCATATACTAGCCTCTCACTCCCCTTCTTCACGCTTCTTCAGACTAGGCGGCGTCAGCTGATCCCTAATAGCATGCCATGGCCGTGACGCCGCACAGTCTGAAGAAGCAGGAAGGAGGTGAGTGAGAGGCGATGATATGCACTGCGCATGCCCATGGATCCCTGGCCCGCAGTGGGACTACATTAGATGACACTGCAAGGTTGGATCTCGGGCAGCTTGGACGCACAGGCACTGCCAGCCTGACACCTACATGATGTCAGAAGACGGGCATCGCTAACTGTGCATGGCCAAGGGATAACATTACAGCGCGGGCTCCGTGACAGAACCAAACAACGTTGAGGAGGTGGCGCACGGCTTTGCTGTGTCACATTACAAAGGAAAGTCCCACTTCCGAGAAGGTTTGACAGTGTGAGGGGACACATTATATGAGTGTGTACTTCAGCGTTTGCAAGGAGCATAATTTTCAGAGCCACCATTTTCCATGTGCAGTATTACTGCTGTACAAGATGGCTCTTTCAGCAACAAATGCCTGGGGGGGGGTTAAAGGTTCGCTTTCAACTTGCTCCACTGCAGGCTTCGGCCTACACTCTGCTCCTCTTTGATTCCCTGGGTTTCAACACTGTCAGTTGCCACCTGGAAGTGTTGTCTACACAGAAAAAACACTAGCTGATGTGTCAATGGGGTTCAGCACCGCCAGCTGTTCCCCTGCTGTGTAGTCGGCAACGTGTCCAGCACAAGCCACGCTGGCACAACAGAACAAAAGCTGCCACCAGTGCAGGCTTCGGCCTACACTCTGCTCATCTCCTCCTCCTGCTGACCCTGGGCTCTAACACCGCTAGTTTTTGCCCGGAATTGCTAGCTGCACAGAGAAAAACACCAGCCAATGTGTTAGTGGGGTTCAGCACCGCCAGCTGTTCCCCTGCTGTGTAGCTTGCAACGTGACCTGCAAACGCCACGCAGGCACATGAACTGAAATTGAAGGGAGCTTGCCCCCCACCCCCAGGTGTTTCTATGTATAATAGCCACCTTGTACAGCAGTACTGCTGCATTTGTACAAGGTGGCTGACTTTTTCTCCTTGCCCACGTGGAACTCAACACATACAAAATGTGTCTCATTGAGACCATTCAACTGTCCCTGAGGTGTGACTTTCCTTTCTAATGATACGCAGCACCACACTTGGTAGCGCTGCCCGTCTTCTGACATCATTGGTTGGCTGCCTGTGCCTGTGCGTCCGCCCTGCCCAACACAACGCCCCTCGTTGTCTCATATATTTTGGCTGCGAGGGTGTGATTGATGGGCATGTGCAGTGCATATGTTCGCCTGTCTTAACTCATCTCCTTCCGCCTTCTTCAGACTGTGCGGCCTCATGGCCGCGGCATGCGATAAGGGATCAGATGAGGCCGCCCAGTCTGAAGCAGGTGTAAGGACATGTGTGAGCGGCAAACATATTAACTGCACAAGGGCACGAATCCCAGCCACGCAGTGTGATTTTTTCCAAACACACTCTGGGTCTGGGATTCATGTCCACCGCTAACCGCATCGGCCAACATGAAATGAGGTCAGAAGACAGGAAGCGCTCACAGCGCATGGCCAAGGGATAACAAGAGCGCAGACTCCTGTACAGCAAATAACAACGCTCAGGAAGCTGCGCCCATGCACCAAGGTGTTATTTTCGACACCTGGGCTGCTTTTCTTTAAAAAGACAAGTCACGCCTCCACTACTGTTTTACAGTAGAATGGGCTAAATAGTGTACGTGTTTTATTCAGCGTGTGCAAGGAGAAAAATTAAGAGAGCAACCTTTTACTTGTGCAGCATTAATGCTGCACGAGGTGTGGCTCTTGTACCATGCAACACCTGAGGGGGGTTAAAGGTTACCTTTGAAATTGGTTCAACTAGGCTTTGGCCTACACTCTGCTCCTCTCCTCCTCCTGCTGACCCTGGGCTCTAACACCGCCAGTTTTTGCCCGGACGTGCTAGCTGCACAGAGAAAAACACCAGCCAATGTGTTAGTGGGGTTCAGCACCGCCAGCTGTTCCCCAGCTGTGTAGCCGGCAACGTGACCTGCAAACGCCACGGAGGCACAGCAGAACAAAAGCTGCCACCAGTGCAGGCTTCGGCCTACACTCTGCTCCTCTCCTCCTCCTGCTGACCCTGGGCTCATAACACCGCCAGTTTTAGCCTGGAAGTGCTAGCTGCACAGAGAAAAACACCAGCCAATGTGTCAGTGGGGTTCAGCACCGCCAGCTGTTCCCCAGCTGTGTAGCCGGCAACGTGACCTGCAAATGCCATGCAGGCACATGAACTGAAATTGAAGGGAGCCTGCCCCCCACCCCCAGGTGTTTCTATGTATAACAGCCACCTTGTTCAGCAGTACTACTGCATTTGTACAAGGTGGCTGACTTTTTCTCCTTGCCCACGTGGAACTCAACACGTACAAAATGGGTCTCATTGAGACCATTCCACTGTCCCTGAGGTGTGACTTTCCTTTCTAATGATACGCAGCACACCCCTTGGTAGCGCTTCCCGTCTTTTGACATCATGGTTAGCTGGCTGCGCCTGTGCATCCGCCCTGCGTGAAACAACGCCCCTCGTTGTCTTATTTATTTTGTCAGCGAGGGTGTGGTTTATGGGCACAAGCAGTGCATATGTTCGCCTGTCGTCACTCATCTCCTTCCGCCTTCTTCAGACTGTGCGGCCTCATGGCCGCGGCATGCGAGAAGGGATCAGCAGAGGCCGCCCAGTCTGAAGCAGGTGTAAGGACGTGTGTGAGCGTCGAAAATATTTACTGCTCAAGGCCACGAATCCCAGCACCGCAGTGTGACTTTATGAAAAGGCACTGTGGGTCTGGGATTTATGGCCATCGTTAACCGCAGCGGCCAACATGAAATGAGGTCATAAGACAGGCAGCGCTAACAGGGCATTGCCAAGGGATAACACAAGAGCGCAGACTCCTGTACAGCAAAAAACAACGCTCAGGAAGCTGCGCCAAGCACAAAGGCGTTATTTGGGACACCTATGCTGCGTCTCCTTAAAAATACAAGTCACGCCTCAACTACAGTTTGACTGTAGAATGGGCTAAATTGTGTACGTGTTGCATTCAGCGTGTGCAAGTAGAAAAATTAATAGAGCAACCTTTTACTTGTGCAGCATTAATGCTGCACAAGGTGTGGCTCTTGTACTTTGTAACACCTGAGGGGGGGTTAAAGGTTACCTTTGAAATTGGTTCAACTAGGCTTCGGCCTACACTCTGCTCCTCTCCTCCTCCTGCTGCCCCTGGGCTATAACACCGCTAGTTTTTGCCCGGAAGTGCTAGCTGCACAGAGAAAAACACCAGCCAATGTGTTAGTGGGGTTCAGCACCGCCTGCTGTTCCCCCACTGTGTAGCCGGCAAAGTGTCCTGCAAACGCAACGCAGACACAAAGCTGACTCCAGTGCAGGCTTCGGCCTACACTCTGCTCCCCCTGCTTACCCTTTGCTCCAACACCGCTAGTTGGGGCTGTAGGAAGACAATCTTTGATAGGCAACGCATCCGGGCTCCAGCACCGCCAGCTGGTTCTCGGCAGTGTTTTTGTCACAGGTACTCAATCGTGCCAAACCTGGTTCCAGCACTGTCAGCTGTTTCCGGGTAGTGTCAAGCTCACTGAGACGCCTATGCTTGCCCCGTCGTGGTGCGGTCGGGTTAGCCAACTCCAGGGTGCCTCCAGTTTAGGAGCTTCCTATGTGGGCTGCGTGAACTGGTAGTCAAGGCTGGTTCTGTAGTGCCAGTAGGCCCAGCTCCCCCTGTAGGACTGTTGGGGTTCGGTAACTGCGGCTGCCTCGCGGCCTAGCTGTTCTCTCCTCTCCTGTGGGCCTTGGGGTCCACCACCTGGTTCCGGCACCGTCAGCTGGTTCCGGGCCGAGCCTTTGGCTTAGGTGCCTCCTCCTGGGTATCCGAGTTCCGCCAACGTCAGGCGGTCCTTGGTAGTGCTTTTAAGCGCGGGCACCTACAGCTTACTAACCGGGTTCCAGCACCGTCAGCTGGTCCTCGGTCGTGCCATTGGCTCTTGCACACTGGGGCAACGCATCTGGGTTCCAGCACCGCCAGCTGGTTCTCGGCAGTGTTTTTGTCACAGGTACTCCCTCGTGCCAAACCTGGTTCCAGCACTGTCAGCTGTTTCTGGGTAGTGTCAAGCTCACTGAGACGCCTATGCTTGCCCCGTCGTGGTGCGGTCGGGTTAGCCAACTCCAGGGTGCCTCCAGTTTAGGAGCTTCCTATGTGGGCTGCGTGAACTGGTAGTCAAGGCTGGTTCTGTAGTGCCAGTAGGCCCAGCTCCCCCTGTAGGACTGTTGGGGTTCGGTTACTGCGGCTGCCTCGCGGCCTAGCTGTTCTCTCCTCTCCTGTGGGCCTTGGGGTCCACCACCTGGTTCCAGCACCGTCAGCTGGTTCCGGGCCGAGCCTTTGGCTTAGGTGCCTCCTCCTGGGTATCCGAGTTCCGCCAACGTCAGGCGGTCCTTGGTAGTGCTTTTAAGCGCGGGCACCTACAGCTTACTAACCGGGTTCCAGCACCGTCAGCTGGTCCTCGGTCGTGCCATTGGCTCTTGCAAACTGGGGCAACGCATCTGGGTTCCAGCACCGCCAGCTGGTTCTCGGCAGTGTTTTTGTCACAGGTACTCCCTCGTGCCAAACCTGGTTTCAGCACCGTCAGCTGTTTCCGGGTAGTGTCAAGCTGACTGAGACACCTATGCTTGCCCCGTCGTGGTGCGGTCGGGTTAGCCAACTCCAGGGTGCCTCCAGTTTAGGAGCTTCCTATGTGGGCTGCGTGAACTGGTAGTCAAGGCTGGTTCTGTAGTGCCAGTAGGCCCAGCTCCCCCTGTAGGACTGTTGGGGTTCGGTAACTGCGGCTGCCTCGCGGCCTAGCTGTTCTCTCCTCTCCTGTGGGCCTTGGGGTCCACCACCTGGTTCCAGCACCGTCAGCTGGTTCCGGGCCGAGCCTTTGGCTTAGGTGCCTTCTCCTGGGTATCCGAGTTCCGCCAACGTCAGGCGGTCCTTGGTAGTGCTTTTAAGCGCGGGCACCTACAGCTTAGTAACCGGGTTCCAGCACCGTCAGCTGGTCCTCGGTCGTGCCATTGGCTCTTGCACACTGGGGCAACGCATCTGGGTTCCAGCACCGCCAGCTGGTTCTCGGCAGTGTTTTTGTCACAGGTACTCCCTCGTGCCAAACCTGGTTTTAGCACCGTCAGCTGTTTCCGGGTAGTGTCAAGCTCACTGAGACGCCTATGCTTGCCCCGTCGTGGTGCGGTCGGGTTAGCCAACTCCAGGGTGCCTCCAGTTTAGGAGCTTCCTATGTGGGCTGCGTGAACTGGTAGTCAAGGCTGGTTCTGTAGTGCCAGTAGGCCCAGCTCCCCCTGTAGGACTGTTGGGGTTCGGTAACTGCGGCTGCCTCGCGGCCTAGCTGTTCTCTCCTCTCCTGTGGGCCTTGGGGTCCACCACCTGGTTCCAGCACCGTCAGCTGGTTCCGGGCCGAGCCTTTGGCTTAGGTGCCTCCTCCTGGGTATCCGAGTTCCGCCAACGTCAGGCGGTCCTTGGTAGTGCTTTTAAGCGCGGGCACCTACAGCTTACTAACCGGGTTCCAGCACCGTCAGCTGGTCCTCGGTCGTGCCATTGGCTCTTGCACACTGGGGCAACGCATCTGGGTTCCAGCACCGCCAGCTGGTTCTCGGCAGTGTTTTTGTCACAGGTACTCCCTCGTGCCAAACCTGGTTTCAGCACCGTCAGCTGTTTCCGGGTAGTGTCAAGCTCACTGAGACGCCTATGCTTGCCCCGTCGTGGTGCGGTCGGGTTAGCCAACTCCAGGGTGCCTCCAGTTTAGGAGCTTCTTATGTGGGCTGCGTGAACTGGTAGTCAAGGCTGGTTCTGTAGTGCCAGTAGGCCCAGCTCCCCCTGTAGGACTGTTGGGGTTCGGTAACTGCGGCTGCCTCGCGGCCTAGCTGTTCTCTCCTCTCCTGTGGGCCTTGGGGTCCACCACCTGGTTCCAGCACCGTCAGCTGGTTCCGGGCCGAGCCTTTGGCTTAGGTGCCTCCTCCTGGGTATCCAAGTTCCGCCAACGTCAGGCGGTCTTTGGTAGTGCTTTTAAGCGCGGGCACCTACAGCTTAGTAACCGGGTTCCAGCACCGTCAGCTGGTCCTCGGTCGTGCCATTGGCTCTTGCACACTGGGGCAACGCATCTGGGTTCCAGCACCGCCAGCTGGTTCTCGGCAGTGTTTTTGTCACAGGTACTCCCTCGTGCCAAACCTGGTTCCAGCACCGTCAGCTGTTTCCGGGTAGTGTCAAGCTCACTGAGACGCCTATGCTTGCCCCGTCGTGGTGCGGTCGGGTTAGCCAACTCCAGGGTGCCTCCAGTTTAGGAGCTTCCTATGTGGGCTGCGTGAACTGGTAGTCAAGGCTGGTTCTGTAGTGCCAGTAGGCCCAGCTCCCCCTGTAGGACTGTTGGGGTTCGGTAACTGCGGCTGCCTCGCGGCCTAGCTGTTCTCTCCTCCCCTGTGGGCCTTCGGGTCCACCACCTGGTTCCAGCACCGTCAGCTGGTTCTCGGCAGTGTCTTTTGCTCTTGTACCTTCTGCTCCCCATCCTGGTTCCAGTACCGTCAGCTGGTTCCGGGCCGAGCCTTTGGCTTAGGTGCCTCCTTCTGGGTATCCAAGTTCCACCAACGTCAGGTCGTCCTTGGTAGTGCTTTCAGGCACGGGTACCTCCTGCTTAGTAACCGGGTTCCAGTAACGTCAGCTGGTCCTCGGTAGTTCCATTGGCTCTTGGACCTTCGGCTACCCATCCGGGTTCCAGTACCGTCAGCTGGTTCTCGGCAGTGTCTTTTGCTCTTGTACCTACTGCTCCCCATCCTGGTTCCAGTACCGTCAGCTGGTTCCGGGCAGAGCCTTTGGCTTAGGTGCCTCCTTCTGGGTATCCGAGTTCCGCCAACGTCAGGCGGTCCTTGGTAGTGCTTTTTAGCACGGGTACCTCCTGCTTAGTAACCGGGTTCCAGTAACATCAGCTGGTCCTCGGTAGTTCCATAGGCTCTTGAACCTTCGGGTAGCCATCCGGGTTCCAGTTCCATCATCAGGTTCTTGGCATTTTCTCAGCCTTCTTGTACCTTCTGCTACATTTCCAAGTTGAAGACCCTAAAGTCGACGACCCGGAAGACCACCCCGATGACGACGACGACGACAACCCGGAAGACCACCCCGATGACGACGACGACGACGGCAGAGACGACGACGGCGGAGACGACGACGGCGGAGATGACGACACTGGAGACGACAACATGGAAGACCGAGAAGCAGAAGAACAAGAGGCTGCAGGACAAAGAGCAGAAGAACATTAAGCATAACACTTAATATCAGAGCAAAAGATATTATCTCAATTATATGCAGAAGAAGACTAAGCAGTGTATGGGGGTGAGTCCGTTCCTCCTCGTGGTGCCCCTGGATAAAGCCTGATGCTGCAGGCCAAACTGAACGCGGACAAATGTAACTTTTGTGACTGGCAGAACGGAAGGTGTAATCTTCCAACTTTTATAGATAACAACTACGGGAATGCCTGTCACAAATGAGAATATGATGAAGAAGTAGAATAGGAAGAATAATACAGTTGAATAAAATGAATATGTAGAATAGGAAGAATAATAATAGTTGAATAAAATGAATATGAAGAATGTAATAAAAAAAATAAAAAAAAAGGTAAAGGATGAAGAAGAAGATGAATAAGGTGAAGAAGAAGTTGATGTCAAAGATGCTGATGATGATGAAGATGAAAGTGTGGGAAAAGTAAAAAAAAGAGAAGGGGAAGGTCGTGGAATAGTGAAACATCAATATCTGACAAAATAAAAAAAAAATTTACATAGTCAATATCTTTGTCACTCCGAACGTCTTTAAAAAAAAAAAAAAAAACATGCTATTCTATTTGATTGGGCTAAACCTCTATGACTTTAATGTCTCCGCCACCTCCCCAAATACATCCTGCATTATTCTTAGTTGTTTTCCTTCATGTAGAATGAACCTACAAGGAAAGAAAGGGTTTATTTTAATTCCGATATTTTGGTCCCATTGACTTGCATTGGGATCGGGTATCGGCGATATCCGATATTTTTTGAATATCGGCCGATCCTATCCGATACCGATACTTTCCGATATCGGAAGGTATCGCTCAACACTAGTGAACACCTATTGTTTGTGCATGAACCCCAAACATGGACTTCTCCTCAAAGTCCGTTTACTTCTCGGGTTTGGCAGACCTAACAATTTTGTTGAAAGGCTGCAGTGCAGCCAAACAAGCTTTGCCTTTGTGGGAACTTCTGGCCTGATCACAGCCATGTCAAGTACTGGCATGGCTGTCATTGCCCGGCACACTGTGTAGATAAATAAATACATTTAAAAAAAGACATGTGTCTCCTTTTTTTTTTAATAGCAAGTGCAGCCGTCAGCTGCTGTCAGCTTTATCTTGGATTTTTTTTCCAAAATAGAGATGACCCCATGCTGCTTTTTCAAATTATTTAAGTAAATAATTTTAAAAAATGTTGTAAGATCCCCCCCCAGTTTTGATAATCAGCCAAGCTAAAGCAGATAGCTGGCAGCTGGAGGCTGGTATTCTTAGGCTGGGGAGGTTCATAGAAATTTGGACCTCCAGAGTCTAAAAATAACAGCTTACAGCTATCCCAGAAAAGGCATCAATTAGATGCACCAATTCTGGTGCTTTACCTTGTTCTTTATGCTTTTAGCTTGCTTTGGTGCGTTGTCAAGCGAGGTAATATTTTGGGGTTGATGTCAGCTTTGTAATGTCAGATGACATCAAGCCCAGGGGTTAGTAATGCAGAGTATTCTATCAGACTCTCCCATTACTAACTCTGTATTGAAAATTAATAAAGACACACACGCAGAAAAAAGTAATTTAAAATTGAACAAAACACTCCCTGCCAAATGCTCTCTTTTTCCGATTTACTAACAGAATAAAAAATCAAAGTTAAGTCCATAATCATAATGTCCCACTATGAACCACAACTCTACTGCATCTGGTTGCATTGATGAGCGGTAACATCAGAAATGTGTCCGCTCACCCAGTCAACCAGATAACATTGAGCTTAGCATGAGAACGTGGCTGCGTGTGACCGGTGATAACTTTAATGAAGTTACCGCCGGTCACACACAGCAATGTTTTCAAGCTCACCTCAGTGTGATATGGCTGCCATGTCACCGCTCAGCAATGCAACCAGATGTAGCAGAGTTGCGTCTCGTCTTGTGATATCAGCATTATGGATTATCGGTGGGCTGGTGAGGATTACTTGGATTTTTCTGTTAATAAATGGGAAAAAGAGGGGATTTGCCAATGAGTGTTTTGTTTCATTAAACGACTTTATTTCTGACCATGTCTTTCTTACTTTTGACTTCAGGGTTAGTAATGGGGTGACTGATAGACTCCCCTCCATTACTAACCCCTGGGTTTGATGTCAGCAGACATAAAACAGCTGACATCAACCCCAAAACTGTTACTCCGCTTGCCTACCTAATAGGGCAAGTGGGAAGAGCCAAAGCAAAGGGCCTGAATGGGTGCACCTAATGGATGCACCTTTTTGGGGAGACTGCGGGCTGATGTAATAAGTCTGGGAGGGGGCGAATATCCATGACTCCTTGTCAACCTATTAACCCCTTTACCCCCAAGGGTGGTTTGCACGTTATGGACCAGGCCAATTTTTACAATTCTGACCACTGTCCCTTTATGAGGTTATAACTCTGGAACGCTTCAACGGATCCCGGTGATTCTGACACTGTTTTCTCATGACATATTGTACTTCATGATTTTGGTAAAATTTGATATTACCTGTGTTTATTTGTGAAAAAAATGGAAATTTGGTGAAAATGTAGAAAATTTTGCAATTTTCCAACTTTGAATTTTTATGCAATTAAATTACAGAGATATGTCACACAAAATACTTAATAAGTAACATTTCCCACATGTCTACTTTACATCAGCACAATTTTGGAACCAACATTTTTTTTGTTAGGAAGTTATAAGGGTTAAAAGTTGACCAGTAATTTCTCATTTTTCCAACACCATTTTATTTTAAGGACCACATCTCAGTTGAAGTCATTTTGAGGGGTCTATATGATAGAAAATACCCAAGTGTGACACCATTCTAAAAACTGAACCCCTCAAGGTGCTCAAAACCACATTGAAGAAGTTTATTAACCCTTCAGGTGTTTCACAGGAATTTTTGGAATGTTTAAATAAAAATTAACATTTAACTTTTTTTCACAAAAAATGTATTCAGCTCCAATTTGTTTAATTTTACCAAGGGTAACAGGAGAAAATGGACCAAAAGCGTTGTTGCACAATTTGTCCTGAGTATGCCGATACCCCATATGTGGAGGTAAACCACTGTTTGGGTGCATGACAGAGCTCGGAAGCGAAGGAGCGCCATTTGACTTTTCAATGCAAAATTGACTGGAATTGAGATGGGACGCCATGTTGCGTTTGGAGAGCCACTGATGTGCCTAAACATTGAAACCCCCCACAAGTGACACCATTTTGGAAAGTAGACCCCTTAAGGAACTTATCTAGAGGTGTGGTGAGCATTTTGACCCACCAAGTGCTTCACAGAAGTTTATAATGCAGAACCGTAAAAATAAAAAATCATTTTTTTTCACAAAAATTATCTTTTCGCCCCCAATTTTTTATTTTCCCAATGTTAAGAGAAGAAATTGGACCACAAAAGTTGTTTTACAATTTGTCCTGAGTACGCTGATACCCCATATGTGGGAGTAAACGACTTTTTGGGCGCATGGGAGAGCTCGGAAGGGAAGGAGCGCCGTTTGACTTTTCAATGCAAAATTGACAGGAATTGAGATGGGACGCCATGTTGCATTTGGAGAGCCACTGATGTGCCTAAACATTGAAACCCCCCACAAGTGACACCATTTTGGAAAGTAGACCCCCTAAGGAACTTATCTAGAGGTGTGGTGAGCACTTTGACCCAACAAGTGCTTTACAAGTGCTTTATAATGCAGAACCGTAAAAATAAAAAATGATTTTTTTTTCACAAAAATTATCTTTTCACCCCAATTTTTTATTTTCCCAAGGGTAAGAGAAGAAATTGGACCCCAAAGGTTGTTGTACAATTTGTCCTTAGTACACTGATACCCCATATGTGGGGGTAAACCACTGTTTGGGCGCATGGGAGAGCTCGGAAGGGAAGGAGCGCCGTTTGACTTTTCAGTGCAAAATTGACAGGAATTGAGATGGGACGCCATGTTGCGTTTGGAGAGCCACTGATGTGCCTAAACATTGAAACCCCCCAGAAGTGACACCATTTTGGAAAGTAGACCCCCTAAGGAACTTATCTAGAGGTGTGGTGAGCACTTTGAACCCACCAAGTGCTTCAGAGAAGTTTATAATGCAGAACCGTAAAAATAAAAAATCATTTTTTTTCACAAAAATTAACTTTTTGCCCCCAATTTTTATTTTCCCAATGGTAAGAGAAGAAATTGGACCACAAAAGTTGTTGTACAATTTGTCCTGAGTACGCTGATACCCAATATGTGGGAGTAAACGACTTTTTGGGCGCATGGGAGAGCTCGGAAGGGAAGGAGCGCCATTTATCTTTTCAATGCAAAATTGACAGGAATTGAGATGGGACGCCATGTTGCATTTGGAGAGCCACTGATGTGCCTAAACATTGAAACCCCCCACAAGTGACACGATTTTGGAAAGTAGACCCCCTAAGGAACTTATCTAGATGTGTGGTGAGCACTTTGACCCACCAAGGGTTTCCCTACAGTTTATAACGCGGAGCCGTGAAAATAAAAAAAATAAATTTCCCCCCAAAATTATTTTTTAGCCCCCGGTTTTGTATTTTCCCAAGGGTAACAGGAGAAATTGGACCCTAAATGTTGTTGTCCAATTTATCCTGAGTGCGCTGATACCCCATATGTGGGGGAACCACCGTTTGGGCGCATGGGAGGGTTCAGAAGGGAAGGAGCGCCATTTGGAATGCAGACTTAGATGGAATGGTCTGCAGGCGTCACATTGCGTTTGCAGAGCCCCTAATGTACCAAAACAGTAGAAACCCTCCACAAGTGACCCCATATTGGAAACTAGACCCCCCAAGGAACTTATCTAGATGTGTTGTGAGAACTTTGAGCCCCCAAGTGTTTTACTACAGTTTATAACGCAGAGCCGTGAAAATAAAAAATCTTTTTTTTCCCACAAAAATTATTTTTTAGCCCCCAGTTTTGTATTTTCCCAAGGGTAACAGGAGAAATTGGACACCAAATGTTGTTTTCCAATTCGTCCTGAGTACGCTGATACCCCATATGTTGGGGTAAACCCCTGTTTGGGCACACGGGAGAGCTCGGAAGGGAAGGAGCACTGTTTTACTTTTTCAACGCAGAATTGGCTGGAATTGAGATCGGACGCCATGTCGCGTTTGGAGAGCCCCTGATGTGCCTAAACAGTGGAAACCCCACAATTATAACAAACCCTAATCCAAACACACCCCTAACCCTAATCCCAATGGTAACCCTAACCACACCTCCAACCCAGACACACCCCTAACCCTAATCCCAATCCTATTCCCAACCGTAAATGTAATCTAAACCCTAACCCTAACTTTAGCCCCAACCCTAACTGTAGCCTTAACCCTAGCCCCAACCCTAACCCTAGCCCTAACCCTAGCCCTAACCCTAAGCCTAGCCCTAACCCTAGCCCTAACCCTAGCCCTAACCCTAGCCCCAACCTTAGCCCTAACCCTAGCCCTAACCCTAGCCCTAGCCCTAACCCTAGCCCTAACCCTAACCCTAACCCTAATGGGAAAATGGAAATAAATAAATTTTTATAATTTTTTAATTTTTCCCTAACTAAGGGGGTGATGAAGGGGGGTTTGATTTACTTTTATAGCGGGTTTTTTAGCGGATTTTTATGATTGGCAGCCGTCACACACTGAAAGACGCTTTTAATTGCAAAAAATATTTTTTGCATTACCACATTTTGAGAGCTATTATTTTTCCATATTTGAGTCCACAGAGTCATGTGAGGTCTTGTTTTTTCCGGGACGAGTTGACGTTTTTATTGGTGACATTTTCGGGCACGTTACATTTTTGACCCGTGGAAGCGCTCGGTATTAACGCGAAACGGCCGTCGTCGTCTTGCCTGTCGCACTCCCTCTCTCACTCCCTCCCTTGAATCGCGAAGATGTTTTGCTATATGCCCCAATAAAGGACATTTGAATTGCCACTGATTGGTGAGTGCTATTGCGTTTTTTCTATTTTTTTATTTATATGGACACTTTGTTTCACGCAAGCACCGCCTTTCATCTGACCGGACTACCTATTGTTGGGAAACTCTCCACATCGAGTTATTAATCTCTGGAAAGTCGAGCTGTGCCGCTTACTTTTTTTCTTTTCTTTTTTTTTTTCTTGGTTTGGACGTTACATTTTTTTATCGCTTTTTAGTCCGATTTTTGTGAGGCAGAATGACCAAAAACCAGCTATTCATGAATTTCTTTTGGGGAGGTGTTTATACCGTTCCGCGTTTGGTAAAATTCATAAAGCAGTTTTATTCTTCGGGTCAGTACGATCCCTCATTTATATCTTTTTTTATGTTTTGGCGCTTTTATACGATAAAAACTATTTTATAGAAAAAATAATTATTTTTGCATCGCTTTATTCTGAGGACTATAACTTTTTTATTTTTTTGCTGATGATGCTGTATGGTGACTTGTTTTTTGCGGGACTAGATGACGCTTTCAGCGGTACCATGGTTACTTATATTTGTCTTTTTGATCGCGTGTTATTCCACTTTTTGTTCGGCGGTATGATAATAAAGCGTTGTTTTTTGCCTAGCTTTTTTTTCTCTTATGGTGTTTACTGAAGGGCTTAACTAGTGGGACAGTTTTATAGGTTGGGTCGTTACGGACGCGGTGATACTAAATATGTGCACTTTTATTGTTTGTTTTTTTATTTAAATAAAGAAATGTATTTATGGGAATAATATTTTTTTTTTCTATATTTAGGAATTATTTTTTTTTTTTTTTACACGTGGAATTTTTTTTAAAAACTTTTTTACTTTGTCCCAGGGGGGACCTCACAGATCGCTGATCTGACAGTTTGCACAGCACTCTGTCAGATCACTGATCTGTCTGAGAGCACTGCAGGCTTACCAAGCGCCTGCTTTGAGCAGGCACTTGGTAAGCCACCTCCCTCCCTGCAGGACCCAGATGCTGCGGCCATCTGCTACAGGGAGGGAGGTAAGGAGACCCTCACAGCAACGCGATCACATCGCGAGGCTGCGGGCGTCTCAGGGAAGCCCGCAGGGAGCCCCCTCCCTGCGCGATGCTTCCCTATACCGTCGGCACACCACGATCATGTTTGATCACGGTGTGCCGGGGGTTAATGTGCCGGGGGCAGTCCGTGACCGCTCCTGGCACATAGCGCCCGATGTCAGCTGCGATAGGCAGCTGACACCCGGCCGCGATCGGCCGCGCTCCCCCCGTGAGCGTGGCCGATCGCCTTGGACGTACTATTCCATCCTTGGGAATTTAGGCCCACCCGACATTGACGGAATAGTATGTCCAATGACAAAAAGGGGTTAATATCAGCCCACAGCTGTCTGTTTAGCCTTTGCTGGTTATTAAAAATAGGGAGATTCCACATCATTTTTATCCTTTGGACCCCCTTTTTTAACCAGTAAAGGCTACAGAGACAGATGTGAGCTGATTTTAATCGCTTGAGCAACTTCATGGATATTGGCCCCTTCCCAGTATAACAACATCAGCTCCTAGCTCTCTGCTTTCCCTCAGCCAGTTAGTAAAAATAAGGGTTACTCATGTAATTTTTTAAATTATTTATTTATTCAAAAAAACAGAAAAGTGCAGAAAATAACACATGCATTGCACTGACATCTTTATTACTTTTCACAGGCGCCAGCTGGTGAATACTCTTATCATCAGTGCCTTCTCTAACTGCTATCAACAAGACCAGGCATACGCTAATGACTGAGAGTAGTAATCCTCAACCAAAGCTTGATTGGTGGTAACTTTTTCACCAGAAATAATGACAGTAAGGTTACCACTAATTGGAACTGGTGTTTTCTGTGCTGTCACACAGATAGCAGTGTGGTAACCGCCGGATGTTCGGGCCCGCCATTCATTTGAATGGGGTCTGGGATCAAGTTCAATTACCAGTTCTGGTACCCAAACTGAATTTTTTTTATACGCTAAAGTTTGGCTGAGCCCAATGGAACCAAATATCCATGGGTCCACCCATCCCTAGTAAGAAGCTTGTTGATGGTTATAGGAAGCGAGTGAAGTTATTTATTCCAAAAAAAGTGCAACCAAATATTAAGTTGAGAGTGCCAACAATTATGTCTGACCTATTTTTATTTTTTGGGGGAGAAATTACGCATTTGCCTTTTTTCCTTTTTTTGTGTTGCTCCAATACACACAAAGTAAATAAACATGTATATAACAAACACAATTTCAAGGGTGGCTACACTTTTGGCCATGACTGCAAGTGCTATAAGGGACAATACACAACAATCCCTTCATAGTTTTTGGCCACTGCCGAGTACTGCTGTTCATCTTCCGCTCAAGTGAATAGGATAGGTCAAACAATATGTCAGTCCCAGAAAACCCTTTAAGCATCGCATTCAGGGTTCTTTTGATTTGAAAAAATAAAAAAAGATATTTCCAGCTACTGGTAACATTTTTTGAAGTTTTACTCCATCATAGATTAAGAAGTATCATTCTGATACGAAGCAGAAATATAGAAAGCAATGTATTTCGAACGGATTCAACCATTCTTCATCACAGCTTTTGATATGTGCATAATGCCTTATGCTGACTTAAGGGAGTAGGTGTGTAAACTTTCAAAGAGAAATGTAACTTATACAGTATTTACTCATGAGTAGTGTTGAGCATTCCGATACCGCAAGTATCGGGTATCAGCCGATACTTGCGGTATCGGAATTCCGATACCGAGTTCCGATACTTTTGTGGTATCGGAAATCGGTATCGGATCCATAGTGATGTGTAAAATGAAGAATTAAAATAAAAAATATTGATATATTCACCTCTCCGGCGGCCCCTGGACATCACCGCTGGTGGACCTGAGAATGACGTCGCGGCTTCTGATTCGTCGCGTGCCGCTCATGTGACCGCCACGCGACCAATCACAAGCCGCGACGTCATTCTCAGGCACTAAACTCATTCTAGGAATTTAGGACCTGCGAATGACGTCGCGGCTTCTGATTGGTCGCGTGGCGGTCACATGAGCGGCACGCGACCAATCAGAAGCCGTGACGTCATTCTCAGGTCCTAAATGCGCTCATTTTAAACAAAGAAGCCTGCCGGTTACCCGCGGTGATGTCCAGGGGCCGCCGGAGAGGTGAATATATCAATATTTTTTATTTTAATTCTTTATTTTACACATTAATATGGATCCCAGGGCCTGAAGGAGAGTTTCCTCTCTTTCAGACCCTGGGAACCATCAGGATACCTTCCGATACTTGGCGTCCCATTGACTTGTATTAGTATCGGATATCGGTATCGGCGATATCCGATACTTTTCGGGTATCGGCCGATACTATCCGATACTGATACTTTCAAGTATCGGACAGTATCGCTCAACACTACTCATGAGTGAAGTCTATTTTATGTTATATAAGCATTAGGCATAGCATACATTATATAGGTATACAACAATCAGTGGCGAACACAGAAAGAAAAGGGATCCTGTGCAAGGACAGTGTATGTACCCTTTAAAATCCAATAGTTGTGCCAAGACAGAAGCTTGCTGCTTTGGAGGTGGAAGTGGGCCCCCTTACCTCTTGAGCCCCTGTGCAGCTGCACATGTTTCAAAAATGAGATACCAACACTTGACAAGCATATAAGGTAATTGGGGGTCCAGCTGAAGCTACAATCTATTTATTTGTTCTATACAGAGACATGTCAAGAAACAGACTTTGCACCTTGTATAAAGGATTTATCTGGTCACCAGAACTTGATGACCTAACCTTTGGACAGATCAGCAATATGAGATCAGTTGAGGTCTTACACCCAGCTCCCCAAGCCTGAGCTGGTATAAGCTCCAGGGTTTACCAGATGGTAACATAGTGAATGGTGCGGCAATATGCATCTCCTTTCTATAGGTAGTGGTTGCTGCTGCCCAGTGCAGAAGGGATTTTGTTCATCTGCAGTACTCAACAGCAGTCATTATACAGTCAATGTTTTTACATTCTTCAGCCACCGGTTCCACAAAACTGATATTGATGACCTATCTTTTTATCTGGTGCCTGGTACTTTAAGGATTTAGTGTAATCTAAACTTATTTAAAATTCAACCTTTACAAAAAACAATCACGTTGTTGGCATTTAAAGACTTTTTTTGTTGGTATTTTACAGTTTGTTATGATTTGTAGTTTTAATAAGTACTTTTGGCAAATAGTTATTTTTGAGGACAAGGCCAAGATAATTAGTGCATCAGTATATTAGTGACTCGCCTGTGAAGCAAAACATATAATCTGGGAACTAATCTTTTGGATGGAATACTTAGTTGATAATTTCCATACATCTTTTTTAATGACTAGATGCAAATTTTCTTTAAAATTGAAAAGTAATTCTAGTGAAATACACACTAATCTTTGTCCTGTGGAGGAGGACATATACGGTACCTACAAGAAACCAGCATTTTTATTCTCATGAGGCTCTGGTCTAGTATAAAGTTCCTTATGAAAATTCTTTCTTCCATCACTATAAATTTCAATATAGTCATGCTTAAGAATATATTATTTCATTAATTTGTCTTTGGCAGCATAGTTGCATTTATAGCTGAACAGAGGTTCTTAACACTTCCTGGAAATGCCAGAGTAGCTTAAAAACCTCATAGAAGCTGAACTGCATATATGATTTATCTCTGAAGCATTATTTACTATTTTCTGTTTTGGGATGTGTTTGGCCTAGGTGAAATGGTAATATGGTTAAATGGTAGTATTGGTTTATGCTCAAAATGAACTTTCTGTCTATAATTGTTCCCTGACAGTGAGGAATATAATAAAACGATAAACAAGATTGTTTAAAACTCTAAACTACTAGCATATAATCTTCCCATGTGGATTATATTATGGCTAAAAAAATTGTATTTTTAACTTCAGTGGAGTTAACCTTTGCTTTATATTGAAGGATTAAAATTGTCAAAAGGTGAGATCATTTTCATGTACTTTAATTTTGACAGTTTACGTCTCCATTTTTTTATTTTACATCTTCTTCAGTCATTGTGAGAGGAAACGGCCTAATTGCTGCTACGTGTTTTGAAATACAAATCCTGTGACTGCTTTATCCAATGAGAACCACAACATATACCGTATTTTTCGGTCTATAAGACGCACCAGACCATAAGACATATCTACGTTTTAGAGGAGGAATTTAGGAAAAAAAAAACTGAAGCAAAAAATGTGGTCAATTCTGTACTTAAGATCACCTATCCTAACATACATAGTAACATAGTAACATAGTTAGTAAGGCCGAAAAAAGACATTTGTCCATCCAGTTCAGCCTATATTCTATCATAATAAATACCCAGATTTACGTCCTTCTACAGAACCTAATAATTGTATGATACAATATTGTTCTGCTCCAGGAAGACATCCAGGCCTCTCTTGAACCCCTCGACTGAGTTCGCCATCACCACCTCCTCAGGCAAGCAATTCCAGATTCTCACTGCCCTAACAGTAAAGAATCCTCTTCTATGTTGGTGGAAAAACCTTCTCTCCTCCAGACGCAAAGAATGCCCCCTTGTGCCCGTCACCTTCCTTGGTATAAACAGATCCTCAGCGAGATATTTGTATTGTCCCCTTATATACTTATACATGGTTATTAGATCGCCCCTCAGTCGTCTTTTTTCTAGACTAAATAATCCTAATATCGCTAATCTATCTGGGTATTGTAGTTCTCCCATCCCCTTTATTAATTTTGTTTCCCTCCTTTGTACTCTCTCTAGTTCCATTATATCCTGGTAAATAAGGCCCCCTCATCCCTATCCTGGTGTGCATGGCCCCATTCTTATTCTGGTGTGCATTTATACATTGTTATTCTGGTATGATTGGTCCCATCCCAGTCCTGGTATGCATCATCCCATTCTTATTCTGATATGATTGATTGGCCCCCTCCCATTCCTGGTATGATTGATTGGCCCCATCCAGTTCCTGGTATGATTGATTGGCCCAATCCAGTTCCTGG
Organism: Ranitomeya imitator; assembly: GCF_032444005.1. Classification (NCBI taxonomy): domain Eukaryota; kingdom Metazoa; phylum Chordata; class Amphibia; order Anura; family Dendrobatidae; genus Ranitomeya; species Ranitomeya imitator. The sequence goes on along the minus strand of NC_091285.1, from coordinate 342,660,227 downwards.
TATGATTCATTAGCCCATCCCATCCATTTCCTGTTATGATTGATTGGCCCCATCTCCTTGCTGGTATGATTGGCCCCATCCCAGTCCTGGTATTCATGGCCCCATCAGAAAAGATTAAAAAAACAAACCTTTACTCTTACCTTCCTCCGCTCCCTCGCAGTCGCAGCATCCTGCTTCGGTGCCAGCAGCTGCTTAATGCTTGTAAACAGCGCATGGCAGGAACATCATGTGCTGCTCACAAGCAGAGTACAGCTGCCGGAATACTCACCGGGTGTTTATCAGAGATTGCGGTGAGTATCCATTCCTGTTCAGTAGCGCACACTGTCAGCCACCTGCTTCCTGCTGCGGCTGTCGGTCACGAGTGCCGATACTTAAGAGAAATGAATATTCATTCACTGGAGTAGGATGCTGCAACTGCGAGGGAGCAGAGAAAGGTAAGAGTAAAGGTTTTTTTTTTTAATCATTTCTGATGGGGCCAATCATACCAGCAAGGGGAAGGGGCCAATCTTACTAGCTAGGGGATGGGGCCAATCAATTATACCAGGATGCCAGGAAGAAATGAATATTTATTGGCCTCCGTGCCCATGGGCATGGAATGCAGTGCATATTAATTTCTCTTTAGCAGTGGGCACAGGAGTTAGCCGGAGATGCTGGCTCCTGCCTCTGTGACCCGCTGCTCCTCCAATACCGCTCCACCACCTCCCCACCACAGCCAGAGCCAATATATCCGGACTATAAGCCGCACCCCCATTTTCTGCCACATTTAAGGAGGAAAAAAGTATGTCTTATAGTCTGAAAAAAGTGATACTATCTGTCACGATTCACACAGTGACTGTCCCCCTACGTCACAGATCGGGGTGACTTTAGGCCAACAGACGGCTATCACATGTGCAGGGGGGCTTATTTTAGTTATCCCTCCACTGCTACAAGGTGATGAAAAAGCACACACAAGGCTATTGACCTCTTAGTTTACAGGAGGGGCTTATTGTAGGTATCCCAATGCTCTTCAATATACCACGAACTGCAGGGATTTATGTATAGCCTGCTTTACAGTTCCACTTGAAACTTGCAGCTCTCTAGCACCCCCGTCACCCTCAAGTCAGACTAGGTACTGCACCTAGGGTAATTAGTCGCCAGAAAGGCTGCCTGCTATGTACTGGCTATTGGGCATGCTGCAGCGAGGCAATCTACCTACTCCCGCTCAGGCAGGAACAATAATTATCAACGCCGCAGTCGCTACAACGACACCCAAAGGCCCCGCACACGATATGCTGCCACCAGCTCTGATTAAACAGGTCCGAAGCTAACGCAAAACAGTAGCGTAATTCACTTCAGAAGACTTAGAATACGTTTTAGAAACAGGTCCGAAGCTAACCCAAAAAAGTAGCGTAATTCCCTTCAGAAGACTTAGTGTACGTTTTAGAACAGGAGAACGAATCTAGTATTTTAAATATTTTACTCCATTAAAGATGAAGGCAGTGTTTATAAAAAGGTATAAAAGATGTTACAATATGAGACAATTGAAAATATGTACACGGTAATTATAAAAATAACAGGGATTAAATAAGAAATCAACACTTACATGTGTTCAGATCATGGCAGGCAGAACCAGGCTAGTGGGCGGAGCTCCCAAATGTCCCAATGCATCAGGACTGGCAGTACGAGCTCCTCAAGTCAGACGCAGACAGACTCTGCAGACTCTGAAGACTGGGCAAAGTGGAGTCACTTATATAACCACAGCCTTGTGACATCACTAACAGGGCTGGTCTCCTCAGACCCTCCTACCTCTTCAGTCTTAGTAAATTTCACACAAGTTTGTCTAATGCCTGTATCTCCGCTACAGAACATGTCAGAATCATAACATACCCAGCATTAATCTTGTATTAAGATTTGCTCTCTATAGATACTAAATTCGGGCTAGTAGGGACACTCCGTTCCAGAGAAATCTGTACTTTGTACCTGATGGAGTTAGAGGCTCATGTTTACAACGGCTGACAGATCCGCCGATGAACGTTAACAATATGTACTTTTTATTTTCCTAGCCCAAATCGTTGGCCCAGAATCTTACAAGATTAAGACAAAGGACCTCATGTTTTAAAGAACTTCTATACCAGTCCTAGCTAGTACCGATGGGAGGGGTGAGTAAGTTGCTCAGAGCTTGGAATTTATGGCCAGAGCAATAAAAACCTTTTCTACACATACATTCAGAAACACACAAAGAAGGAGGGTTTTTAGCCCGCAACAAAGCTACAAAATCATATTATATTTCATACAATATCGTGACACCTCCCCCTTTTGGTCTGCGTTACGGAGGCAGAACCCCTCGGTATGCCTCCATGCGCACCTCAGTAGGTTCACCCTGGCGGGACAGTTCATCTGCATTACCATGATCCCTGCCCATTTTGTGCTCAATGGTGAAGTCAAACTGCTGAAGGGCAAGGCTCCAGCGTAGCAACCTGCCGTTGGTTCCACACATGGCTTTTTAGCCCACAGCATGGGTCTGAAGGACAAAGCTACAAAATCATATTATATTTCATACAATATCATGACAATCAATGCCAAAATAAATACACTGTTGCTTCTACAATGTAATTTTAGAAAAAAATGTTAGATTCAGTTGTGCTGAAAACCATGATGGTAAGGTTCACTCTTAACCCCTTGCCTCAGCAGCCAATTTTCAATTTTATGTTTGTAAATTACTTCCCCTTTATTAAAAAGCTATAACTTGTTATTTTTTCATTGACATAGCTCTATGAGGGCTTGTTTTTGTGGCCTGAGTTGTAGTTTTGAATGACACCATCCATTTTACCAAACAATTTATTGAACAATGGGGGGAAAAATCCAACTGTGATAAAAACAGTGAATAACATGCCATTCGGCCATTGTTTTTTTTTACGTTCATCATACAATGTGTTCCAAATTATTATGCAAATTGGATTAAAGTGTCAAAAAGATTTAATTGTTTTGTTTTTCAAATAAATTCATAGATGGTATTGTGTCTCAGGGCTCAATGGATCACTGAAATCAATTTTAAACACATAATTAGTTCTCAAGGTGATTCTAATTAAAAGAAATCTACTTAAAAATGATGTTCCACATTATTAAGCAGGCCACAGGTTTCAACCAATATGGGAAATAAAAAGGATCTCTCTGCTGCTGAAAAGCGTTAAATAGTGCAATGCTTTGGACAAGGTATGAAAACATTAGTTATTTCACGAAAACTTAAGTGATCATCATACTGTGAAGAGATTTGTGACTGAAACAGAGCACAGACAGAGTTCATGCAGATAAAGGCATAATGAGGAAGGTTTCTGCAGACAAATTCATTGAATTATGAGAGCAGCTGACGAAATACCATTACAAAGCAGCAAACAGTTAGTCCCACAAACCTCAAAGTGAAGGATCCTTCAAAGGCTTGCTGTGGTGCATAAACCTATTATTCGGTCACCCCTAAACAGTTTTCACAAGTAGAAATGGTTGCAGTAGGCCCAGACATACATGAAGACTAATTTTCAAACAATCTTGTTTAATGATGAGTGTCAAGCAACCCTGGATGGTCCAGATGCATGGAGTAGTGGATGGTTGGTGGATGGCCACCATGTCCCAACAAGGCTGCTGTGAGGATTAACTGTGGAGACTATAGGGTGGACCCACTGGACCATGACAATGAACCTCCTATGGGCGAGCTGACCAAGTGCACCACCCCCTATACAGGGAGCATTAGGGGCAGACCCGAGGGAGACTATCGCCACGGCAGCTGGTAAGGGAGGACGGACAAGAAGGCAACTAATAGGGATCAGTAAGGACTAACGAGGAGACAGAAACAGGGAAAGCGTGGGAATATGGCCTGGACGGAGAGGACGAGCAGGAAGGCAAGACGCGGGAGCAGGGACTGGATGGAGGACACGGGCAGACAGGATGGAGACTGGAACACGGACAAGGTGGAGGATGGAGGCAGGCAGGCAAGGACACTGGAACACGGACAGGACGGAGGACACCAGAAGGCAGGCACTAGGAGGGAACAAAGGAGAAGACCAGGATCAGCTAAAGGATACAGCAGTGGGAAGTGAGCGGCGAACAAGAAGGCAGGGAGGAACGCAGGAGAGACGTGGAGCCAGTTTCACTTGTGGATCACAAATGAGCATCAGGCACGGCCAAGAGGAAGAGGCTGCCTAATAAGTGCAGTGCAGTAGTTCCGGGTTGGAGTTCTCCAGGGAGATAGAGAGGGCAGGTAAGAGAGACCAGGACCGAGCTCAGAAGTGTGCGCACGCAGCGCTGAACCCAACGCACGTGCACACCCGATGTGAAGCAGAAGCCGGGTGCGAGTGCTGAGGAGGAGGCAGTGCCAGGCAGAGAACAGCAGCTGCGGGAGCGTGCCAGGACGCCGATGAAAGGTAAGTATGGCAGGGCTCAGGAGGCGGCGGTGCCGGTGACGTGACAGCTGATACATCAGCAAGGAGGTTGAGGAGTCATGTTTTGGGCCGGAATCATGGGAAACAGGTGGTAGGGGCCTTTAAAGTTTCTAAAGGTGTGAAAATGACCTCTGCAAAGTACTGTATATAGAGTTTCTGACTGACAACTTTCTTCCATGGTATAAAAAGCAGAAACGTGCCTTCAGGAGCAAATCATCTTTATGCATGACAATGCACCATCTCATGCTGCAAAGAATACCTCTGAGTCAAGCTCATGGTGTTGCCACCATCTTCCCTTGACCTCAACTCTATAGAGAACCTTTGGAGTATCATCAAGCAAAAGATCTGTGAGGGTGAGAGGCAGTTCACATCAAAACAGCAGCTATGGGAAGCTATTCTAACTTCATGCAAAGAAATACAAGCAGAAACTCTACAAAAACTCACAAGTTCAATGGATGCAAAAATTTTGAAGGTGATGTCAAAGAAGGGTTCCTATGTTAACATGTAACTTGGCCTGTTAGGATGTTTTGGAGTTAAATAGCTTTTTTGTTCAGTGAATGTGACCTCATAATGCTGCAAATTCCACAAATGAGCATTTTCAGTTCTTTAAAACATATCAAATGTTTAGAAATTCTACTGTGCCTAATAATTTGGAACAGTGCATTTTGCATTTTTATTCATTTTGGAGATTACACTGTTTTGGGAGGTTTCTTCAATAAAATTCGATGTATACTCTAATGGGTGATGATTACTTTTCTTAGACTGACTGTTATTTGCACCGACTATTTATGAAAATCTGAGAAAAATTTCATTTGTATAATAATTTGGAACATGGTGTATGGTTAAAATGACTTGGAAACATTATTTCTCAGTTGCTTCATTGGTATATACAGGAAACTATAGGTGATGTCTGATGCCACCAGGAGGCTGACGCTAAAATAAAAAAGTCAGCAACTCTCCAGTAGGCTAGCAGGCTACAACTGGCCTACTGGTGTTAAGCAATTCAGATTAGTTTATTGTCAAGTTGGAGGCCGACACACGTCTGGGATATATGGCTTTCCTGCACTTGGCTAATCTCTCTTTTTGGGTAACAGGGCAGAATAGAACAGTCTGTTCACTCCATTATTGGCAAAGATAACAATCTATAGTAATTAGTGATGAGACGGCACTAAAATGCTTGGGTGCTCATTGATCGGGTCGAGCTGATTGGAATACTCGGATACTCGGCCAGAACAACGACCCCAATGTAAGTCTATGGGGGACCCGAGTACTTTTTCCACTATCCCCCCGGGATCCCTTTAGTGTCTAAAAACATCTGAAAATGATGGAAACACTGCTCAAATGACACAGGGACATCATGGGGATCGCCCCTGGAAGCATTCCTGACTCCTAGTTGACAGCTTTAATCCAATGTTTCCGAGATTCTTGCCATTTTTCCCGCAGCGACAAAAACACATTAAAACAAAACCAAAACGGGTTTTGCTTGGAAATATGTCAAGTAGTGTTGAGCATTCCGATACCGCAAGTATTGGGTATCGGCCGATATTTGCGGTATCGGAATTCCGATACCGAATTCCGATACTTCCCGCGTATCGGATACCGGAATCGGAAGTTCCCAGAATTCAAACAGAACGCAGCAGCCAATGAGGAATGATTGGAAGTGTGGGCACATCCTGTTTAGCATGGTGGGCATGTAAGTACTGGCAAGGCTGTGATTGGCTGCTGAAATGATGTCGCTCTGCACTATAAAAAACGCTGCCGCCATTTTGCGCTCACTCTGCTGTGATTTCAGTTAGGGACAGGACGCTGTGTTCTAACTGAGGGCCAGTTGCGCTAGCTAATTGCTTTATTTTCCTTTCCAAAGGCTAATTTAGCAAAACGCTGTGTGTTCTTCACTGTTCACCTTGCTCTTGCCTTGCAGCGCTGTTTTAACAGCGTTCTGCAAGGTCTCTGTGTGTGTGTGTGTGTGCAGCTCACTCTGTAGTCTGTGTGCAGCCATATACCCGGTTGTATTCAGCTCAGGGGGGGTTCACACTGCCTCACACAGTTGTCCTTTTTTGCTCATAGTGCAGCCTGCTGCACATTTTTTCTCAAATTCCCTATTAGTGTTTTTCCACCCGTCTCCAGCTAAATTGTGGAAAAACACTACATATGATAACCTAGAGGGGGTTTTTTGGGCCTTGCAGCGCCGTTTACGGCTGTCTGCACGGTCTCCGTGTGAGCCCAGCTCGCCCTGTAGTCTGTGTGCAGCCATAGCCGGTTGGATTCAGCTCAGGGTTCGTTACTGGCTCATACCTTGAGAAAAATTTTCCTTTTTTTCAAATAGTGCAGCCTGTTTAAAAATTTTAAAAAAAATTCCCTATTAGTGTTTTTCCACCCGTCTCCAGCTAAATTGTGGAAAAACACTACATAGGATAACCTAGAGGGGGTTTTTTGGGCCTTGCAGCGCCGTTTACGGCTGTCTGCACGGTCTCCGTGTGAGCCCAGCTCACCCTGTAGTCTGTGTGCAGCCATAGCCGGTTGGATTCAGCTCAGGGTACGTTACTGCCTCATACCTTGAGAAAAATTTTCCTTTTTTTCAAATAGTGCAGCCTGTTTAAAATTTAAAAAAAAAAATTCCTATTAGTGTTTTTCCACCCGTCTCCAGCTAAATAGTGGAAAAACACTACATAGGATAACCTAGAGGGGGTTTATTGGGCCTTGCAGCGCCGTTTACGGCTGTCTGCACGGTCTCTGTGTGAGCGCAGCTCTCCCTGTAGTCTGTGTGCAGCTATAGCCGGTTGGATTCAGCTCAGGGTGCGTTACTGCCTCATACCTTGAAAAACAATTTACTTTTTTTCAAATAGTGCAGCCTGTTTAAAATTTAAAAAAAAAAAATTCCTATTAGTGTCTTTCCACCCGTCTCCAGCTAAATAGTGGAAAAACACTACATAGGATAACCTAGAGGAGGGTTTTTTGGCCTTGCAGCGCCGTTTACGGCTGTCTGCACGGTCTCCGTGTGATTTAAACTAGCTCTGTAGCCCGATCTGCACAAAAAAAAAGTAAAGTTCACCAAACACAACTTAACACTTGTGTAGGCCACATTTGAAAAATAATAAAGTTTAGTCCACACTTTACAACATTAGTGTTTCTTACACCTGTTAGGAGGAGCATTTCAGGAATAAGCACACTAAGGCCTTAGTACTTTTCTGCTTATCTTTATCTGTCAACCAAGATGAAGAGGGCAGGGAGTAAGGCACGTGGGCGTGGGCGCGGAGCAGGGAGAGGAGCAGGGAGAGGACGTGGTGATTCTGTGCCTGCTGCGGGCGCCGGTGACTCGTCGTCACTCAGTTTCAGCAGGGAACAGTCCTTCATGCGCAGCTTTGTCGGAGAGCGCTGTGCACCGCTGCTGCGTGAAGACCAAATTGAAGCCGTTGTCGGGTGGATGGCAGCTAACGCCTCGGCATCGACTTCAGTTAGTGCCACATCCTCTCAGGCACAGAGCACTGGAGAGCAGCCATCTGTCTCTTCACCACCTGCCAAATTGGCCAGGCAGTCAGAGAGCCCAGGACAGGAGCCGTCTCTACTTCTGTTCTCTGAATCTCTTGGCTTGGAAACAGGGGGCCAGCCAATTAGCATTGGAGAAATGGAAGAAGAGGCAGTGTGCAGTGATGCCCAACAGCTTTTTCTCTCTGACTCTGAAGAGGCGGGTGGGCCAGTGCCTCCGGTGACCACAGCGCAGTACGCATCTGATGATGAAACTCAGGTGCCGCTTTCTGATGCGTACTGTGCTGCCGAGACTACCCAGGAGGAGCAGTTGGTGACAGAGGGTAGTGGAGATGATGAGGTCCTTGACCCATCGTGGCGTGAGGAACAGGAAGGTGGTGGGAGCAGCTCTGAGGAAGAGCTTCCCCTTATGGGCCAAAGAGGGAGAGGGAGGGGGAACACTGCGGAGCCTGTAGCCTCCACTTTGGCACCCGTTAGGAGCCTGTCTCTTTCCAAAGCCAAAAAGGGCGCTCCCAAGACTTGCAGTGCCTGGTCCTTTTTTGACACAGTTGCAGATGACATTTGTTTTGTCAAATGCAAGCTGTGTCATCAGAAAGTAAAAAGAGGGAAAAATGTCAGCAACCTCAATACCACAAATATGTGGAAACATGTGCGGACCAGGCACGCGGTGGAGTTACAGAAACAGACTGAAGATGTAGGCCAACCAACAGCGGCAGCTACCACCTCTTCAGCTCGTGTTGCCTCTTCCTCCAGCTCACGCACAGCTGGTTTGGCTTCCTCCCAGGATCGCCATGGAAGAACCTCTGGCACTGTTGTCCAGAGACCTTGTGTAATTCAACCCACAGCACCACCTTCCCAGTCATCCTCACACTCCCAGTCTACTCTACAGCCATCGGTAGTACAGGCATGGGAGAAAAGGCGGGCATTCTCGGCCAACCACCCCCGAGCACAGGCTCTGAATGCAGGCATTGCCAAACTGTTGTCCCTGGAAATGCTCTCGTTCAGGCTGGTGGAGACTGACAGCTTCCGTGACTTGATGGCATTGGCAGTCCCACAGTACAAGGTGCCCAGCCGCTTTTACTTCAGCAGGCAGGCTGTCCCTGCCCTGCACAGGCATGTTGAGGCAAATATAAAACATGCGCTACTGAACGCCGTCAGTAGCAAGGTCCACCTCACCACCGATGCGTGGACCAGTCAGCATGGACAGGGGCGATATGTTTCCCTCACTGCCCATTGGGTTAATGTTGTTGAGCCAGGTACAGATCGTGCGAGTGGCGCAGGACGTGTCCTGCCCACTCCAAGGATTGCAGGAATCCAGTCTGTACGCATCGACTCCTCCTCTTACACCAGTTCCTCAGATTCCTCTCTGCAGGATCCGTCACAGTCCACCTCCACATGGACCCGTGAACGTTTACCTATGACCGACATGAGCACAGCCGTGGCCAAACGTCAGCAGGCCGTCTTGAAACTAGTTTCATTGGGGCATCGAAGCCACACAGCGCAGGAGCTCTGGAATGCCATCAAGCAGGAGAGCGATGTGTGGTTACTGCCAGCGAATCTCCAGCCAGGCATGGTAGTGTGTGACAATGGCCGAAATCTGGTGGCAGCTTTGGCCCTTGGCAACCTCACTCACATCCCATGTCTGGCACATGTGCTCAATTTGGTTGTGCAGAGTTTTCTGAGGGACTATCCGGATCTTGATGCCCTGCTGCACAAGGTCCGCCTAGAGTGTGCTCACTTGCGGCGTTCCAGCTTGGCCAGTTCCCGCATTGCTGCTCTGCAGCGCCGATTCCGCCTTCCGGAACACCGCATCATATGTGACCTACCTACCCGGTGGAATTCCACGTTACATATGTTGGAGCGGTTGTGTGAGCAGCAGCAAGAAGTTATGGAGTACCAGCTGCATCAGGCGCAAAGAAGTCGCAGTCAGCGCCGATCAGACTTCACAACCACAGAGTGGGCCACTATGAAGGACGTCTGCCAGGTTTTGCGTCCTTTTGATTATTCCACGCGGATGGCAAGTGCAGATGATGCACTAGTCAGCATGACTGTCCCCCTTATCTGCCTGCTTCAGCAAACTTTGCAAGGGTTAAGGGATGATGTTGTGGAAGAGGTGGAGGATGAGGAGTCACCTTTTCCATCAGCTTCTGGAGAGTCAGCGCCACGTGGTTCCTCACAAAGGGGTACGCAGGGGCCAATTTGTGAGGAGGATGAGGAGGAGTCAATGAAGGAGGAAGAGCTCCGTCCAGAGGAGGGAGCGACACAATTGTCCAGTGGTCAGTGTGTACAGCGAGGGTGGGGTGATGACGAGCGGGCAGAGATCATGTCTCAAGCAGGGGACAGCGTTTCTGGGCCAGTTGGCACTCTGCAGCACATGGTGGATTTCATGCTGCAGTGCCTGAGAAACGACCACCGCATCGACCACATTCTCAACATGCCTGATTATTGGGTGTTCACCCTCCTCGATCCTCGCTACCGGGACAACGTCCAAAACCTCATCCCTGCGTTGACCCGGGAGCGTAAATTGCGGGAGTACCACGACACACTGGTGAATTCCATCATCTTCTCCTGTCCAACTGAGAGGAGTGCTGCTAGTGCTTTACAAAGCAGCTCAGTGCGTCGAGGCAGTGGGGGAGGCTCTGCCCAAAGAGGGAGCAGAAGCAGTGCCTCTGCCCAAGGCAAGCCCAGTATGGCACAACTCTGGCACACTTTTGTGTGCCCGCCCCAAATGTCTGCACCATCACCGGCGGCTCCAGTCAGCAGGAGGCAACGGTTCCGTCAGATGGTGACAGACTACTTGGCTTGCCCTCTTACTGTACTCCCAGACGGCTCTTCCCCGTTCAAGTTTTGGGTCTCTAAGCTGGATACATGGCCAGAGCTAAGCCAGTATGCATTGGAGGTGCTGGCTTGCCCTGCGGCTAGTGTCTTATCGGAACGTGTCTTTAGTGCCGCAGGTGGTGTACTAACAGACCGTCGCATGCGACTATCCTCCGATAACGTTGACCAGCTTACTTTCCTGAAAATGAACCAGGCCTGGATCTCGCAGGAATTTGCCACTCCTCTGCCTGATTAAGTAATTGGGTGTCATCCAGGTCTCCTGCTGTGTTCATCTTTCTACCACCTGAACTGCTATTCCTGGGCTCCAACACCGCCAGTTGTGGCTCAGAAGTGCAGGCTGCACAGTAAAAACATACGACCCAGTGTTATTGGGTTTCAGTAACGTCAGCTGATCCCCAGCTGTGTAGCCGGCAATGTGTCCTGCAACCGCCACGCTGGCACAACAACCTAAATGTAAGGGAACCTGTCCCCCCCCCCCCCCGTCGTTTGTTACTGAAAGAGCCATCTTGTGCAGCAGTAATGCTGCACAAGGAAAAGGTAGCTCTTTTTTTTTAGCTCCTTGCACACGCAGAACTTAACACTTATAAAATGTGTTCACTGATACCGTTATACTGTCCCGGAGCTGGGACTTTCCTTCGTAATGTGACGCAGCACAGCCGTCATTCCTACCCCCTTGGTGCCATGCGCTGCCTCCTCAGTGTTGTTTTAAGCTGTCACGGAGCCTGCGCTGTTCTGTTATCCCTTGGGCATGCCCTATTTGCGCTGCCTGTCTTCTGACATAATTTGGTGTCAGGCTGGCTGCGCCTGTGCGGCCGCGCTGCCCGAGATCCCGCCTCGCAGTGTCTTCTGATTGAGTCACACTGCGGGCCTGGGATCCATGGGCATGCGCAGTGCATATCTTCCCCTCGGGCTCTCGCTCATTTCCCTCCGCCTTCTTTAGACTGTGCGCCGTCAGCTGATCCCTAATAGCATGCCACGGCCGTGACACCGCACAGTCTGAAGAAGAGGGAAGGAGGGGAGTGAGAGTCGAGGATATGCACTGTGCATGCCCATGGTTCCAAGGCCCGCAGTGGGATTACGTTAGACGAGACTGCGAGGTGGGATCTGGAGCAGCGTGGACGCACAGGCACTGACAGCCTGACACCAAATTATGTCAGAAGACAGGCAGCGCTAATTGGGCATGGCCAAGGGCTAACAGAACAGCGCAGGCTCCGTGACAGCTTAAAACAACGCTGAGGAGGCAGCGCACGGCACCAAGGGGATAGGAATGACAGCTGTGCTGTGTCCCATTACGAAGGAAATTCGCACCTCCGGGACGGTTTAACGGTATAAGGGGACACATTTTTAGTGTTTACTTCGGTGTTTGCAAGGAGCAGAATTAAAAGAACCACCTTTTCCTTTTGCATCCTTAGTGCTGCACAAGATGGCTCTTTCAGCTACAAACGTCTTGGGGGGGGGGTTAAAGGTTCCCTTTCAACTTGCTCCAATCAGGCTTCGGCCTACACTCTGTTCCTCTGCTCCTCCTGCTGTCCCTGGGCTCTAACACCGCCAGTTGGTGCCTGGAAGTGCTGTGTGCACAGTCAACAGTCGCTCCTCTGTTATTGGGGTTCAGTAACGTCAGCTGATCCCCAGCTGTGTGTGCAGCAATACCTCCAATCTGCTCCTCCTGCTGTCCCTGGGCTCTAACACCGCCAGTTGGTGCCTGGAAGTGCTGTGTGCACAGTCAACAGTCGCTCCTCTGTTATTGGGGTTCAGTAACGTCAGCTGATCCCCAGCTGTGTGTGCAGCAATACTTCCAATCTGCTCCTCCTGCTGTCCCTGGGCTCTAACACCGCCAGTTGGTGCCTGGAAGTGCTGTGTGCACAGTCAACAGTCGCTCCTCTGTTATTGGGGTTCAGTAACGTCAGCTGATCCCCAGCTGTGTGTGGGGCAATACCTCCAATCTGCTCCTCCTGCTGTCCCTGGGCTCTAACACCGCCAGTTGGTGCCTGGAAGTGCTGTGTGCACAGTCAACAGTCGCTCCTCTGTTATTGGGGTTCAGTAACGTCAGCTGATCCCCAGCTGTGTATCCGGCAACGTGTCATGCGACCGCCACACTGGCACAACAAAAATGTAAGGGGACCTGTCCCCCCCCCCCCTAGGCGTTTGTTACTGAAAGAGCCACCATGTGCAGCACTAATACTGCACAAGGGAAAGGTCGCTCTTGAAATGATGCTCCTTGCAAACGCTGAACTACACACTCATGTAATGTGTCCCCTCACACCGTCCAACCGTCCCGGAGGTGGGACTTTCCTTTGTAATGTGACGCAGCACAGCCGTCATTGCTACCCCCTTGGCACCGTGCGCTGCCTCCTTAGCGTTGTTTGATTCCGTCATGGACCCTGCGCTGTTATGTTATCCCTTGGCCATGCACAGTTTGCGCTGCCCGTCCTCTGACATCATTTGTTGTCGTCCTGGCTGCGCCTGTGCGTCTACGCTGCCCGAAATCACACCTCGCAGTGTCGTCTAATGTGATCCCACAGTGGGCCTGGTGTCCATGGCCATGCGCAGTGCATATACTAGCCTCTCACTCCCCTTCTTCACGCTTCTTCAGACTAGGCGGTGTCAGCTGATCCCTAATAGCATGCCACGGCCGTGACGCCGCACAGTCTGAAGAAGCAGGAAGGAGGTGAGTGAGAGGCGATGATATGCACTGCGCATGCCCATGGATCCCTGGCCCGCAGTGGGACTACATTAGATTACACTGCAAGGTTGGATCTCGGGCAGCTTGGACGCACAGGCACTGCCAGCCTGACACCTACATGATGTCAGAAGACGGGCACCGCTAACTGTGCATGGCCAAGGAATAACATTACAGCGCGGGCTCCGTGACAGAACCAAACAACGTTGAGGAGGTGGCGCACGGCACCAAGGGGGTTGGAATGACGGCTGTGCTGTGTCACATTACAAAGGAAAGTCCCACTTCCGGGATGGTTTGACGGTGTGAGGGGACACATTATATGAGTGTGTACTTCAGCGTTTGCAAGGAGCATAATTTTCGGAGCCACCATTTTCCATGTGCAGTATTACTGCTGTACAAGATGGCTCTTTCAGCAACAAATGCCTGGGGGGGGGGGGTTAAAGGTTCCCTTTCAACTTGCTCCACTGCAGGCTTCGGCCTACACTCTGCTCCTCTTTGATTCCCTGGATTTCAACACTGTCAGTTGCCACCTGGAAGTGTTGTCTACACAGAAAAAACACTAGGTGATGTGTCAGTGGGGTTCAGCACCGCCAGCTGTTCCCCTGCTGTGTAGTCGGCAACGTGTCCAGCACAAGCCACGCTGGCACAACAGAACAAAAGCTGCCACCAGTGCAGGCTTCGGCCTACACTCTGCTCCTCTCCTCCTCCTGCTGACCCTGGGCTCAAACACCGCTAGTTTTTGCCCGGAAGTGCTAGCTGCACAGAGAAAAACACCAGCCAATGTGTTAGTGGGGTTCAGCACCGCCAGCTGTTCCCCTGCTGTGTAGCCGGCAACGTGACCTGCAAACGCCACGCAGGCACATGAACTGAAATTAAAGGGAACCTGGCCCCACCCCCCCAGGTGTTTCTATGTATAACAGCCACCTAGTACAGCAGTACTGCTGCATTTGTACAAGGTGGCTGTTTTTTTATCCTTGCCCACGTAGAATTAAACACGTAAAATATGTGTCTCATTACAGACCATTACAATGTCCCTGAGGTGTGACTTTCCTTTTTAATGACACGCACCACCCCCCTTGGTAGCGCTGCCCGTCTTCTGACATCATTGGTTGGCTGCCTGTGCCAGTGCGTCCGCCCTGCCCGACACAACCCCCCTCGTTTCATATATTTTGGCTGCGAGGGTGTGATTGATGGGCATGTGCAGTGCATATGTTCGCCTGTCTTAACTCATCTCCTTCCGCCTTCTTCAGACTGTGCGGCCTCCTGGCCGTGGTAGGCGATAAGGGATCAGCTGAGGCCGCCCAGTCTGAAGCAGGTGTAAGGACATGTGTGAGCGGCAAACATATTTACTGCACAAGGCCACGAATCCCAGCCACGCAGTGTGATTTTTTGAAAACACACTGTGGGCCTGGGATTCATATCCATTGCTAACCGCAACGGCCGACATGAAATGAGGTCAGAAGACAGGAAGCGCTCACAGCGCATGGCCAAGGGATAACAAGAGCGCAGACTCCTGTACAGCAAATAACAACGCTCAGGAAGCTGCGCCCATGCACCAAGGTGTTATTTTCGACACCTGTGCTGCTTTTCTTTAAAAAGACAAGTCACGCCTCCACTACTGTTCTACAGTAGAATGGGCTAAATAGTGTACGTGTTTTATTCAGCGTGTGCAAGGAGCAAAATTAAGAGAGCAACCTTTTACTTGTGCAGCATTAATGATGCACAAGGTGTGGCTCTTGTACCTTGCAACACCTGAGGGGGGTTAAAGGTTACCTTTGAAATTGGTTCAAGTAGGCTTCGGCCTACACTCTGCTCCTCTCCTCCTCCTGCTGACCCTGGGCTATAACACCGCCAGTTGTAGCCTGGAAGTGCTAGCTGCACAGAGAAAAACACCCGCCAATGTGATAGTGGGGTTCAGCACCGCCAGCTGTTCCCCTGCTGTGTAGCCGGCATCGTGTCCAGCACAAGCCACGCTGGCACAACTGACCCAAAGCTGCCACCAGTGCAGGCTTCGGCCTACACTCTGCTCCTCTCCTCCTCCTGCTGCCCCTGGGCTCAAACACAGCTAGTTTTTGCCCGGAAATGCGAGCTGCACAGAGAAAAAAAACAGCCAATGTGTTAGTGGGGTTCAGCACCGCCAGCTGTTCCCCTGCTGTGTAGCCTGCATCGTGTCCAGCACAAGCCACGCTGGCACAACTGACCAAAAGCTGCCACCAGTGCTGGCTTCGGCCTACACTCTGCTCCTCTCCTCCTCCTGCTGACCCTGGGCTCTAACAACGCTAGTTTTTGCCCGGAATTGCTAGCTGCACAGAGGAAAACACCAGCCAATGTGTTAGTGGGGTTCAGCACCGCCAGCTGTTCCCCTGCTGTGTAGCCGGCAACTTGACCTGCAAACGCCACGCAGGCACATGAACTGAAATTGAAGTGAGCCTGCCCCCCACCCCCAGGTGTTTCTATGTATAACAGCCACCTTGTACAGCAGTACTGCTGCATTTGTACAAGGTGGCTGACTTTTTCTCCTTGCCCACGTGGAACTCAACACGTACAAAATGTGTCTCATTAGAGACCATTACAATGTCCCTGAGGAGTGACTTTCCTTTTTAATGACACGCAGCACCCCCATTGTTAGCGCTGCCCGTCTTCAGACATCATTGGTTGGCTGCCTATGCCTGTGCGTCCGCCCCGGCCCGACACAACGCCCCTCATTGTCTCATATATTTTGACTGCGAGGGTGTGATTGATGGGCACGAGCAGTGCATATGTTCGCCTGTCTTCACTCCCCTCCTTCCGCCTTCTTCAGACTGTGCGGCCTCATGGCCGTGGCAGGCAATAAGGGATCAGCTGAGGCCGCCCAGTCTGAAGCAGGTGTAAGGACATGTGTGAGCGGCGAACATATTTACTGCACAAGGCCACGAATCCCAGCACCGCAGTGTGACTTTATGGAAAGGCACTGTGGGTCTGGGATTTATGGCCATCGTTAACCGCACCGGCCAACATGAAATGAGGTCATAAGACGGCCTGCACTAACAGGGTATTGCCAAGGGATAACACAAGAGCGCACTCTCCTGTACTGCAAATAACAACGGTAAGGAGTCTGCGCCCAGCACCTCGGTGTAAATTTTGACACCTGTGCTGCGTCTTCTTCAAAAGAAAAGTCACGCCTCCACTACTGTTTGACAGTATAATGGGCTAAATAGTGTACGTGTTTTATTCAGCGTGTGCAAGGAGCAAAATGAAGAGAGCAACCTTAGACTTGTGCAGCATTAATGCTGTTCAAGGTGTTGCTCTTGTACCTTGCAACACCTGAGGGGGGGTTAAAGGTTTCCTTTGAAATTGGTTCAACTAGGCTTCGGCCTACACTCTGCTCCTCTCCTCCTCCTGCTGACCCTGGGCTCTAACACCGCCAGTTTTTGCCCGGACGTGCTAGCTGCACAGAGAAAAACACCAGCCAATGTGTTAGTGGGGTTCAGCACCGCCAGCTGTTCCCCAGCTGTGTAGCCGGCAACGTGACCTGCAAACGCAACGCAGGCACAACAGAACAAAAGCTGCCACCAGTGCAGGCTTCGGCCTACACTCTGCTCCTCTCCTCCTCCTGCTGACCCTGGGCTCTAACCCCGCTAGTTTTTGCCCGGAAATGCGAGCTTCACAGAGAAAAACACCAGCCAATGTGTTAGTGGGGTTCAGCACCGCCAGCTGTTCCCCTGCTGTGTAGCCTGCATCGTGTCCAGCACAAGCCACGCTGGCACAACCGACCAAAAGCTGCCACCAGTGCAGGCTTCGGCCTACACTTTGCTCCTCTCCTCCTCCTGCTGACCCTGGGCTCTAACACCGCTAGTTTTTGCCCGAAAATGCGAGCTTCACAGAGAAAAACAACAGCCAATGTGTTAGTGGGGTTCAGCACCGCCAGCTGTTCCCCTGCTGTGTAGCTGGCAACGTGTCCTGCAAACGCCACGCAGGCACATGAACTGAAATTGAAGGAAGCCTGCCCCCCACCCCCAGGTGTTTCTATGTATAACAGCCACCTTGTACTGCAGTACTGCTGCATTTGTACAAGGTGGCTGACTTTTTCTCCTTGCCCAAGTGGAACTCAACACGTACAAAATGTGTCTCATTGAGACCATTCAACTGTCCCTGAGGTGTGACTTTCCTTTCTAATGATACGCAGCACCACCCTTGGTAGCGCTACCCGTCTTCTGACATCATTGGTTGGCTGCCTGTGCCTGTGCGTCTGCCCTGCCCGACACAACGCCCCTCGTTGTCTCATATATTTTGGCAGCGAGGGTGTTATTGATGGGCATGTGCAGTGCATATGTTCGCCTGTCTTAACTCATCTCCTTCCGCCTTCTTCATACTGTGCGGCCTCATGGCCCCGGCATGCGATAAGGGATCAGATGAGGCCGCCCAGTCTGAAGTAGGTGTAAGGACATGTGTGAGCGGCAAACATATTAACTGCACAAGGGCACGAATCCCAGCCACGCAGTGTGATTTTTTCCAAACACACTGTGGGTCTGGGATTCATGTCCACCGCTAACCGCATCGGCCAACATGAAATGAGGTCATAAGACGGCCTGCACTAACAGGGTATTGCCAAGGGATAACACAAGAGCGCACTCTCCTGTACTGCAAATAACAACGGTAAGGAGTCTGCGCCCAGCACCTCGGTGTAAATTTTGACACCTGTGCTGCGTCTTCTTCAAAAGAAAAGTCACGCCTCCACTACTGTTTGACAGTATAATGGGCTAAATAGTGTACGTGTTTTATTCAGCGTGTGCAAGGAGCAAAATGAAGAGAGCAACCTTAGACTTGTGCAGCATTAATGCTGTTCAAGGTGTTGCTCTTGTACCTTGAAACACCTGAGGGGGGGTTAAAGGTTTCCTTTGAAATTGGTTCAACTAGGCTTCGGCCTACACTCTGCTCCTCTCCTCCTCCTGCTGACCCTGGGCTCTAACACCGCCAGTTTTTGCCCGGACGTGCTATCTGCACAGAGAAAAACACCAGCCAATGTGTTAGTGGGGTTCAGCACCGCCAGCTGTTCCCCAGCTGTGTAGCCGGCAACGTGACCTGCAAACGCCACGCAGGCACATGAACTGAAATTAAAGGGACCCTGCCACCCACCCCAAGGTGTTTCTATGTATAACAGCCACCTTGTACAGCAGTACTGCTGCATTTGTACAAGGTGGCTGACTTTGTCTACTTGCCCACGTTTAATTAAACACGGAAAAAATGTGTCTCATTACAGACCATTACAATGTCCCTGAGGTGTGACTTTCCTTTTTAATGACACGCAGCACCCCCCTTGTTAGCGCTGCCCGTCTTCTGACATCTTTGGTTGGCTGGCTGCGGCTGTGCGTCCGCCCTGCCTGAAACCACGCTCCTCGTTGTCTTGCTTATTTTGACTGCGAGGGTGTGATTGATGGGCACGAGCAGTGGATATCTTCGCCTGTCTTTACTCATCTCCTTCCGCCTTCTTCAGAATGTGCGGCCTCATGGCCGCGGCATGCGAGAAGGGATCAGATGAGGCCGCCCAGTCTGATGCAGGTGTAAGGACATGAGGGACAGGCGACAAAATTTACTGCGCAAGGTCACGAATCCCAGCTCTGCAGTGTGACTTTATTAAAAGACACTGTGGGTCTGGGTTTCATGGCTATCGCTAACCGCACCGGCCAACATGAAATGAGGTGAGAAGACAGGCATCGCTCACAGCGCATGGCCAAGGGATAACAAGAGCGCAGACTCCTGTACAGCAAATAACTATGCTCAGGAATCTTCGCCCAGCACCTAGGTGTAAATTTTGACACCTGTGCTGCATCTCCTTAAAAAGACAAGTCATGCCTCCACTACTGTTTGACAGTATAATGGGCTAAATAGTGTACGTGTTTTATTCAGCGTGTGCAAGGAGCAAAATTAATAGAGCAACCTTTTACTTGTGCAGCATTAATGCTGCACAAGGTGTGGCTCTTGTACCTTGCAACACCTGAGGGGGGGTTAAAGGTTACCTTTGAAATTGGTTCAACTAGGCTTCGGCCTACACTCTACTCCTCTCCTCCTCCTGCTGACCCTGGGCTCTAACACCGCCAGTTTGTGCCCGGACGTGCTAGCTGCACAGAGAAAAACACCAGCCAATGTGTTAGTGGGGTTCAGCACCGCCAGCTGTTCCCCAGCTGTGTAGCCGGCAACGTGACCTGCAAACGCCACGCAGGCACAACAGAACAAAAGCTGCCACCAGTGCAGGCTTCGGCCTACACTCTGCTCCTCTCCTCCTCCTGCTGACCCTGGGCTCATAACACCGCCAGTTTTAGCCTGGAAGTGCTAGCTGCACAGAGAAGAACACCAGCCAATGTGTTAGTGGGGTTCAGCACCGCCTGCTGTTCCCCCACTGTGTAGCCGGCAAAGTGTCCTGCAAACGCCACGCAGACACAAAGCTGACTCCAGTGCAGGCTTCGGCCTACACTCTGCTCCCCCTGCTTACCCTTTGCTCCAACACCGCTAGTTGGGGCTGTAGGAAGACAATGTTTGATAGGCAAAGCATCTGGGTTCCAGCACCGCCAGCTGGTTCTCGGCAGTGTTCTTGACACAGGTACTCCCTCGTGCCAAGCCTGGTTTCAGCACCGTCAGCTGTTTCCGGGTTGTGTCAAGCTCACTGAGACGCCTATGCTTGCCCCGTCGTGGTGCGGTCGGGTTAGCCAACTCCAGGGTGCCTCCAGTTTAGGAGCTTCCTATGTGGGCTGCGTGAACTGGTAGTCAAGGCTGGTTCTGTAGTGCCAGTAGGCCCAGCTCCCCCTGTAGGACTGTTGGGGTTCGGTAACTGCGGCTGCCTCGCGGCCTAGCTGTTCTCTCCTCTCCTGTGGGCCTTCGGGTCCACCACCTGGTTCCAGCACCGTCAGCTGGTTCCAGGCCGAGCCTTTGGCTTAGGTGCCTCCTCCTGGGTATCCGAGTTCCGCCAACGTCAGGCGGTCCTTGGTAGTGCTTTTAAGCGCGGGCACCTACAGCTTAGTAACCGGGTTCCAGCACCGCCAGCTGGTCCTCGGTGCCATTGGCTCTTGCACACTGGGGCAACGCATCTGGGTTCCAGCACCGCCAGCTGGTTCTCGGCAGTGTTCTTGACACAGGTACTCAATCGTGCCAAGCCTGGTTTCAGCACCGTCAGCTGTTTCCGGGTTGTGTCAAGCTCACTGAGACGCCTATGCTTGCCCCGTCGTGGTGCGGTCGGGTTAGCCAACTCCAGGGTGCCTCCAGTTTAGGAGCTTCCTATGTGGGCTGCGTGAACTGGTAGTCAAGGCTGGTTCTGTAGTGCCAGTAGGCCCAGCTCCCCCTGTAGGACTGTTGGGGTTTGGTAACTGCGGCTGCCTCGCGGCCTAGCTGTTCTCTCCTCTCCTGTGGGCCTTCGGGTCCACCACCTGGTTCCAGCACCGTCAGCTGGTTCCAGGCCGAGCCTTTGGCTTAGGTGCCTCCTCCTGGGTATCCGAGTTCCGCCAACGTCAGGCGGTCCTTGGTAGTGCTTTTAAGCGCGGGCACCTACAGCTTAGTAACCGGGTTTCAGCACCGTCAGCTGGTCCTCGGTCGTGCCATTGGCTCTTGCACACTGGGGCAACGCATCTGGGTTCCAGCACCGCCAGCTGGTTCTCGGCAGTGTTTTTGTCACAGGTACTCCCTCGTGCCAAGCCTGGTTTCAGCACCGTCAGCTGTTTCCGGGTTGTGTCAAGCTCACTGAGACGCCTATGCTTGCCCCGTCGTGGTGCGGTCGGGTTAGCCAACTCCAGGGTGCCTCCAGTTTAGGAGCTTCCTATGTGGGCTGCGTGAACTGGTAGTCAAGGCTGGTTCTGTAGTGCCAGTAGGCCCAGCCCCCCCTGTAGGACTGTTGGGGTTCGGTAACTGCGGCTGCCTCGCGGCCTAGCTGTTCTCTCCTCTCCTGTGGGCCTTCGGGTCCACCACCTGGTTCCAGCACCGTCAGCTGGTTCCGGGCCGAGCCTTTGGCTTAGGTGCCTCCTCCTGGGTATCCGAGTTCCGCCAACGCCAGGCGGCCCTTGGTAGTGCTTTTAAGCGCGGGCACCTACAGCTTAGTAACCGGGTTCCAGCACCGCCAGCTGGTCCTCGGTGCCATTGGCTCTTGCACACTGGGGCAACGCATCTGGGTTCCAGCACCGCCAGCTGGTTCTCGGCAGTGTTCTTGACACAGGTACTCCCTCGTGCCAAGCCTGGTTTCAGCACCGTCAGCTGTTTCCGGGTTGTGTCAAGCTCACTGAGACGCCTATGCTTGCCCCGTCGTGGTGCGGTCGGGTTAGCCAACTCCAGGGTGCCTCCAGTTTAAGAGCTTCCTATGTGGGCTGCGTGAACTGGTAGTCAAGGCTGGTTCTGTAGTGCCAGTAGGCCCAGCTCCCCCTGTAGGACTGTTGGGGTTCGGTAACTGCGGCTGCCTCGCGGCCTAGCTGTTCTCTCCTCTCCTGTGGGCCTTCGGGTCCACCACCTGGTTCCAGCACCGTCAGCTGGTTCCAGGCCGAGCCTTTGGCTTAGGTGCCTCCTCCTGGGTATCCGAGTTCCGCCAACGTCAGGCGGTCCTTGGTAGTGCTTTTAAGCGCGGGCACCTACAGCTTAGTAACCGGGTTCCAGCACCGCCAGCTGGTCCTCGGTGCCATTGGCTCTTGCACACTGGGGCAACGCATCTGGGTTCCAGCACCGCCAGCTGGTTCTCGGCAGTGTTCTTGACACAGGTACTCCCTCGTGCCAAGCCTGGTTTCAGCACCGTCAGCTGTTTCCGGGTTGTGTCAAGCTCACTGAGACGCCTATGATTGCCCCGTCGTGGTGCGGTCGGGTTAGCCAACTCCAGGGTGCCTCCAGTTTAGGAGCTTCCTATGTGGGCTGCGTGAACTGGTAGTCAAGGCTGGTTCTGTAGTGCCAGTAGGCCCAGCTCCCCCTGTAGGACTGTTGGGGTTCGGTAACTGCGGCTGCCTCGCGGCCTAGCTGTTCTCTCCTCTCCTGTGGGCCTTCGGGTCCACCACCTGGTTCCAGCACCATCAGCTGGTTCCAGGCCGAGCCTTTGGCTTAGGTGCCTCCTCCTGGGTATCCGAGTTCCACCAACGTCAGGCGGTACTTGGTAGTGCTTTTAAGCGCGGGCACCTACAGCTTAGTAACCGGGTTCCAGCACGGCCAGCTGGTCCTCGGTGCCATTGGCTCTTGCACACTGGGGCAACGCATCTGGGTTCCAGCACCGCCAGCTGGTTCTCGGCAGTGTTCTTGACACAGGTACTCCCTCGTGCCAAGCCTGGTTTCAGCACCGTCAGCTGTTTCAGGGTTGTGTCAAGCTCACTGAGACGCCTATGCTTGCCCCGTCGTGGTGCGGTCGGGTTAGCCAACTCCAGGGTGCCTCCAGTTTAGGAGCTTCCTATGTGGGCTGCGTGAACTGGTAGTCAAGGCTGGTTCTGTAGTGCCAGTAGGCCCAGCTTCCCCTGTAGGACTGTTGGGGTTCGGTAACTGCGGCTGCCTCGCAGCCTAGCTGTTCTCTCCTCTCCTGTGGGCCTTCGGGTCCACCACCTGGTTCCAGCACCGTCAGCTGGTTCTCGGCAGTGTCTTTTGCTCTTGTACCTTCTGCTCCCCATCCTGATTCCAGTACCGTCAGCTGGTTCCGGGCAGAGCCTTTGGCTTAGGTGCCTCCTTCTGGGTATCCGAGTTCCGCCAACGTCAGGCGGTCCTTGGCAGTGCTTTTTAGCACGGGTACCTCCTGCTTAGTAACCGGGTTCCAGTAACGTCAGCTGGTCCTCGGTAGTTCCATAGGCTCTTGAACCTTCGGGTAGCCATCCGAGTTCCAGTTCCATCAGCTGGTTCTTGGCATTTTCTCTGCCTTCTTGTACCTTCTGCTACATTTCCAAGTTGAAGACCCTAAAGTAGACGACCCGGAAGACCACCCCGATGACGACGACGACGACGACCTGGAAGACCACCCCGATGACGACGACGACGACGGCGGAGACGACGACGGCTGAGACGACGACGGCGGAGATGACGACACTGGAGACGACGACCCTGGAGACGACGACATGGAAGACCGAGAAGCAGAAGAACAAGAGGCTGCAGAACAAAGAGCAGAAGAACATTAAGCATAAGACTTAATATCAGAGCAAAAGATATTATCTAAATTATATGCAGAAGAAGACTAAGCAGTGTATGGGGGTGAGTCCGTTCCTCCTCGTGGTGCCCCTGGATAAAGCCTGATGCTGCAGGCCAAACTGAACGCGGACAAATGTAACTTTTGTGACTGGCAGAACGGAAGGTGTATTCTTCCAACTTTTATAGATAACAACTACGGGAATGCCTGTCACAAATGAGAATATGATGAAGAAGTAGAATAGGAAGAATAATAACAGTGGAATAAAAAGAATATGTAGAATAGGAAGAATAATAATAGTTGAATAAAATGAATATGAAGAATGTAATAAAAAAAAAAAAAAGGTAAAGGATGAAGAAGAAGATGAATAAGGTGAAGAAGAAGTTGATGTCAAAGATGCTGATGATGATGAAGATGAAAGTGTGGGAAAAGAAAAAAAAAAAAAGAAAAAAAAAAGGGGAAGGGCGTGGAATAGTGAAACATCAATATCTGACAAAATAAAAAAAAAATTTACATAGTCAATATCTTTGTCACTCCGAACGTCTTAAAAAAAAACAAAAAACATGCTATTCTATTTGATTGGGATAAACCTCTATGACTTTAATGTCTCCGCCACCTCCCCAAATACATCCGGCATTATTCTTAGTTCTTTTCCTTCATGTAGAATGAACCTACAAGGCAAGAAAGGGTTTATTTTAATTCCGATATTTTGGTCCCATTGACTTGCATTGGGATCGGGTATCGGTATCGGCGATATCCGATATTTTTTGAATATCGGCCGATCCTATCCGATACCGATACTTTCCGATATCGGAAGGTATCGCTCAACACTTATGTCAAGGTACATCCTTTGCAGGTTAATGACTTGCCTGTAAGGCCAAATATTTAACCCCAGACCAAAAATTTCCTCCCCCAAACTTAGGCTTTGTTTAGACGCTGCGTTTTTGAAGCATTTTTCAACTGTAACATTGCTTTCAACCGCTACAAATGCATTCACTGTGAAATGTCATTGTAACATTTAACACCCCTAGCTGGCCATGTGGTGTGTGACACATAAGCAGACCCATCTTGTTTCATTTATGAAGGAGGGACTCTTAGAGTCACAGAGCCTATTTTTACTGGTGCATCAGGCGGCATTAATCTTCTTTTACCCCAAGGGTGGTTTGCATGTTAATGACCAGGCCAATTTTTACAATTCTGACCACTGTCCCTTTATGAGGTTATAACTCTGGAACGCTTCAAGGGATCCCAGTGATTCTGACACTGTTTTCTGGTGACATATTGTACTTCATGATAGTGGTAAAATTTCTTTGATATTATCTGTGCTTATTTGTGAAAAAAACAGAAATTTGGCGAAAATTTTGAAAATTTCACAATTTTCCAAATTTGAATTTTTATGCAATTAAATCACAGAGCTATGTCACACAAAATACTTAATAATCACATATAACCCTTTCAATAGTAAAGTAATAGAAAAAAGGTCCAAGGGTATTTATGTAAAAAATCTAACAAATTTTATTTAATCAAAAGATGATAAAAGATAAATAACAGAATGACACTAAATAGCAGGAATAGAGGAAATATTAAGAATTATATCCATATAAAGATATCAAAAATGTTACATAGAATTGCACCAGTAGGAATCCTAATATATAGGGGATTAAGCACAATCAGTATGGCTAATTGCAGCAACAGCAATGTCTCCCATATAGTACAGGGTGGAGCGCGGTAATTTGCTGATTTGGGAATGAAATAAAAAAATTATGATCATTAGAAAAATTTATTTTATATTTTAATTATACTGAACAGTAATGGAATTTTTAAATTACATGGTTTTAAATAGTGTATCTGGCAAATGTCGACCTTCGCTATCCACACACTGCTGCATACGTTTTCTGAAGTTTTCATGAACTCTAACAAGCATGTCCACTGGTATTCTGCCAATTTCAGCTTCAATATTGTTCCTTAGGTCTTCCAAGGTGTTGGGACGGTTGATATACACCTTAGACTTCAGGTAACCCCAAAGGAAAAAATCGCATGGGGCTAAATCTGGTGAGCGTGCTGGCCAGTTCACATCTCCCCTCAAAGAGATAAGCCGTCCAGGAAACATTTGCCTCAAACAATTCATGGTAACCCTCGCTGTGTGTGCAGTGGCACCATCCTGTTGGAACCATGTATCCTCTAGTTCCATTGCCTCAAGAGCCGGCTGAAAATAATCCTGTATCATAGACAAGTACCGTTCGGAGTTCACAGTTATGGCATGACCATTATCCTGAAAAAAGTAAGGCCCAATGATGCCTACTCGTGATATGGCGCACCACACAGTGACGCGGTCCGAATGCAGAGGTCTCTCGTGAACTTCTCTGGGGTTTGTTTCACTCCAGTAACGCATATTTTGTTTGTTTACACACCCACTGAGGTGAAAATGTGCCTCATCAGAAAAAAACACAATTGCGTCACGGGGTATCGTTGCTAACATGTCTTCACAAGAGGTCCGCCGTGTCAAATAGTCCCATGCTGACAAATGTTGGACCACGCACATTTTATACGGGTGAAAATTCAGTTCATCATGAAGAATCCGGTGGAGAGAACGTCTTGAAATGCCAAGAGCAAATGATTGCTTCCGAGCAGAGCGTTTTGGAGATTGCAGTACTGCTGCTCTAACTCTCTCGATGTTTTGTGGTGTTGTAATCCTTCTCTCAGGTCCCCTTCGTACACATGACACATTCCCTGCTGTTCTGAATGCATTCACCCAATTTACAATTGATTGCCGTCCAGGAACACGTCCGCGTGGAGGAACAGCGAATTGTAAACGAAAAGCACGCTGCACTGCAATGATCGAGTGGGCATTTGAAAAATACGCTTCAACACAAAATGACCTCTCCTCACGTGTCCACTGCATGATGGCAACTGAAAGGCAGAGGAATACAAATCTCCCATCAGCCACTGTAAGCCACACCCACTCTCCCCTCTCTTCGACCGACAGTGCCGCCACAGCATGCAGTGCAAAAAAGCAAATTACCGCGCTCCACCCTGTATATAGTTACTCAGTCAAGTCTGAAAGTAAAGGGGTAGTGCTACATGTTAGAGCCAAAATAAAGTGCGATAGTGCGTACTATTTGTATGTCACGTAAGTGCTTCAGTGCAAAAATAACTGGCACCTAATAAAGTAGTGTAACTTACATGGAAATGTAGATGGTATGTAATGGATCCCCCACCTGCCGCCTCGACGCGCGTTTCGGAGGCGTCTTACTTTACTATAGAAAGGGTTATATGTGATTATGGTATGTTTTGAGTAGTAGTTATCACTGGTTATTGAATCTGCTTTTGGGGATTATTTGATTCAAAATACTTAATAAGTAACATTTCCCACATGTCTACTTTACATCAGCACAATTTTGCAACCAAAATTTTTTTTTGTTAGGGAGTTATAAGGGTTAAAAGTTGACCAGCAATTTCTCATTTTTACAACATTTTTTTTAGGGACCACATCTCATTTGAAGTCATTTTGGGGGGTCTATATGATAGAAAATACCCAAGTGTGACACCATTCTAAAAACTGCACCCCTCAAGGTGCTCAATACCACATTCAAGAAGTTTATTAACCCTTCAGGTGTTTCACAGGAATTTTTGGAATGTTTATATAAAAATGAACATTTAACTTTTTTTCACAAAAAATTTAATTCAGCTCCAATTTGTTTTATTTTACCAAGGGTAACAGGAGAAAATGGACCCCAAACGTTGTTGTAAAATTTGTCCTGAGTACGCCGATACCCCATATGTGGGGGTAAACCACTGTTTGGGCGCATGACAGAGCCTGGAAGCAAAGGAGCGCCATTTGACTTTTCAATGCAAAACTGACTGGAATCGAGATGGGACGCCATGTGGCGTTTGGAGAGCCCCTGATGTGCCTAAACATTGAAACCCCGCACAAGTGACACCATTTTGGAAAGTAGACCACCTAAGGAACTTATCTAGAGGTGTGGTGAGCACTTTGACCCACCAAGTGCTTTACAGAAGTTTATAATGAAGAACCGTAAAAAATAAAAAAATCATATTTTTTCACAAAAATTATTTTTCGCCCCCAATTTATTATTTTCCCAAGGGTAAGAGAAGAAATTGGACCCCAAACATTGTTGTACAATTTGTCTTGAGTACGCTAATACCCCATATATGGGGGTAAACCACTGTTTGGGCGCATGGGAGAGCTTTGAAGGGAAGGAGCGCCATTTGACTTTTCAATCCAAAATGGACAGGAATTGAGATGGGATGCCATGTTGTATTTGGAGAGCCACTGATGTGCCTAATCATTGAAACCCCCAACAAGTGACACCATTTTGGAAAGTAGACCCCCTAAGGAACTTATCTAGAAGTGTGGTGAGCACTTTGACCCACCAAGTGCTTCACAGAAGTTTATAATGCAGAACCGTAAAAATAAAAAATCATATTTTTTCACAAAAATTATCTTTTTTGCCCCCAATTTTTTATTTTCCCAAAGGTAAGAGAAGAAATTGGACCCCAAAAGTTGTTGTACAATTTGTCCTGAGTATGCTGATACCCCATATGTGGGGGGGAACCACCGTTTGGGCGCATGGGAGGGCTCGGAAGGGAAGGAGCGACATTTGGAATGCAGACTTAGATGGAATGGTCTGCAGGCGTTACATTGCGATTGCAGAGCCCCTAATGTACCTAAACAGTAGAAACCCCCCAGAAGTGACCCCATATTGGAAACTAGACCCCCCAAGGAACTTATTTAGATGTGTTGTGAGAACTTTGAGCCCCCAAGTGTTTCACTACAGTTTATAACGCAGAGCCGTGAAAATAAAAAATCCTTTTTTTCCCACAAAAATTATTTTTTAGCCCCCAGTTTTGTATTTTCCCAAGGGTAACAGGAGAAATTGGACCCAAAAAGTTGTTGTTCTATTTGTCCTGCGTACGCTGATACCCCATATGTTGGGGTAAACTCCTGTTTGGGCACACGGGAGAGCTCGGAAGGGAAGGAGCACTGTTTTACTTTTTCAATGCAGAATTAGCTGGAATTGAGATCGGACGCCGTTTCGCATTTGGAGAGCCCCTGATGTGCCTAAACAGTGGAAACCCCCCAATTATAACTGAAACCCTAATCCAAACACACCCCTAACCCCAATCCCAACAATTACCCTAACCACACCTCTAACCCTGACACACCCCTAACCCTAATCCCAACCCTATTCCCAACCGTAAATGTAATCTAAACCCTAACCGTAACTTTAGCCCCAACCCTAACCCTAACTTTAGCCCCAACCCTAACTGTAGCCTTAACCCTAGCCCTAACCCTAGCCCTAACCCTAACCCTAACCCTAGCCCTAACCCTAGCCCTAACCCTAGCCCTAATGGGAAAATGGAAATAAATACATTTTTTCAATTTTTCCCTAACTAAGGGGGTGATGAAGGGGGTTTGATTTACTTTTAAAGCGGGATTTTTTAGCGGATTTTTATGATTGGCAGCCGTGACACACTGAAAGACGCTTTTTATTGCAAAAAATATTTTTTGCATTACCACATTTTGAGAGCTATAATTTTTCCATATTTTGGTCCACAGAGTCATGTGAGGTCTTGTTTTTTGTGGGACGAGTTGACGTTTTTATTGGTAACATTTTCGGGCACGTGACATTTTTTGATCGCTTTTTATTCCGATTTTTGTGAGGCAGAATGACCAAAAACCAGCTATTCATGAATTTCTTTTGGGGGAGGCGTTTATACCGTTCTGTGTTTGGTAGAATTGATAAGGTAGTTTTATTCTTCAGGTCAGTATGATTACAGTGATACGTCATTTATATCATTTTTTATGTTTTGGCGCTTTTATACGATAAAAACTATTTTATAGAAAAATAATTATTTTTGCATCGCTTTATTCTGAGGACTATAACTTTTTTATTTTTTTGCAGATGATGGTCTATGGCGGCTCGTTTTTTGTGGGACAAGATGACGTTTTCAGCGGTACCATGGTTATTTATATCTGTCTTTTTGATCGCATGTTATTCCACTTTTTGTTCGGCGGTATGATAATAAAGCACTGTTTTTTGCCTCGTTTTTTTTTTCTTACGGTGTTTACTGAAGGGGTTATGCTGTGAGTGGATGGGCTGCCAAGAATTACAACGCACCATAAGACCCCTGTTATAATATGTCCAGGGGGGACTCCTGAAAAAGTGTTGCATTGAATTCAAGGCCTGCCCTGCTACCAAATCATATGCACCCCAATAAGCCTTTGAACCCACATACTGGATGGGCCCGTGAAAGTCCACTTCACAATATGCATTTTGTACTCCCGTACTCCTTTGTTTTACACATTGGCAGCAAGGCCAGCCCAGCTGCATAGTCTGTCATATGCACCCCATTATGCCTTTGAAACCATATACTGGATGGGCCCATGAAAGTCCTCTTCACAATATGCATTTTGTACTCCTGTACTCCTTTGTTTTACACATTGGCAGCAAGGCCAGCCCAGCTGCATAGTCAGTCATATGCACCCCATTACACCTTTGAACCCACATACTGGATGGGCCCATGAAAATCCACTCGTATTTTTTAATGGTATGATGGTTCCCTCTTTGCACAATTATTTACAGGAGAATTTGGCAATTTTATTTGCCATGTTTTAACACTAAGGTTCAGAAACGGCTTTAAAAAAGGCTAATACTTGCAATACAACGCAATTTTATTGCAAACTACAAAATTCAAGGAATAGTATGATTAAAAAGTGTGAGTGCGTACACTTTTGTACAAGTTAACATACACATATTAATAAGTACGTATAGGGATAAAATAAATATATTGATTATGTATATATGAAGATTAACTACATACAGTATACTTAGATCATCACCAAGAGGCTTTGAAACATCATCTGTCAGGAATATCTGAGAAGCAACACCAAGACAGTGAACCCCTGGGAGATAACCCACACTGCATGGATGTCCCCAATTATTGCAGGTATCAGCACACTGTACATGTACAGGTACCCCAGTTTTGGCATTTGTCTTAGTCATGTTTCTCTGGTCTTATATAGTGATTTACACTATGTAGTAACTCTAGTTTCACCCAGACCTTCAAGTGGACACTTTTCAAGGTTGGATGAAACTGAGATATCTGTTACGAAACTGCAGCTCAGAACTAGGAGAGATAGAGGAAAGCTGACCCTGCACTAGGACTAGGCTGAAACCCTATGATGGAGTGGGCAACACATTCCTTGCAAATAGACCCACCGATGATCCTAGTCAAAACTCAGCGAAGACCAATAGATAAGGGGAAGGAGGTCCCTAAAAGATCTAAGGACTGGGTACAAAAAACAGGTCACCTCCTATTAGGAACACAGAGAAGGCTGCAGAAACAAACTGAAAACAGAAACAAAAGATAGCAGAACCAGAGATCCCAGAACTGCAAAATATCAAACACAGAAAGCTGTCTAAGCACCAAGCCAGAACTCTAGCGGATTAACACTGTTGTCCAGCAAGGAATGGGAGGCAGGTGCTGGGTAATAAAGGGTGATACAATCACCTGACCAAGACAACCCAGCACCACGGAAAAAAGACCAGCAGCTAGAAAACCACAAGATGGCAGATGGTCAAAACAAAACAGATTCTAACAATATCTTGGACTCATCAGACGAGGGGCCATAAACCCCTAGAAAATAAAAGCCACAGGGATTTAGATCCACCCACCACTGGCATAGTTCAGTAAGCCAATGACAAACAGCAAACAAATAGAGGCTTAGAACTGTTTGTGAAGTGAATAAACAAACATTTATCAAGATTGTGTATCTATGAGGAGGTGGTGATGGCGAACTCAGTCGAGGGGTTCAAGAGAGGCCTGGATGTCTTCCTGGAGCAGAACAATATTGTATCATACAATTATTAGGTTCTGTAGAAGGACGTAGATCTGGGGATTTATTATGATGGAATTCTATAGGCTGAACTGGATGGACAAATGTCTTTTTTCGGCCTTACTAACTATGTTACTATGTTACTATGAGCATTGTCTGTTACATCTGTAAATGTTTTACAAGAAATGCAGCTATGTAATTTGTCTGAATGCATTGGGTATACAGTATTTTAATTGGTTACAAATCGCCATTTGTATATTCGCCATTTGTACATTTGAGGCTGCTAAAGTTATGGCTCTCAAAGAGAGAAACTAATATAGTTGACAAATAAATAGTTGTAATGGACTACTGAGCCAAACTAACAGCATTGCTTTATAAAATGTATATGAAGAGTATTGTGTCCAATGTGAGCAACCAGGCAACACAAATAGGAACTTTTTAAGGGAGCTTTTTAAGGTACACAAATGTTATCAAGTCTTTGACAACAAGGATGTGGTTTCACCCATGTGGGATACCTTTTTTAAAAATAGACTAGTGCCATCGCAGGCCCCTTTCCTAAAATTCACCGGCCTATAACAGTACAAAGCACGTTCACCCTGGTGATCTAGTGGCAGTTAAACAAGAGACATTGCAGGAGACAGAATTAAGAAGTAAGTCCAATGTAGTGATGTGGGTCACTAAGAATTGTAATGCAGTGCATAAGCTGTCAAACAATTCCCCAATGGGAGTACCTTTTTCAAAAATAGACTAGTGCCATCACAGCCCCCTTGCCCAAAATGCTCCATACAGAGCACGTTCACCCTGGTGATCTAGTGGCAGGTGAAGGACACACTGCAGGAGACAGACTTATGAAGTAGGCCCAATGTAATGTAATGCCCAATTCCCCAATGTGTGGTCTTTTCTTTACAAATTAAAATAGTGCCATCACAATTCCCTTGCCCAAAATGCATTGTACAGAGCACGTCCATCCTGGTGATCTAGTGGCAGGTGAAGGACACACTGCGGGAGACAGACTTAAGAAGTAGTCCCAATGTAATGTAATGCCGAATTCTCCAATGTGGTGTCCTTTTTTTTACTAAATTAAATAGTGCCATCACAGCCCCCGAGGCCAAAAATTCACCGGCCTATAACTGTATAGAGCAGGTTCATCCCTGTCATCTAGTGGTTGTGGATGATGATGATAAGGATAAGGAGGAGGATAAAAATAAACAGACCAAATGTGGAAGCATATACCTATGTGTGGTTGTGAAGAGGTGCATGAGAATACACCTCCCCAAAAGAGAGAATGTATTTGAGGTTATGTTTCGCTGATTTCACTTGGTGGTGTACAGAAGTCTTTCCCAATCCAGCCCTTGTTCATTTTTATAAGAGTTAGCCTGTCAGCATTTTCAGTTGACAGGTGGATGCGCTTATCTATGATAATTCCACCAGCGGCACTAAAAACCCGCTCTGACAGAACGCTAGCACCAGGGCAGGCCAGGACCTCCAAGGCGCAAAGAGCCAGTTCATGCCACATGTCCTGCTTGGATACCCAATAATTAAAAGACACAGAGGAATCAAGGAGGACGTTTGTACGATCTGCAAGGTACTCCCTCACCATCTTAACAAGCATTGCACTTCTTGTGACAGCACCCCTTGCCTATTTTGCGTCACGATGGGAGGGTCTGAGAAAACTGTCCCAAAACTTTGCCATTGTTCCCCTGCCTGAGCTGGATTTTAGTTCTGTCTCTCTCGCTTGGATTTCTTGGTTGTAAAACAAACTCTGATGTCTGCTGCCAGCATTCTCACATGGGAATTTTCTAAGTAATTCCGCTACAAGGGCCCTTGTACACCTCTCTGCCTCTGGTAGATGAGATTGAAAGTTCTCCTTGTAGCATGGGTCTAGAAGTATCACCAACCAGTAATGAGTGTCACCCAAAATTTTTATAATGCGAGGGTCAAGTGAAACGCAGCACAACATAAAGTCAGCCATGCGTACCAGACTGCTAACAAGCAAGACTTCTGTATCCTCACCAACAGAATGACTGACCATGCTGTCCTCCTCCTCCTCATCCTCTTCCTCCCTGTCCTCAGGCCATCCCCTCTGAACAGACGGTATGACAGCTGTGTTTGTTGTACCATCTATAGTGCATGAAAGTAGCTCCTGTTCTTCCTCCTCCTCACTGACTACCAATCCACAATGAGAAGACATGAGTCTGGGCTGAGTGTAATCCCCCTGTAAGCCAGTGAGCTGGAAGCTGCAAACGCTACTGACGCACGGCAAGGGTGGCTGAAGCTGTAGCTGACTTTCTAAAATGGGCAGACAGATGGCATACTTTCACTAGCAGATCTGGTAGCTCCAGGTAGCTTTTCAGAAAATGTTGAACCACGAGATTAAGCACATGAGCCAAGCAAGGTATGTATGTGAGCTCACCTTGCCACAGAGCTGCCACCAGGTTATGGCCATTGTCACACACGACCATGCCTGGCTGTAGGTTCAGCGGTGTCATCCAAACATCTGACTGCTCTTTCAGTGCTGTCCACAACTCTTCTGCATTGTGCGGTTTGTCACCTATGCAGATTAGCTTCAGCACAGCCTGTTGCCACTTGGCTGAGGCAGTGCTGCAGTGCTTCCAGCTTCTGACTGATGTGTTGATTTCAGTGATGAAGGATGAGGAGGAGGAGGTGCAGGAGCTGTAGACTGTGGGGGCAACCCTGATTGACGTAGGGCCAGCAATTCTCGGCATGGGGAGGATGTGTTCCATCTCAAGGTCCGACGGGGTCCCACCTTCCACTATGTAACCCAGTGTGCCATGAGTGAGATGTACCGTCCCTGCCCACAAGCACTTGTCCACATGTCCGTGGTTAGGTGGACTTTCCCTGTAACAGCATTGTTGAGGGAACGGGTAATGTTGTGGGACACATGCTGGTGTAATGCCGGTACGGCACACCAGGAGAAATAGTGGCGACTGGGGACCGAGTACCTTGGGATGGCCGACACCAACAGGTTGCGGAAAGCTTCCATCTCAGCGAGCTTAAAAGGCATCTTCACATGCACGGTGTCCTGGGGATCGGCTTCTCTGCAAAACAGTGGAAGAAGCAGTGGTGTGACCTGCAGGCAGTGGTCCTGGAGCCTGGGGTTCGGCCCACAAAGTCGGGTGCTTTGCTACCATGTGTCTGATCATGCTGATGATGGTCAGGCTGCTTGTTTTGCTACCCCTGCTGATGCAGACATGGCAGGTGCTGCAAATGGCCTGTTTGGGGTTATCATCAGAGTCTTGAAAAAATAACCAGACTCGGGAAGATCTAACAGTTGGAATGGCAACTTCCCTCATGTTGGTGTTACAGGGAACAGATGCACATCTTCTGTCTGTGGCCACCACACTGCTTTTTTTCTGCCTGTTGGGGTGATATACCACCTTCCCCATGTGTGCTGCTGCCCTCACTCTGCATGTCCTCCTGCCAGGTTGGGTCAGTCACATATTCATCCACTACCTCATCTTCCACATCCGCACCCTGCTCCTCCTCTTGACTTTCTGGCAATTGTGTCTCATCATCGTCCACCTCTTCTGAAACTTTCCCAACATTGCCTTCGCGTGACCGGGGCTGGTCAGAGCTTTGGGCATCTCTACATGTGATCTCATCTGTCCTCACTTCAAGTTGACCGGCCAATAATACTGAATCTTGAAATGGAAAGCTGAATAGCTTTTCAGAGTGTCCAAGTGTGGGATCAGTTGTTTCAGGGCACTCGGCATGGTGGAGGAATGAGGATCAGGGTGAGGAATATCCGGGCCAAACTCATGGCTACTCAGACTAGACCGTGTGGAACACATGGTGGTGGTGGGTAAGTGACTGGAAGCATTATCCGCTATCCAACCAACAACCGTTTCACACTGCTCTGGCTTCAATATTGGTGTGCTGCAGTCCCCTAGAAACTGGGACAGGAAGGTCGAGCGAGAAGATGTGGGTCTTTGTTGTTGCCCACTTTTGCCTTGGCCACGGCCTCGTCCTCTGCACCACCATCATCATCATGTCCACTTCCCTGTCCATGGCCCCTTGCCATGCCCATTTTAAATGGACTAGTGTGCTATTTCAAATCCTCAACACAAATATATTTATTAGTAGCGAAATAATAGCTGATCAGTACGCCTGCAAATCTACGATTTTTACAACCCAAACACCAGGCAGGCCTCACCCTGATAGACCAGACTGTATTCAATTTTTGGGGGCTTTTTTGTGAAGTAAATTTATGCTAAATAGTGCTGTATAGAATTATAGTATTAGACAACAAAAAAGGTGTACATCGTCCTACAATGACCAAACTTGGAGCACGCAGATATAAGAGGGCTGTCACAGAAATACTACACTGACAAATATGTGGCCTATTTTTATATGCTAAATAGTGCTGTATAGAATTATAGTATCAGAAAGCAAAAAAAGAGGTACACCGGCCTACAATGCCCAAATTTGGAGCACGCAGTTATATGCGGGCTGCAACGGAAATACCACAGTGGCAAATATGTGGCCTTTTTTAATATGCTAAATAGTGCTGTATACAATTACAGTATCAGATAGAAAAAAAGAGGTACATCGGCCTAGAATGACCAAACTTGGAGCACGCAGATATATGAGGCCTGTTACGGAAATACCACACTGGCAAATATGTGGCCTTTTAATATTTTTTTATGCTAAATAATGCAGTATATAATTTCAGTAACAGACAGCAAAAAAAGTATTCCTCCGGCCTACAATGACCAAACTTGGAGCACAGAGATATATGAGGGCTGTCACGGAAATACAACACTGGCAATTATGTGCCCTTTTTATTTTTTTATGCTAAATAGTGCTGTATATAATTTCAGTAAGAGACAGCAAGAAAAGTGGTCCTCCGGCCTTCAATGACCAAACTTGTAGCACGCAGATATATGAGGGCTGTCACGGAAATACCACACTGGCAAATATGTGGCCTTTTTGTAATTTTGGAAGCTAAATAGTGCTGTATAGAATTAGAGTCTCAGACAGCAAAACGGGGTCCACCGGCCTACAATGCCCAAAGTTGGAACACGCAGATATATGAGGCCTTTTTCGGTGAATTTAAAACAGAAAAAAAAGTGGCACAAGGATAACCCACACAATTATGCTACGTATACCTGACAAACTATGATTTTTCAACAGGCCTCAGTCTGACAGAACAGACTGTATATTTTTGTTTTTTGGGGGTGAATTTTTTGAAAAAAAAAATGCAACTAGGTATATAGTAAAGAAGCTGCAGCAGCAGACAGTTATGGAGCTTTGAGAGGGATGCAGTGGGAATAATGGAAGCACATACAGTGCCTGCAGGCCTTGCACTGATGTGGACACGCTGTGCCATGCCTACATAGCGCTGCAATATCGGGACCCACGAATTAGCCCTAAAAAGGACTTTTGGTTTCTGAGGAGTTGTGGATTTAAGAGTTGCAGACCTACACTAACTCTAAAAACAACGATTCTGACCCTATTTTGGCACCAGCTCTCCCTACTCTCGCTGAATCAGGAACAGAATGCGGTGAGCAGGGTGGCACCAGGTGTCTTATACTCGGGATGATGCTGTGCGGCCAAGCCAATTACTGCATGACCACAACAAAGATGGCTGCGGTGTTTCATGGCCTGGCAGACAATCCCTGCACTGTGATTGGGTCTCTAAAGTCTGCCAAAAACACTGAGTCGAGACACCAGTTACCGCAGAATAATCCCGGAAATGCTCGCTGCTCGCCGAGTA
The DNA here is from genome assembly GCF_032444005.1 of Ranitomeya imitator. Lineage (NCBI taxonomy): Eukaryota > Metazoa > Chordata > Amphibia > Anura > Dendrobatidae > Ranitomeya > Ranitomeya imitator. Next base: position 342,623,114 of record NC_091285.1, on the reverse strand, counting down.
CACCGAGCATAGTGGTACTCAGGTGAGTAACGAGTAGTGGTGAGCACGTTCGCTCATCACTAGTAGTAATGAATCTGTATCCTCACTCGTCAGGATGGCAGTACCATGAAACATAATGCAGTTGGTGATTATCCTTTGTCTTTGTCTATTGCCTGCTCACCCTCAAAACATAGCACGTTGCATGGAGAACATGGATCCAGTGCTAACAGGAGTTTGGGACCAAGAATCTGCAGGACAGTCAGGCATATCCACCTCCCCTGTTGCACGTTGCACTGGATCTTTCCCTTATTGCTTGTCGGCCCGCTTATTGCTAGTTCAAGGTGGTCCAATCCTCTCATGTGTGCCTCCCTCTGTACCTCCTCGACAGTCCTTTGAGCAGTGACCCCAGTGCCGTGTGAAGGTCTGCCTCTTTTGTGCGAGTTTCCCCTTTGCGTTCAGATGTCTTTCCATCTGAGGTCTATGGGTGTTTATTTTACACATGATAAGTTGCCAGTATCTCATTGAAATGCATAGTGGATAATAAAGAACCTTCTAATGAATATCACAGCAAGAGACTTCTTTGCAGTAGCGCAGCCAATTTTTAAACATGTTTTTTTCTGTTTTGGCAATTTAAAAAAAATGTTAGTGACCAAGATAACTACCTTTCTTTTCAATGACAGTCATAAGCCTTCCAGCCATGGAGTCTGTTAGTTTCTTAATCTGATGACAAGTATCTTTTTGATAGTCCAAACCAAAGACCCCGAACGCTGTATAGAGAGGTGAACTGTTTTCCTTCACCGTAAAATCTCCCATTTAAGAATGGCAAACACGTTCTCAATAGGTCTAAAGTCAGGTAAGGAAGGATCCATGTCATTATTCTTTAATCTTTAAGGCCTTTACTAGCCAGCCCAGCAGTTGAGTTCTTTGATGTATGCAATGGAGTATTGTCCTGCATAAAATTCACGCTTTTCTTGAAAGATGAAGACTTTTTCCTGCACCACTGCCCTAGGAAATTGCTTTCTAAAACTGGCAGTAGGTTTGTAAGTTGATTTTAAGATGAACTTGAACCCCAAAACGTCCAACTAACTCATCTTAAATCATGGCAGCCTATGGCAGTACCCCATCTTTACATTGCATGTGTCTGAGATGAGCTTGACATCTGTGCCTGTTACAGATCTAGCCACGGGCCCATTAATCTGCTTCATCAAAAATCACTCCCATCTTATCAGTCATAAAACCTTCGAAAAATATGTCGTCATAAAATTCTTGGCCCAGGTGATATGTCTTGTTTAACCCCTTTACCCCCAAGGGTGGTTTGCACGTTAATGACCAGGCCAATTTTTACAATTCTGACCACTGTCCATTTATGAGGTTATAACTCTGGAATGCTTCAACGGATCCCAGTGATTCTAACACTGTTTTCTCGTGACATATTTTACTTCATGATAGTGGTAAAATTTCTTTGATATTACCTGCGATTATTTGTGAAAAAAATGGAAATTTGGTGAAAATGTAGAAAATTTTGCAATTTTCCAACTTTGAATTTTTATGCAGTTAAATCACAGAGATATGTCACACAAAATACTTAATAAGTAACATTTCCCACATGTCTACTTTACATCAGCACAATGGGTGCATGGCAGAGCTCGGAAGCGAAGGAGCGCCATTTGACTTTTCAATGCAAAATTGACAGGAATTGAGATGTTACGCCATGTTGCGTTTGGAGAGCCACTGATGTGCCTAAACATTGAAACCCCCCACAAGTGACACCATTTTGGAAATTAGACCCCCAAAGGAACTTATCTAGATGTGTGGTGAGCACTTTGACCCCGCAAGTGCTTCACAGAAGTTTATAATGCAGAGCCGTAAAAATAAAAAATCATATTTTTTCACAAAAATGATCTTGTCGCCCCCCATTTTTTATTTTCCCAAGGGTAAGAGAAGAAATTGGACCCTAAAAGTTGTTGTACAATAGCCACTGATGTGCCTAAATATTGAAACCCCCAACAAGTGACACCATTTTGGAAAGTAGACCCCCTAAGGAACTTATCTAGATGTGTGGTGAGCACTTTGACCCACCAAGTGCTTCACAGAAGTTTATAATGCAGAGCCGTAAAAATAAAAAATCATATTTTTTTCACAAAAATGATCTTGTTGCCCCCAATTTTTTATTTTCCCAAGGGTAAGAGAAGACATTGGACCCCAAAGGTTGTTGTACAATTTGTCCTGAGTACGTTGATACCCCATATATGGGGGTAAACCACTGTTTGGGTGCATGACAGAGCTCGGAAGGGAAGGAGCGCCATTTGACTTTTCAATGCAAAATTGACAGGAATTGAGATGGGACGCCATGTTGCATTTAGAGAGCCACTGATGTGCCTAAACATTGAAACCCCCCACAAGTGACACCATTTTAGAAAGTAGACCCCCTAAGGAACTCATCTAGATGTGTTGTGAGAGCTTTGAACCCCCAAGTGTTTCACTACAGTTTATAACGCAGAGCTGTGAAAATAAAAATTATTTTTTTTCCCACAAAAATTATTTTTTAGCCCCTAATTTTGTATTTTCCCAAGGGTAACAGTTGAAATTGGACCCAAAAAGTTGTTTTCCAATTTGTCCTGAATATGCTGATACCCCATATGTGGGGGGGAACCACCGTTTGAGCGCATGGCAGAGCTCGGAAGGGAAGGAGCGTCATTTGAAATGCAGACTTAGATGGATTGGACTGCAGGCGTCACATTGCGTTTGCAGAACCCCTAATGTCCCTAAACAGTAGAAACCCCCCACAAGTGACCCCATATTGGAAACTAGACCCCCCAAGGAACTTATCTAGATGTGTTGTGAGAACTTTGAACCCCCTAGTGTTTCACTACAGTTTATAATGCAGAGCCGTGAAAATGAAAAATCTTTTTTTCCACAAAAATTGTTTTTAGCCCCAAGTTTTGTATTTTCTCATGGGTAACAGGAAAAATTTTTTATAATGCGAGGGTCAAGTGAAACGCAGCACAACATAAAGTCAGCCATGCGTACCAGACTGCTAACAAGCAAGACTTCTGTATCCTCACCAACAGAATGACTGACCATGCTGTCCTCCTCCTCCTCATCCTCTTCCTCCCTGTCCTCAGGCCATCCCCTCTGAACAGACGGTATGACAGCTGTGTTTGTTGTACCATCTATAGTGCATGAAAGTAGCTCCTGTTCTTCCTCCTCCTCACTGACTACCAATCCACAATGAGAAGACATGAGTCTGGGCTGAGTGTAATCCCCCTGTAAGCCAGTGAGCTGGAAGCTGCAAACGCTACTGACGCACGGCAAGGGTGGCTGAAGCTGTAGCTGACTTTCTAAAATGGGCAGACAGATGGCATACTTTCACTAGCAGATCTGGTAGCTCCAGGTAGCTTTTCAGAAAATGTTGAACCACGAGATTAAGCACATGGGCCAAGCAAGGTATGTATGTGAGCTCACCTTGCCACAGAGCTGCCACCAGGTTATGGCCATTGTCACACACGACCATGCCTGGCTGTAGGTTCAGCGGTGTCATCCAAACATCTGACTGCTCTTTCAGTGCTGTCCACAACTCTTCTGCATTGTGCGGTTTGTCACCTATGCAGATTAGCTTCAGCACAGCCTGTTGCCACTTGGCTGAGGCAGTGCTGCAGTGCTTCCAGCTTCTGACTGATGTGTTGATTTCAGTGATGAAGGATGAGGAGGAGGAGGTGCAGGAGCTGTAGACTGTGGGGGCAACCCTGATTGACGTAGGGCCAGCAATTCTCGGCATGGGGAGGATGTGTTCCATCTCAAGGTCCGACGGGGTCCCACCTTCCACTATGTAACCCAGTGTGCCATGAGTGAGATGTACCGTCCCTGCCCACAAGCACTTGTCCACATGTCCGTGGTTAGGTGGACTTTCCCTGTAACAGCATTGTTGAGGGAACGGGTAATGTTGTGGGACACATGCTGGTGTAATGCCGGTACGGCACACCAGGAGAAATAGTGGCGACTGGGGACCGAGTACCTTGGGATGGCCGCCACCAACAGGTTGCGGAAAGCTTCCATCTCAGCGAGCTTAAAAGGCATCTTCACATGCACGGTGTCCTGGGGATCGGCTTCTCTGCAAAACAGTGGAAGAAGCAGTGGTGTGACCTGCAGGCAGTGGTCCTGGAGCCTGGGGTTCGGCCCACAAAGTCGGGTGCTTTGCTGCCATGTGTCTGATCATGCTGATGATGGTCAGGCTGCTTGTTTTGCTACCCCTGCTGATGCAGACATGGCAGGTGCTGCAAATGGCCTGTTTGGGGTTATCGGCAGAGTCTTGAAAAAATAACCAGACTCGGGAAGATCTAACAGTTGGAATGGCAACTTCCCTCATGTTGGTGTTACAGGGAACAGATGCACATCTTCTGTCTGTGGCCACCACACTGCTTTTTTTCTGCCTGTTGGGGTGATATACCACCTTCCCCATGTGTGCTGCTGCCCTCACTCTGCATGTCCTCCTGCCAGGTTGGGTCAGTCACATATTCATCCACCACCTCATCTTCCACATCCGCACCCTGCTCCTCCTCTTGACTTTCTGGCAATTGTGTCTCATCATCGTCCACCTCTTCTGAAACTTTCCCAACATTGCCTTCGTGTGACCGGGGCTGGTCAGAGCCTTGGGCATCTCTACATGTGATCTCATCTGTCCCCACTTCAAGTTGACCGGCCAATAATACTGAATCTTGAAATGGAAAGCTGAATAGCTTTTCAGAGTGTCCAAGTGTGGGATCAGTTGTTTCAGGGCACTCGGCATGGTGGAGGAATGAGGATCAGGGTGAGGAATATCCGGGCCAAACTCATGGCTACTCAGACTAGACCGTGTGGAACACATGGTGGTGGTGGGTAAGTGACTGGAAGCATTATCCGCTATCCAACCAACAACCGTTTCACACTGCTCTGGCTTCAATATTGGTGTGCTGCGGTCCCCTAGAAACTGGGACAGGAAGGTCGAGCGAGAAGATGTGGGTCTTTGTTGTTGCCCACTTTTGCCTTGGCCACGGCCTCGTCCTCTGCACCACCATCATCATCATGTCCACTTCCCTGTCCATGGCCCCTTGCCATGCCCATTTTAAATGGACTAGTGTGCTATTTCAAATCCTCAACACAAATATATTTATTAGTAGCGAAATAATAGCTGATCAGTACGCCTGCAAATCTACGATTTTTACAACCCAAACACCAGGCAGGCCTCACCCTGATAGACCAGACTGTATTCAATTTTTGGGGGCTTTTTTGTGAAGTAAATTTATGCTAAATAGTGCTGTATAGAATTATAGTATTAGACAACAAAAAAGGTGTACATCGGCCTACAATGACCAAACTTGGAGCACGCAGATATAAGAGGGCTGTCACAGAAATACTACACTGACAAATATGTGGCCTATTTTTATATGCTAAATAGTGCTGTATAGAATTATAGTATCAGAAAGCAAAAAAAGAGGTACACCGGCCTACAATGCCCAAATTTGGAGCACGCAGTTATATGCGGGCTGCAACAGAAATACCACAGTGGCAAATATGTGGCCTTTTTTAATATGCTAAATAGTGCTGTATACAATTACAGTATCAGATAGAAAAAAAGAGGTACATCGGCCTAGAATGACCAAACTTGGAGCACGCAGATATATGAGGCCTGTTACGGAAATACCACACTGGCAAATATGTGGCCTTTTAATATTTTATTATGCTAAATAATGCAGTATATAATTTCAGTAACAGACAGCAAAAAAAGTATTCCTCCGGCCTACAATGACCAAACTTGGAGCACAGAGATATATGAGGGCTGTCACGGAAATACAACACTGGCAATTATGTGCCCTTTTTATTTTTTTATGCTAAATAGTGCTGTATATAATTTCAGTAAGAGACAGCAAGAAAAGTGGTCCTCCGGCCTTCAATGACCAAACTTGTAGCACGCAGATATATGAGGGCTGTCACGGAAATACCACACTGGCAAATATGTGGCCTTTTTGTAATTTTGGAAGCTAAATAGTGCTGTATAGAATTAGAGTCTCAGACAGCAAAAACGGGGTCCACCGGCCTACAATGCCCAAAGTTGGAACACGCAGATATATGAGGCCTTTTTCGGTGAATTTAAAACAGAAAAAAAAGTGGCACAAGGATAGCCCACACAATTATGCTACGTATACCTGACAAACTATGATTTTTCAACAGGCCTCAGTCTGACAGAACAGACTGTATATTTTTGTTTTTTGGGGGTGAATTTTTTGAAAAAAAAAATGCAACTAGGTATATAGTAAAGAAGCTGCAGCAGCAGACAGTTATGGAGCTTTGAGAGGGATGCAGTGGGAATAATGGAAGCACATACAGTGCCTGCAGGCCTTGCACTGATGTGGACATGCTGTGCCATGCCTACCTAGAACTGCAATATCGGGACCCACGAATTAGCCCTAAAAAGGACTTTTGGTTTCTGAGGAGTTGTGGATTTAAGAGTTGCAGACCTACACTAACTCTAAAAACAACGATTCCTTTGTCTTTGTCTATTGCCTGCTCACCCTCAAAACATAGCACGTTGCATGGAGAACATGGATCCAGTGCTAACAGGAGTTTGGGACCAAGAATCTGCAGGACAGTCAGGCATATCCACCTCCCCTGTTGCACGTTGCACTGGATCTTTCCCTTATTGGTTGTCGGCCCGCTTATTGCTAGTTCAAGGTGGTCCAATCCTCTCATGTGTGCCTCCCTCTGTACCTCCTCGACAGTCCTTTGAGCAGTGACCCCAGTGCCGTGTGAAGGTCTGCCTCTTTTGTGCGAGTTTCCCCTTTGCGTTCAGATGTCTTTCCATCTGAAGTCTATGGGTGTTTATTTTACACATGATAAGTTGCCAGTATCTCATTGAAATGCATAGTGGATAATAAAGAACCTTCTAATGAATATCACAGCAAGAGACTTCTTTGCAGTAGCGCAGCCAATTTTTAAACATGTTTTTTTCTGTTTTGGCAATTTAAAAAAAATGTTAGTGACCAAGATAACTACCTTTCTTTTCAATGACAGTCATAAGCCTTCCAGCCATGGAGTCTGTTAGTTTCTTAATCTGATGACAAGTATCTTTTTGATAGTCCAAACCAAAGACCCCGAACGCTGTATAGAGAGGTGAACTGTTTTCCTTCACCGTAAAATCTCCCATTTAAGAATGGCAAACACGTTCTCAATAGGTCTAAAGTCAGGTAAGGAAGGATCCATGTCATTATTCTTTAATCTTTAAGGCCTTTACTAGCCAGCCCAGCAGTTTAGTTCCTTGATGTATGCAATCGAGTATTGTCCTGCATAAAATTCACGCTTTTCTTGAAAGATGAAGACTTTTTCCTGCACCACTGCCCTAGGAAATTGCTTTCTAAAACTGGCAGTAGGTTTGTAAGTTGATTTTAAGATGAACTTGAATCCCAAAACGTCCAACTAACTCATCTTAAATCATGGCAGCCTATAGCAGTACCCCATCTCCACCTTGCATGTGTCTGAGATGAGCTTGACATCTGTGCCTGTTACAGATCTAGCCACGGGCCCATTAATCTGCTTCATCAAAAATCACTCCCATCTTATCAGTCATAAAACCTTCGAAAAATATGTCGTCATAAAATTCTTGGCCCAGGTGATATGTCTTGTTTAACCCCTTTACCCCCAAGGGTGGTTTGCACGTTAATGACCAGGCCAATTTTTACAATTCTGACCACTGTCCATTTATGAGGTTACAACTCTGGAATGCTTCAACGGATCCCAGTGATTCTAACACTGTTTTCTCGTGACATATTTTACTTCATGATAGTTGTAAAATTTCTTTGATATTACCTGCGATTATTTGTGAAAAAAATGGAAATTTGGTGAAAATTTAGAAAATTTTGCAATTTTTCAACTTTGAATTTTTATGCAGTTAAATCACAGAGATATGTCACACAAAATACTTAATAAGTAACATTTCCCACATGTCTACTTTACATCAGCACAATGGGTGCATGGCAGAGCTCGGAAGCGAAGGAGCGCCATTTGACTTTTCAATGCAAAATTGACAGGAATTGAGATGTTACGCCATGTTGCGTTTGGAGAGCCACTGATGTGCCTAAACATTGAAACCCCCCACAAGTGACACCATTTTGGAAATTAGACCCCCAAAGGAACTTATCTAGATGTGTGGTGAGCACTTTGACCCCGCAAGTGCTTCACAGAAGTTTATAATGCAGAGCCGTAAAAATAAAAAATCATATTTTTTCACAAAAATGATCTTGTCGCCCCCCATTTTTTATTTTCCCAAGGGTAAGAGAAGAAATTGGACCCTAAAAGTTGTTGTACAATAGCCACTGATGTGCCTAAACATTGAAACCCCCAACAAGTGACACCATTTTGGAAAGTAGACCCCCTAAGGAACTTATCTAGATGTGTGGTGAGCACTTTGACCCACCAAGTGCTTCACAGAAGTTTATAATGCAGAGCCGTAAAAATAAAAAATCATATTTTTTCACAAAAATGATCTTGTCGCCCCCAATTTTTTATTTTCCCAAGGGTAAGAGAAGACATTGGACCCCAAAGGTTGTTGTACAATTTGTCCTGAGTACGTTGATACCCCATATATGGGGGTAAACCACTGTTTGGGTGCATGACAGAGCTCGGAAGGGAAGGAGCGCCATTTGACTTTTCAATGCAAAATTGACAGGAATTGAGATGGGACGCCATGTTGCATTTAGAGAGCCACTGATGTGCCTAAACATTGAAACCCCCCACAAGTGACACCATTTTAGAAAGTAGACCCCCTAAGGAACTCATCTAGATGTGTTGTGAGAGCTTTGAACCCCCAAGTGTTTCACTACAGTTTATAACGCAGAGCTGTGAAAATAAAAATTATTTTTTTTCCCACAAAAATTATTTTTTAGCCCCTAATTTTGTATTTTCCCAAGGGTAACAGTTGAAATTGGACCCAAAAAGTTGTTTTCCAATTTGTCCTGAATATGCTGATACCCCATATGTGGGGGGGAACCACCGTTTGAGCGCATGGCAGAGCTCGGAAGGGAAGGAGCGTCATTTGAAATGCAGACTTAGATGGATTGGACTGCAGGCGTCACATTGCGTTTGCAGAACCCCTAATGTCCCTAAACAGTAGAAACCCCCCACAAGTGACCCCATATTGGAAACTAGACCCCCCAAGGAACTTATCTAGATGTGTTGTGAGAACTTTGAACCCCCTAGTGTTTCACTACAGTTTATAATGAAGAGCCGTGAAAATGAAAAATCTTTTTTTCCACAAAAATTGTTTTTAGCCCCAAGTTTTGTATTTTCTCATGGGTAACAGGAAAAAATTGGACCCCAAAAGTTGTTGTCCAATGTGTCCTGAGTATGCTGATACCCCACATTTTTGGGTAAACCCCTGATTAGGCGCATGGGAGGGCTCAGAAGGGAAGGAGCACTGTTTTACTTTTTCAACGCAGAATTGGCTGGGATTGAGATCGGACGCCATGTAGCGTTTGGAGAGCCCCTGATGTGCCTAAACAGTGGAAGCCCCCAATTATAACTGAAACCCTAATCCAAACACAGCCCTAACCCTAATCCCAACAGTAAACCTAACCACACCCCTAACCCTGACACACCCCTAGCCCTAATCCCAAATCCTATTCCCAACTGTAAATGTAATCCAAACCCTAACCCTAACTTAAGCCCCAACCCTAACCCTAACTTTAGCCCCAACCTTAACTGTAGCCTTAGCCCTAGCCCCAACCCTAGCCCTTACCCTAACCCTAGCCCTAACCCTAACCCTAGTCCTAACCCTAACACTAGTCCTAGTACCACATTTTGAGAGCTATAATTTTTCCATATTTGGGTCCACAGATTCATGTGAGTTCTTGTTTTTTGCGGGACGAGTTGATGTTTTTATTGGTACCATTTTCGGGCACGTGACTTTTTGATCGCTTTTTATGCCGATTTTTGTGAGGCAGAATGACCAAAAACCAGCTATTCATGAATTTCTTTTGGGGGGGCGTTTATATCGTTCCGCGTTTGGTGAAATGGATAAAGCAGTTTTATTCTTCGGGTCAGTACGATTACAGCGATAGCTCATTTATATCATTTTTTAATGTTTTGGCGTTTTTATACGATAAAAACTATTTTATAGAAAAAATAATTATTTTTGCATCGCTTTATTCTGAGGACTATAACTTTTTTATTTTTTCGTTGATGATGCTGTATTGTGGCTCGTTTTTTGTGGGACAAGATGACGTTTTCAGCGGTACCATGGTTATTTATATCCATCTTTTTGATTGTGTGTTATTCCACTTTTTGTTTGGCGGTATGATAATAAAGCGTTGTTTTTTGCCTCTTTTTTAACGGTGTTCAGTGAAGGGGTTAACTAGTGGGACAGTTTTATAGGTCGGGTCATTACGGACGCGGCAATACTAAATATGTGTACTTTTATTGTTTTTTTATTTATATAAAGAAATGTATTTATAGGAACAATATATATTTTTTTCATTCTTAGGAATTTTTTAAATTTTTTTTTCACATGTGAATATTTTTTTTTACACTATAACATTGCCCCAGGGGGTGGCATCATGTTATAGTGTAAGATCGCTGATCTGAAACTTTGCTGTGCACTGTGTCATATCAGCGATCTGACATGCACTCCTGGAGGCTTCACGGCGCCTGCTCCGAGCAGACACTGTGAAGCCACCTCCCTGCAGGACCCGGATGCACCCCGTGGCCATTTTGGATCCGGGCCTGCTGCATGGAGGAGGTAAGAGACCCTCGCAGCAACGTGATCACATCGCATTGCTCCGGGGGTCTCAGGGAAGCACGCAGGGAACCCCCTCCCTGCACGATGCTTCCCTATACCGCCGGAACACTGCGAACATGTTTTTTTTACCCTGTTGGTTACATGCAAGAAAACTTTTAAGAGTTCTGTGATCACATCCCAGTATCTTAGCAACTTCAAGAGTGCTGCATCCCTCTGTAATACTTTTAATAACGTTATGACTTTTCAGAGTCAGTTAACCCCTTAGCGACCGCCGATACGCCTTTTAACGGCGGCCGCTAAGGGTACTTAAACCACAGCTCCGTTAATTAACAGCGCTGTGGAAAAAGTAAATAGCGCCCCCCAGAGTCGGATATTATCCGGGGTCTCGGCTGCCGGGGGTAGCCGAGACCCCAGAGAACATGATTCAGGGGGTTTTGTACCGACCCCGCATTTGTGATCGCCGGTAATTAACCGTTTACCGGCGATCGCAAAAAAAAAAAAACGCGATTTCTTTTTAATTTCTCTGTCCTCCGATGTGATCGCACATCAGAGGACAGAGAAAAGGGGTCCCTGATCGCCCCCCGATACTCACCTATCTCCCCCGGTGCTCCTCGTGGCTCCCGATGGGCGCCGCCATCTTCAAAATGGCGGGCGCATGCGCAGTGCGCCCGCCGGCCGGCCCCGGGAGAATCTTTGGGGTCTCGGCTACCAGGGGTAGCCGAGACCCCAAAGAGCATGATCGGGGTCGGTTTTACCGACCCCTGTTTTGCAATCGCCGGTAATTAACTGTTTACCGGCGACCGCAAAAAAAAAAAAAAAGCAAAGTGTAATTCTCTGTCCTCTGATGTGATTGCACATCAGAGGACAGAGAAATAGGGGGATTCGGGGACCCTATCATACTCACCGGTGTCCCTGGGTCCTCCTGCTGCTCCTCCTGGCCGCCGGGGAAAAGAAAATGGCGGGCGCATGCGCAGTGCGCCCGCCATCTGTCTCCATCTGCCGGCCAGCAGGAGAAGAGCAGTTGGGGCTAAAATTAGGGTTAGGGCTAGGGTTAGGGCTAGGGTTAGGGCTAGGGTTAGGGCTAGGGTTAGGGTTAGGGTTAGGGTTAGGGCTAGGGTTAGAGTTAGGGCTAGGGTTAGGGCTAGGGTTAGGGCTAGGGTTAGGGTTAGGGCTAGGGCTAGGGTTAGGGCTAGGGTTAGGGCTAGGATTAGGGTTAGGGCTAAATTTAGGGTTAGGGTTGGGGCTAAATTTAGGGTTAGGGTTGGCGCTAAATTTAGGATTAGGCTTCTTTCACACTTACGTCGGTACAGGGCCGTCGCAATGCATCGGCTCAACATACCGACACACGTTGTGAAAATTGTGCACAACGTGGGCAGCGGATGTAGTTTTCCAACGCATCCGCTGCCCAATCTATGTCCTGGGGAGGAGGGGGCGGAGTTACGGCCACGCATGCGCGGTCAGAAATGGCGGATGCGACATACAAAAAAAGTTACATAGAACGTTTTTTTGTGCTGACGGTCCACCAAAACACTGATCCAGTGCACGACGGACGTGACGTGTGGCCATCCGTCACAATCCGTCGGCAATACAAGTCTATGGGCAAAAAACGCATCCTGCGGGTACATTTGCAGGATCCGTTTCTTGTCCAAAACGAGGGATTGCGATGGATGCCAAACGATGCAAGTGTGAAAGTAGCCTTAGGGCTAGGGTTAGGGTTGGGGCTAAAGTTAGGGCTAGGGTTGGGGCTAAAGTTAGGGTTAGAGCTGGGATTAGGGTTAGGGTTTGGATTAGGGTTAGGGTTGGCATTAGGGTTACGCTTGGGATTAGGGTTAGGTTTGGGATTAGGGTTAAGGTTAGGGTTGTGATTAGGGGTGTATTGGGATTAGGGTTAGGTTTGAGGTTAGGGTTGAGATTAGGATTAGGGGTGTGTTGGATTTAGGGTTTTGATTAGGGTTATGGTTAGGGTTGACATTAGGGTTGTTTTGGGGTAAGGGTTGTGATTATCGTTAGGGTTAGTGATTAGAATTATGGATCGGGTTGGGATTAGGGTTAGGGGTGTGTTGGGGTTAGGGTTGGAGCTAGAATTGGGAGGTTTCCACTGTGTAGGTACATCAGGGGGTCTCTAAACACGACAGCCAATTTTGCGCTCAAAAAGTCAAATGGTGCTCCCTCCCTTCTGAGCTCTGCCCTGCGCTCAAACAGTGGGTTACCCCCACATATGGGGCATCAGCGTCCTCGGGATAAATTGGACAACAACTTCTGGGGTTCAATTTCTCCTGTTACCCTTGTGAAAATAAAAACTTGGGGGCTACAAAATCTTTTTTGTGGAAAAAAAATTTTTTTTTATTTTTATGACTCTGCATTATAAACTTCTGTGAAGCACTTGGGCATTCAAAGTTCTCACCACACATCTAGATAAGTTCCTTGGGGGGTCTAGTTTCCAAAACGGGGTCACTTGTGGGGGGTTACTACTGTTTAGGTACATCAGGGGCTCTGCAAACGCAACATAACGCCCACAGGCCATTCTATCTAAGTCTGCATTCCAAAACGGCGCTCCTTCCCTTCCGAGCTCTGCCGTGCGCCCAAACAGTGGTTTACCCCCACATATGGGGCATCAGCGCACTCAGGATAAATTGAACAACAACTTTAGTGGTCCAATTTCTCCTGTTACCCTTGTGAAAATAAAAACTTGGGGGCTACAATATCTTTTTTGTGGAAAAAAAAATATTTTTTATTTTCACGACTCTTCATTCTAAACTTCTGTGAAGCACTTGGGCATTCAAAGTTCTCACCACACATCTAGATAAGTTCCTTGGGGGGTCTAGTTTCCAAAATGGGGTCACTTGTGGGGGGTTACTACTGTTTAGGTACATCAAGGGCTCTGCAATCGCCACATAACGCCCACAGGCCATTCTATCAAAGTCTGCATTCCAAAACGGCGCTCCTTCCTTTCCGAGCTCTGCCGTGCGCCCAAACAGTGGTTTACCCCCACATATGGCGCATCAGCGTACTCGGGATAAATTGGACAACAACTATTGCAGTCCAATTTCTCCTGTTACCCTTGTGAAAATAAAAACTTGGGGGCTACAATATTTTTTTGTGGAAAAAAAAATATTTTTTATTTTCACGACTCTGCATTCTAAACTTCTGTGAAGCACTTGGGCATTCAAAGTTCTCACCACACATCTAGATAAGTTCCTTGGGGGGTCTAGTTTCCAAAATGGGGTCACTTGTGGAGGGTTTCTACTGGTTAGGTACATCAGGGGCTCTGCAAACGCAACATAACGCCCGCAGACCATTCTATCAAAGTCTGCATTCCAAAACGGCGCTCCTTCCTTCCGAGCTCTGCCGTGCGCCGAAACAGTGGTTTACCCCCACATATGGGGTACCAGCATACTCGGGACAAATTGGACAACAACTTTTGGGGTCCAATTTCTCTTGTTACCCTTGTGAAAATAAAAACTTGGGGGCTAAAAAATCTTTTTTGTGGAAAAAAAAATATTTTTTATTTTCTTGACTCTGCATTCTAAACTTCTGTGAAGCACTTGGGCATTCAAAGTTCTTACCACACATCTAGATAAGTTCCATGGGGGGTCTAGTTTCCAAAATGGGGTCACTTGTGGGGGATTTCTACTGTTTAGGCACATCAGGGGCTCTCCAAATGCGACTTGGCGTCCAATCTCAATTCCAGACAATTTTACATTGAAAAAGTAAAACGGCACTCCTTCTCTTCCAAGCTCTGCGGTGCGCCCAAACAGTGGTTTACCCCCACATATTGGGTATCAACGTACTCAGGAGAAATCACACAATAACTTTTGTGGTCTAATTTCTCCTGATACCCTTGTGAAAATAAAAATTTGGGGTCAAAAAGATCATTTTTGTAGAAAAAATGCGATTTTTTTTTTCACGGCTCTACGTTATAAACGTCTGTGAAGCACATGGGGGTTCAAAGTGCTCACCACACATCTAGATATGTTCCTTAAGGGGTCTAGTTTCCAAAATGGTGTCACTTGTGGGGGGTTTCCCCTGTTTAGGCACATCAGGGGCTCTCCAAACGCGACATGGTGTCCAATCTCAATTCCAGCCAATTTTACATTGAAAAAGTAAAACGGCACTCCTTCTCTTCCAAGCTCTGCGGTGCGCCCAAACAGTGGTTTACCCCCACATATTGGGTATCGATGTACTCAGGAGAAATTGCACAACAACTATTGTGGTCTAATTTCTCCTGTTACCCTTGTGAAAATAAAAATTTGGGGGCAAATATCATTTTTGTAGAAAAAATGCGATTTTTTATTTTCACGGCTCTACGTTATAAACTTCTGTGAAGCACATGGGGGTTCAAAGTGCTCACCACACATCTAGATAAGTTCCTTAAGGGGTCTAGTTTCTAAAATGGTGTCACTTGTGTGGGGTTTCCACTGTTTAGGCACACCAGGGGCTCTGCAAACGCAACATGGCGTCCGATCTCAATTCCAGACAATTCTACATTGAAAAAGTAAAACGGCACTCCTTCCCTTCCAAGCTCTGCTGTGCGCCCAAACAGTGGTTTATCCTCACATGTGGGGTATCGATGTATTCAGGAGAAATCGCACAACAACTTTTGTGGTCTAATTTCTCCTGTTACCCTTGTGAAAATAAGATTTTGTGGGTGAAAAAATCATTTTTGTGTAAACAAAAGCGATTTTTTATTTTCACGGCTCTACGTTATAAACTTCCGTGAAGCACTTGGGGGTTCAAAGTGCTCACCACACATCTAGAAAAGTTCCTTAAGGGGTCTAGTTTCCAAAATGGTGTCACTTGTGGGGGGTTTCCACTGTTTAGGTACATCAGGGGCTCTTTAAACGTGACATGGCATCCGATCTCAATTCCAGCCAATTCTGCATTGAAAAAGTCAAACGGCGCTCCTTCACTTCCAAGCTCAGCGGTGCGCCCAAACAGTGTTTTATCCCCACATATGGGGTATTGGCGTATTCAGGAGAAATTGCATAACAAAATTTATTGTTACATTTCTGTTTTTACACATGTGAAAATAAAAAAAAATGGTTCTGAATTAAGATGTTTGCAAAAAAAAGTTAAATGTTCATTTTTTCCTTCCACATTTTTTCAGTTCCTGTGAAGCACGTAAAGGGTTAATAAACTTTTTGAATGTGGTTTTGAGAACCTTGAGGGGTGCAGTTTTTAGAATGGTGTCACACTTCATTACTTTCTATCATATAGACTCCTCAAAATGACTTCAAATGTGATGTGGTCCCTAAAAAAAATGGTGTTGTAAAAATGAGAAATTGCTGGTCAACTTTTAACCCTTATAACTCCCTAACAAAAAAAAATCTTGTTTCCAAAACTGTGCTGATGTAAAGTAGAAATATGGCAATTGTTATTTATTAACTATTTTTCTCTCTGATTTAAGGGCATAAAAATACAAAGTTTGAAAATTGCTAAATTTTAAAAATTTTCGCCATATTTCCGTTTTTTTCATAAATAATCGCAAGTAAAATTGAAGAAATGTTACCACTAACATGAAGTACAGTATGTCACGAAAAAACAATCTCAGAATCAGCGGGATCCGTTAAAGCGTTCCAGAGTTATAACCTCATAAAGTGACAGTGGTCAGAATTGTAAAAATTGGCTCGGTCATTAAGTACCAAATTGGCTCTGTCACTAAGGGGTTAAATCTCTTTAAATCTCTTTTTGGGCCCATTTTTGCCTGAGAAAAACAAGCTGCTTTATAATTCTTTATAAAGGGTGTTGATATCTTTGTTTCACCTTCCCTCATTACACAAATACGCATCACTTGATCTTGTTCAAACCAATAAGCATTTAAGTTTTGACAACTTGGAGCTGGTAAGTCTGCAAAAAATGAGGATTTGGTCCCTTGCCTAATAATTATGCACACGATGTAGAGCTGTCAACTCATAAAAGCAATGACCCTGAAAAGGGCCACACTATGCTAATGACTTATAGAAGGATTCTGCAATATTCAGTATGTCATCTTGTACTTTATGTACAATGAATGAGCTATATGTCTCTTTATGATGCAACATGCACTCTTCCATATGATCAAAGAGTGAAGAAATCTGTAAAGGTACCTTCACACATAACGATATCGTTAACGATATCGTTGCTATTTGTGACGTAGCAATGATATCGTTAAGGAAATCGTTATGTGTGACAGCGACCAACGATCAGGCCCCTGCTGGGAGATCGTTGGTCGCTGAGGAAAGTCCAGAACTTTGTTTCGTTGCTGGACTCCCTGCAGACATCGCTGGATCGGCGTGTGTGACACCGATCCAGCGATGTCTTCACTGGTAACCAGGGTAAACATCGGGTTACTAAGCGCAGGGCCGCGCTTAGTAACCCGATGTTTACCCTGGTTACCAGCGTAAAAGTAAAAAAAACAAACACTACATACTTACCTACCGCTGTCTGTCCCCGGCGCTCTGCTTCTCTGCACTCCTCCTGCACTGGCTGTGAGCGTCGGTCAGCCGGAAAGAAGAGCGGTGACGTCACCGCTCTGCTTTCCGGCCGCTGTGCTCACAGCCAGTGCAGGAGGAGTGCAGAGAAGCAGAGTGCCGGGGACAGACAGCGGTAGGTAAGTATGTAGTGTTTGTTTTTTTTACTTTTACGCTGGTAACCAGGGTAAACATCGGGTTACTAAGCACGGCCCTGCGCTTAGTAACCCGATGTTTACCCTGGTTACCCGGGGACTTCGGGATCGTTGGTCGCTGGGGAGCTGTCTGTGTGACAGCTCTCCAGCGACCAAACAGCGACGCTGCAGCGATCGACATCGTTGTCGGTATCGCTGCAGCGTCTCTGAGTGTGAAGGTACCTTTACTGGTAAATGGAGAATGAAAGACCTGCATATCTTGCAACAGGCACTAAACTACAGCTGCAATAGGATTAGATGATGTACCATGAGAGATAATGGAGTAAAAGAGTCTTCACAGATAGGGGACAGTTATACACAGTGTCTGAGATACAAAAGGATGAAGTGTGACTGTCATGCTGTGCAAGTAAATATTTAGAATTATTGATCTTATTACAGGCTGAAGCTTCCTTATGTGGGTGTAGGCCATCTATGTTATATTTGTGCAGTTTAAATATCCATGAAATAAAATGAATCTACCATAAATAAATCATCTAATTTAAAGTTCTGCTACAATATTTATAATATGGCAGTTTGGGTATATGTTTTTTTCACATGAGACTGGATTTCTTTTGCAATCCCCTTTAGCTAAGCTAGGATTTCCTACAAGCAATTAATTCAAGGAAATATTTAATTTTCAGATGGAATTGCATATAACAGCCAACACGGAGGCTCTGCTATTGCTTCAAAAATTACAGAGGAAAATTGGCAGAGGGATGTCATCACTTTTTACTTCACGGACGTGAATTGGCTGCTAGAGTTCTGTGATAAATTACTGACTTTATTTCTTATTGTTAATCTGACACTAGCAAAACTGTGTGATCAAATCAAATAAGCTTTCATTAAAATTGTCTGCTTGAAAAAATATTGCAATTTTAGCTCAATATGTAGATTGCTTTTAGTGTCATCGCAACTGCAACAGAAATAAAACAGGATAACGAGCAATATACAATAACTCTGAAATAGTTGCGGATACGTCAAACAAATTAGCATTTATTAGCGTCAACCCAGTATATTTGATTTTTCTTTTGAAGATGAAAATTTTAACGTTTAACTGCTCATTCTAAAGACTAGGGCTTTCCATTTTTTCTTACCTAATTATACAGTAAGTCAATGTTTAACAAGTTGAAAGAATGAAAGGCTTTTTTGCAGGGCACATTCATCATGCGTTGCTACATTTCTATTATGTTGCTGTGGTAACAGAGTCTTGTTTCTTCTGTTGTTCTCTCTAATAATTGCAATATCTTATTTCCAGTAAAAAAAAAAAAAAACAGCTAATCCTAAAATATATTTATTTTTACTTGTTCAGAAAGATTGTTGCCAATATAACAAATTTGCTTTCCACGATTATCTCAAAATTTAAGAAAGTTAATAAACTTTCAAAAATTGACTATGATTACTGTAGAGGTTTATACTCACACAGCTGCGGTTGAGGTAGGCACAGGAAATTGCTAAAAAGTCCAGGCAAGTTTATTCAACGTTCATAAACTGCTCCAGATGGCAAAAAAAAAAACACAGCCTTTTTCTGGCACAAAGTGAAAACAAACTGAAAATAAGTAGTCCATATAGTGCTGCGGATCCGCCTGCTTAGGTCTGTGTCTTTAGCAACACACACTGGAGGTCTCCACACCTCCAGCCGCAGACACTGAATGAGAGACTGTAATGGCCTGATAACTCTCTCAGCACTATATGTGCTGGTGCATGCTTCCGAGCTCACACCACCACAGCTAATAGCCGCGATTAAACATATCTCCCCTGAAGGACTTGACTGGCGGCCATCTTATACAACCCCTGGCAAAAATTATGGAATCACAGGCCTTGGAGGAAGTTCATTCAGTCATTCAGTTGTTTAATTTTGCAGAAAAAAAGCAGATCACAGACATGGCACAAAACTAATGTCATTTCAAATGGCAACTTTCTGGCTTTAAGAAACACTAAAAGAAATCAAGAACAAAAAATGTGGTAGTCCGTAATGGTTACTTTTTTTAACCAAGCATAAGGGAGAAATTATGGAATCACTCAGTTCTGAGGATAAAATTATGGAATCATGAAAAACAAACAAAAAAAAACACTCCAATACATCACTAGTATTTTGTTGCACCACCTCTGGCTTTTATAACAGTACTCTTCATCAATGTCAAACAGTACTCTTCATCAATCTGGCTCCAACTTTTTCTGATTGCTGTTGCCAGATCAGCTTTGCAGGTTGGAGCCTTGTCATGGACCATTTTCTTCAACTTTCACTAAAGATTGTCAATTAGATTGAGATCCGGACTATTTGCAGGCCATGACATTGACCTTATGTGTCTTTTTTCAAGGAATGTTTTCACAGTTTTTGCTCCATGGCAGGATGCATTATCATCTTGAAAAATGATTTCATCATCCCCAAACATCCTTTCAATTGATGGGATAAGAAAAGTGTCCAAAATATCAACATAAACTTCATCAACATTCACTTCATCAACTGCATTTATTGAAGATGTAATGACAACCATCTCCCCAGTGCCTTTACCTGACATGCAGCTACATATCATCAATGACTGTGAAAATTTGCATGTTCTCATCAAGCAGTCATCTTTATAAATCTCATTGGAATGGCACCAAACAAAAGTTCCAGCATCATCACCTTGCCCAATGCAGATTCGTGATTCATCACTGAATATGACTTTCATCCAGTCATCCACAGTCCACGATTGCTTTTCCTTAGCCCATTATAACCTTGTTTTTTTCTGTTTAGGTGTTAAAGATGGCTTTCGTTTAGCTTTTCTGTATGTAAATCCCATTTCCTTTAGGCGGTTTCTTACAGTTCGGTCACAGACGTTGACTCCAGTTTCCACCCACTTGTTCCTCATTTGTTGTGTTGTGCATTTCCTGCTTTGGAGACATATTGCTTTAAGTTTCCGGTCTTGACGCTTTGATGTCTTCCTTGGTTTAACCAGTATGTTTGCCTTTAACAACCTTCCCATGTTGTTTGTATTTGATACAGATTTTAGACACAGCTGACTGTGAACAACCAACATCTTTTGCAACATTATATGATGATTTACCCTCTTTCAAGAGTTTGATAATCCTCTCCTTTGTTTCAATTGACATCTCTCGTGTTGGAGCCATGATTCATGTCAGTCCCCTTGTACAACAGCGCTCCAAGGAGTGATGATCACTCCTTTTCGGATGCAGACTAACGAGCAGATCTAATTTGATGCAGGTGTTATTTTTGGGTATGAAAATTTACAGAGTGATTCCATAATTCTTTGCTCAGAATTGAGTGATTCCATAATTTTTCCCCTATGCTTGGTTAAAAAAGTAACATTTACTGACTACCACATTTTTTGTTACTAAATTACTTTAGTTTTGTGCCATGTCAGTGATCTGCTTTTTTTCCCACAAAACTGAACAACTGAAAGCAGGGGGGGGGGGGTTGTAATGGGCGCAGATGGATGGAAGCCCCCCATGACTGCGTTGCCAAGGGGAGGGGAGTCCATTCAAAGGGAAACAAAGAGTGGTACAGGGATTGGGTGGTAAAAGTAGGGGGGGTGGATTAGTAGGTTGAAGGGGCGGGGGCTGGGGCAGAAAGTGTGGAAACGGACCATTACCTCAATGGCAGTTGAGGTGAGAAGACCTGTCACAATTAACTCACCATGGCCACGGTAGATAGCCTCGTCGACCAGCTGAGGAGGGTGGCGCGGTCCAGGAGAGGTGGCTGGTTGGAGGAGCAGTTGACCGCGCTGCTGGGCGGCAGCGGGAGCCATGGCAGCAGGACGAGGAGGACAAGGCCTCCTGAAAGATTATCCCCCGACAATGTGCCGCACGGCAGGCGCAGACCGCGGAGCCCCTCCGGGGACCCTGCGGAGGCTGGGGGTCATGGTGCGGCAATCCCGCCCGGTCCCCCTGCCAGCAGGAATCCAAACGGCTGCTCTGCCGGCGCGAGTCGGCATCGCACAGTGGGGAAATCTCAGGTGTGGCTGGAAGTGAGGGCCGCACCGGAAGTGCGGCCTAGTCCCGGAGTAAGTGGAGCAGCGGCACTCGTAAGAGGCAGTAGCACCCGCCGTGATCAGCGTGAGTAGCTGCAGTGACAGCAGTGAGGGGGCGGAGTCAAGAAGGTGCAGCGGCAGCGAGGATTCCAGAGGCAGACAGAGCAGCGGAGGGTACCCCAGGATCGGTGCCGTCGGGGGTACCTGGCAGCGCGGTGGGATGGCAGGGTAGGTCGATGGCAGGCTGAATTCAGCGGTTCAGCCATGCCTGGGATGCGGGGGTCACGCTACGGGGGCAGCTGGCAGCGGGGCCGGACCGGCCGATGGGCCCAGATGACTACAGGCGGTGGACGGGTCTTGATCCAGCAGGAGGTCAAGGGATCGGGATGTTTCACCAGCTTCAGTCCCCACTGGTGACGTGGAGGACAGGGGTGCGGGCCAGGGGCAACAGAGCGGCAACGAAGACTGTGGATCAGGCAGCGATCACCAGGACGATGGAGAGCAGCAGGATTATGGAGGCCCGGCTGGTGGGGTCACAGCACCCGCGCAGCCTCGTGAGTATTCGTCTACGTCTTTTTTGGCACCGGGTGGTGTCCGGTCAGGTGAGATTGGGGGGAGTATGAGTTTGGGGGTAGGTTATGGGGCGCAGGTAGGGGTCGATAGTTCAGGGTTACCGGGCGTTAGGGAGATTTTGGCTGGAATGTCGCATTTTTTGAGGAGACTCGATGGGGGGTGTGGCAGATAGCGTTGTGGCGTCACCCGTGGGGGCTTGGCTACCAGGGGCTGGCTACAGAGCAGGGATGGCTGGCGAGACAGGGAGGTCCAGAGGTTTGGCTCCTGCGCCATCGGCTGGGGTGTCGGTGTCGGTTCAAACTGAAAAGGACAAAGGCAATTTGGTGAAGTTGGATGATAGGGCGAAAGGGGAGGTTTACGTGTGTTTTGAGGGTCCTCTCGGGGCTCATTTAAAGAAAGAGGTGAAAGAAAAAATTTGGAAGGATGAATATGTGGAGATTTTCTCCTTCCTTCCTTTAGAAAAATGTAACTTGGACAAAGGGAAAAGGATGATAGCAAAAAGGAAGATGAAGAAAAGAGACGTTGGCGTTTGATACCTCAGACGTTTGTGAACTGTCAGCAGGCTTTTGCTATTCTGGCAAGTGTTATAGGCGAAAAATTTCCAGAGAATTGCTCAGGCCTTTTTTGTTACTTGGATGCGATATGGGAAGCTCATTGGACTTATGGTTGCCAGGCATGGCTGGGTTACGATGAGCAGTTCAGGCAGCATAAGGCGGTCAGGCCTGAGATTAAATGGGATCAGAAGGACATTGGGCTGTGGTTAAAGGTGATGGCACCGGGGTGGAGGACAGGGTACACAGGGTACAAAAGAAAAAATGGGAACGTGTTGGCAATTTAATGACGGCCAGTGCAAATATGGGAACACCTGCAAGTTTAAACACGTCTGTTCCGATTGCAATGGGGCCTCACATGGGGCATCCAAATGCTTTAAAAAAGCAAGGGGCAAACCATCAGTGGGTAGCGGTCAAGGGGGTGACGCCAGTGAAGCTTCAAAAGATGGCCCCCTATCTAAGAAGGTACCCGGATCGCGTGAAGACAAAGGTTCTTTTGACGGTTTTGCTGTTGGTTTTAGGATACCTCACCCTAATCACGTGGTTCCTTTTTCTATGAAGAACTTGAGGTCGGCAAATTTACGCGCAGACATGGTGATGGCGAAGTTGCTAAAGGAGGTGGAATTGGAAGGATGGCGGTGCCGTTTAGCTGTTTGCCCATGGAGGGGGTGATCATTTCCCCATTGGGAGTATTACCTAAGAAGGAACCGAATAAGTTTCATTTGATTCAGCATCTGTCACATCCCAGGGGATGCTCAGTGAATGATGATATTGCAGAAGAGTTATGCTCCGTAGTATACACATCATTTGACGCAGCAGTGCAATGGGTTCGGCGGTACGGGCTAGGGGCTTTGCTGGCTAAAACAGATATTGAATCAGCTTTTAGGTTGCTTCCGGTGCACCCAGACAGTATTCCTTTATTGGGTTGCTGCTGGGAAGGAGGGTTTTATTTGGACAGATGTTTGCCTGTGGGCTGTTCGATTTCTTGTTCATTGTTCGAGACATTCAGTACTTTTCTTGAATGGGTTGTTAGAGACGTTTCTGATGTTCCCTCCGTCATTCATTATTTGGATGATTTTTTGTTTGTAGGCCCTCCTGACTCTGCTGTATGCGGGGATTTATTGGCTACTATGGAATGGGTAGCTGGGCAGTTTGGTGTGCCGTTAGCACAAGAGAAGACTGAGGGCCCCTGCACGGTTTTAAGTTTTTTCGGGATTCTTATTGATTCAGAAAAGATGGAGTGTAGGTTGCCGGAGGACAAGTTGTTGCTTAGGCAGGAAGTGATTAGAATTGGAAAATTAGTGACACTGAAGGAGTTGCAGTCGCTGCTCGGTCGTTTGAATTTTGCATGCCGTATCATGCCTATGGGCAGAATTTTTTGACATAGATTGTCTAGAGGTATGGCGGGAGTTCGGGCAGCTTATCATTTTATACGTTTGCATAAAGAGCATAAGGTGGACCTGCGGGTTTGGCAGCATTTTTTGGCAAATTATAATGGCAGGGCGTTGATCCAACAGGAGGATTTGAATGATTTTGATTGCGAAATTTACACAGACACGGCAGGTGGAGTCGGTTATGGTGCCTATTGTGGAGGAAAATAGAGCGTTGGGGTGTGGCCGGAATGGTGGCACAAGAATGGGTTTACCAAGAATTTGGCGTTGCTTGAGCTTTTCCCAATTGTGGTGTCAGTGTTTATTTGGGGCGACATCTTTAAAGATCGGCGGGTGGGGTTTCATTGTGACAACTTAGGTGTGGTGTCGGTGATTAATAGCTTATCTTCTTCTCCCCCCCCCCCCCCGGTTATCAGGTTGGTCAGGGAGTTAGTGTTGCGGTGTGCCTGGAATTGAATGCGTGGATTTCAGCTGTACATGTGCCGGGTGTTCAAAACTCCATAGCTGATGCTTTGTCTCGTTCGCAGTGGGAGCGATTCCGGGAGTTGGCACCAGGCGCGGAGGCTGCAGGAACAGGATGTCCTTCGGATTTGTGGCAGATTGTTGCGGACGAGGAGGTCATTTGATCCAGGCCTCGGTGTCGAGCCGAACATGGTCAGATTGTGAAGCGTCTTGGCATATGTGGGAAAGTTGGTTGGGTCAATGCGGCCCGGTTGAATCCGATAACGATAGGACTCTGGCGTTGCTGTTGTTGGTAGGCAAAGCGGCTGAATGGGGTTGGTCTGTGTCAAAGTTAAACAAATATATTGCTGGCAGGCAGGCATTGAAGGGTTTTAGGAAAGGCAACGTGACTTTTGATAAGCACAGGCCCATTTCTTTTGGGGTGTTGGAGCGATTGGGTGAGGCCTTGGTGAGTATTTGTTCTTCTCATTTTGAGGCGGTACTTTTTAGGTTGGCCTTTCCTTTAGCATTTTTGGGGCTTTGCGATTAGGAGAATTGGTGTCCCCCAATAAAGACAAGGCTGGGGGTTTGTTAGCGGAAGATGTTGATTTTTGGGCGGGAGGCATCATTTTTTGGATCAGGCGTTCAAAGACGGACCAGCTAGGAAAAGGAAAACGGGTGGTGCTAGGAATTGTTGCTGGTGGTTTGATGTGCCTGCAACGTTGTTTAGAAGCGTATTGGAGTTTGTGGCCAGAAAGGTCTGGCCCTTTGTTACGGCACAAAAAAGGGGACTTTTTGTCGTGTTTTCAATTTACGGAGATATTAAAAAAGGGATTGGGGTGTCTGGGTTTGAACACAGTCAGTTACGGGTCGCACTCGTTTAGAATTGGTGCTGCATCAGAAGCTGATGGTTTGGGCTTGGGAGAGGAGGTGATTAAGAGAATTGGAAGGTGGAGTTCGAACCGCTATTTGTCTTATGTCCAGCATTGAGTTAAGAGGGCAGTGGGGCAATTTTTGGCCTGGTGTTTAATTGTTGTTATGTTGTCAAGGTCGGACTCCCCTGTTGGCCTGGATTTTTGGACATTCCTTCATTTATTGGGGTGCGATTCGGGCTGATGCTAGACCGAATGGTAGGCAATTAGGTTTTAGTAGGGATGAAGTGGTTATTAGATGGCTGGGGTTTCGGGGCATGTTGTGGCATAGGTTTTTGTTGGAATTTTCTCGCGCCTCTCATTTGGATCGATCCCCAGACATTGTTGTTGTTCAACTGGGAGGCAATGATCTGGGAATAGTGTTGAGCATTCCGATACCGCAAGTATCGGGTATCGGCCGATACTTGCGGTATCGGAATTCCGATACCGAGATCCGATACTTTTGTGGTATCGGGTATCGGTATCGGATCCATAGTGAGGTGTAAAATAATGAATTAAAATAAAAAATATTGATATAATCACCTCTCCGGCGGCCCCTGGACATCATCGCGGGTAACCGGCAGGCTTCTTTGTTTAAAATGAGCGCGTAGGACCTGAGGAATGACGTCGCGGCTTCTGATTGGTCGCGTGCCGCCCATGTGACCGCGACGCGACCAATCAGAAGCCGCGACGTCATTCCTCAGGTCCTAAATTCCTAGAATGAGTGCGTTTAGGACCTGTGGAATGACGTCGCGGCTTCTGATAGGTCGCGTGCCGCCCATGTGACCGCGACGCGACCAATCAGAAGCCGCGACGTCATTCTCAGGCACTAAAATCCTCATTCTAGGAATTTAGGACCAGAGGAATGACGTCGCGGCTTCTGATTGGTCGCGTCGCGGTCACATGGGCGGCACGCGACCAATCAGAAGCCGCGACGTCATTCCTCAGGTCCTAAACGCGCTCATTTTAAACAAAGAAGCCTGCCGGTTACCCGTGATGATGTCCAGGAGAGGTGAATATATCAATATTTTTTATTTTAATTCTTTATTTTACACATTAATATGGATCCCAGGGCCTGAAGGAGAGTTTCCTCTCCTACAGACCCTGGGAACCATCAGAATACCTTCCGATACTTGGTGTCCCATTGACTTGTATTGGTATCGGATATCGGTATCGGCGATATCCAATACTTTTCGGGTATCGGCCGATACTATCCGATACCGATACTTTCAAGTATCGGACGGTATCGCTCAACACTATCTGGGAACAAAACCTGTGAGGGAATTGATTCGGGATATCCGTTTCGATTTTTTGCGATTATGGTTATCTTTTCCCGGCGTTCTGACGGTTTGGTCAGATATTGTGCCACGGTGGAAGTGGCGGGATGCCCGTTCTCAAAAAGGTATTAATAGTGCCAGGGTGAAGCTGAATAGGGCGGTGGCGAGCTTTGTTTCTCGGAATGGGGGCATTGCTGTACGGCATTTCGAGTTGGAATCTGGGATTGGTAATTTTTGGAGGGATGACGGGTTCATCTCAATGACATATGTATGGATTTGTGGGCGCTCGCGCTACAGGAAGGTATCAAGCGAGTGGTGGCGGTGGTGGGGCACTCACGAGCCTGAGGTGGTCAGGGCTGTTCATGTTTGATGGGGTGGGGTTCTTGGAGTTGCTGATGTTTTAACCCTGCTGTTCTGTTGGTCAAAAATGACCGACTTTGAACTTCAATATTCTTTAAAATATTCAAGATGTGGCTCTGAAACCCGTGGCCGACCGACCCATCCTCATTTAAGTCAATCAACCACAAGTTTCAGAACCGCATCTTGAACACCCCAAAAAATACCAAAGTTCAAAATAGGTCTCCCCAGACCGAACAGAACAGCAGGGTTAAGGGGGTGATCTGGCTTTCGGTTATGGGCTCTGGACGGGGAGTTTACCTCGGGAGCTTTGGGGTTGGTTTGCCCAAAACGGGTTACATGGTGCCCTCGAGCTGGTGGTTACGGCTGAGAGTAAAGAAGTGTTTGGTTAAAATTTTGTGGCGGCTTTTGCTTATTGTGACCCAGATTTTTTAGCTCCAAGAACCCTCCCCTCAAGTTTTATATATGTAATGGTATTATTTATGTCATTTGTTTGTTAATAAAATGGCCGCTGTGGCCAATTTATCCAAAGAAATTAACGTGTGTTTTGTTTATTTTAATAAGTCATAAGCGGAGTTTTTATTTAGTTATGGTAGGGGGGTGGAGGATTCGTTACAGAGAAGACCCAGTCTTGGCCATACGCAGTCAAGCAGGGGGGCTGTAATGGGCGCAGCTGGATGGAAGCCCCTCATGACTGCCTTGCCAAGGGGAGGTGTGTCCATTCAAAGGGAAACAAAGAGTGCTACGGGATTGGGTGGTAAAAGGAGGGGGGTGGATTAGTAGGTTGAAGGGGTGGGGGCTGGGGCAGAAAGTGCGGGAACGGACCATTACCTCATTGACAGTTGAGGTGAGAAGACCACCCACCCTCCCTTTGTTTGGTGTTGTTTTGGGCCCTTCCTTTTTTCCTGTGGGTAATTTGTAATCGGAAGGTTTTCTCCTTCAAGTCCATTCTGGGAGGTGGAGTTTTTTCGCATTGTCACAGTGGCTTGTTCGGCGGGGGGTGGGGTTCTTGGAGTTGATGATGTTTTAAGGAGGTGATCTGGCTTTTGGTTACGGGCTCTGGACGGGGAGTTTACCTCGGGAGCTTTGGGGTTGGTTTGCCTGAAACGGGTTATATGGTGTCCTCGAGCTGGTGGTTACGGCTGAAGGTAAAGAAGTGTTTGGTTAAAATTTTGTGGCGGCTTTTGCCTATTGTGAGCCAGATTTTTTAGCTCCAAGAACCCTCCCCTCAAGTTTTATATATGTAATGGTATTATTTATGTCATTTGTTTGTTAATAAAATGGCCGCCGTGGCCAATTTATCCAAAGAAATTAACGCGTGTTTCGTTTATTTTAATAAGTCCTAAGCGGAGTTTTTATTTAGTTATGGTAGGCGGGTGGAGGATTCGTTACAGAGAAGACCCAGTCTTGGCCATACGCGGTCATGAACATCCTCCAGGGTCGGTGATTCCATAATTTTTGCCAGGGGTTGTACTACCAACTACACTATATGGGTGGTCTTTGCTTTCAAACTCCCTTCAATTGTTTATAGATGTAAATAAATCCCACTGGTTTTCTTTACTAATGGGTTGTTTAGGCAATGGGAAGTCAGATAATCCATCTGTAAGGGAATAGTTAAAACATTTTTATTTAATGTGCAAGACAAAAATTAATTATATATTTTTTATGTTGGAATTCAAGTCAGATATAACAGGTGTGATATTATAAAAACAAAAGCCCTTAGCAAATTATTTTGTTTCAATAAAATCATAAAGAATTTGGATATTTTCAGTGAATTACCTATCCCAGTACATAATGTTTGGTGGATATTTGGAGTCATTAATGCACCTGTGTGTCATATGATCAAGAATAGATTAAAAATAATTTTATCTAGGAATTTTGTAATCTATGGAAAGGTGCATAAAAGTACAAGAAACGTTCCACTAGCTCATCTGTGCTCATGTCCATCGTCCCACTCATACAGTCATGGCCGAAAGTATTGACACCCCTGCAATTCTGTCAGATAATACTCATTTTCTTCCTGAAAAATGATTGAAAACACAAATGATTTGGTATTATTATCTTCATTTAATTTGTCTTAAATGAAAAAACACAAAAGAGAATGAAGCAAAAAGCAAAACATTGATCATTTCACACAAAACTCCAAAAATGGGCCAGACAAAAGTATTGGCACCCTCAGCCTAATACTTGGTTGCACAATCTTTAGCCAAAATAACTGCGACCAACTGCTTCCGGTAACCATCAATGAGTTTCTTACAATGCTCTGCTGGAATTTTCGACCATTCTTCTTTGGCAAACTGCTCCAGGTCCCTCATATTTGAAGGGTGCCTTCTCCAAACTGCCATTTTTAGATCTCTCCACAGGTGTTCTATGTGATTCAGGTCTGGACTCATTGCTGGCCACTAGGGTTGAGCGAAACGGGTCGAACATTTTCAAAAGTCGCCGACTTTTGGCTAAGTCGGGGTTTCATGAAACCCGATCCGACCCCTGTGCGGGGTCGGCCATGCGGTACGCGACTTTCGCGCCAAAATCGCGTTTCAATGACGCGAAAAGCGCCATTTCTCAGCCAATGAAGGTAAACGCAGAGTGTGGGCAGCGTGATGACATAGGTCCTGGTCCCCACCATCTTAGAGAAGGGCATTGCAGTGATTGGCTTGCTGTCTGCGACGTCACAGGGGCTATAAAGAGGCGTTCCCGCCGACCGCCATGTTACTGCTGCTGATCTGAGCTTAGGGAGAGGTTGCTGCCGCTTTGTCAGAAGCAGGGATAGCGTTAGGCAGGGTCCATTAACCACAAAACCGCTTGTGCTGCAGCGATTTGCACTGTCCAACACCACCCTCGGTGTGCAGGGACAGTGGAAGTTTTTTTTTTTTTTTTTTTCCCCTCAGCGCTGTAGCTCATTGGGCTGCCCTAGAAGGCTCCCTGATAGCTGCATTGCTGTGTGTACGCCGCTGTGCAAACCAACTGCTTTTTTCAAAGCACAAATCCTCTTGTTCCTTCCTTTCTGCACAGCTATCTTTTTTGTTTGTCCACACTTTTTATTTCATTTGTGCATCAGTCCACTCCTTATTGCTGCCTGCCATACCTGGCTGAGATTACTGCAGGCAGGGAGATAGTAGCTGCCTGCCATACCTGGCTGAGATTACTGCAGGCAGGGAGATAGTAATTGTAGGACATTCCCTGTTTTTTTTTTGTTTTTTTTTTTGGTGGGAGATTAAGATTGGCAATTTGGCATTTCTGCTAGAGTGCCATCCCTGTGTGTGCCATCTCTCTCACATAGTGGGCCATAGAAAGCCTTTTCATTTTTCTGTATTTTTTTTTGTGGGGTGTATAAATTCTCCCTGATAAAAATACAGTGGGAGATTAATATTGGCCTTTGGGCTTGTGTGCCAGTCCTGAGTGTGCCATCTCTCTCACAAATAGTGGGCCATAGAAAGCCTATTTTATTTTTTTTGGGGTTTTATAAATTCTCCCTGAAAAAAAGGGAGATTAATATTGGCCTCTGGGCTTGTGTGCCAGTCCTGAGTGTGCCATCTGTGCCAGCCCTGAGCGTGCCATCTCTCTCACAAATAGTGGGCCATAGAAAGCCTATTTATTTTTTTTTTTGGTTTTATAAATTCTCCCTGAAAAAAAGGGAGATTAATATTGGCCTCTGGGCTTGTGTGCCAGTCCTGAGCGTGCCATCTGTGCCAGCCCTGAGCGTGCCATCTCTCTCACAAATAGTGGGCCATAGAAAGCCTATTTAATTTTTTTTTTTGTTTTATAAATTTTCCCTGAAAAAAGGGAGATTAATATTGGCCTCTGGGCTTGTGTGCCAGTTGTGAGCGTGCCATCTGTGCCAGTCCTGAGCGTGCCATCTCTCTCACAAATAGTGGGCCATAGAAAGCCTATTTAAATTTTTTTTTGGTTTTATAAATTCTCCCAGAAAAAAAGGGAGATTAATATTGGCCTCTGGGCTTCTGTGCCAGTCCTGAGCGTGCCATCTGTGCCAGTCCTGAGCGTCCCATCTCTCTCACAAATAGTGGGCCATAGAAAGCCTATTTTATTTTTTTTGGGGGTTTTATAATTTCTCCCTGAAAAAAAGGGAGATTAATATTGGCCTCTGGGCTTGTGTGCCAGTCCTGAGCGTGCCATCTGTGCCAGCCCTGAGCGTGCCATCTCTCTCACAAATAGTGGGCCATAGAAAGCCTATTTATTTTTTTTTTTTGTTTTATAAATTTTCCCTGAAAAAAGGGAGATTAATATTGGCCTCTGGGCTTGTGTGCCAGTTGTGAGCGTGCCATCTGTGCCAGTCCTGAGCGTGCCATCTCTCTCACAAATAGTGGGCCATAGAAAGCCTATTTAAATATTTTTTTGGTTTTATAAATTCTCCCAGAAAAAAAGGGAGATTAATATTGGCCTCTGGGCTTCTGTGCCAGTCCTGAGCGTGCCATCTGTGCCAGTCCTGAGCGTCCCATCTCTCTCACAAATAGTGGGCCATAGAAAGCCTATTTTATTTTTTTTTTGGGTTTTAGAAATTCTCCCTGGAAAAAAAAAGGGAGATTAATATTGCCCTTTGGGCTTGTGTGCCAGTACTAAGCGTTCCATCTCTCTCTCTCTCTCTCTCAGTCAGTGGGCCATAGAACGCCTATTTTTGGTTTTATTTGTTTTATAAATTCTCCCTGAAAAAATCATTTTATTTTATTTGGTTTCTAAATTCTTCCTGATAAAATCTTTTTTTTTTTATTATTTTTTTTTCTAAAGTCTCCCTGAAAAAAAAAAAAAAAAACAGTGGGAGATTAATATTGGCCTTTCTGCTTGTGTGCCAGTCTTGACTCCTGGGTGTGCCATCTCTCTCTCTCTCTCTCTCTCTCTCTCTCTCCAATTGTGGTCCATAGAAAGCCTATATTTTTTTTCCTTGATTTGGGTTCTAAAATCTACCAGAGAAAATAACTACATCAATCATTGGTAGAAAAATATTGGCCTCTGGGTTTGTGTGCCACTCCTGACTCCTGTGTGCGTCATCTCTCAGTCAGTGGGCCATAGAACGCCTATTTTTGTTTTTATTTGTTTTATAAATTCTCCCTGAAAAAATCATTTTATTTTATTTGGTTTCTAAATTCTTCCTGATAAAATCATATTTTTTTTATTATTTTTTTTTCTAAAGTCTCCCTGAAAAAAAAAAAAAAAAACAGTGGGAGATTAATATTGGCCTTTCTGCTTGTGTGCCAGTCTTGACTCCTGGGTGCGTCATCTCTCAGTCAGTGGGCCATAGAACGCCTATTTTTGGTTTTATTTGTTTTCTAAATTCTCCCTGAAAAAATCATTTTATTTTATTTGGTTTCTAAATTCTTCCTGATAAAATCACATTTTTTTTATTATTTTTTTTTCTAAAGTCTCCCTGAAAAAAAAAAAAAAAAACAGTGGGAGATTAATATTGGCCTTTCTGCTTGTGTGCCAGTCTTGACTCCTGGGTGCGTCATCTCTCAGTCAGTGGGCCATAGAACGCCTATTTTTGGTTTTATTTGTTTTCTAAATTCTCCCTGAAAAAATCATTTTATTTTATTTGGTTTCTAAATTCTTCCTGATAAAATCACATTTTTTTTATTATTTTTTTTTCTAAAGTCTCCCTGAAAAAAAAAAAAAAAAACAGTGGGAGATTAATATTGGCCTTTCTGCTTGTGTGCCAGTCTTGACTCCTGGGTGCGTCATCTCTCAGTCAGTGGGCCATAGAACGCCTATTTTTGGTTTTATTTGTTTTATAAATTCTCCCTGAAAAAATCATTTTATTTTATTTGGTTTCTAAATTCTTCCTGATAAAATCATATTTTTTTTATTATTTTTTTTTCTAAAGTCTCCCTGAAAAAAAAAAAAAAAAAACAACCAAAAAAAACAGTGGGAGATTAATATTGGCCTTTCTGCTTGTGTGCCAGTCTTGACTCCTGGGTGTGCCATCTCTCTCTCTCTCTCTCTCTCTCTCTCTCTCTCTCTCCAATTGTGGTCCATAGAAAGCCTATATTTTTTTTCCTTGATTTGGGTTCTAAAATCTACCAGAGAAAATAACTACATCAATCATTGGTAGAAAAATATTGGCCTCTGGGTTTGTGTGCCACTCCTGACTCCTGTGTGCGTCATCTCTCAGTCAGTGGGCC
The DNA here is from genome assembly GCF_032444005.1 of Ranitomeya imitator. NCBI lineage: Eukaryota > Metazoa > Chordata > Amphibia > Anura > Dendrobatidae > Ranitomeya > Ranitomeya imitator. The sequence continues at coordinate 342,590,124 of NC_091285.1, read as the reverse complement.
ATAGAACGCCTATTTTTGTTTTTATTTGTTTTATAAATTCTCCCTGAAAAAATCATTTTATTTTATTTGGTTTCTAAATTCTTGCTGATAAAATCATATTTTTTTTATTATTTTTTTTTCTAAAGTCTCCCTGAAAAAAAAACAAAAACAAAAAAAACAGTGGGAGATTAATATTGGCCTTTCTGCTTGTGTGCCAGTCTTGACTCCTGGGTGTGCCATCTCTCTCTCTCCAATTGTGGTCCATAGAAAGCCTACATTTTTTTTCCTTGATTTGGGTTCCAAAATCTACCAGAGAAAATAACTCCATCAATCATTGGTAGAAAAATATTGGCCTCTGGGCTTGTGTGCCACTCCTGATTCCTGTGTGCGTCATCTCTCACTCAGTGGCCCATAGAAAGCATATAGTTTGTTACATTTGTTTTCTAAATTCTCCCTGCAAAAATCTTTTTTTTTTTTTGGGGGGGGGTTTCTAAAGTGTTCCTGAAAAAAATAAAAATAAAAAAAAAATAATAGTGTGACATTAATATTAACATTTGTGCTTCAGTGACAGTCCTGCGTGTGGGGCATCTCTCTAATTTGCAGCCACCAAAAAAAGAGTGTGTAACATTGGGCCTGATTTTCGCTGTGGTCTCACCAACCTGTAAAGGGGTAGCTAAATCATACTGAAGTTATAGCTCACCGTGTAAGTTGTGTGACTACAACAAATAACGTTAGTTTGGTTACGTTTTTAAAACAATGAGGAAGTCTAGTGGAAGAGGTCGTGGCCGGGGGCGTTCATTGTCAGCTGGTAATGAGGGTAGTGGTAGTGGTGGAGCATCAGGTGGTCGTGGGGGAAAAAATATTGCACCTAAGTCTGGAGCTGTGGAGCCAGGTTCGTCGTCCGGCTACACAAGGCCTCGAACGCTCCCTTTTCTGGGATTAGGAAAACCGCTTTTAAAGCCGGAGCAGCAAGAGCAAGTTTTGGCTTATCTTGCTGACTCAGCCTCTAGCTCTTTTGCCTCATCTCGTGAAACTGGTAAAAGTAAAAGCAGCGCGTCGTTAGTGGATGTTCACGGTCAGGGACAAGTCACTTCCTTGTCCTCTTCAGCAAAAACAACAACAGAGAAGAATGCAGCAGGCGACACAACGGGTTACTCCATGGAGCTCTTTACACATACCGTCCCTGGCTTAGAAAGTGAAGCAGTTAACAGTCCATGCCCATTACAAATTGAATCTGACATGGAGTGCACTGACGCACAGCCACAGCCAGACTACTATGCTGGTCCTTTGACTCAGACCACAACATTGCCCTCGCAGGGTGCTGATCAAGAATCAGACCCTGATGAGACTATGTTGCCCCATCACGAACGCTATACCACCGAACGACACGGTGACACAGACGAAGTTGCGCAGGAGGTACAAGAAGAGTTATTAGATGACCCAGTTCTTGACCCCGATTGGCAGCCATTGGGGGAACAGGGTGCAGGCGGCAGCAGTTCTGAAGCAGAGGAGGAGGAGGGGCCGCAGCAGGCATCAACATCGCCACAGGTTCCATCTGCCGGGCCCGTATCTTGCCCAAAACGCGTGGCAAAGCCAAAACCTGGTGGAGGACAGCGTGGCCATCCGGTTAAAGCTCAGTCTGCAATGCCTGAAAAGGTATCCGATGCTAGAAAGAGTGCAGTCTGGCATTTTTTTAAACAACATCCAATTGATCAGCGCAAAGTCATCTGTCAAAAATGTTCTACTTCCTTAAGCAGAGGTCAGAATCTGAAAAGTCTCAATACTAGTTGCATGCATAGACATTTAACCACCATGCATTTGAAAGCTTGGACTAACTACCAAACGTCCCTTAAGGTTGTTGCACCCTCGGCCAATGAAGCTAGTCATCAACGCAACATCCCTTCCGGCAGTGTAGGACCACCATTTAGCGCACCACCTGCTGTATCTGTGCAGGTATCTTTGCCAGGCCAAAGCAGTCAGGGTCAGGGAATCACCAGTTTCGTAGTAGGAAACACTGCATCTAGGGCACCGGCGGCAACAATACCATCTCCCACCGTCTCTCAGTCTGCCATGTCCACCGGCACCCCCGCTAGTTCCACGATCTCCAGCTCTCCAGTCCAGCTCACCCTACATGAGACTATGGTTAGAAAAAGGAAATACTTAGCCTCGCATCCGCGTACACAGGGTTTGAACGCCCACATAGCTAGACTAATCTCGTTAGAGATGATGCCCTACCGGTTAGTTGAAAGCGAAGCTTTCAAAGACCTGATGGACTACGCTGTACCACGCTACGAGCTACCCAGTCGACACTTTTTTTCCAGAAAAGCCATCCCAGCCCTCCACCAGCATGTTAAAGAGCGCATCGTCCATGCACTCAGGCAATCTGTGAGCACAAAGGTGCACCTGACAACAGATGCATGGACCAGTAGGCATGGCCAGGGACGTTACGTGTCCATCACGGCACACTGGGTAAATGTGGTGGATTCAGGGTCCACAGGGGACAGCAAGTTTGGGACAGTTCTGCCTAGCCCACGGTCTAGTAAACAGTTGTCTGTAGCCGTTCGCACCCCCTCCTCCTCCTCCTCCTCCTCGTCCTCCTGCAGAAGCAAGAGCTCGTCCACAGACCGCAGTCGCACAAACACTCCATCCGCACCTGCCACTGTTGCACACCAGGTCTCCCATTATGGGGCAGCTACTGGCATACGTCAGCAGGCTGTATTGGCTATGAAGTGTTTGGGCGACAATAGACACACCGCGGAAGTTCTGTCCGAGTTCTTGCAGCAAGAAACGCAGTCGTGGCTGGGCACTGTAGATCTTGAGGCAGGCAAGGTAGTGAGTGATAACGGAAGGAATTTCATGGCTGCCATCTCCCTTTCCCAACTGAAACACATTCCTTGCCTGGCTCACACCTTAAACCTGGTGGTGCAGTGCTTCCTGAAAAGTTATCCGGGGTTATCCGACCTGCTCCTCAAAGTGCGTGGACTTTGCGCACATATCCGCCGTTCGCCTGTACACTCCAGCCGTATGCAGACCTATCAGCGTTCTTTGAACCTTCCCCAGCATCGCCTAATCATAGACGTTGCAACAAGGTGGAACTCAACACTGCACATGCTTCAGAGACTGTGCGAACAGAGGCGGGCTGTTATGTTTTTGTGGGAGGATACACATACACGGGCAGGCAGTAGGATGGCAGACATGGAGTTGTCAGGTGTGCAGTGGTCGAAGATTCAAGACATGTGTCAAGTCCTTCAGTGTTTTGAGGAATGCACACGGCTGGTTAGTGCAGACAACGCCATAATAAGCATGAGCATCCCCCTAATGCGTCTGCTGATGCAAAGTTTGACGCACATAAAGGATCAGGCGTCTGCACCAGAGGAAGAGGAAAGCCTTGATGACAGTCAGCGATTGTCTGGTCAGGGCAGTGTACATGACGAGGTACCGGGCGAAGAGGAGGTGGAGGATGAGGAGGATGATGGGGATGAGTATATTTTTAATGAGGAAGCTTTCCCGGGGGCACGGGAAATTGGTGGCGTGGCAAGGCCGGGTTCTGGTTTTTTGAGGGACACAAGTGACGTAGATTTGCCTGCAACTGCCCCTCAACCAAGCACAACCGCAGATTTGACAACGGGAACTTTGGCCCACATGGCGGATTATGCCTTGCGTATCCTCAAAAGGGACACACGCATTACAAAAATGATGAACGATGACGATTACTGGTTGGCCTGCCTCCTTGATCCTCGCTATAAAGGCAAATTGCAAAATATTATGCCACATGAGAACTTGGAACTAATATTAGCAACAAAACAATCAACTCTTGTTGACCGTTTGCTTCTGGCATTCCCTGCACACAGCGCCCGTGATCGTTCTCACACGAGCTCCAGGGGCCAGCAGACCAGAGGTGTTAGAGGGGCAGAAATCAGAAGTGGCGTTGGCCAGAGGGGTTTTCTGACCAGGTTGTGGAGTGATTTTTCTATGACCGCAGACAGGACAGGTACTGCAGCATCAATTCAAAGTGACAGGAGACAACATTTGTCCAGTATGGTTACAAACTATTTTTCATCCCTTATCGACGTTCTCCCTCAACCGTCATTCCCATTTGATTACTGGGCATCCAAATTAGACACCTGGCCAGAATTGGCAGAATATGCATTGCAGGAGCTTGCTTGCCCGGCAGCTAGTGTCCTATCAGAAAGAGTATTCAGTGCTGCAGGTTCAATACTAACAGAAAAAAGGACTCGTCTGGCTACCCAAAATGTAGATGATCTAACCTTCATTAAAATGAACCACAACTGGATTTCAAAATCTTTTGCCCCACCCTGCCCGGCTGACACCTAGCTTTCCTATGAAAAGGTCTTGCCTGTGGACTATTCTGAATGACTTTTCCAATCTCGTAATTTTCTTCACCTGATTGTCCAGCATACGACATGTTTCCACCTCACGAAATGGCCAAACTCCCCACACGGGCCCGTGCTATCGCCACTTTGCGCTTGGACCCTTGAGAGTGCTGTTTGTCTGAAGAGGTGGGTGTGGCCGCTTTTGGTCGACGGCACTGCCACTGGGTCCCTCATAGTACAATAAAGTGTCTCTGGCGGTGGTGGTGCGCACCCAACGTCAGACACACCGTTGTAATATGAGGGGCCCTGTGCCTGTAACGCCGGCCACAAGACAGTTCCCCCCCCCAGCTCAAACAGTGCTCTACCACTAGCAAAATTATCTCTCACAGCTTCACCAATGTGTAGTCTAGGCGCTGACATCCTTCAATGCCTGGCACTGACAATACCATTGTTTTGACATTTTTGTTATGTTAGGCCTTCGAAGCCTGTCTGCGGTCCCTTCTTTCTACAACTACTACACTGACCAGGCCACTGCTGGCCGTGTTACCCTGGAACCAATTTAAAAGTGCCTACAGTCAGCCCAATTTTGTTATGTTAGGCCTTCGAAGACTGTCTGCCGTCACTCCTTCCACTAGACTTCCACTGACCATACACTGCTGCCCATGTACCCCTGGAACCAATTTAAAGTGCCTACAGCCAGCCCAATTTTGTTATGTTAGGCCTTCGAAGCCTGTCTGCGGTCACTCCTTCCACTAGACTTCCACTGACCAGACCACTGCTGCCCGTGTACCCCTGGAACCAATTTAAAAGTGCCTACAGCCAGCCCAAGTTTGTTATGTTAGGCCTTGGAAGCCTGTCTGCGGTCACTCCTTCCACTAGACTTCCACTGACCAGACCACTGCTGCCCGTGTACCCCTGGAACCAATTTAAAAGTGCCTACAGCCAGCCCAAGTTTGTTATGTTAGGCCTTGGAAGCCTGTCTGCGGTCACTCCTTCCACTAGACTTCCACTGACCAGACCACTGCTGCCCGTGTACCCCTGGAACCAATTTAAAAGTGCCTACAGCCAGCCCAAGTTTGTTATGTTAGGCCTTGGAAGCCTGTCTGCGGTCACTCCTTCCACTAGGCCTCCACTGACCACACCACTGCTGTCCGTGTACCCCTGGAACCAATTTAAAATTGCCTACAGCCATGTGTTATTATTTTAGGCCTTCGATGCCTGTCTGCGGTCACTCCTTCCACTAGGCCTCCACTGACCACACCACTGCTGTCCGTGTACCCCTGGAACCAATTTAAAATTGCCTACAGCCAGCCCAATTTTTTTATTTTAGGCCTTCGATGCCTGTCTGCGGTCCATTCTTTCAACTACTACTACACTGACCAGGTCACTGCTGCCCGTGTACCCCTGGAACCAATTTAAAATTGCCTACAGCCATGTGTTATTATTTTAGGCCTTCGATGCCTGTCTGCGGTCACTCCTTCCACTAGGCCTCCACTGACCACACCACTGCTGTCCGTGTACCCCTGGAACCAATTTAAAATTGCCTACAGCCATGTGTTTTTATTTTAGGCCTTCGATGCCTGTCTGCGGTCCATTCTTTCAACTACTACTACACTGACCAGGTCACTGCTGCCCGTGTACCCCTGGAACCAATTTAAAAGTGCCTACAGCCAGCCCAAGTTTGTTATGTTAGGCCTTGGAAGCCTGTCTGCGGTCACTCCTTCCACTAGACTTCCACTGACCAGGTCACTGCTGCCCGTGTACCCCTGGAACCAATTTAAAATTGCCTACAGCCATGTGTTATTATTTTAGGCCTTCGATGCCTGTCTGCGGTCACTCCTTCCACTAGGCCTCCACTGACCACACCACTGCTGCCCGTGTACCCCTGGAACCAATTTAAAATTGCCTACAGCCAGCCCAATTTTTTTATTTTAGGCCTTCGATGCCTGTCTGCGGTCCATTCTTTCAACTACTACTACACTGACCAGGTCACTGCTGCCCGTCTACCCCTGGAACCAATTTAAAATTGCCTACAGCCATGTGTTATTATTTTAGGCCTTCGATGCCTGTCTGCGGTCACTCCTTCCACTAGGCCTCCACTGACCACACCACTGCTGTCCGTGTACCCCTGGAACCAATTTAAAATTGCCTACAGCCAGCCCAATTTTTTTATTTTAGGCCTTCGATGCCTGTCTGCGGTCCATTCTTTCAACTACTACTACACTGACCAGGTCACTGCTGCCCGTCTACCCCTGGAACCAATTTAAAATTGCCTACAGCCATGTGTTATTATTTTAGGCCTTCGATGCCTGTCTGCGGTCACTCCTTCCACTAGGCCTCCACTGACCACACCACTGCTGTCCGTGTACCCCTGGAACCAATTTAAAATTGCCTACAGCCAGCCCAATTTTTTTATTTTAGGCCTTCGATGCCTGTCTGCGGTCCATTCTTTCAACTACTACTACACTGACCAGGTCACTGCTGCCCGTGTACCCCTGGAACCAATTTAAAATTGCCTACAGCCATGTGTTATTATTTTAGGCCTTGGAAGCCTGTCTGCGGTCACTCCTTCCACTAGACTTCCACTGACCAGACCACTGCTGCCCGTGTACCCCTGGAACCAATTTAAAATTGCCTACAGCCAGCCCAATTTTTTTATTTTAGGCCTTCGATGCCTGTCTGCGGTCCATTCTTTCAACTACTACTACACTGACCAGGTCACTGCTGCCCGTGTACCCCTGGAACCAATTTAAAATTGCCTACAGCCATGTGTTATTATTTTAGGCCTTGGAAGCCTGTCTGCGGTCACTCCTTCCACTAGACTTCCACTGACCAGACCACTGCTGCCCGTGTACCCCTGGAACCAATTTAAAATTGCCTACAGCCAGCCCAATTTTTTTATTTTAGGCCTTCGATGCCTGTCTGCGGTCCATTCTTTCAACTACTACTACACTGACCAGGTCACTGCTGCCCGTGTACCCCTGGAACCAATTTAAAATTGCCTACAGCCAGCCCAATTTTTTTATTTTAGGCCTTCGATGCCTGTCTGCGGTCCATTCTTTCAACTACTACTACACTGACCAGGTCACTGCTGCCCGTCTACCCCTGGAACCAATTTAAAATTGCCTACAGCCATGTGTTATTATTTTAGGCCTTCGATGCCTGTCTGCGGTCACTCCTTCCACTAGGCCTCCACTGACCACACCACTGCTGTCCGTGTACCCCTGGAACCAATTTAAAATTGCCTACAGCCAGCCCAATTTTTTTATTTTAGGCCTTCGATGCCTGTCTGCGGTCCATTCTTTCAACTACTACTACACTGACCAGGTCACTGCTGCCCGTGTACCCCTGGAACCAATTTAAAATTGCCTACAGCCATGTGTTATTATTTTAGGCCTTGGAAGCCTGTCTGCGGTCACTCCTTCCACTAGACTTCCACTGACCAGACCACTGCTGCCCGTGTACCCCTGGAACCAATTTAAAATTGCCTACAGCCAGCCCAATTTTTTTATTTTAGGCCTTCGATGCCTGTCTGCGGTCCATTCTTTCAACTACTACTACACTGACCAGGTCACTGCTGCCCGTGTACCCCTGGAACCAATTTAAAATTGCCTACAGCCAGCCCAATTTTTTTATTTTAGGCCTTCGATGCCTGTCTGCGGTCCATTCTTTCAACTACTACTACACTGACCAGGTCACTGCTGCCCGTCTACCCCTGGAACCAATTTAAAATTGCCTACAGCCATGTGTTATTATTTTAGGCCTTCGATGCCTGTCTGCGGTCACTCCTTCCACTAGGCCTCCACTGACCACACCACTGCTGTCCGTGTACCCCTGGAACCAATTTAAAATTGCCTACAGCCATGTGTTATTATTTTAGGCCTTCGATGCCTGTCTGCGGTCACTCCTTCCACTAGGCCTCCACTGACCACACCACTGCTGTCCGTGTACCCCTGGAACCAATTTAAAATTGCCTACAGCCAGCCCAATTTTTTTATTTTAGGCCTTCGATGCCTGTCTGCGGTCCATTCTTTCAACTACTACTACACTGACCAGGTCACTGCTGCCCGTGTACCCCTGGAACCAATTTAAAATTGCCTACAGCCATGTGTTATTATTTTAGGCCTTCGATGCCTGTCTGCGGTCACTCCTTCCACTAGGCCTCCACTGACCACACCACTGCTGTCCGTGTACCCCTGGAACCAATTTAAAATTGCCTACAGCCATGTGTTTTTATTTTAGGCCTTCGATGCCTGTCTGCGGTCCATTCTTTCAACTACTACTACACTGACCAGGGCACTGCTGGCCGTGTACCCCTGGAACCAACATCAGAAAATATAAAAATAAGTATTTTGCTTATAAAAAAGAAAATACTGGTGAGATATCAAATGCAGACATTTTAACATTAAAAACAAACACACAACTAAAATCTGGTACAGTACTAAAAATGGCCACCAGCTACAATTACTTTCTCCTGCAAGTAGTTAACTGAAAGTTTTTTTAAATTGAAAACACACATATGGCATCCACCGAGTGTTGTCCTGTCGCGTCTTCTTTATATTATTGCCGAGAAGATGCAAAATAATGAAAATAATAAAATCATTAATTACCAAAATAATAGAGAAAGTCAACACCACATTGCAAATAAACATTCATTCCAAATAAAGAAGCAGGGCGCGTCCGAGGGTGAGTATATACCTAATAAGAATCTAATCACCCTCGGACGCGCAATGCTTATTTCCAACAGCCTTCCTTCCTAAGAATCATCCCTTCCGTGGTGTAGAGAGACGTTGTGTTACACTCCAAGGTGTTCCCCAGGTTGCCTTTCCTGAGCTTCGATCTACCGGCTCTCGTTTAGTAGTTGTTGGAAACTACGCTGCATTAGGCCTTCAAATTGGGTATGGGGTGTAGAGAGATGGTGTGTTCCACTCCAAGGTGTTCCCCAGGTTGCCTTTCCTGAGCTTCGATCTTCCGGCTCTCGTTTAGTAGTTCTTGGAAACTACACTGCATTAGGCCTTCAAATTGGGTATGGGGTGTAGAGAGAGGGTGTGTTACACTCCAAGGTGTTCCCCAGGTTGCCTTTCCTGAGCTTCGATATTCCGGCTCTCGTTTAGTAGTTGTCGGAAACTACGCTGCATTAGGCCTACAAATTGGGTATGGGGTGTAGAGAGAGGGTGTGTTACACTCCAAGGTGTTCCCCAGGTTGCCTTTCCTGAGCTTCGATCTTCATGCTCTCGTTTAGTAGTTGTCGGAAACTACGCTGCATTAGGCCTACAAATTGGGTATGGGGTGTAGAGAGAGGGTTTGTTACACTCCAAGGTGTTCCCCAGGTTGCCTTTCCTGAGCTTCGATCTTCCGGCTCTCGTTTAGTAGTTGTTGGAAACTACGCTGCATTAGGCCTTCAAATTGGGTATGGGGTGTAGCGAGAGGGTGTGTTACACTCCAAGGTGTTCCCCAGGTTGCCTTTCCTGAGCTTCGATCTTCCGGCTCTCGTTTAGTAGTTCTTGGAAACTACACTGCATTAGACCTTCAAATTGGGTATGGGGTGTAGAGAGAGGGTGTGTTACACTCTAAGGTGTTCCCCAGGTTTCCTTGCCATTGCTTCGGTCTTCCGACTCTCGTTTAGTAGTTGTAGAAAAGTACACTGCATTAGGCCATACAAAATGGGTATGGGGTGGAGAGAGATGGTGTGTTACACTCCAAGGTGTTCCCCAGGTTGCCTTTCCTGAGCTTCTATCTTCAGGCTCTCATTAAATTGTGGTTAAATGGAACAACTGCATTTGGCGTACTAGTTGGTTTGGGGCCTACTATCGGTGTCTGCCACTCCTTGCTGTTCTCCTCCACTGAACAAAGCTGTGCCGCCTGTTTACTACGGTTGCCAATTTTGAACTGCATTTCGACTACTTACTGATTTGGCCCTACTCTCTGTGTCAGCCTCTCATTCCAGTTGTCCTCCACTGCAATGCCCCCTGGTTATTCCTGTGTTACCAATTTTGAACTGCATTTAGCCCACTTTCTTCTTTGGGCCTATATCTGTGTTTCCACTTCATCGTGCCCATTGCCCAGCCAGTGATAGATGAGTCTGCTGGTACATTGACCCATAACGCAACATTCCCCGTGCACGCTACACAACAACATTGTGACCCTGCTGAAAGTCAGGTTGCTCTTCCCGCATACCATACCACCTTACACGGGGACAAAGAGGAAGGTGCAGATGAAAGTGCAGGTTCCTTCATCAGGTGGGGGGAGGAATACTAGTTGGCGACGTCACTGGCACAGGGCCTCTCATAGTACGCAAAAGTGTTGCTGCCGGTGGGAGGCGCCCCCGCCGTGCAAACACACCGCTGTACTTTGAGGGGCCCTGTGCCAGTGCCAATGCCAACGAGTGGGCCCCCCCTGCTTGCTCAGGTTCACAGCACTTGCAAAGTTGAAATACTTACCTCTCCCTGCTCCACTGCCGTGACGTGGTCCAGATTTCCTGGGCCCACTAATTACTTGAACCAGCCCTACCCCCCACAACTTTAGCCAAATGACCCCCAATTTCAAATGCCTTCCAATTATTATAAGGTAAATTACGCTTGACAAGCTTCATTAAGAAGAATGGATGGTTTTGACATTAAAATGGGCACTCTAGGTGTTTTCCTGGCCCCCACTCACTGCCGACTATGCTGCCCCATTGACTTGCATTGGGTTTCGTGTTTCGGTCGATCCCGACTTTACGTCATAATCGGCCGATTTCACTCGACCCGACTTTGGACATAGTCGGGTTTCGCAAAACCCGGCTCGACTCTAAAAAGGTCAAGGTCGCTCAACTCTACTGGCCACCTTAGAAGTCTCCAGTGCTTTCTCTCAAACCATTTTCTAGTGCTTTGTGAAATGTGTTTTGGGTCATTGTCCTGCTGGAAGACCCATGACCTCTGAGGGAGACACAGCTTTCTCACACTGGGCCCTACATTATGCTGCAAAATTTGTTGGTAGTCTTCAGACTTCATAATGCCATGTGCACGGTCAAGCAGTCCAGTGCCAGAGGCAGCAAAGCAACCCCAAAACATCAGGGAACCTCCGCAATGTTTGACTGTAGGGACCGTGTTCTTTTCTTTGAATGCCTCTTTTTTTCTCCTGTAAACTCTATGTTGATGCCTTTGCCCAAAAAGCTCTACTTTTGTCTCATCTGACCAGAGAACATTCTTCCAAAACGTTTTAGGCTTTTTCAGATAAGTTTTGGCAAACTCCAGCCTGGCTTTTTTATGTCTCGGGGTAAGAAGTGGGGGGCCTTCCTGGGTCTCCTACCATACAGTCCCTTTTCATTCAGATGCCGACGGATAGTATGGGTTGACACCGTTGTACCCTCGGACTGTAGGGCAGCTTGAACTTTTTTGGATGTTAGTCGAGGGTCTTTATCCAACATCCGCACAATCTTGTGTTGAAATCTCTTGTCAATTTTTCTTTTCTGTCCACATCTAGGGAGGTTAGCCACAATGCCATGGGCTTTAAACTTCTTGATGACACTGCGCACAGTAGACACGGGAACATTCAGGTCTTTGGAGATGGACTTGTGGCCTTGAGATTGCTCATGCTTCCTCCCAATTTGGTTTCTCATGTCCTCAGACAGTTCTTTGGTCTTCTTTCTTTTCTCCATGCTCAATGCGGTAAACACAAGGACGCAGGACAGATGTTGAGTCAACTTTAATCCATGTCAACTGGCTGCAAGTGTGATTTAGTTATTGCCAACACCTGTTAGGTGCCACAGGTAAGTTACAAGTGCTGTTAATTGCCCAAATTAGAGAAGCATCACATGATTATTCGAACAGTGCCAATACTTTTGTCCACCCCCTTTTTTATGTTTGGTGTGGAATTATATCCAATTTGGCTTTAGGACAATTCTTTTTGTGTTTTTTCATTTAAGACAAAGTAAATGAAGATAATAATAACAAATAATTTGTGTTTGCAATCATTTTCAGGAAGAAAATGAGTATTATCTGACAGAATTGCAGGGGTGTCAATAATTTTGGCGATGACTGTAGTAATTGCCCACCATCCCACTCTGGCTAAGGTCTCATCTGTGCTCATATCCATCATCCCACTCATAGTAATTGCCCGCCATCCCACTCTAGCTAAGGTCTCGGGCATGTGCTGTCTCCTGATTACTGAAAAGTTCTGTCCCCTAATTTAATATCACTCTTGCACTCTTGACCTCTGCTAAAGCCCTAGAGCCCAAGTTTTTGGTAAATTTCTCCCATCTCTCCTTACTTGTGCAATAAGGTGCAATTACCAAACTAGCTTACATACCCATCTGTTCTGACTCTGCCTCCATTAAAGTCTTTATCAAACTGTAAGACTTATAACAACATCATGAAACACAATATTAATCACTGTAAATTCTAAAAACTAGCCCTTCATATTAAATAATGCTGAGCTAAGGACAAACAATCTGTTAGGGGTCGAGTTCCCACCTCTGCACAGGGGGAATCTCGGGCCATCTCCACTGCTGTCTCCCATTCTTCTCCTGCCGCAGTGGAGCCTACTCAGCAGAGACATCGGTCCCAGCGTCTCGCTTGGTCTGACTCTGTACAAAGAGTTACTGCTGCTTTTCCTGCTTCTGCTATTGAAGTCAGTGCTGGGCAGCGGCGAGCAGACGCTTCTAGGACTAAGTCCTGCTTTTTTCGTTCTGAGTATGTCCAGAGTAAAATCTCTCAGTGGAGATCGAGGGTCACATGTTCAGATACTGCAGCTAAATCCATTGGTCCTCCAGGAAGGTCCTGTACGTGCTGCAACTATTTAAGGCTTGCATGGCCGCACGGCCATGCGCTAGTATCTTTCTAAGTTATGTGCTTTGCGCCTGTGTGGTCATGTAAGATTGTGTTCAGGGACCCGGCTGAAATAAGCCCCTAGAATGCTGGCACCTCCGGCAAGGAGATTGTGTTTGTATGTATTCAGGGACCTGGCTGAAAAAGCCCCTAGAATGCTGGCACCTCCGGCGAGGAGTTTTGTGTGCATGCATGACCACTGACTGCTCTCATTTGGGTAGTTAGCTTGTGCCTCTGTGAAGTCTAACAGGGCACAGTGCTTTGCTTTCACGGCTACTCTGTGAAATAACAGAGCTAGTTCATACCGCCATATAGTGCCGCCGTTTGCTAGCAGCAGGTTCTCCTGCACGGTGGACCCCGGGCTGCGAACGAATCAATTACAATAAAACATCTATATTTACTCAGTGCGTTCCGCTAGCCCTAAGGGTACCATCATACAGTGCAATTTTGATCGCTACGACGGCACGATTCGTGACGTTACATCGTCGCTTAATTATCGCTCCAACATCGTAGACTGCGGTCACACTTCACGATGCACGGCGCTGGAGCGATAATTTCATGACGTATTTGCGATGTAGAAGTCGTATGGGACAGTCGTACGGTCGTGTCACACAAGATGATTCAGAGCAAATTTTGCATAATCTGTGCGTGACGTTGTTCACTAGGGGCGTGTTGTGCTGCTAGCTAGTGTGCTGATAGGCCAAAGGTTCTGTGCACACAATTGGTTGGAAAATTTGTCACCTGAGCGCTATTGTTCCCAATGCCACCTCACTGCTTTCAAAATTTCCTTTCTTCACTTCGTACTTGGACACTTGGTGGACCTGGACATCGGATTTTTGTACTTCTCAGAATATACCATGCTTTGCACCGCAGCTTCGAGGTATGTAAACCGCTTGGGCGTGGTGGATGTAACGCTGTATGGTCGGCATGAGTGCTTCGTTCCGCCGCTGAAGCGAAGCGGATAGTACGCTGTTGTGACTGGAGGGCTACAGCGTGGCAGATGGTACGCTGTATGGTCGGCAGGAGCACTTCGTTCCGCCGCTGAAGCGAAGCGGATGGTACGCTGTTGTGACTGGTGGGCTAGAGCATGGCAAATGGAACAATGTGTGGTCAGCATGAGCGCTTTGTGCGGCTGCTTGTATGTATGTGGTGGTTCGCTGTTTTGGGTTATGGTGGCCTAGGGCGTGGCAGGTGGAACAATGTATGTTCGGCATGAGTGCTTTGTGCAACTGCTGTAGTGAAGCGGGTGGTACACTGTTGTGGGTTATGGTGGCCTAGGGCGTGGCAGATGGAACAATGTGTGGTCAGCATGAGCGCTTTGTGCGGCTGCTTGTATGTATGTGGTGGTTCGCTGTTGTGGGTTATGGTGGGCTAGAGCATGGCAAATGGAACAATGTGTGGTCAGCATGAGCGCTTTGGGTGGCTGCTTGTATGTATGTGGTGGTTCGCTGTTTTGGGTTATGGTGGCCTAGGGCGTGGCAGGTGGAACAATGTATGTTCGGCATGAGTGCTTTGTGCAACTGCTGTAGTGAAGCGGGTGGTACGCTGTTGTGGGTTATGGTGGCCTAGGGCGTGGCAGATGGAACAATGTGTGGTCAGCATGAGCGCTTTGTGCGGCTGCTTGTATGTATGTGGTGGTTTGCTGCGACAATGTGTGTAATGTGTTTATTGTGTGACTGCTGTAGCGAAGCGGGCGGTACGCTGTTGTGGGGTTATGGTGGCCTAGGGCGTGGTAGATGGAACAATGTATGGTCGGCATGAGTGCCTTGTGCGACTGCTGTAGTGAAGCGGGCGGTACGCTGTTGTGGGTTATGGTGGCCTAGGGCGTGGCAGATGGAACAATGTATGGTTGGCATGAGTGCTTTGTGTGACTGCTGTAGTGAAGCGGGTGGTGGCATATGGCGTGGCATATGGGAAAATGAATGCTGTTTTTCAAAGTGGCGTTTGCACCTCTGTGACGTTTTTTTTATTTTTTGTCCACCTTTCGCTGTTGCTGTTTTAATGTACTATTTGTCAAACGCCTAACTTTATTTGTTTTTATTTTTACAGATGTCAAATCGTATAGAATTTATACGCGAGTTCCTGGAGATCTACCAGTCTTTCCCATGCCTTTGGAAGATAAAATCGCCTGAGTATTCTAACAGGGAAAAGCGTAAGGCTGGATATTCCAAGCTGATCGAATTATACAATCTCCATGCACCGGAAGAGCAAGCCACAGAAACAGTAGTAAAGAAGAAAATTCAGGCGCTGCGCACGGTCTGGAGGAAGGAGCTCAATAAGGTCCTTCACAGTTCCAAGTCTGGGTCTTCAACAGAAGAGGTTTATGTCCCGAAGCTATGGTATTTTGATTACCTGAATTTTCTTCGGGACCAAGAGGTGCCACGGTCATCAACGTGTTTGCGGTTGTTGGCACCCGTGGAACCGACAGTGCCTCAGAACCACGTCGAGCTGGACTCACAAGGGCAACCAGTAAGTACATCTTTGCAGCACTGTTTCACCAATGTGGCCTATAATTCGATATTATTTTTCAGCATTTTCTCCATCTGATTATACCATGAATTCGAAGTTTTATAATTTTTCTGTACAGACCATAACCCTGTCGCAGAAAAGTATTACATGGCGACATTCTTAACCCATACCATCTATATATAGCAACTTTTCACATGTATACGAATATATATTTTTTATGCGGTTAGGCTGGTGTACCTCGTTTCTTTTTTGTTTTTAATAATTTCCTTTTTTATTTTCTCCCTAGGAGGAGAGTGCACAGGACAGTGGACAGGACAGTGCACAGGACAATGCACAGGACTGCTCCACAAGTGAAATAGTGGAGGCTGCACCTGCACGGAGTCAATGGAGGCAGGGTTCAAGGAAGCGGAAAGCCACCTCGGACGTCTCCCATGAACTGTTGAGCATGGCAAAAAAGGTGTTGACGCGCAAAACCAGCCCTGCTTTGGAGGGTTTTGGACTGTACATCGCTGATAAACTTTCTACAATGGAGGCAAGGCAGCGAACTTTAACCGAGCGTCTTATTTTTGAGGCTGTTAGTAAGGGATTGGATGGCAGTTTGGATGAAAACACACGGTTGGTTTCTTCCCGTCCAATCGAGCGGCCAGAGTCCGCATATTGTCCACCATATTGGCCACAAACACCAGTACGGCCCAATTTCCCCATGTCCCACTTTGGCCCGTCACCCCAAAACTCATACCCGACAATGCCGTCTCACATTTCTTCGCCCATCAGGCACCTTCATGTTTGCAACGAAGATTCGGTGTATCACGATTTGTGATTTTTTTTTTTTGTTTTCTTACGGATTTTTAAATTGTAATGTTGTTAAGAATTGGTTCATAATAAAAACTTTTCATTTAACTTCACTCTCAACAGCTTGATTGGTGGGATATATATATATTTTTAAATTAACAAACTTTTTTTAGCTGTACAACACACAACCAAAAATGTTCAGACACTTGGTTTCTATTTTGGCCCCGCCGCCAACTGTTGGCACATGTCCCGAAGCTTCTGCAGCTCCCCCATTGCCACATTCTGCTGCTCCTGAATCCGCGCCATAGTGTGGATAAGCCTTTCTATTCCGGCTTCCAGATCCTCCTTGTTCACACTGACGTCAGCTGTGGGTCAAAAAACATAACATTAATAACACAGTAGTCTCCCGATGTGTCTTTGCTTCTGTGAAGGAAAAAAACAAAACTGTCAGCATATATGGCAATACTGACTGCGGGGGGGTGGGGGGGTGGGGGTGTTGGGGGTGAAAGAGGGGGCCTGCAACCAAATCAAAATCACTTTATTGTGGGAACCTAGTAGGATGTTGAGGCACGGAGGGCACTTCGGGATCAGAGTCCGTGTCGAATGCCTCGTGCTGTCGGCGGCGGCGCTGTTTCTTTGCCTCTGTGAAGGTTAAAAAAAAAAAAGGTCTGTCAGCATATATGGCAACACTGGCTGCCGGGGGAGGGGGGGAGGGGGGGGAAGAGGGGACCTGCAACCAAATCCAAATCACATTATTGTGGGAACCTACTAGGATCTGGAGGAGTTGAACCTGAGGGCTCTGGGACATCAGAGGCGGTGTGTGATGCCTCGTGGCGGCGGCCCTGTGTCTTTGCCTCTGTGAAGGAAAAAAAATAAAAAAGGTCTGTTAGCATATATGGCAACACTGGCTGCCGGGGGAGGGGGGGGGAAAGGGGACCTGCAACCAAATCCAAATCACATTATTGTGGGAACCTACTAGGATCTGGAGGAGTTGACCCGGAGGGCTCTGGGACATCAGAGGCGGTGTGTGATGCCTCGTGGCGGCGGCGCTGTGTCTTTGCCTCTGTGAAGAAAAAAAATTAAAAAAAAATAGGTCTGTTAGCATATATGGCAACACTGGCTGCCGGGGGAGGGGGGGGGAGGTGGACCTGCAACCAAATCCAAATCACATTATTGTGGGAACCTACTAGGATCAGTTGTCGTTGACCCGGAGGGCACTGGGACAGTTGACCCGGAGGGCACAGATCCAGAAGAGGCTGTGCGGGATGCCTCGTGGCGGCGGCGCTGTCTCTTTGCCTCTGTGAAGGAAAAAAAAAAGTTCGGTCAGCAGTTAGCTGTGCCACATAGTACTTTTCACCGTTCATACTGCCCCATAGCTGTGGCACATAGTGGCTCTGCAACGTTCAAACTGTCCCATAGCTGTGCCACATAGTACTTTTCACCGTTCATACTGCCCCATAGCTGTGGCACATAGTGGCTCTGCAACGTTCAAACTGTCCCATAGCTGTGCCACATAGTGGCTCTGCAACGTTCAAACTGCCCCATAGCTGTGGCACATAGTGGCTCTGCAACGTTCAAACTGTCCCATAGCTGTGCCACATAGTGGCTCTGCAACGTTCAAACTGTCCCATAGCTGTGGCACATAGTGGGGTCCCTGATCGCAGGAGCGTGTCACACACTGCGATATCGTAACTATATCGCTCGAACGTCACAAATCGTGCCGTCGTAGCGATCAAAATCGTCACTCGGCCCGCCTCCACGCAGTAGAAACTTGCTGTGAGGTAAAAATTCAAAAATCACACCAAAATGGTGGGCGGAGTGTGTCACAGTACGGCACGTTTCTGATTGGTCGCTCGCAGCAGGCGGCAACCAATCAGACACTGGACACTGTTGACGTCACTTATCTCCGGACATTAGCTCCGGACATTAGCTCCGGACATTAGCTCCGGACAAAGCCACGGAAGTTGGCACAAATTGCAGGAAGTAGTATTCTAGGCAATTATATATTAGACTAGATGGCAGCCCGATTCTAAAGAATCGGGAGTCTAGAATCCATATATACTTTATTTATTCAAATGTAAGAATAATACAATTAATAAATAATAGTAAGAAAGAACAAAAAATGGCTGCACTCACCAGCTCTTGACAATTCTTGTTATTTAAGGTACAGTTACACAGGATCCATGAACATGCTTATGAGGGGAGGGATGAAAGACATCAGACGACAACTTTGCGTGTTGTGGCAAATGCCACAACAACGGTTCTTTGCTTAAGAACAATAATGTAAATAATAAATAATATGTATCAATAACTATGTATATTGGTATGTTCTATGACATTTTAAAATATTTCATTATTATGTGGAAAGGCTCTTAGTACCCATACTGGCGCATACTTGTGTGCCCATCAGGTATTTTCACAGTAATTTTACATCTGATGGGTTGGTATGAAACGTTTTTAATCATCTCTTGGGCTTAGCTAAGCCTTCATTTTAAATAATTCTAATAGGTACAACAGAAATAAAAGCCTTTTTGTGTACCCAAATGGTTTGTGTTTATTTTTACAGAAGTGTGAAATTTAAGAAATCAACGTTCATAGTACACCGATGGGCTAATATAAGCATGCCCATCAACCACATCACGGTAGCCTTTGAACTGATGGGTCCTAACTAACTGATTCCTATTTCTTAATACTCAGACCTCTTTCACATCTGCATGTTTCTGATATTTGCAGAAGTAATGTTAAAAACAATACAACTTCCACACTTGGCACCAAAGAACTGACCTACAACACACTTTCAGCAAGTGCCATGCAATGTAGATGAAGCTTGGAGTTAACTTGCAGTAAATGCAGCAAACGCGGCTTCGGCAATTGCATTAAATGCAGCCACAACAAAAACACTGGTAAGTGGAGATTTTGTGGCGAAAACAGCAGAAACCACATGTGCCGCACCTGCCGCAAGTGAAGTACAAATTCCGTATACATTGCATGCAACTTACAGCAAGAGTGGCGTGGGTCAGCCCTTAGGCAGGAAGTGCAGAAATAGCCTTTTTTCCACCATAAATTCTCCAAATAGCAGAAAAATGTTGATGTGAAAGCAAAATCTCTATTCTTTCCCTATCTATCTAAAAATGTACCTATCTATATATCTATTTCTATGTACAGAACACACCTGAAGATAGAGATGTGTGTGAACAGCCATCCCACCCGTCTCTTACCTGTTCACAAAAACCTCACCCTTTTTAAAAACAAAATGAAATCTCTCAGCAGCTATACTGCTGGAGCTTCAAATACAGGTTCCTATCACCAAATACAGGCATTTGAATGATACACATCTTACATCTTGTACTTAATGTGTGTTCTACCTACCTATAAAAATATGCATTGATATATCATATTTCTAAATTTATGTAGATATGATATAGAGTTATTAACCCTATATGCTAATGAGTACGTATGTTATATACGTATTTCCTACATAAGTACTTAAAATCTATATGTCTATGGCTACACTAATTTTTTTTTATTTTTTATTTTTTTCCTTATCTCTACACATAGAATTTGCCTATTGCTGTCTGTTATTAGAAAAACTGAATAATGAAAAAAAAGAAAATTAAGTTTAAACTAAAATATTTTTGTACACAATATTACGTGTGAAGACTTTAGTACTATCAGCCAATAATTGTCCTTGAAGTGGTGTATTAACCACTTTAACCCTCACATTGCAACATTGCTTCACCCTGGAAAAAGCAACATACAATTGACCATGGGCAAAAGCAGGTTCTGGTAGATAAATGCCAACTCGATGGAGGGTCTGGCCTTGAGATTTATTTATGGTCATTGCAAATGCGGGCTTGATGGGAAATTGTCTCCGTCTTAATTTAAAAGGTAATCCAGTCTCTGATGGACACAAATCAATTCGTGGAATGAATACCACATTTCCTGCTGCTGACCCACTAATTACTTTAGCCAGTATGATATTGGCATGTAAGGCAGTGACAATGAGCCGCGTACCATTGCAGAGACCTTTGTTCGTGTTCACATTACGTAATAACATGACAATGGTGCCAATTTTAAGTTTCAGCCGATGTGAAGGCATACCAGTTGGTGTTAGTGAATTCAAAAACTCAAGTGGGTATTGATCGAGGTCATCAGCTTCATCTGGATCGATGGAATCATCACTGATATATTCAGTATAGTCACCTATCAATAAATCCATGACTTGGGAATTGACTTTCTCAACGTCCTCATTTTTTGGACATAAAATAGCATGAGATGCAGCTGTATTTATACTTTCGGTGTCATTCACATCAATACAAAGATTATCTCCAAAAATTTCAATTATTAAAGAGCCAGTACATACCATGTCTGGAGGAATTTCAATTACATCATCTCCAAGGTTATGTTCATTAGATAGTTCACCATTTCCCAGTTGAAGCAACCAACTGCTGTAGTGAGGATCAATGGAGCGCATGTTGTTAATAAGTGGCAGGCGAGTAAAATGTTGCCAGTGTTGTGAATATTTTATACAGCTCTCTACAACATCAGTTCTTGTCACATGAGGGATGACAGGAAGACATTGTCTAAAGTCGCCTCCAAAAACAATCACTTTACCTCCAAACGGTGTTTTTTCTTTGTGAGCTACATTTGTTGTCATGACATCACGTAAAACTCTATCAATGACATGCAATGCATATTTGGATAGCATTGTGCACTCATCAATAATAAAAAGTTTAGTGCTGTGCAAATCTTTTGCTGCATCGGTATCATTCTTAATCCTGGAAACAGATGTTTCATTCACAGGAATTGGAATCCCATAAAGAGAATGAATGGTTCATCCACCTTGTAGCAAGTTGGCGGCAATTCCAGTAATGGCAGCAGGTGACACAATGTCTCCTTGTCCTCTTAGCTGGTGTAGGAGTAGATGATATAGGTACGTTTTTCCGCTGCCACCAGGACCATCAAGGAAAAAACACTTTGCTGTAGAATTAGTGTCTTCTAAAGCTTGAGTGATAGCATCAAAAGCAAAAAGTTGGTCCTCATTTAGAGTAGCTTTCATTTCAGCAGCTGCTGATAACTCATAATCTTTATCATACTGTGGGAGGAGGTGTTGTTTCTTGACTGGCCGTGGCAAATTAAAATCAATATAAGTTTTGCCATGAGCTTTAAGAACATGTTGGACATCTGTCATAGCATAGCCTTCACAATTGACACACTCCAGAGTGTCGGAGTGGTATGCATGGCAGTAGTCTTCTACAAAGTGTTCCTTAAATTCATCCCATAAGTCCCGAGGTTTAGCTGGAGGACCAAAAATACAAATGTAGGCAAACATGTCACGTAGCTCTGCTGGCATGTTGAGAATACTGGCATCAAGTAATGTATTTCTCCACAGACTATCATCAAATAGTAAGCCAAGAGCTAATGCCGCATCTTTGAAGGTTTCATGTGTGACTCCGTGTACAGTTTTTATGCTGTCAAAACTGGTTGCACCTTTGACATGTAACAATAACAATCTTAAATAGTAGCGTTCTTGGTCTTTCACACTGACAGTATACATTCGTCCAATCACAGAACCACCTGCTCGCTTTCTAACTTCCCAAGAACCTTCTTTCCAAACATAGTTTTCGGGAATTTCACGGTATAAATAAATATGAGCATGATGGTCGTTCTGATTAAGCTTGAAGTAGGCCATAAGTGTAGAATTTTGATGGAGCTTTTGTTTGATGTTTCCAATAGAGTCATCCTCATGAAAATAGAGTGGCTGAGAATGCGGTAGATGTACAGCAAGGCGAATGATGCTATGAGATTGTTTATGCATTGGATATGAGAATATTCGCCAAGCTGCCTCTGGTGCACTGACATATCTTGAATCCATGAATTGGTGTGTTTCATCATGTTGGATGTTAGTCTGGCAGATTTCAAGATTGGCTTTATCATGTCCTTTGTAGACGTATTTAAATAAATATTTCACAGCCTGAATGGAACCACAAACTTCGACATTTATATGGCACTTGTATTTTAATAGCAGGAACGGATTATATGGAACCACCCACGAATTATCAATCATGTTAGAATGGTGTTGAAAAGATGGGCCAAAGTGTCTGCGGTAAGTAGGATAGGCGTCCTTAGCTATGATGGTTCTTGGTTGCAAATCTTTAGGGAAACCTTTTGTACACTTCCCCAGATCCATACAGGGAGAATTTGGGTTGTGTTCTCCACACGGACCATGAATCATATGTTGGAGAACAATTTTATGGAGCTGAGGGTAGTGGGTAGGATTGGGAATTTCAGCCAACACTGTATTGTCTATGTCCTCCTCAGTCCTTAATTTGGAGTTGCTGTCCAGAATAATCAAAATGTGAGCGTGTGGAAGGCCACGTTTTTGAAATTCAATTACATGAACCATAGCGCAAACTTTCCCAAATAATCCATTGTTAATGTCTTTTAAGAGTGCTTCCAGTTTTATTTTGAAAACACGTGCCACCAAATCAGGTCTATGTTCCACACGCTGCCAAGGTTCCAAATTCTCAGTAATCTCATTCCATTTCGGATTACAGGTCATGGTGATGAATAGATCAGGACGACCATATTTAGTCACAATAGCCATGGCATGCTGGTACCGCTGCTGCATATTCCTGGGACTGCCTTCAAACGAAGATGGTAAAATGACCGTTTTTCCAATGGGGATGCCCTTCTCAATGGATTTTTTCTGGAGATGTTCCTGGAGTACACAATAATCCTCTACTTTCAAATCCTTTTGGTGTTGACGGATATAATTTAGGCGATTTGCCTCGATTTTCACATAAGCATCCACTAAGTACTGCTGAGTGAGTTTGCCACCATTCAGGAGTGGACTAAACTGATTACGGACAGACAGCACATAGCAGTAATATTGCAGTTGTGTAACTCTGCGTGGACTTTGCCCTTGTTGCTTGAGGTCATCATGCCAGCCCTGGTCTCCATAAGGGAAAAATAAAGGATAGAGTAAAGCATCTAAATTACTGTGTAGAATGCTGACCTGTTGTGTTCTTGGCGCCAAAGGATTTTTGGGGTCCGGTTGTAAATGTATTAAAATATCACGATTAAATGGTGGCTCTCCATTGTCATTTTCAAATACGACAGCAACTTCATTGACAGTTGGATTATTATATCGGCGAGGGTCTTGATTCCGATCTTGTTTAAGGGCCATGATGATATTTGGCATGAGAGTGCCATTAGCTTCAGCTTTAAGATGTTCTTCATGTTCCACATCTCGTAACATTTTGTAGGCAGCAACAAAGGGATTCACATTGTCTAACTGAAGAGCAATTATACTCATCAAAGTGGGATGACATTTTTGATTTTGTTCACAGTTTAAACGTTGTTCATTCGCGGTAGCGGTATCCAAAATATACAGTTGGGCATAAGCTGGAACTTGATCATCACTGGGATGTAGAGATCCAGTACGATGATATATTTGTCCATGTATACGGAAACAGTAAGGGCCATGTCCAGGTGGAGGGGATATATTGGCACCCATGGAGGCGAAAGCAAATGAGCTGTTAATACTACGAATATTTTCCATGAGATTCTTACTGAACTCACTCTCCCCTGTCAGCAATCGTTTAAAGACCTCGGGATATTGGGGTATAGGTATATGCACTTTACTCTTGTGACAACACAGAGTAAAATTTTTATCTGCTGGTATCTCAGCATTAAAATGTAATGCTTCACAATGTTCACATAAATAGTTCATAGGACCACAGGAGTGTTCTACTATGGTACTGTCATCATTAGTAAAACCTGTAGGATGTTGAGGTACAGGTTGTGATAACGGAGCATTGGAATGTTTCTGTAAGCCAACATATATAAAGCGTGGACCTGGTAGAGGATCTTCACTGTCCACAGATTCAATCACTGAGGAGTTGGAAGGTGTATCGTGGTCAGAGTTTATTAATATGGAGGTGCAAGCGTTTTTTTTGCGCCATTCACGGCGTGCACCAGCTGCATTTGGTAATGGTTTGTTTGTTGCCTTAGAAGAGTCAGGTGTGAAGCATGTCTTATAAGCAGACTTAACAGTGTGCAGGCGACGGCGTTTATCATTTGGAGTGTAAGTAGGACAGTGTTTGCGCTTACGTGCAGATTTACCAATGGTTAAAGGAGCTTCAAGCTGCACACAATTCTATGAATGGAGACAAAGAAGCTGTATTGTGGGCAGAATTTATGACTGAGGACGTGGAAATATTATGTTTGCAACGTTGAGAGCGTGCAGCAGCAGCTTTATTACTTAATCGATTAGTTTTGTCCTGAAAAGACTCATTAGTAATGCGTTTATTGCAAGCAGCATTAACAGTGTCCAGGCGCTTATGTCTGTCCTCTGTAGTCTCGTTAGCACGCTGTTTGTGCTTACGTGCGGCATCGGCGGCTTTTCGCTCAGCGTCATTGGTATACTTATTATCAGACCTGATGTTACGTGCGCCATCAGCAGCTTTGGGCTCTGTGCCATTAGTATACTTAACAGTATCCAGGCGCTTGCATCTCTCCTCTGTACTCTTGTTAGCACGCTGTTTGCGCTTACGTGCGGCATCGGCGGCTTTTCGCTCTGCATCATTACCATACTTTATATCAGACCTGATCTTACGTGCGCCATCAGCAGCTTTGGACTCTGTGTCATTAGTATACTTAACAGTATCCAGGCGCTTGCATCTATCCTCTGTACTCTTGTTAACACGCTGTTTGCGCTTACGTGCGGCATCGACGGCTTTTCGCTCTGCATCATTACCATACTTTATATCAGACCTGATCTTACGTGCGCCATCAGCAGCTTTGGGCTCTGTGTCATTAGTATACTTAACAGTATCCAGGCACTTGCATCTATCCTCTGTACTCTTGTTAACACGCTGTTTGCGCTTACGTCCGGCATCGGCGGCTTTTCACTCTGCATCATTACCATACTTTATATCAGACCTGATCTTACGTGCGCCATCATAAGCTTTGGACTCTGTGTCATTAGTATACTTAACAGTGTCCATGCGCTTGCATCTATCCTCTGTACTCTTGTTAGCACGCTGTTTGCGCTTACGTGCGGCATCGGCGTCTTTTTGCTCTGCATTATTAGTATACTTTCTATCAGACCTAATCTTACGTGCGCCATCAGCAGCTTTGGGCTCTGTGTCATTAGTATCCTTACTATTAGAGCTCATGTTGGCTAAGCTAAACAGCTTTAAGCGTGGTGGTGGCAAACAACAGGTTAATAAGAGGCAGTGTCAGGTAGTAGGAAAATTGCCAGTTAATAATAGGCAATAGTTCTTTGCAGGAATGCAGATATTAATAAATAGGCAGTTTACATTGCAGAGAAATTGCTGGGCAATAATGGACAATGTCCTTATGTGGCAAATAATAGAGCAATATACCCAATGTGGCAAAGAAGAGGTTAATAAACGGCAGTCTCTCAGTATAACAGTCAGTGAATAATAGGCAGTATATGGAGAAAACACCAAACAAAAGTTCAAAATTGGTGTGAAAATGTCACTGAACCACTTCACAACTAAATATATATAGTTTTGGTAAATGGTATTATCATTTTTTTGACGAAATTCGGCAGGAGCTTGAAGAGCAACGTCACTGGGCCCGCCTCCACGCAGTAGAAACTTGCTGTGAGGTAAAAATTCAAAAATCACACCAAAATGGCGGGCGGAGTGTGTCACAGTACGGCACGTTTCTGATTGGTCGCTCGCAGCAGGCGGCAACCAATCAGACACTGGACACTGTTGACGTCACTTATCTCCGGACATTAGCTCCGGACATTAGCTCCGGACATTAGCTCCGGACATTAGCTCCGGACATTATCTCCGCACATTAGCTCCGGACATTAGCTCCGGACATTAGCTCCGGACAAAGCCACGGAAGTTGGCACAAATTGCAGGAAGTAGTATTCTAGGCAATTAATCTCCGGACATTAGCTCCGGACATTAGCTCCGGACATTAGCTCCGGACATTAGCTCCGGACAAAGCCACGGAAGTTGGCGCAAATTGCAGGAAGTAGTATTCTAGGCAATTATATATTAGATGGTTCATCTACACTCACATGTCAATTAGCTAGGTTTTTTTCTGCTAGTGAATAGCACTTGCTTGTATGTGGTTTATTGCTTCCTAACATTGCTCACGGCTTCGTCTGTTAAATTCTTTATTATTCATTGGTTTGGGCCTTTATTAAGGGGCTGATCTGGCTTACTGTGTTGGTACTTATTATATTTGAATGATTACATTCAGTAGCAAAGCTACCGGGCGGCTGAGGGTGCGGTGGCCCCGGCCCGGTGCTCAGAGGGGGCCCACCCAGAGCTACGCTACTGTAACTATATTGGTGCGCGCCCATCATCAGACGGTCAGCTGTATTGGCATTTAGCCGATACAGCTGACCGCATTGATGAGGGAAGGAGTGCTGCACTATGCTCCTTCCCCCATCATACCCCTGTCAGTGTCTGATGTCACTGATGCCAACACTGACAGCGGGCACGATGATGTCACTACCAGGTGCAGGGGATCTGCCTATGGGGGTGCTGCCTTACACTACAGGGTCTGCCTATGGGGGTGCTGCCTTATACTACAGAATCTGCCTATTGGGGTGGTGTCTTATTCAACAGGGTCTGCCTATGTGGGTGCTGCCTTATATAACAGGGTCTGCCTATGGGGGTACTGCCTTATACTACAGGGTCTGTCTATGGGGGTGCTGCCTTATACAGCAGAGTCTGCCTCTGGGGTGCTGCCTTATACTACAGAGTCTGCTTATGGGGGTGCTGCCTTATACTACAGGGTCTGCCTATGGGGGTGCTACCTTTTACTACGGGGTCTGCCTATGGGGGTGCTGCCTTATTCTACAAGGTCTGCCTATGGGGTGCTGCCTTATACTACAGGGTCTGCCTGTGGGGTTCTGCCTTATACTACAGAGTCTACCTATGGGGATGCTGCCTTATATTACAGGGTCTGCCTATGGAGTGCTGAGTTATACTACAGAGTCTGCCTATGGATGCTGCTTTGTGCTATAGAGTCTGCCTATGGGTGCTGCCTTGTGCTATAGAGTCTGCCAATGGGGGTGCTGCCATATACTATAGGGTCTGCCTCTGGGGTGCTGCCTTACACTAAGCATCTACCTATGGGTGCTGCCTTATGCTATAGAGTCTGTCTATGGGTGCTTCCTTGTGCTATAGAGTCTGCCTATGGGTGCTGCCTTGTGTCATAGAGTCTTCCTATGGGGTGCTGCCTTATACTACAGAGTCTGCCTATGGATGCTGCCTTGTGCTTTAGAGTCTATCTATGGGAGTGCATTATAAAATAGAGAGTAGGCCTATGGGGAGTGCATTATACTATATTTAGGATGATCGGGTGCATTATACTATATGGAGGCTACTATCTAGGAGGCCATCATACAGTGTGGAGATTACAGTGAATGGGCCATAGCACAGTGTGGGGATTACAGTGAAGGGACAATCATACAGTGTTGGAGACATCAAACATTTTGGGGGCTACTAAGGGGTCAGTATACTGTGTGGTTGGTACAATTAGTGAGGGGGCATTATACTGTGTATAAGAGAGCATCATACTGTGTATAGGGGAGACTCGGGACATTATTAAATCTAAAGTGGGCACTTATTGTTATAGGGGAACTCAGGTTACTGTGACTGTCAAAGGGGCACACAGGGGGCATTATTACTTTCTAGGGAGCAAAATATGGGCACTGTTTTCTAGGGCACTTGCACCATGCATTACTATATTATAGAGGGTTGCTTTAGAATTTAGAGGGCACAGAGAACCACACAGCAGGTGCAGTAATAGGGACACATACGGCAGCAGCGGCTCAGTATTGGGGTATCAGCAGAATGAGGAGTTTGTGCAGGTTGGCAATAGATGGTGATGGCTGGAATGTGAGAAATGAAATGTGCCTTTGTTGTATTCTTTGCAGCTGAGCCATTGCTGGAAGAACTTGTCATGTCGGTCTGGGCCAGATGGAAAAAATGGGAAAAGTGAAAAGAAAGAAAGAACGTCAGCGGTAAGTCATTATCTATAACTGTGCTGTGATCTCTTATATGTTCTTTAGGGCTGGTATCTACCACTGACCATATGGCGGTAATATCTAGGTTGGTCTTTATATAGAGATTATCTTCAGTAATAGAGTGGTCATCTACTGAGGTTCTCCTCCACTATTAGGGCATGTCACCAAGTTGTAATCAAGGTTACCTGGCTAGGGGCCCACTTAGAAGCTTTGCCCCCCAACCAAAACCCTAGCTATGCTTATATTGGTTGTATCCTTGTCTCTTTTTCTCTGTGAATAAGAATATACATAGCGTTTTAGTAATTGTATCCCCATATCCTTTTTGCTTTGTGTATTTACTAAGGACTGCAGCCCTTCCATAGTTTGTAACTATTAGTCATACTGCAAAATTTACAAACTCTGATTCCATTGAGAAGGAATACTTTCTTCAGTACCTTACATTCTGCTGATGGAAACTGGCCTGCAGCCAATAGGCATTAATTTGATTGGTAATTATTTTTTTTTGTCATGTACCAGCACCTTTACAGATATATCCTGACTGCCCATTTTGTTTTTTTTCGTGTTGCTATGTGTAGTATTGCACAGTGTCAGTGCCTGGCTATAATGATTTCATTGTAGAATTCTCCAGTGAGAACTTGTAAGCTTTACAAACCTTGGCTAAATGGATTCCCACTGCTTGCCTCTGCCCTCCTCCTTTTCTTCCCACTTCCCATCTTTTATCTTGTACTTACTGAAAAAT
This sequence comes from Ranitomeya imitator, assembly GCF_032444005.1. Classification (NCBI taxonomy): domain Eukaryota; kingdom Metazoa; phylum Chordata; class Amphibia; order Anura; family Dendrobatidae; genus Ranitomeya; species Ranitomeya imitator. The sequence goes on along the minus strand of NC_091285.1, from coordinate 342,560,976 downwards.
CCAATTTTTATGCTCTCCATCAGTTGTGTTTTCTCAGCAACAGGTCTCAGAGGAATGAAAAATATATTATAAGTAGCTGTAAAAAACAGCAGCAGACCATGCTATTTCTCTGCAGTGTGGTGTCCATGCCTATATTTTTAAAATTTGCAAGCACAAACATTTAAAAGACCAGTGGCTTGTACCCTAAGCTATTTTTATGTATTGTATGTATTTTGAGAATAAAATATGCTGCTTTTTAATATGTATTACGTATTTATTTTTATTCTATTCTTTTATGAAATCATTTTAGATCAATTGGCCAACCTGATTCTAAAATTATTGTTTTTTAAGTAGGTTTCATTTTTTCCTAAATTCGTTGCATGCTAATGACACCATTTTAAAAGTTGTGCAAGTAAAAAATGCTTAATTGCAGTAATATTATCACAGCAATTAACTCCTGCAGCCAGATGTGCATGTACATTAGCATCAGGTTGCACATGTATGGAGAAAGGTCTGGAATTAAGCATACCTTAATACAGGGCAAGTGCTGTCTGTGTTATATCATATCTCTTTGAAACGTTATTAATTCCAGTTCATTCATCTTTTAGAACACATACACTTTATATGCTTATCCATATAGCTTTTCTTCCTGTTTCTATTAAAATAACCATGAACAAGTCTGAGCAGGACTAGACTTCCTATTTGGCAATTCTGTAAAATGTCAAATGGGCTGGTGCTGACAGTAGGCAGCACAGTAGATTACCAGACCCTGTAATGTGCTCTCTTCTTCAACTGTGGGCTACTGTATCTAGTCCTCCTCTCCTGATTGGCTCCTTTTGCATATCTTCCATCCAGCATCATCCTGTAACTCCAGTGGTTTATCCAGTGGGTTGGTGGGAGGCAGGTGGGCATCCATCCTTGGCATAGAGAATGTGTAAACCTCTAGTTCCCTGAATTCACTTGCATGCGCATCTTTCGGGCAGTATAATTGAAGTCCTGACTGCCTGCACTTCCGGGTCAGGATAAGGTTAGAAGCATGATCCGGTTATCTAATACTGACATCACACCTGCACCACATAGTAAGTTGTCTTTAGAAAGGTACAGTCTCCAATGGTGCCTTAGACACAAGTGTGTTATTGGCTAAGAGGGGAAAGTGTAAGAAGATGACAGCATGGAGGGATGGGGAAAAATTTGTGAGGGAACAGTATGGTTGTGGGAAGATGTATTAGGAGAGGAAAATATGTGAGGACACAGTGTGTGGGAAAATAGAAATTATGTGAGGACACAGTATGTGAGGAAGGGGACATGTGTGAAAACGCAGTATTTGGGGAGGGGGAAATGTTTGAGTAGAAAAAATGGGGGAGGAGGAAAATGTGTAAGGAGACAATATGGGAAGAAGGTAGGAAAGTGTGTGAGTAGACAGTATGCAGGGATGGGGAGAAATGTACAAGGAGACAGTATGCAGAGGAGGGAAAATATATAAGGAAAGAGTATGGGGAAGGGGAAAATATGTGAGGACACAGTATGTCAAGAAGGGGAAAATGTGTGAGGAGACAGTTTGTGAGGGAGGGGAAAATGTGTGAGGACCTGGTATGCGGCAAAAGAGGAAAATGTGTGAGGGAACAATATGTGAGGGACAGGAGAAATGTGTGAGGAGACATTATGCAATAGAGGGAAAATATGTGAGGATGCAGTATGTGAGGAAGAGGAAAATGTGTGAGAAGACAGCATGGGCTAAGGTGTCAATATTGGTAGATGGGGAAATGTGTCAGGAGACCATATTTGGACCTAGGGAAAATGTGTTAGCAAACAGTATGGGTAAGAACGGGAAATGTGTGAGAAAACTGTATGGGGAGGAGGAAATGTGTAAGGAGACAGAGTAGGGAGAAGGGTAATTAGTGAGGGGTTAGTATGGGTGTAGTGTGAGGGGAAAGTATGGAGGGATACTTCTGTGACCAGGCAGTATAGGGGACAAATGTGCGAGGGGCAGTATTTGTGAGTAATTTGTGAGGGACCAGTATGAGATGAGGAAAGTGTGAAGGGACATAGTTTAAAGACTGGATAGCATGGGAAGGCACGATAGAGAGGGAGTAGCATGGAGGAAGAAATGTGTGAGGGGACAGTATTGGGGAAAAAAGTTTAATTGAACATTATGAGGCAGAAAAGTGTGAAACTATTGAGGGAAATGTTGTGAGGAGACAATATTGGTGGATAAAAGTGTGAAGAGGCACAGTATACAGACTGGGTATATAAAAAGGTATCCAATTTTTATGGCTGTTGAACTCTCTGGCATAAATCCTGTCTGATCTCTCTATACTAATGAGGAAATTATTCCATTCAGACGATTGGACAATACCTTAGCCAGAATTTTCTCATCAGTGGTCAAGAGGGAGATTGACCTGTATGATTCTGCCAATCTCGGGTCTTTATTCTTTTTAGGAATTACCACAATTATCGATTCCTGTATGGAGACCTGTAAAGTTCTCTCCTTTAAAGCTGCCTTTAAAACTGTTAGCAACTGTGGTAATAACATTTTACTTTTTTGCTTGTAAATTTTAATAAGGAGGACGTCTGCTCCTGGCGCTTTCTCATTGGCCATAGATCTCACTGCCCCTTACAATTCCTCCAAACTGATGGGAGCATCTAACAATGTTTGGGAGTCTTCTGACTGTCTGGGTAAGTTCGCCCCTGCAATGAAGTCTAAAATGGAAGTTTCAGTGGGGGATGTCTTGGATGAATATAATTTAAAATAGAATTTCTCTAGTATTTGTAGAACTTTCAAGGAATCATATATTTCTCTGTCCTCCTCGTCCATTAAGCAGGAGATGTAGGATGAAGTTTGATGTGCACTGGTGACCATTGACAACATATGCCCCACACTCTCCTTCTCCAAAAAATCTCTATCAAAATTTCTTTTCTTTTCTGATTCCACCAATAAATGTGATTTAAGGTTGGTTTGAGCCTCACAGCTTGTTTTTATGAAGTGTAGATGGGCTGTTTACAAAGGCCATTTCCGCCATTTTTAATTCTGAGTGTAACATTACATCTTTGGCTTTTTGTTTGGACTAAGGCCCCTTTCACACATCAGTTTTTTGCCATCAGTCGCAATCTGTCAAATTTTGAAAAAAACGGATCCAGCGGCATTTTTTCTCATAGACTTGTAATAGCAACGGATTGCGATGGATGGCCTTACGTTTCATCCATCATTCGCCGGATCCATCGAAAATTGTTTGTCCGGTGGCACAATGGACAAATTAACTTTTTTGTGTACGTCAAAAAAACGGACAGCGACAGATCTGTTGCCATCCATCGTTTGCTAGAATGGAAGCCTATAGCGTTGGATCCATCAAATGACAGAATCTGGCAACAGATTCCATTTTTGTTAGCTGAGTTTTAGGGGTCGAGTTCCTCTCTCTGCACAGGGGGAATCTCGAGCCCATCTCCGCTGTGGTTTCCCATTCTTCTCCTACCGCAGTGGAGCCTGCTCAGCGGAGGCATCGGTCCCAGCGTCTCGCTCAGTCTGACACTGTGCAAAGGGTTACTGCTGCCTTTCCAGCTTCTGCCATTGTAGCCAGTACTGGTCAGCGGTGAGCAGACGTCTTTGGGACTGAGTCCTACTTTTCCCCTTCTGAGCATGCCCAGGGTAAGACTCTCTGGCATAAATCCTGTCTGATCTCTATATACTAATGAGGAAATTATTCCATTCAGACGATTGGACAATACCTTAGCCAGAATTTGGAGATCAAGGGTCACATGCTCAGGTGCTGCAGCAACTCCCATTGGTCCTCTAGGAAGGTCCTGAAGTTGCTCAAGTTCTGTGGCAGCCTCTCATTGGTCCTTCTGGGAAGGTCCTGTAGTTGCTGCAGCTAGAAAAGGTTCGCATGACCACACGGCCATGCGCTAGTATCAATCTATGTTATGTGCTTTGCGCCAGTGTGGTCTAGTGTGTATGTATTCAGGGTCCCGGCTGAAATAAGCCCTAGAATACCGGCACCTCCGGTGAGGAGTTTGTGTGTGTGCAAGACCACTGACTGCTATCAGATCAGCAGTTAGCTGTGTACTTATATGAGTCTAACAGGGCACAGTGCTTTCTTTTGTCGGCGACTCTGTGAAGTAACAGAGTTTGCTTATACCGTCATATAGTGCCATTTGCTAGCAGCAGGTTCCTCCTGCACGGTGGACCCAAGGCTGCAAACGCACCAATAGCTTAATTTATTTACTCGGTGCGTTCCGCTAGCCCTAACACTGAGTATGCTCCCATCCAATTAGCCTGATCACTAGTCAGATCCATTCAAAAAATGGATCCGTCGCATCAGTTTTTCACAATCTGCGACTGATCCGTCGATCAGTCGAGCCAACAGATTGTGACTGACGGCAAAAAACTGATGTGTAAAAGGAGCTTTACTAATACAAATTTCTTGTAAATGGATACCCCTAAGAAATGCTTTCATTGCATCCCATATATAAAAGGGCAAGACTGTTCTGTTCGTTCGTTTATCTGAAAGAATTCAATTAGTTTTTTGGGAATAGATTTTTAATTATCAATTATAAATAACCAAAAGGGATTTACTTTCAACCAACATTCCTATACATTAAAGCACCTGAGAATTTTAAAGTAACTTGGAGAGGGGAATGATCAGATAGTGGTCTGTTAAGATATTCAACATTACTTACATACGGAAGAATTAATTCCCTTCCCAATGTCATATCAATTCAGGAATGATTAGAGTATGTAGATGAACAACAGAAATATTGCCAAGCGTATAGATATCTCCTGCTCCATATGTCAAACAGAGCTACCTCAGTCAAGAGTTGCCTAAACTACGAAATAGAGCGATCCAACAGGTTGTCATTTAGCTGACATTTATCTAATTTCGTATCAATGATATTATTGAAGTCGCCTAAGATCAAGACTATATGGCAGTAACAGAAGAAAAGCCGGCACCACTGTAACACCTGTGGCTAGCTGGTTTAGGTGACAGTCATTTACACCATGCCCCTGGATGACGGGGTGCAGACCATGAGAAACATGAGGACAACCAGCAGAGGGCGCCTCTTATGAACTCGAGCCAGGGAGCTTTCTAGGAAAGTTCCCACGATCTAGGAACAACCAGCAGAGGGCGCCTCACCGCAAATGAAGGTAAATATAGGTCATTGACCTACATTACCTTCATTCCCCGGGGTTTTGCAGCCACGAACAACGTTGCATTAGCAAAGCTCGTGGCTGCAAAATATTTTAACCCCTTCAGATGGATTTACATCGTTGGACTTTACAGATCTGCGGAAGGTAAGGATATTGTTGGTTTATTATGTTTTTTTGTTACAGAATGAGGGTCTTCAGTGATTGGATTGGGCGTAGAATAAAATATTACAACAACCTTTGTTTTTATTTCATTAAAATTTTTAATAATGTGTTTGTGTATTTTTTTAACCCTTTACTAGTATTGGATTAATAATGGATAGGTGTCATAATTGACGCCTCTCCATTATTAATCTGGCTTAATGTCACCTGTTATGGACCTGGTGGTTAGGAGCACCTGGAACGACCTGATGGTTAAACTAACACAGAACAAGCTCTGGGAAGTGGGAGCTCTGCTGACCGCAACCCCTAATCCTATCACACACACTAGAAATAGCCGTGGAGCGTACCTAACACGGCCTAGACGCCTCTTCACAGCCTAAGAGCTAACTAGCCCTAGAGATTGAAAATAAAGCCTACCTTGCCTCAGAGAAATTCCCCAAAGGAAAAGGCAGCCCCCCACATATATTGACTATGAGTTAAGATGAAAGTCACAAACACAGGAATGAAACAAGATTCAGCAAAGGGAGGCCAGACTAACTAAACAGACTGAGGATAGGAAAGGTATCTTTGCGGTCAGCAAAAAAACTACAAAAGACCACGCAGAGTGTGCAAAAAGACCTCCGCACCGACTCACGGTGCGGAGGTGCCACGCTGCATCCCAGAGCTTCCAGCTAGCAAGGCAAAATCATGATAGCAAGCTGAACAAGAAAACAAAGAACAAATAATAAACTAGCAGGGACTTAGCTTCTGCTGGAGTAGACAGGTCACCCGAAAGATCCAAGAGCGAACTGAACCAGTACAAGAACATTGACAGCTGGCATGGAGTAACGATCTGAGTGGAGTTAAATAGAGCAGCCAGCCAAAGAATAAACTACATCACCTGTGGAAGGAACCTCAGAAGCAGCAGCTCCACTCACAGCCACCAGAGGGAGTCCATGGACAGAACTCGCCGAAGTACCATTCATGACCACAGGAGGGAGTTCGATAACAGAATTCACAACAGTCACCTTACAATAGCAAGGTGACATTAACCCTTCATTACCCCATATTCCACCGCTACACGGGAATGGGAAGAGAGTGGCCAAGTGCCAGAAGAGGCGTATCTTACAGATGTGCCTTTTCTGGGGTGGCTGGGGGCAGGTGTTTTTAGCCAGGGGGGGGGGACAATAACCGTGGACCCTCTCCAGGCTATTAATATCTGCCCTCAGTCACTGGCTTTACTACTCTGGCGGAGAAAATTGCACGGGAGCCCACGCCAATTTTTTCCGCCATTTAACCCTTTAATGTAGTAGATAGAATGGCCAAATTTTGCATATACACACTACTAACATTAGTAGTGTGGAATATGCAAAAAAAAAGGTGATATGAGATGGTTTACTGTATGTAAACCATGTCTCAAATCATGTCGGGTTTAGGAAGGAGAGAGCAAAAGCCGGTAATTGAATTACCGGCTTTAAATCTATCTCGCGCTGGAAGAAATATTAATATATATATATATATATATATATGTCTACTGACATATATATATATGTATATATATATATATATATACAGTTAGGGCCAGAAATATTTGGACAGTGACACAAGTTTTGTTATTTTAGCTGTTTACAAAAACATGTTCAGAAATACAATTATATATATAATATGGGCTGAAAGTGCACACTCCCAGCTGCAATATGATAGTTTCCACATCCAAATCGGAGAAAGGGTTTAGGAATCATAGCTCTGTAATGCATAGCGTCCTCTTTTTCAAGGGACCAAAAGTAATTGGACAATGGACTCTAAGGGCTGCAATTAACTCTGAAGGCGTCTCCCTCGTTAACCTGTAATCAATGAAGTAGTTAAAAGGTCAGGGGTGGATTCCAGGTGTGTGGTTTTGCATTTGGAAGCTGTTGCTGTGAGCAGACAACATGCGGTCAAAGGAACTCTCAATTGAGGTGAAGCAGAACATCCTGAGGCTGAAAAAAAAGAAAAAATCCATCAGAGAGATAGCAGACATGCTTGGAGTAGCAAAATCAACAGTTGGGTACATTCTGAGAAAAAAGGAATTGACTGGTGAGCTTGGGAACTCAAAAAGGCCTGGGCGTCCACGGATGACAACAGTGGTGGATGATCGCCGCATACTTAATTTGGTGAAGAAGAACCCGTTCACAACATCAACTGAAGTCCAGAACACTCTCAGTGAAGTAGGTGTATCTGTCTCTAAGTCAACAGTAAAGAGAAGACTCCATGACAGTAAATACAAAGGGTTCACATCTAGATGCAAACCATTCATCAATACCAAAAATAGACAGGCCAGAGTTAAATTTGCAGAAAAACACCTCAAGAAGCCAGCTCAGTTCTGGAAAAGTATTCTATGGACAGATGAGACAAAGATCAACCTGTACCAGAATGATGGGAAGAAAAAAGTTTGGAGAAGAAAGGGAACGGCACATGATCCAAGGCACACCACATCCTCTGTAAAACATGGTGGAGGCAACGTGATGGCATGGGCATGCATGGCTTTCAATGGCACTGGGTCACTTGTGTTTATTGATGACATAAGAGCAGACAAGAGTAGCCGGATGAATTCTGAAGTGTACCGGGATATACTTTCAGCCCAGATTCAGCCAAATGCTGCAAAGTTGATTGGACGGCGCTTGATAGTACAGATGGACAATGACCCCAAGCATACATCCAAAGTTACCCAGGAGTTCATGAGTGCCAAAAAGTAGAACATTCTGCAATGGCCAAGTCAATCTCCAGATCTAAACCCAATTGAGCATGCATTTCACTTGCTCAAATCCAGACTTAAGACGGAAAGACCCACAAACAAGCAAGACCTGAAGGCTGCGGCTGTAAAGGCCTGGCAAAGCATTAAGAAGGAGGAAACCCAGCGTTTGGTGATGTCCATGGGTTCCAGACTTAAGGCAGTGATTGCCTCCAAAGGATTTGTAACAAAATATTGAAAATAAAAATATTTTGTTTGGGTTATGTTTATTTGTCCAATTACTTTTGACCTCCTAAAATGTGGAGTGTTTGTAAAGAAATGTGTACAATTCCTACATTTTCTATCAGATATTTTTGTTCAACCCTTCAAATTAAACGTTACAATCTGCACTTGAATTCTGTTGTAGAGGTTTCATTTCAAATCCAATGTGGTGGCATGCAGAGCCCAACTCGCGAAAATTGTGTCACTGTCCAAATATTTCTGGCCCTAACTGTATATATAGACAGTATATATATATATATTTTTTTTTTTGGTGACACATGGATCCTTCCTATAGCGGTATGTTGGATTTGCAAGCCTGCGAGAAAAACACGCAGTACGGATGCCATACGGATTACATATGGAAGATGCCATGCGCAAAAAACGCTGACACACCCTGCCTACAGAGGAGCTACGGACCACTATTTTGGGGACTTTTCAGCGTATTACGGCCGTAATATACGGACCGTATTGTTTTACGCTGTGTGTGACGCCGGCCTAAGTATGCTAATCGCATATGAGTGGTCACATAACAACTACTCAAACAACTTAAGCTGTGCATAGGAGGTGGTGCCAAACTGAATATTTGCCCTGGGCAGGAAAACTTAGATTTGTCTCTAGTAAACTGTACTTTCCGCTAAGATTTGATTGATGCAGTATCTGCACATAGGAGTTAAGTGCTAGGTGTGCAAGGAAAAAAGAGAGAAAAGATGGCTTGCATCAGTCAATAATCAATCCCCAGTGATGACAACTGCTGAGGAATCCAGAAGTCTGCTTCCCTTTACAGTCTCCCTCAGCGACAACACATCAGCCCTGAGATAGGTGCAGTTTGCTGTTTTTCTCCACTATGTATCTATTTCTTGCTAGATAATACTGGGACTTTCAGTGTCTTAGTGCTCTACTATGTACTTTTAGCAATTTAGTTCTCTACTCTGCGTTACTATAGTAGAGTCTTACCTCTTACCTGGGCCAAGGAGTAAAAGAACTGGACTGTTGCTCGGTGGTCCAAGGTGTTGTTTTCAGATGAAAGTAAATTTTGCATTTCATTTGCAAATCAAGGTCCCAGAGTCTGGACGAAGAGTGGAGAGGCACACAATCATAGCTGGTTGAGGTCTAGTGTGAAGTTTCCACAATCAGTGATGTTTGGGGGAGCCATGTCATCTGCTTGTGTAGGTCCACTGTGTTTTATCAAGACCAAAGTCAGCGCAGCTGTCTACCAGGAAATTTTAGAGCACTTCATGCTTCCCTCTGCTTATAAGCTTTTTGGAGATGGAAATTTCATTTTCCAGCAGGACTTGGCACCTGTCCACACTGCCAAAAGTACCAATACCTGGTTTAAAAACCACAGTAACACTGTGCTTGATTGGCCAGCAAACTCACCTGACCTTAACCCCATAGAGATGAGGTATTGTCAAGAGGAATATGAGAAACACCAGACCCAAGAATGCAGACGAGCTGAAGGCTGCTATCAAAGCAACCTGGGCTTCCATAACACCTCAGCAGTGCCACAGGCTGATCGTCTCCATGCAACACCGCAATGATGCAGAAAAACTTATATTTGTCTCTAATAATATTTAATTTCCTCTAAGATTTGATACAGTCTCTCTCAGTGACAACACATCAACCCTAAGATAGGTGCACTTTGCTATTTTTCTCCACTATGTATCTATTTCTTGCTAGATAATACTGGGACTTTCGGTGTCTTAGTGCTCTACTATGTACTTCTTTTATTGGTTACTAGATTATGCTGGAACTTTTAGCAATTTACTTCTCTACTCTGTATCACTAGATTATTTTTTGATGTGTAGCATTTATGCATTACTTGGTATTGCTGGGACTTACGGTCAGTGATGAGATTTGAATATCTTTGGTAACCAAGAAGCAATGGTTTCATGACTCAGTTCATCTTAGACTCAATTGCATATCTGACTTTTGGACATGGATGCAATTGAATATTTAGCAGCTAATGGGAAGATGCAAGAGAGTGAGCAAATCCCTTTACTAGATTTAGTACTTTTCCATTAATAGAGATACAATGGTTACATCATTACATTGTCACTCCGCAGGAGCCAAGTCTTGCTCGAAGAGGTAACTGCCTACACTAGATGATGCATAATAATGTGTGTGTGTGTATATATATATATATATATATATATATATATTATATTATTGGCCCCACAGTGGGTAGTATTATTTATTTCAGGGGCAATGTGACGACAAAGCACTTAATAATAAATGTAATCTAGGAGGCATAGACTGTTGTCTATATGTTGACTTTTGAATTTATTCACTTGGTCTTCACTTAGTCAAGATCCATACACTGTTGTCAAATGAGTCATAAACAGTGATTTTTGATAAGTTTGAATAGCTAATGTTTTCCTCTTATATTAGCACATACAGCTTGTTGTCTGCTATCGTTGCACGACAGTGTAAACAAAACCGTCAGCACAGCTAATATAGTGGTGCTCAGGTAGGATCCCAAACCTTGTTCAAATAGGAAGAAAACCTGGCATACACCGTGCTGATGCTGTGAAAAATTTAATATATAATGCATACAAAAGTAGACGTTTTGGTCATGATGACGTTCATCAATGTTCTAAAGTAGTGTACTATGAGGTATAGCGAATGACAGTCAATCTGTTGCAGAACGACCCTGTATAGGAACTAGCTTGAAAGCAGAGGGAGGTTTTGCCAAAATGGCAATGAATCGCTACTATGATTCAATGCAGGGACAAGGACGCGGTATCCACTGCTAGTCACGTGGATATCACATCCTAGCAGTGGATACAGCGGGTCTTTCTGCCCTAACAGATTGTCATTCACTATACCTCATAGTACACTACTTTAGTGCATTGATGAAGGTCATCACGACCGAAACGTCTACTTTTGTATGTACCAAATATTGTTTTTTTAAACAGCATCAACACGGTGTGTGCCAATCTTTGCAAGTCAGTGATGCAGGGTCATTGAACAATGGATATTTGCCTAATATGTTGATTGACCATTGTGTGGGTCCTGTTCAGTTGCAAAACAGAGGAGTAAAAACTATGCAAATTGACTGAATAGTCGAACAAAGTAAGATTATCTCCCATCTTCTTATTGAACTCTGAATGTGAACTATATACGTGGGATACGCCTCTGTAACAGGTTATCCAAAGATCCAAGAGACCCAGAGATCCAGAAAACCAGAGACTCTTTACAAAGCAACAGTCAGGAGAACTCTACAAGACAGCTGCCAGAACATCATGGCTCCATCACAAGGTACACAGATTTGACATTCTACAGGATGCCAACTTAGGGGACAATGGCCCCAGCTGAAATAATACAGATCTACTCCATTGACAATCACTGAATCCATGGATACGTTTGGGGAAGACAGGATTTGGACCTATCGGTCACCTGGCTCCATGGAGATGTTCGGAGAAGCCATGTTGTGACTCTCCGGTCAACTGGCGTTGCTGGTTTTAACCCCGGCGAGTTAGCAGAAGGGTGAAACTCTGCAATTTTGCACCATCTTGGGTATTTTGCTGGGACTGTTCTATGGGTTATTTGCCTGTTTTGTGGTTCAATAAAGTATTGCCACATTGTTTTACCCTTACCCTGTATTGTCTGAGCGATATTATGCCCACAGTAAAAGGAGTGCGGATGTTCAGTGGGATGATCCCTAGTCCATGCAGTCTAGAGCCAGCGGACTAGTGCACCCGCTATCCCCCATGTCTCTACAGGCACAATGCATAGAATGATTAATTTCAGGGGGCACTACTGAATAGTATTATTTACTTTGGAGCCACAGGGTACAGGTTATATATTTCAGTGAATATAGTATTATTTATTTTAGGAGGACCATAAATTGTATTATTTCAGCAGGCACAGTGTATAACATACAGTACTTATTTTCAAATGATCATAAGGGTCTTTCTTACAAATATTGACTTACATCCTATCTGTAGCAAAATATATAGCAAAATATAAAAAGGTTCCTGGAGTGAAATTTAAATTCCACATGGTGTCACTGCAGTTTTGTCTTCAGATGACAGAGTGAAGTTTACATTAGTTTGGGATATGTAGATATATACAGAGCAATATGCCATTACTAGTGTTGAGCATTCCGATACCGCAAGTATCGGGTATCGGCCGATATTTGCGGTATCGGAATTCCGATACTGAATTCCGATACTTCCCGCGTATCGGATACCGGAATCGGAAGTTCCCAGAATTCAAATTGAACGCAGCAGCCAATGAGGAATGAATGAAAGTGTGGGCACATCCTGTTTAGCATGGTGGGCATGTAAGTACTGGCAAGGCTGGGATTGGCTGCTGAAATGATGTCACTCTGCACTATAAAAAAGCGCTGCCGCCATTTTGCGCTCACTCTGCTGTGATTTCAGTTAGGGACAGGACGCTGTGTTCTAACTGAGGGCCAGTCGAGCTAGCTAATTGCTTTATTTTCCTTTCCAAAGGCTAATTTAGCAAAACGCTGTGTGTTCTTCACTGTTCACCTTGCTCTTGCCTTGCAGCGCTGTTTTAACAGCGTTCTGCAAGGTCTCTGTGTGTGTGTGTGTGTGCAGCTCACTCTGTAGTCTGTGTGCAGCCATATACCCGGTTGTATTCAGCTCAGGGGGGGTTCACACTGCCTCACACAGTTGTTCTTTTTTGCTCTTAGTGCAGCCTGCTGCACATTTTTTCTCAAATTTCCTATTAGTGTTTTTCCACCAGTCTCCAGCTCTATTGTGGAAAAACACTACATAGGATAACCTAGAGGGGGGTTTTTGGGCCTTGCAGCGCCGTTTACGGCTGTCTGCACGGTCTCCGTGTGAGCCCAGCTCGCCCTGTAGTCTGTGTGCAGCCATAGCCGGTTGGATTCAGCTCAGGGTTCGTTACTGGCTCATACCTTGAGAAAAATTTTCCTTTTTTTCAAATAGTGCAGCCTGTTTAAAATTTGAAAAAAAAAATTCCTATTAGTGTCTTTCCACTCGTATCCAGCTAAATAGTGGAAAAACACTATATAGGATAACCTAGAGGAGGGTTTTTTGGCCTTGCAGCGCCGTTTACGGCTGTCTGCACGGTCTCCGTGTGAGCCCAGCTCGCCCTGTAGTCTGTGTGCAGCCATAGCCGGTTGGATTCAGCTCAGGGTTCGTTACTGGCTCATACCTTGAGAAAAATTTTCCTTTTTTTCAAATAGTGCAGCCTGTTTAAAATTTGAAAAAAAAAAAAATTCCTATTAGTGTCTTTCCACCAGTCTCCAGCTCAATTGTGGAAAAACACTACATAGGATAACCTAGAGGTTTTTTTGGGGGCCTTGCAGCGCCGTTTACGGCTGTCTGCACGGTCTCTGTGTGAGCGCAGCTCGCCCTGTAGTCTGTGTGCAGCCATAGCCGGTTGGATTCAGCTCAGGGTGCGTTACTGCCTCATACCTTGAAAAACAATTTCCTTTTTTTCAAATAGTGCAGCCAGTTTAAAATTTGAAAAAAAAAATTCCTATTAGTGTCTTTCCACTTGTATCCAGCTAAATAGTGGAAAAACACTATATAGGATAACCTAGAGGAGGGTTTCTTGGCCTTGCAGCGCCGTTTACGGCTGTCTGCACGGTCTCCGTGTGATTTAAACTAGCTCTGTAGCCCGATCTGCACCAAAAAAAAGGTTAAGTTCACCAAACACAACTTACACTTGTGTAGGCCACATTTGAAAAATAATAAAGTTTAGTCCACAATTTACAACATTAGTGTTTCTTACACCTGTTAGGAGGAGCATTACAGGAATAAGCACACTAAGGCCTTAGTACTTTTCTGCTTATCTTTATCTGTCAACCAAGATGAAGAGGGCAGGGAGTAAGGCACGTGGGCGTGGGCGCGGAGCAGGGAGAGGAGCAGGGAGAGGACGTGGTGATTCTGTGCCTGCTGCGGGCGCCGGTGACTCGTCGTCACTCAGTTTCAGCAGGGAACAGTCCTTCATGCGCAGCTTTGTCGGAGAGCGCCGTGCACCGCTGCTGCGTGAAGACCAAATTGAAGCCGTTGTCGGGTGGATGGCAGCTAACGCCTCGGCATCGACTTCAGTTAGTGCCACATCCTCTCAGGCACAGAGCACTGGAGAGCAGCCATCTGTCTCTTCACCACCTGCCAAATTGGCCAGGCAGTCAGAGAGCCCAGGACAGGAGCCGTCTCTACTTCTGTTCTCTGAATCTCTTGGCTTGGAAACAGGGGGCCAGCCAAGCAGCATTGGAGAAATGGAAGAAGAGGCAGTGTGCAGTGATGCCCAACACCTTTTTCTCTCTGACTCTGAAGAGGCAGGTGGGCCAGTGCCTCCGGTGACCACAGCGCAGTACGCATCTGATGATGAAACTCAGGTGCCGCTTTCTCGTGCGTACTGTGCTGCTGAGACTACCCAGGAGGAGCAGTTGGTGGCAGAGGGTAGTGGAGATGATGAGGTCCTTGACCCATCGTGGCGTGAGGAACAGGAAGGTGGTGGGAGCAGCTCAGAGGAAGAGCTTCCTCTTACGGGCCAAAGAGGGAGAGGGAGGGGGAAGACTGCGGAGCCTGTAGCCTCCACTTTGGCACCCGTTAGGAGCCTGTCTCTTTCCAAAGCCAAAAAGGGCGCTCCCAAGACTTGCAGTGCCTGGTCCTTTTTTGACACAGTTGCAGATGACATTTGTTTTGTCAAATGCAAGCTGTGTCATCATAAAGTAAAAAGAGGGAAAAATGTCAGCAACCTCAATACCACAAATATGTGGAAACATGTGCGGACCAGGCACGCGGTGGAGTTACAGAAACACACTGAAGATGTAGGCCAACCAACAGCGGCAGCTACCACCTCTTCAGCTCGTGTTGCCTCTTCCTCCAGCTCACGCACAGCTGGTTTGGCTTCCTCCCAGAGACCTTGTGTAATTCCACCCACAGCACCACCTTCCCAGTCATCCTCACACTCCCAGTCTACTCTACAGCCATCGGTAGTACAGGCATGGGAGAAAAGGCGGGCATTCTCGGCCAACCACCCCCGAGCACAGGCTCTGAATGCAGGCATTGCCAAACTGTTGTCCCTGGAAATGCTCTCGTTCAGGCTGGTGGAGACTGACAGCTTCCGTGACTTGATGGCATTGGCAGTCCCACAGTACAAGGTGCCCAGCCGCTTTTACTTCAGCAGGCAGGCTGTCCCTGCCCTGCACAGGCATGTTGAGGCAAACATAAAACATGCGCTACTGAACGCCGTCAGTAGCAAGGTCCACCTCACCACCGATGCGTGGACCAGTCAGCATGGACAGGGGCGATATGTTTCCCTCACTGCCCATTGGGTTAATGTTGTTGAGCCAGGTACAGATCGTGCGAGTGGCGCAGGACGTGTCCTGCCCACTCCAAGGATTGCAGGAATCCAGTCTGTACGCATCGACTCCTCCTCTTACACCAGTTCCTCTGATTCCTCTCTGCAGGATCCGTCACAGTCCACCCCCACATGGACCCGTGAACGTTTACCTATGACCGACATGAGCACAGCCGTGGCCAAACGTCAGCAGGCCGTCTTGAAACTAGTTTCATTGGGGCATCGAAGCCACACAGCGCAGGAGCTCTGGAATGCCATAAAGCAGGAGAGCGATGTGTGGTTACTGCCAGCGAATCTCCAGCCAGGCATGGTAGTGTGTGACAATGGCCGAAATCTGGTGGCAGCTTTGGCCCTTGGCAACCTCACTCACATCCCATGTCTGGCACATGTGCTCAATTTGGTTGTGCAGAGTTTTCTGAGGGACTATCCGGATCTTGATGCCCTGCTGCACAAGGTCCGCCTAGAGTGTGCTCACTTGCGGCGTTCCAGCTTGGCCAGATCCCGCATTGCTGCTCTGCAGCGCCGATTCCGCCTTCCGGAACACCGCATCATATGTGACCTACCTACCCGGTGGAATTCCACGTTACATATGTTGGAGCGGTTGTGTGAGCAGCAGCAAGCAGTTATGGAGTACCAGCTGCATCAGGCGCAAAGAAGTCGCAGTCAGCGCCGATCAGACTTCACAACCACAGAGTGGGCCACTATGAAGGACGTCTGCCAGGTTTTGCGTCCTTTTGATTATTCCACGCGGATGGCAAGTGCAGATGATGCACTAGTCAGCATGACTGTCCCCCTTATCTGCCTGCTTCAGCAAACTTTGCAAGGGTTAAGGGATGATGTGGTGGAAGAGGTGGAGGATGAGGAGTCACCTTTTCCATCAGCTTCTGGAGAGTCAGCGCCACGTGGTTCCTCACAAAGGGGTACGCAGGGGCCAATTTGTGAGGAGGATGAGGAGGAGTCAATGGAGGAGGAAGAGCTCCGTCCAGAGGAGGGAGCGACACAATTGTCCAGTGGTCAGTGTGTACAGCGAGGGTGGGGTGATGACGAGCGGGCAGAGATCATGTCTCAAGCAGGGGACAGCGTTTCTGGGCCGGTTGGCACTCTGCAGCACATGGTGGATTTCATGCTGCAGTGCCTGAGAAACGACCGCCACATCGACCACATTCTCAACATGCCTGATTATTGGGTGTTCACCCTCCTCGATCCTCGCTACCGGGACAACGTCCAAAACCTCATCCCTGCGTTGACCCGGGAGCGTAAATTGCGGGAGTACCACGACACACTGGTGAATTCCATCATCTTCTCCTGTCCAACTGAGAGGAGTGCTGCTAGTGCTTTACAAAGCAGCTCAGTGCGTCGAGGCAGTGGGGGAGGCTCTGCCCAAAGAGGGAGCAGAAGCAGTGCCTCTGCCCAAGGCAAGCCCAGTATGGCACAACTCTGGCACACTTTTGTGTGCCCGCCCCAAATGTCTACACCATCACCGGCGGCTCCAGTCAGCAGGAGGCAACGGTTCCGTCAGATGGTGACAGACTACATGGCTTGCCCTCTTACTGTACTCCCAGACGGCTCTTCCCCGTTCAAGTTTTGGGTCTCTAAGCTGGATACATGGCCAGAGCTAAGCCAGTATGCATTGGAGGTGCTGGCTTGCCCTGCGGCTAGTGTCTTATCGGAACGTGTCTTTAGTGCCGCAGGTGGTGTACTAACAGACCGTCGCATGCGACTATCCTCCGATAACGTTGACCGGCTTACTTTCCTGAAAATGAACCAGGCCTGGATCTCGCAGGAATTTGCCACTCCTCTGCCTGATTAAGTAATTGGGTGTCATCCAGGTCTCCTGCTGTGTTCATCTTTCTACCACCTGAACTGCTATTCCTGGGCTCCAACACCGCCAGTTGCGGCTCAGAAGTGCAGGCTGCACAGTAAAAACATACGACCCAGTGTTATTGGGTTTCAGTAACGTCAGCTGATCCCCAGCTGTGTAGCCGGCAATGTGTCCTGCGACCGCCACGCTGGCACAACAACCTAAATGTAAGGGAACCTGTCCCCCCCCCCCCCCCCCCGTCGTTTGTTACTGAAAGAGCCATCTTGTGCAGCAGTAATGCTGCACAAGGAAAAGGTAGCTCTTTTTTTTTAGCTCTTTGCACACGCAGAACTTAACACTTATAAAATGTGTTCACTGATACCGTTATACCGTCCCGGAGCTGGGACTTTCCTTCGTAATGTGACGCAGCACAGCCGTCATTCCTACCCCCTTGGTGCCATGCGCTGCCTCCTCAGCGTTGTTTTAAGCTGTCACGGAGCCTGCGCTGTTCTGTTATCCCTTGGGCATGCCCTATTTGCGCTGCCTGTCTTCTGACATAATTTGGTGTCAGGCTGGCTGCGCCTGTGCGGCCGCGGTGCCCGAGATCCCGCCTCGCAGTGTCTTCTGATTGAGTCACACTGCGGGCCTGGGATCCATGGGCATGCGCAGTGCATATCTTCCCCTCGGGCTCTCGCTCATTTCCCTCCGCCTTCTTTAGACTGTGCGCCGTCAGCTGATCCCTAGCATGCCACGGCCGTGACACCGCACAGTCTGAAGAAGAGGGAAGGAGGGGAGTGAGAGTCGAGGTTATGCACTGTGCATGCCCATGGTTCCAAGGCCCGCAGTGGGATTACGTTAGATGAGACTGCGAGGTGGGATCTGGAGCAGCGTGGACGCACAGGCACTGACAGCCTGACACCAAATTATGTCAGAAGACAGGCAGCGCTAATTGGGCATGGCCAAGGGCTAACAGAACAGCGCAGGCTCCGTGGCAGCTTAAAACAACGCTGAGGAGGCAGCGCACGGCATCAAGGGGATAGGAATGACAGCTGTGCTGTGTCCCATTACGAAGGAAATTCGCACCTCCGGAACGGTTTAACGGTATAAAGGGACACATTTTTAGTGT
The DNA here is from genome assembly GCF_032444005.1 of Ranitomeya imitator. Classification (NCBI taxonomy): domain Eukaryota; kingdom Metazoa; phylum Chordata; class Amphibia; order Anura; family Dendrobatidae; genus Ranitomeya; species Ranitomeya imitator. The sequence goes on along the minus strand of NC_091285.1, from coordinate 342,542,489 downwards.
TTACTTCGGTGTTTGCAAGGAGCATAATTAAAAGAGCAACCTTTTCCTTTTGCATCCTTAGTGCTGCACAACATGGCTCTTTCAGCTACAAACGTCTTGGGGGGGGGGGTTAAAGGTTTCCTTTCAACTTGCTCCAATCAGGCTTCGGCCTACACTCTGTTCCTCTGCTCCTCCTGCTGTCCCTGGGCTCTAACACCGCCAGTTGGTGCCTGGAAGTGCTGTGTGCACAGTCAACAGTCGCTCCTCTGTTATTGGGGTTCAGTAACGTCAGCTGATCCCCAGCTGTGTGTGCGGCAATACCTCCAATCTGCTCCTCCTGCTGTCCCTGGGCTCTAACACCGCTAGTTGGTGCCTGGAAGTGCTGTGTGCACAGTCAACAGTCGCTCCTCTGTTATTGGGGTTCAGTAACGTCAGCTGATCCCCAGCTGTGTGTGCGGCAATACCTCCAATCTGCTCCTCCTGCTGTCCCTGGGCTCTAACACCGCCAGTTGGTGCCTGGAAGTGCTGTGTGCACAGTCAACAGTCGCTCCTCTGTTATTGGGGTTCAGTAACGTCAGCTGATCCCCAGCTGTGTATCCGGCAACGTGTCATGCGACCGCCACGCTGGCACAACTAAAATGTAAGGGGACCTGTCCCCCCCCCCCCCCTAGGCGTTTGTTACTGAAAGAGCCACCATGTGCAGCACTAATACTGCACAAGGGAAAGGTCGCTCTTGAAATTATGCTCCTTGCAAACGCTGAACTACACACTCATGTAATGTGTCCCCTCACACCGTCCAACCGTCCCGGAGGTGGGACTTTCCTTTGTAATGTGACGCAGCACAGCCGTCATTGCTACCCCCTTGGCACCGTGCGCTGCCTCCTTAGCGTTGTTTGATTCCGTCATGGACCCTGCGCTGTTATGTTATCCCTTGGCCATGCACAGTTTGCGCTGCCCGTCCTCTGACATCATTTGTTGTCGTCCTGGCTGCGCCTGTGCGTCCACGCTGCCCGAAATCACACCTCGCAGTGTCGTCTAATGTGATCCCACAGTGGGCCTGGTATCCATGGCCATGCGCAGTGCATATACTAGCCTCTCACTCCCCTTCTTCACGCTTCTTCAGACTAGGCGGCGTCAGCTGATCCCTAATAGCATGCCACGGCCGTGACGCCGCACAGTTTGAAGAAGCAGGAAGGAGGTGAGTGAGAGGCGATGATATGCACTGCGCATGCCCATGGATCCCTGGCCCGCAGTGGGACTACATTAGATGACACTGCAAGGTTGGATCTCGGGCAGCTTGGACGCACAGGCACTGCCAGCCTGACACCTACATGATGTCAGAAGACGGGCACCGCTAACTGTGCATGGCCAAGGGATAACATTACAGTGCGGGCTCCGTGACAGAACCAAACAACGTTGAGGAGGTGGTGCCCGGCACCAAGGGGGTTGGAATGACGGCTGTGCTGTGTCACATTACAAAGGAAAGTCCCACTTCCGGGATGGTTTGACGGTGTGAGGGGACACATTATATGAGTGTGTACTTCAGCGTTTGCAAGGAGCATAATTTTCGGAGCCACCATTTTCCATGTGCAGTATTACTGCTGTACAAGATGGCTCTTTCAGCAACAAATGCCTGGGGGGGGGGGTTAAAGGTTCCCTTTCAACTTGCTCCACTGCAGGCTTCGGCCTACACTCTGCTCCTCTTTGATTCCCTGGGTTTCAACACTGTCAGTTGCCACCTGGAAGTGTTGTCTACACAGAAAAAAACACTAGGTGATGTGTCAGTGGGGTTCAGCACCGCCAGCTCTTCCCCTGCTGTGTAGTCGGCAACGTGTCCAGCACAAGCCACGCTGGCACAACAGAACAAAAGCTGCCACCAGTGCAGGCTTCGGCCTACACTCTGCTCCTCTCCTCCTCCTGCTGACCCTGGGCTCAAACACCGCTAGTTTTTGCCCGGAAGTGCTAGCTGCACAGAGAAAAACACCAGCCAATGTGTTAGTGGGGTTCAGCAACGCCAGCTGTTCCCCTGCTGTGTAGCCGGCAACGTGACCTGCAAACGCCATGCAGGCACAGGAACTGAAATTAAAAGGGAACCTGGCCCCACCCCCCCAGGTGTTTCTATGTATAACAGCCACCTAGTACAGCAGTACTGCTGCATTTGTACAAGAGACAGAAAAAGACCAAATTGAAAAATTTCACAGATTTCTCTAACATGCTCACAACCCTAGTGGGGGAGCCTCACAAAGAGAGCCACAATTCTAGGCTGGACACTCCACAATACAGAAATAATCATGAGGAAACGGAGTTACTGTCCATAAATAATCAGATTTTTATTAGTTAACAACCACAAAATTCTAATATTGATACAACAAGTTTCTACAATACATATAAATATAAACCTAAAACAAAAAAGAGGGGTAGTGGTAGCAAAAGAGATGGAAAGACACTGCGTGGATATACCCAATGCCAAAAGATCCTTTCATAAAGTGCTTAGTGCAAATGAGAGCTGGGCTAGGATCAGGGCACTATACAGTATTCAAAGTACGTCATGACAATTGTAGTTGCCAATTACACTAAGCCGTGCGCAAAGGCTCAGAAAGCTATTTAGTAAAGGTATATTAATGCCTACATATAAACGTGCCCAGATAAATCTTACCCAGATGCTGGCAGTTAGGACACTCCACGCAGTGGCCCCAACGCGCGTTTCGCGTCAGCTTCGTCAGGGGGCAGTGCTGCTACATGTCAAAAGGGTATCTTATAAAGGTTGCTCTAATTATCGGGATTCAGCCCACATGTTACGGCGCATGTTACCGCCCGTCCGGCAGGGAATTACATCCCAGTCGGCATCCAAAATGGCGCCGCGGTCAGTTCCGCCGGAAGTGGCGTCACTGAACCGCACGCGTCATCACCGGCGCCGCCTGCAATGTCCCACAATCCAGACGCAAGCGGACATGCGCACAGTGGGTCCAGGCGTCTAAGACTATCAGGCCAATCATCACAGGGACAGGAATAGAGAGGGGGCAGTGTCAAAAAGGGCTCAGCAACCACAGCGCCAGCCGCTGTGCTGCGGATGAAGAGGTTTTAACCCATTAAGGAGCTCATTTTCAAATAGTGCCACATTGTGTAGAAAAATATACATATGATACCCAGTCAGGTCACAGTGATGGTTATAAACAATATAACAATAAAAAGGTGTGAATACCATTCTTACATATAAATGCACAGTATAATACAACAGGCATAAAAAACGAGCGAACAAAAAGAGAGAAAAAACTCTCCAGAGATAAAAAGGAATTTTACATAGTATACTAAAGCTATAATAAACAATTATATAGCATACTTATCCAAGCAACTATATTATGTTTATTATACTAAAGTTTAATAGTTTGACATTAAATCCAAAAATATGTTAATCATAATGTGATGTGAACAGTGAATATCCATAAATTTACATACAGCAGTGCATATAGCCACAAATAATGAACTCCTATATAAAAAGACACAGGAATATAATGATCCATCTTCATTTATCCAAAGCTGCTGTCCTTTCAGAACGCACCACCAGAAGAACTTCAGAATGATCGAGAACGCTGCATCCCAAAGGACACGTCTCATCGTGACAACACAGTCTAGACCAAGCCGCAAAGCCAGCCCCATGGTACGTACACCTAGAGCAACATACTATTGTGAATATAGAAAAAAAGAAAGAATTAATAACAACATACAACACACACAAAGCAACACCAAAATAAAAACAGATAAAAACCGGAGACATGTACTACAAAAAGGAACTAAAACTCAATTGCTCATTGAGACCCGCTGGAGCAAGTGTATTCAGTATGGTAATCCAGCGGCATTCTCTTTGAGATAGTTTCCGTTTGGCATCACCACCTCTAATTCCCATATGAATTTTTTCAATTCCCCATACTTTGAGTTCTTTAGGGTTGCAATTATGGCACTTCCGAAAATGTTTCGGGATTGGTTTTAAATTTTCCACATCTTCCACCTCAGTTGCCGCCTTAATATCACGCACGTGTTCACGTACACGGATTCTCAACTCTCTTGATGTCAAACCAATATAAATGAGTTTACATGTACATATCGCAAAGTATACGACATAAGTCGTACTACATGTGATATGATCCATTATTTTAAACTCACGCTTGCCATCAGATGAGCAGAAGGTGGAAGATCTAACCATATTTCTGCAAGCCATACAGTCACCACATGGAAAAAAGCCATTTTTAGGTTTTCCGGCTTTGAATGGATCATATTTCTTAGCCACGTAGTGACTGTGTACAAGTATGTCTTTGATGTTACTACTACGGCGTGATGTCATTAGAGGTCGTTCAGAGAGGCAATTCTTGAGTAGGGGGTCAGTTTTTAGAATGGGCCAGTGTTTATTCAAAACGCATCTCATCTCGTCCCACCTGTGGTTAAAGGTTGATATAAATCTAGGTTGGTTATCCTCCATCTTACCTCTAGCTTTCTTATTTTCACCCAAAAGATCATTTCTACATGTCTGTTTTGCCCTTCTATACCCCCTCTTGATAGTCCGTCTGCTATATCCACGTTGGTGAAATCGTTCCCCAAGGTCCACAGCCTGCCTCTCGAATAAAGTATCTGAGGCACAGATCCTTCGAGCCCGAAGGAACTGCCCTATGGGGATGGCTCTTATCGTGGAGGGTGGATGGGACGAAGATGAATGAAGGAGCGCGTTCACAGAGGTTTCTTTTCTATACATGTCTGTGTACATTTCGCCATTACCTTGGACCCTTAGCGTGATGTCTAAAAATGAAATTTCTTCATGGTGGTACATGTAGGTGAGCTTGATGTTGGAGCCGTTATCATTCAATCCTACCATAAACTCATGTAACTCCAGGACAGGGCCCTGCCATATAAATAAGATATCATCAATATATCTGTACCAACCAAGAATTTGGTGGACAGAGGGGACGGACTGTGCGCCACCCTGAAAGATCTCACGCTCCCAAAGGCCTAAAAACAAATTTGCATAGGATGGCGCACAGGCCGCCCCCATGGCAGTGCCCTGCCGCTGGAGAAAAAAACGATCTTTAAAAATAAAAAAATTATGTGTGAGGATGAATTCCAACAGCTCCAACACCAGCTCACGTAAATCCGGGTCCAAGTTACTTGCCTCCAGAAAAAATCTTGAGGCTTTCAACCCATCCACATGTCGAATACTCGTGTACAATTGTTCGACATCAGCCGTAACCAGAAGCATATTTTCCTCCACGATAAGGCCATCAACCCGACGCAGGACGTCCGTAGTGTCTCTGACATACGAGGGCAGCGTTTCTACCTGTGGTTTTAAGTAGTGTTCAATAAATTTGCATGTTGTATCGCATAGCCCTCCTATGCCAGAGACAATCGGACGCCCTGGCGGAGAGAGGAGGTCTTTGTGGACCTTGGGGAGTAAGTAAAAGGTAGGTATCACCGGACATTGGGTGAGCAGACCACCCAACGTTTTTTTATTGATAATACCTCTTATTTTATTTTTAAAGATCGTTTTTTTCTCCAGCGGCAGGGCACTGCCATGGGGGCGGCCTGTGCGCCATCCTATGCAAATTTGTTTTTAGGCCTTTGGGAGCGTGAGATCTTTCAGGGTGGCGCACAGTCCGTCCCCTCTGTCCACCAAATTCTTGGTTGGTACAGATATATTGATGATATCTTATTTATATGGCAGGGCCCTGTCCTGGAGTTACATGAGTTTATGGTAGGATTGAATGATAACGGCTCCAACATCAAGCTCACCTACATGTACCACCATGAAGAAATTTCATTTTTAGACATCACGCTAAGGGTCCAAGGTAATGGCGAAATGTACACAGACATGTATAGAAAAGAAACCTCTGTGAACGCGCTCCTTCATTCATCTTCGTCCCATCCACCCTCCACGATAAGAGCCATCCCCATAGGGCAGTTCCTTCGGGCTCGAAGGATCTGTGCCTCAGATACTTTATTCGAGAGGCAGGCTGTGGACCTTGGGGAACGATTTCACCAACGTGGATATAGCAGACGGACTATCAAGAGGGGGTATAGAAGGGCAAAACAGACATGTAGAAATGATCTTTTGGGTGAAAATAAGAAAGCTAGAGGTAAGATGGAGGATAACCAACCTAGATTTATATCAACCTTTAACCACAGGTGGGACGAGATGAGATGCGTTTTGAATAAACACTGGCCCATTCTAAAAACTGACCCCCTACTCAAGAATTGCCTCTCTGAACGACCTCTAATGACATCACGCCGTAGTAGTAACATCAAAGACATACTTGTACACAGTCACTACGTGGCTAAGAAATATGATCCATTCAAAGCCGGAAAACCTAAAAATGGCTTTTTTCCATGTGGTGACTGTATGGCTTGCAGAAATATGGTTAGATCTTCCACCTTCTGCTCATCTGATGGCAAGCGTGAGTTTAAAATAATGGATCATATCACATGTAGTACGACTTATGTCGTATACTTTGCGATATGTACATGTAAACTCATTTATATTGGTTTGACATCAAGAGAGTTGAGAATCCGTGTACGTGAACACGTGCGTGATATTAAGGCGGCAACTGAGGTGGAAGATGTGGAAAATTTAAAACCAATCCCGAAACATTTTCGGAAGTGCCATAATTGCAACCCTAAAGAACTCAAAGTATGGGGAATTGAAAAAATTCATATGGGAATTAGAGGTGGTGATGCCAAACGGAAACTATCTCAAAGAGAATGCCGCTGGATTACCATACTGAATACACTTGCTCCAGCGGGTCTCAATGAGCAATTGAGTTTTAGTTCCTTTTTGTAGTACATGTCTCCGGTTTTTATCTGTTTTTATTTTGGTGTTGCTTTGTGTGTGTTGTATGTTGTTATTAATTCTTTCTTTTTTTCTATATTCACAATAGTATGTTGCTCTAGGTGTACGTACCATGGGGCTGGCTTTGCGGCTTGGTCTAGACTGTGTTGTCACGATGAGACGTGTCCTTTGGGATGCAGCGTTCTCGATCATTCTGAAGTTCTTCTGGTGGTGCGTTCTGAAAGGACAGCAGCTTTGGATAAATGAAGATGGATCATTATATTCCTGTGTCTTTTTATATAGGAGTTCATTATTTGTGGCTATATGCACTGCTGTATGTAAATTTATGGATATTCACTGTTCACATCACATTATGATTAACATATTTTTGGATTTAATGTCAAACTATTAAACTTTAGTATAATAAACATAATATAGTTGCTTGGATAAGTATGCTATATAATTGTTTATTATAGCTTTAGTATACTATGTAAAATTCCTTTTTATCTCTGGAGAGTTTTTTCTCTCTTTTTGTTCGCTCGTTTTTTATGCCTGTTGTATTATACTGTGCATTTATATGTAAGAATGGTATTCACACCTTTTTATTGTTATATTGTTTATAACCATCACTGTGACCTGACTGGGTATCATATGTATATTTTTCTACACAATGTGGCACTATTTGAAAATGAGCTCCTTAATGGGTTAAAACCTCTTCATCCGCAGCACAGCGGCTGGCGCTGTGGTTGCTGAGCCCTTTTTGACACTGCCCCCTCTCTATTCCTGTCCCTGTGATGATTGGCCTGATAGTCTTAGACGCCTGGACCCACTGTGCGCATGTCCGCTTGCGTCTGGATTGTGGGACATTGCAGGCGGCGCCGGTGATGACGCGTGCGGTTCAGTGACGCCACTTCCGGCGGAACTGACCGCGGCGCCATTTTGGATGCCGACTGGGATGTAATTCCCTGCCGGACGGGCGGTAACATGCGCCGTAACATGTGGGCTGAATCCCGATAATTAGAGCAACCTTTATAAGATACCCTTTTGACATGTAGCAGCACTGCCCCCTGACGAAGCTGACGCGAAACGCGCGTTGGGGCCACTGCGTGGAGTGTCCTAACTGCCAGCATCTGGGTAAGATTTATCTGGGCACGTTTATATGTAGGCATTAATATACCTTTACTAAATAGCTTTCTGAGCCTTTGCGCACGGCTTAGTGTAATTGGCAACTACAATTGTCATGACGTACTTTGAATACTGTATAGTGCCCTGATCCTAGCCCAGCTCTCATTTGCACTAAGCACTTTATGAAAGGATCTTTTGGCATTGGGTATATCCACGCAGTGTCTTTCCATCTCTTTTGCTACCACTACCCCTCTTTTTTGTTTTAGGTTTATATTTATATGTATTGTAGAAACTTGTTGTATCAATATTAGAATTTTGTGGTTGTTAACTAATAAAAATCTGATTATTTATGGACAGTAACTCCGTTTCCTCATGATTATATTTGTACAAGGTGGCTGACTTTTTCTCCTTGCCCACGTGGAACTCAACACGTACAAAATGTGTCTCATTGAGACCATTCCACTGTCCCTGAGGTGTGACTTTCCTTTGTAATGATACGCAGCACCCCCCTTGGTAGCGTTTCCCGTCTTTTGTCATCATGGTTAGCTGGCTGCGCCTGTGCATCCGCCCTGCTAGAAACAACGCCCCTCGTTGTCATATTTATTTTGTCAGCGAGGGTGTGGTTTATGGGCACGAGCAGTGCATATGTTCGCCTGTCTTAACTCATCTCCTTCCGCCTTCTTCAGACTGTGCGGCCTCCTGGCCGTGGTAGGCGATAAGGGATCAGCTGAGGCCGCCCAGTCTGGAGCAGGTGTAAGGACATGTGTAAGCGGCAAACCTATTTACTGCACAAGGCCACGAATCCCAGCCACGCAGTGTGATTTTTTGAAAACACACTGTGGGTCTGGGATTCATGTCCATCGCTAACCGCAACGGCCGACATGAAATGAGGTCAGAAGACAGGAAGCGCTCACAGCGCATGGCCAAGGGATCACAATAGCGCAGACTCCTGTACAGCAAATAACAACGCTCAGGAATCTGCGCCCAGTACCTAGGTGCAAATTTTGACACCTGTGCTGCGTCTCGTTAAAAAGACAAGTCACGCCTCCACAACTGTTTGACAGTATAATGGGCTAAATAGTGTACGTGTTTTAGTCAGCGTGTGCAAGGAGCAAAACAAATAGAGCAACCTTTTACTTGTGCAGCATTAATGCTGCACAAGGTGTGGCTCTTGTACCTTGCAACACCTGAGGGGGGGGTTAAAGGTAACCTTTGAAATTGGTTCAACTAGGCTTCGGCCTACACTCTGCTCCTCTACTCCTCCTGCTGACCCTGGGCTCAAACACCGCTAGTTTTTGCCCGGAAATGCTAGCTGCACAGAGAAAAACACCAGCCAATGTGTTAGTGGGGTTCAGCACCGCCAGCTGTTCCCCTGCTGTGTAGTCGGCAACGTGTCCAGCACAAGCCACGCTGGCACAACCGACCAAAAGCTGCCACCAGTGCAGGCTTCGGCCTACACTTTGCTCCTCTCCTCCTCCTGCTGACCCTGGGCTCAAACAACGCCAGTTTCTGCCCGGACATGCTAGCTGCACAGAGAAAAACACCAGCCAATGTGTTAGTGGGGTTCAGCACCGCCTGCTGTTCCCCCGCTGTGTAGCCGGCATCGTGTCCAGCACAAGCCACGCTGGCACAACCGACCAAAAGCTGCCACCAGTGCAGGCTTCGGCCTACACTTTGCTCCTCTCCTCCTCCTCCTGCTGACCCTGGGCTCTAACACCGCTAGTTTTTGCCCGGACATGCAATCTGCACAGAGAAAAACACCAGTCAATGTGTCAGTGGGGTTCAGCAACGCCAGCTGTTCCCCTGCTGTGTAGCTTGCAACGTGACCTGCAAACGCCACGCAGGCACATGAACTGAAATTGAAGGGAGCCTGCCCCCCACCCACAGGTGTTTCTATGTATATCAGCCACCTTGTACAGCAGTACTGCTGCATTTGTACGAGGTGGCTGACTTTTTCTCCTTGCCCACGTGGAACTCAACACGTACAAAATGTGTCTCATTAGAGACCATTACAATGTCCCTGAGGTGTGACTTTCCTTTGTAATGACACGCAGCACCACCCTTGTTAGCGCTGCCCGTCTTTTGACATCATTGGTTAGCTGGTTGCGCCTGTGCATCTCCCCTGCTCGAAACAACGGCCCTCGGTGTCTTATTTTTTTGGACAGCGAGGGTGTGATTGATGGGCATGTGCAGTGCATATGTTTGCCTGTGTTCACTCATCTCCTTCCGCCTTCTTCAGACTGGGTGTCCTCATGGCCGCGGCAGGCGATAAGGGATCAGATGAGGCCGCCCAGTCTGAAGCAGGTGTAAGGACATGTGTGAGCGGCAAACATATTTAGTGCACCAGGGCACGAATCCCAGCACCGCAGTGTGATTTTTTAAAAACACACTGTGGGTCTGGGATTCATGTCCATCGCTAACCGCAACGGCCGACATGAAATGAGGTCAGAAGACAGGAAGCGCTCACAGCGCATGGCCAAGGGATCACAATAGCGCAGACTCCTGTACAGCAAATAACAACGCTCAGGAATCTGCGCCCAGTACCTAGGTGCAAATTTTGACACCTGTGCTGCGTCTCGTTAAAAAGACAAGTCACGCCTCCACAACTGTTTGACAGTATAATGGGCTAAATAGTGTACGTGTTTAATTCAGCGTGTGCAAGGAGCAAAATTAAATAGAGCAACCTTTGACTTGTGCATCATTAATGCTGTTCAAGGTGTGGCTCTTGTACCTTGCAACACCTGAGGGGGGGGTTAAAGGTAACCTTTGAAATTGGTTCAACTAGGCTTCGGCCTACACTCTGCTCCTCTCCTCCTCCTGCTGACCCTGGGCTCAAACACCGCTATTTTTTGCCCGGAAATGCTAGCTGCACAGAGAAAAACACCAGCCAATGTGTTAGTGGGGTTCAGCACCGCCAGCTGTTCCCCTGCTGTGTAGACTAGTCGGCAACGTGTCCAGCACAAGCCACGCTGGCACAACAGAACAAAAGCTGCCACCAGTGCAGGCTTCGGCCTACACTTTGCTCCTCTCCTCCTCCTGCTGACCCTGGGCTCAAACAACGCCAGTTTCTGCCCGGACATGCTAGCTGCACAGAGAAAAACACCAGCCAATGTGTTAGTGGGGTTCAGCACCGCCAGCTGTTCCCCCGCTGTGTAGCCGGCATCGTGTCCAGCACAAGCCACGCTGGCACAACCGACCAAAAGCTGCCACCAGTGCAGGCTTCGGCCTACACTTTGCTCCTCTCCTCCTCCTCCTGCTGACCCTGGGCTCTAACACCGCTAGTTTTTGCCCGGACATGCAATCTGCACAGAGAAAAACACCAGTCAATGTGTCAGTGGGGTTCAGCAACGCCAGCTGTTCCCCTGCTGTGTAGCTTGCAACGTGACCTGCAAACGCCACGCAGGCACATGAACTGAAATTGAAGGGAGCCTGCCCCCCACCCCCCCAGGTGTTTCTATGTATAACAGCCACCTTGTACAGCAGTACTGCTGCATTTGTACAAGGTGGCTGACTTTTTCTCCTTGCACACGTGGAACTCAACAAGTACAAAATGTGTCTCATTACAGACCATTACAATGTCCCTGAGGTGTGACTTTCCTTTTTAATGACACGCAGCACCCCCATTGTTAGCGCTGCCCGTCTCCTGACATCATTGGTTGGCTGGCTGTGCCTGTGCGTCCCCCCTGCCCGACACAACGCCCCCCGTTGTCTCATATATTTTGACTGCGAGGGTGTGATTGATGGGCACGAGCAGTGCATATGTTCCCCTGTTTTCACTCCCCTCCTTCCGCCTTCTTCTGACTGTGCGGCCTCATGGCCGCGGCATGCGATAAGGGATCAGCTGAGGCCGCCCAGTCTGAAGCAGGTGTAAGGACATGTGTGAGCGGCGAACATATTTACTGCACAAGGCCACGAATCCCAGCACCGCAGTGTGACTTTAGGAAAAGCCACTGTGGGTCTGGGATTTATGGCCATCGTTAACCGCACCGGCCAACATGAAATGAGGTCATGAGACGGCCTGCACTAACAGGGTATTGCCAAGGGATAACACAAGAGCGCAGACTCCTGTACAGCAAATAACAACGCTCAGGAATCTGCGCCCAGTACCTAGGTGCAAATTTTGACACCTGTGCTGCGTCTCGTTAAAAAGACAAGTCACGCCTCCACAACTGTTTGACAGTATAATGGGCTAAATAGTGTACGTGTTTAATTCAGCGTGTGCAAGGAGCAAAATTAAATAGAGCAACCTTTGACTTGTGCATCATTAATGCTGTTCAAGGTGTGGCTCTTGTACCTTGCAACACCTGAGGGGGGGGTTAAAGGTAACCTTTGAAATTGGTTCAACTAGGCTTTGGCCAACACTCTGCTCCTCTACTCCTCCTGCTGACCCTGGGCTCAAACACCGCTAGTTTTTGCCCGGAAATGCTAGCTGCACAGAGAAAAACACCAGCCAATGTGTTAGTGGGGTTCAGCACCGCCAGCTGTTCCCCTGCTGTGTAGTCGGCAACGTGTCCAGCACAAGCCACGCTGGCACAACAGAACAAAAGCTGCCACCAGTGCAGGCTTCGGCCTACACTTTGCTCCTCTCCTCCTCCTGCTGACCCTGGGCTCAAACAACGCCAGTTTCTGCCCGGACATGCTAGCTGCACAGAGAAAAACACCAGCCAATGTGTTAGTGGGGTTCAGCACCGCCAGCTGTTCCCCCGCTGTGTAGCCGGCATCGTGTCCAGCACAAGCCACGCTGGCACAACCGACCAAAAGCTGCCACCAGTGCAGGCTTCGGCCTACGCTTTGCTCCTCTCCTCCTCCTCCTGCTGACCCTGGGCTCTAACACCGCTAGTTTTTGCCCGGACATGCAATCTGCACAGAGAAAAACACCAGTCAATGTGTCAGTGGGGTTCAGCAACGCCAGCTGTTCCCCTGCTGTGTAGCTTGCAACGTGACCTGCAAACGCCACGCAGGCACATGAACTGAAATTGAAGGGAGCCTGCCCCCCACCCCCCAAGGTGTTTCTATGTATAACAGCCACCTTGTACAGCAGTACTGCTGCATTTGTACAAGGTGGCTGACTTTTTCTCCTTGCACACGTGGAACTCAACAAGTACAAAATGTGTCTCATTACAGACCATTACAATGTCCCTGAGGTGTGACTTTCCTTTTTAATGACACGCAGCACCCCCATTGTTAGCGCTGCCCGTCTCCTGACATCATTGGTTGGCTGGCTGTGCCTGTGCGTCCCCCCTGCCCGACACAACGCCCCCCGTTGTCTCATATATTTTGACTGCGAGGGTGTGATTGATGGGCACGAGCAGTGCATATGTTCCCCTGTTTTCACTCCCCTCCTTCCGCCTTCTTCTGACTGTGCGGCCTCATGGCCGCGGCATGCGATAAGGGATCAGCTGAGGCCGCCCAGTCTGAAGCAGGTGTAAGGACATGTGTGAGCGGCGAACATATTTACTGCACAAGGCCACGAATCCCAGCACCGCAGTGTGACTTTAGGAAAAGCCACTGTGGGTCTGGGATTTATGGCCATCGTTAACCGCACCGGCCAACATGAAATGAGGTCATGAGACGGCCTGCACTAACAGGGTATTGCCAAGGGATAACACAAGAGCGCAGACTCCTGTACAGCAAATAACAACGCTCAGGAATCTGCGCCCAGTACCTAGGTGCAAATTTTGACACCTGTGCTGCGTCTCGTTAAAAAGACAAGTCACGCCTCCACAACTGTTTGACAGTATAATGGGCTAAATAGTGTACGTGTTTAATTCAGCGTGTGCAAGGAGCAAAATTAAATAGAGCAACCTTTGACTTGTGCATCATTAATGCTGTTCAAGGTGTGGCTCTTGTACCTTGCAACACCTGAGGGGGGGGTTAAAGGTAACCTTTGAAATTGGTTCAACTAGGCTTTGGCCAACACTCTGCTCCTCTACTCCTCCTGCTGACCCTGGGCTCAAACACCGCTAGTTTTTGCCCGGAAATGCTAGCTGCACAGAGAAAAACACCAGCCAATGTGTTAGTGGGGTTCAGCACCGCCAGCTGTTCCCCTGCTGTGTAGTCGGCAACGTGTCCAGCACAAGCCACGCTGGCACAACAGAACAAAAGCTGCCACCAGTGCAGGCTTCGGCCTACACTTTGCTCCTCTCCTCCTCCTGCTGACCCTGGGCTCAAACAACGCCAGTTTCTGCCCGGACATGCTAGCTGCACAGAGAAAAACACCAGCCAATGTGTTAGTGGGGTTCAGCACCGCCAGCTGTTCCCCTGCTGTGCAGCTTGCAACGTGACCTGCAAACGCCACGCAGGCACATGAACTGAAATTGAAGGGAGCCTGGCCACCACCCCCAGGTGTTTCTATGTATAACAGCCACCTTGTACAGCAGTACTGCTGCATTTGTACAAGGTGGCTGACGTTTTCTCCTTGCCCACGTGGAACTCAACACGTACAAAATGTGTCTCTTTGAGACCATTCCACTGTCCCTGAGGTGTGACTTTCCTTTCTAATGATACGCAGCACCCCCCTTGGTAGCGCTTCCCGTCTTCTGACATCATTGGTTGGCTACTTGCGCCTGTTCGTCCGCCCTGCCTGAATAAAATGCTCCTCGTTGTCTTAATTATTTTGACTGCGAGGGTGTGATTGATGGGCACGAGCAGTGCATATCTTCGCCTGTCTTAACTCATCTCCTTCCGCCTTCTTCAGACTGTGCAGCCTCATGGCCGCGGCATGCGAGAAGGGATCAGCAGAGGCCGCCCAGTCTGAAGCAGGTGTAAGGACGTGTGTGAGCGGCCAAAATATTTACTGCTCAAGGCCACGAATCCCAGCACCGCAGTGTGGCTTTATGAAAAGACACTGTGGGTCTGGGATTTATGGCCATCGTTAACCGCACCGGCCAACATGAAATGAGGTCATAAGATGGGCAGCGCTAACAGGGCATTGCCAAGGGATAACACAAGAGCGCAGACTCCTGTACAGCAAATAACAACGCTCAGGAAGCTGCGCCAAGCACCAAGGCGTTATTTTGGACACCTGTGCTGCGTCTCATCAAAAAACCAAGTCACGCATCCACTACAGTTTGACTGTAGAATGGGGTAAATTGTGTATGTCTTTCATTCAGCGTGTGCAAGTAGACAAATTAATAGAGCAACCTTTCACTTGTGCAGCATTAATACTGCACAAGGTGTGTCTCTTGTACTTTGTAACACCTGAGGGGGGGGTTAAAGGTTTCCTTTGAAATTGGTTCAACTAGGCTTCGGCCTACACTCTGCTCCTCTCCTCCTCCTCCTGCTTCAACACGGGCTCTAACATCGCAAGTTTTTGCCCGCAAGTGCTAGCTGCACAGATAAAAACACACGCCATTGTGTTAGTGGGGTTCAGCAACGCCAGCTGTTCCCCCAGTGTGTAGCCGGCAAAGTGTCCTGCAAACGCAACGCAGACACAAAGCTGCCTCCAGTGCAGGCTTCGGCCTACACTCATCTCCCCCTGCTTACCCTTTGCTCCAACACCGCTAGTTGGGGCTCTAGGAAGACAATCTTTAATAGGCAAGGCAACGCATCCGGGTTCCAGCACCGCCAGCTGGTTCTCGGCAGTGTTCTTGTCACAGGTACTCCCTCGTGCCAAGCCTGGTTTCAGCACCGTCAGCTGTTTCCGGGTTGTGTCAACTTCACTGAGACGCCTATGCTTGCCCCGTCGTGGGGCGGTCGAGTTAGCCAACTCCAGGGTGCCTCCAGTTTAGGAGCTTCCTATGTGGGCTGCGTGAACTGGTAGTCAAGGCTGGTTCTGTAGTGCCAGTAGGCCCAGCTCCCCCTGTAGGACTGTTGGGGTTCGGTAACTGCGGCTGCCTCGCGGCCTAGCTGTTCTCTCCTCTCCTGTGGGCCTTGGGGTCCACCACCTGGTTCCAGCACCGTCAGCTGGTTCCGGGCCGAGCCTTTGGCTTAGGTGCCTCCTCCTGGGTATCCGAGTTCCGCCAACGCCAGGCGGTCCTTGGTAGTGCTTTTAAGCGCGGGCACCTACAGCTTAGTAACCGGGTTCCAGCACCGTCAGCTGGTCCTCGGTCGTGCCATTGGCTCTTGCACACTGGGGCAACGCATCCGGGTTCCAGCACCGCCAGCTGGTTCTCGGCAGTGTTCTTGTCACAGGTACTCCCTCGTGCCAAGCCTGGTTTCAGCACCGTCAGCTGTTTCCGGGTTGTGTCAACTTCACTGAGACGCCTATGCTTGCCCCGTCGTGGGGCGGTCGAGTTAGCCAACTCCAGGGTGCCTCCAGTTTAGGAGCTTCCTATGTGGGCTGCGTGAACTGGTAGTCAAGGCTGGTTCTGTAGTGCCAGTAGGCCCAGCTCCCCCTGTAGGACTGTTGGGGTTCGGTAACTGCGGCTGCCTCGCGGCCTAGCTGTTCTCTCCTCTCCTGTGGGCCTTGGGGTCCACCACCTGGTTCCAGCACCGTCAGCTGGTTCCGGGCCGAGCCTTTGGCTTAGGTGCCTCCTCCTGGGTATCCGAGTTCCGCCAACGCCAGGCGGTCCTTGGTAGTGCTTTTAAGCGCGGGCACCTACAGCTTAGTAACCGGGTTCCAGCACCGTCAGCTGGTCCTCGGTCGTGCCATTGGCTCTTGCACACTGGGGCAACGCATCCGGGTTCCAGCACCGCCAGCTGGTTCTCGGCAGTGTTCTTGTCACAGGTACTCCCTCGTGCCAAGCCTGGTTTCAGCACCGTCAGCTGTTTCCGGGTTGTGTCAACTTCACTGAGACGCCTATGCTTGCCCCGTCGTGGGGCGGTCGAGTTAGCCAACTCCAGGGTGCCTCCAGTTTAGGAGCTTCCTATGTGGGCTGCGTGAACTGGTAGTCAAGGCTGGTTCTGTAGTGCCAGTAGGCCCAGCTCCCCCTGTAGGACTGTTGGGGTTCGGTAACTGCGGCTGCCTCGCGGCCTAGCTGTTCTCTCCTCTCCTGTGGGCCTTGGGGTCCACCACCTGGTTCCAGCACCGTCAGCTGGTTCCGGGCCGAGCCTTTGGCTTAGGTGCCTCCTCCTGGGTATCCGAGTTCCGCCAACGCCAGGCGGTCCTTGGTAGTGCTTTTAAGCGCGGGCACCTACAGCTTAGTAACCGGGTTCCAGCACCGTCAGCTGGTCCTCGGTCGTGCCATTGGCTCTTGCACACTGGGGCAACGCATCCGGGTTCCAGCACCGCCAGCTGGTTCTCGGCAGTGTTCTTGTCACAGGTACTCCCTCGTGCCAAGCCTGGTTTCAGCACCGTCAGCTGTTTCCAGGTTGTGTCAACTTCACTGAGACGCCTATGCTTGCCCCGTCGTGGGGCGGTCGAGTTAGCCAACTCCAGGGTGCCTCCAGTTTAGGAGCTTCCTATGTGGGCTGCGTGAACTGGTAGTCAAGGCTGGTTCTGTAGTGCCAGTAGGCCCAGCTCCCCCTGTAGGACTGTTGGGGTTCGGTAACTGCGGCTGCCTCGCGGCCTAGCTGTTCTCTCCTCTCCTGTGGGCCTTGGGGTCCACCACCTGGTTCCAGCACCGTCAGCTGGTTCCGGGCCGAGCCTTTGGCTTAGGTGCCTCCTCCTGGGTATCCGAGTTCCGCCAACGCCAGGCGGTCCTTGGTAGTGCTTTTAAGCGCGGGCACCTACAGCTTAGTAACCGGGTTCCAGCACCGTCAGCTGGTCCTCGGTCGTGCCATTGGCTCTTGCACACTGGGGCAACGCATCCGGGTTCCAGCACCGCCAGCTGGTTCTCGGCAGTGTTCTTGTCACAGGTACTCCCTCGTGCCAAGCCTGGTTTCAGCACCGTCAGCTGTTTCCGGGTTGTGTCAACTTCACTGAGACGCCTATGCTTGCCCCGTCGTGGGGCGGTCGAGTTAGCCAACTCCAGGGTGCCTCCAGTTTAGGAGCTTCCTATGTGGGCTGCGTGAACTGGTAGTCAAGGCTGGTTCTGTAGTGCCAGTAGGCCCAGCTCCCCCTGTAGGACTGTTGGGGTTCGGTAACTGCGGCTGCCTCGCGGCCTAGCTGTTCTCTCCTCTCCTGTGGGCCTTGGGGTCCACCACCTGGTTCCAGCACCGTCAGCTGGTTCCGGGCCGAGCCTTTGGCTTAGGTGCCTCCTCCTGGGTATCCGAGTTCCGCCAACGCCAGGCGGTCCTTGGTAGTGCTTTTAAGCGCGGGCACCTACAGCTTAGTAACCGGGTTCCAGCACCGTCAGCTGGTCCTCGGTCGTGCCATTGGCTCTTGCACACTGGGGCAACGCATCCGGGTTCCAGCACCGCCAGCTGGTTCTCGGCAGTGTTCTTGTCACAGGTACTCCCTCGTGCCAAGCCTGGTTTCAGCACCGTCAGCTGTTTCCGGGTTGTGTCAACTTCACTGAGACGCCTATGCTTGCCCCGTCGTGGGGCGGTCGAGTTAGCCAACTCCAGGGTGCCTCCAGTTTAGGAGCTTCCTATGTGGGCTGCGTGAACTGGTAGTCAAGGCTGGTTCTGTAGTGCCAGTAGGCCCAGCTCCCCCTGTAGGACTGTTGGGGTTCGGTAACTGCGGCTGCCTCGCGGCCTAGCTGTTCTCTCCTCTCCTGTGGGCCTTCGGGTCCACCACCTGGTTCCAGCACCGTCAGCTGGTTCCGGGCCGAGCCTTTGGCTTAGGTGCCTCCTCCTGGGTATCCGAGTTCCGCCAACGCCAGGCGGTCCTTGGTAGTGCTTTTAAGCGCGGGCACCTACAGCTTAGTAACCGGGTTCCAGCACCGTCAGCTGGTCCTCGGTCGTGCCATTGGCTCTTGCACACTGGGGCAACGCATCCGGGTTCCAGCACCGCCAGCTGGTTCTCGGCAGTGTTCTTGTCACAGGTACTCCCTCGTGCCAAGCCTGGTTTCAGCACCGTCAGCTGTTTCCGGGTTGTGTCAACTTCACTGAGACGCCTATGCTTGCCCCGTCGTGGGGCGGTCGAGTTAGCCAACTCCAGGGTGCCTCCAGTTTAGGAGCTTCCTATGTGGGCTGCGTGAACTGGTAGTCAAGGCTGGTTCTGTAGTGCCAGTAGGCCCAGCTCCCCCTGTAGGACTGTTGGGGTTCGGTAACTGCGGCTGCCTCGCGGCCTAGCTGTTCTCTCCTCTCCTGTGGGCCTTCGGGTCCACCACCTGGTTCCAGCACCGTCAGCTGGTTCTCGGCAGTGTCTTTTGCTCTTGTACCTTCTGCTCCCCATCCTGGTTCCAGTACCGTCAGCTGGTTCCGGGCAGAGCCTTTGGCTTAGGTGCCTCCTTCTGGGTATCCAAGTTCCACCAATGTCAGGTGGTCCTTGGTAGTGCTTTCAGGCACGGGTACCTCCTGCTTAGTAACCGGGTTCCAGTAACGTCAGCTGGTCCTTGGTAGTTCCATTGGCTCTTGGACATTCGGCTACCCATCCGGGTTCCAGTACCGTCAGCTGGTTCTCGGCAGTGTCTTTTGCTCTTGTACCTTCTGCTCCCCATCCTGGTTCCAGTAACGTCATCTGGTTCCGGGCAGAGCCTTTGGCTTAGGTGCCTCCTTCTGGGTATCCGAGTTCCGCCAACGTCAGGCGGTCCTTGGTAGTGCTTTTTAGCACGGGTACCTCCTGCTTAGTAACCGGGTTCCAGTAACGTCAGCTGGTCCTCGGTAGTTCCATAGGCTCTTGAACCTTCGGGTAGCCATCCGAGTTCCAGTTCCATCAGCTGGTTCTTGGCATTTTCTCAGCCTTCTTGTACCTTCTGCTACATTTCAAAGTTGAAGACCCTAACGTCGACAACCCGGAAGACCACCCCGATGACGACGACCCGGAAGACCACCCCGATGACGACGACGACGACGACGGCGGAGACGACGACGGCTGAGACGACGACGGCGGAGATGACGACACTGGAGACGAAGACCCTGGAGACGACAACATGGAAGACCGAGAAGCAGAAGAACAAGAGGCTGCAGAACAAAGAGCAGAAGAACATTAAGCATAAGACTTAATATCAGAGCAAAAGATATTATCTAAATTATATGCAGAAGAAGACTAAGCAGTGTATGGGGGTGAGTCCGTTCCTCCTCGTGGTGCCCCTGGATAAAGCCTGATGCTGCAGGCCAAACTGAACGCGGACAAATGTAACTTTTGTGACTGGCAGAACGGAAGGTGTAATCTTCCAACTTTTATAGATAACAACTACGGGAATGCCTGTCACAAATGAGAATATGATGAAGAAGTAGAATAGGAAGAATAATAACAGTGGAATAAAAAGAATATGTAGAATAGGAAGAATAATAATAGTTGAAGAAAATGAATATGAAGAATGTAATAAAAAAAAAATAGGTAGAAGATGAAGAAGAAGATGAATAAGGTGAAGAAGTTGATGTCAAGGATGCTGATGATGATGAAGATGAAAGTGTGGGAAAAGAAAAAAAAAAAAAAGAAAAAAAAGAAGGGGAAGGGCGTGGAATAGTGAAACATCAATATCTGACAAAATAAAAAAAATTTACATACTCAATATCTTTTTCAATCCGAACTTCTTTAAAAAAAAAAAAAAAACATGCTATTCTATTTGATTGGACTAATCCTCATTGCCTTTAATGTCTCCGCCACCTCCCCCATACATCCTACATTATTCTTAGTTGTTTTCCTTCAGGTAGAATGAACCTACAAGGAAAGAAAGGGTTTATTTTAATTCCGATATTTTGGTCCCATTGACTTGCATTGGGATCGGGTATCGGTATCGGCGATATCCGATATTTTTTGAATATCGGCCGATCCAAACCGATACCGATACTTTCCGATATCGGAAGGTATCGCTCAACACTAGCCATTACCAACAATCACAAAAACATATTTTGCATTGCACACAGCAAGTGGGTCTATAAGCTTTCAAATGTGTTGAAGTAGGAGTCACCCTGTAAGAAGTTTCTAGGATTTCCACACTGATGTGGGAAAATGCAAACTAAATTCACAGGAATGATTTCTACCATCTCTAGGCTTCACCCGTTACAGTCAGTTATTATATATCTAAAAAGCATATTGAGATGTTTACATGAATCAATCCAATCCTAGAATGTTAACCTATGCATTAAGCAGCTAATTATTATTTTAAGATTGCCTCTACTTTGCTTATATCAGTCCATTATTACAGTTCTGGAAATTTCCACAAAGTTAAAACAAGGAAATCATTCAAAATGTCGCTTCCATGTTGTATGAGACAGACTCCCACTGTTATTACTCATACCCTCATCTAAGCACATTCTGCCTAAAAAAATGTTTTCAAAGAAACAAAGTTGCATATTATGTAAAACCAGATAATGAAATTATGTTTAACCCCTCCCTTCACTGCGTCACAGCTTCACACTAGGGTTGAGCGTCTTTTACTTTTTTAGGGTCGAGTTGGGTTTTGCGAAACCCGACTATCTCAAAAGTCGAGTCGAGTGAAATCGGCCGATTATCGCAAAAAGTCGGCGATCGACCGAAACACGAAACCCAATGAAAGTCAATGGGGAAGCATAGTCGGCAGTGAGTGGAGGCCAGGAAAACACCTACACTGCCCATTTTAATGGCAAAAACATCCATTCTTGTTACTGAAGCTTGTCAATCTTAATTTACCTTATATTAATAGTCAGGCATTGGAAATTGGGGGTCATTTGGCTAAAGTTGTGGGGGGTAGGGCTGGTTCAAGTATTTAGTGGGCCCAGGAAATGTGGACCACGTCACGGCAGTGGAGAAGGGAGAGGTAAGTATTTCAACTTTGTAAGTGCTGTGATCCTGAGCAAGAAGGGGGGCCCACTCATTCGCATTGGCACTGGCACAGGGCCCCTCAAAGTACGGCGGTGTGTTTGCACGGCGGGGGCGCCTCCCACCAGCAGCAACACTTTTGCATACTATGAGGGACCCTGTTCCAGTGACGTCGCCAACGAGTATTAACCCCCTTCACCTGATGAAGGAACCTGCACTTTCATCTGCACCTTCCTCTTTGTCCCCGTGTAAGGTGGTATAGTATGCGGGAAGGGGAACCTGACTTTCAGCAGGGTCACATTCTGGCTGTGTAGTGTGCACGGGGAATGTAGCGTTCTAGGTCAATGTACCAGCAGACTCATCTATCACTGGCTGGGCAATGGGCAGGATGAGGAGGATACACAGATATAGGCCCAAATAATAAAGTGGGCTAAATGCAGTTCAAAATTGGTAACAGGACTAACCAGGGGGCATTGCTTTGTTCAGTGGAGTACAACTGTAATGAGAGGCTGACACAGTGAGTAGGCCCAAATCAGTAAGTAGTCTAAATGCAGTTCAAAATTGTTAACAGAAGTAAACAGGCGGCACTGGTTTGTTCAGTGGAGGAGAACATCAAGGAGCAGCAGACACCGTTAGTAGGGCAAACAAAACAAGTAGGCCAAATGCAGTGTTATATTAAAAACAATTTAACGAGAGCCTGAAGATAGAAGCTAGGGAAAGGCAACCTGGAGAACACCTTGGAGCAGCAGACACCGTCTCTACAACCCAGACCCAACTTGTAGACCTAATGGAGTGTTGTTTCAACAACTACTTAACAAGAGCTTGAAGATAGAAGCTAGGGAGAGGCACCCTGGAGAACACCTTGGAGCGGCAGACACCGTCCCTACAACCCAGACCCAACTTGTAGGCCAAATGCAGTGTAATATTAACAACTACTTCATGAGAGGCTGAAAATGGAAGTTCAGGACAGGAAACCAGGAGAACAGCAAGGAGCGGCATACACTGTTAGTAGGCCCCAACCACACTAGTAGGCCAAATGCAGTGTAATATTAACAACTACTTCACGAGAGCGTGAAAATGGAAGTTCAGGACAGGAAACCAGGAGAACAGCAATGAGCGGCATACTCCGTTAGT
The DNA here is from genome assembly GCF_032444005.1 of Ranitomeya imitator. Taxonomy (NCBI): domain Eukaryota; kingdom Metazoa; phylum Chordata; class Amphibia; order Anura; family Dendrobatidae; genus Ranitomeya; species Ranitomeya imitator. The sequence continues at coordinate 342,519,771 of NC_091285.1, read as the reverse complement.
AGGCCCCAACCAAACTAGTGGCCCCACTGCAGTTTTAAAATTCCGATAGGCTGAAAACCTGACAATTGCAGGTCATTTTTTTTAAGAGGATAGCTGTATAGAGTGGCACAGACAGACACTGCTAGTAGGCCTTACACCACAAATTAGGCTCAACGCAGGTTTAAAAAAGGTTACATGGGTACACGGTCAGCATTGGTGTGGTCAGTGGAGGACAATTGGAAGGAGGGACTGCATACAGACTTATTAGGCCTAAAATAAAAAAAATGAGGCTCTATGCACTTTTAATTAGGTTCCAGGGGTACACAGGCAGCATTGGTGTGGTCAGCGGAGGACTATTGGAAGGAGGGACCGCAGACAGACTTAGTAGGCCTAAAATAAAAAAGTAGGCTCCATGCACTTTTAATTAGGTTCCAGGGGTACACAGGCAGCATTGGTGGGGTCAGTGGAGGACTATTGGAAGTAAGGACCGCAGACAGACTTAGTAGGCCTAAACTAAAAAAAGTAGGCTCTATGCACTTTTAATTAGGTTCCAGGGGTACACAGGCAGCAGTGGTGTGGTCAGCGGAGGACTATTGGAAGGAGGGACCGCAGACAGACTTAGTAGGCCTAAAATAAAAAAGTAGGCTCCATGCACTTTTAATTAGGTTCCAGGAGTACACAGGCAGCATTGGTGGGGTCAGTGGAGGACTATTGGAAGGAGGGACCGCAGACAGACTTAGTAGGCCTAAAACTAAAAAAATAGGCTCAAAGCACCTTCGATTATGTGGCAGGGGTACACAGGCAGCATGGGTGTGGTCAGCGGAGGACGATTGGAAGGAGTGTCTGACACAGTTAGTACTCCCCAAAAATAAATAGATGTTAATGTCTCGCAAAACAACAAAAACCCCCAAAAAAGGGTGGCATACTTAGGTACAGGGGTGGGCTCCTCTGCTGAGTTTCAGACATAGTAATTTGACCCTAAGTATTTACTGGTGTCAATATAGGACACTGACCCTGACTATTTTAACTAGCATCATACATGTCAACAAATTGGTGTTGTCAGTGCCAGGCACTGAAGGATGTCAGCGCATAGACTAAACATTGGTGGAGCTGTGAGAGATAATTTTGCAAGTGGTAGAGCACTGTTTGAGCTGGGGGAGGAACACTCTTATGGCCGGCGGTACAGGCTGTTGTGAATTCAGCTTTTGGGCTCCCTCCGGTAGTTGTAGAGGGTAATGCAGTTGTGCCTGGACTGCAGGAGTGGACAGGTGTATCTACTAATTGCAAAACTGACTGGGGTATATAGCTTTGCAGGATCCTTTAGTCAGTGCCAGTTGTCCATTGTTCTTGAAGGATTCACTTCCCTGCTGGTCTCTCCAGTTTGCTGTGTTTTTCTACAAAGATAAGTCCTGGCTTTGTTTTTGCTGTCCACCTGCTGTGGACCTTATAGTTCTGTGCATTTTCATGTTTTTGTCTTGTCCAGCTTAGTCTGTGAAGGATTTTTTGCAGCCTAGCTATTTCTCTGGAGATGCAGATATACCCCCCATGTCTTTAGTCAGATGTGGTGATTCGTATTTTCTGCGGTGGATATTTTCTAGTGTTTTTATACTGACCGCATAGTACTCTGTTCTATTCTTTCTTTTTAGCTAGTATGGCCTCCTATGCTAAAATCTGATTTCATATCTGCGTATGTTATTTCCCTCTCCTCTCACAGTCAATATTTGTGGGGGGCTATCTATCCTTTGGGGATTTTCTCTGAGGCAAGATAGGTTTCCTGTTTCTGTCTTTAGGGGTAGTTAGATCTTAGGCTGTGCCGAGGGGTCTAGGGAGTGTTAGGTACCCCCCACGGCTACTTCTAGTTGCGCTGCTAGGTTCAGGGTTTGCGGTCAGTACAGGGACCACCTTCTCCAGAGTCCGTCTCATGCTGCTCCTAGGCCACCAGATCATAACAGTACAACTGGCCAACAATGAGTTAAAAGCATCTCAGAAGAAGGGAAGGAAAGTGCTGAACCATTTTTTTTCTGTAGTCTGTTGTGTCTTTCCTTTCCTCTTTACCTCTGGGTGGCTACAGAGTCTAGTATTAACATGAATGTTCAGGAGTTAGTTTCTCGGGTGGATCAGCTTGCTGCTACGGTACAGGGTATTTCAGATTTCATTGTTCAGACTCCTGCCTTAGAACCTAAGATTCCCACTCCTGATTTGTTCTTTGGTGACGGATCCAAATTTTTGAGTTTCAAAAATAACTGTAAACTGTTTTTTGCATTAAGACCCCGGTCTTCTGGTGATCCTATTCAGCAGGTTAAAATCATCATATCTCTGCTGCGTGGTGACCCACAGGATTGGGCATTTTCCCTGGAATCTGGCAATCCTGCTTTGCTTAATGTTGATTCGTTCTTTCAGGCATTGGGGTTGTTGTATGATGAGCCTAATTCTGTGGATCAGGCTGAGAAAATCTTATTAGCCCTGTGTCAAGGTCAAGAAGCGGCAGAATTGTATTGCCAGAAATTTAGAAAATGGTCTGTACTGACTAAATGGAATGAGGATGCCTTGGCTGCACTTTTCAGAAAGGGTCTTTCTGAATCCGTTAAAGATGTTATGGTGAGGTTCCCCACGCCTGCTGGTCTGAGTGATTCTATGTCTCTGGCCATTCAGATTGATCGGCGCTTGCGCGAGCGCAGAGTTGTGCACACTGTGGCGTTGTCCTCTGAGCGAAGCCCTGAGCCTATGCAGTGTGATAGGATTTTGTCTAGAGCTGAACGTCAAACATTCAGGCGTCAGAATAGGTTGTGTTTTTACTGCGGCGATTCTGCTCATGTTATTTCTGATTGCCCTAAGCGTACTAAGGGATTTGCTAGTTCTGTTGCCATCAGTACTATACAACCTAAATTTCTGTTATCTGTGACCTTGATCTGCTCATTTTCATCATTTTCTGTCATGGCATTTGTGGATTCAGGCGCCGCTCTGAAATTAATGGACTTAGAATTTGCCAGACGTTGTGGTTTTCCATTGCAGCCTTTGTAGAACCCTATTCCTTTGAGGGGCATTGATGCTACACCGTTGGCTAAAAATAAACCTCAGTTTTGGACACAGCTGACCATGCGCATGGCGCCAGCCCATCAGGAAGATTGTCGTTTTCTGGTGTTGCATAATTTGCATGATGATATTGTGCTGGGTTTTCCATGGTTGCAGCTACATAATCCGGTGTTAGATTGGAAATCCATGTCTGTGACTAGTTGGGGTTGTCAGGGGGTTCATGATCAGGTTCCTTTGATGTCAATTTCCTCTTCCCCCTCTTCTGAAGTTCCTGAGTTCTTGTCTGACTTCCAGGATGTATTCGATGAGCCCAAATCCAGTTCCCTTCCACCGCATAGGGACTGTGATTGTGCTATTGACTTGATTCCAGGTTGTAAGTTCCCTAAGGGCCGACTTTTCAACCTGTCTGTGCCTGAACATACTGCCATGCGGAGCTATATTAAGGAGTCTTTGGAGAAAGGGCATATTTGGCCATCTTCTTCACCGTTGGGAGCAGGGTTCTTTTTTGTTGCCAAGAAGGATGGCTCCTTGAGACCCTGTATTGATTATCGCCTCTTGAATAAGATCACGGTTAAATTTCAATACCCCTTGCCTTTGCTTACTGATTTGTTTGCTAGGATTAGGGGGTCTAGCTGGTTTACTAAGATTGACCTTCGAGGGGCATATAATCTTATTCGTATCAAGCAGGGTGACGAATGGAAAACTGCATTTAATACGCCCGAAGGCCATTTTGAATACCTTGTGATGCCATTCGGACTCTCTAATGCCCCATCTCTGTTCCAATCCTTCATACATGATATCTTTCGGAGTTATCTTGATAAATTCATGGTTGTATATTTGGATGATATTTTGATTTTTTCCAATGATTGGGAGTCTCATATGAAACAGGTCAGGATGGTATTTCAGATCCTCCGTAATAATGCTTTATTTGTGAAGGGGTCAAAGTGCCTCTTTGGAGTGCAGAAGGTTTCTTTTTTGGGTTTCATTTTTTCTCCCTCATCTATAGAAATGGATCCGGTTAAGGTTCAGGCCATTCATGATTGGATTCAGCCCACATCTGTGAAGAGCCTTCAGAAATTCTTGGGCTTTGCTAATTTTTATCGTCGTTTCATTGCCAACTTCTCCAGTGTGGTTAAACCTCTAACCGATTTGACCAAGAAAGGCGCTGATGTGACGAATTGGTCCTCCGCGGCTGTTTCTGCCTTTCAGGAGCTTCAACGTCGATTTACTTCTGCCCCTGTGTTGCGTCAGCCAGATGTTTCTCTTCCATTTCAGGTTGAGGTTGACGCGTCTGAGATTGGGGCAGGGGCCGTTTTGTCTCAGAGGAATTCTGATGGTTCCTTGATGAAACCGTGTGCCTTCTTTTCTCGGAAGTTTTCACCTGCGGAACGCAATTATGATGTCGGCAATCGGGAGTTGTTGCCTATGAAGTGGGCATTTGAGGAGTGGCGACATTGGCTTGAGGGGGCCAAGCACCGTATTGTGGTCCTGACCGATCATAAGAATCTGATTTACCTCGAGTCTGCCAAACGGCTGAATCATAGACAGGCTCGATGGTCCCTGTTTTTCTCCCATTTTGATTTTGTGGTCTCGTACATTCCAAGTACTAAGAATGTTAAGGCGGATGCCCTCTCTAGGAGTTTTTTTCCTGATTCCCCTGGGGTTCTTGAGCCGTTCGGCATTTTGATGGAAGGCGTGATTCTTTCCGCCATCTCCCCTGATTTGCGACTTGTTCTTCAGGAATTTCAGGCTGATAAGCCTGACCACTGTCCTGTGGGGAAACTGTTTGTTCCTGATAGATGGACTAGTAAAGTGATTTCTGAGGTTCATTGTTCTGTGTTGGCAGGCCATCCTGGGATTTTTGGTACCAGAGATTTGGTTAGTAGGTCCTTTTGGTGGCCTTCTTTGTCACGGGATGTGCATTCTTTTGTGCAGTCCTGTGGGATTTGTGCGCGGGCTAAGCCTTGCTGTTCCCGCATTAGTGGGTTGCTTTTGCCATTGCCGGTCCCTGAGAGATCTTGGACGCATATTTCTATGGATTTTATTTCCGATCTTCCTGTTTCCCAAAGAATGTCGGTTATCTGGGTTGTCTGTGACCGATTTTCTAAGATGGTTCATTTGGTGCCTTTGCCTAAATTGCCTTCTTCTTCTGATTTGGTTCCGTTGTTTTTTCAGCATGTGGTACGTTTGCATGGTATTCTGGAGAATATTGTGTCCGACAGAGGTTCCCAGTTTGTTTCTAGGTTTTGGCGGGCCTTTTGTGCCAAGCTAGGCATTGATTTGTCTTTTTCCTCTGCATTTCATCCTCAGACAAATGGCCAGACTGAGCGAACTAATCAGACCTTGGAGACCTATTTGAGATGCTTTGTGTCTGCTGATCAGGATGATTGGGTGGCTTTTTTGCCATTGACCGAATTTGCCCTTAATAATCGGGCTAGTTCGGCTACTTTGGTTTCGCCTTTTTTTTTGGAATTTTGGTTTTCATCCTCGTTTTTCTTCTGGGCAGGTTGAGCCTTCTGATCTTCCTGGTGTGAATTCTGTGGTCGACAGGTTGCAGCAGATTTGGGCTTATGTGGTGGACAATTTGGTGCTGTCTCAGGAGGAGGCTCAGCGTTTTGCTAACCGTCATCGGTGTATTGGTTCCCGGCTTCGGGTTGGTGATCTGTTTTGGTTATCTTCCCATCATGTTCCTATGAAGGTTTCTTCCCCTAAGTTTAAGCCTCGATTTATTGGTCCTTATAGGATTTCTGAGATTATTAATCCGGTGTCCTTTCGCCTGGAGCTTCCGGCCTCTTTTGCTATTCATAATGTCTTCCATAGATCTTTGTTGCGGAAATATGTGGAGCCCGTTGTTCCCTCTGTTGATCCTCCGGCCCCTGTGTTGGTTGATGGGGAGTTGGAATATGTTGTTGAGAAGATTTTGGATTCTCGTTTTTCGAGGCAGAAGCTTCAGTACCTTGTCAAGTGGAAGGGTTATGGCCAGGAGGATAATTCTTGGGTTTCTGCCTCTGATGTCCATGCCGTTGATTTGGTTTGTGCCTTTCATCTGGCTCATCCTGATCGGCCTGGGGGCTCTGGTGAGGGTTCGGTGACCCCTCCTCAAGGGGGGGGTACTGTTGTGAATTCAGCTTTTGGGCTCCCTCTGGTGGTTGTAGAGGGTAATGCAGTTGTGCCTGGACTGCAGGAGTGGACAGGTGTATCTACTAATTGCAAAACTGACTGGGGTATATAGCTTTGCAGGATCCTTTAGTCAGTGCCAGTTGTCCATTGTTCTTGAAGGATTCACTTCCCTGCTGGTCTCTCCAGTTTGCTATGTTTTTCTACAAAGATAAGTCCTGGCTTTGTTTTTGCTGTCCACCTGCTGTGGACCTTATAGTTCTGTGCATTTTCATGTTTTTGTCTTGTCCAGCTTAGTCTGTGAAGGATTTTTTGCAGCCTAGCTATTTCTCTGGAGATGCAGATATACCCCCCATGTCTTTAGTCAGATGTGGTGATTCGTATTTTCTGCGGTGGATATTTTCTAGTGTTTTTATACTGACCGCATAGTACTCTGTTCTATTCTTTCTTTTTAGCTAGTATGGCCTCCTATGCTAAAATCTGATTTCATATCTGCGTATGTTATTTCCCTCTCCTCTCACAGTCAATATTTGTGGGGGGCTATCTATCCTTTGGGGATTTTCTCTGAGGCAAGATAGGTTTCCTGTTTCTGTCTTTAGGGGTAGTTAGATCTTAGGCTGTGCCGAGGGGTCTAGGGAGTGTTAGGTACCCCCCTCGGCTACTTCTAGTTGTGCTGCTAGGTTCAGGGTTTGCGGTCAGTACAGGGACCACCTTCACCAGAGTCCGTCTCATGCTGCTGCTAGGCCACCAGATCATAACAACAGGCCCAGGGCTTCTCATGTTATAACGGTGTGTCTGACCGCCACCGCCAGAGACACTTTATTGTACTATGAGGGACCCAGTGGCAGTGCCATCGACCAAAAGCGGGCACACCCACCTCTTCAGACAAACGGCACTCTCACGGGTGCTTGCGCCAAGTGGCGAGACCACGGCCCCGTGGGGGGAGTAAGCCCATTTAGGGAGGTGTAAACATGTTGTATGCTGGACAAACAGCTGCAAATTAAGAGATTGGAACAGTCAGTAAGACCAGTCCACAAGCAAGACCTTTTCATAGGAAAGCTAGGTGTAAGCCGGGAAAGGTGGGGCAAAATAATTCGAAATCCATGAGTGGTTCATTTTAATGAAGGTTAGATCATCAACATTTTGGGTAGCCAGACGAGTCCTTTTTTCGGTCAATATTGAACCAGCAGCACTGAATACTCTTTCTGATAGCACACTAGCTGCTGGGCAAGCAAGCTCCTGCAATGCATATTCTGCCAATTCAGGCCAGGTGTCTATTTTGGATGCCCAGTAATCAAATGTGAATGACGGTTGAGGGAGAACATCGATGAAAAATAGTTAGTAACCATACTGGATAAATGTTGTCTCCTGTCACTTTGAATTGATGCTGCAGTACCTGTCCTGTCTGCGGTCATTGCGAAATCACTCCACAACCTGGTCAGAAAACCCCTCTGTCCAACGCCACTTCTGATTTGTGCACCTCTAACACCTCTGCCCTGTTGCCCCCCTGCAGCTCGTGTGAGAACCATCACCGGCGCTGTGTGCTGGGAATGCCTGAATCAAACGGTCTACAAGAGTTGCTCATTTGGTTGCTAATATTTGTTCGAGGTTCTCATGTGGCATGATATTTTGCAATTTGCCTTTATAGCTAGGATCAAGGAGGCAGGCCAACCAGTAATCGTCATCGGTCATCATTTTAATAATGCGGGGGTCCCTTTTGAGGATACGTAAGGCATAATCCGCCATGTGGGCCAAAGTTCCAGTTGTCAAATCTGCGCTTGTGCTGGGTTGAGGGGCAGTTTCAGGCAAATCTACATCACTTGTCTCCCTCAAAAAGCCTGAACCCGGCCTTGCAACGCCACCAGTTTCTATTGGCCCCGGAGAAGCTTCCTCATTCAAAAAATACTCATCCCCATAATGGGACACCTTGTGTGCAACAGTGGCAGCTGCGGATGGAGTGCTTGTGCGACTGCGGTCTGTGGACGAGTTCTCGCTTCTGCTGGAGGACGAGGAGGAGGAGGAGGGGGGCCAACGCCTACAGCCAACTGTTTCCTAGACCGTGGGCTAGGCAGAACTGTCCCAATATTGCTGTCTCCTGTGGACCCTGCATCCACCACATTAAACCAGTGTGCCGTGATGGACACGTAACGTCCCTGGCCATGCCTACTGGTCCATGCATCTGTTGTCAGGTGCACCTTTGTACTCACAGATTGCCTGAGTGCATGGACGATGCGGTGTTTTACGTGCTGGTGGAGGGCTGGGATGGCTTTTATTGAAAAGAAGTGTCGACTGGGTAGCTCGTAGTGTGGTACAGCGTAGTCCATCAGGGCTTTGAAAGCTTCGCTTTCAACTAACCGATAGGGCATCATATCTAATGAGATTAGTCTAGCAATGTGGGCATTCAAACCCTGTGTACGCGGATGCGAGGATGAGTACTTCCTTTTCCTAACGAGAGTCTCATGTAGGGTGAGCTGGACTGGAGAGCTGCAGATCATGGAACTAGCGGGGGTGCCGGTGGACATGGCAGACTGAGAGAGGGATGGCGATGGTATTCTTGCTGGTGCACTACATGCAGTGTTTCCTACCACAAACCTGGTGATTCCCTGACTGCTTTGGCCTGGCGACGAAACCTGCACATTTACTGCAGGTGGTGCGGGAAATGGTGGGCTTACAGTGAGGGAAGGGATGTAGCGTTGCTGACTAGCTTCATTGGCCGAGGGTGCTACAACCTTAAGGGACATTTGGTAGTTAGTCCAGGCTTGCAAATGCATGGTGGTTAAATGTCTACGCATGCAACTTGTATTTAGACTTTTAAGATTCTGACCTCTGCTTAAGGTAGTTGAACATTTTTGACAGATGACTTTGCGCTGATCATTTGGATGTTGTTTAAAAAAATGGCAGACTGCACTCTTTCTACTATCGGATACCTTTTCAGGCATTGCAGACTGAGCTTCTTTAACCGGATGGCCACGCTGTCCTACAACTGGTTTTGGTATTGCAACGCGTTTTTGGCCAGATACGGGCCTAGCAGATGGAACCTGTTGCGATGTTGATGCCTGCTGCAGCTCCTCCTCCTCCGCTTCAGAGCTACTGCCGCCTGCACCCTGTTCCCCCAATGGCTGCCAATCGGGGTCAACAACTGGGTCATCTATGACCTCCTCTTCTATCTCGTGTGCAACTTCGTCTGTGTCACCGTGTGTTAGGGTTGGCGGAACGCACCAAATATATTGTTTATTAAAAGGAATTGGTACGTTCGCAACCCGGGATCCACCGTGCAGGAAAGTACTTGCTGCTAAATAATGGCGGCTCTATATGGCGGTATATACTAACTCTGTTAGCTTCACAGAGTAACCGCGAGAGGTGAGCTCTGTGCCCTGTTAGACTTTCACAGAGGCACAGGCCAACTACCCAGATGTGAGCAGTGAGTGGTCATGCATGCATGCTCAATCTCCTCGCCGGAGGAGCCAGCATTCTAGGGGCTTATTTCAGCCGGGTCCCTGAACACACTTATACACAATCTCCTCGCCGGAGGTGCCAGCATTCTAGGGGCTTATTTCAGCCGGGTCCCTGAACACATACAAACACATGACCACATTGGCGCAAAGCATATAGCAACAGACGATACTAGCGCATGGCCGTGCGGTCATGCGCAGTTTATATAGTTGCAGCACAGGAAGCTGCTACTGAAGTTTTTGCCCTTTCAGGACCTTCCAGAAGGACCAATGGAAAGTGCTGCAGTACCTGAGCATGTTTTGCCCTTTCAGGACCTTCCAGAAGGACCAATGGAATGTACTGCAGCACCTGAGCATGTGACTGAACATGTGGCCCTCGACCTCCAATGGGAGACCCTGCCCTGGGCATGCTCAGTGTGAGTAAACAAGGACTTAGTCCCAGAGAGGCTCGCTCGCCGCAGATCAGTGCAGGGTACCATAGGAAAGCCAGAAAAGGCAGTAGTGACCCTATGCACCGAATCAGCCCCAGCGAGATGCTGGGAGCGACGTCTCCGCTGAGCAGAGCCCACTGCGGCCGATACCGAATGGGAGACCGCAGCAGACACGGATCGAGATTCCCCCTCTGCAGCAGAGGAAACTCGACTCCTAACATTACCCCCCCCTCCTAGGGCCCCCCCTCCTTGAGCCTCACTACGCTCAAAAGCTGCGATAAGCAGCGGAGCCCGAATGTGCTCCACAGGTTCCCAGGTTCTATCCTCTGGGCCGTGACCCTTCCAGTCCACCAGATAAAATTTCTTGCCACGTACCACCTTGCACCCCACAATAGCATTCACCTCAAACTCATCCGTGGATGAACCCGATGTCCCAGCAGATGACTCGGAAAACCGGGACAAATGAACGGGCTTTAAGAGGGAAACGTGGAAAGTATCAGTGATACCAAGGCGTGGAGGAATAGCCAAACGGTAGACCACAGGGTTGACCTGTTCCAGAACCTTAAACGGGCCAATGTAGCGAGGAGCAAACTTAATGGACTCAACTCGCAGTCTGATGTTACGGGCGGAGAGCTACACTAAGTCGCCAGGAGCAAAGACCGGAGCGGGGCGCCGGTGTGTATCAGCCGAAACCCTCATTCTCTCCTTGGAGGCATGGATGGCATCCTGTGTGCGGTCCCAGATGTCACGTGCCTCCACCGCCCAGTCTGCCACCCTAGAATCGGTGGATGACACGGGCATGGGCACAGGGACACGCGGATGCTGGCCGTAATTAAGGAGAAAAGGAGTTTGACCAGTGGAATCGGCTACGGCGTTGTTCAGGGCAAATTCCGCCCAAGGTAGCAAAGATGCCCAGTCATCCTGCCTAGCAGAGACGAAATGTCGCAAATATGTCACCAGAGTCTGGTTGGTTCTCTCCACCAACCCATTCGTCTCGGGATGGTATGCAGAGGAGAGGTTTAACTCTATGCTGAGTAAACGGCAGAGCTCTCTCCAAAACCGAGATGCGAACTGGGGACCCCGATCGCTGACAATCTTATCAGGCATACCATGCAAACGGAAAACGTGTTTAATGAACAACACCGACAAGGCCCGTGTTGAGGGTAACCGAGGAAGCGGCACCAAATGCACCATCTTGGAGAAATGGTCGGTGACAACCCAAATAATGGAGCCGCCACGCGACTTGGGTAGACCCACCACAAAGTCCATCCCGACCATCTCCCAGGGCCTGTCTGCCACCGGTAGAGGGTAAAGCAACCCAGCAGGCCGTTGCCGAGGAGACCGATTCTGGGCGCAAGAAACGCATGCCTGAATATAGTCCCTGACATCTCGGGCCATATGCGGCCACCAGTATGTTCTCGCCACAAGCTCAGATGTCCTCTTGGTCCCAAAATGCCAACCCACTCTGGAGGAGTGAGCCCAAGAGAGAGCCTCCGGTCGCAAGTTAGCTGGCACGAAAGTCTTGCCCGGGGGCAAAGACTCTAGCGAAACCGGAGCTACAGTTCTCAGGCTCTCAGAAGGGACAATAAGCCGAGGCTCCTCCTCCTCCGTGACACTACGGAGCGGGAGAGAGCGTCGGCACGAACGTTCTTCTCCCCGGAGAGAAAATGGAGAGTAAAATGGAACCGGGAGAAGAACAGGGACCATCTAGCCTGGCGAGAATTCAGCCGCTGGGCCGTCTGTATATACACCAAGTTCTTGTGGTCAGTGAAGACTTGGAAGGGAAAGCGAGCTCCCTCCAAGAGGTGTCTCTGAAAAAGCCAACTTCATGGCTAGCAACTCCCTGTCCCCGATGGAATAATTCCTCTCCGCTGGTGTGAAGGTCTTGGAGAAGAAGAAGCAAGGATGCTTCCGACCTTGAGCATCCTTTTGGAAAAGGACTGCTCCAGCACCAACGGATGAGGCATCCACCTCCAAGATAAATGGTTTATCTACATCGGGGCGATGTAGGATGGGAGCGCTAGCGAAGTGTGACTTAATCGAGAGAAAGGCCTTGGAGACCTCCTCTGACCACAACTTGGGATTTGCTCCCTTCTTGGTGAGGGCAACCAAGGGAGCTACCAAAGTTGAGAAGTGTGGAATGAACTGACGATAGTAGTTAATGAACCCCATAAAGCGCTGCACCGCTTTAAGAGAATGGGGTTCCTGCCAGTCCATTACAGCCTGTAGCTTAGCAGGATCCATAGCCAAACCCTGGGCAGAGATGATATAATCAAGGAAAGGCAAGGACTCCTGCTCAAACACACACTTCTCCAACTTGGCGTAGAGGGAGTTTGCCCGTAAGAGGTCGAAGACTTTGTGAACATCTCTCCGATGGGAGTCAATATCTGGAGAGAAGATGAGAATATCATCCAGATAGACTACGACCGAGGTGGTGAGCATATCACGGAAGATGTCGTTCACAAAGTCTTGGAAAACGGCTGGGGCATTACAGAGCCCGAAGGGCATCACCAGATATTCATAGTGCCCATCCCTGGTGTTAAAAGCCGTCTTCCATTCATCCCCCTCACGGATGCGAATCAGGTTGTAATCACCCCGCAGATCTAACTTTGTAAATACCCTTGCTCCCCGTAGCCTATCAAAAAGCTCAGATATTAGGGGTAATGGGTACATGTTCTTAACGGTGATGGCGTTAAAACCCCTGTAGTCTATGCATGGACGTAAGTCTCCAGTCCTCTTCTGTACGAAGAAGAACCCAGCCCCTGCCGGTGACACTGACTTCCTAATGAATCCTCTTGCCAGATTCTCTTGGATGTACTGGGACATTGCCTCCGTCTCCGGGAGAGATAACGGATAGACTCGACCCTGGGGAGGGTCAGCACCAGGCAAGAGGTCAATAGGACAGTCATAGGGGCGGTGAGGCGGAAGGGTCTCCGCAGCTCTTTTGGAGAACACGTCTGCATAGGGCCAATAGTGCTTGGGGAGAGAGGAAAGATCTGCGGGTACCTGTGTAGTAGCAACCTGAACGCACTCCCTCTGACATCTACCCTCGCAGGATTTACTCCATCCCAAAATTCTCCCAGAGGACCACTCAATATGAGGAGAATGGTAGCGAAGCCATGGTATCCCCAACAGGACCTCATCAATTCCCTCAGGAATGACTAATAGGGAGATTATCTCCTGATGTGATGGAGACACAGATAGCGTGAAAGGAATGGTTTGGTGGGTAATCTGTGAAGGTAGTGTTGACCCGTTTACCACTCGAACGGTTACTGGCTTGGCTTTGCGTGACGCTGGGCAAAAGCGGAAGACATAAAGTTACCCTCTGCCCCAGAATCCACGCATAGCTCGACCATAAGAGTGGATGGGCCTATGGTAATTGTCCCCTTGAAGGACAACTTTGAGGCAAACGTCGCCGTGTCTAGTGTACCTCCTCCAACTGCCACTAGACGCTGACATTTCTCCGACCGCTGAGGACCCTTGGAGGCAAGATGTCCTAACTGCTGGCAAACATGATGGACCTTATGTGCACGGGCAGACTGAGACTTGGATCCCGCTCGTGTCACCTCTAAGGCCTCATGTGACTCGGACGCCTGGACTGGAGATTCCAAAGGTTTGGCGAAGGTGGGAGCCAGCCGAAACCTCTGCCTACACTGGGCTCGCTCCAACCTTCGCTCGTGAAAACGAAGGTCTATGCGAGTAGATACGGCTATGAGCTCCTCCAGTGTGGCGGGAATCTCCCTAGTGGCCAAAGTGTCCTTCACATGGTCAGCCAGCCCCCTCCAAAATACGGGAATGAGGGTTTTATCTGGCCATTCCAACTCAGACGCTAATGTCCGGAATTGAACAGCAAAATGGCTGACCATGGTTGAACCCTGAGTCAAAGCCAGCAGTTGGAGCGCTGTATCATGGGTGACTTGAGGTCCTAAAAAGACCTGTTTCAGAGTGTCCAGAAACCTAGGAACACTCCGCACCACATGATCGTTGCGCTCCCACAGCGGCGTAGCCCACTCCAACGCTCTGTCCGACAGTAGAGAGATTATGAATCCCACCTTTGCCTGCTCAGTAGGGAAACGTGCAGCCAGAAGCTCGAGGTGTATACCACATTGGCTCACGAAACCCCTACAGGACTTACTGTCCCCAGAGTATCTCTCAGGCAAAGGAAGGTGAGATAGGGTCAGAACAGAGGTGGCAGTGGGTAAAGCTGCTGCAGCCACGCTAGCAGCCTGAACAGCTATTGCGGTAACATCCACCGCCGAGGTTGCACGCTCAAGAGACGCCAACCGGCCCTCCAGCAGCTGGATGTACCCCTGCAATCGCTGTTCATCCGCCATTACTTAGCCAGATCCTGGCGCTAGTATACTGTTAGGGTTGGCGGAACGCACCAAATATATTGTTTATTAAAAGGAATTGGTGCGTTCGCAACCCGGGATCCACCGTGCAGGAAAGTACCTGCTGCTAAATAATGGCGGCTCTATATGGCGGTATATACTAACTCTGTTAGCTTCACAGAGTAACCGCGAGAGGTGAGCTCTGTGCCCTGTTAGACTTTCACAGAGGCACAGGCCAACTACCCAGATGTGAGCAGTGAGTGGTCATGCATGCATACTTAATCTCCTCGCCGGAGGAGCCAGCATTCTAGGGGCTTATTTCAGCCGGGTCCCTGAACACACTTATACACAATCACCTCGCCGGATTTGCCAGCATTCTAGGGGCTTATTTCAGCCGGGTCCCTGAACACATACAAATACATGACCACATTGGCGCAAAGCATATAGCAACAGACGATACTAGCGCATGGCCGTGCGGTCATGCGCAGTTTATATAGTTGCAGCACAGGAAGCTGCTACTGAAGTTTTTGCCCTTTCAGGACCTTCCAGAAGGACCAATGGAAAGTGCTGCAGTACCTGAGCATGTTTTGCCCTTTCAGGACCTTCCAGAAGGACCAATGGAATGTACTGCAGCACCTGAGCATGTGACTGAACATGTGGCCCTCGACCTCCAATGGGAGACCCTGCCCTGGGCATGCTCAGTGTGAGTAAACAAGGACTTAGTCCCAGAGAGGTTCGCTCGCCGCAGATCAGTGCAGGGTACCATAGGAAAGCCAGAAAAGGCAGTAGTGACCCTATGCACCGAATCAGCCCCAGCGAGACGCTGGGAGCGACGTCTCCGCTGAGCAGAGCCCACTGCGGCCGATACCGAATGGGAGACCGCAGCAGACACGGATCGAGATTCCCCCTGTGCAGCAGAGGAAACTCGACTCCTAACACCGTGTAAGCCGGTGGTATAGTGTTCGTGACGGGGCACCATAGTCTCATCAGGGTCAGATTCTGGATCAGTACACTGCGAGGGCAATGTTCTGGTCTGAGTCAAAGGAACAGCATAGTAATCTGGCTGTGGCTGTGCATCTGTGCACTCCATGTCCGATTCAACTTGTAATGGGCAGGCATGTTAACTATTTTGCTTTCTAACCCAGGAACGGTATGTGTAAAGAGCTCCATGGAGTAACCCGTTGTGTCGCCTGACGCATCCTTCTCTGTTGTTCTTGGTGAAGAAGACAAGGAAGCGACTTGTCCTTGACCGTGAACATCCACTAACGACGCGCTGCTTTTACATTTGACAGTTTCAGAAGAGGAGGCGAAAGAGCTAGAGGCAGAGTCAGCAAGGAAAGCCAAAACTTGTTCTTGCTGCTCCGGCTTTAAAAGCGGTTTTCCTACTCCCAGAAAAGGGAGCGTTCGAGGCCTTGTGTAGCCAGACGATGAAGCTGGCTCAACAACTCGAGACTTAGGTGCTATATTGCTTTTCCCACGACCACCTGATGCTCCACCACCACTACCATCATTACCAGTTGGCAATGACCGCCCACGGCCATGACCTCTTCCACCAGACTTCCTCATTGTTTGAAAAATGTAACCAAACTAACGGTATTTGTTACTGTAAAACCAGTTACAAGGTGAACTCAAACTTCTGTTGGATTTATATATCCCTTTATAGGAGGGTGAGATTGCAGGGAAAATCAGGCCCAATGTATAACAGTACGCAGCTTCAGTGGCAGACAGATATGCCACTAACAGGACTGACGCAGATGCACACACTACCAATAAAAATCTCGCCCTTTTTTTTTTTCAGGGAGAATATTGAAGAAATGTGGCCCACTCTTATACAGTATATGTTCTGTGGCATAAAATGAAAGACAGATGCCACAGACAGGACAGGCACTGAGGCAGAAATGCCAATCTTAATCTCCCACTATTTTTTTTTCTGGGAGAATTGTCAAAAAATCTGGCCCAGTGTCACACACTAGGTTTTCTGTGGCACAAAATGAGAGACAGATGCCACACACAGGACTGGCACTGAGGCAGAATGGTCAATCTTAATCTCCCACTATTTTATTTTTTTCCTGGGAGAATTGTCAAAAAATCTGGCCCAGTGTTACACACTAGGTTTTCTGTGGCACAAAATGAGAGACAGATGCCACACACAGGACTGGCACTAAGGCAAAAATGCCAATCTTAATCTCCCACTTGTTTTTCTTTATTGTGGGAGAATTGTCAAGAAATCAGGCCCAGTGTTACACACTAGGTTTTCTGTGGCACAAAATGAGAGACAGATGCCACACACAGGACGGGCACTGATGCAGAATTGCCAATCTTAATCTCCCACTATTTTTTTTTCCTGGGAGAATTGTCAAAAAATCTGGCCCAGTGTTACACACTAGGTTTTATGTGGCACAAAATGAGAGACAGATGGCACACACAGGACTGGCACTGAGGCAGAAATGCCAATCTTAATCTCCCACTATTTTTTTTTTCCTGGGAGAATTGTCAAAAAATCTGGCCCAGTGTTACACACTAGGTTTTCTGTGGCGCAAAATAAGAGACAGATGCCACACACAGCACTGGCACTGAGGCAGAATTGCCAATCTTAATCTCCCACTATTTTTTTTATTTATGGGAGAATTGGCAAGAAATCAGGCCCACTGTTAGACTGTATGTTTTCTGTGCCTGAAAATGAGACACAGATGCCACACACAGGACTGCCACTGATGCAGATTTGCCAATTTTAATCTGCACCCTTTTTTTCTTCAGGGAGACTGGTGAATAAATCTGGGCCACTGTATTAGAGTATATTTTCTGTGGCAGAAAGTGGCTTGAAGAGATATAAGGAAAAAAAAAAAGGGACTGTACTACTATTACTATCTCCCTGCAGTAATCTCAGCAAAGTATGGCAGGCAGCAATGAAAAGGAGTGGACTGCTGCACAAAAAAGTCAAAAGTGTGGACAAACAAACAAGATAGCTGTGCAGAAAGGAAGGAGCAACAGGATTTGTGCTTTGAAAAAGCAGTTGGTTTGAACAGCGGCATACAAACAGCAATGTAGCTATCAGGGAGCCTTCTAGGGCAGCCCAATGAGCTACAGCGCTGAGGGAAAAAAAATGTAGCCTCCACTGTCCCTGCAAACAAAAGGTGGTGTTGGACAGTGGAAATCGCTACAGCACAAGCAGTTTGGGGGTTAATGTACCCTGCCTAACGCTATCCCTGCTTCTGACGAAGCGGCAGCAACCTCTCCCTATGCTCAGATCAGCAGCAGTAAGATGGCGGTCGGTGGGAACGCCCCTTTATAGCCACTGTGATGCCGCAGAAATCAAGCCATGCCCTTCACTGCCATGCCCTTCTCTAAGATGGTGGGGACCAGGAACTATGTCATCACGCTGCCCACCCTCTGCGTCCACCTTCATTGGCTTAGAAATGGCGCTGAACGCGTCATCAAAACGCGACTTTGGCGCGAAGGTCGCCGTCCGCGTGGCCGACGCCACACAGGGATCGGGTCAGGTTTCATGAAACCCGACTTTGCCAAAAGTCGACGACTTATGAAAATGACCGATCCGTTTCGCTCAACCCTAGAACAACCATTGATGGAACTTGGTTTCCAGAGCTGACCACAACTCCTCAGCTGTGTGACTCACATTTCCCAGACATTACAATGTAAACACTGCCTGATGCCGTTGAGCCCTGGTGACAGAATAGTGAGGAGGTGTGCAGGATTCCTTCTGCACAGTTACAACGTGGGTGGCATTACCAGACAGGCTTTGGGTGCAGGTGGAGCACCGAGAGGAGGTTGAGGAGGCAGAAGCAGTGGAGGAACTTCTAGATTCAGAGGATCGACGAGCAACTCATGGGGACCGCAAGACTTGGACAGCAGCCCCTTCTCCTGATGTCGCCGTAGATACCCAGTGCCCAGTCACTGACATGTAACGCCCTTGTCCATGTCTACTCGTCCAAGTGTCTGTGGTGAAATGCACCCTGTCACACACAGAGTTTCTCAAGGAAGCGGTGATGTAGTGTGGGACATGCTGGTGTAGCGCAGGCACAGCTTTCTTTGAGAAGTAGTGGCGACTGGGCATCTGGTACTGGGGCACTGCGAAGGACATAAGATCTCAAAAATCCTCTGTGTCCACCATGTGGAAAGGCAGCATTTCTGTAGCCAACAGCTTGCAGATGGAGAAATTCAACCTCTTAGCTTTGTTATGGCTAGGAGGAAATTGTCTTTTACTTGTCCACATCTGAGGGACTGAGGGCTGGCTGCCGTGCTTAGACGGAGTTGAGTAGGGTGTCCCCGGAAAACTGCTGGTCTGTGAGGAAGGTGCAGGCAGAGATGTTATGTTGCCTTGATCAAAATGTGGTGTCAATGTAGGAGAGCGCTCAACAACAGCAGGTGTTTCCACTTGCAAATGTCCTGACGACCTACCAATCAAACTGGCTGTTGCGGGTAAAAAGGTGTAAGGTCTGTGTCCAAAACCATGTGTGACTGCTGTCCCCACAGTCACAGTGGATGAAGAGGATGCGGATGCACTTGATGGGGCAGATGGTGGTTGACCCGGCCCACTAGGCCGCATTGTAGCACAGTGAGATTACCACTGCAACTTATGCCTTATATCCATGTGACGGTTCATGCATGAAGTACTCAAGCTAGTCATTTTTTGTCCTATACTGAGATTTTGTTGACAAATCTTACAGACAACATAAGTTGGGTTATCCTTTGCAATGTCAAAAAATGCCCAGGCTATGCAAGGCTTAGAGCCCGTGCGACCTGAAGAGCCACCATGACTTCTGGTCAGAGGCACAGTTGGGGTTGAGGATGCAGTTGTTGACGTGCTTCCAGTACTCCATCTCTGTCCAGGAAGGCGCAACGTTACCTCATCGTCAGACTCGTCACTAGCATCCTCCTCCACCTCCTCTGCTGACCTCATGGACTGGCGGACTGGGGGTTGACAGTAAGTGGGGTCTACAACCTCATCATCATCATCCTGTGTGTTACTTCACAGAGTCTGTTAGCAAGGATAATGCTGTGCCCTGATTGGCTCACAGAGGAACACAGCTACTTAGTAGTGCAGATGGTGGTCATACAGTCAAATGCAAACATGAAACTCCTCGCCGCAGGTGCCAGCATTCTAGGGGCTTATTTCAGCCGGGTCCCTGACTGCATACAATCATGACCACACTGGCGCTGAGCTCATACTTAAATTGATACTAGCGCATGGCCGTGCGGCCATGCAAACCTTATATAGCTGCAGCACATACAGGACCTTCCTAGAAGGACCAATGAGAGGCTGCCACAGAGCCTGAGGAACTTCAGGACCTTCCTGGAGAACCAATGGGACTTGCTGCAGTATCTAAGCATGTGACCCTCGATCTCCAATGAGAGATCTTACCCTGGGCATGCTCAGAAGGGGAAAAGCATTACTTAGTCCCAAAAGCATCTGCTCGCCGCTGTCCAACACTGGCTTTAATGGCAGAAGCTGGAAAAGCAGCAGTAACCCTTTGCACAGAGTCCGGAAATCGGCCCCCACTTCCCCTCAACTCACAATGGGGCAGCGGATGCACTGGAAAATGCATCCACTGCCCCCATTGTGCGGCGCTTGCACAGTATGCATCGGTACGTCGGGCCGACGCAGCGCGACGGCCCCGTACCGACGCTAATGTGAAAATAGCCTAAGTAATGCGGTACTATATGGTTCAGACATCAGGTAAGAACTTAATCGAACTCTGTTGCTTCACAGAGTCACAGTGAAACACAGGATGCAGCAGACGAATGCTAGTAGGATCCCTGAGACTCACCCCCACTAAGCTGGTGATTGATCTCGCTCTGACCCTTGGTGGCTTTGAGCCCGCACCTGAGGACGCCCAGAGTCAGATGCAGAGATCAAGCGGGAGTTCCCACCCAACACTGACCAGTTGTCAGGATAAATTAAAATTACAGCACAGAGTGCGCACAGTGCCGTGCAGGTGGACACTGCTAGTTTGACGCAGTACAGATCCTGCTCCAGTGTAGGATAGCAGTGTCACGTGCTAAGTAGCTCCAACATTCGTGAACATTCAACAACACAAGGAATTGGAATGATTAAGAAGCAATCACCAGAAAAAGCACACATCCACACACGATAATAGGTTTATACTAGCGCATGGCCGTGCTGCCATGTGAACCTTTTATAGCTGTAGCACTCAAGGACCTTCCTAGTGGTCCAATAGGAGCTGCTACAGGACCTGAGCGTGTGACCCCCGACCTCCAATGGGAAGTCGTCCTGTGGGCATGCTCAGTATGGGAAAAGCAGGACTTAGTCCCTGAAATGCCTGCTCGCTGCTGATCAGTACTGGCTACAAAGGCAGAGCCTGGAACGGCAACAGTAACTAAGCGCAAAGTATCAGCTTGAGCCAGACGCTGGGACCGATGTCTCAGCTGAGCAGGCTCCACTGCGGCTGGAGGAGAATAGGGGACCACAGGGGACATGGTTCGAGATTCCCCCTGTGCAGTGGAAGGAACTCAACTCCTAACATTACCCCCCTCTCCTAGGGCCCCCTCCTCCCTGAGCCTCACTAAGCTCAAAGGCCGCAATGAGCATCAGAGCCCGAATGTGCCCAACAGGCTCCCAGGTCCTGTCCTATGGGCCATGACCCCTCCAATCCACCAGACAGAATTTTTTGCCACATACCACCTTACACCCCATGATAGCATTCACCTCGTAATCGTCTGTGGATGAGCCCGATGTACAGGCAGCTGATTCGGAAAACCTGGACATGTGAATGGGTTTTAGAAGGAACACATTAAAGGTGTCGGTGATACCTAGGCGTGGAGGAAGGGCCAACCGATAGACCACAGGGTTGACTTGCTCCAGGATCTTTAAGGGGTCTATGTAGCAAGGCGCAAAGTTAGTGGACTCAACTCGCAGCCTGATGTTACGGGCAGAGAGCTACACTCAGTTGCCAGGAGCAAAGGTCGGAGCGGGGCGCCGATGTGCATTGGCAAAAAAGCTCATTCTCTCCTTGGAGGCCTGGATGGCGCCCTGTGTGCGGGCCCAAATGTCAAGTGCCTCCACCGCCCAGTCTGCCACCCTAGAATCGATGGATGACATGGGCATGGGCACAGGGAAACGCGGATGCTGGCCGTAGTTAAGGAGGAATGGGGTCTACCTGGTGGAGTCAGCTATGGCGTTGTTCAATGCAAACTCTGCCCATGGTAGCAAGGATGCCCAGTCTTCCTGCCTAGTGGAGACAAAATGTCACAGGTATGTAACCAGAGTCTGGTTGGCCCTCTCTACCAACCCATTCATCTCGGGGTGGTACGCAGAAGAGAGATTCAGCTCAATACTAAGTAAATGACAGAGCTCTCTCCAGAACTGAGACACAAACTGGGGACCCTGGTCACTGACAATTTTGTCTGGCATGCCATGTAGGCGGAAAACATGTTTAATGAACAACGCTGCCAAGGCCCATGCAGAAGGTAACCGTGGAAGCAGCACTAAGTGCACCATTTTAGAAAAATGGTTGGTGACTACCCAGATAATGGTGCAGCTATGAGACTTGGGTAAGCCCACCACGAAGTCCATCCCGACCATCTCCCAGGGCCTTTTTTCCACCCGCAGGGGGTAAAGTAGCCCAGCAGTCCTTTGCCGAGGAGACCGATTCTTTGCGCAGGAGACACATGCCCGAATATAGTCCCTGACATTACGGGCCATATGGGGCCACCAGTGCATCCTCGCCAGAAACTCTAATGTCCTCTTGGTCCCAAAATGTCCACCCACCCTGGACGAGTGAGCCCAAGAGCGTACCTCCAGTTGCAAATTAGATGGTACGAAAGTCTTGCCTGGGGGCACAGACTGTAGCGAAACCGGAGTCACAGTTCTCAGACTCTCTGAAGGGACAATAAGCCGAGGCTCCTCCTCCACTGATGACACAAAGGAGCGGGAGAGAGCATCGGCCCGAGTGTTCTTCTCCCCAGAGAGAAAATAGAGGGTAAAGTGGAACCGGGAGAAGAACAGGGATCATCAGGCTGGGCGAGAGTTTAGCCGCTGGGCGGTTTGTAAATACACCAAGTTTTTGTGATCGGTGAATACTTGGAAGGGGTAGCGATCCCCCTCCAGAAGATGTCTCCACTCCGAAAAGGCCAGTGCTACAACATAGCTTCATAGTCACAAATGACAGTGCGCTTCCTTTCTTGTGACTTTTTGTATGTTTCCTGTGGATTGAAGTTCACGTAATCACTCATTATTGGCTTATCCTAAGATTAGACCATTAATGATATATGTCAGTGCCATCAATATTATATTCTAGAAAATGCTTTAACTGTTACTAATCTACATCTTTGTTTTGGATTATATATATTACTCATTTTAAATACTTGAAGTCATGATTTGGGCTACATCATTAACAAGACTATTATAAGATGCATTATTAATAACAGTGGAAATTGTGCTAGATTCTATACCTCACAATGGGAATAATTGAAACTCTTCAAGAGCTGTAAAAACTCTGAAATTTATGAATATCACTTTAGAAAATATTAATTATTTATCCTGTTTGATGAGGTGATTTTCTTGTCAATTAAGATATATTTTGCATATGGGTTTGTTAAATAGACAGAAACTAGTATGAGTTGTGCAAGCTTTAAAATAGTTGCTTTAAACCAGGTGAAGCAGCACAGTCTAAATGAGAAATTATTTCATTTATTTCCAGATAAAGAAAAGTATTTTCTGAACATATAGTAAAACCTGATTAATTCTCTATGGCTCAGTTGCCTTAGCTCAGTAGTTAATTAGCTTTAGTATTAATGAAGTACTTGATTAAAATAAAATAAGGGTATTGCAAGTTGTGGACTTAGCCTCAGATGATGTCCAATAAATTTCAGCAGTGAACTCATAGTCCAGACAAAAGCAAAAAATAGTTGTTTCTATATATAACTAAACCAAATTTTTTTTTACAGTGGTGTAAAATGCTACTGCACTGGATCTGGTGGGTGACTATAGATAGATGCAACCATGGCCAAAAGTGATGACACCCTTGAAATTGTTCCAGAAAGTGAAGTATTTCTCCCAAAAAATTATTGCAATTACACATGTTTTGTTATACACTTGTTTATTTCCTTTGGGTGCATTTCAACAACACAAAACAAAATGAGGAAAAAGAGGCAAATTGGACTATGTTTCACACGAAACCCCCAAAATGGACCAGGCAAAATTGTTGGCACCTTTCCAACATTGTGGGTAAACAACTTTTTTCAAACATGTGATGCTCATTCAAACTCACCTATGGGAAGTAACAGGTGTGGGCAATATGAAAATCACACCTGATACCAGATAAAAAGGGGAGAAGTTGACTCAATCTTTGCATTGTGTATCAGTGTGTGCCACATTAAGCATGGAGTACAGAAATAGGAGGAGAGAGCTTTGTGAGGACTTGAGAACAAAAATTGTTGAAGAATATTAAAAATCTAAAGGTTGCAAGTCCATCTAGAGATCTTGATGTTCCTTTGTCCACATTGCGCAAGATAATTAAGAAGTTTACAACCTATGGCACAGTAGCTAGTCTCCCTGGGCGTGGGCGGCAGAGAATAATGGATGAAGGGTAGGGTTGAGCGAAATGGATCGTTCACTTTTAAAAGTCGCCGACTTTTGGCAAAGTCGGGTTTCATGAAACCCGACCCGATCCCTGTGTGGGGTCGGCCATGCGGTACGCGACTTTCGCGCCAAAGTCGCGTTTCAATGATGCGAAAAGCGCCATTTCTCAGCCAATGAAGGTGGACGCAGAGTGTGGGCAGCGTGATGACATAGGTCTCAGTCCCCACCATCTTAGAGAAGGGCATTGCAGTGATTGGCTTGCTGTCTGCGGCATCACAGGGGCTATAAAGAGGCGTTCCCGCCGACCGCCATCTTACTGCTGCTGATCTGAGCCTAGGGAGAGGTTGCTGCCGCTTCGTCAGAAGCAGGGATAGCGTTAGGCAGGGTCCATTAACCACCAAACTGCTTGTGCTGTAGCGATTTCCACTGTCCAACACCACCTTTTGTTTGCAGGGACAGTGGAAGCTACATTTTTTTTCCCTCAGCGCTGTAGCTCATTGGGCTGCCCTAGAAGGCTCCCTGATAGCTGCATTGCTGTGTGTACGCCGCTGTGCAAACCAACTGCTTTTTTCAAAGCACAAATCCTGTTGTTCCTTCCTTTCTGCACAGCTATCTTGTTTGTTTGTCTACACTTTTTATTTAATTTGTGCATCAGTCCACTCCTTATTGCTGCCTGCCATACCTGGCAGAGATTACTGCAGGGAGATAGTAATTGTAGGACAGTCCCTGTTTTTTTTTTTCTCCCTAAAAAAATAAGTTGTGGGAGATTAAGATTGGCATTTCTGCTAGAGTGCCATCCCTGTGTGTGCCATCTCTCTCACATAGTGGGCCATAGAAAGCCTTTTCATTTTTCTGTTTTTTTTTTGTGGGGTTTATAAATTCTCCCTGAAAAAAAAAAAAAAACAGTGGGAGATTAATATTGGCCTTTGGGCTTGTGTGCCAGTCCTGAGTGTGCCATCTCTCTCTCAAATAGTGGGCCATAGAAAGCCTATTAATTTTTTTCTTTTTTTGGTTTCTAAATTCTCCCTGAAAAAATAAAAAAAAATCAGTGGGAGATTAATAATGCCCTTTCTGCTTGTGTGCCACTCCTGACTCCTGGGTGTGCCATCTCTCTCTCAAATAGTGGGCCATAGAAAGCCTATTTTTTTTTATTGGGTTTCTAAATTCTCCCTGAAAAAATAAAAAAAAAATCAGTGGGAGATTAATATTGCCCTTTCTGCTTGTGTGCCACTCCTGACTCCTGGGTGTGCCATCTCTCTCTCTCAAATAGTGGGCCATAGAAAGCCTATTTTTTTTTATTGGGTTTCTAAATTCTCCCTGAAAAAATAAAAAAAAATCAGTGGGAGATTAATATTGCCCTTTCTGCTTGTGTGCCACTCCTGACTCCTGGGTGTGCCATCTCTCTCTCTCTCAAATAGTGGGCCATAGAAAGCCTATTTTTTTTTTTATTGGGTTTCTAAATTCTCCCTGAAAAAAAAAAAAAAAATCAGTGGGAGATTAATATTGCCCATTCTGCTTGTGTGCCACTCCTGACTCCTGGGTGTGCCATCTCTCTCTCAAATAGTGGGCCATAGAAAGCCTATTTTTTTTATTGGGTTTCTAAATTCTCCCTGAAAAAATTAAAAAAAATCAGTGGGAGATTAATATTGCCCTTTCTGCTTGTGTGCCACTCCTGACTCCTGGGTGTGCCATCTCTCTCTCTCAAATAGTGGGCCATAGAAAGCCTATTTTTTTTTATTGGGTTTCTAAATTCTCCCTGAAAAAATAATTTTTTTAATTTGGTTTCTAAATTCTTCCTGAAAAAATCATTTTTTTATTTTGTTTCTAAAGTCTCCCTGAAAAAATAAAAAAAAATCAGTGGGAGATTAATATTGCCCTTTCTGCTTGTGTGCCAGTCTTGACTCCTGGGTGTGCCATCTCTCTCTCTCAAATAGTGGGCCATAGAAAGCCTATTTTTTTTATTGGGTTTCTAAATTCTCCCTGAAAAAATAAAAAAAAATCAGTGGGAAATTAATATTGCCCTTTCTGCTTGTGTGCCAGTCTTGACTCCAGGGAGTGCCATCTCTCTCTCTCAAATAGTGGACCATAGAAAGCCTATTTTTTTGTTTTTTATTTGGTTTCTAAATTCTCCCTGAAAAAATCATTTTTTTTTAATTTGGTTTCTAAATTCTTCCTGAAAAAATCATTTTTTTTAATTTTGTTTCTAAAGTCTCCCTGAAAAAAAAAAAAAAAAAAAAAGTGGGAGATCAATATTGACATTTCTGCTTGAGTGACAGTCCTGCGTGTGTGGCATCTCTCTCATTTGGTGCCACCGAAAACAGAGTGTGTAACATTGTGCCTGATTTTCCTTGCGGTCTCACCCACCTGTAAAGGGATATCTAAATCATACTGAAGTTATAGCTCACCGTGTAAGTTGTTTGACAGCAACTTATACCGTTACTTTGGTTACGTTTTTAAAACAATGAGGAAGTCTGGTGGAAGAGGTCGTGGCCGTGGGCGTTCATTGTCAGTTGGTAATGATGGTAGTGGTAGTGGAGCATCAGGTGGTCGTGGGAAAAAAAATATTGCACCTAAGTCTGGAGCTGTGGAGCCAGGTTCGTCGTCTGGCTACAGAAGGCCTCCAACGCTCCCTTTTCTGGGAGTAGGAAAACCGCTTTTAAAGCCGGAGCAGCAAGAGCAAGTTTTGGCTTACCTTGCTGACTCAGCCTCTAGCTCTTTTGCCTCCTCTTTTAAAACTGGTAAATGTAAAAGCAGCGCATCGTTAGTGGATGTTCACGGTCAGGGACAAGTCGCTTCCTTGTCCTCTTCAGCAAAAACAACAACAGAGAAGGATGCAGCAGGCGACACAACGGGTTACTCCATGGAGCTCTTTACACATACCGTCCCTGGCTTAGAATGTGAAGCAGTTAACAGGCCATGCCCATTACAAGTTGAATCTGGCATGGAGTGCACTGATGCACAGCCACAGCCAGACTACTATGCTGGTCCTTTGACTCAGACCACAACATTGCCCTCGCAGGGTACTGATCCAGAATCAGACCCTGATGAGACTATGTTGCCCCGTCACGAACGCTCTACCACCGACTTACACGGTGACACAGACGAAGTTGCGCACGAGCTAGAAGAGGAGGTTATAGATGACCCAGTTGTTAACCCCGATTGGCAGCCATTGGGGGAACAGGGTGCAGGCGGCAGTAGTTCTAAAGCGGAGGAGGAGGGGCCGCAGCAGGCATCAACATCGCAACAGGTTCCATCTGACGGGCCCGTAGATGGGACAAAACGCGTGGCAAAGCCAAAAACTTTTGGAGGACAGCGTGGCCATCCGGTTAAAGCTCAGTCTGCAATGCCTGAAAAGGGATCTGAGGCTCGAAAGAGTGCAGTCTGGCATTTTTTTTAAACAACATCCAATTGATCCGCACAAAGTCATCTGTCAAAAATGTTCAACTACCTTAAGCAGAGGTCAGAATCTGAAAAGTCTCAATACAAGTTGCATGCATAGACATTTAACCCCCATGCATTTGCAAGCCTGGACTAACTACCAAACGTCCCTTAAGGTTGTAGCACCCTCGGCCAATGAAGCTAGTCACCAACGCTACATCCCTGCCGTCACTGTAAGGCCACCATTTTCCGCACCACCTGCAGTATCTGTGCAGGTTTCTTTGCCAGGCCAAAGCAGTCAGGGTCAGGGAATCACCAGTTTCGTAGTAGGAAACATTGCATCTAGGGCACAAGCGGAAACAATACCGTCTCCAACCGTCTCTCAGTCTGCCATGTCCACCGGCACAACTGCTAGTTCCACGATCTCCAGCTCTCCAGTCCAGCTCACCCTACATGAGACTCTGGTTAGAAAAAGGAAGTACTTATCCTCGCATCCGCGTACACAGGGTTTGAACGCCCACATAGCTAGACTAATCTCGTTAGAGATGATGCCCTACCGGTTAGTTGAAAGTGAAGCTTTCAAAGCCCTGATGGACTATGCTGTACCACGCTACGAGGTACCCAGTCGACACTTCTTTTCGAGAAAAGCCATCCCAGCCCTCCACCAGCACGTTAAAGAGCGCATCGTCCATGCACTCAGGCAATCTGTGAGTACAAAGGTGCACCTGACAACAGATGCATGGACCAGTAGGCATGGCCAGGGACGTTACGTGTCCATCACGGCACACTGGGTGAATGTGGTGGATGCAGGGTCCACAGGGGACAGCAACTTCGGGACAGTTCTGCCTAGCCCACGGTCTAGGAAACAGTTGGCTGTAGGTGTTCGCACCCCCTCCTCCTCCTCCTCCTCTTCGTCCTTCTGCAGAAGCGAGAGCTCGTCCACAGACCGCAGTTGCCAAACCATTCCATCCGCAGCTGGCACTGTTGCACACCAGTTGTCCCGTTATGGGGCAGCTACTGGCAAGCGTCAGCAGGCTGTATTGGCTATGAAGTGTTTGGGTGACAACAGACACACCGCAGAAGTTCTGTCCGAGTTCTTGCAGACAGAAACGCAGTCGTGGCTGGGCACAGTAGATCTTGAGGCAGGCAAGGTAGTGAGTGATAACGGAAGGAATTTCATGGCTGCCATCTCCCTTTCCCAACTGAAACACATTCCTTGCCTGGCTCACACCTTAAACCTGGTGGTGCAGTGCTTCCTGAAAAGTTATCCGGGGTTATCCGGCCTGCTCCTCAATGTGCGCGGACTTTGCTCACATATTCGCCGTTCGCCCGTACACTCCAGCCGTATGCAGACCTATCAGCGGTCTTTGAACCTTCCCCAGCATCGCCTAATCATAGACGTTGCAACAAGGTGGAACTCAACACTGCACATGCTTCAGAGACTGTGCGAACAGAGGCGGGCTGTTATGTTTTTGTGGGAGGATACACATACACGGGCAGGCAGTAGGATGGCAGACATGGAGTTGTCAGGTGTGCAATGGTCGAAGATACAAGACATGTGTCAAGTCCTTCAGTGTTTTGAGGAATGCACACGGCTGGTTAGTGCAGGCAACGCCATAATAAGCATGAGCATCCCCCTAATGCGTCTGCTGATGCAAAGTTTGACGCACATAAAGGAGCAGGCATCTGCAGCCGAGGAAGAGGAAAGCCTTGACGACAGTCAGCCATTGTCTGGTCAGGGCAGTGTACAGGACGAGGTAGCGGGCGAACAGGAGGAGGAGGACGAGGAGGAAGATGGGGATGAGTATTTTTTTAATGAGGACGCTTCTCCGGGGCCACTGGAAATTGGTGGCGTGGCAAGGCCGGGTTCTGGGTTTCTGAGGGACACAAGTGACGTAGATTTGCCTGAAACTGCCCCTCAACCAAGCACAACCGCAGATTTGACAACTGGAACTTTGGCACACATGGCGGATTATGCCTTACGTATCCTCAAATGGGACACACGCATTACGAAAATGATGAACGATGACGATTACTGGTTGGCCTGCCTTCTTGATCCTCACTATAAAGGCAAATTGCAAAATATTATGCCACATGACAACTTGGAACTAATATTAGCAACCAAACAATCAACTCTTGTTGACCGTTTGCTTCAGGCATTCCCAGCACACAGCGCCCGTGATCGTTCTCACACGAGCAGCAGGGGGCAGCAGACGAGAAGTGTTAGAGGTGCAGAAATCCGAAGTGGCGTTGGACAGAGTGGTTTTCTGACCAGGTTGTGGAGTGATTTTGCTATGACCGCAGACAGGACAGGTACTGCTGCATCAATTCAAAGTGACAGGAGACAACATTTGTCCAGTATGGTTACTAACTATTTTTCATCCCTTATCGATGTTCTACCTCAACCGTCATTCCCATTTGATTACTGGGCATCCAAATTAGACACCTGGCCAGAATTGGCAGAATATGCATTGCAGGAGCTTGCTTGCCCGGCAGCTAGTGTCCTATCAGAAAGAGTATTCAGTGCTGCAGGTTCAATATTAACCGAAAATAGGACTCGTCTGGCCACGCAAAATGTAGATGATCTAACCTTCATTAAAATGAACCACAACTGGATTTCGAATTCTTTTGCCCCACCTTGCCTGGCCGACACCTAGCTTTCCTATGAAAAGGTATTGCCTGTGGACTACTCTGAATGACTTTACCAATCTCGTAATTTGCAGCAGCTGATTGTCCAGCATACGACATGTTTACACCTCCCTAAATGGCCAAACTCCCCACACGGGGCCGTGGTATCGCCACTTGGCGCAAGCACCCGTGAGAGTGCTGTTTGTCTGAAGAGGTGGGTGTGCCCGCTTTTGGTCTACGGCACTGCCACTGGGTCCCTCATAGTACAATAAAGTGTCTCTGGCGGTGGTGGTGCGCACCCAACGTCAGACACACTGTTGTAACATGAGGGGCCCTGGGCATGTACCGCCGGCCACAAGAGAGTTCCCCCACCCCCAGCTCAAACATTTCTCTACCACTTGCACAATTATCTCTCACAGTTCCTCCTATGTTTAGTCTATGCACTGACATCCGTAAATTCCTGCCACTGACAATACCATTGTGTTGACATGTATGATGGTACTTAACATAGTAAGGGGCAGTGTCCTACATTTACCCAAGTAAATACTTTGTGCCAAATTACTAGGACTGAAACTACGCAGAGGAGCCCACCCCTGTACCTAATGATTGCACCCTTTTGGTTTTTCTTTTTGTTGTAATGCGAGACATTAACATGTATATATTTTTTGGGACTACTAACTGGCAGACACTCGTTACAATCGGCCGCCGCTGACAACACCAATGGTGCCCAACACCAATGGTGCCCACTGCCTGTGTACCCCTGCAAGAGAATTAAAAGTGCCTACAGCCCTAATTTATTATGTTAGGCCTTCGAAGCCTGTCTGCGGTCCCTCCTTCCACTAGGCCTCCACTGACCTGTCTACTGCTGCCCGTGTACACCTGGAACCAATTTTAAAGTGCCTACAGACAAATTTTATTATGTTAGGCCTTCGAAGCCTGTCTTCGGTCCCTCCTTCCACTAGGCCTCCACTGACCTGTCTACTGCTGCTCGTGTACCCCTGGAACCAATGTTAAAATGCCTACAACCCAAATTTATTATGTTAGGCCTTCGAAGCCTGTCTGCGGTCCCTCCTTCCACTAGGCCTCCACTGACCTGTCTACTGCTGCCCGTGTACCCCTGGAACCAATGTTAAAGTGCCTACAGCCCTAATTTATTATGTTAGGCCTTCGAAGCCTGTCTGCGGTCCCTCCTTCCACTAGGCCTCCACTGACCTGTCCACTGCTGCCCGTGTACCCCTGGAACCAATGTTAAAATGCCTACAGCCCTAATTTATTATGTTAGGCCTTCGAAGCCTGTCTGCGGTCCCTCCTTCCACTAGGCCTCCACTGACCTATCTACTGCTGCCCATGTTCCCCTGGAACCCAATTTTAAAGTGCCTACAGCCAAATTTTATTATGTTAGGCCTTCGAAGCCTGTCTGTGGTCCCTCCTTCCACTAGGCCTCCACTGACCTGTCTACTGCTGCCCGTGTACCCCTGGAACCAATGTTAAAATGCCTATAGCCCAAATTTATTATGCTAGGCCTTCGAAGCCTGTCTGCGGTCCCTCCTTCCACTAGGCCTCCACTGACCTGTCTACTGCTGCCCGTGTTCCCCTGGAACCAATTTTAAAGTGCCTACAGCCAAATTTTATTATGTTAGGCCTTCGAAGCCTGTCTGCGGTCCCTCCTTCCACTAGGCCTCCACTGACCTGTCTACTGCTGCCTGTGTTCCCCTGGAACCAATTTTAAAGTGCCTACAGCCCTAATTTATTATGTTAGGCCTTCGAAGCCTGTCTGCGGTCCCTCCTTCCACTAGGCCTCCACTGACCTGTCTACTGCTGCCCGTGTACCCCTGGAACCAATTCTAAAGTGCCTACAGCCATATTTTATTATGTTAGGCTTTCGAAGCCTGTCTGCGGTCCCTCCTTCCAATAGTTCTCCACTGACCAGACCAATGCTGGCCGTGTACCCCTGGAACCCAGCTGAAAGTGCATGGAGCCTCCTTTTTTTCTTTGTTTTATATTTAGAAAGCCCAGATGAACTACGCTGTACCACGGTTCAAGCTACCCAGTCGACATTTCTTTTGCGAGAAAAGCCATCCCAGCCCTCCACCGGCATGAAAAAGTCTGCATTGTCATAGCACTCAGGCAATCAAACAGTAGAAAGGGGCACCTGACAAGAGACGCATGGACCAGTAGGCATGTCCACAAAAAGTTACGTGTCTATTATGGCGCACTGGGTTAATGTGTTGGATGCATGGTCCACAGGGGACAGCCTACAAAGTCTGTCTGCAGTCCCTAATTCAAATTGTCCTCCGCTGACCACACCACTGCTGCACGTGTACCCCTGGAACCAATTTTAAAGTGCCTACAACCAAATTTTGTTATGTTAGGCCTACTACGCCTGTCTGCGGTCCCTCCTTCCAATACTCGTCCACTGACCACACCACTGCTGCCCGTGGACCCCTGGAACCTATTTTTAATTGCATAGAGCATCCTTTTTTTAATAGTAGGCGTACAAAGTCTGTCTGCGGTCCACTATTGAAATTGTCCTCCACTGACCAGAGCAATGCTGCCTGTGTACCCCTGTAACCTTTTTTAAACTGCAGTGAGCCACATTTTTGGTTTAAGGCCTACTACCTGTGTCTGTCTGCGCCACTCAATACAGCTGTCCTCCTTTGAAAAAAGCAGAGCGTCAATAGTCTTGTTTTCAGCCTCTAGGAATTTGAAAACTGCATTGGGGCTACTACTTTGGTAGGGCCTACTAACGGTGTCTGCCGCTCCAAGGTGTGCCCCAGGTTTCCTCTCCATTGCTTCGATCTTCCGACTCTCGTTTAGTAGTTGTTGAAAACTACACTGCATTAGGCCTACAAATTGGGTATGGGGTGTAGAGAGACGGTGTGTTACACTCCAAGGTGTTCCCCAGGTTTCCTCTCCATTGCTTCGGTCTTCCGACTCACGTTTAGTAGTTGTTGAAAACTACACTGCATTAGGCCTACAAATTGGGTATGGGGTGTAGAGAGACGGTGTGTTACACTCCAAGGTGTTCCCCAGGTTTCGTCCACATTGCTTCGATCTTCCGACTCTCGCTTAGTAGTTGTTGAAAACTACACTGCATTAGGCCTACAAATTGGGTATGGGGTGTAGAGATGGTGTGTTCCACTCTAAGGTGTTCCCCAGGTTTCGTCCACATTGCTTCGATCTTCCGACTCTCGTTTAGTAGTTGTTGAAAACTACACTGCATTAGGCCTACAAATTGGGTATGGGGTGTAGAGAGACGGTGTGTTACACTCCAAGGTGTTCCCCAGGTTTCCTCTCCATTGCTTCGGTCTTCCGACTCTCGTTTAGTAGTTGTTGAAAACTACACTGCATTAGGCCTACAAATTGGGTATGGGGTGTAGAGAGACGGTGTGTTACACTCCAAGGTGTTCCCCAGGTTTCGTCCACATTGCTTCGATCTTCCGACTCTCGTTTAGTAGTTGTTGAAAACTACACTGCATTAGGCCTACAAATTGGGTATGGGGTGTAGAGACGGTGTGATCCACTCCAAGGTGTTCCCAAGGTTTCCTCTCCATTGCTTCGATCTTCTGACTCTCGTTTAGTAGTTGTTGAAAACTACACTGTATTAGGCCTACAAATTGGGTATGGGGTGTAGAGACGGTGTCTTCCGCTCCAAGGTGTTCTCCAGGTTTCCTCTCCATTGCTTCAACCTTAAAGCTCTTGTTTAGTAGTTGTTGAAAACAACACTGCATTCGGCCTACAAGTTGGGTCTGGGTTGTAGAGACGGTGTCTTCCACTCCAAGGTGTTCTCCAGGTTTCCTCTCCATTGCTTCAATCTTCATGCTCGTCTTAAGTAGTTGTTGAAACAACACTACATTAGGCCTACAAGTTGGGTCTAGGTCGTAGAGACGGTGCCTGCCGCTCCAAGGTGTTCTCCAGGTTGCCACATAATCGAAGCTGCATAGAGCCTATTTTGTAATTTTACGCCTACAAAGTCTTTCTGCAGTCCCTCCTTCCAATTGTCCTCCACTGAGCACAACAATGCAGAACGTGCACCCATGTAACCTTTTTTAAACCAGCGTCGAGCCAACTTTGTGGTTTAAGGCCTACTTGTAGTGTCTGGCTGCGCCACTCAATACAGCTGTCCTCTTTACAAAAAATGACCTACAATTATCTGGTTTTTTAAAACTGCAGTGGGCCTACTAGTTGGGTTGGGCCCTTCTATCTGTGTCTGCCGCTCCTTGCTGTTCTCCTACAGTGAACAAAGCTGTGCCGCCTGTTTACTACTCTTGCCAATTTTGAACTGCATTTAGACTACTTACAGATTTGGGCCTACTCTCTGTGTCAGCCTCTCATTCCAGTTGTCCTCCACTGAACAAAACAATGCCCCCTGGTTAGTCCTGTTACCAATTTTGAACTGCATTTAGCCCACTTTTTTCTTTGGGCCTATATCTGTGTTTCCTCCTCATCCTGCCCATTGCCCAGCCAGTGATAGATGAGTCTGCTGGTACATTGACCCATAACGCAATATTCCCCGTGCACGCTACACAGCAAGATTGTGACCCTGCTGAAAGTCAGGTCCCCCTTCCCGCATACCATACCACCTTACACGGGGACAAAGAGGAAGGTGCAGATGAAGGTGCAGGTTCCTTCATCAGGTGGGGGGAGGAATACTCGTTGCTGGCGACGTCACTGGCACAGGGCCCCTCATAGTACGCAAAAGTGTTGCTGCCGGTGGGAGGCGCCTCCACCGTGCAAACACACCGCTGTACTTTGAGGGGCCCTGTGCCAGTGCCAATGCCAACGAGTGGGCCTCCCCTGCTTGCTCAGGATCACAGCACTTGCAAAGTTGAAATACTTACCTCTCCCTGCTCCACTGCCGTGACGTGGTCCAGATTTACTGGGCCCACTAATTACTTGAACCAGCCCTACCCCCCACAACTTTAGCCAAATGACCCCCAATTTCAAATGCCTTCCAATTATTATAAGCTAAATTACGATTGACAAGCTTCTGTAACAAGAATGGATGTTTTTGCCATTAAAATGGGCAGTGTAGGTGTTTTCCTGGCCTCCACTCACTGCCGACTATGCTCCCCCATTGACTTGCATTGGGTTTCGTGTTTCGGTCGATCCCCGACTTTTTGCGATAATCGGCCGATTCCACTCGACTCGACTTTTAAGATAGTCGGGTTTCGCGAAACACGGCTCGACTCTAAAAAGGTCAAGGTCGCTCAACCCTAATGAAGGGTTGCAACACAGGATAGCCCGGATGGTGGATAAAACCCCCCAATCAAGTTTCAAAGAAATTCAAGCTACTCTGCTGGCTCAGAGTGCATTAGTGTCAGTGCAAACTATTCATCGACATTTGAATGAAATGAAATGCTATGGCAGGAGACCAAGGAGGACCCCACTGCTGACACAGAGAGATACAACAGATAGACTGCAATTTTCCAAAATGTATGTGAGTAATTAAAAATACTTCTGGTAAAATGTCTTGTCGATAGATGAGACCAAAATATAGCTTTTTGGCAACGCACATCATTCTAATGTTTACTGAAAATGGAATGAGGCATATAAAAAATACAGGTACGTACAGTCAAATATGGTGGAGGCTAAAAGATGTTTAGGGTTGTATTGCTGCCTATGGCACTGGGTGCCTTGACTGAATGCAAGGCATCATGAAATCTGAAGATTACTAAGGA
This sequence comes from Ranitomeya imitator, assembly GCF_032444005.1. Lineage (NCBI taxonomy): Eukaryota > Metazoa > Chordata > Amphibia > Anura > Dendrobatidae > Ranitomeya > Ranitomeya imitator. Next base: position 342,484,182 of record NC_091285.1, on the reverse strand, counting down.
TTTAGGGTTGTAATCTAGTGCACTGTTTCAGAAAGCTGGGTTTGTGTTCTAGTTCATGGGTCTTTCAGCAGGACAATGACCCAAAACATGCTTTAAGAAGCACCCAGAAATGGATGGAAACAAAGCACTGGATAGTTCTGAAGTGGCCAGAAATTACTCCGGATCTAACAAGATCTGAACACCTGTGGAGAGATCTTAAAACTTCTTTTGGGAGAAGGCACCCCTCAAATGGACCTGGAACAGCTTGCAAAAGAAGAGCGGTCCCAAAATTCCAATTGAGAGGTTTAAGAAGCATGTTGATGGTTATAGGAAGCAATCAGTTACAGTTATTTATTCCAAAAGGCATGCAACAAAATATTAAGTTAATAATTGTCACGGCCACTCCTTCCGCTCATTCTTACGCACTGCAGCGCGCTCCTCCTGCAGGCGCGCGTCCTCTCCTTCATTCTCTGCTCTCTGGTTTTCGTCGGGTACGCGTGTGCACCACCCACTCCAGCACTTCCTCTTTCTGATTTGCAGGCGCTCTGTATCTCCTCTCTGTGATCCTGGAGGACCATGACCTGGAAGTCCTCCAGCACTCCATGTATATAAGACGATTCCTTCCTCTGCTCCTTGCCTGTCTGTCATTTGTGCTTCTGTGACTCAGGTCTACCATTGTCTTTGCACTGCCTGTTCTGAGTCTCCGCTATGTCCAGCTAGTTCAGCTTCTCTGCCTTCCCAGGCTTCCTTGTCTCCTCATCCAGTCCAGTCCTCCCAGTGTCCTCTCCGTACTATGTAGTCTGGAGTCTCTGTCCTGTCCCGCTTCCTTTGTGTTTTCCCCTTCGCAGTTCTCCTTTGGTCTCACCGGTTCCCAGCTCTTACCTAACTGTACTTCATCTTGTCTCACTCTGTCCGTCCTGCGCCTAGCTTCTCTATCTTGTACTTCCTACTACCTGTCTCCGAGTTCCAGCTTCTGCGGCAATAGTCTCCTTTGGGTCTGCCCCTAACGCTCCCTGTATAGGGGGTGGTCTACCTGGTCAGCTCACCCTTGGGAGGTTCGTTGTCGTGGATCTGCGGGTCTACCCCAGGTATTCCAATAGGACTGCACTCGGATGACATCTGAGTGCAGTCTGATTCTCACAATAATATTTTGTCCTGCCCATATTTGGGGTTTTGTGTGAAATTATATGCAACTAACATTTTTTTCCTCTTTTTTTTATTGTTCCAATATACACGAAAACCATGTGTAATTGTAATAATTTTCTGGGAGAAATACTTCATTTTTTTGAACAATTTCAAGGGTGCCAACACTTTCTGCCATGGCTATATTTGCCCATACCAAGCACTGATCAACAATATATCAAGTAAGTTGATACTATTAACGAATGCAAATGCAAATTATATGGGGACAGAATAATCATTAGAGGGAACCTGTCAACAGGATTGTCCTTGGTAATCTACACACACTGTCAGGTTATCACCATTATACAGACTAAAATGATAGCTTGGTTGGTGAGATCTGTCTTGTGTTTGTTGTTTAATCTTTATTTCCTGTTTTCAGCTAATTAGATTCTCATGCTCTGGAGCGGGCCTGTAGAGGTGGGGGGGGGGGGGGGGGTTATGTTGTTCTCTGCTTACATATTCATCTGTATGGCTTATGACAGGTTACTGATCCCTCAGTGACCTGCCCCTATTCTATATACTGAATATAATATGTTTTGGAAAAAAAAATTCACATTCAGCAGGCAGGTGCAGGCGGTAGCATGATCGCATGTACAATATCCATGTAATTATTTTATTTTATTTTGTGATATACATATATTCATATATAAGAAAATAAAATTCTCTCTCAAAATGGTGCTGGATTTCGAATAGATGTTACTGCACAGGCGCCCCCAGCTCCATCTTGGTGAAGATAATTTTTTCATGCTAGCAAAATGGCGCCAGTGGCACTTGCACGGTAGCATCTATCGGATCGCCGATAGATGCTACTGCGCAGGCACGGTTGGCGCCATTTTGAAAGAGAATTTTTTTAATGAATATATATACTGTATATCACCAAATAAAATAATTACATGGATATTATACATGTGATCATTAGTGTTGAGCATTCCGATACCGCAAGTATCGGGTATCGGCCGATATTTGCGGTATCGGAATTCCGATACCAAGTTCTGATACTTTCAGTATATCGGATACCGGAATCGGAAGTTCCCATAATTCAAAGAGCCCGAATTCAGCCAATGAGGAATGATTAGAAGTGTGGGCACATCCTGTTCTGCATGGTAGGCATGTAACTACTGGCATGGCTATGATTGGTGTTATGATACGGTGGTCTAGGAGCAACATGGAACGAGCTCTGAAGGACGTGGTAACTGTACTGACCGCAGTCCCTAAGCTCAACACAACACTAGAAGTAGCCGTGGAATGCTCCTAACTCTCCCTAGGCATCTCATCACAGCCTAAGAGCTAACTACCCCTAGAGACAAACTGAGAACTTCTGTCAGACACAATATTCTCCGGAATGCCATGCAAATGAACCACATGCTGAAAAAACAATGGAACCAGATCTGAGGAGGAAGGCAACTTAGGCAAAGTTACCAGATGGACCATTTTAGAGAACCGGTCACAAACAACCCAGATAACAGACATCTTCTGGGAAACAGGAAGATCCGAAATAAAATCCATGAAAATATGCGTCCAGGGCCTCTCAGGGGCCGGCAAAGGCAAAAGCAACCCACTAGCGCGGGAACAGCAAGGCTTGGCACAAAAGCACGCACATCGCGCGACAAGGAAGGCCACCAAAAGGACCTAGCAACCAAATCTCTGGTACCAAAAATCCCAGGATGACCAGCCAACACTGAACAATGAACCTCAGAAATCACCTTACTCGTCCATCTATCAGGAACAAACAGCTTCCCCACAGGACAGCGGTCAGGCCTATCAGCCTGAAATTCCTGAAGCAGGAGAATCAGGTGAAAAACTCCTAGAGAGGGCATCAGCCTTAACATTCTTAGATCCCGGAAGATATGAGACCACAAAATCAAAACGGGAGAAAAACAGAGACCATCGAGCCTGTCTAGGATTCAGCCGCTTGGCCGACTCGAGGTAAACCAGATTCTTATGATCAGTCAAGACCACAACGCGGTGCTTAGCTCCCTCAAGCCAATGTCACCACTCCTCAAACACCCACTTCATAGCCAACAACTCCCGATTGCCGACATCATAATTGCGTTCTGCAGGCGAAAACTTTCTGGAAAAAAAGGCACACGGTTTCATCAAAGAACCATCAGACTCCCTCTGAGACAAAACGGCCCCTGCCCCAATCTCAGAAGCGTCGACCTCAACCTGAAAAGGAAGAGAAACATCCGGCTGACGCAACACAGGGGCAGAAGTAAATCGGCGTTTAAGCTCCTGAAAGGCCTCAACAGCCGCAGAGGACCAATTCGTCACATCAGCGCCTTTCTTCGTCAAATCAGTAAGGGGCTTAACCACACTGGAAATGTTGGCAATGAAACGGCGATAGAAATTAGCAAAGAGCAAAAATTTTTGAAGGCCCTTCACAGATGTGGGTTGAATCCAGTCATGAATAGCTTGAACCTTAACAGGATCCATTTCTATAGATGAGGGAGAAAAAATAAAACCCAAAAAAGAGACCTTCTGAACTCTGAATAGGCACTTAGACCCCTTCACAAACAAAGCATTATCACGAAGGATCTGGAACACCATCCTGACCTGCTTCACATGAGACTCCCAATCATCGGAAAAAATCAAAATATCATCCAAACATACGACCATGAATTTATCAAGATAATTGCGGGAAATATCATGCATGAAAGACTGGAACACAGATGGAGCATTAGAGAGCCCAAATGGCATCACAAGGTATTCAAAATGGCCTTCGGGCATATTAAATGCAGTTTTCCATTTGTCACCCTGTTTACTACGAACAAGATTATATGCCCCTCGGAGGTCAATCTTAGTAAACCAACTAGCCCCCTTAATCTGAGCAAACAAATCAGTAAGCAGAGGCAAGGGGTATTGGAATTTAACCGTGATCTTATTAAGAAGACGATAATCAATACAGGGTCTCAAGGAGCCATCCTTCTTAGCAACAAAAAAGAAACCCGCTCCCAATGGTGACGAAGAGGGCCGAATATGCCCCTTCTCCAAAGACTCCTTAACATAACTCCACATGGCGGCATGCTCTGGCACAGACAGATTGAAAAGTCGGCCCTTAGGGAACTTGCAACCAGGAATCAAGTTAATAGCACAATCACAGTCCCTGTGTGGTGCAGGGGAACTGGACTTGGGCTCATCAAATACATCCTGGAAATCCGACAAAAACTCAGGGACCTCAGAAGAGGGGGAAGAAGAAATTGACATCAAAGGAACGTCACTATGTACCCCTTGACAACCCCAACTAGTCACAGTCATAGTTTTCCAATCCAGCACCGGATTATGTTCCTGTAACCATGGAAAACCCAGTACAACAACATCATGCAGGTTATGCAATACCAGAAAACGGCAATCTTCCTGATGTGCTGGGGCCGTGTACATAGTCATCTGCGTCCAGTACTGAGGTTTATCCTTGGCCAAGGGTGTAGCATCAATACCCCTCAAAGGAATAGGGCTCTGCAAAGGCTGCAAGGAAAAACCACAGCGCCTGGCGAATTCTAAGTCCATTAAGTTCAGGGCAGCGCCCGAATCCACAAATGCCATGACAGAAAAGGACGACAATGAGCAAATCAGGGTCACAGATAAGAGAAATTTAGGCTGTATCGTACTAATGGTAACAGACCTAGCGACTCTCTTAGTACGCTTAGGGCAATCAGAGATAATATGAGTAGAATCACCACAGTAAAAACACAGCCTATTCTGACGTCTGAATTCCTGCCGTTCTGTTCTAGTCAAAATCCTATCACATTGCATAGGTTCAGGACTCTGCTCCGAGGACACTGCCATATGGTGTACAGCTTTGCGCTCGCGCAGACGCCGATCAATCTGAATAGCTAGAGACATAGATTCACTCAAACCGTCAGGCGTAGGAAAGCCCACCATAACATCTTTAAGGGCTTCAGAAAGACCTTTTCTGAAAATAGCAGCCAGAGCCTCCTCATTCCATTTAGTGAGCACAGACCATTTTCTAAATTTCTGGCAGTATAATTCTGCCGCTTCCTGACCTTGACACAAGGCCAACAGGGTTTTTTCTGCATGATCCACAGAATTCGGTTCGTCATACAATAATCCGAGCGCTTGAAAAAATGCGTCTACATTCAATAATGCCGGATCCCCTGTTTCAAGAGAAAAGGCCCAGTCTTGAGGATCACCACGCAGCAAGGATATGATGATTTTTACTTGCTGAATGGGATCACCTGAAGAACGGGGTTTCAAAGCAAAAAACAATTTGCAGTTATTTTTAAAGTTCAAAAACTTGGATCTGTCCTCAAAAAACAAATCAGGAGTAGGAATTCTAGGCTCTAAAGCCGGAGTCTGGACAACGTAGTCCTGGATACTCTGTACTCTTGCAGCAAGTTGACCCACACGAGAAAACAAACCCTGAACATCCATGCCAGAGCATATATCCTGAACCACCCAGATATCAAGAGGAAAAAAAAGACAAACCAGAGCACAGAAAAAAAAATGGTTCAGAACTTTCTTTTCCTTCTTTTGAGATGCATTTAATTCATTTTTGGCCACTTGTACTGTTATGATGCGGTGGTTTAGGAGCAACATGGAACGAGCTCTGAAGGAAGTGGTAACTGTACTGACCGCAGTCCCTAAGCTCAACACAACACTAGAAGTAGCCGTGGGGTGCTCCTAACTCTCCCTAGGCACCTCGTCACCGCCTAAGAGCTAACTACCCCTAAAGATAGAAGCCGGAAAACTATCTTGCCTCAGAGAAAATCCCCAAAGGATAGATTAGCCCCCCACAAATATTGACTGTGAGTGGAGAGGGAAAAGACATACACAGAATGAAACCAGGATGAGCACAGGAGGCCAGTCTAACTTGATAGATAGGACAGGATGGAATACTGTGCGGTCAGTATAAAACACTACAAAAATCCACGCAGAGTTTACTAAAAATCTCCACACCTGACTAAAGGTGTGGAGGGTAAATCTGCTTCCCAGAGCTTCCAGCAAGACAGAATTAATTCATACTGATAACGCTGGACAAACATAGAAGCACAGAACGGATAAGTCCACAAACTGTGAACAGAAAAGAGCAAGCAAAAACTTAGCTTTGCTGAACTGGTCAGGATAACAGGGCACTCCAAAGAGATGTGAATCCAACCAGGAACCATTTACAAGTGGCACTGGCTGAAGGACAGAGCCAGGCATAAATAGCCGAGCAGAAAAGACGATCAGTAGAAGCAGCTGAAGACAGCTAACTCCAAGGAGCAGCCATACCACTAGAAACCACAAGAGGGAGCCCAAGAGCAGAACTCACAAAAGTGCCACTTACAACCACCGGAGGGAGCCCAAGAGTGGAATTCACAACAAGTTATATACTTAACAAAATAGTGTAAAACAACTGAAAATATGTCTTATATTCTAGCTTCTTCAAAGTAGCCACCTTTTGCTTTGATGACTGCTTTGCACACTCTGGGCATTATCTTGATGAGTTTCAAGAGGTAGTCCCCAGAAATGGTTTTCACTTCATAGGTGTGCCCTGTCAGGTTTAATAAATGGGATTTCTCGCCTTATAAATGGGGTTGGGACCATCACAGTTGTGTTGAGCAGAAGTCTGGTGGATACACAGCTGATAGTCCTACTGAATAGACTGTTAGAATTTGTATTATGGCAAGAAAAAAGCAGCTAAGTAAAGAAAAACGAGTGGCCATCATTACTTTGAGGCTGGTTTCACACTTGTGTTTTTTGGCGCTGTGTTTTAGCGCAAAAAAAGCATGTGTTTTTTTCCTATATTTAACATAAAAACGCATGCTTTTTTTGGTATGCGTTTTGCCGCGTTTGACGACGCATGCGTCGTTTCTCTGCTTGCGTTTTGTTGCAGAAATGCAACATGTAGTAATTTCTAGTGGCTTTTTTTGCCGCAAGAAAACGTATTGTAGTATGTAATCGCATGCGTTTTTAAGCACATGCGTTTGGTTGCGTTTTTAAACGCATGCGTTTCCATAGAAAAAAACAAGTCTACACACTGATAAGCCACCCCCCACCATCAAGGTGATAAAGGGATCCAAACCCTAACCCTAAGGGTACCGTCACACATAACGATATCATTAACGATATCGTTGCTTTTTGTGACGTAGCAATGATATTGTTAAGGAAATCGTTATGTGTGACAGCGACCAACGATCAGGCCCCTGCTGGGAGATCGTTGGTCGCTGAGGAAAGTCCAGAACTTTATTTAGTCGCTGGACTTCCCGCTGACATCGCTGGATCGGCGTGTGTGACACCAATCCAGCGATGCCTTCACTGGTAACCAGGGTAAACATCGGGTTACTAAGCGCAGGGCCATGTGCAAAGCATTCATCAAAACAAAAGGTTGTTACTTTGAAGAACCTAGAATATAAGAGTTAATTTCAGTTGTTTCACACTTTTTTGTTAAGTATATAATTCCACATGTGTTAATTCATAGTTTTGATGCCTTCAGTGTGAATTTACAATTTTCATAGTCATGAAAATACAGAAAAATCTTTAAATGGGGAGGTGTGTCCAAACTTTTGGTCTGTACTGTATGATTACTTAGAGGAGCTTGTTTTGGCCTTGCAGCACCGTTTACGGCTGTCTGCATGGTCTCTTTGTGAGTGTAGCTCGCTCTGTAGTCTGTTTTGCCGCAACAGCCGGTTGTAGCCAGCTCAGGGTGTGTCACTGCCTCATACCGTTCCATTGTCCGTTTCTCAATTAGTGCAGCCTGCTGCACATTTTTTCAAATTTATCCTATTAGTGGCTTTCCATCCGTACCCTGCTAGATTGTGGAAAAACACTATATAAGATTACATAGAGGAGCTTGTTTTGGCCTTGCAGCGCCATTCACAGCTGTCTGCACGGTCTGTGTGTGAGTGCAGCTCACTCTGTAGTCTGTTCTGCAAAAAAAAAAATAATAAAGTTTACCAAAGACACCACTTTACAGTTGTGTAGGCCACATTAGCTCATATAAAAGTCTAGTCCACACTTTAGAAAATTAGTGTTTCTTATACCAGTTAGGAGCTGTTCAGAAATAAGCACACTAAGCCCTTAGTACTTTTCTGCCTATCTTTATCAGTCTACCAAGATGAAGAAGGCAGGGAGCAAGGCACGTGGGCGTGGGCGTGGTGCAGGGAGAGGACATGGGGATTCTGTGCCTGCTGCGGGCACCAGTGACTCATCATCACCCAGTTTCAGCAGGGAACAGTCCTTCATGCGCAGCTTTGCAGGAGATCGCCGTACCCGGCTGCTGCGGGAAGAACAAATTGAAGCCATTGTCGGGTGGATGGCAGCTAATGCATTGACTTCATTTAGTGCCACATCCTCTCAGGCACAGAGCACTGGAGAGCACCCATCTGTCTCTTCAACACCTGCCAAATTGCCCAGGCAGTCAGAGAGCCCAGGACAGGAGCCATCTCTACTTCTGTTCTCTGAAGCTGTTGGCTTGAAAAGAGGGGGCCAGCCAAGCAGCATTGGAGAAATGGAAGAAGAGGCAGTATGCAGTGATGCCCAACAGCTTTGTCTCTCTGTTTCTGAAGAGGCAGGTGGGCCAGTGCCTCCGGTCAGTACACCTCAGTACGCATCTGATGATGAGACTCCGGTGCCACTTTCTGGTGTGTACTGTGCTGCTGAGACTAACCAGGAGAAGCAGTTGGTGGAAGAGGGTAGTGTAGATGATGAGGTCCTTGACCCATTGTGGCGTGAGGTACAGGAAGGTGGTGGGAGCAGCTCTGAGGAAGAGATTCCCTGAATGGCCCAAAGAAGGAGAGGGAGGGAGAAGACTGCGGTGCCTGTAACCTCCACTTCGGCACCCATTAGGAGCATGGCTCTTCCAAAAGCCAAAACGGGCGCTCCCAAGATTTGCAGTGCCTGGTCCTTTTTTGACGCAGTTGCAGATGACATTTGCTTAGTCAAATGCAAGGCGTGTCATCAGGAAGTCAAAAGAGGGAAAAGTGTCAGCAACCTCAATACCACAAATATGTGGAAAAATGTGCGGACCAAGCACGTGGTGGAGTTACAAAAACACACTGAAGACCTAGGCCAACCTACAGCGGCACCTACCACCTCTTCAGCTCGTGTTGTTGTCTCTTCCTCCAGCTCACATGCAGTTGGTTCGGCTTACTCACAGGATCGCCATGGAAGAGCCTCTGGCACTGTTGTCCAGAGACCCAGTGTAATTCCACCCACAGCATCAAGTTCCCAGTCATCCTCACACTCCCAGCCCAGTCTACAGCCATCGGTAGCACAGGCATGGCAGAAAAGGCAGCCATTCTCGGCAAACCTCCCCCAAGCACAGGCTCTGAATGCTGGCATTGCAAAACTACTGTCCCTTGAAATGCTGTCATTCAGGCTGGTGGAGACTGACACCTTCCGTAACTTGATGGCATTGGCAGTCCCACAATACAATGTGCCCAGCCACTTTTATTTCAGCAGGCAAGCCGTCCCTGCCCTGCAAAAGTATGTGGAGGGACACATAAAACACGCGCTACTGAACGCCGTCAGTAGCAAGGTCCATCTCACCACCAATGCGTGGACCAGTCACCATGGACAGGGGCGATACCTTCACCTCACTGCCCATTGGGTTAATGTTGTGGAGCTGGGTACAGATTGTGCGAGTGGCGCAGGACGTGTTCTGCCAACTCAAAGGATTGCAGGAATCCAGTCTGTACACATTGCCTCCTCTTCATGCTCCAGTTCCTCAGAATCATCGCTGCAGGAGCCGTCGCGGTCTACCACCACCTTGACCTGTGAATGCTTACCTGTTACGACCGATATGAGCACAGCTGTGCCCAAACGTGAACAGGCCATACTGAAATTAATTTCTTTAGGGAATCGAAGCCCCAGAGCGCAGGAGCTCTGGAATGCCATCAAGCAGGAGAGCGACGTGTGGTTTGTGCCAGTGAATCTCCAGCCAGGCATGGTAGTGTGTGACAATGGCCGAAATCTGGTGGCAACTCTGGCCCTAGGCAACCTTACTCACATCCCATGTCTGGCACATGTGCTCAACTTGGTTGTGCAGAGTTTTCAGAGGGACTATCCGGATCTTGATGCACTGCTGCACAAGGTCCGCCTAGAGTGTGCTTACTTGCGACATTCCAGCATGGCAAGATTGCGTATTGCAGCTCTGCAGTGCTGAATCCGCCTTCCAGAACATTGCATTATATGTGACCTACCCACCAGGTGGAATTCCACGTTACATATGTTGGAGCAGTTGTGTGAGCAGCAGCAAGCAGTAATGGAGTACCAGCTGCATCAGGCGCAAAGAAGTCGCACTGCGCACCGTTCAGACTTCACAACCACTGAGTGGGCCACTATGAAGGACGTCTACCAGGTTTTGTGTGCCTTCGATGATTCCACACGGATGGCGAGTGCAGACGATACACTAGTCAGCATGATTGTCCCCCTTATCTGCCTGCTTGAAAGAACACTGTATGCGCTAAGGGATGATGTTGTGGAAGAGGTGGAGGATGAGGAGTCACCAATTCCATCTGCTTCTGGACAGTCAGCTCAACGTGGTTCCTTACAAAGGCCTAGGCAGGGGACACTTTGTGAGGAGGATGAGGAGGAGTCAATGGAGGAGGAAAACATCGGTCCAGAGGAGGGAGTTACACAATTCTCAAGTAGTCAGTGTGTAGAGCGAGGGTGGGGTGATGCAGAGCAGGCAGAGATCATGCCTCAAGCAGGGGACAGCGTTTCTTGGCCAGTTGGCAGTCTGCAGCACATGGTTGATTTCATGCTGCAGTGCCTGAGAAACGACCGCCACATCGCCCACATTCTCAACACGGCTGATTATTGGGTGTACACCCTCCTAGATCCACGCTACTGGGACAACTTACAAAGCCTCATAACACCATTGAACCGGGAGCGTAAAATGCGGGAGTACCAAGACACACTGGTGCATTCCATCATCTTCTCCTGTCCAACTGAGAGCAGTAATGCTAGTGCTTTACAAAGCAGCTCAGTGCGTCGAGGCAGTGGAGGAAGGTCAGCACAATCAGAGAGCAGAAGCAGTGCCTCAGCACAAGGCAAGGCCAGTATGGCCCAACTGTGGCAAACTTTTGTGTGCCCGCCACAAATGTCTAAACCATCACAGACGGCTCCAGTCAGCAGGAGGCAACGTTTCCGTCAGATGGTGACAGACTACATGGCTTGCCTTCTCAGTGTACTCCCAGACGGCTCTTCCCCCTTCAAGTTTTGGGTCTCTAAGCTGGATACATGGCCAGAGCTTAGCCAGTATGAATTGGAGGTGCTGGCTTGCCCTGCTGCTAGTGTATTATCGGAACGCGTCTTTAGTGCCGCAGGTGGTGTACTAACAGACCGTCGCATGCGACTATTCTCCGATAACGTTGACCGGCTTACTTTTCTGAAAATGAACAAGGCCTGGATCGCGCAGGAATTTGCATCTCCTCTTCCAGATTAAAAAATTGGTTGGCTACAGTATCCAGGTCTCCTGTTGCATTCATGTTTCTACCACCTGAGCTGTAATCCCTGGGCTCCAACACCGCCAGTTGCTGCTCAGAAGTGCCGTCTGCAAAGTCAAAACACATGACCCAGTGTTATTGGGTTTCAGTAACGTCAGCTGATCCCCAGCTGTGTATCTGGCAATGTGTCCTGCTACCTCCACGCTGACACTACATCTGAAATTTAAGGCAACCTGTCCCCCCAGGCGTTTGTTACTGAAAGAACCACCTTGTGCAGCAGCAATACTGCACAAGGAAAAGGTGGCTCTTTTAGTTATGCTCCTTGCACACGCTGAACTTAAAACTTATAAAATGTGTCCCCTCACACCATGAAAACGGCCCGGAGGTGGAACTTTCCTTCTTAATGAGATGCAACACAGCCGTCATTCCTACCCCTTGGCGCCAGGCGCCACCTCCTCAGCGTTGTTTGAATCTGCCCCGTAGCCTGTGCTGTTATGTTCAACCTTGGCCATGCGCAGTTAGCACTGCCCATCTTCTGACATCATTTTGTGTCAGGCGGACTGTGCCTGTGTGGCCGCGCTGCCTGAGATCCCGCCTCGCAGTGTCTTCGGATTTAATCACACTGCGGGCCTGGGATTCATGGGCATGCGCAGTGCATATCTTGACCTCAGGCTCTCACTCATCTCCCTCCGCCTTCTTCAGACTATGCGCCGTCAGCTGATCCCCTATAGCATGCCACGGCCGTGACGCCACACAGTCTGAAGAAGCCAGAAGGAGGTGAGTGAGAGGTGAAGATATGCACTGCGCATGCCCATGAATCCCAGGCCCGCAGTGTGATTAAATCATAAGACACTGCGAGGCGGGATCTAGGGCAGCGTGGCCGCACAGGCGCAGTCCGCCTGACACCAAATGTTGTCAGAAGACAGGCAGCGGTAACTGCGCATGGCCAAGGTTTAACATAACAGCGCAGGCCCGGGACAGATTCAAACAATGCTGAAGAGGCGGCGCACGGCGCCAAGGGGATAGGAATGATGGCTGTGCTGCGTCCCATTACGAAGGAAAGTCCCGCCTTTGGGATGGTTTCATGGTATCAGGGGCACATTTTAGAAGTGTTTAGTTCTGCGTTTGCAAGGAGCATAATTAAAAGAGCCACCTTTTCCTTGTGCAGCATTATTGCTGCACAAGGTGGCTCTTTCAGGTACAAATGCCTGGGGGGGTTAAAGGTTCCCTTTCAACTTGCTCCATATAGGCCTCAGCCTACACTCTGCTTCTCCTGCATTCCCTGGGCTCCAACACCGCCAGTTGTTGCCCGGAAGTGCTGTCTGCACAGTCAACACATGCTGCCGTGTTATTGGGGTTCAGTAACGCCAGCTGTTCCCCTGCTGTGTAGCTGGCAATGTGTCCTGCGACCACCATGCAGACACAACAACAGATGTTAAACTGCCTCCAGTGCAGGCCTTGGCCTACACTCTGCTCCTCCTGGATTCCCTGGGCTCCAATACCGCCAGTTGGTGCTCGGAAGTGCTGGCTGCACAAAGAAAAACACTCGCTCATGGGTCAGTGGGGTTCAGTAATGCCAGCTGTTCCCCTGCTGTGTAGCTGGCAATGTGTCCTGCGACCGCGACACACACACAATAACAGATATTAAACTGCCTCCAGTGCAGGCCTCGGCCTACACTCTGCTCCTCCTGGATTCCCTGGGCTCCAATACCGTTAGTTGGTGCTCGGAAGTGCTGGCTGCACGGAGAAAAACACTCGCTCATGTGTCAGTGGGGTTCAGTAACGCCAGCTGTTCCCCTGCTGTGTAGCCAGCAATGTGTCCTGCGACCGCCACGCTGACACAACAACAGACATTACACTGCATCCAGTGCAGGCCTCGGCCTACACTCTGCTCCTCCTGGATTCCCTGGGCTCCAATACCACCAGTTGGTGCTCGTAAGTGCTGGCTGCACAGAGAAAAACACTCGCCACTGTGTCAGTGGGGTTGAGTAACATCAGCTGTTCCCCTGCTGTGTAGCCGGCAATGTGTCCTGCGACTGCCATGCTGACACAACAACAGACATTAAAATGCCTCCAGTGCAGGCCTCGGCCTACCTTCTGCTCCTCCTGGATTCCCTGGGCTCCAATACCGCCAGTTGGTGCTCGGAAGTGCTGGCTGGACAGAGAAAAACACTCGCCACTGTGTCAGTGGGGTTCAGTAACGTCAGCTGTTCCCTTGCTGTGTAGCCGGCAATGTGTCCTGCGACCACCACGCTGACACAACAACAGACATTAAACTGCCTCCAGTGCAGGCCTCAGCCCACACTCAGCTCCTCCTGGATTCCTTGGGCTCCAATACCGCCAGTTGGTGCTCTGAAGTGCTGGCTGCACAAAGAAAAACACTCGCCACTGTGTCAGTGGGGTTCAGTAATGTCAGCTGTTCCCCTGCTGTGTAGCTGGCAATGTGTCCTGCGACCGCCACGCTGACACAACAACAGATATTAAAGGTAACCTGTCCCCCCAAGGCATTTGTAACTAAAAGAGCCACCTTGTGCGGCACTAATGCGTGCTTCATTTCATTATGCTCCTTGTACACGCTGAAGTTAACACTTATAAAATGTGTCCCCTCATACCCTGAAACCGTCCCAAAGGCTGGACTTTCCTTCTTAATGAGACGCAGCACAGTTGTCATTCACACCCCCTTGGCGCCGTGCGCTGCCTCCTCAGCATTGTTAAAATCTGTCCCTGAGCCTGCACTGTTATGTTGTCCTTGGCCCTGCCCATCTTCAGACATCATTTGTTGTCAGGCTGGCTGCGCCAGTGCGGCCACCCTACCCGAGATCAAGCCCTGCAGTGTCTTCAGATTTATTGACACTGCGGGGCTGTGATTCATGGGCATGCGCAGTGCATATCTTCGCCTCTCACTCATCTCCTTACGCCTTCTTCTGACTGTGCCTCGTCACAGCCGTGGCATGCAATTTGGGATCAGCTGGCGCCGCACAGTCTGAAGAAGGCGGAAGAAGATGAGTGAGAGGTGAAGATATGCACTGCGGATGCCCATGAATCCCAGGCATGCAATGTCTTCAGATTTATTCACACTGCGGGCCTGTGATTCATGGTCATTCGCAGTGCATTTATTCGCCTCTCCCTCATCTCCTTCCGCCTTCTTCTGACTGTACCGCGTCACGGCCGTGGCATGTAGGGTTGAGCGACTTTTCTTTTTTTAGGATCGGGTCGGGTTTCACGAAACCCGACTTTCTCAAAAGTCGGGTCGAGTGAAATCAGCCGATCCTATAGAAAAGTTGGGGTCGGGGTCGGCCGAAACACGAAACCCAATGCAGTGCAATGGGATACTAATGGTTCCCAGGGTCTGAAGGAGAGGAAACTCTGGGATCCATATTAATGTGTAAAATAAAGAATAAAAATAAAAAATAGGGATATACTCACCCTCGGACGCGCCCTGGTTCTAACCGGCAGCCTGCGTTCCTAAAAATGAGCAAGTGAAGGACCTTCGATGATGTCGCGACCACGATGTCACATGAGCGGTCACGCGACCAATCACAAGCCGTGATGTCATCGAAGGTCCTTCACTTGCTCATTTTTAGGAACGCAGGCTGCCGGTTAGAACCAGGGCGTGTCCGAGGGTGAGTATATCAATATTTTTAATTTTTATTCTTTATTTTACACTTAAATATGGATTCCGATACCGATTCCCGATATCGCAAACATATCGGAACTCGGTATCGGAATTCCGATACCAGATTAGAAGATCGCCGACCTCATGGCCGACCCCACACAGGGGTTGGGTCGGGTTTCATGAAACCCGACTTTGCCAAAAGTCGGCGACCTCTTCTGAAAATGGCCGACCCGTTTCGCTCAACCCTAGTGGCATGCAATTTGGGATCAGCTGGCGTGGCACAGTCTGAAGAAGGCGGAAGGAGATGAGTGAGAGACGAAGATATGCACTGCGGATGCCCATGAATCCCAGGCCTGCCTGTGAATAAATCAGAAGACACCCAGGCTCCACCCCAGCCCCGCCCCCACCCCTCAAACACTCCACAGTCCCACCGCTCTCTCTTGCAAAAACTCCACTTCTCACCTATCACACATTAACAGTTCCCATCACCAGATCACACATATAGCCGGCAGCTTTTGTTTTGGCCAAAAGATTTTTTAAGCCGCCACCATAACACGGTAGACACTTTTGACCGGGCCCTACTCTACTGTAACCAACTAAATATTTGTTAAAATATGCAATACAATTTAGGTATATTTTTATTTATTTTACATTTTTTTAAATGACCAATAATATCACATACAACGAACAAATACCGCTACACCATGTCCAGACCACATATTACCACCACAGTGATCGAATAATATCACATACAAGGAACAAATACCACAACACCATGACCAGACCACATATTGTCACCAGTGACTGAATAATATCACATACAAGGAACAAATACCACCGCATTGTGACCAGACTACATTTTACCACCATAAAGTGATCAAATAGCATATACAAGGGACAAATACCGAAACACCATGTCCAAACCACATATTACCACCACATAGTGACTGAATACTACAATACTGATCAGTAATAAAAAAAATACAATACTATCACCATAAGTGCCATTATAGACAGGAGATCTGTACTTAGTATGCAGTGTCTGTGTACAGGTAATACAGTGATCACTGGTGACATTATACACAGGAGCTCTGTATATAGTGTATAGTGTACAGGTAATACAGTGATTACCGGTGACATTATACACAGGAGCTCTGTATATAGCGTACAGGTAATACAGTGATCACTGGTGACATTATACACAGGACCTCTGTATATAGTAAACAGTGTATAGTGTCAGTGTATAGGTAACACACTAACTCACCAGTGACGTCTCTAAGTGAATTCCTTCTTCTTTGTTTTTCATCTTTCATCCAGCACAGATCACCATCACTTCTTCCAGCCAGGGCTTGTCTCTTCAGGAAATAACATGGTTATCTCGTGCTCCGCTTGCAGAACACATTAATTAATTTTTCCCAACTTCTACATTACCCCACATGAAGAAAAAAAGGCACCATAGTATCACTCTACATAGTAACAGGACCGTCCCCCCATTTAAAACAGTATACTCAAAAAATAAAATAAATACATCACTGCAGTAATAATATCCCTTAATTAGCCCCTATGGTAATAATATTCCCCATCCTAGCCCCCGTGTGTCTCATTCCTGGCTTCAGCCATATGTTCTCCCATCCTGCCCTCATGAGTATCCATTGTGCCCCATATGATCTCCCCATCCTGCCCCATCTGTCTCCATCGTATCCATCCTGCCCCATGATCCTGCCCCATCTGTCTTCAATCATGCCCCCATGTCTTTCATCCTGCCCCTTTTCTCCAAGCATGCCCTGTATCTCCATTCTGCCCTCTATGTCTGCAGTCATGCCCCCATGTCTGCAATCTTTGCCCGTGTCTCCAATCATGCCCCATGTCTCCATTCTGCCCCATCTGTCTCAAATCTTTCCCCATCTGTTTCCAATCCTGTCCCATCTGTCTCCAATCCTGCCCCATCTGTCTCCAATTCTGCCCCAGTGTCTCCAGTCATCCCACCATGTCTCCAATCATACCCCGTATCTCGCATTCTGCCCCATATCCACCATTCTGCTCCATGTCCAACATTCTGCCCCCATATCAAGCATTCTGGCCGTGTCCAGCATTCTGCCCCGGTGTCCAGCATTCTGCCCCCGTGTCCAGCATTCTGCCCTGTGTCCAGCATTCTGCCCCGTGTCCACCATTCTGCCCCCATGTCCAGCATTCTGCCCCCATGTCCAGCATTCTGTCCCCATGTACATCATTATGCCCCCATGTCCAGCATTCTGCCCCCATGTCCAGCATTCTGCCACATGTCCAGAATTCTGCCCCCCCACCCCCCCCCCCGCATCCAGCATTCTGTCCCCATGTCTCAAAGTCTGCCCCGGGCCCCCTGGATCGCCGCTCTCAATAAAAAATAAATAAAAAAGTTCTTCTTACCTGGCCACGCTCCTGCGGCGGGCAAAGCTCCCTCCATGCAGCTGAAGCGCGCACTCGCCGGCACGCTGCAGCTGACGTCAGCTGCCAGCCTCCGATAAGTTTATACTAGTGCACGGCCGTGTGGCCATGCGAACCTTTTATAGCGGAAGCTCTCCGGGATCTTCCAAGTGGTCCAATCGGAGATGCTACAGGACCTTAGCATGTGACCCCCGACCTCCAATGAGAGGACATCCCTTGGGCATGCTCAGAAGAAGAAAAGCAAGACTTAGTCCCAGGGATGCCTGCCCGCCGCTGATCTGCACTGGTTACAATGGATGAGCCTGGAAGGACAGCAGTAACCAGCCACACAGGATCAGCTTGAGCCAGACGCTGGGACCAATGTCTCTGCTGAGCAGGCTCCACTGCAGGTGGAGGAGAATGGGAGACCGCAGTGGAGATGATTCAAGATTTCCCCTGTGCAGCGGCGGGAGCTTGACACCTAACAAAGGGGACTTGCACTTAAAGCACCTCTCCAGCGGTGATAAAAAAAAAAAAAAACCCTGCTAGTGTGGTGCTTTAATAATTTAATAATAAGCAATTTATTATTATACAATTAATTTCTGCTTGGAATAAATGTCTGCACTCACTTTATGTGACTGCAGACTGCCAAATCATGACAGGGAGCGCCTGCTGCATGAGTCCCCAATATCACTGGCATTATCAGGCGGTCATGAGACCATGTTTGCTATGTGCATGTGTCAACCAGAAAGGTTTGGTTACTCTCAATAGAAGAGAATTGAAAGAAGCCGAAACAGTTATCACATGACCGCCTGCTCGAATCTGTGATACTGCGGCCATTTTTACTGTACATGGGGGGACTCAGGGGACATTATTAAATGTTATATCGGCAGTTAAGAAGCATTATTGGGTGGGTGTATGGGTGGATGACAAACTCCTATTCAGTGGCCAGTGTCAGGCAGCTGCTACAAAGGCAAATAAAATAATGGGATGCATTAAAAGAGGCATAGATGCTCATGAGGAGAACATAATTTTAACTCTATACAAGTCACTAGTTCGACCACACTTAGAATACTGTGCACAGTTCTGGTCTCCGGTGTATAAGAAAGACATAGCTGAACTGGAGCGGGTGCAGAGAAGAGCGACCAAGGTTATTAGAGGACTGGGGGGTCTGCAATACCAAGATAGGTTATTACACTTGGGGCTATTTAGTTTGGAAAAATGAAGACTAAGGGGTGATCTTATGTTAATGTATAAATATATGAGGGGACAGTACAAAGACCTTTCTGATTATGTTTTTAATCATAGACCTGAGACTGGGACAAGGGGGCATCCTCTGCGTTTGGAGGAAAAAAGGTTTAAGCATAATAACAGACGTGGATTCTTTACTGTAAGAGCAGTGAGACTATGGAACTCTCTTCCGTATGATGTTGTAATGAGTGATTCATTACTTAAATTTAAGAGGGGACTGGATACCTTTCTGGAAAAGTATAATGTTACAAGGTATATACAATAGATTCCTTGATAGGGCGTTGATCCAGGGAACTAGTCTGATTGCCGTATGTGGAGTCGGGAAGGAATTTTTTTTCCCCAATGTGGAGCTTACTCTTTGCCACATGGGTTTTTTTTTGCCTTCCTCTGGATCAACATGTTAGGGCATGTTAGGTTAGGCTATGGGTTTGAACTAGATGGACTTATAGTCTTCCTTCAACCTTAATAACTATGTAACTATGTAACTATGCAACTATTGTTATAGGGCCCTCAGAGTATTGTGACCATCAAAGTTGCATATGGGGTATTATTACTTTTTAGGGACAAAATGTGGAGGGCACTAGCACAGGGCATTAATATTTTTAGGGGGGATTTTACTATCTAGGGAGCACAAAGGTGGCATTATTGCTATGTAAGGGCCAGAGTGGTGGCATTATTATGTGGGGCGGTAAGAGGAGCACAGTTGTTGTACCGCACAGTACATGCAGTAATAGGGACACATATGGAAGCAAAGGCTCAGTATTGGGGTATCAGGTTCAGTAAGGACACATAAGGCAGAGGCTCAGTATTGGGGTATCAGGTGCAGTAATAAGGATACATACATGTGAGAAGTCAGATGTGTTGTTGTTGTAATCTCTGCAGATGAGTCCTGGCTGGAGAAGTTGTCATGTTGGTCTGGGCCAGATGGAAAAGGCGGGAAAAGTGTACAACTCCATCAGAAAGAACATCAGATGTAAGTCATTAGCCATAACTGTGCTGTGATCTCTTATATGGTCTGCAGGACTGGTATCTACCACTATATGGACACTACATAGAAATATCAGTGTTCGTTTTTGTATACAGATTTATTTTCAACCACAGCACGGTCATCTGCTGATGTTCCCCTATTCTCACAATTATGGTCCGTCACATAGCTGTAGTCAGGATTACCTGATTAGGGGCCCACTCGGATTTTTCGCCCCCCCCCCCCCCCAAAGCTGAACCCTAGCAATGCCTCTGAGCCTTTGTAATTGTTTAACAATTTTGATAACAGCAAACATGCTGCGTATCCCGAATATGGGATATGTTTTTTCTCTCTGAATTAAGAGGCCATTACTTTACCTTTAAAACAGCTAACCTGTTTTTGCTCCCTAAATAATGAAATATTTTTGGACAGCTTGCCAAATATAGTAACATAGTAACATAGTTAGTAAGGCCGAAAAAAGACATTTGTCCATCCAGTTCAGCCTATATTCCATCATAATAAATCCCCAGATCTACGTCCTTCTACAGAACCTAATAATTGTATGATACAATATTGTTCTGCTCCAGGAAGACATCCAGGCCTCTCTTGAACCCCTCGACTGAGTTCGCCATCACCACCTCCTCAGGCAAGCAATTCCAGATTCTCACTGCCCTAACAGTAAAGAATCCTCTTCTATGTTGGTGGAAAAACCTTCTCTCCTCCAGACGCAAAGAATGCCCCCTTGTGCCCGTCACCTTCCTTGGTATAAACAGATCCTCAGCGAGATATTTGTATTGTCCCCTTATATACTTATACATGGTTATTAGATCGCCCCTCAGTCGTCTTTTTTCTAGACTAAATAATCCTAATTTCGCTAATCTATCTGGGTATTGTAGTTCTCCCATCCCCTTTATTAATTTTGTTGCCCTCCTTTGTACTCTCTCTAGTTCCATTATATCCTTCATGAGCACCGGTGCCCAAAACTGGACACAGTACTCCATGTGCGGTCTAACTAGGGATTTGTACAGAGGCAGTATAATGCTCTCATCATGTGTATCCAGACCTCTTTTAATGCACCCCATGATCCTGTTTGCCTTGGCAGCTGCTTGGCACTGGCTGCTCTAGGTAAGTTTATCATTAACTAGGATCCCCAAGTCCTTCTCCCTGTCAGATTTACCCAGTGGTTTCCCATTCAGTGTGTAATGGTGACATTGATTCCTTCTTCCCATGTGTATAACCTTACATTTATCATTGTTAAACCTCATCTGCCACCTTTCAGCCCAAGTTTCCAACTTATCCAGATCCATCTGTAGCAGAATACTATCTTCTCTTGTATTAACTGCTTTACATAGTTTTGTATCATCTGCAAATATCGATATTTTACTGTGTAAACCTTCTACCAGATCATTAATGAATATGTTGAAGAGAACAGGTCCCAATACCGACCCCTGCGGTACCCCACTGGTCACAGCGACCCAGTTAGAGACTATACCATTTATAACCACCCTCTGCTTTCTATCACTAAGCCAGTTACTAACCCATTTACACACATTTTCCCCCAGACCAAGCATTCTCATTTTGTGTACCAACCTCTTGTGCGGCACGGTATCAAACGCTTTGGAAAAATCGAGATATACCACGTCCAATGACTCACCGTGGTCCAGCCTATAGCTTACCTCTTCATAAAAACTGATTAGATTGGTTTGACAGGAGCGATTTCTCATAAACACATGCTGATATGGAGTTAAACAGTTATTCTCATTGAGATAATCCAGAATAACATCCCTCAGAAACCCTTCAAATATTTTACCAACAATAGAGGTTGTATGTTTGATTTTTTTTTTCATTGTTTTACTTTGCATGGGGCGAAAGCAGGGTGATTTGAATATTTATATATTTTTTAAAATTTTTTATATTTTTAAAAAAAAATCTTTTTTTTTTAAATTTTGGCGTCCATCAATTGTCTCCATGGGAGACTAGAAGCTGCCATAACTCAATCGGCTCTGCTACATACAGGCAATGATCAGATCGCCTGTATGTAGCAGAATTACTCACTTGCTATGAGTGCTGACCAGGGGTATTTAAGGGATTAACAGCCACAGGATGATCGCGATTCCTCCTATAGCTGTTAGCGGCACATGTCAGCTGTTCAAAACAGCTGACATGTGCTGGAAAAGATGTCAACTCACCGCCGGAGCCCACATCAAATGGAGGGTGTCCGACAATGGCGTATTATTACACCAGCTGTCAGAAAGGGGTTAAAGGAAATATGTCTATCAGATCAACCCCCATAAACTGAATATGTAGGCATGAAAGTTTGTAGATCCATCGGTGCATTTAATTCACGATTCAAATGAGTAATGTATACAGTAATATAGTATAGAATAAATATTACATATTATACACAAACAAAAAATCCCTCAAAATAAATCTATAAAGTTATAACAGCACCACGTAATTATTGCAGGAATTTATTATAGCTACATGGTAGCAAGGATCCTTAATATATTCCTAACAAGGATGCTATGCGTGTTGTGTTACAAGAGATTTACAGCTCTAATATAATATAAATGACCACACATTTTCACACTAAACCAGCAAGGGAGGCATAGAAATGAATATAATTTATCATTACCTCGTTGTTTGAGGTAAAATTTGTTTTCACTTAAGACTTTAGAAAGCTTAAATAATGGGGAATATCACGGGGGACAGTCCCCTGCTGATAAGAAAATGAGTTGCCAACATCTGACAAATTACCTTCAAGCTATGTCATTGAAGATGTTTTTTGTGTCAAATTTTAACTTCTGTTGAATTTTTTTTCAGTGGCTTGCTGGGATCGGTTACAGGGATTCGATGTCTGTTGTACTGTGAATATATTAGGCATATGTTTTTCACCATCTTGTGAACTAAAGGTGATAGAGTGAATTTAAATCAGATAATAAAGATCCTGCAATTTCTAGCAAATCGCCGGAAGGAGAATCTTTCGTTCTATCCTTGTGGGTAACAACCACAGCATGCTCTCGCATTCTCAGTTATAATGCTGTTATCATGTTAAGATAAGCTATTGCTCATTCTGAAATGAATCCCAATTAGATTA
Source organism: Ranitomeya imitator (assembly GCF_032444005.1). Taxonomy (NCBI): domain Eukaryota; kingdom Metazoa; phylum Chordata; class Amphibia; order Anura; family Dendrobatidae; genus Ranitomeya; species Ranitomeya imitator. The sequence goes on along the minus strand of NC_091285.1, from coordinate 342,461,302 downwards.
TAAAGAGAACGAAAAATGATACCATCTATTTTTTTCATTCTATATGATTGAGGTGATAATTCTTACAAAGAACAGTATGTTTATTGGATTCATTTAAGCATTTTACAGTTAATGTACATACGCAATATTCCAATATTCCTGTAATAAAATATTCTTTCATAAAATACTGTAAACAGTAACCACAACTTTCTCCTATTGATTATTTAATTAAGAGTGTTAGCAGCCCTGTATATTATGGAATTAAACAAATAGGTTGGTGGTTTTCATGCTACAGTTAATTGGTGTAGATTCTTAATGGCAATATCTATTTTAAAACTTTAAAGGGAACCTGTCACCAGGTTTGTCCCATATGAGGTAAGGCCAGTATCTATTAGCCCTGATATACAGCATTCTAATTTTCTGTATATATGCACCCTATCCAGCCTGCCAGAAAAGATAAAGAGCTTCCTATTGACGTCACTATTTTGGTCCGGCACCTCTCCTGTTCTTGCAATGCCATCCTCCTATTTTCTTTGTGTGGATGACGCGTCTTATGTCATCCACACTGTTTCCAGCATTGCGCTCCTGTGCAGGCATACTTCTCTCTGCCCTTTTGAGGGCAGAACAAAGTACTGCAGTGTGCATGCATCGGGAAAGGTTAACCCCTTCCCGACCTTTGACGCCACGTAGGCGTCATGAAAGTCGGTGCCAATCTGACCCATGACGCCTATGTGGCGTCATGGAAAGATCGCGTCCCTGCAGATCGGGTGAAAGGGTTAACTCCCATTTCACCCAATCTGCAGGGACAGGGGGAGTGGTAGTTTAGCCCAGGGGTGGGTGGCTTCACCCCCCCGTGGCTACGATCGCTCTGATTGGCTGTTGAAAGTGAAACTGCCAATCAGAGCGATTTGTAATATTTCACCTATTAAAACTGGTGAAATATTACAATCCAGCCATGGCCGATGCTGCAATATCATCGGCCATGGCTGGAAACACTAATGTGCCCCCACCCCACCCCACCGATCGCCCCCCCAGCCCTCCGATCTGTCCGGTACACTGCTCCGGCTCCCCTCCGTCCTGTGCTCCGCTCTCCCTGTGGTCTTGTCCGCTCCCCCATGCTCCAATCACCCCCCCGTGCTCCGATCCAACCCCCGTGCACTCCGATCCACCCCCCCGTGCTCCGTTCCACCCCCCCGTCCTCCGTTCCACCCCCCTCGCGCTCCGATTCCACCCCCATGCTCCGATCCCCCCCCCCGTGCTCCCCCCCACCCCATCATACTTACCGATCCTGCCGGGGTCCGTCCGTCTTCTCCCTGGGTGCCGCCATCTTCCAAAATGGCGGGCGCATGCGCAGCACGCCCGCCGAATCTGCCGGCCGGCAGATTCGTTCCAAAGTGCATTTTGATCACTGAGATATAACCTATCACAGTGATCAAAATAAAAAAAATAATAAATGACCCCCCCCTTTGTCACCCCCATAGGTAGGGACAATAAAAAAATAAAGATTTTTTTTTCCACTAAGGTTAGAATAGGGTTAGGGTTAGGGTTAGGGTTAGGGCTAGGGCTAGGGTTAGAGTTAGGGTTAGGGTTAGGGCTAGGGTTAGGGTTAGGGTTAGGGCTAGGGTTTCGGTATGTGCACATGTATTCTGTTCCTCTGCGGATTTTTCCGCTGCGGATTTGATAAATCCACAGTGCTAAACCGCTGCGGATTTATGGCGGATTTACCGCGGATTTTCTGCGCATTTCACTGCGGTTTTACAACTGCGATTTTCTATTGGAGCAGTTGTAAAACCGCTGCGGAATCCGCAGAAAGAAGTGACATGCTGCGGAATGTAAACCGCTGCTTTTCCGTGCAGTTTTTCTGCAGCATGTGTACAGCGATTTTTGTTTCCCATAGGTTTACATTGAACTGTAAACTCATGGGAAACTGCTGCGGATCCGCAGCGTTTTCCGCAGTGTGTGCACATACCTTTAGAATTAGGCTATGTGCACACGGTGCGGATTTGGCTGCGGATCCGCAGCGGATTGGCCGCTGCGGATTCGCAGCAGTGTTCCATCAGGTTTACAGTACCATGTAAACCTATGGAAAACTAAATCCGCTGTGCCCATGATGCGGAAAATACCGCGCGGAAACGCTGCGTTGTATTTTCCGCAGCATGTCAATTCTTTGTGCGGATTCCGCAGCGTTTTACACCTGTTCCTCAATAGGAATCCACAGGTGAAATACGCACAAAAAACGCTGGAAATCCGCGGTATATCTGCAGGTAAAACGCAGTGCCTTTTACCCGCAGATTTTTCAAAAATGATGCTGAAAAATCTCACACGAATCCGCAACGTGGGCACATAGCCTTAGGGTTAGGGTTGGAATTAGGGTTATGGTTAGGGATGTGATTAGGGTTATGGCTACATTTGGGATTAGGGTTAGGGGTGTGTTGGGGTTGGTGTTGGAGTTAGAATTGAGGGGTTTCCACTGTTTAGGCACATCAGGGGTCTCCAAACGCAACATGGCGCCACCATTGATTCCAGCCAATCTTGTATTCAAAAAGTCAAATGGTGCTCCCTCACTTCCGAGCCCCGACGTGTGCTCAAACAGTGGTTTACTCCCACATATGGGGTATCACCGTACTTAGGACAAACTGTGCAACAATTACTGGGGTCCAATTTCTCCTGTTACCCTTGTGAAAATAAAAAAATGCTTACTAAAACATCATTTTTGAGGAAAGAAAAATGATTTTTTATTTTCACGGCTCTGCGTTGTAAACGTCTGTGAAGCACTTGGGCGTTCAAAGTGCTCACCACATATCTAGATAAGTTCCTTGGGGGGTCTAGTTTCTAAAATGGGGTCACTTGTGGGGGGTTTCTACTGTTTAGGCACACCAGGGCTCTGCAAACGCAATGTGACTCCCGCAGACCATTCCATCAAAGTCTGCATTTCAAAAGTCACTACTTCCCTTCTGAGCCCCGACGTGTGCCCAAACAGTGGTTTACCCCCACACATGGGGTATCAGCGTACTCAGGAGAAACTGGACAACAACTTTTGGGGTCCAATTTCTCCTGTAACCCTTGGGAAAATAAAAAATTCTGGGCTAAATAATTATTTTTGAGGAAAGAAAACGTATTTATTATTTTCACGGCTCTGCATTATAAACTTCTGTGAAGCACTTGGGGATTCAAAGTGCTCACCACACATCTAGATAAGTTCCTTTCGGGGTCTAGTTTCCAAAATGGGGTCACTTGTGGGGGTTTCTACTGTTTAGCCACATCAGGGGCTCTGCAAACGCAACATAACGCCCGCAGAGCATTCCATCAAAGTCTGCATTTCAAAACGTCACTACTTCACTTCTGAGCCCCGGCATTTGCCCAAACAGTGGTTTACCCCCACATATGGGGTATCAGCGTACTCAGGAGAAACTGGACAACAACTTTTGGGGGTCAAATTTCGCCTGTTACCCTTGGGAAAATAAAAAATTGCAGGCTAAAAGATCATTTTTGAGAAAATAATTTTTTTTTTTATTTTCATGGCTCTGCGTTATAAACTTCTGTGAAGCATTTGGGGGTTTAAAGTGCTCAATATGCATCTAGATAAGTTCCTTGGGGGGTCTAGTTTCCAAAATGGGGTCACTTGTGGGGGAGCTCCAATGTTTAGGCACACAGGGGCTCTCCAAACGTGACATGGTGTCCGCTAATGATTGGAGCTAATTTTCCATTTAAAAAGCCAAATGGCGTGCCTTCCCTTCGGAGCCCTGCCGTGCGCCCAAACAGTGGTTTACCCCCACATATGGGGTATCAGCATACTCAGGACAAACTGGACAACAACATTTGGGGTCCAATTTCTCCTATTACCCTTGGCAAAATAGGAAATTCCAGGCTAAAAAATCATTTTTGAGGAAAGAAAAATTATTTTTTATTTTCATGGCTCTGCGTTATAAACTTCTGTGAAGCACCTGGGGGTTTAAAGTGCTCAATATGCATCTAGATAAGTTCCTTGGGGGGTCTAGTTGCCAAAATTGGGTCACTTGTGGGGGAGCTCCAATGTTTAAGCACACAGGGGCTCTCCAAACGCGACATGGTGTCCGCTAACAATTGGAGCTAATTTTCCATTCAAAAAGTCAAATGGCGCGCCTTCCCTTCCGAGCCCTGCCGTGTGCCCAAACAGTGGTTTACCCCCACATATGAGGTATCGGCGTACTCGGGAGAAATTGCCCAACAAATTTTAGGATACATTTTATCCTATTGCCCATGTAAAAATGAAAAAATTGAGGCGAAAAGAATTTTTTTGTGAAAAAAAAGTACTTTTTCATTTTTACAGATCAATTTGTGAAGCACCTGAGGGTTTAAAGTGTTCACTAGGCATCTAGATAAGTTCCTTGGGGGGTCTAGTTTCCAAAATCGGGTTACTTGTGGGGGAGCTCCAATGTTTAGGCACACAGGGGCTCTCCAAACGCGACATGGTGTCCGCTAACGATGGAGATAATTATTCATTCAAAAAGTCAAATGGCGCTCCTTCCCTTCCGAGCCTTACCATGTGCCCAAACAGTGGTTTACCCCCACATGTGAGGTATCAGTGTACTCAGGAGAAATTGCCCAACAAATTTTAGGATCCATTTTATCCTGTTGCCCATGTGAAAATTAAAAAATTGAGGCTAAAATAATTTTTTTGTGAAAAAAAAGTACTTTTTCATTTTTACGGATCAATTTGTGAAGCACCGGGGGGTTCAAAGTGCTCACTATGCATCTAGATAAGTTCCTTGGGGCGTCTAGTTTCCAAAATGGGGTCACTTGTGGGGGAGCTCCAATTTTTAGGCACACGGGGGCTCTCCAAACGTGACATGGTGTCCGCTAAAGAGTGGAGCCAATTTTTCATTCAAAAAGTTAAATGGCCGTGCGCCCAAACAATGGTTTACCCCCACATATGAGGTATCAGCGTACCCAGGACAAATTGGACAACAACTTTCGTGGTTCAGTTTCTCCTTTTACCATTGGGAAAATGAAAAAATTGTTGCTAAAAATAATTTTTGTGACTAAAAAGTTAAATGTTCATTATTTCCTTCCATGTTGCTTCTGCTGCTGTGAAGTACCTGAAGGGTTAATAAACTTCTTGAATGTGGTTTTGAGTACCTTGAGGGGTGCATTTTTTAGAATGGTATCACTTTTGGGTATTTTCAGCCATATAGACCCCTCAAACTGACTTCAAATGTGAGGTGGTCCCTAAAAAAAATGGTTTTGTAAATTTCGTTGTAAAAATGAGAAATCGCTGGTCAAATTTTAACCCTTATAACTTCCTAGCAAAAAAAAATTTTGTTTCCAAAATTGTGCTGCTGTAAAGTAGACATGTGGGAAATGTTATTTATTAACTATTTTGTGTCACATAACTCTCTGGTTTAACAGAATAAAAATTCAAAATGTGAAAATTGCAAAATTTTCAAAATTTTCGCCAAATTTCCGTTTTTATCACAAATAAACGCAGAATTTATTGACCTAAATTTACCACTATCATGAAGCCCAATATGTCACGAAAAAACAGTCTCAGAACCGCTAGGATCCGTTGAAGCGTTCCTGAGTTATTACCTCATAAAGGGACACTGGTCAGAATTGCAAAAAACGGCAAGGTCTTTAAGGTCAAAATAGGCTGGGTCATGAAGGGGTTAAAGAGCCCCGGCGCCTGCGGACTGCAGTACTTTACTCTGCCCATGTAAGGTCAGAGAAGTACGCCTTAGCAGGAGCGCGATGCCAGGAACACTGTGGATGATGCACAGTATTAGAACATACTAAGAAAAGCTTCTGCGGTCAGGCACAAATATTGATAAAAAGGACTTTCACCAAATGTTTTATGTTGAACTTGACACACAATGTAATAGGTACTGCAAAGCAGAATAAAACAGATTTTTTTAGTTATGCCTCTCTCATGTTCACTAGCGGCATGTTCTTCTTCATCTTTCTGACATTGACCAATCGTAAGCAGGCAGTAACATATTGAGGAAAGAAGAACACGACACCACAATAGCATTGGCAAGTAGTCTGTTCTCCTCACTGCAGAGTAATGATGTGTGGAGCGCACCAGACCTAAATGTGATTAACTGACAGCTTTCAGTCCTCATCTCTGGTAGTCACTGTGAGAGGAAGGGCAGTACAGCAGAGGTGGAGTATCATTACAATACAGCAGAGGTTGAGTATCATTACAATACAGCAGAGGTGGAGTATCATTACAATACAGCAGAGGTGGAGTATCATTACAATACAGCAGAGGTGGAGTATCATTACAATACAGCAGAGGTTGAGTATCATTACAATACAGCAGAGGTTGAGTATCATTACAAATACTTCTAGTAGATCTCTTAAATTCATTAAATTCATATTCACATGAGCTTTATTGGTAGGACCAAATACATTTTAGAATTGTCAAAGCAAGTGTAGTGCTGTAAACTCTGCTGTACTGCACCATCTCTACACAGTCTGCTGGAAATGAAAACTGAAAGCTGTTAATTATACTCAAGTCTGATGTGTTTTGGCACTTGGAATTACTCTGCAGTGAGGAGAGCAAAATGTGTCATTATGTGTGACACTGAGTCTGTTCTAAGCTGTTGAGGAGCGGTTGGCTTTTTCTACCTGTATGTGGATGTTTGCAAATACAATTGAATATCTGACCCTACACTACAGGGTCAAGGTGACCTAGAACAGTGTGAAAAGGTCATATGGTCATGTTACTGAAGTCACTCCTGCCCCAAATAGGATTAGACAATGGAAGGAAGGTAACCACCCTAGTGGAATAAAAAATACAGGGGACTTTTATTGGTAGGAGGAATAGTGTGAGGGGATAGTATAAGGAGGAAAAATGTGACCGTAGAGACCGGAAAGTGTGAGAGGACAGTATGGTAGATAATACAAAAAGTCGAGAGAGTCACTGTGAGGGCACAGTATGGAGGGGACAGTGTGCAGAGGGGAGAAAAGTATGAGGAGATTACACAGTATAAAAAGTAGGCAGTATAAGGGACAACATGAGAGGGGACTGTATTGGGCACAGTATAGAGAGAGGACAGCGTTGGAGAGCAGTGTAAGGGTACAATTTATGGTGAACATTATGTAGGGAGGGAAAGTGTGATCAGGGGACACAGTATAGAGACTGGGCAGTATGGGGGTCCACAATCGAAGTATAAAAAGGACGTCCTTTTTATACTTCGATTGTGGACTCTCTTGCTGGGACGGACCCCCTGGTGTGGACGAGCGCCCTGATGTCCATGGAGACGGTGTCAGTATTGGGTACGGTCTAACACATTTGTTGGATACTTGGGCAGTATGGGGGGTCGCAATGTGAAGGGATAGTGTGAGGAGTGTACCCAGTATAGAAAGGAGGCAGAATGGGAGGACATTTAAGATAAAAGGGGCAGTGTAGCAGTTGTAGCTTATAAGTTTAGATAGTGGTGGTTATAATTGAGAAGGGGGGATTTTGTAGAGCTAATATTTTATAGGAGAGAACAGTGTGGAGGCCATGTACCAAAAACAAAACAGTGTAGGGGTCATAGTTTGTATGGGGAGCACAATGAGGTGTGATAATTTCATGTGTAATGGTACCTGGATATTTACTAGATGGTGGCCCGATTCTAACGCATTGGGTATTCTAGAATATGAATGTATGTAGATAGCAGCCACATAGTATATAGCACAGGCCATGTAGTATATAGGAGCCATGTAGTATATAGCAGACAAATACGATGTGGCCTGTGCTATATACTATGTGGCTGCTATATACAAACATACATACATATTGTAGAATTCCTGATGGGTTAATACAGGCCACACAATATATAACACAGTCCAAACAGTATATAACACAGCCCAGGTACCATATAACACAGCCCATCCAGTATATAGCAGCCACGCAGTATATAACACAGGCGACGTAGTATATAACACAGGCCACACAGTATATAATGCTGGCCATGTAATATATAACACAGGCCACGCAGTATATAACACTGGCCACATAATATATAGCACAGCACATGCAGTATATAACACTGGCCAGGTAGTATATAGCAGCCACGCGGTATATTACACAGCCCACGCAGTATATAACACTGGCCACGTAATATATAGCACAGCCCACGCAGTACATAACACAGCCCACATAGCATCTAACACTGGCCAGGTAGTATATAGCAGCCACGCGGTATATTACACAGCCCACGTAGTATATAGCAGTGTGGGCACCATATCCCTGTTAAAAAAAAATAATTAAAATAAAAAATAGTTATATACTCACCTGCCGGGATCCAATCCAGCAAAGCTGTGGCGCAGGCGATGAGCGCGCAGCTACCGCCATCTTCCATTGCCAGGATGCATTGCGAAATTACCCAGATGACTTAGCGGTCTCACGAGACCGCTAAGTATTCTGAGTAATTTTGCAATGCTTCTCTGGGAACAGAAGATGGCGGAGGCCGCGCGCGGCTCGGCGGACTACGGAGGGTGAGTATACCAGGTTGTTTTTTTTTTTATTATTTTTATTTATTTTTTACTCTTGTAAAAAGTTGGGGACACACAGGGTTAATAGCAGCGGTTACGGAGTGCGTTACCCACGGCACAGTCCATTACTGCTGGCATTAACCATGTGTGAGCGCTGACTGCAGGGGAGTATGCGGGCGCCGGGCACTGACTGCGGTGACTGGAGGGGAGCATGCGGGCGCCGGGCACTGACTGCAGTGACTGGAGGGGAGAATGCGGGCACCGGGCACTGACTGCGGTGACTGGAGGGGAGCATGTGAGCGCCGGGCACTGACTGCAGGGGCGTAGGGAGGGACTAATCGGACTGGGCCCGTCGCTGATTGATCGCGGCAGCCATGACAGGCAGCTGACGAGACCAATCAGCGACGCGGATTTCCATTAGGGAAGTTGCAGACAGAAAGACGGAAGTACCCCTTAGACAATTCTCATCAATACATTTGCTCCTGTGTGGTACGCAGTCTCATGGTGGCTGTTTACAGTAACTCACAGTATCTCCTTACTACTCTTAAGAACATATCAGTAAGTGTAGAATCATGCAATACAATTGTATTTGGGGCTGACCTGACATTGCAATTGATCACTGTCCTAAGCTTGGCAATGTAGTCATATACAGATAGTGGTTTTGATTATGTTTTTATGTACTGATGATGGTTCTCGTGATGTTTTCATGTATTCATGTTAATTCTTATGCTCTATTCTTGTACTTATAGTTCTGTATTAATCTACTGATGGTGGTTTTGGTGCTGTATTCATATACTGATGGTGATTGTGATTCTGCATTTTTGTTCTGATGGTGGTTCTGGTGCTGAAATTGTGACCCTATGCATGTAATTTAAAATCTAATTCAAGATTGCCTTGTGCAGGCATGCAGGCATGTACTACGGAGGACAGAGAATGAACTTCAATCCAATATTGCAGCCAGCATGCAGCCAGCGGGTAAGGAAAGGGTGAATCAAAAACCCAAAAACCCCGCCTCCATGGCTGAAGATTGTTCCCTCCAAATTCAGGTGACAGTGTCCCTTTAATTAAAAGCTCAAAACAAGTAAAAAGACAAATGATCCCTTAAAATAGTAAGTTAGAATTTAACCTGTCTAGTTAGCGGCTACCTGGTTCTATGATTTATTTTAAATTTTGTTTTAATGTCATACAGAGCTAGTAAAACTGGTTTCTGCTAGTTGTATCAAACCTGTCTAGCGTGAACTATATCTTGGAGTGCCTGAAACACACATCTAGCTTAGGACATTGAGATCCTGTTTGCCAATTCCTTAATCATGTCACACAACTCATAACCTGTCAGATAATGTGATGAATGGCTATGCTAATAAAGTAATGTGCCATCTGACAAGTTAAGAATTACTATTATTTTTTAAGATAGGTATTGTGGCATGTCAAATCTCAACACTGGGCATTTGACTCACTGTCAGGATTTAAGCAAGTATAAACATGCAAATCAACTTTGAATGGTCACACGATTACTGCTCCAACCGCTTTTCCGATGTACATGGTGGGGCAAGTTGAACTTTTGCTTCTGGAGAAGGAAAACTGAGATTCACCTTTGGGACATATGACTGTGAAAATGTACATTAGAAAACTTCACTGCTGTACAGTAATGAATATGGACCCGACTCCACTCCCATAGGGGTCGAGCCGCATTTTCATTACTGTAATGAGCGGTACCATGTGACCACTCAACACAGGAAGAAGCTGCCGGTGTCCGGAGAACCAGGGACATCCAGGGACCGCGCGGGGGGCAGTGCGCTATATTCACCTGTTCCTCATTCCACCGTCGGCGCTGCTGTGTCTTCTGCGTCCTCTGCAGTGACACTCAGGTCAGAGGGCGCGATGACGCGATTAGTGTGTGCCGCCCTTTGCCTGAGCATCAGTGCGGAGGACGGTGAAGACACAGCGGCACCCAGCGGTGGAACGAGGAACAGGTGAATATAGCAAGTGCCGGGGACCTGAGCGATGAGAGGTGAGTATGTCATTTTTTGTTAAATTGCAGCAATAGCATTTGGGGCAAATATCTCTATGGAGCATCTTATGGGGCCATGTGCAGCGCTATGTGGGGGCAAATATCTCTATGAAGTATCTTATGGGGCCATAATCAGCATTTGTGCAGCATTATATGGAGCAAATATCTCTTTAGAGCATCTTATGGGGCCATAATCAGCATTTGTGCAGCATTAAATGGGGCAAATGTCTGTATGGAGCATCTTACGGGGCCATAATCAGCATTTGTGCAGCATTATATGGGGCGAATGTCTGTATGAAGCATCTTATGGGGCCATAATCAGCATTTGTGCAGCATTATATGTGGCAAATGTGTCTATGGAGCATCATATTGGGGCCATAATCAGCATTTGTGCAGCATTACCATAATCAACATTTGTGCAGCATTATATGGGGCATGCCCATATAACAGGGAACACCCAAACTCATCAAACTTGCCAAAAGATTTTTTATTTCAATTGCACAAAATAAACAAACCACATAAGACACAGTAACAATTAAAAACACAATGTGAAATACTCAATGATCATGCCTTATAATAAAGTCCATGATTCACCGCAGCTGCCTGCTCAAACTCAAATTGCTGAAATTTTTTATTTATTCATTTACTTTATTATTTTTCATTATTTTTCTTTCTATTATATATATATATATATATATATATATATATACATATATATATGTTTGTGTGTTTTTTTTGTTTGCTCTTCAGTTATGTGGTCCCTATGTTGGACTATTTGGATTTTCCCTGGCTCTGCCCTGGTATTCACCGAACTGGGGTTGCAGCATCTGCGCCTTGTGGTTCCCTATCTTTTGACTGGCAATGGTTAACACATACTGTATGTGTTTGTGGAGCGTTGTGATGCCCATCTTACTGGCAGCTATATATGGCTTTGCCCGGCATTATGCCGCTGCAGGCATGAGCGAGCGCAGCTGCTTGGCACCTGCGTGGTTGGTCACAGTGGGCGGTCCCACTGACGCTGGTATTTTGTCATCATATGCGTGCGAGAAGCAGACTTTTTGACGCTTGTGCAATAGGAGTCTCTGTAAAACGTTGTTGACACTAACAGCAGAACACTCCTGACACGATGGCCGGGATTGTATTCGGCTCGTATGGTCTACCTTCTCCCTGGTTAGTATGATCCCAGATTTCTTGAGTTAAATAATCAATCATGACAGCTATATTATGCACTTGTTGGACACAGAATACATTCACTTCTTTACCCTGAAGAAGCCACAACTGTGGTGGCGATACGCGTGGGGTGCTCACCCGCACCTGCTCTCAGCTCAAATGATGCTCCATTTGACTTGTGCACACCCCAATCGTGGGGTCTGAGTATTGGCCTTCTTTTCCTTGCCTGCGGTGGAAACAGGTTTTGTATACCATTATAGCCTGGGTACCATTAAAGGGACTCTGTCACCTGAATTTGGAGGGAACAATCTTCAGCCATAGGGGCGGGGTTTTCGGGTGTATGATTCACCCTTTCCTTACCCGCTGGCTGCATGCTGGCTGCAATATTGGATTGAAGTTCATTCTCTGTCCTCCGTAGTATATGCCTGCACAATGCAATCTTGCCTTGCGCAGGCGTGTACTATGGAGGACAGAGAATGAACTTCAATCCAATATTGCAGCCAGCGGGTAAGGAAAGGGTGAATCAAACACCCGAAAACCCCGCCCCTATGGCTGAAGATTGTTCCCTCCAAATTCAGGTGACAGAGTCCCTTTAACATTACTTGCTGAACAGGGACCACATGGTCTTGGAAACATACAGATTTACTTAGGCTGGTTTCACACTTGCGTTTTTGTCTGCAGTATTTTGAGGGGCATTTTTTTTTACCAAAAAAAACGCATGCGTTTACATGCGTTTTTTTTGGGACAAAAAATGCATTGGAGTCAATGGGGACGCATGCGTTTTTTTGGACATGCGTTTGCATGCGTTTTTTTGACGCATGCGTTTTTTTTTAAAAGATTGAATTAACTGTAGATAAGGTTGTCTAGACACTGATAAGCCTCCCCCATAGCAGCAGGGTTATAAAAGGAAGGTTGGGGGAAGTTTCTGGTCACTTCTCATCAGACTCCAAAGAAGACAAGACCCTGCCCGGACGCATTGTTGGACAAGACACAGAGCAATGTGAGTATATCCTAGCCAATGCATTCATTTTCAATTTTTTGGATCTACATGTCCTAATTTCTTCTATTTTTTTCTTTCAACACGCATCAGAATGTCTTCTCCGGAGTCTTCGTCTGATGAGGAGTTCCAGCCACGTCAATCCGAAGTGGATCACGTGAGCGAGGTAAGTTTTTTGTCCGTCAGCTTGGTAAGTATTGACTGTCACATCGACACATGAGGCAATTTAATTTTTTTTATTTTATAGAGCACTTCAACTGAGGGACAGAGAGGTACTGAGCAGCGGAGTCAAGGTCCGGTGGGAAGACGGCAGCGGGTATGTATACCAGGCAGACTGTCCTAATTGTAATATTCTTGAATCTTCCTTTCTGTACCCTTGTTTTTCTTTAAATTTTTCTTGTATCATCCTTTTCTGAAAGTTGTCTGTCATATTCCTGCCCTTTCTCCTCTTCGTGTCTTTTTTTTTTCCCAATGTGGTTGAGCAAACTTAAATGATTTTCTTTTAATTTTAGGTTTCACAACGGGACGACAACAGGATTGATAATGACCTGCTGATCACTCTCGTCCAGGAGCGAGTCCCGTTGTGGGACAGCCGGGATCCACAGCACGCCGTCAATAGTGTTCTCCGTCGTTTGTGGAGTGAGGTGGCCCAAGCGTTGTGGGATGGCTGGGAGAATTCCCCACCACGGGTCCGTAATGCATTTGGTAAGTATTGCACGGCAGTGTGAAGCAACAGACCTTGGCCATGCTCTCTTGACTGTGTGTGATGAAAGAAACTTTTCGTAGTTTCTGTCATCACACACAGTCAAGAGAGCACGGCCAAAAGTCCTTTTTCTGACCATTATATTTTATTGTTATTTCACAGTGGACAAAGTAAGAACACGTTGGCGTTCCATGAAGGACCGCTTCAACAAGGACCTGCGTGCAGAGAAGAGCGCAGCTAGTGGTTCCGGAGCAAGGCACCGGCTCTACAAATATCACCGTGTGCTGGCCTTCCTGAGACCGGTCCTTCTCATGCGAACGTAAGTATTTCTCACATGCCTCCGGTTGTATTGCATTGAGATAATCTGTCATTTTTCCACAGGATGTACCGTCTTGTTATAGTTTGGTATTAATTTTCTGTTTTATTTTTTCACAGCACACACTGCACGACTGTCGCCACAGGTTCTGGAGCGGTCCTTCAGCCGGCAGCCACGGACCCGTCCCAGCCATCCAGCAGCGCAGCACCAGGTGGGTCTTTCACACTCACTGGAGACCAGGGGGCTGGCCCATCAGGTCTTCCCCTTTCGCAGTCCTCTTTCGCTGCACCCATTTTTGCGGGCTCATCCCGGCAGCGACAGAGGGCTTCGGACAGGTCCCTCATGCCCGAGTTTTTGCACTTGAGCTCGGTTTTACACGAAGCTATCAAGGCTTTAGGTGACAGAATGGATGTGTCCCATAATCTCTTAGAGTGCTGCATCCAGGATGTCGCCAAAAGCGTTGATCAAGTGAAAGCCGACCTCCAGAAGCCAGCTCATCATTTTTTTAATCAAATCCAACAGGGCATGTCGGAACACCTTAGCCCTGATCTCCAGCTGAGTGTGATGCAGGCCTGCAATGTTGCTTTTGTGCAGGCTATGCAGCAGAGTCAGAGTCGTAATGTGGCGGCATATCCAACTGTGCCGTCACTGTCACAAGTAAACACCATTCCTACCTCTGCTGCATACCACTGCACGGCCAGGTGTACTCCACTACAGCGCCAACACGATGACGAGTGCTGTTGGACATCCCACTGCCACCACCGTGACAACCGCTGCTCCGGCTTGGACCTCCTCCGCTGACACCACGATGACGCAGGACCCTGGCGTGGCTTATCGGCCCGGCCCCCTCCCGATACAGCAGGACCCATCCATGCCATATCGGACCGGCCCACCCCCGATGCAGCAGGACCGAGGCCTGGCATATCGGACCGGACCCACCCCGATGCAGCAGGACCGAGGCATTGCTTTCCGGGCAGGACACCCCCCCATGCAGCAGGACCCAGGCCAGGCGTATAGGACGGCCCACCCCCCCATGCAGCAGGACCCAGGCATGGCGTATCGCACCGGGCCCCCCATGATGCAGCACGACCAAGCCATACCTTTCCGGGCAGGACCCACCCCGATGCCGCAGGACCCATCCATGGCTTTATGTTCCCCCCCACCAGCAATGCAGCAGGACACTGGTATGGGCTTTGTTTCCCCCCCCCCAACGATGCACCAGGACCCTGGGAGGGTTTTATGTTCCCCCCCCCAACGAGGCACCAGGATCCTGGGAGGGTTTTTGTTTCCCCCCCCAACGAGGCACCAGGACCCAGGCGGGACTTTATCTTCCCCCCCCACTACAATGGTATTGGACGCAGACATTGCCGAGCGCTCCACAATGGAGACAGACTGTGTAATTGTAGAGCCGGGTCCTGACGTGTCTCCCGCCAACACTTTACAACCTAGCCCAAGAAGACTTCCCCCAACCAGGAAAACCCAGCGGAAAACTGGCAAAACGCATAAAAAACAAAAAACTTTGATTATTCCTCCCCCATCACCTACCGATGTGTCTCAACCTTCCAGTGTGTCTCAAGCCCCTCACGTTTTAAGCCCCATCCCCGAACTTCCAGACCCTTCAAGTTTTCTTGCCCATTCTCCTGCCACCTCTGCCTCCTCCACGGTGAGCCAGGCTTCAGTTCTGAATACCCCCCAGTTACGTCACTCAACCCCAAGCCGGCGTGGTACAACCCGCCGCGGTACAAAAAAATAAATTTGGTTGTGTTTTCTCAATAAAAAAAAAGTTTATTTACAACAATTATGTTTGGTTTATTGTGTCTTTCACCGCTCTCAATACACACCAATAAACTTCGTCACACACTTATTCTTTTGGCCAAAACATATCTCCAGTAGTATAAAATACCAGACAACATCTATATGTGTTTCTTTAGTATACAGATATGATTTGGCCAAAATAATAGTAGTTATTTCCATACTCTTATTTTTAACTAGTGTAGTGTCACTGTACAAAGAGAAAATGGTGGAAATCAAGTTCAGAACTCAACTGAACCGGTCAGATGTCAAAATAGACACCTGACCTATTTAGTTGATTACTGACTTGTATATTCACCATATTCTATATAGCACATTATGTGACAATGTTTGACAAACTGATGGGACAATGGTTGGCACACGCTAACTATCTATCCTCACCTGGGCAGGTGTAAGAAATTTTGAATTCATGATCATGTATATGTTCATCATGAATTCATTATTTCTTACACTTGACTTGACGGGTATAGAGAGCGTGCCAGTCTTGACGCAATGACGTCAAGAAGATTACCAATAAATAAATTAAAATATGGTTACATTATTATAAGTATGAGGCCCGTGTTTATATCATTCTTTGTAAACCAAAATAGGGAGTGCAACTGAGGTCAATTATGATGAAAAAATAAAAATTATTACCTCATCAACTATCACCCACTCCTGGTTTTGGATTACACATTATGATATACATATCTACTGCCCATCTTTGGTCAACCTTTGTTTAGAGAGGAAAAAGACCGGAGACATGGTGAACACAAAAAATTTTATTAATTAGAAAAATTTGTATCAGTATTTAATAATTGGTAAACATTAACATACAACAGGACATTTAAACAACATTGTCCTGCCATGAAACCTGTCCAATATCGGACACAAAATAGGCCGCAAATTGGTCCCGCATAAGACCAACGGCTGCAGTTGACCGCATCGGGTGATGCTGAAAATCTGGCAATGGGTGTGAAACTGGTTCATCAAGTTCAATGTGGGGTTGCTCCTTAGCCATTATATAATTGTGTAGAACCACACAGGCTTTGACCACCTCGTCCACTGTTTCCACTTTTAGATTGATGGCTGTTGCAAGAATGCGCCATTTAGCAACCAGAATGCCAAAGCTGCACTCTACGGTTCTTCTGGCCCTGGTCAGTCTGTAGTTGAATATTCTTCGAGTGTGGTCCAAGTCCCTACTAGAATAGGGCTTCAGGAGATTTTCACACATCTGGAAGGCCTCATCCCCAACCATAACAAATGGCAGCAGTGGGCCTTGAGTGTTGGGGAGAGGCTGTGGAGGGGGGAAATTAAAATTGTTGCCATATACCCGACGGCCCATATCCGAGCTCTTGAAGGTCTGTGAATCATTGCCACGGCCAAAAGCTCCAATGTCCACGGCGATGAAGCGACACTCCGCATCCGCTATTGCCATGAGCACTACCGAAAAATATTTTTTATAATTAAAAAACTCAGATCCGGTTCTGGCAGGTTTGACAATGCGGATGTGCTTCCCATCCACCGCCCCTAAACAGTTTGGAAAATCGCACACATTCAAAAATGTTTTTGATATTTCCCGCCACATGTCCACGGTGGGTACGGGTATAAACTCCTCACGGAGTACATTCCATAACGCACGACAGGTGTCCACAACAATTCCGGAGAGGGTTGAGATTCCAAGCCGGTATTGGAAGTGCAGGGAAGATAAACTCTCTCCTGTGGCAAGAAATCTAGAAGAAAAAGAAACAAAAAAAAATGTAAAATCGGCTCTTAATGGTGTGTTTAAAAAAAAACAAACACATAGAAAACATGTCATAACCAAAAAATTGCACGGTCATTGGTTTAGTTTTGGAACGTACCATAATGTCACTAACAGACGTTCCTCAGGTGGAATTGCTCTACGGAACCGTGTGTCCTGTCGCCTTATGGATACTTCGACACGAGCCAGTAAATCCCGGAAAGAATCTTGAGACATTCTGGTATAATCCTGGAATTTCTCCGGGTTGGCATTCAGCTCCGCATAGAGCGTGTGATATGCTCCACGGGTTTCACGCACTTCAATGATGGGGTGCCTCCAAAACCGCCGACGCTGTCTCCTTCTCCATCTTTGGCGGTTTCGGTCTTGCTCCCAAGCAAAAACACAGGCAAGGAAAATTTTGAAGCAGTAGCTCTGCACTGTTCATCGGCACCCGGTCCTCTGACTGATCCACTGGTATCCGGTGTGTGCCCAGCTGATCGCCACCGCTCTGAGGAATACTTCTATTAACAAAGCTCTGGTCCTCCGCTGTGAAGCACCGCATGTATCCGGGGGTCCGCTCAGTTCCAGCCACTAGTTATACCACCATGGTATGTGCTCTACTATTTATTCATTTATTTATTTCTATTATATGGCATATAGTGCACATCTAAATTACTGAGGACTCTAACTGCGGGCTGTACCAGTGTTAGTTGACGATTGTGTGAATACCGGTGTAGCTTGTTCACTTTATTTTGCCAAGCTTGTTGCACTCAGGTGCAGTAATAATTAATTTGTGTTTTTTAAATCAACCTTTAACCCTTGTAGCGCGGTATTTATTATTTTAATTTGTCTGAGATGGTTTAGTGAATCATGCATTGAGCAGGGGGTTGGATACGATGACCTTTGAGGTCCCTTCCAACTCTAGCATTCAATTAACTAAGTTACTTGCAGCAGGAACAAGTTATAATAAGGGATAAAAGTTTTTACTAAACTTAAGAAGACCAATAGGAAACAGTTACGGACCAAGAAGAAATAAAATGCATGTAAAACAAACCAGTGTATGTGTTAAAACTTAGATTGCTCAAATTACACACCCTTTCGCTCTGATTACAACTTTACACTCCTTTGGTGTTCTCTCCAGCAGTTTCATCACCTGGTATGACTTTTGAGCAGTCTTTAAGTAGTTTCCAGAGGTGCTGAATTGATCACTTGTCAGCTGTGAATTCAATTCGTAGCTCGCAGCTACTGTTCAACTCATCCCAAACCACCTCAATTGGATTGAGTTTGGATGATTACGGAGGCCATGTAATCTGATACAGCACTGCATCCTTCTGCTTTTTGTCACAGCCCATACATAGCCTGTAGGTATATTTTGGGATATTGTCCCATTGCAACAGAAATGACGTTCCCAATAAATGCAAACTTGATGGGATGGCATGTCATTGTACGATGCTGTGGTAGTCATGCTTGGTAAATGTGCCTTGAGTTTGGAATGAATCAACAATAGCATCACCAGCAAAGCACCACCCACCATCACACCTCCCCTTCATGCTTCCTGATGGGTACAACAGGTTGTTGTGTGTTTGTTTCATCAATATTTTGCACTTGTGCTCCCTCCGCCTTTATCATGGGGACCTGCTGCTTCCTATAGAGCATCAATATTGTGATCTGATGTATAACTGCCTTTTTTTGGTGATTTTTTTAGTTTTATATCTTTTATGGTGAGTTGCTTTTAATTTCAGTGTAGGGACTCACAAGACAATGCAGACCCTAGACATGAGCTGCAAGCTTGTGTATTTTGACCAAAATATTTACCACTACATGCATCTAAAATGAACACCCAAACTAAAAATCCATATATGGGGGCTAATATCAATTATAATTAACTGAAACCTCAAAAGAAGAAACAATGCAAGTCATATAAAATCATTCTACAACTTTTTATTTACTACATACAGTCAACACAGTTTAAAGGGATTCTGTCACCACGTTTGACCTATCTAAACTATTAATATGGAAATTAACTATAGAATGTTGAAAACAGTTTTCCCTGTGTGTCTCATACAGATGTGTTGTTGCTGAGAAATCAGCAACAAGGGGGAATTACCAGTGTGATGTGTAATGGTTCCCAGTGTTACCAGTGTGATGAGTAATGGCCACTCTCTGCTCTCCTGATCTCACTGCAGAGCTGTGTGTGATTAGAGCTGACACATCTGCAGGTTCCTCTTAGCTTACAGCTTCTAGGCAGACAGGGTTGCAATATTGTTCAATACAGCAGAGCTGAGTGAAAAACAAAAAATCTGTTTGCAAGAAGACAAATTTAATTTCTCCTGTTCTGTGTTAGGGTGCCGTCTCACAGTGGCACTTTGGTCGCTACGACGGCACGATCCGTGACGCTCCAGCATCGCACCATTATCGCTCCAGCGTCGTAGACTGCGGTCACACTTCGCAATGCTCGACGCTGGAGCGATAATTTCATGACGTGTTTGCGATGTAGAAGCTGTTGGTTACTATGCGCACATCGTATACAATATCGTGCACACCTTTGTTACACGATGCGATCATGCCGCCACAGCGGGACACTTGACGACGAAAGAAAGTTTCAAACGATCTGCTACGTCGTACGATTCTCAGCGGGGTCCCTGATCGCAGTAGCGTGTCAGACACAGCGAGATCGTAAGTATATCGCTGGCACGTCACAAATCGTGCCATCGTAGCGATCAAAATGCCACTGTGTGACGGTACCCTAACTTACATGTCTCACTGGTAACTCCTCCTTCGTGTAAAATAAGCTCTGGAGGCAGAGTTATCTTCCAGGCACCATCCTTCAGGAGCCTGGTAGAGGTAATTTACACACATGGCCAAAATTGTTGGTACCCTTTGTTAAATGACAGAAAAACCTACAATGGTCCCAGAAATATCTTGAATCTGACAAAAGTAATAATAAATAAAAGATCTATGAAAATGAACAAATGACAGTCAGACATTACTTTTCAACCATGCTTCCACAGAATTTATAAAAATAAAACTCATGAAATAGGCCTGGACAGAAATGATGGTACCCCTGAAATAATGTCACAAAAGGGACATGGTAAATCAAAGTGTATCCACTAACAAGCATCACAGGTGTCTACAATCTTGGAATCAGTGAGTGGGCTTCTATATAGGGCTACAGATACTCAGTGTGCTCTTTGATGACATGGTGTGTATCACACTCAACATAGACCAGAGGAAGCAAAGGAAAGTGTTGAGAAATGTACTTCCCAGTGTCAGAAAGCTTGGACTCATTCGCAGGTCATGGGTCTTGCAGCAAAATAGTGACTCAAAACACAAAGCTAATAAAACACCCATGAATGGCTAAGAGGAAAACATTGGACTATTCTGAAGCAGCCTTCTATGAGCTCTGACCTACAGTACAGACCAAAAATTTGGACACACCTTCTCATTTAAAGATTTTTCTGTATTTTCATGACAATGAAAATTGTACATTCACACTGAAGGCATCAAAACTATGAATTAACACATGTGGAATTATATACTTAACAAAGTAGTGTGAAACAACTTAAATTATGTCTTACATTCTAGGTTCTTCAAAGTAGCCACCTTTTGGTTTGATGACTGCTTTGCACACTCTTGGCATTCTCTTGATGAGCTTCAAGAGGTAGTCACCGGGAATGGTCTTCCAACAATCTTGAAGGAGTTCCCAGAGATGCTTAGCACTTGTTGGCCCATTTGCCTTCACTCTGCGGTCCAGCTCACCCCAATCCATCTCGATTGGGTTCAGGTCTGGTGAGTGTGGAGGCCAGGTCATCTGATGTATCACCTTATCACTCTCCTTCTTGGTCAAATAGCCTTTACACAGCCTGGAGGTGTTTTTGGGATCATTTTTCAGTTGAAAAATAAATGATGGTCCAACTAAACGCAAACCGGATGGAATAGCATACCGCTGCAAGATGCTGTGGCAGCTATGCTGGTTCAGTATGCCTTCAATTTTTAATAAATCCCCAACAGTGTCACCAGCAAAGCACCCCTTCTCCATCACACCTCCATTCTTCACAGTGGGAACCAGGCATGTAGAGTCCATCCGTTCACCTTTTCTGCGTCACACAAAGACACGGTGGTTGGAACCAAAGATCTCAAATTTGGACTCATCAGACCAAAGCACAGATTTCCACTGGTCTAATATCCATTCCTTTTGTTCTTTACCCCCAACAAGTCCCTTCTGCTTGTTGCCTGTCCTTAGCAGTGGTTTCCTAGCAGCTATTTTACCATGAAGGCCTGCTGCACAAAGTCTCCTCTTAACAGTTGTTGTAGAGATGTGTCTTCTGCTAGATCTCTGTGTGGCATTGACCTGGTCTCTAATCTGAGCTGCTGTTAACTTGCAATTTCTGAGGCTGGTGACTCGGATAAACTTATCCTCAGAAGCAGAGGTGACTCTTGGTCTTCCTTTCCTGGGGCGGTCCTCATGTGAGCCAATTTCTTTGTAGCGCTTGATGGTTTTTGCCACTGCACTTGGGGACACTTTCAAAGTTTTCCCAATTTTTCAGACTGACTGACCTTAATTTCTTAAAGTAATGATGGCCACTCGTTTTTCTTTACTTAGCTGCTTTTTTCTTGCCGTAATACAAATTCTAACAGTCTATTCAGTAGGACTATCAGCTATCAGCTGTGTATCCACCAGACTTCTGCTCAACACAACTGATGGTCCCAGCCCCATTTATAAGTCAAGAAATCCCACTTATTAAACCTGACAGGGCACACCTGTGAAGTGAAAACCATTCCCGGTGACTACCTCTTGAAGCTCATAAAGAGAATGCCAAGAGTGTGCAAAGCAGTCACTTTGAAGAACCTAGAATATAAGACATAACTTCAGTTGTTTCACACTTTTTTGTTAAGTATATAATTCCACATGTGTTAATTCATAGTTTTGACGCCTTCAGTGTGAATGTACAATTTTCATAGTCATGAAAATACAGAAAAATCTTTAAATGAGAAGGTGTGTCCAAACTTTAGGTCTGTACTGTAAATCCCATTGAGCATCTTTGAAAAGAGCTGAAACATGCCGTCTGGAAAAGGCAACCTTCAAACACGAGACAACTGGGGCAGTTTGCTCTTGAGGAGTGGGCCAAAATTCCTGTCAAGAGGTGCAGAAGTCTCATCGACAGTTACAGGAATCGTTTGATTGCAGTGATTGCCTCAAAAGTTTGTGCAACAAAATATTAAGTTAAGGGTACCATAATTTCTGTCCAGGCCTATTTCATGAGATTTTTTTTTTTTTTTTAATTTTGTGGAAGCATCGTTGAAAAGCAATGTCTAACTTTCATTTGTTAATTTTCATAGATTTTCTATTAATTATTACTTTTGTCAGATTCAAGTTCTTTCTGTGACCATTGTGGGTTTTTCTGTCATTAAACGAGGGGTACCAACAATTTTGACCACGTATGTATATAAAGTGATAAAAGATGATTTCTCAGGAACAAGGCATCTGATATGAGACATAGAGGTAGGACTTTTTTCAGTCTTTTTTCTAATAACCTATATGTCTATATTAATAGTATAGAAAGGTCAAATGTGGTGACAGATTTCCTTCAAGACCATATAAAAAAATGAAACACTACAGGTAATAAAAAAATGGGGGACGACTGCCAAAGATTTAAACCATAATAAGCATCTTCCCAATTGTGAATGAAAGTATGTTCTAATTAAGATATCGGTAATGAAGACCATTCTATTTTTATGATAGTAGGAATAATATAAAGTTTATTTGACCTAATATTATACTTAAGTAGGTTTACTATATAACAGACCAGTCACATGTAAGTGTAACATAAATGAACTTAAATTAAATAAAAATGTGTGGAATGATTTTATATGGCTTGCATTGCTTTTTCTTTTGGTGATTCAACACATACATTTATTACATTATTTTTATTTCTTTTTCTTGCACAGTTTTTCATCTTTTTCACTGTGCTGCTGGACCCTTCAGTGTTGGCTAGGGATAACTTGGAATGTAGCATGGACGTGACCAATAGGCTGTAAGACATACACTATGTACCACATGTATCAGTGTGAATGGTGTACTATACAAGCCTTATCCAAATGTAATATTATTATTATTAATATTAGTGAACCACACCAGCCGCTGTTGCATCAGATGCAATTTTTGATCTTGAGAGAATGCCAACAGTGTGTAAAACTGTCTCAAGAGATAAAACAGGGGGGGGGGAGGGGGGATTTGAAGACTCTAAGGTTTAACACATTTTCTGGATTGTTTCACACATATTTCTTTGCTCTTCGTTTCTATAGTGTTCATTTGTGATTTTACTGCATAAATCTACACTTTGCACACTCCAATACAAAAAAGGCAAACAACTACTTAAATAGGTGTGTCAAACCTTTTTATCTGTATATTTGTAAAAGTTGTTAGAATCTTTTGAAATTCAAGTTTGCCAGGTAACTTAATTTTTCGTCTTATAACTCTACTTGCTCTTTAACACAAGCACATCCATAGAAATGTCAAAATGACCTCACAGTAGAAATGGATGGTAACCATTAGTAACTAATAGCCCATTTAATTATACAGTGCTCTGATAGACTTTCATATTAATTTAAAATTAAAAATTGGTCCAAAAATTATTCCTCTTAGTCATTTGTGATCCGACAGATCATTCTTTCCAGAGCACTGACTCCAACTGTTGGTGTCAATGTGAGAAGTAACATCATCCTGTTGTAGTAAGACAAGTGATGGGCCATGTATTCCATAATATCCTATGTTTCCTCCCCACTAATATATTTGCTGAAGGCAAAAGAGGACAATAATAGCCTGTGCTTGGCTGGTGCCGGTGTTGGTGCTTTTTCTGCTGCTAGCAGCTCCGGCATTTATGTGGAGTGGCATGGGATTTTTTTTCCTTTATACTACCCTGTCCATTGCCATGGCCACCTTTTCTTTTACTATTTGGTACAACAATATAATTAACTTTTACCAATATTTTCAACTCTTATTACTTCCTTAAAAAAATGGACATAAAATGGAAATGCTAGGTTGGTACATACACATACAAAAAGCAAAATTGCCAGGAAAATATGTCAGCAAACCTCAGTATAGGTGTGGCATGTACAGTTTTAAAATTGGAATAGTAAAACTTGTGTGCAAAATCAGACATGCACAGTAAAATACCTACATTTTAAAATATTCTTTTTCTAGTAAATTTAGAAAAAGAAAATATTTGCTACCCACACATATTTTGTGAATAAGATGATTACAGTTAAATGATTGGTTTATTGTGCATTGTGTAAACAATTATTCACCTCTTCATAAAAAGGACTGCACAAGAAAGGCAAACACGCAATTCATTTGCTTGTGATTAGCAAGCACACACTGTCTGTGACTGACATTGGATTCAGTTTTTATTTTTTTAAATATTGTTTTGTCTTATTTCTGCTATCTAGGGCATTAAGTATGAGGAAAATGGTATAATTGTAACTGCAGCAGGACAAATTTCAGGTATACCATTACTGACCACTCACACTGAGTGTAGTGCTGCTGATACCACCTATCTGTCTCTTTTTCTTTAGAACGATCTCTATTATTTAGAGACTACTTCACTCATCTTCTTCACTGCTGCAGTTGTCCAACACACTACTGTCTAGAGTTTTTGTCCAGTGCTTTGGTGCATTCTCTTTCTATTACTGAGCTGTAAGCTCTGACATTCTTGAACTATTATAAATCACTTTAAAATGTCTGCTGCATTCCCTGCATGTGTTATTATACTGGCTATGGTGGTCTCTCTTGATTAGCTGGGCTACTCCATGTGATGTGATAGCTTATAGGCATAATGGGAAATCCTTTGTGGTGACACCAGAAATAATGTCAGCTTTCAGTGGCTTAAGCAATTTTCTGCAAGAGTAAAAAGTTTGAGGTCATTTTTTTTAGCAATTTGCATGAATCAAGTCATAATTGTTTAAATTCCCTGGGACCTGCAGATTTCACAAAATGTTTCTCAAATTCAATTCGCATTTAATGGATTCACTAATCTCTAGTATTTACAGATTCATTTTTCAAATGTAATCGTATTTATTCATGTTATGCTAAAATGTGAATTTTAAACATGGAATAAATAAACATATTTGTTATGTTACATGTCATAAAGGGAGTTCTCTTTAGGCACAGTAGTCACATACTAACCAAACACTGGCTGGGAAAAATTGTGATGTACCTTGTAGACCAACTGTCCTTATAGGGGAAATAAGTATTCGATCCCTTGCTGATTTTGTATGTTTGCCCACTGACAAAGACATGAACAGTCTATAATTTTAAGGGTAGGTCAGTTTTAACATTGAGAGATAGAATATCAAAAATAAAATCCAGAAAATCACATTGCATAAATTATATAAATTTATTTGCATTTTGCATTGAGAAATAAGTATTTGATCCTCTACCAACCATTAAGAGTTCTGGCTCCTACAGACCAGTTAGACACTCCTAATCAACTCGTTTCTGCATTAAAGACAGCTGTCTTACATAGTCATCTTTATAAAAGACTCCTGTCCTCAGACTCAATTAATCACTCAGACACTAACCTTTACAACATGGACAAGACCAAAGAGCTTTATAAGGATGTCAGGGGCAAGATCATAGACCTGCACACAGCTGAAATGGGAAGGTGAGAAGGAGACAACTGTTGGTGCAATAGTAAGAAAATGAAAGAAATAAAAAATGACTGTCGATCGAGATCGATCAGGGGCACCATGCAAAATTTCACCTTGTGGGATATCCTTGATCATGAGGAAGGTGAGAGATCAGCCTAAAACTACACGGGGGAAACTTGTTAGTGATCTCAAGGCAGCTGGGACCACAGTCACCAAGAAAACCATTGGCATCACATTTGCATAAGAGAAAAAAAAATGTAGTCAGCTCACATGTCCTGCAGTGATTCCTTATGTTCAAAGCTCGCACAGAAAGGGTTGAGCAGCCAGTCTTGAAGCAAACAAGGTGTAAATTGAATCTAGCAAGCTGTAGTATCTACTTAAAATATAGCTTTTAGTGAGCCATTTAAAAAAAAAAGAAAAAATAAATACAATGGTGTTTACCCTTCATTGGTATCATGTTAAGCCATAAAGGTTTAAAATCCTGCAGTGCCTGCAAGGTCCCCCTGCTCAAGAAGTCACAGGTGCAGGCCCATCTGAAGTTTGCCAATGAACACCTGGATGATTCTGTAAGTGATTGGGAGAAGGTACTGTGGTCAGATGAGACAAAAATTGAGGTCTTTGGCATTAACTTAACTTGCCATGTTTGGAGGAAGAAAAATGCTGCCTATGACCCAAAGATCACCATCCCCACTGTCAAACATGGAGGTGGGAACATTATGTTTTGGGGGTGTTTCTCTGCTAAGGGCACAGGACTGCTTTGATGGAGCCATGTACTGTAAAATCTGAGTGACAACCTCCTTCCCTCCACCAGTATATTAAAAATGGGTCGTGGCTGCGTCTTCCATCATGACAATGACCCAAAACATGCAGCCAAGGCAACAAAGGAGTGGCTCAAAAAGAAACACATCAAGGTCACGGAGTGTCTTAGCCAGTCTCCAGACCTTAATCCCATAAAAATCTTATGGAGGGAGTTGAAGCTCCGAGTTGTCAAGTGACAGCCTCAAAATCTTAATGATTTAGAGATGATCTGCAAAGAGGAGTGGAACAAAACTCCTCCTGACATGTGCGCAAACCTCATTATTAACTACAAAAAAGTCTGACTGCTGTGCTTGCCAACAAGGGTTTTGCCACCAAGTATTAAGTCTTGTTTGCTAGAGGAATCAAATACTTATTTCTCACTGCAAAATGCAAATAATTTTACATAATTTATACAATGTGATTTTCTGGATTTTATTTTTGATATTCTGTCTCTCAGTTTTAAAATTAACCTACCCTTAAAATTATAGACTGTTCATGCTGTTTTCTATGTGATGAGGGCACTTATTTGTACTACAGTATTACATAACACAATAGTCAGTGACTCAGTAGCTTGCTTTGATAATTCATCACTAATAATTAACAAAAACAGTAACACATTTAAATTAGTTATCTGTGATAACTAATATCACTTTTGACAATTGTATTTGTGCACACTATTCATCTGTTGTAATATTCTACTCTTTGTTACTTGAATCAGAATGTTGTATGGCTGTACATAGTCTGTTTATTATTAGAATAAATGTGTGTATATACTGTACAGTATATCTGACTGATAAAAGAATTTGGCTGTGAATGAAATCCACTAGTTTCATGTATAAATAAACCTTTAAAGCAAGATTGAAACCTGTCTGTTTTGTTGCTAGCTCCATTGAACCATGTTGCCTAGGAAAAAAGCACTTCATTTGCAATTCCACATTAAATAGTCTAGTTTAGAAAGAACATCAATTTGCACAGTTCACAGACTTTTATGCGAAATTTATGGATTGGCCATATTTTAGTAATGTTGTCTGACATTTCAAGGGTAACATTCTGGGTCTTATGGCACTTCCATTTTTATAAAAGTAACAGAAGTATGCAGATGCTTGATGGTGTCAGAATCTAGCATTAATCATTTCTGCATATTTACTTTGAGCAAAATCTGAAACTATACGTTCATGACCTAAAGCTATCTATCTGGGAACTTTCACCATAATAGTCAAATATGCAGTGATATAGCTGATCAATATCTGTATAAACAGTTTTCTTTACTATCAAATACAATTGAAAAAATCTTCAATGTGCATCTATCACTGTTACATAATTGTTATTGTGCACCCTGGTGTTCTGATACCCTCACAGAACACCCACCTAATGTACCTAGTAGGGTTGAGCGAAACGGGTCGTTCATTTTCAAAAGTCGCCGACTTTTGGCAAAGTCGGGTTTCATGAAACCCGATCCGACCCCTGTGCGGGGTCGGCCATGCGCCAAAGTCGCGTTTCAATGACGCGAAAAGCACCATTTCTCAGCCAATGAAGGTAAACGCAGAGTGTGGGCAGCGTGATGACATAGGTCCTGGTCCCCACCATCTTAGAGAAGGGCATTGCAGTGATTGGCTTGCTGTCTGCGGCGTCACAGGGGCTATAAAGGGGCGTTCCCGCCGACCGCCATGTTACTGCTGCTGATCTGAGCTTAGGGAGAGGTTGTTGCCGCTTCGTCAGAAGCAGGGATAGCGTTAGGCAGGGTCCATTAACCACCAAACCGCTTGTGCTGTAGCGATTTCCACTGCCCAACACCACCTTCGGTGTGCAGGGACAGTGGAAGCTACATTTTTTTTTTCCCCTCAGCGCTGTAGCTCATTGGGCTGCCCTAGAAGGCTCCCTGATAGCTGCATTGCTGTGTGTACGCCGCTGTGCAAACCAACTGCTTTTTTCAAAGCACAAATCCTCCTGTTCCTTCCTTTCTGCACAGCTATCTTTTTTGTTTGTCCACACTTTTTATTTAATTTGTGCATCAGTCCACTCCTTATTGCTGCCTGCCATACCTGGCTGAGATTACTGCAGGGAGATAGTAATTGTTGGACACTCCCTGTTTTTTTTTTTTTTTTGTGGGAGATTAAGATTGACATTTCTGCTAGAGTGCCATCCCTGTGTGTGCCATCTCTCACTCAGTGGGCCATAGAAAGCCTTTTTTTATTTTATTTGGTTTCTAAATTCTTCCTGAAAAAATCATTTTATTCTATTTTTTTTTTCCTAAAGTCTCCCTGAAAAAAAAAAAAAAAATCAAATCAGTGGGAGATTAATATTTACATTTGTGCTTCAGTGACAGTCCTGCGTGTGTGGCATCTCTCTCATTTGTTGCCACCAACAACAGAGTGTGTAACATTGTGCCTGATTTTCGTTGTGGTCTCACTCACCTGTAAAGGGGTAGCTAAATCATACTGAAGTTATAGCTCACCGTGTAAGTTGTGTGACAGCAACAAATACCGTTAGTTTGTTTACGTTTTTAAAACAATGAGTAAGTCTGGTGGAAGAGGTCGTGGCCGGGGGCGTTCATTGTCAGCTGGTAATGAGGGTAGTGGTAGTGGTGGAGCATCAGCTGGTCGTGGGAAAAAAAATATTGCACCTAAGTCTGGAGCTGTGGAGCCAGGTTTGTCGTCTGGCTACACAAGGCCTCGAACGCTCCCTTTTCTGGGAGTAGGAAAACCGCTTTTAAAGCCGGAGCAGCAAGAGCAAGTTTTGGCTTATCTTGCTGACTCAGCCTCTAGCTCTTTTGCCTCCTCTCGTGAAACTGGTAAATGTCAAAGCAGCGCGTCGTTAGTGGATGTTCACGGTCAGGGACAAGTCGCTTCCTTGTCCTCTTCAGCAAAAACAACAACAGAGAAGAATGCAGCAGGCGACACAACGGGTTACTCCATGGAGCTCTTTACACATACCGTCCCTGGCTTAGAAAGTGAAGCAGTTAACAGTCCATGCCCATTACAAGTTGAATCTGACATGGAGTGCACTGATGCACAGCCACAGCCAGACTACTATGCTGGTCCTTTGACTCAGACCACAACATTGCCCTCGCAGGGTAATGATCAAGAATCAGACCCTGATGAGACTATGTTGCCCCATCACGAACGCTATACCACCGACCGACACGGTGACACAGACGAAGTTGCACACGAGCTACAAGAAGAGGTAATAGATGACCCAGTTCTTGACCCCGATTGGCAGCCATTGGGGGAACAGGGTGCAGGCGGCAGCAGTTCTGAAGCGGAGGAGGAGGGGCCGCAGCAGGCATCAACATCGCAACAGGTTCCATCTGCCGGGCCCGTATCTTGCCCAAAACGCGTGGCAAAGCCAAAACCTGTTGGAGGACAGCGTGGCCATCCGGTTAAAGCTCAGTCTGCAATGCCTGAAAAGGTATCCGATGCTAGAAAGAGTGCAGTCTGGCATTATTTTAAACAACATCCAATTGATCAGCGCAAAGTCATCTGTCAAAAATGTTCAACTACCTTAAGCAGAGGACAGAATCTGAAAAGTCTCAATACAAGTTGCATGCATAGACATTTAACCACCATGCATTTGCAATCCTGGACTAACTACCAAACGTCCCTTAAGGTTGTAGCACCCTCGGCCAATAAAGCTAGTCAGCAACGCAACATCCCTTCCGGCAGTGTAGGGCCACCATTTTCCGCACCACCTGCAGTATCTGTGCAGGTTTCTTTGCCAGGCCAAAGCAGTCAGGGTCAGGGAATCACCAGTTTCGTAGTAGGAAACACTGCATCTAGGGCACCGGCGGCAACAATACCATCTCCCACCGTCTCTCAGTCTGCCATGTCCACCGGCACAACCGCTAGTTCCACGATCTCCAGCTCTCCAGTCCAGCTCACCCTACATGAGACTATGGTTAGAAAAAGGAAGTACTTAGCCTCGCATCCGCGTACACAGGGTTTGAACGCCCACATAGCTAGACTAATCTCGTTAGAGATGATGCCCTACCGGTTAGTTGAAAGCGAAGCTTTCAAAGCCCTGATGGACTACGCTGTACCACGCTACGAGCTACCCAGTCGACACTTTTTTTCCAGAAAAGCCATCCCAGCCCTCCACCAGCATGTTAAAGAGCGCATCGTCCATGCACTCAGGCAATCTGTGAGCACAAAGGTGCACCTGACAACAGATGCATGGACCAGTAGGCATGGCCAGGGACGTTACGTGTCCATCATGGCACACTGGCCGTTCGCACCCCCTCCTCCTCCTCTTCGTCCTCCTGCAGAAGCGAGAGCTCGTCCACAGACCGCAGTCGCACAACCACTCCATCCGCAGCTGCCACTGTTGCACACCAGGTCTCCCATTATGGGGCAGCTACTGGCAAACGTCAGCAGGCTGTATTGGCTATGAAGTGTTTGGGCGACAACAGACACACCGCGGAAGTTCTGTCCGAGTTCTTGCAGAAAGAAACGCAGTCGTGGCTGGGCACTGTAGATCTTGAGGCAGGCAAGGTAGTGAGTGATAACGGAAGGAATTTCATGGCTGCCATCTCCCTTTCCCAACTGAAACACATTCCTTGCCTGGCTCACACCTTAAACCTGGTGGTGCAGTGCTTCCTGAAAAGTTATCCGGGGTTATCCGACCTGCTCCTCAAAGTGCGTGGACTTTGCTCACATATCCGCCGTTCGCCCGTACACTCCAGCCGTATGCAGACCTATCAGCGTTCTTTGAACCTTCCCCAGCATCGCCTAATCATAGACGTTGCAACAAGGTGGAACTCAACACTGCACATGCTTCAGAGACTGTGCGAACAGAGGCGGGCTGTTATGTTTTTGTGGGAGGATACACATACACGGGCAGGCAGTAGGATGGCAGACATGGAGTTGTCAGGTGTGCAGTGGTCGAAGATTCAAGACATGTGTCAAGTCCTTCAGTGTTTTGAGGAATGCACACGGCTGGTTAGTGCAGACAACGCCATAATAAGCATGAGCATCCCCCTAATGCGTCTGCTGATGCAAAGTTTGACGCACATAAAGGATCAGGCGTCTTCAGCTGAGGAAGAGGAAAGCCTTGATGACAGTCAGCCATTGTCTGGCCAGGGCAGTGTACAGGACGAGTTAGCGGGCGAAGAGGAGGAGGAGGACGAGGAGGATGATGGGGATGATTATATTTTTAATGAGGAAGCTTTTCCGGGGCCAGTGGAAATTGTTGGCGCGGCAGGGCCGGGTTCTGGTTTTTGGAGGGACACAAGTGACGTGGATTTGCCTGAAACTGCCCCTCAACCAAGCACAACCGCAGATTTGAGAACTGGAACTTTGGCCCACATGGCGGATTATGCCTTACGTATCCTCAAAAGGGACACACGCATAACTAAAATGATGAACGATGACGATTACTGGTTGGCCTGCCTCCTTGATCCTCGCTATAAAGGCAAATTGCAAAATATAATGCCACATGAGAACTTGGAACTAATATTAGCAACCAAACAATCAACTCTTGTTGACCGTTTGCTTCTGGCATTCCCTGCACACAGCGCCCGTGATCGTTCTCACATGAGCTGCAGGGGCCAGCAGACCAGAGGAGTTAGAGGGGCAGAAATCAGAAGTGGCGTTGGCCAGAGGGGTTTTCTGACCAGGTTGTGGAGTGATTTTGCTATGACCGCAGACAGGACAGGTACTGCAGCATCAATTCAAAGTGACAGGAGACAACATTTGTCCAGTATGGTTACAAACTATTTTTCATTCCTTATCGATGTTCTCCCTCAACCGTCATTCCCATTTGATTACTGGGCATCAAAATTAGACACCTGGCCAGAATTGGCAGAATATGCATTGCAGGAGCTTGCTTGCCCGGCAGCTAGTGTCCTATCAGAAAGAGTATTCAGTGCTGCAGGTTCAATACTAACAGAAAAAAGGACTCGTCTGGCTACCCAAAATGTAGATGATCTAACCTTCATTAAAATGAACCACAACTGGATTTCGAAATCTTTTGCCCCACCTTGCCCGGCTGACACCTAGCTTTCCTATGAAAAGGTCTTGCCTGTGGACTATTCTGAATGCCTTTTCCAATCTCGTAATTTTCTGCACCTGATTGTCCAGCATACGACATGTTTACACCTCACTAAATGGCCAAACTCCCCACACGGGGCCGTGGTATCGACACTTGGCGACAGCACCCGTGAGAGTGGTGGGCACCCAACGTCAGACACACCGTTGTAATATGAGGGGCCCTGGGCCTGTACCGCCGGCCACAAGACAGTTCCCCCCCCCCCAGCTCAAACAGTGCTCTACCACTTGCAAAATTATCTCACAGCTCCACCAATGTTTAGTCTATGCGCTGACATTCTTCAATGCCTGCCACTGACAATACCATTGTATTGACATTTTTGTTATGTTAAGCCTTCGAAGCCTGTCTGCGGTCACTCCTTCCACTATGCCTCCACTGACCACACCACTGCTGCCCGTGTACCCCTGGAACCAATTTAAAATTGCCTACAGCCATGTGTTATTATTTTAGGCCTTCGATACCTGTCTGCGGTCACTCCTTACAATATGCCTCCACTGACCACACCACTGCTGCCCGTGTACCCCTGGAACCAATTTAAAATTGCCTACAGCCATGTGTTATTATTTTAGGCCTTCGATGCCTGTCTGCGGTCACTCCTTCCACTAGGCCTCCACTGACCACACCACTGCTGCACGTGTACCCCTGGAACCAATTTAAAATTGCCTACAGCCAGCCCAATTTTTTTACTTTAGGCCTTCGATTCCTGTCTGCGGTCACTCCTTCCACTAGGCCTCCACTGACCACACCACTGCTGCCCGTGTACCCCTGGAACCAATTTAAAATTGCCTACAGCCATGTGTTATTATTTTAGGCCTTCGATGCCTGTCTGCGGTCACTCCTTCCACTAGGCCTCCACTGACCACACCACTGCTGCCCGTGTACCCCTGGAACCAATTTAAAATTGCCTACAGCCAGCCCAATTTTTTTACTTTAGGCCTTCGATGCCTGTCTGCGGTCACTCCTTCCACTAGGCCTCCACTGACCAAACCACTGCTGCCTGTGTACCCCTGGAACCAATTTAAAATTGCCTACAGCCAGCTCAATTTTTTTACTTTAGGCCTTCGATGCCTGTCTGCGGTCACTCCTTCCACTAGGCCTCCACTGACCACACCACTGCTGCCCGTGTACCCCTGGAACCAATTTAAAATTGCCTACAGCCAGCCCAATTTTTTTACTTTAGGCCTTCAATGCCTGTCTCCGGTCACTCCTTCCACTAGGCCTCCACTGACCACACCACTGCTGCCCGTGTACCCCTGGAACCAATTTAAAATTGCCTACAGCCAGCCCAATTTTTTTACTTTAGGCCTTCGATGCCTGTCTGCGGTCACTCCTTCCACTAGGCCTCCACTGACCACACCACTGCTGCCCGTGTACCCCTGGAACCAATTTAAAATTGCCTACAGCCATGTGTTATTATTTTAGGCCTTCGATGCCTGTCTGCGGTCACTTCTTCCACTAGGCCTCCACTGACCACACCACTGCTGCCCGTGTACCCCTGGAACCAATTTAAAATTGCCTACAGCCATGTGTTGTTATTTTAGGCCTTCGATGCCTGTCTGCGGTCACTCCTTCCACTAGGCCTCCACTGACCACACCACTGCTGCTCGTGTACCCCTGGAACCAATTTAAAATTGCCTACAGCCATGTGTTATTATTTTAGGCCTTCGATGCCTGTCTGCGGTCACTCCTTCCACTAGGCCTCCACTGACCACACCACTGCTGCCCGTGTACCCCTGGAACCAATTTAAAATTGCCTACAGCCATGTGTTATTATTTTAGGCCTTCGATGCCTGTCTGCGGTCACTCCTTCCACTAGGCCTCCACTGACCACACCACTGCTGCCCGTGTACCCCTGGAACCAATTTAAAATTGCCTACAGCCATGTGTTATTATTTTAGGCCTTCGATGCCTGTCTGCGGTCACTCCTTACAATATGCCTCCACTGACCACACCACTGCTGCCCGTGTACCCCTGGAACCAATTTAAAATTGCCTACAGCCATGTGTTATTATTTTATGCCTTCGATGCCTGTCTGCGGTCACTCCTTCCACTAGGCCTCCACTGACCACACCACTGCTGCCCGTGTACCCCTGGAACCAATTTAAAATTGCCTACAGCCATGTGTTATTATTTTAGGCCTTCGATGCCTGTCTGCGGTCACTCCTTCCACTAGGCCTCCACTGACCACACCACTGCTGCCCGTGTACCCCTGGAACCAATTTAAAATTGCCTACAGCCATGTGTTATTATTTTAGGCCTTCGATGCCTGTCTGCGGTCACTCCTTCCACTAGGCCTCCACTGACCACACCACTGCTGCCCGTGTACCCCTGGAACCAATTTAAAATTGCCTACAGCCATGTGTTATTATTTTAGGCCTTCGATGCCTGTCTGCGGTCACTCCTTCCACTAGGCCTCCACTGACCACACCACTGCTGCCCGTGTACCCCTGGAACCAATTTAAAATTGCCTACAGCCAGCCCAATTTTTTTATTTTAGGCCTTCGATGCCTGTCTGCGGTCTGTTCTTTCTACTACTACACTGACCAGGCCACTGCTGCCCGTGTTCCCCTGGAACCAATTTAAAATTGCCAACAGCAATGTGTTATTATGTTAGGCCTTCGATGCCTGTTTGCGGTCACTCCTTCCAATAGTTCTCCACTGACAAGACCAATGCTGGCCGTGTACCCCTGGAACCCAGCTGAAAGTGCATGTAGCCTCCTTTTTTTCTTTGTTTTATATTTAGAAAGCCCAGATGAACTACGCTGTGCAACAGTTCAAGCTACCCAGTCGACATTTCTTTTGCGAGAAAAGCCATCCCAGCCCTCCACCGGCATGAAAAAGTCTGCATTGTCATAGCACTCAGGCAATCAAACAGTAGAAAGGTGCACCTGACAAGAGACGCATGGACCAGTAGGCATGTCCACAAAAAGTTACGTGTCCATTACGGCGCACTGGGTTAATGTGTTGGATGCATGGTCCACAGGGGACAGCCTACAAAGTCTGTCTGCAGTCCCTAATTCCAATTTTCCTCCGCTGACCACACCACTGCTGCCCGTGTACCCCTGGAACCAATTTTACAGTGTCTACAGCCTAATTTTGTTATGTTAGGCCTACTACGCCTGTCTGCGGTCCCTCCTTCCAATACTCGTCCACTGACCACACCACTGCTGCCCGTGGACCCCTGGAACCTATTTTTAATTGCATAGAGCATCCTTTTTTTAATAGTAGGCGTATAAAGTCTGTCTGCGGTCCACTATTGAAATTGTCCTCCACTGCCCAGAGCACTGCTGCTTGTGTACCCCTGTAACTTTTTTAAGCTGTAGTGAGCCACATTTTTGGGTTAAGTCCTACTACCTGTGTCTGTCTGCGCCACTCAATTCAGCTGTGTTCCTTTGAAAAAAGCTGAGCGTCAATAGTCTTGTTTTCAGCCTCTAGGAATTTTAAAACTGCATTGGGGGTACAACTTTGGTAGGGCCTACTAACGATGTCTGCCTCCCCAAGGTGTGCCCCAGGTTTCCTCGCCATTGCTTCGATCTTAATGCTCTCGTTTAGTAGTTGTTGGAAACTACACTGCATTAGACCTACAAATTGGGTATGGGGTGTAGAGAGATGGTGTGTTCCACTCCAAGGTGTTCTCCAGGTTACCTTTCCTGAGCTCCGATCTTCCGGCTCTCGTTTAGTAGTTCTTGGAAACTACGCTGCATTAGGCCTACAAATTGGGTATGGGGTGTAGAGAGATGGTGTGTTCCACTCCAAGGTGTTCTCCAGGTTGCCTTTCCTGAGCTTCGATCTTCCGGCTCTCGTTTAGTAGTTCTTGGAAACTACACTGCATTAGGCCTACAAATTGGGTATGGGGTGTAGAGAGATGGTGTGTTCCACTCCAAGGTGTTCCCCAGGTTTCCTCGCCAATGCTTCGATCTTCATGCTCTCGTTTAGTAGTTGTTGGAAACTACGCTGCATTAGGCCTACAAATTGGGTATGGGGTGTAGAGAGATGGTGTGTTACACTCCAAGGTGTTCTCCAGGTTGCCTTTCCTGAACTTCTATCTTCAGGCTCTCATTAAATTGTGGTTAAACGGAACAACTGCATTTGGCTTACTAGTTGGTTTGGGGCCTACTATCGGTGTCTGCCACTGCTTGCTGTTCTCCTGGTTTCCTGTCCTGAAATTCCATTTTCAGGCTCTCGTTAAGTAGTTGTTAATGTTAGACTGCATTTGGCCTACTAGTTGGGTTGGGGCCTACTATCGGTGTCTGCCACTCCTTGCTGTTCTCCTCCACTGAACAAAGCTGTGCCGCCTGTTTACTACGGTTGCCAATTTTGAACTGCATTTCGACTACTTACTGATTTGGGCCTACTCTCTGTGTCAGCCTCTCATTCCAGTTGTCCTCCACTGCAATGCCCCCTGGTTAGTCCTGTGTTACCAATTTTGAACTGCATTTAGCCCACTTTATTCTTTGGGCCTATATCTGTGTTTCCTCCTCATCCTGCCCATTGCCCAGCCAGTGATAGATGAGTCTGCTGGTACATTGACCCATAACGCAAAATTCCCCGTGCACGCTACACAGCAAGATTGTGACCCTGCTGAAAGTCAGGTTCCTCTTCCCGCATACCATACCACAAAGAGGAAGGTGCAGATGAAAGTGCAGGTTCCTTCATCAGGTGGGGGGAGGAATACTAGTTGGCGACGTCACTGGCACAGGGCCTCTCATAGTACGCAAAAGTGTTGCTGCCGGTGGGAGGCGCCCCCGCCATGCAAACACACCGCTGTACTTTGAGGGGCCCTGTGCCAGTGCCAATGCCAACGAGTGGGCCCCCCTGCTTGCTCAGGATCACAGCACTTGCAAAGTTGAAATACTTACCTCTCCCTGCTCCACTGCCGTGACGTGGTCCAGATTTACTGGGCCCACTAATTACTTGAACCAGCCCTACCCCCCACAACTTTAGCCAAATGACCCCCAATTTCAAATGCCTTCCAATTATTATAAGGTAAATTACGATTGACAAGCTTCTTTAACAAGAATGGATGTTTTTGCCATTAAAATGGGCAGTGTAGGTGTTTTCCTGGCCTCCACTCACTGCCGACTATGCTCCCCCATTGACTTGCATTGGGTTTCGTGTTTCGGGCGATACCCGACTTTTCACGGTAATCGGCCGATTCCACTCGACTCGACTTCTAAGATAGTCGGGTTTCGCGAAACACGGCTCGACTCTAAAAAGGTCAAGGTCGCTCAACCCTAGTACCTAGTGTTGGTGAGAAGAAGCCACTTTTAGTTCATCAATCCTTAACCTTTAAGTAGTCTCGCGGGGTCCATTGGATCCCAAGCGGGTTTGTTTTCATCATATTTCCGCAAGTATGGTAGGTAGGTAACCATCCGTCGGTAGCTTTCTAGCTTTGTGAGATATGGGAGATATGTGATTCTTGTGCCAAATAATTACTTTTCTTTTCATAGTACATAAGCATAAGTAGATGTTTAAATTTTGTTGATTACTATAAATTTTATATTATTGTTTAGTTAAGATGATGTTAAGATCTAGTTCCTAAATAAAGTAAAAAATAAAGTAAAAATTCTTCTTTAATATACACTGCTCAAAAACATAAAGGGAACACTTAATCAGCAGAATATGACTCCAAGTAAAACTACTTCGAAATCAAACTGTTCGCTTAGGAAGCAATACTGTTTGACAATGAATTTCACATGCTGTTGTGCAAATGGAATAGACAACAGATGGAAATTATTTGCAATTATCAAGACACACTCAATAAAGGAGTGGTTCAGCAGGTGGGGACCACAGACCACATCTCAGTACCAATGCTTTCTGGCTGATTTTTTTGGTCACTTTTGAATGTTGATTGTGCTTTCACACTTGTGGTAACATGAGACGGACTCTACAACCCACACAAGTGGCTCAGGTAGTGCAGCTCATTCAGGATGGTAAATCAATGCGAGCTGTGGCAAGAAGGTTTGCTATGCCAGAGTAGTATCCAGAGGCTGGAGGCGCTACCAGGAGACAGGTCAGTACACCAGGGGATGTGGAGGGGGCCATAGGAGGGCAATAACCCAGCAGCAGTACCACTACCTCAGCCTTTGTGCAAGGAGGAACAGGAGGAGCACTGCCAGATCCCTGCAAAATGACCTCCAGCAGGCCACAAATGTGCATGTGTCTGCAGAAATGGTTAGAAACCGACTTCATGAGGATAGTCTGAGTGCCCGACGTCCACAGATGGGGGTTGTGCTCTCAGCCCAACACCGTGCAGGACGCTTGGCATTTGCCACAGAATACCAGGATTGGCAAATTCGCCACTGGTGCCCTGTGCTCTTCACAGATGAAAGCAGGCTCACACTGAGCACATGTGACAGATGTGACAGGGTCTGGAGATGCCGTGGAGAGTGATCTGCTGCCTGCAACATCCTTCAGCCTGAAAGATTTGGCAGTGGGTCAGTAATGGTGTGGGGTGGCATTTCTTTGGAGGGCTGCACAGCCCTCCATGTGCTCACCAGAGGAAGCCTAACTGCCATTAGGTACTGAGATGAGATCCTCAGACCCCTTGTGAGACCATATGCTGGTGCGGTTGGCCCTGGGTTCCTCCTAATGCAGGACAATGCCAGACCTCATGTGGCTGGAGTGTGTCAGTTCCTGCAAGATGAAGGCATTGAAGCTATGGACTGGCCCGTCCGTTCCCCAGACCTGAATCTGATTGAACACATCAGGGACATCATGTCTCACACCATCCACCGACGTCACGTTGCACCACAGACTGTCCAGGAATTGGCGGATGCTTTAGCCCAGGTCTGGGAGGAGTTCCCTCAGGAGACCATCCGCCGCATCATCAGGAGCATGCCCATGCATTGTAGGGAGGTCATACAGGCACGTGGAGGCCACACACAATACTTAGCATCATATTGACTTGTTTTAAGGTCATTACATTCCATTTTTATTTTGTGTGTGACTCCAAATCCAGGCCTCCATTGGCTAATAAATTTGATTTCCATTTAGGATTTTTGTATGATTTTGTTGTCAGCACATTCAACTTTGTACAGAACAAAGTATTCAATGAGAATATTTCATTCATTCAGATCTAGGATGTGTTATTTGAGTGTTCCCTTTATTTTTTTGAGCAGCGTATGTTATTTATTTTTTCTATATGAAAACTGGGGTTCCCTTGCGACTATTAGTGTAATTATTTTGATACAACTAACTGATAACTGAAGGTTAATTGCTAGTGTGTGTAATGGCAGAAATTACTTTGCCTCCTGTGTACATCCAGGTGATTGGTTCTGAGCTACTAAATATACAGGTGCTTCTCACAAAATTAGAATATCATCAAAAAGTCTATTTACTATATTTCAGTTCTTCAATGCAAAAGTGAATCTTATATAGAGTCATTGCAAACCGAGTTATCTATGTCAGACATATCCAGGACATAGGCCACAAGTGTCGAATTTCTTGTGTCAAGCAAAATATATGGTTTTGATTAGCTGCTATAGGTAAGTATATACAACTCTGGCAAAAATTAAGAGACCACCACATCAAAACCCTGTCATGGGCAGTCCAATCTCCAGACCTGAACTCCATTGAAAACCTCTGAAATGTAATCAAAAGGATAATGGATAGTCACAAGCCATCAAACAAAGAAGAATTACTTACATTTTTGTGCCAGGAGCAGTGTGAACGACTGGTGGAATGCATGCCAAGACGCATGAAAGCTGTGAATAAAAATCATGGTTTTTCCACAAAATATTGTTGTTTCTAAATGATTATGAACTTGTTTTCTTTGCATTATTTGAGGGCTGAAAGCGGTTCCCTGAAAAATCCCCACAGAAAAATTGCCCACAGGAAAAATGCCCACATGGAAAATTGCCCACACGGAAAATTGCCCACATGGAAAATTGCCCACCCGGGAAATTGACAACATGGAAAATTGCCCACACGGAAAATTGCTCACATGGAAAATTGCCCACACGGAAAATTGCTCTCATGGAAAATTGCCCACAAGGAAAATTGCCCACACAGAAAGTCCCCACATGGAAAATTGCCGATACAGAATATTGCCAATTACAGCATCACAAAGTTTCAGATCTATGATATTTGAGGTGCAAGGTGAGGATTTTCGCACGATATGTGATCATCTTGTGATTTACAGTTGACCTAGTGCAAAACTGCAAAAATGATGATCTGTAGTTTGTAGCAGTCTGTCATTATCAGCAATAGATAGATATAGTCTGATCTCATCTCTCACTGATTCTGCCTTACTCCTCCCACCAGCCCAAAACAGCAGCACATGCAGAACCAGCAGCAGTGTGATCCAGAGGAGCCATCACTGCTATCAGGATTCACAAAAGTATCACTGTATTATCTGTGGAGTTGCATGGAACTACAGGTCACATCTAATACATTATCATCTCAGTGGGAGCCCACCAAAAGCAGGGTGCTGCTGGCAGAGAGTTGGTCCGGAAGCCCAGAAGGCACAGCAGAAAAGTGAGATTCTGTCACTTGTACCACCTTGTGTTCTTGATGAGAGTGCATGATATGTTTTTGCAGTGGTGTAACTGGAGTCCAATGGGTCCCAGTGCAAAATTTGCACCTGTCACCCAAACACGTTGGTCAGATATATGGGCCCCTGTATCGTTCTAAATTCTATAAAGATTTATGAATTGCCCCCTTCCCCTTCAATAATGTCCCCCATCCTGGTACAGTATATATGCCCATCATCCTGGTGACTATGTCCATATCCTGGTATACATGTCCCAATGCTGGTATATATGGTACACATCTTGGTAAGTATGGTCCACATGGTCTCCATCCTGTTATATATGACCCCATTCTGGTTTACATGGTCCCCAATCCTAGTGTATGTATCCCTGTTCTGCCCCTAATGCATAATTAAAAAGAATAACATTCTACTCACCTTTCCTCTGCTTCCACATCACTCAGTGTCTTTTGCAGCCACCACACAGCTGGCAGCTGACATCGGCATGTGCGCCATTGTCATGCTCCACTCCCGGAGGCTGCATCTCTGACATCAGCTCACAGTCACTGCACTGGCAGCATATATCACAGTGCAAGGACCCGACAGGTCTCTGCAACACGGTGTATGTCATACTTAAGGAGGATAGCTAATATGCAGTAAAATGGCTAATTTTCAGGTGTGCAATGATT
Organism: Ranitomeya imitator; assembly: GCF_032444005.1. Taxonomy (NCBI): domain Eukaryota; kingdom Metazoa; phylum Chordata; class Amphibia; order Anura; family Dendrobatidae; genus Ranitomeya; species Ranitomeya imitator. The sequence goes on along the minus strand of NC_091285.1, from coordinate 342,419,486 downwards.
GTTTACTAAACCGGAGTTATTGTTGTTATTAGACCTCCTTTATAAACTGTTCTTAATAAACTTGTGGGTAATTTTCTGTGGGCAATTTTCGCCGACATTCTTCTGTGCTGCAGAGCATCTCACCTATAACACTTGTGGCACCCCTAGGGGTATTTGCCACAAAAATAGTTACTGACAGTAAGTACAAATACTAAAATAGCAAGACTGCACTACCACCTCCGGCCAGAAGGGGAGCTCCAGAGACTCCCCTTGATCCATTCTGGTCTGAGAGAAGAAATGGCAGTTGGGCCAAGGAGCTGATGGTGAGAGGTCATACAGTTGAATCTCTAACAGCCCTGTGACTGTTACCAGGCCTAAATCACCGGCCTGAGGAGAAGAGGGATAGAGAAAAAGGACATTGTGAGAACCGGGTAGCATTAATCACTACCCAGAACAGGCACAAAGACGGATACCGGATCCGTGGCTGTATTCATTATATATAATACAGCAACCGGAAAAACGTGAGGTGATATCAGCTTCACTAGGGTCGGATGCAGCAACAGACACAGAGTTCAGCGGTACTCCCAGAGGGGGTAAACCGATAAAAGGACTCGGGTTGCCCGTCGAACCAGGACCCGGAGGGGACAGATTGGGCCGGCAGCCAGTTCACATACAGCAGCAGGGCCACACAGAAATTGCGCACAATAAGAGGCGAAGACCCCGGCAGGGTCAAAGTAACTCAGAGTTCCCATACAGACTCCGGTGACAGGACTGGTTGTAAATCCTTTTATGTTAAAGTAAACTGGTTAAACGTTTCAGTGCCTCAGTCTTTCATTTGGACAATAGCCATCTATCCAGGATCAGGATCGTCACCGCTGGGAGAACCTGCTGCTGATCAAGTAAGTGCCTGTCCCCTCATGATACCCCTTACACTGTGCATTGCCTGAGGCCACAGCAACGGGTCAAGCCACCCGTGACATCCCCCTCAAGAGACAGACTCCATTGGTCCGGTGCTGGGTATCCCGGTCTCCTGGGCGTCACAATTGGCGTCACGAACAGGATCTAGCCAGCCCGTATACCGGGTATTGTGTGCCGTGATTGGAGCCCAAAACTGTGAAAACTGGAATGAAAAATCTTGAAAATTGACTTTATTAAAGAAAAATCCATTCCCCATTGAAAACTATTGAAAGTGACTTTTCCCCATTGGTTATAATGGAGTAAAGATGGCCGCCATCCCCTGAGGTAATCACTTCATAACCGTTAGGCACGAGACTGTTAATTGAGCTACGCCATCACCTGAGCCCCAGTCTAACTGAAAAACTTCAGAATCCGCCATTACAGAGCGCGGTGGGTGGGAGCAGCAGGGGGCGTGTCATTGTGGGCGGCACCAAGCTGAGCGCTCTGACATCAGAGCAAGGGGAAAACCGATCCTGCTGCACAGCGGAACGAATCTACACTATCCCGACGGAAGCGGAGGACCGGAAGGGTCCGGATTAACTAAGGGGGCACAGTATGTCGCAGCACGGAGACGCCGCAGCACTCGGCAACGCTAATGCAGCTGAAAGACAGAGTGTCAATAGAGAGTCCGGCAGCGCAGCGGTGCAAGGAGTGGCGCCCATCATGCCGGTGCTGATGCCATATACCCCGGGTGGCCCATGGCTTCCAATGTATGAAGGTGAGCCTAATACCCTTGACGATTTCAGAGAAAAGATGCTGGCCCATTTTGACATGTTCCCTGTGGGTGAAGTTCAGCGTGTTAGTCTCCTGATGATGCAGTTAAGTGGCCATGCTAAGCGAGAAGTCACAGCATGGGCAGCTGATCTAAAAGGCACTGTTGAACGCATATTTGCTGGATTAAAAGCTACATTTGAAACCACGGCCAGCAGCAAAGCTAAAATACGATTCTTTAATTGCAAACAAAAAGCTAATGAGGGCGTGAGAGACTTTGCCTTAAACCTGCAGGAAGCCCTTAAATCACTTACACTGGCTGAACCCATTTTTAACACCGGAGCGGATAAACTGCTAAGAGATCAATTTATTGAGGGACTCTACACCCCTTCTCACCGGGGGCATGTGAGCATGCTTGTTTTTAAGAACCCTGAAGTGACATTTGCCCAATTAAAGGAGAGCGCTATACGTCTCCAGCTGGCAGAGGCACCTCGGGATCAGGATCCTGCGCAACCCATGGCAGAGGCACCTCAACAACAGGGAGTGCCAGTGACATCAGCTATGTCTGGGGCCATTGCTAAGCCCCTGGGGCCCAGTACTAATGAGGCTCTTCAACAAAAGCTTGACTCTTTAGCTGATGTTGTTGCTTCAATGGCTAAAACCATGCAGGAGATGAGAGGACACAAGATGGAGTTGGCAAACTGTAGAGAGGATGTTCCATGGATGAGACCCCGGAGATACCCGACATGGAGAGGACGACCCCGCGACCGCTACCAACCGGATGGACAGCCCATTTGCCGCCGTTGCCAGCAGCCGGGCCACTTTGCACGAGATTGTGATTTAAACGGGAATCCCCTGGGAATGCGGGCCGCTTCGCAGGAATGAACTTTCAAGGCCCAACACCCTGGCACGACAGGTACATCGGAGGACGACCCATTATCCCTATCGTGCTGGACGGAATTCCCCTCAACGCTTTGCTGGACACAGGTTCCCAGATTTCATCTATACCGTATATCCTTTATAAGAGGTACTGGGCTGATGCAGATATTGATAAAGGGCCCTCTGATGTTGAACTAGATATATGGGCCAGTAATGGTAAGTTGGTACCGAAACTAGGATTCAGGGAGATGACCATAAAGATTGGTAAAGTAGAACTGAAGAAACAGGGTATAATTGTTGTTGATGTTGACCGGCGGAACTGTGAACCAACTGTATTGATAGGAATGAATGTGTTAGAGAACTGCTTTTCCGAAGTCATTTCTGTCTTACAGCAAATTGCTGAAACTGCCCAATCCTGCCAGCAGAGAGTTCTCCGGAGGGAAATAAAAGTATTGATGTTAAGGCAACAGGTAGAAGTTGCAGGTGGAGAAATCGGCAGTGTGAGGGTAAGTGATCCAACGTCTATTGTAATCCCACCAAAAACAGAAATGCTGGTATGGTGTAGAGCAGCCATTGGTACTAAGGGACGAGATTATCAAGCCTTAATAGAACCAGTGTACACCGACAGCAGGCCCACTATACTCACAGCACGAGGGATAGTCGAGGTACACCGGGGACGAGTGCCGGTACGACTTTTGAACTGTGGAGAGGAAGAGGTCACTTTGCCAAGGTATTCTACAATGGCAAAGCTATATACTGTTGACAAAAATGCCATCACAACCATTGAGCCCTTAGAACCAACCTGTCAGGTGGAAGGCAATGGCTCAGATGGAGAAATGGAGGATTGGTGCCAACAGCTACACGTGGGCATAAATTCAACACCTACCCATCAAAAACAAGGGGTGTATAGGCTAGTGACGGAATATGGACAAGTCTTCAGTAAACACCCATTGGACTTCGGACGGATAGAAGGGGTAGAACACACAATCCCCACAGGTGACCATCCCCCAATAAAAGAGAGATATAGACCCATACCGCCCGCTCACTATCAATGTGCAAAAGATATGCTGAGGGAAATGAAACAGGCCGGGGTAATAAGAGACAGCTGTAGCCCCTGGGCGGCCCCTCTAGTGATTGTCAAAAAAAAGGATGGAACCATGAGAATGTGCGTAGACTACCGGAAGATTAATAACATCACCCATAAAGACGCCTACCCCTTGCCTAGGATAGAAGAGTCCTTAACTGCTTTGAAATCTGCTAATTATTTTTCCACCTTAGACTTAACAAGCGGGTATTGGCAAGTCCCTGTGGCTGAGAGAGATAAGGAAAAGACGGCATTCACCACACCAATGGGTCTATGTGAATTTAATCGCATGCCGTTCGGACTCTGCAACGCATCCGGTACCTTCCAGCGGCTGATGGAATGCTGCCTCGGACACAAGAACTTCGAGACCGTCCTCCTGTACCTAGATGATGTGATCGTCTACTCAAAGACTTACGAACAACACTTAATAGACCTGGCAGAAGTGTTCGAAGCCTTATCCAGGTATGGCATGAAAGTCAAGCCATCCAAATGTCACCTTCTCAAGCCAAAGGTACAGTACCTGGGACACATCGTGAGTTCGGAGGGAGTAGCACCAGATCCCGAGAAAATAAGCGCCATAAGGGATTGGCCAAGACCTACCAGCGCAAAAGAAGTGAGACAATTCCTGGGATTGGTGGGTTACTATCGCAGATTTATAAAAGGATTTACCAAGTTGGCAGCACCCTTGCAAGACACCTTGGTAGGGCAGACGAAGAAACCTTCAAACCGAAACCCTCCTTTTCAGTGGAACGACGAAAGGGAAGACTCCTTTGAACAACTAAAGAAGGCACTAACCGGAGAAGAGGTTCTGGCATACCCAGATTACCATAAACCTTTCATCCTCTACACCGATGCCAGTAATGTGGGACTAGGAGCGGTGCTGTCACAAAAGCAAGAAGGTCGGGAGAAAGTCATCGCCTTTGCAAGTAGAAAGCTCCGGCCTACTGAAAGAAATTCAGAAAATTACAGCTCCTTCAAATTGGAACTACTGGCAGTAGTTTGGGCTGTGACGGAGCGTTTCAAACACTATCTGGCCGCTGCAGAATTTATTGTCTATACTGACAACAATCCGTTGACCCACCTGGACACAGCCAAATTAGGTGCGTTAGAACAGCGATGGATAGCCCGGTTATCTAATTACAACTTCATAATCAAGTATCGAGCGGGTCGCAAGAATGGAAATGCCGATGCCCTATCCCGGATGCCACACTTGAGAGATGTAGAAGAGGAAACGGGGGAGCTTGAAGAAATTGAACTACCAGCCTTCCATCGTCCCAAGGCAAAACATCATCAGTCAAGTACCTATCAGAAACAACAAGAGGTGAATTTTAATCCGTTAGCACACCATAGATGGGCTGACACCCAAGACAGCAATCCGGCTGTGAAGTTGGTGAAGGAACTGTTGACTGAGCAAAGTGCATATCCCTATGAGGATGCCCCAGAAGAGACGCATCAACTCTGGAAAGAGAGAGGCAAAATGTTCCTGTATCAAGGGAAGCTCTGTAGAAGATACACCAATCCGAAAACACATGAATTGGTTTGGCAGATTATTGTGCCTAAACAAGATGTGAAGATGGTCCTCGAAGCTTACCATAATGGTGCTGGTCACTTCGGTTGGAAAAAGTTAGAAGTACTTCTAAGAGAAAGATTTTATTGGGTCAGGATGAGAAAATCAATCGAACAGTGGTGCAGAAATTGTGGCCCGTGTAACCTCAGAAGAAACGATCAAAAGAACCAAAGAGCACCACTGCAGCCCATAATCACCAAACAACCACTTGAACTTGTAGCCATGGACCACGTGAAGTTGACACCAAGCCGGTCCGGCTATGTCTATGCCTTGACCATCGTGGACCATTATTCACGTTTCTTGGTAGTAGTACCCGTAAAAGATCTGACAGCAAAAACAGCAGCCAAAGCATTCCAAACGTACTTTTGTAGACCCCATGGATATCCGGAACAGGTTCTCACCGACCAAGGTACAGCCTTTGAATCAGAGATCTTCAGAGAATTCTGTAATATGTATGGTTGCAAAAAGATCCGGACGACGGCCTATCATCCACAAACAAACGGCTTATGCGAGAAGATGAACCATATTGTAATAGACCTACTAAAGACTTTACCTGAGACAGAAAGGAATCAATGGCCAGAGAAATTGCCTGACTTGGTGGATCTGTATAATCATGTCCCGGTGAGCTCCACCAACTGCACCCCAGCTTACCTTATGCGTGCAAGACCCGGCCAATTACCAATCGATCTAGAAATGGGAATTCTGAAACCAGACGCAGAAGTTCAAGACTCCAATTGGGATATCATACGGCAAAAGCAGTATCGCCAAGTGCAAGAGAGTGTGGAAAGAAGCCTTCAGCAAACTAGAGAAAGACAAGAGCGAACTTTCAACCAGAATGCTCTAGCGACCCCATTAAGACCGGGTGACCAAGTGCTCAAGAGAAATCGTCGAACCAATAAACTGGACAATCAGTGGGAAGCCGTACCCTACACAGTTTTACCAACAAGAGTGGATAATCCTAAAATGTGTCTCATTAGCAAAAACGGAGGCTTAACATCTGTACTAGTGTCACGAGACAATCTTAAATTATGTCCGGAAGCATTGAAAGAGCCAGACGTTGTCCAGCCAGAACCAGAAGTTATTCAACCCATACAGGTTCAACCAGTAAAGGAAAAAGAAGAGGAAGTGTATCACACCTGTATAGGAGACTTTCCCAAAACCCTACTAACATACCATGGTGCAGTAGTGGTTCCCATGGTGGCCTTTTACCCAACACCGAACCCAATACCAGAAGTCCCAAGACAGGAAGAGGCTGACCCCGTACTACAGGAGGTTCCAGGCCAGGAAGAACAGATTCCTGGTCAGAGTAATCCCATTCACGGTGGACTTGCCAACTCCATAGTCGTGGAATTATCTTTAGCAGAGCGGGCAGATACTACATCCGCAGTAGACAGTAGTACACCACATGAAGAGACACCGCTATTACGTAGATCACAGCGTAGTACCCAGGGTCAATTACCGGCCAGGTATGCAGATTACCAACTATAAAGCTCATAATGTGAATTGTATATATGTTATGCCGTATATAGTTAAACAGAAAATGTAGTATAGTCATTGCTATCAGTCTGCAACGTTTAAGCCCAGTGCCTACAGAGACTTGTCTGTATGAACTTATTGCATATTCTTGAACTTTTTATCAGCCCGGAGGCACTAAATCAAAGCTCCGGAAAGACTGCTTTTTGAACTTTGCTTTTTGCTCTTTTTGAACTTTCTTTAGACTTTATATTGGTAACTCCGTTGGAAAAATGGAACTAAATTCCTGGACACTAAGTACAGTGCCGTTCCTAATACCTTCAAGGATAGAACTGTATTAATGGACGCTATTTGAAGTGACTTTTTACAGAACTCTATTTTTGTTTCCTTGAGTGGTTTTTGTAACTTTTCATTTTTAAGACTCTGTACATATTAATTGTTATTTCAAAATGTTATTGTCCCACAGTCCCGGAGTACTGTTCTTAACTAAGGGGGAATGTGGCACCCCTAGGGGTATTTGCCACAAAAATAGTTACTGACAGTAAGTACAAATACTAAAATAGCAAGACTGCACTACCACCTCCGGCCAGAAGGGGGAGCTCCAGAGACTCCCCTTGATCCATTCTGGTCTGAGAGAAGAAATGGCAGTTGGGCCAAGGAGCTGATGGTGAGAGGTCATACAGTTGAATCTCTAACAGCCCTGTGACTGTTACCAGGCCTAAATCACCGGCCTGAGGAGAAGAGGGATAGAGAAAAAGGACATTGTGAGAACCGGGTAGCATTAATCACTACCCAGAACAGGCGCAAAGACGGATACCGGATCTGTGGCTGTATTCATTATATATAATACAGCAACCGGAAAAACGTGAGGTGATATCAGCTTCACTAGGGTCGGATGCAGCAACAGACACAGAGTTCAGCGGTACTCCCAGAGGGGGTAAACCGATAAAAGGACTCGGGTTGCCCGTCGAACCAGGACCCGGAGGGGACAGATTGGGCCGGCAGCCAGTTCACATACAGCAGCAGGGCCACACAGAAATTGCGCACAATAAGAGGCGAAGACCCCGGCAGGGTCAAAGTAACTCAGAGTTCCCATACAGACTCCGGTGACAGGACTGGTTGTAAATCCTTTTATGTTAAAGTAAACTGGTTAAACGTTTCAGTGCCTCAGTCTTTCATTTGGACAATAGCCATCTATCCAGGATCAGGATCGTCACCGCTGGGAGAACCTGCTGCTGATCAAGTAAGTGCCTGTCCCCTCATGATACCCCTTACACTGTGCATTGCCTGAGGCCACAGCACCGGGTCAAGCCACCCGTGACATCCCCCTCAAGAGACAGACTCCATTGGTCCGGTGCTGGGTATCCCGGTCTCCTGGGCGTCACACACTATACTATTCTCCTGCCCGGCAGAGCATCTCACCTATAGGTTAGAGGCATACTAGGGTATGCTTTATCGGAGCGACTTTGATGCATGCAGTGACGCAACTGCTATCCGTATGGTCATGCATGTGTGGTGCAAGTGTGATGAGATTTTGCATTTTTTTTCTCAGCTAACATCAGTGTGACATCCGTGTGACATCTATGTGGTGTCCGTGTGCAATGTGTTTTTAACATGGTCTTTCCCATGCTGTATAAAGTACGAAAAGAAAAGATAGACAGATAAATGCTAGAAAAGGTAGATCGGGCTTACCCGCCAATTAAGCCTCAAGCATATTCACTGCATTGACTGGCATATTCTCCTGCCCTGCAGAGCATCTCACCTATATTTTTATATCATTCTCTGTTCTGCAGAGCATCTCACCTATAATTCTATATTATTCTCCTGCCCTGCAGAGCATCTTACCTGTATACTATCCCCATGCCCTGCAGAGCATCTCACCTGTAATTCTATATTATTCTCCTGCCCTGCAGGGTATCTCACCTGTAATTCTATATTATTCTCATGCCCTGCAGAGCATCTCATGTATACCTGCATACTATCCCCCTGTCCTGCGGAGCAGTTAACCTATAGATCTATGCAATTTTCTTCTGTCTGCAGAGCATTTCACCTATAATTCTATATTAGGCCGGGGTCACACTACCATTGAATACGGACGAGTGCTATGCGATAAAATATCGCACAGCACTCGGACCAGTATTCATCTGTGGGGCAGCTCCCATCAGCGTTTTTTTTCTCGGCCATTTTCAGTGTGCGAGTGAAATTGCAGCAAGTGCTGTGCAATATACGCTGACCCCAGCAATGGAGGAGATGGAGAAATTCATTTCTCCGCCTCCTCCACAGCTGTGCTCCGATCCGCTCTGAGTGAGAGGTTCGGAGAACAGACACATGACACTCAGCCTTATTCTCCTGCCCTACCGAGCATCTCACCTATACCTGTATGCTATCCCCCGTCCTGCAGATCATTTAACCTATAATTCTATACTATTCTCTGTCCTGCAGAGCATCTCACCTGTAATTCTATATTCTTCTTCTTGATATTGGAGCGGGATTTAAACCCTGCTTCGCTGATTGGTCGCGCCCGGCCGGCCGTGACTAATCAGTGAAATTGGCGTGGGATTTAATCACGGCTTCACTGATTTTTGCCCCCGGCCGAACAAGACAAATAAGCGACTGGCGCAGTCCGGTTGCGAATTGACGTGGAATTTGAACCACGCTTCGCTGATTGGTCGCGCCCGGGCATGACCAATCAGCGATATTGGGGTGGGATTTAAACACCACTTCACTGATTGGTCACGCCCGGCTGGCTGCGACCAATCAATGACAGGCGCAATCCGGCCGCGAATTGGCACGGGATTTGAACCACGCTTCAATGACGCTTTATAAGCCATTATAATAAATGAATAAAAGTAGAATCAAGTCCTGCCGGTTAGTTCGGCCCTCCACAACAGTCATGGTAAGTTATGTGGTCCCTGCAAAAATTAATTGTTCACCCTTGGTATAGAACATTGTATTATTTGAGCTGTGGTGACTGGATCCAATAAAACCAGGCATCATCTCAATGCTACTGTAAGCTATTAAACAAGGAGCTATTCAGCCAATGTGCAACAAAATGTATTTGGAAATGTTTTTCAGATTTTTATTAGATTATAACTTTTTAAACTGTAAAATTACCTTTTCTAAACCTGAGAAAATATCTCCTTAACTGCAATGAAAAATTATACCATGAGCTGTCTGTTATCAGTGTAAACATGATGGTGATGTGCCGATGAGTTGTTATTGCAGCCAGAAGTGTGACCTCAAGTCTACCATTTTAGTTCACCTAAGATGTCAAAGTAAGGCAAAGTGCACGCTGCTTACGTGCAGTTACCCTACAGTATAGGTTGGGAGATTTTTTTTATCAACGTTAACTATAAGGATCCCTTAGGCCCTCATTCACCAGGTGAAGGCTAAAATTGTGTCTTGGCCTCTGTCTGGCCAGTATATGTCTGCATACTGTTCATTTTAGTTTTAAGGAAAGTGCTGCAGATTGGTAATTCCAATATATGCAATACCCACACCACCACGGACTCCGGTGTCCGGTCTCTTGGGGCTTTTTTCTGGGGTGAGCCCAGTTATAGCTCCCGACCCCAGGCTCCTCTCCTTTGCCTCTTCTCCTCTCACTGTTCCTGCACACACTAACTAAAAGACTGCCTAACCTGTCCCCAGGCCAGAATTTTATAGTGAAGCTCAACTGAAACCGGGTTTAGAACTTCCCCTTCTTGTCTGGAGTCAGGACGGTGTTGCATGTCAGTATTACCTGATTAGGGGATCCCTCCTTGCTTCCAGACATGACAATACCCCCCGCATCAGGAAGGCAATGCCATTGTGGCATACGGACTCCTCAGGTGCCACATATTCTTACTGACATACACAATAGTAGTGGAGTATTTATTCATACAGAGGACAGAACCAATCAAAAAGAAATCATATGAAAATGTGTTTAAAAGAAGAGAGTAGCATCAACATAGAGGAAATAGCATGTGTGAAGTAACACCTATCCCTAGGTGATCGCAAGTGTAAAGACTTTGATCAAACAGTGTCTGGAAAATTCCATCTACAATGTGTCTGAATCATCTTGTCTGAATCAACCACTAGCTCTTAAAGTTAGTTTAAGATAATAGAATTGAGCTTCTTATTTGAGCCTAGAGGTACAATCTTTGTTTTCCAAGTGCAAAGATGGTTGTGCAGCATAAAGCAATTAATCTAGCAGATTTAACAGTTTAAAATCCTTGAAAACCTCACCTGTAGCAAAGGACAAAAGCTGTGTAGTGCAATTGCAATACCCGCAAAGTTTGTGGGAACTAAATACAGATTTGGTTATTCACATTCTGATTAATAGAGCAACAATGTGATAACTTGTTGCATACATGATAATATTTCCATACATATGGGTAGTTATATAACTGTGTACAGAAGCATTAAGGACCAGTATCGATTTAACTATCCTAAGGTTTTGGGACATTAATTTGCAAATTTATTTTTATGTATTAATTTTATTTATTTTATTTTGTCGCTGAGGTTCAAGCTTTCTAAACATTGTGGAGTTCTTTTTCAGACAATTTTTAACATGTGTTTTTAAACAGGCATTTTTCTCCATATTCTAGTTATGGAGTCCCTAGCCAATACAAAAATGATTAATGCTTCACTTCATTTCAAAATTGTGGTAGGCTCATGACTTGCTCATTTGTGTCTTCTAGTACAAAACTTCTGAAGTTTTAACTAAATTTCTAATTGTATCTTCTTACTTTTTTAAGTCTGGAATAATCATTATTAATCATGGATGAGTGAACATGCTCGGTGACAGTCTGCTTTTACTCGAGTATCACAGTGCTCGTACGTGCTTGTTACTTGGCGAGTAAAGAACTGTGCTTGATGTAAAACTCTAATCCCCGCACCACATTTTGGTGCCTATTACATAGCCAATGAGCATGCGTGGATTGCCTGCGAGTCACTGTAATGTCATAGCTATCTTGGTTGTGGCATTACTGTGAATGGCTGGCCGTCTGACATTATCAGGGATTATAAAAGGACAGATGCCACCTGTCCACACTGATGCCATTGTACAGCTTTGTAACACTTTGTATTGGAGGGAGAGAGTGCTTGTCTAGGCCTGTGTGCACAGTGTAACGAATCAGAGACCTGTAGTGTTGATACTTGGTGCTGAAGCTGAGCCATCGTACTAACATCCATTATAAGGGTTAATCATTTGTAGCACATACAATCTGCACTAAGCCTACGAAGGGAGAGTGAGTTTCAGGAGCAGTTCATTGGCAAATAAAAAGCTGGAGTTTTTTTGTAGGGCTGAAAAAATGTAATATATTTTGATCCATCAAGTAATACGCACTTTGAGGTCCTTTTTAGTGCTATATAACATGCCCAAAAATTGTTGATACATTTTCCTTGGCTACACTTTTCAGCCATACACTATTCCGTAGAGTGGAGTAAATTTCTGTGATCTGTAAAACTGCTAAAGCGTTTTTAAAAATTTTGTAGGCTTTCATTTCTTAGACATACAGTTTTACATGGTCTGGGAACATTCCTGTGATCTCTAAAAGTGAACAAAAGCTTTTTAAAAAATTGTAGGCTTCCTTTTCTTAGCCATACAGTGTTATGTGGTCTATGAACAATTCTGTGATTTCTGAAACTGATAAAAAGCTTTTAAAAATTTTTTTATGCTTTCATACTTCAGTCATGTAGTGTTACATGGTCTGTGAACATTTCTGTGATCTCTAAAACTTAGAAAAAGCATTGAAACATTTTTTCTGGTGTGAGGCAGTGACCGGTGTCATATGTGAAGGTCGCTATGTGTCCCCCAGGCAGCGCTCAGAAGCATATTAGATCTACTGGCGTGCCTTGTGCTCCCAGCAGGGTGCCTGTGAGCCATAGGCAGAATAAAAAAAAAGTTTGAACTTGGTCAAGCTATTTGACCAAGGAATTATTCAAGAAAACTGATTTGTGCTTTCATTTTTTAAACAGACTGCAGGAAGGTAGTGGGGCCGGTCCTTTTCTTCCAGCCCGGAACTTACAAGTGGCCCATTGCCACAGAGTCTGGCAGTGTTGGTCTTGGAAGCAGACTCAGCAGGAGACTTGTGCAGAGCTCTTTCTGTGTGAAGCAACACGGCCAGGCAGAGTCTAAAGCCTGACACCCCAGCGTACACGGTTCACAGCAACTGGTCGCGGCCTGTCTTCATTTATTCATGGCTGCATACTGGAGGACTCATTTACTTTCTGTTTGTGAGTACGCTGTACAATAAACAAGGCTTTATTTCGAACCTTTTCCTGGGTCACTGCCTTCTCACTGCACAGCAAAGATACTGCTGCACTATATATGGTGGCGAATGCGGAGAGTGTGAATTAAGGCATACCCTAACACCACTTGCATGTGTGTCGTTAGGCCTGCTACATTGCAACCCAGGCCTGCGGACAAAATGGAGGAGATCCTGAGGCAGCTGGTCCTCACACAGCAACATCAACAGCAGACTAATAACCTGTTGCTGCAGCAAATTACAGCCCTGCATAAGGCACCTCCAGCACCGACCCCGGAACGTCGTGATTACCGAGACAAGGTCTGCCCCGCTTTGAGGAAACTGAGTCCAGTAGATGATGTGGAAGCTTTCCTCACCGTCTATGAGCGCATAGCAGAGCGGGAGAACCTGCCAACAGCACAGTGGGCTGAAGTCGTGGCTCTGATCCTGACGGGTGATGCGCTAAAGGCCTACTTTGACCTCAGTCAGAAGGACACCCTGGACTATTCCAAGCTAAAAGGTGAGATCCTTGCCTAACTAGGGGTTAATACTTATGTGAGAGCCCAACGGGTGTTTTTATGGACTTTTGTGGAAACCCAGCCTGTCCAGTCTCAGGTTTTTGACAGCTTGTGAAATGGTGGCTTCAACCTGAGACTTTAACCACACTTCAGATAGTGGAGAGGGTGATGGTCAACTGACTGATGAGAGCTCTGCCAGCAGCCATACAGCATTGGGTGGATCAAGGGGACCCAGGTACCTTGGACCAGGTTGTAGGACTGATAGAGCAGTAAAAGTCCACTCAGGACTTTATACGGGACAATGCTCTGCTTTTGCTGTCATGTAAGGCTCCGCCAGCTCAGGAGCCTGAGAAAAGTCCATGACCCTCCACTGGGACAAAACCAGACCGAGCCCATGCTGAGGGGATATCTCGAAAAGAGAATGACCACAGACCTGTGTCCCCTAAGTTGATCCCATTGTCCCTTTGTAACACAGTTATTAAATGTTGGTGATCCTAAAGACCTGGACATGTGATTGCCAACTGCCTCCTAACAGCAGAACCCATGGACTGCGGGTATACACGCCGTTTGTCTATGTTTGCCAAACCAGTTGCATTGCCACCTTAGACCCTGCCAATACTGAACCCCAGCTACGCAAGGTACACGTTAATTGGGTACAAAACAGACGCTATCTTGAACTCGGGAGCCTGGTGACTCTGGTACATGGGTCCCTGGTTGCTGGGAACAATGCCAATGGATGGAAGGCAGGGGTTGTGTGCATACTTGGGGACCTTCGAGAGTACCCAACTTCATGTGGAGAGATAAAGCATATGGTGGGAGTGGCAAAGACTCTTCCATATGGGACTGTATTGGGAAGAGACTTACCCCTGTTCTGGTCCCTGTGGGAGACCAGGGTTATCCCTTCCAGGGTAACTGGTATTCTGGATGCAGAACCCAAAGATCCCAAATCAGGGATACCTGCCGTAGGGGTCGCCAACCTAGGGACCGAGTGTAATTCCGATAGGTTTCCCTTAGAGGTATTGGCAGGAGAGATCGAGAAGCCCCCACTAGGGTTGAGCGACTTTGACTTTTATAGGATCGGGTCGGGTTTCACGAAACCCGACTTTCTCAAAAGTCGGGTCGAGTGAAATCGGCCGATCCTATAGAAAAGTCGGGGTCGGGGTCGGCAGAAACATGAAACCCAATGCAGTGCAATGGGATACTATGGTTCCCAGGGTCTGAAGGAGAGGAAACTCTCTTTCAGGCCCTGGGATCCATATTTAAGTGTAAAATAAAGAATTAAAATAAAAAATATTGCTATACTCACCCTCGGACACGCCCTGGTACTAACCGGCAGCCTTCCTTCCTTAGAATCAGCGCGTGAAGGACCTTAGATGACGTCGCGGCTTGTGATTGGTCTCGCGACCGCCCATGTAACCGCTCACGCGACCAATCACAAGCCGCGATGTCACCGAAGGTCATTCAAGCGCTGATTCTTAGGAAGGAAGGCTGCCGGAAAGAAGCAGGGCGCGTCCGAGGGTGAGTATATTCCTATTAGGTATATTCCTATTAGGTATATACTCACCCTCGGACGCGCCCTGCTTTTTTCCGGCAGCCTTCCTTCCTAAGAATCAGCGCTTGAATGACATTCGGTGATGTCGCGGCTTGTGATTGGTCGCGTGAGCGGTCACGTGACTAATCACAAGCCGCGACGTCATCTAAGGTCCTTCACGCGCTGATTCTAAGGAAGGAAGGCTGCCGGTTAGTACCAGGGCGCGTCCGAGGGTGAGTATAGCAATATTTTTTATTTTAATTCTTTATTTTACACTTAAATATGGATTCCGATACCGATTTCCGATATTGCAAACATATCGGAACTCGGTATCGGAATTCCGATACCAGATTCAGAAGATCGCCGACCTCATGGCCGACCCCACACAGGGGTCGGGTCGGGTTTCATGAAACCCGACTTTGCCAAAAGTTGGCGACTTCTGAAAATGGCCGACCCGTTTCGCTCAACCCTAGCCCCCACGGATTCCCGAGCTGGAAGTGTCCCCTGGTAAGTTTGGGTCAGCTCAGCTTCAGGATCCTACCCTGACCTGGGCAAGGGAAAGAGTAATCGAGGTAAATGGGGTGGCTCAGCAACCTGGTGTGGAGACAGAGTTTCCACGGATGGCGATCAACCAGGAATTACTGTACAGGGCTGATAAAATCTGGGATGAGGTGGTAGAACAACTGTTAGTGCCCCAATCCTACCTTTGGGTGGTGCTCGACATGGCCCACAGTCACATGCTGGGGGGGGCATTTGGGTGTTAAAAAGACTCTGGACCGTATACTGCAGCATTTTTTTTGGCCTGGTATCTACACTGAGGTCCAAAGGCACTGCGTTACGTGCCCGGAGTGCCAGCTAACCTCACCTACTGCAAACTACTAGAGTCCATTAGTGCCTCTGTCCATTATAGAGGTACTTTTTGAGCGGATTGTGATTGATCTGGTGGGGCCAATAGTAAAATCTGCCCAGGGCCACCAACACATATTAGTCATCATAGACTACACTACCCGGTACCCAGAGGCGATACCCCTCCGACTCACCTTGGCCAAACTAATTGCCCGTGAGCTATTTGTAATGTTCTGTCACCTTGGGATGCCAAAGGAGATCTTTACAGATCAGGGCACTCCTTTCATGTACAAGGCGACCAGGAAGCTATGTATACTGCTGCAGATTAAACAGCTTCGTACGTCGGTGTATCACCCACAAACTGATGGGCTGGTGGAGTGGTTTATTAAGACCCTCAAAGCCATGCTCAAAAAGATGGTCACCAGGGATGGGAGGGATTGGGACACATTATTGCCCTATCTGATGTTCGCCGTTCGGGAAGTACCACAAGCGTCCACAGGTTTTTCCCCATTTGAGCTGTTTAATGTCAGGCATCTGAGGGTATTGCTTGATGTAGCTAATGAGACCGAGGTACAGGAGCCCACTCTGCATCGAAGTGTAATTGAGCACTTGGCAAGCATGCAGGATCGGATTGCGGCTGTATGGCTCATAGTAAAAGAGCATCTAATAAATGCCCAGGCTTCGCAGAGCAGCATGTACAATAAAAGAGCCAAGGTCAGGACCTTTAAAGAAGGAGACCAGGTGTTGGTACTAGTGCCCACCCCAGAGAGTAAGCTCATGGCCAAGTGGCAGGGGCCTTATGAGATACGGGGGAAGGTGGGAGAAGTGAATCATAGAGTGTACAACCTGGGAAAAGGAAACCCAAGTAACTGTAACATGTAAACCTGCTAAAAGCCTGGAAGGAACGGGAATGTTTGGTCATGGCAGCAAATCCGGTCATACCAAATGGTCCCTCCGACACTGACCAAGGACCCAGCAGGGAGTCAGGTTAAGATAAATGATGCTCTCACCAAACAGCAGCGGCGAGAGGCTTGGGCCCTGGTGCAGCAGAATGCAGATGTATCCTCAGAGCTGCCAGGATGGACCTCTGTGATACAACAGGACATCAGGTAAGGGTACGGATGAAACCGTACCGCCTGCCAGAAGCCCAAAGGCAAGCCATCGAGGCCGAGGTGAAGCAAATGCTCCAGTTGGAAGTTATTGAGGAGTGCTGAAGTGAGAGGGCATACTCCATTGTCCTAATTCCAAAACGAGACGGATCATTATGCTTCTGTAATGACTTCAGAAAGTTAAATGAGGTATCAAAATTTGACCTTTGTCCCATGTCACGGGTAGATGAGATAATTCAGAGGCTGGGGGAGGCCCAGTACTTCACCATGCTGGATCTCACCAAAGTTTACTGGCAGGTCCCCTTAACAGAGTCAGCAAAAGAAAAGGCCACTTTTATAACCCAAGAGGGTCTCTTTCAATATGTTGTTTTGCCTTTTGGGTTACATGGGGCTCCAGCCACATTCCAGAGGCTGATGGACATTGTGCTAGCTCCTCATTTGGATTATGTGTCTGCTTATTTGGATGACATAGTCATCTTTAGTACCAACTGGGAGACCCACCGGTCCCAGGTGCAAGCCATGCTAGAGTCGCACAGAATCGCAGGGTTAACAGCAAACTAAAAGAAATGCATGATAGGGCTCACAGGAGCTCGGTGATCAAGCCCCAAGTAAACAAGATCGAAGCCTTCCAAAACTGGCCCAAGCCCTTAAGTACCAAATAGGTGAGGGCATTCCTTGACATCATTGGGTACTACCGCCAGTTTATACCCAATTTAGTGGAGAAATCAGCACCCCTAACAGACCTGTTAAAAGGTAAAAATACGGTGATGGTCTGATGGAATCCTCAAGCTGAGGAAGAATACCAGTCCCTGAAGTCGACATTGTGTGGACAGGTGGTCCTCATCAGCCCCGAATTCAAGAAGACCTTTATTGTACAAACCGATGGCTAAAAGGTAGGCCTAGGAGCGGTGCTTTCACAAGAGGTGAACAGAGATGAGCAGGAAACTGACCCTGGCAAAGAAAAATTATAGCGTAGTGGAGAAGGAGTGCTTGGCAATTAAATGGGCAATGGAGCCCCTATGCTACTATTTGCTCGGGTGCCAGTTTCGTTTGGTAACTAAATATTCACCCCTCGTCTGGATGAGAAACGCAAAAGAGAGAAATACCTGAGTCACCAGATGGTTCCTGTCCCTACAAAGCTTTATTTTGAGTGGAACATCGGGCAGGGAAGTCACAGGTAAATGCGGATGCCCTGTCACGGGCTCCCTGTATGGTGACAAATGTTCAACCCCACAAGTTTGAATAGAGGGGGGTATGTGAGGCAGTGACCGGTGTCATATGTTAGGGTTGCTATGTGTCCTCTAGGATGCGCTCAGAAGCATATTAGATCTGTTGGCACACCTTGCGTTCACAGCAGGGTGCCTGTGAGTCACAAGGCAGAATAAAAGTAAGTTTGAACCTGGTCAAGCTATTTGACCAAGGAATTTTTCAAGAAAACTGGTTTGGGCTTTTATTTTTGAAATGGACTGCAGGAAGGTGGTGGGGTCGGTCCATTTCTTCCAGCCCAGATCTTACAAGTGGCCCATGGCCACAGAGTCTGGCAGAGAGTAAAAAAAAAACCTTCAGAAGGGTTTGGGTGTGTCAGTGTTGGTCTTGGAAGCAGATCAAGCAGGAGACTTGTGCAGAGCTCTTTCTGTGTGAAGCAAGACGGGGCCATGCAGAGTATAAAGCCTGACACCCCAGCGTACATGGTGGTGTAGTTCATTTACGGAAACTGGTCGCAGACTGTCTTCATTTATTCGCGGCAGTGTACCGGAGGACTCGTTTACTTTCTGTTTGTGAGTACGCTGTACAATAAAAAAGACTTTATTTTGAATTGTTTCCTGGGTCACTGCCTTCTCACTGCACAGCAAAGACTCCTCTGCACTACACGGGATTTAATTTGATAGTCATCCATACACATTGTGTTCTTTATGTTACATTACGGTGCAGTAAACCCACAAAACTTGCTTTCGTTGCTGCAGGTGACCAATTTTTTTTCTTTTATTAAAAATAAAAATGCTTTCAAGAGACCGAGCAATTGCAAAATGCGTATAACACATGCATTGAGGGATCTGGAAGTGGAAGTGCTGATGATGGTGCACGCATATGCCAAGGACGTGGGGCAGGTGTGAATACGACTTTGCTGGAGCACAAGAAGCAGGCCCATCCATGACACATAATTTCCTGTCCCACTTTCCAGGGAGGCTTGTTGCACCACTTCTGAAGCCCTAGCAGTGCGAACAGGTGGTCCGTTGGATAGCAGATAATGCTTCCAGCAGGCTTGGCAGCACTACCCAGTTTGCCACCTGGTCCAGTCTTACCAGCCTACATTCTGGATCACTTAATACAACACTTAGTTACTTGCATTGTCCACTTAAAGACCAACATGTTGTTAAGCACTTGTGGCCAGAGATCCTACATTTCCCTGATGGTGCACTGGGTGAACATTGTGGATGCTGGGGCTGAGTCACACACTGGCACGGCTCATGTGCTCCTGACTCCGAAGATTGCTGGCCCTACTTCGATCAGGGTTTCCTTCACCTCCTACCACAGTTCCTGCATCCCCTCCTGCCCTTCTTTCTCCTCCTCCTCTCCAATGTGGTATCTCAGAGCATGTCGTCCACATAAGCCTTAAGCTGGAATCTCTGCAGAACTGCCTCAGTGAAGCAGCAAAAGGCTCTGCTGAAGCTAATTTGTCTAGAAGACAAACTGCACACCACGGCAGAGTTACTTAAAGGAATAACAGACCAGACAGATCTGTGGTTTTTGGCGCTGAGCCTCCAACCAGTCATGGTTGTGTGTGGTAATGGGCATAACCTTGTGGCGGTTGTGAAACTTGGCAGGCTCACCAAGGTACCTTGCTTAGAACATGTGCTGAACTTGGTGGTTCAGCATTTTTTCAAACCATACCCAGACTTACCAGAGCTTCTGGACAAGGTACACCACATGAGCTCCCATTTCTGCAAGTCGGCTACAGCTGCTGCTCTGGTAGTGCTGCAGCAATGCATGCAAGTGCCAGCACACCTCTTGCGATATCATCATGCACTGAAACTCCACAGTACAAATGCTGGCAAGGTTTTGTGAGCAGAAGAGGCCAGTGGTTGAGTACCAGCTACAACACGGCCATCGGTATTCTGGTAAGCCTCTGCAAATAACTGAAGAAAGGTCATGGATGTCGGACATTTGTTTGGTTCTCCAAAACTTTGAGGACTCCATAGAAATGGTGAGCTTTTGTGCATACTTATACAGTCGCTACTCACAATGAAACGTGAAGCTTTGTATGCGGACCAGGTGAGGATGGAGGAAGACACAACACAAGGGAGATTGTAGCCAGCCTACCTCATCTCATCTGCTCAACATGAATTGGATAACAATGAGGAGGTGGAAGCTGAGGCGAAGGAAGGGGAGGAAGTGGCTAGTGCAACAGAGGCTAGTAGCCACACAACCTTCAAACTGTCTCTCCCACATGGATGGGCTGATGATGGAAATGAGGAAGAAGAGAGAGGAGGAGGAGATGGAGAATCGTCATCATAATGGATGCAGGGAATTGTTGGCTGTATGGAGCTTGGCACATATGGTATATTTTATGTACTGCTGCCTCTCCCATGACCCACACGTTACATTCATCTTGACCAATAAAAGAGTACTGGTTGTTTATTCTGTTAGACTCATGCTACAAGGAAAATTTTACATATCTTCTTCCTGAGGTGGAGAGGACTTTTATAAAGGTGCTATTTCATAAGGCCATTGTGGAAAATATTTTGCAAAAGTTCTCATCATGCAATACTAGCAGCAGGGTGCAAGCTTCCTTGCCCAACCAAGGAGGAGAGACCAGGCAGACATGCAGCAGAGAGAAAGAGGGAAAACTTTTTAAAGATGATCAAGCAATACCTGGCTGACCAAACCAGCATACTCCCTAATTCCTCAGAGACTTTCAACTATTGGGTCTCAAAGCTGGACACTAGGGTTCAGCGAAACGGATCGGGCAAATTCAAAAATCTCCAACTTTCGGCAAAGTCGGGTTTCATGAAACCCAACCCGATCCTAGTGTGGGATTGGCCATGAGGTTGGCGATCTCCGCGCCAAAGTCACGTTTCGTACGACGCGTTCAGCACCATTTTTCAGCCAATGAAGGAGGACGCAGAGTGTGGGCAGCGTGATGACATAGGTCTCGGTCCCCACCATCTTAGAGAAGGGCATGGCAGTGATTGGCTTGCTTTCTGCGGCATCACAGGGGCTATAAAGGGGCGTGCACGCCGATCGCCATCTTACTTCTGCTGATCGTAGCATAGGGAGAGGTTGCCGCAGCTTCATCAGAAGAAGGGATATAGTTAGGGAGGGAAGATTAAAGAAGTTGTTCACTACTATAAAGTGTTTTTTTTTAATAAATCTTGCTATTATGTGTCACTGAAAACATCTACTGTGTTTATTTTAGCAATATTAGCTGTTATCATGCTGGAGCAGCACATCTTTAGTGCTGGATTCAGCTCTCATGGGGTTAATCGACAACTTCCTTTCTCCTGAGTTATTGTGCTCTAATACTACAAGTTCCATGATGCTTTGCACTGCCACTAAGCCCGAACCTAGCACACCCCCTCCAGAACACACCCAAACCCCTCCCTCCTCTCCCTCCTCTCTCTTCAAAAAGATTTGTGATGTCATTTCTGTCCAACTCCTCTTTTACATTTGTCCAACCCACACTCCATTACAGAGATAGATAGATATTAGATAGATAGATAGATATTAGTTAGATAGATAGATAGATAGATAGATAGAATTAGATAAGGGATAGATACATAAAAATATATCTATATATCTATTTCCATAGATATGTCCATATGCATGTTTCTAAACCCCTTCACCCCTTCACCCCTGGAGCTTTTTTCGTTTATCGCTCCCCTTCTTTCCAGAGCTATAATGTTTCCATCAATATGGCCATTTGGGGGCTTATCTTTTGCGGGACAAGTTCTACTTTTGAATGACACCATTGGTTTTAGCATGTCATGTAACAGAAAATGTGAAAAAAATTCAAAGTACGATGAAATTGCAAATCAAGTGCGGATTTGATTGCAGATCCACAGCGTTTTTTGCCGTATGGAATTGCATCAAATCCGCAGTGTAGTGCACAACCAATGTAAGTCTATGGGAGGTGCAGACTTGTTGTGCACATGCTGCGGAAAAGGCCACACCGAAATGCAGCTTTTTTTTTTCTCCGCAGCATGTCACTTCTTTTGTGCCGAACTGCAGCGTTTCTGCACCCTTAAGCCGGGATCACACACAGCGAGATACGGCCGAGTCTCACAGGTTAAAACCAAGCTCTGGCACCGGCACTCCGGAGCGGAGCGTGCAGCCGCACAGCAATACATGGAGCCGTACGCTCCGCTCCGGAGTGCCGGTGCCAGAGCTTGTATTTAACCTACGAGACTCGGCCGTATCTCGCTGTAGTGTGACTCCGGCCTTCGACTTTCATTGAGATGTAAAAAATATCTGCAGTTTTGCTGCGGATGTGGGTCCGAGAAACGCTGCAGTTCAGGAGGAGGGAAGTGTGTGGGCGGTAACCAGGGCCAGACTGGCCATCGGGCACTTCTGGAAAATGCCAGAAGGGCCGGTGCCAGTAGTGGGCCGCTGCACTCTTTCCCCCCTCCTCCCGCCAGTGCCACCACGGCATTCAACTATACCGACGTCTATGATGCCGGTATAGTTCAATGCAATGATGGAGGAGAGAGCGTCCACTGACCCTCCCTCTCCCATCATTCCCCGCTCTGCCTCTGACACTGCGGGTGCGCGATGACGTCATATCATCGCACACCTGCTGCCTCCCGGGCAGACTGCCGCCGAGACAGGAGACAGGAGCCAGGAGCAGCGCGGGCAAGAGGAAAGGTGAGGAGAGTGTTTTTTTTTTTTTTACTGGACTGTGGAGCCATTATCGGGGGGATGAGATGTGGGTTGTGCTGTATATACCACTGTGTGGGCTGTGCTGTGTATATACCACTGTGTGGGCTGTGCTGTGTATATACCACTGTGTGGGTTGTGCTGTGTATATATCACTGTGTGGGCTGTGCTGTGTATATACCACTGTGTGGGCTGTGCTGTGTATACTACTACGGGGGCTGTGCTGTATATATTACTACGCGGGCTGTGCTGTATATACTACGACCCAGGCTGTGCTGTATACTGCTGCACGGGCTGTGCTGTATACTACATCGCGGGCTGTGCTATATTATGCAGGCTGTGCTATATACTATGCAAGTTGTGGTATATTATATGCGGGGTTTTATATATACTATGGGAGGTATATTATATTCTATGGGGGAGGCCGTGTTATATACTATAGGGGGTATATTATATTCTATGGGTGAGGCTGTCTTATATACTATGGGGGGCTGCATTATATTCTATGGGGGCTACATTATATATTATGGGGAGGTGGGCTGCATTATATTCTATGGGGAGCTGTATTAGATTTTATGAGGGATGATTGCATCATACTCTTTGATGGGGCTGCATTATATTCTATGGGGAGGTGGGCTGTATTCTATTCTATTCGGGGCTACATTATATTCTATGGGGGGGCTGTATTATATTTATATTCTATGAGGGGTGATTGCATCATACTCTATGGGGGGCTGCATTTATTCTTTGGGGGGTTACATTATACTCTGGGGTGGCTGCATTATACTCAGCAAATTCAGATGTAAGGCTACTTTCACACTTGCGTTGGTACGGGGCCGTTGCAAACCATCGGCCAGATGTACCGACGGACGTTATGCTAAATTTAGCACAACGTGGGCAGCGGATGCAGTTTTACAGATAGATAGATATTAGATAGATAGATAGATAGTTATTAGATAGATAGATAGATAGATGAGCGGGGAGGAGGGGGCGGAGTTCCAGCCACGCATGCGCGGTCGGAAATGGCAGACACGTCGCACAAAAAAAGTTACATTGAACTTTTTTGTGCATCGCGTCTACCAAAACACGACGGATCCGTTGCATGATGGACGCAATGTGTGGCCAGCCGTTGCGATCCGTCACTAATACAAGTCTATTGGTACAAAACGCATCCTGCGAGCACATTTACAGGATCCGTTTTTTTTCGCCGAATCTTTTTTTTCCCCATCATATCTGTTTTTCCACCTGATCGTTTTTTTCCGCCAGATCCATTTTTTTCTCATAGAGTTGTATTAGCGCCGGAGTGCGCCTGATGGCCACACGTTTAATCCGTTTTTTGCTAGATCCGTCACTGTGCATTTTTCGACGTACCGAAAAACCGTTCCTCTGTATGTGTTTTCCGTCCGGCAGAAACAGCTTTTTTGACGGATCCTGCAAAAACGGATTAAACGTGTGGCCATCAGGCGCAATCCGGTGCTAATACAACTCTATAAGAAAAAAGAGATCTGGCGGAAAAAAAAACATCCGGTGGAAAAAAACGGATCCGGCGGAAAAAAACGGATCCGGTTGAAAAAAATGGATCTGGCGGTAAAAAAACGATCCGGTGCAAAAAAACGGATCCTGCAAATGTGCTCACAGGATGCGTTTTACCCATAGACTTGTATTAGCGACGGATCGTGACAGATGGCCAGACATCGCCTCCGTCGTGCAACGGATCCGTCGTGTTTTGGAGGACTGTCGGCACGAAAAAACGTTCAAGTGAAAGTTTTTTTGGCCGTCGTGCCCGCCATTTTCTATTGCACATGCGCGGCAGAAACTCCGCCCCCTCCTCCCCGCACTTCAGAATGGGCAGCGGATGCATTGAAAAACTGCATCCGCTGCCCACGTCATGCACAAATTTCACAACGTGCGTCGATACGTCGGCCCAACGCATAGCGACGGACCCGTACCGACGCAAGAGTGATAGAGGCCTTAATGAGCGTTGAATTGAAAAAAAAAGCGGAAAAAAACGGCTTGGGCTCCCGCGCAATTTTCTGCGCCAGAGGGGTAAAGCCGACGGCCGGGGCCAATATCTGTAGCCCACTATGAATACCAGCCCGCAGCTGTCTGCGTAGCCTTTATTGGCTATTAAAATAGGGGGACCCCCCCACAAAAAAAAATGACGTGGGGTCCCCCTATATTTTATAGCCAGAAAGGCTACACAGACAGCTGCAGGCTAATATTCATAGCCTAGAGAGGGGCCATGGATATTGCCGCCCCGGCTACAAATACCAGTCCGCAGCCGCCCCAGAAATGGCGCATCTGTAAGATTGCAATTAGCCCCTCTCTTCCCACTCCCGAGTAGCGGTGGGATATGGGGTAATAAGGGGTTAATGTCACCTTGCTATTGTAAGGTGACATTAAGCCTGGTTAATAACGGAGAGGCGTCAATAAGACGCCTATCCGTTATTAATCCAATAGTAAGAAAGGGTTAATAAAACATGCACACATTCGGAAAAAAGTATTTTAATATTCTTCATTTAACCATACTTACCATACTTCAGCGCATGCAAAAAAAGTAAAATAATAAACCGTATACTACTTTTCCGCCGTAGTCCAATTAATAATGAATGTCCCACGACTATCTCCCCTATAGAACAGTGACATCGGGTGATGTCACTGCTCTATAGGACCTTCAGTGACACAGTGACAGGAGACAATGGCTCCTGCAGTGCATCACTGAGGTTACTCTAGTTCACCGGTCTCACTTTATGGCATTTGCTGCATGGGAAAATGTCTCACCCAGCAATGCTAATAGTGAAAACTAGGGACTATTTTCTCACAGGGGCGTAGGAATACCATGTGAGGATTACATGATGGAAGGATACCTTCCATCATTGTGTTCCTGGTGCCCTTGGAGAGTGCTCGCATCAGCTGATGCTCCTGCTCTCCACGGGAGATCATCGTGGGACACTCGTTTTAATTGGATTTCTGCGGACAGGGAGTATAGTGTTTATTATTTTAATATTTTTTACAGGTGACAATGGCTTCGGGGAACAAAGTGACAAGTGATGGTATGTACTCTATGTTATATGTACTGTATGTCTGTAGTATGTATGTATGTACTGTATGTCGCATGTCGTTGCATGGTGCATGTCGTTGCATGGTGCATGTCATCGCATGGTGCATGTCGCATGTCGTCGCATGGTGCATGTCGCATGTCGTCGCATGTTGCATGTCGTCACATGTTGTATGTCGCATGTCGTCACATGATGCATGTCACATGGTGCATGTCACATGGTACATGTCGTTGCATGGTGCATGTCGTTGCATGGTGCATGTCGTCGCATGGTGCATGTCACATGTCGGCGCATGGTGCATGTCGTCGCATGGTGCATGTCGCACGGTGCATGTCGTCGCATGGTGCATGTCGCATGTCATCGCATGGTGCATGTCATCACATGGTGCATGTTGTCGCATGGTGGATGTCGCATGTCGTCGCATGGTGCATGTCGCATGTCGTTGCATGTCGCATGGTGCATGTCACATGTCATCGCATGGTGCATGTCAACGCATGGTGCATGTCGTCGCATGGTGCATGTCGTCACATGGTGCATGTCGTCGCATGGTGCATGTAGTCGCTTGGTGCATGTCGCATGTTGACGCATGGTGCATGTCGCATGGTGCATGTCGTCGCATGGTGCATGTCGCATGTCGTCGCATGGTGCATGTCGACGCATGGTGCATGTTGTCACATGGTGCATGTCGACGCATGGTGCATGTCGCATGTCGTCGCATGGTGCATGTCGTTGCATGGTGTATGTGTTTGCATGGTGCATGTCGTTGCATGGTGCATGTCGTCGCATGGTGCATGTCGTCGCATGGTGCATGTAGCATGTTGTCGCATGGTGCATGTCGTCGCATGGTGCATGTCGCATGGTGCATGTGTGTCATGATGTCACATGGTGTGTGTTGTATGTATGCATGTACTGTGTATGTGTTTTTTTTACATTCAACACATTAGCCGGATGATGGGACTACTACTGTCCCATCATTGGCTAATGTGTCACTCACTGCCTCTGTAGCAGGCATACCCCGATGGGACTTGTAGTCCCATCGGACGATGCACACACACACACACCCTCAGCGGACCCCAGCGCCAGGTGTTTGTGGATCGGCGCCGGCACGCAGACCCCCGGCGCAGGCACACTGACACCGGCGCCAGTCTGCGGTCCGCAAATACCGGCACCGGCACGCAGACCCCCGGCGACCGCAGCACACTAGCACAGCCCTGCCCACCCGCAGATCCCAGCACTGAGCACAGTCAGCACACACAGCCCCGCCCGCCCCCAGCACAGCCCCGCAGGCAGCCCCCAGCCCTGCCCACAGCCCAGTCACTCTTGATGAGTGACTGCTGTCTGTGGGGGTTGGTCATGCCTGCTACTGACGTCACGTCAATTTCCAGAGTCTGGAAATTGATGTGACGTCGGCAGAAATGAGCGGCGGCTGCAGCCTGGGGGTCACTTGACCCGGACTCAGCAGCCAGCATAGCGCCGCTCACAGGCAAAAACAGCAACGGAAGGTAATTGCACAATTCATTAGGGGCCCCAGGGGGTACATTGGGGGGTTAATTGAAAGTAGTGGACAACCCCTTTAAGCCCCTGTGCTGTAGTGATTTTCACTGTCCAACACCACCATTTGTTTGCAGGGACAGTGGAGGCTATATTTTTGTGCATTAGCTCTGTAGCTTATTAGGCTGCCTTATAAGGCTCCCTGATAGCTACATTGCTGTTTGCACGCCGCTGTGCAAGGCAACTGCTTTTTTAAAAGCAAAAATCCTGTTGCTCCTCTCTGCACAGTTATCTTGTTTATTTGTCCACACTTTTGTGTACAGCATTCATTTTAATTGCTGCCATACTTGTCCTGAGATCATTGTAGGGAGATTGAAATTGTACTACAGTCCTTGTATTTTTTCATATATCTTCCAGCCACTTTCTGCCACTTACATTGTGTTGTTTTATGCACAGGGCCTGAGGTTTGGTTTAGTCTGACCCCCCAAAAAAAAAGTGAGATTCAAATTATCACAAAGTGGATATACTGCAGTCCTGTTAGTTTGTGGTATATCAGCCAGCCACTTTCTGCCACTTACATTGTGTTGTTTTATGCACAGGGCCTGAGGTTTGGTTTAGTCTCCCCCCCAAAAAAGTGAGATTCAAATTATCACATAGTAGATATACTGCAGTCCTGTTAGTTTGTGGTATATCAGCCAGCCACTTTCTGCCACTTACATTGTGTTGTTTTTTGCGCAGGGCCTGATTTTTTGTTCAGTCTCCCCAAAAAAAGGGATATTTAAAATCTCAACACGTTTATATACACTGTAAGACTCATGCTGGTGTGGTAGATGGAGGCAGGTATATCTCACCCAGGTGTTTGTCCTATGTGAATTAGGCCACTCAGTATCTTCAGGGTGCTAATGGGTTAATGATTGCAGGAATAAAAGATGACCAGCTGGGTGTTTCCAGTGTCTGCCTGGGGCACACAGATTGCCTGCCTGTGTGAGACAAACGTGAGTGAAGAGCTCTGCTCAAGATCTGTATGATGTTAGCTGGGTGGGAGAAGCCCCCCAGTTGTTGAGATAGCAACGTATTTGTTTAGTTAGTGCCGGACAGGCTAGGGTTTATTTTTATGTTTTGTTTTTT
Organism: Ranitomeya imitator; assembly: GCF_032444005.1. NCBI lineage: Eukaryota > Metazoa > Chordata > Amphibia > Anura > Dendrobatidae > Ranitomeya > Ranitomeya imitator. The sequence goes on along the minus strand of NC_091285.1, from coordinate 342,391,053 downwards.
GTGTTGCTTTCACGTTAATAAATCTGACCTGAGGTCAGCCTGCTCAGAAACCTGCTGTACGCCTCAGATTCAATGCACAAACCACGTGTCCTTTGACCCCAGCAAAGGCGATCCCAGAGTGTTTTGTCACATTGTGGTGGAGAATGCGGGCATACCGTGGCACAGGCGACAGCATGGAAGACGTGGTGAAAGCCTTAGTACAGTCCACTGCCGTACAGCAGCAGGCCACTGCCGCACAGCACGAAGCTAATCGCTTGATGGCCGCACAGCTGAAGGAGTTACTGGACATGACGGTTGCAGACCGCCAACTTCTCCAACAGGTGGCGCAGCGCCTGGTGAGCATGCCTGACGCTGACCCGGAAGCAGAGTCCAGAAGGATCCATGTGAGTCGATACTGGCAAAAGCTGACTGCAGAAGATGACGTCGAGGCATATCTGACAACTTTTGAGCGGACGGCATTGAGAGAGAAGTGGCCGAAGGCACGATGGGCCGATTTGATTGCCCCGTTTCTCTCCGGCGAGGCCCAAAAAGCTTACCATGATTTGGACCCGGAGGTCGCTCAGGACTTTGAGAAGCTGAAAGCTGAGATCCTGGCCCGGCTGGGTGTGACGACGGCTGTCCGTGCACAGAGGGTACATCAGTGGACATACCAGCAAGATAAACCAGCGCGGTCTCAGATGTTCGACCTGATCTACTTGACAAAGAAATGGCTGCAACCCGAGGTACTGACAATACCCGAAATAATCCAGCGGGTTGTCCTGGACAAGTACCTGAGAGTACTACCCCCAGCGCTGAAAAGGTGGGTAAGCCAAGGAAATCCCACGACAGCGGATCAACTTGTGGAGTTGGTCGAGCGTTATTCCGTGGCAGAAGGACTTCCCGACGACACCGCCAAACCCCGGACTGTGCCTCCTCCTCGTGGAACCGGTAAGACTGTTCCAGGGACCACGGGTGAAGGAAAATCGCTTAAAACTGTGGGGGAGGAGTCTGGGACTGCTCGCACTCCGAGACCAAGAGTATTGGACGGTGGTCTCAGTAGGGGACCTGTTAGGTGTTTCCGCTGCCATGAGAAGGGTCATGTTTCTGCGAACTGTCCTGTTACCGCTGAACCCATGCAGTGCGACGTTATAGACTCTAGAAAACGCATGTCTTTGGTTACACAGCTAGTGAGTGTGAATGCGGGTCAAAATGATACAATGAAACACCTGTGTGAATTATCTGTTGATGGGAAAAATGTTGTGGCATTACTAGACTCTGGAAGTGTGGTGACTCTGGTGAAAGCTAGTCTGGTGGCACTTCCGTCTGGTCCGTCTGACAAGTTTTCTGTGACGTGTGTGCATGGTGACACCCGCTCGTACTTAACAGCGGTCATATGGATTTCTACTCCCTATGGGTCAGTGCAGCACAAAGTGGGACTCGTTCCCGCATTGTTACATGATGTAATCCTGGGCAGGGATTTTCCCTATTTCTGGCAGTTGTGGGAGAATCAGTTACTCCTTCACGGTAGCTGTACCCGTGAATCTTCTCCCATGCCATCTGGAGGTCCCGAGTCCCTAGAGGAGACCCCACAGGAAGATGTTGCTGGGGAGGTTAATGAATCTAACCTTCAGTACCCCTTCTCCGTCATGGCGGGGGAAACAGAGGAAACTGAGGAACCTCAGCGAGAGGCGGAGGCAGACAGCCATCCGGCACCCTGCCTGCCAGATTTGGGAGTCCAGGTGAATGACTTCCACAGCAAGCAAATGAAAGATCCTACCCTGACTCCGGCTAGGAAAAATGTAAAAATGATAGATGGGGTACCCGTAGAACCTGACACTAGGCTAGCGTACCCGTATATGGTTCTTGAAAATGATTTGCTCTACCAGGTAGAAAAAAAAGGGGAAGACACAGTGCAACGGTTAGTGGTACCCAAACCTTATCGGCGGAAGGTACTGGATTTGGCCCACGGACATATAATGGGGGGACATCTGGGGGTACAGAAAACCACAGAAAGGATATTGCATTGTTTTGTGTGGCCTGGAATACATTGTGATGTGCGTAACTATTGTGAGTCCTGTCCAGAGTGCCAAATCGCGGCCCCTAAATCTCAGTTCCGTAGCCCTTTGGTACCCCTTCCTATCATCGGGGTCCCTTTTGAGAGAATTGGGATGGATTTGGTTGGGCCCCTTCCCCGATCCGCACGTGGGCACCAACATATCCTCGTCATCGTGGACTATGCCACTCGTTACCCGGAAGCCGTCCCTTTGCGTAACACAGCTACCAAGACGATCGCCAAGGAATTGGTACAAGTGTTTAGTCGGGTGGGAATTCCAAAACAGATACTCACCGACCAGGGGACTCCCTTTATGTCGAGGGTAATGAAGGAGCTCTGCAGGCTCTTACAAATAGACCCGTTGCGTACGTCTGTCTATCACCCTCAAACAGATGGCCTGGTTGAGCGCTTCAACAAAACCTTAAAACAGATGCTCCGGAAGGCGATAGACAAAGATGGGAAGAACTGGGATTACTTGTTACCCTATTTGCTGTTTGCCATTAGGGAAGTTCCCCAGTCTTCCACAGGATTTTCGCCTTTCGAACTGTTGTACGCCCGTCGTCCCCGGGGACTGCTGGACGTCGCAAAAGAAACCTGGGAAGGTCAAGTCACTCCCTTTAAAACGGTGATCGACCATGTAACACAAATGCAGGATCGTATTGCCGCTGTCATGCCCATTGTTAGGGACCATATGTTACAGGCCCAGGGAGCACAGAGGCAAAGTTATGATAGAGGCGCTAAGGTCCGTACATTTGCACCCGGCGATAGGGTGTTGGTCCTAATCCCTACGGTGGATAGTAAATTCCTGGCGAAATGGCAGGGCCCATTTGAGGTCCGAGAAAGAGTTGGTGAAGTGAACTATAAAGTGTACCAGCCGGGTAAGAGAAAACCGGAACAGATTTATCATGTGAATCTGATAAAATCCTGGAAAGACCGCTCTGCCCTAACGGCGTATCTGCCCCGTCCGGTTTGTTCACCTACTGTACCAGAGGTGCAGGTTGCTGAGACTCTCTCAGAACGACAAAAATCTGAGGTTAAGCAATTTTTGTTACAGAACCGACAGTTTTTCTCCGAAAAACCTGGCCGGACGAAGTTGGTGAAACATGAGATTGTCACAGAGCCTGGCGTCACTGTTCATGTGAAGCCCTACCGGATTCCGGAAGCCCGCCGTGAAGCCGTCTCCCGGGAAGTGATGGCAATGTTGGACTTAGGAGTCATTGAGGAGTCACACAGCGCCTGGTCCAGTCCAATTGTGTTGATACCTAAACCGGATGGCTCCATCCGGTTTTGTAATGACTTTAGGAAACTGAATGCAGTTTCTAAATTTGATGCGTACCCTATGCCCCGGGTCGATGAGTTGATCGACCGGCTTGGTAAAGCCCGATACATTACGACCCTGGATTTAACAAAGGGTTACTGGCAGATTCCTCTGGCCGAGGCGGCCAGAGAGAAGACGGTATTTGCTACACCGGAAGGTCTGTTCCAGTATGTCTATATGCCGTTTGGACTTCACGGAGCTCCCGCAACGTTCCAGAGATTGATGGATCGAGTCTTGAGGCCTCACAGACAGTACGCTTCTGCCTACCTGGATGACATCGTAATTTACAGCATGGACTGGGAAACTCATCTCCAGAAGGTACAAGCCGTGATTGATGACCTGCGAGATGCAGGTTTAACGGCAAACCCCAAGAAATGCCACATCGGGCTTGAAGAAGCCCGATACTTGGGCTACATGATTGGCCGAGGAGTGGTTAAACCCCAGATCGACAAAATACAGGCAATTCAGGGCTGGCCACAACCAGTGAACAAGAAACAAGTGCAGGCTTTCCTGGGGATTGCCGGCTATTATCGCCGGTTCATACCCAATTTTGCAGCCATGGCTACTCCCTTGACGGATCTTACCAAGGGGAAGGGTTCCGTCATGGTAAAATGGACCTCAGCTGCTGAAGAGGCCTTCCACAGCCTGAAACGGGCTTTGTGCTCTCAGCCCGTACTAGTGACTCCTGATTTCAGCAGCGAGTTTGTGGTACAAACTGATGCCTCTGATACTGGTGTCGGAGCTGTACTTTCCCAGGTGAGGGACGGAGTCGAACACCCGGTCCTCTATCTCAGTCGGAAACTGAATGTACATGAGCCTCTGCATGAGGTATGCCGTGGTTGAAAAAGAGTGCCTAGCCATTAAATGGGCTCTCGACTCCCTCAAGTATTACCTGGCTGGTAGGAAGTTTAGGCTGGTCACAGACCATGCCCCTCTCAAGTGGATGCACCTCCACAAGGACCGTAATAGTCGGGTAACCAGGTGGTTCCTTGCCCTGCAGGCTTACTCTTTTACGGTGGAGCACCGACCTGGGGTGCAGATGGGGAACGCCGATGCCCTATCCCGAGTGCACTGTTTCAAAAGTGTTCTTGCTCGACCGGAGTGGTCTGAGCAAGGGGGGGGGATATGTAAGACTCATGCTGGTGTGGTAGATGGAGGCAGGTATATCTCACCCAGGTGTTTGTCCTATGTGAATTAGGCCACTCAGTATCTTCAGGGTGCTAATGGGTTAATGATTGCAGGAATAAAAGATGACCAGCTGGGTGTTTCCAGTGTCTGCCTGGGGCACACAGATTCCCTGCCTGTGTGAGACAAACGTGAGTGAAGAGCTCTGCTCAAGATCTGTATGATGTTAGCTGGGTGGGAGAAGCCCCCCCAGTTGTTGAGATAGCAACGTATTTGTTTAGTTAGTGCCGGACAGGCTAGGGTTTATTTTTATGTTTTGTTTTTTGTGTTGCTTTCACGTTAATAAATCTGACCTGAGGTCAGCCTGCTCAGAAACCTGCTGTACGCCTCAGATTCAATGCACAAACCACGTGTCCTTTGACCCCAGCAAAGGCGATCCCAGAGTGTTTTGTCACAACACCTTCTACCTTGATTTACAGTACAATATAACGGTTGTAATTTTGGTTAGATTTTCCCAAAAATGAGGAAGTCAGTTGGAAGAGGCCGTGGGCGGTGGTTGCGAGCTGGTACTGATGGTGGTGGTTAGGCACCTGGTGGTAGTGGCAAAAGCACAATAGCACCTAAGGCTGGAGGCGTTAAGCCAGCGTCATCGTCTGGCTACACAAGGCCTTGAAGGCTCCCTTATCTGGGAGTAGGAAAATGGCTTTTAAAGCTGGAGCAGCAGGAAAAAGTTTTGGCTTTCCTTGCTGACTCAGCCTCTAGCTCTTTTGCCTCCTCTTCAGAAAGTTCCAAATATATAAGCAGCGAGTCGTCAGTGGATGCTCCCGGTCAGGAACAAGATGTGTCCTTCACCCACACCAAAAGTGAATGATGCGTCAGGCGACACTACAGGCTACTCCATGGAGCTCTTTACAGATACCGTGCCTGGGTTAGAACGGGAAATTGTTAACTGCCCATTACAAGATGAATCGGACATGGAGTGCACAGATGCACAGCCACAGCTAGATTATAATGCTGTTCCATTGCCTCAGATCACTACATTGCCCCCGCAGTGTACTGAGCCAGAATCTGACCCTGATGAGACTATGGTGCCCCGTCCCGAACGCTATAGCACCTTACACGGTGACACAGAGGAAGGTGCACTTGACATTGAAAAGGAGGTGATAGCTGACCCAGTTGTTGACCCAGATTGGCAGCCATTGGGGGAAGATGGTGCCGCTGCCAGTAGCTCAGAAGCGGAGGAGGATGATCCGCAGCAGCCATCTACATCGCAACAGCTGTCATCTGGCAAGCCCAAAACGTTTGTCAAAAACAAAAACAGTTTTAGGACAGCATGGCCATCCGGTGAAAGTAGCACAGCATGCAATGCCTGAAAAGGTATTCCATAGTAGGAAGAGTGCAGTGTGGCAATTTTTTAACCAAGATCTGAATGATCAGTCAAAAGTTGTCTGTAAGAAATGCTCAAAGACGTTTAGCAGAAGGAAGAATCTTCAAAATTTAAATACAACGTGCATGCTTAGACATTTAACCAGCATGCACTTGCAAGCCTGGACTAACTACCAAACGTCCCGTACCGTTGGTTCACCTGCTCAGAATGAAGGTAGTCAGCAATGCTACATTGCTTCCCTTACTGTAAGCCCACCGGTTAGGACACCACCGGCAGCAAATGTGGAGGTATCTTCGCAAGGCCAAAGCAGTCAGGGAATCACAAGGTTATTCGTAGGAAACATTGTATGTAGGCCAACATCGAGAAAACCATCACCAACCCTCTCTCAATCCGCCATGTCCACCACCACCACCACCGCTAGTTCCACCATATGCACCTCTCCAGTCCAGATCACCCTACAAGAGACTCTCATTAGGAAAAGAAAGTACTCATCCTCTCATCCGTGTACACAGGGTATGAACGCCCACATTGCTAGACTAATCTCGTTAGAGATCATGCCCTACCGGTTGGTTGAAAGCAAAGCTTTCAAAGCCCCAATGGCCTACGCATTACCACGCTATGACCTACCCAGTCGAAACTTCTTCGCGAGAAAAGCCATCCCAGCCCTCCACATGTCAAAGACCGCATTGTCCATGCACTGAGGCAATCAGTCAGTAGAAAGGTGCACCTCACAACAGATGCATGGACCAGTAGGCATGGCCAGGGACATTACCTGTCCATCACGGCACACTGGGTTAATGTGGTGGATGAAGGTCCACAGGGGACATCCATAGTGGGACAGTTCTGCCTAGCCCACGGTCTAGGAAACAGTTGGCTGTAGGCGTTCGCCACTCCTCCTCCTCCTCCAGAAGCGAAAGCTCGTCCACAGAACGCAGTCGCATGACCACTCTATCCGCAGCTGCTAGTGTTGCACACGAGGTGTCCCATTATCGAACAGATAGTGGTAAGCGTCAGCAGGCTGTATTGGAAATTAAGTGTTTGGGCGACAACAGACACACCGCAGAAGTACTGGCCGAGTACTTGCCGCAACAAACTCAGTCATGGCTGGGCAGTGTGCATCTTGAGGCAGGCAAGGTAGTCAGTGATAACGGAAGGAATTTTATGGCTGCCATAGCCCTTTCAAAACTTAAACACATACCTTGCCTGGCTCACACCTTGAACCTGGTAGTGCAGTGCTTCCTCAAAAATTATCCGGAGTTACCAGCCCTGATCCTGAAGGTGCGAAGACTTTGCACATCCGCTGGTCACCCGTACACTCCAGCCGTATGCTGAACCATCAGCGATCGCTGAATCTTCCCCAGCACCACTTAATAATCGACGTTGCAACAAGGTGGAACTCCACACTGCACATGGTTCAGAGGCTGTGCGAACAGAGGCGTGCTGTAATTAATTTGTGGGAGGATACACATACACGGGCAGGCAGTTGGATGGCAGACATGGAGTTGTCTGGTGCGCAGTGGTCGAAGCTCCAACACCTCAGTCAAGTCCTTCAGTGTTTTGAGGAATGCACATGGCTGGTAAGTGCAAACGACGCCACCATAAGCATGAGCATCCCACTAATGCATCTTCTGATGCAAAGTTTGACGCATATTAAGGAGCTAGCGTCTGCAGCCGAGGAGGAGGGAAGCCTTGATGACTGTCAGCCATTGTCTGCTCAGGAAACTCTCCTGGATGAGGTGGCGCACAAAGAGGAAGAGGAGGAGGATGATGGGGATGAATATTTATGGGAGGAGGATGCTTCACAGGGGGCAATAGAAACTGGTGGCGTTGCAAGGTCAGGTACAGGGTTTTCGCGGGACACAAGTGATGTTGGTTTGCAAGAAAGTGCTCCTCAACCCAGCACAAGCAGTGAATTTACATCTAGAATATTGGCCCACATGGCTGAGTATGCCTTGCGTATCCTAAAAAGCGACCCCCGCATTATCAAAATGATGACGATTACTGGTTGGCTTGCCTCCTGGATCCACGATATAAAGGAAAATTACAAAATATCATGCTACATGAGAACAATGAGCAAATATTGGCTACCAAACAAGCAACTCTAGTAGACCGTTTGGTTCAGGCATTCCCAGCACACCGCAGCGGTGATGGTTCTCACACGAGCCTTAGGGGGCAACATGGCACAGGTGTTAGAGGTGCACAAATCCGAAGTGGCGTTGGACAGAGGGGTTTTATATCCAGTTTGTGGAGTGATTTCGCAATGACCGCTGACACGACAGGTACTGCTGCTTCAATGTGACAGGACACAGCATTTGTCCAGTATGGTTATGAACTACTTTTCCTTCCTTATCGATGATCTCCCTCACAGGTCATTCCCCTTTGATTACTGGGCATCTAAAATAGACACCAGGCCTGAATTGGCAGAATATTGATTACAGGAGCTCGCTTGCCCTACTTCTAGTGTGCTATCAGAAAGTGTCTTCAGTGCTGCTGGTTCAATACTGACCGAAAAAAGGACACGTCTGGCTACCCAGAATGTTGATGATCTAACCTTCATTAAAATGAACCAATCATGGATTTCAAATTATTTTTCCCCACCTTCTCCTGCTGACACGTAGCTTGCCTGAAAAATGTCTTGCTTTTGGCCTCCTTTTACTGACTTCTCCAATTCCGCCATTTGCAGCTGCTGAATTTCCACCATAGGCCATTTTTATACCTCCCTAAATGGGCTGACTCCCCCAAAGGGCCGTGGTCACCACCTGGCGCAAGCACCCGTACTAGTGCCGTTTGCCTGGACAGGTGGGTGTGCCCACTCTTGGGCGATGGCACTGGCACAGGGTCCCTCATAGTACAATGAAGTGTCTCTGACAGTGGTGGTGCACAACCAACGTCAGACACACCGTCGTAATATGAGCGGCCCTGTGCCAGTACAACCGCCCACGAGAGAGTGTTCCCCCCAGCTCGAACAGTGCTCTACCACTTGCAATTCTTACCTCTCCCTTCTCCACCACTGTGTAGTCTGTGCTGTTAATTCCTTTGATGGCACTGCCAATACAAATTTGTTGAAATGATAGATGATAGTTAAAATATACAGGGGCCCTGGCCTCCATTTAGACCAGTTAATACTTTGCGCCTACTACCACTGTCTGCTACTCAGCAGAGGAGCCCACCACAGTACCTAGCTATGCTGCCTGTTTAGTCCTGTTACCAATTTTGAGCTGCATTTAGCATAATTTTTTATTGTGGGCCTACAAACTGTGTCTACGCCACTCATTATAGTTGTCCTCCACTGAACAAAGCAATGCCGCCTGTTTAGTCCTGTTACCAAGTTTGAACTGCATTCAGCCTACTTTTTATTGTGGGTCTACAATCTGTGTCTGTGCCACTCACTACAGTTGTCCTCTACTGAACAAAGCAATGCCACCTGTTTAGTCCTGTTACCAATTTTAAACTGTATTTAGCCTACATTTTCATTTTGGGCCTACTAACTGTGTCTGCGCCACTCATTACAATTGTCCTCCACTGAACAAAGCTAGGCCGCCTGTTTAGTCCTGTTACCAATTTTGAACTGCATTTAGCCTACGTTTGTATTTGGGCCTACTAAATGTGTCTGCGCCACTCATTACAGTTGACCTCCACTGAACAAAACATAGCTGCCTGTTTAGTCCTGTTACCAATTTTGAACTGCTTTTAGCCGACTTTTTATTGTTGGCCTACAAGCTGTGTCTGTGCCACTCATTACAGTTGTCCTCCACTGAACAGAGCTATGCCGCCTGTTTAGTCCTGTTACCAATTTTGAACTGCATGTAGCCTACTTTTTATTGTGGGCCTACAAACAGTGTCTGCGCCACTCATTACAATTGTCCTCCACTGAACAACGCTATGCCGCCTGTTTAGTCCTGTTACCAATTTTGAACTGCTTTTAGCCTACTTTTTTATTTCGGCCTACAAACTGTGTCTGCGCCACTCATTACAGTTGTCCTCCACTGAACAAAGCAATGCCGCCTGTTTAGTCCTGTTACCAATTTTGAACTGCTTTTAGCCGACTTTTTATTGTGGGCCTACAAGCTGTGTCTGCGCCACTCATTACAGTTGTCCTCCACTGAACAAAGCTATGCCGCCTGTTTAGTCCTGTTACCAATTTTGAACTGCATGTAGCCTACTTTTTATTGTGGGCCTACAAACAGTGTCTGCGCCACTCATTACAATTGTCCTCCACTGAACAACGCTATGCCGCCTGTTTAGTCCTGTTACCAATTTTGAACTGCTTTTAGCCTACTTTTTTATTTCTGCCTACAAACTGTGTCTGCGCCACTCATTACAGTTGTCCTCCACTGAACAAAGCAATGCCGCCTGTTTAGTCCTGTTACCAATTTTGAACTGCTTTTAGACGACTTTTTTATTGTGGGCCTACAAGCTGTGTCTGCGCCACTCATTACAGTTGTCCTCCACTGAACAAAGCTATGCCGCCTGTTTAGTCCTGTTACCAATTTTGAACTGCATGTAGCCTACTTTTTATTGTGGGCCTACAAACAGTGTCTGCGCCACTCATTACAATTGTCCTCCACTGAACAACGCTATGCCGCCTGTTTAGTCCTGTTACCAATTTTGAACTGCTTTTAGCCTACTTTTTTATTTCGGCCTACAAACTGTGTCTGCGCCACTCATTACAGTTGTCCTCCACTGAACAAAGCAATGCCGCCTGTTTAGTCCTGTTACCAATTTTGAACTGCTTTTAGCCGACTTTTTATTGTGGGCCTACAAGCTGTGTCTGCGCCACTCATTACAGTTGTCCTCCACTGAACAAAGCTATGCCGCCTGTTTAGTCCTGTTACCAATTTTGAACTGCATGTAGCCTACTTTTTATTGTGGGCCTACAAACAGTGTCTGCGCCACTCATTACAATTGTCCTCCACTGAACAACGCTATGCCGCCTGTTTAGTCCTGGTACCAATTTTGAACTGCTTTTAGCCTACTTTTTTATTTCTGCCTACAAACTGTGTCTGCGCCACTCATTACAGTTGTCCTCCACTGAACAAAGCAATGCCGCCTGTTTAGTCCTGTTACCAATTTTGAACTGCTTTTAGACGACTTTTTTATTGTGGGCCTACAAGCTGTGTCTGCGCCACTCATTACAGTTGTCCTCCACTGAACAAAGCTATGCCGCCTGTTTAGTCCTGTTACCAATTTTGAACTGCATGTAGCCTACTTTTTATTGTGGGCCTACAAACAGTGTCTGCGCCACTCATTACAATTGTCCTCCACTGAACAACGCTATGCCGCCTGTTTAGTCCTGTTACCAATTTTGAACTGCTTTTAGCCTACTTTTTTATTTCGGCCTACAAACTGTGTCTGCGCCACTCATTACAGTTGTCCTCCACTGAACAAAGCAATGCCGCCTGTTTAGTCCTGTTACCAATTTTGAATTGCTTTTAGCCTACTTTTTTATTTTGGGCCTACTAACTGTGTCTGCGCCACTCATTACAGTTGTCCTCCACTGAACAAAGCTAGGCCGCCTGTTTAGTCCTGTTACCAATTTTAAACTGTTTTTAGCCGACTTTTTTTTGTGGGCCTACAAACTGTGTCTGCGCCACTCATTACAATTGTCATCCACTGAACAAAGCTATGCCGCCTGTTTAGTCCTGTTACCAATTCTGAACTGCTTTTAGCCTACTTTTTTACTTCAGGCCTACTAACTGTGTCTGCGCCACTCATTACTAGGGTTGAGCGAAACGGATCGTTCATTTTCAAAAGTCGCCGACTTTTGGCACAGTCGGGTTTCACGAAACCCGACCCAATCCCTATGTGGGGTCGGCCATGCGGTACGCAAATTTCGCGCCAAAGTCGCGTTTCAATGATGCTAAAAGCGCCATTTCTCAGCCAATGAAGGTGGACGCAGAGTGTGGGCAGCATGATGACATAGGTCCTGGTCCCCACCATCTTAGAGAAGGGCATTGCAGTGATTGGCTTGCTGTCTGCGGCGTCACAGGGGCTATAAAGAGGCGTTCCCGCCGACCGCCATCTTACTGCTGCTGATCTGAGCATAGGGAGAGGTTGCTGCTGCTTCGTCAGAAGCAGGGATAACGTTAGGCAGGGTCCATTAACCACCAAACCGCTTGTGCTGTAGCGATTTCCATTGTCCAACACCACCTTTTGTTTGCAGGGACAGTGGAAGCTACATTTTTTTCCCTCAGCGCTGTAGCTCATTGGGCTGCTCTAGAAGGCTCCCTGATAGCTGCATTGCTGTGTGAACGCTGCTGTGCAAACCATCTGCTTTTTTCAAAGCACAAATCCTGTTGTTCCTTCCTTTCTGCACAGCTATCTTGTTTGTTTGTCCACACTTTTGATTTAATTTGTGCAGCAGTCCACTCCTTCTTATTGCTGCCTGCCATACCTGGCTGAGATTACTGCAGGAAGATAGTAATTGTAGGACAGTCCCTTTTTTTTTTTTTTAATTCACCCTAAAAAAATAAGTTGTGGGAGATTAAGATTGGCATTTCTGCTAGAGTGCCATCCCTGAGTGTGCCATCTCTCTCAAATAGTGGGCCATAGAAAGCCTAGTGTGTTTTTTTTTTTAAATTTGGTTTCTAAATTCTCCCTGAAAAAATAAAAAAAACAGTGGGAGATTAATATTGGCCTTTGTGCTTGTGTGCCAGTCCTGAGTGTGCCATCTCTCTCAAATAGTGGGCCATAGAAAGCCTAGTGTTTTTTTTTTTAAATTTGGTGTCTAAATTCTACCTGAAAAAATAAAAAAAACAGTGGGAGATTAATATTGGCCTTTCTGCTTGTGTGCCAGTCCTGAGTGTGCCATCTCTCTCAAATAGTGGGCCATAGAAAGCCTTTTTTTTTTTTTTTAATTTGGTGTCTAAATTCTCCCTGAAAAAATAATAAAAACAGTGGGAGATTAATATTGGCCTTTGTGCTTGTGTGCCAGTCCTGAGTGTGCCATCTCTCTCAAATAGTAGGCCATAGAAAGCCTAGTGTTTTTTATTTTAAAATTTGGTTTCTAAATTCTCCCTGAAAAAAAAAAAAAACAGTGGGAGATTGATATTGGCCTTTCTGCTTGTGTGCCAGTCCTGAGTGTGCCATCTCTCTCAAATAGTGGGCCATAGAAAGCCTAGTGTTTTTTTTTTAAATTTGGTTTCTAAATTCTCCCTGAAAAAATAAAAAAAACAGTGGGAGATTAACATTGGCCTTTCTGCTTGTGTGCCAGTCCTGAGTGTGCCATCTCTCTCAAATAGTGGGCCATAGAAAGCCTTTTTTTTTAAATTTGGTGTCTAAATTCTACCTGAAAAAATAAAAAAACAGTGGGAGATTAATATTGGCCTTTCTGCTTGTGTGCCAGTCCTGAGTGTGCCATCTCTCTCAAATAGTGGGCCATAGAAAGCCTAGTGTTTTTTTTTTTCAAATGTGGTTTCTAAATTCTCCCTGAAAAAATAAAAAAACAGTGGGAGATTAATATTGGCCTTTCTGCTTGTGTGCCAGTCCTGAGTGTGCCATCTCTCTCAAATAGCGGGCCATAGAAAGCCTAATTTTTTTTATTTTTTTATTGGGTTTATAAATTCTCCCTGACCAAAAAAAACAGTGGGAGATTAATATTGGCCTTTCTGCTTGTGTGCCAGTCCTGAGTGTGCCATCTCTCTCAAATAGTGGGCCATAGAAAGCCTAGTGTTTTTTTTTTTCAAATGTGGTTTCTAAATTCTCCCTGAAAAAATAAAAAAACAGTGGGAGATTAATATTGGCCTTTCTGCTTGTGTGCCAGTCCTGAGTGTGCCATCTCTCTCAAATAGCGGGCCATAGAAAGCCTAATTTTTTTAATTTTTTTATTGGGTTTATAAATTCTCCCTGACCAAAAAAAACAGTGGGAGATTAATATTGGCCTTTCTGCTTGTGTGCCAGTCCTGAGTGTGCCATCTCTCTCAAATAGTGGGCCATAGAAAGCCTAGTGTTTATTTTTTATTGGGTTTATAAATTCTCCCTGACAAAAAAACAGTGGGAGATTAATATTGGCCTTTGTGCTTCTGTGCCAGTCGTGCGTGCCATCTCTCAGAATTAGTGGGCCACAGAAAGCCTAGTGCCTGCTTTTGGTTATTAAATTCTCCCTGAAAAAAAAAGAAACAGTGGGAGATTAATATTGACATTTGTGCTTGAGTGACAGTCCTGCGTGTGTGGCATCTGTCTCATTTGGTGCCAAAGAAAACAGAGTGTGTAACATCGTGCCTGATTTTCCTTGCGGTCTCACCCACCTATAAAGGGATATCTAAATCATACAGAAGTTAGAGTTCACCTTGTAAGTTGTTTGACAGTAACAAATACCGTTACTTTGGTGACGTTTTTAAAACAATGAGGAAGTCTGGTGGAAGAGGTCGTGGCCATGGGCGTTCATTGCCAGCTGGTAATGATGGTAGTGGTAGTGGAGCATCAGGTGGCCGTGGGAAAAACAATATAGCACCTAAGTCTCGAGCTGTGGAGCCAGGTTCGTCGTCTGGCTACACAAGGCCTCGAACGCTCCCTTTTCTGGGAGTAGGAAAACCGCTTTTAAAGCCGAAGCAGCAAGAGCAAGTTTTGGCTTACCTTGCTGACTCAGCCTCTAGCTCTTTTGCCTCCTCTTCTGAAACTGGTAAATGTAAAAGCAGCGCGTCGTTAGTGGATGTTCACGGTCAGGGACAGGGACAAGTCGCTTCCTTGTCCTCTTCAGCAAAAACAACAAAAGAGAAGGATGCAGCAGGCGACACAACGGGTTACTCCATGGAGCTCTTTACACATACCGTCCCTGGCTTAGAAAGTGAAACAGTTAACAGGCCATGCCCATTACAAGTTGAATCTGACATGGAGTGCACTGATGCACAGCCACAGCCAGACTACTATGCTGGTCCTTTGACTCAGACCACAACATTGCCCTTGCAGGGTACTGATCCAAAATCAGACCCTGATGAGACTATGTTGCCCCTTCACGAACGCTATACCAACAACTTACACGGTGACACAGACGAAGTTGCACACGAGATAGAAGAGGAGGTTATAGATGACCCAGTTGTTGACCCCGATTGGAAGCCATTGGGGGAAAAGGGTGCAGGCGGCAGTAGTTCTGAAGTGGAGGAAGAGGGGCCGCAGCAGGCATCAACATCACAACAGGTTCCATCTGCCGGGCCCGTATCTGGCCCAAAACGCGTGGCAAAGCCAAAACCTGTTGGAGGACAGCGTGGCCATCCGGTTAAAGCTCAGTCTGCAATGCCTGAAAAGGGATCCGATGCTAGAAAGAGTGCAGTCTGGCATTTTTTTAAACAACATCCAATTGATCAGCGCAAAGTCATCTGTCAAAAATGTTCAACTACCTTAAGCAGAGGTCAGAATCTGAAAAGTCTAAATACAAGTTGCATGCATAGACATTTAACCACCATGCATTTGCAAGCCTGGACTAACTACCAAACGTCCCTTAAGGTTGTAGCACCCTCGGCCAATGAAGCTAGTCAGCAACGCTACATCCCTTCTGTCATTGTAAGGCCACCATTTTCCGCACCACCTGCAGTATCTGTGCAGGTTTCTTTGCCAGGCCAAAGCAGTCAGGGTCAGGGAATCACCAGTTTCGTAGTAGGAAACACTGGATCTAGGGCACCGGCGGCAACAATACCGTCTCCAACCGTCTCTCAGTCTGCCATGTCCACCGGCACCCCCGCTAGTTCCACGATCTCCAGCTCTCCAGTACAGCTCACCCTACATGAGACTCTGGTTAGAAAAAGGAAGTACTTAGCCTCACATCCGCGTACACAGGGTTTGAATGCCCACATAGCTAGACTAATCTCGTTAGAGATGATGCCGGTTAGTTGAAAGCGAAGCTTTCAAAGCCCTGATGGACTACGCTGTACCACGCTACGAGCTACCCAGTCGACACTTCTTTTCGAGACAAGCCATCCCAGCCCTCCACCAGCATGCTAAAGAGAGCATCATCCATGCACTCAGGCAATCTGTGAGTACAAAGGTGCACCTGACAACAGATGCATGGACCAGTAGGCATGGGCAGGGACGGTACGTGTCCATCACGGCACACTGGCTGAATGTGGTGGATGCAGGGTCCACAGGGGACAGCAATTTTGGGAAAGTTCTGCCTAGCCCACGGTCTAGGAAACAGTTGGCTGTAGCCGTTTGCACCCCCTCCTCCTCCTCCTCGTCCTCCTGCAGAAGCGAGAGCTCGTCCACAGACCGCAGTCACCCAACCACTCCATCCGCAGCTGCCACTGTTGCACACCAGTTGTCCCATTATGGAGCAGCTACTGGCAAGCGTCAGCAGGCTGTATTGGCTATGAAGTGTTTGGGCAACAACAGACACACAGCGGAAGTTCTGTCCGAGTTCTTGCAGAAAGAAACGCAGTCGTGGCTGGGCACTGTAGATCTTGAGGCAGGCAAGGTAGTGAGTGATAACGGAAGGAATTTCATGGCTGCCATCTCCCTTTCCCAACTGAAACACATTCCTTGCCTGGCTCACACCTTAAACCAGGTGGTGCAGTGCTTCCTGAAAAGTTATCCGGGGTTATCCGACCTGCTCCTCAAAGTGCGTAGACTTTGCTCGCATATCCGCCGTTCGCCCGTACACTCCAGCCGTATGCAGACCTATCAGCGGTCTTTGAACCTTCCCCAGCATCACCTAATCATAGACGTTGCAACAAGGTGGAACTCAACACTGCACATGCTTCAGAGACTGTGCGAACAGAGGCGTGCTGTTATGTATTTGTGGGAGGATACACATACACGGGCAGGCAGTAGGATGGCAGACATAGAGTTGTCAGGTGTGCAGTGGTCGAAGATACAAGACATGTGTTAAGTCCTTCAGTGTTTTGAGGAATGCACACAGCTGGTTAGTGCAGACAATGCCATAATAAGCATGAGCATCCCCCTAATGCGTCTGCTGATGCAAAGTTTGACGCACATAAAGGAGCAGGCGTCTGCAGCAGAGGAAGCGGAAAGCCTTGATGACAGTCAGCCATTGTCTGGTCAGGGCAGTGTACAGGACGAGGTAGCGGGTGAACAGGAGGAGGAGGACGAGGAGGATGATGTGGATGAGTATTTTTTTAATGAGGAAGCCTTTCCGGGGCCACTGGAAATTGGTGGCGTGGCAAGGCCGGGTTCTGGTTTTTTGAGGGACACAAGTGACGTAGATTTGCCTGAAACTGCCCCTCAACCCAGCACAACCGCAGATTTGACAACTGGACTTTGGCCCACATGGCGGATTATGCCTTACGTATCCTCAAAAGGGACACACGCATTACTAAAATGATGAACGATGATGATTACTGGTTGGCCTGCCTCCTTGATCCTCGCTATCAAGGCAAATTGCAAAATATTATGCCACATGAGAACTTGGAACTAATATTAGCAACCAATCAACTCTTGTTGACCGTCTGCTTCAGGCATTCCCAGCACACAGTGCCCGTGATCGTTCTCACACGAGCTGCAGGGGGCAGCAGACCAGAGGTGTTAGAGGTGCACAAATCAGAAGTGGCGTTGGACAGAGGGGTTTTCTGACCAGGTTGTGGAGTGATTTTGCTATGACCGCAGACAGGACAGGTACTGCAGCATCAATTCAAAGTGACAGGAGACAACATTTGTCCAGTATGGTTACTAACTATTTTTCATCCCTTATCGATGTTCTCCCTCAACCGTCATTCCCATTTGATTACTGGGCATCCAAATTATACACCTGGCCAGAATTGGCAGAATATGCATTGCAGGAGCTTGCTTGCCCGGCAGCTAGTGTCCTATCAGAAAGAGTATTCAGTGCTGCAGGTTCAATATTAACCGAAAAAAGGACTCGTCTGGCTACCCAAAATGTTGATGATCTAACCTTCATTAAAATGAACCACAACTGGATTTCGAATTCTTTTGCCCCACCTTGCCCGGCTGACAGCTAGCTTTCCTATGAAAAGGTCTTGCTTGTGGACTACTCTGACTGACTTTTCCAATCTCGTAATTTGCAGCAGCTGATTGTCCAGCATACGACATGTTTACACCTCCTTAAATGGCCAAACTCCCCCCACGGGGCCGTGGTCTCGCCACTTGGCGCAAGCACCCGTGAGAGTGCCGTTTGTCTGAATAGGTGGGTGTGCCCGCTTTTGGTCGACGGCACTGCCACTGGGTCCCTCATAGTACAATAAAGTGTCTCTGGCGGTGGTGGTGCGCACCCATCGTCAGACACACTGTTGTAACATGAGGGGCCCTGGGCCTGTACCGCCGGCCACAAGAGAGTTCCCCCCCCAGCTCAAACATTGCTCTACCACTTGCACAATTATCTCTCACAGTTCCACCAATGTTTAGTCTATGCGCTGACATCATTCAATGCCTGGCACTGACAATACCATTGTGTTGACATGTATGATGGTACTTAACATAGTCAGGGGCAGTGTCCTATATTTACACCAGTATATAATTAGCGCCAAATTACTAGGTCTAAAACTCAGTAGAGGAGCCCACACCTGTACCTAAGTATTCCACCCTTTTGTGTTTTGGTTTTGTTGTAATGCGAGACATTAACATCTATTTATTTTTTTTGGAGTACTAACTGGCAGACACTCATTACAATCGGCGTCCGCTGACAACACCAATGCTGCCTGTGTACCCCTGCAAGAGAATTGCAAGTGCCTACAGCCAAATTTTGTTATGTTAGGCCTACTACGCCTGTCTGCGGTCCCTCCTTCCACTAGTCCTCCAGTGACCTGTCTACTGCTGCCCGTGTACCCCTGGAACCAATTTTAAAGTGCCTACAGCCAAATTTTGTTATGTTAGGCCTACTACGCCTGTCTGCAGTCCCTCCTTCCACTAGTCCTCCAGTGACCTGACCACTGCTGCCCGTGTACCCCTGGAACCAATTTTAAAGTGCCTACAGCCAAATTTTGTAATGTTAGGCCTACTACGCCTGTCTGCAGTCCCTCCTTCCACTAGTCCTCCACTGACCTGACCATTGCTGCCCGTGTACCCCTGGAACCAATTTTAAAGTGCCTACATCCAAATTTTGTTATGTTAGGCCTACTACTGTTGTGAATTCTGTGGCAGAGCTCCCTCTTGTGGTCACAAGTGGTACTTCGGCTGATTCTCTCTGTGAGCTTCCGTTGGTGGAGGAAAGTGGTACTGCGGCTTCTGAGTTTCCTTCCTCAGGTGATGTGGTGAAGTCGTTAGGTGCTGCTCTATTTAACTCCACCTAGTGCTTTGATCCTGGACTCCAGTCAATGTTCTAGTATTGGACCTGTCTCCTCCTGGATCGTTCCTGTGGCCTGCTGCTCTGCATAGCTAAGTTATTCTTTGCTATTTGTTTGCTGTTTTTTTCTGTCCAGCTTGTCTATTTGTTTTTACCTGCTTGCTGGAAGCTCTGGGACGCAGAGGGTGTACCTCCGTGCCGTTAGTTCGGTACGGAGGGTCTTTTTGCCCCCTTTGCGTGGTTTTTGTAGGGTTTTGTGTTGACCGCAAAGTTACCTTTCCTATCCTCGCTCTGTTCAGAAAGTTGGGCCTCGCTTTGCTAAATCTATTTCATCTCTACGTTTTTCTTTTCATCTTAACTCACAGTCATTATATGTGGGGGGCTGCCTTTTCCTTTGGGGATATTTCTCTGAGGCAAGGTAGGCTTATTTTCTATCTTCAGGCTAGCTAGTTTCTCAGGCCGTGCCGAGTTGCATAGGGAGCGTTAGGAGCAATCCACGGCTGCCTTTAGTGTGGTTTGAGAGGATTAGGGATTGCGGTCAACTGAGTTCCCACGTCTCAGAGCTCGTTCTTGTTTTTTGGGTTATTGCCAGGTCACTGTATGTGCGCTGACCTCTATGTCCATTGTGGTACTGAATTACCTCTCATAACATACTACGCCTGTCTGCGGTCCCTCCTTCCACTAGTCCTCCAGTGACCTGACCACTGCTGCCCGTGTACCCCTGGAACCAATTTTAAAGTGCCTACAGCCAAATTTTGTTATGTTAGGCCTACTATGCCTGTCTGCGGTCCCTCCTTCCACTAGTCCTCCAGTGACCTGACCACTGCTGCCCGTGTACCCCTGGAACCAATTTTAAAGTGCCTACAGCCAAATTTTATTATGTTAGGCCTACTACGCCTGTCTGCGGTCCCTCCTTCCACTAGTCCTCCAGTGACCTGACCACTGCTGCCCGTGTACCCCTGGAACCAATTTTAAAGTGCCTACAGCCAAATTTTGTTATGTTAGGCCTACTACGCCTGTCTGCGGTCCCTCCTTCCACTAGTCCTCCAGTGACCTGTCAACTGCTGCCCTTGTACCCCTGAAACCTATTTAAAATTGCATAGATCAATCTCTTTTTAATAGTAGGCATACAAACTCTGTCTGTGGTCCATAATTGAAATTGTCCTCCACTGAACAGACCAATGCTGCCTTTGTACCCCTGTAACCTTTTTTAAACTGCATTGAGCCAAATGTTGTGTTTAAGGCCTACTACCTGTGACTGTCTGCGCCACTCAATACAGCTGTCCTAATTTTAAAAAAGCTGAGCATCAATAGTCTGGTTTTCAGCCTATAGGAATTTGAAAACTGCATTGGGGCTACTACTACTACTTCAGTAGGGCCTACTAAGGGTGTCTGCCGCTCCAAAGTGTTCCCCAGGTTTCCTCTCCATAGCTTCGAGCTTCTAGCTCTCGTTTAGTAGTTGTTGAAAACAGCACTGCATTAGGCCTACAAGTTGGGTCTGGGTTGTAGAGACGGTGTCTTCCGCTCCAAGGTGTTCTCCAGGTTTCCTCTCCATTGCTTGAATCTTAAAGCTCTCGTTTAGTAGTTGTCGAAAACAACACTGCATTAGGCCTACAAGTTGGGTCTGGGTTGTAGAGACGGTGTCTTCCGCTCCAAGGTGTTCTCCAGGTTTCCTCTCCATTGCTTGCATCTTAAAGCTCTCGTTTAGTAGTTGTTGAAAACAACACTGCATTAGGCCTACAAGTTGGGTCTGGGTTGTAGAGACGGTGTCTTCCGCTCCAAGGTGTTCAACAGGTTTCCTCTCCATTGCTTCAATCATAAAGCTTTCGTTTAGTAGTTGTTGAAAACAACACTGCATTAGGCCTACAAGTTGGGTCTGGGTTGTAGAGACGGTGTCTTCCGCTCCAAGGTGTTCTCCAGGTTTCCTCTCCATTGCTTCAATCTTCAAGCTCTCGTTTAGTAGTTGTTGAAAACAACACTGCATTAGGCCTACAAGTTGGGTCTGGGTTGTAGAGACGGTGTCTTCCGCTCCAAGGTGTTCTCCAGGTTTCCTCTCCATTGCTTCAATCTTAAAGCTCTCGTTTAGTAGTTGTTGAAAACAACACCGTATTAGGCCTACAAGTTGGGTCTGGGTTGTAGAGACGGTGTCTTCCGCTCCAAGGTGTTCTCCAGGTTTCCTCTCCATTGCTTCAATCTTAAAGCTCTCGTTTAGTAGTTGTTGAAAACAACACTGCATTAGGCCTACAAGTTGGGTCTGGGTTGTAGAGACGGTGTCTTCCGCTCCAAGGTGTTCTCCAGGTTTCCTCTCCATTGCTTCAATCTTAAAGCTCTCGTTTAGTAGTTGTTGAAAACAACACTGCATTAGGCCTACAAGTTGGGTCTGGGTTGAAGGGACGGTGTCTTCCGCTCCAAGGTGTTCTCCAGGTTTCCTCTCCATTGCTTCAATCTTAAAGCTCTCATTTAGTAGTTGTTGAAAACAACACTGCATTAGGCCTACAAGTTGGGTCTGGGTTGTAGAGACGGTGTCTTCCGCTCCAAGGTGTTCTCCAGATTTCCTCTTCATTGCTTGAATCTTAAAGCTCTCGTTTAGTAGTTGTTGAAAACAACACTGCATTAGGCCTACAAGTTGGGTCTGGGTTGTAGAGACGGTGTCTTCCGCTCCAAGGTGTTCTCCAGGTTTCCTCTCCATTGCTTCAATCTTAAAGCTCTCGTTTAGTAGTTGTTGAAAACAACACTGCATTAGGCCTACAAGTTGGGTCTGGGTTGTAGAGACAGTGTCTTCCGCTCCAAGGTGTTCTCCAGGTTTCCTCTCCATTGCTTCAATCTTAAAGCTCTCGTTTAGTAGTTGTTGAAAACAACACTGCATTAGGCCTACAAGTTGGGTCTGGGTTGAAGGGACGGTGTCTTCCGCTCCAAGGTGTTCTCCAGGTTTCCTCTCCATTGCTTCAATCTTAAAGCTCTCATTTAGTAGTTGTTGAAAACAACACTGCATTAGGCCTACAAGTTGGGTCTGGGTTGTAGAGACGGTGTCTTCCGCTCCAAGGTGTTCTCCAGATTTCCTCTTTATTGCTTGAATCTTAAAGCTCTCGTTTAGTAGTTGTTGAAAACAACACTGCATTAGGCCTACAAGTTGGGTCTGGGTTGTAGAGACGGTGTCTTCCGCTCCAAGGTGTTCTCCAGGTTTCCTCTCCATTGCTTCAATCTTAAAGCTCTCGTTTAGTAGTTGTTGAAAACAACACTGCATTAGGCCTACAAGTTGGGTCTGGGTTGTAGAGACGGTGTCTTCCGCTCCAAGGTGTTCTCCAGGTTTCCTCTCCATTGATTCAATTTTAAAGCTCTCGTTTAGTAGTTGTTAAAAAAAACACTGCATTCGGCCTACAAGTTGGGTCTGGGGTGTAGAGACGGTCTGTTCCACTCCAAAGTGTTCCCCAGGTTGCCTCTCCATTGCTTCAATCTTCTGGCTCTCGTTTAGTAGTTGTTGAAAACAACACTGCATTCGGCCTACAACTTTGGTCTGGGGTGTAGAGACGGTGTGTTCCACTCCAAGGTGTTCCCCAGGTTGCCTCTCCATTGCTTTGATCTTCTGGCTCTTCTTAAGTAGTTGTTGAAAACAACACTGCATTCAGCCTACACGTTGGGTCAGGGTTGTAGAGACGGTGTTTTCCGCTCCAAGGTGTTCTCCAGGTTTCCTCTCCATTGCTTCAATCTTAAAGCTCTCGTTTAGTAGTTGTTGAAAACAACACTGCATTAGGCCTACAAGTTGGGTCTGGGTTGTAGAGACGGTGTCTTCCGCTCCAAGGTGTTCAACAGGTTTCCTCTCCATTGCTTCAATCTTAAAGCTCTCGTTTAGTAGTTGTTGAAAACAACACTGCATTAGGCCTACAAGTTGGGTCTGGGTTGTAGAGACAGTGTCTTCCGCTCCAAGGTGTTCTCCAGGTTTCCTCTCCATTGTTTCAATCTTAAAGCTCTCGTTTAGTAGTTGTTGAAAACAACACTGCATTAGGCCTACAAGTTGGGTCTGGGTTGTAGAGACTGTGTCTTCCACTCCAAGGTGTTCTCCAGGTTTCCTCTCCATTGCTTCAATCTTAAAGCTCTCGTTTAGTAGTTGTTGAAAACAACACTGCATTAGGCCTACAAGTTGGGTCTGGGTTGTAGAGACGTTGTCTTCCGCTCCAAGGTGTTCTCCAGGTTTCCTCTCCATTGCTTCAATCTTAAAGCTCTCTTTTAGTAGTTGTTGAAAACAACACTGCATTAGGCCTACAAGTTGGGTCTGGGTTGTAGAGACGGTGTCTTCCGCTCCAAGGTGTTCTCCAGGTTTCCTCTCCATTGCTTCAATTTTAAAGCTCTCGTTTAGTAGTTGTTAAAAAGAACACTGCATTCGGCCTGCAAGTTGGGTCTGGGGTATACAGACGGTCTGTTCCACTCCAAGGTGTTCCCCAGGTTGCCGCTCCATTGCTTCGATCTTAAAGCTCTCGTTTAGTAGTTGTTGAAAACAACACTGCATTCGGCCTACAACTTTGGTCTGGGGTGTAGAGACGGTGTGTTCCACTCCAAGGTGTTCCCCAGGTTGCCTCTCCATTGCTTTGATCTTCTGACTCTTCTTAAGTAGTTGTTGAAAACAACACTGCATTCAGCCTACAAGTTGGGTCTGGGGTGTAGAGACGGTCTGTTCCACTCCAAGGTGTTCCCCAGGTTGCCTCTCCATTGCTTCAATCTTCTGGCTCTCGTTTAGTAGTTGTTGAAAACAACACTGCATTCGGCCTACAACTTTGGTCTGGGGTGTAGAGACGGTGTGTTCCACTCCAAGGTGTTCCCCAGGTTGCCTCTCCATTGCTTTGATCTTCTGACTCTTCTTAAGTAGTTGTTGAAAACAACACTGCATTCAGCCTACACGTTGGGTCAGGGTTGTAGAGACGGTGTCTTCCGCTCCAAGGTGTTCTCCAGGTTTCCTCTCCATTGCTTCAATCTTAAAGCTCTCGTTTAGTAGTTGTTGAAAACAACACTGCATTAGGCCTACAAGTTGGGTCTGGGTTGTAGAGACGGTGTCTTCCGCTCCAAGGTGTTCAACAGGTTTCCTCTCCATTGCTTCAATCTTAAAGCTCTCGTTTAGTAGTTGTTGAAAACAACACTGCATTAGGCCTACAAGTTGGGTCTGGGTTGTAGAGACAGTGTCTTCCGCTCCAAGGTGTTCTCCAGGTTTCCTCTCCATTGTTTCAATCTTAAAGCTCTCGTTTAGTAGTTGTTGAAAACAACACTGCATTAGGCCTACAAGTTGGGTCTGGGTTGTAGAGACTGTGTCTTCCACTCCAAGGTGTTCTCCAGGTTTCCTCTCCATTGCTTCAATTTTAAAGCTCTCGTTTAGTAGTTGTTGAAAACAACACTGCATTAGGCCTACAAGTTGGGTCTGGGTTGTAGAGACGTTGTCTTCCGCTCCAAGGTGTTCTCCAGGTTTCCTCTCCATTGCTTGAATCTTAAAGCTCTCGTTTAGTAGTTGTTGAAAACAACACTGCATTAGGCCTACAAGTTGGGTCTGGGTTGTAGAGACGGTGTCTTCCGCTCCAAGGTGTTCTCCAGGTTTCCTCTCCATTGCTTCAATTTTAAAGCTCTCGTTTAGTAGTTGTTAAAAAGAACACTGCATTCGGCCTACAAGTTGGGTCTGGGGTATACAGACGGTCTGTTCCACTCCAAGGTGTTCCCCAGGTTTACTCTCCATTGCTTCAATCTTCTGGCTCTCGTTTAGTAGTTGTTGAAAACAACACTGCATTCGGCCTACAACTTTGGTCTGGGGTGTAGAGACGGTGTGTTCCACTCCAAGGTGTTCCCCAGGTTGCCGCTCCATTGCTTCGATCTTCTGGCTCTTCTTAAGTAGTTGTTGAAAACAACACTGCATTCGGCCTACAAGTTGGGTCAGGGGTGTAGAGACGGTGTGTTCCACTCCAAGGTGTTCCCCAGGTTGCCTCTCCATTGCTTCGATCTTCTGGCTCTTCTTAAGTAGTTGTTGAAAACAACACTGCATTCGGCCTACAAGATGGGTCTGGGTTGTAGAGACAGTGTCTTCCGCTCCAAGGTGTTCTCCAGGTTTCCTCTCCATTGCTTCAATCTTAAAGCTCTCGTTTAGTAGTTGTTGAAAACAACAAACAACACTGCATTAGGCCTACAAGTTGGGTCTGGGTTGTAGAGACGGTGTCTTCCGCTCCAAGGTCTTCTCCAGGTTTCCTCTCCATTGCTTCAGTCTTAAAGGTCTCGTTTAGTAGTTGTTGAAAACAACACTGCATTAGGCCTACAAGTTGGGTCTGGGTTGTAGAGACGGTGTCTTCCGCTCCAAGGTGTTCTCCAGGTTTCCTCTCCATTGCTTCAATCTTAAAGCTCTCCTTTAGTAGTTGTTGAAAACAAAACTGCATTAGGCCTACAAGTTGGGTCTGGGTTGTAGAGACGGT
This sequence comes from Ranitomeya imitator, assembly GCF_032444005.1. Taxonomy (NCBI): domain Eukaryota; kingdom Metazoa; phylum Chordata; class Amphibia; order Anura; family Dendrobatidae; genus Ranitomeya; species Ranitomeya imitator. The sequence continues at coordinate 342,365,568 of NC_091285.1, read as the reverse complement.
GTCTTCCGCTCCAAGGTGTTCTCCAGGTTTCCTCTCCATTGCTTCAATCTTAAAGCTCTCGTTTAGTAGTTGTTGAAAACAACACTGCATTAGGCCTACAAGTTGGGTCTGGGTTGTAGAGATGGTGTCTTCCGCTTCAAGGTGTTCTCCAGGTTTCCTCTCCATTGCTTGAATCTTAAAGCTCTCGTCTAGTAGTTGTTGAAAACAACACTGCATTAGGCCTACAAGTTGGGTCTGGGTTGTAGAGACGGTGTCTTCCGCTCCAAGGTGTTCTCCAGGTTTCCTCTCCATTGCTTCTATCTTAAAGCTCTCGTTTAGTAGTTGTTGAAAACAACACTGCATTCGGCCTACAAGTTGGGTCTGGGTTGTAGAGACAGTGTCTTCCGCTCCAAGGTGTTCTCCAGGTTTCCTCTCCATTGCTTCAATCTTAAAGCTCTCGTTTAGTAGTTGTTGAAAACAACACTGCATTAGGCCTACAAGTTGGGTCTGGGTTGTAGAGACGTTGTCTTCCGCTCCAAGGTGTTCTCCAGGTTTCCTCTCCATTGCTTCAATCTTAAAGCTCTCGTTTAGTAGTTGTTGAAAACAACACTGCATTAGGCCTACAAGTTGGGTCTGGGTTGTAGAGACGGTGTCTTCCGCTCCAAGGTGTTCTCCAGGTTTCCTCTCCATTGCTTCAATTTTAAAGCTCTCGTTTAGTAGTTGTTAAAAAGAACACTGCATTCGGCCTACAAGTTGGGTCTGGGGTATACAGACGGTCTGTTCCACTCCAAGGTGTTCCCCAGGTTGCCTCTCCATTGCTTCAATCTTCTGGCTCTCGTTTAGTAGTTGTTGAAAACAACACTGCATTCGGCCTACAACTTTGGTCTTGTGTGTAGAGACGATGTGTTCCACTCCAAGGTGTTCCCCAGGTTGCCGCTCCATTGCTTCGATCTTCTGGCTCTTCTTAAGTAGTTGTTGAAAACAACACTGCATTCGGCCTACAAGTTGGGTCAGGGGTGTAGAGACGGTGTGTTCCACTCCAAGGTGTTCCCCAGGTTGCCTCTCCATTGCTTCGATCTTCTGGCTCTTCTTAAGTAGTTGTTGAAAACAACACTGCATTCGGCCTACAAGTTGGGTCTGGGTTGTAGAGACAGTGTCTTCCGCTCCAAGGTGTTCTCCAGGTTTCCTCTCCATTGCTTCAATCTTAAAGCTCTCGTTTAGTAGTTGTTGAAAACAACACTGCATTAGGCCTACAAGTTGGGTCTGGGTTGTAGAGATGGTGTCTTCCGCTTCAAGGTGTTCTCCAGGTTTCCTCTCCATTGCTTGAATCTTAAAGCTCTCGTCTAGTAGTTGTTGAAAACAACACTGCATTAGGCCTACAAGTTGGGTCTGGGTTGTAGAGACGGTGTCTTCCGCTCCAAGGTGTTCTCCAGGTTTCCTCTCCATTGCTTCTATCTTAAAGCTCTCGTTTAGTAGTTGTTGAAAACAACACTGCATTCGGCCTACAAGTTGGGTCTGGGTTGTAGAGACAGTGTCTTCCGCTCCAAGGTGTTCTCCAGGTTTCCTCTCCATTGCTTCAATCTTAAAGCTCTCGTTTAGTAGTTGTTGAAAACAACACTGCATTAGGCCTACAAGTTGGGTCTGGGTTGTAGAGACGTTGTCTTCCGCTCCAAGGTGTTCTCCAGGTTTCCTCTCCATTGCTTCAGTCTTAAAGCTCTCGTTTAGTAGTTGTTGAAAACAACACTGCATTAGGCCTACAAGTTGGGTCTGGGTTGTAGAGACGGTGTCTTCCGCTCCAAGGTGTTCTCCAGGTTTCCTCTCCATTGCTTCAATTTTAAAGCTCTCGTTTAGTAGTTGTTAAAAAGAACACTGCATTCGGCCTACAAGTTGGGTCTGGGGTATACAGACGGTCTGTTCCACTCCAAGGTGTTCCCCAGGTTGCCTCTCCATTGCTTCAATCTTCTGGCTCTCGTTTAGTAGTTGTTGAAAACAACACTGCATTCGGCCTACAACTTTGGTCTTGTGTGTAGAGACGATGTGTTCCACTCCAAGGTGTTCCCCAGGTTGCCGCTCCATTGCTTCGATCTTCTGGCTCTTCTTAAGTAGTTGTTGAAAACAACACTGCATTCGGCCTACAAGTTGGGTCAGGGGTGTAGAGACGGTGTGTTCCACTCCAAGGTGTTCCCCAGGTTGCCTCTCCATTGCTTCGATCTTCTGGCTCTTCTTAAGTAGTTGTTGAAAACAACACTGCATTCGGCCTACAAGTTGGGTCTGGGTTGTAGAGACAGTGTCTTCCGCTCCAAGGTGTTCTCCAGGTTTCCTCTCCATTGCTTCAATCTTAAAGCTCTCGTTTAGTAGTTGTTGAAAACAACACTGCATTAGGCCTACAAGTTGGGTCTGGGTTGTAGAGACGGTGTCTTCCGCTCCAAGGTGTTCTCCAGGTTTCCTCTCCATTGCTTCAATCTTAAAGCTCTCGTTTAGTAGTTGTTGAAAACAACACTGCATTAGGCCTACAAGTTGGGTCTGGGTTGTAGAGACGGTGTCTACCGCTCCAAGGTGTTCTCCAGGTTTCCTCTCCATTGCTTCAATCTTAAAGCTCTCCTTTAGTAGTTGTTGAAAACAACACTGCATTAGGCCTACAAGTTGGGTCTGGGTTGTAGAGACGGTGTCTTCCGCTCCAAGGTGTTTTCCAGGTTTCCTCTCCATTGCTTCAATCTTAAAGCTCTCGTTTAGTAGTTGTTGAAAACAACACTGCATTAGGCCTACAAGTTGGGTCTGGGTTGTAGAGATGGTGTCTTCCGCTTCAAGGTGTTCTCCAGGTTTCCTCTCCATTGCTTGAATCTTAAAGCTCTCGTCTAGTAGTTGTTGAAAACAACACTGCATTAGGCCTACAAGTTGGGTCTTGGTTGTAGAGACGGTGTCTTCCGCTCCAAGGTGTTCTCCAGGTTTCCTCTCCATTGCTTCTATCTTAAAGCTCTCGTTTAGTAGTTGTTGAAAACAACACTACATTCGGCCTACAAGTTGGGTCTGGGTTGTAGAGACAGTGTCTTCCGCTCCAAGGTGTTCTCCAGGTTTCCTCTCCATTGCTTCAATCTTAAAGCTCTCGTTTAGTAGTTGTTGAAAACAACACTGCATTAGGCCTACAAGTTGGGTCTGGGTTGTAGAGACGTTGTCTTCCGCTCCAAGGTGTTCTCCAGGTTTCCTCTCCATTGCTTCAATCTTAAAGCTCTCGTTTAGTAGTTGTTGAAAACAACACTGCATTAGGCCTACAAGTTGGGTCTGGGTTGTAGAGACGGTGTCTTCCGCTCCAAGGTGTTCTCCAGGTTTCCTCTCCATTGCTTCAATTTTAAAGCTCTCGTTTAGTAGTTGTTAAAAAGAACACTGCATTCGGCCTACAAGTTGGGTCTGGGGTATACAGACGGTCTGTTCCACTCCAAGGTGTTCCCCAGGTTGCCTCTCCATTGCTTCAATCTTCTGGCTCTCGTTTAGTAGTTGTTGAAAACAACACTGCATTCGGCCTACAACTTTGGTCTTGTGTGTAGAGACGATGTGTTCCACTCCAAGGTGTTCCCCAGGTTGCCGCTCCATTGCTTCGATCTTCTGGCTCTTCTTAAGTAGTTGTTGAAAACAACACTGCATTCGGCCTACAAGTTGGGTCAGGGGTGTAGAGACGGTGTGTTCCACTCCAAGGTGTTCCCCAGGTTGCCTCTCCATTGCTTCGATCTTCTGGCTCTTCTTAAGTAGTTGTTGAAAACAACACTGCATTCGGCCTACAAGTTGGGTCTGGGTTGTAGAGACAGTGTCTTCCGCTCCAAGGTGTTCTCCAGGTTTCCTCTCCATTGCTTCAATCTTAAAGCTCTCGTTTAGTAGTTGTTGAAAACAACACTGCATTAGGCCTACAAGTTGGGTCTGGGTTGTAGAGACGGTGTCTTCCGCTCCAAGGTGTTCTCCAGGTTTCCTCTCCATTGCTTCAATCTTAAAGCTCTCCTTTAGTAGTTGTTGAAAACAACACTGCATTAGGCCTACAAGTTGGGTCTGGGTTGTAGAGACGGTGTCTTCCGCTCCAAGGTGTTTTCCAGGTTTCCTCTCCGTTGCTTCAATCTTAAAGCTCTCGTTTAGTAGTTGTTGAAAACAACACTGCATTAGGCCTACAAGTTGGGTCTGGGTTGTAGAGATGGTGTCTTCCGCTTCAAGGTGTTCAACAGGTTTCCTCTCCATTGCTTGAATCTTAAAGCTCTCGTCTAGTAGTTGTTGAAAACAACACTGCATTAGGCCTACAAGTTGGGTCTGGGTTGTAGAGACGGTGTCTTCCGCTCCAAGGTGTTCTCCAGGTTTCCTCTCCATTGCTTCTATCTTAAAGCTCTCGTTTAGTAGTTGTTGAAAACAACAAACAACACTGCATTAGGCCTACAAGTTGGGTCTGGGTTGTAGAGACGGTGTCTTCCGCTCCAAGGTGTTCTCCAGGTTGCCTCTCCATTGCTTCAATCTTAAAGCTCTCGTTTAGTAGTTGTTGAAAACAACACTGCATTAGGCCTACAAGTTGGGTCTGGGTTGTAGAGACGGTGTCTTCCGCTCCAAGGTGTTCTCCAGGTTTCCTCTCCATTGCTTCAAACTTAAAGCTCTCGTTTAGTAGTTGTTGAAAACAACACTGCATTAGGCCTACAAGTTGGGTCTGGGTTGTAGAGACGGTGTCTTCCGCTCCAAGGTGTTCTCCAGGTTTCCTCTCCATTGCTTCAATCTTAAAGCTCTCGTTTAGTAGTTGTTGAAAACAACACTGCATTAGGCCTACAAGTTGGGTCTGGGTTGTAGAGACGGTGTCTTCCGCTCCAAGGTGTTCTCCAGGTTTCCTCTCCATTGCTTCAATCTTAAAGCTCTCGTTTAGTAGTTGTTGAAAACAACACTGCATTAGGCCTACAAGTTGGGTCTGGGTTGTAGAGACGGTGTCCTCCGCTCCAAGGTGTTCTCCAGGTTTCCTCTCCATTGCTTCAATTTTAAAGCTCTCGTTTAGTAGTTGTTAAAAACAACACTGCATTCGGCCTACAAGTTGGGTCTGGGGTATACAGACGGTCTGTTCCACTCCAAGGTGTTCCCCAGGTTGCCTCTCCATTGCTTCAATCTTCTGGCTCTCGTTTAGTAGTTGTTGAAAACAACACTGCATTCGGCCTACAACTTTGGTCTGGGGTGTAGAGACGGTGTATTCCACTCCAAGGTGTTCCCCAGGTTGCCTCTCCATTGCTTCGATCTTCTGGCTCTTCTTAAGTAGTTGTTGAAAACAACACTGCATTTGGCCTACAAGTTGGGTCTGGGTTGTAGAGACGGTGTCTTCCGCTCCAAGGTGTTCTCCAGGTTTCCTCTCCATTGCTTCAATCTTAAAGCTCTCGTTTAGTAGTTGTTGAAAACAACACTGCATTAGGCCTACAAGTTGGGTCTGGGTTGTAGAGATGGTGTCTTCCGCTTCAAGGTGTTCTCCAGGTTTCCTCTCCATTGCTTCAATCTTAAAGCTCTCGTTTAGTAGTTGTTGAAAACAACACTGCATTAGGCCTACAAGTTGGGTCTGGGTTGTAGAGACGGTGTCTTCCACTCCAAGGTGTTCTTTAGGTTTCCTCTCCATTGCTTCAATCTTAAAGCTCTCGTTTAGTAGTTGTTGAAAACAACACTGCATTAGGCCTACAAGTTGGGTCTGGGTTGTAGAGACGGTGTCTTCCGCTCCAAGGTGTTCTCCAGGTTTCCTCTCCATTGCTTCTATCTTAAAGCTCTCGTTTAGTAGTTGTTGAAAACAACACTGCATTCGGCCTACAAGTTGGGTCTGGGTTGTAGAGACAGTGTCTTCCGCTCCAAGGTGTTCTCCAGGTTTCCTCTCCATTGCTTCAATCTTAAAGCTCTCGTTTAGTAGTTGTTGAAAACAACACTGCATTAGGCCTACAAGTTGGGTCTGGGTTGTAGAGACGGTGTCTTCCGCTCCAAGGTGTTCTCCAGGTTTCCTCTCCATTGCTTCAATCTTAAAGCTCTCGTTTAGTAGTTGTTGAAAACAACACTGCATTAGGCCTACAAGTTGGGTCTGGGTTGTAGAGACGGTGTCTTCCGCTCCAAGGTGTTCTCCAGGTATCCTCTCCATTGCTTCTATCTTAAAGCTCTCGTTTAGTAGTTGTTGAAAACAACACTGCATTCGGCCTACAAGTTGGGTCTGGGTTGTAGAGACAGTGTCTTCCGCTCCAAGGTGTTCTCCAGGTTTCCTCTCCATTGCTTCAAACTTAAAGCTCTCGTTTAGTAGTTGTTGAAAACAACACTGCATTAGGCCTACAAGTTGGGTCTGGGTTGTAGAGACGGTGTCTTCCGCTCCAAGGTGTTCTCCAGGTTTCCTCTCCATTGCTTCAATCTTAAAGCTCTCGTTTAGTAGTTGTTGAAAACAACACTGCATTAGGCCTACAAGTTGGGTCTGGGTTGTAGAGACGGTGTCTTCCGCTCCAAGGTGTTCTCCAGGTTTCCTCTCCATTGCTTCAATCTTAAAGCTCTCGTTTAGTAGTTGTTGAAAACAACACTGCATTAGGCCTACAAGTTGGGTCTGGGTTGTAGAGACGGTGTCTTCCGCTCCAAGGTGTTCTCCAGGTTTCCTCTCCATTGCTTCAATTTTAAAGCTCTCGTTTAGTAGTTGTTAAAAACAACACTGCATTCGGCCTACAAGTTGGGTCTGGGGTATACAGACGGTCTGTTCCACTCCAAGGTGTTCCCCAGGTTGCCTCTCCATTGCTTCAATCTTCTGGCTCTCGTTTAGTAGCTGTTGAAAACAACACTGCATTCGGCCTACAACTTTGGTCTGGGGTGTAGAGACGGTGTATTCCACTCCAAGGTGTTCCCCAGGTTGCCTCTCCATTGCTTCGATCTTCTGGCTCTTCTTAAGTAGTTGTTGAAAACAACACTGCATTTGGCCTACAAGTTGGGTCAGGGGTGTAGAGACGGTGTGTTCCACTCCAAGGTGTTCCCCAGTTTGCCTCTCCATTGCTTCGATCTTCTGGCTCTTCTTAAGTAGTTGTTGAAAACAACACTGCATTCGGCCTAGAAGTTAGGTCTGGGTTGTAGAGACGGTGTCTTCCGCTCCAAGGTGTTCTCCAGGTTTCCTCTCCATTGCTTGAATCTTAAAGCTCTCGTTTAGTAGTTGTTGAAAACAACACTGCATTAGGCCTACAAGTTGGGTCTGGGTTGTAGAGACGGTGTCTTCCGCTCCAAGGTCTTCTCCAGGTTTCCTCTCCATTGCTTCAATCTTAAAGCTCTCGTTTAGTAGTTGTTGAAAACAACACTGCATTAGGCCTACAAGTTGGGTCTGGGTTGTAGAGACGGTGTCTTCCGCTCCAAGGTGTTCTCCAGGTTTCCTCTCCATTGCTTCAATCTTAAAGCTCTCCTTTAGTAGTTGTTGAAAACAACACTGCATTAGGCCTACAAGTTGGGTCTGGGTTGTAGAGACGGTGTCTTCCGCTCCAAGGTGTTCTTTAGGTTTCCTCTCCATTGCTTCAATCTTAAAGCTCTCGTTTAGTAGTTGTTGAAAACAACACTGCATTAGGCCTACAAGTTGGGTCTGGGTTGTAGAGACGGTGTCTTCCGCTCCAAGGTGTTCTCCAGGTTTCCTCTCCATTGCTTCAATCTTAAAGCTCTCGTTTAGTAGTTGTTGAAAACAACACTGCATTAGGCCTACAAGTTGGGTCTGGGTTGTAGAGACGGTGTCTTCCGCTCCAAGGTGTTCTCCAGGTTTCCTCTCCATTGCTTCAATCTTAAAGCTCTCGCTTAATAGTTGTTGAAAACAACACTGCATTAGGCCTACAAGTTGGGGTTGGGTTGTAGAGACGGTGTCTTCCGCTCCAAGGTGTTCTCCAGGTTTCCTCTCCATTGCTTCAATCTTAAAGCTCTCGTTTAGTAGTTGTTGAAAACAACACTGCATTAGGCCTACAAGTTGTGTTTGGGTTGTAAAGACGGTGTCTTCCGCTCCCAGGTGTTCTTCAGGTTTTCTTTCCATTGCTTGAATCTTAAAGCTCTCGTTTAGTAGTTGTTGAAAACAACACTGCATTAGGCCTACAAGTTGGGTCTGGGTTGTAGAGACGGTGTCTTCCGCTCCAAGGTGTTCTCCAGGTTTCCTCTCCATTGCTTCAATCTTAAAGCTCTCGTTTAGTAGTTGTTGAAAACAACACTGCATTAGGCCTACAAGTTGGGTCTGGGTTGTAGAGACGGTGTCTTCCGCTCCAAGGTGTTCTCCAGGTATCCTCTCCATTGCTTCTATCTTAAAGCTCTCGTTTAGTAGTTGTTGAAAACAACACTGCATTCGGCCTACAAGTTGGGTCTGGGTTGTAGAGACAGTGTCTTCCGCTCCAAGGTGTTCTCCAGGTTTCCTCTCCATTGCTTCAAACTTAAAGCTCTCGTTTAGTAGTTGTTGAAAACTACACTGCATTAGGCCTACAAGTTGGGTCTGGGTTGTAGAGACGGTGTCTTCCGCTCCAAGGTGTTCTCCAGGTTTCCTCTCCATTGCTTCAATCTTAAAGCTCTCGTTTAGTAGTTGTTGAAAACAACACTGCATTAGGCCTACAAGTTGGGTCTGGGTTGTAGAGACGGTGTCTTCCGCTCCAAGGTGTTCTCCAGGTTTCCTCTCCATTGCTTCAATCTTAAAGCTCTCGTTTAGTAGTTGTTGAAAACAACACTGCATTAGGCCTACAAGTTGGGTCTGGGTTGTAGAGACGGTGTCTTCCGCTCCAAGGTGTTCTCCAGGTTTCCTCTCCATTGCTTCAATTTTAAAGCTCTCGTTTAGTAGTTGTTAAAAACAACACTGCATTCGGCCTACAAGTTGGGTCTGGGGTATACAGACGGTCTGTTCCACTCCAAGGTGTTCCCCAGGTTGCCTCTCCATTGCTTCAATCTTCTGGCTCTCGTTTAGTAGCTGTTGAAAACAACACTGCATTCGGCCTACAACTTTGGTCTGGGGTGTAGAGACGGTGTATTCCACTCCAAGGTGTTCCCCAGGTTGCCTCTTCATTGCTTCGATCTTCTGGCTCTTCTTAAGTAGTTGTTGAAAACAACACTGCATTTGGCCTACAAGTTGGGTCAGGGGTGTAGAGACGGTGTGTTCCACTCCAAGGTGTTCCCCAGTTTGCCTCTCCATTGCTTCGATCTTCTGGCTCTTCTTAAGTAGTTGTTGAAAACAACACTGCATTCGGCCTAGAAGTTGGGTCTGGGTTGTAGAGACGGTGTCTTCCGCTCCAAGGTGTTCTCCAGGTTTCCTCTCCATTGCTTGAATCTTAAAGCTCTCGTTTAGTAGTTGTTGAAAACAACACTGCATTAGGCCTACAAGTTGGGTCTGGGTTGTAGAGACGGTGTCTTCCGCTCCAAGGTCTTCTCCAGGTTTCCTCTCCATTGCTTCAATCTTAAAGCTCTCGTTTAGTAGTTGTTGAAAACAACACTGCATTAGGCCTACAAGTTGGGTCTGGGTTGTAGAGACGGTGTCTTCCGCTCCAAGGTGTTCTCCAGGTTTCCTCTCCATTGCTTCAATCTTCAAGCTCTCCTTTAGTAGTTGTTGAAAACAACACTGCATTAGGCCTACAAGTTGGGTCTGGGTTGTAGAGACGGTGTCTTCCGCTCCAAGGTGTTCTTTAGGTTTCCTCTCCATTGCTTCAATCTTAAAGCTCTCGTTTAGTAGTTGTTGAAAACAACACTGCATTAGGCCTACAAGTTGGGTCTGGGTTGTAGAGACGGTGTCTTCCGCTCCAAGGTGTTCTCCAGGTTTCCTCTCCATTGCTTCAATCTTAAAGCTCTCGCTTAATAGTTGTTGAAAACAACACTGCATTAGGCCTACAAGTTGGGGTTGGGTTGTAGAGACGGTGTCTTCCGCTCCAAGGTGTTCTCCAGGTTTCCTCTCCATTGCTTCAATCTTAAAGCTCTCGTTTAGTAGTTGTTGAAAACAACACTGCATTAGGCCTACAAGTTGTGTTTGGGTTGTAAAGACGGTGTCTTCCGCTCCCAGGTGTTCTTCAGGTTTCCTTTCCATTGCTTGAATCTTAAAGCTCTCGTTTAGTAGTTGTTGAAAACAACACTGCATTAGGCCTACAAGTTGGGTCTGGGTTGTAGAGACGGTGTCTTCCGCTCCAAGGTGTTCTCCAGGTTTCCTCTCCATTGCTTCAATCTTAAAGCTCTCGTTTAGTAGTTGTTGAAAACAACACTGCATTAGGCCTACAAGTTGGGTCTGGGTTGTAGAGACGGTGTCTTCCGCTCCAAGGTGTTCTCCAGGTTTCCTCTCCATTGCTTCAATCTTAAAGCTCTCGTTTAGTAGTTGTTGAAAACAACACTGCATTAGGCCTACAAGTTGGGTCTGGGTTGTAGAGACGGTGTCTTCCGCTCCAAGGTGTTCTCCAGGTTTCCTCTCCATTGCTTCAATCTTAAAGCTCTCGTTTAGTAGTTGTTGAAAACAACACTGCATTCGGACTACAAGTTGGGTCTGGGTTGTAGAGATGGTGTCTTCCGCTTCAAGGTGTTCTCCAGGTTTCCTCTCCATTGCTTCAATCTTAAAGCTCTCGTTTAGTAGTTGTTGAAAACAACACTGCATTAGGCCTACAAGTTGGGTCTGGGTTGTAGAGACGGTGTCTTCCGCTCCAAGGTGTTCTCCAGGTTTCCTCTCCATTGCTTCAATCTTAAAGCTCTCGTTTAGTAGTTGTTGAAAACAACACTGCATTAGGCCTACAAATTGATTTTGGGTTGTAAAGACGGTGTCTTCCACTCCAAGGTGTTCTCCAGGTTTCCTCTTCATTGCTTCAATCTTAAAGCTCTCGTTTAGTAGTTGTTGAAAACAACACTGCATTAGACCTACAAGTTGGGTCTGGGTTGTAGAGACGGTGTCTTCCGCTCCAAGGTGTTCTCCAGGTTTCCTCTCCATTGCTTCAATCTTAAAGCTCTCATTTAGTAGTTGTTGAAAACAACACTGCATTAGGCCTACAAGTTGGGTCTGGGTTGTAGAGACAGTGTCTTCCGCTCCAAGGTGTTCTCCAGGTTTCCTCTCCATTGCTTTAATCTTAAAGCTCTCGTTTAGTAGTTGTTGAAAACAACACTGCATTAGGCCTACAAGTTGGGTCTGGGTTGTAGGGACGGTGTCTTCCGCTCCAAGGTGTTCTCCAGGTTTCCTCTCCATTGCTTCAATCTTAAAGCTCTCATTTAGTAGTTGTTGAAAACAACACTGCATTAGGCCTACAAGTTGGGTCTGGGTTGTAGAGACGGTGTCTTCCGCTCCAAGGTGTTCTCCAGATTTCCTCTATATTGCTTGAATCTTAAAGCTCTCGTTTAGTAGTTGTTGAAAACAACACTGCATTAGGCCTACAAGTTGGGTCTGGGTTGTAGAGACGGTGTCTTCCGCTCCAAGGTGTTCTCCAGGTTTCCTCTCCATTGCTTCAATCTTAAAGCTCTCGTTTAGTAGTTGTTGAAAACAACACTGCATTAGGCCTACAAGTTGGGTCTGGGTTGTAGAGACGGTGTCTTCCGCTCCAAGGTGTTCTCCAGGTTTCCTCTCCATTGCTTCAATCTTAAAGCTCTCGTTTAGTAGTTGTTGAAAACAACACTGCATTCGGCCTACAACTTTGGTCTGGGGTGTAGAGACGGTGTGTTCCACTCCAAGGTGTTCCCCAGGTTGCCTCTCCATTGCTTTGATCTTCTGGCTCTTCTTAAAGGGAACCTGTCACCTGAATTTGGCGGGACTGGTTTTGGGTCATATGGGCGGAGTTTTCGGGTGTTTGATTCACCCTTTCCTTACCCGCTGACTGCATGCTGGCTGCAATATTGGATTGAAGTTCATTCTCTGTCCTCCATAGTACACGCCTGCACAAGGCAAGATTACACTGTGCAGGCGTGTACTATGGAGGACAGAGAATGAACTTCAGTCCAATATTGCGGTCAGCATGCAGCCAGCGGGTAAGGAAAGGGTGAATCAAACACCCGAAAACTCCGCCCATATGACCCAAAACCAGTCCCGCCAAATTCAGGTGACAGGTTCCCTTTAAATAGTTGTTGAAAACAACACTGCATTCAGCCTACACGTTGGGTCAGGGTTGTAGAGACGGTGTCTTCCGCTCCAAGGTGTTCTCCAGGTTTCCTCTCCATTGCTTGAATCTTAAAGCTCTCGTTTAGTAATTGTTGAAAACAACACTGCATTAGGCCTACAAGTTGGGTCTGGGTTGTAGAGACGGTGTCTTCCGCTCCAAGGTGTTCTCCAGGTTTCCTCTCCATTGCTTCAATCTTAAAGCTCTCGTTTAGTAGTTGTTGAAAACAACACTGCATTAGGCCTACAAGTTGGGTCTGGGTTGTAGAGACGGTGTCTTCCGCTCCAAGGTGTTCTCCAGGTTTCCTCTCCATTGCTTCAATCTTAAAGCTCTCGTTTAGTAGTTGTTGAAAACAACACCGTATTAGGCATACAAGTTGGGTCTGGGTTGTAGAGACGGTGTCTTCCGCTCCAAGGTGTTCTCCAGGTTTCCTCTCCATTGCTTCAATCTTAAAGCTCTCATTTAGTAGTTGTTGAAAACAACAATGCATTAGGCCTACAAGTTGGGTCTGGGTTGTAGAGACAGTGTCTTCCGCTCCAAGGTCTTCTCCAGGTTTCCTCTCCATTGCTTCAATCTTAAAGCTCTCGTTTAGTAGTTGTTGAAAACAACACTGCATTAGGCCTACAAGTTGGGTCTGGGTTGTAGGGACGGTATCTTCCGCTCCAAGGTGTTCTCCAGGTTTCCTCTCCATTGCTTCAATCTTAAAGCTCTCGTTTAGTAGTTGTTGAAAACAACACTGCATTAGGCCTACAAGTTGGGTCTGGGTTGTAGAGACGGTGTCTTCCGCTCCAAGGTGTTCTCCAGGTTTCCTCTCCATTGCTTCAAACTTAAAGCTCTCGTTTAGTAGTTGTTGAAAACATCACTGCATTAGGCCTACAAGTTGGGTCTGGGTTGTAGAGACGGTGTCTTCCGCTCCAAGGTGTTCTCCAGGTTTCCTCTCCATTGCTTCAATCTTAAAGCTCTCGTTTAGTAGTTGTTGAAAACAACACTGCATTAGGCCTACAAGTTGGGTCTGGGTTGTAGAGACGGTGTCTTCCGCTCCAAGCTTTCTCCAGGTTTCCTCTCCATTGCTTCAATCTTAAAGCTCTCGTTTAGTAGTTGTTGAAAACAACACTGCATTAGGCCTACAAGTTGGGTTTGGGTTGTAAAGACGGTGTCTTCCGCTCCAAGGTGTTCTCCAGGTTTCCTTTCCATTGCTTGAATCTTAAAGCTCTCGTTTAGTAGTTGTTGAAAACAACACTGCATTAGGCCTACAAGTTGGGTCTGGGTTGTAGAGACGGTGTCTTCCGCTCCAAGGTGTTCTCCAGGTTTCCTCTCCATTGCTTCAATCTTAAAGCTCTCGTTTAGTAGTTGTTGAAAACAACACTGCATTAGGCCTACAAGTTGGGTCTGGGTTGTAGAGACGGTGTCTTCCGCTCCAAGGTGTTCTCCAGGTTTCCTCTCCATTGCTTCAATCTTAAAGCTCTCGTTTAGTAGTTGTTGAAAACAACACTGCATTAGGCCTACAAGTTGGGTCTGGGTTGTAGAGACGGTGTCTTCCGCTCCAAGGTGTTCTCCAGGTTTCCTCTCCATTGCTTGAATCTTAAAGCTCTCGTTTAGTAGTTGTTGAAAACAACACTGCATTAGGCCTACAAGTTGGGTCTTGGTTGTAGAGACGGTGTCTTCCGCTCCAAGGTGTTCTCCAGGTTTCCTCTCCATTGCTTGAATCTTAAAGCTCTCGTTTAGTAGTTGTTGAAAACAACAGTGCATTAGGCCTACAAGTTGGGTCTGGGTTGTAGAGACGGTGTCTTCCGCTCCAAGGTGTTCTCCAGGTTTCCTCTCCATTGCTTGAATCTTAAAGCTCTCGTTTAGTAGTTGTTGAAAACAACACTGCATTAGGCCTACAAGTTGGGTCTGGGTTGTAGAGACGGTGTCTTCCGCTCCAAGGTGTTCTCCAGGTTTCCTCTCCATTGCTTCAATCTTAAAGCTCTCGTTTAGTAGTTGTTGAAAACAACACTGCATTCAGACTACAAGTTGGGTCTGGGTTGTAGAGACGGTGTCTTCCGCTCCAAGATGTTCTCCAGGTTTCCTCTCCATTGCTTCAATCTTAAAGCTCTCGTTTAGTAGTTGTTGAAAACAACACTGCATTAGGCCTACAAGTTGGGTCTGGGTTGTAGAGACGGTGTCTTCCGCTCCAAGGTGTTCTCCAGGTTTCCTCTCCATTGCTTCAATCTTAAAGCTCTCGTTTAGTAGTTGTTGAAAACAACACTGCATTAGGCCTACAAATTGGGTTTGGGTTGTAAAGACGGTGTCTTCCACTCCAAGGTGTTCTCCAGGTTTCCTCTCCATTGCTTGAATCTTAAAGCTCTCGTTTAGTAATTGTTGAAAACAACACTGCATTAGGCCTACAAGTTGGGTCTGGGTTGTAGAGACGGTGTCTTCCGCTCCAAGGTGTTCTCCAGGTTTCCTCTCCATTGCTTCAATCTTAAAGCTCTCGTTTAGTAGTTGTTGAAAACAACACTGCATTAGGCCTACAAGTTGGGTCTGGGTTGTAGAGACGGTGTCTTCCGCTCCAAGGTGTTCTCCAAGTTTCCTCTCCATTGCTTCAATCTTAAAGCTCTCGTTTAGTAGTTGTTGAAAACAACACCGCATTAGGCCTACAAGTTGGGTCTGGGTTGTAGAGACGGTGTCTTCCGCTCCAAGGTGTTCTCCAGGTTTCCTCTCCATTGCTTCAATCTTAAAGCTCTCGTTTAGTAGTTGTTGAAAACAACACTGCATTCGGCCTACAAGTTGGGTCTGGGGTGTAGAGACGGTGTGTTCCACTCCAAGGTGTTCCCCAGGTTTCCTCTCCATTGCTTCGATCTTCTGGCTCTTCTTAGGTAGTTGTTGAAAACAACACTGCATTCGGCCTAAAAGTTGGGTCTGGGGTGTAGAGACGGTGTGTTCTACTCCAAGGTGTTCCCCAGGTTGCCTCTCCATTGCTTCGATCTTCTGGCTCTTCTTAAGTAGTTGTTGAAAACAACACTGCATTCGGCCTACAAGTTGGGTCTGGGTTGTAGAGACGGCGTCTTCCGCTCCAAGGTGTTCTCCAGGTTTCCTCTACGTTGCTTCAATCTTAAAGCTCTCGTTTAGTAGTTGTTGAAAACAACACTGCATTAGGCCTACAAGTTGGGTCTGGGTTGTAGAGACGGTGTCTTCCGCTCCAAGGTGTTCTCCAGGTTTCCTCTCCATTGCTTGAATCTTAAAGCTCTCGTTTAGTAGTTGTTGAAAACAACACTGCATTAGGCCTACAAGTTTGGTCTGGGTTGTAGAGACGGTGTCTTCCGCTCCAAGGTGTTCTCCAGGTTTCCTCTCCATTGCTTCAATCTTAAAGCTCTCGTTTAGTAGTTGTTGAAAACAACACTGCATTAGGCCTACAAGTTGGGTCTGGGTTGTAGAGACGGTGTCTTCCGCTCCAAGGTGTTCTCCAGGTTTCCTCTCCATTGCTTGAATCTTAAAGCTCTCGTTTAGTAGTTGTTGAAAACAACACTGCATTAGGCCTACAAGTTGGGTCTTGGTTGTAGAGACGGTGTCTTCCGCTCCAAGGTGTTCTCCAGGTTTCCTCTCCATTGCTTCAATCTTAAAGCTCTCGTTTAGTAGTTGTTGAAAACAACACTGCATTAGGCCTACAAGTTGGGTCTGGGTTGTAGAGACGGTGTCTTCCGCTCCAAGGTGTTCTCCAGGTTTCCTCTCCATTGCTTCAATTTTAAAGCTCTCGTTTAGTAGTTGTTAAAAACAACACTGCATTCGGCCTACAAGTTGGGTCTGGGGTATACAGACGGTCTGTTCCACTCCAAGGTGTTCCCCAGGTTGCCTCTCCATTGCTTTAATCTTCTGGCTCTCGTTTAGTAGTTGTTGAAAACAACACTGCATTCGGCCTACAACTTTGGTCTGGGGTGTAGAGACGGTGTATTCCACTCCATGGTGTTCCCCAGGTTGCCTCTCCATTGCTTCGATCTTCTGGCTCTTCTTAAGTAGTTGTTGAAAACAACACTGCATTTGGCCTACAAGTTGGGTCAGGGGTGTAGAGACGGTGTGTTCCACTCCAAGGTGTTCCCCAGGTTGCCTCTCCATTGCTTCGATCTTCTGGCTCTTCTTAAGTAGTTGTTGAAAACAACACTGCATTAGGCCTACAAGTTGGGTCTGGGTTGTAGAGACGGTGTCTTCCGCTCCAAGGTGTTCTCCAGGTTTCCTCTCCATTGCTTCAATCTTAAAGCTCTCGTTTAGTAGTTGTTGAAAACAACACTGCATTAGGCCTACAAGTTGGGTCTGGGTTGTAGAGACGGTGTCTTCCGCTCCAAGGTGTTCTCCAAGTTTCCTCTCCATTGCTTCAATCTTAAAGCTCTCGTTTAGTAGTTGTTGAAAACAACACCGCATTAGGCCTACAAGTTGGGTCTGGGTTGTAGAGACGGTGTCTTCCGCTCCAAGGTGTTCTCCAGGTTTCCTCTCCATTGCTTCAATCTTAAAGCTCTCGTTTAGTAGTTGTTGAAAACAACACTGCATTCGGCCTACAAGTTGGGTCTGGGGTGTAGAGACGGTGTGTTCCACTCCAAGGTGTTCCCCAGGTTTCCTCTCCATTGCTTCGATCTTCTGGCTCTTCTTAGGTAGTTGTTGAAAACAACACTGCATTCGGCCTAAAAGTTGGGTCTGGGGTGTAGAGACGGTGTGTTCTACTCCAAGGTGTTCCCCAGGTTGCCTCTCCATTGCTTCGATCTTCTGGCTCTTCTTAAGTAGTTGTTGAAAACAACACTGCATTAGGCCTACAAGTTGGGTCTGGGTTGTAGAGACGGTGTCTTCCGCTCCAAGGTGTTCTCCAGGTTTCCTCTCCATTGCTTCAATCTTAAAGCTCTCGTTTAGTAGTTGTTGAAAACAACACTGCATTAGGCCTACAAGTTGGGTCTGGGTTGTAGAGACGGTGTCTTCCGCTCCAAGGTGTTCTCCAGGTTTCCTCTCCATTGCTTCAATTTTAAAGCTCTCGTTTAGTAGTTGTTGAAAACAACACTGCATTAGGCCTACAAGTTGGGTCTGGGTTGTAGAGACGGTGTCTTCCGCTCCAAGGTGTTCTCCAGGTTTCCTCTCCATTGCTTCAATTTTAAAGCTCTCGTTTAGTAGTTGTTAAAAACAACACTGCATTCGGCCTACAAGTTGGGTCTGGGGTATACAGACGGTCTGTTCCACTCCAAGGTGTTCCCCAGGTTGCCTCTCCATTGCTTTAATCTTCTGGCTCTCGTTTAGTAGTTGTTGAAAACAACACTGCATTCGGCCTACAACTTTGGTCTGGGGTGTAGAGACGGTGTATTCCACTCGATGGTGTTCCCCAGGTTGCCTCTCCATTGCTTCGATCTTCTGGCTCTTCTTAAGTAGTTGTTGAAAACAACACTGCATTTTGCCTACAAGTTGGGTCAGGGGTGTAGAGACGGTGTGTTCCACTCCAAGGTGTTCCCCAGGTTGCCTCTCCATTGCTTCGATCTTCTGGCTCTTCTTAAGTAGTTGTTGAAAACAACACTGCATTAGGCCTACAAGTTGGGTCTGGGTTGTAGAGACGGTGTCTTCCGCTCCAAGATGTTCTCCAGGTTTCCTCTCCATTGCTTCAATCTTAAAGCTCTCGTTTAGTAGTTGTTGAAAACAACACTGCATTAGGCCTACAAGTTGGGTCTGGGTTGTAGAGACGGTGTCTTCCGCTCCAAGGTGTTCTCCAGGTTTCCTCTCCATTGCTTCAATCTTAAAGCTCTCGTTTAGTAGTTGTTAAAAACAACACTGCATTAGGCCTACAAATTGGGTTTGGGTTGTAAAGACGGTGTCTTCCGCTCCAAGGTGTTCTCCAGGTTTCCTCTCCATTGCTTGAATCTTAAAGCTCTCGTTTAGTAGTTGTTGAAAACAACACTGCATTAGGCCTACAAGTTGGGTCTTGGTTGTAGAGACGGTGTCTTCCGCTCCAAGGTGTTCTCCAGGTTTCCTCTCCATTGCTTGAATCTTAAAGCTCTCGTTTAGTAGTTGTTGAAAACAACACTGCATTAGGCCTACAAGTTGGGTCTGGGTTGTAGAGACGGTGTCTTCCGCTCCAAGGTGTTCTCCAGGTTTCCTCTCCATTGCTTGAATCTTAAAGCTCTCGTTTAGTAGTTGTTGAAAACAACACTGCATTAGGCCTACAAGTTGGGTCTGGGTTGTAGAGACGGTGTCTTCCGCTCCAAGGTGCTCTCCAGGTTTCCTCTCCATTGCTTCAATCTTAAAGCTCTCGTTTAGTAGTTGTTGAAAACAACACTGCATTCGGACTACAAGTTGGGTCTGGGTTGTAGAGACGGTGTCTTCCGCTCCAAGATGTTCTCCAGGTTTCCTCTCCATTGCTTCAATCTTAAAGCTCTCGTTTAGTAGTTGTTGAAAACAACACTGCATTAGGCCTACAAGTTGGGTCTGGGTTGTAGAGACGGTGTCTTCCGCTCCAAGGTGTTCTCCAGGTTTCCTCTCCATTGCTTCAATCTTAAAGCTCTCGTTTAGTAGTTGTTGAAAACAACACTGCATTAGGCCTACAAATTGGGTTTGGGTTGTAAAGACGGTGTCTTCCACTCCAAGGTGTTCTCCAGGTTTCCTCTCCATTGCTTGAATCTTAAAGCTCTCGTTTAGTAATTGTTGAAAACAACACTGCATTAGGCCTACAAGTTGGGTCTGGGTTGTAGAGACGGTGTCTTCCGCTCCAAGGTGTTCTCCAGGTTTCCTCTCCATTGCTTCAATCTTAAAGCTCTCGTTTTAGTAGTTGTTGAAAAAAACACTGCATTAGGCCTACAAGTTGGGTCTGGGTTGTAGAGACGGTGTCTTCCGCTCCAAGGTGTTCTCCAGGTTTCCTCTCCATTGCTTCAATCTTAAAGCTCTCGTTTAGTAGTTGTTGAAAACAACACTGCATTAGGCCTACAAGTTGGGTCTGGGTTGTAGAGACGGTGTCTTCCGCTCCAAGGTGTTCTCCAAGTTTCCTCTCCATTGCTTCAATCTTAAAGCTCTCGTTTAGTAGTTGTTGAAAACAACACCGCATTAGGCCTACAAGTTGGGTCTGGGTTGTAGAGACGGTGTCTTCTGCTCCAAGGTGTTCTCCAGGTTTCCTCTCCATTGCTTCAATTTTAAAGCTCTCGTTTAGTAGTTGTTAAAAACAACACTGCATTCGGCCTACAAGTTGGGTCTGGGGTATACAGACGGTCTGTTCCACTCCAAGGTGTTCCCCAGGTTGCCTCTCCATTGCTTCAATCTTCTGGCTCTCGTTTAGTAGTTGTTGAAAACAACACTGCATTCGGCCTACAACTTTGGTCTGGGGTGTAGAGACGGTGTATTCCACTCCAAGGTGTTCCCCAGGTTGCCTCTCCATTGCTTCGATCTTCTGGCTCTTCTTAAGTAGTTGTTGAAAACAACACTGCATTTGGCCTACAAGTTGGGTCAGGGGTGTAGAGACGGTGTGTTCCACTCCAAGGTGTTCCCCAGGTTGCCTCTCCATTGCTTCGATCTTCTGGCTCTTCTTAAGTAGTTGTTGAAAACAACACTGCATTCGGCCTAGAAGTTGGGTCTGGGTTGTAGAGACGGTGTCTTCCGCTCCAAGGTGTTCTCCAGGTTTCCTCTGCATTGCTTGAATCTTAAAGCTCTCGTTTAGTAGTTGTTGAAAACAACACTGCATTAGGCCTACAAGTTGGGTCTGGGTTGTAGAGACGGTGTCTTCCGCTCCAAGGTCTTCTCCAGGTTTCCTCTGCATTGCTTCAATCTCAAAGCTCTCGTTTAGTAGTTGTTGAAAACAACACTGCATTAGGCCTACAAGTTGGGTCTGGGTTGTAGAGACGGTGTCTTCCGCTCCAAGGTATTCTCCAGGTTTCCTCTGCATTGCTTGAATCTTAAAGCTCTCATTTAGTAGTTGTTGAAAACAACACTGCATTCGGCCTAGAAGTTGGGTCTGGGTTGTAGAGACGGTGTCTTCCGCTCCAAGGTGTTCTCCAGGTTTCCTCTGCATTGCTTGAATCTTAAAGCTCTCGTTTAGTAGTTGTTGAAAACAACACTGCATTAGGCCTACAAGTTGGGTCTGGGTTGTAGAGACGGTGTCTTCCGCTCCAAGGTCTTCTCCAGGTTTCCTCTCCATTGCTTCAATCTTCAAGCTCTCCTTTAGTAGTTGTTGAAAACAACACTGCATTAGGCCTACAAGTTGTGTCTGGGTTGTAGAGACAGTGTCTTCCGCTCCAAGGTGTTCTCCAGGTTTCCTCTCCATTGCTTCACTCTTAAAGCTCTTGTTTAGTAGTTGGTGAAAACAACACTGCATTAGGCCTACAAGTTGGGTCTGGGTTGTAGAGACGGTGTCTTCCGCTCCAAGGTGTTCTCCAGGTTTCCTCTCCATTGCTTCAATCTTAAAGCTCTCGTTTAGTAGTTGTTGAAAACAACACTGCATTCGGCCTACAAGTTGGGTCAGGGGTGTAGAGACGGTGTGTTCCACTCCAAGGTGTTCCCCAGGTTTCCTCTCCTCTGCTTCGATCTTCTGGCTCTTCTTAGGTAGTTGTTGAAAACAACACTGCATTCGGCCTAAAAGTTGGGTCTGGGGTGTAGAGACGGTGTGTTCTACTCCAAGGTGTTCTCCAGGTTTCCTCTCCATTGCTTGAATCTTAAAGCTCTCGTTTAGTAGTTGTTGAAAACAACACTGCATTAGGCCTACAAGTTGGGTCTGGGTTGTAGAGACGGTGTCT
The DNA here is from genome assembly GCF_032444005.1 of Ranitomeya imitator. NCBI lineage: Eukaryota > Metazoa > Chordata > Amphibia > Anura > Dendrobatidae > Ranitomeya > Ranitomeya imitator. The sequence continues at coordinate 342,344,813 of NC_091285.1, read as the reverse complement.
TCCGCTCCAAGGTGTTCTCCAGGTTTCCTCTCCATTGCTTCAATCTTAAAGCTCTCGTTTAGTAGTTGTTGAAAACAACACTGCATTAGGCCTACAAGTTGGGTCTGGGTTGTAGAGACGGTGTCTTCCGCTCCAAGGTGTTCTCCAGGTTTCCTCTCCATTGCTTCAATCTTAAAGCTCTCGTTTAGTAGTTGTTGAAAACAACACTGCATTAGGCCTACAAGTTGGGTCTGGGTTGTAGAGACGGTGTCTTCCGCTCCAAGGTGTTCTCCAGGTTTCCTCTCCATTGCTTCAATTTTAAAGCTCTCGTTTAGTAGTTGTTAAAAACAACACTGCATTCGGCCTACAAGTTGGGTCTGGGGTATACAGACGGTCTGTTCCACTCCAAGGTGTTCCCCAGGTTGCCTCTCCATTGCTTCAATCTTCTGGCTCTCGTTTAGTAGTTGTTGAAAACAACACTGCATTCGGCCTACAACTTTGGTCTGGGGTGTAGAGACGGTGTATTCCACTCCAAGGTGTTCCCCAGGTTGCCTCTCCATTGCTTCGATCTTCTGGCTCTTCTTAAGTAGTTGTTGAAAACAACACTGCATTTGGCCTACAAGTTGGGTCAGGGGTGTAGAGACGGTGTGTTCCACTCCAAGGTGTTCCCCAGGTTGCCTCTCCATTGCTTCGATCTTCTGGCTCTTCTTAAGTAGTTGTTGAAAACAACACTGCATTAGGCCTACAAGTTGGGTCTGGGTTGTAGAAACGGTGTCTTCCGCTCCAAGGTGTTCTCCAGGTTTCCTCTCCATTGATTCAATCTTCAAGCTCTCCTTTAGTAGTTGTTGAAAACAACACTGCATTAGGCCTACAAGTTGTGTCTGGGTTGTAGAGACAGTGTCTTCCGCTCCAAGGTGTTCTCCAGGTTTCCTCTCCATTGCTTCAATCTTAAAGCTCTTGTTTAGTAGTTGGTGAAAACAACACTGCATTAGGCCTACAAGTTGGGTCTGGGTTGTAGAGACGGTGTCTTCCGCTCCAAGGTGTTCTCCAGGTTTCCTCTCCATTGCTTCAATCTTAAAGCTCTCGTTTAGTAGTTGTTGAAAACAACACTGCATTCGGCCTACAAGTTGGGTCTGGGGTGTAGAGACGGTGTGTTCCACTCCAAGGTGTTCCCCAGGTTTCCTCTCCATTGCTTCGATCTTCTGGCTCTTCTTAGGTAGTTGTTGAAAACAACACTGCATTCGGCCTAAAAGTTGGGTCTGGGGTGTAGAGACGGTGTGTTCTACTCCAAGGTGTTCCCCAGGTTGCCTCTCCATTGCTTCGATCTTCTGGCTCTTCTTAAGTAGTTGTTGAAAACAACACTGCATTCGGCCTACAAGTTGGGTCTGGGTTGTAGAGACGGCGTCTTCCGCTCCAAGGTGTTCTCCAGGTTTCCTCTACGTTGCTTCAGTCTTAAAGCTTTCGTTTAGTAGTTGTTGAAAACAACACTGCATTAGGCCTACAAGTTGGGTCTGGGTTGTAGAGACGGTGTCTTCCACTCCAAGGTGTTCTCCAGGTTTCCTCTCCATTGCTTGAATCTTAAAGCTCTCGTTTAGTAGTTGTTGAAAACAACACTGCATTAGGCCTACAAGTTGGGTCTGGGTTGTAGAGACGGTGTCTTCCGCTCCAAGGTGTTCTCCAGGTTTCCTCTCCATTGCTTCAATCTTAAAGCTCTCGTTTAGTAGTTGTTGAAAACAACACTGCATTAGGCCTACAAGTTGGGTCTGGGTTGTAGAGACGGTGTCTTCCGCTCCAAGGTGTTCTCCGGGTTTCCTCTCCATTGCTTCAATCTTAAAGCTCTCGTTTAGTAGTTGTTGAAAACAACACTGCATTAGGCCTACAAGTTGGGTCTGGGTTGTAGAGACGGTGTCTTCCGCTCCAAGGTGTTCTCCAGGTTTCCTCTCCATTGCTTCAATTTTAAAGCTCTCGTTTAGTAGTTGTTAAAAACAACACTGCATTCGGCCTACAAGTTGGGTCTGGGGTATACAGACGGTCTGTTCCACTCCAAGGTGTTCCCCAGGTTGCCTCTCCATTGCTTCAATCTTCTGGCTCTCGTTTAGTAGTTGTTGAAAACAACACTGCATTCGGCCTACAACTTTGGTCTGGGGTGTAGAGACGGTGTATTCCACTCCAAGGTGTTCCCCAGGTTGCCTCTCCATTGCTTCGATCTTCTGGCTCTTCTTAAGTAGTTGTTGAAAACAACACTGCATTTGGCCTACAAGTTGGGTCAGGGGTGTAGAGACGGTGTGTTCCACTCCAAGGTGTTCCCCAGGTTGCCTTTCCATTGCTTCGATCTTCTGGCTCTTCTTAAGTAGTTGTTGAAAACAACACTGCATTCGGCCTAGAAGTTGGGTCTGGGTTGTAGAGACGGTGTCTTCCGCTCCAAGGTGTTCTCCAGGTTTCCTCTGCATTGCTTGAATCTTAAAGCTCTCGTTTAGTAGTTGTTGAAAACAACACTGCATTAGGCCTACAAGTTGGGTCTGGGTTGTAGAGACGGTGTCTTCCGCTCCAAGGTCTTCTCCAGGTTTCCTCTCCATTGCTTCAATCTTAAAGCTCTCGTTTAGTAGTTGTTGAAAACAACACTGCATTAGGCCTACAAGTTGGGTCTGGGTTGTAGAGACGGTGTCTTCCGCTCCAAGGAATTCTCCAGGTTTCCTCTGCATTGCTTGAATCTTAAAGCTCTCGTTTAGTAGTTGTTGAAAACAACACTGCATTCGGCCTAGAAGTTGGGTCTGGGTTGTAGAGACGGTGTCTTCCGCTCCAAGGTGTTCTCCAGGTTTCCTCTGCATTGCTTGAATCTTAAAGCTCTCGTTTAGTAGTTGTTGAAAACAACACTGCATTAGGCCTACAAGTTGGGTCTGGGTTGTAGAGACGGTGTCTTCCGCTCCAAGGTCTTCTCCAGGTTTCCTCTCCATTGCTTCAATCTTAAAGCTCTTGTTTAGTAGTTGGTGAAAACAACACTGCATTAGGCCTACAAGTTGGGTCTGGGTTGTAGAGACGGTGTCTTCCGCTCCAAGGTGTTCTCCAGGTTTCCTCTCCATTGCTTCAATCTTAAAGCTCTCATTTAGTAGTTGTTGAAAACAACACTGCATTCGGCCTACAAGTTGGGTCTGGGGTGTAGAGACGGTGTGTTCCACTCCAAGGTGTTCCCCAGGTTTCCTCTCCATTGCTTCGATCTTCTGGCTCTTCTTAGGTAGTTGTTGAAAACAACACTGCATTCGGCCTAAAAGTTGGGTCTGGGGTGTAGAGACGGTGTGTTCTACTCCAAGGTGTTCCCCAGGTTGCCTCTCCATTGCTTCGATCTTCTGGCTCTTCTTAAGTAGTTGTTGAAAACAACACTGCATTCGGCCTACAAGTTGGGTCTGGGTTGTAGAGACGGCATCTTCCGCTCCAAGGTGTTCTCCAGGTTTCCTCTACGTTGCTTCAATCTTAAAGCTCTCGTTTAGTAGTTGTTGAAAACAACACTGCATTAGGCCTACAAGTTGGGTCTGGGTTGTAGAGACGGTGTCTTCCACTCCAAGGTGTTCTCCAGGTTTCCTCTCCATTGCTTGAATCTTAAAGCTCTCGTTTAGTAGTTGTTGAAAAAAACACTGCATTAGGCCTACAAGTTGGGTCTGGGTTGTAGAGACGGTGTCTTCCGCTCCAAGGTGTTCTCCAGGTTTCCTCTCCATTGCTTCAATCTTAAAGCTCTCGTTTAGTAGTTGTTGAAAACAACACTGCATTAGGCCTACAAGTTGGGTCTGGGTTGTAGAGACGGTGTCTTCCGCTCCAAGGTGTTCTCCAGGTTTCCTCTCCATTGCTTCAATTTTAAAGCTCTCGTTTAGTAGTTGTTAAAAACAACACTGCATTCGGCCTACAAGTTGGGTCTGGGGTATACAGACGGTCTGTTCCACTCCAAGGTGTTCCCCAGGTTGCCTCTCCATTGCTTCAATCTTCTGGCTCTCGTTTAGTAGTTGTTGAAAACAACACTGCATTCGGCCTACAACTTTGGTCTGGGGTGTAGAGACGGTGTATTCCACTCCAAGGTGTTCCCCAGGTTGCCTCTCCATTGCTTCGATCTTCTGGCTCTTCTTAAGTAGTTGTTGAAAACAACACTGCATTTGGCCTACAAGTTGGGTCAGGGGTGTAGAGACGGTGTGTTCCACTCCAAGGTGTTCCCCAGGTTGCCTCTCCATTGCTTCGATCTTCTGGCTCTTCTTAAGTAGTTGTTGAAAACAACACTGCATTCGGCCTAGAAGTTGGGTCTGGGTTGTAGAGTCGGTGTCTTCCGCTCCAAGGTGTTCTCCAGGTTTCCTCTGCATTGCTTGAATCTTAAAGCTCTCGTTTAGTAGTTGTTGAAAACAACACTGCATTAGGCCTACAAGTTGGGTCTGGGTTGTAGAGACGGTGTCTTCCGCTCCAAGGTCTTCTCCAGGTTTCCTCTCCATTGCTTCAATCTTAAAGCTCTCGTTTAGTAGTTGTTGAAAACAACACTGCACTAGGCCTACAAGTTGGGTCTGGGTTGTAGAGACGGTGTCTTCTGCTCCAAGGTGTTCTCCAGGTTTCCTCTCCATTGCTTCAATCTTCAAGCTCTCCTTTAGTAGTTGTTGAAAACAACACTGCATTAGGCCTACAAGTTGGGTCTGGGTTGTAGAGATGGTGTCTTCCGCTTCAAGGTGTTCTCCAGGTTTCCTCTCCATTGCTTCAATCTTAAAGCTCTCGTTTAGAAGTTGTTGAAAACAACACTGCATTAGGCCTACAAGTTGGGTCTGGGTTGTAGAGACGGTGTCTTCCGCTCCAAGGTGTTCTTTAGGTTTCCTCTCCATTGCTTCAATCTTAAAGCTCTCGTTTAGTAGTTGTTGAAAACAACACTGCATTAGGCCTACAAGTTGGGTCTGGGTTGTAGAGACGGTGTCTTCCGCTCCAAGGTGTTCTCCAGGTTTCCTCTCCATTGCTTCAATCTTAAAGCTCTCGTTTAGTAGTTGTTGAAAACAACACTGCATTAGGCCTACAAGTTGGGTCTGGGTTGTAGAGACGGTGTCTTCCGCTCCAAGGTGTTCTCCAGGTTTCCTCTCCATTGCTTCAATCTTAAAGCTCTCGTTTAGTAGTTGTTGAAAACAACACTGCATTAGGCCTACAAGTTGGGTCTGGGTTGTAGAGACGGTGTCTTCCGCTCCAAGGTGTTCTCCAGGTTTCCTCTCCATTGCTTCAAACTTAAAGCTCTCGTTTAGTAGTTGTTGAAAACAACACTGCATTAGGCCTACAAGTTGGGTCTGGGTTGTAGAGACGGTGTCTTCCGCTCCAAGGTGTTCTCCAGGTTTCCTCTCCATTGCTTCAATCTTAAAGCTCTCGTTTAGTAGTTGTTGAAAACAACACTGCATTAGGCCTACAAGTTGGGTCTGGGTTGTAGAGACGGTGTCTTCCGCTCCAAGGTGTTCTCCAGGTTTCCTCTCCATTGCTTCAATCTTAAAGCTCTCGTTTAGTAGTTGTTGAAAACAACACTGCATTAGGCCTACAAGTTGGGTCTGGGTTGTAGAGACGGTGTCTTCCGCTCCAAGGTGTTCTCCAGGTTTCCTCTCCATTGCTTCAATTTTAAAGCTCTCGTTTAGTAGTTGTTAAAAACAACACTGCATGCGGCCTACAAGTTGGGCTGGGGTATACAGACGGTCTGTTCCACTCCAAGGTGTTCCCCAGGTTGCCTCTCCATTGCTTTAATCTTCTGGCTCTCGTTTAGTAGTTGTTGAAAACAACACTGCATTCGGCCTACAACTTTGGTCTGGGGTGTAGAGAAGGTGTGTTCCACTCCAAGGTGTTCCCCAGGTTGCCTCTCCATTGCTTCGATCTTCTGGCTCTTCTTAAGTAGTTGTTGAAAACAACACTGCATTCGGCCTAGAAGTTGGGTCTGGGTTGTAGAGACGGTGTCTTCCGCTCCAAGGTGTTCTTCAGGTTTCCTCTCCATTGCTTGAATCTTAAAGCTCTCGTTTAGTAGTTGTTGAAAACAACACTGCATTAGGCCTACAATTTGGGTCTGGGTTGTAGAGACGGTGTCTTCCGCTCCAAGGTGTTCTCCAGGTTTCCTCTCCATTGCTTCAATCTTAAAGCTCTCGTTTAGTAGTTGTTGAAAACAACACTGCATTCGGCCTACAAGTTGGGTCTGGGTTGTAGAGACAGTGTCTTCCGCTCCAAGGTGTTCTCCAGGTTTCCTCTCCATTGCTTCAATCTTAAAGCTCTCGTTTAGTAGTTGTTGAAAACAACACTGCATTAGGCCTACAAGTTGGGTCTGGGTTGTAGAGACGGTGTCTTCCGCTCCAAGGTGTTCTCCAGGTTTCCTCTCCATTGCTTCAATCTTAAAGCTCTCGTTTAGTAGTTGTTGAAAACAACACTGCATTAGGCCTACAAATTGGGTTTGGGTTGTAAAGACGGTGTCTTCCGCTCCAAGGTGTTCTCCAGGTTTCCTCTCCATTGCTTGAATCTTAAAGCTCTCGTTTAGTAGTTGTTGAAAACAACACTGCATTCGGCCTACAAGTTGGGTCTGGGTTGTAGAGACGGTGTGTTCCGCTCCAAGGTGTTCTCCAGGTTTCCTCTCCATTGCTTCAATCTTAAAGCTCTCGTTTAGTAGTTGTTGAAAACAACACTGCATTCGGCCTACAAGTTGGGTCTGGGTTGTAGAGACAGTGTCTTCCGCTCCAAGGTGTTCTCCAGGTTTCCTCTCCATTGCTTCAATCTTAAAGCTCTCGTTTAGTAGTTGTTGAAAACAACACTGCATTAGGCCTACAAGTTGGGTCTGGGTTGTAGAGACGGTGTCTTCCGCTCCAAGGTGTTCTCCAGGTTTCCTCTCCATTGCTTCAATCTTAAAGCTCTCGTTTAGTAGTTGTTGAAAACAACACTGCATTAGGCCTACAAGTTGTGTCTGGGTTGTAGAGACAGTGTCTTCCGCTCCAAGGTGTTCTCCAGGTTTCCTCTCCATTGCTTCAATCTTAAAGCTCTTGTTTAGTAGTTGGTGAAAACAACACTGCATTAGGCCTACAAGTTGGGTCTGGGTTGTAGAGACGGTGTCTTCCGCTCCAAGGTGTTCTCCAGGTTTCCTCTCCATTGCTTCAATCTTAAAGCTCTCGTTTAGTAGTTGTTGAAAACAACACTGCATTCGGCCTACAAGTTGGGTCTGGGGTGTAGAGACGGTGTGTTCCACTCCAAGGTGTTCCCCAGGTTTCCTCTCCATTGCTTCGATCTTCTGGCTCTTCTTAGGTAGTTGTTGAAAACAACACTGCATTCGGCCTAAAAGTTGGGTCTGGGGTGTAGAGACGGTGTGTTCTACTCCAAGGTGTTCCCCAGGTTGCCTCTCCATTGCTTCGATCTTCTGGCTCTTCTTAAGTAGTTGTTGAAAACAACACTGCATTCGGCCTACAAGTTGGGTCTGGGTTGTAGAGACGGCGTCTTCCGCTCCAAGGTGTTCTCCAGGTTTCCTCTATGTTGCTTCAATCTTAAAGCTCTCGTTTAGTAGTTGTTGAAAACAACACTGCATTAGACCTACAAGTTGGGTCTGGGTTGTAGAGACGGTGTCTTCCACTCCAAGGTGTTCTCCAGGTTTCCTCTCCATTGCTTGAATCTTAAAGCTCTCGTTTAGTAGTTGTTGAAAACAACACTGCATTAGGCCTACAAGTTGGGTCTGGGTTGTAGAGACGGTGTCTTCCGCTCCAAGGTGTTCTCCAGGTTTCCTCTCCATTGCTTCAATCTTAAAGCTCTCGTTTAGTAGTTGTTGAAAACAACACTGCATTAGGCCTACAAGTTGGGTCTGGGTTGTAGAGACGGTGTTTTCCGCTCCAAGGTGTTCTCCAGGTTTCCTCTCCATTGCTTCAATCTTAAAGCTCTCGTTTAGTAGTTGTTGAAAACAACACTGCATTAGGCCTACAAGTTGGGTCTGGGTTGTAGAGACGGTGTCTTCCGCTCCAAGGTGTTCTCCAGGTTTCCTCTCCATTGCTTCAATTTTAAAGCTCTCGTTTAGTAGTTGTTAAAAACAACACTGCATTCGGCCTACAAGTTGGGTCTGGGGTATACAGACGGTCTGTTCCACTCCAAGGTGTTCCCCAGGTTGCCTCTCCATTGCTTCAATCTTCTGGCTCTCGTTTAGTAGTTGTTGAAAACAACACTGCATTCGGCCTACAACTTTGGTCTGGGGTGTAGAGACGGTGTATTCCACTCCAAGGTGTTCCCCAGGCTGCCTCTCCATTGCTTCGATCTTCTGGCTCTTCTTAAGTAGTTGTTGAAAACAACACTGCATTTGGCCTACAAGTTGGGTCAGGGGTGTAGAGACGGTGTGTTCCACTCCAAGGTGTTCCCCAGGTTGCCTCTCCATTGCTTCGATCTTCTGGCTCTTCTTAAGTAGTTGTTGAAAACAACACTGCATTCGGCCTAGACGTTCGGTCTGGGTTGTAGAGACGGTGTCTTCCGCTCCAAGGTGTTCTCCAGGTTTCCTCTGCATTGCTTGAATCTTAAAGCTCTCGTTTAGTAGTTGTTGAAAACAACACTGCATTAGGCCTACAAGTTGGGTCTGGGTTGTAGAGACGGTGTCTTCCACTCCAAGGTATTCTCCAGGTTTCCTCTGCATTGCTTGAATCTTAAAGCTCTCGTTTAGTAGTTGTTGAAAACAACACTGCATTCGGCCTAGAAGTTGGGTCTGGGTTGTAGAGATGGTGTCTTCCGCTTCAAGGTGTTCTCCAGGTTTCCTCTCCATTGCTTCAATCTTAAAGCTCTCGTTTAGTAGTTGTTGAAAACAACACTGCATTAGGCCTACAAGTTGGGTCTGGGTTGTAGAGACGGTGTCTTCCGCTCCAAGGTGTTCTTTAGGTTTCCTCTCCATTGCTTCAATCTTAAAGCTCTCGTTTAGTAGTTGTTGAAAACAACACTGCATTAGGCCTACAAGTTGGGTCTGGGTTGTAGAGACGGTGTCTTCCGCTCCAAGGTGTTCTCCAGGTTTCCTCTCCATTGCTTCAATCTTAAAGCTCTCGTTTAGTAGTTGTTGAAAACAACACTGCATTAGGCCTACAAGTTGGGTCTGGGTTGTAGAGACGGTGTCTTCCGCTCCAAGGTGTTCTTTAGGTTTCCTCTCCATTGCTTCAATCTTAAAGCTCTCGTTTAGTAGTTTTTGAAAACAACACTGCATTAGGCCTACAAGTTGGGTCTGGGTTGTAGAGACGGTGTCTTCCGCTCCAAGGTGTTCTCCAGGTTTCCTCTTCATTGCTTCAATCTTAAAGCTCTCGTTTAGTAGTTGTTGAAAACAACACTGCATTAGGCCTACAAGTTGGGTCTGGGTTGTAGAGACGGTGTCTTCCGATCCAAGGTGTTCTCCAGGTTTCCTCTCCATTGCTTCAATCTTAAAGCTCTCGTTTAGTAGTTGTTGAAAACAACACTGCATTAGGCCTACAAGTTGGGTCTGGGTTGTAGAGACGGTGTCTTCCGCTCCAAGGTGTTCTCCAGGTTTCCTCTCCATTGCTTCAAACTTAAAGCTCTCGTTTAGTAGTTGTTGAAAACAACACTGCATTAGGCCTACAAGTTGCGTCTGGGTTGTAGAGACGGTGTCTTCCGCTCCAAGGTGTTCTCCAGGTTTCCTCTCCATTGCTTGAATCTTAAAGCTCTCGTTTAGTAGTTGTTGAAAACAACACTGCATTAGGCCTACAAGTTGGGTCTGGGTTGTAGAGACGGTGTCTTCCGCTCCAAGGTGTTCTCCAGGTTTCCTCTCCATTGCTTCAATCTTAAAGCTCTCGTTTAGTAGTTGTTGAAAACAACACTGCATTAGGCCTACAAGTTGGGTCTGGGTTGTAGAGACGGTGTCTTCCGCTCCAAGGTGTTCTCCAGGTTTCCTCTCCATTGCTTCAATCTTAAAGCTCTCGTTTAGTAGTTGTTGAAAACAACACTGCAATAGGCCTACAAGTTGGGTCTGGGTTGTAGAGACGGTGTCTTCCGCTCCAAGGTGTTCTCCAGGTTTCCTCTCCATTGCTTCAATTTTAAAGCTCTCGTTTAGTAGTTGTTAAAAACAACACTGCATGCGGCCTACAAGTTGGGTCTGGGGTACACAGACGGTCTGTTCCACTCCAAGGTGTTCCCCAGGTTGCCTCTCCATTGCTTTAATCTTCTGGCTCTCGTTTAGTAGTTGTTGAAAACAACACTGCATTCGGCCTACAACTTTGGTCTGGGGTGTAGAGAAGGTGTGTTCCACTCCAAGGTGTTCCCCAGGTTGCCTCTCCATTGCTTCGATCTTCTGGCTCTTCTTAAGTAGTTGTTGAAAACAACACTGCATTCGGCCTAGAAGTTGGGTCTGGGTTGTAGAGACGGTGTCTTCCGCTCCAAGGTGTTCTTCAGGTTTCCTCTCCATTGCTTGAATCTTAAAGCTCTCGTTTAGTAGTTGTTGAAAACAACACTGCATTAGGCCTACAATTTGGGTCTGGGTTGTAGAGACGGTGTCTTCCGCTCCAAGGTGTTCTCCAGGTTTCCTCTCCATTGCTTCAATCTTAAAGCTCTCGTTTAGTAGTTGTTGAAAACAACACTGCATTCGGCCTACAAGTTGGGTCTGGGTTGTAGAGACAGTGTCTTCCGCTCCAAGGTGTTCTCCAGGTTTCCTCTCCATTGCTTCAATCTTAAAGCTCTCGTTTAGTAGTTGTTGAAAACAACACTGCATTAGGCCTACAAGTTGGGTCTGGGTTGTAGAGACGGTGTCTTCCGCTCCAAGGTGTTCTCCAGGTTTCCTCTCCATTGCTTCAATCTTAAAGCTCTCGTTTAGTAGTTGTTGAAAACAACACTGCATTAGGCCTACAAATTGGGTTTGGGTTGTAAAGACGGTGTCTTCCGCTCCAAGGTGTTCTCCAGGTTTCCTCTCCATTGCTTGAATCTTAAAGCTCTCGTTTAGTAGTTGTTGAAAACAACACTGCATTCGGCCTACAAGTTGGGTCTGGGTTGTAGAGACGGTGTGTTCCGCTCCAAGGTGTTCTCCAGGTTTCCTCTCCATTGCTTCAATCTTAAAGCTCTCGTTTAGTAGTCGTTGAAAACAACACTGCATTCAGCCTACAAGTTGGGTCTGGGTTGTAGAGACAGTGTCTTCCGCTCCAAGGTGTTCTCCAGGTTTCCTCTCCATTGCTTCAATCTTAAAGCTCTTGTTTAGTAGTTGTTGAAAACAACACTGCATTAGGCCTACAAGTTGGGTCTGGGTTGTAGAGACGGTGTCTTCCGCTCCAAGGTGTTCTCCAGGTTTCCTCTCCATTGCTTCAATCTTAAAGCTCTCGTTTAGTAGTTGTTGAAAACAACACTGCATTAGGTCTACAAGTTGTGTCTGGGTTGTAGAGACAGTGTCTTCCGCTCCAAGGTGTTCTCCAGGTTTCCTCTCCATTGCTTCAATCTTAAAGCTCTTGTTTAGTAGTTGGTGAAAACAACACTGCATTAGGCCTACAAGTTGGGTCTGGGTTGTAGAGACGGTGTCTTCCGCTCCAAGGTGTTCTCCAGGTTTCCTCTCCATTGCTTCAATCTTAAAGCTCTCGTTTAGTAGTTGTTGAAAACAACACTGCATTCGGCCTACAAGTTGGGTCTGGGGTGTAGAGACAGTGTGTTCCACTCCAAGGTGTTCCCCAGGTTTCCTCTCCATTGCTTCGATCTTCTGGCTCTTCTTAGGTAGTTGTTGAAAACAACACTGCATTCGGCCTAAAAGTTGGGTCTGGGGTGTAGAGACGGTGTGTTCTACTCCAAGGTGTTCCCCAGGTTGCCTCTCCATTGCTTCGATCTTCTGGCTCTTCTTAAGTAGTTGTTGAAAACAACACTGCATTCGGCCTACAAGTTGGGTCTGGGTTGTAGAGACGGCGTCTTCCGCTCCAAGGTGTTCTCCAGGTTTCCTCTATGTTGCTTCAATCTTAAAGCTCTCGTTTAGTAGTTGTTGAAAACAACACTGCATTAGGCCTACAAGTTGGGTCTGGGTTGTAGAGACGGTGTCTTCCACTCCAAGGTGTTCTCCAGGTTTCCTCTCCATTGCTTGAATCTTAAAGCTCTCGTTTAGTAGTTGTTGAAAACAACACTGCATTAGGCCTACAAGTTGGGTCTGGGTTGTAGAGACGGTGTCTTCCGCTCCAAGGTGTTCTCCAGGTTTCCTCTCCATTGCTTCAATCTTAAAGCTCTCGTTTAGTAGTTGTTGAAAACAACACTGCATTAGGCCTACAAGTTGGGTCTGGGTTGTAGAGACGGTGTTTTCCGCTCCAAGGTGTTCTCCAGGTTTCCTCTCCATTGCTTCAATCTTAAAGCTCTCGTTTAGTAGTTGTTGAAAACAACACTGCATTAGGCCTACAAGTTGGGTCTGGGTTGTAGAGACGGTGTCTTCCGCTCCAAGGTGTTCTCCAGGTTTCCTCTCCATTGCTTCAATTTTAAAGCTCTCGTTTAGTAGTTGTTAAAAACAACACTGCATTCGGCCTACAAGTTGGGTCTGGGGTATACAGATGGTCTGTTCCACTCCAAGGTGTTCCCCAGGTTGCCTCTCCATTGCTTCAATCTTCTGGCTCTCGTTTAGTAGTTGTTGAAAACAACACTGCATTCGGCCTACAACTTTGGTCTGGGGTGTAGAGACGGTGTATTCCACTCCAAGGTGTTCCCCAGGTTGCCTCTCCATTGCTTCGATCTTCTGGCTCTTCTTAAGTAGTTGTTGAAAACAACACTGCATTTGGCCTACAAGTTGGGTCAGGGGTGTAGAGACGGTGTGTTCCACTCCAAGGTGTTCCCCAGGTTGCCTCTCCATTGCTTCGATCTTCTGGCTCTTCTTAAGTAGTTGTTGAAAACAACACTGCATTCGGCCTAGACGTTCGGTCTGGGTTGTAGAGACGGTGTCTTCCGCTCCAAGGTGTTCTCCAGGTTTCCTCTGCATTGCTTGAATCTTAAAGCTCTCGTTTAGTAGTTGTTGAAAACAACACTGCATTAGGCCTACAAGTTGGGTCTGGGTTGTAGAGACGGTGTCTTCCACTCCAAGGTCTTCTCCAGGTTTCCTCTCCATTGCTTCAATCTTAAAGCTCTCGTTTAGTAGTTGTTGAAAACAACACTGCATTAGGCCTACAAGTTGGGTCTGGGTTGTAGAGACGGTGTATTCCGCTCCAAGGTATTCTCCAGGTTTCCTCTGCATTGCTTGAATCTTAAAGCTCTCGTTTAGTAGTTGTTGAAAACAACACTGTATTCGGCCTAGAAGTTGGGTCTGGGTTGTAGAGATGGTGTCTTCCGCTTCAAGGTGTTCTCCAGGTTTCCTCTCCATTGCTTCAATCTTAAAGCTCTCGTTTAGTAGTTGTTGAAAACAACACTGCATTAGGCCTACAAGTTGGGTCTGGGTTGTAGAGACGGTGTCTTCCGCTCCAAGGTGTTCTTTAGGTTTCCTCTCCATTGCTTCAATCTTAAAGCTCTCGTTTAGTAGTTGTTGAAAACAACACTGCATTAGGCCTACAAGTTGGGTCTGGGTTGTAGAGACGGTGTCTTCCGCTCCAAGGTGTTCTCCAGGTTTCCTCTCCATTGCTTCAATCTTAAAGCTCTCGTTTAGTAGTTGTTGAAAACAACACTGCATTAGGCCTACAAGTTGGGTCTGGGTTGTAGAGACGGTGTCTTCCGCTCCAAGGTGTTCTTTAGGTTTCCTCTCCATTGCTTCAATCTTAAAGCTCTCGTTTAGTAGTTTTTGAAAACAACACTGCATTAGGCCTACAAGTTGGGTCTGGGTTGTAGAGACGGTGTCTTCCGCTCCAAGGTGTTCTCCAGGTTTCCTCTTCATTGCTTCAATCTTAAAGCTCTCGTTTAGTAGTTGTTGAAAACAACACTGCATTAGGCCTACAAGTTGGGTCTGGGTTGTAGAGACGGTGTCTTCCGATCCAAGGTGTTCTCCAGGTTTCCTCTCCATTGCTTCAATCTTAAAGCTCTCGTTTAGTAGTTGTTGAAAACAACACTGCATTAGGCCTACAAGTTGTGTCTGGGTTGTAGAGACGGTGTCTTCCGCTCCAAGGTGTTCTCCAGGTTTCCTCTCCATTGCTTCAAACTTAAAGCTCTCGTTTAGTAGTTGTTGAAAACAACACTGCATTAGGCCTACAAGTTGCGTCTGGGTTGTAGAGACGGTGTCTTCCGCTCCAAGGTGTTCTCCAGGTTTCCTCTCCATTGCTTCAATCTTAAAGCTCTCGTTTAGTAGTTGTTGAAAACAACACTGCATTAGGCCTACAAGTTGGGTCTGGGTTGTAGAGACGGTGTCTTCCGCTCCAAGGTGTTCTCCAGGTTTCCTCTCCATTGCTTCAATCTTAAAGCTCTCGTTTAGTAGTTGTTGAAAACAACACTGCATTAGGCCTACAAGTTGGGTCTGGGTTGTAGAGACGGTGTCTTCCGCTCCAAGCTGTTCTCCAGGTTTCCTCTCCATTGCTTCAATTTTAAAGCTCTCGTTTAGTAGTTGTTGAAAACAACACTGCATTCGGCCTACAAGTTGGGTTTGGGGTATACAGACGGTCTGTTCCACTCCAAGGTGTTCCCCAGGTTGCCTCTCCATTGCTTCAATCTTCTGGCTCTCGTTTAGTAGTTGTTGAAAACAACACTGCATTCGGCCTGCAACTTTGGTCTGGGGTGTAGAGAAGGTGTGTTCCACTCCAAGGTGTTCCCCAGGTTGCCTCTCCATTGCTTCGATCTTCTGGCTCTTCTTAAGTAGTTGTTGAAAACAACACTGCATTCGGCCTAGAAGTTGGGTCTCGGTTGTAGAGACGGTGTCTTCCGCTCCAAGGTGTTCTCCAGGTTTCCTCTCCATTGCTTGAATCTTAAAGCTCTCGTTTAGTAGTTGTTGAAAACAACACTGCATTAGGCCTACAAGTTGGGTCTGGGTTGTAGAGACGGTGTCTTCCGCTCCAAGGTGTTCTCCAGGTTTCCTCTCCATTGCTTCAATCTTAAAGCTCTCGTTTAGTAGTTGTTGAAAACAACACTGCATTAGGCCTACAAGTTGGGTCTGGGTTGTAGAGACGGTGTCTTCCGCTCCAAGGTGTTCTCCAGGTTTCCTCTCCATTGCTTGAATCTTAAAGCTCTCGTCTAGTAGTTGTTGAAAACAACACTGCATTAGGCCTACAAGTTGGGTCTGGGTTGTAGAGACGGTGTCTTCCGCTCCAAGGTGTTCTCCAGGTTTCCTCTCCATTGCTTGAATCTTAAAGCTCTCGTTTAGTAGTTGTTGAAAACAACACTGCATTAGGCCTACAAGTTGGGTCTGGGTTGTAGAGACGGTGTGTTCCGCTCCAAGGTGTTCTCCAGGTTTCCTCTCCATTGCTTCAATCTTAAAGCTCTCGTTTAGTAGTTGTTGAAAACAACACTGCATTAGGCCTACAAGTTGTGTCTGGGTTGTAGAGACAGTGTCTTCCGCTCCAAGGTGTTCTCCAGGTTTCCTCTCCATTGCTTCAATCTTAAAGCTCTTGTTTAGTAGTTGGTGAAAACAACACTGCATTAGGCCTACAAGTTGGGTCTGGGTTGTAGAGACGGTGTCTTCCGCTCCAAGGTGTTCTCCAGGTTTCCTCTCCATTGCTTCAGTCTTAAAGCTGTCGTTTAGTAGTTGTTGAAAACAACACTGCATTCGGCCTACAAGTTGGGTCTGGGGTGTAGAGACGGTGTGTTCCACTCCAAGGTGTTCCCCAGGTCTCCTCTCTATTGCTTCGATCTTCTGGCTCTTCTTAAGTAGTTGTTGAAAACAACACTGCATTCGGCCTAAAAGTTGGGTCTGGGGTGTAGAGACGGTGTGTTCTACTCCAAGGTGTTCCCTAGGTTGCTTCTCCATTGCTTCGATCTTTTGGCTCTTCTTAAGTAGTTGTTGAAAACAACACTGCATTCGGCCTACAAGTTGGGTCTGGGTTGTAGAGACGGTGTCTTCTGCTCCAAGGTGTTCTCCAGGTTTCCTCTCCATTGCTTCAATCTTAAAGCTCTCGTTTAGTAGGTTTTGAAAACAACACTGCATTAGGCCTACAAGTTGGGTTTGGGTTGTAAAGACGGTGTCTTCCGCTCCAAGGTGTTCTCCAGGTTTCCTCTCCATTGCTTGAATCTTAAAGCTCTCGTTTAATAGTTGTTGAAAACAACACTGCATTAGGCCTACAAGTTGGATCTGGGTTGTAGAGACGGTGTCTTCCGCTCAAAGGTGTTCTCCAGGTTTCCTCTCCATTGCTTCAGTCTTAAAGCTCTCGTTTAGTAGTTGTTGAAAACAACACTGCATTAGGCCTACAAGTTGGGTCTGGGTTGTAGAGACGGCGTCTTCCGCTCCAAGGTGTTCTCCAGGTTTCCTCTACGTTGCTTCAAACTTAAAGCTCTCGTTTAGTAGTTGTTGAAAACAACACTGCATTAGGCCTACAAGTTGGGTCTGGGTTGTAGAGACGGTGTCTTCCACTCCAAGGTGTTCTCCAGGTTTCCTCTCCATTGCTTGAATCTTAAAGTTCTCGTTTAGTAGTTGTTGCAAACAACACTGCATTAGGCCTACAAGTTGGGTCTGGGTTGTAGAGACGGTGTCTTCCGCTCCAAGGTGTTCTCCAGGTTTCCTCTCCATTGCTTGAATCGTAAAGCTCTCGTTTAGTAGTTGATGAAAACAACACTGCATTAGGCTTACAAGTTGGGTCTGGGTTGTAGAGACGGTGTCTTCCACTCCAAGGTGTTCTGCAGGTTTTCTCTCCATTGCTTCAATCTTAAAGCTCTCGTTTAGTTGTTGTTGAAAACAACACTGCATTAGGCCTACAAGTTGGGTCTGGGTTGTAGAGACGGTGTCTTCCGCTCCAAGGTGTTCTCCAGGTTTCCTCTCCATTGCTTCAATCTTAAAGCTCTCGTTTAGTAGTTGTTGAAAACAACACTGCATTAGGCCTACAAGTTGGGTCTGGGTTGTAGAGACGGTGTCTTCCGCTCCAAGGTGTTCTCCAGGTTTCCTCTCCATTGCTTCAATCTTAAAGCTCTCATTTAGTAGTTGTTGAAAACAACACTGCATTAGGCCTACAAGTTGGGTCTGGGTTGTAGAGACGGTGTCTTCTGCTCCAAGGTGTTCTCCAGGTTTCCTCTCCATTGCTTCAATCTTAATGCTCTCGTTTAGTAGTTGTTAAAAACAACACTGCATTAGGCCTACAAATTGGGTCTGGGTTGTAGAGACGGTGTCTTCCGCTCCAAGGTGTTCTCCAGGTTTCCTCTCCATTGCTTCAATCTTAAAGCTCTCGTTTAGTAGTTGTTGAAAACAACACTGCGTTAGGCCTACAAGTTGGGTCTGGGTTGTAGAGACGGTGTCTTCCACTCCAAGGTGTTCCCCAGGTTTCCTCTCCATAGCTTCGAGCTTCTAGCTCTCGTTTAGTAGTTGTTGAAAACAACACTGCATTCGGCCTACAAGTTGGGTCTGGGGTGTAGAGACGGTGTGTTCCACTCCAAGGTGTTCCCCAGGTTGCCTCTCCATTGCTTCAATCTTCTGGCTCTCGTTTAGTAGTTGTTGAAAACAACACTGCATTCGGCCTACAACTTGGGTCTGGGGTGTAGATGCGGTGTGTTCCACTCCAAGGTGTTCTCCAGGTTTCCTCTCCATTGCTTCAATCTTAAAGCTCTCGTTTAGTAGTTGTTGAAAACATCACTGCATTAGGCCTACAAGTTGGGTCTGGGTTGTAGAGACGGTGTCTTCCGCTCCAAGGTGTTCTCCAGGTTTCCTCTCCATTGCTTCAATCTTAAAGCTCTCGTTTAGTAGTTGTTGAAAACAACACTGCATTAGGCCTACAAGTTGGGTCTGGGTTGTAGTGACGGTGTCTTCCGCTCCAAGGTGTTCTCCAGGTTTCCTCTCCATTGCTTCAATCTAAAAGCTCTCGTTTAGTAGTTGTTGAAAACAACACTGCATTAGGCCTACAAGTTGGGTCTGGGTTGTAGAGACGGTGTCTTCCACTCCAAGGTGTTCTCCAGGTTTCCTCTCCATTGCTTGAATCTTAATGCTCTCGTTTAGTAGTTGTTGAAAACAACACTGCATTAGGCCTACATGTTGGGTCTGGGTTGTAGAGACGGTGTCTTCCGCTCCAAGGTGTTCTTTAGGTTTCCTCTCCATTGCTTCAATCTTAAAGCTCTCGTTTAGTAGTTGTTGAAAACAACACTGCATTAGGCCTACAAGTTGTGTCTGGGTTGTAGAGACAGTGTCTTCCGCTCCAAGGTGTTCTCCAGGTTTCCTCTCCATTGCTTCAATCTTAAAGCTCTTGTTTAGTAGTTGATGAAAACAACACTGCATTAGGCCTACAAGTTGGGTCTGGGTTGTAGAGACGGTGTCTTCCGCTCCAAGCTGTTCTCCAGGTTTCCTCTCCATTGTTTCAATCTTAAAGCTCTCGTTTAGTAGTTGTTGAAAACAACACTGCATTCGGCCTACAAGTTGGGTCTGGGGTGTAGAGACGGTGTGTTCCACTCCAAGGTGTTCCCCAGGTCTCCTCTCTATTGCTTCGATCTTCTGGCTCTTCTTAAGTAGTTGTTGAAAACAACACTGCATTCGGCCTAAAAGTTGGGTCTGGGGTGTAGAGACGGTGTGTTCTACTCCAAGGTGTTCCCCAGGTTGCCTCTCCATTGCTTCGATCTTCTGGCTCTTCTTAAGTAGTTGTTGAAAACAACACTGCATTCGGCCTACAAGTTGGGTCTGGGTTGTAGAGACGGTGTCTTCTGCTCCAAGGTGTTCTCCAGGTTTCCTCTCCATTGCTTCAATCTTAAAGCTCTCGTTTAGTAGGTTTTGAAAACAACACTGCATTAGGCCTACAAGTTGGGTTTGGGTTGTAAAGACGGTGTCTTCCGCTCCAAGGTGTTCTCCAGGTTTCCTCTCCATTGCTTCAATCTTAAAGCTCTCGTTTAGTAGTTGTTGAAAACAACACTGCATTAGGCCTACAAGTTGGATCTGGGTTGTAGAGACGGTGTCTTCCGCTCAAAGGTGTTCTCCAGGTTTCCTCTCCATTGCTTCAATCTTAAAGCTCTCGTTTAGTAGTTGTTGAAAACAACACTGCATTAGGCCTACAAGTTGGGTCTGGGTTGTAGAGACGGTGTCTTCCGCTCCAAGGTGTTCTCCAGGTTTCCTCTCCATTGCTTCAATCTTAAAGCTCTCATTTAGTAGTTGTTGAAAACAACACTGCATTAGGCCTACAAGTTGGGTCTGGGTTGTAGAGACGGTGTCTTCCGCTCCAAGGTGTTCTCCAGGTTTCCTCTCCATTGCTTCAATCTTAATGCTCTCGTTTAGTAGTTGTTAAAAACAACACTGCATTAGGCCTACAATTTGGGTCTGGGTTGTAGAGACGGTGTCTTCCGCTCCAAGGTGTTCTCCAGGTTTCCTCTCCATTGCTTCAATCTTAATGCTCTCGTTTAGTAGTTGTTAAAAACAACACTGCATTAGGCCTACAAATTGGGTCTGGGTTGTAGAGACGGTGTCTTCCGCTCCAAGGTGTTCTCCAGGTTTCCTCTCCATTGCTTCAATCTTAAAGCTCTCGTTTAGTAGTTGTTGAAAACAACACTGCGTTAGGCCTACAAGTTGGGTCTGGGTTGTAGAGACGGTGTCTTCCACTCCAAGGTGTTCCCCAGGTTTCCTCTCCATAGCTTCGAGCTTCTAGCTCTCGTTTAGTAGTTGTTGAAAACAACACTGCATTCGGCCTACAAGTTGGGTCTGGGGTGTAGAGACGGTGTGTTCCACTCCAAGGTGTTCCCCAGGTTGCCTCTCCATTGCTTCAATCTTCTGGCTCTCGTTTAGTAGTTGTTGAAAACAACACTGCATTCGGCCTACAACTTGGGTCTGGGGTGTAGATGCGGTGTGTTCCACTCCAAGGTGTTCTCCAGGTTTCCTCTCCATTGCTTCAATCTTAAAGCTCTCGTTTAGTAGTTGTTGAAAACATCACTGCATTAGGCCTACAAGTTGGGTCTGGGTTGTAGAGACGGTGTCTTCCGCTCCAAGGTGTTCTTTAGGTTTCCTCTCCATTGCTTCAATCTTAAAGCTCTCGTTTAGTAGTTGTTGAAAACAACACTGCATTAGGCCTACAAGTTGTGTCTGGGTTGTAGAGACAGTGTCTTCCGCTCCAAGGTGTTCTCCAGGTTTCCTCTCCATTGCTTCAATCTTAAAGCTCTTGTTTAGTAGTTGGTGAAAACAACACTGCATTAGGCCTACAAGTTGGGTCTGGGTTGTAGAGACGGTGTCTTCCGCTCCAAGGTGTTCTCCAGGTTTCCTCTCCATTGTTTCAATCTTAAAGCTCTCGTTTAGTAGTTGTTGAAAACAACACTGCATTCGGCCTACAAGTTGGGTCTGGGGTGTAGAGACGGTGTGTTCCACTCCAAGGTGTTCCCCAGGTCTCCTCTCTATTGCTTCGATCTTCTGGCTCTTCTTAAGTAGTTGTTGAAAACAACACTGCATTCGGCCTAAAAGTTGGGTCTGGGGTGTAGAGACGGTGTGTTCTACTCCAAGGTGTTCCCCAGGTTGCCTCTCCATTGCTTCGATCTTCTGGCTCTTCTTAAGTAGTTGTTGAAAACAACACTGCATTCGGCCTACAAGTTGGGTCTGGGTTGTAGAGACGGTGTCTTCTGCTCCAAGGTGTTCTCCAGGTTTCCTCTCCATTGCTTCAATCTTAAAGCTCTCGTTTAGTAGGTTTTGAAAACAACACTGCATTAGGCCTACAAGTTGGGTTTGGGTTGTAAAGACGGTGTCTTCCGCTCCAAGGTGTTCTCCAGGTTTCCTCTCCATTGCTTGAATCTTAAAGCTCTCGTTTAGTAGTTGTTGAAAACAACACTGCATTAGGCCTACAAGTTGGATCTGGGTTGTAGAGACGGTGTCTTCCGCTCAAAGGTGTTCTCCAGGTTTCCTCTCCATTGCTTCAGTCTTAAAGCTCTCGTTTAGTAGTTGTTGAAAACAACACTGCATTAGGCCTACAAGTTGGGTCTGGGTTGTAGAGACGGCGTCTTCCGCTCCAAGGTGTTCTCCAGGTTTCCTCTACGTTGCTTCAATCTTAAAGCTCTCGTTTAGTAGTTGTTGAAAACAACACTGCATTAGGCCTACAAGTTGGGTCTGGGTTGTAGAGACGGTGTCTTCCACTCCAAGGTGTTCTCCAGGTTTCCTCTCCATTGCTTGAATCTTAAAGCTCTCGTTTAGTAGTTGTTGAAAACAACACTGCATTAGGCCTACAAGTTGGGTCTGGGTTGTAGAGACGGTGTCTTCCGCTCCAAGGTGTTCTCCAGGTTTCCTCTCCATTGCTTCAATCTTAAAGCTCTCGTTTAGTAGTTGTTGAAAACAACACTGCATTAGGCCTACAAGTTGGGTCTGGGTTGTAGAGACGGTGTCTTCCGCTCCAAGGTGTTCTCCAGGTTTCCTCTCCATTGCTTCAATTTTAAAGCTCTCGTTTAGTAGTTGTTAAAAACAACACTGCATTCGGCCTACAAGTTGGGTCTGGGGTATACAGACGGTCTGTTCCACTCCAAGGTGTTCCCCAGGTTGCCTCTCCATTGCTTCAATCTTCTGGCTCTCGTTTAGTAGTTGTTGAAAACAACACTGCATTCGGCCTACAACTTTGGTCTGGGGTGTAGAGACGGTGTATTCCACTCCAAGGTGTTCCCCAGGTTGCCTCTCCATTGCTTCGATCTTCTGGCTCTTCTTAAGTAGTTGTTGAAAACAACACTGCATTTGGCCTACAAGTTTGGTCAGGGGTGTAGAGACGGTGTGTTCCACTCCAAGGTGTTCCCCAGGTTGCCTCTCCATTGCTTCGATCTTCTGGCTCTTCTTAAGTAGTTGTTGAAAACAACACTGCATTCGGCCTAGACGTTCGGTCTGGGTTGTAGAGACGGTGTCTTCCGCTCCAAGGTGTTCTCCAGGTTTCCTCTGCATTGCTTGAATCTTAAAGCTCTCGTTTAGTAGTTGTTGAAAACAACACTGCATTAGGCCTACAAGTTGGGTCTGGGTTGTAGAGACGGTGTCTTCCACTCCAAGGTCTTCTCCAGGTTTCCTCTCCATTGCTTCAATCTTCTGGCTCTCGTTTAGTAGTTGTTGAAAACAACACTGCATTCGGCCTGCAACTTTGGTCTGGGGTGTAGAGAAGGTGTGTTCCACTCCAAGGTGTTCCCCAGGTTGCCTCTCCATTGCTTCGATCTTCTGGCTCTTCTTAAGTAGTTGTTGAAAACAACACTGCATTCGGCCTAGAAGTTGGGTCTCAGTTGTAGAGACGGTGTCTTCCGCTCCAAGGTGTTCTCCAGGTTTCCTCTCCATTGCTTGAATCTTAAAGCTCTCGTTTAGTAGTTGTTGAAAACAACACTGCATTAGGCCTACAAGATGGGTCTGGGTTGTAGAGACGGTGTCTTCCACTCCAAGGTGTTCTCCAGGTTTCCTCTCCATTGCTTGAATCTTAAAGCTCTCGTTTTGTAGTTGTTGCAAACAACACTGCATTAGGCCTACAAGTTGGGTCTGGGTTGTAGAGACGGTGTCTTCCGCTCCAAGGTGTTCTCCAGGTTTCCTCTCCATTGCTTGAATCGTAAAGCTCTCGTTTAGTAGTTGTTGAAAACAACACTGCATTAGGCTTACAAGTTGGGTCTGGGTTGTAGAGACGGTGTCTTCCGCTCCAAGGTGTTCTCCAGGTTTCCTCTCCATTGCTTCAATCTTAAAGCTCTCATTTAGTAGTTGTTGAAAACAACACTGCATTAGGCCTACAATTTGGGTCTGGGTTGTAGAGACGGTGTCTTCTGCTCCAAGGTGTTCTCCAGGTTTCCTCTCCATTGCTTCAATCTTAATGCTCTCGTTTAGTAGTTGTTAAAAACAACACTGCATTAGGCCTACAAATTGGGTCTGGGTTGTAGAGGCGGTGTCTTCCGCTCCAAGGTGTTCTCCAGGTTTCCTCTCCATTGCTTCAATCTTAAAGCTCTCATTTAGTAGTTGTTGAAAACAACACTGCATTAGGCCTACAAGTTGGGTCTGGGTTGTAGAGACGGTGTCTTCTGCTCCAAGGTGTTCTCCAGGTTTCCTCTCCATTGCTTCAATCTTAATGCTCTCGTTTAGTAGTTGTTAAAAACAACACTGCATTAGGCCTACAAATTGGGTCTGGGTTGTAGAGGCGGTGTCTTCCGCTCCAAGGTGTTCTCCAGGTTTCCTCTCCATTGCTTCAATCTTAAAGCTCTCGTTTAGTAGTTGTTGAAAACAACACTGCGTTAGGCCTACAAGTTGGGTCTGGGTTGTAGAGACGGTGTCTTCCACTCCAAGGTGTTCCCCAGGTTTCCTCTCCATAGCTTCGAGCTTCTAGCTCTCGTTTAGTAGTTGTTGAAAACAACACTGCATTCGGCCTACAAGTTGGGTCTGGGGTGTAGAGACGGTGTGTTCCACTCCAAGGTGTTCCCCAGGTTGCCTCTCCATTGCTTCAATCTTCTGGCTCTCGTTTAGTAGTTGTTGAAAACAACACTGCATTCGGCCTACAACTTGGGTCTGGGTTGTAGAGACGGTGTCTTCCGCTCCAAGGTGTTCTCCAGGTTTCCTCTCCATTGCTTGAATCTTAATGCTCTCGTTTAGTAGTTGTTGAAAACAACACTGCATTAGGCCTACAAGTTGGGTCTGGGTTGTAGAGACGGTGTCTTCCGCTCCAAGGTGTTCTTTAGGTTTCCTCTCCATTGCTTCAATCTTAAAGCTCTCGTTTAGTAGTTGTTGAAAACAACACTGCATTAGGCCTACAAGTTGTGTCTGGGTTGTAGAGACAGTGTCTTCCGCTCCAAGGTGTTCTCCAGGTTTCCTCTCCATTGCTTCAATCTTAAAGCTCTTGTTTAGTAGTTGGTGAAAACAACACTGCATTAGGCCTACAAGTTGGGTCTGGGTTGTAGAGACGGTGTCTTCCGCTCCAAGGTGTTCTCCAGGTTTCCTCTCCATTGCTTCAATCTTAAAGCTCTCGTTTAGTAGTTGTTGAAAACAACACTGCATTCGGCCTACAAGTTGGGTCTGGGGTGTAGAGACGGTGTGTTCCACTCCAAGGTGTTCCCCAGGTCTCCTCTCTATTGCTTCGATCTTCTGGCTCTTCTTAAGTAGTTGTTGAAAACAACACTGCATTCGGCCTAAAAGTTGGGTCTGGGGTGTAGAGACGGTGTGTTCTACTCCAAGGTGTTCCCCAGGTTGCCTCTCCATTGCTTCGATCTTCTGGCTCTTCTTAAGTAGTTGTTGAAAACAACACTGCATTCGGCCTACAAGTTGGGTCTGGGTTGTAGAGACGGTGTCTTCTGCTCCAAGGTGTTCTCCAGGTTTCCTCTCCATTGCTTCAATCTTAAAGCTCTCGTTTAGTAGGTTTTGAAAACAACACTGCATTAGGCCTACAAGTTGGGTTTGGGTTGTAAAGACGGTGTCTTCCGCTCCAAGGTGTTCTCCAGGTTTCCTCTCCATTGCTTGAATCTTAAAGCTCTCGTTTAGTAGTTGTTGAAAACAACACTGCATTAGGCCTACAAGTTGGATCTGGGTTGTAGAGACGGTGTCTTCCGCTCAAAGGTGTTCTCCAGGTTTCCTCTCCATTGCTTCAGTCTTAAAGCTCTCGTTTAGTAGTTGTTGAAAACAACACTGCATTAGGCCTACAAGTTGGGTCTGGGTTGTAGAGACGGCGTCTTCCGCTCCAAGGTGTTCTCCAGGTTTCCTCTACGTTGCTTCAATCTTAAAGCTCTCGTTTAGTAGTTGTTGAAAACAACACTGCATTAGGCCTACAAGTTGGGTCTGGGTTGTAGAGACGGTGTCTTCCACTCCAAGGTGTTCTCCAGGTTTCCTCTCCATTGCTTGAATCTTAAAGCTCTCGTTTAGTAGTTGTTGAAAACAACACTGCATTAGGCCTACAAGTTGGGTCTGGGTTGTAGAGACGGTGTCTTCCGCTCCAAGGTGTTCTCCAGGTTTCCTCTCCATTGCTTGAATCGTAAAGCTTTCGTTTAGTAGTTGTTGAAAACAACACTGCATTAGGCTTACAAGTTGGGTCTGGGTTGTAGAGACGGTGTCTTCCGCTCCAAGGTGTTCTGCAGGTTTTCTCTCCATTGCTTCAATCTTAAAGCTCTCGTTTAGTTGTTGTTGAAAACAACACTGCATTAGGCCTACAAGTTGGGTCTGGGTTGTAGAGACGGTGTCTTCCGCTCCAAGGTGTTCTCCAGGTTTCCTCTCCATTGCTTCAATCTTAAAGCTCTCGTTTAGTAGTTGTTGAAAACAACACTGCATTAGGCCTACAAGTTGGGTCTGGGTTGTAGTGATGGTGTCTTCCGCTCCAAGGTGTTCTCCAGGTTTCCTCTCCATTGCTTCAATCTAAAAGCTCTCGTTTAGTAGTTGTTGAAAACAACACTGCATTAGGCCTACAAGTTGGGTCTGGGTTGTAGAGACGGTGTCTTCCGCTCCAAGGTGTTCTCCAGGTTTCCTCTCCATTGCTTGAATCTTAATGCTCTCGTTTAGTAGTTGTTGAAAACAACACTGCATTAGGCCTACAAGTTGGGTCTGGGTTGTAGAGACGGTGTCTTCTGCTCCAAGGTGTTCTTTAGGTTTCCTCTCCATTGCTTCAATCTTAAAGCTCTCGTTTAGTAGTTGTTGAAAACAACACTGCATTAGGCCTACAAGTTGTGTCTGGGTTGTAGAGACAGTGTCTTCCGCTCCAAGGTGTTCTCCAGGTTTCCTCTCCATTGCTTCAATCTTAAAGCTCTTGTTTAGCAGTTGGTGAAAACAACACTGCATTAGGCCTACAAGTTGGGTCTGGGTTGTAGAGACGGTGTCTTCCGCTCCAAGGTGTTCTCCAGGTTTCCTCTCCATTGCTTCAATCTTAAAGCTCTCGTTTAGTAGTTGTTGAAAACAACACTGCATTCGGCCTACAAGTTGGGTCTGGGGTGTAGAGACGGTGTGTTCCACTCCAAGGTGTTCCCCAGGTCTCCTCTCTATTGCTTCGATCTTCTGGCTCTTCTTAAGTAGTTGTTGAAAACAACACTGCATTCGGCCTAAAAGTTGGGTCTGGGGTGTAGAGACGGTGTGTTCTACTCCAAGGTGTTCCCCAGGTTGCCTCTCCATTGCTTCGATCTTCTGGCTCTTCTTAAGTAGTTGTTGAAAACAACAATGCATTCGGCCTACAAGTTGGGTCTGGGTTGTAGAGACGGTGTCTTCTGCTCCAAGGTGTTCTCCAGGTTTCCTCTCCATTGCTTCAATCTTAAAGCTCTCGTTTAGTAGGTTTTGAAAACAACACTGCATTAGGCCTACAAGTTGGGTTTGGGTTGTAAAGACGGTGTCTTCCGCTCCAAGGTGTTCTCCAGGTTTCCTCTCCATTGCTTGAATCTTAAAGCTCTCGTTTTGTAGTTGTTGAAAACAACACTGCATTAGGCCTACAAGTTGGATCTGGGTTGTAGAGACGGTGTCTTCCGCTCAAAGGTGTTCTCCAGGTTTCCTCTCCATTGCTTCAGTCTTAAAGCTCTCGTTTAGTAGTTGTTGAAAACAACACTGCATTAGGCCTACAAGTTGGGTCTGGGTTGTAGAGACGGCGTCTTCCGCTCCAAGGTGTTCTCCAGGTTTCCTCTACGTTGCTTCAATCTTAAAGCTCTCGTTTAGTAGTTGTTGAAAACAACACTGCATTAGGCCTACAAGTTGGGTCTGGGTTGTAGAGACGGTGTCTTCCACTCCAAGGTGTTCTCCAGGTTTCCTCTCCATTGCTTGAATCTTAAAGCTCTCGTTTAGTAGTTGTTGAAAACAACACTGCATTAGGCCTACAAGTTGGGTCTGGGTTGTAGAGACGGTGTCTTCCGCTCCAAGGTGTTCTCCAGGTTTCCTCTCCATTGCTTGAATCGTAAAGCTTTCGTTTAGTAGTTGTTGAAAACAACACTGCATTAGGCTTACAAGTTGGGTCTGGGTTGTAGAGACGGTGTCTTCCGCTCCAAGGTGTTCTGCAGGTTTTCTCTCCATTGCTTCAATCTTAAAGCTCTCGTTTAGTTGTTGTTGAAAACAACACTGCATTAGGCCTACAAGTTGGGTCTGGGTTGTAGAGACGGTGTCTTCCGCTCCAAGGTGTTCTCCAGGTTTCCTCTCCATTGCTTCAATCTTAAAGCTCTCGTTTAGTAGTTGTTGAAAACAACACTGCATTAGGCCTACAAGTTGGGTCTGGGTTGTAGTGACGGTGTCTTCCGCTCCAAGGTGTTCTCCAGGTTTCCTCTCCATTGCTTCAATCTAAAAGCTCTCGTTTAGTAGTTGTTGAAAACAACACTGCATTAGGCCTACAAGTTGGGTCTGGGTTGTAGAGACGGTGTCTTCCGCTCCAAGGTGTTCTCCAGGTTTCCTCTCCATTGCTTGAATCTTAATGCTCTCGTTTAGTAGTTGTTGAAAACAACACTGCATTAGGCCTACAAGTTGGGTCTGGGTTGTAGAGACGGTGTCTTCCGCTCCAAGGTGTTCTTTAGGTTTCCTCTCCATTGCTTCAATCTTAAAGCTCTCGTTTAGTAGTTGTTGAAAACAACACTGCATTAGGCCTACAAGTTGTGTCTGGGTTGTAGAGACAGTGTCTTCCGCTCCAAGGTGTTCTCCAGGTTTCCTCTCCATTGCTTCAATCTTAAAGCTCTTGTTTAGTAGTTGGTGAAAACAACACTGCATTAGGCCTACAAGTTGGGTCTGGGTTGTAGAGACGGTGTCTTCCGCTCCAAGGTGTTCTCCAGGTTTCCTCTCCATTGCTTCAATCTTAAAGCTCTCGTTTAGTAGTTGTTGAAAACAACACTGCATTCGGCCTACAAGTTGGGTCTGGGGTGTAGAGACGGTGTGTTCCACTCCAAGGTGTTCCCCAGGTCTCCTCTCTATTGCTTCGATCTTCTGGCACTTCTTAAGTAGTTGTTGAAAACAACACTGCATTCGGCCTAAAAGTTGGGTCTGGGGTGTAGAGACGGTGTGTTCTACTCCAAGGTGTTCCCCAGGTTGCCTCTCCATTGCTTCGATCTTCTGGCTCTTCTTAAGTAGTTGTTGAAAACAACAATGCATTCGGCCTACAAGTTGGGTCTGGGTTGTAGAGACGGTGTCTTCTGCTCCAAGGTGTTCTCCAGGTTTCCTCTCCATTGCTTCAATCTTAAAGCTCTCGTTTAGTAGGTTTTGAAAACAACACTGCATTAGGCCTACAAGTTGGGTTTGGGTTGTAAAGACGGTGTCTTCCGCTCCAAGGTGTTCTCCAGGTTTCCTCTCCGTTGCTTGAATCTTAAAGCTCTCGTTTAGTAGTTGTTGAAAACAACACTGCATTAGGCCTACAAGTTGGATCTGGGTTGTAGAGACGGTGTCTTCCGCTCAAAGGTGTTCTCCAGGTTTCCTCTCCATTGCTTCAGTCTTAAAGCTCTCGTTTAGTAGTTGTTGAAAACAACACTGCATTAGGCCTACAAGTTGGGTCTGGGTTGTAGAGACGGCGTCTTCCGCTCCAAGGTGTTCTCCAGGTTTCCTCTACGTTGCTTCAATCTTAAAGCTCTCGTTTAGTAGTTGCTGAAAACAACACTGCATTAGGCCTACAAGTTGGGTCTGGGTTGTAGAGACGGTGTCTTCCACTCCAAGGTGTTCTCCAGGTTTCCTCTCCATTGCTTGAATCTTAAAGCTCTCGTTTAGTAGTTGTTGAAAACAACACTGCATTAGGCCTACAAGTTGGGTCTGGGTTGTAGAGACGGTGTCTTCCGCTCCAAGGTGTTCTCCAGGTTTCCTCTCCATTGCTTGAATCGTAAAGCTTTCGTTTAGTAGTTGTTGAAAACAACACTGCATTAGGCTTACAAGTTGGGTCTGGGTTGTAGAGACGGTGTCTTCCGCTCCAAGGTGTTCTGCAGGTTTTCTCTCCATTGCTTCAATCTTAAAGCTCTCGTTTAGTTGTTGTTGAAAACAACACTGCATTAGGCCTACAAGTTGGGTCTGGGTTGTAGAGACGGTGTCTTCCGCTCCAAGGTGTTCTCCAGGTTTCCTCTCCATTGCTTCAATCTTAAAGCTCTCGTTTAGTAGTTGTTGAAAACAACACTGCATTAGGCCTACAAGTTGGGTCTGGGTTGTAGAGACGGTGTCTTCCGCTCCAAGGTGTTCTCCAGGTTTCCTTTCCATTGTTTCAATCTTAAAGCTCTCATTTAGTAGTTGTTGAAAACAACACTGCATTAGGCCTACAAGTTGGGTCTGGGTTGTAGAGACGGTGTCTTCTGCTCCAAGGTGTTCTCCAGGTTTCCTCTCCATTGCTTCAATCTTAATGCTCTCGTTTAGTAGTTGTTAAAAACAACACTGCATTAGGCCTACAAATTGGGTCTGGGTTGTAGAGACGGTGTCTTCCGCTCCAAGGTGTTCTCCAGGTTTCCTCTCCATTGCTTCAATCTTAAAGCTCTCGTTTAGTAGTTGTTGAAAACAACACTGCGTTAGGCCTACAAGTTGGGTCTGGGTTGTAGAGACGGTGTCTTCCACTCCAAGGTGTTCCCCAGGTTTCCTCTCCATAGCTTCGAGCTTCTAGCTCTCGTTTAGTAGTTGTTGAAAACAACACTGCATTCGGCCTACAAGTTGGGTCTGGGGTGTAGAGACGGTGTGTTCCACTCCAAAATGTTCCCCAGGTTGCCTCTCCATTGCTTCAATCTTCTGGCTCTCGTTTAGTAGTTGTTGAAAACAACACTGCATTCGGCCTACAACTTGGGTCTGGGTTGTAGATGCGGTGTGTTCCACTCCAAGGTGCTCCCCAGGTTGCCTCTCCATTGCTTCGGTCTTCTGGCTCTTCTTAAGTAATTGTTGAAAACAACACTGCATTAGGCCTATAAGTTGGGTCAGGGGTGTAGAGACGGTGTGTTCCACTCCAAGGTGTTCCGTGGGGTTGCCTCTCCATTGCTTCGATCTTCTGGCTCTTCTTAAGTAGTTGTTGAAAACAACACTGCATTCGGCCTACAAGTTGGGTCTGGGGTGTAGAGACGGTGTGTTCCACTCCAAGGTGTTCCCCAGGTTGCCTCTCCATTGCTTCAATCTTAAAGCTCTTGTTGAGTAGTTGTTGAAAACAACACTGCATTCGGCCTACAAGTTGGGTCTGGGGTGTAGAGACGGAGTGTTCCACTCCAAGGTGTTCCCCAGGTTGCCTCTCCATTGCTTCAATCTTCTTGCTCTCGTTTAGTAGTTGTTGAAGACAACACTGCATTAGGCCTACAAGTTGGGTCTGGGTTGTAGAGACGGTGTCTTCCGCTCCAAGGTGTTCTCCAGGTTTCCTCTCCATTGCTTGAATCTTAAAGCTCTCGTCTAGTAGTTGTTGAAAACAACACTGCATTAGGCCTACAAGTTGGGTCTGGGTTGTAGAGACGGTGTCTTCCGCTCCAAGGTGTTCTCCAGGTTTCCTCTCCATTGCTTGAATCTTAAAGCTCTCGTTTAGTAGTTGTTGAAAACAACACTGCATTAGGCCTACAAGTTGGGTCTGGGTTGTAGAGACGGTGTGTTCCGCTCCAAGGTGTTCTCCAGGTTTCCTCTCCATTGCTTCAATCTTAAAGCTCTCGTTTAGTAGTTGTTGAAAACAACACTGCATTCGGCCTACAAGATGGGTCTGGGTTGTAGAGACAGTGTCTTCCGCTCCAAGGTGTTCTCCAGGTTTCCTCTCCATTGCTTCAATCTTAAAGCTCTCGTTTAGTAGTTGTTGAAAACATCACTGCATTAGGCCTACAAGTTGGGTCTGGGTTGTAGAGACGGTGTCTTCCGCTCCAAGGTGTTCTCCAGGTTTCCTCTCCATTGCTTCAATCTTAAAGCTCTCGTTTAGTAGTTGTTGAAAACATCACTGCATTAGGCCTACAAGTTGGGTCTGGGTTGTAGAGACGGTGTCTTCCGCTCCAAGGTGTTCTCCAGGTTTCCTCTCCATTGCTTCAATCTTAAAGCTCTCGTTTAGTAGTTGTTGAAAACAACACTGCATTAGGCCTACAAGTTGGGTCTGGGTTGTAGTGACGGTGTCTTCCGCTCCAAGGTGTTCTCCAGGTTTCCTCTCCATTGCTTCAATCTAAAAGCTCTCGTTTAGTAGTTGTTGAAAACAACACTGCATTAGGCCTACAAGTTGGGTCTGGGTTGTAGAGACGGTGTCTTCCGCTCCAAGGTGTTCTCCAGGTTTCCTCTCCATTGCTTGAATCTTAATGCTCTCGTTTAGTAGTTGTTGAAAACAACACTGCATTAGGCCTACAAGTTGGGTCTGGGTTGTAGAGACGGTGTCTTCCGCTCCAAGGTGTTCTTTAGGTTTCCTCTCCATTGCTTCAATCTTAAAGCTCTCGTTTAGTAGTTGTTGAAAACAACACTGCATTAGGCCTACAAGTTGTGTCTGGGGTGTAGAGACAGTGTCTTCCGCTCCAAGGTGTTCTCCAGGTTTCCTCTCCATTGCTTCAATCTTAAAGCACTTGTTTAGTAGTTGGTGAAAACAACACTGCATTAGGCCTACAAGTTGGGTCTGGGTTGTAGAGACGGTGTCTTCCGCTCCAAGGTGTTCTCCAGGTTTCCTCTCCATTGCTTCAATCTTAAAGCTCTCGTTTAGTAGTTGTTGAAAACAACACTGCATTCGGCCTACAAGTTGGGTCTGGGGTGTAGAGACGGTGTGTTCCACTCCAAGGTGTTCCCCAGGTCTCCTCTCTATTGCTTCGATCTTCTGGCTCTTCTTAAGTAGTTGTTGAAAACAACACTGCATTCGGCCTAAAAGTTGGGTCTGGGGTGTAGAGACGGTGTGTCCTACTCCAAGGTGTTCCCCAGGTTGCCTCTCCATTGCTTCGATCTTCTGGCTCTTCTTAAGTAGTTGTTGAAAACAACACTGCATTCGGCCTACAAGTTGGGTCTGGATTGTAGAGACGGTGTCTTCTGCTCCAAGGTGTTCTCCAGGTTTCCTCTCCATTGCTTCAATCTTAAAGCTCTCGTTTAGTAGGTTTTGAAAACAACACTGCATTAGGCCTACAAGTTGGGTTTGGGTTGTAAAGACGGTGTCTTCCGCTCCAAGGTGTTCTCCAGGTTTCCTCTCCATTGCTTGAATCTTAAAGCTCTCGTTTAGTAGTTGTTGAAAACAACACTGCATTAGGCCTACAAGTTGGATCTGGGTTGTAGAGACGGTGTCTTCCGCTCAAAGGTGTTCTCCAGGTTTCCTCTCCATTGCTTCAGTCTTAAAGCTCTCGTTTAGTAGTTGTTGAAAACAACACTGCATTAGGCCTACAAGTTGTGTCTGGGTTGTAGAGACGGTGTCTTCCGCTCCAAGGTGTTCTCCAAGTTTCCTCTCCATTGCTTCAATCTTAAAGCTCTCATTTAGTAGTTGTTGAAAACAACACTGCATTAGGCCTACAAGTTGGGTCTGGGTTGTAGAGACGGTGTCTTCTGCTCCAAGGTGTTCTCCAGGTTTCCTCTCCATTGCTTCAATCTTAATGCTCTCGTTTAGTAGTTGTTAAAAACAACACTGCATTCGGCCTACAAGTTGGGTCTGGGGTGTAGAGACGGTGTGTTCCACTCCAAGGTGTTCCCCAGGTTGCCTCTCCATTGCTTCAATCTTCTGGCTCTCGTTTAGTAGTTGTTGAAAACAACACTGCATTCGGCCTACAACTTGGGTCTGGGGTGTAGATGCGGTGTGTTCCACTCCAAGGTGTTCTCCAGGTTTCCTCTCCATTGCTTCAATCTTAAAGCTCTCGTTTAGTAGTTGTTGAAAACATCACTGCATTAGGCCTACAAGTTGGGTCTGGGTTGTAGAGACGGTGTCTTCCGCTCCAAGGTGTTCTCCAGGTTTCCTCTCCATTGCTTCAATCTTAAAGCTCTCGTTTAGTAGTTGTTGAAAACAACACTGCATTAGGCCTACAAGTTGGGTCTGGGTTGTAGTGACGGTGTCTTCCGCTCCAAGGTGTTCTCCAGGTTTCCTCTCCATTGCTTCAATCTAAAAGCTCTCGTTTAGTAGTTGTTGAAAACAACACTGCATTAGGCCTACAAGTTGGGTCTGGGTTGTAGAGACGGTGTCTTCCGCTCCAAGGTGTTCTCCAGGTTTCCTCTCCATTGCTTGAATCTTAATGCTCTCGTTTAGTAGTTGTTGAAAACAACACTGCATTAGGCCTACAAGTTGGGTCTGGGTTGTAGAGACGGTGTCTTCCGCTCCAAGGTGTTCTTTAGGTTTCCTCTCCATTGCTTCAATCTTAAAGCTCTCGTTTAGTAGTTGTTGAAAACAACACTGCATTAGGCCTACAAGTTGTGTCTGGGTTGTAGAGACAGTGTCTTCCGCTCCAAGGTGTTCTCCAGGTTTCCTCTCCATTGCTTCAATCTTAAAGCTCTCGTTTAGTAGTTGTTGAAAACAACACTGCATTAGGCCTACAAGTTGGGTCTGGGTTGTAGTGACGGTGTCTTCCGCTCCAAGGTGTTCTCCAGGTTTCCTCTCCATTGCTTCAATCTAAAAGCTCTCGTTTAGTAGTTGTTGAAAACAACACTGCATTAGGCCTACAAGTTGGGTCTGGGTTGTAGAGACGGTGTCTTCCGCTCCAAGGTGTTCTCCAGGTTTCCTCTCCATTGCTTGAATCTTAATGCTCTCGTTTAGTAGTTGTTGAAAACAACACTGCATTAGGCCTACAAGTTGGGTCTGGGTTGTAGAGACGGTGTCTTCCGCTCCAAGGTGTTCTTTAGGTTTCCTCTCCATTGCTTCAATCTTAAAGCTCTCGTTTAGTAGTTGTTGAAAACAACACTGCATTAGGCCTACAAGTTGTGTCTGGGTTGTAGAGACAGTGTCTTCCGCTCCAAGGTGTTCTCCAGGTTTCCTCTCCATTGCTTCAATCTTAAAGCTCTTGTTTAGTAGTTGGTGAAAACAACACTGCATTAGGCCTACAAGTTGGGTCTGGGTTGTAGAGACGGTGTCTTCCGCTCCAAGGTGTTCTCCAGGTTTCCTCTCCATTGCTTCAATCTTAAAGCTCTCGTTTAGTAGTTGTTGAAAACAACACTGCATTCGGCCTACAAGTTGGGTCTGGGGTGTAGAGACGGTGTGTTCCACTCCAAGGTGTTCCCCAGGTCTCCTCTCTATTGCTTCGATCTTCTGGCTCTTCTTAAGTAGTTGTTGAAAACAACACTGCATTCGGCCTAAAAGTTGGGTCTGGGGTGTAGAGACGGTGTGTTCTACTCCAAGGTCTTCCCCAGGTTGCCTCTCCATTGCTTCGATCTTCTGGCTCTTCTTAAGTAGTTGTTGAAAACAACACTGCATTAGGCCTACAAGTTGGGTCTGGGTTGTAGAGACGGTGTCTTCCGCTCCAAGGTGTTCTCCAGGTTTCCTCTCCATTGCTTGAATCTTAAAGCTCTCGTCTAGTAGTTGTTGAAAACAACACTGCATTAGGCCTACAAGTTGGGTCTGGGTTGTAGAGACGGTGTCTTCCGCTCCAAGGTGTTCTCCAGGTTTCCTCTCCATTGCTTGAATCTTAAAGCTCTCGTTTAGTAGTTGTTGAAAACAACACTGCATTAGGCCTACAAGTTGGGTCTGGGTTGTAGAGACGGTGTGTTCCGCTCCAAGGTGTTCTCCAGGTTTCCTCTCCATTGCTTCAATCTTAAAGCTCTCGTTTAGTAGTTGTTGAAAACAACACTGCATTCGGCCTACAAGATGGGTCTGGGTTGTAGAGACAGTGTCTTCCGCTCCAAGGTGTTCTCCAGGTTTCCTCTCCATTGCTTCAATCTTAAAGCTCTCATTTAGTAGTTGTTGAAAACAACACTGCATTAGACCTACAAGTTGGGTCTGGGTTGTAGAGACGGTGTCTTCCGCTCCAAGGTGTTCTCCAGGTTTCCTCTCCATTGCTTCAATCTTAAAGCTCTCGTTTAGTAGTTGTTGAAAACATCACTGCATTAGGCCTACAAGTTGGGTCTGGGTTGTAGAGACGGTGTCTTCCGCTCCAAGGTGTTCTCCAGGTTTCCTCTCCATTGCTTCAATCTTAAAGCTCTCGTTTAGTAGTTGTTGAAAACAACACTGCATTAGGCCTACAAGTTGGGTCTGGGTTGTAGTGACGGTGTCTTCCGCTCCAAGGTGTTCTCCAGGTTTCCTCTCCATTGCTTCAATCTAAAAGCTCTCGTTTAGTAGTTGTTGAAAACAACACTGCATTAGGCCTACAAGTTGGGTCTGGGTTGTAGAGACGGTGTCTTCCGCTCCAAGGTGTTCTCCAGGTTTCCTCTCCATTGCTTGAATCTTAATGCTCTCGTTTAGTAGTTGTTGAAAACAACACTGCATTAGGCCTACAAGTTGGGTCTGGGTTGTAGAGACGGTGTCTTCCGCTCCAAGGTGTTCTTTAGGTTTCCTCTCCATTGCTTCAATCTTAAAGCTCTCGTTTAGTAGTTGTTGAAAACAACACTGCATTAGGCCTACAAGTTGTGTCTGGGTTGTAGAGACAGTGTCTTCCGCTCCAAGGTGTTCTCCAGGTTTCCTCTCCATTGCTTCAATCTTAAAGCTCTTGTTTAGTAGTTGGTGAAAACAACACTGCATTAGGCCTACAAGTTGGGTCTGGGTTGTAGAGACGGTGTCTTCCGCTCCAAGGTGTTCTCCAGGTTTCCTCTCCATTGCTTCAATCTTAAAGCTCTCGTTTAGTAGTTGTTGAAAACAACACTGCATTCGGCCTACAAGTTGGGTCTGGGGTGTAGAGACGGTGTGTTCCACTCCAAGGTGTTCCCCAGGTCTCCTCTCTATTGCTTCGATCTTCTGGCTCTTCTTAAGTAGTTGTTGAAAACAACACTGCATTCAGCCTAAAAGTTGGGTCTGGGGTGTAGAGACGGTGTGTCCTACTCCAAGGTGTTCCCCAGGTTGCCTCTCCATTGCTTCGATCTTCTGGCTCTTCTTAAGTAGTTGTTGAAAACAACACTGCATTCGGCCTACAAGTTGGGTCTGGGTTGTAGAGACGGTGTCTTCTGCTCCAAGGTGTTCTCCAGGTTTCCTCTCCATTGCTTCAATCTTAAAGCTCTCGTTTAGTAGGTTTTGAAAACAACACTGCATTAGGCCTACAAGTTGGGTTTGGGTTGTAAAGACGGTGTCTTCCGCTCCAAGGTGTTCTCCAGGTTTCCTCTCCATTGCTTGAATCTTAAAGCTCTCGTTTAGTAGTTGTTGAAAACAACACTGCATTAGGCCTACAAGTTGGATCTGGGTTGTAGAGACGGTGTCTTCCGCTCAAAGGTGTTCTCCAGGTTTCCTCTCCATTGCTTCAGTCTTAAAGCTCTCGTTTAGTAGTTGTTGAAAACAACACTGCATTAGGCCTACAAGTTGTGTCTGGGTTGTAGAGACGGTGTCTTCCGCTCCAAGGTGTTCTCCAAGTTTCCTCTCCATTGCTTCAATCTTAAAGCTCTCATTTAGTAGTTGTTGAAAACAACACTGCATTAGGCCTACAAGTTGGGTCTGGGTTGTAGAGATGGTGTCTTCTGCTCCAAGGTGTTCTCCAGGTTTCCTCTCCATTGCTTCAATCTTAATGCTCTCGTTTAGTAGTTGTTAAAAACAACACTGCATTAGGCCTACAAATTGGGTCTGGGTTGTAGAGGCGGTGTTTTCCGCTACAAGGTGTTCTCCAGGTTTCCTCTCCATTGCTTCAATCTTAAAGCTCTCGTTTAGTAGTTGTTGAAAACAACACTGCGTTAGGCCTACAAGTTGGGTCTGGGTTGTAGAGACGGTGTCTTCCACTCCAAGGTGTTTCCCAGGTTTCCTCTCCATAGCTTCGAGCTTCTAGCTCTCGTTTAGTAGTTGTTGAAAACAACACTGCATTCGGCCTACAAGTTGGGTCTGGGGTGTAGAGACGGTGTGTTCCACTCCAAGGTGTTCCCCAGGTTGCCTCTCCATTGCTTCAATCTTCTGGCTCTCGTTTAGTAGTTGTTGAAAACAACACTGCATTCGGCCTACAACTTGGGTCTGGGGTGTAGATGCGGTGTGTTCCACTCCAAGGTGTTCTCCAGGTTTCCTCTCCATTGCTTCAATCTTAAAGCTCTCGTTTAGTAGTTGTTGAAAACATCACTGCATTAGGCCTACAAGTTGGGTCTGGGTTGTAGAGACGGTGTCTTCCGCTCCAAGGTGTTCTCCAGGTTTCCTCTCCATTGCTTCAATCTTAAAGCTCTCGTTTAGTAGTTGTTGAAAACAACACTGCATTAGGCCTACAAGTTGGGTCTGGGTTGTAGTGACGGTGTCTTCCGCTCCAAGGTGTTCTCCAGGTTTCCTCTCCATTGCTTCAATCTAAAAGCTCTCGTTTAGTAGTTGTTGAAAACAACACTGCATTAGGCCTACAAGTTGGGTCTGGGTTGTAGAGACGGTGTCTTCCGCTCCAAGGTGTTCTCCAGGTTTCCTCTCCATTGCTTCAATCTTAAAGCTCTCGTTTAGTAGTTGTTGAAAACAACACTGCATTCGGCCTACAAGTTGGGTCTGGGGTGTAGAGACGGTGTGTTCCACTCCAAGGTGTTCCCCAGGTCTCCTCTCTATTGCTTCGATCTTCTGGCTCTTCTTAAGTAGTTGTTGAAAACAACACTGCATTCGGCCTAAAAGTTGGGTCTGGGGTGTAGAGACGGTGTGTTCTACTCCAAGGTGTTCCCCAGGTTGCCTCTCCATTGCTTCGATCTTCTGGCTCTTCTTAAGTAGTTGTTGAAAACAACACTGCATTCGGCCTACAAGTTGGGTCTGGGTTGTAGAGACGGTGTCTTCTGCTCCAAGGTGTTCTCCAGGTTTCCTCTCCATTGCTTCAATCTTAAAGCTCTCGTTTAGTAGGTTTTGAAAACAACACTGCATTAGGCCTACAAGTTGGGTTTGGGTTGTAAAGACGGTGTCTTCCGCTCCAAGGTGTTCTCCAGGTTTCCTCTCCATTGCTTCAATCTTAAAGCTCTCGTTTAGTAGTTGTTGAAAACAACACTGCATTAGGCCTACAAGTTGTGTCTGGGTTGTAGAGACGGTGTCTTCCGCTCCAAGGTGTTCTCCAGGTTTCCTCTCCATTGCTTCAATCTTAAAGCTCTCATTTAGTAGTTGTTGAAAACAACACTGCATTAGGCCTACAAGTTGGGTCTGGGTTGTAGAGACGGTGTCTTCTGCTCCAAGGTGTTCTCCAGGTTTCCTCTCCATTGCTTCAATCTTAATGCTCTCGTTTAGTAGTTGTTAAAAACAACACTGCATTAGGCCTACAAATTGGGTCTGGGTTGTAGAGGCGGTGTCTTCCGCTCCAAGGTGTTCTCCAGGTTTCCTCTCCATTGCTTCAATCTTAAAGCTCTCGTTTAGTAGTTGTTGAAAACAACACTGCGTTAGGCCTACAAGTTGGGTCTGGGTTGTAGAGACGGTGTCTTCCACTCCAAGGTGTTCCCCAGGTTTCCTCTCCATAGCTTCGAGCTTCTAGCTCTCGTTTAGTAGTTGTTGAAAACAACACTGCATTCGGCCTACAAGTTGGGTCTGGGGTGTAGAGACGGTGTGTTCCACTCCAAGGTGTTCCCCAGGTTGCCTCTCCATTGCTTCAATCTTCTGGCTCTCGTTTAGTAGTTGTTGAAAACACTGCATTCGGCCTACAACTTGGGACTGGGGTGTAGATGCGGTGTGTTCCACTCCAAGGTGTTCTCCAGGTTTCCTCTCCATTGCTTCAATCTTAAAGCTCTCGTTTAGTAGTTGTTGAAAACATCACTGCATTAGGCCTACAAGTTGGGTCTGGGTTGTAGAGACGGTGTCTTCCGCTCCAAGGTGTTCTCTAGGTTTCCTCTCCATTGCTTCAATCTTAAAGCTCTCGTTTAGTAGTTGTTGAAAACAACACTGCATTAGGCCTACAAGTTGGGTCTGGGTTGTAGTGACGGTGTCTTCCGCTCCAAGGTGTTCTCCAGGTTTCCTCTCCATTGCTTCAATCTAAAAGCTCTCGTTTAGTAGTTGGTGAAAACAACACTGCATTAGGCCTACAAGTTGGGTCTGGGTTGTAGAGACGGTGTCTTCCGCTCCAAGGTGTTCTCCAGGTTTCCTCTCCATTGCTTCAATCTTAAAGCTCTCGTTTAGTAGTTGTTGAAAACAACACTGCATTCGGCCTACAAGTTGGGTCTGGGGTGTAGAGACGGTGTGTTCCACTCCAAGGTGTTCCCCAGGTCTCCTCTCTATTGCTTCGATCTTCTGGCTCTTCTTAAGTAGTTGTTGAAAACAACACTGCATTCGGCCTAAAAGTTGGGTCTGGGGTGTAGAGACGGTGTGTTCTACTCCAAGGTGTTCCCCAGGTTGCCTCTCCATTGCTTCGATCTTCTGGCTCTTCTTAAGTAGTTGTTGAAAACAACACTGCATTCGGCCTACAAGTTGGGTCTGGGTTGTAGAGACGGTGTCTTCTGCTCCAAGGTGTTCTCCAGGTTTCCTCTCCATTGCTTCAATCTTAAAGCTCTCGTTTAGTAGGTTTTGAAAACAACACTGCATTAGGCCTACAAGTTGGGTTTGGGTTGTAAAGACGGTGTCTTCCGCTCCAAGGTGTTCTCCAGGTTTCCTCTCCATTGCTTGAATCTTAAAGCTCTCGTTTAGTAGTTGTTGAAAACAACACTGCATTAGGCCTACAAGTTGGATCTGGGTTGTAGAGACGGTGTCTTCCGCTCAAAGGTGTTCTCCAGGTTTCCTCTCCATTGCTTCAGTCTTAAAGCTCTCGTTTAGTAGTTGTTGAAAACAACACTGCATTAGGCCTACAAGTTGGGTCTGGGTTGTAGAGACGGCGTCTTCCGCTCCAAGGTGTTCTCCAGGTTTCCTCTACATTGCTTCAATCTTAAAGCTCTCGTTTAGTAGTTGTTGAAAACAACACTGCATTAGGCCTACAAGTTGGGTCTGGGTTGTAGAGACGGTGTCTTCCACTCCAAGGTGTTCCCCAGGTTTCCTCTCCATAGCTTCGAGCTTCTAGCTCTCGTTTAGTAGTTGTTGAAAACAACACTGCATTCGGCCTACAAGTTGGGTCTGGGGTGTAGAGACGGTGTGTTCCACTCCAAGGTGTTCCCCAGGTCTCCTCTCTATTGCTTCGATCTTCTGGCTCTTCTTAAGTAGTTGTTGAAAACAACACTGCATTCGGCCTAAAAGTTGGGTCTGGGGTGTAGAGACGGTGTGTTCTACTCCAAGGTGTTCCCCAGGTTGCCTCTCCATTGCTTCGATCTTCTGGCTCTTCTTAAGTAGTTGTTGAAAACAACACTGCATTCGGCCTACAAGTTGGGTCTGGGTTGTAGAGACGGTGTCTTCTGCTCCAAGGTGTTCTCCAGGTTTCCTCTCCATTGCTTCAATCTTAAAGCTCTCGTTTAGTAGGTTTTGAAAACAACACTGCATTAGGCCTACAAGTTGGGTTTGGGTTGTAAAGACGGTGTCTTCCGCTCCAAGGTGTTCTCCAGGTTTCCTCTCCATTGCTTGAATCTTAAAGCTCTCGTTTAGTAGTTGTTGAAAACAACACTGCATTAGGCCTACAAGTTGGATCTGGGTTGTAGAGACGGTGTCTTCCGCTCAAAGGTGTTCTCCAGGTTTCCTCTCCATTGCTTCAGTCTTAAAGCTCTCGTTTAGTAGTTGTTGAAAACAACACTGCATTAGGCCTACAAGTTGGGTCTGGGTTGTAGAGACGGCGTCTTCCGCTCCAAGGTGTTCTCCAGGTTTCCTCTACATTGCTTCAATCTTAAAGCTCTCGTTTAGTAGTTGTTGAAAACAACACTGCATTAGGCCTACAAGTTGGGTCTGGGTTGTAGAGACGGTGTCTTCCACTCCAAGGTGTTCCCCAGGTTTCCTCTCCATAGCTTCGAGCTTCTAGCTCTCGTTTAGTAGTTGTTGAAAACAACACTGCATTCGGCCTACAAGTTGGGTCTGGGGTGTAGAGACGGTGTGTTCCACTCCAAGGTGTTCCCCAGGTTGCCTCTCCATTGCTTCAATCTTCTGGCTCTCGTTTAGTAGTTGTTGAAAACACTGCATTCGGCCTACAACTTGGGACTGGGGTGTAGATGCGGTGTGTTCCACTCCAAGGTGTTCTCCAGGTTTCCTCTCCATTGCTTCAATCTTAAAGCTCTCGTTTAGTAGTTGTTGAAAACATCACTGCATTAGGCCTACAAGTTGGGTCTGGGTTGTAGAGACGGTGTCTTCCGCTCCAAGGTGTTCTCCAGGTTTCCTCTCCATTGCTTCAATCTTAAAGCTCTCGTTTAGTAGTTGTTGAAAACAACACTGCATTAGGCCTACAAGTTGGGTCTGGGTTGTAGTGACGGTGTCTTCCGCTCCAAGGTGTTCTCCAGGTTTCCTCTCCATTGCTTCAATCTAAAAGCTCTCGTTTAGTAGTTGGTGAAAACAACACTGCATTAGGCCTACAAGTTGGGTCTGGGTTGTAGAGACGGTGTCTTCCGCTCCAAGGTGTTCTCCAGGTTTCCTCTCCATTGCTTCAATCTTAAAGCTCTCGTTTAGTAGTTGTTGAAAACAACACTGCATTCGGCCTACAAGTTGGGTCTGGGGTGTAGAGACGGTGTGTTCCACTCCAAGGTGTTCCCCAGGTCTCCTCTCTATTGCTTCGATCTTCTGGCTCTTCTTAAGTAGTTGTTGAAAACAACACTGCATTCGGCCTAAAAGTTGGGTCTGGGGTGTAGAGACGGTGTGTTCTACTCCAAGGTGTTCCCCAGGTTGCCTCTCCATTGCTTCGATCTTCTGGCTCTTCTTAAGTAGTTGTTGAAAACAACACTGCATTCGGCCTACAAGTTGGGTCTGGGTTGTAGAGACGGTGTCTTCTGCTCCAAGGTGTTCTCCAGGTTTCCTCTCCATTGCTTCAATCTTAAAGCTCTCGTTTAGTAGGTTTTGAAAACAACACTGCATTAGGCCTACAAGTTGGGTTTGGGTTGTAAAGACGGTGTCTTCCGCTCCAAGGTGTTCTCCAGGTTTCCTCTCCATTGCTTGAATCTTAAAGCTCTCGTTTAGTAGTTGTTGAAAACAACACTGCATTAGGCCTACAAGTTGGATCTGGGTTGTAGAGACGGTGTCTTCCGCTCAAAGGTGTTCTCCAGGTTTCCTCTCCATTGCTTCAGTCTTAAAGC
Source organism: Ranitomeya imitator (assembly GCF_032444005.1). Classification (NCBI taxonomy): domain Eukaryota; kingdom Metazoa; phylum Chordata; class Amphibia; order Anura; family Dendrobatidae; genus Ranitomeya; species Ranitomeya imitator. The sequence goes on along the minus strand of NC_091285.1, from coordinate 342,302,935 downwards.
TCTCGTTTAGTAGTTGTTGAAAACAACACTGCATTAGGCCTACAAGTTGGGTCTGGGTTGTAGAGACGGCGTCTTCCGCTCCAAGGTGTTCTCCAGGTTTCCTCTACATTGCTTCAATCTTAAAGCTCTCGTTTAGTAGTTGTTGAAAACAACACTGCATTAGGCCTACAAGTTGGGTCTGGGTTGTAGAGACGGTGTCTTCCACTTCAAGGTGTTCTCCAGGTTTCCTCTCCATTGCTTGAATCTTAAAGCTCTCGTTTAGTAGTTGTTGAAAACAACACTGCATTAGGCCTACAAGTTGGGTCTGGGTTGTAGAGACGGTGTCTTCCGCTCCAAGGTGTTCTCCAGGTTTCCTCTCCATTGCTTGAATCGTAAAGCTTTCGTTTAGTAGTTGTTGAAAACAACACTGCATTAGGCTTACAAGTTGGGTCTGGGTTGTAGAGACGGTGTCTTCCGCTCCAAGGTGTTCTGCAGGTTTTCTCTCCATTGCTTCAATCTTAAAGCTCTCGTTTAGTTGTTGTTGAAAACAACACTGCATTAGGCCTACAAGTTGGGTCTGGGTTGTAGAGACGGTGTCTTCCGCTCCAAGGTGTTCTCCAGGTTTCCTCTCCATTGCTTCAATCTTAAAGCTCTCGTTTAGTAGTTGTTGAAAACAACACTGCATTAGGCCTACAAGTTGGGTCTGGGTTGTAGTGACGGTGTCTTCCGCTCCAAGGTGTTCTCCAGGTTTCCTCTCCATTGCTTCAATCTAAAAGCTCTCGTTTAGTAGTTGTTGAAAACAACACTGCATTAGGCCTACAAGTTGGGTCTGGGTTGTAGAGACGGTGTCTTCCGCTCCAAGGTGTTCTCCAGGTTTCCTCTCCATTGCTTGAATCTTAATGCTCTCGTTTAGTAGTTGTTGAAAACAACACTGCATTAGGCCTACAAGTTGGGTCTGGGTTGTAGAGACGGTGTCTTCCGCTCCAAGGTGTTCTTTAGGTTTCCTCTCCATTGCTTCAATCTTAAAGCTCTCGTTTAGTAGTTGTTGAAAACAACACTGCATTAGGCCTACAAGTTGTGTCTGGGTTGTAGAGACAGTGTCTTCCGCTCCAAGGTGTTCTCCAGGTTTCCTCTCCATTGCTTCAATCTTAAAGCTCTTGTTTAGTAGTTGGTGAAAACAACACTGCATTAGGCCTACAAGTTGGGTCTGGGTTGTAGAGACGGTGTCTTCCGCTCCAAGGTGTTCTCCAGGTTTCCTCTCCATTGCTTCAATCTTAAAGCTCTCGTTTAGTAGTTGTTGAAAACAACACTGCATTCGGCCTACAAGTTGGGTCTGGGGTGTAGAGACGGTGTGTTCCACTCCAAGGTGTTCCCCAGGTCTCCTCTCTATTGCTTCGATCTTCTGGCTCTTCTTAAGTAGTTGTTGAAAACAACACTGCATTCGGCCTAAAAGTTGGGTCTGGGGTGTAGAGACGGTGTGTTCTACTCCAAGGTGTTCCCCAGGTTGCCTCTCCATTGCTTCGATCTTCTGGCTCTTCTTAAGTAGTTGTTGAAAACAACAATGCATTCGGCCTACAAGTTGGGTCTGGGTTGTAGAGACGGTGTCTTCTGCTCCAAGGTGTTCTCCAGGTTTCCTCTCCATTGCTTCAATCTTAAAGCTCTCGTTTAGTAGGTTTTGAAAACAACACTGCATTAGGCCTACAAGTTGGGTTTGGGTTGTAAAGACGGTGTCTTCCGCTCCAAGGTGTTCTCCAGGTTTCCTCTCCATTGCTTGAATCTTAAAGCTCTCGTTTAGTAGTTGTTGAAAACAACACTGCATTAGGCCTACAAGTTGGATCTGGGTTGTAGAGACGGTGTCTTCCGCTCAAAGGTGTTCTCCAGGTTTCCTCTCCATTGCTTCAGTCTTAAAGCTCTCGTTTAGTAGTTGTTGAAAACAACACTGCATTAGGCCTACAAGTTGGGTCTGGGTTGTAGAGACGGCGTCTTCCGCTCCAAGGTGTTCTCCAGGTTTCCTCTACGTTGCTTCAATCTTAAAGCTCTCGTTTAGTAGTTGTTGAAAACAACACTGCATTAGGCCTACAAGTTGGGTCTGGGTTGTAGAGACGGTGTCTTCCACTCCAAGGTGTTCTCCAGGTTTCCTCTCCATTGCTTGAATCTTAAAGCTCTCGTTTAGTAGTTGTTGAAAACAACACTGCATTAGGCCTACAAGTTGGGTCTGGGTTGTAGAGACGGTGTCTTCCGCTCCAAGGTGTTCTCCAGGTTTCCTCTCCATTGCTTGAATCGTAAAGCTTTCGTTTAGTAGTTGTTGAAAACAACACTGCATTAGGCTTACAAGTTGGGTCTGGGTTGTAGAGATGGTGTCTTCCGCTCCAAGGTGTTCTGCAGGTTTTCTCTCCATTGCTTCAATCTTAAAGCTCTCGTTTAGTTGTTGTTGAAAACAACACTGCATTCGGCCTACAAGTTGGGTCTGGGGTGTAGAGACGGTGTGTTCCACTCCAAGGTGTTCCCCAGGTTGCCTCTCCATTGCTTCGAGCTTCTAGCTCTTCTTAAGTAGTTGTTGAAAACAACACTGCATTCGGCCTACAAGTTGGGTCTGTGGTGTAGAGACGGTGTGTTCCACTCCAAGGTGTTGCCCAGGTTGCCTCTCCATTGCTTCAATCTTAAAGCTCTTGTTTAGTATTTGTTGAAAACAACACTGCATTAGGCCTACAAGTTGGGTCTGGGTTGTAGAGACGGTGTCTTCCACTCCAAGGTGTACTCCAGGTTTCCTCTCCATTGCTTCAATCTTCATGCTCGTCTTAAGTAGTTGTTGAAACAACACTACATTAGGCCTACAAGTTGGGTGTGGGTCGTAGAGACGGTGTCTGCCGCTCCAAGGTGTTCTCCAGGTTGCCACATAATCGAAGCTGCATAGAGCCTGTAATTTTACGCCTGCAAAGTCTTTCTGCGGTCCCTCCTTCCTATTGTCCTCCACTCTGCACAACAATGCAGAACGTGTACCCATGTAACCTTTTTTAAACCAGCGTCGAGCCAACTTTGTGGTTTAAGGCCTACTTGTAGTGTCTGGTTGCGCCACTCAATACAGCTGTCCTCTTTACAAAAAATGACCTACAATTATCTGGTTTTCAGCCTATCGGAATTTTAAAACTGCAGTGGGCCTACTAGTTGGGTTGGGGCCTTCTATCTGTGTCTGCCGCTCCTTGCTGTTCTCCGACAGTGAACAATGCTGTGCCGCCTGTTTACTACTCTTGCCAATTTTGAACTGCATTTAGACTACTTACAGATTTGGGCCTACTCTCTGTGTCAGCCTCTCATTCCAGTTGTCCTCCACTGAACAAAACAATGCCCCCTGGTTAGTCCTCTTACCAATTTTGAACTGCATTTAGCCCACTTTATTCTTTGGGCCCATATCTGTTTCCCCCTCATCCTGCCCATTGCCCAGCCAGTGATAGATGAGTCTGCTGGTACATTGACCCATAACGCAACATTCCCCGTGCACGCTACACTGCAAGATTGTGACCCTGCTGAAAGTCAGGTCCCCCTTCCCGCATACCATACCACCTTACACGGGGACAAAGAGGAAGGTGCAGATGAAGGTGCAGGATCCTTCATCAGGTGGGGGGAGGAATACTCGTTGGCGACGTCACTGGCACAGGGCCCCTCATAGTACGCAAAAGTGTTGCTGCCGGTGGGAAACGCCCCCGCCGTGCAAACACACCGCTGTACTTTGAGGGGCCCTGTGCCAGTGCCAATGCCAACGAGGGGGCCCCCCCTGCTTGCTCAGGATCACAGCACTTGCAAAGTTGAAATACTTATCTCTCCCTGCTCCACTGCCGTGACGTGGTCCAGATTTACTGGGCCCACTAATTACTTGAACCAGCCCTACCCCCCACAACTTTAGCCAAATGACCCCCAATTTCAAATGCCTTACAATTATTATAAGCTAAATTAAGATTGACAAGCTTCAGTAACAAGAATGGATGTTTTTGCCATTAAAATGGGCTCTGTACATGTTTTCCTGGCCTCTACTCAATGCCGACTATGCTCCCCCATTGACTTGCATTGGGTTTCGTGTTTCGGTCGATCCCCGACTTTTCACGATAATCGGCCGATTCCACTAGACTCGACTTTTGAGATAGTCGGGTTTCGCGAAACCCGACTCGACTCTAAAAAGGTCAAGGTAGCTCAACCCTACTCATTACAGTTGTCCTCCACTGAATACAGCAATGCCGCCTGTTTAGTTCTGTTACCAATTTTGAACTGCATTTAGCCTACTTTTGTATTTCGGCCTACTAACTGTGTCTGCGCCACTCATTACAGTTGTCCTCCACTGAAATAAGCTATGCCGCCTGTTTAGTCCTGTTACCAATTTTGAACTGCTTTTAGCCTACTTTTTTATTTCGGGCCTATTAACTGTGTCTGCACCACTCATTACAGTTGTCCTCCACTGAAATAAGCAATGCCGCCTGTTTAGTCCTGTTACCAATTTTGAACTGCTTTTAGCAGACTTTTTTATTGTGGGCCTAGTAACTGTGTCAGCTCCACTCATTACAGTTGTCCACCACTAAAAAAGCCATGCTGCCTGTTTAGTCCTGTTACCAATTTTGAACTGCTTTTAGCCTACTTTTTTATTTTGGGCCTACTAACTGTGTCTGCGCCACTCATTACAGTTGTCCTCCACTGAACAAAGCTAGGCCGCCTGTTTAGTCCTGTTACCAATTTTGAACTGCGTTTAGCCTACTTTTGTATTTCGGCCTACTAACTGTGTCTGCGCCACTCATTACAGTTGTCCTCCACTTAACAAAGTTATGCCGCCTGTTTAGTCCTGTTACCAATTTTGAACTGTTTTTAGCCGACTTTTTTTTGTGGGCCTACAAACTGTGTCTGCGCCACTCATTACAGTTGTCCTCAACTTAACAAAGCTATGCCGCCTGTTTAGTCCTGTTACCAATTTTGAACTGCATTTAGCCTACTTTTGAATTTTGGCCTACAAACTGTGTCTGCGCCACTCATTACAGTTGTGCTCCACTGAACAAAGCTATGCCGCCTGTTTAGTCCTGTTACCAATTCTGAACTGCTTTTAGCCTACTTTTTTACTTTGGGCCTACTAACTGTGTCAGCGCCACTCATTACAGTTGTCCTCCACTGAACAAAGCAATGCCGCCTGTTTAGTCCTGTTACCAATTTTGAACTGCTTTTAGCCGAATTTTTTATTGTGGGCCTAGTAACTGTGTCAGCTTCACTCATTACAGTTGCCCACCACTAAACAAAGCAATGCTGCCTGTTTAGTCCTGTTACCAATTTTGAACTGCTTTTAGCCTACTTTTTTATTTTGGGCCTACTAACTGTGTCTGCGCCACTCATTACAGTTGTCCTCCACTGAACAAAGCTAGGCCGCCTGTTTTGTCCTGTTACCAATTTTGAACTGCATTTAGCCTACTTTTGTATTTTGGCCTACTAACTGTGTCTGCGCCACTCATTACAATTGTCTTCCACTGAACAAAGCTATGCCGCCTGATTAGTCCTGTTACCAATTTTGAACTGCTTTTAGCCTACTTTTTTATTTCGGGCCTACTAACTGTGTCTGCACCACAAATTACAGTTGTCCTCCACTGAACAAAGCAATGCCGCCTGTTTAGTCCTGTTACCAATTTTGAACTGCTTTTAGCCGACTTTTTTATTGTGGGCCTAGTAACTGTGTCAGCGCCACTCATTACAGTTGTCCACCACTGAACAAAGCAATGCGGCCTGTTTAGTCCTGTTACAAATTTTGAACTGCTTTTAGCCTACTTTTTTATTTTGGGCCTACTAACTGTGTCTGCGCCACTCATTACAGTTGTCCTCCACTGAACAAAGCAATGCCGCCTGTTTAGTCCTGTTACCAATTTTGAACTGCTTTTAGCCGACTTTTTTATTGTGGGCCTAGTAACTGTGTCAGCTTCACTCATTACAGTTGTCCACCACTAAACAAAGCAATGCTGCCTGTTTAGTCCTGTTACCAATTTTGAACTGCTTTTAGCCTACTTTTTTTATTTTGGGCCTACTAACTGTGTCTGCGCCAGTCATTACAGTTGTCCTCCACTGAACAAAGCTAGGCCGCCTGTTTAGTCCTGTTACCAATTTTGAACTGCGTTTAGCCTACTTTTGTATTTGGGCCTACTAATTGTGTCTGCGCCACTCATTACAGTTGTCCTCCACTGAACTAAGCAATGCCGCCTGTTTAGTCCTGTTACCAATTTTGAACTGCTTTTAGCAGACTTTTTTATTGTGGGCCTAGTAACTGTGTCAGCTCCACTCATTACAGTTGTCCACCACTAAACAAAGCAATGCTGCCTGTTTAGTCCTGTTACCAATTTTGAACTGCTTTTAGCCGACTTTTTTATTGTGGGCCTAGTAACTGTGTCAGCTTCACTCATTACAGTTGTCCACCACTAAACAAAGCAATGCTGCCTGTTTAGTCCTGTTACCAATTTTGAACTGCTTTTAGCCTACTTTTTTTATTTTGGGCCTACTAACTGTGTCTGCGCCAGTCATTACAGTTGTCCTCCACTGAACAAAGCTAGGCCGCCTGTTTAGTCCTGTTACCAATTTTGAACTGCATTTAGCCTACTTTTGTATTTGGGCCTACTAATTGTGTCTGCGCCACTCATTACAGTTGTCCTCCACTGAAGTAAGCAATGCCGCCTGTTTAGTCCTGTTACCAATTTTGAACTGCTTTTAGCAGACTTTTTTATTGTGGGCCTAGTAACTGTGTCAGCTCCACTCATTACAGTTGTCCACCACTAAACAAAGCAATGCTGCCTGTTTAGTCCTGTTACCAATTTTGAACTGCCTTTAGCCTACTTTTTTATTTTGGGCCTACTAACTGTGTCTGCGCCACTCATTACAGTTTTCCTCCACTGAACAAAGCTAGGCCGCCTGTTTAGTCCTGTTACCAATTTTGAACTGCGTTTAGCCTACTTTTGTATTTGGGCCTACTAACTGTGTCTGCGCCACTCATTACAGTTGTCCTCCACTGAAAAAAGCTATGCCGCCTGTTTAGTCCTGTTACCAATTTTGAACTGCTTTTAGCCTACTTTTTTATTTCGGGCCTACTAACTGTGTCTGCACCACTCATTACAGTTGTCCTCCACTGAACAAAGCAATGCGGCCTGTTTAGTCCTGTTACCAATTTTGAACTGCATTTAGCCTACTTTTGTATTTCGGCCTACAAACTGTGTCTGCGCCACTCATTACAGTTGTCCTCCAATGAACAAAGCAATGCCGACTGTTTAGTCCTGTTACCAATTTTGAACTGCTTTTAGCAGACTTTTTTATTGTGGGCCTAGTAACTGGGTCAGCTCCACTCATTACAGTCGTCCACCACTAAACAAAGAAATGCTGCCTGTTTAGTCCTGTTACCAATTTTAAACTGCTTTAAGCCTACTTTTTTATTTTGGGCGTACTAACTGTGTCTGCGCCACTCTTTACAGTTTTCCTCCTCTGAACAAAGCTAGGCCGCCTGTTTAGTCCTGTTACCAATTTTGAACTGCGTTTAGCCTACTTTTGTATTTGGGCCTACTAACTGTGTCTGCACCACTCATTACAGTTGTCCTCCACTGAACAAAGCTATGCAGCCGCTTTAGCCCTGTTACCAATTCTGAACTGCTTTTAGCCTACTTTTTTACTTCGGGCCTACTAACTGTGTCTGCACCACTCATTACAGTTGTCCTCCACTGAATAAAGCAATACCGCCTGTTTAGTCCTGTTACCAATTTTGAACTGCATTTAGCCTACTTTTGTATTTCGGCCTACTAACTGTGTCTGCGCCACTCATTACAGTTGTCCTCCACTTAACAAAGTTATGCCGCCTGTTTAGTCCTGTTACCAATTTTGAACTGTTTTTAGCCGACTTTTTTTTGTGGGCCTACAAACTGTGTCTGCGCCACTCATTACAGTTGTCCTCAACTTAACAAAGCTATGCCGCCTGTTTAGTCCTGTTACCAATTTTGAACTGCATTTAGCCTACTTTTGAATTTTGGCCTACAAACTGTGTCTGCGCCACTCATTACAGTTGTGCTCCACTGAACAAAGCTATGCCGCCTGTTTAGTCCTGTTACCAATTCTGAACTGCTTTTACCCTACTTTTTTACTTTGAGCCTACTAACTGTGTCAGCGCCACTCATTACAGTTGTCCTCCACTGAACAAAGCAATGCCGCCTGTTTAGTCCTGTTACCAATTTTGAACTGCATTTAGCCTACGTTTGTATTTCGGCCTACAAACTGTGTCTGCGCCACTCATTACAGTTGTCCTCCACTGAACAAAGCAATGCCGCCTGTTTAGTCCTGTTACCAATTTTGAACTGCTTTTAGCCGACTTTTTTATTGTGGGCCTAGTAACTGTGTCAGCTTCACTCATTACAGTTGCCCACCACTAAACAAAGCAATGCTGCCTGTTTAGTCCTGTTACCAATTTTGAACTGCTTTTAGCCTACTTTTTTATTTTGGGCCTACTAACTGTGTCTGCGCCACTCATTACAGTTGTCCTCCACTGAACAAAGCGAGGCCGCCTGTTTTGTCCTGTTACAAATTTTGAACTGCATTTAGCCTACTTTTGTATTTTGGCCTACTAACTGTGTCTGCGCCACTCATTACAGTTGTCCTCCACTGAACAAAGCTATGCCGCCTGTTTAGTCCTGTTACCAATTTTGAACTGCTTTTAGCCTACTTTTTTATTTCGGGCCTACTAACTGTGTCTGCACCACAAATTACAGTTGTCCTCCACTGAACAAAGCAATGCCGCCTGTTTAGTCCTGTTACCAATTTTGAACTGCTTTCAGCCGACTTTTTTATTGTGGGCCTAGTAACTGTGTCAGCGCCACTCATTACAGTTGTCCACCAATGAACAAAGCAATGCGGCCTGTTTAGTCCTGTTACAAATTTTGAACTGCTTTTAGCCTGCTTTTTTATTTTGGGCCTACTAACTGTGTCTGCGCCACTTATTACAGTTGTCCTCCACTGAACAAAGCATTGCCGCCTGTTTAGTCCTGTTACCAATTTTGAACTGCTTTTAGCTGACTTTTTTTATTTTGGGCCTACTAACTGTGTCTGCGCCACTCATTACAGTTGTCCTCCACTGAACAAAGCTAGGCCGCCTGTTTAGTCCTGTTACCAATTTTGAACTGCGTTTAGCCTACTTTTGTATTTGGGCCTACTAATTGTGTCTGCGCCACTCATTACAGTTGTCCTTCACTGACCAAAGCTAGGCCGCCTGTTTAGTCCTGTTACCAATTTTGAACTGCATTTAGCCTACTTTTATATTTTGGACTACTAACTGTGTCTGCGCCACTCATTACAGTTTTCCTCCACTGAATAATGCAATGCCGCCTGTTTAGTCCTGTTACCAATTTTGAACTGCATTTAGCCTACTTTTGTATTTCGACCTACTAACTGTGTCTGCGCCACTCACTACAGTTGTCCTCCAGTGAACAAAGTTATGCCGCCTGTTTAGTCCTGTTACCAATTTTGAACTGCATTTAGCCTACTTTTGTATTTCGACCTACTAACTGTGTCTGCGCCACTCATTACAGTTGTCCTCCAGTGAACAAAGTTATGCCGCCTGTTTAGTCCTGTTACCAATTTTGAACTGCATTTAGCCTACTTTATTATTTGGGCTCATCTATGTTTCCTCCTCATCCTGCCCATTGCTCAGCCACAACTAGATGAGTCTGCTGGTACATTGACCCAGACCACTACATTCCCCTTGCACTCTACACAAGCAGAATCTGACCCTGCTGAAAGCCAGGTTCCCCTTCCTGCATACTATATCACCTTACACGGGGAAAAAGTGGAAGGTGCAGATGAAAGTGCAGGTTCCTTCATCAGGTGTGGGGGGCATACTCGTTGGCGACGTCACTGGCACAGGGCCCCTCATAGTACCCAAAAGTGTCTCTGGCAGTGGGAGGCTGCACCCACCATCAAACACACTGCCGTACTATGAGGGGCCCTGTGCCACTGCCAAGTGCCAACGAGTGGCCCCCCCTGCTTGCTCAGGATCACAGCACTTGCAAAGTTGAAATACTTACCTCTCCCTGCTCCACCGCCGTGACATATTCAGCATTTCCTGGGCCCACAAAAATCTTGAGCCAGCCCTATCCCCCCGCAACTTTAGCCAAATGACCCCCTGTTTTCAATGCCTAACTATTATTATTAAGTAAATTAAGATTGACAAGCTTAAGAAATAAGAATTGATGCTTTTGGCATTAAAATGGGCACTGTAGGTGTTTTCCTGTCCTCCACTCACTGCTGACTTTGATTCCCCATTGACTTGCATTGGGTTTCGTGTTTCGGTTGGCCCATTGACTTTTCGCAATAATCGGCCGATTTCACCCGACTCGACTTTTGAGAAAGTTTCGTGAAACCCGACTCGATCCTAAAAAAGTAAAAGTCGCTCAACTCTACTGGACACCTGACATGAGCTGTCCCTCTATGCTTTGGAGGCATTGTGCTGTCCTGTCCCTAGCATATTGTCTGAGCAGGTTTTTAGTGCTCCCAACAGAAAGGTTCTTTCACCTGTCAACAGAGAATGCGGATAGGCTCACTCTCATAAAATTGAGCAAAGCCTGGTTTAGCCCACACTTTTCCACATCACCAGATGACAGCAGCACATGAAGTGTTTGTAATATTCAATATTTTAATGAGGCCCACCAGTTGTTGCCTTTCAGGGATCTATGGATGACCCTTTACATAATTTCTGTCTGGCTTTGCACTTTCTGCAAAGCCTTTATGACTTTATAAGTAAATCAAATACACTTACAAAATATTTTATTTTAATTTTTTTTTACAGATTCAATTACTCATCCATATCGTTTAACATGTTTATTGTTGCATTATGGTGGTATGAAAGGCTTACAAAAAACGTTGAAAAGTAGTTTAGGATTAGATTACTCATCCAAATAGTATTACGTGCTTCGTGTCACATTTTGGTGGTACATAACAATAGACAATATTGCTTGAAAATTTAGCTAGTTTCTTCAGATTTCTTACCCGTACATTATTCTGAGTTATATGGTACATTTTAGTGATATACTTGTATAACTATTAAAAAAAAATTCTCAGCCACACAGTATTACGTATTCTTGGGTATATTTTGTTGGTATATAACCCTCAAAAAACTTGTTTAAAATGTTATCGCTATTATATTGCTCACTCATAGACTATTCCATGGCCTACAGTACATATTGTTGGTTTATAACCCTCAAAAAACTTGTTTACAAAATGTATCAGTATTATATTGCTCTTCCATAGACTTATACATATTCTTTGGTAGATTTCAGTGTTATATAAGCCTCCAAAAACTTGTTTAAAAATGTATCAGTATTATACAGCTCACCCTTAGACTATTATGTGGCCTGGAATGCATTTAATTGGTTCATAACCCTTAAAAGAACTTGTTCCAAATTTATCGATATCATATTGCTCACCCATAAGGTATTGAATCTTTTTGGGTACATTTCATTGCTATAAAAGCCTCAAAAGAATTGTTCAAAAATGTATCAATATCAGTATTATATTGCTCGTACATAGGATATTACATCTTCTTTCATTGCTATGAAAAAAAAAAAAACTAGACCACTAAAAAATAACTTTTATTAATATTAATTATTAAAAAACAAATAACTACAAACAAAATAAAGAACAATACCAGTGTGCAGTTCAGATAAAGCATCAGGTTAGAAAAATATTTTTAAAAATTTGGTAGGGTGTATGTATTGTTGACAATACCGTAGTCTTCCCTTGTGATCGTCCTACCTATATGTGGAGTTAGGCATCCTAATGTTTAAAATTATGGCACCATAAACATTGCAGATTTGTTGCATTTTTTAGCTCTTTTCTGCGTGAATTTGTGACAAAACCTGAAGCAAATTATGATGCCAGCAAAGTGAACTAGAAACCTGAAGTGTCATTCACACGTTGAGTATTTTTGACTTGCAGATTTGGCGCAGAAAATAATCTGCAGCATGTTAATTCAATGTGCATTTTTGACCTGCAATTGTCATCATTCATTTCACTCAAATCAATAAAAAATGCAGGCAAAAGTGTACCAAAAATATGTGTTTTTGCAGTTACATGTTTCCTGCCAAGAGTTGCAGAAATGGTGCGGAAAATTTACGCAATGTGTGCACATACCCTTTTCAAAATTATATTGCTCACCCATAGTATATTCCATGGTCTGGAGTATGTTTGCTTGGTATATAACCCTCAAAAGTGCCTAGCCTTTATGAGTATTGAAGTACCAATATGTGACAATTTAAACAGAATGTGTATGAAGCCCTCCTTTTGGCAGCTTTTGCTTCCTTCATACATTACACTGAAGTTTCCTTTTGTTTAATAAAAAGTACATTTTAGTTTAGTTAAATTACATATTTTTAAAAAAATCTTTTAAAATTTTGTATTATATACAAGTCATTGTACAGGAAAAAATGTTTCTTAACATTTATTTTCCTGTAAAATGCCATTTATCGGTTTTTTTACACCATTGTTGTTAGCAGTGATCTGGGAGTCAGAGATTATTCTAGGGATCTTCCTCATGCTATTCTTCCATTTAGCACTTTTCCCATCAATTTGAACATTTTAACTGTCTTTGTATGGTCTGCTGGAATAAAGCTTGGCTTCCCCTTTGACGCCCATTAGACTTGTTACTCGAAATGAGCATGTGAGTTTTAGGAATTGCTTGGTTCGAGCAACGAGCACCCGAGCATTTTTAGTGCTCACTTACCCCTAATATTAATCTCTGAGTCATTGGTTACTCATCTGCAAAGGAAAATTAACTCTATCAAATACATGCACTATTGGCCCCATCTGACCTCAAAACTTTATCGTCAATAATTTACCTTTGCTGAGAATCATGTAAATAGCGATTCAGGAATGGTCCAAGCTTCTATTCTCTTTGTCTGGCATGGTAAATGAACTTTTGGATACTTTGCCAAAGATCCTATATCTGTTCCTTATAGACACCTACATTATCACTCATAGCTATCTCTTACAAATTCACTGTGTGGCTTCGTTTCTGTCCATGTTGGGCACATTAATCATTGACTTGTTCAAAGAAATATGGGATACAGGCCCCTATCTTTTAAACCTTATTTATGATTCTTCCACACCTTGGTGAACCTCTAATTCTTGATAAATTCCAAGCTTCTTATGGAATTATGTTAGATGTCAAGTTTAACTCATTGTTAATTCTATAGTCTGTTTCCTCTGCATTAAATCATGATGACTTTGAGATAAGTTGCTCAGGTCAATGACTTAACCGCACAGGTGCGAGACGTCAATCACCATCGGTGACGCGGGAGACGTCATCCTAGTTAGTCAAGAAAGAAGAAGAGATGCCGAGCATAGTCTGGATACGCCCAAGGGACCAGACGGTGCAAACTTGGTACTTGAATAAAAAACTTTTTCGGAGGTATGCGGGGCATCAATGAGGGCATGAAAGGGGTTGTAGGAACCATTTGTATATGCTTTAAATGTAAGATGTAAAACCCTTGACAGGTTTCCTTTTTAATTTCTCCTGTTAGTTGGCTAAACAGTGTGGCCATATTCCGCTGACCCCCCTATCATGTGTTTGTCTAGCCCTCTCCCCTAAATTATGTGAGGGATATTGAGATAGTCAGTGACTCCCTAGAGATGCATTTAGATGGGCCAATTTTGGCTTGTTTATGAATGGTGATCAACTGTACACCGGGTCTATTCTCACGGGCATACTTGGACTGGCTCACAGGAGAACAGGAAAATTCTCTGGTAGGCTGCCCCTGTGAAGGAGTGCTCATGAGTAGCGCTATTACACTTGATTCACAATTTGCAGAAAAAGGTATAATCTAATCATTTATTAAATAAGTATATTTGTGCACTAGGGTCAGGTTAATTTTGCATGTAGCTGAACAGTAGGCCTCAAGAATCAATGTTACCGGTGGGCCTTTGTTAAACCAGTCCGACACTGCACCTGAGTCGGACTGATTTGTGCGTTTGTGGTGCTCTCCACTAAAGTCTGCAGAAGTTGTGGAGATGGTCGAATCAGTGACTCCATAAAGGCCCATTTAGATGAGTCAATTTTGGCCACATGATGAGTGCCGATTGACCATATACAAGTCAACTTACGCACGCTCCCAGGCCCACTCACATGGATCGTCAAGGCTGTTTGGGAAGAATGATCTTATGAACGTTCATTTTTTCCTGTACAAGGATCTTCAGACCTTACAGGAGATGGCCAAGGACTTGTTTCTCCAACTTTTCTGGGGTGTATAGGTTTATCCATGGCCATCAGGAGATCCCAATTATTAAGAGTTGGGTGGTCCTAGAAAGCTGCCTTAAGCTTAAGCAGAAGTTCTTGTACCTAGAGAAAACTTTTAAAAAAGTTTAAACATTTTTGGGATTCTTTCAGATGTTCCTAGAAGATTTTCCTTCCTCTGTGGAAGTTCATGGGTCACAGTCAGATAAATAGATTGATTGAATTGGACAAGACTGGGAAGTTGGGTTGTGGAGGTGTCTTAGGTCTTCAAGGCAATGAGTCGAACTCTGGATGGATTTTGGATCATGTGCCTAGTTGTTTTGTGAATACATTCAATGGAATTCCCCATTAGGGTTCCTCATGGAAAAAAATATACCGTAGATGGTGCCTCTTCATGACTGCCCCCACCCCATTGTTGGCTACATTATACATGTCTAATCTGGGATTTTACAGAAATGGCTCCTCTTTTATATATAGGCTTGGTCTGGTATTGTGGCTCAGCCCAAATCAAGTGATAGCTTGGTGAAATTAGAGGGTTGTAATCAAGAGCAATTATAAATAGCTGGTTCCCTGGTAATAAGGAATTGTTCTTTGAGATTCTCTAGCCATTTAAAGGAATTTTTCATGACTATATATTCTGATTAGTCAGGATATTTCTCATGACAATCAACAATGAAGTTGCTGCAGTGCTTTTGCTTTTTAACCAGGTACAGTGCCACACGTTTGATCGTGGCAGTGCTCGGTACTGCAGCTCAGTCTCTTCCACTTGAAAATGAACTGCAGTACCGAACACAACCACAACTTAACGTGAGGCACTCTACCTGGCAAAAAACAAAAGGGAGGTGTTGACAGCTGATCGTCAGGGATGCCAAGATTCTGATCCTCACTGTTCAGATATTGATTTATTGACTGGTCTATTCAATGTAAATGAGAGCGGTGGAAAAATCATTTAAACATTTTTTTCTTAATTCTGCGGAATGTGCTTGCTCTGTACAGAAGGAAGGTGACATTTCTGAGATTTACGATCGTTCCTTTTAAAATGTAGCCCAATCGTATTGATAGAAATGGCAGCGTCCTGAAAATCCGGCAACAGGATATTATTTTATGGCGAGCACCCAGCAGCCATTCCGGAGAGGTATTTAATCATGTTTGTTAACAAATGGAGGCTTAAAATAGACCCTGGCTGGAAAAAGAGAATTTTACAATTCCAGAGGGAGATATGAGGACAATATAGAGCGCGAGGTCTGATGGTAAACCCTTTTGTTCTGGCTCATCCTTGTTCCTGGCAGCAGCTGGCACTGGCGTCCGTGGAGTACTGTTCGGGCGAATTGGAAGCTCTTCACGTTTTAGGAAAGGTTACAGGGAGCATTGCCTGTATTTCCTCTAAATAGCAATCTCTCATTATCGCAAAGCTCGTCTCATGTTACAAATATTGGCGCGGCGTGTTCTTAGTTTACTGGTCAGCCCTCATAAATGATAATCTGGTAATCTTCATTATACCATATTCTAAATCTCATTCCAGCATTTTTGTTTTGGGGATATTTTAACCCTTAAGTAAAATTAAAATAATCATTTAAAAAAGAACACATATTTACCGGATCCGTGCATTCTTTGACCATGAAACCACAAAAACGCTAGTGGATGCCTTTATCATCTCGCGCCTCGGCTACTGCAGCCTCCTACTCTCTGGCCTCCCCTCTGGCACCACTCCAATCCATCCTACACTCTGCTGCCCGAATAATCCACCTGTTTCCCCGCTATTCCCCAGCCTCTCCCTTATGCCAAACCCTTCACTGGCTTCCTATTGCCCAGAGGCTCCAGTTCAAAACCCTTACTATGACATACAAAGCCATCCACAACCTGTCGCCTCCATACATCTGTGACATTGCCTCCCGGTACTTACCTACACCCAACCTCCGATCCTCTCAAAATCTCCTTCTCTACTCCCCTCTTATCTATTCTTCCCACAACCGCATACAAGACTTCTCCTGTGCTTCTCCCATACTCTGGAACTATCTACCCCAACATATCAGACTCTCGCCTACCACGGAAACCTTCAAAAATAACCTGAAGACTCACCTCTTCCAACAAGCCTACAGCCTGCAGTGATCCTCAACCTACTGAACCGCCGCACAACCAGCTCTACCCTCTCCTAGTGTATCCTCCCCCATTCCCAGTAGACTGTGAGCCCTCGAGGGCAGGGTCATCTCTCCTTCTGTACTTGTGTGTGCCTTGTTTTACTCCTGTTTATTATACTTGTCTATGTATGCCCCTTTCACGTGTAAAGCACCATGGAATAAATGGCGCTATAAAAATGTATAATAATAATAATAATAATAAGTTAGTATAACAAAAATACTTTTTTTTTAATATGGAGCTCATTGACGCCCTTATTGTATAATCTCCTATTTCCCTTATATCTTGATGAGAACATCTTCTTGGCTTTACCCACAAATCCAGTTATAATTCGCGAGGTTTGAAGCCTTTGCAGGAGTTAATGTCTATGAGTGAGTCACAAGCATCATCTAAGTTTGTCTATAAATAACTTTAGATCTTTGAGAGATGAAAGAGTGATTCCAGCACATCCACTCTGGTAAAATAAAATCTTCTTTTATTAGAATAGTCATCCTGTGACTTAAGGGCGCTGAAGTGCGCCAGAAACATGTAAGGTTTGGAGGGTTTTCCCTCTTATTTTAAACCTTTTTGAAACTGTTCTTATAAAAGATTTTATTTTACTTGAGTGGATGTGATGGAATCACTCTTTCATCTCTTTAATTTTAGCAGCAGTTACGGCACCCTCCAGCTTTATTTGTCTGCAATGATTCCTATGTTTCTGACAGCATTTCAAGCTCCTAACCTTCCTCCCTTCCCTACCTACTAACTTTTGATCTTCTCTTCCTTGAATCACTATGTAGTGAGAGACTTAACTCTCTCTCAAACTTTATACATTTGTGAATATGTTCAATTGCATTTAATTTCCCTGGTTTATGGATTGCTGATTAGATCACAGGTTTCTTACAGTTCCTACATATTGTTGGAAATGTTCTTGTACCCATGGCACTCTATTCAGTATTTGATAGGCATGATAGGCTGCCCTCTAAAATGTCATCTGCAAATATTAAGTAAAAAAAACTTCTGAACTTACCTTACTTTCTTTATTGATCCCAGAAACTCTCATTTCTATTGAAAACAGGCTTTATAGGTACTTCCTAATTGTTATAATAGTATATTCTTAGATTCTGGAGATCCTCCATATCACCATCCATGGTAAAATGGAAAGAGGCTTAATAATAATTTTATTTTATATAGCGCCAATATATTCTGAAGCACTTTGCAATTAAGCAGGGAAATGTACAGACAATAAATTCAATACAAGGTAAGACAGTTTAAACAATTACATGAGGAGGTAGACTATTAGAAACCCCAATAACTCCAAGCTTGGATAAGGAGAATATATTTATTCTTCTCTTGCTAATGATTATTTTCACTTTATTCTTGTTTCCCCCTCTGGTGTTATTTTTCTCACTCCTTTTTCATCATATTTTCTGTCTACTCAGTGCCATACTTAGAGTCCTATGGAATTCATAACAAACTTTGGACAATGGCTCCCCCACACGTTAGACCCGAATATAATATGTACATGATATATCAGGCTCCCTATGCACTTCACTCCTTAGATATCCTGCTGCAGAATTGAGTTAGCTAGCACCAAGCAAGTTTCATTGACATAATTTCCAGAAGGTATTTTAAAACGTTTACTACTTGGACTTACAAGTCAATGCATGGTGGTGCTAGGCCTTCATCACGGAACAAATAATAAAGTGCAATACCAGTTACAAAGATGCATAGCACAGAAGACATCTAAGTCCACAGTATAATACAACATAACTCCCAAGAAGCTATAAAAAAGCTATACAGAATGGCACAAAATATTTCTGGAAAAAAAAGCCTAAGATATACCGAGGTGCAATACCACTAGCAGCAGAAACATTGTGCATTGTGAGCCAACATCCTTGTAATTTGCTAAATTCACTCTTTTCTAGCTGCAGTATTAATTTCAGTTTTGTTTTATCTCTTATTTACAATGACTGTATTATTCTTTGTCGTATTCCACTTTAACAAAAATCTAATAAACCTCATATATAACCATGAGATCTAAGTAAGAGCTTTTTTAAAATACTTATATAATATTGATGACAAATGGGCAGTAGATGAAATAATAGGCCCACCATGTGGCTCTGTGTTGCAAACTAAAAAATACACTCAAGTAATGCTGGCCTGACGTTGACAAGGAGATATATCATGACATCCTTCTCACTTTAATACTTAGATGGTATATCTGTCATATATGTGCTGCAATTTACTTCTGTTATCTGTATAATGCATTTTATAAACTTAGATTGATGCTTATTTCCTTTATGCAATATAGAAAAATTCCATACTAAAAAGAAATTGAAAACATGTAAAACGCTACTATTACACATAATATGACTTATTGTAGAAATATTTTATTCTTCTTGTAGAATTCTGTTATTTTCTTTTTCTGTTTTGTTTTGTGCGTGCAGCTGTGAAGACTCGAAGCATTATCTTTGAATAGAGCCAACTTTGTGCACTCAGTCGATTTTTGCTAGGCTTCCTGCAATTTAGGATAAAATGTTTGAAAATATAGTATTCAATTACTTCCGACATCAAATTATTTATGAGCGACACTTCTTTGGCAAAATAAATCTTTTTAAATCTGGGTACAATGTTCTGAGGCTTGAAATTGCAGTTTACATATTCTGGTTGCCCTATTGTTTCTACAGTCTAATAGAGTGAATGTGAAAGAAGGCATTCTTTTAATCCAGAAATACATTTAATTTTAAATGTACATATTATTTACCATATCTACCGTACATTAAAAATCAATTAATATAAATGTTATGATAGGGTTAGGAAGACAATGTCTGAAAAAAGTAAATGGTGAAGAAAAATGGTAAAGATGAAAAAGAGGAAAACTGGTAAAACTGAAAATCTGAAATTAATACATTGGAGGCAATGCTCGGCTTCTAATGGACACCAACACTTTAACATTTTTGTGATTTACTGTAGGTAAGCATTTGGGTGCAACAATGGTTTTATCAGTTGACAAAGTATTAGTTCACAAATTTTTTCTCAAGTAAATGTAGAATTATAAAATTAGATATTATTTGACCTATTAAAGATCAATGCTGTCATACCGAACTGACAGCACAGCACAGATTGCAGTTCCCACTAAATCATTGCCAACAATATTTTACACTGATAGTGTAGGCGCTGTCACAATGCACACGCAATCAACTGTAAGTAAACAGTAGTAATACACAGCCTCGGACTTGCTCTAATGACTTGTGTCGGAAAAACACATGGCCTCCATTGTTTCACTTCTTATAAGCTGCCATCAACAAAGGAAAGAATCATTCTTTCATCCAGTCACAGGGACCCCTTTCATGCAATTTTTACTCATGCCTTATAAAAGTAGTAAGGACCTTATGGCTGAATGCCTATGATGCGTGTTGTTGGGACATTCTTTCGTATTATTGCACAGGCTAATGTACATGAGCACTACTGTGCAGGAGAAATTGCTATAGACTTCCCACATGCTGGACACCTAAGATTAGAACATTATAATACACTAGATGGTGGCCCGATCGTAACACATTGGGTATTCTAGAATATCTATGTATGTATGTATATAGCAGCCACATAGTATATAGCACAGGCCATGTAGTATATGGCAGACAAATACTACGTGGCCTGTGCTATGTACTATGTGGCTGCTATATACATACAGTTATATGAAAAAGTTTGGGCACCCCTATTAATCTTAAGCTTAATGTTTTATAAAAATTGTTTTTTTTTTTTTGCAACATCTATTTCAGTTTCATATATCTAATAACTGTTGGACACAGTAATGTTTCTGCCTTGAAATGAGGTTTATTGTACTAACAGAAAATGTGCAATCTGCATTCAAACAAAATTTGACAGGTGCATAAGTATGGGCACCCTTATCATTTTCTTGTTTTAAATACTCCTACCTACTTTTTACTGACTTACTAAAGCACTTTTTTTTGTTTTTCTAACCTCAATGAGCTTTGAACTTCATAGCCAGGTGTATGCAATCACGAGAAAAGCTACTTAAAGTGGCCATTTGCAAGTTATTTTCCTGTTTGAATCTCCTCTGAAGGGTGGCATCATGGGCTCCTCAAAACAACTGTCTAATGATCTGAAAACAAAGATTATTCAACATAGTTATTCAAGGGAAGGATTTAAAAAGCTGTCTCAGAGATTTAACCTGTCAATTTCTACTGTGAGGAACATAGTAAGGAAATGGAAGAACACAGGTACAGTTCTTGTTAAGGCCAGAAGTGGCAGGCCAAGAAACACATCTAAAAGGCAGAGAAGAAGAATGGTGAGATCAGTCAAGGACAATCCTCAGACCACCTCCAGAGAGCTGCAGCATCAACTTGCTGCAGATGGTGTCACTGTGCATCGGTCAACTATACAACACACTTTGCACAAGGAGAAGCTGTATGGGAGAGTGATGCGAAAGAAGCAGATTCTGCAATCACGCCACGAACTCGGCTGAGGTATGCAAAAGCACATTTGGAGAAGCCAATTTCTTTTTGGAAGAAGGTCTTGTGGACTGATGAAACCAAGATTGAGTTGTTTGGTCACACAAAAAGGCGTTATGCATGGCGGCAAAAAAAAAACCACAGCATTCCAAGAAAAACACTTGCTACCCACAGTAAAATTTGGTGGAGGTTCCATCATGCTTTGGGGCTGTGTGGCCAATGCCGGCACCGGGAATCTTGCTAAAGTTGTGGGACACATGGATTCCTCTCAGTATCAGCAGATTCTTGACAATAATGTTCATGAATCAGTGACAAAGTTGAAGTTATGCAGGGGATGGATCTTTCAGCAACACAATGATCCAAAACACCGCTGCAAATCTACTCAGGCATTCATGCAGAGGAACAATTACACTGTTCTGGAATGGCCATCCCAGTCGCGAGACCGCTAAGTCTTCTGGGTAATTTCTCAATGCATCAATAGTAAAAAGTTGAGGACACACAGGGTTAATAGCAGCGTTAACGGAGTGCGTTACCTGCGGCATAACGTGGTCCGTTAACGCTGACATTAACCCTGTGTGAGCGCTGACTGGGGGGAGTATTGAGCGGGCGCCGAGCACTGACTGGACAGAAGTAGGGAGGGACTAATCGGACTGTGCCCATCACCGATTGGTCACAGCAGCCAGGACAGGCAGCTGGCGAGACCAATCAGCGACACGGGATTTCCGATACAGACAGACGGAAGTACCCCTTAGACAATTATATAGTAGATGATATTTATACTCCATTACTTTTATTTTTGGAATTACCCTTTAAATTAAATGCACTTTACATTATCAACTTTTACTGCAATATAAATAACATTGTAAGGCTATGTGAGGTGTATTACACATTTTCATGCTGTTAAAATAGTTTTTAGCTATTCAGAAATTGAAAAAAAGGATGAAATTGTAATGGAAATTGGAGCACGAAAGGATTATTTATGGCAAGTTATCTAGCATCCAGTATAGGATGTCAGATAACTTGGTGATTGCTGGGGGCCCAAGCTCTGTGACATGCACAATCACAAAAACATCTTAAATGAAAGATGCACATGTTTGATCTCTGCTCCATTCATTGTCTATTGGACTGCCTAAAATAACTAAGAGCCGTACTCGATTTTCTCCAACAGTGGGGGAAGACTTAAAAGATGAATTGGTTCTTTCATTATTTTATACCATTCCTTCCCTCTTACAAATATTTTAGAATCTTGGACAATCTTGCGAAGTTGTATGTCATAGAACTTACTAATATACTACTATTATTAAGAATGACCCAATTTTCAGGTAGCCCATTTAGTTGCAAACAAAGAAAGAGAAAAAAAAGTTCGGGCATGCAAGCCATAGCCAGCTCACCAACTCCAGCCACAGGTGCACGGGACTTCGTCCGGACTCAACGTTGAATTATAAGACCAACATGTGACCATAATTAATTCAGCTGTGAAAAAGATTCTAGTAGATCAAAATGCGTTGCTGAACTGTCGATGGATATGTGCACCTCTACACTGTGAGGATCTAGCCGCATTTGTGATTTTAATGTGTTTATAAATAAAATAATTTGTTTAAGGAGTTGAGATATCTACCTTCTTTCAAAGCCAATTTAGTTCCAGGTTTACTTTCATTCCTCGTATGCTGTGTTGTCACATGACTTTTAGCACTGGCCAGTTCTGTGCAAGAGATGGAGACTAATTTTTAGATTGAGCATTGAGCGACCTCCATTCACTTTTAGCACTCATGATGTACTGACACAGAAAATATTTCCTGTGTCAGCACAGGGCCAGAAATGAAACCTGCTGGATCAGGAGCCAATGAGAAAATCAAAACATCGGAAATTTATTTTAAGTGTGTTACTATATGCAGTGCCTTGCGAAAGTATTCGGCCCCCGGGAACTTTTCAACCCTTTCCCACATATCATGCTTCAAACATAAATACACCAAATGTAAATTTTTGGTGAAGAATCAACAACAAGTGGAACACAATTGTGAAGTTGAATGAAATTTATTGGTTATTTTAAATTTTTGTGGAAATTCAAAAACTCGAAAAGTGGGGCGTGCAATATTATTCGGCCCCTTTACTTTCAGTGCAGCAAGCTCACTCCAGAAGTCATTGTGGATCTCTGAATGATCCAATGTTGTCCTAAATGCCTAATGATGATAAATATTATCCACCTGTGTGTAATCAAGTCTCTGTATAAATGGACCTGCTCTGTGATAGTCTCTGTTGAAGCACAGGGTTCTGTTTGAAGCACAGAGAGCATCATGAAGACCAAGGAATACAACAGGCATGTCCGTGATACTGTTGTGGAGAAATTTAAAGCCAGATTTGGATACAAAATGATTTCAAAAACTTTAAACATCCCAAGAAGCACTGTGAAAGCAGTCATACCACTGCTAATCAACAAGACCCGGCCGTCCCTCTAAACTTTCATCTCAAGCAAGGAGAAGACTGATCAGAGATGCAGCCAAGAGGCCCATGATCACTCTGGATGATCTGCAGACATCTACAGCTGAGGTGGGAGAGTCTGTCCATAGGACAACAGTCACACAATGCACAAATCTGGCCTTTATGGAAAAGTGGCAAGAAGAAAGCCATTTCTCAAAGATTTCCATAAAAAGTGTTCTTTCACTTTACCGCTATGGGACCTGTGAGTTTAGTGGTCTCCCTTCGCCCGGCATCAAACTTTGATTTGCATCATCATCATTGATTCAGAGTCAGTTGAAAGCAATACTAAAACAGAAAGTCATCAGCTCCCTCTTCCATTAACCCCTTCATGACCCAGCCTATTTTGACCTTAATGACCTGGCCGTTTTCTGCAATTCTGACCAGTGTCCCTTTATGAGGTAATATCTCAGGAACGCTTCAACGGATCCTAGCGGTTCAGAGATGTTTTTTCGTGACATATTGGGCTTCATGTTAGTGGTAAATTTAAGACGATAATTTTTGCATTTACAAGTGAAAAAAATTGAAATTTTGCTAAAATTCAGAAAATTTCACAATTTTCAAATTTTGAATTTTTATTCTGTTAAACCAGAGAGTTATGTGACACAAAATAATTAATAAATAACATTAGCCACATGTCTACTTTACAACAGCACAATTTTGGAAACAAATTTTTTTGTTGATAGGAAGATAAGGGTTAAAATTTGACCAGAGATTTCTCATTTTTACAACGAAATTTACAAAACCATTTTTTTAGGGACCACCTCACATTTGAAGTCAGTTTGAGGGGTCTATATGGATGAAAATACCCAAAGTGACACCATTCTAAAAACTGTACCCCTCCAGGTGCTCAAAACCACATTCAAAAAGTTTATTAACCCTTCAGCTGCTTCACAGCAGCAGAAGCAACATGGAAGGAAAAAAATGAACATTTAACTTTTTAGTCACAAAAATGATCTTTTAGCAACAATTTTTTTATTTTCCCAAGGGTAAAAGGAAAAACTGGACCCCAAATGTTATTGTACAATTTGTCCTGAGTACGCCAATACCCCATATGTGGGGATAACCAATGTTTGGGCGCACGACAGGGCTTGGAAGGGAAGGAGCGCCATTTGACTTTTTCAATGAAAAATTGGCTCCAATCTTTAACGGACACCATGTCGCGTTTGGAGAGCCCCTGTGTGCCTAAACATTGGAGATCCCCCACAAGTGACCCCATTTTGGAAACTAGACACCCCAATGCGCTTATCTAGATGCATAGTGAGCACTTTGAACCCCAAGGTGCTTCACAAATTGATCCGTAAAAATTAAAAAGTACTTTGTTTTCACAAAAAATCTCTTTTAGCCTCAACTTTTTCATTTTCACATAGGCGACAAGATAAAATGGATCATAAAATGTGTTGGGCAATTTCTCCTGAGTACACCGATACCTCACTTGTAGGGGTAAATCACTGTTTGGGCACACAGCAAGGTTTGGAAGGGAAGGAGCGCCGTTTGACTTTTCAATGAAAAATTCGCTCCAAACGTTAGCGGACACCATGTCACAATTGGAGAGAACCTGTGTGCGTAAACAACAGAGATCCCACACAAGTGACCCCGTTTTGGAAACTAGACCCCCAAGGAACTTATCTAGATTCATAGTGAGCACTTTGAACCCCCGGGTGCTTCACAAATTGATCCGTAAAAATTAAAAAGTACTTTGTTTTCACAAAAAATTTCTTTTAGCCTCAATTTGTTAATTTCCACATAGGCGACAGGATAAAATGGATCATAGAATGTGTTGGCCAATTTCTCCTGAGTACACTGATACCTCACATGTGGGGGTAAACCACTGACTGGGCACACGGCAGGGCTCGGAAGGGAAGGAGTGCCATTTGACTTTTTGAATGAAAAATTAGCTCCAATTGTTAGCGGACACCATGTCGCGTTTGGAGAGCCCCCGTGTGCCTAAACATTAGAGCTCCCCCATAAGTGACCCCATTTTGGAAACTATACCTCCCAAGGAACTAATCTAGATGTGCGGTGACCACTTTAAACCCCCAAGTGCTTCACAGAAGTTTATAACGCAGAGCCATGAAAATAAAAAATAATTTCTCTTTCCTCAAAAAATATATTTTAGACCGCAATTTTTTATTTTCACAAGTGTATCAGGAGAAATTGAACCCCAAAAGTTGTTGTCCAGTTTGTCCTGAGTATGCTGATACCCCATATGTGGGGGTTAACCATTGTTTGGGCACACGTCGGGACTCGTAAAGGAAGTAGTGACATTTTGAAATGCAGTCTTTGATGGAATAGGCTGCGGGCATCATGTCGCGTTTGTAGAGCCCCTGATGTGCCTAAACAGTGCAAACCTCCCAATTCTAACTCCAAGCCTAACCCCAACACACCCCTAATCCTAACTCTACCCCTAATCCCAACCCTATTCTTAACCCTACCCCTAATCTCAGCCCTAAACATTGGAAACATCCCAATTCTAACTCCAAGCCTAACCCCAACACACCCCTAACCCTAATCCTAACCCTACCCCTAATCCTAACCCTACCCCTAATCCCAACCCTAATCTTAACCCTATCCCTAATCTCAACCCTAACTTTAGCACCAACCCTAACCCTAATTTTAGCCCCAACCCTAAAGGAAAAACTGGGGCTAGGGGGTGATCAGCGGGGCAGAGGGGAGATCAGTGGGGCAGGGGGGACATCAGCGAAGCAGGGGGCAATCCACAGGGCAAGGGGAGATCAGCGGGGAAGGGGGAGATCAGCGGGGGAAGGGGGGAGATCAGCGGGGCAGGGGTAAGATCAGTGGGGCATGGGGGACATTAGCGGGGCAGAGGGGACATCAGAGGGGCAGAGGGGACATCAGTGGGGCGGGGGAGGACATCAGCGGGGCAGGGGGAACATCAGCAGAGCAGGGCGATCCACAGGGCTGGGGGGACATCAGCGGGGCAGGTGAAGGACATCAGTGGGGCAGAGGGGACAGCAGTGGGGTGGGGAGGATAGCAGTGCGGCAGAGGGGACAGCAGCGGGGCAGAGGTGACATCAGTGGGGCAGGGGAGGACAGCAGTGGGGCAGGGGAGGACAGCAGCAGGGCAGGGGAGGACAGCAGTGGGGCAGCGGGGACATCAGTGGGGCAGGGGGCGATCCACAGATAAGGGGGTGATCAGTGGGGAAGATCAGGGGGGAAGATCAGGCGGGAAGATCGGGGGGGAAGATCAGGGGACGATCAGTGGGGAAGATCAGGGTGGTGATGAGTGGGGGAAGATCAAGGGGCGATCAGGGGGCGATCAGTGGGGAAGATCAGGAAGCAATCAGTGGGGAAGATCAGGGGGAAGATCAGGGGGGCGATCAGTGGGGAAGATCAGAGGGGCGATCAGTGGGGAAGATCAGGGGGCGATCAGCGGGGAAGATCAGGGGGGCGATCAGTGGGGAAGATAAGGGGGGCGATCAGGGGGGAAGATCAGGGGGGCGTTCAGGGGGGCAATCAGTGAGGAAGATCAGGGGGGCGATCAGGGGGGAAGATCAGGCGGGCAATCAGTGGGGAAGATCAGGGGGCGATCAGTGGGGGAAGATCAGGGAGCGATCAGGGGGGAAGATCAGTGAGGCGATCAGGGGGATCACTGGGACGTGTGCTGTCAGGTGCGATGCAGCAGGAGGAAATGCAGCCAGAAGCAGCAGGAGGGTGATCTCCGGGGCAGGGGGTAGGGGGTGATCACTGGGGCAGGGGGAGGGAGCGAAGGTCAGGGGGCGTGAAATCACAAGGCAGGGGGGAAGAGAAGTAGAGGGGAGCACCTGGAGGCGGCAATGATGGCAGCAGCGGCGGTGACTGCAGCGGCGGCGGCGATCGCAGTATGTGGCAGAGCAGCATGCAGGCACCTCGCTGTTCAGCTTCCACGGAATGCATGAAGCTGGACAGCGAGGCAGCCATGGTTTTGTCTGCCCCTCCACATCTGAATGGAGAGCTAGCTCCAATCATATTTGGGGGGTGGTCACAAAGTGGTCACCAGGGCGATCGTAGCCAAGTGGGGGTTAAGCCACCCCCGGGCTTAAGTACAAGTCCCCCTGTACCTGCAGGTCAGGTGCAATTTCAGTTAACCCTTTCACCCGACCTGCAGGAACACGATCCTGCCATGATGCATACGCTGCATCACAGGTCGGATTGGCACCAACTTTCATGATGCAGCGTATGCGTCATCGGTCAGGAAGGGGTTAAAGTTTGCAACAAGCCACCTGGAAGAAACACCAAACATGTAGAAGAAGGTGTTCTGGTCAGATGAAACCAAAATTGAACTTGTTGGCAACAATGCCAAACGATATGTTTGGCGTAAAGACAACACAGCTCATCACCCTGAACACACCATCCCCACTGTCAAACATGGTGGTGGCAGCATCAAGTTTTGGGCCTGCTTTTCTTCAGCAGGGACAGGGAATATGGTTAAAATTGATGGGATGATGGATGGAGCCAAATACAGGACCATTCTACAAAACTGATAGAGACATAACCCAGGTGACTTGCAGTTGTAATTGCAGCAAAAGGTGGCACAACAAAGTATTAAGTTAAAGGGGACGAATAATATTGCACACCCCACTTTTCAGTTTTTGAATTTCCACAAAAATTTAAAATAACCAATAAATTTAATTAAACTTCACAATTGTGTTCCACTTGTTGATTCTTCACCAAAAAATTTACATTTCGTATCTTTATGTTTGAAGCATGATATGTGGGAAAAGGTTGAAAAGTTCCAGGGGGCTGAATACTTTCACAAGGCACTGTAGATATGAGCAGATTGTTTTAAATTAGAATTAGCTGTCTTCAGCAAATTTTCCTCTCAAAATTTGAGATACTGAAAATGAATTTGCTGTGAAATTCAATTCTGCAAAGCCTTTAATTGCTGTGAAAATACATGTTTAACCCCTTTACCCCACAAGCCTGTTTGCATCTTCATGACCAGAAAAAAGAAATTGGATTTGGACCGGAGGTCTAAGTAAAGATGACTTACATATGTAAACCTCTCAAATTGTATATCTTTATTGATTACTTATTAAAAAAGGGAGGGATAATTACCCCAACAAACATAACATGCATACAATAGATATCAATAGGGATAGAAAGAAGGTGTGGATTTCCTATAAAGGCCCTAGTGAGAGACCTGTTCTCAATTCCTGCCTACCAGTGGAGGTTGGCACACTATTTATAATGACAGTGGTGCTCCTGGTCCTTGGCAACTGTCCCTGATATCCCTGTTGCATCCTATAACAGGAGGAAAGAGCAAGAGGTGAGAAACAAGTCCTTTCTTAGTTGACCCTCAGTTTTTACCTCAATGTGTCAGTCATCATAGTGAGGTCAGTAACCACCAAGAGGCCAATAACAGAAAGAGGTATCCCAAATCAGTCAAAGCAATACCATGATGCTCTGATTCTAGGGATATATCAGTAAGCCATGATCCTATAAAAATCACACCTGATACAGTTAGAAACCCCAAATACCAATCATTAATTTTTCAACGCAATATAAACTTTTTATAGTAAACTGCCTTACCCTGATTCAAACCTCAGAAGGCTGGCTCCTGCCTAGCAGTCGGAGGTTGGCACACTAAATTTCAGTGAAGTGGTGACCCCGCTCCACGTAGGCTGTCACTAGTTAACCTTATAACCTTATAGCTTGGAGTTTAGGAGATGGGCCACTGACACACAGTGGAATGACCCTACCCTTAGGAGCCATTTTAGGCAGAGTCTGTCTCCAAGGTTGCAGGATGCTCTTGTGCAGTACATCACCCCCAGGTCATTGGAGGCTGCCATGTCCCTT
This sequence comes from Ranitomeya imitator, assembly GCF_032444005.1. NCBI lineage: Eukaryota > Metazoa > Chordata > Amphibia > Anura > Dendrobatidae > Ranitomeya > Ranitomeya imitator. The sequence goes on along the minus strand of NC_091285.1, from coordinate 342,273,823 downwards.
GCCATCCGGGTAGATAGACGCTTGAGGGAGAGACATACACCTAATTTGTCTCCGGTAGTCCTTGCTAGGGAGGGGGACACACCTGAGCAAGTGGATGAACCCATGCAGGTGGGAGGAGTTGTTTCCCAAATGGGATTGCCTGCGGTTTACCATGGTGTGGGGGTATGTTTTTACTGTGGACAGACTGGTCATTTTATCGGTGTCTGCCCAGCTCGCGCCAAAATAGCTGTACCACCTAAGAAGCCGCGTCCCCCTGGGAAGGAGGCGACCAGGGAGTGTATATTTCCTCCATATCTTCTCCTCAGTGTAACCTGTCAGCTGAAGTAGTGGTTTGCGGGGTAACTGAGTGTATACCGGTGCTTGTGGACAGTGGAGCAGGTGTCAATCTGGTGGATGCTCATTTTGTCCAGACCCATGGCCTGAGGTGTAGAACACTAACTATATGTATGATATACACCTGCGTATAGGGACTCATCATGAGGAGTACCTGTCGTGCTATATCTTGGGGAGAATACCAACATCCATCGTTTTAGGACTCCCTTGGTTGAAAAAACACAACCCGGTCATAGATTGGCGGTTAAGGGAAGTGGTCAGCTGGAATCAGTCGTGTGAGGGCTGCTGCCCAGGGGCAACTGTCTCTGCCATCCTTCTATAACCTACCCCTTCCTCTCCAGAGGGGGCAGCAGAGATGCTGTCAGAGAGTAGGGGCAAGACTTTACCCTCACTACATGCTAACCCGGTGTGTCAGAGACCTCTTAGGAGGAGGGGTCAAAGGAAGGTGGTGGTTCCCTCTGAGCATAATGGGGGTGTGAGTTTGCTGACACAGGGGGACACCTCTGTTGTCAATTCCTCTAAGAATTCACCATCTTGTGGCAGACGCATGCATGGAAATAAACGTTCAGGTCCGGACCTGGGTGTGAATGAGGATGTATGGGTTTCCACCAAAAACATCAGGTGGCAGTGTGCATCTGGGTCCTGGAGTTCCAGGGTGATTGGGCCATTCTCAGCCCGGGGACTTATCAGTTGGAGTTACCCCCAGTTATGCATGTACAAAACTCATTCCCCAGGTCGGCCCTCTGGAGGTTGGTGGCACCATCGGAGCCTTCGTTGGTGGCATTTTCATCAGGCCACGCATTGCCATAAACCTGAGAATCAGGTGACTGCCGAGGTGAATGTTGATGGATCGAGGCGTCCTCACCATAGGCTCTTATGTGGCGAGATTCGGTGTTGAGGGTCCAGAGGCCCCTCATTGAAAGGGGGGTACTGTCACGATCCATGTTTGGATCTGTGGCAGATCTGGTTTCCTTCAGATTAAAATATTTTTCCTTTCAGGTCATCGGGGGTTAATGCAGTTTTTCCCCGGTGGCCGCTGGTGTAATTGCATTGCAGCTTGTTCTGCTGTTGTGGGTGGTGACCACTCCCACCTTCCTTTAAAAGGTCACCTGGTGCATCAGCTGACTGTTGGTTATACAGGTCCTTTGGATACCAACCTTGCTGGAATAGGAGCTTGCTGAGTGCTGTTGTTCTACAGCTGAATACTTATTCCTGCTGCCTTACTCTGCTGTGCATTGCAGCAAAGAAAGCTAAGTGTAGTGTTATTGTTTCTTTGTCCCTTTGTTGTTTGTAACTTTCCCAGTGTTGTATTAGTGCAGCGGTGGGACCAGTGCTCTCACCTGCCAGTTCCCTACATAGGGATTAGAGCAGGGCAAGTGAGGGACTAGGTATCCTGGTCGGCGAAGGGTGGAAAGAACCCATATAGGGACGGTAGCAAGATCAGGGCACAGCCTCAGGTGAGTGCAGGAGGTGCCCATTCCCCGTTCCCTACCGACAGGGCCCACCATTGGTAAAGTGTCCCCGGTGTACCCTTGTGTGTTTTGCCGTTTTGTGACCGACCACCTGCTAAGTCGTGTCACACCAGGACAGTCATATCGTGAAAACACGATGTTTAAAACTGCACCCCTCAAGGTGCTCAAAACCACATTCAAGAAGTTTGTTAATCCTTCAAGTGCTTCACTGCAAAAGACAGGAAAAAATTACCATTTATAATTTTTCAGTAAAATTTTACTTTAGACCCAAATATTTTGATTTTTCAAATGCAACAGGAAAAAATGGACTCCAAAATTTGCAGTGCAATTTCCCCTGAAGAGGCCGAGACCCCATATGTGGGGAAAACCACTCTTTGGGTGCATGGCAGGGCTTGGATGTGAAGGAGTGCCATTTGACTTATTGAATGTAAAATTTGCTGGAATCATTAGTGGACACCAAGTCATATTTAGAGAGCCCCTGATGTGCCTGAATAGTAGAAACCCCCAAAGTGACTTCATTTTGGAAACTAGACCACTGTTGAAACTTATATAGATGTGTGGTGATAAATTTTAACACCGAAATGCATGACAAAAGTTTAAAGCCTAGCAGGGAAAATAAAAGAAATTACATTTTTCCACAAAAATGATTTTTTAACCCCCATTTTTTTATTTTGACAAGGGTAAGAGGAGAAATTGGACGACAAAGGATGTTGTGCAATTTCTCCTGAGTTAGGTGATACCCAATATGTGGGGGAAAACCACTGTTTGGGTTCATGGCAGGGCTCAGAAGGAAAGGAGCAATATTTGACTTTTTGAATGCAAAATTTGAATTAATCATTGGTGTACGCTATGTCATATTTGGAGAGCCCCTGATGTGCCTGAACAGTGGAAACCCCACTCAAGTGACTCCATTTTGGAATCTAAACCCCTTCAAGGAATGTATGTAGATGTGTGAGGAGCACCTTGAATCCCCCAACTTTTTTAGATTCACAAGATAACAGGAGAAAATGGACCCCAAATACTATTGTGCAATTTTTCCTGAGTGCCCCAATATCCCATATGTTGGGGAAAACCAGGCTTGGAAGGGATCAACCCCTCAAGGAACTTATCTAGATGTGTGGTGAGCATCTTAAACCTTTCAGGTGTTTCACAATAAAGTATAACGTAGAGCTGTGAAAATAAAAAAAATCAAATTTTTTTCACAAACATGATCTTTTAGCCCCCATTTTTTTATTTTCACAAGAGTAACAGGAGAAAATGGACCCCAAAAATTGTTGAGTAATTTCTCTTGAGTATGGCAATACCCCATATATGGGAGAAAACCACTGTTTGGGTGTATGTCAGGGCTTGGAAGGGACGGAGCATTGCTTGACTTTTTGATTGCAAAATTGACTGGAATATGGACACCATATTGCATTTAGAGAGACCCTGATGTACAGTACCTCAACAGTGAAAATCCCTTACAAGTGACCCCATTTTGGAAACTAGACCCCCCCCTTAAGAAACTTATCTAGATGTGTGATGAGCACATTGAAAACCCAACTGCTTCACAGAAGTTTATAATGTAGAGAGTGCTGCCTTATCTGTTTGATTGTATATGGCGACTCTAGGTAAGCACTTGTTCAGACCTGACTTATGTTTGGATGTGATGGTCAGTTTTTTTTTTATATATGTATGAATTAGCCTTCTGACTGAGTACTCCACCCCTTAGCCTTAGGTCTTTTTAATTGTAGCAGGATTCTACCCCTCCACAGAGATATAGACTTCAGTCCAAGAAAGGAGTCGCATTAGGTTCCCAGAGAGATTTAGACTGTCTAAGAGAGGATTAGCATTAGGTCCTGGCAGATTAGCATTAGGTCCTAGCAGCAAGAATTGCCTTAATGTGGCTGCCAGGTACACATGAATAGGCCAATTTATGCGCTAAGCATTCTCAATTTTTCATATTTCTAGTGCAATAGTGCAATTCAAATTTCATTTGGACCCCAAATATGGTTGGACAATTTCTCCTGAATATGCCAATATCCTATATGTGGGGGAACACCGGGCTTGAAAGAAAACAAACAAGAAAGGCCAGCACGGTGACGCAGTGGTTAGCACTGCAGCCTTGCAGCGCTGGGGTCCTGGGTTCTAATCCCACCCAGGACAACATCTGCAAAGAGTTTGTATGTTTTCTCCATGTTTGCGTGGTTTTCCTCCGGGCACTCCGGTTTCCTCCCACATTCCAAAGACATACTGATAGGGATTCGAGATTGTGAGCCCCACTGGGGACAGTGATGATAATGTGTGCAAAAACTGTAAAGCGCTGCGGAATATGTTAGCGCTATATAAAAATAAAGATTATTATTAAGAAAGTCCATACCAAAAACTAGCATGGGTGCAAATTGGTGATCGAATGCTCGAGTCCTGGTAGAGCTTCTTCGGTGTGCTCTTATGCTATGTTTGAGTCGCTGTGGCTGAATGTGTCATGGCTGTTCGACAGGGATTGCCTGCTTCTTAGGCAATACTTGCATGTGTTGCGGCTGTTGAACAGCCATCAGACATGCAGCCACGGCAACTCAAACATAGTATTAGAGCATGCCCAAGATCACCTCATCCGAGCATGCTCGCTCATCACTATTCATGATTAAAAAGGGTACAAGACAAGAATGCATTCATTTTCATTTTTTTCTACCTCTGTGCAGATGTAATAATGAGAAAGCTGGACTTAGTAGATTTGAATATTGTGCTCAAAATTGGCAGAAGAACTATCAGTAAGCTGAGATATACAGGTGATATAACCCTAGTGGAAGAGAGTGCAAACAACCTCAAGAATCTTGTCGTGAAGTTGAAAGAATAAAGAAGATACGATTTTTTTTTTTTGGGGGGGGTCCTTCATTGCTCACAGTAACTATGTGACAGCAGAGATCAAACATTTAGTAGCAATTGGTCATGCAGCAGTGATGAGCATTAAATATCAAAGTGCAAGAATATCTCAACCACCATCATACCAAAACTTATCACTGCAAATGTGTTTCCACATATGGTTGTGAGACTTTGACATAGACACTCACAACAGACAAAAGAACAATTGATGCCTGTGAGCTGTGGTGCTGGAGAAGAAACAAAGTGATGGCAGTGTCCATATGTGGGGCTGCATGAGTGCTACAGGTGTTGGGAACTACATTTCATTGCTGCTATCACAAATGTACTGCTCTATAATGAAAGAGAAGATGATACCAACAGTCCATGTTCTTGCAAGATGTGCCCATTTCCAAAAGAACAATGATCCAAAACAAATCTGTTGCATTTTATGAACAGGTTGAAAGTGATTCAGTGGACAAATCTGTCTCCTTTTCTGAACATCTATGAGGAATTCTGGAAAGACAAGCTGAGCATCACTCTCCTTCCAGCATTCAAGCTTTAAAAGAGATTCATTTTTGAAAAATGATAGATATTTTAATATGTCGCCAACTTGTTCATTCAATGTCTAGAAAACTTGTGCTGTCCTTAAAAATCATGTAAGCCATACAAAATACAGGATTTAACAGTTTTTGATTTTCAGTTTATTCATTTTGGCATTAACTAATTTTAGTAAAAGTGAAAATTTTGTAATGAAAGTTATATTATTACACTTACTTTCATGCTATGTGTTAAGAAGTGTTCAATGAATGTCAGTCTTGTCAAAAGTTTTGAAATTGTTCTTGTGTTCAGTGATGTATTGATTAAAATCTTACTTTTCAAAGGGGTGTACTCATTTATTCTGAGCATTGTATATCCCAAAAGTATCATAGCTCATAAAATTTTAAATTAATTAAATTTTGCAATATTGTATCCTTACGTTGGAATATGATTTTGGATCACTGTGAATACCTATCGACAGAGGCAGTTACCTTTTTACATTTTTATGTTATGTTTTTTTAATTTGCACTTTTCTACAGATTGAACAGTTTTTGTTGTAACAGTAGTAAATCTCTTTAACTTTTCTAAATTAAATGTGGGAATCACTAAAGAATGTTAGCAAATTATATTATTTCAAACAAATGAAACTTGTCTAAGCGGTTTATCAAAGGAATAATTAAAGACACTGTTTAAATACAGGACTTACATATAAAAAATGTCATTTTTGATTTATGTATTAATTTACAACTCCATTTAACTGTGAACTACATTTTATAAGTTCACAATTAATTCTGAATTTAAACTTCTCACCATTCTTTTACATGACAGGTGAGAATCTCTTGAGAGGTTCTGTTTCTATAATGAATTAAAGTATCTAAGCTGTCCTTTTAAAAGTTCATCTCTAGATAACTGCAGCAAAACGTTACAAATGGATTTCTATTAATCATTATTAAATTATGTCACTGTGTTTTAGACCTTCAAAGGCAGAACTGATTCCAATTTACTATTAAAAGATATCAAAAATTCACTGAACATTAAGAATTATGTTACAAAAGTTTGAGTCCTTGGTGCAAAAGTCATTCTTAGACTCGTATTATTGCCATGTGTTTCATGAACCTCATGTAAAAAATAAAGAAAAAATAAATGAAAATCCAGCGTTTTTCCCTCCATAGTAATGATTATAGTGTTTATATACCACCAATAATGTTTAACACTTGAAGTTACCAAACAGGTAAAATAATAGGTGATCAAAGCAAATTAAGATAAAAAGAAAATTTATTTTCATATTCAGAGACCTATTGTGACCACCTCTTTCTATAAATGAGTAAAAAAAAGTTAGTTCGCTAACACATACTGTACGTTAGTTAGCATGCTACATACATTACATACATTCTACATAAAGTGTGCAAGATTTTTAACCCATTTGTGACCATAGAAAATATACATAAATCATATGAGCATATAGGGTGTGTGGAGTGTGCATCTACCAGCAGCAATTGGAGTTAGTGCCAATTATTGCTGTTAGGCTATTAATTGCCACTGTCAATGATTGACAAAGGTAACTAAGTGGTTTGATCTGTGGGTGTGAAGTTACTCCAGCTTTACCTAGAAAAATTCAGGTGAACAGATGTCATGTGCACATATCTATTGATGCTAAAATATGAAAAGAAAATGTGCAAATTTGTTATTGCAGTAACTGCTTTGACCTCTAAATCATGTTCTTGGTTCATTTTACTGCACAATAAATGCAGTAAAAAACAAACCCAAGAACCTATGTCGGAATAGCAGTTTTTCCACTTTTTTTGCATTTTTCAGTACAAGATATAGTAAAATGAATGGTGTCATTCAAAACTTCAACTTGTCCCACAAAAAAAGCTCTCATACAGCTATATTGACAAGAAAATAAAAAAGTTATAGCTATTAGAAGAGGGAGAAGCAAAATTCCAAAAATAAAAATTCGAGTGGTTTCCAAGAGGTAAACAAATATCGGTTTCACTGAGACATTCTATCATACTAATATCACCATCTGATATTTGTTAACAGAAACTAATTGACAAAGTTTATTTCTGTAAGGGCTCACGCACACGACCGTATTTTCGGTCTGAGTGCTACCTGTTAAAAACCAGACAATATTCAGACTAATCTTGTTCAATGGGGCAGTGCAGATGGGCAATTCTTTTCACTCACCGAATCTGTGTTAAATAAAAGTGCACCATGCACTATTTTCCTCCATAAATCAGAGGAGACCCATGCAAGAAGAGGTTGAACCTCCTAGCCTCTAAACATTTTGTGGAGAAGGGGCATACTGAAAAACATTTATAATTCAGGATAATTTAGTCTGTTCCTCCGCAAAGGAGAAGCGGAGACAGGGTCAGTATTCTGAAAAGAAAAGAGATTGAGTGGATTTACAGGCTTAAAACCTTGAAGCCAATGGGTCTTAATATGGAGTTTAAATAAAACTCTGTTGTATAAAGTAAAAATGATCCCCTGACTATCTCTCTGTCCTGTATCCACCTTTGAGCAGTGCAATTAGGAATCTAAAATCCTCAAGAAATTTTTAAGGTGTCATGATTTTAATATATTTTTTTGTTTTCACAGATCACTTTACAATAAAAAGTAGTCAAAATGTTGCCACTCCACTAGGGCTATTAAAAGTTATTTTTTTCATCATATACAAGCATTGGAGTGCTGCATTTTATTTCTTTTTTATATCACATTGCAAGGAAGGGATTCCAAGCATGGGAGGCCTGGCACCCTAAGTAATTATTTTCATGTGCGCTGTTCCAGTTTCTTTGTAATAGAGATAGAAAATAGAGGCAGCACACCAAAACAAAAATCAAGTGCTATTTAAATACCCATCTGGCGATATTTCAATCCACAGATGTGGACCTTCTCTGGACATCTCTGGACCGAAACGTTTCCAGATGGGCAATTCAATAACACGTGATTATTTTTGGCGTGCTGCCTCCATGGGTATTACCCCCTTCCCAGTCTATAAACATCTGCCCCCAGCTGTCCGCTTTCCCTCTGCTGGTTAATAAAATTTCTGGGGATGCCACACCATTTTTTCAGAGATTTATTTATTTACTAATTAAATACATGTACAGTAAGATACACAAGCACTGTACTAATTATATATGTGACTGACATTATTATATCTATCTATTCTATGTATATATCCATTCTATTCTATTCTGTCGGATCATGCTGTGCTTTTACTGTACGCAGCTGATAAAATATCAGGTTTTCAAGTACATGGGAGTGTTTAGTCGGATGGCATTTGCAAGGTCCAAGTACTGTGCAATTTTTTTATTACACCCATTGACCACCATTGGCGAGTCTTGTCTGAGACACTAAGACTATTGAACCATGCACTGCAATTTGTTTCTCAGCCCGATCTAAGCTGAGAAAAAAAAATTGCAGATGGGCAGCGACTCATAGATTAACATTGGTCCGAGTGTAATCTGATTTTTTATCGGATTGCACTCTTCCATTTTTCTCACAGATCAGTACAGTATGAGCCCAGAGACTGAAAATAAGCTGTGATTTAGGTACCTGTCATGAACGTTTTACAAAATATGGGATAGACACAATTTTGAAGCAAAAATCATAAAGTAAACCTCAGTAAATATATAAAACCACTTTTATTGATTAAAAACAAGGCAACGAACCCAATCAATAGTGACCAATAAACAAAACACAAACCAAAAATACAAAAATAGCTATAAAAACACCATTGAACTAATGGGGAAGGCTATATCACCCTAGCCAAGGCACCTATATACACCCCTACCTGGCTGCGGAGGTAGACACCCTAGGGGGGAACGTAATGGCGCCCCCGCTCAACGATGACTGTCCCTAGGGGCCCTAGTGTGCCCTGCAGCAACTATTGACAGCCTCTACCCAGCATCTAAAGGGTCCTCTAGCACTATACAGAGGTCAATTGTGCTAGGGAATGCCTAAACCCCAAAAAGAACAAGGAAAACAATAGACACCTATGGCGGTAGGTGAAAATAATATATTGATACGATAGATAGTACTACCAAATAGGTGGACCATAAAGGGTAGCTCACATTAAATTAGATATACTGCTACCAGACAGTCTTCCTGATTCATACCGGCTGGAGCACCCTTTTGGAGTACCCCTGATACATCACCAGTCTCTATGTCATTCCCAATATATTGATATATATGGAGACCATGAGTACTCATCTGTCAGCATGTCCACACCACCGCCATCTATAGTGAACGCCTCAACGCGTTTCGCCTGCCACGGCTCATCAGGAGGCCAGATATCATGATACGTTATGTCACTTATGATAATGGATAGCTAAATGGAAAATGGACTAAATATCAGTTTTATTTTTACATTAAGAAAAAAGGATTGTGTGTTTATGGTAAAATTATATTAGTTATTTAGACTGGTATTGATTATCTTCTCTATTTGAAAAAAGGTATTAGTATTTTTATTTTCAAGAGTCAACCATGCTGTAGTCAGTGGAAAAATACATTGTTCTTATTCTTTGAAACTATTTCTTCTGAAATGTGGGGTTTATAATTATAAAAGGGTTTCTTTTAAGAGTTTCTATTTTCTATGAAGCACAGTGATGCACTAATTAAATGTTTAATTGTCTGTTTATGGATGGGATTAAAAGAAGTGGTCTATCCATAAATTAAAGAAGTAAGAAAGTGGAAATTGCCATCCCAACAGAGTGAAGGTGATCTAAGCCACAAAGCAACACCCACGATGTTCCAGGTACTTAGATCTCAATTCATCAAAGTGATTTTGACAGATGTTTGAAGTAAAATAGCAAAACATTTGAACAACTCTAAGTTGCACAATAACTCTGCAAATTTTATGTCACTGGCTGCATTCAAGATCCATTAAAGTGGTGCATGGTAAGACAGTGTGGTGAAGGCCGCCTGACAAAAGTTTTGTCACTTTAGTGATATACAGTTGTGCTCAAAAGGTTACATACCCAAGCCGAATTTTTGCTTCCTTGGCCTTTTTCACTAAACATGAATGATAACACCAAAGCTTTTTCTCCACTTATGGTTAGTGGTTGGGTGAAGCCATTTGTTGTCAAACTACTGTGTTTTTGCTTTTTAAATCATAATGACAACCCAAAATATCCAAATGACTATGATCAAAAGTTCACATACCCTGGTGAATTTGGCCTGATAACATGCACAGAAGTTGACACAAATGGGTTTGAATGGATACTAAAGCTTACATCCTCACCTGTGACCTGTTTGCTTGTAATCAGAGCGTGTGCCTAAAAGCGGAGTGAGTTTCTGGGATCCAGATAGACTCTTGAATCTTTCATCCAGACAATGATATTTCTGGAATGTGAGTCATGGGGAAGCAAAAGAATTGTCAACAGATCTATGGGAAAAGGTAGCTGAACTGTATAAAACAGGAAAAGGATACAACAAGATATCCAGGAAATTGATGATGCCAGTCAGCAGCATTCAAACTGTGATTAACAAATGGAATATCAGTGGCTCTCTAAAAACAAAACCACGGTCAGGTAGACCAACAAAAATTTCATCCACAACTGCCAGGAAAATTGTTCAGGATGCAAAGAAAAACCCACAAATAGCGTCAGCTGAAATCCTGGACTCTAAAAACTATCTCTCTGGCTGTTCCAAGATGCACAATAAGGATGCACTTGAAGAAAAATGAGCTGCATGGTCAAGATGCCAGAAGAAATCCATTACTGTGCAATTGCCACAAAGTATCTTACCTACAATACGCAAAACAGCACAGAGACAAGCCTCAAAATTTCTGGAACAAGATAATTTAGAGTGAGGAGACCAAAATTGAACTTTTTGGCCACAACCATAAATGTTACATTTAGAGAGAGATCAACAAGGCTTATGATAAAAAGAACACCATTCCTGCTGTAAGGCACAGAGGTGGATCTTGGTCAAAGTTGAAGGAAAGATGAATGCAGAATGTTATTTGCAAATACTGGAGGCAAATTCGCAATCAGCCCGGAAGACGCGCATGGAACCTCCTTGGATCTTCCAACATGACAATGATCCAAAACACAAGGGCAAGTCAATCTGTCAATGGCTACAGCAGAACAAAATGAAGGTTCTGGAGTGGCCATCTCAGTCTCCTGACCTCAATATCATTGAACCAGTTTGGGGAGACTTTTGTGCCATCTAATTGGCGACCAGAGGTTCTCTCTTGGGCTCACTCATCCAGGGTGGGATTACCCAAGTCTCATAGCCGCACGCTTATCTGGGTAGTCACCCACCATTTTTCTAAAATGATGCACTCGGTGCTGCTTCCACAGTTACCTTCTGCACGGGCATTGGCGGCATTGTTCATTAAACATGTTTTTCGTCTACATGGCATACCTGACAAAATTGTCAGTGACCGGGGTCCCCAGTTTGCGCCTCAGTTTTAGAGAGAGCTCTGTCGTTTACTCAGCATTGAGCTGAATCTCTCTTCTGCATACCATCCTGAAATGAATGGGTTGGTAGAGAGGGCCAACCAGACTTTGGTCACATACCTGCGACATTTTGTCTCCGCCAGGCAGGATGACTGGGCATCTTTGTTACCTTGGGAGGAATTTGCTTTGAACAACGCCATAGCTGACTCCACCAGGCAGACTCCATTTCTCCTTAATTACGGCCAGCATCTGCGTTTTCCTGTGCCCATGCCCGTGTCATCTACCAATTCTAGGGAGGCAGACTGGGCAGTGGAGGCACGTGACATTTGGAACCGCACACAGGATGCCATCCGGGCCTCAAAGGAGAGAATGAGGGTTTCTGCCAATGCACAACGGCGCCCAGCTCTGACCTTTGCTCCTTGCGACTTAGTGTGGCTCTCCGCCCGTAACATCAGGCTGCTAGTTGAGTCCAGTAAGTATGCGCCTTGCTACATAGGCCCTTTCAAGGTTCTGGAACTGGTTAACCCTGTGGTCTACCATTAGGCTATTACTCCATGCCTAGGTATCACCGACACTTTCCATGTACCCCTCTTGAAGCCCGTCTATATGTCCCGGTTTTCCGAGTCATCTTTTGGGACATCAGTTTCATCCTCGAATCAGTACGAAGTGAACTCTATCTTGGGGTGCAAGGTGGTACGTGGCAACAAATACTATCTGGTGGACTGGAAGGGCCATGGCCCAGAGGACCGGACCTGGAAACCTGTGGAGCACATTCAGGCTCCGCTGCTCATTGCAGTAATTGAACGTAGCAAGGGCCAAGGTGGGGGGCCTTAGGAGGGTGGGTAATGTTAGGTGTTGAGTTCCCACCTCTGCACAGGGGGAATCTCGAACCATCTCCGCTGCAGTGTCCTATTCTTCTCCAGCCACAGTGGAGCCTGCTCAGCGGAGACATCGGTCCCAGCTTCTGAATCAAGCTGATACCATGTGACTGGTTACTGCTGCCCTTCCAGAGTATGCCTTTGTAGCCAGCACTAGGGTTGAGCAACTTTTCCTTTTTTGAGGTCGAGTTGGGTTTTGCAAAACCCGACTTTCTCAAAAGTCGAGTGAAATTGGCTGATTATCTTGAAAAGTCGGGGTCGGGGGATCGGCCGAAACACGAAACCCAATGCAAGTCAATGGGAAATCTCTATATATTTATATTTACTTCAGCGCGATATAGCAGAATGCCGGTAATTCAATTGCCGGCTTTTCATTTCTCCTTCCTAAACCCGACATGATATGAGATATGGTTTACATACAGTTTTTTTGCATATTCCACACTACTAATGTTAGTAGTGTGTATGTGCAAAATTTGGGTGCTGTAGCTATTAAATTTAAGGGTTAAATCGCAGAAAAAATTGGCGTGGGCTCCCACGCAATATTCTCCGCCAGAGTGGTAAAGCCAGTGACTGAGGGCAGATATTAATAGCCTGGAGAGGGTCCATGGTTATTGGCCCGCCCCTAGCTAAAAACATCTGCCCCCAGCCACCCCAGAAAGGCACATCTGGAAGATGTGTGTGTGTTTTTTTTAACCATTTCATACAATTGGATTAATAATGGATAGGTGTCATAACTGACGCCTCTCCCTTATTAATCTGGCTTAATGTCACCTTACAATAGCAAGGTGACATTAACCCTTCATTACCCCATATCCCACCGCTACACTGGAGTGGGAAAAGAGTGGCCAAGTGCCAGAATAGGCGCATCTTCCAGATGTGCCTTTTCTGGGGTGGCTGGGGGCAGATGTTTTTAGCTAGGGGGGCCAATAACCATGGACCCTCTCTAGGCTATTAATATCTGCCTTCAGTCACTGGCTTTACCACTCTGGCGGAGAAAATTGCGCGGGAGCCCACGCCAATTTTTTTCGCGATTTAACCCTTAAATTTAATAGCTACAGCCTGTAGCTGTATGGGAATATGACATGGTTTACTGTATGTAAACTATGTCTCATATCCAGTGTAAGTAAAATATCCAAAATTTATTGAAGCATTATAAAAAACAATATTAAAAAAGAGAGAGAGACTCTCTCTGCCTGACGCGTTTCTGGCGCACCACGGCACCCTTAGTCATAGGAACTAATGCCATATAGATGAACAGGTTTATATATAGCAAGGAACCAATCACAGACATAGCAATCAATTACATTGAAAAAAGCTACAGCTAAACACACATAAGAAGACTTTTTTCTCCTATTTCAAATACATTGAAATTGCATAAATATATACTTTAAATTGCCGCAAGATCTATCTGTTAGTTCAATATATGTAAAAAAGGTCATTCCTGTAATTCATACCGTGTGGATGTTTAGTGTCTAAAGTCAGAATCCAAAAGGCTTCCCGCAGTGCTAATTGTTTCTTCCAATCTCCACCTCTAGGTGACTGACTAACCCTTTCTATGCCAAAAAATGAAAAATCTGATAGGTCTCCTTTATGTACAGAAATAAAGTGTTTCGTAGCCCCAGAATAGCCTGAATTATTGTTATTTATATTTGCTATGTGTTCTGAAATTCTTTTTTTGATTTTCCTTGTGGTGTAACCTATATAGCAAATGTTGCAAGCCTTACATTTTATGCAGTATATGACGTGGTCAGAATCACAATTAATAAATGATTTTATATTATAAGTAACGTTGTGCTTCGAGGAAAAAGTAGTTCTTTTGTTGTCTGCAAATTGGCAGACATTACATCTGTTGCCAGAACATTTAAAAAAACCTTTTATTGATAGCCATGATGTGGGAGTTTTTTTTCTGGCGCACCATACTGGGAGACAAAATATTCCCCAGTGTGCAACCTCTCCTGGCCACTATTCTGCATCCATTCTGAAGAATTGTGCATAAAGATTTGTCCTGATTGACTACAGGGAGATATTTAAGAATGATCTGTTTAATTTTATTGTACTGACTGCTATAAGCGGTAGAAAAAGTAATCTGCGTTTCAGGAGCGGCACTTGCATTTTCATTGTCAGAATACAATAAATCAGCACGTGGAATTTTGGAAACATGTCTGAATGCATGTCTTATATTGGATTGTTTATATCCCCTATCAAATAATCTATTAGAAATAAGATGACTTTCCTTGTGGAAACTTTCCTCACTAGAGTAAATTCTTCTCGCTCTCGTGAGCTCACCCCTAGGAATGGCATGAATGGTATGTCGAGGGTGTGCGCTTGAAGACATCAGGATTGTGTTTCCAGAATTGTCTTTTCTATAAAGAGAAGTATTAACCCTATGTGTTGTATTGCTGCCTGTAAGGAGCACATCCAAGAATGAAACCTCGTGCGATGGAATGCCGCTGGTGAAACGCAGGTTACACTTGTTGTTATTCAAATAGAGCATGAAATCAGAAAACTTAGTCACGCCCCCTTGCCAAATTAGCAGAATATCATCCACAAATCTCCCATACCAATTAAGGTATGGGAGAAATGGATTATCATCTGTGAATATGTAGGTTTCTTCCCACCATGCCATAAATAAAATGGCTAAAGATGGGGAGAATTTAGACCCCATAGGAGCACCCATGGTCTGGATGAAGTACTTTTCTTCCACTTCAGCTGAAATCACCAGCAGGTACGGCACCCACCAGCTACATTCATTTGCAACGGTTTACAGATGCACGTCTCGGCGTGTCAAGCTCCTAACCTTCCCTCTCCCCCCTCCTCTTTTCTTGAATGTGTATGTCTCATATCATGTCGGGTTTAGGAAGGAGAAATGAAAAGCCGGCAATTGAATTACCGGCTTTTCTGCAATATTGCGCTGAAGTAAATATAAATATATATGTGTCCCAATGACATATATATATATATATATATATATATATACAGTATATATATATATATATATATATAAACGAAACCCGACTTTGGAGCGAAGATCGCCGACCGCCGACCCGATCCCAAAGTGGGATCGGGTCCGGTTTCACGAAACCCGACTTTGTCAAAAGTCTGCGACTTTTGAAATTGGCCGATCCGTTTCGCTCAAGCCTAGCCAGCACTGATCAGCAGTGAGCAGGTCTTTCTGGGACTAAGTCTTGCTTTTCCCATACTGAGCATGCCCGCGGGACGACCTCCCATTGGAGGTCGGGGGTCACATGCGCAGGTCCTGTTGCGGCCCCTATGGGAGCATCTGGAAGGTCCCATAGCACTGCTGCTTTAAAACGTTTGCATGGCCGCTCTGCCATGCGCTAGTGTATACTTGATGTATGTGTGCAGATGTGTGAAAGTCGCTCATTAATCATCCCCTTCCTAGTGTTGTTTACTGTTCGTGAATGATGGATGCTTGCTATCTAGCGCCCGACAGTGCAATCTGCACTTAACACATGATACAGCGTCTTATTGCTGTGACCACCAGCGTGGCGCTATGTGCTATTAGAGCGCTTTCCTGACCCAAGTCTGAGTGGTTAGTGGTGTCTGCCAGAGCGGCACTGCACGCACTCTTGTGCATTAAATTATTAATTTCTGTTAAATTCTGACATCCCAGTAGCAGTATTGAGCACAAGAAGTCTAGAGGAACTCTTTCCCTGTGTCTTGGAATAGAGTTCTGTGACTCTTGCTTGCGCTCTTTGTGCGGTACCGTGGCCCTGTGATGCAACATTGTTCACTCCCTTCTTACCGGGTGAAGTTAACCCGTGTGTTTATCCACATTATACCACATTATACCACTATATAGTCCGTCATTACTCAGCAGCTGGTTCCATCTCTGCAAGGTGGACCCCGGGCTGTGAACGCACCTTTTACTAACAGTGGTCAGACCAGCCGAGTCAAAACACAGTCAGAAGCTGACGTACCAGAAGTTGCAGCAGTACACGTGGTCAGGAACAAGCCAGGGGGTTCAGCAATGGTTGAAAGCAGAAAAGACAAAGACAGAAGGCATAAGCGAATCCAAATACAAGCCAAGTCAAAATCCAGGGAATCAAACCAACAAACAGGGAAACACTGTGAATGAACAGACAGAGGGAGTCAACAGATACGGAGCAAGTCAGGGATCACAGCAGGAAAAATCAAGATCTACAAGAGCCAAGTACACACACCGAAGACAGAACAATGGCTGACACCGCCAGCAGGATGCATCAGAGCTAAATAGCAAACCTGAACCCAGAACGAGGCAGAGCAAAGTTAACCTTTGACAGGATCCGACCAGAAAAAGGGCAGACAGGACAGAAACCCCAGAACGCATATGGGGGTGCACGCAAGCATCCCGAAGTAAAGCATCATGAAGATAATCGTCACGATACAGCAGTTATTCCATGGCACAGAACTAACATGCATCTTCTCTCTTCACACAGGTAAAAATTCCCTCAGCTTGTTGTCTCCTGCAATATATTCAAATGGTACAACTTCCCACCTCTGATTGCTGTCTCATCTGCTGCAATAGACTCTAATGGTAGAAATGCCCTCTGCTTGCTGTCTCCTGCTCTATATATTCAAATGGTACAACTTCCCACCTTTGATTGCTGTCTCATCTGCTGCAATAGACTCTAATGGTAAAAATGCCCTCTGCTCGCTGTCTGCTGTCTGTCATCTGCCACTCTACCATCTAGCAACATATTTTAATGTGCCTGCTTAATGATTGCTATAATTCATTTGTTCCATTGTACGTTTTACTCACTGTTGGATGTATACCCATGACCGTCGTCACTCTAGATATTACCTGGTGAATGTGTTATAGCATTTAGATGTTGCCAGCCACAATGTGTTTGATCATTTAATCACCCCCTGGTGTGCTGGCCCTAGCTACCAAATTATCCCCAACCAGTGCCCACAATCCATCTCTTCTGACCCAGCATTCTGGACTATAAATTAAGAAACATCCTTAGGGGTGCACGCAAGTGGGGGTGCACGCAAGCATCCCAGAGCAAAGCAACAAGAAGATAAGCGTCAGCAGTTATTCCATGGCAGTTAGTCAGGGCAGGAGTCAGGTAACCCACACTCTGCTCTCCCTTCTATTCATGTGCTTTATTCCTATCCACCTATGTTCCTTTGCAATCCACATTCACCGCCCAATACCCCCTCCATCATGACTCATATACAGTCATGGCCAAAATTTTTGAGAATGACACCAAAATTATATTTTCACATGATTTGCTGCCCTCTGGTTTTTATTAGTGTTTGTCTGATGTTTATATCACATACAGAAATATAATTGCAATCATATTATGAGTACCAATAGGTTATATTGACAGTTAGAATGAGTTAATGCAGCAAGTCAATATTTGCAGTGTTAACCCTTCTTCTTCAAGACCTCTGCAATTCTCCCTGGCATGCTCTCAATCAACTTCTGGACCAAATCCTGACTGATAGCAGTCCATTCTTGCATAATCAATGCTTGCATTTTGCCAGAATTTGTTGGTTTTTGTTTGTCCACCCGTCTCTTGATGATTGACCACAAGTTCTCAATGGGATTAAGATCTGGGGAGTTTCCAGGCCATGGACCCAAAATCTCTATGTTTTGTTCCATGAGCCATTTAGTTATCACCTTTGCTTTATGGCAAGGTGCTCCATCATGCTGGAAAAGGCATTGTTGGGCGCCAAACTGCTCTTGGACGGTTGGGAGAAGTTGCTCTTGGAGGACATTCTGGTACCATTCTTTATTCATGGCTGTGTTTTTAGGCAAGACTGTGAGTGAGCCGATTCCCTTGGCTGAGAAGCAACCCCACACTTGAATGGTTTCAGGATGCTTTACAGTTGGCATGAGACAAGACTGGTGGTAGTGCTCACCTCTTCTTCTCCGAATAAGCTGTTTTCCAGATGTCCCAAACAATCGAAAAGGGGATTCATCAGAGAAAATGACTTTGCCCCAGTCCTCAGCAGTCCACTCCCTGTACCTTTTGCAGAATATCAGTCGGTCCCTGATGTTTTTTCTGGAGAGAAGTGGCTTCTTTGCTGCCCTCCTTGAAACCAGGCCTTCCTCAAAGAGTCTCCACCTCACAGTGCGCGCACAAGCACTCACACCAGCCTGCTGCCATTCCTGAGCAAGCTCGGCACTGCTGGTAGTCCGATCCCGCAGCTGAAACAGTTTTAAGATACGGTCCTGGCGCTTGCTGGTTTTTCTTGGGCGCCCTGGAGCCTTTTTGACAACAATGGAAGCTCTCTCCTTGAAGTTCTTGATGATGTGATAGATTGTTGACTGAGGTGCAATCTTTGTAGCTGCAATACTCTTCCCTGTTAGGCCACGTTTGTGCAGTGCAATGATGGCTGCACGTGTTTCTTTAGAGAAAACCATGGTTAACTGAAGAGAAACAATGATACCAAGCACCAGCCTCCTTTTAAAGTGTCCAGTGATGTCATTCTTACTTAATCATGACTGACTGATCGCCAGCCCTGTCCTCATCAACACCCACACCTGAGTTAATGGATCAATCACTAAAACGATGTTAGCTGCTCCTTTTAAGGCAGGACTGCAATGATGTTGAAATGTGTTTTGGGGGTTAAAGTTCATTTTCTGGGCAAATATTGACTTTGCAAGTACAGTAATTGCTGTTAAGCTGATCACTCTGACATTCAGGTGTATATGCAAATTGACATTAGAAAAAATGAAGCAGTAGACTTTGGAAAAATTAATATTTGTCTCATTCTCAAAATTTTTGTCCATGACTGTACATCAGCTCCTCACTCCTTCCCTTTCCCATGTACAGCTCCCATGCGTTTATGACCTTCCGGAAAAACCTCAGCTCATGTTGCCCAAACACACTGCACAAAAAAACTTCATACAATTCCAAAAACTACTTGTTCTTTATCTTCCTACTCTTACTGATTTCAGGGGACATCTCCCCCAACCTCAACCCCTACCCTACCTCACATTGAAACCTTAATAATTTTACTAATATTATTTGCCTTCCTTCATCTCCTTCTTTTAATTGTGCCCTTTGGAATCCATGGTCTGTATGTAACAAGCTTCCCTTCGTACACAATTACTTTATGAAAAACTCTCTTAATCTGTTGGCCCTCACGGAATCCTGGATTCAGGATTCCAACACTGTCTCTCCTGCTGCCATTTCCCATGATGGCTTACAATTCTCACATTCCCCATGACCTATAAAGAGACATGGTGGTGGAGTCAGCATACTTTTGTCCTCACAATGCACTTTCCAGGTCATCCCCCAAGCGCCATCACTCTCATTCCCTTCTTTTGAGGTCCACACCATCAGGCTCTTTCGTCCCCTCTCCCTCAGAGTAGCAGTCATATACCGGCCCCCAGGCTCACCCACCTGTTATGAACTGGTGGTTCATAAACACAATGGACCTGGTGGTTAAAAGCACACAAAGTGACCTGATAGTTACTAATAACATAGGACGAGCTCTGAGACGTGGGAACTCTGCTGACCGCAATCCCTAATCCTACCACACCACACTAGAGGTAGCCGTGGAGCGCTCCTGACCAGACCTAGGCGCCTCGGGCACAGCCTGAGAAACTAGCTAGCCCTGAAGATAGAAAAATAAGCCTACCTTGCCTCAGAGAAATTCCCCAAAGGAAAAGGCAGCCCCCCACATATAATGACTGAGTAAAGATGAAAATACAAACACAGAGATGAAATAGATTTTAGCAAAGTGAGGCCCGACTTACTGAATAGACCGAGGATAGGAAAGATAACTTTGCGGCCAGCACAAAAACCTACAAACAACCACACAGAGGGCGCAAAAAGACCCTCCGCACCGACTAACGGTACGGAGGTGCTCCCTCTGCGTCCCAGAGCTTCCAGCAAGCAAGAAAAACCAATAAAGCAAGCTGGACAGAAAAAATAGCAAACAAAAGTAACACAAGCAGAACTTAGCTTATGCAGGGCAGACAGGTCACAAGACGATCCAGGAGAGAGCAAGACCAATACTGGAACATTGACTGGAGGCAAGGAACAAAGAACTAGGTGGAGTTAAATAGAGCAGCACCTAACGACTTAACCTCGTCACCTGAGGAAGGAAACTCAGAAGCCGCAGCCCCACTCACATCCACCAGAGGAAGCTCATAGACAGAACCAGCCGAAGTACCACTCATGACCACAGGAGGGAGCTTGACCACAGAATTCACAACAGTACCCCCCCTTGAGGAGGGGGTCACCGAACCCTCACCAGAGCCCCCAGGCCGACCAGGATGAGCCAAATGAAAGGCA
This sequence comes from Ranitomeya imitator, assembly GCF_032444005.1. Taxonomy (NCBI): domain Eukaryota; kingdom Metazoa; phylum Chordata; class Amphibia; order Anura; family Dendrobatidae; genus Ranitomeya; species Ranitomeya imitator. The sequence continues at coordinate 342,253,100 of NC_091285.1, read as the reverse complement.
CGAACCAGATCGGCAGCATGAACATCAGAGGCAAAGACCCAGGAATTATCTTCCTGACCATAACCCTTCCACTTAACCAGGTACTGGAGTTTCCGTCTCGAAATACGAGAATCCAAAATCTTCTCCACTATATACTCCAACTCCCCCTCAACCAAAACCGGGGCAGGAGGATCAACGGATGGAACCACAGGTGCCACGTATCTCCGCAACAATGACCTATGGAATACATTATGGATGGAAAAAGAAGCTGGAAGGGTCAAACGAAAAGACACAGGATTTAGAACCTCAGAAATCCTATACGGACCAATGAAACGAGGCTTAAACTTAGGAGAGGAAACTTTCATAGGAATATAACGAGACGACAACCAAACCAAATCCCCAACACGAAGTCGGGACCCACACAGCGCCTACGGTTAGCGAAACGTTGAGCCTTCTCCTGGGACAATGTCAAATTGTCCACTACATGAGTCCAAATCTGCTGCAACCTATCCACCACAGTATCCACACCAGGACAGTCCGAAGACTCAACCTGCCCTGAAGAGAAACGAGGATGGAAACCAGAATTGCAGAAAAACGGCGAAACCAAAGTAGCCGAGCTGGCCCGATTATTAAGGGCGAACTCAGCCAAAGGCAAAAAGGACACCCAATCATCCTGATCAGCAGAAACAAAACATCTCAGATATGTTTCCAAGGTCTGATTGGATGGTTCAGTTTGGCCATTTGTCTGAGGATGGAAAGCTGAGGAAAAAGACAAATCAATGCCCATCCTAGCACAAAAGGCTCGCCAAAACCTCGAAACAAACTGGGAACCTCTGTCAGAAACGATGTTCTCCGGAATGCCATGTAAACCAACCACATGCTGGAAAAACAATGGCACCAAATCAGAGGAGGAAGGCAACTTAGACAAGGGTACCAAATGGACCATCTTAGAGAAGCGATCACAAACCACCCAAAAGACCGACATCTTTTGAGAGACGGGGAGATCCGAAATAAAATCCATAGAGATACCGTATGTGTCCAGGGCCAATTCGGGACTGGCAAGGGCAAAAGCAACTCACTGGCACGAGAACAGCAGGGCTTAGCCCGAGCACAAATCCCACAGGACTGCACAAACGAACGCACATCCCGCGACAGAGACGGCCACCAAAAGGATCTAGCCACCAAATCTCTGGTACCAAAGATTCCAGGATGACCAGCCAACACTGAACAATGAACCTCAGAGATAACTCTACTCGTCCATTTATCAGGAACAAACAGTTTCTCCGCTGGGCAACGGTCAGGTCTATTAGCCTGAAATTTTTGCAGCACCCGCCGCAAATCAGGGGAGATGGCAGACAAAATTACCCCCTCTTTGAGAATACCCTCCGGCTCAGGCAAACCCGGAGAGTCGGGCACAAAACTCCTAGACAGGGCATCCGCCTTCACATTCTTAGAGCCCGGAAGGTACGAAACCACAAAGTCAAAACGGGAGAAAAACAGCGACCAACGAGCCTGTCTAGGATTCAACCGTTTGGCAGACTCGAGATAAGTCAAGTTCTTTTTTTTTCTCAGTTTGTCTCCCATAGTTGAGGTCTACCTATGATGTAAATTACAGACGCCTCTCATCTTTTTAAGTGGTGGAACTTGCACTATTGCTGACTGACTAAATACTTTTTTGCCCCACTGTATGTGTCCAGGGCCAATTCGGGACTGGCAAGGGCAAAAGCAACCAACTGGCACGAGAACAGCAGGGCTTAGCCCGAGCACAAGCCCTGAAGGTACGAAACCACAAAGTCAAAACGGGAGAAAAACAGCGACCAACGAGCCTGTCTAGGATTCAACCGTTTGGCAGACTCGAGATAAGTCAAGTTCTTGTGATTAGTCAAGACCACCACGCGATGCTTAGCTCCCTCAAGCCAATGACGCCACTCCTCGAATGCCCACTTCATGGCCAACAACTCTCGATTGCCAACATCATAATTACGCTCAGCAGGCGAAAACTTCCTGGAAAAGAAGGCACATGGTTTCATCACCGAGCCATCAGAACTTCTTTGTGACAAAACAGCCCCTGCTCCAATCTCAGAAGCATCAACCTCGACCTGGAACGGGAGCGAAACATCTGGCTGGCATAACACAGGGGCAGAAGAAAACCGACGCTTCAACTCCTGAAAAGCTTCTACAGCAGCAGAAGACCAATTGACCACATCAGCACCCTTCTTGGTTAAATCAGTCAACGGTTTAGCAATACTAGAAAAATTATTGATGAAGCAACGATAAAAATTAGCAAAGCCCAGGAACTTTTGCAGACTCTTCAGAGATGTCGGCTGAGTCCAATCATAAATGGCCTGAACTTTAACAGGGTCCATCTCGATAGTAGTAGGGGAAAAAATGAAACCCAAAAATGAAACCTTCTGAACACCAAAGAGACACTTTGACCCCTTCACAAACAAAGAATTCGCACGCAGGACCTGGAACACCATTCTAACCTGCTTCACGTGAGACTCCCAATCATCCGAGAAGACCAAAATATCATCCAAGTATACAATCAGGAATTTATCCAGGTACTCTCGGAAGATGTCATGCATAAAGGACTGAAATACTGATGGAGCATTGGAAAGCCCGAATGGCATAACCAGGTACTCAAAATGGCCCTCGGGCGTATTAAATGCTGTTTTCCATTCATCGCCCTGTTTAATACGCACAAGATTATACGCAGCACGAAGATCTATCTTGGTGAACCAACTAGCCCCCTTAATCTGAGCAAACAAATCAGACAGCAGCGGCAAGGGGTACTGAAATTTGACTGTGATTTTATTTAGAAGGCGGTAATCAATACAAGGTCTCAACGAACCATCCTTCTTGGCCACAAAAAAGAACCCTGCTCCCAATGGCGACGACGACGGGCGAATATGACCCTTCTCCAAGGATTCCTTTACGTAACTCCGCATAGCGGCGTGCTCAGGCACAGACAAATTAAACAGTCGACCCTTAGGGAACTTACTACCAGGAATCAAATCGATAGCACAATCGCAATCCCTATGCGGAGGTATGGCACTGGACTTGGGCTCATCAAATACATCCCGGTAATCCGACAAGAACTCTGGGACCTCAGAAGGGGTGGATGATGAAATAGACAGAACTGGAACATCACCATGTACCCCCTGACAACCCCAGCTTGACACAGACATAGATTTCCAATCCAATACTGGGTTATGGACTTGTAGCCATGGCAACCCCAACACGACCACATCATGCAGATTATGCAACACCAAAAAGCGAATATCCTCCTGATGCGCAGGAGCCATGCACATGGTCAGTTGGGTCCAGTACTGAGGCTTATTCTTGGCCAAAGGCGTAGCATCAATTCCTCTCAATGGAATAGGATACTACAAGGGCTCCAAGAAAAACCCACAGCGCCTAGCAAAGTCCAAGTCCATCAAATTCAGGGCAGCGCCTGAATCCACAAATGCCATGACAGAATAGGATGACAAAGAGCAGATCAAAGTAATGGACAAAAGAAATTTCGACTGTACCGTACCAATGGTGGCAGACCTAGCGAACCGCTTAGTGCGCTTAGGACAATCGGAGATAGCATGAATGGAATCACCACAATAAAAACACAGCCCATTCCGACGTCTGTGTTCTTGTCGTTCAGCTCTGGTCAAAGTCCTATCACATTGCATAGGCTCAGGTTTATGCTCAGATAATACCGCCAAATGGTGCACATTTTTACGCTCACGTAAGCGTCGATCCATCTGAATGGCCAAAGACATAGACTCATTCAGACCAGCAGGCATAGGAAATCCCACCATGACATCCTTAAGGGCTTCAGAGAGACCCTTTCTAAAAATTGCTGCCAGCGCACATTCATTCCATTGAGTGAGCACAGACCACTTCCTAAACTTCTGACAATATATCTCTACCTCATCCTGACCCTGACACAGAGCCAGCAAATTTTCTCTGCCTGATCCACTGAATTAGGTTCATCATACAGCAATCCGAGCGCCAGAAAAAACGCATCAATATCGCATAATGCAGGATCTCCTGGCGCAAGGGAAAATGCCCAGTCTTGAGGGTCGCCACGTAATAAAGAAATAATGATCTTAACTTGTTGAACTGGGTCACCAGAGGAGCGGGGTTTCAAAGCCAGAAACAGTTTACAATTATTTTTGAAATTCAGAAACTTAGCTCTATCTCCAGAAAATAAGTCAGGAATAGGAATTCTAGGTTCTAACATAGATTTCTGAACCACAATGTCTTGAATATTTTGTACTCTTGCAGCGAGATGATCCACACAAGAAAACAGACCTTTAATGTCCATCACTACACCTGTGTCCTGAACCACCCAAATGTCTAGGGGAAAAGAAAGACAAAACACAGTGCAGAGAAAAAAAAATGGTCTCAGAACTTCTCTTTTCCCTCTATTGAGAAGCATTAGTACTTTGGGCCTCCAGTACTGTTATGAACTGGTGGTTCAGAAACACAATGGACCTGGTGGTTAAGACCACACAAAGTGACCTGATAGTTACTAATAACATAGGACGAGCTCTGAGACGTGGGAACTCTGCTGACCGCAATCCCTAATCCTACCACACCACACTAGAGGTAGCCGTGGAGCGCTCCTGACCAGTCCTAGGCGCCTCGGGCACAGCCTGAGAAACTAGCTACCCCTGAAGATAGAAAAATAAGCCTACCTTGTCTCAGAGAAATTCCCCAAAGGAAAAGGCAGCCCCCCACATATAATGACTGAGTAAAGATGAAAATACAAACACAGAGATGAAATAGATTTTAGCAAAGTGAGGCCGGACTTACTGAATAGACCGAGGATAGGAAAGATAACTTTGCGGCCAGCACAAAAACCTACAAACAACCACGCAGAGGGTGCAAAAAGACCCTCCGCACCGACTAACGGTACGGAGGTGCTCCCTCTGCGTCCCAGAGCTTCCAGCAAGCAAGAAAAACCAATAAAGCAAGCTGGACAGAAAAAATAGCAAACAAAAGTAACACAAGCAGAACTTAGCTTATGCAGGGCAGACAGGCCACAAGACGATCCAGGAGAGAGCAAGACCAATACTGGAACATTAACTGGAGGCAAGGAACAAAGAACTAGGTGGAGTTAAATAGAGCAGCACCTAACGACTTAACCTCGTCACCTGAGGAAGGAAACTCAGAAGCCGCAGCCCCACTCACATCCACCAGAGGAAGCTCATAGACAGAACCAGCCGAAGTACCACTCATGACCACAGGAGGGAGCTTGACCACAGAATTCACAACACCCACCCACTTCCTGGACCATTTCTCTGCCTGGCTGCCGCACTTTATATCCTTAGAACTCGCAACCCTTATCCTGGGAGACTTCAACATCCCCATAGACAGCCCCACTTCTACATCTGCATCCTAGCTTCTATCACTAACCATTTCCCTAGGCCTCTCACAGCTCTCAACCTCTGAAACACACAAAGGCGGTAACACCCTTGACCTGGTCTTTGTCCGGCTCTGTTCAACCTCCTACCTCGATAACTCACCGCTTCCCCTCTCTGACTACAGCATTCTCTCCTTCACACTCACAATTCCTCGCCCACCTCAGCACCCTCCTACCTACCACACATTCAGAAATCTACATACTATCAACCCTCGAACACTTTCAGACTCCACCTACACTGATCATTGTCCCCAATATCTTCTTTTTCCTGTCCTGATCTGGCTGTACATCACTACAATGACACTCTTAGAAGCACCCTGGACCAAGTGGCACCCCTCACCCTCAGAACCTCCAAGCACAGAGTAAAACAGCCCTGGTTCACATCGCAAACCCGATTTCTCCAGCGATGCTCTAGGAGTGCTGAACGCTTATAGAGGAAAACTCGCACACCAGAAGACTTCATACACTTAAAATTTATGTTAAAAACCTATAACTCTGCCCTTCACCTTGCCAAACAGACCTATTTCACCACTCTGATCTCCTCACTATCCAACAACCCCAAGAAACTTTTCGACACCTATCACTCCCTCCTCAGGTCAAAAGCACAAGCCGCTATCACAGACATTTGTGCTGATGACCTGGCCTCCTACTTTATAGAGAAAATAGATAACATCCATCAGGAAATCCGCTCCCAGACATCAAGCGCAGTGACTCCCATCCCTCCCTGCATTTCCCCTTGCTCACTCTTCACATTCACTCCCATCACAGAAGAAGAAGTCTCCAGGCTCCTCTCTTCTCATCTGACTACATGCACTACCGACCCCATTCCCTCACATCTCCTCCAGCCTCTCTCTGCAGTCATCACAACTCACCTAACTACAATCTTTAATCTCTCCTTCTCCTCTGGCATTTTCCCCTCCTCCTTCAAACACTCTATCATTACTCAATTACTAAAGAAACCCGCCCTCGACCCATCCTGCTGCAACGACAGACCAGTCTCCAATCTTCCCTTCATCTCTAAACTCTTGGCACGACTGATCTACTCCTGCCTCACCCATTACCACTCCACTCATAGACCCTTCAAAGTCTGGTTTCCGCCCCTACATTCGACAGAAATGGCACTCATCAAGGTGACCAACAGGGCCAGATTGGGACTAAAATTCAGCCCTGGCATTTGAAGTTACACAGGCCCACTTGTCACATGGGGACTGTATAATATTTTTGTACACTTGTAGGCAGGGACGGTTTTAGGCAAAGTGGGGCTCTAGGCAAAGTTTAAAATGGGACTCCAAATGCTAACATATTGCACATCACACAAAAGCATTTCGGTTGTATTTACAAGCCCTGAGTTCAGGCCACTAAATGAGTTTAATCAACAATACTGAAGTTGTTCAACACTTGTTTCCCGGCCTCTTTTCACCAGCTGAGGAATAATGGTGGGACAGAACGATACAGTATCATGTTATCAGCATCACATCTACAGTTTACGCTGGCGATGCGCTGCTGAGAACAATGATTTTTATTCCAGCAAAAACAATCTGAATATGCAGCATTTTACTTGTTTAGTAAAATACACCCCATAGGCCTCCATATATTATAATGTGCACCACAGTCCTCCATATAGTATAATACACTCCCTATAGTCCTGCATATATTAAAATGCACTGCTCAGTCCTCCATTGTTATGAACTGGTGGCCTTGGAGCAGCATGAGGCGTACTCTGGAGAAGGTGGCACCTGTACTGGCCGCAAACCCTGAACTTAGCAGCGCAAGTAGAAGTAGCCGTGGGGGGTACCTAACGCTCCCTAGACCCCTCGACACAGCCTAAGAATTAACTACCCCTAAAGACAGAAACAGGAAACCTATTTGTGCTGTGGCTCCTGGTCCGGCCGTGTGACCCACTGCCGGGTCAGATGCTCCGATGCGGACGCTTACTCTGGGGCGCCTGGCGCGTGCACGCTTGGTTGTGCTGGGAGGCGGCTTGTTGGTCGTCTCATTGGTGCGCCTTGCGCGTGCGCTCCTGCGCTCTATGACGTCGGGGGCGTTCGGCGCTTGCGCACTTGGTAACGCTGTGGGGCGGTCAGGTGATCGATCGGTCCTGCAGTGTGCCGTGCGCGTGCGCCGGCGTCCTATGGCGCTCACATGCAGCCTGTACCTTCTGCTTTGATTGGGGGGTTTATTTTGTGCGCCTTTTCTCCTAACCCACAGGGATTGGATGAGAAAGGGGATTGGCCCATGGACATTATGCGATTGGTGGAGATGTCGATATGGCAACCAGACAACAAATGCAATCATTGGACTGTGCACCTCTGTGACGTTTGTTTATATATGTGATTGTGAATTTTATGCTTTTCCTGTATATATTTCCATAGGATATGGGTAGTGATGGTGTTGCTTAGCTGTTACTTATTAGATGTATGTATATTATTTGATATTTAAGCACATTAAATGTATATTTAATAAAGGCCGCCCCTTGATGGTGATTGGAGCCCATGTGGGTTTCACACTATTTAAGATGGCTACTTTGGACAATGTGTATACTTGACAAAGGCCAACCAGGCCGAAACGTTGTATTTTTATCATGGCGGAATAAAGAACTTTTTGGATTGACATCACCTGGTATGGATGCTGCTCTCTCTTCTTTACAGAAACAGGAAACCTATCTTGCCTCAGAGAAAATCCCCAAAGGATAGATAGCTCCCCACAAATATTGACTGTGAGAGGAGAGGGAAATAACATAAGCAGACATGAAATCAGGATTTAGCATAGGAGGCCATACTAGCTAAAAAGAAAGGATAGAACAGAGTACTATGCGGTCAGTATTAAAACACTAGAAAATATCCACCACAGAAAATACAAAACGCCACATCTGACTAAAGACATGGAGGGTATATCTGCATCTCCAGAGACACAGCTAGGCTGCAAAAAATCCTTCACAACCAAGCTGGACAAGACAAAACATGAAAAATGCACAGAACTATAAGGTCCACAGCAGGTGGACAGCAAAAACAAAGCCAGGACTTATCTTTGAAGAAAAGCACAGCGAACAGGAGAGACCAGAAGGGATGTGAATCCTCCAAAAACAATGGACAACTGGCACTGACTAAAGTTACAAGCAAGGCTATATAGCCCAGCCCAAATTGCAAAAAATAGATACACCTGATAAATGCTGCGATCCAACTACCGCAGCACTACCACTCATAACCACCGGAGGAAGCCCAAGAGCAGAATTCACAACAGTACCCCCCCTTGAGGAGGGGTCACCGAGCCCTCACCAGAGCCCCCAGGGCCAATCAGGACGAGCCAAATGAAAGGCACGTACCAAATCGTCAGCATGAACATCGGAGGCAACAACCCAAGAATTATCCTCCTGGCCATAACCCTTCCATTTGACCAGATACTGAAGCTTCCACCTCGAAAAACGAGAATCCAAAATCTTCTCAACCACATACTCCAACTCCCCATCAATCAACACCAGGGCCGGAGGATCAACAGAGGGAACAACGGGCACCACATACTTCCGCAACAAAGATCTATGGGACACATTATGGATGGAAAAAGAGGCTGGAAGGGCCAAACGAAAAGACACTGGATTGATAATGTCAGAAATCCTATAAGGACCAATAAACCGAGGCTTGAACTTAGGGGAAGAAACCTTCATAGGAACATGACGGGAAGACAACCAGACCAAATCCCCAACCCGAAGCCGGGAACCAACACACCGACAACGGTTAGCAAAACACTGAGCCTCCTCCTGAGAAAACACCAAATTGTCCACCACATGAGCCCAAATCTGCTGCAGCCTGTCAACCACAGAATCCACACCAGGACAATCAGAAGGCTCAACCTGCCCTGAAGAAAAACGAGGATGAAAACCAAAATTACAAAAAAAAGGCGAAACCAAGGTAGCAGAACTAGCCCGATTATTAAGGGCAAACTCGGCCAATGGCAAGAAAGCCACCCAATCCTCCTGATCAGCAGACACAAAGCATCTCAAATAAGTTTCCAAAGTCTGTTTAGTTCGCTCGGTCTGGCCATTTGTCTGAGGATGAAATGCAGAAGAAAAAGACAAATCAATGCCCAGCCAAGCACAAAAGGCCCGCCAAAACCTAGAAACAAACTGGGAACCTCTATCGGACACAATATTCTCTGGAATGCCATGCAAACAAACCACTGCTGAAAAAACAACAGAACCAAATCAGAAGAGGAAAGCTATTTAGGCAAAGGTACCAAATGAACCATCTTAGAAAACCGGTCACAAACAACCCAGATAACCGACATCCTCTGGTAAACCGGAAGATCTGAAATAAAATCCATAGAAATATCCGTCCAAGGTCTCTCAGGGACCGGCAAAGGCAGAAGCAACCCACTAGCGCGGGAACAGCAAGGCTTAGCCCGTGCGCAAATCCCACAGGACTGCACAAAAGAACGCACATCCCACGACAAAGAAGGCCACCAAAAGGACCTACCAACCAAATCTCTGGTACCAAAAATCCCAGGATGGCCAGCCAACACAGAACAATGAACCTCAGAAATCACTTTACTAGTCCATCTATCAGGAACAAACATTTTCCCCACTGGACAGCGGTCAGGTTTATTAGCCTGAAATTCCTGAAGAACCCGTCGTAAATCAGGGGAGATGGCAGAAAGAATCACCCCTTCCTTCAGAATGCCGACCGGCTCAAGAACCCCAGGGGAATCAGGAAAAAAACTCCTAGAGAGGGCATCAGCCTGAACATTCTTAGAACCTGGAAGATACGAGACCACAAAATCAAAACGAAAGAAAAACAGGGACCATGGAGCCTGTCTAGGATTCAGTCGTTTGGCAGACTCGAGGTAAATCAGATTCTTATGATCGGTCAGGACCACAATACGGTGCTTGGCCCCCTCAAGCCAATGTCGCCACTCCTCAAATGCCCACTTCATAGCCAACAACTCCCGATTGCCGACATCATAATTGCATTCCGCAGGCGAAAACTTCCGAGAAAAGAAGGCACACGGTTTCATCAAGGAACCATCAGAATTCCTCTGAGACAAAACGGCCCCTGCCCCAATCTCAGACACGTCAACCTCAACCTGAAATGGAAGAGAAACATCTGGCTGACGCAACACAGGGGCAGAAGTAAATCGGCGTTTAAGCTCCTGAAAGGCAGAATCAGCCGCGGAGGACCAATTCGTCACATCTGCGCCTTTCTTCGTCAAATCACACTGGAGAAGTTGGCAATGAAACGACGATAAAAATTAGCAAAGCCCAAGAATTTCTGAAGGCTCTTCACAGATGTGGGCTGAATCCAATCATGAATGGCCTGAACCTTAACCAGATCCATTCCTATAGATGAGGGAGAAAAAATGAAGCCCAAAAAAGAAACCTTCTGCACTCCAAAGAGGCACTTCGACCCCTTCACAAATAAAGCATTATTACGGAGGATCTGAAATACCATCCTGACCTGTTTCACATGAGACTCCCAATCATCGGAAAAAATCAAAATATCATCCAAATATACAACCATGAATTTATCAAGATAACTCCGAAAGATATCATGCATGAAGGACTGGAACACAGATGGGGCATTAGAGAGTCCGAATGGCATCACAAGGTATTCAAAATGGCCTTCGGGCATATTAAATGCAGTTTTCCATTCGTCACCCTGCTTAATACGAATAAGATTATATGCCCCTCGAAGGTCAATCTTAGTAAACCAACTAGCCCCCTTAATCCTAGCAAACAAATCAGTAAGCATAGGCAAAGGTTATTAAAATTTGACCGTGATCTTATTCAAGAGGCGATAATCAATACAGGGTCTCAAGGAGCCATCCTTCTTGGCAACAAAAATAAAACCTGCTCCCAATGGTGAAGAAGATGGCCGAATATGCCCCTTCTCCAAAGACTCCTTAATATAGCTCCGCATTGCGGCATGTTCTGGCACAGACAGGTTGAAAAGTCGACCCTTAGGGAACTTACAACATGGAATCAAGTCAATAGCACAATCACAGTCCCTATGCGGTGGAAGGGAACTGGATTTGGGCTCATCGAATACATCCTGGAAATCTGACAAAAACTTAGGAATTTCAGAAGAGGGGGAAGAGGAAATTGACATCAAAGGAACGTGACCATGAACCCCCTGACAACCCCAACTAGTCACAGACATAGATTTCCAATCTAACACCGGATTATGTACCTGTAATCATAGAAAACCCAGCACAATATCATCATGCAAATTATGCAACACCAGAAAATGACAATCTTCCTGATGGGCTGGCGCCATGCGCATGGTCAGCTGTGTCCAAAACTGAGGTTTATTTATAGCCAACGGTGTAGCATCAATCCCCCTTAAAGGAATAGGGTTCTGCAAAGGCTGCAAGGGGAAACCACAACGTCTGGCAAATTCTAATTCCATTAAGCTCAGAGCGGCACCTGAATCCACAAATGCCATGACAGAAAATGACGATAATAAGCAGATCAAGGTCACAGATAACAGAAATTTAGGTTGTACAGTACTGATGGTAACAGAACTAGCAATTCTCTTTGTACGCTTAGGGCAATCAGAAATAACATGAGCAGAATCGCCGCAGTAAAAACACAACCTATTCTGATGCCTGAATCTTTGTCGTTCAGCTCTAGACAAAATCCTATCACACTGCATAGGCTCAGGGCTCCGCTCGGAGGACAACGCCACAGTGTGCACAACTCTGCACTCGCGCAAGCGCAGATCAATCTGAATGGCCAGAGACATAGAATCACTCAGACCAGCAGGCGTGGGGAACCCCACCACAACATCTTTAACGGATTCAGAAAGACCCTTTCTGAAAATTGCCGTCAAGGCATCCTCATTCCATTTAGTCAACACAGACCATTTTCTAAATTTCTGGCAATACGATTCTGCCACTTCTTGACCCTGACAAAGGGCCAACAAGGTCTTCTCTGCATGATCCACTGAATTAGGTTCATCATACAATAACCCTAGCGCCTGAAAAAAGGTGTCTACATTAAGCAAAGCAGGTGTTAGGGCTAGCGGAACGCACCGAGTAAATAGAGATGTTTATGGATATTGGTGCGTTCGCAGCCCGGGGTCCACCGTGCAGGAGTACCTGCTGCTGGCAAACAGCGGAGCTATATGGTGGTATAGACTAACTCAGTTAATTCACTGAGTAGCCGTGAAAGGAAAGCACTGTGCCCTGTTAGACTCCACAGAGGCACAGGCTAACTGCCCAAACAGAGAGCAGTCAGTGGTCACACAAACACACAAAACTCCTCGCCGGAGGAGCCAGCATTCTAGGGGCTTATTTCAGCCGGGTCCCTGAATACACTCAGACTCAATCTCCTCGCCGGAGGAGCCAGCATTCTAGGGGCTTATTTCAGCCGGGTCCCTGAACACACATACATGTGACCACACTGGCGCAAAGCACATAACATAAGACAATACTAGCGCATGGCCGTGCGGTCATGCGCAGTTTATATAGTTGCAGCACAGGAAGCTGCTACTGAAGTTTTTGCCCTTTCAGTACCTTCCAGAAGGACCAATGGAAAGTGCTGCAGTACCTGAGCATGTTTGCCCTTTCAGGACCTTCCAGAAGGACCAATGGAATGTACTGCAGCACCTGAGCATGTGACCGAACATGTGGCCCTCGATCTCCAATGGGAGACCCTGCCCTGGGCATGCTCAGTGTGAGTAAACAAGGACTTAGTCCCAGAGAGGCTTGCTCGCCGCAGATCAGTGCAGGGCACCATAGGAAAGCCAGAAAAGGCAGTAGTGACCCTATGCACCGAATCAGCCCCAGCGAGACGCTGGGAGCGACGTCTCCGCTGAGCAGAGCCCACTGCGGCCGATACCGAATGGGAGACTGCAGCAGACACGGATCGAGATTCCCCCTGTGCAGCAGAGGAAACTCGACTCCTAACAGCAGGATTCCCAGATTCCAGGGAAAATTCCCAATCCTGAGGATCACCACGCAACAGGGAAATAACAATTTTAACCTGCTGAATGGGATCACCAGAAGAACGGGGTTTCAGAGCAAAAAACAGTTTACAGTTATTTTTAAAGCTCAAAAATTTGGACCTGTCCCCAAAAACCAAATCAGGAGTTGGAATTCTAGGCTCTAAAACCGGAGTCTGAACGATATAATCGGAAATACCCTGTACTCTAGCAGCAAGTTGGTCCACACGAGAAACCAATTCCTGAACCTCCATGCCAGCGCCAAACTCCTGAGCCACCCAGAGGAAAAGAGGGAAGAAAAGAAAAAACAGACTACAGAAAAAAAATGGCTCAGCACTTTTCTTCCCTTCTTCTGAGATGCGTTTAACTCGTTGTTGGCCAGTTGTACTGTTATGATCTGGTGGCCTAGGAGCAGCATGAGACGTACTCTGGAGAAGGTGGTACCTGTACTGACCGCAGACCCTAAACTTAGCACCGCAACTAGAAGTAGCCGTGGGATGTACCTAACACTCCCTAGACACCTCGACACAGCCTAAGAACTAACTTCCCCTAAAGATAGAAACGGGAAAACTATCTTGCCTCAGAGAAAATCCCCAAAGGATTGACAGCCCCCCACAAATATTGACTGTGAGAGGAGAGGGAAATGACATATGCAGACTGAAATCAGGATTTAGCAAAGGAGGCCATTCTAGCTAAAAAGAAAGAATAGGACAGAGTACTATGCGGTCAGTATTAAAACACTAGAAAATATCCACCACAGAAAATACAAATCTCCACATCTGACTAAAGACATGGAGGGTATATCTGCATCTCCAGAGACACAGCTTGGCTGCAAAAAATCCTTCACAGACAAAGCTGGACAAGACAAAACATGAAAATGCACTGAACAATAAGGTCCACAGCATGTGGACAGCAAAAACAAAGCCAGAACTTATCTTTGTTGAAATGAACAGCAAAACAGGAGAGACCAGGTATGGATGTGAATCCTCCAAAAACAATGGGCAACTGGCACTGACTAAAGGATCAAGCAAGACTAAATAGCCCAGTCCAAATTGCAATAAGTGGACACACCTGATAAATGCTGCGATCCAAAGACAGCAGCACTACCACTCATAACCACCGGAGGGACCCCAAGAGCAGAATTCACAACACACACCACTCAGAGAGAAGAAAATAAAAGGGTAACAAATTTTTATTAAAGTACAATAATTACAGAATTCATAACAAAATATAGTAAGAGGAAAGGATTTTTTTTACCCAAGTATTTTGCACAGAAATGGGATTGAGGTAGAAAGTAACCCAGGCTATGGGATTATGCTAGCATGTGAAGCCAACCACATAGTGACATGCATAAAGAGATAGCCATATTTCTAAAGTACAAGTGCATAAAGAGTTAATACGGCAGCCAGCACATACCCATGTAGTCCGCCTGTCCTCAATCTCCGAAAGCCCCGACGTGCATTTCGCGTACCGCTTTATCAAGGGGAAAATAAATTGTGCCCACATAGTAGTATATAGCACTGCCCACATAGTAGTATACAGCAGTGCCCTCACACTAGTATATAGCACAGCCCACATAGTAGTATACAGCACAGCCCAAATAGTAGTATACAGCACAGCCCATATAGTAGTATACAGCAGAGCCCACATAGTAGTATACAGCAGAGCCCACATAGTAGTATATAGCACAGCCCACACAGTAGTATATAGCAGAGCCCACATAGTAGTATATAGCAGAGCCCACACAGTAGTATACAGCAGAGCCCACATCTCTCCTCCCCCCTTCCCCTAGAATGGCCTCACAGTCCAGTTAAAAAAAAGACACTCCTCACCTCCCCTCGTGCCTGAGGTGCTCCCTGCTCTTGTCTCGGCAGCTACCGCTGCACTGCCTGGGACACAGTGAGTGTGCGCGCACCCGCAGTGTCAGAGGCAGAGCAGGGAATGATGGGAGAGGGAGCGTCAGGTGATGCTCTCTTCTCCATCATTGCATTCAACTGTACCGGCGTCATAGACCACCCTCTCCTACTCTCTAGGCTCCAGTCACTAGGCATTAAGGACACTGCTCTCTCCTGGTTCTCCACCTATCTTTCTGACTGCTCCTTCAGTGTTCTGTTCTCTGGCTCCACTTCATCTCCTCTTCCTCTCACTGTCGGGGTATATCAGGGCTCAGTCCTTGGCCCCCTTCTCTTCTCCCTCTACACAGCCCCAATTGGACAGACCATCAGCAGATTTGGCTTTCAGTACCATCTTTATGCTGATGACACACAACTATACACATCATTCCCTGACCTTACTTCCGCTGTACTACAGAACGCCAGTGACTGTCTGCCCAGTCTCTAACATCATGTCCACTCTCTATCTGAAACTCAACCTCTCCAAAACTGAACTTCTTCTGCTCCTGCCATCTACTAACCTCCCTAAATCTGACATTTCCCTCTCCATGGGTGGCACCATAATAACAACCCGGCTGCAGGCACACTGTTTGGGTGTTATGTTCTACTCCAATCTCTCCTTCACATCCTATATACAATCTCTTGCCCGCTCATGCCGCTTACACCAAAAGAACATCTCTAGAATCCATCCTTTTCTCACCATGGAAACAACAAAAACCCTCACTGTCGCCTTGATCCACTCCTGCCTGGACTACTGCAATGCTCTACTCCCCCTTACTCGACTTTCCCCTCTCCAGTCTATCCTTAATGCAGCAGCCAGGGTTGTCCATTTAGTTAATCGTTACTTGGACACATCCGCTCTTTGCCAGTCATTACACTGGCTGCCTATTCATTACAGGATACAATTCAAAGTACTGTACTTGTTCTCACCCACAAAGCTCTCCAGAATGCGGCACCCCCTTACATCTCCTCCCTCATTTCTGTCTATCGGCCTAACCGACCACTGCACTCTGCAAACGACTTTCGACTAACCTCTGCACTTATTTGTACCTCCCACTCCCGACTCCAAGACTTCTCCCGTGCTGCGCCAATCCTCAGGAATGCTCTACCGCAAGATATTAGGAGCATCCACAATTTGCATAGTTTTAGGCGCTTCCTCAAAACACATTTGTTCAGCGCGGCCTATCACATTCACTAATCAAAGTCATTTTATGTTTGTGTGTGTAGCCCATTCACTATCTCCATCTATCCCCCACCCCATAAAGGCTGCAGCAGTTATGTGAGCTGTAGGTGTGTGTCATTCGTATAGCTAAAACCACCATGCTGGACCCAGGAAGAATGAATGTTATCTAGCTTTGTTATTATATGTGATATCAAATAGACCTCTATATATCAATAATAAAGTACAGAGGCCTATTTACATCATGCGTTGTTCTTTTTTTTGTCTATTGATTTATAATACTATTCATAATTGAGCCCATGTGAATTATGTTGCTGAATTGTAAAGCAGAATGTGTATAACATTTAATATCCTAGACTTCATTTACAAAACATGCAAAGGTAAAATTCTAGTTATACTGTAAGTGCTATATATGAAATACTAAAAAGATAAACATATCAAAATTCGACTGTACACCATATAAAATTGTTGAAAATTAATTTAAAAGCATTATGATGATAGATAAATATATATGAAATGCTAGACAAGGAACTGCATTAATAAATATCCATATCTTTCAGATGTCAAATGATCAAATAATAAGGAATTTCTTTTTAAACCGGCTGAAGTTCTGTATACTTCCTTCACAAGACATTTCTGGAATTAAGAGAGCTGTAGTATAAAAGTAATGGGAGGTCAACATCCGTTTTTTGTTTTATGCTGCATTTATTGATTAAAGTGACTATTTTCAATGTACACTACAAAATGCATACACATGAAATAACACAATATTCCCCATTTATAAAGGGGGGAAAAGAGGCATAAGTAGAAGAACATTAAAATGTCCAGTATTTTATAAGATAATGCAATGCAAATATGATTAGCCAAAAAGTCTTTCAAATACAAAGGGAATCTAAATTAAAAACAAAGCAGCAACAGGGCAGATGGAACATAATGAACACGAACAGCATATGATGATCTATAAATGAATTAGTATGACCTTATATTCCCCAAACTTACACTAAAGGTCTACAAAATGTACAGACAATGCAATAAGGTGCAAAGTCACCATAAGCAATGGAAATGTACCTTCAAATTTTAACCCCTTCATGACCAGGGGATTTTTCGTTTTTCCGTGTTCGTTTTTCGCTCCCCTCCTTCCCAGAGCCATAACTTTTTTATTTTTCCGTCAATTTGGCCATGTGAGGGCTTATTTTTTGCGGGACGAGTTTTACTTTTGAACGACATCATTGGTTTTAGCATGTCGTGTACTAGAAAACGGGAAAAAAATTCCAAGTGCGGTGAAATTGCAAAAAAAGTGCAATCCCACATTGGTTTTTTGTTTGGCTTTTTTGCTAGGTTCACTAAATGCTAAAAATGACCTGCCATTATGATTCTCCAGGTCATTACGAGTTCATGGACACCAAACATGACTAGGTTATTTTTTATCTAAGTGGTGAAAAAAAATTCCAAACTTTGCTAAAAAAATAAAAATAAAAATTGCGCCATTTTCCGATACTCGTAGCGTCTCCATTTTTCGTGATCTGGGGTCGGTTGAGGGCTTATTTTTTGCGTGCCGAGATGACGTTTTTAATGATAGCATTTCGGTGCAGATACGTTCTTTTGATCGCCCGTTATTGCATTTTAATGCAATGTCGCGGCGACCAAAAAAACGCAATTCTGGCGTTTCGAGTTTTTTTCCCGCTACGCTGTTTAGCGATCAGGTTAATACTTTTTTTTATTTGATAGATCGGGCAATTCTGAGCGCGGCGATACCAAATATGCGTAGATTTGATATTTTTTTTATTGATTTATTTTGATTGGGGCGAAAGGGGGGTGATTTAAACTTTTATGTTTTTTTTATTTTTTTCACATTTTTTTAAACTTTTTTTTTTAACTTTTGCCATGCTTCAATAGCCTCCATGGGAGGCTAGAAGCAGGGACAGCACGATCGGCTCTGCTACATAGCAGCGATCTGCTGATCGCTGCTATGTAGCAGAATTGCACGTGTGCTGTGAGCGCCGACCACAGGGTGGCGCTCACAGCGACGGGCAATCAGTAACCATAGAGGTCTCAAGGACCTCTATGGCTACAATGGAGACGCATCGCCGACCCCCGGACATGTGACGGGGGTCGGCGATGACGTCATTTCCGGCCGCCCGGCCGGAAGCGGTAGTTAAATGCCGCTGTCTGCGTTTGACAGCGGCATTTAACTAGTTAATAGGTGCGGGCAGATCGCGATTCTGCCCGCGCCTATTACGGGCACATGTCAGCTGTTCAAAACAGCTGACATGTCCCGGCTTTGGTGCGGGCTCACCGCGGAGCCCTGCATCAAAGCAGGGGAGCCGGCATCGGACGGTATAGTACGTCCGATGCCGGTAAGGGGTTAAAGGGGCCTGATCATAAGTTTTTTACAAAGTGCTGTATGTTAAAGGCATATTAAAGGCACATGTGTTTTAACTTAATGAACAAAAAAGAATTTTGTAACAAAACAAGTGGTTAATACATGGTCTTTCTAATGCAATGGGTATATACAAGTGACTGTGCACATAAACGTAAACAAAACTTACATTAATGCCAATGTGTGATATAGTGCGCCCGTGCTGCCACCCCAACAGCGCCGTTTCACCTAACAGGCTTCCTCCATATGGGGGCACTTGTATATGCACATTGCATTAGAAAGATCAGGTATTAACCACTTAGTTTGTAACAAAATTATTTTTTGTTCATTAAGTTAATACACTATTAGGTGTCGAGTTCCCGCCACTGCACAGGGGGAATCTCGAACCATGTCCACTGCAGTCTCCCATTCTTCTCCAGCCACAGTGGAGCCTGCTCAACAGAGATGTTGGCACCAGTGTCTGGCTCAGGAAGATACTGTGTGCTTGGTTATTGCTGCCCTTCCAGGCCCAGCCATTGTAACCAGCACTGATCAGCAGTGAGCAGACGCTCCTGGGGCTTTTCCTCTCTGCAGCATTCGATACTGTGGATCATCAGCTCCTCCTCACTATGCTCCGCTCCATCGGCCTCAAGGACACTGTTCTCTCCTGGTTCTCCTCCTGTCTCTCTGACCGATCCTTCACTGTATCTTTTGCTGGTTCCTCCTCCTCTCACCTTCCCCTTACTGTTGGGGTTCCTCAAGGATCAGTCCTAGGCCCCCTCCTCTTCTCGTTGTATACTGCTCCTATTGGACAAACAATCAGTAGATTTGGTTTCCAGTACCATCTATATGCTGACGACACCCAATTATACACCTCTTCTCCTGTTGTCACGCCGACCTTTTTAAAAAACACCAGTGATTGTCTTACCGCTGTCTCTAACATCATGTCCTCCCTCTATCTGAAACTAAACCTGTCAAAAACTGAACTCCTCGTGTTCTCTCCCTCTACTAACCTACCTTTGCCTGACATTGCCATCTCCGTGTGTGGTTCCACCATTACTCCAAAGCAACATGCCCACTGCCTTGGGGTCATCCTTGATTCTGACCTTTCATTCACCCCCCACATTCGATCACTGGCTCGCTCTTCTTACCTGCATCTCAAAAACATTTCTAGAATTCGCCCTTTTCTTACTTTCGACTCTGCAAAAACTCTTACTGTTTCACTTATTCATTCTCGTCTGGACTATTGTAACTCTCTACTAATCGGCCTCCCTCTTACCAAACTCTCCCCGCTCCAATCTGTCTTGAATGCTGCTGCCAGGATCATATTCCTCACCAACCGTTACACCGATGCCTCTACCTTGTGCCAGTCATTACACTGGCTACCCATCCACTCCAGAATCCAGTACAATACTACTACCCTCATTCACAAAGCACTCCATGGCTCTGCACCACCCTACATCTCCTCTTTGGTCTCAGTCTACCACCCTACCCGTGCCCTCCGCTCCGCTAATGACCTCAGGTTAGCATCCTCAATAATCAGAACCTCCCTCTCCCGTCTCCAAGACTTTACACGTGCTGCGCCGATTCTTTGGAATGCACTACCTAGGTTAATACGATTAATCCCCAATCCCCACAGTTTTAAGCGTACCCTAAAAACTCACTTGTTCAGACTGGCCTACCGCCTCAATGCATTAACCTAACGATCCCTGTGTGGCCTATTTATATGAAAAAAAAAAAAAAACAGGTCCCTCGCATCATGTTCTCATTCACTTTATGCAGTTAATAGCCCTCTGTGTCTGTACTGCTACATACTTAGGCAGTTAACTGGTTCATGCAGCTTTACATGAACACCCGAGCCTTACACTATGGCCGGTCCGAACAACGAAAGCAATTGTTACCATCCACCTCTCGTGTCTCCCCTTTTCCTCATAGTCTGTAAGCTTGCGATCAGGGCCCTCATTCCTCCTGGTATCTGTTTTGAACTGTATTTCTGTTATGCTGTAATGTCTATTGTCTGTACAAGTCCCCTCTATAATTTGTAAAGCGCTGCGGAATATGTTGGCGCTATATAAATAAAAATTATTATTATTATTATTATTATTATTATTATTACTGAGCATGCCCAAGGGGCGACCTCTCATTGGAGGTCGGGGGTCACATGCTGAGGTCCTGTCGCAGCTCCTATTGGATCACTAGGAAGGTCCCGGAGATTTTCCGCTATAAAAGACCATGCACTAGTATACACATGATAACGTGTGTGTGTAGATGACTGACTGTCGATGGATGAAAGCTCCTTAATCATTCCCATTCCTTGTGTTGTGGACTGCTCGCGAATGGTGGAAGCTATCTAGTGTCCGACAGTGCTATCTGCACACGTAGCACATGCTACAGTGCCTTTTTGCAGTGCACGACTGTATGGCACCGTGTGCAATCAGTGCGCTTTCCTGACAGCCTGTCAGTATAGGGTGGGAATTCCCGCTTGGACTCTGCATCTGACTCGGGGTGTCCTCAGGCATGGGCTCAAAAGCCAGCGACTGCTAACAGGGCTTAGCGTATTTTGGTGACTCTGTGAAGCAACAGAGTTCGCTTCCATACACACTGGATGAAGTCTAACCCACGTGTGAGCAAGTGTCCATCTGCCATTACTCAGCAGCAGGTACCATCTCAGCACGGTTGACCCTGGGCTGCGAATGCACCTCATATCTACCTCTTTATTATTTGGTGCTTTCCACTAGCCCTAACATACGCATGTGCCTTTAATATGCCTTTAACATACAGTAAAAAACTTATGATCAGACCCCTTAAAAATTTCAAGGTACATTTCCATTGCTTATGGTGCCTATTAGATCTTCATATGACCATATGTCTTTAGCAATTTGCAACTCATTGCATTGTTTGTACATTTTGTAGATCTTCAGTATAAGTTTGGGGAATATAAGGTGCAACGGGGTCTACCAAGCTGGAGTACCTCTTTCAGTACCACCCCGTGTTTCAGGAGGTCCACTCTGCTTTTTCTGGATTCTGAATGAAGGACGCTGGCATGAATTTCTTGATTACATGAGAGCATATAAAAGCTGACTGCTTCTCCACGAATTTCCAGTCTAAGAACACCCTTTATTTACAACACATAGAATATATAACACAGATACACAGGGCAGGCCAATAGAAAAAGCAGGCCAGACATACATTACAATAGCCGCAGGGGGCCGGAGCCTGCCCATATTTACTGTGGGAATTACAAAGGTGGGGGGAGGTCAGAAAGAGAATATCTTGTCCATGGGCTTAGCCTGTGGACTGATGCATTTCACATGGAAACTATTATACATACATATACTGCATAACATTCTTGGTGCTGGGGGGTTCTGTAACACCGCTCCCCTTTTTCAGCGACGCGATCAGCATACACAGTCTGATCCTTAACGGATCGGTTTGGGGATGACCAAAGTTTATGGGGTTGGTACAAGTTCCGTTTGTCAACTTAGTCCATCGGCGTTACCATTTTGTTTGCCGGGTCTGTAGTGGATGGTGAAGTCCAGAGGTTGTAGGGCTAAACTCTACCGCAGTAATCTGGCGTTGTCTCCGGAGACCCGATTAAGCCAGACTAGGGGATTATGGTCCGTTAGGAGGGAAAACTGTCGTCCATACAAATATGGTTGTAACTTTTTGAGTGCCCATACTATTGCCAGGCACAATTTCTCGATGGCCGCATAGCTCACTTCACGGGGCAGTAGTTTCTGACTCAGGTAAGCTACCGGGTGTTCTTGGCCGTCCGGCCAGACTTAGCTTAGTACTGCCCCCAATCCAAACATAGAAGCGTCTGTGTGGACAAGGAAACGTTTAGTTGGATCGGGTGCGGCCAATACAGGGGTATTGGTGAGGGTGTCCTTTAGCTGGCGGAAGGCTTCCTCACACTCTGGGGTCCAGTTTACCTGGCGGGGTTGGTTCTTACGGGTCAGATCAGTGAGGGGCTTCGCCACGCTGCTGTAATTGGGAACGAATTTCCTATAATACCCCGCTGTCCCTAGAAACGCCATGACCTGGGTTTTGGTGCATGGGGTGGGCCATTTGGCTATGGCCTCAATCTTGGCTGGTTCTGGTCGCTGTTTCCCACTTCCCACCCAATGCCCTAAATACTGAACCTCTGATTTGCCCATGTGACACTTGTTTGCGTTCAGGGTGATTCCTGCTTGTGGATCCTGTCCAATACTGTCTCTAGGTGATTTAGATGCTCTTCCCATGTCGCGCTGTAGACGGCGATGTCATCCAGGTAGGCACACGCATAGTCCTGGAGACCATCCAAAAGCCGGTAGCCAGCCTCTGGAAGGTCGTCGCGGCAGTCTTCATCCCGAATGGCATAACTCGAAACTGGAATAAGCCAAACGGGGTGACAAATGCCGACTTGGGAATAGCATCAGGACTAAGGGGAATCTGCCAGTAGCCTTTGCATAGATCGATGGTGGTCAAATACTTTGCCCCTGCCAGCCGGTCTAACAAGTCATCCACACGCGTCATGGGATATGCATCCGTCACTGTTTTCTCATTGAGCTTACGATAGTCTACACAAAACCGTGTAGGCCATCCTTCTTGGGCACTAACACTACGGGGGATGTCCAGGGACTATCTGACTCTTCAATGACCCCTAAACGCAACATCTCTTGTGTCTCTTGTCGCATCCCTTCTCGTACAGACTCAGGGATGCGGAAGGGGGGTTGTCGCAGGGGGGTCTGATCCTGGGTCTCAACCTTGTGTTGTGCAAGGTGAGTGTACCTGGGTTTCCCCGAAAACATCCTCTGTCACTGCCTCAACAACTCCGCCTGCTGTCTCTTCTGGGGACCTAAGTCTTCACCCCAGTGTACCTGGTCCCATGTTTTAGACTGAGTCCTCTTCCCTAAGACATCAGGCAAGGGAAGTCCGGCTAAATCTTCTGCTTCAGGTGCACAGATGGCCACTACCTCTTCAGGGCGCTCCCGATAGGGCTTCAGCATATTCACGTGGAACTTGTGGATAACCCTGGGGTCGTCACAATCGGTGACATTATAGGTGGTGTCGGCTATTTTCCCCACTACCTGGTAGGGCCCCTACCATGCAGCTTGGAACTTGTTCTGCCTAGTGGGCTCTAACACCAGGACCTTCTGCCCTATTTCCAAGGTGCGCTCTCTGGCCCTCCGATCGTACCATACGCGCTGGCGCCGCTGGGCCACCTGCATGTTCCCACGTACAGCCTGGGTCAGCTTCTGTAGGCGGTCCCGGAATTCCAGCACATAGGGTACAATAGGTACCCCTTCTATGATGCCCTCCCCTTCCCTGTGTTCTAGCACTAAGTCTAAGGGTCCCCTTACCCGTCTCCCGTATACCAGTTCGAATGGGGAGAACCCCATGGATTCTTGGGGCACCTCTCGATAGGCAAACAGGAGGTGAGGCAAGAATTTCTCCCAGTCCCTGTAGGTCCTGGTAAAAGTCCCAATGAGTTGTTTTAACGTCCCGTTAAAGCGTTCACACAACCCATTGGTTTGCGGGTGGTACGGGGCGCTTCTAATGGACTTTACGCTGCACAGCTTCCACAGTTGGTTGGTCACCTCTGCTGTAAACTGGGTACCCTGGTCTGAGATAATCTTCCGGGGAAATCCAACCCGTGAGAAAACCTGGAGCAAGGCAGCCGCCACCGTCTCTGCCAGTATGTTAGGTAACGCAACCACCTCTGGATACCGTGTGGCATAATCTACCACTGTCAATATATACCTTTCCCTGACAGACTGGGTTTGGCTAACGGCCCTATCAGATCGACCGCTACTCGGCTAAATGGTTCCTCCACAATGGGGAGGGGGCGTAATTTGGCCTTGCATGATCTCCCCTCTTGCCAATGTGCTGGCAACTGTCACATGTCTGGCAGTATTGATGAACATCATAGGTTACCCCCGGCCAAAAGAAGTTTTGTGTCAGACGATGCCTGGTGCGACTGATGCCGAAGTGCCCGGCCAAGGGTATGTCATGAGAGATTCGCAGTAGCTCCTGCCTATACTTCTTGGGAACTACCAGCTGTCATTTTATAGTGGGGCTCGTCCCTGTGTGGTGCTGCTCTGTGATCCGGTAGAGGAGTCCCTGCTTCCATATAAACTGTTCCCCTTCCAGCACCCCTCTCCCCTCCTGTGCCTTCCCACGATATCCCTCCAGTGAAGGATCCTCAAGTAACTCCCTCTTAAATTCATCTGGGGTGGCCCAAGAAATGTGTCTGGCTATGGGAATACGTGTAGGGCTGGGATGTCTTACCTGGGCCTCCTCTGAGAGTGATTCTGCTTCTGCAGCTCGAGCTTGTCTCCGGGTGGTCACAGGATATGTCTCAGCCAGAGGGGCAACCGAGAAGGCAGACAACACGGGCCCCAAGTCATTTCCCAGCAAAATGTCTGCAGGCAAATCCTCCATTAAGCCGACCTCAACAAGGCCATCCCCAACTCCCCAGTTCAGGTGAATCCTGGCAGTGGGCAGTCGATGTATGGCTCCCCCTGCTACACGGACTGCCACTGTCCTGTCCGTCTTCTCTTGGTCAAAGTTGCTCTGGAATCTCTTAGTCCCTGCATGCGTTTCCCATTAACCCACACGACCTGTCGATGCTGTTGTCGATTATCTGCCCAGGCTGCCTGCACGGGGTCTAATTCATGCAGCACTTCCTCCATGTCTTCCACCCCTTGGTTAGTTGTAGCCCCCAATGCCGGGTCAGCTTCGCCTTGGTAGCAGTGTACAGCGGCCCTGCGGAAGGTAGCTGTTCCTGCCTTTGGCCACTGGGTATGCTGAGTCCGGTTGGGACATTGTCTTTGCAGATGGCCCAGCTGACAGCAGGTGTAGCATCGCACCCCAGGGGAACTCTGGTAGGCCGGGTTTCTAGCTGGTCCCCCTACAATCTTCAGTGGTTTGGGGCCCTCCAGGTCCATGGGCGGACCCCTAGTGACCATCTTTGATCCGGACAACTGAGGCCTCCTGGCGTCATGATGTTCATCGGCCAGACGAGCGGCTTCCTCAAGAGTCATTGGCCGCCTGTCCCGAAGCCATTCCTGTGTCTCGGGGTTTAGTCCATTAAAGAATCGTTCTAACAAGAAGAGCTGGAGGACGTCCTCCTTAGTGGTTGCTTGGCTCCCTTGTACCCACTGTAGCAGTGACCGCCGTAATTTACAGGCCCATTCAGCGTGGGTATCGGTTACTTGTTTTGTAAGTCCGCGGAACTTTTGGCGGTATGCCGCTGGTGTCAGCGCATACCGGGCCAAGATCACTTCTTTGATCCGCTCATAGTCCATACAGTCCTCATCAGGTACCGTGCGATAGGCGTCTGCTGCCCGGCCTGTCAGCTTGCTGGCCAGAATCTGAACCTGTTCCTCCGGCTTCACTTGATGAAGGGCACAATGCCACTCAAAGTCCTGCAGAAAGCCATCAATGTCTTCCTCTGCCTCCCCCAACTGTCGGAAGGCATTATACTGGATCTTTTTGTGGCTTACTGTTGAAGGTACCTGGGCGGAGGCCAGAGCTCCCCCTGCTCGCTGACTCTCCTCTCTCCGCTCTGCCATCTCCATCTTGGCCAGCTCCACTTTGGTCTGCTCGGCCATCTCCATCTTGGCTAGCTCTATCCTGGTCCGCTCGGCCATCTTTTCCTTCAGATCAGTACGCACATCAGCCATCATCTCTCGTATGATCTCTACTGCAGGGTTTGGGCCATAGAACGCCAGTCTGTTCTTTACCTCCCTCTGGAATTCAGTCTCCTCCACGTTCACATTGGGGGGCGCTGCACTGTTGTGTTCCATGATGGCTGCTATCAAATCCGCTTTTGTTTTGTTGCTGGCAATTAACCCTCGGGCTTCCACCAGATCTATTAATGTAGTCCTCTTTAACTTCTGGTAGTTGTCTTCCATTCATTCCTTTCCTCCTGTAGAAGGGGTATCCCGCTGTCTGCCACCAGAGTAATGGGGTCTACCAAGCTGGAGTACCTCTTACAGTACCACCCCGTGTTTCAGGAGGTCCACTCTGCTTTTGCTGGATTCTGAATGAAGGACGCTGACAGGAATTTCTTGATTACAAGAGAGCATATAAAAGCTGACTGCTTCTCCACGTATTTCCAGTCTAAGAACACCCTTTATTTACAACACACAAAATATATAACACAGATACACAGGGCAGGCCAATAGAAAAAGCAGGCCAGACATACATTACAATAGCCACAGGGGGCCGGAGCCTGCCCATATTTACTGTGGGAATTACAAAGGTGGGGGAGGTCAGAAAGAGAATATCTTGTCCAGGGGCGCAGCCTGTGGACTGATGCATTTCACATGGAAACTATTATACATACATATACTGCATAACATTCTTGGTGCTGGGGGGTTCTGTAACATAAGGTCATACTAATTCATTTATAGATCGTTACATGCTGTTCATGTTCATTATGTTCCATCTGTCCTGTTGCTGCTTTGTTTTTAATTAAGATTCCATTTGTATTTTAAAGGATTTTTTTGGCTAATAATATTTTTATTGCATTATCTAATAAAATATTGAACATTTTTTCCTATTCTACTTATGCCTATTCCCCCCCCCCCTATATATAGGGGAAATATTGTATTATTCATGGTTCATGAAGTTTGAACGTATTATTGTAGGATTTTTGTGATTCAAAGTGTATACACAGTTTAGTCTTTCCAGAAAGTATTTGCAGGAGTACCTTTTCTTCTTTAAGATATATTCACAATACAATAGTTTACATTTTTAAGTTACAATGGTATGACATATTGAAAAAAAAAACATAAAAAATTCGAGCACAGATTAAATTATTATTCATGTGACAAACCATTAATTGACAAGTATGATACTGCTTCTAGATCTATCTAGGTAATAAATTAAATCCATTTCTATACCAATACAGACTATTTGAATCATTCAAGATTCATCTTAATAAATGTGACTTTTACTTTCTGATTTGGCAGATAAAAGTTAGAACTACATGTTGATGTCCTGTGAAAAGCATTACATTCTTTATTGTTATTTTTTTCCAGTAGGAATACTTTAATTGAAAATATTATGATCTCCTTGACATATCCAAACTTTTAACACAAACCATGCAGTGTTCATTTATTTGCATAAATCTTAGAGAAGTCTAATGATAAATTAAAGTATGACATCCAACAAAGTGTACACATTTATCAAGGGCTGCTTGAGGGATGACATCATAAAATCATAAAATGATTAGCCAAAACCAGAAAGTAGTATTATTACAAAAGTTCAAAAAAAGCAAAGTAAAGCATTTACATTATGGCGATTCAAGATTGAAAGTACTTTTACTTCAGCCAATTGTGAGGCTCGTATACAGTGTGAGGGCCATTATAATGTGTGTGGTGGCCATTGTACTGTATAGAGAGCTGCGTGGCAGCCATAATACAGTGTGAGGAGCACTATAATGTGTGTGGATCATTATACTGGGTGAGGATTAGCAAACAGTTTTGAGGGCCATTATACAGTAGAGGTGCTATTATACTGTGTGTGAAGCCATTATACTTAGTGAAGGGATGTGGGGGCAATTATACAGAGTGATGGCTATTATAATGTTTGTATGGCTTTGTGGGGGCCAATGATTATTACTATTTGGGGGATTAGTGATGAGCGAATATACTCGTTACTTGAGATTTTCCAAGCATGCTCGGGTGTCCTCTGAGTATTTGTAAGTGCTCGGAGATTTAGCTTTCATCGCTGCAGCAGAATGAGTTACAGCTACTAGCCAGCATAAGTACATGTAGAGGTTTCCTGGTTGCTTGGTAATCCCCACATGTAACCAAGCTGGCTAACAGATGTAAATCATTCAGCTGCTGCAAGTGCCCTGTGTGAGGGCACTTAGCCTTGTGCTTCCCACTTGCCCTGTAGTGGCAAGTGGGGTGATAATTGGAGATAATTGGGGAGGTTGTGGTCACCTTTGTATTGTCAGGTGACATCAAGCTCTGAGATTAGTAATGAAGAGGCTTCAATAAGACGCCCCCATTACTAACCCCATATCCATATTGTATAAAAACACAGATGCCCAGAATAAAGTCTTTTAATTGAAAGAATGACACAGACTCCTTTAATAAATTTTAAACCATACTTATGACCTCACCTATTTCCTCGCCGCCATTGTCTTCTGCAAAAGAGTTTTAAAAAAAGCAACACTATTTCTCATCTTTCCGCAGAGATGATAATTCAATTGTCCCATGACGGGCTTAGCTTTGATACATCTAGATAGTAGGCTGTATGGTTGCACGATGCGACCATGTAGCCTGCCATCCAGCAGAGACACCTAGCAGCGTGTGCTCAGTGTCTCCCTGTGAACTCCTATTTCGCATCTGAAGGCACTTCAACTTCTTCTGCTCATGGTGCCATCAGACAGGTCCTGGGAGTTCACAGGCAAGGAACTCAATTCACCTATGTGACGTCAGCGCGAGCGCCATTTTTTTTAGAATAATAGTATTTTATTAATTAAATACATGTTCAGTAAGCTGCACATGCACTGTACTAATTGTATATGTCGCTTAGATCTGTATATCTACAAAATCCATGTGCATTGACTGTATGTAATTAATCTATTCTATCCTCTTGGCTCCTGCTGTGATTTTACAGTATGCGGCTGCTGAATTGCTGGCTTTTCTTCTGTCTAGTTATCTATGTAATATTTACACATACAGGTGCTTCTCACAAAATTTGAATGTCATCAAAAAGCTAATTTACTTCAGTTCTTCAATATAAAAAGTGAAACTCATATATTATATAGAGTCAATGTTAATATTAATGTTGATGATTATGGCTTACAGCCAATGAAAACACAAAAGTCATAATCTGCTGGGCTTCCATAGCACCTCAGCAGTGCATTTACTGAACATACATTTCAGTACTCCAAATTTTCAGATTTTAAAATTATTTTTTAAACTGGTGTTATAAAGTATTCTAATTTACTGAGATAATGACTTTTGGGTTTTTCAAGTGGCATCTTTTTATTTTTATTTTTCATTTCTATTTAGCATTGTGATTTTAACTGCTCTTCCATTTATTCTATATAGTTAATCATGGATTTTGGTCTTCTAATTCCCTTTTCCGGGCACATTCTTTACTATGGGTTCAAGGTTTCATCACTTAAAGAAAGGACGGCATTCCTTTGTCATTTTTAATTTGTGTTGTTGATTTTATCATGTATATTCTGTCACATTTTTTTGGTATACATTTTTTTTATATATAATGTGTATCCCTTTTACACAGATTTCCATGTGATATATTTATTGTATTGTACATTACACACATATATTGTTCCTTAGTCCTTTTTTATATATTTTTTAGGTTATCGCCATGAGTATAATACTTATCAATTAGAGCAGGCATTCTTACTTATGAGTTATCTTATTTTCTTTATATTGTTCACTTTAAACTCCTTTTATTGTTTCTACCTCACAGTCACTTTCATATCATTACCTTTTTTATGTGTCATGTAAGTATGCATTTGCTCCGCGCCCCGTTGCTGGGCATCGTCGACGGCATCTCCTTTCGGCTCTGGTTGGGCTTGCGTCCATGGCTCCATTCTAGTGTCTCCTGTGGATGTGGCCTAGTGACACTGGCTCCTTCATCCGATGATGCTCTCGGTGATGTACAGGCTTGGTAGAGGTCGACTGCGCATGCTCCGCTGTGGAGCAGCGTCACATCCTTTACACAGTGTTTCTCCACTTTTGGTAATTAATCTGTCATTATACAGTGATTAACACTTTAGTGCATTGCACATTCAACCTGAATGTCTTGTTTACTTGGGCTGAGGATTCTTACTCTTTTTGCCTGTTATATCACCATTGTCCCATTGCTGTTTTGACTTACTATTGTCATTTCCCTGTATAACTTTCAATACTTTTAGACTATATATTTTATTGTGATTTAAATAAAGTTTTCTATTTTAGTAATTTTGGTTCAATTAGTGCGTTTTCTTTGCCATGATTTTTAAGCCAGTACATGTCTGGGCCCGTCTGAAGATTGCTAGAGAGCAATTAGATTATCCAGAAGAGTACTGGGGGAATATCCAAAGTAGAACTGTTTCGTAGAAACAAAACTCGTCGTGTTGGAGGAGACAGAATGCTGAGTTGCGTCCAAAGAACACCATACCTACTTTAAAGCATGGGGTGGCAACATAATGCTTTGGAGCTGTTTCTCTGCAAAGGGACCAGGATGACTCATCCGTGTACATGAAAGAATGAATAGGGTCATGTATCCAGAGATTTTGAGTGCAAATCTTCCATCCGCAAGGGTATTGAAGATGAAACATGGATGGGTCTTTCAGCATGATAATGATCCCAAGCACACCATGAGGGCAACGAAGGAGTGGCTTAGTAAGAAGCATATGAAGGCCCTGGAGTGGCTTAGCCAGTCTCCAGATCTCAACCCCATAGAAAACCTTTGGATGGAGTTGAAAATCCGTGTTTTGCCCAGCAACAGGCCCAAAACATCACTTCCCTAGAGGAGATCTGCATGGAGGAATGGGCCAACATACCATGAACAGCGTGTGCCAACCTTGTGAAGATTACAGAAAACGTTTGACCACTGTCATTGCCAACAAAGGATATATCATAAAATATTGAGATTAACTTTTTTCAATGACCAAATACTTATTTTCCACCATAATTTGCAAAATAAATCTTGCCAAATCAGAAAAGGTGATTTTCTGGATTTGGTTTCTCATTTTGACTCTCATAGTTCTGGTCTACCTATGATGTCAATTACAGGTCTCTCATCTTTTTAAGTGGGAGAACTTGCACAATTGGTGGCTGACTTAACAAAAATGTTCCTCAAAGTTCCTCAAAGTAGCGACCTTTTGCTTGAAGTATGTAATTCCACATGTGTTAATTCATAGTTTTGATGCCTTCAGAGAGAATTTACAATTTTCATAGTCACGAAAATACAGAAAAATCTTTAAATGAGAAGGTGTGTCCAAACTTTTGGTCTGTACTGTATGTGTGTGTTCGTGTCACTGACATCTATATATCTATCCATTCTACAGTATGTGTATATTTCTATTCTATTCTAACCTGTCACTCTGATTTTACTGTTTGCGGCATATTATTATTATTATTATTATTATTATTTATTATTATAGCGCCATTTATTCCATGGCGCTTTACATGTGAGGAGGGGTATACATAATAAAACAAGTACAATAATCTTGAAAAATACAAGTCACAACTGGTACAGGAGGAGAGAGGACCCTGCCCGCGAGGGCTCACAATCTACAAGGGATGGGTGAGGATACAGTAGGTGAGGGTAGAGCTGGCCGTGCAGCGGTTTGGTCAATCGGTGGTTACTGCAGGTTGTAGGCTTGTCGGAAGAGGTGGGTCTTCAGGTTCTTTTTGAAGGTTTCGATGGTAGGCGAGAGTCTGATATGTTGTGGTAGAGCATTCCAGAGTAGGGGGGATGCACGAGAGAAATCTTGTATGCGATTGTGGGAAGAGGAGATAATAGGGGAGTAGAGAAGGAGATCTTGTGAGGATCGGAGGTTGCGTGCAGGAAAGTACCGGGAGACGAGGTCACAGATGTATGGAGGAGACAGGTTGTGGATGGCTTTATATGTCATGGTTAGGCTTTTGTACTGGAGTCTCTGGGTGATGGGGAGCCAGTGCAGGGATTGACAGAGGGGAGAGGCCGGGGAATAGCGGGGGGACAGGTGGATTAGTCGGGCAGCAGAGTTTAGAATAGATTGGAGGGGTGCAAGAGTGTTAGAGGGGAGGCCACAGAGCAGGAGGTTACAGTAGTCAAGGCGAGAGATGATGAGGGCATGGACTAGGGTTTTTGCAGATTCTTGGTTTAGGAATGTGCGGATCCGTGAAATATTTTTGAGTTGGAGGCGGCAGGAAGTGGAAAGGGTTTGGATATGTGGTTTAAAGGAGAGATCAGTGTCAAGGATTACCCCAAGACAGCGGGCTTGTGGGACTGGGGAGAGTGGGCAGCCGTTTACTGTAATGGATAGGTTCGTTGGGGAGATCGCGTGAGATGGGGGAAAGATGATGAATTCTGTTTTGTCCATGTTAAGTTTTAGAAATCTAGTGGAGAAGAAGGATGAAATAGCAGACAGACATTGAGGGATTCTGGTTAGTAGGGAGGTGATATCTGGTCCAGAGATGTAGATCTGTGTGTCGTCAGCATAGAGATGATACTGAAAGCCGTGAGATTCTATGAGCTGTCCCAGGCCAAAGGTGTAGATGGAGAAGAGCAGGGGTCCTAGAACTGAACCTTGCGGGACTCCGACAGATAGGGGGCGAGGTGAGGAGGTGGTGTGTGAGTGGGAGACGCTGAATGTACGGTCAGTTAGGTATGATGAGATCCAGGATAGGGCCAATTCTGTGATGCCAAGGGATGAGAGGGTCTGCAGCAGCAGGGAATGGTCCACTGTGTCAAAGGCAGAGGACAGGTCCAGGAGGAGGAGGACAGAGTAGTGTCGCTTGCTCTTGGCGGTTAATAGGTCATTGGTGACCTTAGTTAGGGCAGTTTCAGTGGAGTGGTGTGACCGGAAGCCTGATTGAAAGCGGTCGAAGAAGGAGCAGGAAGATAGATGGGAGGACAGTTCAATATGGACATGTTGTTCCAGTAGTTTTGAGGCAAAGGGGAGAAGTGATATAGGGCGATAGCTAGATACAGAGGATGGGTCAAGAGAGGGCTTTTTGAGGATAGGTGTGATTGTGGCATGTTTAAAGCTTGAGGGGAAAATGCCAGTTGTTAGTGATAGGTTAAAGAGATGGGTTAGGGTTGGGATGAAGACTGTGGTGAGGTTTGGGATGAAGTGGGATGGGAGTGGGTCAAGTGCACAGGTGGTGAGATGCGATCTTGAGAGTAGAGTGGAGAGTCCGTCTTCTGTAATGGTGGAGAAGTTGGTTTTGGAGGTGGAGGGCTGGGTAGTTGGGAGGAAGGGTTCTGGGGGTTGTTTACTAAAATTGTCTCTGATGTTCTCAATTTTCTGCTTGAAAAATGAGGCGAAGTCTTCAGCTGAGATGAGTGGGGAGGGAGGAGGTGCTGGGGGACGGAGGAGAGAGTTGAAGGTGTTGAATAACTGTTTGGGGTTGTGAGACAGGGAGGATATGAGAGATGAGAAGTAGGTTTGTTTTGCTGTGGCGAGCATGGTTTTGAAAGCAGTGAGGGACTGTTTGAATGCGATGAAGTGCTCGATGGAGTGGGATCTTTTCCATCTGCGCTCAGCAGCTCTGGAAGCTCGCCTCAGTTCTTTTGTCATGCTGGTGTGCCAGGGTTGTCTGTTGATTTTGCGAGCTTTGGTATGTGTGAGAGGGGCAAGAGATTCCAAAGCTGCAGCTATTGTGGTGTTATATAGAGTGGCAGCATCATCCGCATTGTGTAGGGAGCTTATGTCTGTGAGAGGGAGGAGGGATTCAGAGAGTGAGTGAAGATCAAGGTGTTTAAGATTTCTGCGAGGGTGTGAGAGTTTGTGGGGTGGGGGTTGTAGACAAGGAGTGGAAAGGGAAGAGAATGTAAGTAGGTTGTGGTCAGAAAGAGGAAGAGGTGAGTTTGAGAGGTTAGATAGGGAGCAGAGGCGGGTGAGAATGAGGTCCAGTGTGTGACCATCTTTGTGGGTGGCTGTAGAAGACCATTGAGTGAGGCCAAAGGAGGAAGTGAGAGATAGAAGTTTAGTGGCAGCTGAGAGGGAAGTGTCAATGGGGATGTTGAAGTCGCCCATGATGATAGTGGGGATGTCGGCGGCGAGGAAGTGGAGTAGCAAGGTGGTGAAGTGGTCGAAGAAGGTGGTGGCTGGCCCTGGGGGACGGTAGATGACAGCCAGTTGGAGGTTGGAGGGGGAGTAGATGCGCACAGAGTGCACCTCAAAGGAAGGGAGGATAACAGAGGGTGGCAGTGGGATTGGGGTGAAGGAGCAGTTATCTGACAGGAGAAAACCAACTCCTCCGCCATGCTTGCTGCTGGGGCGGGGTGTGTGAGAAAGGTGGAAGCCACCGTAAGAGAGTGCCGCAGGGGAGGCTGTGTCAGAAGGGGTGAGCCAGGTTTCAGTGATGCCGAGGAAGGAGAGTTTGTTATTGATAAAGAGGTCATGGATAAATGGAAGTTTATTGCAGACAGAGCGTGCGTTCCATAGTGCTCCAGATAGGGAAATTGGGGGAGTGGTGGCAGGATGAATGGGTATGAGGTTACTGTGGTTGCGAGGACGTGTAGAGGATCGTGGCAGGGGATTAGAAATGAGTGTGGGGATGTGATGAGTAGGGCCAGGATTTGGGGATATGTCACCAGCAATGAGGAGCAGCAGACAGAGCGTTAGAAGGTGTGAGCTGGATAGGTCATGATGTGGCCGTGTGTGCCTGGCGAGAAAGGATTGTATGTGGAGGAATAGTTCTGTGGAGGAGGTGAGATGACTGGGGAGGATGGAGGGAGAAATGACTAGTTCTTTACTGGGTGGAGGGACTACAGGAGATAGGAAGAAATAGAGTAGTATGGGGGTGAATGTGAAAAGAAACCGAAACATTATAGTGGTTTTCTATTCCTTTACCTTCCAGTCAATTCCAGTCCAATTCTAGTCTAATTCATAGCAATTAAAAAACTGCAATTTAAAAATGCAATTTCTAAGATGGTCAGACACGTCTGGTCAGACTCATGGCTATGAATTTATGGGCACCTAAGGGCTCACAGCTGAGAGGGAGGATGTGGGCGTGTGTGTCTAGAGCACATGTTCACAGTTAAGCCAGGTCATAAAGAGGGGGTGGGGTAGATGGCCACTCAGGTATGCAAGGAAGAAGCAAGGGAAGTGAAATACCAATGGATAGAAAACAATGGGTAAGCAAAGCATACCAGGTGGAAATTATATGCAGTTCACATAAACACACATTGCAGGAAAGGCAGAGTAGATGGACAGCAGCATACCAGGTGGAAATTATATGCAGTTCACATAAACACACATTGCAGGAAAGGCAGAGTAGATGGACAGCAGCATACCAGGTGGAAATTATATGCAGTTCACATAAACACACATTGCAGGAAAGGCAGAGTAGATGGACAGCAGCATACCAGGTGGAAATTATATGCAGTTCACATAAACACACATTGCAGGAAAGGCAGAGTAGATGGACAGCAGCATATGAATTGCGGCTTTTATTCCATCTCTCTGTCTATATGTTTTGAAAAATATTTTCTTTGAAAATGATGTGCAAATGACAGAGAATTGCTCTATGTAAAAGCTCATGATGTAAATTGGATACTAGGTGTGAAAAATCGGATTGTACTCGCATGACACTTGCATTACACTCGCGCGACTCTCGGCAGTGAGAATTGGACCGATTTTTTTTTTATACATTTAGGGCTCATTCTCCTTTGCGATGAAATCGTACAAATGCAATCTGATTATAAATCAGATTGCATTTAGACCAATGGTATTCTATCATTGTGTGTTCATCTGCATTTTTTTCCAAGTCAGATCAGATCATGATCAGACTGGAAAAACTCGCAACATGATGCAATTGTAATTGGAAATCAGATCGCAATAGAAATCAATTGGTGCGAGAAAAAAAAATCGGACAGCACTCGGACCATGCGACTGCTGTCCAATTTTTACACATTGATCTCCTTGGCAATTCATGTGCTGAGTACAGTAAAATCACAGTGTGACAGGTTAGAATAGAATAGATAGAATAGATATATTCACATAGAATAGATATACACCGTGTTCCAAATTATTATGCAAATTCGATTTAAGTGTCATAAAGATTCAATTGTTTTGTTTTTCAAATAAACTCATGGATGGTATTGTGTCTCAGGGCTCAATGAATCACTGAAATCAATCTTAAACACATGTGATAATTAGTTTTCCAGGTGATTCTAATTAAAGGAAAACTACTCAAAAAAGATGTTCCACGTTATTAAGCAGGCCACAGTTTTCAAGTAACATGGGAAAGAAAAAGGATCTCTCTGCTGCCGAAAAGCATTAAATAGTGCAATGCCTTGGTCAAGGAATGAAAACATTACATATTTCCCGAAAACTTAAGCGTGATCATCGTACTGTTAAGAGATTTGTGGCTGAATCTGAGCACAGACATGTTTGTGCTGATAAAGGCTTAATGAGGAAGGTTTCTGCCAGGCAAGTTTATCGGATTAAGAGAGCAGCTGCTAAAAAGCCCTTCCAAACCAGCAAACCAATAATTGAAGATGCTGGTGCCTCTGGAGTCCCTCGAAACTCAAGTAGTAGGATCCTTCAAAGGCTTGCTTTGGTTTATAAACCTACTATTCGGCCACCCCTAAACAGTGTTCCCAAACAGAAAAAGTCTTGTTTACTGATGAATGTTGAGCAACCCTGGATGGTCCAGATGGATGGAGTAGTGGATGGTTGGTGGATGGCCACCATGTCCCAACAAGGCTGCGACATGAGCAAGGAGATGGAGGAGTCATGTTTTGGGCCAGAATCATGGGAAACAGCTGGTAGGGCCCTTTAAGGTTTCTAAAGGTGTGAAAATGACCTCTGCAATGTATATAGAGTTTCTGACTGACAACTTTCTTCCATGGTATAAAAAGCAGAAACATGCCTTCAGGACCAAAATCATCTTCATGCATGACAATACACCATCTCATGCGGCAAAGAATACCTCTGAGTCATTGGCTGCTGTGGGTATAAAAGGAAAAACTCATGGTGTGGCCACCATCTTCCCCTGACCTCAACCCTATAGAGAACCTTTGGAGTGTCATCAAGCAAAAGATATATGAGGGTGGGAGGCAGTTCACATCAAAATAGCAGCTCTGGGAAGCTATCTTGACTTCATGCAAAGAAATAACTCACAAGTTCAATGGATGCAGGAATTGTGAAGGTGATATCAAAGAAAGATTCCTATGTTAACATGTAACTTGACCTGCTAGGATGTTTTTGAGTTAAATAGCTTTTTTGTTCAGTGAATGTGACCTCCTAATGCTGCAAATTCAACAAATGAGCATTTTCAGTTCTTTAAAACATATCAAAATGTTTAGAAATTCTACTGTGCCTAATAATTTTGATCAGTGCATTTTGAGTTTTTATTCATTTTTGAGATTATACTGTTATCATTGGGAGGTTTCTTCAATAATATTCGATGTGTACTCTAATGGGTGATGACTTTTATTAGACTGACTGTCATTTGTACCGACCATTTAGGAAAATCCGATAAAAATGTAATTTGCATAATAATTTGGAACATTGTGTATAGTTGTCAGTTCCACACACATACAGTTGTGCTCAAAGGTTTATATACCCCAGCAGAATTTTTGCTTTCTTGGCCTTTTTTTCAAAGAATATGAATGATAACACCAAAACGTTTTCTCCACTCATGGTTAGTGGCTGGGTGAAGCCATTTATTGTCAAACTAATGTGTTTTCTCTTTTTAAATCATAATCAACCCAAAACATCTAAAATGACCCTGATCAATTTTTTTTATATGGTAAATCTGCCCACTCTTCTTGACAGAAAACCTCCAGTTCCTGCAAATTCCTGGGCTGTTTATCATGAACTGTGCGCTTGAGATCTCCCCAGAGTGGCTCAATGATATTGAGGTCAGGAGACTAAGAGGGCCACTCCAGAACCTTCACTTTGTTCTGCTGTAGCCAATGACAGGTCGGCTTGTCCTTGTGTTTTGGATTGTTGTCATGTTGCAACGTCTAAGTATGTCCCATGCGCTGCTTCTGGTCCGATGATTGCAAATGTGCCATCAGTATTTGCTGATAACATGCTGCATTCATCTTTCCTTCAACTTTGACCAAGTTTCCTGTGCCTTTGTAACTCACACATCCCCAAAACATCAGAGATCCACCTCTGTGCTTTACAGTAGGAATGGTGTTCCTTTCATCATAGGCCTAGCTGAATGTAATGTTTAAGGTTGAGGCCAAAAGTTCAATTTTGGTCTGATCACTCCAAATTACTTTGTTCCAGAAGTTTTGAGGCTTGTCTATGTGCTGTTTTGCGTATTGTAGGCAAGATACTTTGTGGCATTTGCACATTAATGACTTTCTTCTGGCTAATTTTTAGAGAGTCTTCTATTTCAGCTGATGTTATTAATGGGTTTTTACTTTGCATTCCAAGCAATTTTCCTGGCAGTTGTGGATGATATTTTTGTTGGTCTGCCTGACCGTAGTTTTGTTTTTACAGAGCCCCTGATTTTCCATTTGTTAATCACAGTTTGAACGCTGCTGATTGGCATTATCAATTCCTTGGATATCTTTTTGTATCCCTTTCCTTTTTTATGTAGTTCAACTACCTTTTCTCATAGATCCGTTGACAATTCTTTTGCTTTCCCCATGACTCACAATCCAGAAACGCCAGTGGTTGCATGAAATATGCAAGTCTGTCTGGATCCCAGAAACTCACTCAGCTTTTATGCACACAAACTGATTACAAGCTTTTGTGTCACCTAGCCCAATACATCTTTCTCAATCCACCATAACATCTCCGCCTGAATCTCACACACAGTCTCAGATTAGCAGCCATCTCTTAGTATCGCAGTTGTGGTGACATAAAAATATGTTTCCTCCTACACATGGCAAAGCTAAGAGCTTGATCTCCACCATCTCCAATCATTTGGCCATGCAAATGCTGCCTTTCTTCCTGGTGGATACAGACGGTTTCCAAAATTTGATGGCCGTCGCAGTCCCCCAGTACCAGCTGCCCAGTCGCCATTACTTCTCTAAAAAAGCTGTGCCTGCGCTACACCAACATGTTCTCGACATGGCTTCCTAGGTGCATTTCACCACTGACAACTGGATGAGCAAACATGGGCAGGGGTGTTACATCTTGCTCACTGGGCATTGGGTGCCTCTGGTGGCTGTGGGGGCAGGCATCCAAGGGGCTGCTCCACAAGTCTTTGAATCGCTAAGGCTTGCAGGACAAACCTCTGTATCTAACAGTTCATCTACTGCTTCTAAGTCCTCTATGGCCTTCAACTGTGGCATCAAGCTCTCCCTTCATCAGAAATGCTTTCCAACAGTGCAGATTGAATCTCCCCTACCTCTGCACTGCACAGGAATGGCTCACCGCAGTCAGGCAGTGCTTAAATTAATATGCCTTGGAGATCGCAGCCACACAACTCAAGAGTTGTGGACAGGTATCCAGGCCAAGTTAGAGCAATGGATGTCTCCACTAAACCTGGAGCCACGGAAAGCCGTGTGCGATAATGATACAAACTTGGTAGTGGCACTACGCTGTGTCAACCTCACACACATGGCTTGCATGGCTCACATCCTCAACCTGGTGGCACAGCAATTTCTCCGCCACTATCACTGCCTGGATGTGCTGCTCAGAAAGCACAGTCACTGTGTGCTCGCTCACTTCCGACAATCGCACCCCACAGGTCATTGACTTGCATCGCTACAGAGGTCTCTCGGTCTACTGGTTAAACATTTGATTAGAGGTGTTCCAACACAGTGGAATTACATTCTTCACATGTTGCGGTGGCTGTGGCAGCAGCGACGAGCCCTGGTGCGGTATGTCCTTTTGCATATCCTGGGATATGCAAAAAAATATCATCTCTTTCTCTATAAAGGAATGCAAAAAAAATATCACCACTTTCTCTATAAAGGAAACTGACAATGGTGGTAACATTGTCATCTGGCCTATAGAAATGTACATCAGGGAAGACAAGCATCAACTAACCAATACCCGTTGCTACCAGGTTGTACCCTCAGATCCGACAAGTAATTTAAAAAAGAAATTGGATCGTCTGCTTCTGTCTGTGACTCACAACAGTATTCTGACTAAGAAGTTTACTTTTTTGATGACAACACAGGTTGCTTTTCCTCCTTAATTCCTGTTCACCAGCATGGCCTCACCTGCTGTGTCTTTATCTTTATACTAGCAAGTTTGATGTCTGATCGCTTCCCAGAGGTGCAAAGCCTATTGCATTATCTGTTTTACATCTTTAGAATTTCTTGTTGTGGTCTCGTTCATCAAGGTTATTCATTTCTTTGTTTTCCATGCAACATGCACTCATGCACTTTACACCATATCTTCCTATATTGCTAGCACTCTATAAGTACATTGAACAGATTCTACTACTACAGTGCTATATGTTTTAGGTTCTATATTGTGATTGTTTAGGAGTTATATTTTATAGCATTGCGCATTGAAAATAGACCAATTATATGTTAGGCCTGTTGGATTCTCAATCTTGCATTCATTTTTCAGCTTGGTATACTAATTGACTAATTGTTTAAGTCTTGTTATACTTACTTGCCCAGTTTGCATCAAGCAACATCTAGGGCCATGCACTACTGAAATACAATTATTATTGGAGGATTGTCATTTTGTTTTGTTATAAATAAATAAAAAATTGTCTTTTATACTTGGTGATCCCTATTTTGTCAGCAAGCATCTTTTTCTCAATTTTTTAATCGTAATCTGGAGGTGGCGCATCTCAGGCTTGCAGAGAGGGCACAGGTGAAGGACTTTTGCACCCTTCTGCACAGTTTTGAAATGGCTACCAAAATGGTTAGAGCTGACGATGCCATCATCAGCAACACTATTCCGGTCATCTACATGCTGGAGCCCACTTTGAATAGTCTGTGTGAGGAGGAGATGGTCCCAGAAGAAGAGTTTGAAGTAGAGGAGAATGTGGAAAGGATAACAATATTTCAAATTTCCCAACTGTAGTCACACAGGTGGGTGTCATGAGAGGGTGGATTACAGCGATCAAGGGGGAGCTCATGGTACAAGAAAAACTGTTAGTGAAGATGCAGAAGCCAGGAAAAAATTGAGGATGATGAGGTGTTGGACACGCAACAGTCAGGAGATGAAGCGGATAATGATACGCTATCTGTTTTCCATGGCTGGTGGAAAGATATGGAGAAATCAACCTTGAGTGATACCCCACCACCAGCACAGCATGGACTTGCTTTTCATGGAAGTGCCCGACACATGAGGGCCTTCTTGCTGTACTAAATAATAAATAATCTTTATTTTTATATAGCGCTAACATATTACGCAGCGCTTTACAGTTTGCACACATTATCATCGCTGTCCCCGATGGGGTTCACAATCTAAATTCCCTATCAGTATGTCTTTGGAATGTGGGAGGAAACCGGAGTGCCCGGAGGAAACCCACGCAAACACGGAGAGAACATACAAACTCTTTGCAGATGTTGTCCAAGGTGGGATTAGAACCCAGGACTCCAGCGCTGCAAGGCTGCTGTGCTAACCACTGAACCACCGTGCTGCCCCCTATCCTCAACATGATGCCAGTATTCTTAGGGTTACAAATTGTGCTGACTACTGGGTTGCCATTCTGTTAGATCTATGGAACAAGAGTAGTGATGAGTGAGCACTAAAATTTCTGACTCCCAGGTCACAGCTCTGAGCAATGTTGTCAGAGTCTTACGTCATTTTTACAGGCAGACCCAAAAACATACAAAAACTAAACCAAAATGGGTTTTCCTAGGAAATACTATATGTTAATGAACATCCTTTCCAGAGTAGTGAATTATACATAAGGAAAAATATTGAACCCAAAACAAAAATGTTCCACCATCATTTTGGCTATTTTCACACGTAGCGTTTTTGATACATTTTTCAACTTTAGCATTGCTTTCAACCAATACAAATGCATTCACTGGAAAATGTCATTGTAATATTTAACAACCTTAGCTGGCCATGTGGTGTGCGACACATCATCAGACACATCTTGTTTAATTTATGAAGGAGGGACTGTTAAAGTCACAAAGCCTATTTTTATAGTGGCATCAGGCGGCATTAATATTCTTAAAGGGCCATTATTATACAGTGGGTCTCCTATACTGTAATTGCTTGTGCAGTGAGTGGCTGGGCGGCCAAAAATTGAGACACACCCCATTAAGTCTTTCACGAGACGTACAGGAGGTCCTCCTGAAAATATGTTCCCATTATAAGAAAGTGGGTCTCCCATAGTGTTTGCCTATGCATTGAATGCAAGGCCTACCCTGCCCCAAAGTTACAGGCATCCCAATAAGCCTTTGAGCACATGTTATGGATGGCCACAGGAAAACCAAGTTCACATTATTCATTTGGTACTGCCATACTGTTTGCTTATGCATTGAATGCAAGGCCTGTCCTGTCCCAAGGTTACACACACCCCAATAAGCCTTTGAGCCCATGTACTGGACGGTCACAGGAAAAGTAAGTTCACATTCATTTGGTACTACAATACTGTTTGCTTATGCATTGAATGCAAGGCCTGCCCTGCCCCTATGTTACATGCACCGCAATAAGCCTTTGAGCCCACGTACTGGATGGCCACATGAAAACAAAGTTCCCATTTTTTCATTTGATACTGACATACTGTTGGTCAATTTATTGCATTCAAGGCCTGCCCTGCACCAAAGCTGCATGCCCCCCAACAACCCATTGAACAGACATCCTGGATGGCCACATGAAACCGAAGTTCCAATTATTAGGAAGTTGGGACTTCCACAGTGTTTTATTATACAGTGAATTGCAGTGTTAAGCCTGAAGAACCTGCATTTTTGAATTGCAGTGGTGAGCCTGAAGAACCTGTAGTGGAGATTTGCAGTGTTGAGGCTAAAGAATACCTGGCAGTGGAGAATTGCAGTGTTGAGGCTTAAGAACCTGGAGTGGAGACCTGCAGTAACATAGTAACATAGTTAGTAAGGCCGAAAAAAGACATTTGTCCATCCAGTTCAGCCTATATTCCATCATAATAAATCCCCAGATCTACGTCCTACAGAACCTAATAATTGTATGATACAATATTGTTCTGCTCCAGGAAGACATCCAGGCCTCTCTTGAACCCCTCGACTGAGTTTGCCATCACCACCTCCTCAGGCAAGCAATTCCAGATTCTCACTGCCCTAACAGTAAAGAATCCTCTTCTATGTTGGTGGAAAAACCTTCTCTCCTCCAGACGCAAAGAATGCCCCCTTGTGCCCATCACCTTCCTTGGTATAAACAGATCCTCAGCGAGATATTTGTATTGTCTCCTTATATACTTATACATGGTTATTAGATCGCCCCTCAGTCATCTTTTTTCTAGACTAAATAATCCTAATTGTGCTAATCTATCTGGGTATTGTAGTTCTCCCATCCTCTTTATTAATTTTGTTGCCCTCCTTTGTACTCTCTCTAGTTCCATTATATCCTTCCTGAGCACCGGTGCCCAAAACTGGACACAGTACTCCATGTGCGGTCTAACTAGGGATTTGTACAGAGGCATCATCATGTGTATCCAGACCTCTTTTAATCCACCCCATGATCCTGTTTGCCTTGGCAGCTGCTGCCTGGCACTGGCTGCTCCAAGTAAGTTTATCATTAACTAGGATCCCCAAGTCCTTCTCCCTGTCAGATTTACCCGGTGGTTTCCCGTTCAGTGTGTAATAGTGATATTGATTCCTTCTTCCCATGTGTATAACCTTACATTTATCATTGTTAAACCTCATCTGCCACCTTTCAGCCCAAGTTTCCAACTAATCCAGATCCATCTATAGCAGAATACTATCTTCTCTTGTATTAACTGCTTTACATAGTTTTGTATCATCTGCAAATATTGATATTTTACTGTGTAAACCTTCTACCAGATCATTAATAAATATGTTGAAGAGAACAAGTCCCAATACCGACCCCTGCGGTACCCCACTGGTCACAGCGACCCAGTTAGAGACCATACCATACCATTAGAGACCATACCATTTATAACCACCCTCTGCTTTCTATCACTAAGCCAGTTACTAACCCATTTACACACATTTTCCCCCAGACCAAGCATTCTCATTTTGTGTACCAACCTCTTGTGCGGCACAGTATCAAACGCTTTGGAAAAATC
This sequence comes from Ranitomeya imitator, assembly GCF_032444005.1. Taxonomy (NCBI): domain Eukaryota; kingdom Metazoa; phylum Chordata; class Amphibia; order Anura; family Dendrobatidae; genus Ranitomeya; species Ranitomeya imitator. The sequence continues at coordinate 342,208,544 of NC_091285.1, read as the reverse complement.
GAGATATACCACGTCCAATGACTCACCGTGGTCCAGTGTTGAGCCTGAGAAAATTGACGTGTAGAATTGCAGTGTTGAGGCTGAAGAAACTGCATTGGTGAATTGAAGTGATGAGCCTGAAAAACCTGTAGTGGAGAATTGCAGTGTTGAGGCTAAAGAATACCTTGCATTGGTTAATTGCAGGGGTGAGCCTCAAGAACCTGGAGTGGAGAATTGCAGTATTGAGGCTAAAGAATACCTGGCAGTGGAGAATTGCAGTGTTGAGGCTGAAGAACCTGGAGTGGAGAATTGCAGTGTGTTGAGTCTAAAGAACACCTGGCAGTGGAGAATTGCAGTGTTAATGCTGAAGAAATTGAAGTGGAGAATTGCAGTGTTGAGGATGAAGAACCAAAAGTGGAGAATTGCTTTGTTGAAGCAGCTGAGTAATCCCTACAGTTCCCATTATTAAGAACTGAGTCTCCCATATTGTTTGCCTATGCGGTGAATGCAAGGCCTGCCCTACCCCAAAGTTACACGCACCCCAATCACCCTTGGAACAGATGTCCTGGATGGCCACATGAAACCTAAGTTCCCATTATTATGGATTTGGTACTTCCATACTGTCTGCTTTTGCATTGAATGCAAGGCCTGCCCTGCACCAAAGTTAAACACCACCAAGCAACCCATTGAACAGTTGAACAGACATCCTGGATGGCCACATGAAACCAAAGTTCCAATTATTAGGAAGTTGGGACTTCCACACTGTTTTACTATACAGTGAATTGCAGTGTTAAGCCTGAAGAACCTGCATTTTTGAATTGCAGTGGTGAGCCTGAAGAACCTGTAGTGGAGATTTGCAGTATTGAGGCTAAAGAATACCTGGCAGTGGAGAATTGCAGTGTTGAGGCTGAAGAACCTGGAGTGGAGAATTGCAGTTTGGAGCCTGAGAAGATTGACGAGTAGAATTGCAGTGTTGAGGCTGAAGAACCTGGAGTGGAGAATTGCAGTTTGGAGCCTGAGAAGATTGACGAGTAGAATTGCAGTGTTGAGGCTGAAGAAACTGCATTGGTGAATTGAAGTGGTGAGCCTGAAGAACCTGTAGTGGAGAACTGCAGTGTTGAGGCTAAAGAATACCTTGCATTGGTTAATTGCAGGGGTGAGCCTCAAGAATCTGTAGTGGAGAATTGCAGTATTGAGGCTAAAGAATACCTGGAAGTGGAGAATTGCAGTGTTGAGGCTGAAGAACCTGGAGTGGAGAATTGCAGTGTGTTGAGTCTAAAGAACACATGGCAGTGGAGAATTGCAGTGTTAATGCTGAAGAAATTGAAGTGGAGAATTGCAGTGTTGAAGATGAAGAACCAAAAGTGGAGAATTGCTTTGTTGAAGCAGCTGAGTAATCCCTACAGTTCCCATTATTAAGAACTGAGTCTCCCATACTGTTTGCCTATGCGGTGAATGCAAGGCCTGCCCTGCCCCAAAGTTACACGCACCCCAATCACCCTTGGGACAGACGTCCTGGATGGCCACATGAAACCAAAGTTCCCATTATTATGAATTTGGTACTTCTATACTGTTTGCTTATGCATTGAATGCAAAGCCTGCCCTGCACCAAAGTTACACACCACCAAGCAACCTATTGAACAGACATCCTGGATGGCCACATGAAACCAAAATTCCCGTTATTAGGAATTTGGTACTTCCATACTATTTGCTTATGCATTGAATGCAAGACCTGCCCTGCACCAAAGTTACATGCACCACAACAACCTATCGAACAGACGTCCTGGATGGCCACATGAAACCAAATTTCCCATTATTAGGAATTTGGTACTTCCATACTGTTAGCATAAACATTGAATGCAAGGCCTGCCCTGCACCAAAGTAACACGCACCCCAATAAGTCTTGAAAGAGACATAGAGATGGGCCTCCTGAAAACAATGTGCCCATTATTATGAAGTGGGTCTCCCATAGTGTTTGCCTATGCAGTGAATGGAAGGCCTGCAAAAAATTAGGAGGCACTCCAATGCCCCGTGAAAGAGATGTGGAGAAGGGCCTAATAAGAAATGTTCCTATTATAAAGTAGTGGGTCTCCTATACTTGTAATTCCCATACACTACGTATATGGGCTGACAAACATTTTCCCCTGGCAGGTACACTTTTTTTTAATTTAATTAGTCACGGGCATCATAAACACCCTTGCCATAAAATAGAGTGACTGTTGCATCACGGAATACATTCACCCTGGTGTTCTAGTGGTGGTGTTTGAAGAGACGTGGAGAATGTCCTCCTAAAGATCTATTCCTAATTTAAAGGAGCGGGTCTCCTATATTTGGAATGCCCATACACTAAGTGTATAGGCTGACAAACATTTCTTTCTGGGAAGTACACATTTTTTAATTTAATTTTTTACGGGCATCATAAACACTTTTGCAAAAACATGTGGCTGTAGCATCATGGAAAACGTTCACCCTGGTGTTCTAGTGGTGGAGGATGGTGAGGATGAGGAGAAGGAGGAGGATAACACCAAAAAGCCCAAATCATGAAGCTCATGTGTGGGTGTGAAGAGGTGCATGAGAATACACCTCCAATAAAAGTCACTATTGGAGGTTATGTTTCACTGCTATCATTCGGTGGTGTAAAGAAGTCTGGCCCAATCCAGCCCTTGTTCATTTTTATAAGAGTCAGCCTGTCAGCATTTTCAGTTGACAGGCGGATGCACTTATCAATTATAAATCGATCAGCGGCACTAAAAACCCGCTCTGACAAAATGATAGCGACAGAGCAGTCCATGGCCTCCAAGGTGTAGAGAGCCAGTTCATGCCATGTGTCGAGCTTGGATACCCAATAATTAAAAGGCACAGAGGAATCATGGAAGATGCTGGTATAGTCAGCAAGGTACTCCCTCAGCATCTTCCAAAACATTGCACTCCTAGTGACAGTACCCCTTGCCTCTGTGCCAGAGTGATGGGAGGGTCTGAGAAAACTCTCCCAGAACTTTGCCAGTGTTCCCCTGCCTCTGCTGGATTTGAGTTATGTCTGTCTCACCTGTACTCCTTTGTTGTCCAACAAACTATGATGTATGACACCAGCGTTCTCAGATGGGAATTGTTTTAGCAATTTCGCAACAAGGACCTTCTGTTACTGCACCATTTGTCTGCCTCTGGAAGAAGAGATTGAATGTACTCCTTGTACAGTGGGTCTAGAAGTGTCACCAACCAGTAAAGAGTGTCACCAAAACATTTCACAATGCAAGGATCACGGGAAAGGCAGCGCAACAGGCAAGACTTCCGTGTCCTCACCAACAGGACAACTGACCATGGTGTCCTCCTCCTCCCTGCCCTCAGGCCATCCACGCTGAACAGATAGTATGACAGTTGTGCTTGCAGTACCGTCTATAGTGTATGAAAGTAGCTGTAGCCTCATTGCCTACCAATCAACGTTGGGATGACTTGAGGCTGGGCTGTGTGTAATGACTCTTTATGGTTCCTTGTTCCATGTCCTCATGCTCCGCCTGCAGTGCATTCTCTTTCATTGTGAGCATAGAGCTTTTCAGAATGCAGAGAAGCAGGATGTGACACTAATTACGGCTTCATCACCTCTCACCATCTTGGTGCAGTCCTCAAAGATTTGTAGAATGGTACATATGTCTGACATCCATGTCCGCTCCTGAGGTCTTATGTGTTGAGTCTGAACTGAATAATGATGGCCTTGTTGATGTTGGTAGTCAACAACTGTCCTCTTCTGCTCACAAATCCTTTCCAACATATGAAGTGTAGAGTTCCAACACGTAGGAACATCACACACACCAGTTGGTGAGTAGGAAGCTGCAAACGCTGATGAAGCATGGCAAGGGCAGCTGAAGCTGTAGCTGACTTTATAAAATGGGCACACAGGCAGTGTACTTGCACAAGCAGATCCGGAAGCTCTGGGTAGCTTTTGAGAAACCATTGAACGGTGAGGTTAAGCAAATGGGCCAGGCATGGAACATGTGTGAGCTCACCTCACCTCAGAGCCGCCACCAGGTTCCGGCCATTGTCACACATGACCATGCCTGACTGTAGATTCAGCAGTGTCAGCCACAAATCTGTCTGCTCTTTCAGAGCTGTCCACAACTCTTCAGCATTGTGCGGTTTGTCACCTATGCAGATTAGCTTCAGCACAGCCTGTTACCGCTTGGCTGAGGCAGTGCTGCAGTGCTTCCAGCTTGTGACTGATGTGCTCATTTCAGAGATGGAGGCTTAAGATGTTGAGGAGGAGGAGGTGTAGGAGCTGTAGACTGTGGGAGCAACCCTGATTGATGTAGGACCAGCAATCCTCTGCATGTGGAGGATGTGTTCCATCCCAAGGTACAACTGGGTCCTGGTTTCCACTATGTTAACCAAGTGTGTTGTCAGTGAGATGCACCATCCCTGACCACAAGCACTTGTCCATGTGTCTGTGGTTAGGGGACTTTCCCAGTAACTGCATTGTTAAGGTCACAGGTAATGTTGTGAGACACATGCTGGTGTAATGCCGATACGGTACACCGGGAGAAATAGTGGTGGCTGGGGACCAAGCACCTTGGGATGACCACCGCCAACAGGCTGCAGAAAGCTTCCATCTCCACAAGCCTAAAAGGCAACATTTCGACCGCAAACAGATGACAAAATGTGTGAATTTAGTACAGTGGCCTTTGGGGCTTTGGCTGCTTATTTCCTCTTGCGTTCCAATGACTGTGGTATGAACAACTGAAGGCTGTGCTGGGACAAGGACGTGTATGTGCTTGATGATGGTGTTAGTTGACTGTGGCCACCACACTGCTTCTTCCTGCCTGTTGGGGTGCTATGCTTTCTTCCCCTTGTGTGCTGCTGTCCTCACTCTGCATGTCCTCCTACCAGGCTGGGTCAGTTACTATTTTTTTTGTTTGTATGTATGAGTTGGTGACTCTAGGTTTAGCACCTGTTCACAGTTAGTCTATGTTTGGATGTGTCAGTCAGTTTTTGGAAATTTGTATTCATTATCCTTCTGACTGAGCACTCCGCCTTTTAGCCACAGGTGTTTTAATTACTGCAGGACCACTACCTCTCCACAGAGAGAGAGATTTTATTCTAAGAGAGGACTCACATTAGGTTCCCATTCAGATGAATACTTTATTCTAATTGAGGAATGGCAGTGTTAGGTCCTGATAAAAGAGAACCGCCTTACCGTGGCTACTAGGTACACATGAAATGGCCAATTTATGAGGTAAGCATTCTCAATTTTTCATATTTCTAGTGCAGTAATGCAATTCAATTTTCATATTTCATATTTGCATGCTATGGTGCTACAGAGTGCTGCCTTTTTTGTTTGTATCTATATGAGTTGGTGACTTTAGGTTCAGCACCTGTTTACACTTAGTCTATGTTTAGATGTGACGGTCAGTTTTTTGAAATTTGTATTCATTAGCCTTCTGACTGAGCACTCTGCCTTTTAGGTACAGGTGTTTTAACTACAGCCGGACCACTACCCCTCCACAGAGAGAGAGATTTTAGTCTAAGAGAGGACTCACATTAGGTTCCCATTCAGATGAAGACTTTATTCTGAGAGAGGAATGGCAGTAGGTCCAGGTAAAAGAGAAACTCCTTACCATGGCTACCAGGTGCACATGAATTGGCCAATTTATGCGCTAAACTTTCTCAATGTTTCATGTTTCTAGTGCAGTAATGCAATTAAATTTTCATATATAAATTTTGCATGCTGTGGCGCTGCAGAGTGCTGCCTTTTTTATTTGTTTGTATATGAGTTGGTGACCCTAGGTTTAGCACATGTTCACACTTAGTCTATGTTTGAATGTGATGGCCAGTTTTTTTGAAATTTGTATTCATTAGCTTTCTGACTGAGCACTCCGCCTTTTAGCCACAGGTGTTTTAATTACAGCAGGTCCTACCCGTGGAAGTGCGGTAGTGCAAAACGGTTGTCCTCCGTTCATTGCTCATATTCTCTCCTGCTGAAGATTTGTATGTCCCAATAAAGGATTGATTTTTACAAGAACGGTGAGTGCTTTCCTTACTTTAGCGGAAGTCCTGATACAGAAAAAATAAGACTGGGAACAGAGGACGCTGGAGGACCTGTAAACATGGTCCATTCTGGAAGCGGGCTTAGTAAAAATGAGGGAAAGATAGAGAAAGAGGAGCAGCTGTGTAGTGCAGAGCCTGATATAAATGCTAACAAGGAAAGAGAGGAGACAAGGACAGAGAAGGAACTATGTATTGTAAAGCCTGCTGTAAATGCTGAAAAGAACCGTTATGTGCCTGCTTCAAGTAAAGTTCATTGTTCAAGAGTTCAACAGGACTGTGTCTCTGTTTGTGTGAAATCGACTGAAGAGAGTCCCCTGCAGAAGAGAGGAGACTCTGAAGGATTAGTACCTGGAGAAACAGGTACACTTGCTAAAGGAGCAGCAGGTATGCTGACTGGGAGCCGTGGAGTGTATGTGAGGGGAGGCAAGAGTCTGATAGAGCAGAAGCTCTCAGCCACGACTACCGCCATGGCGTAACCTTACATATGCATCCCAATTGTAGAAGTCCAATCCCAAGAACGTCAAGGCATCAATGCCAAAACATTAGCTGCAGCAGCAGTGTAAGTGGCATAAGCAATTTCTGTAAGTTGTTTAATACATTTTTTATAAAAGCCCGTGCACCAGCAGAACACAGCACGAGTATGAAACGTTGTAAACGACTGGAAAGAATGGTGCAGAAGTATCTTGAGCTCAATTTCAATGCCATCGGGGAGTGGACCCATTTACATTTTGGTCTCCAAAAATGGAAGAGTGGCCTGTGCTTCAGCACTGTTGGCAGTGCCCTGGGGGTCATCTGGCTGTCCCCTCAATGTGTAGATTGCCAAACTTTCATCAAAATGAACAAGTCATGGATCTCCGATGAATTTTGCACCCCAGTTGCAGACTGGGCAGACTAAGTGATGGTTTGATTTTTATTGTCATGCATTGATCTTGTGCTATTACAGTCTGTCCCACCTTTGTTGTGGTGTCTGTGGCTGGTGTTGCTATTGCTGCTGATGTTCCAAATTATTTTTTTTTAAATGTGGAGACTCCAAGTTTGGTTTCCATCTGGTGGGTTGCCTGTAGTAGAAAGCGTGTCAGAGGTCTATTATACTGTTTCTACTCAGTGGAAATTGATGCCACTTTAGTGCTGCGGGACAATTATTTTTTGAAATGTGAAGACTCCAAGTTGGGTCTCCTTCTGGTGGGTTGCCCATGTAAGTAGGGCTCCCAGACGGGCAGGCCTGCACTTTCAGTCAATTACCTGTGCTACTTTCCTTACATTTTTCTACCAATATTACTGTATGAAACTGATGTTGGTTCCTTCTGAATGTGGCTGGAAAAAGAAAAAAATCAGAGGTGTTGCTTGAGGTGTGAGGTCTCCCAGCTAAGAAGGCTTACATCGCTTCCTTAACCACCAGGTCCTCATTGAAACTTCAATTCCAAGCTGTAAATGCTGGGCCAGATCTTGATACATCATGCATGGGCCACGGCTGACTGCTTCTGTGCCATTATAACAGGTTCTACTGTGGGTCAATTGATCAGTCAACAACCATTTTTCTATTAACTGTAGTCTATGAAACTGATGCTTGTGCCATCTGAGTGTGGCTGGAATAGAAAAAAAACAAACAATTGGTGGTGTTGCATGATGTATGAGGTCTCCCAGCTAAGAAGGCTTACACCACTCCCTATTCCACAAGGTCTTCATTGAACTTCAATTACAAGCAGTAAATTCTTGGGCAGACCCTGATACATTATGTATGGCCCATATCTGACTGCTGCTCTGCCATTTGCAAATTTCTACTGGGGGTCAATTGATGCCACTTTTTATGGTGTCTGTGGATCGCCCCCAGACACAGGGCCACAGGATACTCGGTACCGGTCCTTTCTATCTCAGTTCTGGGATTGTCACAGTGGCTGGACCCGGTCCGTGACCCTGCAAAGGGGCATCCAATAAAAGGTGATAGGAGTCTGTCAAGGTTTCGTGACGCCACCTGTGGTCTTCGGTCAGGATGACGGACGCTGCTTGGGGTCCGCTGGGGTGATGGAATGGAAGCTAGATGGTATACCTTCCCACAGGTGAAGTATGTCCCCAGGGCTTCCCAGTGATGTAGATGGCGATGGTGTGAGGTGCAGACAATAACGAGGACACAAGGTTGTAGTCTCTTTACCTCTTTACTGAAGACTTCAGGATCCGCAATCCAGAGCACGTTTAACAGGGCTTTCTGAGACCGGCCAGTCCGATGGGCACATCCAGAGTTCCCTTTGCAGGTGTAAATCAGTGCCTATCACTAGCGCCTGTGTGTTGTAGTGCTACCCTGCTGAGCATTCGGAATAGTCCTCACAACTTCTGTTCTCGTTCGTTTGTTCTTTCTAGTTCTTTCTAATTCTTTCTCTCTCTCTTGTTCCAGATGTTACTAGTTTCTGGTCCCCCAGATATATTATGGTTAGGACGCTCCCGTATGACGGGAAGGCTCGGAGCTCTTCCGGGACCCTAGAGACGCCTCTCTCCACGCGTTGCGCCCTATGTCTTCGTAGGAAATTTAAGGTAGACAGCCAACCTATAATTAACTGTCCTGCGGAGTTCGAAGTAAGGCATGGAGTCAGTTACCTCCGTGGTGTTCCGGCCACCGGCTACATGCCTCAGTAGGATGTTGCCTCAGTCTCATGGCACGACTCCTACTGGCTCTCCTTTGTGCTTGATCTCGCTTCTCACTGCTCCACAATACCCTTCGCTTCATGTCTCTTTCTTAGGATACCGCCGTAAGGTAGTGCAGGCGCAGTTCCGTAACGTTCTGCTCTGTTCGCTGGGTACCTGCCAGGTTCCCACGCCCGACAGGGACCCCCTGTGTCTTCTCCCTGCAACACCCCCTGCCACGGGATGTTGCCTGAATCCAACCCAGTCAGCTTCTGACTAACTTCCTACCAAACCCCTAGTTTTACCAGTGTGAGGAGTGGCCCAATAAATAAAGCCTTTTTCTCCACCTAGTGGCCGGAGTGTGAAGTGTAATGTGTGCTGGTGATACCTGGTCAGTAAAATTCCTTCAGTGCCATTAGACATACCATCACTCCCCTTAGCGGCAGAGTGTCATACTGCAACGACCAGATCTCTTGGGCGCTGCACCATCCCCCGGTTAAATCCAGTACTCCTGGACTGGGAAGAAGAACAACAATACATATCAGCGAAAGACATACAAAATTTTGAAATGCTCGAAACAAGTAAATATAACAAGGCTTACCTTTATGGGAGGTGAGGACACTTGAACGTTACAAACAAAAACAAGGTTAAATATTTTTAAATAACATTCTGACTATAAATAACTTCTAGTACCCTGCCGGGTATTCTACTGAGTACAAATTCTGAACAATAATTTAACTTCTCCTTTAAGGGCGTGTAAGCTAAACCCACTAAAGGCCTACTATAAAATACTATAAAATAACTCAACTTTTTCTTTCTCTTCTTTCTAGCGTCACCAATGCAGGACCGCCTAGCTCCTTGGCTGGGCCTACTGTCATTGTCTCTCTTTCAGTAACCAACTATCGTTCTACAGTTCTCAGGAGGACTCTCTCTCTAACCCCCATGGGTTCACTTTCGACCTTTCCTGTCCTCAATCTCTAGCAACATTATCAAACTTTTCTGAATCACAACATTATTAACATTTTAACTTTTCTTAAGGCAACATGCGAACACTCCCTTTAAGAGGGAACCAAGTCTCTCTGAGGTAGTGCAGATTCTCTCCGTCTGCAAGTCCAACGAAAGCAAGACCCTCTGCGTCATGTCCAAAAGCAGTTTCTTCGCAAAGTCTTCTTTCTTTTGTAAAACCAGTAGGGAGCTCCTTTAAGAAGGTGCAAACTATATACAAAACATTTTTGGAATCATTCACTGTTCATGATCCGGTAGTCTTTGAAAACAATGATAACTTGTGCAAAGTAGAAAAAGAAATGTAAAACAATAGGGATCCCGGGTCAACAAAGGGATCCCTTTAAGAAATAACCCTAAACGGGTTTAGCAGTAAAAGAGCAGGAAACAGTTAACTATTTACAGTCATCAGGCCTCCGAGGTTAATTGCTGCGAAGGTTGTGGTCTTACCTCGCAGACCACCCCCCTCGGCCGAGAATGGGTGGGACCCACAGTCATACATGGGGCCTGGTCTGTCGGATGGTCTGTAGCAGGGACCTCGCTCTCTGGAGTTTCGGCTGTGACCTGGAGGACTGTGCACCGCTGGACGCCCCTGGCCATCCAGCCGGTTCCCCTCTGCCATCGCGTGTAGGTCACAGCATCCCCAGGTTTCAGGTCACGATCTTCATCGACCGTTCCATAACAGGGCTTCACCTTGTTCCGGGTGACACGGACCTGTAGGGGCTCCCTGATCTCCTGTATAATTCCCCTTTCTTCCGTAGCGTTGAAGAGGACCACCACTCCCCAGTGCGAAGGCGAAACCTTCACTTCCTCTGTGAGGTCAATCATGGTTGCAGGTCGGGGCTGCTTCCTCCAGGCCACCACCAGGCACCGCTGATGCTCCGTCACCGGCAGGATCCTCAGGTCCGGCTCCTGCGGTGCACGATCCCCTGGCCGGGTTCGGGGGTCTACCGCGGTCGGAGCGGGTGGAGGAGGAGACAAGGGCGAAAGGCGAATCTCCGTCGGGTGGCCCAATCGGGAACTCACGTGAGCTTGGGCCTCTCGGTAATGCGCCAGCTGCCGGGCTTCGGCCGCGGCCACCCAGCCCTCAGGCATCCGGCCACCGGGTTTCCCTCCAGTCAGCTCCGTGCCGGTCCATCCCTGCAGCGTCGGTGATTCCGGGGCTGCTACGGGTGATACAGCCCTGCGCCGGGCCGGGACGTCTCCATGCGGGGTCCTGGAAGTCGCCATCTTTGTCCCCTCCTCTGGATCTTCTTCCCGGGCTCTTTTCCGGGGGCAGCTCCGTCCCCACTGTCCCCACCCTCCATAGAGGATGAGAAGGCGGACCTCAGCGGCTGACGGGCATGCCCTAAGGATACAACAATACTTAGACTGAGCGGCCATTATCTTTCGCGCTCTGCAGTTTGTTCACACCCACTTTCATGCCCTTCTTCTTCTCCTGTGCTCCTCGTGGTGCTGTAATGGCGGCGGTTTTGGCGGGAATCTTGCGGCAGATAGCAATACACAGTCCTTGCAATAAATCACAGTTCAATCACGTTTCAATCACAGTTCCAAGGCACACATGACCTGCTTCTCAGGCTTCAGTACGATCCTGTTCGTGACGCCAAGTTGGATCGCCCCTAGACACAGGACCACAGGATACTCGGTACCGGTCCATTCTATCTCAGTTCTGGGATTGTCACGGTGGCTGGACCTGGTCCGTGACCCTGCAAAGGGGCATCCAATAAAAGGTGATAGGAGTCTGTCAAGGTTTCGTAACGCCACCAGTGGTGTTCGGTCAGGATGGCCGACGCTGCTTGGGGTCCGCTGGGGTGATGGAATGGCAGCTAGATGGTATACCTTCCCACAGGTGAAGTATGTCCCCCGGGCTTCCCAGTGATGTAGATGGCGATGGTGTGAGGTGCAGATAATAACGAGGACACAAGGTTGCAGTCTCTCTACCTCTTTACTGAAGACTTCAGGATCCGCAATCCAGAGCACGTTTAACAGGGCTTTCTGAGACCGGCCGGTCCGATGGGCACATCCAGAGTTCCCTTTGCAGGTGGAAATCAGTGCCTACCACTAGCACCTGTGTGTTGTAGTGCTACCCTGCTGAGCATTCAGAATAGTCCTCACAACTTCTGTTCTCATTCGTTCGTTCTTTCTAGTTCCTTCTAATTCTTTCTCTCTCTCTTGTTCCAGATGTTACTAGTTTCTCGTCCCCCAGATATATTATGGCTAGGACGCACCCGTATGACGGGAAGGCTCGGAGCTCTTCCGGGACCCTAGAGACGCCCTTCTCCACGCGTTGCCCCTTATGTCTTCGTAGGAAATTTAAGGTAGACAGCCAACCTATAATTAACTGTCCTGCGGAGTTGGAAGTAAGGCATGGAGTCAGTTACTTCCATGGTGTTCCGGCCACCGGCTACGCGCCTCAGTAGGATGTTGCCTCGGTCCCACAGGACGACTCCTACTGGCTCTCCTTTGTGCTTGATCTCATTTCCCACTGTTCCACAATACCCTTCGCTTCGTGTCTCTTTCTTAGGATACCGCCGCAAGGTAGTGCAGGCGCGGTTCCGTAACGTTCTGCTCTGTTCGCTGGGTACCTGCCAGGTTCCCACGCCCGACAGGGACCCCCCTGTGTCTTCTCCCTGCAACACCTCCTGCCGCGGGATGTTGCCTGAATCCAACCCAGTCAGCTTCTGACTAACTTCCTACCCAACCCCTTGTTTTACCAGTGTGAGGAGTGGCCCAATAAATAAAGCCTTTTTCTCCCCCTAGTGGCCGGAGTGTGAAGTGTAATGTGTGCTGGTGATACCTGGTCAGTAGAATTCCTTCAGTGCCATCAGACGTACCATCACTCCCCTTAGCGGCAGAGTGTCATGCTGCAACGACCAGATCTCTGGGGCGCTGCATCTGCCTCTAATTTTAGCTGTTTAGGAAGCTTTTTGTCACAACACTTAAGGTGTTGTCTATGCATTTGGTTTTGCATCCCCTTGAATCTAATGTTGTTTGGATATGTTCGGCAAACTGTTTCAACGAACGGCGGTCCATTCAGCGGACCCGAACCGAACCTTGAAAAGTTTGCTCATCTCCACTAATGATACTGAAAACAACTAGCAGCACTGATGTAAAAACATACTTAGCTGCACACAACCAATGAATAACAGAAACCATTTCTGCTGCTGGTAGTCAAGGAGAATTGAGAATGGTATGGAGATAGAATGAAAAAGAAACTAATGGATTGCTAATAATAAGAAATGCTATCAAACAATTATTTAACTGTGAGGCAACAAAAGTGACTGTTTTTGCTGAATAATAAATGATTTGTAATTGACGGTCAAAATGGTTAAGTTTTACCAAGAAATGTTCAAATGACTACATATCTTGATTGGCAGGGACCTGTACAATTAAAAAGATTTTAAAATGTTTGTAGTTTATTTAGTTTTTTACCAGAATGAATCATATCTGAGGGTTCCCCATCAAAAAATTGAAAATATATTTGTTTGCTTGCATTAAGGGCCACCCTGGTGTCCATGCCAGTATTCTAAAGCAATAGCATTTCCAGGGCCGTATTTAGTTTCTGCTGCCCTAGGCACTTTTAGTGCTGCCTCCCCTTTGGTGAGTATGACACTATCGGCATAGACTTTGGCAAGAATTGCTGATGTGAAAGTCGCCTTTTGCAGCAGATCAGGCAGTTTTTCCGCATCTGCCGTGTAACGGATCACCTACGGCAACACTGTGTTTGGCTTCATTCATTCCCTATGGGATTTGCGGCACTTGCTGTGATCTGGCAGATGTGGTACCATATCTCCCAACTTTTGAAGAAGGGAAAGGGGTCTAAAGGTTGCGGCGCACATAGTGCGCTGCAGCAAATTTTAGGCCATGCCTCTGACCACACCCATTTAACAACTAGTCACACCCATATCCAAGTCCCAACCACACCCATTTAGCACTGCTGATCACACTGTTTCACATACATAGTAACATAGTAACATAGTAACATAGTTAGGCCGAAAAAAGACATTTGTCCATCCAGTTCAGCCTATATTCCATCATAATAAATCCCCAGATCTACGTCCTTCTACAGAACCTAATAATTGTATGATACAATATTGTTCTGCTCCAGGAAGACATCCAGGCCTCTCTTGAACCCCCATCGCCATCACCACCTCCTCAGGCAAGCAATTCCAGATTCTTACTGCCCTAACAGTAAAGAATCCTCTTCTATGTTGGTGGAAAAACCTTCTCTCCTCCAGATGCAAAGAATGCCCCCTTGTGCCCGTCACCTTCCTTGGTATAAACAGACCCTCAGCGAGATATTTGTATTGTCCCCTTATATACTTATACATGGTTATTAGATCGCCCCTCAGTCGTCTTTTTTCTAAACTAAATAATCCAAATTTCGCTAATCTATCTGGGTATTGTAGTTCTCCCATCCCCTTTATTAATTTTGTTGCCCTACTTTGTACTCTCTCTAGTTCCATTATATCCTTCCTGAGCACCGGTGCCCAAAACTGGACACAGTACTCCATGTGCGGTCTAACTAGGAATTTGTACAGAGGCAGTATAATGCTCTCATCATGTGTATCCAGACCTCTTTTAATGCACCCCATGATCCTGTTTGCCTTGGCAGCTGCTGCCTGGCACTGGTTGCTCCAGGTAAGTTTATCATTAACTAGGATCCCCAAGTCCTTCTCCCTGTCAGATTTACCCAGTGGTTTCCCGTTCAGTGTGTAATGGTGATATTGATTCCTTCTTCCCATGTGTATAACCTTACATTTATCATTGTTAAACCTCATCTGCCACCTTTCAGCCCAAGTTTCCAACTTATCCAGATACATCTGTAGCAGAATACTATCTTCTTTTGTATTAACTGCTTTACATAGTTTTGTATCATCTGCAAATATCGATATTTTACTGTGTAAACCTTCTACCAGATCATTAATGAATATGTTGAAGAGAACAGGTCCCAATACAGACCCCTGTGGTACCCCACTGGTCATAGCGACCCAGTTAGAGACTATACCATTTATAACCACCCTCTGCTTTCTATCACTAAGCCAGTTACTAACCCATTTACACACATTTTCCCCCAGACCAAGCATTCTCATTTTGTGTACCAACCTCTTGTGTGGCACGGTATCAAAAGCTTTGGAAAAATCGAGATATACCACGTCCAATGACTCACCGTGGTCCAGCCTATAGCTTACCCCTTCATAAAAACTGATTAGATTGGTTTGATAGGAGCGATTTCTCATAAACCCATGCTGATATGGAGTTAAACAGTTATTCTCATTGAGATAATCCAGAATAACATCCCTCAGAAACCCTTCAAATATTTTACCAACAATAGAGGTTAGACTTACTGGCCTATAATTTCCAGGTTCACTTTTAGAGCCCTTTTTGAATATTGGCACCACATTTGCTATGCGCCAGTCCTGCGGAACAGATCCCGTCGCTATACAGTCCCTAAAAATAAGAAATAATGGTTTATCTATTACATTACTTAGTTCTCTTAGTACTCGTGGGTGTATGCCATCCGGACCCGGAGATTTATCTATTTTAATCTTATTTAGCCGGTTTCGCACCTCTTCTTGGGTTAGATTGGTGACCCTTAATATAGGGTTTTCATTGTTTCTTGGGATTTCACCTAGCATTTCATTTTCCACCGTGAATACCGTGGAGAAGGTGGTGTTTAATATGTTAGCTTTTTCCTCGTCATCTACATCCATTCTTTCCTCACTATTTTTTAAGGGGCCTACATTTTCAGTTTTTATTCTTTTACTATTGATATAGTTGAAGAACAGTTTGGGATTAGTTTTACTCTCCTTAGCAATGTGCTTCTCTGTTTCCTTTTTGGCAGCTTTAATTAGTTTTTTAGATAAAGTATTTTTCTCCCTATAGTTTTTTAGAGCTTCAATGGTGCCATCCTGCTTTAGTAGTGCAAATGCTTTCTTTTTACTGTTAATTGCCTGTCTTAGTTCTTTGTTTAGCCACACTGGGTTTTTCCTATTTATAGTCCTTTTATTCCCACAAGGTATAAACCGCTTACAGTGCCTATTTAGGATGTTCTTAAACATTTTCCATTTATTATCTGTATTCTTATTTCTGAGGATATTGTCCCAGTCTACCAGATTAAGGGCATCTCTAAGCTGGTCAAACTTTGCCTTCCTAAAGTTCAGTGTTTTTGTGACTCCCTGACAAGTCCCCCTAGTGAAAGACAGGTGAAACTGTAGAATATTGTGGTCGCTATTTCCTAGATGCCCGACCACCTGCAGATTTGTTATTCTGTCAGGTCTATTAGATAGTATTAGGTCTAAAAGTGCTGCTCCTCTGGTTGGATTCTGCACCAATTGTGAAAAATAATTTTTCTTGGTTATTAGCAGAAACCTGTTGCCTTTATGGGTTTCACAGGTTTCTGTTTCCCAGTTAATATCCGGGTAGTTAAAGTCCCACTATGTCAAAGTTACCTGTAGATATTTCTGCTTCTAGTTCTTCCATCTTGTTTGTCAGGCTTCTGGCGTTTGCGAGCATGCAGTTTAGAGGATTTTGTTTTGTTCCAATCTCCTCGCTGTGTATTGTTTTAGAAATGTTCTTACCTCCCTTCTGAGTATGTTTTCCTGGGTCACAGTGTTCCATATGGCCACAGTGTTCCATACTGTATAATGGCCACACATGATGCTCAATACTGTATAATGGCCACACATGATGCTCCATACATTATAATGGCCACACATGATGCTCCATACTGTATAATGGCCACACATGATGCTCCATACTGTATAATGGCCACACATGATGCTTCATACTGTATAATGGCCAGACATGATGTTCAATACTGTATAATGGCCACACATGATGCTCCATACTGTATAATGACCCTACATGATGTTCAATACTGTATAATGGCCAGACATGATGCTCAGTACTGTATAATGGCCACACATGATGCTTCATACTTTATAATGGCCGCACATGATGCTCGACACTGTATAATGACTGTACATAATGCTCCATACTGTATAATGACCCCACATGATGTTCAATACTGTATAATGGCCCCACATGATGCTCAATACTGTATAACGGCCACACATGATGCTCAATACTGTATAATGGCCACACATGATACTCCATACTGTATAATGACCCCACATGATGCTCAATAGTGTATAATGCCCCCTCCCATCTTGTATGCATGGCTCATCTCCCTCCCATCCCTTCCCATATGCATGGCTCATATTCCCCCCTTCTGTATGCATGGCTCATATTCCCCCCTCCTGTATGCATGGCTCACATTCCCCCCCTCCTGTATGCATGGCTCATATTCCCCCCCTCCTGTATGCATGGCTTATATTCCCCCCCTCCACGCGGTCGGTCGGGAGGTGAAAAAAAACAACAAAAAAAACCTTGCTCACTTGCTCAGGTGCCGGCCCCCGCATCGTCCCCGCCCTAGGCACGTGCCCTCGAGTGCCTAGTGGCAAATGTGGCCCTGAGCATTTTACAGAGATTTAACCCCTTACCGGCATCGGACGTACTATACCGTCCGATGCCGGCTCCCCTGCTTTGATGCAGGGCTCCGCGGTGAGCCCGCACCAAAGCCGGGACATGTCAGCTGTTTTGAACAGCTGACATGTGCCCGTAATAGGCGCGGGCAGAATCGCGATCTGCCCGCACCTATTAACTAGTTAAATGCCGCTGTCAAACGCAGACAGCGGCATTTAACCACCGCTTCCGGCCGGGCGGCCGGAAATGACGTCATCGCCGACCCCCGTCACATGATAGGGGTCGGCGATGCTTGTGAATGGTAACCATAGAGGTCCTTGAGACCTCTATGGTTACTGATTGCCCGTCGCTGTGAGCGCCACCCTGTGGTCGGCGCTCACAGCACACGTGCAATTCTGCTACATAGCAGCGATCAGCAGATCGCTGCTATGTAGCAGAGGCGATCGTGCTATGCCAGCTTCTAGCCTCTCATGGAGGCTATTGAAGCATGGCAAAAGTTAAATAAAAAAGTTTAAAAAAATGTGAAAAAAATAAAAAAAACATAAAAGTTTAAATCACCCCCCTTTCGCCCCAATCAAAATAAATCAATAAAAAAAATATCAAATCAACGCATATTTGGTATTGCCGCGCTCAGAATCGCCCGATCTATCAATTAAAAAAAAGTATTAACCTGATCGCTAAACAGCGCAGCAGGAAAAAAATTCGAAACGCCAGAATTACGTTTTTTTGGTCGCCGCGACATTGCATTAAAATGCAATAACAGGCGATCAAAAGAACGTATCTGCACCGAAATGCTATCATTAAAAACGTCATCTCGGCACGCAAAAAATAAGCCCTCAATCGACCCCAGATGATGAAAAATGGAGACGCTACGAGTATCGGAAAATGGCGCACTTTTTTTTTTTTTTTGCAAAGTTTGGAATTTTTTTTCACCACTTAGATAAAAAATAACCTAGTCATGTTTGGTGTCTATGAACTCGTAATGACCTGGAGAATCATAATGGCAGGTCATTTTTAGCATTTAGTGAACCTAGCAAAAAAGCCAAACAAAAAACCAATGTGGGATTGCACTTTTTTTGCAATTTCACCGCACTTGGAATTTTTTTCCCGTTTTCTAGTAAACGACATGCTAAAACCAATGATGTCGTTCAAAAGTACAACTCGTCCCGCAAAAAATAAGCCCTCACATGGCCAAATTGACGGAAAAATAAAAAAGTTATGGCTCTGGAAAGGAGGGGAGCGAAAAACGAACACGAAAAAACGAAAAATCCCCCGGTCATGAAGGGGTTAAATACATACCCCTTTGCTTTTGAATTGTAGATTGTAGCACTTCACTAGCATCTTTGTTCTACTGCTGAATCAAACTGTCTGCTCAGCTTGTGTGTGACAGACTAATTGTGTCTTCAGAAAGCATGCTCAGGCAAGCTGTCATTCAATCCAAAACATCTACACCCACCATCAGGAGCACAGTGACAACTTAATTTAATTTACTGTGATTCCTGTGCTGGAAAAGGAGAGTATCGTAGAAAACAGAGGAGGAAGAAGAATCTCCATAAGAATCAAGTACCATGTGATCCCTGATGAGAGCGTTCATAGAATCTATACATCTAACTCAAGTATATTAAAAGAGTTATTATTTTGAAGAGCTGTGATCTATAACAGGGGGTGAAAAAGTAGGGTAAGACCCTTTTAAAGATTGAAAAAAAATGTTGGACTTTGCCCAGAATTCATAAATTGTGTGCTCAATTTTGCTGAATTTGACACAAAAACATCAGTAGAAGCCAAAAGTAAACAAAGAACAGTGATTTAAAGGATCTATAAATTACACTGGGGAACACAATTTTTTAAGAGTTAGGTCAGACAACTGTTCTTAATTGATTTTTGGATGCTGAATCCAGAAATGATCTCAGTTTTTCTCTATCACGTCAAGTTTTTCAACTATAGGATTTTTGTCTTCTCAAAACTATGTAAACTACTGTACCTAAAAAGTGTTTTTTTTAAATAGTACAAATATGAACAAAAAATGAAATATATAAGAAATAGGCATGACAAAGTTGTGACTACTCTTACAAGTTGCCACGTAGCTCTATATGAGTCGAATTGTAATCAGATAACAAGTCCTATTACAGATATCAGTGCAATTGTGCTTCTCTGGCAGGTAAGTTGTGTAGGAAAAACTTGACGTGCTAGAAAAAAATTGACTACATTTTTGGAATCAGCATGCCAATTTTAGTATAAATCAGCTCAAAAACCTAACTCAACAGAAATTTTTTTTCAAATTGTTCCCCTGTGTTATGAATCGGGAGCATCGAATAGAGAATGCTTAGGATATATGAGGGGCATTCATTAAAGATCTCCCCTGACCCACTTCTATTTTATCACAGGACACTGAAACTGCACATGTCTAATGATATAAATCTCTAGAGTTTACGTGTCAATTTGCAATTCATAACTGATAATGGTCTTGATTCTACAGGTGCTGAAGTGGTGTGAGGTTTGATAATGGACCCAGTGGAATACAGCGCAGTCATAAAGTTCCTTTACTTGAATGGCCGCACACCAAAGGAGACGTTCGATGAGATGAAAGAGGTTTATGGTAATGATTTCCCATCATATGACGTAGTCAAGAACTGGCATCGTCAATTCAAATGTGGTTGGACTTCGGTGCAAACAGCTCCAATTCCAGGGTGACCCCACTCTGCTACTGATGAACACACCATCCAGCAAGTGGAAGTCACCATTTTGGAAAATCGCTGCGTAACCATTTGCCAACTAACCCAAAATGTCTTGCCATTAGTGTTGGGTCCATGGAAAAAATCATCCAAGACCATCTTCATATGCATAAGGTATCCGCTCACTGGGTTCCCCGGCTGCTCACACCTTTCCAGAAGCAGGAAGGAGTCAAATGCTCTCAAGCTCTATTGACAATGTGCCATGGAAACCAGGAGGACTTATTCAACACACTGATCATATAGGATGAAAGCTATGTCCATCAATATGATCCTGAGACTAAAGTCCAGTTGATGCAATGGAAGTATCATGACTCACGGCCTCCAAAGAAGGCAAGTGTCCTACCCTCAGCAGATAAGGTCATGCTTACAATATTTTGGGACCAGCATGGAGTAGCATTGATGGATTTCCTAAGCAAAGAGTACCATGATCACTGGGGCATACTTTGCTTCACTGCTGCGGAAATTGCTAGAAGCCATCAAAACCAAGAGAAATGACATGCTCACCAAAGGTGTCCGCCTTCTGCAAGACAATGCCCCAGTTCACAACTTACAGTACATGTTGCCCAAATGGAAGCATGCTTCTGTGGCTTTGAAATTCTACCACATCCCCCTTATTCACAGGACTGCGCACCATAGGACTTCCACCTCTTTCCAATAATGAAGTTATTTTTAGAGGGCAAGCAATTCCCAGATGATGAGACTGCCATTTCCGAAGTCACAACGTGGCTTTTGGAGCAATCTGTCACTTTAATTCTGTACTTGTCATATTGTACAGAATAATGTACACTTTCTTAATGTCTCTATTGGCATCTATTTTCACTCCACCCGCAGCCTGTCATTGGTCAGACTGCTATTATGGCACTATTATTATTATTATCATTACTTTTTAGAGGTTTGTCCAGCATTAGCATTGGGGATATCAGCTGGCCGACCGATGGGAACAGATGACAGATATATATAGAGGTATCCCCTTTTGTTGTACCTGCTTGCGCACTATCGCATTCTCCGTAGAAACACTCACGTTGACACATTCATATGGTTAGTTTACTGTATTCACTCACGCACTTTATAGGCACTGTCACTTTGAATCAATATACGCTGGCACACAGAACCGGTTGCGCCCCGCCTTCTCCCTGGCAGGCGGTCCTAGGTCGCGTGATGTGGGCGTGGTGCCGGCCCACTCACGTGACTGGGATCAGTCTGCTGGTACTGAGGTTTGGAGCGCAGCGAGGGGACTGTCCGGCGTTTCACGCTTGCGCACTTGTTTCTTATGATCACATGATCGGATGTAAACACTATTTAAACCGGATAGAGATCCCTATTAAACCACGCCCCCTGAGGAAGCGGTAACAATCAAACGCGAAACGCGCGTTGGGGAACGTGACCCAGGACCCTGACAGGACTCCTTCACACACATGGGTAATTTACTTATCTGTCTTCATTTAGATGTCACAATTAGTACACTTATGGTATGGGGTGATCCCTAGAATACGGCTATTGGGAGTACACCATTTGGTTTGATCGCCACACACCTGAGTTAGCAGAGCTCATGTGTGGGTAGTATTTGTTCTTATACTTATGATTCTAAACACTGTTTTTTATACTTACACTGGTCCTGTCTTGTGCACCTGAATTACTGGATGTATTCATGGATGCAGTTGCAATGTTTTTTATAAACTACTTATCATTGTATATTATATTTGTGTTTATGTAATGGACTTTTTCAATAAATATAACCTTTTGTGAACCTTTTGGCCAGTTTTGACTCTCGGTCCTCCTATTATATTATTGTCAATTCAAATGTGGTTGGACTTCGGTGCAAACAGCTCCAATTCCAGGGCGACCCCTCTCTGCTATTAATGAACACACCATCCAGCAAGTGGAAGTCACCATTTTGGAAAATCGCTGCGTAACCATTTGCCAACTAGCCCAAAATGTCTTGCCATTAGTGCTGGGTCCATGGAAAAAATCATCCAAGACCATCTTCATATGCATAAGGTATCCACTCACTGGGTTCCCCGGCTGCTCACACCTTTCCAGAAGTAGGAACGAGTCGAATGCTCTCAAGCTCTATTGACAATGTGCCATGGAAACCAGGAGGACTTATTCAACACACTGATCATATAGGATGAAAGCTATGTCCATCAATATGATCCTGAGACTAAAGTCCAGTTGATGCAATGGAAGTATCATGACTCGCGGCCTCCAAAGAAGGCAAGTGTCCTACCCTCAGCAGATAAGGTCATGCTTACAGTATTTTGGGACCAGCATGGAGTAGCATTGATGGATTTCCTAAGCAAAGAGTACCATGATCACTGGGGCATACTTTGCTTCACTGCTGCGGAAATTGCTAGAAGCCATCAAAACCAAGAGACATGACATGCTCACCAAAGGTGTCCGCCTTCTGCAAGACAATGCCCCAGTTCACAACTTACAGTACATGTTGCCCAAATGGAAGCATGCTTCTGTGGCTTTGAAATTCTACCACATTCCCCTTATTCACCAGACCACGCACCATAGGACTTCCACCTCTTTCCAATAATGAAGTTATTTTTAGAGGGCAAACAATTCCCAGATGATGAGACTGCCATTTCCGAAGTCACAACTTGGCTTTTGGAGAACCTGTTGACTTCTACAAGCAAGGTGTTTACAGTTGTTTAAAGAGATGGGAGAACTGTCTCTAGGTGGCACCTATGTAGAGAAGGCTTAATAACTGTGCCAAGTTTTATTGCACTCAGTCCACAGGAAGTGGGTCAGGGGAAATCTTTAATGAACGCCCCTTATATCTTGCTGTGCAGTTGATAATTTTTCTCTTATGCATTCTTTGAACTCTTGTTTCATGTGCCATTACATTAAGAGATAACAATCTAGATTCTATGTCTGAAACCCATATGGACTGATACACATACTAGGGACAATTTTCAAAATCAAAACTTATGATTGAAATATTGAAATTGGAGTGCCCAGAGAATTTTTTTTTAAATGTGGATAAAACATATGAACTTCATGCAGATGTTGGCCTTTTGCATTTCAATCTGGTAACTGACATAGCTAACCACTTATTACTTACTACCTAATCTGAGAGCAGAATAATGTAGAGACAGAAACCTTGATTCCAACGATGTGTTACTTATTAGGACGCTTGCTGTAGTTTTGATAAAAATCCATGTTTTATCAGAAGATTATCACTGGAGGACAAGTAAACTTTCTGTCATGTACTGTAGTCTCCATTTCATGAGCTGTACATAATCCAGTCCACTCTGCAAACATACACAGAAAAGGGCCCCTGTGCAAGAACAATATACAGGCCCTTTCTAGACCAAAAGCTCCTACATATGCAAAATTACCCTTGCTTTGGAGGCAGAAATGGGCCCTCTTACCCCTTGAGCCCCTGTGCGACCGCACAGGTTGAACCAATCATATGTCCGCCCCTGACCCAGTCCCTAACAGTTAGAAGCTTTTTGCCTATGTACAGTGTATACAGAAAGCTGCTAATCGGTAGTGTGGGAGTGGTTATACAGAGCTCAGTGTTCAAAGAACAGGTAGATCTGTTGCAGATTAAACAATGATTTTATAAAAACAAACTGCAGCTAGCAGTAGAGAAAGTGACACATCACAGGATTTAGGATCTTTGTCCTTACATCATGCTGCTCCATGGAATCAATGGTGCTATACAAATAAATAATAATAATAAATCATAATAAATAATAATATTTTCCGTTCCGCTCCCCTTCTTACCACAGCCAAAACTTTATTATTTTTATGTCAAGATGGCAATATGAAGGCTTGTATTTTTGCAGGACGAGCTGTACTTTTGAGCGGCACCATTGATTTTACCAAATTGTGTACTGAAAAACAGGAAAAAAATTAAAGTGCGGTGAAAATTGCAAAAAAAAGTGTAATTCTACAATTGTTTTTTTGATTTTTTTTTACCATGTTCACTAAATGCTAAACTGATCTACTATTATGATTTTCCAGGTCATTACGAGTTCGTAGATACCAAACATGTATAGGTTCTTTTTTATTTACGTGGTGGAAAAAAAATCCATTTGTAAAAAAAAGTCACCATTTTCCGAGACCCGTAGCATCTCCATTTTTCGGGATCTGGGGCCGTATGAGAGCTTATTTTTTGTTTCCCAAACTGACGTTTTTATTGATATGTGTTTGGTGTAGATATGACCTTTTGGTCGCCTGTTATTGCATTTTATTGCAATATTGCAGGGACCCAAAAACATAATTTTGGCATTTTGATTTTTCTTGCTTTGTTGCTTACTGATCGAATTAATTATTTTTATATATTGATAGATCAGGCAATTCTGAATGCGGCGATACCAAATATGTGTATTTTTAATTTTTCTTAATTGTTTTATTTTGAATGGGGCGAATGGGGGGGTAACTTGAACTTTTAAGCTATGTGCACAAGTTGCCTGTGGAATTTTCTGCGCGGATTTTTCCTCTCTTGGCAGAAGAATCAGTAGAAAATCAACTCAGATTTGATGCATTTTTGATGCAGATTTGATGCGGATTTTCATGCATTTTTTAAATGCAGATTTGTATGTGTTTTTGCAAGCTAAATAAAGATTCACTATTTAACAAAAAAGAATTGTGATGTAATTTCTTTGTCCAACCTCTTCTTTTACATACTCCATTGAATACCATAATATGATTACATACCATGTCCAAATATAATGTTTACACACACAAAACAAATATAAGTGAATATATATAGATAGATATTTCTAAAGATAGATAAATAAATATATAATAACAAGCCTGATGTTTAGTAATGAACATAATTAAATGGTACATAAAGAGTTAAATAAAGACACACAAAACACACACACACACACACACACACACACACAAAATATGCCTTAGGCCAGGGTCACAGCTGTGAGAAACTGACACGAGTCTCGCACCTCAGTACCCGATACTGCCGCTGGCACTTGGACCGGAGTGTTCAGTTGCATAGAAATACAGTGCCAGGTACTGAGGTGTGACACTCATGCAAGTTTCTCGCAAATGGGACCCCGGAATATGTTTAATTAAAAAAAGGCAAAAAAATTGTGTGGGCTCCAGCTCAATTTTCAAAACCAGAGAGGGAAAGCCAGCGACTGGGAGCAAATGTTTATAGCCTGGGAAGGGGGTAATACCCATGGATCTTCCAAGGCTATTAATATCAGCTCACAGCTGTATATTTAGTGTTGTGAATTCTGTTGTCGGGCTCCCTGGTTCTGTCCATGAACTTCCTCTGGTGGGTGTTTCTGAGTTTCACAGGTGACGAGGTTAATTTGTTAGCTGCTGCTCTATTTAACTCCACTTAGATCTTTGCTCCATGCCACCTGTCAATGTTCCAGTATTGGTCTGTTCACTCCTGGATCGTTCTTGTGACCTGTCTTCCCATCAGAAGCTAAGTTCCAGCTTGTATTTCTTTGGTTTGCTATTTTTCTGTCCAGCTTGCTTTTTATTTTGTTGTCTTGCTTGCTGGAAGCTCTGGGACGCAGAGGGAGCGCCTCCGCACCGTGAGTCGGTGCGGAGGGTCTTTTTGCGCCCTCTGCGTGGTCTTTTTGTAGGTTTTTGTGCTGACCGCAAAGTAACCTTTCCTATCCTCGGTCTGTTCAGTAAGTCGGGCCTCACTTTGCTAAATCTATTTCATCTCTGTGTTTGTATTTTCATCTTTACTCACAGTCATTATATGTGGGGGGCTGCCTTTTCCTTTGGGGAATTTCTCTGAGGCAAGGTAGGCTTTATTTTTCTATCTTCAGGGCTAGCTAGTTTCTTAGGCTGTGCCGAGTTGCATAGGGAGCGTTAGGCGCAATCCACAGCTATTTCTAGTGTGTTTGATAGGTTTAGGGATTGCGGTCAGCAGAGTTCCCACGTCCCAGAGCTCATCCTTATTATCAGTAGCTATCAGGTCATTCCGTGTGCTCTTAACCACCAGGTCCATTATTGTCCTGACCACCAGGTCATAACAGTACAGGTGGCCCAAAGTACTAATGCATCTCAATAGAGGGATAAGAGAAGTTCTGAGACCATTTTTTTTTCTTTGCAGTGTGTTTTGTCTCTATTTTCCCCTTTACCTCTGGGTGGTTCAGGACACTGGTGTCAACATGGACATTCAAGGTCTGTCCTCTTGGATGGATAATCTCACTACAAGGATACAAAACATTCACGATTTTGTGGTTCAGAATCCGATGTCAGAGCCTAGGATTCCAATTCCTGATTTGTTTTTTGGTGATAGATCTAAGTTCTTGAATTTCAAAAATAATTGTAAATTGTTTCTTGCCTTGAAACCTCGCTCCTCAGGTGACCCTATTCAACAAGTAAAGATCATTATTTCTTTATTACGTGGTGACCTTCAAGACTGGGCATTTTCCCTTGCGCCAGGAGATCCGGCATTGCATGATGTTGATGCGTTTTTCCTGGCGCTTGGATTGCTTTATGACGAACCTAATTCAGTGGATCAGGCAGAGAAAATCTTGCTGGCTCTGTGTCAGGGTCAGGATGAAGCGGAGATATATTGTCAGAAGTTTAGAAAGTGGTCAGCGCTCACTCAGTGGAATGAATGTGCCCTGGCAGCAATCTTCAGAAAGGGTCTCTCTGAAGCCCTTAAGGATGTCATGGTGGGGTTTCCCATGCCTGCTGGTCTGAATGAGTCTATGTCCTTGGCCATTCAGATCGATCGACGCTTGCGTGAGCGTAAAGCTGTACACCATTTGGCGGTACTATCTGAGCATGGGCCTGAGCCTATGCAATGTGATAGGACTTTGACCAGAGCTGAACGGCAAGAACACAGACGTCAGAATGGGCTATGTTTTTACTGTGGTGATTCCACTCATGTTATCTCCGATTGTCCTAAGCGGTTCGCTAGGTCTGCCACCATTGGTACGGTACAGTCTAAATTTCTATTGTCTGTTACTCTGATTTGTTCTTTGTCATCCTATTCTGTTATGGCATTTGTGGATTCAGGCGCTGCCCTGAATTTGATGGACTTGGTGTATGCTAGGCGCTGTGGTTTTTTCTTGGAGCCCTTGCAGTAACTTATTCCATGGAGAGGAATTGATGCTACGCCTTTGGCCAAGAATAAGCCTCAGTATTGGACCCAATTGACCATGTGCATGGCTCCTGCACATCAGGAGGATATCCGCTTTCTGGTGTTGCATAATCTGCATGATGTGGTCGTTTTGGGGTTGCCATGGCTACAGGTTCATAATCCAGTATTGGACTGGAAATCTAAGTCTGTGTCCAGCTGGGGTTGCCAGGGGGTACATGGTGATGTTCCATTTTTGTCTATTTCGTCTTCCACTCCTTCTGAAGTTCCAGAGTTTTTGTCGGATTATCGGGATGTATTTGATGAGCCCAAAGCCAGTGCCCTACTTCCTCATAGGGATTGCGATTGTGCAATTAATTTGATTCCTGGTAGTAAGTTTCCTAAAGGCCGATTGTTCAATTTATCTGTGCCAGAACACGGCGCTATGCGGAGTTATATAAAGGAATCCTTGGAGAAAGGCTATATTCGCCCGTCGTCATCACAGTTAGGAGCAGGGTTCTTTTTTGTGGCCAAGAAGGATGGTTCTTTGAGACCTTGTATTGATTACCGCCTTCTTATTAAAATTACAGTCAAATTTCAGTATCCTTTGCCGTTGCTGTCTGATTTGTTTGCTCGTATTAAAGGGGCTAGTTGGTTCACAAAGATAGATCTTCGAGGGGCGTATAATCTTGTGCGTATTATACAAGGCGATGAATGGAAAACAGCATTTAATACGCCCGAGGGCCATTTTGAGTACCTGGTTATGCCATTCGGGCTTTCCAATGCTCCATCAGTATTTCAGTCCTTTATGCATGACATCTTCCGAGAGTACCTGGATAAATTCCTGATTGTGTATTTGAATGATATTTTGGTCTTTTCGACTGATTGGGAGTCTCATGTGAAGCAGGTCAGAATGGCGTTCCAGGTCCTTCGTGCGAATTCCTTGTTTGTGAAGGGGTCAAAGTGTCTCTTTGGAGTGCAGAAGGTTTCATTTTTGGGGTTCATTTTTTCCCCTTCTACTATCGAGATGGACCCTGTTAAAGTCCAGGCCATTTACGATTGGACTCAGCCGACATCTGTGAAGAGCCTGCAAAAGTTCCTGGGCTTTGCTAATTTTTATCGGCGCTTCATCGCTAATTTTTCTAGTGTTGCTAAACCATTGACTGATTTGACCAAGAAGGGTGCTGATGTGGTCAATTGGTCTTCTGCGGCTGTAGAGGCTTTTCAGGAGTTGAAGCGTCGTTTTTCTTCTGCCCCTGTGTTGTGCCAGCCAGATGTTT
Source organism: Ranitomeya imitator (assembly GCF_032444005.1). Taxonomy (NCBI): domain Eukaryota; kingdom Metazoa; phylum Chordata; class Amphibia; order Anura; family Dendrobatidae; genus Ranitomeya; species Ranitomeya imitator. Next base: position 342,180,381 of record NC_091285.1, on the reverse strand, counting down.
CGCTTCCGTTTCAGGTTGAGGTTGATGCTTCTGAGATTGGAGCAGGGGCTGTTTTGTCACAAAGAAGTTCTGAGGGCTCAGTGATGAAGCCATGTACTTTCTTTTCTAGAAAGTTTTCGTCTGCTGAGTGTAACTATGATGTTGGTAATCGTGAATTGTTGGCCATGAAGTGGGCATTCGAGGAGTGGCGTCATTGGCTGGAAGGAGCCAAGCATCGCGTGGTGGTCTTGACAGATCACAAGAATTTGACTTATCTTGAGTCTGCCAAACGGTTGAATCCGAGACAGGCTCGATGGTCATTATTTTTCTCCCGTTTTGATTTTGTGGTTTCGTACCTTCCGGGCTCTAAGAATGTGAAGGCTGATGCCCTTTCAAGGAGTTTTGTGCCTGACTCTCCGGGTGTTCCTGAGCCGGCGGGTATTCTCAAAGAGGGGGTAATTTTGTCTGCCATCTCCCCTGATTTGCGGCGGGTGCTGCAAAAATTTCAGGCTGATAGACCTGACCGTTGCCCAGCGGAGAAACTGTTGTCCCTGATAGATGGACTAGTAGAGTTATCTCTGAGATTCATTGTTCAGTGTTGGCTGGGCATCCTGGAATCTTTGGTACCAGAGATTTGGTGGCTAGATCCTTCTGGTGGCCGTCTTTGTTGCTGGATGTGCGTTCTTTTGTGCAGTCCTGTGGGACTTGTGCTCGGGCTAAGCCCTGCTGTTCTCGTGCCAGTGGGTTGCTTTTGCCCTTGCCGGTCCCCAAGAGGCCCTGGACGCATATTTCTATGGATTTTATTTCGGATCTCCCCGTCTCTCAAAAGATGTCGGTCATTTGGGTGGTTTGTGATTGCTTTTCTAAGATGGTCCATTTGGTACCTTTGTCTAAATTGCCTTCCTCCTCTGATTTGGTGCCATTATTTTTCCAGCATGTGGTTCGTTTACATGGTATCACGGAGAACATCGTTTCTGACAGAGGTTCCCAGTTTGTTTCAAGGTTTTGGCGATCCTTTTGTGCTAGGATGGGCATTGATTTGTCTTTTTCCTCGGCTTTCCATCCTCAGACAAATGACCAAACCGAACGAACTAATCAAACTTTGGAAACATATCTGAGATGCTTTGTTTCTGCTGATCAGGATGATTGGGTGTCCTTTTTGCCGTTGGCTGAGTTCGCCCTTAATAATCGGGCCAGCTCGGCTACTTTGGTTTCGCCGTTTTTCTGCATTTCTGGTTTCCATCCTCGTTTCTCTTCAGGGCAGGTTGAGTCTTCAGACTGTCCTGGTGTAGATACTGTGGTGGATAGGTTGCAGCAGATTTGGACTCATGTGGTGGACAATTTGACATTGTCCCAGGAGAAGGCTTAACGTTTCGCTAATCGCCAGCGCTGTGTGGGTCCCCGACTTCGTGTTGGGGATTTGGTTTCGTTGTCGTCCCGTTATGTTCCTATGAAGGTTTCCTCTCCTAAGTTTAAGCCTCGTTTCATTGGTCCGTATAAGATTTCTGAGGTTATCAATCCTGTGTCATTTCGTTTGGCCCTTCCTGCTTCTTTTGCCATCCATAATGTGTTCCATAGGTCGTTATTGCGGAGATACGTGGCGCCTGTGGTTCCATCCGTTGATCCTCCTGCCCCGGTGTTAGTTGAGGGGGAGTTGGAGTATGTGGTGGAGAAGATTTTGGATTCTCGTGTTTCGAGATGGAAACTCCAGTACCTGGTCAAGTGGAAGGGTTATGGTCAGGAAGATAATTCCTGGGTTTTTGCCTCTGATATTCATGCTGCCGATCTGGTTTGTGCCTTTCATTTGGCTCATCCTGGTCGGCCTGGGGGCTCTGGTGAGGGTTCGTTGACCCCTCCTCAAGGGGGGGTACTGTTGTGAATTCTGTTGTCGGGCTCCCTCCTGTGGTCATGAATAGTACTTCGGCTGGTTCTGTCCATGGACTTCCTCTGGTGGGTGTTTCTGAGTTTCACAGGTGACGAGGTTAATTCGTTAGCTGCTGCTCTATTTAACTCCACTTAGATCTTTGCTCCATGCCACCTGTCAATGTTCCAGTATTGGTCTGTTCACTCCTGGATCGTTCTTGTGACCTGTCTTCCCATCAGAAGCTAAGTTCCAGCTTGTATTTCTTTGGTTTGCTAGTTTTCTGTCCAGCTTGCTATTTATTTTGTTGTCTTGCTTGCTGGAAGCTCTGGGACGCAGAGGGAGCGCCTCCGCACCGTGAGTCGGTGCAGAGGGTCTTTTTGCGCCCACTGAGTGGTCTTTTTGTAGGTTTTTGTGCTGACCGCAAAGTAACCTTTCCTATCCTTGGTCTGTTCAGTAAGTCGGGCCTCACTTTGCTAAATCTATTTCATCTCTGTGTTTGTATTTTCATCTTTACTCACAGTCATTATATGTGGGGGGCTGCCTTTTCCTTTGGGGAATTTCTCTGAGGCAAGGTAGGCTTTATTTTTCTATCTTCAGGGCTAGCTAGTTTCTTAGGCTGTGCCGAGTTGCATAGGGAGCGTTAGGCGCAATCCATGGCTAATTCTAGTGTGTTTGATAGGTTTAGGGATTGCGGTCAGCAGAGTTCCCACGTCCCAGAGCTCGTCCTTATTATCAGTAACTATCAGGTCATTCCGTGTGCTCTTAACCACCAGGTCCATTATTGTCCTGACCACCAGGTCATTACAATTTAGCCTTTACTGGCTATAAAAATACTGGAGCCCAAAAATAAAATGATGTGGGGTCCCCCTATAATTAATAACCAGAAAAGGCTATGCAGACAGCTGCAGGCTGATATTAATAGCCTAAGAAGGGGCCATGGATATTGGCCCCCGGCTACAAACATCAGCTCTCAGCCACCCCAGAAATGGTGCATCTCTAAGATGTGCCAATTCTAGCAATTAGCCTCTCTCTTCCCACTTGCCCTGTAGCAGTGGCAAGTGGGGTAATAGTTGTGGGGTTGATGTCACCTTTGTATTGTAAGCCCAGCTTACTAATGGAGAGGTGTCAGTAAGACACTTATCCTTTACTAATCCTATACTTGTTATAGGTGAAATAAAGAAACAGCCAGAATAAAGTCTTATCATGAAATAAAACACAACAGTTTGCCTTATTTATTATACGCTATTCCTGCGACGCTCTCGATCTCCTGCAAAGAAAAGAAAATAATAAACTGACACAAATACTCCCTGTTCTGATGTAATCCAATTAATAACAAGTGTCCCACGATGATCTCCTGTGTCGAGCTGTCACAACGGGAGATGTGACTGCTCTACAGGGGCCTCCAATGATACACTGTCCGCAGATAATACTCCTGCAGTATACTTCATCAGAGTTTGTGCTCTCACTTTACGGCACTACTGCTGCGTGAGAATTTTCTCACACAGCGGTGCCGCAAGTGACAGCATGAACTCTAGTGATTTCTAGGCAGTGGAGTGATCAACTGTGGTAGGATACCTCCGATCACTATATCACCGGAGCTGTGTAGAGCAGTCATATCTCCCGATGTGACAGTTCTACACAGGAGATTATCGAGGGACAATTGTTATTAAATGGATTAGATCGGAACAGGGAGTATACTGTTGGTTTATTATTTTATCTTTTTTGCAGGCTATCAAGGGTGTCAGGGATTACCTGTTTTGGTGAGTATGTACTGTATATGTATATGTTTGTTTTACTATTCTATAGAGTAGCCAGATGATGGGACTACTACTGTCCCATCATCGGCTAATGCTGTCATTGTTCTTGTTCTATGTGACAGCAGACATAGCTGGATGGGGCTATAGGAAGCACGTCATTAACCCCACCCATCAGCGCCCATATCACATGACTGCGGGTTGCCGATGGGTTAGCACAAAAACCCGGGGTCTGCACGAGACCTCTGTGGTTGTCATTGTCGGATTGCTATGAGCACCTCCCAGTGGTTGGTGCTTATAGCAAGTGTGCTATGTAGCACAAGCGATCGGATGATAGCAGCTTCTAGTCTCCCAAGTAAAAAAAAAGGTTTTTAAAAATGTAAAAAATATAAGTCTATGTGTGCACATTGCGGATTTTGATGCGGATCCACACCGTTTTTAGATGGATAGTCACAAACCATCAAACAAAGAAAAACTGATTACATTTTTGCACCAGAAGCAGTGTGAAAGACTGGTGGAAAGCATGAAAATATGCATGAAAGCTTTGATTAAAAATCATGGTTATTCCACAAAATATTGATTTCTGAACTCTTCCTGAGTTAAAACATTAATATTGTTGTTTGTGAATGATTTTGAACTTGCTTTCTTTGCATTATTTGAGGTCTGAAGGCACTGTTTTTTTAATTTTGACCATTTTTCTTTTTCAGAAAAAAAATACACAATGTATTGTTTGGAAATTCGGAAACATGTTGTCAGATGTTAATAGACTAAAAGAACAAGTTACATTTTACTCAAAAATATACCTATAAAGAGAAAAATCAGACAAACTGAACATTTTGCAGTGGTCACTTAATTTTTGTTGTATGGGTGATTGATTTTGAGTCGACTTTCCAGAGATACGCAGTTTCATCTGAATTTGAACACTTTGAGCTTACCTTTCTCCTATAGCTTGTAAGCTTTTATGGTCAGTGAGGTTCTCTCTTTTTTCCCCCTCCTCAATATGCATTATATTAAAAGATTGCCAGTATTGAGATTCACACACATTTATTTCATGTGAATCAAAATTTTGGGGAAAATTTAGTGAACAAGTAAATTCAAATTTCAAAAGATTAACTCTCTAAGATTTTTTCTAATATTTATAATACTATCCTCTCTGCTATCATCTCAACCATGTCTACCTTAAATAGTAGCAGCAGAAACTTCTTTTTATCTAATTACCATGTAATGTCTTCAGATCCTGTTCCATCCAGATGTGTCCGGATCCCAGAATTCCAAGCGGCGGAAGTTCACTGACCGCCATGTTGGGACACCCAAGTAATGGGTGTCTCAATATGGAAACTGCTGGTGGTACCAGCATCTTGTGTGGTATCACCAGTGGAACACCGTTGCACCACACACACACACTGTATATTCCGTATGCACCACACGCACACGCACACACACTGTATATGCTGTATTCACCAAACACACACACAGACTCTGTATCTTCCGTACGCACCACACACACTCACACACTGTATACGCTGTACGCGGGCTCTTGCGCGGTACCACCAGTGGAATACCGTCGCGAACACGCCACCGGCGGGATCAGCCCAATGATTCACTGACCGCCATCTGTTGTGAATTCTGTGGCAGAGCTCCCTCTTGTGGTCACAAGTGGTACTTCGGCTGATTCTCTCTGGGAGCTTCCGTTTGTGGAGGAAACTGGTACTGCTGCTTCTGAGTTTCCTCCCTCAGGTGATCTGGTGAGGTCGTTAGGTGCTTCTCTACTTAACCCCACCTAATGCTTTGATTCATGCTTCCTGTCAATGTTCCAGTGTTGGACTTGTGTTTCTCTGGATCATTCCTGTGGCCTGCTGCTCTGCATAGCTAAGTGCTTTTTTGCTATTTGTTGCTATTTTTTCTGTCCAGCTTGTCTATTTGTTTTGCTGGAAGCTCTGGGATGCAAAGGGTGTACCTCCGTGCCGTTAGTTCGGTACGGAGGGTCTTTTTGCCCCTTTGCGTGGTTTTCTTTAGGGTTTTGTGTAGACCGCAAAGTTATCTTTCCTATCCTCGTTCTGTCTAGAATATCGGGCTTCACTTTGCTGAATCTATTTCATCCCTACGTTTGTCTTTTCATCTTACTCACAGTCATTATATGTGGGGGGCTGCCTTTTCCTTTGGGGTATTTCTCTGAGGCAAGGTAGGCTTATTTTTTCTATCTTCAGGCTAGTTAGTTTCTCAGGCTGTGCCGAGTTGCATAGGTAGCGTTAGGCGCAATCCACGGCTGCCTCTAGTTGTGTTTGGAGAGGATCAGGGATTGCGGTCTGCAGAGTTCCCACGTCTCAGAGCTCGTTCTATTATTTTGGGTTATTGTCAGATCACTGTATGTGCTCTGACCTCCATGTCCATTGTGATACTGAATTGCCTTTCATTACAGTACAGGAAGCCCAAAGTACTAATGATTCTCAATAGAGGGAAAAAAGAAGTTCTGAGACCATTTTTTTTTCTTGGCTTTGTGTTTTGTCTTTTTTTTCCCCTAGACATTTGGGTGGTTCAGTACACAGGTGTAGCGATGGACATTAGAAGTCTGTCTTCATTTGTGGATCAGCTCTCGGCAAGAGTACAAAAGATTCAAGACACTATTGATCAGAAATCTATGTTAGAACCAAGAATTCCTATTCCTGATTTGTTTTTTGGAGATAGAACTAAGTTTCTGAGTTTCAAAAATAATTGTAAGTTATTTCTGGCCTTGAAACCTCGTTCCTCTGGTGATCCAGTTCAACAGGTTTTGATTATTATTTCTTTTTTGCGCGGCGACCCTCAGGACTGGGCATTTTCTCTGGCGCCAGGAGATCCTGCATTGAGTAATATCAATGCGTTTTTCCTGGCGCTCGGATTGCTGTACGATGAGCCTAATTCAGTGGATCAGGCAGAAAAGAATTTGCTGGCTCTTTGTCAGGGTCAAGATGAGATAGAGGTATATTGCCAGAAATTTAGAAAATGGTCAGTGCTCACTCAATGGAATGAATCTGCACTGGCAGCTATGTTCAGAAAGGGTCTCTCTGAAGCCCTTAAGGATGTCATGGTGGGATTTCCTATGCCTGCTGGTTTGAATGAGTCTATGTCTTTGGCTATTCAGATCGGTCGACGCTTGCGTGAGCGTAAATCTGTGCACCATTTGGCGGTATTACCTGAGCTTAAATCTGAGCCTATGCAGTGCGATAGGACTTTGACCAGAGTTGAACGGCAAGAACACAGACGTCTGAATGGGCTGTGTTTCTACTGTGGTGATTCCACTCATGCTATCTCTGATTGTCCTAAGCGCACTAAGCGGTTCGCTAGGTCTGCCACCATTGGTACGGTACAGTCAAAATTTCTTCTGTCCGTTACCTTGATCTGCTCTTTGTCATCATATTCTGTCATGGCGTTTGTGGATTCAGGCGCTGCTCTGAGTTTGATGGACTTGGAGTATGCTAGGCGTTGTGGGTTTTTCTTGGAGCCCTTGCAGTGTCCTATTCCATTGAGAGGTATTGATGCTACGCCTTTGGCCAAGAATAAGCCTCAATACTGGACCCAGCTGACCATGTGCATGGCTCCTGCACATCAGGAGGATATTCGCTTTCTGGTGTTGCATAATCTGCATGATGTGGTCGTTTTTGGGTTGCCATGGCTACAAGCCCATAATCCAGTATTGGATTGGAAATCCATGTCGGTGTCCAGCTGGGGTTGTCAGGGGGTACATGGTGAAGTTCCATTTTTGTCAATTTCGTCATCCACTCCTTCTGAGGTTCCAGAGTTCTTGTCTGATTACCGGGATGTATTTGATGAGCCCAAGTCCGATGCCCTACCTCCGCATAGGGATTGTGATTGTGCTATCAATTTGATTCCTGGTGGTAAATTCCCAAAAGGTCGACTGTTTAATTTATCCGTGCCTGAGCACACCGCTATGCGCAGTTATGTGAAGGAATCCCTGGAGAAGGGGCATATTCACCCGTCATCGTCGCCATTAGGAGCAGGGTTCTTTTTTGTAGCCAAAAAGGATGGTTCGCTGAGACCTTGTATAGATTATCGCCTTCTTAATAAGATCACTGTTAAATTTCAGTACCCCTTGCCTTTGTTATCTGATTTGTTTGCTCGGATTAAGGGGGCTAGTTGGTTCACCAAGATTGATCTTCGTGGTGCGTATAATCTGGTGCGAATCAGGCGAGGCGATGAATGGAAAACTGCATTTAATACGCCCGAGGGTCATTTTGAGTATCTAGTGATGCCACTCGGACTTGCCAATGCTCCATCAGTGTTTCAGTCCTTTATGCATGACATCTTCCGAGAGTACCTGGATAAATTCCTGATTGTGTACTTGGATGACATTTTGATCTTCTCGGATGATTGGGAGTCTCATGTGAAACAGGTCAGAACGGTTTTTCAGGTCCTGCATGCTAACTCTTTGTTTGTGAAGGGATCAAAGTGTCTCTTTGGTGTGCAGAAGGTTTCATTTTTGGGGTTCATCTTTTCCCCTTCTACTATCGAGATGGATCCTGTTAAGGTCCAAGCCATCCATGATTGGACTCAGCCGACATCTCTGAAAAGTCTGCAAAAGTTCCTGGGCTTTGCTAATTTTTATCGTCGCTTCATCTGCAATTTTTCTAGTATTGCCAAACCATTGACTGATTTGACCAAGAAGGGTGCTGATTTGGTCAATTGGTCTTCTGCTGCTGTGGAAGCTTTTCAAGAGTTGAAGCGTCGTTTTTCTTCTGCCCCTGTGTTGTGTCAACCTGATGTTTCTCTTCCGTTCCAGGTCGAGGTTGATGCTTCTGAGATTGGAGCAGGGGCTGTTTTGTCGCAGAGAGGTTCTGATTGTTCAGTGATGAAACCATGCGCTTTTTTTTCCAGGAAGTTTTCGCCTGCTGAGCGGAATTATGATGTGGGCAACCGAGAGTTGCTGGCCATGAAGTGGGCATTCGAGGAGTGGCGTCATTGGCTTGAAGGAGCTAAGCATCGCGTGGTGGTATTGACTGATCATAAGAACCTGACTTATCTCGAGTCTGCTAAGCGTTTGAATCCTAGACAGGCTCGTTGGTCGCTGTTTTTCGCCTGTTTTGACTTTGTGATTTCGTACCTTCCGGGCTCTAAAAATGTGAAGGCGGATGCTCTGTCTAGGAGTTTTGTGCCCGACTCTCCGGGTTTATCTGAGTCGGCGGGTATCCTCAAGGAAGGAGTAATTGTGTCTGCCATCTCCCCTGATTTGCGGCGGGTGCTGCAAAAATTTCAGGCTAATAAACCTGATCGTTGTCCAGCGGAGAAACTGTTTGTCCCGGATAGGTGGACAAATAAAGTGATCTCTGAGGTTCATTGTTCGGTGTTGGCTGGTCATACTGGAATCTTTGGTACCAGAGAGTTAGTGGCTAGATCCTTTTGGTGGCCGTCTGTCGCGGGATGTGCGTTCTTTTGTGCAGTCCTGTGGGATTTGTGCTCGGGCTAAGCCCTGCTGTTCTCGTGCCAGTGGGTTGCTTTTGCCCTTGCCGGTCCCGAAGAGACCTTGGACACATATCTCTATGGATTTTATTTCAGATCTTCCCGTCTCTCAAAAGATGTCAGTCATTTGGGTGGTCTGTGATCGCTTTTCTAAGATGGTCCATCTGGTACCCTTGTCCAAGTTGCCTTCCTCCTCTGATTTGGTGCCATTGTTCTTCCAGCATGTGGTTCATTTGCATGGCATTCCAGAGAATATCGTTTCTGACAGAGGTTCCCAGTTTGTTTCGAGGTTTTGGCGAGCCTTTTGTGGTAGGATGGGCATTGACTTGTCTTTTTCCTCGGCTTTTCATCCTTAGACTAATGGCCAGACCGAACGAACCAATCAGACCTTGGAAACCTATCTGAGATGCTTTGTTTCTGCCGATCAGGATGACTGGGTATCCTTTTTGCCTTTGGCTGAGTTCACCCTTAATAATCGGGCCAGCTCGGCTACCTTGGTTTCGCCATTTTTCTGCAATTCTGGGTTCCATCCTCGTTTCTCTTCAGGACAGGTTGAGTCTTCGGACTGTCCTGGTGTGGATACTGTGGTGGACAGGTTGCAGCAGATTTGGACTCATGTAGTGGACAATTTGACCTTGTCCCAGGAGAAGGCTCAACGTTTCGCTAATCGCAGACGCCGTGTGGGTCCCCGACTTCGTGTTGGGGATCTGGTTTGGTTATCTTCTCGTCATATTCCTATGAAGGTTTCCTCTCCGAAGTTTAAACCTCGTTTCATTGGTCCTTATAGGATTTCTGAGGTTATTAATCCTGTGTCTTTTCGTCTGACCCTCCCAGATTCTTTTTTCATACATAACGTCTTCCATAGGTCATTGTTGCGGAGATACGTGGCACCTATGGTTCCATCTGTTGACCCTCCTGCCCCGGTTTTGGTGGAGGGGGAATTGGAGTAAATTGTGGAGAAGATTTTGGATTCTCGTGTTTCAAGACGGAAACTCCAGTATCTGGTTAAATGGAAGGGTTATGCTCAGGAGGATAATTCCTGGGTTTTTGCCTCTGATGTCCATGCTCCCGATCTTGTTCGTGCCTTTCATGTGGCTCATCCTGGTCGGCCTGGGGGCTCTGGTGAGGGTTTGGTGACCCCTCCTCAAGGGGGGGGTACTGTTGTGAATTCTGTGGCAGAGCTCCCTCTTGTGGTCACAAGTGGTACTTCGGCTGATTCTCTCTGGGAGCTTCCGTTTGTGGAGGAAACTGGTACTGCTGCTTCTGAGTTTCCTCCCTCAGGTGATCTGGTGAGGTCGTTAGGTGCTTCTCTACTTAACCCCATCTAATGCTTTGATTCATGCTTCCTGTCAATGTTCCAGTGTTGGACTTGTGTTTCTCTGGATCATTCCTGTGGCCTGCTGCTCTGCATAGCTAAGTGCTTTTTTGCTATTTGTTGCTATTTTTTCTGTCCAGCTTGTCTATTTGTTTTGCTGGAAGCTCTGGGATGCAAAGGGTGTACCTCCGTGCCGTTAGTTCGGTACGGAGGGTCTTTTTGCCCCTTTGTGTGGTTTTCTTTAGGGTTTTGTGTAGACCGCAAAGTTATCTTTCCTATCCTCGTTCTGTCTAGAATATCGGGCTTCACTTTGCTGAATCTATTTCATCCCTACGTTTGTCTTTTCATCTTACTCACAGTCATTATATGTGGGGGGCTGCCTTTTCCTTTGGGGTATTTCTCTGAGGCAAGGTAGGCTTATTTTTTCTATCTTCAGGCTAGTTAGTTTCTCAGGCTGTGCCGAGTTGCATAGGTAGCGTTAGGCGCAATCCACGGCTGCCTCTAGTTGTGTTTGGAGAGGATCAGGGATTGCGGTCTGCAGAGTTCCCACGTCTCAGAGCTCGTTCTATTATTTTGGGTTATTGTCAGATCACTGTATGTGCTCTGACCTCCATGTCCATTGTGATACTGAATTGCCTTTCATAACAGCCATCATCTTTGTACAGGAGGTGCGCATGCGCAGTTTTTGTGTGACCGCCGCTATCTGCTTGCACAAAGATGGTGGAGGTCTGATTAACTGCGCATGCATGAATTTCGAGCAGGCGCAGTGAATCATTCGGCTGATCCCGGTGGCAGATGCGTGAAGTGTCTACAGGCAGAGGAAGCCGGTCACATTAAAGGGGTTTTCCCATGAACGAAAGTTAATTTTAAAAATTGTCTGTGTCTGACCGTGTACGGAGCATACCACATCTCCTGGGCAGGGGAGGAAGCAAAAGAAAATACTGATATTACAGCTGGGGATCACAGAGGATTCATTTTGTGAGGTAAAATATTTAACTGACTGTTTTTAAACAGTATTTTACCTCACAAAATGTGTTCTCTGCGATCTCCTGCTGTAATGTCAGCATTGTCTTTTGCTCTCTCCCCTGCCCAGGAGCTGTGGTATGTTTTGTACATGGTCAGACACAGACAATTTTTAAAATGAACTTTCATTCATGGGAAAACCCCTTTAAAAAGCAAATATCAACGTCAACATGGCTCCTCCTAAAAAGTACGCCAATGACAATGAAAGGAAAGCAGCAAAGGCATAACGTCAAAGACAACAACGGGCGAAAGAGACACTTGAAGAGCAACAGCATCGCTGGGACACAAACAATGCAGAGAGTGGATAGGTGGGTGGGGGGAGAGAATCTCAACGCTGCAAATCCTGCCCCCATCATGACATTACCGCCCTCCCGATGCAATAGCATTGGGCCTCCATCTAGTTATATTTATAAATATTGATGTGATAAATTCAAAATCTCCATTCCAAGACTGGTGTGAGCATAATATATATATATATTTTTTTTTAAATAAGACATTTTCAAAAATGAATTTCTGCTTGTTGTTCAATAGAAACTATTTGCTTTTTCAAAAATATAATTGATAGGGAAAATGTACTGAGCAATTGCTTTAGAGCCTTTTGTAGGACAGCGATAAAACATCAATAGAGTAGTTAAGAGAACCAACAGTATTCTAAAGTTGCTGTACCATGATATAAGACCTATAAAAGGCAGTAACCATTACTAAGTAATTAATAAAGCAAGATATGGTCTGTATATTTTTATAGCACTGGATCTACACTGTTGTTAACATTTTCAACAGGGTTATTGCTTAACAAGTCCTGGGATAATCATGTCATCTTACAGTTGTCCTTTATTTTGACTATATACAAGTCCTTGATGTATTCTATTATATAACCTGTAATTTTGACAAAATAAAATACAAAGAAAAGGACAAATTGTATTTGGGTGAAAAATACTCAAATGTATTACTTAATACAATTTCATAAAAATTGATTTATGGATACACTCATTATTTGTTACAATGCGCTAAGAAAGTCATATAATTATATATTTACCCTCGACAGACATGTGGCAGACTTTTTTTCTGAATATGTACCAACTTAAGTCAAGCTCAATTTTTGTGTTTTTTTCGTATTATTGCATTCTGTGCAAGCCGGGGTGTGGCTACTCTTTTCTGAGCTAGAGATTTTATTTAAAGCTCCCCCAGGCTGGTGCTATACTGGTTGGGCTCTTATTCACACTGAGGTCAACAGTGACACATGGCAAGGTTTTCAATATTAGACAGTGTAGGACTGCCCTGATCAGAGTTACCTTGATGTGGTGGGATGGCTTTTGTGCCATTTTTGATCAAAAACAGTATTACTAAAAACTGTGATATTTAGCACTTTTGCTTTTCACTTATTTACAGCAGGGTTTTTGCTCATTTTTTCTCTTGTAGGTTTTTATTTTCTGTTATTAGTTGGCCCGTGCAAAATTCTTCCACATTAGTTGTCGGGGGCGCAGGCAATTTCAGGAAAATCAAGCTGGTGAAATGTAAATGTATTTAACGAGATGATGAACACAGAGAGGTATGTGTCTCACTGATTGTATATATGTTTTCACAAATATTTGAGCCCATGGATCCATTAAATGTCCATTTTGCAAGCCGGCGAGAAAATCTCACCATATGGACATCATACGGATGTCACACGGATGCTTACATGAGAGAAAATCGCATCCTTGCGCTGCACATGGATGACATACGGATCACTGTTCGGGGAACATTTTTTGCGCTTTTTCGTCCATGTAAAACAGACCAATTTTTTTATATGTTGTGTGTGACTCCAGCCTAAGGGAGATCCCCAACAGTAAACATAATGGTGTTTTACTTACTGATCAGAAGGGGTCTGGTTGTCAGGACCTTGCAAAAGAACAGGGCTGCAGCACTTTTTCCCCTCCACAGCAGCACTGCCATCTATCTGCAGTGTAGGTAAGTGCAACACAGCCCTGTATGTGAACGGAGCAGCTCCCTGTACAGCAGTGCCACTTTGACAGTAAAAATGATGAAGGAGAATTGACCCAATAACTGAGCGTATTTACACCATTGTATAATAATTGGGAATATCCCTTTAAAAAAAAAAAAGTATTATCTGCAGATTATTTTACCTTTTTTTTCCCTACAGTTGGATTTTTTTTTGATTTTTGCAAGGTTTTGCAATCTCTCCCATCGGAAAAAAATGTACAATCTGAGTTATGTCAATGTTGCAGTTTTTTTTTTACTTGAAACCAGAAGAAACTCCAGGTCACCAATAAGCTGCAACCTTAGAAGGAAGATAGACTTTTCAATGACTGTTCAATAATATGGAAAATCTGATGGTTCAGGACCTGTTTGGTCCCATTTAGGCTGCATTCATTTATATCTTCAGTTTTAAAGCAGAAGTCTTAAACAGGTAAAGTTTTACTTGTATTCTACTTCACCATATGTAGCAAATATTTTATGTGTACCTGCCTGAAATTGACTGAGCAAGGAGTTCGGCAAGCTGGAAAGCCCCCAAGCCAAATATTAGGATTTGTTTCAGTCTTGTGGTATTGTGCTTTGGGGTAGTGTGGTGCCACCTGCAGGCCATTTTTCCTTACTGCAGTTTTATGAAAATTAATGTTTAACCCCTTTCTGCCATTGGACGTAATATTCCGTCCATGTGGGGTGGGCCTTAATTCCCAAGGACGGAATATTACGTCCAGCGCGATCGGCCGCGCTCACGGGGGGAGCGCGGCCGATCGCGGCCGGGTGTCAGCTGCTTATCGCAGCTGACATCCGGCACTATGTGCCAGGAGCGGTCACGGACCGCCCCCGGCACATTAACCCCCGGCACACCGCGATCAAAGATGATCGCGATGTGCCGGCGGTGCAGGGAAGCATCGCGCAGGGAGGGGGCTCCCTGCGGGCTTCCCTGAGACCCCCGCAGCAACGCGATGTGACGGGGGTCTCCTACCTCCCTCCCTGCAGTAAGTCCCGGATCCAAAATGGCCGCGGATCCGGGTCCTGCAGGGAGGGAGGTGGCTTACCAAGTGCCTGCTCAGAACAGGCACTTGGTAACGCTGCACTGCTCTCAGACAGATCGGTGATCTGTCAGAGTGCTGTGCAAACTGGCAGATCACCGATCTGTATTGTCCCCCCCTGGGGCAAAGTAAAAAAGTAAAAAAAAAAATTTCCAAGTGTGTAAAAAAAAAAAAAAAAAAAAAATCCTAAATAATGAAAAAAAAATATATATATTATTCCCATAAATACATTTCTTTATCTAAATAAAAAAAACAAAACAATAAAAGTACACATATTTAGTATCTCCGCGTCCGTAACGACCCGACCTATAAAACTGGCCCACTAGTTAACCCCTTCAGTAAACACCGTAAGAAAAAAAAAAAAAAAACGAGGCAAAAAACAACGCTTTATTATCATACCGCCAAACATAAAGTGGAATAACACGCGATCAAAAAGACGGATATAAATAACCATGGTACCGCTGAAAGCGTCATATTGTCCCGCAAAAAAAGAGCCGCCATACAGCATCATCAGCAAAAAAATAAAAAAGTTATAGTCCTGAGAATAAAGCGATGCAAAAATAATTATTTTTTTCTATAAAATAGTTTTTATCGTATAAAAGCGCCAAACCATAAAAAAATGATATAAATGAGGTATCGCTGTAATCGTACTGACCTGAAGAATAAAACTGCTTTATCAATTTTACCAAACGCGGAACGGTATAAACGCCTCCCCCAAAAGAAATTCATGAATAGCTGGTTTTTGGTCATTCTGCCTCACAAAAATCGGAATAAAAAGCGATCAAAAAATGTCACGTGCCCGAAAATGTTACCAATAAAAACGTCAACTCGTCCCGCAAAAAACAAGACCTCACATGACTCTGTGGACTCAAATATGGAAAAATTATAGCTCTCAAAATGTGGTAACGCAAAAAATATTTTTTGCAATAAAAAGCGTCTTTCAGTGTGTGACGGCTGCCAATCATAAAAATCCGCTAAAAAACCCACTATAAAAGTAAATGAAAAAAATGTATTTATTTCCATTTTCCCATTAGGGTTAGGGCTAGGGTTAGGGTTAGGGCTAGGGCTAGGGTTAGGGTTAGGGTTAGGGCTAGGGCTAGGGTTAGGGCTAGGGTTAGGGCTAGGGTTAGGGCTAGGGTTAGGGTTAGGGCTAGGGCTAGGGCTAGGGTTAGGGCTAGGGCTAGGGTTAGGGCTAGGATTAGGGCTAGGGTTAGGGCTAGGGTTAGGGCTAGGGTTAGGGTTAGGGCTAGGGTTAGGGCTAGGGTTAGGGCTAGGGTTAGGGCTAGGGTTAGGGTTGGGATTAGGGTTAGGGTTAGGGCTAGGGCTAGGGTTAGGGTTAGGGTTGGGGCTAGGGTTAGGGCTAGGGTAAGGGCTAGGGTTAGGGTTAAGGCTACAGTTAGGGTTGGGGCTAAAGTTAGGGTTAGGGTTTGGATTACATTTGCGATTGGGATTAGGATTAGGGGTGTGTCTGGGTTAGAGGTGTGGTTAGGGTTACCGTTGGGATTAGGGTTAGGGGTGTGTTTGGATTAGGGTTTCAGTTATAATTGGGGGGTTTCCACTATTTAGGCACATCAGGGGGATCTCCAAACGCGACATGGCGACCGATCTCAATTCCATCCAATTCTGCATTGAAAAAGTAAAACAGTGCTCCTTCCCTTCCGAGCTCTCCCGTGTGCCCAAACAGGAGTTTACCCCAACATATGGGGTATCAGCGTACTCAGGACAAATTGGACAAAAACTTTTGGGGTCCAATTTCTCCTGTTACCCTTGGGAAAATACAAAACTGGGGGCTAAAAAATAATTTTTGTGGGAAAAAAAGAGATTTTTTATTTTCACGGCTCTGCGTTATAAACTGTAGTGAAACACTTGGGGGCTCAAAGTTCTCACAACACATCTAGATAAGTTCGTGGGGGGGTCTAGTTTCCAACATGGGGTCACTTGTGGGGGTTTCTACTGTTTAGGTATATTAGGGGCTCTGCAAACGCAATGTGACGCCTGCAGACCATTCCATTTAAGTCTGCATTCCAAATGGCGCTCCTTCCCTTCCGAGCCCTCCCATGCGCCCAAACGCTGGTTCACCCCACATATGGGGTATCAACGCACTCAGGACAAATTGGACAACAACTTTTGGGGTCCAATTTCTCCTTTTACCCTCGAGAAAATACAAAACTGGGGGCTAAAAAATAATTTTGAGGGGAAATTTTTTATTTTATTTTCACGGCTCTGCGTTATAAACTGTAGTGAAATACTTGGGGACTCAAAGTTCTCACAACACATCTAAATAAGTTCCTTGGGGGGTCTAGTTTCCAATATGGGGTCACTTGTGGGGGGTTTCTACTGTTTAGGTACATTAGGGGCTCTGCAAACACAATGTGACGCCTGCAGACCATTCCATCTAAGTCTGTATTCCAAATGGCTCTCCTTCCCTTCCGAGCCCTCCCATGCGCCCAAACGCTGGTTCTCCCCCACATATAGGGTATCAGCGCACTCAGGACAAATTGCACAACAACTTTTGGGGTCCAATTTCTCCTGTTACCCTCAGGAAAATACAAAACTGGGGGCTAAAAAATTATTTTTGTGGGAAAAAAATTTTGTTTTATTTTTACGGCTCTGCATTATAAACTTCTGTGAAGCTCTTATTGGGTCAAAGTGCTCACCACACATCTAGATAAGTTCCTTAGGGGGTCTACTTTTCAAAATGGTGTCACTTGTGGGGGGTTTCAATGTTTAGGTACATCAGTGGCTCTCCAAACGCAACATGGCGTCCAATCTCAATTCCTGTCAATTTTGCATTGAAAGGTCAAACGGCGCTCCTTCCCTTCCGAGCTCTCCCATGCGCCCAAACAATGGTTTACCCCCACATATGGGGTATCAGAGTACTCAGGACAAATTGTGCCACAACTTTTGTGGTCCAATTTCTTCTCTTACCATTGGGAAAATAAAAAATTGGGGGCGAAAAGATAATTTTTGTGAAAAAAAAATGATTTCTTATTTTTACGGTTCTGCATTATAAACTTCTGTGAAGCACTTGGTGGGTCAAAGTGCTCACCACACCTCTAGATAAGTTCCTTAGGGGGTCTACTTTCCAAAATGGTGTCACTTGTGGGGGGTTTCAATGTTTAGGCACATCAGTGGCTCTCCAAACGCAACATGGCGTCTCATCTCAATTCCTGTCAATTTTGCATTGAAAGGTCAAACGGCGCTCCTTCCCTTCCGAGCTCTCCCATGCGCCCAAACAATGGTTTACCCCCACATATGGGGTATCAGAGTACTCAGGACAAATTGTGCCACAACTTTTGTGGTCCAATTTCTTCTCTTACCATTGGGAAAATAAAAAATTTGGGGCGAAAAGATAATGTTTGTGAAAAAAAATGATTTTTTATTTTTACGGTTCTGCATTATTAACTTCTGTGAAGCACTTGGTGGGTCAAAGTGCTCACCACACCTCTAGATAAGTTCCTTAGGGGGTCTACTTTCCAAAATGGTGTCACTTGTGGGGGGTTTCAATGTTTAGGCACATCAGTGGCTCTCCAAACGCAACATGGCGTCCCATCTCAATTCCAGTCAACTTTGCATTGAAAAGTCAAATGGCGCTCCTTCCCTTCCGAGCTCTGCCATGCGCACAAACTGTGGTTTACCCCCACATATGGGGTATCAGCGTACTCAGGACAAATTGTACAACAACTTTTGGGGTCCATTTTCTCCTGTTACCCTTGGCAAAATAAAACAAATTGGAGCTGAAGTAAATTTTTTGTGAAAAAAAGTTAAATGTTAATTTTTATTTAAACATTCCAAAAATTCCTGTGAAGCACCTGAAGGGTTAATAAACTTCTTGAATGTGGTTTTGAGAACCTTGAGGGGTGCAGTTTTTAGAATGGTGTCACACTTGGGTATTTTCTATCATATAGACCCCTCAAAATGACTTCAAATGAGATGTGGTCCCTAAAATAAAATGGTGTTGTAAAAATGAGAAATTGCTGGTCAACTTTTAACCCTTATAACTCCCTAACAAAAAAAAATTTTTGGTTCCAAAATTGTGCTGATGTAAAGTAGACATGTGGGAAATGTTACTTATTAAGTATTTTGTGTGACATATCTCTGTGATTTAATTGCATAAAAATTCAAAGTTGGAAAATTGCGAAATTTTCAAAATTTTCGCCAAATTTCCGTTTTTTTCACAAATAAACGCAGGTAATATCAAAGAAATTTTACCACTATCATGAAGTACAATATGTCACGAGAAAACAATGTCAGAATCACCGGGATCCGTTGAAGCGTTCCAGAGTTATAACCTCATAAAGGGACAGTGGTCAGAATTGTAAAAATTGACCCGGTCCATAACGTGCAAACCACCCTTGGGGGTAAAGGGGTTAAAATGTATTTTGTGATAACATCATGGATGTGTGGTTTGTTTGGCTATTTTCTTTGCTGAAGGGGGCAAGTTTACCTTTCAAATAGTGTGTCATTTGTGTGTGTTGGAGCAGTATGAACTGAAATACAAAATAATCACCGAAATAGAGTGTTTTGAAATAGTTTTGAAATAGTATGGAAGGATTGGTATTTGTTTCAATTATCCTAACGTGGTTGTTTCTGTCGCAAGAATATGGGTACAGAAAGTACTCATACCCCTTTAAATTTTTCACTCTTTGTTTCATTGCAGCCATTTGGTAAATTCAAAAAAGTTCATTTTTTTCTCATTAGTGTACAATTTACACACCATCTTGACTGAAAAAAAACACAGAAATGTAGTAATTTTTGCAAATTTATTAAAAAAGAAAAATTGAAATATCACATGGTCATAAGTATTCAGACCCTTTGTTCAGTATTGAGTAGAAGCACCCCTTTGTGCTAGTACAGCCATGAGTCTTCTTGGAAATGATGCAACAAGTTTTTCACACCTGCATTTGGAGTTCTTCTGCCATTCTTCCTTGCAGATCCTCTTCAGTTCCGTCAGGTTGGATGGTGAACATTGGTGAAAAGCCATTTTCAGGTCTCTCCAGAGAAGCTCAATTGGATTTAGGTCAGGGCTCTGGCTGAGCCAGTCAAGAATGGCCACTCATTTGTTATTTTAGGTCTGTGCTAAGGGTTATTGTCTTGTTGGAAGGTGAATAGTGATGCGTGAGTGTACTCGTTGCTTGGGTTTTCCCGAGCACGCTCGGGTGATCTCCGAGTATTTGTTAGTGTTTGGAGATACAGTTTTCATCGCCTCAGCTGAATGATTTACAGCTACTAGCCAGGCTAAGTACATGTGGGCGTTGCCTGGTTGCCAGTGAATCCCTACATGTAATCAAGCTGGCTAATAGCTGTAAATCATTCAGCTGAGGCGATGAAACCTATATCTCCAACACTAACAAATACTCGGAGATCACCTGAGCGTGCTCAGGAAAACCCGAGCAACGAGTACACTCGCTCATCACTAAAGGTAAACCTTTAGCCAAGTCTGAGGTCCAGAACACTCTGGAAGAGGTTTTCATCCAGGATATCTCTGTACTTGGCCACATTCTTGTTTTCTTCAATGACAACCAGATGTCCTGTCCATGCAGCTGAAAAACACACTGTTAGGTGTTGAGTTCCCGACTCGGCACATGGGAATCTCGAACCATCTCCCCTGCGGTCTCACATTTTTCTCCAGCCGCAGTGAAGTCTGCTCAGCGGAGACGTCATTCCCAGCGTCTAGCTCAGGCTGATACTGGACGACTGGTTACTACTGCCTTTTCAGGCTCTGTCCTTGTAGTCAGCAATGTTCAGCAACGAGCAGGTCTTTCTGGGACTAAGTCCTGCTTTTCCCATACTGAGCATGCCCACGGAATGACCTCCTATTGGAGGTCGGGGGTCACATGCTCAGAACCTGTTGCAGCTCCTATTGGTCCATTTGGAAGGTCTTGTAGAACTGCTGCTATAAAAGGTTCACATGGCCGCTCAGCCATGTGCTAGTGAACATTTGAAAAGTGTGTGTGTTGATGAGTGCAAGTCGTTCTTTATTCATCCCCTCCCTTGTGTATGGCTGCTCACATTGGTGGATGTCTGCTATCTAGCACCCGGCTGAGCTATCAGCACAAAAACACACGAAACAGCTTCTAATTGCTGTGACCGCCATTGCGGCACCATGCGCTATTAGAGCGCTTTCCTGACTCAAGTCTGGCTGGTTAGTGGCATCCGCCAGAGTGGCACAGCAAGCACTCTTGTGCACATAAGTTACTTTTTCAGTTACTCTAATACCCCAATTGTGGTGTGGAGTGCAAGAGGTCTACATGAACTCTAATCCTGTGTCCTCGGATAGAGGACAGGGTTCGCTTCCTTTATACAGGGTGAAGTTAACCCATGTGTGCATCCACATTGTTCCGCCATATAGTCTGTCATTACTCAGCAGCAGGTTCCATCTCTGCACGTTGGACCCCGGGATGCAAACGCACCACATACCTTCTCTCTAATTTTTTGGTGCGTTCCACTAGCCCTAACATTACACTAGTGCCAGGGTCTGGCTAGTAATGACAGACAAACAGCAATCCTTGTGGTACATCCAGCAGCTGGAGGGTGGATTGGCGGTTCTCAAGCGCACAACCTCAGCTGTAGATGTTCAGGCTGCTAGCGTGGCTGCAGAAACTTTGTCCACTGCCACCCCTGTTCCAACCCTATCTTGCCTCCCGCTGCCAGATAAATTTTCTGGTGATAGCAAATCTTGTGGGGGTTTCGTGAGCCAGTGCTCTATACACCTCGAGCTCCTTTCTGCATGTTTCCCCACAGAGCGGGCAAAAGTGGGATTAATTTTGATTCTCCTGTTGGACAGGGTGTTTGAATGGGCTACGCCGCTGTGGGAGCGTGGCAATCATGTGGTGCAGAGTGCTCCGCTGTTCCTGAGCACTCTGAAACAGGTCTTTTTAGGACCTTGAGTCACCCATGATACGGCCCTCCAACTGTTGACATTGACTCAGGGCTCATCCTTGGTCAGCCATTTTGCTGTCCACTTCCGCACCTTAGCATTTGAGCTGGAGTGGTCAGATAAAGCCCTTATCCCTATTTTTTGGAGGGGGCTGGCTGACCATGTGAAGGACGCTTTGGCCACTAGGGAGATTCCCGCCACACTGGAGGAGCTAATAGCTGTGTCCACTCGTATTGACCTCCGTTTTAACGAGTGGAGGTTAGAGCGAGCCCTGTGTAGGCAGAGGTTTCGGCTGGCTCCTACCTTTGCCAAACCTCTGGAATCTCCGGTTGTGGTTCCTGAGTCACATGAGGCCATGGAAGTGTCACGAGCGGGATCTAAGTCCCGGACTGCTCGTACACTCAAGGTCTGTCATGTTTGCCAGCAGTCAGGACATCTAGCCACCAGATGTTCCCAGCGATCGGGGAAATGTCAGCGTCTAGTGGTAGTAGGTGGAGGTACACCAGACATGGCGGCATTTGCCTCCAAAATATCCTTTAAGGGGACAATTCCAATAGGCTCATCCACTCATTCAGTAGAGCTCAGTGTGGATACTGGGGTGGAGGGCAATTTTATGTCTTCTGCCTTCGCCCAACGACACGCAATACCCCTGGTGATGCTTGCTCAACCAGTACCATACGAGTGGTGAATGGGTCGACACTGCCTTCACAGATAACACCTCAGACCATCCCTTTTACTTTGTCCATGTCGCCATCTCATCAGGAGATTATATCTCTGCTCGTCATTCCTGAGGGAATTGATGAGGTCCTGTTAGGGATACCTTGGCTACGGTACAACTCTCCTCATATTAAGTGGTCCACAGGCAGAATTTTGGGATGGGGTGAATCTTGTAGGGGTAGATGTCAGAGGGAATGCGTTCAGGTTGCTACTACGGAGGTACCTGCAGATCTTTCCTCTGTCCCCAAGCAATGTTGGCCCTATGCGGACGTGTTCTCCAAAAGGGCTGCGGAGACCCTTCCGCATCACCGCCCCAATGACTGTCCTATTGACTTCTTGCCTGGTGCTGAGCCTCCCCGGGGTCAAGTCTATCTGTTATCTCTCCCAGAGATGGAGGCAATGTCACAGTACATCCAGAAGAATCTGGCAAGAGGATTCATTAGGAAGTCAGTGTCACCTGCAGGGGCTGGGTTCTTCTTCATGCAGAAGGAGAACAGGGAACTATGTCCAAGCATAGACCACAGGGGTCTTAATGCCATCACCGTTAAGAATAAGTATCCTCTGCCGCTTATATCTGAGCTCTTTGATAGGCTACGGGGAGCAAGGGTATTTACTAAACTAGATTTGCGGGGTGATTACAACCTGATTTGCATCTGTGAGGGGGGCAAATGGAAGATGGCTTTTAACACCAGGGATGGGCACTATGAATATCTATTGATGCCCTTTCAGCTCTGTAATGCCCCAGCCATTTCCCAAGACTTTGTAAATGATATCATCCGGGATATGCTCTCCACCTCGGTTGTAGTCTATCTGGATGATATTTTCATCTACTCTCCAGATATTGACTCCCATCGGAGAGATGTTTGCAGAGTCTTTGACCTCTTACGGGCAAATTCCCTGTATGCCAAGTTAGAGAAATGCGTGTTTAAAGGGAACCTGTCACCCCGTTTTTTGAGATTGAGATATAAATACTGTTAAATAGGGCCTGCGCTGTGTGTTACTATAGTGTATGTAGTGTACCCCGATTCCCCATGTATGCTGAGAAATAACTTACCAAAGTCGCCGTTTTCGCCTGTCAATCAGGCTGGTCAGGTCGGGAGGGCGTGTTCACAGCGCTGGTTCTTCCTCAGCTTTATGTTGGTGGCGTAGTGGTGTCCGCATGTTGAGGTGACTAATCCACTGTGGGCACGTGAACAAGCAGCGCGCGATCTGCGCTGTCATCCCTTTCGTCGGTGGGGGCGGCCATCTTCCTGGGGCCGCGCGTGCGCAGATCGAGTGCTCTGCTGCACGGGGCTTCAGGAAAATGGCCGCGGGATGCCGCGCGTGCGCATTAGAGATCGCGGCGGCCATTTTCCCAAAGCCGAGTTTGCATCTCGGCTTTGGGAAAATGGCCGCCGCGATCTCTAATGCGCACGCGCGGCATCCCGCGGCCATTTTCCTGAAGCCCCGTGCAGCAGAGCACTCGATCTGCGCACGCGCGGCCCCAGGAAGATGGCCGCCCCCACCGACGAAAGGGATGACAGCGCAGATCGCGCGCTGCTTGTTCACGTGCCCACAGTGGATTAGTCACCTCAACATGCGGACACCACTACGCCACCAACGTAAAGTTGAGGAAGAACCAGCGCTGTGAACACGCCCTCCCGACCTGACCAGCCTGATTGACAGGCGAAAATGGCGACTTTGGTAAGTTATTTCTCAGCATACATGGGGAATCAGGGTACACTACATACACTATAGTAACACACAGCGCAGGCCCTATTTAACAGTATTTATATCTCAATCTCAAAAAACGGGGTGACAGGTTCCCTTTAAGCAGGAGTCCTTACCTTTCCTGAGCTATATCATCTCTGCCCAGGGATTGGGCAAGGATCCTGCCAAATTACAGGCTGTGATGGACTTACATGAAATCCTTTCCCTTAAAGCGGTGCAGAGCTTTATGGGGTTCATTATCTTTTATTGACAGTTCATCCCTCATTTCTCAACTTTGGTACCTCCCTTGGTAACCCTCACCAAGAAGGGAGCAAATCCAAAATTGTGGTTGGAGGAGGTCTCCAACGCTTTCACTTCTATAAAGTCTTATTTTTCTAGCGCTCCCATCCTACATCGCCCCGATCTAGATAAGCCGTTTATAATGGAGGTGGATGCCTCATCCGTTGGTGCTGGAGCAGTCCTCTTCCAAAAGGATGCTCAAGGTCAGAAGCATCCTTGCTTCTTCTTTTCCAAGACCATCACTCCAGCGGAGAAGAATTATTCCACCCAGGACAGGGAGTTGCTAGCAATGATGTTGGCTTTCTCAGAATGGAGACATCTTTTGGAGAGGCCTCGCTTTCCCTTCCAAGTATTCACAGATCACAAAAATTTGGTCTACATACAGACAGCCCAGCAGCTAAATTCTCGCCAGGCCAGATGGTCCCTGTCTTCTCCCAGTTCCATTTCACCCTCCATTTTCTCTCTGGGGAGAACAACATCCGTGCCAAAGCTCTCTCTCACTCCGTTGTATCATCTGAGGAGGAGGAAGAGGAGCCTTGGCTTATTGTCCCTTCTGAGAGCCTGAGAACCGTGGCTCCGGTTTTGCTATAGTCTGTGCCTCCGGGCAAGACCTTTGTAACACCAAATTTGCATCCAGAGGTTCTCTCTTGGGCTCACTCATCCAGGGAGGGTGGATATTTTGGGACTAAAAGGACATCTGAGCTGCTGGCAAGGACATACTGGTGGCCGCATATGACCCGTGACATCGGAGACTATGTTCGTGCATGTGTCTCCTGCGCCAAAAACAAGTCCCTCGACAACGGCCAGCTGGGTTGCTTTACCCCCTGCCGATGGCAGACAGGCCCTGGGAGATGGTTGGGATGGGTTTTGTGGGGGCTTACCCAAGTCTCGTAGCTGCACCATTATTTGGGTGATCACCGACCATTTTTCCAAAATGGTGCAATTGGTGCTTCTTCCACGGCTACGTTCTGCACGGGCTCTGGTAGCGTTGTTTATTAAACATATCTTTCACCTACACGGTATGCCGGACAAAATTGTTAGTGACCGGGGTCCCCAGTTTGCGTCTCGGTTCTGGAGAGAGCTTTGTCGTCTTCTCAGCTTTGAGTTAAATCTCTCTTCAGCATATCATCCCGAGACGAATGGATTGGTAGAGAGGGCCAACCAAACCCTTGTCACATATCTGCGACATTTTGTTTCAGTCAGGCAGGATGACTGGGCATCCTTGCTACCGTGGGTGGAATTTGCGCTAAGCAACGCCATAGCTGGCTCTACTGGTCAGATCCCATTCCTCTTTAATTACGGCCAGCATCCGTGGGTTCCTGTGCCTATGCCCGTGTCTTCCGCCAACTCCAGGGTAGCAGACTGGGCTGTGGAGACACGGGACACGGGATATTTGGGACCGCACTCAGGATGCCATCCGGACCTCCAAGGAAAGAATGAGGGTTTCTGCCATTGCACACCGGCTCCCCACACCGATCTTTGCTCCTTACTGTGTTCTCCGCCCATAACATCAGTCTGCGAGTTGAGTCCACTAAGTTAGCACCTCGCTACTTGGGTCCCTTCAAGGTCCTCAAACAGGTTAACCTTGTGGTCTACCGTCTGGCCCTTCCTCCACGCCTTGGTATCACTGACACCTTTCATGTGTCCCTCTTGAAGCCCGTATACTTGTCCTGGTTTTCTGAGTCATCTGCTGGGACATCGGGTTCATCTATGGATGATTGCAAGGTTAACGCTATCTTGGGGTGTAAGGTGGTACAGGGTAAAAAATTTTACTTGGTGGATTGGAAGGGTTATTGCCCAGAGGACAGGTCCTGGGAGCCTGCTGAGCACATTTGATCTCCACAGCTCATTGCTGCCTTTGAGAGCAGCAAGGTCCAAGGAGGGGGAGTAATGGTTGGTGTCAAGTTACCACTTCTGCACAGGGGAATCTCAAACCATCTCCGCTGCATTCTTCTCCAGCCACAGTGGAGTCTGCTCAGCACAGACGTCAGTCCCAGCGCATAGCTCAGGCTGATACTGGATGACTGGTTACTACTGCCTTTCCAGGCTCTGTTTTTGTAGCCAGCAATGTTCAGCAATGAGCAGGTCTTTCTGGGACTAAGTCCTGCTTTTCCCATACTGAGCATGCCCATGGGGCGAACTCCCATTGGAGGTCGAGGGGTCACATATTCAGGTCCTGTTGCGGCTTCTATTGGTCCATCTGGAATGTTTTGTAGCACTGCCACTATAAAAGGTTCGCATGGCTGCTCGGCCATACGCTAGTGTACATTTGAAAACGTGTGTATTGATGAGTGCAAGTCGTTCTTTAAAGGGAAGGTGCCGCAATTTTGTTTTTGTATTAAAAATGATTGTTTATATAAAATATATTAAATTATTTTTAATACAAAACTAATTTTTTTAACTTTAATATCTTTTTTATTATTAATTATTTTTGGAGCCACTGGGCTCCGCCATTTTGCTTTGCAGGAATGTAAGTGTAGCTGCACAACACTTACACTCTGCAAATACGGCAGCCCTGGGCATAGGAGTCAACAGTCGGCGTCCAACTGCATATCTATCATTGTGCTGCACCTTGTTGTGATCTGGCCACGCCCCCTGGGCTGTCTCCACATCACTGCAGAGGCAGGAGGTCGGTGCCATCTTTCTTCAGCCCACAGTGGAGTGTACCTGTGAGCTCCACTGTGACTGAGAGCTGCGCTGTTGGAGGGGCAGCTTCATCTGTCTCCCCCTCACACTGTCAGCAGCCGTTCCCTGTCCTCTTCTCTGCTGCCTGTCTGATGTCCTCTTATCACAAGCTGCAGAGGTAACACAAGGGAGGGGGAGAGTCTCTCTCTGCTGCTCCGGCTCTGCCTCTCACTGCAGCCACTGATAAAGGACAACACACCATGGTGTATCTATTAGTATACTGTGTGATACTGACTGCTGAACTGAGTATGTAATACTCTGCTGTGTGATACTGTCCGTTGGCCGTGTATCTAATCCTATCCTGTCTGATACTGACTGCTGAACCATGTATGTAATTCTCTGCTGTGTGATACTGTGCTGAGCCGTGCATCTAATTCTCTCCTGTGTGATACTGACTGCTCAGCCGTGTATCTAATCTGTTATGGACCTGGTGGTTAGGAGCACCCGGAACGACCTGATGGTTAAACTAACACAGGACAAGCACTGGGAAGTGGAAGCTCTGCTGACCGCAACCCCTAATCCTATCACACACACTAGAAATAGCCATGGAGCGTACCTAACGCTGCCTAGACGCCTCTTCACAGCCTAAGAGCTAACTAGCCCTAGAGATAGAAAATAAAGCCTACCCTGCCTCAGAGAAATTCCCCAAAGGAAAAGGTAGCCCCCCACAAATATTGACTGTGAGTTAAGATGAAAGTCACCAACACAGAAATGAAACAGGTTTCAGCAAAGGATGCCAGACTTACTAAATAGACTGAGGATAGGAAAGGTATCTTTGCGGTCAGCACTAAAACTACAAAAAGACCACGTAGAGTGTGCAAAAAGACCCCGCACCGACTCACGGTGCGGAGGTGCCACTCTGCATCCCAGAGCTTCCAGCTAGCAAGGCAA
Organism: Ranitomeya imitator; assembly: GCF_032444005.1. Taxonomy (NCBI): domain Eukaryota; kingdom Metazoa; phylum Chordata; class Amphibia; order Anura; family Dendrobatidae; genus Ranitomeya; species Ranitomeya imitator. Next base: position 342,152,810 of record NC_091285.1, on the reverse strand, counting down.
AATCATGATAGCAAGCTGGACAAGAAAACAATGAACAAATAATTAACTAGCGGGGACTTAGCTTCTGCTAGAGTAGACAGGTCACCAGAAAGATTCAAGAGCGAACTGAACCAGTACAAGAACATTGACAGCTGGCATGGAGTAATGATCTGAGTGGAGTTAAATAGAGCAGCCAGCCAAAGAATAAACTAAGTCACCTGTGGAAGGAACCTCAGAATCAGCCGCTCCACTCACAGCCACCAGAGGGAGTCCATGGACAGAACTTGCCGAAGTACCATTCATGACCACAGGAGGGAGTTCGATAACAGAATTCACAACACTAATCCAATCCTGTGTGATACTGTCTGCTGAGCCCTGTATCTAATCCTATCCTGAGGGATACTGACTGCTGAGCAGTGTATCTAATCCTATCCTGTGTGATACTGACTGCTGAGCTGTGTATCTAATCCTATCCTGTGTGATACTGACTGCTGAGCTGTGTATCTAATTCTCTCCTGTGTGATACTGACTGCTGAGCCCTGTATCTAATCCTATCTTGTGGGATACTGACTGCTGAGCTGTGTATCTAATCCTGTCCTGTGTGATACTGACTGCTGAGCTGTGTATCTAATTCTCTCCTGTGTAATACTGACTGCTGAGCCATGCATCTAATCCTATCCTGTGTGATACTGACTGCCGCCAGGTGTATCTAATCATCTCCTGTGTGATACTGACTGCTGAGCCATGCATTTAAACCTATCCTGTGTGATACTGACTGCCACCCTGTGTATCTAATTCTCTCCTGTGTGATACTGTCTGCTGAGCTGTGTATCTAATCCTATCCTGTGTGATATTGTCTGCTGAGCCGTGTATCTAATCCTATCCTGTGTGATACTGTCTGCTGAGCTGTATATCTAATCCTATCCTGTGTGATACTGTCTGCTGAGCTGTGTATCTAATCCTATCCTGTGTGATACTGTCTGCTGAGCTGTGTATCCAATGATATCCTGTGTGATACTGTCTGCCGAGCTGTGTATCTAATTCTATCCTGTGTGATACTGACTACTGAGCTGTGTATCTAATCCTATCCGGTGTGATACTGTCTGCTGAGCCGTGTATCTAATCCTATCCTGTGTGATATTGTCTGCTGAGCCGTGTATCTAATCCTATCCTGTGTGATACTGTCTGCTGAGCTGTGTATCTAATTCTATCCTGTGCGATACTGACTACTGAGCCGTGTATCTAATCCTATCCTGTGTGATACTGTCTGCTGAGCTGTGTATCTAATCCTCTCAGATGCAGTCCTCTCCCCCCTGCATGTCTTTCCCCATTGCGCACACAGCTCAGTGCGTGCAATAACAGGAGCAGCTGCGGTCATGCTGTATTATGGCATTATGTGTGATCTATTGCTGTATTATATGTGATCTATATGGCGGTATTATTTTTATCAGTATTGTGGAATGATGTAAAAGCTATATGACGGTATATCAGAACTAGATTGTTGGATTATGTGTGATATGTGGCGGTATTATGTGAAAATTATATGGTGGTATTGTGTGTGTTCTATGTGGCGGTATTATCTGAGACATATGTGGTGGTATTATGTGTGATCTATATGGTGGTATTATGTGAGAACACTGGCGGTATTATGTGTGATCTATATGGTGGCACTGTGATCTATATGGCAGCATTATGTGTGATCTATATGGTGGCATTATGTGAGAACACTATAGTAGTATTATGTGAGAACACTATGGCAGTATTATCTTCAAAAAGGGGACCCATTCTAGGGTGGTTCTGGCTGAGCACCTGCACACGGGTCTGGGGTAATAGAGGGGGCAGCATGACCTCCAGGTAGGTGCAGTCATGGGAGGGCTGGTGAGGCAGCTGAAGAGAGGTGTCTCATTTTTATCATTACTATATGGCTATATTTCCTTCCCAGCATCACCCTGGACTGCGCCTGTCGCCTCGCTTTCACACATTGCCAGGACAGGATGGAGAAGACAGGATCTGAGGAGGGGAATGGGGTCTGCATGCAAAGTCGGGATCAGACCAGGCCATCAATCCGCAGAAATGTTTCCTGGATTTCTGAGGAGACAGTCCATCCATGTGTAGAAAAAACAGTGCTCTATGTACAATCCCTGGCTGCTCCGAGCACCGAACAGGGGGCCCCTATAGACCAGCACACTGCTCTCCTGAAATACTCTGCGCTGCTGTCACCCTGCTCCCTCCACCATATATCTCCCAGAATCCTTGCTGCCTGCCATCCTCGGTGACTGTCTACTTGTCAGTATAACTTTGCAATCACCAACAAAATGGCTGCTCACTGGGTTCCTGAATATCATCCTCTTATCCCTTAGCAAACACCCAGAAGGGGAGGAGAGGAGACATCACACACGTCAGCAGACTCCGCCCATAATTACTGCAGTGCTGTAATGTGAGCTAGTTGTACACTAGTTTTTGTCAAATTTTAGCAGCTGCTCCCCCTAGTGTTTAAAAGTGGAAATGCCAAATGTTTTCCCCTTTTTTTTTTCATATTTTACTAAATTATAAACAAATGATAATGTTTTTAAGAAAATATGAACATTAATTCTTTACATTATTTCAATTGCTGGAAAAAAATTTTTTTTGATGGCATCTTCCCTTTAAAGTCGTTCTTTAATCATCCCCTCCCTTGTGTATGACTGCTCGCGTAAGGTGGATGTCTGCTATCTAGCGCTCGACTGAGCTATCAGCACAAAAACACACAAAACAGCATCTAATTGCTGTGACTGCCAGTGCAGCACCGTGCGCTATCAGAGCGCTTTCCTGATCCAAGTCAGGGTGGTTAGTGGCATCCGCCAGAGTGGCACAGCACGCACTCTTGTGCAATAAGTTACTTTTTCAGTTACTTTGATACCCCAATTGTGGTGTTGAGAGCAAGAGGTCTACACGAACTCTAATCCTGTGTCCTGGGATAGAGTTCTGTGATTCCTTGCTTGCGCTCTTTGTGCAGTACCGTGGCCCTGTGATGCAACAGGGATCACTTCCTTCATACAGGAGGTGGTGTGGACTGGATTGGAGATCATGCTGATTGTCATTGGATTGGTATTTCCGGTGGAAGTCTTCATTTTTTGTGGCGATCATATGCGGACTATATATTTCAAAGATGGAAAATAATGTATTGTGCAGTAATTAAAAAACATACTGTTGTAATTATAACTGATATAATTCACTATAGAGAGTATTATTTAATACTGAGATGCTATTTTTATATTTCCCACAATTTTTATTTTTATTTTTTATTCTTTTTATATTTTCCACATTTTTTCAATTTTTTCATTTATATATAGTGGATGCTTTCCTGAAACGGAAAGTACTTGCAAGCAGCATAATACAAAGAATAGCAGGTTTACCCAGAATCCTTTGCAGTAGGCGGAGCTATGCAAATCATCTCTTTCCACCCCGGTCTAATCCACAGCGTTTGGAACCGCCAAGCGTGCAATGCTGCGGATTAGTTTCTAAATTTCCACAGCCAACCAATTCCTACCTGTGGACACGTGTTTCGGGCTTTAGGCCCTCATCAGCACAGGGCTAGAATTGGTTGGCTGTATGGAGTGGGGCTCGGTGAGCAAGCGATACATATATGCTAGCCACCTTAGGGAGAGACCCAAGTTGGGCTAAATGTAGCGGGACGAAAGAGACCGAAAAGCCCTCTACTTAAAGGATATACATAGTGGATGCTTTCCTGAAGCGGAAAGTACTTGCAAGCAGCATAATACAAAGAATAGCAGGTTTACCCAGAATCCTTTGCAGTAGGCGGAGCTATGAAAATCATCTCTTTCCACCGCGGTCTAATCCACAGCGCATGGAACCGCCAAGCGTGCAATGCTGCGGATTAGTTTCTAAATTTACACAGCCAACCAATTCCTACCTGTGGACACGTGTTTCGGGCTTTAGGCCCTCATCAGCACAGGGCTGGAATTGGTTGGCATAGCATAGCTCCGCCTACTGCAAAGGATTCTGGGTAAACCTGCTATTCTTTGTATTATGCTGCTTGCAAGTACTTTCCGTTTCAGGAAAGCATCCACTATGTATTTCCTTTAAGTAGAGGGCTTTTCGGTCTCTTTCGTCCCGCTACATTTAGCCCAACTTGGGTCTCTCCCTAAGGTGGCTAGCATATATGTATTCATTTATATATATTTTTTGATAAAAATTAGGTCTAATGAAAGATTGAAAATGAAAGATGGTTCACTATGCAAGCTCGACCAACAACGTGCCTGGGTAAACCTTAGAGTACTGGTATATCAACAATTGAATAGCCAATCTAAATTGATGATGACAGCCAGTGCTGAAAGTATGTGTAGAAGACCAATCTTTGAGACAAATCTTTGATTTGAGCGCTTTCTGACAGTCACCAATGATACTGGACATGTAAGGAATATCACAATGCCAAATGAAAATTAAACACTTCCTAGCAATCGCCGGTAATAATGGTAATATGCCCAGATAAGTGATGCAATAACGAGTGAATATCTAAATGATGGTTCAACTTAAAAAAAGTGAGGCAAACACTATCTGATGTTACGTCGCTCAAGGGACCTGACAAAGAAGGTCCGGTGACCTTCGAAACGCGTAGGCAATTGGCCCTGCTCGGCATCCGTCCCCTGCTCATTGGTTTCATCTCTAGGTGACGTCACCCAGACCACTCCCCCTTCACACACCGCTACAGTCTAGCGGCATCTTCGGCCAAGGCATGCCGCTTACCCGTCCTCTAGGTGCGCGTGGTGGCTGGGCGCCAACAGGGGAGGATGCTCCCCGGTGCTCTGCCGCCCCACAGCACCGCTCTGACCCCCATTCTCTGGATGCACAGATTTTAGCTTGTCTCCTTCTCTTCTGGCATACCACCACTCGGGAATGGGCATAGTACCGGCACTTGAGCGGCCCAAGATCAGGTAGTGTTTGCCTCACTTTTTTTAAGTTGAACCATCATTTAGATATTCACTCATTGTTGCATCACTTATCTGGGCATATTATCATTATTACCGGTGACTGCTAGGAAGTGTTTAATTATCATTTGGCATTGTGATATTCCATACATGTCCAGTATCATTGGTGACTGTCAGAAAGCTCTCAAATCTTCACCCAGATTGGTCTTCTACACATACTTTCAGCACTGGCTGTCAGCATCAATTTAGATTGGCTATTCAATTGTTGATATACCAGTACTCTAAGGTTTACCCAGGCACGTTATTGGCCGAGCTTGCCTAGTGAACCATCTTTCATTTGGTTAGCGCGGTGACCTAATGTTTATCATTTCTTTTGACATATGACAGACTTAGCACAGTAGCTGTCTAGGCACCAGAAGCTTTGACCTATTATCATCAACACTCTTTGGGAGCGCCGGTGTGTTTTTATTCTTTTTCTATACATATTTTTTTTATTTATTTTTTTAATCCATTTAATTTAGTATTTTTAATTGAGTATTATATTGATGGATTAATGTATGATTTTTTTTATATATATATTTTTATATATATTCTTATGTATTTTTGTGCTATTTGTCATTATATATTGTCACTGTATAATCACCATTGTATATATTGCATGCATGTTACCTAATTAACTTGTTTTGGAATTGGTCTGCACAGTTGGCAAGTTCCCACCGTGGTATATTTCAAAAATAGGACCTGGTATAAGAGAGATGCTGTAAAGTGGCTACCAGGTACACATAAAATTGGCCATTTTTATGCGCTAAACGCTCTCATTTTTCATATTTCTAGTGCAGTAATGCAGTTCAATTTTCGTGTTTCATGTTTGCATGTTTTAGCGCTGCAGTGTGCTGCCTTATTTACTTGCCAACCGTGGTATATATCGGTACTATCTCCAGAAACAATTCTTTTTAGCTTTATTTAGTATGAGGCCGGCATCACACTGGCGTATTGCATTTGATGTGAGAGCATCGGATGCGATATGCTAATGACACTCGGCTCCTGCTTGCAGCAGAGCAGGAGCCGAGTGTCATGCGTCTGTGCTCCGATTCTCTCGCACAGGGAGGATCGGAGCACAGCTGCGGAGGAGGCGGAGAAATGAATTTCTCCATCTCCTCAATTGCTGGGGTCCGCTGATAACGTATATCACTCAGATGATATCCGAGTGGTATGCGCTATTTCACTCGCACCCATAGGCTTATATGGGTGCGAGTGAGCCGAGAGTGTCCCTCCGTCCGAGACAATCGCAGCATGCTGTGATTGTCTTGGACTGAGGAAAACGACCTACAAAAAGTCGGCTGGTGGGAGCTGCCCCATAGCTTAAAATTGGTCCGAGCGCAATGCGATTTTTTATCGCATTGCACTCAGCCGTTTAAAACACTAGTGTGACGCTGGCCTGAGACACAATGTCTTGCTCTCCAGCGTATTTACTCATAATCCCATGCATTCCTCCTAGACTGCGCTTTGGGTAGTGCGCATGCCCGGTCTGCGATCCGGAGTCCTTGCACACCGCATCCCCGTGTCTTTGGAAATGTCGGGTACTTGGCCCCATACGTCCGGTCACGTGGGGCGGGTGCTTGGACTTCCGGGTCCTCATGACCACGCACGCACCAGTAACACTCAGGGCTACAGTGATAGGAGGATGCACAGTATAAAACATCCCCGGGACCTTACAGTAATCACCCCCTGATGAAGGAAATCTTCCAAAATGCGCGTCGGGATGCGCAATCACAGGACGTGGCGACCCTTAAAGGTATACACCTGCAATTTTTTGAGTCCCCCTCAGCTCATAGCACTTTGATTAGATTAAAGCACATGGTTTGCCTGTTTATTGGCTTATAGCACATTGCACTTTATATATTATATTCTGGAGTGGATATATGCAATACGTGGTGGATTTAAGTGCACTATTTTTATGAGATACATTTTTTATGAGTTATATTTGATTACACTTTGTTTTCACATATTAAGGGACTCATTATTTGGACACTGGGTCTGCCAATACCATCTTATGAAATAACCTTATATTTCCTGTTATGCGTACAGATTTATTGGTTTTAAATTGTTGCCATGAGGAATATGTAATAGAGGCATTTTTTTATATAATACCTGCGTGGGGTTTCTCTGGCAGTTCATAGCTTGGTTGATTTGGTTATTCTCCTTATTTGGTGGTGGTGGTCACCAACTTTCATAGAGCAGTGTGATTAGTTAATATTATTATTATTTTTATGTATTTGTACGGAAGTATTTTAGTGATATGTGGTGTTTCTGTGTTTTAACATTAAACCGCAGTACTAGTACGGCAGCACGATCGTGCGGCCTTATCCTGAACGCTGCGGCGATTGCGTGCGGGTGTCAGCTGTATATGACATCTGACACCCTGCAGCAATGCCGACGATTGGCGCCGATCATGGGCATTTAATCCCTCTGTCAGTAGTGACAGCGACATATAGGGGCATCGCGCAGGGATGGGGCTCCCTGTGCTCTCCCACCAGAACAACGTGAGGCAATCGCATTGTTCCCATGTTCTTGAAGGACTCCCCGGATCCAAAATGGCCACAGGGCTCCTTCCGGGTCCTGAAGTGAGGTGGCTAGCCGCTGCCTGCTCAGAGCAAGCACCGGAAAGCCTCCTGCACTGCCCGTCAGATTGCTGATCTGACACAGAGCTATGCAAAGTGTCAGATCAGCGATCAGATCTAATATAGTGATGTCCCACCATGGGACAATGTTAGAAAGTAAAAAAAAAAAAATGTATGCAAAAAAAAAATAAAATCCCCAAATAAAGAAAAAATAAAAAATTTCCCAATAAATCCATTTATTTATGTAAATAAAAAAACAATAAAAGTACACTTATTTGGTATCGCTGCGTCCGTAACAACCTGCTCTATAAAATTATCCCACTAGTTAACCCCTTCAATGAACACCGAAAAAAAAACACCCAAAAACCGAGGCAAAAAACAACGCTTTATTATCATACCGGTGAACAAAAAGTGGAATAACACATGATCAAGACGGATATAAATAAACATGGTGTTCGGCGTCCAGTTCCCACTTCTGCAAAGGGGGAATCTCAGGCCATCTCTGCTGCAGTCTCCCATTCTTCTCCTGCCGCAGTGGAGCCTGCTTGGCAGAGACATCGGTCCCAGCGTCTTGCTAGGTCTGACTCTGTACAAAGAGTTACTGCTGCTTTTCCTGCTTCTGCCATTGAAGTCAGTGCTGGGCAGCGGCGAGCAGATGCTTCTAGGACTAAGTTCTGCTTTTCTCGTTCTGAGCATGCCCAGAGTAAGATCTCTCAGTGGAGATCGAGGGTCACATGTTCAGATACTGCAGCTAAATCCATTGATCCTCCAGGAAGGTCCTGTAGGTGCTCAGGCTCTGTAACAGCTTCTCATTGGTCCTTCTAGGAAGGCCCTGTACGTGCTACAACTATTTAAGGCTTGCATGGCTGCACGGCCATGCGCTAGTATCTTTCTAAGTTATGTGCTTTGTGCCTGCGTGGTCATGTAAGATTGTGTTCAGGGACCCGGCTGAAATAAGCCCCTAGAATGCTGGCACCTCCGGCGAGGAGTTTTGCGTGCATGCATGACCACTGACTGCTCTCATTTGGGTAGTTAGCCTGTGCCTCTGTGAAGTCTAACAGGATGCAGTGCTTTGCTTTCACGGCTACTCTGTGAAATAACAGAGCTAGTTCATACCGCCATATAGTGCCGCTATTTGCTAGCAGCAGGTTCTCCTGCACGGTGGACCCCGGGCTGTGAACGCATCAATTACAATAAAACATCTATATTTACTCGGTGCGTTCCGCTTGCCCTAACACATGATACCGCTGAAAACGACATCTTGTCCTGCAAAAAAATAGCCGCCATACAGCATCATCAGCGGAAAAATTAAAAAGTTATAGCTCTCAGAATAAAGCGATGCAAAAACAATTATTTTTATATTAAATAGTTTTTATTGTGTAAAAGCACCAAAACATAAAAAATGATATAAATGAGGTATCACTGTAATCGTACTGACCTGAAGAATAAAGCTGCTTCATCAATTTTACTACAAGTGGAACGGTATAAACGCCCCCCCCCCCCCCTAAAAGAAATTCAGGAATTGCTGGTTTTTGTTTAATCTGCCTCCCAAAAATCGGAATAAAAAGTGATCAAAAATGTAATCTGCCAGAAAATGGTACCAATAAAAACGTCAACTCGTCCCACAAAAAAATAAGACCTCACATGACTCTGTGGGCTAAAATATGGATAAATTATAGCTCTCAAAATGTGGTGATCCAAAAACTATTTTTTGCAATAAAAAGCGTCTTTTAGTGTGTGACGGCTGCCAATATGAAAAATCAGCCAAAAAAACACTATAAAAGTAAATCAAACCCCCTTTCATTAACCCCTTAGTTAGGGAAAAATAATAAAATTTTAAAAATGTATTTATTTCCATTTTCCCATTAGTGTTAGGGTTGGGGCTAAAGTTAGGGTTGGGGTTAGGGTTGGGCTTAGGGATACGGTTGGGGCTAAATTTAGGGATGGGGTTTGGGTTAGGTTAGGGTTGGGGCTAAAGTTAGGGTTAGGGTTGGGGTTAGGGTTAGGGTTGGGGTTAGGTTTAGGGTTAGGGTTAGGATTGGGGCTAAAGTTGGGGTTAGGGTTGGGGTTAGCTTTAGGGTTGGGGTTAGGGTTAGGGTTGGGGCTAAAGTTAGGGTTTGGATTACATTTACGGTTGGGATTAGGGTTGGGATTAAGGTTAGGGGTGTGGTTAAGGTTATGGTTGGGATTAGGGTTCAGGGTGTGTTTGGGTTAGGGTTTCAGTTAGAATTGGGGGTTTCCACTGTTTAGGCACATCATTGGCTCTCCAAACGCGACATGGCGTCCGATCTCAATTCCAGCCAATTCAGCGTTGAAAAACTCAAACAGTGCTCCTTCCCTTCTCAGCTCTCCCATGCACCCAAACAGGGGTTTACTCCAACATATGGAGTATCAGTGTACTCAGGACAAATTGGACAACTTTGGGATCCAGTTTCTCCTGTTACCCTTGGGAAAATACAAAACCGGGGGGGCTAAAAAATAACTTTTGTGGAAATTTTTTTTTTTATTTTCACGGCTCTGCATTATAAACTGTAGTGAAACACTTCGGCGTTCAAAGTTCTCACAACACATGTAGATAAGTTCCTTTGGGGGTCTAGTTTCCAATATAGGGTCACTTGTGGGGGGTTTCTACTGTTAAGGTACATCAGGGGCTCTGCAAATGCAACGTAACGCCTGCAGACCAATCCATCTAAGTCTGCATTCCAAACGGTGCTCCTTCCCTTCCGAAGCTCTGCCGTGCACCCAAACGGTGGTTTCCCCCCACATATCGGGTATCAGCATACTCAGGACAAATTGGACAACAACTTTTGTGGTTCAATTTCTCCTGTTACCCTTGAGAAAAAAATTGCGGGCTAAAAGATCATTTTGTGGAAAGAAAAAATGATTTTTTAATTTTCACGGCTCTCCATTCTAAACTTTAGTGAAACAATTGGGGGTTAAAAGTGCTCACCACACATCTAGATATGTTCCTTAGTGGGTCTTCTTTCCAAAATGGGGCCAATTGTTCCTATGACTAAGGGCGCCGTGGTGCGCCAGAAACGCGTCAGGCAGAGAGAGTCTCCCTCTCTCTTTTTTAATATTGTTTTTTAAAATGCTTCAATAAATTTTGGATATTTTACTTACACTGGATGGACGTGCTGGATATTCCCTTTTCCTTTCTTCGTCACTTGTGGGGGTCAACTTTCCAAAATGGTGTCACTGGTGGGGGGTTTCCACTGTTTAGGCACATCAGGGGCTTTCCAAACGCGAAATGTTGTCCGATCTTTATTCCAGCCAATTTTGCATTGAAAAGTCAAACGGTGCTCCTTCCTTTCCAAGCTCTGCGATGTGCACAAACAGTGGTTTACCCCCACACACGGGGTATCAGTGTACTCAGGACCAATTGCACAACAACTTTTGGGGTCAAATTTATCCTGTTACCCTTGGGAAAATAAATAATTTGGGGCGAAAAGATCATTTTTTGTGAAAAAAATATGATTTTTTTTTTACGGCTCTACATTATAAACTTCTGTGAAGCACTTAAAGGTTCAAAGTGCTCACCACACATCTAGGTTAGTTCCTTAGGGGGTCTACTTTCCAAAATGGTGTCACTTGTGGGGGGTTTCCAGTAGAGTTGAGCGTTCCGATACTGCGAATATCGGGTATCGGCCGATATTCGCGGTATCGGAGTTCTGATACTGAGTTCCAATACTTTTGCAATATCGAATACCGGAATCAGAAATTCCCATAATGCAATGAGCCAGTTTGATTTAATTCAGCCATGCCCTTCTCTAAGATGGTGGGGACCGAGAACTATGTCATCACGCTGCCCACACTCTGCGTCCACCTTCATTGGCTGAGAAATGGCGCTGAACGTGTCATATGAAACGTGACTTTGGCGCGAAGGTCGCGCACCACATGGCCGATCCCACGCTGGGATCGGATCGGGTTTCATGAAACCCGACTTTGCCAAAAGTCGGCGACTTATGAAAATGACCGATCCGTTTTGCTCATCCCTAGTCCTTGGTAGTGCTTTCTGGCATGGGTACCTCCTGCTTAGTAACTGGGTTCCAGTACCATCAGCTGGTCCTCGGTAGTTCCATTGGCTCTTGTACCTTCTGCTACCCATCCTGGTTCCAGTACCATCAGTTGGTTCCAGACAGAGCCTTTGGCCTAGGTGCCTCCTTCTTGGTATTCGAGTTCCACCAATGTCTAGGGGTCCTTGGTAGTGCTTTCTGGCACGGGTTCCTCCTGCTTAGTAACCGGGTTCCAGTTCCATCAGCTGGTTCTCGGTAGTTCCATTGGCCCTTGTACTTTCTGCTACCCATCCTGGTTCCAGTTCTGTCAGCTGGTTCCAGGCAGAGCCTTTGGTTTAGATGCCTCCTTCTTTGTATCAGAGTTCCACCAACGTCTGGTGGATCTTGGTAGTGCTCTCTGGCATGGGTACCTCCTGCTTAGTAACCGGGTTCCAGTACCATCAGCTGGTCATCGGTAGTTCCATTGGCTCTTGTACCTTCTGCTACCCATCCTGGTTCCAGTACCGTCATCTGGTTCCAGACAGAGCCTTTGGCTTTGGTGCCTCCTTCTGGGTATTCGAGTTCCACCAACGTCTGGTGGTCCTTGGTAGTGCTTTCTGGCACGGGTACCTCCTGCTTAATAACTGCGTTCCAGTACCATCAGTTGGTCTTTGGCAGTTCCATTGGCTCTTGTACCTTCTGCTACCCATCCTGGTTCAGGCAGAGCCTTTGGCTTAGTTGCCTCCTTCTCGGTATCCAAGTTCCACCAACGTCTGGTGGTCCTTGGCAGTGCTTTCTGGCATGGGTACCTCCTGCTTAGTAACCAGGTTCCAGTACCATCAGCTGGTCCTCGATAGTTCCATTGGCTCTTGTACCTTCTGCTACCCATCCTGGTTCCAGTACCGTCATCTGGTTCCAGACAGAGCCTTTGGCTTAGGTGCCTCCGTCTCGGTATTCGAGTTCCACCAATGTCTGGTGGTCCTTGGTAGTGCTTTCTGGCACGGGTACCTCCTGCATAGTAACTGGGTTCCAGTACCATCAGTTGGTCCTTGGCAGTTCCATTTGGCTCTTGTACCTTCTGCTACCCATCCTGGTTCCAGGCAGAGCCTTTGGCTTAGTTGCCTCCTTCTCGGTATCCAAGTTCCACCAATGTCTGGTGGTCCTTGGCAGTGCTTTCTGGCACGGGTACCTCCTGCTTAGTAACCGGGTTCCAGTACCATCAGCTGGTCCTCGGTAGTTCCATTGGCTCTTGTACTTTTGGCTGCCCATCCGGGTTTCATTACCGTCAGCTGGTTCTCAGCAGTTTCTCAGCCTTCTTGTACCTTCTGCTACATTTCCAAGTTCAAGCTTTTTGAAATGGTTTTTGGTAATCACTCAATCACTCTGGATCTCCCTGACGATGACCCTAAAGACGACAACCCTGAAGACCACCCCGAAAAAGAAGACGACCCGGGAGACGATGGCCCTGGAGACGACGACCCTGAAGACCACCCCGAAGGAAACGACGACCCCGGAGACGACGATCCCAGAGACGACGAACCCAGAGACAATGACCCTGGAGATGACAACCCTGACAATCACCCCGAGGAAGACCAAGAAGATGACCCTGAAGAAGTTGACCAAAATGACAAAGAACAAGAAGACAACCACCAAGATACAGAAGAACAAGAGACAGAAGACCAAGAAGCAGAAGAACAAGAAGCTGCAGAACAAAAAGCAGAACATTAAGCATAGGACTAAAAATCAGAGCAAAAGATATTATCTAAATTATAAGCAGAAGAAGACTAAGCAGTGTACGGGTTGAGTCCATTCCTCCTCGTGGCGCCCCTGGAAAAAACCTTCTGCTGCAGGCAAAACTGAACGCGGACAAATCCTGTTGTAAATCTTTTGTCACAGGCAGAACGGAAGGTGTAATCTTCAAACTTTTATAGATAACTACAGGAATGCCAGTCACAAATAAGAATATGATGAAGAAGAAGAATATGAAAAAGATGAAGAAGTAGAATATGAAGAAGGATAATAGTTGAATAAGAAGAATATGAAGAATGTAAAAAAAAAGAATAATAGGAAGAAGGTGAAGAAGAAGAAGATGAATAAGGTGAAGAAGAAGTTGATGAAAAAGATGCTGCTGCTGAGGATGATGAAGGAAAAAGTGTGGGAGAAGTAAAAAAGAAGGTGAAGAGCATGGAAGTAGTGAAACATAAATATCTGACAAAATATAAAAAAGCTTAACATAGTCAATATTTTTGTAACTCTGAACGTCTTAAAAAAAAATTCCTTCTATTCCATTTGATTGGGCTAAACCTCAATGCCTTTAATATCTCCTCCACCTCCCCCGATACATTCTACATTATTCTTAGTTGTTTTCCTTCAAGTAGAATTAATCTACAAGAAAAGAAAGGGTTTATTTTAATTCTGATATTTGTGTCCCATTGACTTGCATTGGTTTCCGGTATCGGAATCGGCGATACCCGATATTTTGGGGGTATCGGTCCGATCCAATCTGATCCGATATTTCTCAACATCGGAAGGTTTCGCTCAACACTATTTTCCACTGTTTAGGCACATCAGAGGCTCTCCAAATGTGACATGGTGTCCGATCTCAATTCCAGCAAATTTTACATTGAAAAGTCAAATGGCCCAAACAGTGGTTTACCCCCACATATGGGGAACCGGTGTACTCAGGACAAATTGTACAATGACTTTTGTTGTCCAATTTCTACTGTTACCCTTGGTAAAATAAAACAAATTGGATCTGAAGTAAAAATGTTGTGAAAAAAAGTTAAATGTTCAATTTTTTTTAAACATTTCAAAAATTCCTGTGAAGCACCTGAAGGGTTAATAAACTTTTTGAATGTGGTTTTCAGTACCTTAAGGGGTGCAGTTTTTAGGATGGTGTCACTTTTGGGCATTTTCATATAGACCCCTCAAAGTCACTTCAAGTGTGAGGTGGACCCTAAAAAAAATGATTTTGCAAATTTTTTTGTAAAAATGAGAAATCGCTGGTCAATTTTTAACCCTTATAACTTCCTAACAAAAAAATTATGTTTCTAAAATTGTGATAATGTAAAACAGACATGTGGGTAATGTTATTTATTAACTATTTTGTATGATATGACTCTCTAATTTAAGGGCATAAAACCTAAAATTTAAAAATTGCAAAATTTTCAAAAAATAAACATAAGTCAAATCGCAGAAGTTTTACCACTATCATAAAGTTCAATATGTCACGAGAAAACAATTTCAGAATCACCAGAATCGTTTCAGAGTTATGACCTCATAAAGTGACAGTGGTCAGAATTGAAAAAAATGGCCTGGTCAGGAAGTTGAAAACAGGCTTTGGGGTGAAGGGGTTAAGTGTTGTGAATTCCGCTCTTGGGCTCCCTCCGGTGGTTCTAAGTGGCACTTTTGTGAGTTCTGCTCTTGGGCTTCCTCCGGTGGTTTTAAGTGGTATGGCTGCTCCTTGGATTTAGCAGTCTGCAGCTGCTTCCACTGATTGTCTTTCTGCTCGGCTATTTATGCCTGGCTCTTCCCTTCAGCCAGTGCCACTTGTCAATGGTTCCTGGTTGGATTCACATCTCTCTTGGATTTCCCTGTTATCCTGACCAGTTCAGCAAAGATAAGTCCTTGCTTTGCTCTTTTCTGTCCACATGTTGTGGACTTATTCATTCCGTGCATTCTTTGTTTTGTCCAGCTTGTCAGTATGGACTAATTCAGTTAAGCTGGAAGCTCTGGGAAGCAGATTTACCCTCCACACCTTTAGTCAGGTGTGGAGATTTTTGTAAACTCTGTGTGGATTTTTGTAGTTTTTATACTGACCGCACAGTATTCTATTCTGTCCTATCTATCTAGCTAGACTGGCCTCCTGTGCTACATCCTGGTTTCATTCTGTGTATGTCTTTTCCCTCTCCACTCACTGTCATTACTTGTGGGGGGCTATCTATCCTTTGGGGATTTTCTCTGAGGCAAGATAGTTTTCCTGTTTCTATCTTTAGGGGTAGTTAGTTCTCAGGCTGTGACGAGGTGCCTAGGGAGTGACAGGAGCATCCCACGGCTACTTCTAGTGTTGTGTTGAGCTTAGGGACTGCGGTCAGTACAGGTACCACCTCCTTCAGAGCTCGTCCCATGTTGCTCCTAAACCACCAGTTCATAACAGTTAAGTACAGTATCACTAGGATATTCTACAGTTGTTTGCCAAACGAATATGGGCTGGTCATGTAAAAAGACTTGGCTATAGCATACCCAGAGTCCAGTCTGCAGATTTTGAGATAGGATGGAGACACAGTGGGAGTTTGTAAGAAACTAAAGTTCTTACCTTCCACTGGTGGTTTGTAGTCTGTGTGTCCACTGGACCTCAGTCTGCGATTGCCAGGCTTCAGATATTGGAAGTCTTTTGTTTAGACCAGCCCACACAAGGACACCAAAATGTTAGGTTGGTCACTAACAGACCACAGAGTATATTGAATGGTTGTGAAATATGAGGATGCTCGAGCAGTGATGGATCCACACAGAGACAGGTTGTATCTGCATAAGAAGCCATAAAAGCTTTACTGAACAGATTTGCATTATACATCCTTTTTGAATGGGCGTACATATTATTGCTGTGTACAAACTATTGATTATCTAAAAGCCTTAGGGTATGTACACATGTTGCGGATTACTCTGCGGACTTTTCAGGACTGATTTTGGTAAATCCGCAGGTAAACCACACTGCGGATTTCCTGCGGAATTTCCATGGATTTACCGCGATTTTTTGGCAGATTTTGTGCAGATTCCACCTGCAGTTTTATACCTGCGGATTCCTATTATAGAGCAGGTGTAAACCTCTGCAGAATCCGTACAAAGAATTGGCATGCTGTGGAATAAGCAACACTATGTTTCCGCGTGGTTTTTTCCGCAGCATGTGCACTGCGGATTTTGTTTTCCATAGGTTTACATGGTACGGTAAACTCAGGGAAAACTGCTGCGAATCCACAGCGGCCAATCCGCTTCAGATCCGCAGCAAAATCCACAACATGTGCAGATACCCTTATTCATGTGAAAAGTAGATAATTAGTATAATTAATATGAACAACAACCGTTAATCATTACTATCTGATTGTTACCATCACCAACACCCATATTAGCCTCCCTTTTGAGCAATACAGCATTTGGCAGTAATTTCAGTCACATAGTTTCATGCAAGAACAGAGTGATTCAGCAAGAGAGGTGAATTATAAGTCATATCAGAATCCTTATACATAGAGATAAGCTATGGTGGTATCTGAATACGCAATCAAGTTTATGATTTTTTTTTTTAAAGAATGAGAACAATGAAACCTCAAGAAAGGAACTTTTGAAAAAATATATTAAAGAATGTAATAAATGTTAAGTTTTATAAACAATAAAAAAACAAAAGAAAATAAATGATTGAAATGGGTCAATGGAAACAAACAGATATATAAAGGCACATAAGGACAAAAAATGGAGATATACAAAAGGATAGCACAGAGATAAATTGGAATCAATAGTAAGAATACAGATAACACAGGTCTACAAAAAAATATTTTTTGTTATCATCGCAGGTGACTTTATATTTTTCTGCATCATCTTTTTATCCGGAATTCAAAAATGTATATACCATATATACTCGAGTGTAAGTTGACCCGAGTATAAGCTGAGGCACCAAATTTTGCAAAGGAAAACTGTGTAAGCTTGTTGACTCGAGTATAAGCTGGGTATGCATTGTCCCCTTATCTCTGTCCTCCTATGCGTGGCTCCCCCGTCCTGTCCTGGTATGTGTGGCTCCCCCCACCGTCCTGTCCTACTTTGTGTGTCTCCCCTGTCCTGCTATGTGTGGCTCCCCCATCCTGTCCTGTTATGTGTGGCTCCCCCGGTCCTGTCCTGCTTTGTGTGTCTCCCCCGTCCTGTCCTGCTATATGTGGCTCCCCCTACCTGTCCTGCTATGTGTGGCTCCCCCCGTCCTGTCCTGCTACGTGTGGCTCCCCCTCATCCTGTCCTGTTATGTGTGGCTCCCCCTGTTATATGCATGGCTCCCTGGTCCCACATGGCTCCCCTGGTCCCACATGGCTTGGTTCCCCTGGTACCGCATGGCTCGGCTCCCCCGGTCCCACAGGGCCCCGTCCTACTCACCCTACTCACGCTGTCGCTGCACCTCCATTGTCCCGACACAGGCAGCTCTTCCTTTGCTCAGCGGTCATGTAGTACCGCTCATTAAGGTAATGAATATGCGCTCCACCCCTATGGGAGTGGAGATGGGTGCATATTCATTACGTTAATGAGCAGTATCACGTGACCCTACAGCACAGGGTAAGGGCTGCTGGTGTCGGAACAGAGATGCAGGGACGGAGATGCAGCAATAGCGCGAGGAGGGTGACTATAATGTCTTTTTGAAGCCAGAGGCTGCAGGTGTGGCTGTCACTGTGCCACAGCTTCCGGCTCCTACAGCTGCTCTGCCGCTCCCCCCTCCCCCTGCCAGATTTCTGGACAATGACTCATGTATAAGCCGTGGGGAACGTTTTCAGCACTAAAAAATGTGCTGAAAAGCTCAACTTATACACGAGTAAGTATGGTAGTTTTTCTGCGGCACGTATAGTTTCCATGAAGCAGCACCATTATTATAAATTATAGGAAATATATTGGCGACAATAAGAAAACAGTAATCTACATATCAGAAAAAAATGCTTCACCTTACAAAACAGTTTTTTATAATTTCACATGCTAAATAGAAACCAAAATATGAGCAAAAATGATAAGTGCTTGACATTAGACTGTCGTTGATACGATTTTTCAGTGTTGTCCCTATATAGCATCAAACAATAATCTGCCATCATTGAGACATTCCAAAAACTCTGGTAGTCGTGTTCCATTACTTTAATGTCCTGCTGAAACCGCTCGCCTCGTTCATTGCTTACATCCCCGAGATTTTGAGGGAAGAAATATAAATGTGAATGCAAAAAGTGCATTTTTAGAGACATCCAACTTCCAACTGATATGCATTTAGCAGTTCTTCAACACCTTCAACATATTCTGGAGATTTTTTTTTCCTAAGAAGTTTGTGCAGATCCAGTTGAAGCTTTTCCAAGATCTCAATTCCTTATAATTTAGAGTTCCTTCAAACACATCATCTATCATAAGCTCTCTGATCTGAGAACCAACAAATACCCCTTCCTTCAGTTTTGCTGGTGAAATGCTGGAGAGTTTCTGTGAAATGTACTGGAACCTTGTTAATTTCTCTCTGCCATGGCTTTCACAAAGTTTTTAATCAATCCAAACTTTATATGTACTGGTGGAAGAAAGATTTTTGTTGGAACAACTAAAGGATTATGCTGAACATTGTCTCTACCTGGAGCATAGATGCTTCTCTGTCCCCAATTATGACAAACATAATGCTCTACTGTATTTCTACTGTCCATAAACACAAGAAGCAACAAAATTTTGTGAAACCTCCTTGTATTCCCATTAGCAGACCGATCAATTTCAAATCTTCACATATATTCCATTGATGATGCTTATATTATACAGCATCCAAAACAACTGGCAGATTTTCATAACTTTCCTTTAGATGACATGAGTGAGCAATAGGGATTGATGGTTTTATATTTCCATTGTGAAGCAACACTGCTTTCAAACTTCTCTGGGATGAGTCAATAAACAATCGCCAATCTGCAACAAAATACTCTTGATTCAGTTCTTCAAAGAGACCATTCACATTGTTACAGTACACCATTAGTCCATGAACTGTGGAAAATTGTGTTAAAGTGTTACTTCTGTTTCAGTAATAACACACTTTGACATCATCATGAAGATTCTTCTGTTTCAACCTAGATGCAAGAAGTTCAGCTATATCTCTTGACAATGAAAGGTCTCTGATGAGATAATTTAATTTATGTTGAGTAATGCCTTCTGGCTGCTCCATCAGGTACATACTCATCTTGACTTGAGGTCTTCATGACTTCGCCAGTAGCTTCAGATCCATAGTCTTAATATTCTACTTCATTTTCATCCAATCTAGACAACTGTTATACAGGAACTGGCAAGGTACCATCATGTGAAACTGGCCTACTCGCAGATACAAGTTCAGGGTAATTAATCTTATGTTTGTTCTTTGTAGAAAAGCCCTTCAGTTTGTCAAAACAAAAGTAGCAGTCATCACTACGATTTTTGGGTTATCTCCAAATCATGAGAACAGCAAATGGCATAGCCACTTTCCCCATATTCAACCAGTCATGAAGACCATTTGAATAACTTGTAGTACAGAAGATGTTCAGCACAGCCTGAAGGGGAGGTGCATAAGGATAGGTTCCCAAACCTTAATATGTGGAAAATTATATATTTAGCACACTCCAATAGATGTGATGCAAAAGGGGGTATTTAATGTCATACATACAGTAGTCACAAACGTTTCGGTCTGCCTATGTCTTCTTTTGACGACACCGCATGTCCACCCACGTGACCGCAGGCTCTGCTCTCCTTTGGCTATACAGACCAGTATTACTCGCGCACGCGCCACAGTGCTCCATGCAGGGCGACACTATATAGTCAAACCGGCATGCCCCCTCTCTCTCACACGCTTCCCGAAGAAGCAGTGCAAAACACGCGTCGGGGCATAGGGATGCCCAGGGGTACCTATATGTACACATTTTCATAGGAATCGTATTTCTTATTTGCACTTTATGTACAGCAGTATTTGCACACTTTAATTGCTACTTAATAATGCATGTTTTGGCATTTTTTATGGCATGTTGGTATTACAGCCGTTCATATAGCCACAAAAACATGTATTTTGCGGCACATTGTATTTTGCTATGCTCCTTTGCATTATAAATGAAAAATATGTTTAGGGCAACTATATTTATACTTTTTTTGTAACAAGTTTGGCTCTTGAGGTATCCTATGGCACTGTGTCCCCATTATTTATAAACTAGCTCCTAGAGGGGAAGGGGGAGAGAGGGGGAGAGGGAAAAGAAGGTTGATGGGGTAGGGTTAAATGGTATGGAAAAGTACATACCTAATGGTAACAAGAGTGGTACATATAGTGAAACCCCTGTAAAGCTTATTTGCATCTGGAGAAAAAGGTAACAAGAGTGGTACATATAGTGAAACCCCTGTAAAGCTTATTTGCATCTGGAGAAAAAGGAATGATGTAAAAAATGTGAAGAAGAACATGATGCCTGTATTAAACCGTATGCAAGTCTGATGCAGTACCCAGTAGTAATAGGAATAAAGTGAATATGCCGGAAAAATGTGGAGGGCTGTGCGGCAGTCCAATCTAGGGAGAGATACTGTATACGCCGGTAAATGTATACAAGGGTTGCCTATGAAAGGAACAGATGGCGCTAACAAAAGAGAGCTATATATGGTGCCTAATATACTACTTACCCAGCCGCCAGAGGGCTATGGGGGAGAGAAAGAAACTACGCGGTATCCCCGGTATGGTTGTTTTCACAGTATCATTTATGACCATATCTGCATTTTTGTTCTGTTGTATATACTTTTGTTTCTTTATTTTTAAGGTTATGCACATTTATTTTGTTTCTGTAGCACACTGATGAAGGTCTTTGCAGACCGAAACGTTTGTGACTACTGTATGAATTACATTAAATACCCCTTTTTGCATCACATCTATTGGAGTGTGCTAAATATATAATTTTCCACATATATAGGTTTGGGAACCTATCTTTATGCACCTCTCCTTCAGGCTGTGTTGAACATTTTCTGTACTACACTATTTACTCTTATGCTAAGCACGCCTTCTTGTGGTCATATCAGCACTGACTTTTTCTTACAACGCAGAGGAAACCTCCAACATCATCGCTCTATCTAAGGTCCCGAGTGATTCCTTAGAATTCCCCCCTGTGAAATTCGGGGTAGAGTGTGAACTACGACTCTGTACCAATCTAGAGTTACATGGAGCAACCCTGACAGAATACTTTAAGGCACAAATAATACCTCGTGGTCTGACGATATCACTCCGCCCCACTCTTTTTAGTAACTCCCCAGAATTCTGTACTAAATTTGAACTTATCCTAAATAAATGTTCTTTTGACCTTATGGTTCTCACACTAGAACACCTGCACAAGGAAATCACCTCTACTCAGGAACGAATCAAGAACATCGAGAGTCAGCTCTCATCTACTATCCCTACAGACAAATTTAATGTTCTAAAGAAAAAAATCGATACCAACATCACCCAACATCGCCGTGATATTGAACTTAAAAAGAGAACAAAATTTCAGAGGAACCTCGAGGACTACGAACTCAATAGAGTATACGGATGGCAAGACAAATCGGCACCCAAGAAATCATACAGACAGGATGGCTATCGTTCATACATGGACTATATAACATCCGATTCGGACCCGGAGAGACCAGGAAGAAATCCCAACCCAGGTCGTTTTTTAGGCAGACAGAGGCGACAAGGAAGAAGAAGAGGACCAGATGGGGGATCCGTAGGACACAGAAATATGGACCTTGTACGGGTGACCCGATCACAGGTATACACTCTCTAGTTGTCAATATTTCCTCAAAATCCTTAGGTATAGCTGAGTATGGTGCCTTACAAAAAGCCTCTCCTACTGTCCAAGTTATAAATCAATACTTTTCAATTGGACATGGACCTACAGAAATTTTACAGCTCACTAAGATTGAAATTACACTTTGCTGAAACTGACCTCATGGTCACCCCCACTACACAGATTACTCCATCATCAGGCATCACCACAGCCAGTCTTGGTTTGCGGAATAAAAACACATACTGGCCCCCTAAGGGTTCCCACCCTCTTGAGACATTTATCCAGTTTGTTGATTCATCCTTCCAGAAATTACGTCATGACACTGAAAGAGGTAGAATACACTATCCCTCTAATCTCTCTGTATCTGAAAGACAGGCGCTGAGGTCATTCCAACATGATAAAGACATAATAATCAAGCCAGCTGACAAAGGCGGAGCTATCGTTGTGATGGATAAATCATTCTATAGAAATAAAGTATACCGCCAACTTAGAGATATCACCACTTGCAAGAAACTACTTTCTAATCCTACCAAAGCATGATTAAGACAACATTAGATCATTTCCAAACCCGAGGTATACTAGATACCAAAACGCGTGATTTTCTGACAAAAAAGCACCCAATCATACCAGTCATATAAATTCTCCCCAAGATTCACAAAAATTTACAAAACCCACCAGGCAGACCAATAGTAGCTTCTACCGATTCACTTCTAGCACCTATTTCCATATACCTTGAAAAAATACTCACACCTCTGATCAGAAGGACTAGCTCCTTTCTCCTAGATATAGGAGCTTTTCTTGAAATTTTTAAAAATATTAACCCTGTACCCACCGACATTATTTTAGTTTTTTTTCGATGTTAAAGACCTGTATACATCGATACCTCATACTACTGGCATTAGCTCCACCCGCTGGCTTCTATCCACCTCAAACATGAGCCCCGATCTCATTGACTTTTGTTGTGAACTTCTCTCTATTGTATTGATGAATAACTTCTTTCTTTTTGAGGACATCTTTTATCTCCAAATCAAGGGCTCAGCCATGGGCTCGAATGTGGCACCTCCGTATGCCAATGCCTACATGGCCCACTGTGAGGATACCCTTATCTATGCACATAATTCCTTCCATAACAATGTTGTATCATGGAAAAGATATATAGATGATATCTTTTGTATATGGAAAGGTGATCCCTCATCCCTCAATGATTTCTATCAATTCCTTAGAACTTCTTGGCCAGGACTGGATTTCACTATGACGTACGACTATAACCAGATCAGCTTCTTGGATACGCTTGTCATCAAAGATGCTAGTGGCAATTTGTCCACTGACTTGTATTCTAAACCTACAGACCACAACAGTCTGTTGCATTATGACAGTTTTCACCCACGCAACATTAAGAAATCTATACCCAAATCTCAGTTACATAGAGTGGCCAAAATAGTTTCTAATCCAGTACCAAAGGGAACAAAGAATTCTAGAAATGAAGTCTAAGTTCCATGATAGAGGTTACCCCCCACAAGTCTTTGACATTCAGAATAGCAGCACCAATAGTAAGGACAACTCTGCTGACCATTGAATACCAATTGTACATCAATACCATCCCTCAGCGTATAAATTACATAGAACCATTCACCAGCATTGGCACATCCTCCAGACGGAATATCCTACTATCAAAGAATTTAAACATCCCTTCCTGCCTTGCTTCAAGAGACCACGTAATATTAGAGACAGTCTGGTTCGAGCAGACATTGGTCCTTTGTGACCATCCTCCGCTTCATGCTTTTTGAGTAATCCTAAGACAGATACATTCCCTTGTTTGAATTGTAATCAATGTAGCAATGTGCTTAAGGGTGACACTATCCATCACCCACATACAGGCAAACGGTATCATATCGACAATTTTTACACTTGTGACACTAATTTTGCAATTTACTTGATCAAGTGCCTCTGTGGCTTATTGTATGTGGAAGAGACTACCCAATCGGTCAAGGACAGAATATCGACACATAAGTTGACCATTCGGTGTAAGAACCTCCTACTTCCCATACCGAATCATTTTATTTCTAAATGTCACAATGTGTCTCAATTGAGATTCCAAATAATTGAACAAGTGACACCTCCCCATAGGGGAGGTGACCGGATCTCTATTCTTAAACGCAGAGAAGCATTTTGGATCCATGAGTTGAACACTTTGAGTCCAAAGGGACTCAATAGAGAATACGATTTGCAATCCTTTATGTAAACCTCATGAATTTCATGATTATTGTGAATATTTTCCAGGTAATATTGTTTCCTCCTGTTTTTTTGCTATTATGTTTCATATCACAATATTTGGTTCCTATCCATTCATTCGAGATGTGCCGTCATACTACATAAGCCACAGAATGTCTATTGTATTTATCTCTATTTGCTGCAACATGTAAATTGTAGACACTAATCTATTGTCTCTCCCTACAGAGCCGTCCTTTTTGATACATCTTCTCCACGTCTGTATCCTCTGACACTGCTTTGCCACAAGATCATCACTCTCCTGTGACTCACAGCGTCTCACTTTTTCCTTGGGCCGCACTGCCGTTGCTTCAGCATCTGTGGAATGCACCCCACACTGCTCTCATCGATCATGTGACACATTCGTGTCACTTCCGCCCCGCCCCTTCCGATTTTCATTTGTCGGCTCCAGCGTGCACACACTGCCGCTGTATTTCAGGGACCACGGACTCGTTCGCCCTTTACCATCTACTTGCGGTGGATACCGCGTAGTTTCTTTTTCTTCCCCATAGCCCTCTGGCGGCTGGGTAAGTAGTTTGTTAGGCACCACATATATCTCTCTTTTGTTAGTGCCATCTGTGCCTTTCATAGGGAACCACCCTCGTATATGTTTAGTGGCGTATATCTGTCCCCAGATTAGCCTGTCGAACAGCCCTCCACATTTTTCCGTCATATTCACTTTATTCCTATTATTGGTAGGTACTGCATCAGACTTGCATGTGGTTTAATATGGTAATCATGTCCTTCTTCACATTTTTTACATCATTCCTTTTTCTCCAGATGCAAATAAGCTTTACAGGGGTTTCACTATATGTACCACTCTTGCTACCATTAGGTATGTACTTTTCCATACCATTTAACCCTACCCCATCAACCTTCTTTTCCCTCTCTCCCTCTCTCTCCCCCTTCCCCCCTCCCCTCCTCTTCCCCCCGTCTTCTCCGTCGTATCCTTAGCTCTTCATAACGATATCTTGCCTATATCAACCATAATATAAAATGTTCTTTGAGTTGATGGTGTTGCTGGCATTACTATATGGCTGTTTTCACAGTATGATTTATGACCATATCTGCATTTTTGTTCGGTTGTATATACTTTTGTTTCTTTATTTTTATGTTTATGCACATTTATTTTGTTTCTGTGGCCCACTGATGAAGGTCTTTGCAGACCGAAACGTTTGTGACTACTGTATGTATGACATTAATTACCCCCCCTGTTGCATCACATATATTGGAGTGTGCTAAATGTATAATTTTCCACATTTGAATAACTTGAGCATATCACATTAGGGGCTCAGCTTTTGTCTTGATTGAGTGATTGAAAGTACTTGCGCTTTTGGTGTAAAAGAACCACACACATGGCAGAATCTTTTCCGATGATTGATACACTGTCAGGGCATTTTTCTCCTATAAATCAGATCAAACAGTAAAGTAAGTTCAGTTCAATGGTGGTGACAAACAAAAAAATGCGATGAGCCGACCAATTATATGTAGATACTAGCTGAAGAGCCCGGCGTTGCCTGGGCATAGTAAATATCTGTGGTTAGTTATAGCACGTCACTTCTCTTATTTTCCCATTACGCCTCTCATTTTCCCAATCACATATTTAATTTTCCCCCTCACACCTCTCATTTTCTCCCTCACTCCTCTCATTCCCGCCTAACACTTGTCATTTCGACCTCACATCTGTCATTTTCCGATCACTACACTATTTTCCCTCACTCCTCTCATTTTGCACTCACACCTTTTCATTTTCACCTCACACCTCTCATTTTCACCTCAGTATATACATGTTTGTCATCTCCTGTATATAGTATATACCTGTATGTCATCTCCCCTGTATATAGTATATACCTGCTGTGTGTCATCTCCCCTGTATATAGTATATACCTGTATGTCATCTCCTCCTATATATAGTATATACCTGTATTTCATCTCCTCCTATATATAGTATATACCTGTATGTCATCTCCTCCTATATATAGTATATACCTGTATGTCATTTCCTTCTATATATAGTATATACCTGTATGTCATCTCCTCCTGTATATAGTACATACCTGTGTGTCATCTCCCCTGTATATAGTATATATCTGTGTGTCATCTCCTCCTGTATATAGTATATACCTGTATGTCATCTTCTATATATAGCATATACCTGTATGTCATCTCCTCCTGTATATAGTATATACCTGTAGGTAATCTGTTCCTGTATATAGTATATACCTGTGTGTCATCTCCTCCTGTATATAGTATATACCTGTATGTCATCTCCTCCTGTATATAGTATGTACCTGTATGTCATCTCCTCCTTTATATAGTATATACCTGTGTGTCATCTCTCCTGTATATAGTATATATCTGTGTGTCACCTCCCCTGTATATAGTATATACCTGTGTGATCTCCTGTATTAGACCTCATTAACACGTTATTTGCTCAGTATTTTTACCTCAGTATTTGTAAGATAAATTGGCAGCCTGATAAATCCCCAGCCAACAGGAAGCCCTCCCCCTGGCAGTATATATTAGCTCACACATACACATAATAGACAGGTTATGTGACTGACAGCTGCCGTATTTCCTTTATGGTACATTTGTTGCTCTTGTAGTTTGTCTGCTTATTAATCAGAATTTTATTTTTGAAGGCTAATACCAGACTTGTGTGTGTTTTAGGGCGAGTTTCGTTTGTCAAGTTGTGTGTGTTGAGTTGTGTGTGGCGACATGCGTGTAGCAACTTTTTGTGTGTCGAGTTGCATGTGACAGGTTAGTGTAGCAAGTTGTGTGCAGCAAGTTTTGCGCATGGCGAGTTTTGCGCGTGGTGAGTTTTATGTGTGGTGCCTTTTGAGTATGTGCAAGTTTTGTGTGAGGCAACTTTTGCATGTGTTGCAAATTTTGTGCATGTGGCAATTTTTCCGCATGTGCAAGTTTTGCGTGTGGCGAGTTTTCCATGAGGTGAGTTTTGCACTTGTGGCGAGTTTTGCGTGAGCCTATTTTTTGCATGTGGCGAGTTTTGCGCGTGGTGAGTTTTGAGCGGCGACTTTTGTGTTTCGACTTTTATGTGGCGAGGTTGGTGTATGTGTGGTGAAATGTGTGCTGAGGGTGGTATATGTGTTCAAGCACGTGGTAGTGTGTGGCGCATTTTGTGTGTGTTCATATCCCCGTGTGTGGTGAGTATCCCATGTCGAGGCCCCACCTTAGCAACTGTACGCTATATACTCTTTGGCGCCATCGCTCTCACTCTTTAAGTCCCCCTTGTTTACATCTGGCAGCTGTCAATTTGCCTCCAACACTTTTCCTTTCACTTTTTTCCCCATTATGTAGATAGGGGCAAAATTGTTTGGTGAATTGGAACGCGCAGGGTTAAAATTTCACCTCACAACATAGCCTATGACGCTCTCGGGGTCCAGACGTGTGACTGTGCAAAATTTTGTTTCTGTAGCTGCGACGCCTCCAACACTTTTCCTTTCACTTTTTTCCCCATTATGTAGATAGGGGCAAAATAGTTTGGTGAATTGGAAAGCGCGGGGTTAAAATTTCACCTCACAACGTAGCCTATGACGCTCTCAGGGTCCAGACGTGTGACTGTGCAAAATTTTGTTGCTGTAGCTGCGACGCTTCCAACACTTTTCCTTTCACTTTTTTCCCCGATAGGGGCAAAATTGTTTGGTGAATTGGAACGCGCGGGGTTAAAATTTCGCCTCACAACATAGCCTATGATGCTCTCGGGGTCCAGACGTGTGACTGTGCAAAATTTTGTGGCTGTAGCTGCGACGGTGCAGATGCCAATTCCGGACATACACACACACACACACACACATTCAGCTTTATATAGTAGATTTCCCCAGAGATGACAGAGGTAGCTTGTATTTTGTACTGATTTTACTGGAGGTAATCTGGTAGATAACTGTATACAGTTGTGAGGTAAACGGGTCAGTTTATTCCTTGAGCATTTGCAGACAGGCAGTTTCTTAGTGTGATATTGGCTGCTTTCAGGTTCTATCTCTGTGGAGACCCTCACTCAGTTACACCTCAGTGGCTGAGCTGTTTTCCTCCCTCTGAGGTAACTTGCCCTCCCAGAAATGCAGTGAAAATCCTCTCACAATGGCGGCTCTCTGATGCCTTCCCTTCTATCTCCCTGTGGCAGAGCTCAGAGGCCCTGTAGAGGCCTGTCTCCTGTCAGAGTCTCACATACCATTCCTTGCTGCCATCACAATCTGATGTTGTCCCTGTAAGAGAATTCACAATTAGGTAAGACAAGCAAAGAAATGGGAATGACATATGAAAAAACCACATACATTGAAAATGCAGAAATAACGTAATAGCAAAAATACTTATATCTTAGAAACTTTATGTGATAGAGCAAAACTAAGCATATTTTTGGAATCAGCACATCAAACTCCATAAAATAGACATATTACTTTTGCTGGTGACTTGTTTGTGTTGACCAGTGTAATAGAAGCAGGAATCGATAATCAAAAAGTACATATACATGAGCTGTAAATGGTAATCAATTCCAAGACTCATCCAAGATAATAGCATAAAGTAACATACAGCACATGGATTTCACAGACAGTACCCTAGTTTGGCATCCATAGATATCTGACCAATAGTGAATAGACTGGTTGTAGTGCTTTTATATGTTAGTCATGTCCACAGTATGTGCCTGCAACCCCAATGCGCGTTTTGCTTGGACTTCTTTTCTTGTTGTTTTGTGTCTTTATGTCTGCATGTCTCTTCACCATTGACCCATTTTAATACTTTGTTTACTTATGGTCTTTGAATTGTTTTTGATACTTAATAAAATTTGTTTTACTCCTTTGTATATCTTTTTCAAAATGTTCTTGTTATGGGGTGCATTACTTCCATTTTTTATCGATTCATGTCCCACATGACATATGCGTATATACAAACATATACACGTGTATATATATACACACATACATTAATATACTGTATATATATATATATATATATATATATATATATATATATACACCTACTGTATCCTTACCCTTCCCTTGTAGATTGTAAGCCCTCGCGGGCAGGGTCCTCTCTCCTCCTGTACCAGTTGTGACTTGTATTGTTCAAGATTATTGTACCTGTTTTTATAATGTATACTCCTCCTCACATGTAAAGCGCCATGGAATAAATGGCGCTATAATAATACATAATATATATATATATATATATATATATATACTGTATATGCACACACACACACACACATATACATTTTGCGGAACACATCAAGAAGCGTTCTTTTCATTCTCTGTTTAGGAACAGTTTAATAGTTTTTACTAGTTCCATGCTAGAGGTGATAACAGCCCACAGCACACATACTGCTATCACTTTAATCTACTCTCTTATTGATTGGTGAATGCTAGCTCTCCACACTTGATTTATGAACTCAGCATGCAGAAGACCTACAGGGCTGTTACTAACACAAAGTTCATGTAACAAATTGCTCACCATGTACTCAAAATAGAGCAAATGAGTTAGACATGGCAATTCTTTTAAGATAATATATATCCTGTTATATATTTTTTGTCTCAGTTGATAAGATTTTGTAACTTTTGATCTTATTTCATATACCTGCAGCTTTCCGAAAATTATATCTGAACAATAGCTGCATGGGCTTTACAGACTGGCAGCAGCAAAACTGTGTATTCCAGCAGTGAATTTAAATGTGTAAACAAGAAAAGATAATTTTACAGTGTGGGTTCCAAAAGAAGGTAAGTTTGCGTAACTTGTGAACAGAAATAAGTGGAATAATGTCTGTTTTACCAAACATTTAAAGGAATTGCCATAAATCAAATAATTACAATAAATATTTTTGAGATGGAATATTAGATTGTGAGCTCCACTGGGAACAGTGATGATAACGTATGTAAAGCGCTGTGGAATATGATAGCGCTAAATAAGCAATGCATAATAAAAATATCAATAAAAAGGGGTTGATAGGTCACATAGAGGTCAGAGGTGGGTGAAGAAGTGGTTTAGATAGAGAAATCCATGTGATTCACACAAACCGTGAAGACAAAAATGCCCCCAAAATATCAGGAATTAAAAATTCTGAAAGTAAATGTGCAAAATGGATGTAAACCTAAAGAGTATGTGAAGAAGTGTAAACAAAATAGGAGAGCTTGATATCATTGTATTGGGGAAACATTCATATTGTTGAGATACGGTTGGACTCTTCACTTGATTGGACTATAAATCATCCAGGTTGTAGGCTTTTTCAAAACACAGAGTAAGTAGGAAGGGAGGAGGAGTACAGTATGTCCCTATGTAAGGAATGGTACAAAAGCAAATTTGTCAGAAGTCATAATGGCGAAGGTTGTGAGGACGTTGACACCTTGTGGGTGGAATAACAAACAGACATTATTATTTCTTAAGAAATAATTGTTGCAGTAATCTTTAGGTCTGTCATCCAGACTTCAATAAGGAGTAGGAAGATTAGCTGCTTATTCAAATGGTACATGCTGCTCCGGATAGTACACTAGTGATTATGGCACTACCCATATAGTGACTGAGGTCATGGTTTTGCTTCAACTGAAAAGGGGTTAATATTATTCAAGTTATTGCAGGATAATTTTTATGGGTCAGCTTGTGGAAGACCCAACAAGAATTGATGCTCTATTGGATCTGGTCATTTCTAGCAATGCAGGGATTTTTGGCAATGTCACTATTTGCAAAAAGCTGGGAACTAGTGATAACAATATCATTTAATTTTAATAAAACTGGAAAAATGATACTCGGGTGAGGAGGTCAAAAACACTTAATTTAAAAAGTAAGATTTTCCCAGGTTGAAAGCAGCACTTCAGGTCATTGAGTGGGAGCATCTTCTGTCAGATAGTGATACAAATGATAAATGGAAGCACTTTAAATCTATATTAGTTAATTAGACTGCAAAATGTATTCCTATAATTAAAAAGTAGATTACAAAAATTAAACCCCACTTGGCTTACGCCTATCATTAGATAGGCTATATAGGATAAAAAAGGTGCATGTAGAATATATAAATCTGAATGTATCAGAGATATTTAAAAACTACAAATAACTAAATAAAATCTGTAAAAAAAAGGTAATCAAATTGGCTAAAGAAGAAAAGGAATTCCAAATAGCCAAGGAAAGCAAGATACAGTTGTGCTCAAAATTTACATACCCCAGCAGAATTTTTGCTTTCTTGGCCTTTTTTTCAGAGAATATGAATGATAACATCAAAACTTTTTCTCCACTCATGGTTAGTGGTTGGGTAAAGCCATTTATTGTCAATCTACTGGGTTTTTTCTTTTTAAATCATAATGACAACCCAAAACATCCAAATGACACTGATCAAAAATTCACATACTGTGGTCATTTAGGCCTGATAACATGCGCAGAAGTTGACACAAATCGGTTTGAATGGCTACTAAAGGTAACATCCTCACCTGTGACCTGTTTGCTTGTAATCAGTGTATGGACATACAAGCTGATTGAGTTTCTGGGATCCAGACAGACTCTTGCATATTTCATACAGCCACTGACATTTCTGGATTGTAAGTCATGGGGAAGCAAAATAATTGTCAACGGATCTACGGGAAAAGGTAGTTGAACTGTATAAAACAGGAAAGGGAAAAAAAAGATATCCAAGGAATTGATAATGTCAGTTAGCAGTGTTCAAACTGTGATTAACAAATGGAAAATCAGGGGCTCTGTTAAAACAAAACCACGGTCAGGTAGACCAACAAAAATGTCATCCATAACTGCCAGGTAAATTGTTCGGGATGGAAAGTAAAACCCACAAATAACATCAGTTGAAATACAGGACTTTCTGAAAACTAGTGGTGTGGCTGTTTCAAGATGTACAATAAGGAGGCACGTGAAGAAAAATGGGCTGCATGGTCGAGTTGCCAGAAGAAAGCCATTACTACGCAAATGCTGCAAAGTATCTCGCCTACAATACGCAAAACATCACAGAGACAAGCCTCAAAACTTCTGGAACAAGGTAGTTTGGAGTGATGAGACCAAAATTTAACTTTTTGGCCTCAACCATAAACATTACATTTGGAGAGAGGTCAACAAAGCCTATGATGGAAGGAACACCATTCCTATTGTAAAGTATGGAGGTGGATAGCTGATGTTTTAGGGATGTGTGATGTGAGATACAAAGGAACAGGAAACTTGGTCAAAGTTGAAGAAAAGATGAATGCAGCACATTATCAGCAAATACACGGGGCAAATTTGCACTAATCAGCCCAGAAGCTGCACATGGGACATACTTGGACGTTCCAACATGACAACGATCCAAAATACAAGGCCAAGTCAACCTGTCATTGGCTACAGCAGAATAAAGTGAAGGTTCTGGAGTGGCCATCTCAGTTTTCTGACCTCAATATCATTGAGCCATTCTGGGGAGATCTCAAGCGTGCAGTTCATGCTAGACAGCCCAGGAATTTACAGAAACTAGAGGCTTTTTTGCCAAGAAGAGTGGGCAGTTTTACCATCTGAGAAAATCAAAACCTCATCTACAACTACCACAAAAGGCTTCATGCTGTCATTGATGTTAGAGGGGGCAATATACGGTATTAAGAAATGGGGTATGTGAACTTTTGATCAGGGTCATTTGGATGAATTGGGTTGTCATTATGATTTAAAAAGAGAAAGCACAGGGGTATTTTGCTGGGGTATGTAAACTTTTGAGCATATCTCATAAAAGGATAATAAAAGAAGCGGCACTCACCAGTTTGCTGAAAAAAGTGTCTTTAATGCAGCCTTAATCCATGCTTACAGGCTATTCAGACACGTTGCAGGTGATTGTGAGGGTGCGGGGAGAGAAGGAGGACGACGGCCGTTTCGTGCAATCAGCACTTCGACGGGTCCATGTGGGGGTAAAATGATGTCATTTCCTTTTAAAGGCAATATGCGCATCAAGGTAAATTACTGACATACATGTTTTTTTTTTTTTTCTTTTTCATACATTTGCCAAATACTTATAATTTAAACATTGTCAGTAAAAATACTCAAATGCTTGTTGCAACACTATATGAGATTTATAGAATTTTATAGAAATACGGCCATATCCAATTTGTCGTTTAAGCCCAATGGCCCCTGTGCGTTAGTTTTTATAATCCATTTTCCTTCTTCTCTTAGGAGGAGTTTGTTTTTACATCTGTAGTTCCCTTTAGGGGAATCTTTTTGTAGCCAATTATTATACGTTGGTAACAATCTATTGTGGACCACAATAAAAACTGTAAATTCTGCCATCTGCACAAATTAGATAATCCTCTAAGAATTGGAGGTATGACACAAAAAGTTACCGACTTCATAACTTGTAAAAGTAAGTTCGTTGTGTACGTAATATTTTGTCCCTGTAATTTTTATTACATAGGGAAAACCATACGGCCCCTATTTGTACGGTTCCGAGAACACTACAATTCTGTAGTCTCAGGAAAGGGATGCATGAGATTTATCACGCACATGCAGCAGAAACACGAAAGTAACCCTGAACTGTTACAATTCGCTGGCCTTAAGTTAGTTAAATATCCACCCCAGGGAGGTGATCACAACAAACTCCTCCTAAGAGAAGAAGGAAAATGGATTATAAAAACTAACGCACAGGGGCCATTGGGCTTAAACGACAAATTGGATATGGCCGTATTTCTATAAAATTCTATAAATCTCATATAGTGTTGCAACAAGCATTTGAGTATTTTTACTGACAATGTTTAAATTAAAAGTATTTGGCAAATGTATGAAAAAGAAAGAAAAAAAAACAAAAACATGTATGTCAGTAATTTACCTTGATGCGCATATTGCCTTTAAAAGGAAATGACATCATTTTACCCCCACATGGACCCGTCGAAGTGCTGATTGCACGAAACAGCCGTCGTCCTCCTTCACTCCCCGCACCCTCACAATCACCTGCAACGTGTCTGAATAGCCTGTAAGCATGGATTAATGCTGCATTAAAGACACTTTTTTCAGCAAACTGGTGAGTGCCGCTTCTTTTATTATCCTTTTATGAGATATGAGATATGAAGATTGCTGTTACTTATTGAGCAGAGCACCGTATCCAGTAGCTTTATCTGGAAAACGCAATTGGTATATATCGGTGAAATATGAAATAAGCAAAGGGGCATAGAACCAGAAGGCGAGCCCTGGTGCTGTTCCAATCTCTATGTTTGTCAAACTTTTGAGCATAACTGTAATTCGAGGAAACTCATATTTAATACATAAATACAATAAAAAACTAAGTTTGCTACAGGTATGTTCTCCCAATAATGATAATGGGGAATTTGGTCGCTTAAAGAAGTTACTTACTAGGACAACTTCTTCTTATATGCCCCGCTTGGCCCCAACAGAATAATAAAGCATGTACTCCCCTCCCATGCTGGTGCCTTTCCCTCGGTGTCGGCATTCAGTCTCTCGGGACTCTCATGCGGTGTTGTAACAGATGACGCCGGTGGCCACTCAGAGCTGGCATCACTGTCCCCACCTCCTGTTGAATTGAGCAGGAAAAGGAAGTCTGAAATTAGCTGCTGCCCAGATTTCCTCTTCATGTTCAGTTCATGTGAAGGCAGGGACAGTGATGCCAGTGCTGATTGGGCGCTGGCATCACATGTCACAAAACTGCATGAGAGTCCTGGGGAAAGTGGCGCCCACACAGAAGGTGAATATAAGCTTTATTATTTTATTGGAGCCAGATATTTTGATCTAGAAGGAGCTGTCCTAAAAGTGGACAACCCCTTTAACCCCTTTCTGACATTAGACGTACTATCCTCGAGGTGGGGTGGGCCCGTATGCCCACCGATGGGATAGTATGTCATAGCGATCGCGGCCGATCACGGCCGGGTGTCAGCTGACTATCACAGCTGACATCCGGCACTATGTGCCAGGAGCGGTCATGGGCCACCCCGGCACATTAACCCGTGGCAAACTGCAATCAAGCATGATCGCAGTGTTTCGGGTGCATAGGGAAGCATCGCGCAGGGAGGGGGCTCCCTGCGTGCTTCCCTGAGACCCTCGGAGGAACGCGATGTGATCACGTTCCTCCGAGGGTCTCCTACCTCCTCCTCCCTGCAGCAGGCCCGGATCAAAAATGGCCACGGGGCTGCATCCGGGTCCTGCAGGGAGGTGGCTTCACAGCGCCTGCTCAGAGCAGGTGTCGGGAAGCCTCCAGGAGTGCACGTCAGATCGCTGATCTGACTCAGTGTACAGCAAAGTGTCAGATCAGCGATCTTACACTATAACATGATACCCCCCTGAGGCAATGTTATAGTGTAAGAAAAAAATATTCAGATATGTAAAAAAAAATTAAAAAAAATTCCTAAAAAATATATATATATATTGTTCCCATAAATACATTTCTTTATCTAAATAAAAAAAACTAAAAGTACACATATTTAGTATCGCTGTGTCCGTAACGACCCGACCTATAAAACTGTCCCACTAGTTAACCCCTTCAGTGAACACCATAAAAAAACAATGCAAAAAACAACGCTTTATTATCATACCGCCGAACAAAAAGTGGAATAATACGCGATCAAAAAGACTGATATAAATAATCATAGTACTGCTGAAAACATCATCTTGTCCTGCAAAAAACGAGCTGCCATACAGCATCATCAGCGAAAAAATATGAAAGTTATAGTTCTCAGAATAAAGCGATGCAAAAATAATGATTTTTTTCTATAAAATAGTTTTTATCGTATAAAAGCGCCAAAACATAAAAAAATTATATAAATGAGGTATCACTGTAATCGTACTGACGCGAAGAATAAAACTGCTTTATCCATTTTACCAAACGCGGAATGGTATAAAAGCCCCCCCCCCAAAAGAAATTCATGAATCGCTGGTTTTTGGTCATTCTGCCTCACAAAAATTGGAATAAAAAGCTATCTAAAACTGTCACGTGCCCGAAAATGTTACCAATAAAAACATCAACTCGTCCCACAAAAGACAAGACCTCAAATGACTCTGTGGACCAAAATATGGAAAAATTATAGCTTTCAAAATGTGGTAACGCAAAAAATATTTTTTTCAATAAATAGGGTCTTTTAGTGTGTGACGGCTGCCAATCATAAAATCCGCCAGAAAACCCGCTATAAAAGTAAATCAAACCCCCCTTCATCACCCCCTTAGTTAGAGTAAAATTAAAAAATTGGAATTATTTACATTTTCCCTTCAGGGTTAGGGTTAGGGCTAGGGTTAGGGCAATGATTAGGGTTAGGGTTAGGGTTAGGGCTAGAGTTAGGGTTGGGGCTAGGGTTAGGGCTACAGTTAGGTTTGGGGCTAAAGTTAGGGTTGGGGTTAAAGTTACGGTTAGGATTTGGATTACATTTACGGTTGAGAATAGGGTTGGGATTGGGGTTAGAGGTGTGTCAGGGTTAGGGGTGTGGTTAGAGTTACCGTTGGAATTAGGGTTATTGGTGTGTTTGGATTAGGGTTTCAGTTATAATTGGGGGTTTCCACTGTTTAGGCACATCAGGGGCTCTCCAAATGCGACATGGCATCCGATCTCAATTCCAGCCAATTCTGCGTTGAAAAAGTAAAACAGTGCTCCTTCCCTTCTGAGCTCTCTCGTGCACCCAAACAGGGGTATACCCCAACTTATGGGGTTTCAGCGTACTCAGGACATATTGGACAACAACTTTTGGGGTCCAATTTCTCCTGTTACCCTTGGGAAAATACAAAACTGGGGGCTAAAAATAATTTTTGTGGACAAAAAAGATTTTTTATTTTCACAGCTCTGCGTTATAAACTGTAGTGAAACACTTTGGGGTTCAAAGTTCTCACAACACATCTAGATCAGTTCCGTGGGGCGTCTAGTTTTCAATATGGGGTCACTTGTGGGGGGTTTCTACTGTTTAGGTACATTAGGGGCTCTGCAAACGCAATGTGACGCCTGCAGACCATTCCATCTAAGTCTGCATTCCAAATGGCGCTCCTTCCCTTCCGAGCTCTGCCATGCGCCCAAAATGTGGTTCCCCCCACATATGGGGTATCGGCATACTCAGGACAAATTGGACAACGACTTTTGGGGTACAATTTCAACTGTTACCCTTGGAAAAATACAAAACTGGGGGCTAAATATTAAATTTTGTGGGGAAAAAAAATTCATGGCTCTGCGTTATAAACTGTAGTGAAACACTTGGGGGTTCAAAGCTCTCACAACATATCTAGATGAGTTCCTTAGGGGGTCTACTTTCCAAAATGGTGTCACTTGTGGGGGGTTTCAATGTTTAGGGTTGGGGTTAGGGTTGGGGGTTAGGTTTGGGGTTAGGGTTAGGGTTGGGGCTAAAGTTGGGGTTAGGGTTGGGGTTAGCTTTAGGGTTGGGTTTAGGGTTAGGGTTGGGCTAAAGTTAGGGTTTGGATTACATTTACGGTTGGGATTAGGGTTGGGATTAGGGTTAGGGGTGTGGTTATGGTTATGGTTGGGATTAGGGTTCAGGGTGTGTTTGGGTTAGGGTTCCAGTTAGAATTGGGGGTTTCCACTGTTTAGGCACATCAGTGGCTCTCCAAACGCAACATGGCGTCCCATATCAATTCCAGTCAATTTTGCATTGAAAAGTCAAATGGCGCTCCTCCACTTCCGAGCTCTGCCATGCGCCCAAACAGTGGTTTACCCCCATATATGGGGTATCGGCGTACTCAGGACAAATTGTACAACAACTTTTGGGGTCCATTTTCTCTTGTTACCCTTGGTGAAATAAAACAAATTGGAGCTGAAGTAAATTTTTTGTGAAAAAAAGTTAAATGTTCATTTTTATTTAAACATTCCAAAAATTCCTGTGAAACACCTGAAGGGTTATTAAACTTCTTGAATGTGGTTTTGAGCAACTTGAGGGGTGCAGTTTTTATAATGGTGTCACACTTGGGTATTTTCTATCATATAGACCCCTCAAAATGACTTCAAATGAGATGTGGTCCCTAAAATAAAATGGTGTTGTAGAAATGAGAAATTGCTGGTCAACTTTTAACCCTTATAACTCCCTAACAAAAAAAAATTTTGGTTCCAAAATTGTGCTGATAGAAAGTAGACATGTGGGAAATGTTACTTAATAAGTATTTTTTGTGACATATCTCTGTGATTGAATTGCATAAAAATTCAAAGTTGGAAAATTGCAAAATTTTCTAAATTTTCACCAAATTTCCATTTTTTTCACAAATAAATGCAGGTAATATCATAGAAATGTTACCACTTTCATGAAGTACATTATGTCACGAGAAAACAGTGTCAGAATCACCGGGAGCCATTGAAGCGTTCCAGAGTTATAACCTCATAAAGGGATAGTGGTCAGAATTGTAAAAATTGGCCCGGTCATTAACGTGCAAACCACCCTTGGGGGTAAAGGGGCTAAGATCAAGAAAAAGTAGAACTATTAAATGAGTGCTTTAGATCTGTATATACCAAAGAAGAGAGAAAAGCTGATGTAGCCAAACCAAATGCCCCTAATTAGAGATGAGCCAACTCAAACTGTACAGTTTGGGGTTCGTACCTGACATGGAGTGTCCAGTACTGAATCCTGAACACATTAGGTCCGGATGCCTAATAAAGCTTGCTTAAAGGCTACAGCACAGCCAATCAACAAGATTCTAGGTGTTGGCACTTCTGGAGTAATCACAGCCATGCCAAGTATTGTCATAGCTGTGATTGGCCATGTAACCAAGCCTGTGTAAATGCCATATTACAGGTGCTGACGCCATTCTGCTCTGATTAGCGTAGGGACAGGTGCAGCTGTGGAGAGGGACAGTGTTAGGTTCTCAGTATGCGCAGTCTGTAAAAAAAACCTCTGTATGTATATGTTGCACCCATGTCTGTGGGAGTACTGCGCAAAGAAGCCTGTGTGTATTCTGCACCTCTGCCTGTGGGAGTACTGTGCATTTGAGCCTCTGTGTGTACTCTACAACCCTACCTGTGGGAGTACTACAGTTAGGTCCATATATATTTGGACAGAGACAACAATTTTCTAATTTTGGCTATAGACATTACCACAATGAATTTTAAACAAAACAATTCAGATGCAGTTGAAGTTCAGACTTTCAGCTTTCATTAGAGGGTATCCACATTAAAATTGGATGAAGGGTTTAGGAGTTTCAGCTCCTTAACATGTGCCACCCTGTTTTTAAAGGGACCAAAATTAATTGGACAGATTCAATAATTTTAAATAAAATGTTCATTTCTAGTACTTGGCTGAAAACCCTTTGTTGGCAATGACTGCCTGAAGTCTTGGACTCATGGACATCATCAGACGCTGTGTTTCCTCCTTTTTGATGCTCTGCCAGGCCTTCACTGTGGTGGTTTTCAGTTGCTGTTTGTTTGTGGGCCTTTCTGTCTGAAGTTTAGTCTTTAACAAGCGAAATGCATGCTCAATGTGGTTGAGATCAGGTGACTGACTTGGCCATTCAAGAATATTCCACTTCATTGCTTTTATAAACTCCTGGTTGCTTTGACTTTATGTTTTGGGTCATTGTCCATCTGTAGTATGTAACGACAACCAATCAGTTTGGCTGCATTTGACTGGATCTGAGCACACAGTATGTCTCTGAATACCTCAGAATTCATTCGGCTGCTTCTGTCCTGTGTCACATCATCAATAAACACTAGTGACCCAGTGCCACTGGCAGCCATGCATGCCCAAGCCATCACACTGCCTCCATCGTGTTTTACAGATGATGTGGTATGCTTTGGATCATGAGCTGCACCACGCCTTCACCATACTTTTCTCTTTCCATCATTCTGGTAGAGGTTGATCTTGGTTTCATCTGTCCAAAGAATGTTCTTCCAGAACTGTGCTGGCTTTTTTAGATGTTTTTTAGCAAAGTCCAGTCTAGCCTTTTTATTCTTGATGCTTATGAGTATCTTGCACCGTGCAGTGAACCCTCTGTATTTACTTTCATGCAGTCTTCTCTTTATGGTAGATTTGGATATTGATACGCCTACCTCCTGGAGAGTGTTGGTCACTTAGTTGGCTGTTGTGAAGGGGTTTTTCTTCACCAGGGAGATTATTCTGCGATCATCCACCACTGTTGTCTTCCGTGGACGCCCAGGTCTTTTTGCATTGATGAGTTTACCAGTGCTTTCTTTCTTTCTCAGGATGTACCAAACTGTAGATTTTGCCACTCCTAATATTGTACCAATTTCTTTAATGGATTTTTTCTGTTTTCGCAGCTTAGGGATGGCTTGTTTCACCTGCATGGAATGCTCCTTTGACCGCATGTTTACTTCACAGCAAAACCTTCCAAATGCAAGCACCACACCTCAAATCAACTCCAGGCCTTTTATCTGCTAAATTGAGAATGACATAATGAAGGGATTGCCCACACCTGTCCATGAAATAGCCTTGGAGTCAATTGTCCAATTATTTTTGGTCCCTTTAAAAGCAGGGTGGCACATGTTAAGGAGCTGAAACTCCTAAACCCTTCATCCAATTTTAATGTGGATACCCTCAAATGAAAGCGAAAAGTCTGAACTTCAGCAGCATCCAAATTGTTTTGTTTAAAATTCATTGTGGTAATGTCTATAACCAAAATTAGAAAAATGTTGTCTCTGTCCAAATATATATGGACCTAACTGTATGTCTTTAAGTCTCTGTGTGTGCTCTGCATCGCTGCCTGTGGGGGTACTGTGCCTTTAAGTCTCTGTGTGTGCTATGCACCCCTGCCTATGGGAGTACTGTGCCTTTAACCCCTTAATGACCGGAGTTTTTTTTTTGTTTTGCGTTTTTATTTTTCGCTCCCCTCCTTCCCAGAGCAATAACTTTTATATATTTCTGTCAATATGGCTATGTGAGGGCTTATTTTTTGCGGGATGAGTTGCACTTTTGAACAGCACCATTGGTTTTACCATGTCATGTACTAGAAAACAGGAAAAATTTCAAGTGCTGTGAAAATTGCAAATAAAGTGCAATCCCACACTTGTTTTTTGTTTGGCTTTTTTGCAAGGTTCACTAAATGCTAAAACTGACCTGCCACTATGATTTTCCATGTCATTACAAGTTCATAGAAACCAAACATTTCTAGGTTATTTTTACCTAAGTGGTCAAAAAAAAATTCCAAACTTTGCTTAAAAGAAAAAAAATCACAATTTTCCGTTACCCGTAGCATCTCCATTTTTCGTGATCTAGGTTTGGTTGAGGACTTATTTTTTGCGTGCCATTTTTAATGATACCATTTCGGTGCAGATACATTCTTTTGATTGCCTGTTATTGCCTTTTAACCCCTTTTTGACATCGGACGTACTATCCCGTCCATGTGGGGTGGGCCCCTATGACCATGGACGGGATAGTACGTCCAGCGCGATCGGCGGCGCTCACGGGGGGAGCGTCGCCGATCACGGACGGGTGTCAGCTGCCTATCGCAGCTGACATCCGGCACTATGTGCCAGGAGCGGTCACGGACCGCCCCCGGCACATTAACCCCTGGCACACCGCGATCAAAGATGATCGCGATGTGCCGGCGGTGCAGGGAAGCACCGCGCAGGGAGGGGGCTCCCTGCGGGCTTCCCTGAGCCCCCCGCAGCAACGCGATGTGATCGCGTTGCTGCGAGGGTCTTACCTCCCTCCCTCCCTGCTCGAGCCCCGGATCCAAGATGGCCACGGATCCGAGTCCTGCAGGGAGGGAGGTGGCTTCACAGAGCCTGCTCATAGCAGGCACTGTGAAGCAGCCTGCACTGCTATCAGATCGGTGATCTGACAGAGTGCTGTGCAAACTGTCAGATCACCGATCTGTGATGTCCCCCCCTGGGACAAAGTAAAAAAGTAAAAAAAAAAATTTTCAAATGTGTAAAAAAAAATAAAAAAAAAATATTCCAAAATAATGAAAAAAAAAAAATATTATTCCTATAAATACATTTCTTTATCTAAATAAAAACAAACAAACAACAACAACGCTTTATTATCATACTGCCGAACAAAAAGTGGAATAACACGCGATCAAAAAGAGATATAAATAACCATGGTACCGCTGAAAACGTCATCTTGTCCCGCAAAAAACGAGCTGCCATACAGCATCATCAGCAAAAAAATAAAAAAGTTATAGTCCTGAGAATAAAGCGATGCCAAAATAATTATTTTTTCTATAAAATAGTTTTTATCGTATAAAAGCGCCAAAACATAAAAAAATGATATAAATGAGGTGTCGCTGTAATCGTACTGACCCGAAGAATAAAACTGCTTTATCAATTTTACCAAACGCGGAATGGTATAAACGTCTCCCCCAAAAGAAATTCATGAATAGCTGGTTTTTGGTCATTCTGCCTCACAAAAATCGGAATAAAAAGCGATAAAAAAATGTCACGTTCCCGAAAATGTTACCAATAAAAACGTCAACTCGTCCCGCAAAAAACAAGACCTCACATGACTCTGTGGACCAAAATATAGAAAAATTATAGCTCTCAAAATGTGGTAACGCAAAAAATATTTTTTGCAATAAAAAGCGTCTTTCAGTGTGTGACGGCTGCCAATCATAAAAATCCGCTAAAAAACCCGCTATAAAAGTAAATCAAACCCCCCTTCATCACCCCCTTAGTTAGGGAAAAATTAAAAAAATCTATTTATTTCCATTTTCCCATTAGGGCTAGGGTTAGAGTTAGGGCTAGGGTTAGGGCTAGGGTTAGGGCTAGGGCTAGGGTTAGGGCTAGGGTTAGGGTTAGGGCTAGGGCTAGGGTTAGGGCTAGGGTTAGGGTTAGGGCTAGGGTTAGGGCTAGGGTTAGGGCTAGGGTTAGGGCTAGGGCTAGGGTTAGGGCTAGGGTTAGGGCTAGGGCTAGGGCTAGGGTTAGGGTTAGGGCTAGGGTTAGGGCTAGGGTTAGGGCTAGGGTTAGGATTAGGGTTAGGGCTAGGGTTAGGGCTAGGGCTACAGTTTGGGTTGGGGCTAAAGTTACAGTTAGGGTTTAGATTACATTTACGGTTGGGAATAGGGTTGGGATTAGGGTTAGGGGTGTGTCTGGGTTAGAGGTGTGGTTAGGGTTACTGTTGGGATTAGGGTTAGGGATGTGTTTGGATTAGGGTTTCAGTTATAATTGTGGGGTTTCCACTGTTTAGGCACATCAGGGGCTCTCCAAACGCGACATGGCGTCCGATCTCAATTCCAGCCAATTCTGCGTTGA
Organism: Ranitomeya imitator; assembly: GCF_032444005.1. Lineage (NCBI taxonomy): Eukaryota > Metazoa > Chordata > Amphibia > Anura > Dendrobatidae > Ranitomeya > Ranitomeya imitator. Next base: position 342,109,421 of record NC_091285.1, on the reverse strand, counting down.
AAAAGTAAAACAGTGCTTCTTCCCTTCCGAGCTCTCCCGTGTGCCCAAACAGGGGTTTACCCCAACATATGGGGTATCAGCGTACTCAGGACAAATAGGACAACAACTTTTGGGGTCCAATTTCTCCTGTTACCCTTGGGAAAATACAAAACTCGGGGCTAAAACATATTTTTTGTGGGAAAAAAAAAGATTTTTTATTTTCACGGCTCTGCGTTATAAACTGTAGTGAAACACTTGGGGGTTCAAAGTTCTCACAACACATCTAGATTAGTTCCCTGGGGGGTCTAGTTTCCAATATGGGGTCACTTGTGGGGGGTTTCTACTGTTTAGGTACATTAGGGGTTCTGCAAACGCAATGTGACGTCTGCAGACCATTCCATCTAAGTCTGCATTCCAAATGGCGCTCCTTCCCTTCCGAGCTCTGCCATGCGCTCAAACGGTGGTTTCCCCCAACATACGGGGTATCAGCGTACTCAGGACAAATTGGACAACAACTTTTGGGGTCGAATTTCTCCTCTTACCCTCGGGAAAATACAAAACTGGGGGCTAAAAAATAATTTTGGGGGGAAAGATTTTTTTTTTTAATTTTCACGGCTCTGCGTTACAAACTGTAGTGAAACACTTGGGGGTTCAAAGCTATCACAACACATCTAGATGAGTTCCTTATGGGGTCTAGTTTTCAAAATGGTGTCATTTGTGGGAGGTTTCTACTGTTTAGGTACATTAGGGGCTCTGCAAATGCAATGTGACACCTGCAGACCATTCCATCTAAGTCCTCATTCCAAATGGAGCTCCTTCCCTTCCGAGCCCTCCCATGCGCCCAAACAGTGGTTCCCCCCCAGATATGGGGTATCAGCGCACTCAGGACAAATTGGACAACAAATTGTGGGGTCGAATTTCTCCTGTTACCCTCGGGAAAATACAAAACTGGGGGCTAAAAAATAATTTTTGTGGGAAAAATATTTTGTTTTATTTTTACGGCTCTCCATTATAAACTTCTGTGAAGCCCTTGGTGGGTCAAAGCGCTCAGCACACATCTAGATAAGTTCCTAAGGGGGTCTACTTTCCAAAATGGTGTCACTTGTGGGGGGTTTCTAATGTTTAGGTACATTAGGGGCTCTGCAAACGCAATGTGACACCTGCAGACCATTCCATCTAAGTCTGCATTCAAATGGCACTCCTTCCCTTCTGAGCCCTCCCATGTGCCCAAACAGTGGTTCCCCCCACATATGGTGTATCATCGCACTCAGGACAAATTGGGCAACAAATTTTGGGGTCCAATTTCTCCTGTTACCCTCAGGAAAATACAAAACTGGGGGCTAAAAAAATAATTTTTGTGGGAAAAAAATTTTGTTTTATTTTTACGGCTCTGCATTATAAACTTCTGTGAAGCACTTGGTGGGTCAAAGTGCTCACCACACCTCTAGATAAGTTCCTTAGGGGGTCTACTTTCCAAAATGGTGTCACTTGTGGGGGGTTTCAATGTTTAGGCACATCAGTGGCTCTTCAAACGCAACATGGCGTCCCATCTCAATTCCTGTCAATTTTGCATTGAAAAGTCAAACGGCGCTCCTTCCCTTCCGAGCTCTCCCATCCGCCCAAACAGTGGTTTACCCCCACATATGGGCTATCAGCGTACTCAGGACAAATTGTACAACAACTTTTGGGGTCCAATTTCTTCTCTTACCCTTGGGAAAATAAAAAATTGGGGGCGAAAATATAATTTTTGTGAAAAAATATGATTTTTTATTTTTACGGTTCTACATTATAAACTTCTGTGAAGCACTTGGTGGGTCAAAGTGCTCACCACTCCTCTAGATAAGTTCCTTAGGGGGTCTACTTTCCAAAATGGTGTCAATTGTGGGGGGTTTCAATGTTTAGCCACATCAGGGGCTCTACAAACGAAACATGGCGTCCCATCTCAATTCCAGTCAATTTTGCATTGAAAAGTCAAATGGCACTCCTTCGCTTCCGAGCTCTGCCATGCGCCCAAACAGTGGTTTACCCCCACATGTGGGGTATTGGCATACTCAGGACAAATTGTACAACAATGTTTGGGGTCCATTTTCTCCTGTTACCCTTGGTAAAAAAAAAACAAATTGGAGCTGAATTAAATTTTTTGTGAAAAAAAGTTAAATGTCCATTTTTATTTAAACATTCAAAAAATTCCTGTGAAGTACCAGAAGGGTTAATAAACTTCTTGAATATGGTTTTGAGCACCTTGAGGGGTGTAGTTTTTAGAATGGTGTCACACTTGGGTATTTTCTATCATATAGACCCCTCAAAATGACTTCAAATGAGATGTGGTCCCTAAAATAAAATTGTGTTGTAGAAATGAGAAATTGCTGGTCAACTTTTAACCCTTATAACTCCCTAACAAAAAAAAATTTTGGTTCCAAAATTGTGCTGATGTAAAGTAGACATGTGGGAAATGTTACTTATTAAGCATTTTGTGTGACATATCTCTGTGATTTAATTGCATAAAAATTCAAAGTTGGAAAATTGCGAAATTTTCATAATTTTCGCCAAATTTTCGTTTTTTTCACAAATAAACGCAGGTACTATCAAAGAATTTTTACCATTATCATGAAGTACAATATGTCACGAGAAAACAATGTCAGAATCACCAGGATCCATTGAAGCGTTCCAGAGTTATAACCTCATAAATGGACAGTGGTCAGAATTGTAAAAATTGGCCCGGTCATTAACGTGCAAACCACCCTTGGGGGTAAAGGGGTTAATGCAATGTCGCGGCAACAAAAAAATGTAATTGTGGCGTTTTTTATCACTGTACCGTTTAGTCATCAGGTTAATCCTCCTCCTGCTCCCTCTTCTGCTGCGGTCTCAGCATCTTTGTCCCAGTCACAATCAACAGGGCCACCTTCCTCCCCGCAAACAGAGGGTGTGATGCACCACAACCACCCGCAGTGTCACCAAGCATCTGCACACTGTCCCATGTAAGTGTTCAGCTTTCCATAACCAAAAACCTTGAGAGCAATAAGAAATTACCCCCTACCCACCCACGAGCCATGTTCCTGAATCACAGCATTTCCAAATTACTAACATTTGAAATGATGCCATTACAGCTGGTGGAGATGGACAATTTAAAAAAAACTCATGGCGGAGGCTGTCTTGCAGTACATGGTGTCCAGCCGCAACTACTTTTCAAGGTAGGCCCCACTTGCCCTGCACACACATGTTGTGGACCAAATCAGATGTGCACTGTGCAACACCATCAGTGGCAAGGCCCAAATAACCACCAATACATGGTCCAATAAGCATGGCCAAGGATATTACATCTCCCTAACTGACCATTGGGCAAATGTAGTGGCAGCTGGGTTTGAGTCAGATGGCGTTCTAATGCATGTCCTACCACCAATAAAGATTGCTGGATGTTCCACTGTTCAGGTTGCCTCTTCCTCCTACTCCGGTTTCTCCACCACCTCCTCATCTGGTCACAGTAAGACCTGAACCACCAATTTCAGCACTGCTAGGGGGCTAGGGGGAAAAATTGCAAGCTTAATAGCAAAGCCTCAAAAAGAGGACTAAAAATCCTCCAAAAATTCAAGATGCAGTAAAGATGGCGGCAACACAGGTGCAAAATACTAATAAGACATCCACTCACAGCCTACCAATTCATGGAGGGGGTGATTGTTCAGCATATGATTGCACAAAAGAGGCCTGTATACAGGGGTGGGCTGGGCCGGGTGGCAGGGAGGCAAAAGCCCCATGGGCCGCTACCACAGCAGCTGTGCATGGCCGGCCACCTATGTAACTTTTAACAAAAGTAGCAATTGGATACAATAAAACTTGACTTTTATTCACTAATATTAAAAAGTACTAAATAAATGCGACATATACACCAAAACAAAAAAATATGTACACGGAGGAAAGGGACCAAGGTGAGGAAGTGCCCTATACCCTAACACAGAAGGGAAGACAAACATAAACACAAATATAAAATGACAGTACTGTTTTTAAGTTGGACTGGTAATGTACCAGCAACCAATGGTAGTGCAGCAAAACTACACTATTGAAATGCAATAGGGAAGCACTATACCTCCTAATCCCTATGGAGAGAATGCATATATTAAATCAAAAGAATAGTGCATCATAAGACTATCTACCATAAGGGATAACAAGATGTGGACTGATATCTATTGATTCCTCTATGCAGGCTAATGTCAAGACATGCATATATCAAAACCACTTGGAGGATACCTGAAGGGAATCAAGTTACAGCCCGCAGTGTTATATCAGGAGGCTTTTTTATATAAAATGTGAGGACAGCATAAATCACTGATGCGGGTCCATAGCCTATAATGTCACACCTGGGGACTGAACCGCTATATTGTGCTTGTGTGCGTCCCAATTATAAACCATACCACACAGTACTGTCAATTAGTAGCAGCATAGCAACGGGGCTTCAAAGCCAACATTATGACAAAATGCACAGTAGTCCGAATTCTTGTAAACATGGAACCATCCTGCCCCCTATAGTGTTGGTGGACGTTCCCTTACAGTAGAACTACAGATGCTAAAAATAGCTTAAATATGTGTACGTCATTAACATTGGTCCAAACCAGCAACCAATGTATGCACTGAATATTCCCAAATAATGGGTAGATCTCACCAAAGATATTGGAGAAGTTCCTAACTGTCTGGAGTTCTCCCGTAATGGTGAAACAAAACTAGAAGCCCCGGCTATGGACAGCGTCTCCCGACGCGTTTCTTCCTTACGGAGTAATCAGGGGAGTGAAAAGACCTGTACTTGCCGCTATCGTCGGTCTCCCCCCTTCTGTGCCACTTTATACCTTCAGATTTCTGGCGCGTCTAAGAGGCTCCGCCCCCGGCGTGTGATGCGTGCCTGGTTCAAAGGAGTACTTCCGGTATGCTCGGAACATTTATCTACATAGAGGAACGCAAGCATCTCAGGGAGGTGGAACGCAAGCACTCACCTCCACCAGGTACTGGCGCTTATGAGGGTCATTCTATTAACCCTTTCCATACCGAAAAGACTAGGAATGCATAGTGCGCTGCTGAACGCATCAGCGCGCACTGCAAACCAATGGAGAGACACATGCAAAGACAGAGAAGTCTGAATATGAGTAACAGACATTTATGCATGGGCCCAACACTCAAATAAAAAACTAATACAATTCATGTTCGCTTCGTCCTTTATCTATCACCTATGGCATGATACAGGTTTAACTCAACCTCCATATTCTAGACACAAAAGAATGTCCTCATTGGCGTGAGTGCGCTGTTACAATTATACACGAGACAAATGGAGTGGTGGCTCAGAATTTTAAAGAGAAAATGTATTTATATGTAAAAGGGGCCATACTAATTAGTACCTGGGATATAGAAAGCAATCCAAGGCATGATTCTAAAATGTACGGAACACCACTAGATGAATCAAAAAGTGAAAAGTGAATAGAGAAAGGTAGCCTATAAGACCCTGAAACGAAATTGCCCTAAAAACTAACTGCTCCCTGCCTGACAGCGGAGGTTGGCACCCTAGGAGACCCTGCGCAGATGGCGCCCCCACTCAACGACGGCTGTCCCCAACTGTTAAACCCTACAAAAACCCTACTTAAAAAGAGGAAAAAAAACCCCACAGTAGGCAGGACCCAGCTTAAGGGTTATTATACCATATTGCCCTATTGTGTATTTACACAATTTTTGTTTTACCTTTATTTTTTGTTCCTACTTTTCCCTTTCCCCCCCCCCCCCCCTTTTTTTCCTCTTTTTAAGTAGGGTTTTTGTAGGGTTTAACAGTTGGGGACAGCCGTCGTTGAGTGGGGGCGCCATCTGCGCAGGGTCTCCTAGGGTGCCAACCTCCGCTGTCAGGCAGGGAGCAGTTAGTTTTTAGGGCAATTTCGTTTCAGGGTCTTATAGGCTACCTTTCTCTATTCACTTTTCACTTTTTGATTCATCTAGTGGTGTCCCGTACATTTTAGAATCATGCCTTGGATTGCTTTCTATATCCAGGTACTAATTAGTATGGCCCCTTTTACATATAAATACATTTTCTCTTTAAAATTCTGAGCCACCACTCCATTTGTCTCGTGTATAATTGTAACAGCGCACTCATGCCAATGAGGACATTCTTTTGTGTCTAGAATATGGAGGTTGAGTTAAACCTGTATCATGCCATAGTTGATAGATAAAGGATGAAGCGAACATGAATTGTATTCGTTTTTTATTTGAGTGTTGGGCCCATGCATAAATGTCTGTTACTCATATTCAGACTTCTCTGTCTTTGCATGTGTCTCTCCATTGGTTTGCAGTGCGCGCTGATGCGTTCAGCAGCGCACTATGCATTCCTAGTCTTTTCGGTATGGAAAGGGTTAATAGATTGACCCTCATAAGCGCCAGTACCTGGTGGAGGTGAGTGCTTGCGTTCCACCTCCCTGAGATGCTTGCGTTCCTCTATGTAGATAAATGTTCCGAGCATACCGGAAGTACTCCTTTGAACCAGGCACGCGTCACACGCCGGGGGCGGAGCCTCTTAGACGCGCCAGAAATCTGAAGGTATAAAGCGGCACAGAAGGGGGGAGACCGACGATAGCGGCAAGTACAGGTCTTTTCACTCCCCTGATGACTCCGTAAGGAAGAAACGCATCGGGAGACGCTGTCCATAGCCGGGGCTTCTAGTTTTGTTTCACCATTACGGGAGAACTCCAGACAGTCAGGAACTTCTCCAATATCTTTGGTGAGATCTACCCATTATTTGGGAATATTCAGTACATACATTGGTTGCTGGTTTGGACCAATGTTAATGACGTACACATATTTAAGCTATTTTTAGCATCTGTAGTTCTACTGTAAGGGAACGCCCACCAACACTATAGGGGGCAGGATGGTTCCATGTTTACAAGAATTCGGACTACTGTGCATTTTGTCATAATGTTGGCTTTGAAGCCCCGTTGCTATGCTGCTACTAATTGACAGTACTGTGTGGTATGGTTTATAATTGGGACGCACACAAGCACAATATAGCGGTTCAGTCCCCAGGTGTGACATTATAGGCTATGGACCCACATCAGTGATTTATGCTGTCCTCACATTTTATATAAAAAAGCCTCCTGATATAACACTGCGGGCTGTAACTTGATTCCCTTCAGGTATCCTCCAAGTGGTTTTGATATATGCATGTCTTGACATTAGCCTGCATAGAGGAATCAGTAGATATCAGTCCACATCTTGTTATCCCTTATGGTAGATAGTCTTATGATGCACTATTCTTTTGATTTAATATATGCATTCTCTCCATAGGGATTAGGAGGTATAGTGCTTCCCTATTGCATTTCAATAGTGTAGTTTTGCTGCACTACCATTGGTTGCTGGTACATTACCAGTCCAACTTAAAAACAGTACTGTCATTTTATATTTGTGTTTATGTTTGTCTTCCCTTCTGTGTTAGGGTATAGGGCACTTCCTCACCTTGGTCCCTTTCCTCCGTGTACATATTTTTTTGTTTTGGTGTATATGTCGCATTTATTTAGTACTTTTTAATATTAGTGAATAAAAGTCAAGTTTTATTGTATCCAATTGCTACTTTTGTTTAAGTGTTACTTCTTGGATTATTCACCCTGCTGATACACACCTCCTATGTAACTGTATCGGTGAGCACATTGCACCGATACAGTTACATTTTGTGGCAGAGCAGGGAGAATTGATCTCCCTGATCTGATGCTGGCTGCTATGGGGCCCCTGGAGGAGGCGGAGGAGGGCCCTGTGCCAGTGGGGCCCCCGCCCATGATCGCAGGGTCAGCTGTACTGGTTGGATGCCCATACAGCTGACTGCATTGATGAGAGAGGAAGCATTACCGCTCCCTCTCCCATCATCCCCATGTCAGCATCTGATGTCACTGATGTCGACACTGCCAGGGGGTCGCGATGACGTCAGTACTCAGCATCTGTGGTCTGGAGACATGCAGGCGCTCAGAGCACCGCACGACCAAAGGGAAGAGAGCTGAGTATTGGATTTAATTTTTTTATCAGGGTGCATTATGCTATACAGACTGCCTAAGGGGGTGCATTATAATATGCAGTCATCCTAATAGGGGTGCATTATACTATACAGACTACCTAATGGGGGTGCATTATACCACGCAGGCTGCCTAATGGGGGCGCATTATACTATACTGTCTGCCTAATGGAGGTGCATTTTACTGTACTGGCTGCCAAAGTGGGGTGCATTATATTGTACTGGCTGCCTAATGGGGTGCATTATAGTATGCAGGCTGCCAAATGGGGGTGCATTATACTATGCAGGCTGCCTAATGGGGGTGCATTATACTATACTGACTGCCTAATGGGGGTGCATTATACTATACTTGCTGTCTAATGGGGGTGCATTATACTATACTGACTGCCTAATGGGGGTGCATTATACTATACTTGCTGTCTAATGGGGGTGCATTATACTATACTGACTGCCTAATGGGGGTGCATTATACTATACTTGCTGTCTAATGGGGGTGCATTATACTATACTGGCTGCCTATTGGGGATGCATTATACTTTACTGGCTGCCTCATGGAGGTGCATTATTCTTTGCAGCCTGCCTAATGGAGGCACATTATGCAATGCAGGCTGCCTAATGGGGTGCATTATACTATGCAGGCTGCCTAATGGGGTGCATTATACTATGCAGGCTGCCTAACGTGGGTGCATTATACTATACTTGCTGCCTAATGTGGGTGCATTATACTATACTTGCTGCCTAATGTGGGTGCATTATACTATACTGGCTGCCTAATGGGGGTGCATTATACTATACTGGCTGCCTAATGGGGGTGCATTATACTATACTGGCTGCCTCATGGAAGTGCATTATTCTATGCAGCCTGCCTAATAAAGGTGTATTATACTATACTGGCTGCCTAATGGGGGTGCATTATACTATACAGGCTGCCTAATGGGGGTGCATTATACTATACTGGCTGCCTAATGGGGGTGCATTATACTATACTGGCTGCCTCATGGAGGTGCATTATTCTATGCAGCCTGCCTAATAAAGGTGTATTATACTATGCAGGCTGCCTAATAGGTGTGTTTTATACTATGCAGGCTGCCTAATGGGGGTGCATTATACTATACTGGCTGCCTAATGGGGGAGCATTGTACTATACTTGCTGTCTAACGGGGGCACATTATACTATGCAGGCTGCCTAATGGGGGTGCATTATACTATGCAGGCTGCCTAATAGGTGTGTTTTATACTATGCAGGCTGCCTAATGGGGGTGCATTATACTATACTGGCTGCCTACTGGGGGAGCATTGTACTATACTTGCTGTCTAACGGGGGCACATTATACTATGCAGGCTGCCTAATGGGGGTGCATTATAATATACTGGCTGCCTAATGGGGGTGCATTATACTATACATGCTGCCTAATGGGGGTGCATTATACTATACATGCTGCCTAATGGGGGTGCATTATACTATGCAAGCTGCCTACTAGGAGTGCATTGTACTATACTGGCTGCCTAATGGGGGTTCATTATACTATGCAGGCTGCCTAATGGGGGTGCATTATACTGTACTGGCTGCCTAATGGGAGAGCATTATACTATGCAGGCTGCCTAATAGATGTGTATTATACTATGTAGGCTGCCTAATGAGGGTGCATTATACTATACTGGCTGTCTAATAGGGGTGTATTATACTACACAGGCTGCCTAATGGGGGCGCATTATACTATACATGCTGCCTAAATGGGGGTGCATTAAACTCTACTGGCTGCCTAATGGGGTTGCTTTATACTATGCAGGCTACCTAATAGGTGTGTATTATACTATGTAGGCTGCCTAATGGGGGTGCATTATACTATACTGGCTGCCTAATTGGGGTGCATTATACTATGCTAGCTGCCTTATGGGGGTGCATTAAACTATGAAGGCTACCTAATGGGGGTGCATTATCCTATGCAGGCTGCCTAAATGGGGGTGCATTATACTGTACTGGCTGCCTAATTGGGGTGTATTATACTGTACTTGCTGCATATGGGGGTGCATTATACTGTACTGGCTGCCTATGGGGTTGCATTATACTATACTGGCTGCCTAATGGGGGTGCATTATACTATGCAGGCTGCCTATGGGGGTGCATTATACTATGCAGGCTGCCTGATGGGGGTGCATTATACTATACTGGCTGCCTAATGGGTGTGCATTGTACTATACTGGCTGCCAAATGGGGGTGCATTATACTATGCAGGCTTCCTGATGGGGGCACATTATACTATAAAAGTTGCCCAATCGGGTGCATTAATAATAAATAATAATCTCTATTTTTATATAGCGCTAACACATTCCGTAGCGGCTTAGTTTGCACACATTATCATCACAGTCCCCGATGGGGCTCACAATCTAAATTCCCTATGAGTATGTTTTTGGTATGTGGGAGGAAACTGGAGTACCCGGAGGAAACCCACGCAAACATGGGGAGAACATGCAAACTCCTTGCAGATGTTGACCAAGATGGGATTAAAACCCAAGACCTCAGCGCTGCAAGGCTGCAGTGCTATCCACTGAGCCACCGTGCTGCCCCTGCATTCTACTACTGGCTGCCTAATGGGGGTGCATTATACTATGCTGGCTGCCTAATGGGGGTGTAATATACTATACTGGCTGCTTTATGGGGGTGCATTATACTATGCAGGCTGCCTAATGGGGGTGCATTATACTATGCAGGCTGCCTAATGGGGGTGTATTATACTGTACTGGCTGCCTATGGGGGGTGCATTATATTATACAGGCTACCTATGGGGGTGCATTATACTGTACAGGCAGCCTAGGGGACCATCATACTTTATATGGGGAAATTAGGGCCATTATACTATATATATGGGAGCACTAGGGCCATCAAACTATATATGTGGTGAAAACTAGAGCCATATATATGGGCAGTGGGGACAATGATACTATTTACAGGGGGCAGTGGGGCCCATCATGCTCTATATACGGAACAGTGGGGATATCACATTGTGTATGGGAGCTATGTAGCCATTTTACTATATGGGGAGCCATGAGGTCCTCAATATATAATAAAGGGCTTTGGGGACCACCATTTTGTGTATTGGGGGCTGTGTATATTGGGGGCTCTGTATATGCGGAGCTTTGTGGGCACTCAGGACATTTTTTGTTATAAATGGGGACATTAAGAGATTTGATAGGGGCACTCAGGTTTCAGTAATTTTTTTGGGTGGGGACATTGTTAACTTGAAATGGACACTCTAGGGTATTTGTTGCTGGAAGGGGGCAAATGGAATATGAAATCCTTCAAAGGAGCATGTTTGTTCTGCGGGACTGGTATCTACCAATATATACGGTTACAGTAAGGTGGTAATAATACTCTTTTTAGGCTAAGTTCACCACAAACACATGAAAAAATGCATGCAAATGCATGATAACGCTGCGTTTTTTATCTGCATCAACTTACGCATGATGGATAAAAAACGCAACATTTCCACGCATTTGCATGCGTTTTTGCATGCGTTCACGTTGATTATGTGCATGCATTTGATAGGAAAAACATTTTCATGGAGAATTTCCTTGAAACAAGCCACACCAAATGCGTGGCTCATGGGATTTCTGTATATAAACCCTTGTACAGATTAAATCCTCTCATTTTGCTCCTGTATCCTGTGTCAAAATGGATCTTCGCATGGAGAGTTTCTATCAGAATCTGGATTTGTATGTCAACTTGTTTCTTTCCTTTGCATTTGCTTGTGAGCAAGAACTGAAAAGAGACAAACAGAGAAGACAGCATCGGCGCTTTTGGCAGCACCCGATTCTTGATCTCCGACAGAGATGTGGAGGCCACCACTCCTTATTCAGTGAGGTCCGTGAAAACCCAGAGAAATATTTTGAGTAAATGAGGATGTGTAAATACAGCTTTATGGAATTGCTGGACCATGTAAAAGGAGCCATCAGCAGGCAGGACACCCAGCTACGTAGAGTGTTTCCTGCTGAGGAACGTCTGCTGGTGACACTAAGGTACGTAATATTTAAACATTAATGCCTGTCATAGAAGAAAGAGAAAAGCAGACAGGCAGACATATAGCTTGTATACTTACATTTTGATAGTCAGTCTTCCAAAAAAGATGCTGCAATGCTTGTATCACTTCCAGAGTCTTCAGAGTACTGGACTTCCACTGCCCACACCTTCTTTTATAAGGTTTGTTTTGGGGGGTGGCTTAAAACAAGTTCCTAGACAGGTTTACTCATAAGAACGCATGCATACGCAAATCCTTGCGTACGCATGCATTCCCATATACTGTAATGCGTTTATTTGATGCACTCCATCTGTAAGCATCAGCATGCGAATGGTGGCGGAAATTTGCCGTCACAAAAATTCCAATATGATGCGTTAGCCACGCCCAGCCGCACACCACCAAATTATGCATGCGTAAGCAAACGCGGGTGTATGCATGCAAACACATGAATCTGCGTCTGCAATGTAAAAGATAGGAAATCAAGACACATGCGAATGTAAGCATCCGAAACGCTGCGGACACAACCGCAAATGTAAAGCCCACCTTAGTAGTCTTTTTTTCTTTTTTTATTTAGTAACAGATACTTTTGTTTCAGTCATTATGTAGTAGAAGGTGTATGGTGGTGTCATTGATCTCTGATCATATTATATTATGTATTTGCTGTGTAGTGGTGAGCGACTTTTACTTTTTTAGGATCGAGTCGGGTGTCGCGAAACCCGACTTTGTCAAAAGTCGAGTCGGGTGAAATCGGCCATTTATTGCAATAAGTCGTGGATCGACCGAAACACGAAACCCAATGCAAGTCAATGGGGAATCAAAGTCGGCAGTGAGTGGAGGACAGGAAAACACCTACAGTGCCCATTTTTATGCCAAAAACATCAATTTTTATTTCTTAAGCTTGTCAATCTTAATTTACTTTATAATAATAGTTAGGCATTGAAAACAGGGGGTCCTTTGGCTAAAGTTGTGGGGGGTAGGGCTGGCTCAAGATTTTCGTGGGCCAGGAAACGCAGACTACGTCACGGCTGTAGAGCAGGGAGAGGTAAGTATTTAAACTTTGCAAGTGCTTTGATCCCGAGCAAGCAGGGGGGCCCACTCGTTCGCATTGGCACTGGCACAGGGCCCCTCAAAGTATGGCGGTGTGTTTGACAGCGGGGCGCCTCCCCCCGGCAGAGACACTTTTGCGTACTATGAGGGGCCCTGTGCCAGTGACGTAGCCAATGAGTATGCCCCCCCACCTGATGAAGGAACCTGCACTTTCATCTGCACCTTTCTCTTTGTCCCCGTGTAAGGTGGTATAGTATGCGGGAAGGGTAACCTGACTTTCAGCAGGGTCAGATTCTGGCTGTGTAGAGTGCAAGGGGAATTTAGTGGTCTGGTCAATGTACCAGCAGACTCATGTAGCAGTGGCTGGCCAATGGGCAGGATGAGGAGGAAACACAGATAAAGTCCCAAAGAATAAAGTAGGCTAAATGCAGTTAAAAATTGGTAACAGGACTAAACAGGTGGCAAAGCTTAGTTCAGTGGTGAAAAACTAATGAGTGGCAGACACAGTTAGTAGGCCCAAGTAATAAAGTGGGCTAAATGAAGTTCAAAATTGGTAACAGGAGAAAACAGGCGGCACAGCTTTGTTCAGTGGAGGAGAACACCAAGCAGCGGCAGACACCGTTAGTACGCCCAACCAAACCAGTAGCCCCAATGCAGTGTAATATCTGATATAGCCCGAAAGCCTGAAGATTGAAGCTCAGCTTTGTAAAGTGGAGGAGAACACCAAGCAGCGGCAGACACCATTAGTACACCCAACCAAACCAGTAGCCCAAATGCAGTGTAATATGTGATGCAGGCCGAAAGCCTGAAGATTGAAGCTCAGCTTTGTAAAGTGGAGGAGAACACCAAGCAGCGGCAGACACCGTTAGTACGCCCAACCAAACCAGTAGCCCAAATGCAGTGTAATATCTGATATAGGCAGAAAGCCTGAAGATTGAAGCTCAGCTTTGTAAAGTGGAGAACACCAAGCAGACGCAGACACCATTAGTACGCCCAACCAAACCAGTAGCCCAAATGCAGTGTAATATGTGATATAGGCAGAAAGCCTGAAGATTCAAGCTCAGCTTTATAAAGTGGAGAACACCAAGCAGCCGCAGACACCATTAGTACACCCAACAAAACCAGCAGCCCAAATGCAGTGTAATATGTGATATAGGCCGAAAGCCTGAAGATTTAAGCTCAGCTTTGCAAAGTGGAGGAGAACACCAAGCAGCCGCAGATACCATTAGTACGCCCAACCAAACCAGTAGCCCAAATGCAGTGTAATATGTGATATAGGCAGAAAGCCTGAAGATTCAAGCTCAGCTTTATAAAGTGGAGAACACCAAGCAGCCGCAGACACCATTAGTACACCCAACAAAACCAGCAGCCCAAATGCAGTGTAATATGTGATATAGGCCGAAAGCCTGAAGATTTAAGCTCAGCTTTGCAAAGTGGAGGAGAACACCAAGCAGCCGCAGATACCATTAGTACGCCCAACCAAACCAGTAGCCCAAATGCAGTGTAATATGTGATGTAGGCTGAAAGCCTGAAGATTGAAGCTCAGCTTTGTAAAGTGGAGGAGAACACCAAGCAGTGGAAGACACCGTTAGTACGCCCAACCAAACCAGTAGCCCAAATGCAGTGTAATATCTAATATAGGCTGAAGATTGAAGCTCAGCTTTTTAAACTGAAGAAGAACACCAATCAGCGGCAGACAATGTTAGTACACCCAACCAAACCAGTAGCCCAAATGCAGTGTAATATCTGATATATGCCGAAAGCTTGAAGATTGAAGCTCAGCTTTGTAAAATGGAGGAGAACACCAAGCAGCCGCAGACACCATTAGTACGCCCAACCAAACCAGTAGCCCAAATGCAGTGTAATATCTAATATAGGCTGAAGATTGAAGCTCAGCTTTTTAAGCTGAAGGAGAACACCAATCAGCGGCAGACACTGTTAGTATGCCCAACCAAACCAGTAGCCCAAATGCAGGGTAATATTTGATATATGCCGAAAGCCTGAAGATTGAAGCTTAGCTTTGTAAAGTGGAGGAGAACACCAAGCAGTGGCAGACACTGTTAGTAGGCCCAACCAAACCAGTAGCCCAAATGCAGTCTAATGTCTGATATAAGCCGAAAGCCTGAAGATTGAAGCTCAGCTTTGTAAAGTGGAGGAGAACACCAAGCAGCGGCAGACATCGTTAGTACGCCCAACCAAACCAGTAGCCCAAATGCAGTGTAATATCTGATATAGGCTGAAAGCCTGAAGATTGAAGCTCAGCTTTGTAAAGTTAAGGAGAACACCAAGTAGCAGCAGACACCGTTAGTAGTCCCAACCAAACAAGTAGGCCAAATGCAGTTTAATATTTGATATAGGCTGAAAGCCTGTAAATTTAAGCTTAGCTTTATTCAGTGGAGACCACCAAGCTGCGGCACACACCATTTGTAGGCCCAACCAAAGAAGTAGGTCAAATGGAGTTTAATATATGACACCGGATGAAAATTGAGGCTCAGCTTTGTTCAGTGGAGTACAACAGTAATGGGAGGCAGAAACAGTTAGTAGGCCTTAATAAGTAAGTAGGCAAAATGCAGTACAAAAATGGTAAGTGGAGTACACAGGCGGCATAGCTTTGTTCAGCGGAGGGCAACTGTAATAAGTGGCTCAGAGAGACAGAGTAGGCCCACAATTAAAAAAGGTGGCTAATTGCAGTTCAGAGTTGGTACGAGGAGTACACAGACGGCATAGCGTGGTTAAGCGGAGGAGGACAAGTGTAATTAGTGGCTTTGAGACACTGAGTAGGCCTAAAATAAAAAATAAGGCTATATTCTGTTTACAATTGCTAAAAGGACTACAGAGGCGGCATTGCTGGGTTCAGTGGTGGAGGACAACTGTTGTGAGAGTCTGAGACAGTTACTAGGCCCAAATAAGTAAGTAGGCTAAATGCTGTTCTAAATTTGTCAGAGGAGTACACAGACGGCATAGCT
This sequence comes from Ranitomeya imitator, assembly GCF_032444005.1. NCBI lineage: Eukaryota > Metazoa > Chordata > Amphibia > Anura > Dendrobatidae > Ranitomeya > Ranitomeya imitator. The sequence goes on along the minus strand of NC_091285.1, from coordinate 342,093,396 downwards.
TGGTTCAGCGGAGGAGGACAACTGTATTAAGTGGCTCAGACAGACAGAGTAGGCCTAAAATAAAAAAAGTAGGCTAATGTCTGTTCAAAATTAGTTTGAGTAGTACACAGGCGGCATAGCTTTGTTAAGCGGAGGACAGTTGTAATGTGTGGCACAGACAGACAGACAGAGGCCTAAAATTAAAAAAAGTTGGCAAAATGCAGTTCAAAACTGCTACCAGGACTCACCAGGTGGCCTAGCTTGTTTCACGGGGGGAGAGTTCTAATGTGTGGCGCAGAGAGACAGACAGACAGAGGCCTAAAATAAAAAAGGTGGCTAAATGCAGTTCAAAACTGCTACCAGGACTAACCAGGCAGCCTAGCTTGTTTCAGGGGTAGGAGAGTTGTAATGTGTAGCGCAGACAGACAGACAGAGGCCTAAAATAAAAAAAAGGTGGCTAAATGCAGTTCAAAACTGCTACCAGGACTAACCAGGCGGCCTAGCTTGTTTCAGGGGGGGAGAGTTGTAATGTGTGGCGCAGACAGACAGAGGCCTAAAATAAAAAAAAGGTGGCTAAATGCAGTTCAAAACTGCTACCAGGACTAACCAGGTGGCCTAGCTTGGTTCTGCGTGGGAGGACAACTATTATGAGAGGCTGACACAATAACTAGACGCAAATAAGTAAGTAGGCTACATGCAGTTCACAATTGGTAACAGGATTACTCAGGTGGCATAGCTTTGTTCAGCGGAGGACAACTGTTATAAGTGGCTGACACAGTTAGTAGGCCCAAAAACTAAATTGAGCTAAATGTCTGCCAAGGAATTGTTCATAAATAAACTGGTGGCATAGCGAGGTACAGGGGTGGGCTCCTCTGCAGAGTTGCAGACAGTGGTATTTGGCGCAAAGCATTAAGGGGTCAAATAGCAAGCAAGGGGCCCTGTATATTTTTACTATCATCTATCATTGCAACAAATTTGTAATGGCAGTGCCATTTAAGTATCTAACAGCACAGACTACACAGTAGTGGAGCAGGGAGAGGTAAGTATTGCAAGTGGTAGAGCACTGTTCGAGCTGGGGGGGGAACACTCTCTCGTGGGCGGCGGTACTGGCACAGGGCCACTCATATTACGACGGTGTGTCTGACGTTGGTTGTGCACCACCACCGTCAGAGACACTTCATTGTACTATGTGGGACCCTGTGCCAGTGCTGTCGCCCAAAAGTGGGCACACACACCTGTCCAGGCAAACGGCACTCGCACTGGTGCTTGCGCCAAGTTGTGACCATGGACCTGTTGGGGGAGTCAGCCCATTTAGGGAGGTAAAAAAATGGCCTATGGTGGACATTCGGCACCTGCAAATGGCAGAATTGGAGCAGTCAGTAAGAGGAGGCCAAATACAAGCAATTTTTATGGCAAGCTACGTGTCAGCAGGGGAAGGTGAGGCAAAATAATTCGAAATCCATGATTGGTTCATTTTAATGAAGGTTAGATCATCAACATTTCGGGGAGCCAGACGTGTCCTTTTTACGGTCAGTATTGAACCAGCAGCACCGAAGACTCTTTCTGAGATCACACTAGCAGCTGGGCAAGCGAGCTCCTGTAATGCATATTCTGCCAATTCAGGCCAGGTGTCTAGTTTAGATGCCCAGTAATCGAAGGGGAATGACCTGTGAGGGAGAACATCGATAATGGCGGAAAAATAGTTGGTAACCATACTGGACAAATGCTGTCTCCTGTCACTTTGAATCGATGCAGCAGTACCTGTCGTGTCTGCGGTCATTGGGAAATCACTCCACAACCTGGTCATAAATCCCCTCTGTCCAATGCCACTTCAGCTTTGTGCACCTCTAACACCTCTGTCATGTTGGCCCCTACAGCTCGTGTGAGAACCATCAGCGCTGCAGTGTGCTGGGAATGCCAGACCCAAATGGTCTACAAGAGTTGCTTGTTTGGTAGCCAATATTTGCTCAAGGTTCTCATGTGGCATGATACTTTGTAATTTGCCTTTGTATTGTGGATCCAGGAGGCATGCTAACCAGTAATCATCATCGGTCATCATTTTGATAATGCGGGGGTCCCGTTTTAGGATACGCAAGGCATAATCTGCCATGTGGGCCAAAGTTCCAGGTGTCAATTCACTGCTTGTGCTGGGTTGAGGAGCACTTTCTTGAAAGTCTACATCACTTGTGGCCTGCAAAAACCCTGTACCTGACCTTGCAATGCCACAAGTTTCTATTGCCCCCTGTGAAGCAACCTCCTCCCATAAATATTCTGCCCCATCATCCTCCTCCTCCTCCTCTTCATCCGCCACCTCGTCCAGGAAAGTTCCCTGAGCAGACAATGGCTGACTGTCTTCAAGGCTTCCCTCCTCCTCAGCCGCAGACGCCTGCTCCTTGATGTGCGTCAAACTTTGCATCAGCAAACGCATTAGTGGGATGCTCATACTTATAATGGCATCGTCTGCACTGACCAGCCGAGTGCATTCCTCAAAACACTGAAGGACTTGACATAGGTCTTGGAGCTTCGACCACTGCACACCAGACAACTCCATGTCTGCCATCCAACTGCCTGCCCGTGTATGTGTATCCTCCTACAAATATATGATAGCATGCCTCTGTTCGCACAGCCTCTGAAGCATGTGCAGTGTGGAGATCCACCTTGTTGCCACGTCGATTATTAGGCGGTGCTGGGGAAGATTCAGTGATCGCTGATGGTTAAGCATACGGCTGGAGTGTACGGGCGGTCGGCGGATGTGCGAGCAAAGTCTGTGCACCTTCAGGAGCAGGGCTGGTAAATCAGGGTAATTCTTGAGGAAGCACTGCACCACCAGGTTCAATGTGTGAGTCAGGCAAGGTATGTGTTTCAGTTCTGAAAGGGCTATGGCAGCCATAAAATTCCTTCCGTTATCACTGACTACCTTGCCTGCCTCAAGATGTACACTGCCCAGCCATGACTGAGTTTCTTGCTGCAAGTACTCGGCCAGTACTTCTGCGGTGTGTCTGTTGTCGCCCAAACACTTCATTTCTAACACAGCCTGCAGACGCTTCCCACTAGCTGTTCCATAATGGGACACCATGGGTGCAACACTGGCAGCTGCGGATGGAGTGGTCGTGCGACTGCGCTCTGTGGACGAGCTTTCGCTTCTGGAGGAGGAGGAGGAGGAGCAAACGCCTACAGCCAACTGTTTCCTAGACCGTGGGCTAGGCACAACTGTGCCACTATGGCTGTCCCCTGTGGACCCTGCATCCACCACATTATCCCAGTGTGCGGTAATGGACACGTAACGTTCCTGGCCATGCCTACTGGTCCATGCATCTGTTGTGAGGTGCGCCTTTCTACTGACTGATTGCCTGAGTGCATGGACAATGCGTTCTTTGACATGCTGGTGGAGTGCTGGGATGGCTTTTCTCACAAAGAAGTCTCAACTGGGTAGGTCATAGAGTGGTACTGCATTGGCCATCAGGGCTTTGAAAGCTTCGCTTTCAACCAAACGGTAGGGCATCATCTCTAACGAGATTAGTCGAGCAATGTAGCCGTTCAAACCCTGTGTACGCGGATGAGAGGAAGAGTACTTTCTTTTCCTATCGAGAGTCTCTTTTAGGCTGAGCTGGACTGGAGAGCTGCATATGGTGGAACTAGCGGGGGTGGTGGTGGACATGGCAGATTGAGAGAGGCTTGGCGATGGTATTCTTGATGTGTGTTTCCAACCAAGAACCTTGCGATTCCCTGACTGCTTTGGCCTTGCGACAAAACCTCCACATTTGCTACTGGTGGTGTCATAACCGGTGGGCTTCCAGTTAGGGAAGCAATGTTGCGTTGCTGACTAGCTTCAATATGAGCAGGTGCACCAACGGTATGGGACGTTTGGTAGTTAGTCCATGCTTCCAAGTGCCTGCTGGTTAGATGTCTACGCATGCACGTTGTATTTACATTTTGAACATTCTTCCCTCTGCTAAAGGTCTTGGAGAATTTCTTACATATAACTTTGGACTGATCATTCGGATCTTGGTTAAAAAATTGCCACACTGCACTCACCCTACTATGGCATACCTTATCAGGCTTTGCACGCCGTGCTACTGTCACCGGATTGCAACGCTGTCCCACACCTGTTGTGGTTTTTGACAAATGTTTTGGGCCTGCCAAATGACAACTTTTGCGATGTAGATGGCTGCTGCAGATCATCCTCCTCCGCTTCTGAGCTACAGGCTGTGGCACCCTCTTCCCCCAATGGCTGCCAATCTGGGTCAACAACTGGGTCATCTATCACCTCCTCTTCAATGTCATGTGCACCGTCCTCTGTGTCACCGTATAAGGTGCTATAGCGTTCGGGACTGGGCACCATAGTCTTATCAGGGTCAGATTCGGGCTCAGTACACTGTAAGGGCAAAGTAGTGATCTGAGTAAATGGAACAGCATAATAATCAAGCTGTGGCTGTGCATCTGTGCACTCCATGTCCGATTCTTCCTGTAATAGGAATTTAACAATTTCCCTCTCTAACCCAGGCATGGTATGTGTAATGCGCTCCATGGAATAAAGTGTAGTGTTGCCTGCCACATCCTTCACTTTTGTTTTGGGTGAAGGACACAAGGAAGCAACTTTTTCCAGACCTGGAGCATCCACTGACGACTCGCTGGTTTTAGATTTTGAAGCTTCTGAAGAGGAGGTGAAAAAGCTGGAGGCTTAGTCAGCAAGGAAAGCCAAAACTTGTTCCTGCTGCTGTGGCTTTAAAAGCTGTTTTCCTACTCCCAGATAAGGTAGCCTTCGAGGCTTTGTGTAGCAGACGATGACGCTGCCTCAACACCTCGAGCATTTGGTGCGATCTTGCTTTTCCCAGTACCACCAGATGCTCCACTACCACCACCACCACCATCAGTACCAGCTGGCAACGATCGCGCACGGCCTCTTCCACCAGACTTCCTCATTTTTGCGGAAATGTTACCAAAATAACAACCGTTATATGCTACTGTTAAACAAGATAGGTGTATATTAACTATTAGAGAATTTATATCTCCCTTTTTTTGGCTGGAAGACAGCAGGAAAAAACAGGCCCTGTGTATTACACCACACAATGGACAAGGCAGAACGTGGCTGGCAGATATACGCCAAACAAAACTCACGTAGATCCACTTAATGGCTATTTAAAGCTCCCTTTTGTGAATTACACCATTGTGTGTATTACACCACACAATTGACAAGACAGAACGTGGCTGGCAGATATACGCCAAACAGAACTTACGTAGATCCACTTAGTGGCGATTTAAAGCTCCCTTTTTTTTTGGACGGGAGACTGCAGGAAAAAACAGGCCCTGTGTATTACACCACACAATGGACAAGGCAGAGCGTGGCTGGCAGATATACGCCAAACAGAACTCACATAGATTCACTTAGTGGCAATTTAAAGCTCCTTTTTTTGGGACGGGAGAATGCAGGAAAAACAGGCCCTGTGTATTACACCACACAATGGACAAGGCAGAACGTCGCTGGCAGATATTCGCCAAACAGAACTCACTTAGATCCACTTAATGGCTATTTAAAGCTCCCTTTTTTTGGGGGGGACGGGGGACTGCAGGAAAAAAAGGCCCTGTGTATTACACCACACAATGCACAAGGCAGAACGTGGCTGGCAGATATACCCCAAACAGAACTTACGTAGATCCACTTAGTGGCAATTTAAAGCTCCCTTTTTTGGGGGGGGCGGGAGACTGCAGGAAAAAAAGAAGCCCTGTGTATTACACCACACAATGGACAAGGCAGAACGTTGCTGGCAGATATACGCCAAACAGAACTCACATAGATCCACTTAGTGGCTATTTAAAGCCCCCTTTTTTTGTTGGGGGGAGACTGCAGGAAAAAACAGGCCCTGTGTATTACACCACACAATGGACAAGGCAGAACGTGGCTGGCAGATATACGCAAATCAGAACTCACGTAGATCCACTTAGTGGCAATTTAAAGCTCCCTTTTTTTTTGGGAAGGGAGTCTGCAGGAAAAAACAGGCCCTGTGTATTACACCACACAATGGACAAGGCAGAACGTGGCTGGCAGATATACGCCAAACAGAACTCACGTAGATCCACTCAATGGCTATTTAAAGCTCCCTTTTTTTTGGGGGGGCGGGAGTCTGCAGGAAAAAACAGGCCTTGTGTATTACACCACACAATGGACAAGGCAGAACGTTGCTGGCAGATATGCGCCAAACAGAACTCACGTAGATCCACTAAGTGGCTATTTAAAGTTCCCTTTTTTTGTTGGGGGGAGACTGCAGGAAAAAACAAGCCCTGTGTATTACACCACACAATGGACAAGGCAGAACGTTGCTGGCAGATATACGCCAAACAGAACTCACGTAGATCCACTTAGTGGCTATTTAAAGCCCCCTTTTTTTTGTTGGGGGGAGACTGCAGGAAAAAACAGGCCCTGTGTATTACACCACACAATGGACAAGGCAGAACATGGCTGGCAGATATACGCCAAACAGAACTCACATAGATCCACTTAGTGGCAATTTAAAGCTCCTTTTTTTGGGGACAGGAGACTGCAGGAAAAATAGGCCCTGTGTATTACACCACACAATGGACAAGGCAGAACGTGGCTGGCAGATATACGCCAAACAGAACTCACGTAGCTCCACTTAGTGCAGACCTGGGCAAGATGCGGCCCGCGGGCCGCATCCGGCCCGCCTGATGATTTTTAACGGCCCGCCAGCTAGCTGTCAGTTCTGACAGCCGCCGCCGGCACCGCTCGGCCAGCCGCCAGATGCTTATGAGGGCTGGCGGCTGGAGTGAAGGCCCCGAGGTCATCCACACGCTGCGCATTGCAGCGCATACAGTTCCTCCATACGGGAGTCCTCCAGGGTCAGGATGTGATTGACACAGCATCAGGAGCCATTGGCTCCTGGCTGTGTCAATCATTCTTGTTTCCGGAGGCAGCATTATGCCACCGGTCACAAGAGGCTGCGCTCCGCATCGGCCCTGTACGTCACGTGCGTACGTCACCTGCGTACGTCACTCCACGGCCGCGCGGGATGCTGCGGTGAAGAAAGTTGCTGGCTGATGGTCTCCATCAGCGGTGGTCTCAGCAGTGGCGTATCCAGGGGGCCCCCGGGCGCAGCCGACAGTGCAGCACTATATGGGGGCCATAACATTTGTGCAGCACTATATGGGGGCCAAACTGTTTGTGCTGCTGTATATGGGGCCATAACATTTGTACTGCTGTATATGGGGCCCATACTGTTTGTGCTGCTGTATATGGGGGCCATACTGTTTGTGCTGCTGTATATGGGGCCCATACTGTTTGTGCTGATGTATATGGGGCCCATACTGTTTGGGCTGCTGTATATGGGGCCCATACTGTTTGTGCAGCACTATATGGGGCCATACTGTTTGTGCTGCTGTATATGGGGCCCATACTGTTTGTGCTGCTGTATATGGGGGCCATACTGTTTGTGCTGCTGTATATGGGGGCCATACTGTTTGTGCTGCTGTATACGGGGCCCATACTGTTTGTGCAGCACTATATGGGGCCATACTGTTTGTGCTGCTGTATATGGGGCCCATACTGTTTGTGCTGCTGTATATGGGGCCCATACTGTTTGTGCTGCTGTATATGGGGGCCATACTGTTTGTGCTGCTGTATATGGGGCCCATACTGTTTGTGCAGCACTATATGGGGCCATACTGTTTGTGCTGCTGTATATGGGGCCATACTGTTTGTGCTGCTGTATATGGGGCCCATACTGTTTGTGCAGCTGTATATGGGGCCCATACTGTTTGTGCTGCTGTATATGGGGCCCATACTGTTTGTGCTGCTGTATATGGGGGCCATACTGTTTGTGCTGCTGTATATGGGGCCCATACTGTTTGTGCAGCACTATATGGGGCCATACTGTTTGTGCTGCTGTATATGGGGCCATACTGTTTGTGCTGCTGTATATGGGGCCCATACTGTTTGTGCAGCACTATATGGGGCCATACTGTTTGTGCTGCTGTATATGGGGCCAAACTGTTTGTGCTGCTGTATATGGGGCCATACTGTTTGTGCTGCAGTATATGGGGCCATAATGTTTGTGATGTAGTATATGGGGCCCATACTGTTTGTGCTGCAGTATATGGGGCCCATAATGTTTGTGCTGCAGTATATGGGGCCATAATGTTTGTGCTGCAGTATATGGGGCCATAATGTTTGTGCAGCACTATATGGTGCAAGTGTCTGTATGGGGCATTGCCCATCATATGTATCATGGAACCCGCCAGCTGTAATGCCCCATGCAGATGGCCTTATTATATATATGTATACTACAGTATTGGGTAAAAATGAGTTAATTATATTAGTCCGGCCCTCTAAAACCATCCAAATTTCTCATGCGGCCCCATGGCAAAATTAATTGCCCACCCCTGACTTAGTGGCTATTTAAAGCTCCCTTTTTATTTGGACGGGAGACTGCGGGAAAAAACAGGCCCTGTGTATTACACCACACAATGGACAAGGCAGAACGTGGCTGGCAGATATATCAAAAAATACAAGGGCTGTAGTAGAATTTCAATCTCCCTACAATGATCAAAGGACAAGTATGGCAGCAATAAAAAGGACTGCTGCACAGTGCACACAAAAGGCTGTGGACAAAGAAACAACAGAACTGTGCAGAAAGAAGCAACAGGATTTGTGCTTTGAAAAAAGCAGTTGGTTTGTGCGTACACACAGCAATGCAGCTATCAGGGAGCCTTAGAATGCAGCCTAAGAAGCTACAGAGCTGATGCACCCAAAAAAAAAAAAAAAACACTGTCCCTGCAAAAAAAAGGTGGTGTTAAACAGTGGAAATCGCTACAGCACAAGCGGTTTGGGGGTTAATCTTCCCTCCCTAACTATATCCCTGCTTTCGACGAAGCTGCAGCAACCTCTCCCTATGCTCAGATCGGCAGAAGTAAGATGGCGGTTGGCGTGCACGCCCCTTTATAGCCCCTGTGACACCGCAGAAAGCAAGCCAATCACTGTAATGCCCTTCTCTAAGATGTGGGGACCGAGACCTATGTCATCACGCTGCCCACACTCTGCGTGCACCTTCATTGGCTGAGAAATGGCGCTTAAAGCGTCATACGAAACGCGACTTTGGAGGAAGATTTCCGACCTAATGGCCGATCCCACATTGGGATCGGGTCGGGTTTCACGAAACCCGACTTTGCCAATTGTCAGTGATTTCTGAAATTGACCGATCCGTTTCGCTCAACCCTAGAGAGGACCAATCAAATTCTGACAGGATTCTTGCATCACTTTGTCAACGTACATCATGATGACTGGATCAAGTTGCTGCCTTGGGCAGAATTCTCGTACAACAATCAAGTAAGTGAGTCTTCTGGTAAATCTCCCTTTCAGATTGTGTTTGGGCTCCAACCCAGGATTCCACTTCTCAGCTCTGGGTCTTCTGGCATTCCTGCAGCTGATACCTTTACGGAGGAATTCTCGAAAGTATGGAGCGACACCAAGGTTGCCTTAGAGAGAGCTTCACTACGTATGAAGAAGCATGCGGACAAAAGACGTCTGGAGGCTCCTTCCTTCCGGCCAGGGGATAAGGTATGGCTCTCCTCCAAATATATCCATCTGAAGATGCCCTCTTACAAACTGGGTCCCTGCTTCTTCAGTCCTTTTGAAGTCCTGAAACGGATTAACGCAGTCTCGTACAAATTTAAATTGCTTAATTATTTTCATGTTTCCCTCCTCAAACCCATACTTTTGAGTTCATTATTTCAAGATTATTATTATTATTTATTATTATAGCGCCATTTATTCCATGGCGCTTTACATGTGAGAAGGATGTACTGGCGGTAATAATTAATGAACCCCATAACGCACTGCACCGCTTTAAGTGAATGGGGTTCTTGCCAGTTCATCACAGCCTGTAGTTTGGCAGGATCCATAGCCAATCACTGGGCAGAGATGATATAGCCCAGGAAAGGTAAAGACTCCTGCTCAAACACACACTTCTCCAACTTAGCGTAAAGAGAGTTTGCCCATAAGAGGTCGAAGACTCTGCCAACATCTCTCCGGTGGGAGTCAACATCTGGAGAGAAGATGAGAATATCATCCAGATAGACTACGACCGAGGTGGAAAGCATATCCCGGAAGATCTTGTTGACAAAGTCTTGGAAAACAGCTAGGGCATTACAGAGCCCGAAGGGCATCACCAGATACTCATAGTGCCCATCTCTGGTGTTAAACGCCGTCTTCCATTCGTCCCCCTCACGGATGCGAATCAGGTTATAAGCTCCCCGCAGGTCTAATTTGGTAAATACCTTAGCTCCCCGTAGCCTATCAAAAAGCTCAGAAATCAGGGGCAGCGGGTACTTATTCTTAACGGTAATGGCGTTAAGACCCCTGTAGTCTATGCAAGGACGCAATTCTCCATTCTTCTTCTGTACGAAGAAGAACCCTGCCCCTGCTGGTGACACTGACTTCCTAATATACCCTCTTGCCAAATTCTCCTGGATGTATTGGGACATAGCCTCCGTTTCCGGGAGAGAGAGGGGATAGACACGTCCCCGAGGAGGTTCTGCTCCAGGCAAGAGATCTATAGGACAGTCATAGGGACGGTGAGGCGGAAGGGTCTCCGCGGCCTTTTTGGAGAAGACGTCTGCATAAGACCAATAGTATTTGGGGAGAGTAGAGAGATCTGTGGGTATCTCAGTGGTGGAAACCTGAACGCACTCTTTCACACATCTGCCCTTACAGGATTCACTCCAACCCAATATCCTCCCAGAGGTCCACTCAATATGTGGGGAGTGGAAACGGAGCCAGGGTATTCCCAGCAGAATCTCATCCATTCCCTCGGGAAGGACAAGAAGGGAAATAATCTCCTGGTGGGATGGGGACATGGCTAACGTGAAAGGGACAGTCTGATGTGTGATCTGTAACGGAAGTGTCGACCCATTCACCACTCTAACGGTTACTGGTTTGGCAAGCATAACCAGAGGTACTGCGTGGCGCAGAGCAAAAGCAGAAGACATAAAATTTCCTTCTGCTCCTGAATCCACACAAAGCTCTACTGTAAGAGTGGATGTGCCTAACAGGATTGTCCCTTTAAAGGACAATTTGAAGGAAAATGCCGCTGTGTCCAGTGAACCTCCTCCAATGGTCACTAGACGCGATCGTTTTCCCGACCGCCGTGGACATTTATTAGCGTAATGTCCCGGTTGCTGGCAATTTTTACACACCACAGGTACTCGAGCGGTCTGAGACCTAGGTCCCGCTCGAGAAACCTCCATGGCCTCATGGGAGTCGGACGCCATAACAGGAGATTCTAGAGGTTTGGCAAAGGTGGGAGCCAGCCAAAACCTCTGCCTACACTGGGTCCGCTCCAACCTCCGCTCGTTAAAACGGAGATCGATGCGGGTAGCTATAGTAATAAGCTCCTCCAGTGTGGCGGGAATCTCCCTGGTGGCCAAGGCGTCCTTTACATGATCTGCCATTCCTCTCCAGAACACCGGAATAAGGACTTTATCCGGCCATTCCAGCTCAGAAGCTAGAGTCCGGAATAGGATGGCGAACTGGCTGACCATGGACGAAGCCTGAGTAATTGCCAACAATTGGAGCGCGGTATCGTGGGTGACACGGGGTCCCAAAAAGACCTGCCTCAGAGCGTCCAGGAAGATAGGAGCACTCTGTACCACACGATCACCACGTACCCAAAGCGGCGTTGCCCACTCCAACGCCCTGCCCGACAAAAGAGACAAAATGAATCCCACCCTCGCCCGTTCCGTAGGAAAATGTGTAGCCAGCAGCTCGAGATGTATGGAGCACTGGCTCACGAATCCCCGACATAGCTTACTGTCACCAGCAAACTTGTCTGGAAGCGGGAGACGGGATAAAGTTGGAGCAGGGGTGGCAGCGGACAAAATGGCTGCAACTACACTTGCAGCCTGAACAGCGACAGCAGTAATGTCCACAGCTGAGGTTGCACGCTCTAGAGCCGCCAACCTACCCTCCAGCTGCTGGATGTACCGCTGTGAACGCTGATCGTCCGTCATTACTAGCCAGACCTTGGCGCTAGTATTCTGTTAAGGACTGGCGGAACGCACCAAGAATCAGATGTTATGGTATTAGGTGCGTTCGCAGTCCGAGGTCCACCGTGCAGGTGAAAACCCTGCTGCTAGTTGAGACAGCCGATATGGCGGTACAATAAGTATACACACATGGGTTAACTTCACCCTGTGTGAAGGAAGTGAACCCTGTTGCGTCACAGGGCCGCGGTACTGCACAAAGAGCGCAAGCAAAGAGTCTCAGAACTCAATCCCAAGACTTAGGATTTGAGTTCATAAAGACCTCATGCGCTCGACACCACTACTGGGGTGTCAGAGTGACAGAAATAATATAATTAAGTGGCACAAGAGTGCGTGCGGTGCCGCACAAACGGACGCCACTAACCACCCAGGCTTGGGTCAGGTAAGCGCACGGCGCCGTACAGGCGGTCACAGCAACTAGACGCTGTTATGTGTGTAACGTGCTGTTGGATAAATATACAAAAAAGGTTGCACTCTATTGTGCAAAAGCATGTCTAATCTGAAATATATGAAATATGAATAGCAAAATGGCTTTTGAACATTAGGAAAATATTTAAGAGACGCTTTGCACAGAATTTGATATAATCAAATAGTGTGAGCCCATCAACCGTCGTCAAGGTGGTCTCATAAACTGATGGGTCCCTGACCCCCCTGTCCAAATGTGAACACTTACCGAAGGCCAATGTCTGAATGCCTGGGTGAATGTGGACACCTCTGTTCAGCAAAGCCTACATATGAGTTAGCCGGGACCAAGTGTGATGAGATGCAATTAAAAACCACATGGTGATGGGAGGAGTGCTGAGTCAGTCAGCTACCATAGAAATGACAAAACAAAGACTCGCACATCCAAACTAGTGTGAATAGGTGCATACCAGGAGCAGCTACCTCCATACATAAATATACAAAAAAGGTTGCACTCTATTGTGCAAAAGCATGTCTAATCTGAAATATATGAAATATGAATAGCAAAATGGCTTTTGAACATTAGGAAAATATTTAAGAGACGCTTTGCACAGAATTTGATATAATCAAATAGTGTGAGCCCATTAACCGTCGTCAAGGTGGTCTCATAAACTGATGGGTCCCTGACCCCCCTGTCCAAATGTGAACACTTACCGAAGGCCAATGTCTGAATGCCTGGGTGAATGTGGACACCTCTGTTCAGCAAAGCCTACATATGAGTTAGCCGGGACCAAGTGTGATGAGATGCAATTAAAAACCACATGGTGATGGGAGGAGTGCTGAGTCAGAGTGCTGGCAGAATATGCATTACAGGAGCTCATTTGCCTTGCTGCTAGTGTGCTATCAGAAAGAGCCTTCAGTGCTGCTGGTTCAATACTGACCAAAAAAAGAACACGTATGGCTACCCAGAATGTTGATGATCTAACCTTCATTAAAATGAACCAATCATGGATTTCAAATTATTTTGCCCCACCTTCCCCTGCTGACACGTAGCTTGCCGGAAAAATGTCTTGCTTTTGGCCTCCTCTTATTGACTTCTTCAATTCCTACATTTGACCTGACGCAAGCTACCGTGCGAGTGCCATTTGCCTGGACAGGTGGGTGTGCCCACTCTTGGGCGACGGCACTGGCACAGGGTCCCTCATAGTAGAATGAAGTATCTCTGACAGTGGTGGTGCACAACCAACGTCAGACACACCGTCGTAGTATGTGGGGCCCTGTGCCAGTACCGCCGCCCACGACAGAGTATTCCCCCAGCTCAAACAGTGCTCTACCACTTGCAATACTTACCTCTCCCTGCTCCACCACTGTGTAGTCTGTGCTGTTAAATCCTTCAATGGCACTGCCAATACAAATTTGTTAAAATGATAGATGATAAAATATACAGGGGCCCTGGCCTCCATTTAGACCAGTTAATACTTTGCGCCTTCTACCACTGTCTGCTACTCAGCAGAGGAGCCCAACCCTGTACCTAGCTATGCTGCCCGTTTAGTCCTGTTAACAATTTTGAACTACATTTAGCCTACTTTAGTATTTGGGCCTACTAAATGTGTCTGCCACTCATTACAGTTGTCCTCCACTTAAAAAAGCAATGCCGCCCGTTTAGTCCTGTTACCTATTTAACCCCTTCATGACCCAGCCTATTTTGACCTTAATGACCTGGCCGTTTTTTGCAATTCTGACCAGTGTCCCTTTATGAGGTAATAACTCAGGAACGCTTCAATGGTTCCTAGCGGTTCTGAGATTGTTTTTTCGTGACATATTGGCCTTCATGTTAGTGGTAAATTTAGGTCAATAAATTCTGTGTTTATTTGTGATAAAAACGGAAATTTGGTGAAAATTTTGAAAATTTCGCAATTTTCACATTTTGAATTTTTATTCTGTTAAACCAGAGAGGTATGTGACACAAAATAGTTAATAAATAACATTTCCCACACGTCTACTTTACATCAGCACAATTTTGGAAACAAAATTTTTTTTTGCTAGGAAGTTATAAGGGTTAAAATTTGACCAGCGATTTCTCATTTTTACAACGAAATTTACAAAACCAATTTTTTTAGGGACCACCTCACATTTCAAGTCAGTTTGAAAGGTTTATATGGCTGAAAATACCCAAAAGTGACACCGTTCTAAAAACTGCACCCCTCAAGGTGCACAAAACCACATTCAAGAAGTTTATTAACCCTTCAGGTGCTTCACAGCAGCAGAAGCAACATGGAAGGAAAAAATGAACATTTAACTTTTTAGTCATAAAAATTATCTTTTAGCAACAATTTTTTTATTTTCCCAATGGTAAAAGGAGAAACTGAACCACGAACGTTGTTGTCCAATTTGTCCTGAGTACGTTGATACCTCATATGTGGGGGTAAACCACTGTTTGGGCGCACGGCAGGGCTTGGAAGGGAAGGAGCGCCATTTGACTTTTTGAATGAAAAATTGGCTGCACTCTTTAGCGGACACTATGTCACGTTTGGAGAGCCCCCGTGTGCCTAAAAATTGGAGCTCCCCCACAAGTGACCCCATTTTGGAAACTAGATGCCCCAAGGAACTTATCTAGATGCATAGTGAGCACTTTAATCCCCTAGGTGCTTCACAAATTGATCCGTAAAAATGAAAAAGTACTTTTTTTTCACAAAAAAATTCTTTTAGCCTCAATTTTTTCATTTTCACATGGGCAGCAGGACAAAGTGGATCCTAAAATGTGTTGGGCAATTTCTCCTGAGTACACCGATACTTCACATGTGGGGGTAAACCACTGTTTGGGCACATGGTAAGGCTTGGAAGGGAAGGAGCGCCATTTGACTTTTTGAATGAAAAATTATCTCCATCATTAGCGGACACCATGTCGCGTTTGGAGAGACCCTGTGTGCCTAAACATTGGAGCTCCCCCACAAGTGACCCCATTTTGGAAACTGGACCCCCCAAGGAACTTATCTAGATTCCTAGTGAGCACTTTAAACCCTCAGGTGCTTCACTAATTGATCCGTAAAAATGAAAAAGTACTTTTTTTTCACAAAAAATTTATTTTCGCCTCAATTTTTTCATTTTTACATGGGCAATAGGATAAAATGGATCCTAAATTTTGTTGGGCAATTTCTTCCGAGTGCGCCGATACCTCATATGTGGGGGTAAACCACTGTTTGGGCACACGGCAGGGCTCGGAAGGGAAGGCGCGCCTTCTGACTTTTTGAATGGAAAATCAGCTCCAATTGTTAGCGGACACCATGTCGCGTTTGGAGAGCCCCTGTGTGCCTAAGCATTGGAGCTCCCCCACAAGTGACCCCATTTTGGAAACTAGACCCACCAAGGAACTTATCTAGATGCATACTGAGCACTTTAAATCCCCAGGTGCTTCACAGAAGTTTATAACGCAGAGCCATGAAAATAAAAAATAATTTTTCTTTCCTCAAAAATGATTTTTAGCCTGGAATTTCCTATTTTGCCAATGGTAATAGGAGAAATTGGACCACAAATCTTGTTGTCCCGTTTGTCCTGAGTACGCAGATACCCCATATGTGGGGGTAAACCACTGTTTGGGCGCACGGCAGGGCTCGGAAGGGAAGGCACGCCATTTGGCTTTTTAAATGGAAAATTAGCTCCAATGATTAGCGGACACCATGTTGCGTTTGGAGAGCCCCTGTGTGCCTAAACATTAGAGATCCCCCACAAATGACCCCATTTTGGAAACTAGACCCCCAAAGGAACTAATCTAGATGTGTGGTAAGCACTTTGAACCCTCAAGTGCTTCACATAAGTTTATAACGCAGAGCCATGAAAAAAAAAATATATATTTTCTCAAAAATGATTTTTTAGCCCGCAATTTTTTATTTTCCCAAGGGTAACAGGAGAAATTTGACCCCAAAAGTTATTGTCCAGTTTCTCCTGAGTACGCTGATAAGTTCTTCACAGAAGTTTATAACGCAGAGCAGTAAAAATAATAAATACGTTTTCTTTCCTCAAAAATAATTTTTTAGCCCAGAATTTTTTAATTTTCCCAAGGGTAACAGGAGAAATTTGACCCGAATATTTGTTGTCCAGTTTCTCCTGAGTATGATGATGCCCCATATGTGGGGGTAAACTACTGTTTGGGCACATGCCGGGGCTCAGAAGTGAAGTAGTGACGTTTTGAAAAGCAGACTTTGATGGAATGCTCTACGTGCGTCACGTTGCATTTGCAGAGCCCCTGATGTGGCTAAACAGTAGAAACCCCCCACAAGTGACCCCATTTTGGAAACTAGACCCCGAAAGGAACTTATCTAGATATGTGGTGAGCACTTTCAACCCCCAAGTGCTTCACAGAAGTTTATAACCCAGAGCCGTGAAAATAATAAATACGTTTTCTTTCCTCAAAAATAATTTTTTAGCCCAGAATTTTTTATTTTCCCAAGGGTTACAGGAGAACGTGGACCACAAAAGTTGTTGTCCAGTTTCTCCTGAGTACGCTGATACCCCATGTGTGGGGGTAAACCACTGTTTGGGCACACGTCGGGGCTCAGAAGGGAAGTAGTGACTTTTGAAATGCAGACTTGATGGAATGGTCTGCGGGCGTCACGTTGCGTTTGCAGAGCCCCTGGTGTGCCTAAACAGTAGAAACCCCCCACAAGTGACAACATTTTGGAAACTAGACCCCCCAAGGAACTTATCTAGATATGTGGTGAGCACTTTGAACCCCCAAGTGCTTCACAGACGTTTACAACGCAGAGCCGTGAAAATAAAAAATCATTTTTCTTTCCTCAAAAAAATGATGTTTTAGCAAGCAATTTTTTATTTTCTCAAGGGTAACAGGAGAAATTGGACCCCAGTAATTGTTGCACAGTTTGTCCTGAGTATGCGGGTACCCCATATGTGGGGGTAAACCACTGTTTGGGCACACGTCGGGGCTCGGAAGTGAGGGAGCACCATTTGACTTTTTGAATACAAGATTGGCTGGAATCAATGGTGGTGCCATTTTGCGTTTGGAGACCCCCTGATGTGCCTAAACAGTAGAAACCCCTCAGTTCTAACTCCAACACACCCCTAACCCTTATCCCAACTGTAGCCGTAACCGTAATCACAACCCTAACCCCAACACACCCCTAACCACAACCGTAACCCCAACACACCCCTAACCCTAACCACAACCCTAATTCCAACCCAACCCTAAGGCTGGGGTCACACTAGACCGTAATACGGACGAGTGCAATGCGCTAAAAAAAAAAATCGCATAGCACTCGTCCCAATGTTAATCTATGGGGCAGCTCCCATCATCCGATATTTTCTCGGTCGTATTCAGGATCTGAGTGAAATCGCAGCATGCTGCGATTGTCAGCGTATCTCGGCCAAGAATCGCCAATGCAAGTCTATGGGTGCGAGAAAAAATCGGATTACATATGGACCATGCGTGTGCATTGCGAGAAATACGGAAGACTTCTCCAGGTGACAGGAAATTGAATCATCCATTATCAGGAAGCTTTGGCATGCTAATTTCTGGGCCACGCTGGATTGCAAACCAGGAAGCACGCCTCCACGGAGTGTATTGTGTAGCAGCATGGCCAGGCATATAAATGTTGAGATGCTGATTGCTCTGGTCCATGATAGACCCGAATTATGGGACCAACGCGACGCACATTATGCGGACCGTGCACGTAAAGACGCAGCATGGAGGTCAATATGTCGCCACATGTTCCCCGATTTTGATGATCGACCTCAAGAGGTTCAGCAAGAAATTTGTAAGTACCATCCTTTATGCAAAAATGGGTTTTTACGAGGGGCGATCCAAAAGTAATGATAACCAATACTAAACACAATGAATATAGTCAAAAAATGTTTTTATTTTTCTACATAGTCTCCTAACAAGTCTATACATTTAGTCCATCTCTTTTCTAAACTTAGAATTCCCTTTGAAAAAAATTCTTGATCTTGACCCTCAAAAAAATCCCCAACAGCGGTTATCACGTCGCTATTGTCGTCAAATTTCTTGCCCCGGAGGTGTTCCTTGAGCCGAGAAAAGAGAAAGAAGTCACTGGGGGCTACATCTGGTGAATAGGGGGGGTGTTCCACCAGTTCAAAGCCCGCTTCTTGAATGGTAGCCATGGCAACTGCAGCTTTGTGAGCCGGCACGTTATCTTGGTGAAACAGCACTCCAGCCCGCAGTTTGCCGTGCCTTTTCTCCTTGATAGCCTCCCGCAATCTTCTTATTTGTTCTGCATAGTAGGAGCCCGTAATAGTGGCTCCCTTCTCCAAATAGTCCACCATAATAATTCCTTCAGCGTCCCAAAAAACGGACGCCATAACCTTCCCTGCTGAGCTTGACACTTTGAATTTCTTCGGCGTCGGTTCGTCGGCTCATTTCCATGTCATCGATTGTTGTTTAGTTTCGGGATCAAAGTGGTGGATACAGGTCTCGTCCATGGTCAAAAAAGTGACAAAAAATTTTTCTTGTCTGCTTGGAACTTTTCGAGATTTGCTATTGAAATGTCAACTCGTTTCTTCTTTTGCTCGTCAGTTAACATTTTTGGCACCCAACGCGCGGAGACCTTTCTCATATGCAATTCTTTTGCAAGGATTCTTTGAATACTGCCATATGAGATCCCTGTGACCTCAGCTACATGCCTGATAGTCACTCTTCGATCTGCCAATACAACTTCAACTTTTTTCACGTTTTCCTCATTGAGGGACATGGATGGGCGTCCTTCACAATGTTCATCTTCCGTCGATGTTCTTCCCAGCTTAAATTCCTTGGCCCAGCATGCAACTGTGGAATATGGAGGAGAAGAGTCCCCCAATGTTTCCACTAAGTCGCTGTGTATGTCTTTGGTAGTCAATTTTTTCAAGCAGAGGTATTTGATGACAGCCCTGAGCTCGTTTTTTTCCATTTTGATGTTCACTTCTCGGCAGTTCATATTCAAATGAATGTAGCTCCCAGGATTCGTGGTCTATTTAAGTGATTTTTTTTTCCTGGACTAGTGGGTACCTAAGAGAGAAGAAAACATTTTATTTTAATTTGTGTGCAATAGAAATAACCAATTATCATTACTTTTGGATCGCCCCTCGTATATTGGGTTCATGATAAAAATAAGCATGAACACATCATATGTGGTGTGTTTATGATTGAAGTAAATGATCCATGCTCTTGGTTGAAGATGCAAAAACATTACCAAGACACACAAATTTGGATGAAATGTAATAGCTATTGTCCTTTAATATATTCCCCAAGGAATTTTATGTCCCCCTCGGCTCCTGGGCCCGTGTGTGATTGTAAACCCTGTTTGAGTTATGTGCATGATCTTTATATACCAAATGTTGTATCTTTGCAGTCAATGATGTCACTAGACGCTGGCGGAGTTGCCGGGACCAATACCGGCGTGAACGACAACTTTCTGGGCGGAGTGGTGATGCAGCCACCAAAAAAAGGAAATACCTTTATTTTGATGGCCTTAATTTTCTGGCACCGGTGATGGAGCTCAGACCGTAAGTGCATGCATGTCTCAAAAAATGTGAAACATCTTATTACGTGAATATGTATGTTTTTTATCTAAATAAAAATCTTTTATGAAATACAGAACAGAGTCAAATCTGACAGAAAGGGAGACTGCATCTGACTCTGAGTTGGTGATTGATCCTATGGTGAAGAGGCAGAAATGGCTGGACCATCTGGGCAAACAGGCAGCAACCAACCACCACCACCACAACCAGCAGCAGCGTCTTCTGCCACACAGGAGGCAAATCCAGAGGTGGAGGAAGGAGCCCAGAGCAGCAGTCCAACCTTGGCTCTGGATACCTCACCACAGCCTAATACCAGACCAAACCGTGGTCGGCGCAGAAGGGTGGTTTCGAACATTGGCACCAGGAGGCAAGTAGATACAGGGGTGTTGGACTATTTGTCCAGAGCTGCCCATGACGATGGGGAGGAAGCTTATTTCCGCAGTCTTGCCCGCTATTTATGGCCCATTCCACGCTCGCTCAGGCTGCGGACCAGAGGTTGTATCCAAATATTGATAGATGCAGCCACACCCCCAAACAACCCCACTGATGTTTTTAATTATGTGGAACGGTGGCAAATGTCAGCTACCAACCTTCTGGCGGTGCAAGACCTTCCACAGGACCAATCACAAACTGTCGCAGCACCACCCCCGCAACCTATAGCTCCACAACATCAGCATACCCAAAGCACCCAACAACCACAAAACAGGGCAATTTATGATTATCCTGCAACTGCCCAATATGACCACTTGAACAGACACATGCTTGGAAGCTAGTCCCAACAAGTGTCTGCTCGACATGGCCATATTGGGGGGTCTGACCAAATGGGACAAGCCGGTACCCAGGACTTGATGCCCATCTACCCTCAACATCAAGTGTTAAGTCATACACATGATCGAAACTTGCCACAACAACCTAAATTTAGATCAACACTAACACAGGTTGACAGTCTGGTTGGTCAACCATCCAGGCAAAGTTCCGCACATGCTGGACACCCGCCATCACCATCACCACCCCCAACCTACCAGAACCTGTAATTTTTTTCCCATTTTTTTGGCCTGTCATTTTGGTTGTTGTATGGCCTAAGTTTTATTTTTCCTTGGCATGGAAATCTGTCTTGCTCATATGGCTCTAATTACATATGCTGATAATATGTTTTGAGAATATGTATATATATACTATGAGCAGTAAAAATTTGTTAAAAAATCGGAGTGTTATGTATTGGTCAAACTACATGCATGACTTGTCAACTTAACACACTTAGCTAATTTCTGGTTGAGATACATAATACACAATTGAATACGGAAAATTATGGTATTTATTAACTTACAATCTAACGTAACTTTACTGCAAAACAGCATTGTCTTGCCAAACAGTCGATCCCTCTGGTGACACAAAATAATTTGTTAAAACATCACGAACTTTAAGGCCTGAGGGCTGACGACGTGAAGGAACAACACGTGTAGTTGTCAAGACAGTATTTGCAGAATCAATTTCATTAGAAGCAGATGATGGGCAATCATGGTATCTTGTAAAGTTGTGAAGAACAACACATGCTTTTATCACGCCATTTACATTGCCTTCACTCAGTTGGATTGCTGACTGAAGTACCCGCCATTTTGCACTGAGAATGCCGAATGAACACTCGACCAGACGGCGGGCACGGGAAAGCCGCAAATTAAAAATTCTGCGCCGGTAGTCCAGGTCTTTCATGACATTCCTTGATAATTGAAATGCCTCATCTGCTACCATCATGTAAGGCACCGCATCCAAATTAGCACCTGGTATGTGACTTGGGGGTGGGAGATCCAATTCATTGTTGCGCAGCCGCCGACCTATAATGGAAGAACTGAAGGCTCTAGAGTCTCCAGTTCTCCCATAGGCCCCAATGTCTACAATTATAAACCTGTAGTTGCTGTTGACTAGGGCCAACAGCACTACAGAGAAAAACTGTTTATAATTATAGAATTGGGTCCCTGAACCTGGCGGCTTACGCACACGGATGTGCTTTCCATCAAGTGCCCCAATACAGTGCGGAAACTGGCAGGTGTCCTGAAATCCTTGAGCAATTTTTAACCAGTCTGCCATTTTGGGTTCAGGCATCACCTCTTGATGAAGTCTTCTCCAGATTTCCGTGCATGTATCCCGCACAATACCAGAAATTGTAGATTTGCCCAGTAGAAACTCTAAATGCAGGGCCGCATATGATAGGCCAGTGGCAAGAAAGCTAAAAGAAAAGAGAGTATTCTTTAAAAATATAAAGTGAACACAATACAGTGTTATATTTGCAACAACACAAATTTCATAAAAAATGGCATGCTTATTAAATCATTAAGGACATGAGATGGCTTTCATCTTTGACAAAATTAAATATTATCTAAGAAGGCCAAATGAAGTTACCTAAACATTTAATTAGCTACTTTGAATAAGGGGGAACAACATTAAATTGTTAAATAATTTGGGACAAAGATTATTTCGACATACCGTAAGGTAAGGATAAGGCGCTCCTCTGCTGAAATACATTTGCGCATCCTGGTGTCCTTCTTTGTGATCCCTGGTCGCAAAATATCCAACAAAATATCAAAGGTTTGAATCCTCATCCGACAATAGTTGAAGAACTTGTCAGGATTTGTCCTCAGAGCAGCATACAGACGGCTGAAATGGCCTTTATTGATCCGTTGCGGATGTACCCACATCCGTCTCTGCCTCCTCGGATCGACAATAACTGGGTATGGCTGGCCAAAACGTTGGGAAAGTACCCAGTTGTAAAGCACACGCTCTGTGGTGTTAAAAGTCAGTAGATCAGACATGTTGCTCATCAATCCGAAGTGCACCAACACAAGCAGGGACTCTACTGCCTAGATTGGTGTGTGGCACCTGTGTTTAGGGCCATTAAATAATGTTCTTGGTGATGATTTAAATTTTTTCAGGTGGAAAATCCGTTATATGTCCATTTTGCAAGCCTGCGAGAAAATCTCGCCATACGGATGCCATACGGATGTCACACGGATGTCACACAGATCATTTGATGCGAGAAAATCGCATCCTCGCACTGCACACGGATCACTGTTTTGGTAACATTTGTGCGATTCTCGTCTGTCAAAAACGGACCGTTTTTTTATACGTTGTGTGTGTCCCCGGCCTTACCCTAAGGCTATGTGCCCACGCTGCAGATTCGTGTGAGATTTTTCAGCACCATTTTTGAAAAATCTGCGGGTAAAAGGCACTGCATTTTACCTGCGGATTTACCGCGGATTGCCAGTGTTTTTTGCGTGGATTTCACCTGCGGATTCCTATTGAGGAACAGGTGTAAAACGCTGCGGAATCCGCACAAAGAATTGACATGCTGCGGAAAATACAATGCAGCATTTCCGCGTGGTATTTTCCGCACCATGGGCACAGCGGATTTGGTATTCCGTATGTTTACATGGTACTGTAAACCTGGTGGAATCCGCAGCCAAATCCGCACCGTGTGCACATAGCCTAATTCTAAAGGTATGTGCACACGCTGCGGAAAACGCTGCGGATCCGCAGCAGTTTCCCATGAGTTTACAATTCAATGTAAACCTATGGGAAACAAAAATTGCTGTACACATGCTGCAGAAAAACTGCACGGAAACGCAGCGGTTTACATTCCGCAGCATGTAACTTCTTTCTGCGGATTCCGCAGCGGTTTTACAAATGCTCCAATAGAAAATCGCAGTTGTAAAACCGCAGTGAAATGCGCAGAAAAACCGCGGTAAATCCACAGCGGTTTAGCACTGCGAATTTATCAAATCCGCTGCGGAAAAATCCGCAGAGGACCAGAATATGTGTGCACATACTGTACCCTAACCATAACCCTAACCCTAGTTCTAACTCCAACCTTAGTGGAAAAAAAAAAAATCTTTATTTTATTATTGTCCCTACCTATGGGGTGACAAAGGGGGGGGGGTCATTTACTCTTTTTTTTATTTTGATCACTGTGATAAAACCTATCACAGTGATCAAAATTCACATTGGAACGAATCTGCCAGCCGGCAGATTCGGCGGGCGCATTGCGAATGCGCCCGCCATTTTGGAAGATGGCGGCGCCCAGGAAAGAAGGCGGACGGACCCCGGGAGGCTAGGTAAGTATAAGGGGGGAAGATCAGGGCACAGGGGGGCGTCGGAGCACGGGGGGTGGATCGGAGCATGGGTGGATGGATCGGAACACGGGGGTGGATCGGAACATGGGGGGGTGGATCGGAGCACGGGGGGTGGATTGGAGCATGGGGGGGTGGATCGCAGTGCGGGGGGCTGGATCGGAGTGCAGGGGGGTTAGATTGGAGCACGGGGGGTGGGATTGGAGCACGGGGGAGCGGACAGGAGGACGGGGGAGCGGAGCACAGGACGGAGGGGAGCGGACCACAGATCGGAGGGCTGGGGGGGTGATCGGTGGGGTGGGGTGGGGGCACATCAGTGTTTCCAGCCATGGCCGATGATATTTCAGCATCGGCCATGGCTGGATTGTTATATTTCACCAGTTTTTTAGGTGAAATATTACAAATCGCTCTGATTGGCAGTTTCACTTTCAACAGCCAATCAGAGCGATCGTAGCCACGGGGGGCTAAAGTACAACTCCTCCTGTCCCTGCAGGCCGGGTGAAATTACAGTTAACCCTTTCACCCGGCCTGCAGGAACGCGATTCCGCCATGACGCATACGCTGCATCACAGGTCGGATTGGCACCGACTTTCATGATGCAGCGTATGCGTCATAGGTCGGGAAGGGGTTAAAACTGCATTTAGCCTACTTTAATATTTGGGCCTACTTACTGTGTCTGCCACTCATTACAGATGTCCTCCACTGAACAAAGCAATGCTGCCCGTTTAGTCCTGTTACCAATTTTAAACTGTATTTAGCCTACTTTAGTATTTGGGACTACTAAATGTGTCTGTCACTCATTACAGTTGTCCTCCACTGAACAAAGCAATGCCACCTATTTAGTCCTGTTACCAATTTTAAACGGTATTTAGCCTAATTTTTTATTTTGTGCCTACTAACTGTGTCTGCGCCACTCATTACAGTTGTCCTCCACTGAACAAAGCTATGCCGCCTGTTTAGTCCTGTTACCAATTTTGAACTGCATTTAGCCTACTTTTTTATTGTGGGCCTACAAATTGTGTCTGCACCACTCATTACAGTTGTCCTCCACTGAACAAAGCAATGGCGCCTGTTTAGTCCTGTTACCAATTTTGAACTGCATTTAGCCTACTTTTTTATTGTGGGCCTACAAATTGTGTCTGCACCACTCATTACAGTTGTCCTCCACTGAACAAAGCAATGTCGCCTGTTTAGTCCTGTTACCAATTTTGAACTGCATTTAGCCAACTTTTTTATTTTGGGCCTACTAACTGTGTCTGTGCCACTCATTACAGTTGTCCTCCACTGAACAAAGCAATGGCGCCTGTTTAGTCCTGTTACCAATTTTGAACTGCTTTTAGCCTACTTTTTTATTTTGGGCCTGTGATAGAAATATTTCTATCATGTAGATCTCACTTGCATGTATACTCCTCTATAATCATATATACTCATATAAACGCAAATATATATATATACATTATAATCAATGGCTTAAAATGGCTGATATAAACTAATATAAGCCAGACAGATTGTTCTGTGTTTTCCACCCAAAAAGCAGAAGAACTCCAGATGTATTAAAGGGACAATATTGGATTGAAGTTCATTCTCTGTCCTCCATAGTGCACGCCTGTGCAAGGCAAGATTGTCTTGTGCAGGCTTGTACTATGGAGGACAGAGAATGAACTTCAATCCAATATTGCAGCCAGCATGCAGCCAGCGGGTAAGGAAAGGGTGAATCAAACACCCAGAAACCCCGCCTTCATGGCTGAAGATTGTCCCTTTAAGTGCTGATGAGATGTCTCAACTTTGTCCCAGATGCAGAGAACTTCATTGTTGTTGCTTAATCAGCAGTCATTAGGGTTGAGCGAAACGGATCGTTCATTTTCAAAAGTCGCCGACTTTTGGCAAAGTCTGGTTTCATGAAACCCGACCCGATCCCTGTGTGGGGTCGGCCATGCGGTACGCGACTTTCGCGCCAAAGTCGCGTTTCGTATGACGCGCTTGGCGCCATTTTTTCAGCCAATGAAGGAGTGTGGGCAGAGTGATGACATAGGTCTTTGGGGCGTGGACGCCTATCGTCATTTTGTCGCTTGTGCGCTGCAGCGATTTGAAATGTGTAACACCAGCTTTTCTGTTCAGGGACGGAGGAGAGAGAGAGAGAGAGAGAGAGAAAAAAAAATCCCATTGACTTTGCATTGGGTTTCGTGTTTCAGTCGATCCCCGACTTTTCGCCATAATCGGCCGATTTCACTCGACTCGACTTTAGAGATAGTCGGGTTTCGCGAAACCTGACTCGACCCTAAAAAAGTAAAAGTCGCTCAACCCTAGCAGTCATATGTGCATTAATCACAATATTCCATATATATTCATATAACCAATAACAGAGGAGCTAGACAATATGTTAATTAATTAACCACCCCTAACCACTCCTTTCTATATGCAATTATAAAACTATGTATCAGGAAATAAAGGATCAGTATTGATGGAATGCTTTCCTGTCACAATCGTGTGCAGACTCATTCTTGAGCGCTCAAAATACTCAGTCTTATTGGGAACGGCCGCAGCACACACGGGATAGATTTATCCAACCCAAATTTCCATATCAAATGGCACTCAATGTGGGGCGTGGACGAAACACACGGCGACCCCGCTGACCGGAGAAACGGAGGTGTTGGCCACGGCCTTGGTTCACGGGTCGGAGACTGCGCAGCTCCATAAGTAAGGTAAGAAAATGTTATCATCTTACCTGAAAGTCCCCTGTGCCCAGTCCGGGTCTATACCTCTTGCCGGTCAGGTGTGGTCACCACCGCATTCCCAGGTAGTGTAAAAAGTCCAAAGCCTGTACCCAAAACCCTGGGATCAAGGTGTCTGCTTTGTGCCGTGTATGTGTTCTGTGTTTGTGTAGATCCGGGAGAAGCAAGGAACAGTGACTGTTTGTGGTTGCTGGGTAACAGACTGCAGGTCAAATCGCTCGATAAGTTATTGCAGGTTTCCCGTGCATAGGAGGAACAGCTCAGTTCTGGGGCAGGTGGCTCCATATCCAGGCACGGGTAGTGATAACTAAGAGGGCTACTGCAGATTCCCATAGTGCCGGCGATCCAGTCAGGATGACGACCGGGGTGGTAGATTTCCCGCTTGTGTTTCCAACTCAGGCGGCCCGGGCACAGGTGTGCCCAGTGCGATTGGCAGTAGTCTGTTCCCAGCGCAACCTGCACGTGTCACAGAATAATTGAATGGGCATCTCTCGGACGTCTGTATCTGTTTGGTTCGAGTCACATGTTGCTGCTTTAAGAGCATATAATTGTATAGAGAGGTTTTTTTTCTCTTCCTCTTTTTTTCTTTTTTTTCCTTTTCCATGCCGCAAGCAGAGATATATCAATTATAAATCACACAGTCATATGCTTTTTTTTCCTTTTTCTAAGTTTCCTGTTTTTGCGTATATCTGGCTATGGTATAACATTTATTTGAAGAGGTGAAACTAAATGATATCTATTATTTTTGATGTGACATACGTGATTTTTGGGTAAAACAGCAGCTGCTGATAAAAAGGGGAAGTGTGTCTCTGACTGCATTTGAGCGCAGAGTACAGAAAAAAAAGGGGGGAGAAGAGAAGCCATTTTAATTTTATTTTATTTTCTGTTTTTTGTTGCATTTTGAAGTTTTTAAAGTTTTTTTTTAAAAAAAAGTTTTTCAAAGTTTCTTTTCTTTTCTGCCTCTTCACTTTTTGTTTAAAAGGGTTTTTTTTCCTTTTCTGTAAAGATCCTGAGTTTTGGATCGTGTACCGAGTTTTTGATGGGTTTTTTTATGTTTTGATTTCAACATCTTGCATCAATCTTTTGAAAGCCTCCTTTTCCTTTTATTTTTCGTGTTTCTATATATCTACCTCCTTGAGGTTTTTATTGTTGTGTTTTTTATTTTTATTTTTGCAATGGGGAATAAAGTGGCCAAGCAACAGGAAAGCCTTTTACTTCCTGATGAGAAAACGGCCAACCAGATAGTGGTAGAACACGAAGGTGTTAAGTACGTGAAGAATTTTAGAAGGTATAAAGTATGTGAAATTCATCAGAACGGCAGAATTCAAGCTGCAGAATGGCATGACGTAGAAAGGAAATAAGGGAAGTTAGCTGATGTTACATTGCTCAATGCTGATACATGGTATACAGTAGCAGCAGAGCTTACATCGTTTAGGTGGTACAGAGAGATATGTGAGCAAACCAGGAAGTGATTTTTGTGTGTATAAGACGGGAGATATTGGATCTGCGCAGTCTGCTCTCAGCAGAATCCATGGTATGGGGAGTTTTTTTTTTTTTTGCACAGTATGTGGTGCGCCCCGCCCAAACTTGGTACAGGGAGATGGCACTGTTACTCTGACGATGCCGGCACGGGCTGCATCAAAGAAGAAGGAATTCTCTTCTTTTCTTTCTCCTCCATCTTTTTCCTCTCCGTCTTCTGCACTGCCCTCTCCTCCACCTCTATCTTCTCCACCTCTAACTCCTCCTCTTTCTTTTCCTCACCCTTCTACGTCTCATTATTCCACACCTCCTCCTTCTCTTTCGCCACACCCTTTGCCTCCTTCTCTCTCTCTCTCCCCCCTTCTCTTAAACCACCTGTCTTTTGCTCTATCAGCTCACCTCCCTCACTCTTCACCTCCGCACGTCCCGCCTTCTGCGCACCTCACATCTCTACCTCCTTCTTTTCCTCTGCACCATGTATCTCTTCCTGTTTCACACTCTCCTTCTTCTCCTGCTTTGTTGCCTGATGCCAGATTCAAGCAGTGAGGTGTCTCTGTATCCGGTGCTCATAGCACAAGGCACATTCTATGTTCCCAATACTGCCCAGCCTCTGACAGTCATGGTATCGGGGGAGGAAGGTGGAGATCCCCCAGTAGAAGGCACCCCCCAAGCTGCAGTAGGTGGCAGACAGCTCAGCCCTGGGTGCAGAGGGGAAGAGGACTGACATCATCATCATCATAATCACCATCTGTTGATAATGTACAACTTCAGCACCGGTCAGAGCTGCCTACATTCACATCAACATAGAGCTATAAGCCTAGTCCACCACAGCTTCAGCAAGGGGGGGAGACATCCTCACACAAAAAGGCAGCTTCTAAGTCCAAAATCAGCCAGTGTATGACCCCAGCACACGCTATCACAACTATTCCTCTGATGAAGATGAGGAGGGAACATCATACATGCTATCCAGTACTAGTTAAAGAAACCCACAGGCACCAAGAATGCATGGGCAGATAGATGCACCACCATTACACTATGTGCACTTCAAGTCAGGTGACAATCTTCCAGACCCAGGGATGCATCCCATGCCATTTTACTGAAGAATGTAGCAGAACCAGCGAACATATATAGCCACCTGGAATGATCTCTGGGCCATAAATGGAACTGAAAAACAGGTGATGCACTCTGGCCAATCATGAAGGAACAATTCAGACTTCTAGCAGAATTAAATGTACACGCTTGGGAGTCAGGGCCACAGCTAATTGAACAGCTCAGAGTGTGAGCCAAAGGTAGATTGACAGGACAAGCCCTCAGCTTACATGACATGAGCCAAGACAAGACAGAGTCTGTAAAGAAGTTTCATGGCAGATTAATGCAAGTATTCCAGGACTTGGGCTTCACCATTCATCACCAGATACACACGCAAATGTTGGCACAGGCCTTTGTGCATGGACTGAGACAGCCAATCAGGAAACCACCGATAGTGGCTAGGCCCGAGAACAGGTCAATAGCAGTGGACTGACCCAGCAAAACGGGTTATGTGCACCTGGGAGACTGTTTATTGCCAATTGTCACCAAAACTGCTGCCATTATAGCGCCACAAAGAGCGCGAAGAAGGAAACGGGTGCCGTGCTGCTGAGAACGCCGGAAGGGAAGCCAGAGGTGAAGACGCTGCAAAGTGTCGAACGACACACCGGAAGAACCGCTGCAGACTCCAGAGAGGAGAGACCAACCTCAATAAGGTTAGCAAAGGGAAGAAGCTATGTCAAAGCAGGGGGAAGAAGTAATGGCAGATGCGGCCACAGCCCCTGTAATACCCCAAGACCTTGGGTTGGATGCAGCCACCGGTCTCATGGCACCCCTGGGCGCACCTGCAGGCCCCATCTTACCACCGCAGCTTCAATCAGCAGGCCGGACCCAGCTGCCGCTACAGTGTCCATCATGCCGTTGTCCACAGTAGCCAAAGGGATTGAGTCCCAACCAGGAGTGCAGAAGACAGCCCCTCTCATGGTGACCACTGACCTGGAAGCGCAACCACCCTACAAAGACAGAGGAAGTGTCAAGTGTTACATCTATGACAAGTTTGGCCATTTCTGGAACCAGTGCAGAGCACCCATGCAACCCAATTGTTGGTCCAGAGAAATAGGTCAAGGAAGAAGAACAGAAGGCAGTGAAGTACCCCGTCCATGGGACAGGGGTAAGCAAGCCAGGTCGGCAAGACACTACGCTCCTGACATGTAAAACCCTGTCTGCAGGACCAATACCTCAAATTGCCCTGAAAGTGGATGGCGTTGTCAGGTCTTTTCTTCTGCACACCGGTGCAGCCAGAAGTGTGATGAGACCTGCGGAACTCGCTGATCCCACCTGCCTATCAGAATCCTCTGTGTCTCGCATGGGCATTGATGGTCAAGTCAGACATTCTCAGCTTACAAAGCCTCTGATCGTGTGCACTCAGCAAGGACACTCTATCCTGTCCCAGTTTGTGGTGTCAAGAACCTGCCACTCAACCTGCTGGGAGTGGACCTACTGCAGAAGCTGAAGGCAACCACAGTGTTCCAGGAAGATGGGACCATGACACTTTCTTCATCCCTGAACCAAGAGGAATCATGGTCATGCTGGCGGCCCTACAAGAACCTCAAAACAACCGATGAGGCCTACCCAAGGAGGTACTGGACGTAGTACCAGAGAGTCTATGGTCTAAGGGACCCCAGGATGTGGGAAAACCTCAAGTTGCCCCTGTACGGCTGTCACTCAAGCCAAGTACCCCGTACCCTCGTAAGGCCCAGGCCAGGAATAGAGTCAAGCTGCCTCTGACCAACTGAAGGTCCACTTGGAAATAGGAATCATTGTTCCTTGCACATCGCCTTGCAATACCCCACTTTTCCCGGTCAAGGAAAAAAGACTGTAAAAGGAGAGCCAGCCAAGTTCAAAATGGTACATGACCTGAGAGATGTGAATGACGCCACTGTGTTTGAAACTCCAATTGTGCCGAATCCGCACACTTTGCTCTCAAATGTGCCTTCCACAGCAAAAGTGTTCACAGTGACCGAATGCTTTCTTCAGTGTTCACTTCATCCAGAAGACCAGTACCTGTTTGCCTTAACGCACCAGGGGGGATAGCACACATTGACAGTTATGCCACAGCGGGCCCAGAACAGCCCTTCACAGTTCAGCAAAGCAATGTCTACAGTCCTTACCAACTGGGTCACATAACATGCAGAAGTAACCCTGCTACAATACGTGGACAATCTACTCCTTTGTGCACGTGTAAAGCCCATTCCATGTCTCTCCTACTCTACCTGGCGGAGCAGCATTGCAAGGTCTCAAAGAACAATGTTAAATGGTGTCTCAAGCGAGTTACGTTCCAGGGACACTGTATTGCTTACCAGACGAAACACCTGACAGATGACCGGAAGACCACAGTGGAGAAGACGGTTCCTCCAACAACGCCAAGGGCACTACAGGCCTTCCTTGGTCTAGTTTGCTATTGCAGAGCCTGGATCCCTGATGCCTCAGTCCTAATGCAGCCTCTGTATGACTGTGTCAACATAACCCCGTTCCTCCTGACAGATGCAGCCAAGAAGTTAAAAGACTCTGTAGTCTCAGCGCCAGCACTAGGCTTACCTGACTACGAAAAGCCATTCCGTCTCTACCTGATGAAAAAAGAAGGCCTTGCTACTGGAGTCCTGACGCAGCTTCAGGGGGGAAAGCCGAGACCTTTGGGCTAATTTTCAGCTTGCTTGGATCCAGTTGCAAGGGAAGCCCCCTCCTGCATGACATCTCAGCAATCCTCAACCAAACCCAGCCAAAACATCTCTCCACCGCCAAGCATCTTCGCTTCCAGTGCTCTCTACTCCTGCCCCAAATCTCCAGATGCACAGTCCTCAACCCATCCACTCTACTCCCACTCCCAAGGGGGGATACAGATATGGACCCTCAGATAAAAATTCTGATCAAAATCTGCATGATACCTTCCGTAGGGATCTGGATTTGCTCCGGATGGATGACCATCATTGCTTCAGCATCATGCAACAGGAAACAGCAGGACTACCTAAGGTAGCAGAAGAGCCACTGACCAAACCAGAGTTGATCCTCTACATGGATGGCTCCAGATTTGCAGATGATGAAGGAAGATTCCACATGGGATGTGCAGTGACCAGCAATCAAGAGATCCTGTGGTCCAGAAGCCTGCCGCCTAGTCTGTCAGCTCAGGAATCAGAACTGATAGCGCTGACGAAGGCCTGCCAGATTGCAGAAGGCAAAACTGCGAACATATACACCGATTCAAGGTACTCACATGGCATAGCACACGACTCTGGACCCGTCTGGACTGCAAGAGACTTCATCACAGCAAGCGGAACAACCGTGAAGCATCATGGAGCCATCAAGGACCTGCTGGATGCACTCCAACTTCCCAAAAAATGGTGGCAGTACTAAAAGTCAAAGCACATGGAAAATTGAACACAGTAGAGGCATAGGGTAACAACATGGCGGATATAGCAGCCAAAGAAGCAGCCAAAGAAAGGCAAAATGGAGAAGTGGGAGAGGTCGCAGAGCCGAACGGCTACTACATGACGACTGAAGACAAGAAACCTGACCAGATAACATCCTGGGATCTGCTCAAAAAGCTGCAAGAGCAAGCCCCAAAAAAGGACAAGAAGGAATGCTGGATGCGGAAGGGAGCAACACATGAAGAAGGAAGGGTATACGCAATGGACTACAAACCCTGTTTATCCCGAAGCATGTATCCTATGGTGGTCCAGTGGGCACATGGGCCCACACACAGATCAAAGACACAGCTGAATGATCTGATTGGTGCTTACTGGTTCGCTCCAGGGATCTCCACCCTAACAGCCAAGTTCACTAGCAGCTGTCTGACCTGCGGCAAATGCAACCCTGGAAGAATGAAAAAAGTTCCCACACATCATCTTGCCAGCCTGCTGTACCCCTTCCAGAGGATCCAGATAGACCACATCCAGATGCCGCCAAGTGGAGGTTTTGAATATGCCCTTGTGGTCGAGGACGTGTTCTCAGGATGGCCAGAAGTTTTTCCCAGTGAGGAACCAGTCAGCAAAGACTACTGCAAAGAGACTACCCTCAGAGATGAGATACGCAGATATGGGGTCCCAGAAGTGATAGGCAGTGACCAGGGACCCGCATTCACAGCAAATCTCACACGGGAGATCTGGTCAGCAGTAGGGTCAGACTTAGGCCTACACACTCCCTACAGTCCCCAGAGTAGTGAGAAAGTGGAAAGACTGAATGGGACACTTAAGAACAGGATGTTGAAAGTTGCTCAAGAAACAAACAAACCATGGCATGAGACACTCCCAATCACACTATTTAGTGTTAGGCACACTCCCAGAGGCTCAGAAAAGCTGTCACCATATGAAATTTTGTTTGGGTCTAGTCCCAGGTTAGGGGTATTCTTCCCTCAGCAGCTGACTATGTAATATGATACTTTGTCTGCTTATGTAATTGAACTCACCAAGAAACTTGCTAACATCCACTCTCGAGTTTTTTCTTCATTGCCAGATCCAGATTCAGTGTCCGGTACGCACTCCTTGAAGCCAGGAGGCTGGGTGTTGGTGAAAAAACTTTGTAAGGAGAACACCACTCGATCCCAGATCTGATGGTTCTGTCCAAGTGCCGCTGATGACACCAACCTCTGTGAAGCTGGAGGGAAGACCCACTTGGATCCACGCATCGCATTGCAAGAAAGCTCCCCGACCAGAAGTTGACACCCAAGCCAGAACAATGCTGTGGATGTCCTGCCTGACCGAATAGATGACCTACCTGATAAAGAATACACTACACATGCTATTGACTAAGAGACTGATTGCAACTAACCCCCGTTAGGGACAGATCTCCTGATCGCCAATTTGCGAAAAGTCTGTACGGTGTAGGGCGTAGGCACTAAGCTTGCGTCAGTTCGCCGGCAGCACAAAAGAGTTGCAGTGCTTTGGGACAGGAGGCTAGGTTTAGGGCAAGTGATATCTAAGGGGGGATTGTGATAGAAATATTTATATCATGTAGATCTCACTTACATGTATACTCCTCTATAATCATATATACTCATATAAATGCAAATATATCTATATACATTATAATCAATGGCTTAAAATGGCTGACATAAACTAATATAAGCTAGACAGACTGTTCAGTGTTTTCCACCCAAAAAGCAGAAGAACTCCAGATGTATTAAGTGCTGATGAGATGTCTCAACTTTGTCCCAGATGCAGAGAACTTCATTTTAGTTGCTAAATCAGCAGTCATATGTGCATTAATCACAATATTCCATATATATTCAGATAACCAATAACAGAGTAGCTGGACAATATGTTAATTAACTAACCACCCTTAACCACTCCTTTCTATATGCAATTATAAAACTATGTATCAGGAAATAAAGGATCAGTATTGATGGAATGCTTTCCTGTCACAATCGTGTACAGACTCATTCTTGAGCGCTCAAAATACTCAGTCTTATTGGGAACGGCTGCAGCACACACGGGATAGATTTATCCAACCCAAATTTCCATATCAGGCCTACTAACTGTGTCTGCGCCACTCATTACAGTTGTCCTCCACTAAACAAAGCTAGGCCGCCTGTTTAGTCCTGTTACCAATTTTGAACTGCATTTAGCCTACTTTTTTATTTTGGGCCTACTAACTGTGTCTGTGGCACTCATTACTATTGTTGAGCATTCCGATACCGCAAGTATCGGGTATCGGCCGATACTTGCGATATCGGAATTCCGATACCGAGTTCCGATACTTTTGTGGTATCGGGAATCGGTATCGGATCCATATTAATGTGTAAAATAAAGAATTAAAATAAAAAATATTGATATACTCACCTCTCCGGAGGCCCCTGGACATCACCGCTGGCAACCGGCAGCCTTCTTTGTTTAAAATGAGCGCGTTTAAGGACTTCCATGACGTCACGGCTTCTGATTGGTCGCGTGGCGGTCACATGAGCGGCACGCGACCAATCAGAAGCCGCGACGTCATTCTCAGGTCCTAAACACGCTCATTTTAAGCAAAGAAGGCTGCCGGTTACCAGCGGTGATGTCCAGGGGCCTCCGGAGAGGTAATTATATCAATATTTTTTATTTTAATTCTTTATTTTACGCATTAATATGGATCCCAGGGCCTGAAGGAGAGTTTCCTCTCCTTCAGACCCTGGGAACCATCAGGATACCTTCCGATACTTGGTGTCCCATTGACTTGTATTGGTATCGGGAATCGGTATCGGCGATATCCGATACTTTTCGGGTATCGGCCTATACTATCCGATACCGATACTTTCAAGTATCGGATGGTATCGCTCAACACTACTCATTACAGTTGTCCTCCACTGAACAAAGCAATGCCGCCTGTTTAGTCCTGTTACCAATTTTGAACTGCTTTTAGCCTACTTTTTTATTTTGGGCCTGCTAACTTTGTCTGCGCCACTCATTACAGTTGTCCTCCACTGAACAAAGCTATGCCGCCTGTTTAGTCCTGTTACCAATTTTGAACTGCATTTAGCCTACTTTATTATTTGGGCCAACATCTGTGTTTCCTCCCCATCCTGCCCATTGCCCAGCCACTGCTAGATGAGTCTGCTGGTACATTGACCCAGACCACTACATTCTCCTTGCACTCTACACAGCCTGAATCTGACCCTGCTGAAAGTCAGGTTCCCCTTCCCGCATACTATACCACCTTACACGGGGACAAAGAGGAAGGTGCAGATGAAAGTGCAGGTTCCTTCATCAGGTGGGGGGGCATACTCGTTGGTGACGTCACTGGCACAGGGCCCCTCATAGTATGCAAAACTGTCTCTGGCAGTGGGAGGCACCACCCGCCGTCAAACACACCGCCTTTCTATGAGGGGCCCTGTGCCAGTGCCAATGAGTGGGCCTCCCCTGCTTGCTCAGGATCACAGCACTTGCAAAGTTGAAATACTTACCTCTCCCTGCTCCACCGCTGTGACGTATTCCGCGTTTCCTGGGCCCGCAAAAATCTTGAGCCAGCCCTACCCCCCACAACTTTAGCCAAATGACCCCCTGTTTTTAATGCCTAACTATTATTATAAATAAATTAAGATTGACAAGCTTAAGAAATAAGAATTGATGTTTTTGGCATTAAAATGGGCACTGTAGGTGTTTTCCTGTCCTCCACTCACTGCCGACTTTGATTCCCCATTGACTTGCATTGGGCTTCGTGTTTCGGTCGGCCCCCTACTTATCAAAATAATCGGCCGATTTCACCCGACCTGACTTTTGAGAAAGTGGGGTTTCGCGAAACCTGACTCGATCCATCACCATCAGTACCAGCTGGCAACTACCGCCCACGGGCTCTTCCACCAGTCTTCCCCATTTTTTGGAAAATCTAACCAAAATAACATCCGTTAAATGATATTGTAAAACAAGGTAGAAGGTGTATATAATCTTGTTGAGAATTTAAATCTCCCTTTTTTGGGGGGGAAGACTGAACCAAAACTCATGCCCTGTGCATAAAACACCACAATGTAAGTGGCAGAAAGTGGCTGGCTGATATACGACAAACTAACAGAACTGAAGTATATCCACTTTGTGAGAATTTGAATCTCTTTTTTTTTTGAGAGACTGAACCAAAACTCAGGCCCAGTGTACATAACAATGCAATCTAAGTGGCAGAAAGTGTCTGGCTGACATACGACAAACTAACAGGACTGAAGTATATCCACTTTGTGAGAATTTGAATCTCTCTTTTTTGTGGGGAGACTGAACCAAAACTCAGGCCCAGTGTATAAAACAAAACAATGTCAGTGGCAGAAAGTGGCTGGAAGATATATGAAAAAATACAAGGACTGTAGTACAATTTCAATCTCCCTACAATGATCTCAGGAAAAGTATGTCAGCAATAAAAAGGACTGCTACACACAAAGGCGTGGACAAATAAACAAGATAACTGTGCAGAAAGGGGCAACAGGATTTTTGCCTTTAAAAAAGCAGTTGGTTTACACAGCGGTGTGCAAACAGCAATGCAGCTATCAGGGAGCCTTGTAAGGCAGCCTAATAAGCTACAGAACTGATGCACAAAAATATAGCCTCCACTGTCCCTGCAAAAAAATGGTGGTGTTGGACAGTGGAAATCGCTACAGCACAAGCAGTTTGAGGGTTAATCTTCCCTCCCTAACTATATACCTTCTTTTGATGAAGCTGCGGCAACCTCTCTCTATGCTAAGATCAGCAGAAGTAAGATGGCGGTCGGCATGCACACCCCTTTATAGCCCCTGTGACGCCGCAGAAAGCAAACCAATCACTGTCATGCCCTTCTGTAAGATGGTGGGGACTGAGACCTATGTGATCACGCTGCCCACCCTCTGCATCCTCCTTCATTGGCTGAAAAATGACGCTGAAAGCGTCATATGAAACGTGACTTTTGCGTGCAGATCGGCGACCTCATGGCCGATCCTACACTAGGATCGGGTCGGGTTTTATGAAACCTGACTTTGCTGAAAGTCAGCTATTTTTGAATTTGTCCGATCCGTTTTGCTCAACCCTAGCTTCGAGACTTGGGTAAGCCCACCAGAAAGTCC
The DNA here is from genome assembly GCF_032444005.1 of Ranitomeya imitator. Lineage (NCBI taxonomy): Eukaryota > Metazoa > Chordata > Amphibia > Anura > Dendrobatidae > Ranitomeya > Ranitomeya imitator. The sequence goes on along the minus strand of NC_091285.1, from coordinate 342,055,537 downwards.
ATCCCGACCATCTCCAGGGCCTGTCCGCCACCGGCAGGGGGTAAAGCAACCCAGCTGGCCGTTGCCAGGGAGACTTGTTCTTGGCGCGGGAGACACACACCCGAACATAGTCTGCGACATCACGAGCCATATGCAGCCACCAGTACGTCCTCGCCAAGAGCTCAGATGTCCTCTTGGTCAATGGTCAAAATGTACACCCACCCTCGACGAGTGAGCCCAAGAGAGAACCTCCAGCTGCAAATTAGATGGAACAAAAGTCTTGCCTGGGGGCACAGACTCTAGCGAAACCGGAGCCACAGTTCTCAAACTCTCTGAAGGGACAATAAGCCGAGGCTCCTCCTCCTCCTCCTCCTCTGATGACACTACAGAGCGACAGAGAGCGTCAGCACGAACGTTCTTCTCCCCGGAAAGAAAATGGAGGGTAAAATGGAACCGGGAGAAGAACAGATATCTTCATCGGGGCGATGTAGGATAGGAGCGCTAGCGAAGTGTGACTTAAATCGAGAGAAATGCCTTGAAGACCCCCTCCAACCACAACTTGGGATTTGCCCCCTTCTTGGTGAGGGCAACCAAGGGAGCCTACAAAATTGAGAAGCGGGGAATGAAATGACGATAGTAATTAATGAACCCCATAAAGTGCTGCACCGCTCTGAGAATGGGGTTCCTGCCAGTCCATCACAGCCTGTAGCTTGGCAGGATCCAAAGCCAGTCCCTGGGCAGAGATGATATAGCCAAGGAAAGGCAAGGACTCCTGCTCAAACACACACTTCTCCAACTTGGCATAGAGGGAGTTAGCCCATAGGATGTTGAAGACCTTGCAAACATCTCTCCGGTGGGAGTCTATATCTGGAGAGTAGATGAGAATATCATCCAAATAAACTATGACCGAGATGGAAAGCATATCCTGGAAGATGTCATTTACAAAGTCTTGGAAAACTGCTGGGGCACTACAGAGCCCGAAGGGCATCACCAGATATTCATAGCGCCCATCCCTGGTGTTAAAAACAGTCTTCCATTTGTCCCCCTCACAGATGCGAATCAGGTTGTAAGCACTCCGCAGATCTAATTTAGTAAATACCCTTGCTCCCCGTAGCCTATCAAAAAGCTCATATATCAGAGGTAGTGGGTACTTATTCTTAATGGTGATATCGTTAAGACCCCTGTAGTCTATGCATGGACACAATTCTCCACTCTTCTTCTGTACGAAGAAGAACCCAACCCCTGCAGGTGACACTGACTTCCTAATGAATCCTCTTGCCAGATTCTTTCGGATATACTGTGACATTTCCTCCATCTCCGGGAGAGACAATGGATAGACTCGACCCCGGGGAGGCTCAGCGCCAGGCAAGAGGTCAATAGGACAGTCATAGGGGCAGTGAGGCGGAAGGATCTCTGCGGCCCTTTTGGAGAACACGTCCGCATAGGGTCAATATTGCTTGGGGAGAGAGGATAAATCTGCGGGTACCTCAGAAGTAGCAACCTGAACACTTTCCCTCTGACATCTACCCCCACAAGATTCACCCCACCCTAAAATTCTGCCTGTGGACCACTCAGTATGTGGAGAGTGATACCGTAGCCAAGGCATCCCTAATAGGATGTCTTCAAGTCACTCTGGAATGATGAGCAGAGGTATAATCTCCTGATGAGATGGCAACAAGGACAGAGTGAAAGGGATGGTCTGGTGTGTTATCTGTGAGGGCAGTGTCGACCCATTCACCACTCGTACAGTTACTGGTTGACCTAGCATTACCAGGGGTATTGCGTGACATTGGGCGAAGGCAGAAGACATAAAATTGCCCGCCGCCCCAGAATCAGTGCAGAGCTCTACCGAGCGAGTGAATGAACCTATTTTAATTGTCCCCTTAAAGGCTGAAGTTTCCTCGACCGCTGGGAACATCTGATGGCAAGATGTCCTGACTGCTGGCAAACATGACAAACCTGGAGTGCACGAGCGGTATGGGACTTAGATCCGGCTCGTGACACTTCCATGGCCTCATGTGACTCAGGGGCCTGGACTGGAGATTCCAAAAGTTTGGCGAAGGTGGAAGCCAGCCGAAACCTCTGCCTACACTGGGCTCGCTCTAACCTCGACTCGTGAAAACGGTGGTCGATATGAGTGGACACTGCTATTAACTCCTCCAGTGTGGCAGGAATCTGCCTAGTGACCAGGGCGTCCTTCACTTGGTCAGCCAGCTCCCTCCAAAATATCGTAATAAGGGCTTTATCTGACCACTCCAGCTCAGATGCTAGGGTGCGGAAGTTTCCTTTGCCTAGACACGGACTGTGTCAGCAATTTCCCCACTCATCCACCAACCTCAGGGCTCTGCGTGCAAGGAACAGCATAAGGATACCCACTGATCTCTATCCTCCCTTGCCTCTTGGAGGACACAAAAAACAGCAAAGGGACTTCATAACCTGGTCTTTCATTTGATTGACTTCATATTTAATACAGCCATACCCTTAAAGCAAACATCTTCACTATTGTGTACCTGGCGCGGGCTGCTTCAGCAATACACTGGTTTATACAACTGTGTCCCCAATCAGAATTGCCACAGCCACACAACAAACCTATTTTTGCAGAAACTTCTCACTAGGCGATATTGTGATCAAGGCCACGGGTTGGCCGAATTGTTATTACCTATCACTTCACCATAATTGTGGTATACATAAAACTTTCACTTGAAACAAGCAATCTACAATTTGACGAGTGCAGTGATTACTTGACTTTAGGGTGCGAAAGTTCACTTCAAAATGGCTGACCAAGGATGAGCCCTGAGTCAATGCCAACAGTTGGAGAGCCGTATCATGGGTGACACGAGGTCCTTAAAGACCTGTTTCAGAGTGCTCAGGAACAAAGAAGCACTCTGCACCACATGATTGCCATGCTCCCGCAGCAGCGTAGCCCACTCCAACGCCCTGTCCGACAGGAGAGACACAATAAACCCCACCTTAGCCCGCTCTGTGGGGAAACAAGAGGCCAGAAGCTCGAGATGTATAGAGCACTGATTCACGAAACCCCTACAAAACTTAATATCACCAGAAAATTTTTCTGACAGTGGGAGGCGAGATAGATTTGGATCAGTGGTGGCAGTGGACAAGGTTGCTGCAGCCACACTAGCAGCCTGAACAGCAACTGCGGTTACATCCACAGCTGAGGTTGTGCACTCGAGAGCCGCCAACATACTCTCCAGCTTATGGATGTACCGCAAGGATTGCTGTTTGTCCGTCATTACTAGCCAGACCCTGGTGCTACTGTAACGTTAGGGCTGGCGGAAAGCACCAAATAAGGGAAATGGTATAGGTGCGTTCGCCATGTAGAGAAGGAACCTGCTGCTGAGTAATGACGGACTATATGGTGGTACAATGTGGATACCCACACGGGTTAACTTCACCCAGTGTGAAGGAAGCAAACCCTGTTGCATCACAGGGCCACGGTACTGCACCAAGAGCGCAAACAAGGAGTCTCAGGACTCTATCCCAAGACACAGGATTAGAGTATGCTCAGACCACTTGCGCTCGACACAACAACTGGGGTGTCAGAGTAACTGAAAATATAATGTAAATGCACAAGAGTGCGTGCTGTGCCGCTCTGGTGGATGCCACTAACCACCCAGACTAGGGATAGGAAAGCACTCTAATAGCTCACGGCGCTGCACTGGTGGTCACAGCAATTAGACGCTGTTTTGTGTGTATAATGCTGATAGCTCAGCCGGGCGCTAGATAGCAGACATCCATCTTACGCAAGCAGTCATACACAAGGGAGGGGATGTTTAAAGAACGACTTGCACTCATCAACACACACACATTTTCAAATGTACACTAGCGCATGGCCGAGCGGCCATGCAAACCTTTTATAGCAGAAGTGGTACAAGACTTTCCAGATGGACCAATAGGAGCCGCAACAGGACCTGAGCAAGTGACCCCCGTCCTCCAATGGGAGGTCGTCCCGTGGGCATGCTCAGTAGGGGAAAAGCAACACTTAGTCCCAGAAAGACCTGCTCACTGCTGAACATTGCTGGCTACAAGGACAGAGCCTGGAAGGGCAGTTGTAACCAGTTTCCCAGTATCAGCCTGAGCTAGACGCTGGGACCGACGTCTCTGCTGAGTAGACTCCACTGTGGCTGGAGAAGAATGGGAGACCGCAGTGGAGATGGTTCGAGATTCCCCCTGTGCAGAGGCGGGAACTCGACACCTAACAAAAGTTATGTTAAAACCAAGCACATCATTGTTTTTCTTGTGAAATTCTCAATAAGTTTGACGTGTCACATGACCCTCTTCCCATTGGAAAAAAATAAAGTTGGATCCAAAATGGCCAACTTCAAAATGTCCGCCATGGTCACCACCCATCTTGAAAAGTTCCCCTCTCCCATATACTAATGTGCCACAAACAGGAAGTTGATATCACCAACCATTCCCATCTTATTTAGGTGTATCCATATAAATGGCCCACCCTGTATATGTATATACAGATCACACCCACAAGTATATACACAAAGTACATACACATATGTAAATACACAAATCATACACATACACAAAGCACACACACATATATCTATATACACAGAGCACACTCACATATATGTGTATACATACATGCTACATTCTCCTGCTTAGTTCCAGACTTCTGCAAGGTACCTGACCTTTGCTCAAAAGTTCCTGCTGCACTTTTAATATTGTAAACTGCATTCATAATGCAGAATTTATGTTTTTAGTGTAGTTTCTGCTTTGAAATGCTGACAGCTCTTAGAAAAGTGGAGGCCCTGCTTCCAAAAGTTATGTTTTCCTGGTGTAAGTACCTTTGTTACCCCTGAAGAATGTCATCTTGTGATGAAGTCCTTAAAAGCAGCCAAACTAAATGAATCTATTAGATAATATTTTAGAGTTAAAATGTATTTGAAAACATTTTAGAGAAACATGTTAAACCAGCAGTAAAACTGACTACATTTCTTGAGACACATAAGTTTCAAAGTCATAATTCTACTTTTTTTTTACAGAAGGTTAAAATGCAAAAAAATGCCCCCAAGCAAATCTACAGAACACTATGCTATCTTTCTCTAAGCTTTGACCAATTGAAACTGGATATACATAATAGCGCTCTATAAAGTTAATATTAAAACTGACAAGCAGCTGAGACAAACCAACAAAAAGAGCAAGACATTTTGAAAATAAAATCAATATTGCTTGAATCTTAAGGATGATGGTAGGATTTTTTATGAGCAGTTACGTTTTACACATCTGTGCGACTAGGCTTCTGGCTAGTTATGTTATTCTCTGTTTTGGTCAAGTTGCATAATTGCAAATTAATTTGCTGAAGGTCTTTTTACACATTCAATGTTCTTTTTCAATTTATGAAGTTAAATCAGTAAAATTTAGGAAACATCAGCAAGTTTAAAGATTCCAGTGTAAACCTTTAAAGCACGGACTCATTTAACATTCTGAAAGTTTATTGTTATTGTTCCTAGTGTTTCCGCGAGTTATGCTGTTTGTGTTTACAAGAAAGCTATAATGGATGCAGCATGGAAAATACCAGAATACTTCAAACACAGCAGAATTCTTTAGCATACAGATGTGCTATTCCTAGCTGATAAAGAATCAACACAGCTGTTATAATTCATAATTTGCTAATATGTTATATTACTTGTTGCATAATAGCATTATATAATAATGTACTGTTTCAGTTAAAATGAACCAAGACTAACCTGCAGTAATTGTTAGATTGTTCTGTACGGTTATGTTTCTAAGATAAAATATACTCACACGGAGCTCAAAGTTTTTTGCAACATAATTATCCATGAAAACTAATAATTGTTTATGTCTTGTTTAAGTTATTACTTATTAAATATTACTAATATTTAACATTCTTTGGTTTGGACATGTGTAGAAACTCCATGGCTGTGAGACAAAATTCAGACTTAATTGCTGTACCGTTTTGCTGCAAGTCAGACCTCTCTCGTATAAATTGGGATCTCTGTATATGTGCTTTTAAATCTTATCTTTATGTTTTTATTCTAAATACATTTATTTTTTATTTAAACAACCTGTAAAGACCATATCTTTGCTAGAAAATATAGATTTTTTTCTATGTAATTATCTTTTCTCTTTCTAGCTTTAACTTTTTTAGCTTTTAACTCTAGTGCCACCTATTGAAAGAAGCAATCCAAACAGTCAATGTCGACCCTTTAATGAGCCTTGTCACATGACTTAGGATAAAAGCCAAACCAGAATTTCAATTTGCTATCACTGTGTTTTGGGGTACGGCCCCTCGTCAGTGCAAACTGGAGATATGGTTTGGCTGAGTGAGAGGAGTTAGACGTCTGAAAATTGAGATTCTGGTTTGGCTTTTTATCCCAAGTCATTTGACGAGGCTCGTTAAAGGGTCAACATTGACTGTTAGGATTGCTACTTTCAATAGTTGGCACTAGAGTTCTAGTCCTCTTCCTCTCTGAAGAGATAATTTGCATATTTCCCAGAGGAGCATTGCGGCTTTAAGTCTCCTCATCTTGACATGCTTAACATGTCATACTCGCAAGGAGAAACAATACTTCTTGTATCCTAGCTTTAACTTTATAACTTTTATTATATTTTTGTCTATATTGTATTGAGTATATTGGAAATCTGTATATGGAATATATTCTGCACAGAAGGATCATAAGACATCAATTCAATATAAACTTATACTGTTTCCAAATGCCTTTTGGTTACTGAAAGCTGAATTTACTTGAACATCAGTTTGCCCCCTAGAAATGTACACAGTTGGTCAATTGAATAATCATAAGAAAAAAATCTTAACACTATGACAAAGGCCTAACCAGGTAATGGATCCCATAGATTGCCACCGAAGGAGCTCAAGAGCTAGCATGCACCATGGTTGAATTATAGCTGATGCATCATGTTAGTCACCAAAGCAGGCAAATGAATAAAGTATATTAGCTATTTATCATTAACTTCTGCACATCAATGAAAAAAAATGCAAACATTTATTTTGGTCCATAATTCTGTCAAAAGTATTTATTACTTACAGGACCTAACACTTCATTTTTTTGTTGCAGGCCTAAGCAGATAAAAGCTTAGGATACATTCTGCATACAGACAAATTATTCAGATTATTAGGAATAAGCTCCTAAACTCCCTCTCTTGGCAACTAGATTGTTGTTTTTCAACTCTATATCCCCCATTTATCAGTGCAATTGAAAGTTTATCGGTACATTTTACTTCAAAATAATATTTGAGCTTCTTTGTTATATAACAATTTGTGGCAGAATTTTGAGCAATTTATGTCATGTTGTAAATTTTGACACTTTTATGAAATGCATCTATCTTTAAAAAAAAAAAAAAAAGGCTCTACTTCTCACAGGTCCTGTTGTAGAAAAAGTGGAATTTTAGGCAGTGTTCAAATTATTTTCAGTGCTATATGTTGTGAGAGATTTATCAAAGATGAGAACTTAAAGTCATAAATGTGTCACAATTTACCTTAATAAAGTAGTCTAACTTTAACTTACAAATGGGGAAAAATGACACCACTTTTGATTAATGTGTCCCTGTGTCTGTGTAACAGCTCCCAAAAAGATGTTATCAAAGTTATATCTATTCGTGAAAAGACAAAAAAAAGCACTTTGTTACGAAAAGAAATCACAGTAAACAGCAAGTGCTAGTAAAAAGATGGAAAAACACAGGGTATTTGGTTGATGCGTTTTTTGCAAAAAATGTATATTAAGCCGCACTACCAAACGTCAAGGCATGCCCAAATTAGAGCAAGTCCTAACTAATGTATGTAATCCCTATCTGATGTGCCCACATTGGAAATTACCTTTCTGAATCCTGCTCTTACAGGTATTATACATATGACCAGGTTTTTAAATACATCAGATAGGGATTACATACATTAGTTAGGACTGCTCTAATATGGGTATACCTTGATGTTTGGTAGAGCGGCTTAATATACATTTTTTGCAAAAAAACGTATCAACCAAACACCCTGTGTTTTTCCATCTTTTTACTAGCACTTGCTGTTTACTGTGAATTTTTTTCAACAGAGTATTTTTTTTTTGTTTTACAGTGCTTTTTTTGTGTTTTCAGTCTCTTGGTGGTGTGAACATGTCCCTACAGGCTTGTTCACTGTGTGCATGGCTCGTGTGTTCCTGCTTTTAATAATTGTTTTCTTGTTTCTACAAGATTAGGGAGTTCTCCACCCTTCCTTGTGAGCCATACGCACAAGAGCCGTTCTATGCAGCGTGTCCACATTGGAAATTAACTTTCTGAATCCCGCTGATACAGGTATTATACATATGACCAGGTTTTTAAATACATCAGATAGGGATTACATACATTAGTTAGGACTGCTCTAATATGGGTACATCTTAATATACATTTTTTGCAAAAAACGTATCAACCAAATACCCTGTGTTTTTCCATCATTTTATTAGCACTTGCTGTTTACTGTGATTTTTTTTGCAACAGAGTATTTTTTTGTTTTACTGTGCTTTTTTGTGTTTTCAGTCTCTTGGTGGTGTGAACATGTCCCTACAGGCTTATTCACTGTGCGCATGGCTCATGTGTTCCTGCTTTAAATTATATCTGTGCGTGCATCTATATTTTTATACTTTATGTTTATTACAGTTGTGTTAAATATTAGTGCTAAGTGAATATATTTGGCCATATTCATTACTTGAACTAATAGTATGGTATTCGGGCTATTCGCTACTTGGTGAATAATTAGGCATTCACTTCGGTATATTCAAGTGACCTGCCCAGCATGTTGGGCGCTTTATTTGCAACCAACTGGGTTGGCGTGCCAATCACAGCAACGCTGGTGCCAGTTTTGGTTCTGCATTACTGTGATTGACTGGGCTTCCAGGGTCATAGGGACTATTTAAAGGCTGCTGGCACCATATTGTGCATTTTTCAGCTATAAACGGTGTAGGGAGAATGTAGTTTCAGTGTAGGAACAGTAAATGAGCGTAAGGACAGTGATAAAAAGTTATAGTGAGTGTTATTTATTCCAAAAAACTCTTTTAAGAGCTGAATATTGTCAAGTTTGTTGTTTGCTAGGTGGGGATTTAGTAAGGAGAGATTTAATAGGAGGGAGGGTGGGTGTTATGGACTCACGTGGTTTGGAGTAGTGATATTGCAACCATTAGGGGCAGCATCGGCAAGTAGCATATGAAAGGTCTCTGATGAGATCATTTAATTCATGTTCAGTAAAGTGTTCTGGCTGCTCTGCTGCTCCATCAGGTACATAAACATCTTGACTTGAGGTCTCCATGTCTTCGCCAGTAGCTTCAGCTCCATAGTCTGCATATTCTACTTAATTTTCAGCCAATACAGACAATGGTGGTGCAGGAACTGGCAAGGTTCCATCATGTGGAACCATGGTAATTAATTTTATGTTTGTTTTTTTGTAAAAAAGTCCTTCAGTTTGACAAAACAAATGTAGCAGTCATCACTATGATTTTTGGATTCTCTCCAAATCATGGGAACAGCAAAGGGCATAGCCACTTACTTCATATTCAGCCAGTTATGAAGACCATTTGAATAACTTTAGCATATCACATGAGGGGCCCAGCTTTTGTGTTGATCACCAAGTGGACACTTATCCTCTTCCTGACATACGCCGTACTAGTACTGCTCTGCGGGAACTGAGTTCCCACAAACCGTAGTACTAGTACGGCGGCACAATCACTCAGCCTCACTGTGAGCGCCGCGGCGATCGCGTGCGAGTGTCAGCTGTTTATGATAGCTGAGACCCCGCAGCAATGCCCACGATCGGTTCTAGCACCGATCATGGGCATTTAACCCCTCTGATGCCGCTGTCAGTAGTGACAGCGACATAGAGGGCATCGCGCAGGGACGGGGGCTCCCTGCCCTCTCCCACCGGAACAACGCGATGTGATCACGTTGTTCCCGTGTTCCAGAAGGAGTCCCCGGATCCAAGATGGCCACGGGGCTTCTTCCGGGTCCCGAAGTGAGGTGGCTAGCCGGCGCCTGCTCAGAGCAGGCGCCGGAAAGCCTCCTGCACTGCCTGTCAGATCGCTGATCTGACACTGTGCTATGCACAGTGTCAGATCAGAGATCTGATCTAATATAGTGATGTCCCACCCTGGGATAATGTTAGAAAGTAAAAAAAAAATCCCCAAATAATGAAAACAAAATAAAAATTCCCAATAAATCCATTTATTTATGTAAATAAAATAAAAAGTACACATATTTGGTACCGCCGCGTCCGTAACGACCCGCTCTATAAAACTATCTCACTAGTTAACCCCTTCAGTGAACACCACAAAAAATATATAAAAACGAGGCAAAAAACAACGCTTTATTATCATACCGATAATTATTCTCAGAATAAAGTGATGCAAAAGCAATTATTTTTTATATAAAATAGTTTTATTGTGTAAAAGCGCCAAAACATAAAAAAAATATAAATGAGGTATCGCTGTAATCGTACTGACCTGAAGAATAATGCTGCTTTATTAATTTTACCACATGTGGAACGGTATAAACGCCCCCCCTAATAGAAATTCAGGAGCTGCTGGTTTTTGTTCATTCTGCCTCCCAAAAATTGGCATAAAAAGCGATCAAAAATGTCATGTGACCGAGCATGGTACCAATAAAAACGTCAACTCGTCCTGGAAAAAACAAGACCTCACATGACTTTGTGGGCAAAAATATGGATAAATTATAGCTCTCAAAATGTGATGATGCAAAAACTATTTTTTGCAATAAAAAGCGTCTTTTAGTGTATGACGGCTGCCAATCATAAAAATCCACCAAAAAAGCTATAAAGTAAATCAAACCCCCCTTCATCACCCCCTTAGTTAGGGAAAAATAATAAAATTTTAAAAAATGTATTTCTTTCACATTAGGGTTAGGGCTAGGGTTAGGGCTAGGGTTAGAGTTAGGGTTAGGGTTAGGGCTAGGGTTAGGGTTAGGGATAGGGTTAGTGTTAGGGTTGGGGTTAGGGTTGGGTTTAGGGTTGGGGTTAGGGTTAGGGTTGGGGCTAAAGTTAGGAATAGGGGTGGGGTTACAGTTAGGGATTGGATTACATTTACGGTTGGGATTAGGGCTGGGATTAGAGTTAGGGGTGTGGTTAGGGTTATGGTTGGGATTAGGGTTAGGGGTGTGTTTGGGTTAGGGTTTCAGTTAGAATTGGGGGTTTCCATTGTTTAGGCACATCAAGGGCTCTTCAAACGCGACATGGCGTCCGATCACAATTCCAGCCAATTCTGCGTTGAAAAACTAAAACAGTGCTCCTTCCCTTCCGAGCTCTCCCGTGCACCCAAACAATGGTTTCCCCTACATATGGGGTGTCAGCATACTCATGACAAATTGGACAACAACTTTTTGGGGTCCAATTTCTCCTGTTACCCTTGGGAAAATACAAAACCGGGGGCTAAAAAATAATTTTTGTGGAAAAAAAAAAGATTTTTTTATTTTCACGGCTTTGCGTTATAAACTGTACTGAAACACTTGGGGGTTCAAAGTTCTCACTACACATCTAGATAAGTTCCTTGGGGGGGTCTAATTTCCAATTTGGGGTCAATTGTGGTTGTTTCTACTGTTTAGGTACATCAGGGGCTCTGCAAATGCAATGTGACGCCTGCAGACCAATCCCTCTAAGTCTGCATTCCAAACGGCGCTCCTTCCCTTCTGAGCTCTGCCATGCGCCCAAACAGTGGTTCCCCCTCACATATGGGGTATCAGCATACTCAGGACAAATTGGACAACAACTTTTGGGGTACAATTTGTCCTACTACCCTTGGGAAAATAAAAATTTTGGGGCTAAAATATCATTTTCGTGGAAAAAATTTTTTTTTTCATTTTCACGGCTCTGCGTTATAAACTTTAGCGAAACACTTGGGAGTTCAAACTTCTCACAACATATCTAGATAAGTTCCTTATGGGGTTTACTTTACAATATGGGGTCACTTGAGGGGGTTTCTACTGTTTAGGTACATCAGGGGCTCTGCAATTGCAACGTGATGCCTGCAGACCAATCCATCTAAATTTGCATTCCAAACTTTAGTGAAACAATTGGGGGTTAAAAGTGCTCACTACACATCTACTTAAGTTCCCTAGGGGGTCTTCTTTCCAAAATGGGGTCGATTTTGGGGGGTTTCTACTGTTTAGGCCCATCAGGGGCTCTCCAAATGTGACATGGTGTCCGATCTCAATTCCAGCCAATTTTGCATTGAAAAGTCAAACGGCGCTCCTTTCCTTCCGAGCTCTGTCATGCACCCAAACAGTGGTTTACACCCACACACGGGGTATCAGCATACTCAGGACAAATTGCACAACAACTATTCGGGTCCAATTTGTCCTGTTACCCTTGGGAAAATAAATATTTGGGGCAAAAATATCATTTTCTGTGAAAAAATATGATTTTTTTTACGGCTCTACATTATAAACTTCTGTGAAGCACTTGGAGGTTCTAAGTGCTCACCACACATCTAGATTAGTTCCTTATGGGGTCTACTGTCCAAAGTGGTGTCAATTGTGGGGGTTTCCACTGTTTAGGCACATCAGGGGCTCTCCAAATCGCGACATGGTGTCCGACCTCAATTCCAGCAAATTTTGCATTGAAAAGTCAAATGGCGCTCCTTCCCTTCCGAGCTCTGCCATGTGCCCAAACAATGGTTTACCCCAACATATGGCATATCCGTGTACTCAAGACAAATTGTACACTGACTTTATGGTCCAATTTCTCCTGTTATTCTTGGTAAAATAAATCAAATTGGATCTGAATTAAATATTTTGTGAAAAAAAGTTAAATGTTAAATTTTTTGAAAACATTCCAAAAATTCCTTTGCAGCACCTGAAGGGTTAATAAACTTTTTGAATGTGATTTTGAGTACCTTGAGGGGTGCAGTTTTTAGAATGGTGTCACTTTTGGGCATTTTCTGTCATATAGACCCCTCAAAGGCACTTCAAGTTTGAGGTGGTCCCTAAAAAAAATGGTTTTGCAAATTTTGCTGTAAACATGAGAAATCGCTGGTCAATTTTTAACCCTTATAACTTCTTAGCAAAAAAATTATGTTTCCAAAATTGTGGTAATGTAAATCAGACATGTGGGTAATGTCATTTATTAACTAAAAGTATAACAATTGCAAAATTTTCAAATTTTTCGCCAACTTTCAATTTTTTTCACAAATGAGCGCAAATCAAATCGAAGAAATTTTACCACTATCATAAAGTACAATATGTCTCAAGAAAACAGTCTCAGAATCACCAAGATCCGTTGAAGCATTTCAGAGTTATTACCTCATAAAGTGACAGTGGTCAGAATTAAAAAAAGGCCTGGTCAGGAAGTTGAAAACAGGCTTCAGGGTGAAGAGGTTAAAGTACATTGGGTAAATCTTTTTAACATCATTAGTGATTGAACGTTCTTGGCCTTTAAGTGTAAAAGAACCACCCACATAGCAGAATCTATTCTGAAGATTGATACACTGTCGGGGCATTTTTCTCTTTTAACTCAGATAAAACAGTAGAGTAAGTTCAGTTTAATGCTGGTGACAAATTTAAAAGAAAATGTGATGAGCCGACCCACTATATGTAGATATTTCCCCAGAGATGACAGAGGCAACTTGTATTTAGAACTTATTTTACTGGAGGTAATCTGATAGATAACTATTTACAGTTGTGAGGTAAACGGGTCAGCCTGTTGCGGCTGCGACCGCAGACACGGCCGAGCCGATGCCTCCACGTCACCAGACATGACGACGTGGGGCGAGCAGGGACGCTGCTTCCATTAGGCGATTTGAGCCCTTTGGCTCAGGCGGCAGAAGAGAAGGGGCGGCAGATTCCGTAGTAACTGGATTTGCGCTGCTAGGTTTTTGTTTTTTTTATAAAACTCCGGGGTCAAGTGCCCGGAGTATGGAGTATAAATACTAGGCCCTATAGGGGGGACACAGTGTGAGAGGACAGTGTGAAGAGGGGTCGGTATAGAAAGGAGAGGTCAGTGTGAAGAGCATGTACCATAAGAGGGACAGTGTGGGGGTCATATTTTGTGCAGACAATATAGTGAGGGGCAACTTTTTATTCCAGAGCATTATAATGACACTTGTATCTTTAAGGGTGTCTTGTGGAGATTTTCTGCAAAAGAGCGGAAAAGATGGAAGTCTGCAGAGACGGCTGTGGCTGAGAAAACTCATCATGGGGTCTGGACAACTTGAAGAAAAGAAGAACGGCTCCAGAGACGACGTCATCTATAAGGTACCTGGATGTAAATGTTATTTGTGATACTAACTAATTCTAATGTTTTTATTTATGTTAGGAGCTTTAAAGGGATTGTCCAGGTTTGTAATGAGTCTGCAGTCATTCTTTGTGACTGCAGACTTCTGACTTCTCACAGTGCGAACTGCACGCTGTCAGGATTCTCTCGTGCTGGTGATTTACATACACGCGGTCACGTGCTGACTAGACATGTGTAGCCTCCGTCATTGAAAATGAACTAAGCGAGGTCAGGCACGTCTAGACGGAATGTCGTCAGAAGTATACAAATCACATGCTTGTGCTGACATGACCGTCCACCTGCAAGGGAGAATCCTATTAGTGTGCGGTGCATGTGTTGTGAGAATTCAGAAGCTGCGATTTCAGGATTCAGCTCTGCAGGTTCCAGTAGTCGTCACATGGACACTTCACTCATATGCGATTTTCATACTTATGGTCCTGTGACAACGAGCTTCTCTTCTGCTTCTCTCAGTTTTTCACTGAACATTGAGAGCATTAGGGAGAGGAGCTCGTGGGTACATGACTAAGTGTGCAAATCGCATATGTCCTTGGTGGAGGGGGAGCACCAAAATGAATTCTTGTCCCTGGTGCCAGAAACCCTAGATACACCTCTGCCGGTATGCCACTGCGAGCGGCGATTACCAGGTCCGGTGGAGGGATGTGTGTGCACAGGCAGTGAGGCAGGGACTGTGGGGGGGGCGCCATTTTTCTGTTCGCCTCAGGCAGCAGAGAGGCTAGGTTCACCCCTGGGGGCGAGCGTCACTAGTGGGAGCGAAATGTGGACACACTGGACCATATAGAGTTACCTGGACCTACCCAGACTAGGGAAGGGCAGCAAGCAGGGTCTGTGGCAGCTGAGCATGTGGACAAGATGGCGATATGCAGAACTAGATTACCCTGCACAACTTCAGGTATGAAGAAACAAAGTTTACTTAAATGAAAACACAGTACATAACAAAACATAATGATGTCAGGATACTGATTCCACACATTAGAGTATGACACATGTCCCAGAATAACAGACGAAGGCTTCATGAAGTCCAGGGTTATCTGGCACGGGCATACTAGGACGGCCTCACTCTCAGGCCTCGGGCACAGCACAGGCTCAGCAGGAGAACATCAGACACCAACCTCGGACGGACTCCAGATAATCAGGTTGATGCAGTCCAGGGTCATCTGACACGGGCTTGCTAGGATGACCTCTCTCTCAGGCCTCAGTTATAGCACTGGCTCAGTAGGAGAACATCAGACACCGATCCCGGAAGGACGTAGTCACAGGGTGGACCCCAGGGAACTGGAGGAACATCAGGTCACAGGCTAGACATCAGGACATAGGCTGGACATCAGGACATCAAGACATGGACTGGACATCAGGACATAGGCTGGACATCAGGACATAAGCTGGACATCAGGACATCAGGACACAAGCTGGACATCAGGACACAGGCTGGACATCAAGACATGAGGACACAGGCAGGACATCGGAACATAATGAATACCGGATAGACATCTGGGACACTGGCGTGGCAGCCCAGATCATTGGCTGGGACACTGGCATCGCAGCCCAGGTATTAGCTACATCAGAACATCAGACACAAGAAGGACATCAGGACACAGGCAGGGCATCAGGAATACCGGATAGACATCTGGGACACTGGCGAGGCAGCCCAGGTCATCAGCTGGCAACAGATGGCAGCGGCGGTCATCAGGTTCCTAGCTACAGCGGTCAGGCTCCGGGCATCGGACCTAGAAAGGAACTCAAGTGTGATGGTGCAAGCACAGCTGGACTGGACCTGGGCCTGACGGGGTTAGCTCACATAGCAGGCTGAGCACAGCATAGTAAGAGCTCAGCAAGAACAACGGACTCCATCTTTAAAAGATGATCCCAGGAAGTTCAGACACTGGGTATGGGGTGTCAGTCACAAAATGACTTCAGAACCATAACACAGAGGACACAGTTCAGACAGGGTCAGGATATGCAGTTTCCAGGATAGGCGGGTCTGTGTAGTCTGCCCCCAGAATAGGCGGAAAAACAAAACACAAACAGATCTGGATAAATAGTCTCCAGGATAGGCAGATCTGAGTACTCTGCCCTCAGAACAGGTGGAAGACAGGTATCAGCTCTCCCAGAACATACTGCAGACAGAACGGGAGCTGGATACCACACACACAAGGCTAGACTAAGAAACACAATGCAATGATCTGGCGATGCCCAACAAGAAAGAGGGAGTTTATATAGGAGCTGCCCCTCAGCAATAGGCTGAGGGAGCAACACAGGGGCACACTCAAACCCTAATAAAAGCAGGGTAGGTGTGGCAGTGCGCACCCTAAGCACAAACAGAAACCATTACAGCACAGACAGCACAGGAACTGTGACTTAGGGCACCTGGTAGCGACTGCTAGCCTTAATACATGTGGAAAGTCATGCACCAACTGCAGAGTACCTTTCAACCCGCGGATATCTTCCACAGTGGCAGCCAGGGACCGCACATGAGGATGGTCATGCAGCAGGGCAAAGACATCACAGCACATGTGCAGCTACACAGCAGAGCAGGGAACTGAGCCGCATCCATAGAGGTAACAGACAACAATATCCCTGCACATTAGGGGGAGAGGAGAAAGGGTTAAAGCAGAGACATGCAGAGTAATGCCACATATCAAGGTATAAACCCACTGGCATTACACAGCCTATGCCTTACAGATGAACATTTGCAGACAGGCAGTTTCTCATTCTCAGTGTGATATTGGCTGCTTTCAGGTGCTTTCTCTGTGGAGACCCTCTCTCAGTTACATCTCAGTGGCTGAGCTGTTTTCTTCCCTCTGAGGCGATTTGCCCTCCCAGAAATGCAGTGAAAATCCTCTCACAATGGCGGCTGTCTGCTGCCTTTCCTTCTATCTCCCAGTGGCAGAGCCCAGATCCCTGTAGAGGCCTGTCTCCTGTCAGAGTCTCACATACCAGTCCTTCCTGCTGTCACCATCCTTTTTTGACTGACTCAAATCTTACCACCTTATAACAGTTAGCTCCTCTCCATAACATGTGACTTTCCGAGAAGCAGTCATTGGTTGACTGCACTGTCAATACTCCTTCCCATAAAACTCACTAAAACCTTTAGTGAAGTTTCTCCCTGTAAGAAAATTCACAAATAAGTAAAACAAGCAAAGAAATAGGAATAACATAGGAAAAACGACATACATTGAAAATGCAGAAATAACATAATAACAAAATTACTTCTATCTCAGAAACTTTATGTGATAGAGGAAAACTAAGTATATTTTTTGATTCAGCACATCAAACTCCAAACAACAGACATATTACCTTTGCTGATGATTTTTTTGTGCTGACCAGTTAATTTTGATTACTTCACATTTGGAGTGTGTCAGCAAAATGATTGAAAAAAAATCATAACAATTCTATTTTTGTAAAAAAAAATAGCATATCTTTATCTAGCAGTTGTGCGACTGGCGCAATCCGGGCAGAGATAATCTTACGGTATGTGACAATTTAGTAGCGGAAATAATCTTCAGTACCCCGCATTTGGAGTGTGTCAGCAAGCCGATTGAAAAAAATCATAATTTCCTATTGGTTTAAAAAATAGCGCATCATTATCTAGCAGTTGTGCGACTGGCTCAAATTCAGGTACAGATAATATTAAGTGACAATTTAGCAGGAGCAATAATCTTCATTACTCTGCATTTGAGCGTGTCAGCAAGCCAATTGAAAAAAAAATCATAGTTTCCTATTGGTTTAAAAAAGTGCGTATCTTTAACAGTTGTGCAACTGGTGCAATCCAGTGCTGCCATTGTGAGGTCTCCATCACTGCCTCTTTCAGCGAGTGTTATACAGACCCCTTGGGGTAATTTTTGGAAGCCTTTATACATTGTGCAATGGTCAAATTTCTACTTCTTATCTCTACCTCTTGTAATAACTGGAAAGTGTATTGTGATGTCCCCATCACGTCATCTTTCAGCGTGTATGCTACAGAAACGTTGGGTAATTTTGGAAAACTTTGCACATTGTGCAATTGTGAAACTTGTACTCCCTATCTCTACCTACTCTAACAACCACAAAATGTATTGTGAGGTACCCATCATGGTCTCTTTCAGCATGTTTGATACAGACCTCTTGGGTAATTTTTGGAAAACTTTGCACATTGTGCAATGGGATAAATTATATTCCATATCTCTACCTATTGTAATAATTGCAAAACGTATTGTGAGGTCTCCATCATGGTCTCTTTCAGCGTGTAGGATACAGACCCCTTGGGGTAATTTTTGGAAACCTTTGTACATTGAGCAATGGTCACATTTCTACTCTCAATCTCTATATATTCTGCTATTATAATTTTTTTTATTGTGCTACCCTTCTCACGGTCTCTTTAAGTGTGTATCTGGAATGTTGTTCTGATGTTGTTGTTGGGTCTGCACTTGGACATTTTGGAACATAAATGCTTTAATATGCTCCACACAATTATTCAGGTTTCAGCCTTACACAGAATAATAATAGGAGTAATGAAACATGCTCTCTCTATATATATGCAGCTAGTTTGAAAATCTTCCCCACACATCCCTTTATAAAGGGAAATTTGACATAATACCTTTGTTAGCATACGCCATATAGTGCACATATGCGCAGCACACCAGTAGGTGGGCGGAATGCCTGGGTACAAAATGTGTCTGATGGTGAAGCCAATGGCCATTCCCTTGTGTTACATCATTCCCACTCTGCTGTCCATGAAGGAATCGCTGAGGCCTCCTGTCCAAAACCTGCAGGTGCACAGACACAACAGTCAGAAACCATGTCCAGTTCATTATCCCATTGCAGCGTTCAGTGGTCCCTTGTCAGCATATATGTCTGTTCATAAATTGTTAGTTAAATAGGGCATACATATTCGTTAGCAATTTTCATTGTACGGTGCTGGACAAAGACCATTGATGACTTTTCCAGGCTCCTCAATGAGACTTGTATCTCTTTGTTAAACTGTTGCTTCTCTTACATTTCCTAAATTTTGGTCCTTACAAAAAATGGTGGTGGGGTATTGGCCAGTTTCTGTGTATTTTAAGCTTGTCTAAGAGACTGTGTTAATACGCTCCACAGACCTATTCAGGCTGCAATCTTACACATATTGGAACATGGTCATTGCCATGCTAAGGCCTTTACTTGAGCTCTGTAGCACTGCCTGTCATCTGAGTAATACACTCCAGAGACCTTGACACTCTAGGACATATCCTGTAATTGCCCCATTGCTGCTCAAAGCCATGCAAAAGATACATTCTGCCTGGTTGGGTAGTTTCATAAGACGTGCATAGCCTTGTGCAGATTGGTCAATGGCAATCCTGTCTCTTTCCCCTTAGGTGGCTGCTTCCAGTAAAATGAGGCTTATACATGTTCCTGACATGGGTTTCAGATCTAACAGACTGACAACAATACAGTACAGGCTGTTAGGACTGGTGAAATGCACTAAATAATGATATTAAAGAATATGAGGTGCATTCGCAGTCTGGGGTTCACCGTGCAGAGATGACACCTGCTGCTGAGTTATGGCAGATGCACGCATGCTCACACGTGGGTTAGACCTCACCCAGTGTGAATGGAAGTGAACTCAGTTGCTTCACAGAGTCGCCGTAAATACGCTGCACCCTGTTAACAGTCACAGGGTGCAGCTGAAAGACACTGGTGGGATCCCTATGAATAACCTCCACTAAACTGGTGATTGGACTCACTCTGACCCTCGGTGGCTTTTGAGCCCGCGCCTGAGGACGCCCTGAGTCAGATTCTGAGTCCAAGCAGGAATTCCCACCCTACACTTACCAGCTGTCAGGAAATCGTGTGCCAAGAGTGCAGGTAGCACTGTAGGGCGCTAGGTAGCTTCCACCATTCGTGAGCAGTCATCAACATTAGGAATGGGAATTATTAATGAGCTTTCATCCATCGACAGACATTCATCTAAACACACATGTTGTCAAGTTTATAGTAGCACATGGCCGAGCGGCCATGCAAACCTTTTATAGAAATAGCTCCCAAGGAC
The DNA here is from genome assembly GCF_032444005.1 of Ranitomeya imitator. Lineage (NCBI taxonomy): Eukaryota > Metazoa > Chordata > Amphibia > Anura > Dendrobatidae > Ranitomeya > Ranitomeya imitator. The sequence continues at coordinate 342,035,282 of NC_091285.1, read as the reverse complement.
CTTCCTACTGGTCCAATAGGAGATGCTACTCGTCCTGAGCATGTGACCCTGACCTCCAATGGGAGGTCATCCCGTGGGCATGCTCAGTATGGGAAAAGCTGGACTTAGTCTTAGAAATGCCTGCTCGCTGCTGATCAGTGCAAGCTGGAAAGGCAGCAGTATCAGATTGAGCCAGACACTGGGATCTAGGTCTCTGCTGAGCAGGTTCCACTGCGGCTGGAGGAGAATGGGAGACCGCAGTAGACATGGTTCGAGATTCCCCCTGTGCAGCGGTAGGAACTCGACACCTAACATGGCCCCCTCCTTAGACCTCGCTACGCTCGAAGGCCGCAATAAGCTGCAGAGCCTGAATGCGCTCCGCAGGCTCACAGGACCTGTCCTCTGGGCCATGACCCTTCCAATCCACTAAATAGAATCTTTTGCAACATACCACCTTAAACCCCATGATGGCGTTCACCTTGTAATCGTCTGTAGACGAACCCAATGACACCGCAAATGACTCGGAAAAACAGGACATTTGAACGGGCTTTAGAAGGGACACATGAAAGGTGTCAGTGATGCCTAGGCATGGAGGAAGGGCCAGACGGTAGACCACAGGGTTAACATGTTCCAGGACCTTGAAGGGACCCAAGTAGTGAGGTGCAAACTTAGTGGACTCAACTCGCAGCATGATGTTACAGGCAGAGAGCCACACTAAATCGCCAGGAGCAAAGGTTGGAGGGGGGCACCGATGTGCATCGGCGACGACCCTCATTCTCTCCTTGGAGGCCCAGATGGCATCCTCTGTGTGGTCCCAAATGTCACGTGCCTCCACAGCCCAGTCGGCCACCCTGGAGTCAGTGAAACACATGGGCTTGGGCACAGGAACCTGTGGATGCTAGCCATAATTAAGGAGGAATGCTGTCTGCCCAGTGGAGTCAGCTACGGCGTTGTTCAGCGCAAACTCCGCTCACCGTAGCAAGGATGCCTAGTCATCCTGCCTGGCTGAAACAAAATGTCGCATGTATGTGACCAGGGTCTGGTTAGCCCTCTCTTCCAACCCATTCATCTCGTGATGGTATGTTGAAGAGAGATTCAGCTTGATGCTGAGAAGACGACAAAGCTCTCTCCAGAACCGAGAAGCAAACTGGGGACCCCGGTCACTGACAATTTTGTCTGGCATACTGTGTAGGCGGAAAACTTGCTTTATAAACAACGCCGCCAAGGCCTGTGCAGTAGGTAGCCGTGGAAGTGGCACCAAGTGCACCATTTTAGAAAAATGGTTGGTGACTACCCCAATAATGGTGCAGCAAGAGACTTGGGTAAGCCCATCACAAAGTCCATCCAGACCATTTCCCATGGACTGTCCGCCACCGTTAGGGGGTAAAGTAGCCCAGCAGGCCGTTGCTGAGGAGACAAACGATGGTTCAAAAATAGAAGAAAGAATGTCACCTTTTCATCTGCGTTCCATATTACATGGACAAAATAATGGTCCAATCTCAACTAACATAAAGAATATTCACAGTTTAGCCACCATTAAAATATGGAAAAAATGTTGCCACAGTTTAGCTCGCCCTCTATCCCCCTTAACTAAAGTCACGGACTTACTAGATTCCCTTCATACCCGAGCTGCACAAACTCCATTAGAGCTCATATTTGAAGATGGTGCACTTCTTTCACTACAGGAACTACATAAAATCCCCGGCCTCTCCGGCCTAACATTTCTACAGCACAGAAAACTCTCCCACATCTCATGCCAACAGAATCACCTGGTCGATTTTAATAGATCATTAACCCCTTATTAAATGTTATGTGCCAGGTTGAAAACTCCTACCAGGATTCTATCAACTATATACCCATCATTACTTAAATTAGACACAACACTAAAGCGAGCATATTTGGCCAGATGGGAAAAAGACTTAGGCTTTTCCCTCACTGATTCACAAATTAAACATGTTTACAGAAACTCACATGGCCCCTCAAAGTGCGTGTGAATCCAAGAAAATTATTTTAAAATCATCACTAGATGGTACATTACGCCCAAGCAAATTCAAAAATGGCATCATGCTACTTCCACTAATTGTTGGAGATGTGGAATCGAAGAAGGTAGCTACATACATATATGGTGGTCTTGCGCGGCGCTCGCCCCCTTCTGGAGCGAGGTAAACTCTTTTGTACATGATATTAAATAAACGTGTTTCCTTGAAGCCAGAAAACATTCTTCCAAATAATCCCAATATAGTCAAATGACAAGATTGCTAACAAGTTAGCTCAATTTATTATAGCAGCGGGGAAATCCCTGATCCCGATACACTGGAATTCTACAACAATTCCCTCTGCTAAGCAACTGCATGTCAAAATTGATCAATTATATCAGATCGAGGAATTAGCTGCAAGAATCAATCTCAATATTGATGACTTCAATCATATCTGGAAACCCTGGACCCAATATTGGACACAACACTCCTTTTACTCAACAATAATGCTATAAATAGAAAACCTCTCTCCCCAGGGTGCTACTACCCCCTCATTCACTCTTTTCCCCCCGTTCAGCTCCCCATCTCATCTCTTTCCCCCCTAACACTTAGACTCTCCTTTCCCTTCTCTTACCTCTTACTTTAAATATAAAACTTAATTGACGAAGGGTGTTTGTATAACTCTGATAACAGTGGTACTTATGATAATAGAAACAATCAGAGCTACCTGTACCAGATGTAAGCTTAAAGCGTTGAACTATGTTATTGACTCTTTCATTGAAATTGTTTGTTCTGTCCTCACTAGATGAGGCAGGCTCATACGTAGCTATACAGTCAGCTAAACCGCTATACCCGGGGTCCAATAAGGAGACTGTGGTTGAGTCTATGCTTTATTAAACATAGTGGTATATTGATGCGGTGAAACTGTGAACAATGATATACATAGAATCAGTGCATGGTATAGAACAAATACATACTACACATGATGTACATTATGCATAACATTTAGAAAGCTAGTAACTGAACTAGGAGTACAACTGGTTAAACTAGGCTAATATAGAGGAGAAATATCTACAGAAAGCATAAAGACATACCGGCAATGCAATCGCAAAGGGGATGAAGTGCAAGAGTCTTTCCTTGGAAGCAAACTGGAGGAAGTGAAAGGGAAATGGAGGCTGAGCTACCATAATGCATTGCAAAGGGGGAGGAGAATGAGAAATGGAAAATGCCAAAAACAGAAAATGGAACTGCCAACATAACTCTGACCGCTAGAGGGAGCCAAAGCATCACAAACAAATAAAGGTATGAATATATCCATACTGAGAAACCTGCAATTATGCAAACAAATAATCGGGGTAATAATATTTGATGGCGGAGACAGAACACTCCCCGTCTGGCATCAACAGATGTCACTACTCCTTTCTTCCGAAGGCAACAATAGGACCAGTTCAGATACCGGTCTGGAAAATGTCTTCAGTTCATTCCCTTTGGTCATCCTTAGCTCAACTTTGCTGACGTTGCCGTCCTTGCTCGGGAACGTTGCGGTTACTAGACCAAGTGGCCACTGGTTCCGGTGAATCTGACAGTCTTTCACAAGAACAAGGTCACCTATGTTCAGGTTAGGTTTTGTAGATTGCCACTTTGTACGTGGCTACAGGGTAGACAAATATTGTTTGCGCCACCTGTCCCAGAAAGTATTTGCAAGACTTTGTACCTGTCTCCATTGGTGGTTGTAGAGGTCCTTAGCGTCGAGCCCTCCTGGAGGGGCACTGGACAGTCCCGTTTTCTGGGTAAGTAGAGTAGCTGGAGTCAATAACAAGGGCTCCTCAGGGTCGTTAGGAACTGGAACCAAGGGTCTTACATTGATTATAGCTGCAGCTTCAGCCATGAAGGTGATTAGGCTTTTGTGGGTAAGCCTCACTGCTCCTTTACATTTTTCCATGTCACGAGTTCTGGTGGTTCTGAATGAGCGAGCTTTATGAGTCAGGCAGGTAATGGCTCGAGTAAGTGATTTCCAACTTGAGAATCTGTCGAACCTGCAAGATCCAAGCTGGATAAGAGAGGTTGTTGTATGTAGTGTAGACACATGAGGGGGGATTTCAGCATCTGAGTCCTCTCCTACTAGTTCAAAGGTGTCTGGAAAACATTCCTCAATGTACAATAGTTTTGGTCCAGAGAGCCACGTTGTGCTTCCTAGTTGACTTGCGTCAACTGCTCTAGTTGCATGATCTGCGGGATTCTGGTCTGTGGGTATGTAATGCCACTGCTTTGGATGAACTGATCTCCTGATTCGTAGCACTCTGTTATTGACATAAACGTAGAATCGCCTGGTTTCATTGTGGATATATCCCAGGACTACTTTGCTGTCTGAGTAGAACTTGGCCTGTGTCGGGTCGATATCCATTTCGGATGCGATGAACTCCGCTAACTCAACGGCTAAGACTGCGGCACAAAGCTCTAACCTGGGTATAGTGTGCTCTGGTTGTGGTGCGAGTTTGGCCTTTCCCATAATGAACCCAATGTGGCATTGACATTTGGAGTCTACAGTTTTGAGGTAGGCAACAGCGGCAATTGCTTTGACAGAAGTATCTGCAAATACATACAGTCTTTGCACCTGTATCTCAGTAGATGGCACAGGGGTGTATGGTCTCGGCACATGCAGGTTGGAGAGTGCTGCTAACGAGTTCTTCCACTCTTCCCACTGGATCCTCTTATCAGGTGGCAGAGGTGCATCCCAGTCAGATGTTTCCCTAGTTAAGTCTCTTAGTAGGGCCTTGCCTTGTATAGTAACAGGAGCTGCGAAACCCAAGGGATCGTACAGACTGTTGATGGTAGACAGGACGCCTCTACGTGTGAAAGGCCTTTCTTCCTGGCTGACCTGAAAGGTGAAAGTGTCTGATTGTAGATTCCAGAGAAGCCCGAGGCTGTGTTGCATTGGTGCGGGGTCTGACCCCAGGTCCAGGTCTCTGAGACCATTACTTAGGTCCTGAGAAGGGAACGCTTCCATGAGTTCTTGGCTGTTTGAGGCTATTTTATGAAGCCTAAGGTTCGAGCAGGCAAGCATGTCCTGGGCTCTCCTGAGAAGACTGATGGCAGTCTCATTTGAAGGCATGGCTTTTAGACAGTCGTCGACATAAAAGTCCTTTTCTATGAATTGTCTGACATCTGCTCCGTATTCTGCTTCTCCTTCCTGAGCCAACCTTTTGAGTCCGTAAATGGCGACTGCAGGTGAAGGACTGTTGCCAAAGATGTGCACTCTCATGCGATACTCTATGACTTCTTTAGTAGGATCATTGTCTCTGTACCAGAAGAATCTTAGGAAGTTCCTGTCTCTCTCTCACAAGGAAACAATGGAACATTTGCTGGATGTCAGCGATGAAGGCAATGGAATCCTTACGGAAGCGCATAAGTACACCCAATAGTTTGTTATTGAGGTCTGGTCCTGTCAGTAGAACGTCATTCAAGGAGATATGATTAAATTTAGCACTGGAATCAAACACGACTCTGATCTGGCCTGGTTTGTTAGGGTGGTATACTCCGAACATGGGTAGGAACCAGCATTCTTCAGAGTCTTTAAGAGTGGGAGCTAGTTCTGCGTGACAGTTTTCAAAAATCTTTGACATGAAGGAGAAAAAGTGATATTTCATCTCTGGTTTCTTTTGCAGATTACGTTTGAGAGGAGAAACGTCGTAATGCCTGATTTCTGTTGTTCGGTAGACGTGGTCTGTGGGTTTTGAAGGGAAGAAGTGCGACCCAGCTGTTGGTCTCATCTTTAACGAGTCCCTTGTCCATTACTTCTAAGAACAAATTGTCCTCTACCGACATTGCCACTTGGTTGTCCTGCTTAGTTCTCTGGAAGTCTGTGCACCCCAACTGATCCTCATAGCTTCCCGACACTATACTGCTGTCGTGAGTAAAGTCTATTAAATGATCAGGTAGTTGGATGCTGTGTGGCAGTTCCCTGACATGGAACTCATTGTTACAAGGTTGAAACAGAGATGGTCGTCCTTTCTCCAATGTATTTGTCAGCATGCTTGTCACAGAAGATGGGGCGTGCATGCGTCCCAAGCATACGTTGCCAATTATGACCCATCCTAGGTCTAGCCTTTGGGCATAGGGAGCGTTGCGGAGTCCATTGATATGACGTCTCACTTTATGAACCTGCAGGATATCTCTCCCCAACAGCAGAATTATCTTGGCCTGATGGTCGAGTTCCGGTATAAGGTGTGCTATTCGTTTTAAGTGAGCGTGATGGATTGCTACATCTGGTGTAGGGATTTCAGATCTGTTGTCTGGGATCTGGTTACATTCGATGATCATAGGTAGCGGTAGGCAGAATTGTCCGTCTAAAGACTCGATTTGGTAGTCAGTAGCTTTCCTGCCTGCTGTTGTCACAGTACCTGCACACGTCTTTAAGGAGTAGGGAGTGCTTGGCCCTTTGATGTTGAATAGGTCAAAGAACGTTGATCTAGCCAAGGATCGATTACTTTGATCATCCAAGATAGCATACAGTCTTACAGCTTGGTCTCTATGGCCCTTCGGGTATACTCTGACGAGGCATATTTTTGAACAGGACCTACTGTCTATTGTCCCTTTGCAGACTTCTGTACATTGTGAAGTGATCTCTGGCGTAGCTGTATCAGTGTTCCTTTCCTCCCCGCCATGCTCACTGTCAGCTGGCATGTTTTGTGTACTCCATGGAGCTGGGCCAGGGTGTAAAGCGGTGTTATGATCTGTGGTGCCACATTCTGTGCATTTTACACTGACCTTGCAATCCTTGGCAAGATGAGTTGTGGACGAGCAGCACTTGTAGCAGATACCGTTTTCTTTCAGGAAGCTTCTGCGATCTGGCATAGATTTTCCTCTGAACGCTCTGCATTTCAGGAGAGGATGAGGTTTCTAATGAAGTGGGCACTGCTTGTCAGGGTCCTGCACCTTTGTCTCTGATTGGGAGCAGCCAGCAGACCTGTAATTAGAACCTGAAAAATAAACATAAGTCTTGTGTACTGCTACAGATGTTCTGCATGGATTTTCAGGTGGTGACGGTGTGGCATATGGTATTGCAAAGTCAAAGCTGGGATCGTTTCTAATTCTCGCTTGTTGGTGTATGAAGTCTACAAAAACGGAGAAGGGTGGGAATGGAACGCTGTGTTTGTATTTGTACGTGGAACCATGTGTGAGCCACCTCTCCTGTAGATTGTAGGGCAACTTCTGGACTATAGGGTTAACACCTCTGGCTGTGTCGAGAAATGCAAGTCCCTGTAGGTTGTCCTCATATTTGGCAACTTGGACTTCCTTTAGCAGGTCGCTTAACTCTCTAAGTTTCTGGAGACCTTTGTTAGATATTTTAGGAAAGTCATCGATTCTTTTGAACAAGGCTCTTTCTATTACTTCTGCTGAGCCGTAACACTCATCCAGCCTTTTCCAGATCTCTTTGAGGCCAGTCTCAGGGCGGTTTATATTAATGTCTCTGATCCTTACTGCGTGTTTGACCGACTCTTCTCCTAGGTATTTGACTAAAAGGTCTATCTCTTCCCTGTGTTGTAGCCCCAAGTCTCTAGTGACATTTTGGAAGGAAGCTTTCCAAGCTCTGTAACCTTCAGCTCGGTCAGTGAATTTCATGAGTCCCTTGGCAACCAGTTAAGTCGTGTGAAGAACTTGGGAAATTCTGTCGTGAATCGGTTGTCAGCAGAGTATACTGGTGATGGGTCGCCCTGATAGTGATGGGAGGTGCGTTCGTACCTGTTAGTGTCCTCATGGTGGCGCCAGCCAGTGTCGTATTGCTTCGGCCTGATGTACAGTGTGTCAGCAGGGTGATCCACGTTGGTTACCTGATGAGGGGCAAAGTAATCATTAGCAGAGTTTTTTTGCCTCACGTTTTCGAGTTTGTTTCTGTCCTGGAGCTGAGCCTCATGACGACTCTCGCTCACTTCGCTGAAGATGTTGTATTCTGGTTTTGGTACTGGCTCAGGGTTACAGATTGGATCAGGAAGTTCATTAACATACTGAGATGTGCGTTGTGGTGAGTCTTGCAGTGGAAACTCTAGACTCGACATACTGCTTTGGCTATGCAGCTTGGGATTTTGCGCGGCTTCTAGCGATTCTGCTTCGGAGAGGGCTGCGGCAGCTTCCCTTTTTGCTGCTAGGCTTTCTAAGGCGGCATCCACACGTGCCTTCTCTAACTGCGTTTTTCTCTCTTGCTCGGCTCTCTCATCATCTATGCGTGCTTTTTCTAATTTAAGTTGCATCTCTTGGTCAGCAAAGCTCGCTCGTATTCTGGCGGCTTCAGTATTTGCGCGGGCAACGGCGACCGTGCTGCTGATGGATGTTGTCTTTGAGGAGACGGAAGTAACAGATCTTGTCCTATGTGATTTGAAAGACATGGTGTCTTGGGAAAGTAAAAGGCTGTGCAGAGATTGCTGTAGCTGTCTTTAGTCTCTGAGTAGCCGGTGACTTGAATCCCACTAGTTGGATGGCTGCCGTTTCACTGTTCACTAGATGAGGCAGGCTCATATGTAGCTATACAGTCAGCTAAACCGCTATACCCGGGGTCCAATAAGGAGACTGTGGTTGAGTCTATGCTTTATTAAACATAGTGGTATATTGATGCGGTGAAACTGTGAACAATGATATACATAGAATCAGTGCATGGTTGTTGTGAATTCTGTGGCTGAATTCACTCCTGTGGTCACAAGTGGTACTGCAGCTTCTGAGCTTCCTCCCTCAGGTGTTCTGGTGAGCTCGTTGGCTGCTTTGTTATTTAACTCCACCTGATTCTGTCTTCCTTGCTCCTTGTCAATGTTCCAGTGTTGGACCTGAGCTTCTGGATCTTTCCTGTGGCCTGCTGCTCTGCTTAGATAAGTGCTTCTTTGCTTTTGTTGCTATTTTTTCTGTCCAGCTTGTCTATTCGTTTTGCTGGAAGCTCTGAGACGCAAAGGGTGTACCGCCGTGCCGTTAGTTCGGCACGGTGGGTCTTTTTGCCCCCTTTGCGTGGTTTTTTGCTTTAGGGTTTTTTGTAGACTGCAAAGTTCTCTTTGCTATCCTCGCTCTATCTAGAATATCGGGCCTCACTTTGCTGAATCTATTTCATCCCTACGTTTGTCTTTTCATCTTGCTAACAGTCATTATATGTGGGGGGCTGCCTTTTCCTTTGGGGTATTTCTCTGAGGCAAGTCAGGCTTGTTTTTCTATCTTCAGGCTAGTCAGCTCCTCAGGCTGTGCCGAGTTGCATAGGTAGTGACAGGCGCAATCCACAGCTGCCTTTAGTTGTGTTTAGGATAGGTTCAGGTATTGCGGTCTACAGAGATTCCACGTCTCAGAGCTCGTTCTATTGTTTTTGGGTTATTGTCAGATCACTGTATGTGCTCTGATTGCTGGCACACTGTGTCACTGGATTGCCTACATAACAATGGTATAGAACAAATACATACTACACATGATGTACATTATGCATAACATTTAGAAAGCTAGTAACTGAACTAGGAGTACAACTGGTTAAACTAGGCTAATATAGAGCAGAAATATCTACAGAAAGCATAAAGACATACCGGCAATGCAATCGCAAAGGGGATGAAGTGCAAGCGTCTTTCCTTGGAAGCAAACTGGAGGAAGTGAAAGGGAAATGGAGGCCGAGCTACCATAATGCATTGCAAAGGGGGAGGAGAATGAGAAATGGAAAATGCCAAAAACAGAAAATGGAACTGCCAACATAACTCTGACCGCTAGAGGGAGCCAAAGCATCACAAACAAAGGTATGAATATATCCATACTGAGAAACCTGCAATTATGCAAACAGATAATCTGGGTAACAATATTTGATGGCGGAGACAGAACATTGTTTGTTATGCATTAAGTTTTCAATAAAAAAGAACATAGAAAGAAAGAAAGAAAGAAAGAAAGAAAGAAAGAAAGAAAGAAAGAGAATGGGGTTCCTGCCAGTCCATCACAGCCTGGAGCTTGGCAGGATCCATGGCCAATCCCCGGGCGGAGATGATCTAGCCCAGGAAAGGCAAGGATTTCTGCTCAAACACACACTTCTCCAACTTGGCATAGAGGAATTTTGCCCATAGGAGGTCGAAGACTTTGCAAACATTAGAGTTGAGCGACTTTTACTTTTTTTGGATCGAGTCGGGTTTCGCAAAACCCGACTTTGTCAAAAGTCGTGTCGGGTGAAATCGGCCGATTATTTCGAAAAGTCGGTGGCCGACCGAAATGCGAAACCACTACATTCCCCTTGCACTCTACACAGCCAGAATCTGACCCTGATGAAAGTCAGGTTCCCCTTCCTGCATACTATACCACCTTACACGGGGACAAAGAGGAAGGTGCAGATGAAAGTGCAGGTTCCTTCATTAGGTGGGGGGCATACTCGTTGGCACTGGCACAGGGCCCCTCATAGTACGCAAAAGTGTTTCTGGCAGTGGGAGGCGCCACCCACCATCAAACACACTGCCATACTATGAGGGGCCCTGTGCCAGTGCCAACAAGTGGGCCCCCCTGCTTGCTAAGGATCACAGCACTTGCAAAGTTGAAATACTTACCTCTCCCTGCTCCACCGCCGTGATGTATTCTGTGTTTCCTGGGCCCACAAAAATCTTGAGCCAGCCCTACCCCCTCACAACTTTAGCCAAATGAGCCCCTGTTTTCAATGCCTATCTATTATTATAAAGTAAATTAAGATTGACAAGCTTCAGTAATACGAATTGATGTTTTTGGCATTAAAATGGGCTCTGTAGGTGTTTTCCTGTCCTCCACTCACTGCCTACTTTGATTCCCCATTGACTTGCATTGGGTTTCGTGTTTTGGTCGGCCCCCGACTTTTCGCAATCGGCGATTTCACCCGACCCGACTTTTCAGAAAGTCGGGTTTTGCGAAACCTGACTCGATCCTTAAAAAGTAGAAGTCGCTCAACTCTAGTCTGTGTCATTCTTTCAATTAAAGGACTTTATTCCGGCTGTTTATTTACAATATAACTATAGGATAGTAATAGATAGGTGTCTTTTAGATGCCGCTCCATTACCAACCGGTGAGCTTGATGTCACCGGACATTACTAAGGTGATATGAACACCACAAATATGAACCCCACTTGCCACTGCTACAGGGAAAGTGGGAAGAGTCAAGCAAAATGCCAGAATTGGTGCATCTAACAGATGTGCTTTTTCTAGGCGGCTACTGACTGCTGTTTATAGGCTGGGGGGGCCCAAGATCAATGGCCCCTTACCAGCCTGAGAATACCAGCCCCCAGTTTCTGTTTCAGCAAGGCTGATTGTCAAAAATAGGTGGGACCCTAAGTAGTTTTTTTTAAATTAGCTATTTAAATAATTTAAAAAAAAAGCATGAGGACCCCTCTATTCTTAATAATCAACCCTGCTAACGCAAACAGCTGAGGGTTGCAGCCCCATCTGTCCGTTTTGCTAGCTGGTTATAAAAAATACAAGGGAACCCATGCTATTTTTTAATTATTTATTTAGAGCTGTCGCCAGCTGGTACATACTCCCATCGGCTGTTATTAGCAGCAACAGGCATAGGCTAAATTTTGACAGATGCTTCCCTCCATGGAAAGGGACGCAGCCATGCTGCAGTATCAAAACGCGCTTGTATACAATCTTAAGAATGGTTTTCCGCAAGACAGCAATGAGGCACATAATGTGCTATGCAGTTCTAGACTTCAAACCCTGGGAACAACAGACAGTAAACGCAAAAACATTAGCAGCAGCACTGTAAAAGGCAGAAGCTATTCCAGTGAGTCATTTAACACATTTTTTAGACTGTCCTGTGCACCATCAAAACAGAGTACAGGTCTGACACATATTGAATGACTGGAGAGGATGGGGCAGGAGTATTTCAGGCTCAATATTGATGCCATCAGGGAAGGTTTGAACCCTTTTCCATTTTAGTCATCAAAAATGGAAGAGTAACCTGAGCTTGCCTGTCAAGCCTTGGAGATTTTGTGATGTCTGGCAGCCATTCTTTTCTCAGGACGTGTCTTCTGATCTCCTGGTGGTATCCTGATGGAAAAGTGCATCTGGGTGTCCCCTGACTAGGGATGATCGCCTAACTTTCATCAAGATGTAAAAGTCATGGATCTCCATTGACTTCTGCACCCATTGTAGATTGCTCAGTCTAGGCAATTACTGTATATACTCGAGTATAAGCCGAGATTTTCAGCCCATTTTTAGGGGCTGAAAGTCCCCCTCTTGGCTTATACTCAAGTCATACCCGGGGGTCAGCAGGGGAGGGGGAGCGGGGGCTGTCTAGTCATACTTACCTGCTCCCGACGCGGTACCTGCAGGTCCCTGCTTCTTCCAGCGCTGCAGATTCTTCTTGTACTGAGCGGTCACATGGTACCGCTCATTACTGTCATGAATATGCGGCCCCACCTCCCATAGAGGTGGAGCCGCATATTCATGATTGCAATGAGCAGTAACTGTGACCGCTCAATACAGGAAGAAGATGCAGCGGTGGAAGAAGCAGGGACTGCAGGGACCGCGGCGGGAGCTGGTAAGTACACGGGGAGGCGAGCGCTGCGCGATATTTACCGCTCCTTGTTCCGGTGCGGCTCCGTCTCCAGCGTCTTCTGGCTGTGACGCTCAGATCAGCGGTTACGTGGTCAGTGCGCGCCCTCTGCTGAGCGTCAGTGCTGGAGATGGAGCCACACGAGGAGCAGGTAAATATTGAAAGCGCCAGCGTCCTGAGCGAAGAGAGGTGAGTATGTGATTTTTTTTTTATTGCAGCAGCAGCAACATTATATATTGCACAGCTTTATATGGAGCATCTATGGGGCAATAATCAATTGTATGGAGCATTATATATGGCACAGCTTTCTTAGGAGCATCTATGGGGCAAAAATCAACGGTATGGAGCATTATATATGGCACAGCTTTATATGGAGCATCTATGGCAGGGGTGTCAAACTGCATTCCTCTAGGGATGCAGACAGGTCATGTTTTCAGGATTTCCTTGTACTGCACAGGTGATAATTTAATCACAAACTCATTATGTGTGTAGGTGATTAAATTATCACCTGTGCAGTACAAGGAAATCCTGAAAACATGACCTGTTTGCAGCCCTCGAGGAATGCAGTTTCACACCCCTGATCTATGGGGCAATAATGAACGGTATGGAGCATCTATTTTTATTTTTGAAATTCACCGGTAGCTGCTGCATTTCCTACCTTAGGCTTATACTCGAGTCAATAAGTTTTCCCAGATTTTTGTGGCAAAATTAGGGGGGTCGGCTTATACTCGGGTTGGCTTATACTCGAGTATATACAGTATGTAGTTTTCAGTGTGCTTCATTCATATCGTGCTGTGCCATGTTTGTTGTGGCCTCTGTGACTGCTGTTGCTACTGCTGCTAATGTTACTAACAAGTGCCTTCGTGGTGCAAAAATAAGCAGGTGTGTCTGCCGCTGTTCATTTTATAGTTTGCCTTTTATTAAAGCACCTAATATTTCTCATTTACCTACTTTTGCTTCCTCCTGAGTCACCACAAGTCAAATTTTTGGTAAATGGAGACTAGTGATGAGCGAATTGTGGAATATTCAGATTCGTGAAAATCAGCACAAATAATTTCTAATATCCGTGTAATCGCATCAAATAGCGAATCCAATGCAAGTAAGTGGGAAAGCCCAATATTTTTTTTCCTGGACTCAACAAACAGTTCTGGGGGCCTGAGAAAATGTGGAAATGGATGAGAAAGAGCTAAAACTAAATGGGCATTGAGAAGATGCCTACATGCCTTTCTGACTCACATATGGTATCTGGGTATAGTGTTGTCAGACTACTGCGTCGGTTTAATGGATTTAGAAAAAGACCTACCAAACCTAATATTTTTTAAAGGCAAAATGCTAGAAAACTTTTTTTTTAAAATGTATACTTTCTCTTTAGCATATGTTCACATGGAGCGTTTTTGCTTTTGTTTTTTCTTTAACATTTGTGAGAGCTCTCACTCCTATATTTGGGAGGTTCCTCACTCATTCCAAATTGTTAGCTAGATAGTGGAATACATATTCCCCATCACTTTACAATGCCAGATAAAACATGCCCATTTGAATTTTGGGCTTCACCCACCAACACCACCACATCACCGCCATGTGATTATGCAGCTCTCGCTTCACTCTTCCTGAGGGCCAGCAGGTGCTGTTAAACCTGAGTTTGGGAAGGGTCCTCAGGTGGGAAGAAACATATCTGCTGACAAGGGACAACTGAATGCTGCGCGGGGACAATGAACTGGATGTGGTTGCTAACTTTTTGTCTGTATAACCGCAGGTTGTGGGCATGAGGCATCATTGCCTGCTTCCTGGACAGCAGATTGGGAAGGACATAACACAGGGGAAGGGGCAGTGGTTTGACCCTCAGACACAGTTTTTGTACCCAGGCTTTTACCGCCCACCTGCTGAGATTCTTTGCTGCCAGGTACTTCTGCATCCTGGTAGTGCTCAGGATGGCAGTGTTCTTGCTCTTCTCAGCTTGGTATGGCAGATAATGCAACTCAGTTGTTTTGACTAAAGGACTATCAGAAAAAATTGCCTTTACGACACGTCGACATCAGATTAAGTAAAATTATTGCCACTGGTAAATTGTGACATTTGCGTATCTCTGCAGGGTTTGTGCCAGTCACACAACTGCTAGATAAACATATGCTATTTATTTAACTAATATAAAATTCAATTTTTTTATATCGGCCTTAACGACATGCGCTGACAGCAGATAAAGGGAAATTATTGCCACTGGTAAATTGTGACATTTGCTTATCTCTGCAGGCTTTGCAGAAGTTGAGCAATTGCTAGATAAATATATGCTAATTGTTTAATCAATATACATTTTTTAATTTTTTATATCTCCTTTATGAGACACGCCATTAGCAGACTCAGGGAATTTTCTGATAAATAGTGATGTTTGCGTAGCTCAGCAGGTTTTGTGCCAGTCGTACAACTGCTAGATAAATATTAGCTATTTCAGCAATAGGTTTGGAATATTATTTAGCAATTATCTTTTAAAAGGATGTTTACTATATGCTGGCACTGACAAATATTATTTTGCTGTAAAAAAATATGTTTATGCTGGTACGCAGGAATATTATGTAGCTCCAAAAAAATTTGTTTAGTTTATGCTGGTACTAACTAACATTATTTGGCTCTAAATTTAGCTGCTTTGTATTTATGCATATCGTAGTGGATGAAATCCCACCTATCTTTCCCTAATCCTACAGTCTGCTCCTAAACAATGCAACACAATGCAAACTAGCAGGGATTTCCAGCATGTACTTGCAATAATGATAACTAGAGATGAGCGAATATTTCAGTGTTCGGTTTGGATTACGTTCGCCAAATTTGCAATATTCGCTGATTATTTCATCGGAAATTCGACGAACATAGCCGAATGTGATCCACCTCAATGGGAGGCAAAAATAAACGCATGCACAACACCTTAGAGCGGCTCCAAATGCTGCCAAAACACATTAAATGAGGGACAGACACCAGGAAAGAGGACTCAAATTACCCATAGTACAGATTTTAGCATGGCACTGCAGCAATCAGACAGGCATGAGGTATCGGGGTCTGTGACAGCATATAAAGCTTTCAATTGAACGTCACAGTAAGATGAGGTGGGTGAGGGATCAGTGTAAGGCCCCTTTGCTGGGAGCCCTGATACCACATGCAACATCTCTACCTGCTTTTAAGCTGAACCAAACTCAGGTGCCACAAATATCAGTTTTGTAGACTACCGTTGTCAGAAACATTTAAGGATACTAAATAACTAGTTAAGGAACTAACTAGGTCTCCTGCTACAGGCAACACGCTTGAAAGAGACCCAACCAGGAGTCTATACATTTACAAAAATTTGTGGCAGACATAAAAAAGTGTCATCTATTGCAGTAAAGTAGAATTAGTATAGCGGGGACCAACACCTCTTCCACTACAGCCAACCCAGCAGTTGGACACTGTAACAGGCATGGTGGTAAAATCACTGTTCTGTATCCCTCTGAAAGCCTGGAAGGGGTGTAACCAGATGTCCTACCAAATCCCTACTTGGACAAGTGGTGGCAGGTGAAAACTGTGACACAAAAAGGTACAAAGAGGTGGCACCAAGTGCTACTCCATGGCTGACCTACATAATGTGGCAGCTGACCCCCTATACTGAGTAAGCTGCTAAGGCCCAAAGAAGTGATGAAAAATGCAGGCAGGCACTGTAGGGACTGTGGAACCATGGGTGCAGATGGGACCGGTTGAGGAACAGAAAAGCACTGGCATGTGTAGGCTGGACCAGGTGTTAGAGAGATGGATGCTGGCAGGTGCTATCTGGACCAGCTGAATGGACAGAAGAGCGCCGACTGATATGAGCAAATGGCCACAGACAGGTAAGAGCAGACGGGTACAGAGTAGACAAGCAGACAGACAATGGAACTGGTGAACCTGACAAATAGTAAGCATGTAAGGCAAACTAACAATGTAGCTCAGGCACCTCCATATTGGAGAAGAAGCCTGAAATAGAAGGTGTTGCCAAGATATAGGTTGGGAATACCTTATGTTGATGCGGGATGTCCCTTTTAAGAGGGAGGGAGAGCGGGAGTGCACCCCTAAGCATAGTTCTCGGTCCTACAACTGAACCTTAGTGGACGACATATAGGGGGCAAGATGAGGAGGTGGTGTGTGGGTGAGAGACACTGAATGTCCTGTCTGTTAGGTACGAGGAGAGAAAACAAAGGGCCAAGTCCATAATGTCAACTGATCAGAAAGTCTGTAGTAAGAGGGAATAGTCCACTGTGTCAAAGACAGATGCCAGGTCCAGGAGATGGAGGAGGACAAACTTGCGTCACTTTCATTTGGCGGGTAGTAGGTCATTGGTGACTTTAGTTAGGATCAACACCACTTGGAGCTGTCTTAGCAGCTACTTAAAGGTCAACAACAATCTATATTATACCAATAGGAACCCTTTATGTACTAAAGATAACACAGATAAAATATAGCTTTTAATTGATATACCAATTAAAACCATGGCACAAATACAACCAGATAAACACATAAAACACACAACCGTGCACTCTGGGATAACCCTGCCAAACAATACCTCTTAGTCCTGCCTACCTATCAGTGGAGGTTGGCACCCTAAACACAGATACGAGATTGGCGCCCCCACTCACCGTCGGCTGTCCCTATGTCTCCTAGTATGGATCCTAATATAGGTGTCACATACAGACCAGCACTTACACTAGACAGGAAAAAGATAGGCAGACTAACTGGCTGATTGTATATATATATATTTAGGAATAATCATATATATAAACTAGGTTTGTGACAGGGTGAGATACACGGACTAAAGACCAACAATGTGCATAACAAAAAAGTGCTCGTGTATTAAAAATAGGCCTCACTACCTCTGTACCCTACTGCTGTGCAGCCTGCCTAGCTGTGGAGGTTGGCACCCTACTGGTCAGCGGAATGGCGCCCCCACTCAGCGACGACTGGCCCTGGGAAGCCCTAATATTAAATCCCAGCCTGATAATGATCAGACACAGATGTGTAAATACACAAAAATGGCAAGGCACAAAAACGTATATAGCTGCAGGGAGAAAAAGAAAAAAAAAAACCCTTATCTTCAGCCGAAGATAGCCTAGTGCTTAGACATATGCATGGTAAACAGAGGGTGAGTGCTTGGTGTGCTATTTTTTTTTTTTGTTTGTTTTGTTTTGTTTTGCAATGCACACTGGGACTTCCTGCCTGTATGGAGCAGAACGCTATGGTAGGGGCTAACTTACACACTATAGCATGCTCCCTAACATGTCTGCGATGACAGGCAGCGGCCATCAATTAGTCTATAGGCTCTAGGTATCCCTCTATCATATTAGGACTACTCCAAAATGGCGGTGTCCCATGCTCTGTTGTTTGGTATGCTCACACCGCCCCATTATTAGTAAGCTCATTAAGACATGTATATAAGTGCACCAAGCATGATTACATGCAGCATCTACATATCAAGACCTCCTGATGATCCGCTGGGGTGAAACGCGTAGAGGCATATAAAATATCAACACTGATAAGTATCGGTCTCACCCTCTGTTTACCGTGCATATATCTAAGCACTAGGCTATCTTTGGCTGAAGATAAGGGTTTTTGTTTTTTGCTTTTTTTTTTTTTTCTCCCTGCAGCTATATATGTTTTTGTGCCTTGCCATTTTTGTGTAGTTACACATCTGTGTCTGATCATTATCAGGCTGGGATTTGATATTTGGGCTTCCCAGGGCCAGTCGTCACTGAGTGGGGGCGCCATTCCGCTGACCAGTAGGGTGCCAACCTCCACAGCTAGGCAGGCTGCACAGCAGTAGGGTACAGAGGTAGTGAGGCCTGTTTTTAATACACAAGCACTTTTTTGTTATGCACATTGTTGGTCTTTAGTCCGCATATCTCACCCTGTCACAAACCTAGTTTATATATATGATTATTCATAAATATATATATATATATACATATATATATATATATATATATAAATACAATCAGCCAGTTAGTCTGCCTATCTTTTTCCTGTCTAGTGTAAGTGCTGGTCTGTATGTGACACCTATATTAGGATCCATACTAGGAGACATAGGGGCAGCTGACGGTGAGTGGGGGCGCCAATCTCGTATCTGTGTTTAGGGTGCCAACCTCCACTGATAGGTAGGCAGTACTAAGAGGTATTGTTTGGCAGGGTTATCCCAGAGTGCACGGTTGTGTGTTTTATGTGTTTATCTGGTTGTATTTGTGGCATGGTTTTAATTGGTATATTAATTAAAAGCTATATTTTATCTGTGGTATCTTTAGTACATAAAGGGTTCCTATTGGTATAATATAGATTGACTTTAGTCAGGGCAGTTTCAGTGGAATGGTGCAGTCTGAAATCAGATTGTATGCCGTCAAAGAGTGAGCAAGAGGAGAGGTGGGAGGACAGTTCAAAATGGACCATTAGTTTGGAGGCATATGGGAGAAATTATATGGGGCAATAGGTAGACACAGAGGATGGGTCAAGGGTGGGCTTTTTGAGGATGGGTGTGATCGAGGTATGTTTCAATCAAGATAGAAAACACCAGTTGTTAGTGACAGGTTGAAGAGGTGGGTTAATGCTTGTGATGAAGACTGTGGTAAAGTTTGGAATGAGGTGGGATGTTATTGTGTTAAGTTCACAGGTGGTGAGGCAAAATCATTCAGATGAGATGAAAGGGGGAGGGGGAACTGGTGGATGCAGGAAAGAATTGAAAGTACTGAATAGATGTTTAGGGTTATGAGACAAGTATGATATGAGGGATGAGAAGTCGGTTTGTTTTGCTGCAGTTAGAATTTGTGCAGCATTTTTACAACTTCTGTTACTGGACGGGCAACTCTGCTCCCTTTGTTTGGCCGCCATACAATGGAATGCTTTGTAGATAAGTGCCAGAAAGAATACGTGCTCCAGTAGATGGCAAGCGCCATCAAGTGGCCTCTGCTACTCTTCCTCCACCTTAACATCACACAGAGTACAGTCCTCAGTTGTGGAACCCAAATTAACCTTTTTTTCTCACATCACAACTCTCCAAGCGCCCAACTGACTCTGGGGAACCACAGATGGGCCATTCTGCAGAGCTGTTCACACATTCTACTTCATGGGTATCAGAGGTCTGCTCTGTAGATTCACATAGCTATGAGTAAGAAAACATCTGCACAATTTTTTTTCTGACTTAGATATATGGCCATACGAAGTTTTGTCTGAGTATAAACCAAACCCTCTTTAACAGACGTTAATCCCATCTGAGGAGGAAGGACAACCAATGCATCCTGAGGCCCAACTCTGTCAGTGGACAGCAGCATTTGCAGTTCTGCAGTTGCCTAGCTTAGGTCTTTTTTACAGATTGGCAAAAATCTAAAAAAACATGTTATCTGTCAACTTTTTTAAAACCAACCTAGTACAGTAAAAAATTAAATCATTTCAGTAATACATGCATGACCTGCCACATGCGTGATCAACAAGCATTAATCTGGGAATGTCATTGTGCTTAAAAGCAGACTAGCGGGTCTCGCCAACCACAGTGTACCCCATCAACTGCATCTTCTGATTCTTCATCCTCCCTCACCATGGCAAGTGTTGTCACACAGGTCTCTTTGCCGAAGAACCTCCACTTGTTTACCCCATACTGTTGGGGTGAATGATAGCCTGTCAACTGATAGAGAATTGGACATGCCTGCTGTTTTTGACTGATCTTACATAACAAGCACACCTCATCTTTCTCAATCCACTGTTACATCCTTGCCTGCACCTCTCTCACAGTCCAGCAGCTTGTCATGTTCACCCTACTCCACCCTGAGTCAGCATTGGAGCAAACTCTCGTTTGTGCAGTTGTGCTCACATAAAGGATTTTTCACTCCTACACATGGCACAGTTAGCAGTTTGAATTTCATCATCTTCAACTTACTAAAAATTATAAACTATATTCATATATCACATGTCCTCCCTCTATCTGAAACTGAACCTGTAAAAAAAATTGAACTCCTTGTGTTTCCTCCCTCTACTAATGTGCCTATGCCCGACATTTCCATTTCCATGTGTGGTTCCTCCATTACTCTCCAGCAACACACCCGCTGTCTTGGGGCCATACTTGATTCCAAACTTTCAATCACCCCCCACATCTGATCACTTACATAGTTACATAGTTATTAAGGCTGAAGGAAGACTTTAAGTCCATCTAGTTCAACTCATAGCCTAACCTAACATGCCCTATGCCCATGTGGCAAAGAGTAAGCTCCACATTGGGGAAAAAAATTCCTTCCCGACTCCACATACGGCAATCAGACTAGTTCCCTCGATCAACGCCCTATCAAGGAATCTAGTATATATACCCTGTATCATTTTACTTTTCCAGAAAGGTATCCAGTCCCCTCTTAATTTTAGGAACGAATCACTCATTACAACATCATACGGCAGAGAGTTCCATAGTCTCACTGCTCTTACAGTAAAGAATCCACATCTGTTATTATGCTTATACCTTCTTTCCTCAGACGTAGAGGATGCCCCCTTGTCCCTGTCTCAGGTCTATGATTAAAAAGATCATCAGAAAGGTCTTTGTACTGTCCCCTCATATATTTATACATTAAAGTAAGATCACCCCTTAGTCTTCATTTTTCAAAACTAAATAGCACCAAGTGTAATAACCTATCTTGGTATTGCAGACCCCCCAGTCCTCTACTAACCTTGGTCGCTCTTCTCTGCACCCGCTCCAGTTCAGCTATGTCTTTCTTATACACCGGAGACCAGAACTGTGCACAGTATTCTAAGTGTGGTCGAACTAGTGACTTGTATAGAGGTAAAATTATGTTCTCCTCATGAGCATCTATGCCTCTTTTAATGCATCCCAATATTTTATTTGCCTTAGTAGCAGCTGCCTGACACTGGCCACTGAATATGAGTTTGTCATCCACCCATACACCCATGTCTTTTTCATTGACGGTTTTGCCCAGAGTTTTAGAATTAAGCACATAGTTATACATCTTATTACTTCTACCCAAGTGCATGACCTTACATTTATCCCCATTAAAGCTCATTTGCCATTTATCAGCCCAAGCTTCTAGTTTACTTAAATCATCCTGTAATATAAACTTGTCCTCCCCTGTATTGATTACCCTGCAGAGTTTAGTGTCATCTGCAAATATTGAAATTCTACTCTGAGTGCCCCCTACAAGGTCATTAATAAATATGTTAAAAAGAAGTGGGCCCAATACTGACCCCTGTGGTACCCCACTGCTAACCGCGACCCAGTCCGAGTGTTTTCCATTAATAACCACCCTTTGTTTCCTATCCCTGAGCCAGCTCTCAACCCACTTACACATATTTTCCCCTATCCCCATTATTCTCATTTTATGTATCAACCTTTTGTGTGACACCATATCAAAAGCTTTTGAAAAGTCCATATACACTACATCTACTGGGTTCCCTTGGTTCAGTCCAGAACTTAGCTCTTCATAGAAGCTGATCAAATTAGTCTGACATGAACGGTCCCTAGTAAACCCGTACTGATACTGGGTCATGAGGTATTCCTCTTCAGATACTCCAGCATTGCATCCCTTAGAATGCCCGCCAGGATTTTACCCACAGTAGAGGTTAAGCTTACTGGCCTATAATTACTGAGTTCAGTTTTTGTCCCCTTTTTGAATATTGGCACCACATTTGCTATACGCCAGTCCTGTGGCACAGACCCTGTTATTATGGACTCTTTGAAGATTACAAATAATGGTCTATCAATGACTCTACTTAATTCCTGCAGTACTCGGGGGTGTATCCCATCCGGGCCTGGAGATTTGTCAATTTTAGTGATTTTTAGACGCCGCCGTACTTCCTGCTGGGTTAAGCACGTGACACTTAATGTGGAATTTTTGTTATCACTGATCATATTGTCTGCCATGGGATTTTCTTTTGTAAATACTGATGAAAAAAAGTCATTTAGCATATTGGCTTTTTCCTCATCCTCATCCACTAGAGTTGAGCGACCTTGACCTTTTTAGAGTCGAGCCGGGTTTCGCGAAACCCGACTATCTCAAAAGTCGGGTCGAGTGAAATCGGCCGATTATGACGTAAAGTCGGGATCGACCGAAACACGAAACCCAATGCAAGTCAATGGGGCAGCATAGTCGGCAGTGAGTGGGGGCCAGGAAAACACCTAGAGTGCCCATTTTAATGTCAAAACCATCCATTCTTCTTAATGAAGCTTGTCAAGCGTAATTTACCTTATAATAATTGGAAGGCATTTGAAATTGGGGGTCATTTGGCTAAAGTTGTGGTGGGTAGGGCTAGTTCAAGTAATTAGTGGGCCCCAGAAATTTGGACCACGTCACGGCAGTGGAGCAGGGAGAGGTAAGTATTTCAACTTTGCAAGTGCTGTGAACCTGAGCAAGCAGGGGGGGCCCACTCGTTGGCATTGGCACTGGCACAGGGCCCCTCAAAGTACAGCGGTGTGTTTGCACGGCGGGGGCGCCTCCCACCGGCAGCAACACTTTTGCGTACTATGAGAGGCCCTGTGCCAGTGACGTCGCCAACTAGTATTCCTCCCCGCACCTGATGAAGGAACCTGCACTTTCATCTGCACCTTCCTCTTTGTCCCCGTGTAAGGTGGTATGGTATGCGGGAAGAGCAACCTGACTTTCAGCAGGGTCACAATGTTGTTGTGTAGCGTGCACGGGGAATGTTGCGTTATGGGTCAATGTACCAGCAGACTCATCTATCACTGGCTGGGCAATGGGCAGGATGAGGAGGAAACACAGATATAGGCCCAAAGAATAAAGTTGGCTAAATGCAGTTCAAAATTGGTAACACAGGAATAACCAGGGGGCATTGCAGTGGAGGACAACTGGAATGAGAGGCTGACACAGAGAGTAGGCCCAAATCAGTAAGTAGTCGAAATGCAGTTCAAAATTGGCAACCGTAGTAAACAGGCGGCACAGCTTTGTTCAGTGGAGGAGAACAGCAAGGAGTGGCAGACACCGATAGTAGGCCCCAACCCAACTAGTAGGCCAAATGCAGTCTAACATTAACAACTACTTAACGAGCGCCTGAACACGGAATTTCAGGACAGGAAACCAGGAGAACAGCAAGGAGTGGCAGACACCGATAGTAGGCCCCAAACCAACTAGTACGCCAAATGCAGTTGTTCCGTTTAACCACAATTTAATGAGAGCCTGAAGATAGAAGTTCAGGAATGGCAACCTGGAGAACACCTTGGAGTGGAACACACCATCTCTCTACACCCCATACCCAATTTGTAGGCCTAATGCAGTGTAGTTTCCAAGAACTACTAAACGAGAGCCGGAAGATCGAAGCTCAGGAAAGGCAACCTGGAGAACACCTTGGAGTGGAACACACCATCTCTCTACACCCCATACCAAATTTGTAGGCCTAATGCAGTGTAGTTTCCAAGAACTACTAAACGAGAGCCGGAAGATCGAAGCTCAGGAAAGGCAACCTGGAGAACACCTTGGAGTGGAACACACCATCTCTCTACACCCCATACACAATTTGTAGGCCTAATGCAGTGTAGTTTCCAAGAACTACTAAACGAGAGCCGGAAGATCGAAGCTCAGGAAAGGCAACCTGGAGAACACCTTGGAGTGGAACACACCATCTCTCTACACCCCATACCCAATTTGTAGGCCTAATGCAGTGTAGTTTCCAACAACTACTAAACGAGAGCATGAAGATCGAAGCATTGGCGAGGAAACCTGGGGAACACCTTGGAGTGGAACACACCATCTCTCTACACCCCATACCCAATTTGTAGGCCTAATGCAGCGTAGTTTCCAACAACTACTAAACGAGAGCCGGAAGATCGAAGCTCAGGAAAGGCAACCTGGAGAACACCTTGGAGTGGAACACACCATCTCTCTACACCCCATACCCAATTTGTAGGCCTAATGCAGCGTAGTTTCCAACAACTACTAAACGAGAGCATGAATATCGAAGCATTGGCGAGGAAACCTGGGAAACACCTTGGAGTGGAACACACCATCTCTCTACACCCCATACCCAATTTGTAGGCCTAATGCAGCATAGTTTCCAACAACTACTAAACGAGAGCCGGAAGATCGAAGCTCAGGAAAGGCAACCTGGAGAACACCTTGGAGTGGAACACACCATCTCTCTACACCCCATACCCAATTTGTAGGCCTAATGCAGCGTAGTTTCCAACAACTACTAAACGAGAGCATGAAGATCGAAGCATTGGCGAGGAAACCTGGGGAACACCTTGGAGTGGAACACACCATCTCTCTACACCCCATACCCAATTTGTAGGCCTAATGCAGCGTAGTTTCCAACAACTACTAAACGAGAGCCGGAAGATCGAAGCTCAGGAAAGGCAACCTGGAGAACACCTTGGAGTGGAACACACCATCTCTCTACACCCCATACCCAATTTGTAGGCCTAATGCAGCGTAGTTTCCAACAACTACTAAACGAGAGCATGAAGATCGAAGCATTGGCGAGGAAACCTGGGGAACACCTTGGAGTGGAACACACCATCTCTCTACACCCCATACCCAATTTGTAGGCCTAATGCAGCGTAGTTTCCAAGAACTACTAAACGAGAGCCGGAAGATCGAAGCTCAGGAAAGGCAACCTGGAGAACAACTTGGAGTGGAACACACCATCTCTCTACACCCCATACCCAATTTGTAGGCCTAATGCAGTGTAGTTTCCAAGAACTACTAAACAAGAGCCGGAAGATCGAAGCTCAGGAAAGGCAACCTGGAGAACACCTTGGAGTGGAACACACCATCTCTCTACACCCCATACCCAATTTGTAGGCCTAATGCAGTGTAGTTTCCAAGAACTACTAAACGAGAGCCGGAAGATCGAAGCTCAGGAAAGGCAACCTGGAGAATACCTTGGAGTGGAACACACCATCTCTCTACACCCCATACCCAATTTGTAGGCCTAATGCAGCGTAGTTTCCAACAACTACTAAACGAGAGCATGAAGATCGAAGCATTGGTGAGGAAACCTGGGGAACACCTTGGAGTGGAACACACCATCTCTCTACACCCCATACCCAATTTGTAGGCCTAATGCAGCGTAGTTTCCAACAACTACTAAACGAGAGCCGGAAGATCGAAGCTCAGGAAAGGCAACCTGGAGAACACCTTGGAGTGGAACACACCATCTCTCTACACCCCATACCCAATTTGTAGGCCTAATGCAGCGTAGTTTCCAACAACTACTAAACGAGAGCATGAATATCGAAGCATTGGCGAGGAAACCTGGGGAACACCTTGGAGTGGAACACACCATCTCTCTACACCCCATACCCAATTTGTAGGCCTAATGCAGCATAGTTTCCAACAACTACTAAACGAGAGCCGGAAGATCGAAGCTCAGGAAAGGCAACCTGGAGAACACCTTGGAGTGGAACACACCATCTCTCTACACCCCATACCCAATTTGTAGGCCTAATGCAGCGTAGTTTCCAACAACTACTAAACGAGAGCATGAAGATCGAAGCATTGGCGAGGAAACCTGGGGAACACCTTGGAGTGGAACACACCATCTCTCTACACCCCATACCCAATTTGTAGGCCTAATCCAGCGTAGTTTCCAACAACTACTAAACGAGAGCCGGAAGATCGAAGCTCAGGAAAAGCAACCTGGAGAACACCTTGGAGTGGAACACACCATCTCTCTACACCCCATACCCAATTTGTAGGCCTAATGCAGTGTAGTTTCCAAGAACTACTAAACGAGAGCCGGAAGATAGAAGCTCAGGAAAGGCAACCTGGAGAACACCTTGGAGTGGAACACACCATCTCTCTACACCCCATACCCAATTTGTAGGCCTAATGCAGCATAGTTTCCAACAACTACTAAACGAGAGCCGGAAGATCGAAGCTCAGGAAAGGCAACCTGGAGAACACCTTGGAGTGGAACACACCATCTCTCTACACCCCATACCCAATTTGTAGGCCTAATGCAGCGTAGTTTCCAACAACTACTAAACGAGAGCATGAAGATCGAAGCATTGGCGAGGAAACCTGGGGAACACCTTGGAGTGGAACACACCATCTCTCTACACCCCATACCCAATTTGTAGGCCTAATGCAGTGTAGTTTCCAAGAACTACTAAACGAGAGCCGGAAGATCGAAGCTCAGGAAAGGCAACCTGGAGAACACCTTGGAGTGGAACACACCATCTCTCTACTCCCCATACCCAATTTGTAGGCCTAATGCAGCGTAGTTTCCAACAACTACTAAACGAGAGCATGAAGATCGAAGCATTGGCGAGGAAACCTGGGGAACACCTTGGAGTGGAACACACCATCTCTCTACACCCCATACCCAATTTGTAGGCCTAATGCAGCGTAGTTTCCAACAACTACTAAACGAGAGCATGAAGATCGAAGCATTGGCGAGGAAACCTGGGGAACACCTTGGAGTGGAACACACCATCTCTCTACACCCCATACCCAATTTGTAGGCCTAATGCAGCGTAGTTTCCAACAACTACTAAACGAGAGCCGGAAGATCGAAGCTCAGGAAAGGCAACCTGGAGAACACCTTGGAGTGGAACACACCATCTCTCTACACCCCATACCCAATTTGTAGGCCTAATGCAGCGTAGTTTCCAACAACTACTAAACGAGAGCATGAATATCGAAGCATTGGCGAGGCAACCTGGAGAACACCTTGGAGTGGAACACACCATCTCTCTACACCCCATACCCAATTTGTAGGCCTAATGCAGCGTAGTTTCCAACAACTACTAAACGAGAGCATGAAGATCGAAGCATTGGCGAGGAAACCTGGGGAACACCTTGGAGTGGAACACACCATCTCTCTACACCCCATACCCAATTTGTAGGCCTAATGCAGCGTAGTTTCCAACAACTACTAAACGAGAGCCGGAAGATCGAAGCTCAGGAAAAGCAACCTGGAGAACACCTTGGAGTGGAACACACCATCTCTCTACACCCCATACCCAATTTGTAGGCCTAATGCAGTGTAGTTTCCAAGAACTACTAAACGAGAGCCGGAGGATCGAAGCTCAGGAAAGGCAACCTGGAGAACACCTTGGAGTGGAACACACCATCTCTCTACACCCCATACCCAATTTGTAGGCCTAATGCAGCGTAGTTTCCAACAACTACTAAACGAGAGCATGAAGATCGAAGCATTGGCGAGGAAACCTGGGGAACACCTTGGAGTGGAACACACCATCTCTCTACACCCCATACACAATTTGTAGGCCTAATGCAGCGTAGTTTCCAACAACTACTAAACGAGAGCCGGAAGATCGAAGCTCAGGAAAGGCAACCTGGAGAACACATTGGAGTGGAACACACCATCTCTCTACACCCCATACCCAATTTGTAGGCCTAATGCAGTGTAGTTTCCAAGAACTACTAAACGAGAGCCGGAAGATCGAAGCTCAGAAAAGGCAACCTGGAGAACACCTTGGAGTGGAACACACCATCTCTCTACACCCCATACCCAATTTGTAGGCCTAATGCAGCGTAGTTTCCAACAACTACTAAACGAGAGCATGAAGATCGAAGCATTGGCGAGGAAACCTGGGGAACACCTTGGAGTGGAACACACCATCTCTCTACACCCCATACCCAATTTGTAGGCCTAATGCAGCGTAGTTTCCAACAACTACTAAACGAGAGCCGGAAGATCGAAGCTCAGGAAAGGCAACCTGGAGAACACCTTGGAGTGGAACACACCATCTCTCTACACCCCATACCCAATTTGTAGGCCTAATGCAGCGTAGTTTCCAACAACTACTAAACGAGAGCATGAATATCGAAGCATTGGCGAGGAATCCTGGGGAACACCTTGGAGTGGAACACACCATCTCTCTACACCCCATACCCAATTTGTAGGCCTAATGCAGCATAGTTTCCAACAACTACTAAATGAGAGCCGGAAGATCGAAGCTCAGGAAAGGCAACCTGGAGAACACCTTGGAGTGGAACACACCATCTCTCTACACCCCATACCCAATTTGTAGGCCTAATGCAGCGTAGTTTCCAACAACTACTAAACGAGAGCATGAAGATCGGAGCATTGGCGAGGAAACCTGGGGAACACCTTGGAGTGGAACACACCATCTCTCTACACCCCATACCCAATTTGTAGGCCTAATGCAGCGTAGTTTCCAACAACTACTAAACGAGAGCAGGAAGATCGAAGCTCAGGAAAAGCAACCTGGAGAACACCTTGGAGTGGAACACACCATCTCTCTACACCCCATACCCAATTTGTAGGCCTAATGCAGTGTAGTTTCCAAGAACTACTAAACGAGAGCCGGAAGATAGAAGCTCAGGAAAGGCAACCTGGAGAACACCTTGGAGTGGAACACACCATCTCTCTACACCCCATACCCAATTTGTAGGCCTAATGCAGCATAGTTTCCAACAACTACTAAACGAGAGCCGGAAGATCGAAGCTCAGGAAAGGCAACCTGGAGAACACCTTGGAGTGGAACACACCATCTCTCTACACCCCATACCCAATTTGTAGGCCTAATGCAGCGTAGTTTCCAACAACTACTAAACGAGAGCATGAAGATCGAAGCATTGGCGAGGAAACCTGGGGAACACCTTGGAGTGGAACACACCATCTCTCTACACCCCGTACCCAATTTGTAGGCCTAATGCAGCGTAGTTTCCAACAACTACTAAACGAGAGCCGGAAGATCGAAGCTCAGGAAAAGCAACCTGGAGAACACCTTGGAGTGGAACACACCATCTCTCTACACCCCATACCCAATTTGTAGGCCTAATGCAGTGTAGTTTCCAAGAACTACTAAACGAGAGCCGGAAGATCGAAGCTCAGGAAAGGCAACCTGGAGAACACCTTGGAGTGGAACACACCATCTCTCTACTCCCCATACCCAATTTGTAGGCCTAATGCAGCGTAGTTTCCAACAACTACTAAACGAGAGCATGAAGATCGAAGCATTGGCGAGGAAACCTGGGGAACACCTTGGAGTGGAACACACCATCTCTCTACACCCCATACCCAATTTGTAGGCCTAATGCAGCGTAGTTTCCAAGAACTACTAAACGAGAGCCGGAAGATCGAAGCTCAGGAAAGGTAACCTGGAGAACACCTTGGAGTGGAACACACCATCTCTCTACACCCCATTCCCAATTTGTAGGCCTAATGCAGTGTAGTTTCCAAGAACTACTAAACGAGAGCCGGAAGATCGAAGCTCAGGAAAGGCAACCTGGAGAACACCTTGGAGTGGAACACACCATCTCTCTACACCCCATACCCAATTTGTAGGCCTAATGCAGTGTAGTTTCCAAGAACTACTAAACGAGAGCCGGAAGATCGAAGCTCAGGAAAGGCAACCTGGAGAACACCTTGGAGTGGAACACACCATCTCTCTACACCCCATACCCAATTTGTAGGCCTAATGCAGCGTAGTTTCCAACAACTACTAAACGAGAGCATGAAGATCGAAGCATTGGCGAGGAAACCTGGGGAACACCTTGGAGTGGAACACACCATCTCTCTACACCCCATACCCAATTTGTAGGCCTAATGCAGCGTAGTTTCCAACAACTACTAAACGAGAGCCGGAAGATCGAAGCTCAGGAAAGGCAACCTGGAGAACACCTTGGAGTGGAACACACCATCTCTCTACACCCCATACCCAATTTGTAGGCCTAATGCAGCGTAGTTTCCAACAACTACTAAACGAGAGCATGAATATCGAAGCATTGGCGAGGAAACCTGGGGAACACCTTGGAGTGGAACACACCATCTCTCTACACCCCATACCCAATTTGTAGGCCTAATGCAGCATAGTTTCCAACAACTACTAAACGAGAGCCGGAAGATCGAACCTCAGGAAAGGCAACCTGGAGAACACCTTGGAGTGGAACACACCATCTCTCTACACCCCATACCCAATTTGTAGGCCTAATGCAGCGTAGTTTCCAACAACTACTAAACGAGAGCATGAAGATCGAAGCATTGGCGAGGAAACCTGGGGAACACCTTGGAGTGGAACACACCATCTCTCTACACCCCATACCCAATTTGTAGGCCTAATGCAGCGTAGTTTCCAACAACTACTAAACGAGAGCCGGAAGATCGAAGCTCAGGAAAAGCAACCTGGAGAACACCTTGGAGTGGAACACACCATCTCTCTACACCCCATACCCAATTTGTAGGCCTAATGCAGTGTAGTTTCCAAGAACTACTAAACGAGAGCCGGAAGATCGAAGCTCAGGAAAGGCAACCTGGAGAACACCTTGGAGTGGAACACACCATCTCTCTACACCCCATACCCAATTTGTAGGCCTAATGCAGCGTAGTTTCCAACAACTACTAAATGAGAGCATGAAGATCGAAGCATTGGCGAGGAAACCTGGGGAACACCTTGGAGTGGAACACACCATCTCTCTACACCCCATACCCAATTTGTAGGCCTAATGCAGCGTAGTTTCCAACAACTACTAAACGAGAGCCGGAAGATCGAAGCTCAGGAAAGGCAACCTGGAGAACACCTTGGAGTGGAACACACCATCTCTTTACACCCCATATCCAATTTGTAGGCCTAATGCAGCGTAGTTTCCAACAACTACTAAACGAGAGCATGAAGATCGAAGCATTGGCGAGAAAACCTGGGGAACACCTTGGAGTGGAACACACCATCTCTCTACACCCCATACCCAATTTGTAGGCCTAATGCAGTGTAGTTTCCAACAACTACTAAACGAGAGCATGAAGATCGAAGCTCAGGAAAGGCAACCTGGGAAACACCTTGGAGTGTAACAAGCCCTCTCTCTACACCACGGAAGGGCTGATTCTTAGGAAGGAAGGCTGTCGGAAAGAAGCAGGGCGCGTCCGAGGGTGATTATATTCTTATTAGGTATATACTCACCCTCGGACGCGCCCTGCTTCTTTATTTGTAATGAATGTTTATTTGCAATGTTGTTTTGACTTACCGTATATACTCGAGTATAAGCCGACCCGAGTATAAGCCGACCCCCCTAATTTTGCCACAAAAAACTGGGAAAACTTATTGACTCGAGTATAAGCCTAGGGTGGAAATGCAGCATTTACCGGTGAATTTCAAAAATAAAAATAGATCATTATTTCCCCATAGCTGTGCCATATAGTGCTCTGCACCGTTCATATTTCCCCATAGGTGTGAACCATATAGTGCTCTGCACCGTTCATTGTGCCCCCTAGCTGTGCCATATACGGTGCTCTGCACCGTTCATTGTGCCCCATAGATGTGCCATATACGGTGCTCTGCACCGTTCACTGTGCCCCATAGCTGTGCCATATACGGTGCTCTGCACCGTTCACTGTGCCCCATAGCTGTGCTGTGCCATATACGGTGCTCTGCACCGTTCACTGTGCCCCATAGCTGTGCCATATACGGTGCTCTGCACCGTTCACTGTGCCCCATAGCTGTGCTGTGCCATATACGGTGCTCTGCACCGTTCACTGTGCCCCATACATAGCTGTGCTGTGCCATATACGGTGCTCTGCACCGTTCACTGTGCCCCATAGCTGTGCTGTGCCATATACGGTGCTCTGCACCGTTCACTGTGCCCCATAGCTGTGCTGTGCCATATACGGTGCTCTGCACCGTTCATTGTGCCCCATAGCTGTGCTGTGCCTTATACGGTGCTCTGCACCGTTCACTGTGCCCCATAGCTGTTCCACATAAATTTGTGCCGCCGCTGCCGCAATAAAGAAAAAAAAACACATACTCACCTCCCTTGATTGCAGCTCCCGGCGTCTCGTTCCGGCGCCTCCATCTTCCCGGCGTCTCTGCTCTGACTGATCAGGCAGAGGGCGCCGCGCACACTGTATGCGTCATCGCGCCCTCTGCCTGAACAGTCAGAGAGCAGAGGCGCCGGGAAGATGGAGGCGCCGGCCGGGAAGATGGATCGGCGCCCGGCGGCTGGAACGTGGACAGGTGAATATGCTATACTCACCTAGTCCTGGCGATCCTCGCGCTGTCCCCTCCTGTCTTCGGTGCCGCAGCTTCTTTCTCTATCAGCGGTCACCGGCACCGCTGATTAGAGAAATGAATAAGCGGCTCCGCCCCTATGGGAGGTGGAGCCGCTTATTCATTTCTGTAATGAGCGGTCCCACGTGACCGCTGAAGAGAGGAAGAAACTGCAGCGCCGAAGCCCGTGGGACGGCAGGGACAGCGCGAGGATCGCTGGGACTAGGTAAGTATACCTCAGCGCCCTCAGCCCCTCACCCGCCGACCCCACCGCTACCGTGACTCGAGTATAAGCCGAGGGGGGCACTTTCAGCCCAAAAATTTGGGCTGAAAATCTCGGCTTATACTCGAGTATATACGGTACTCTATTTTTTTGGTAAATAATGATTTTATTATTTTCATTGTTTTGCATCTTCTTGGCAATAATATAAAGAAGACGCGACAGGACAACACTCGGTGGATGCCATATCTGTGTTTTAAATTGAAAAAAATTTTCAGTTAACTACTTGCAGGAGAAAGTTATTGTAGCTGGTGGCCATTTTTAGTACTGTACCAGATTTTTGTTGTATGTGTTTGTTTTTAATGTTAAAATGTCTGCATTTGATATCTCTCCAGTATTTTCTTTTTTATAAGCAAAATACTTATTTTTATATTTTCTGATGTTGGTTCAAGGGGTACACGGGCAGCAGTAGACAGGTCAGTGGAGGCCTAGTGGAAGGAGGGACCGCAGACAGGCTTCGAAGCCCTAACATAATAAATTGGGCTGGCTGTAGGTAATTTAAAATTGGTTCCAGGGGCACACGGGCGGCAGTAGACAGGTCAGTGGAGGCCTAGTGGAAGGAGGGACCGCAGACAGGCTTCGAAGCCCTAACATAATAAATTGGCCTGGCTGTAGGCAATTTACAATTGGTTCCAGGGGAACACGGGCGGCAGTAGACAGGTCAGTGGAGGCCTAGTGGAAGGAGGGACCGCAGACAGGCTTCGAAGCCCTAACATAATAAATTGGGCTGGCTGTAGGCAATTTAAAATTGGTTCCAGGGGAACACGGGCAGCAGTAGACAGGTCAGTGGAGGCCTAGTGGAAGGAGGGACCGCAGACAGGCTTCGAAGCCCTAACATAATAAATTGGGCTGGCTGTAGGCAATTTAAAATTGGTTCCAGGGGAACACGGGCAGCAGTGGCCTGGTCAATGTAGTAGTAGTGGAAAAACGGGCCGCAGACAGGCTTCGAAGGCCTAACATAACAAAAATTGGGATGTAGGCAATTTACAATTGGTTCCAGGGGAACACGGGCAGCAGTAGACAGGTCAGTGGAGGCCTAGTGGAAGGAGGGACCGCAGACAGGCTTCGAAGCCCTAACATAATAAATTGGCCTGGCTGTAGGCAATTTACAATTGGTTCCAGGGGAACACGGGCGGCAGTAGACAGGTCAGTGGAGGCCTAGTGGAAGGAGGGACCGCAGACAGGCTTCGAAGCCCTAACATAATAAATTGGGCGGGCTGTAGGCAATTTAAAATTGGTTCCAGGGGAACCCGGGCAGCAGTAGACAGGTCAGTGGAGGCCTAGTGGAAGGAGGGACCGCAGACAGGCTTCGAAGCCCTAACATAATAAATTGGGCGGGCTGTAGGCAATTTAAAATTGGTTCCAGGGGAACCCGGGCAGCAGTAGACAGGTCAGTGGAGGCCTAGTGGAAGGAGTGACCGCAGACAGGCTTCGAAGGCCTAACATAAGAAAAATGTCAATACAATGGTATTGACAGTGCCAGGCATTGAAGGATGTCAGCGCATAGACTAAACATTGGTGGAGCTGTGAGAGAAAATTTTGCAAGTGGTAGAGCACTGTTTGACCTGGGGGGGGACTGTCTTGTGGCCGGCGGTACAGGCCCAGGGCCCCTCATATTACAACGGTGTGTCTGACGTTGGGTGCGCACCACCACCGCCAGACACTTTATTGTACTATGAGGGACCTAGTGGCAGTGCCGTCGACCAAAAGTGGGCACACCCACCTCTTCAGACAAACCGTACTCTCACGGGTGCTGGCGCCAAGTGGCGATACCACGGCCCCGTGTGGGGACTTTGGCCATTTAGGGAGGTGTTAACATGTCGGATGCTGGACAATCAGGTGCTGCAAATTACGAGATTGGAAAAGTCGTTCAGAATAGTCCACAGGCAAGACCTTTACATAGGAAAGCTAGGTGTCAGCCGGGCAAGGTGGGGCAAAAGATTTCGAAATCCAGTTGTGGTTCATTTTAATGAAGGTTAGATCATCTACATTTTGGGTAGCCAGACGAGTCCTTTTTTCTGTTAGTATTGAACCTGCAGCACTGAATACTCTTTCTGATAGGACACTAGCTGCCGGGCAAGCAAGCTCCTGCAATGCATATTCTGCCAATTCTGGCCAGGTGTCTAATTTTGATGCCCAGTAATCAAATGGGAATGACGGTTGAGGGAGAACGTCGATAAGGGATGAAAAATAGTTAGTAACCATACTGGACAAATGTTGTCTCCTGTCACTTTGAATTGATGCTGCAGTACCTGTCCTGTCTGCGGTCATAGCAAAATCACTCCACAACCTGGTCAGAAAACCCCTCTGGCCAACGACACTTCTGATTTCTGCCCCTCTAACACCTCTGGTCTGCTGGCCCCTGCAGCTCGTGTTAGAACGATCACGGGCGCTGTGTGCAGGGAATGCCAGAAGCAAACGGTCAACAAGAGTTGATTGTTTGGTTGCTAATATTAGTTCCAAGTTCTCATGTGGCATTATATTTTGCAATTTGCCTTTATAGCGAGGATCAAGGAGGCAGGCCAACCAGTAATCGTCATCGTTCATCATTTTTGTTATGCGTGTGTCCCTTTTGAGGATACGTAAGGCATAATCCGCCATGTGGGCCAAAGTTCCAGTTCTCAAATCTGTGGTTGTGCTTGGTTGAGGGGCAGTTTCAGGCAAATCCACGTCACTTGTGTCCCTCCAAAAACCAGAACCCGGCCTTCCCGCGCCAACAATTTCCACTGGCCCCGGAAAAGCTTCCTCATTAAAAATATAATCATCCCCATCATCCTCGTCCTCCTCCTCCTCTTCGCCCGCTACCTCATCCTGTACACTGCCCTGGCCAGACAATGGCTGACTGTCATCAAGGCTTTCCTCTTCCTCAGCTGCAGACGCCTGATCCTTTATGTGCGTCAAACTTTGCATCAGCAGACGCATTAGGGGGATGCTCATGCTTATTATGGCGTTGTCTGCACTAACCAGCCGTGTGCATTCCTCAAAACACTGAAGGACTTGACACATGTCTTGAATCTTCGACCACTGCACACCTGACAACTCCATGTCTGCCATCCTACTGCCTGCCTGTGTATGTGTATCCTCCCACAAAAACATAACAGCCCGCCTCTGTTCACACAGTCTCTGAAGCATGTGCAGTGTTGAGTTCCACCTTGTTGCAACGTCTATGATTAGGCGATGCTGGGGAAGGTTCAAAGAACGCTGATAGGTCTGCATACGGCTGGAGTGTACGGGCGAACGGCGGATATGTGAGCAAAGTCCACGCACTTTGAAGAGCAGGTCGGATAACCCCGGATAACTTTTCAGGAAGCAATGCACCACCAGGTTTAAGGTGTGAGCCAGGCAAGGAATGTGTTTCAGTTGGGAAATGGAGATGGCAGCCATGAAATTCCTTCCGTTATCACTCACTACCTTGCCTGCCTCAAGATCTACAGTGCCCAGCCACGACTGCGTTTCTTTCTGCAAGAACTCGGACAGAACTTCAGCGGTGTGTCTGTTGTCGCCCAAACACTTCATAGCCAATACAGCCTGCTGACGTTTGCCAGTAGCTGCCCCATAATGAGAGACCTGGTGTGCAACAGTGGCAGCTGCGGATGGAGTGGTTGTGCGACTGTGGTCTGTGGACGAGGTCTCGCTTCTGCAGGCGGACGAGGAGGAGGAGGAGGGGGTGCGAATGGCTACAGCCAACTGTTTCCTAGACCGTGGGCTAGGCAGAACTGTCCCAAACTTGTTGTCCCCTGTGGACCCTGCATCCACCACATTTACCCAGTGTTCCGTGATGGACACGTAACGTCCCTGGCCATGCCTACTGGTCCATGCATCTGTTGTCAGGTGCACCTTTGTGCTCACAGATTGCCTGAGTGCATGGACGATGCGCTCTTTAACATGCTGGTGGAGGGCTGGGATGGCTTTTCTGGAAAAAAAGTGTCGACTGGGTAGCTCGTAGCGTGGTACAGCATAGTCCATCAGGGCTTTGAAAGCTTCGCTTTCAACTAACCGGTAGGGCATCATCTCTAACGAGATTAGTCTAGCTATGTGGGCGTTCAAACCCTGTGTACGCGGATGCGAGGCTAAGTACTTCCTTTTTCTAACCATAGTCTCATGTAGGGTGAGCTGGACTGGAGAGCTGGAGATCGTGGAACTAGCGGGGGTGCCGGTGGACATGGCAGACTGAGAGACGGTGGGAGATGGTATTGTTGCCGCCGGTGCCCTAGATGCAGTGTTTCCTACTACGAAACTGGTGATTCCCTGACCCTGACTTCTTTGGCCTGGCAAAGAAACCTGCACAGATACTGCAGGTGGTGCAGAAAATGGTGGCCCTACACTGCCGGAAGGGATGTTGCGTTGATGACTAGCTTCATTGGCCGAGGGTGCTACAACCTTAAGGGATGTTTGGTAGTTAGTCCAAGCTTGCAAATGCATGGTGGTTAAATGTCTATGCATGCAACTTGTATTGAGACTTTTCAGATTCTGCCCTCTGCTTAAGGTAGTTGAACATTTTTGACAGATGACTTTGCGCTGATCAATTGGATGTTGTTTAAAAAAATGCCAGACTGCACTCTTTCTAGCATCGGATACCTTTTCAGGCATTGCAGACTGAGCTTTAACCGGATGGCCACGCTGTCCTCCAACAGGTTTTGACTTTGCCACGCGTTTTGGGCAAGATACGGGCCCGGCAGATGGAACCTGTTGCGATGTTGATGCCTGCTGCGGCCCCTCCTCCTCCGCTTCAGAACTGCTGCCGCCTGCACCCTGTTCCCCCAATGGCTGCCAATCGGGGTCAAGAACTGGGTCATCTATTACCTCTTCTTGTAGCTCGTGTGCAACTTCGTCTGTGTCACCTTGTCGGTCGGTGGTATAGCGTTCGTGATGGGGCAACATAGTCTCATCAGGGTCTGATTCTTGATCAGCACCCTGCGAGGGCAATGTTGTGGTCTGAGTCAAAGGACCAGCATAGTAGTCTGGCTGTGGCTGTGCATCAGTGCACTCCATGTCAGATTCAACTTGTAATGGGCATGGACTGTTAACTGCTTCACTTTCTAAGCCAGGGACGGTATGTGTAAAGAGCTCCATGGAGTAACCCGTTGTGTCGCCTGCTGCATTCTTCTCTGTTGTTGTTTTTGCTGAAGAGGACAAGGAAGCGACTTGTCCCTGACCGTGAACATCCACTAACGACGCGCTGCTTTTACTTTTACCAGTTTCACGAGAGGAGGCAAAAGAGCTAGAGGCTGAGTCAGCAAGATAAGCCAAAACTTGCTCTTGCTGCTCCGGCTTTAAAAGCGGTTTTCCTTCTCCCAGAAAAGGGAGTGTTCGAGGCCTTGTGTAGCCAGACGACGAACCTGGCTCCACAGCTCCAGACTTAGGTGCAATATTTTTTTTCCCACGACCACCTGATGCTCCACCACTACCACTACCCTCATTACCAGCTGACAATGAACGCCCCCGGCCACGACCTCTTCCACCAGACTTCCTCATTGTTTTAAAAACGTTACCAAACTAACGGTATTTGTTGCAGTCACACAACTTACACGGTGAGCTATAACTTCAGTATGATTTAGCTACCCCTTTACAGGTGGGTGAGACCACAACGAAAATCAGGCACAATGTTACACACTCTGTTGTTGGTGGCAACAAATGAGAGAGATGCCACACACGCAGGACTGTCACTGAAGCGCAAATGTAAATATTAATCTCCCACTGATTTGTTTTTTTTTTTTTTAAAAGGAGACTTTAGAAAAAAAAATTAAAAAAATGATTTTTTTAAGGAAGAATTTATAAACCAAATAAAATGAAATGATTTTTTCAGGGAGAATTTAGAAAACAAATAAAACATAAAATAGCCTTTCTAGGGCCCAGTGAGTGAGAGAGGACGCACACAGGAGTCAGGAGTGGCACACAAGCCCAGAGGCCAATATTTATCTCCCACTGATTGATTTAGTGATTTTTTCAGGTAGATTTTGGAACCCAAATCAAGCAAAAAAATTAATAGGCTTTCTATGGCCCACAATTGGAGAGAGAGAGATGGCACACCCAGGAGTCAAGACTGGCACACAAGCAGAAAGGGCAATATTAATCTCCCACTGATTTGATTTTTTTTTTTTTTTTTCAGGGAGACTTTAGAAAAAAAATACAAAAAAATGAATTTTTCAGGAAGAATTTAGAAACAAAATAAAATAAAATGATTGTTTCAGGGAGAATTTAGAAAACAAATAAAAAAAAAATAGGCTTTGTAGGGCCCACTGAGTGAGAGAGGATGCACACAGGAGTCAGGAGTGGCACACAAGCCCAGAGGCCAATATCTATCTCCCACTGATTGATTTAGTGATTTTTTCAGGTAGATTTTGGAACCCAAATCAAGCAAAAATATTAATAGGCTTTCTATGGCCCACAATTGGAGAGAGAGAGATGGCACACCCAGGAGTCAAGACTGGCACACAAGCAGAAAGGGCAATATTAATCTCCCACTGATTGATTTATTGATTTTTTCAGGTAGAATTTAGAACCCAAATCAACCAAAAAAATAAATAGGCTTTCTATGGCCCACTATTTGTGAGAGAGATGGCACGCTCAGGACTGGCACACAAGCCCAGAGGCCAATATTAATCTCCCACTTTTTTTTTTTTTTCCAGGGAAAATTTATAAACCCAATAAAAAAAATAATAAATAGGCTTTCTATGGCCCACTATCTGAGAGAGAGAGATGGCACGCTTAGGACTGGCACACAAGCCCAAAGGCCAATATTAATCTCCCACTGATTGATTTATTGATTTTTTCAGGTAGATTTTGGAACCCAAATCAAGCAAAAAAATAAATAGGCTTTCTATGGCCCACTGAGAGATGGCACACACAGGAGTAAGGAGTGGCACACAAGCCCTGAGGCCAATATTTTTCTCCCACTGATTGATGTAGTGATTTTTTCAGGTAGATTTTAGAACCCAAATCAAGCAAAAAAATAAATAGGCTTCTATGGCCCACTGAGTGAGAGATGACACAGACAGGGATGGCACTCTAGCAGAAATGCCAATCTTAATCTCCCACAAAAAAAAAAACAAAAGGAACTGTCCTTCAATTACTATCTCCCTGCAGTAATCTCAGCCAGGTATGGCAGGCAGCAATAAGGAGTGGACTGATGCACAAATTAAATAAAAAGTGTGGACAAACAAACAAGATAGCTGTGCAGAAAGGAAGGAACAAGATGATTTGTGCTTTGAAAAAAGCAGTTGGTTTGCACAGCGGCGTACACACAGCAATGCAGCTATCAGGGAGCCTTCTAGGGCAGCCCAATGAGCTACAGCGCTGAGGGGAAAAAAAAAAAATGTAGCTTCCACTGTCCCTGCACACCGAAGGTGGTGTTGGGCAGTGGAAATCGCTACAGCACAAGCGGTTTGGTGGTTAATGGACCCTGCCTAACGCTATCCCTGCTTCTGACGAAGCGGCAGCAACCTCTCCCTAGGCTCAGATCAGCAGCAGTAACATGGCGGTCGGCGGGAACGCCCCTTTATAGCCCCTGTGACGCCGCGGACAGCAAGCCAATCACTGCAATGCCCTTCTCTAAGATGGTGGGGACCAGGACCTATGTCATCACGCTGCCCACACTCTGCGTTTACCTTCATTGGCTGAGAAATGGCGCTTTTCGCGTAATTGAAACGCGACTTTGGCGCGAAAGTCGCATACCGCATGGCCGACCCCGCACAGGGGTCGGATCGGGTTTCATGAAACCCGACTTTGTCAAAAGTCGGCGACTTTTGAAAATGTTCGACCCGTTTCGCTCAACCCTATCATCCACCATTTCACCCAGACAGGGGGCCAACACTATCATTTTTTAGTTTCTTACTATTTATGTAGTTAAAGAATATTTTGG
The DNA here is from genome assembly GCF_032444005.1 of Ranitomeya imitator. Taxonomy (NCBI): domain Eukaryota; kingdom Metazoa; phylum Chordata; class Amphibia; order Anura; family Dendrobatidae; genus Ranitomeya; species Ranitomeya imitator. The sequence goes on along the minus strand of NC_091285.1, from coordinate 341,994,716 downwards.
GATTATTTTTACTCTCTCTGGCAATGAGTCTCTCTGTCTCAATCTTTGCTGCCTTGATTTGCATTTTACAGACTTTATTTAATTTTCTGTATTTATTTAATACCTCATCACTACCTACTTCCTTTAATTCTCTAAATGCTTTCTTTTTGTCACTTATTGCGCACCTTACAGCTCTATTTAGCCATATTGGTTTCCTCCTATTTCTGGTATGTTTATTCCCATACGGTATATACTGTGCACCGGTCCTATCCAGGATGCTAATAAACGTCTCCCATTTTCTTTGTGTATTTTTATGTCTCAGGATATCGTTCCAGTTAATTGCACCAAGATCATCTCTCATCCGTTGGAAATTTGCCCTCCTGAAGTTTAGTGTCCGTGTAACCCCTCTACTACACATCTTATTAAAGGATATATGAAAACTTATTATTTTGTGATCACTATTCCCCAAGTGTCCCCCAACCCTTATATTTGATATGCAGTCTGGCCTGTTGGTTCATATTAGGTCTAGCAGTGCCCCCTTCTTGTTGGGTCCTGATCCAGTTGTAAAAGGTAATTGTCTCTCATAGTTGTCAAAAACCGATTACCTTTGCTGGAACAGCAGGTTTCTGTTCCCCATTCTATTTCAGGGTAGTTGAAGTCCCCCATAATAATTACTTCTCCTTGAGTCGCAGCTTCATCTATTTGCTTTACAAGGATATTCTCCATTGCTTCCATTATTTTTGGAGATTTATAACAAACCCCTATCAGTAATTTATTATTTTTTCCCCCTCCCCTTATCTCCACCCACAGGGACTCTACATTTTCATTAAATTCACCTATATTATCTTGCCGGATGGGTTTTAAGGATGATTTTACATACAGACACACCCCTCCCCCTCGCTTATCCATTTGGTCATTTCTGAACAGACTATAACCCTGTAAGTTAACAGCCCAGTCATGGCTCTTATCCAGCCACGTTTCAGATATCCCCACCATGTCATAATTATGCTCCAACAACATTAATTCTAATTTGTCCATTTTGTTGGCGAGGCTTCTGGCATTAGTATACATACATTTTATGTATCTCTCTGCACCTCTATCCTTTCTTAAATTATTAACTGTTCTAACCCCACCCCCCATGCCACCGCCACCCCCATCTTCCTTATTTGTGCCCAGGTCTCTATCTGCACTATCTTCCCCTCCTATAAAATCAATACCCTCCCCCCAATTCCTAGTTTAAACACTCCTCCAACCTTCTAGCCATTTTCTCCCCCAGCACAGCTGCACCCTCCCTATTGAGGTGCAGCCCGTCCCTAGCGTAAAGCCTGTAGCCAACTGAGAAGTCGGCCCAGTTCTGAAGCAACTGAAGGCTTGCTCTTGTTACCTGCACCTCAAAAACATTTCTAGAATTCGACCCTTTCTTACTTTTGCTTCTGCAAAAACTCTCACTGTTTCTCTTATTCATTCTCTTATTATTGTAACTCTCTGCTAATCGGTCTCCCTCTTACCAAACTCTCCCCTCTCCAATCTTTCTTGAATGCTGCAGCCAGGATCATATTCCTCATCAATCATTACACCAGTGCCTCTACCTTGTGCCAGTCATTACACTGGTAACCCATCCCATCCAGAATCCAGTGCAAACTTATTACCCTCACCCACAAAGCACTCCATGGCTCAGCACCTCCCTACATCTCCTCCTTCTTCTCAATCTACCACCCTACCCCATGCCCTCCATTCTGCTAATGAACTGAGGTTAGCATCCGCAATAATCAGAACCTCCCACTCCCGTATCCAAGACTTTTCACATGCTGTGACAATTCTTTGTAATGCACTACCCAGGTTAATACAATTAATCCCCAATCCACACAGTTTTAAGCATGTCCTAAAAACGCATTTGTTCAGACTGGCCTACCATCTTAATGCATTAACCTAACTATCCCTGTGTTAACCATTCAAAATTTTTGCCATAACTAGGTTCCTTCGCATCATGTTCTCACATACTTTATGCATTTAATAGCCCTCTGTGTCTGTACTGTTACATACTTAGGCTGATAATCGGTGCATGCAGCATTACTTTAACACCCGATTCTTACACTTTGGCTCGTGGGAACAATGAAACCAATTGTTACCATCCACCTTTCATGTCTCCCCTTTTCCTAATAGATTGTAAGCTTGTGAGCGGGGCCCTCATTCCTCTTGGTATCTGTTTTGATCTATGTGTTTAATGTTGTGCTGTAATGTCTATTGTATGTACAAGTTCCCTCTAAAATGTAAAGTGCTGAGGAATATGTCGTGCTATAAAAATAAAATTATTATTATTATTATTATTATTAACCATCTTGAAAAAATGTGGTGTAGATAAAGGCTGCATGAGCCTTTTGGGTACAGTTTAGTTTGATGGGGAATTATGTTCAGAGAAGTACAAAATAAGCTATATATAAAAAAATGTTTGATAAGGGAACGTGATAGGCCTCCCTAAACACATTTGTTTTTAGGAACACCTAAAAAAATTCTAATATATAACAACTCTCAGGAATAAACATGGGTTCCCTATAAATCCAATTACTGTCTAATTGACTGAAAATCTAAACCCATATGTAAAAGGACTAATAAATGTATACTCCTATACTACTATTGAACACAAAAAATGGAGTTCTATACACATAGAAATGTGAAAATTGCATAAACTTTATTCAAAGATACAAAATACATAATAATACCATTAAACAATAAAAAAGACGAATACCCTAGTAAGGATATATGTAAGACCTCGGCACAACTTTAATGTATTTGATAATACTCACACCAAACCCTGTAATATACTCTGCTCTATAAAAGCCGTATAACATCCAGTTAATACCTAGCAACAAATATGTATGCAGGTCGCTGGATATGCATGTGCATATGTATGCTCTAATACTGTGTCCTAGTGAACAGCATACATAGAAAGAAAAAAGATAGAGCACAATTACTGAGTAGAGTATACGGTTGTCTTACCCATGGTGGAGGGAAATAAGGTGCCGAGGTGCCAGGTCGACCCCCCTGACGCGCGTTTAGCGTTTGCTTGTTCACAAGAGGGAATATGTTGAGCCTATGCACTGCAGACCTCCCTTAAATAGTGGCGTTTTTCTCATGTGTGCTAACGCCATACCCCTGCCACAGGAAACGACGTCATTGCCGTCCTTAGAAACGCCCATCAGGAATCATCCACGTACCAGAGTTGGAGGGCGTTAGTGTAGAAACCCGTCTCTTGTGCGCGTGCGCACAACCGCTACCACGGGGAGCTACAGTTCCGTGCTGCCGGCATTCATCAAGCGCGCATGTCAAGGGAAATCCCTTGGTGACGTCAATAGACATGCGCACCTGAAATAATGAAGCCGAACGCACAGGACTCTCCCCGCTAGTGCAGGACGCACGCGCAAGACCAGGCACACTACACCAACTAATGGCAGGCCGGAACATAAAGCGCTAACAGACCCAAACCGCATAGTGAGTATAATCCCTAAGAAAAACCAGTAATGGCTCTGTCACCATAATGCCATGTTTGGGAAAGCCCAAAACATGTCCACTATACGCACAATAAGAGGACAGAGAAGGGAACAAAAAGAGGAGAAAGTAAAGATCGCGCACAATGTCCAATAAATAGTGCATAATAACATGCAATAATATAAATGACATCACAAATGATGTCATAACTACCAATAATACCAAAAATAAAAATGAAAAATAAAAAATGAAATACATATAAAGTGCTAAACTAACATAGTATAAAATGGCACCCAAATACCTACACGAGATGCCATAAATATGATATTGTAAGTGATATAACTGAAGGCGTTACAACGCGCCACCCAGTAAAAAGTGCAGTATGCCAACAATATGACAACAAACCCTATAACATGTGATACCTGATAAAATATCTATACATAGATGGTATGACAAAGATTATTATCAAAACAATCAAAAAATTGTTGACAGAACATACCATCAAATCAATGTGCAATATGACGTACAATCGTGTCATAAAAAACAATTTCTATAAAATCTTCATACAGTGTCAAAAAATACATACAGTGAACCTAAAGAGGACGTAAAATATAAACATATAAATATAACAGCACATAGCGTATGCACAAAAGGTACGCGATCCATCTTTAATACGAAGAGACGTCTTCAGAATTGATCCCCAAATTGTTCTCAAGATATTCAAATACCGCCACAACAGAAGGGAGAGACCGCAGGCAACAGGACTCAAATCTAGGGGTGCATAAATAAAAACCATAAATAAAGAGAAAACAAATGAATCAACATAAAAACCAATTAAAATGTAATATTAGATCCACCAGGACTATCAACCGCTGCACAGGCTAGAGATACTGATGGACAAGAGGACCTATAAAAATGATACGAAACTCAATTTCTCATTGAGTCCCGTCGGGGCCATTGAATTCAAATTAACGATCCACCGACATTCCATTTGTGCCAGCAGACGTTTGGTATTCCCTCCCCTACTGCCACAATGTACCTGATCAATCCCCAAAATACGTAGACCCTTCGGATCACATTTATGGAACATATGGAAGTGCCTCGGCAAAGTTTTAAGAACATTAATGTCCTCAGCACCTCCTGCACTAATAATGTCCCTCACGTGCTCCCTTACGCGGATACGAAGCTGACGTGACGTGAGACCCACGTATATCTTGGAGCAAGGACATGTGGCCATATACACAACATACGTGCTCGCACAGCTGATGTGATGACGAATCTGGTACTTAATTTTCCCATCTGATGGTGAAAAGTGAGTACCCCTGATCAAATTTTTTTCCTTACATGACAAACAGTCCCCACAGGGAAAACATCCCCATGTAGGACCCCGATTTTTGGGATTCAAAGGATTGGTGACTTTTGCCACATAGTGGCTTTTAACCAGCAGATCTTTAATGCTCTTACCACGTTTAGCCGTAAATTGTGGTCTCATGGGAATTTGAGATGCCAGGATAGGGTCAGTAAATAGTATTGACCAATGAGAGTTTATTATTTCCTGCATTCGTTTCCACTGACAATTGTAGGTAGAAATAAACCTAACACAATTGTCAGAAGTTGTTTTCTTCTGTTTCTTAAAAAGCAGATCATGTCTCTCAGTGTTTTTGGCTCTCAGGTACCCCCGTTTAATACAACGGTTGCTGTACCCACGAGCCTTAAACCTATCCTTCAGATTGTCAGCTTGTACCTCAAATTTTTGGTCAGTTGAGCAGATCCGCCTCATCCTGAGAAACTGACCAACTGGGATGGCCTTGATGGTATGTGTGGTATGAGAGGAGGACGCATGCAATAAAGCATTCACTGAAGTTGTTTTCCGATATACATCAGTATGTAGCGTCCCCATCTCATCCACCTCAAGACAAATGTCCAAAAAATCAATTTTCTGTTTGTGAACTTTATACGTAAGTCTGATGTTGAGCAAATTGCGGTTGAGCTGAGCCATAAATTCCTCAATACCACTCTTACTGCCTTGCCAAATAAAGAATATGTCATCGATATACCTATGCCAACACTGCACTCGGTCCACGGAAGAGACCCCGTCCGATTGGAAAAGGGATCTCTCCCATAGACCAAGAAACAGGTTGGCATAGGCTGGGGCACAAGCTGCCCCCATGGCAGTACCACGTTTTTGTACGTAATACCTGTCCTTGAAAACGAACAGGTTATGGGTCAGCACAAACCGCAATAGCTCAACAACAAAATCACAAATTAGGCCATCCCAGTTGCTACATCCCAGGAAGAAGCGGACCGCCTCAACTCCATCCTACATGGGGATGTTTTCCCTGTGGGGACTGTTTGTCATGTAAGGAAAAAAATTTGATCAGGGGTACTCACTTTTCACCATCAGATGGGAAAATTAAGTACCAGATTCGTCATCACATCAGCTGTGCGAGCACGTATGTTGTGTATATGGCCACATGTCCTTGCTCCAAGATATACGTGGGTCTCACGTCACGTCAGCTTCGTATCCGCATAAGGGAGCACGTGAGGGACATTATTAGTGCAGGAGGTGCTGAGGACATTAATGTTCTTAAAACTTTGCCGAGGCACTTCCATATGTTCCATAAATGTGATCCGAAGGGTCTACGTATTTTGGGGATTGATCAGGTACATTGTGGCAGTAGGGGAGGGAATACCAAACGTCTGCTGGCACAAATGGAATGTCGGTGGATCGTTAATTTGAATTCAATGGCCCCGACGGGACTCAATGAGAAATTGAGTTTCGTATCATTTTTATAGGTCCTCTTGTCCATCAGTATCTCTAGCCTGTGCAGCGGTTGATAGTCCTGGTGGATCTAATATTACATTTTAATTGGTTTTTATGTTGATTCATTTGTTTTCTCTTTATTTATGGTTTTTATTTATGCACCCCTAGATTTGAGTCCTGTTGCCTGCGGTCTCTCCCTTCTGTTGTGGCGGTATTTGAATATCTTGAGAACAATTTGGGGATCAATTCTGAAGACGTCTCTTCGTATTAAAGATGGATCGCGTACCTTTTGTGCATACGCTATGTGCTGTTATATTTATATGTTTATATTTTACGTCCTCTTTAGGTTCACTGTATGTATTTTTTGACACTGTATGAAGATTTTATAGAAATTGTTTTTTATGACACGATTGTACGTCATATTGCACATTGATTTGATGGTATGTTCTGTCAACAATTTTTTGATTGTTTTGATAATAATCTTTGTCATACCATCTATGTATAGATATTTTATCAGGTATCACATGTTATAGGGTTTGTTGTCATATTGTTGGCATACTGCACTTTTTACTGGGTGGCGCGTTGTAACGCCTTCAGTTATATCACTTACAATATCATATTTATGGCATCTCGTGTAGGTATTTGGGTGCCATTTTATACTATGTTAGTTTAGCACTTTATATGTATTTCATTTTTTATTTTTCATTTTTATTTTTGGTATTATTGGTAGTTATGACATCATTTGTGATGTCATTTATATTATTGCATGTTATTATGCACTATTTATTGGACATTGTGCGCGATCTTTACTTTCTCCTCTTTTTGTTCCCTTCTCTGTCCTCTTATTGTGCGTATAGTGGACATGTTTTGGGCTTTCCCAAACATGGCATTATGGTGACAGAGCCATTACTGGTTTTTCTTAGGGATTATACTCACTATGCGGTTTGGGTCTGTTAGCGCTTTATGTACCGGCCTGCCATTAGTTGGTGTAGTGTGCCTGGTCTTGCGCGTGCGTCCTGCACTAGCGGGGAGAGTCCTGTGCGTTCGGCTTCATTATTTCAGGTGCGCATGTCTATTGACGTCACCAAGGGATTTCCCTTGACATGCGCGCTTGATGAATGCCGGCAGCACGGAACTGTAGCTCCCCGTGGTAGCGGTTGTGCGCACGCGCACAAGAGACGGGTTTCTACACTAACGCCCTCCAACTCTGGTACGTGGATGATTCCTGATGGGCGTTTCTAAGGACGGCAATGACGTCGTTTCCTGTGGCAGGGGTATGGCGTTAGCACACATGAGAAAAACGCCACTATTTAAGGGAGGTCTGCAGTGCATAGGCTCAACATATTCCCTCTTGTGAACAAGCAAACGCGAAACGCGCGTCAGGGGGGTCGACCTGGCACCTCGGCACCTTATTTCCCTCCACCATGGGTAAGACAACCGTATACTCTACTCAGTAATTGTGCTCTATCTTTTTTCTTTCTATGTATGCTGTTCACTAGGACACAGTATTAGAGCATACATATGCACATGCATATCCAGCGACCTGCATACATATTTGTTGCTAGGTATTAACTGGATGTTATACGGCTTTTATAGAGCAGAGTATATTACAGGGTTTGGTGTGAGTATTATCAAATACATTAAAGTTGTGCCGAGGTCTTACATATATCCTTACTAGGGTATTCGTCTTTTTTATTGTTTAATGGTATTATTATGTATTTTGTATCTTTGAATAAAGTTTATGCAATTTTCACATTTCTATGTGTATAGAACTCCATTTTTTGTGTTCAATAAAAAAATTCTAAGTTGCAATCATACTCCTAGTTTCATGGGGGACAAAGGGTAAGAGGTGAGTCATCTAGGTAAGAGATTGAACTGAACTGGACAAAGTCCAGATCAGGGATGTTACTGTCTTTGCGTGTTTCAGAGTTTGAAAGTTGTGAGAGGCTGCAAGAATTGGCTAGAGATAGAAACTGGGATGCAGTTGGAGAGGTGGAGCTTTTGAAGTCTCCCAGGATAAGAGTTGTCAATTCTGAGGAAATGAAGTGTGGCCACGACACATAAAAGTGGTCAAGAAAGTGGGTAGGTAAGCCGGGGGCAGGTATATGACTGCTGCTTTGAAGGAGAGGGGATGGAACACGCTGATGGTGTAAACCTCAAAAGAAAAATGGTGTCCAATTGGCCTGCATTTATTTATTGGGTTAAAAACAGGATTGTTGTTGGCAGCGAAGAGTGTAGGGTTATCGTGGTGTTAGCAGTGATCATACAGCAGGATATACGCATATTCCATGTGTTGTAATCTGGACGTTGATAAGCCGTACGCTCACTAGTCCTTACTTTTCTGAAAACTAATTATTGTGAACAGCCTGCGGCTCCTTCGGATATTTCATGGTCCAATTGTGTCGTTGTCTGGATGAAAAGGGCCAGCTGAGAGCTATTTGCTACTAAGATCACAGCACTTCATTCTGTATGACTCATGGCCTGTGACCTCTGTGATTACTGAAAAGGCCACTCCAATCTGTTGGCCACAGAAATGCAGCCTTTATGCCCTATGGATACAGATGATTTCTGAAAGCTGATGGCCGTCGCAGTCCCCCAATACCAGTTGCCCAGTCACCATTACTTATCTAAGAAAGATGTTCCTGCGCTACAGCAACAAGTCGCAGACAACATCACCCGATCCCTGAAAAATGCTATGACTGCCAGGGTGCATTTCAACAATGACACCTGGAGGAACAAGCATGGACAGGGGAATTACAGCTATATGACTGAGCACTTGGTCAATTTGGTGGCTGTAGGGGCAGTCGGGGAAGGGGTTGCTCCACAAATTTTGCAATTCCCAAGGCTTGTAGGGTGCTCAGGGATGGAAAAATAAACCAATGCACACCATAAGATGGATAACTAAACTACTAGTCAACAGAGATTGGATAAATAAACTACTATACAGCTAGGGTTGAAGAACTAAACCACAACACACCATACGATGGATAACTAAACTAAAAGAAAACAGGGGTTGGAAAACTAAACTACTAAACAGCTATGATTGCAGAACTAAACAAATACAAACCAGAACATGGAGAACTAAACTAGTAGACAACAGTGGTTGGAGAACGAAACTACTAAACAGCTTGAGTTGGAGTACCAAACTACTACACACCAGGGGATGGAGGCGTAAAGCACTAGACAGCAAGTCTTGGAATTTCCAGGGCTTGTGGAACAAACCTCTGTATAGAATCCTTCCTCCAGTGCTTCTGCCTCCTCCATCACCTCTAGGGCCGCCACCTGTGCCCTCAATCTCTGCCTTAATGAAACAGACATTGCAACACTGCAGAGGGAATCCCCCCACCTCTGTACTGTGCAGAGACGGCTCACCGCCATAAGGAACTGTTTAACCCCTTAGTGACCGAGCCAAATTTTTGAAATCTGACCAGTGTCACTTTATGTGGTAATAACTCTGCAACGCTTTAACAAATCCCAATGATTTTGAGATTGTTTTTTCGTGACACATTATACTTTATGATAATGGTAAATTTAGTTCAACATTTTTTGTGTTTATTTATAAAAAATATAAAAAATTTGAGAAAAATGTTAAAAAATTAGCAATTTTCTAAATTTGAATCATTATTCCTTTAATCCAGATAGTCATACAACAGCAAACCATTAATAAATAACATTTCCCACATGTCTGCTTTACATCAGCACCATTTGTAAAATGTTATTTTATTTTGTTAGCATTTTAGGAGGTTTAAAAATGTAGCAGCAATTTTTCATTTTTTCAAAGAAATTTACCACATTTATTTTTTTAGGGACTTATCCATGTTTGAAGTGACTTTAGGGGTCACTTGGGAAACCCCCAAATGTGATACCATTTTAAAAACAGCACCCCTAAACATATTGAAAACTGCTGTCAGGTAGTTTATTAACCCTTCAGGTGCTTTGCAGGAATTAATGCAAAGTGGCATGACAGAAATGAAAATGTGTATTTTTACCACCTAAATGTTGCTAACTTCTAAACAGATTACTATAGCCGTCAGACTCTAAGGCCGCTATTTGGTCATGAATTGCCATCGCAAACATCAGGACAACAAAATCATGATCTGAGGGCACCAATTGGGATAAAGAAGAAGCCCCCACACTCTGTTAACCATTTATAATGATGTAGTCACTATTGACAGCAGCTTCTAAGGAGTTAAACAGATTTAGAAGGTGCAAATACTGATCGTGGCTGATACAGCAAGTTGTCAGCTATAGTGTACAACCAACAGATGCTGGATTGTCATCTGTATGGGGAGGCTATTCTCTTATATCTCAGGTCAGTTAAAAGGCGTATTGGCGGTCATTAAGGGGTTAAATTAATAGCCTTGGAGATCTCAGTCACAGAGATCAACATTTGTGGACAGCTATCCATGCCGAGGTTGAGCAATAGTTGCCTACACTCAACCTGGAGCCAGGGAAGGTCGTGAGTGATAATGGTGCAAACCCCTGGTGGCAGCCCTACGCCGGACCAATCTAACACACACGTACCTTGCACGGCTCGCATGCTCAACCTGATGGTACAGCATTTGCTACTCCACTGTCCCAGCATGGATGAGCTGCTATAGAAAACACTGTCATTGTGTGTGTTCACTTTCACCATTCCACTTAAGTTGGCATAGAGATCTTTCTGACTACTGGCTAACCGATAGATATGCAAAGTGACCAGAGATCCACAATGAACTTCGGGAGTGAGTTTGCTGCCCTGAAAGAAAAGGGGCAGAATATTATTGCATGCCCCACTTTTCAGTTTTTGAATTTCCACAAAAATCTAAAATAACCAATAAATTTCATTCACATTCACAATTGTGTTCCACTTGTTGTTGATTCTACACCAAAAATTTACTTTTGGTATCTTTATGTTTGAAGGATGATATGTGGGAAAAGGTTGTAAAGTTTTAGGGAGCCGAATACTTTCGTAAGGCACTGTATCTCTAAGTTCATGTCTGTCATCTCACATGCGGTTGCCATGGAGGGGACAAATGAAGGAGGAACAAGTGGAGAAGGGCCATAAAAGGACGAGAAGGAAGAGGTGATAGACGCGCACCAGTTAAGAGATGAAGAGGGTAATGATTACCTCTCATCCTCTCATCCATGGTTGCCACAAGGGGATGGAGGAAGAATCTTGAGTGTAATCCCGCCACCAACACACTGTGGAGTTGGACCTCATCAAAGAGACTGACCCATGTGTGCCTTCTTGCAGCACTATCTGCAACATGATTGTTACCCTTATAGTCTTGATTCAAAATAGTGCTGACTTCTGGGTGCCAGTGTGTTTAGCAGATGGACAACCAAACAGGAATGTTCACATTTCCAAAATTAGTGGCAGACACCAACTAAGTTGCTTTAATTTAACCACAGTAGAAATAGTATAATAGGGATGACAGCAGATGGACAGTTGGACACCCAACCAGGAGTGCTCACATTTCAAACAATTAGTGGCAGACAGCACCAAAGTGGCATCAATTTCACCAGAGTAAAAATAGTATAGTGGAGAACGACATCTCTTCCACTACACCTAACCCAGCAATTGGACACCCGACCAAAAATGTACACATTTCCAAAAATTAGTGTCATACACCAATAAAGTTGCATCAATTTCCCCATTTACCCCATTTAGACCACAAACACTTTTCCCCATTCATGTTGCCCAGATGGTGTGCTATGAGCAAAGTATTAGACTCTAAAAATTAGATTTTTTACTCTGCACCACCTTTGCACAGCTGAATTTCATTGGCACTAAATGAGAAGGTGAAATATGGCGTGCTGAATCGAGTTAATCACAGAAAAATAAACTGTGCAGATGAGACCCGTATGACAAAGAAGATGTGCTCCAAACAATAGAAAACTGAGATCTCCCCTACTGTATGACATTAATAATAATAATCTTTATTTTTATATAGCGCTAACATATTCCGCAGCGCTTTACAGTTTTTGCACACATTATCATCACTGTCCCCGATTGGGCTCACAATCTAGAATTCCTATCAGTATGTCTTTGGCATCTCATCATTAGTAACAGAAGAATTTCGGGGGGCCTGTCAATAAGGCCTATATAAGATTGAGTGGATGTTCCAAACCATTTAAAAGTGACATATCCCCTACTGTATGACGTTAGTAATAGAAAAATTTTTGGGGCGCTAATGGGAATCTACAACAGGATTAATAGCAGGGCGGATATGGGAAGTACAAGATCCAGGATCCAGCCTGCAACTATTGCTCATCTACCCAACACCAATTACCAGATAGCGTTTGATGCTCATCAGAAGATAGGTGTAACAGATGCATGTCTCAAGCTAGGTATTAAAGATGCCCATGAGAAATTGGATGTCAAAGATGCACATAACCTAGAAGATAGCTTCCAAACAATTTCAAAGTCTCATGTCCCCTAATGTATGATGTTAGTGTGATAGAAATATTTATATCATGTAGATCTCACTTGCATGTATACTCCTCTATAATCATATATACTCATATAAACACAAATATATCTATATACACTATAATCAATTGCTTAAAATGGCTGACATAAACTGATATAAGCCAGACAGACTGTTCGGTGATTTCCACCCAAAAAAGCGGAAGAACTCCAGATGTCTTAAGTGCTGATGAGATCTCTCAACTTTGCCCTAGATGCAGAGATACATTTTAGTTGCTTAATCAGCAATCATATGCGCATTAATCACAATATTCCATATATATTCAGATAACCAATAACAGAGGAGCTAGACAATATGGTAATTAAGTAACCACCCCTAACCACTCCTTTCTATATGCAATTATAAAACTATGTATGTACAATAAAGGGTCAGTATTGATGGAATGCTTTCCTGTCACAATGGTGTACAGACTCATTCTTGAGCGCTCAAAATACTCAGTCTTATTGGGAACAGCCGCAGCACACACGGGATAGATTTATCCAACCCAAATTTCCATATCATTAGTAACAGAAGATTTTTTGGGGCATGTTGTCAAGGCATGAATAAAATTGAGTGGATGTTCTAAGCAATTTCAAAGTGACATGTCCCCTGCTATATGACGTTAGTAACAAAAGATTTTTTGGGGGGGCCTGTCGATAAGACCTGTATAAGATTGAGTGTATGCTCAAAACAGTTTAAAAGAAACATGACCCCTATGGTATGACGTTAGTAACAGAATCATTTTTTGGGGCCTGTCGATAAGGCCTGTATAAGATTGAGTAGATGCTCCAAACAATTTCAAAGTCACACGTCCCCTACTGTATGACGTTGGTAAGAGAAGAATTTTTGGGGGTCTGTTGATCAAGTTTGCATAAGATTGAGTGGATGCTCCACACAATTTCAAAGTGACATGTCCCCTACTGTATGACGTTAGTAACAGAAGAATTTTTGGGGGCCTGTCGATAAGGCCTGTATAAGATTGAGTAGATGCTCCACACAATTTAAAAGTGACATGTCCCCACTGTATGACGTTAGTAACAAAAAATTTTGGGGGACGGGAATGGGTACGTACAATAGGATCAATAACCGGGCGGCTATGGGAAGTCCAAGATCCAGGATCCAGCTTACAACGATTACTCATCTACCCAACACCAATTTCCAGAGAGCGTTTGATGCTCGTCAGAAGATAGGTGTAACAGATGCATTATTATTATTATTATTATTTATTTATTGTTATAGCACCATTTATTCCATGGCGCTTTACATGTGAGGAGGGGTATACATAATAAAAACAAGTACAATAATCTCAAACAATACAAGTCATAACTGGTACAGGAGGAGTGAGGACCCTGCCCGCGAAGGCTCACAATCTACAAGGGATGGGTGAGGATACAGTAGGTGAGGGTAGAGCTGGTCGTGCAGCGGTTTGGTCGATCGGTGGTTACTGCAGGTTGTAGGCTTGTCGGAAGAGGTGGGTCTTCAGGTTCTTTTTGAAGGTTTCGATGGTAGGCGAGAGTCTGATGTGTTGTGGTAGAGGGTTCCAGAGTAGGGGTGATACGCGAGAGAAACCTTGTATACGATTGTGGGAAGAGGAGATAAGAGGGGAGTAGAGAAGGAGATCTTGTGAGGATCGGAGGTTGCGTGTAGGTAAGTACCGGGAGACGAGGTCACAGATGTATGGAGGAGACAGGTTGTGGATGGCTTTGTACATCATGGTTAGGGTTTTGTAGTGGAGTCTCTGGGCAATGGGGAGCCAGTGAAGGGATTGACAGAGGGGGGAGGCCGGGGAATAGCGGGGGGACAGGTGGATTAGTCGGGCAGCAGAGTTTAGAAAAGATTGGAGGGATGCGAGAGTGTTAGAGGGGAGGCCACAGAGCAGGAGGTTGCAGTAGTCAAGGCGAGAGATGATGAGGGCATGGACTAGGGTTTTTGCAGATTCTTGGTTGAGGAATGAAGGGATTTGTGAAATATTTTTGAGTGGAAAGGGCTTGGATATGTGGTTTGAAGGAGAGATCAGCGTCAAGGATTACCCCGAGGCAGCGAGCTTGTGGGACTGGGGAGAGTGGGCAGCCACTTACTGTAATGGATAGGTTCATTGGGGGGGTCGCGTGAGATGGGGGAAAGATGATGAATTCTGTTTTGTCCATGTTGAGTTTGAGAAATCTGAGAAGTAGGATGAAATAGTGGACAGACATTGAGGGATTCTGGTTAGTAGGGAGGTGATATCTGGTCCAGAGATGTAGATCTGTGTGTCGTCAGCATAGAGGTGAAACTGAAAGCCATGAGATTCTATGAGCTGTCCCAGGCCAAAGGTGTAAATGGAGAAGAGCAGGGGCCCAAGGACTGAACCTTGTGGGACTCCGACAGATAGGGGGCGAGGTGAGGAGGTGGTGTGTGAGTGGGAGACGCTGAATGTCCGGTCTGTTAGGTATGATGAGATCCAGGATAGGGCCAAGTCTGTGATGCCAAGGGATGAGAGGGTCTGTAATAATAGGGAATGGTCCACTGTGTCAAAGGCAGCCGACAGGTCGAGGAGGAGGACAGAGTAGTGTCGCTTGCTCTTGGCGGTTAAGAGGTCATTGGTGACCTTAGTTAGGGCAGTTTCAGTGGAATGGTGTGACCGGAAGCCAGATTGTAAGCGGTCAAAGAGGGAGCAAGAAGAGAGATGGGAGGACAGTTCAAGGTAATCGTATTGTTCCGGTAGTTTGGAGGCATAAGGGAGAAGTGATACAGGGCGATAGCTAGATACAGAGGATGGGTCAAGAGAGGGCTTTTTGAGAATAGGTGTGATGGAGGCATATTTAAAGCTTGAGGGGAAAAAACAGTTGCTAGTGATAGGTTGAAGAGATGGGTTAAGGTTGGGATGAAGACTGTGGTGAGGTTTGGGATGAGGTGGGATGGGAGCAGGTCAAGTGCACAGGTGGTGAGATGCGATCTTGAGAGTAAAGTGGAGAGTTGATCTTCTGTAATGGTGAAAGGTTGGTTTTGGAGGTGGAGGGCTGGGAAGTCGGGAGGAAGGGCTCTGGGGGTTGTTGACCAAAACTGTCTCTGATGCTATCAATCTTCTGCTTGAAAAATGAGGCAAAGTCTTCAGCGGAGATAAGTGGGGAGGGAGGAGGTGCTGGGGGACGGAGGAGAGAATTGAAGGTGTTGAATAACTTTTTAGGGTTGTGAGACAGAGAGGATATGAGAGATGAGAAGTAGGTTTGTTTAGCTGTGGCGAGTGTGGTCTTGAAAGTAGTGAGGGACCATTTGAATGCGATGAAGTGCTCGTTGGAGTGGGATCTTTTCCATCTGCGCTCAGCAGCCCTGGAAGCTCGCCTCAGTTCTTTGGTCAGGCTGGTGTGCCAGGGCTGTCTGTTGATTTTGTGAGCTTTGGTATGTGTATGTGGGGCAGCAGATTCCAAAGCTACAGCTATTGTGGTGTTATATAGAGCGGCAGCGTCATCCACATTGTGTATGGAACTTATGTCTGTGAGAGGGAAGAGGGATTCAGAGAATGAATGTAGGTCAAGATGTTTAAGATTTCTGCATGTCTCAAGCTAGGTATTAAAGATGCCCATGAGAAATTGGATGCCAAAGAAACACATAATATAGTAGATAGTCTCAAAACAATTTCAAACTCATCTCACCTGCTGTATCACATTTGTAAAAAAGTAAAATAAATTAATTTTAATGTGCATCAGCTCTGCCACTAAATGGAAAGGTTGGATATAGCGGGCTGTATCACGTTTATCAACAGAAAATATTTGAATTTTTTTGGAATGTGCTTTTGGTCTGCAGACAGATTCATATCACCGCCACAACATGGCAACGTGGGATACAGCAGGCTGTTTCACAATTAGCAACAGAAAAAAAGCATCATAGTGCTTTTACCAATGCATAAAATGCATGGAGAAGTCATTTCGAATGACTGGTCCTCAGTGTTGTGAGAACGATGACTGGTTAAAATTTTTGGTGGTTTCTTGTTCAGTCCATAGGCCTACATCATGTGGCAAACCGGTGAGCATGTGGCTCTATTAGTATAGGAGATACCTGAAAACATGTCACACTTTTCATCATAGTGCTTTTACCAATGCATAAAATGCATGGAGAAGTCATTTCGAATGACTGGTCCTCAGTGAACTTTTTTTTACAGCCACACTATCTGACTGATATACAACTGCCTAACTAACTAAAATCTTGCAGTTAACAGTGGCAGCATAAGGAGCAGTCTCTCTTCACTGTTACAGTGTCAAAATAGTGCTAAAAAAGATGTGTGCTATTTATATGGAGAGGGACATGTGATTTCAGCAGCCAATGACACACGCTGTTGTGTCAGGACTAGTGTTGAGCATTCCGATACCGCAAGTGTCGGGTATCGGCTGATATTCGCGGTATCGGAATTCCGATACCGATTTCCGATACTTTTAGTATATCGGATACCGGAATCGGAAGTTCCCATAATACTAAGCACTGGTTTTAATTAATTCAGCCAATGAGAAATGATTACAAGTGTGGGCACATCCTGTTCTGCATGGTGGTGTTGTGAATTCTGTTATCGAACTCCCTCCTGTGGTCATGAATGGTACTTCAGTGAGTTCTGTCCATGGACTCCCTCTGGTGGCTGTGAGTGGAGCTGCGGCTTCTGAGGTTCCTTCCACAGGTGACGTAGTTTATTCTTTGGCTGGCTGCTCTATTTAACTCCACTCAGATCGTTACTCCATGCCAGCTGTCAATGTTTTTGAACTGGTTCAGTTCGCTCTTGGATCTGTCGGGTGTCCTGTCTACTCCAGCGGAAGCTAAGTCCCTGCTAGTTTATTATTTGTTCTTTGTTTTCTTGTCCAGCTTTGCCATCATGATTTTGCTTTGCTAGCCGGAAGCTCTGGGATGCAGAGTGGCACCTCCGCACCGTGAGTCGGTGCGGAGGTCTTTTTGCACACTCTGCGTGGTCTTTTTGTAGTTTTTTGTGCTGACCGCAAAGTTACCTTTCCTATCCTCTGTCTGTTTAGTAAGTCTGGCCTCCCTTTGCTGAAACCTGTTCCATTTCTGTGTTTGTGACTTTCATCTTAACTCACAGTCAATATATGTGGGGGGCTGCCTTTTTCTTTGGGGAATTTCTCTGAGGCAAGGTAGGCTTTATTTTCTATCTCTAGGGCTAGTTAACTCTTAGGCTGTGAAGAGGCATCTAGGGCGTGTCAGGAACGCTCCACGGCTATTTCTAGTGTGTGTGATAGGATTAGGGGTTGCGGTCAGCAGAGCTCCCACTTCCCAGAGCTTGTCCTTTGTTCGTTTAACGATCAGGTCTTTTCGGGTGCTCCTAACCACCAGGTCATAACAGGTGGGCATGTAACTACTGGCATGGCTGTGATTGGCTGCTGAAATGATGTCACGATGCCCTATAAAAGTCGCCGCCGCCATTTTGGGTTCACTTTGCTGTGAATTCTGTTAAGGACATGAAGCTGTGTTATGACTGAGGGCCAGTTTTGAGATAGCGATTTGCTTTATTGTGCTTTACCCAGGCTAATTTAGCAACCGCTGTGTGAGAACCTTGCTTTTGCCTTGCAGCGCTGTTCACAGCTGGCGGCAAGGTCTCTGAGTGTGTGAGTGCAGCTCACTCTGTAGTCTGTCCACAGCCACAGCCGGTCGTGGTCAGCTCAGGGTGCGTCACTGCCTCATACTGCTCAATCCATTGTCCTTTTTTGCAATTAGTGCAGCCTGCTGCCCATTTTTCAAATTGATCCTATTAGTGGCTTTCCCTCCGTATCCTGCTAGATTGTGGAAAAACACTATATAGGATTACATACAGGAACTTGTTTTGGCCTTGCAGTGCCGTTCACGGCTGTCTGCACGGTCTGTGGGTGAGTGCAGCTCGCTCTGTAGTCTGTTCTACCACCACAGCCGGTTGTAGTCAGCTCAGGGTGCGTCACTGCCTCATACCGTTCCATTGTCCGTTTCTCAATTAGTGCAGCCTGCTGCACATTTTTTCAAATTTATCCTATTAGTGGCTTTCCCTCCGTATCCAGCTAGATTGTGGAAAAACACTACATAGAGGAGCTTGTTTTGGCCTTGCAGTGCCGTTCACAGCTATCTGCACGGTGTGTGTGTGTGAGTGCAGCTCACTCTGTAGTCTGTTCTGCAAAAAAAATAAATAAATAAATAAAGTTCACCACACACACCACTTTACAGTTGTGTAGGCCACATTAGCTCATATTAAAGTGTAGTCCACACTTTATAAAATTTGTGTTTCTTATACCTGTTAGCAGCTGTTCAGGAATAAGCACACTAAGCCCTTAGTACTTTTCTGCCTATCTTTATCAGTCTACCAAGATGAAGAAGGCAGGGAGCAAGGCACGTGGTCATGGGCAGGGAGAGGATGTGGGGATTCTGTGTCTGCTGTGGGCACCGGTGACTCATCATCCCCCAGTTTTAGCAGGGAACAGACCTTCATGCGCAGCTTTGTAGGAGCTCGCTGTACCCCGCTGCTGCGGGACAAACAAATTGAAGCCATTGTCGGATGGATGGCAGTAAACACATCGACTTCAATTAGTGCCACATCCTCTCAGTCACAGAGCACTGAAGAGCAACCATCTGTCTCTTCACCACCTGCCAAATTGCCCAGGCAGTCAGAGAGCCCAGGACAGGAGCCATCTCTACTTCTGTTCTCTGAATCTCTTGGCTTGGAAATAGGGGGCCAGCCAAGCAGCATTCTAGAATGTGAAGAAGAGGCAGTATGCAGTGATACCCAACAGCTTTTTCTCTCTGAATCTGAAGAGGTGGTTTGGGACAGTACCTCCGGTCAGCACACCTCAGTACGCATCTGATGATGAGACTCAGGTGCCACTTTCTGGTGCGCACTCTGCTGCCGAGACTACCCAAGAGAAGCAGTTGGTGGAAGAGATTCGCGTAGATGATGAGGTCCTTGACCCATCATGGCGTGAGGTGCAGGAAGGTGGTGGGAGCAGCTCTGAGGAAGAGATTCCCCGAATGGCCCAAAGAGGGAGAGGGAGGAGGAAGACTGCGGTGCCTGTAGCCTCCACTTCGGCACCCATTAGGAGCATGCCTCTTCCGAAAGCCAAAGTGGGCGCTCCCAAGACTTGCAGTGCCTGGTCCTTTTTTGACACAGTTGCAGCTGACATTTGCTTTTTTGAATGCAAGCTGTGTCATCAGAAAATCAAACGAACGAAAAGTGTCAGCAACCTCAATACCACAAATATGTGGAAACATGGGCGGAACAAGCACACGGTGAAGTTACAAAAACACACTGAAGACCAAGGCCAACCTACAGCGGCACCTACCACCTCTTCAGCTCGTGTTGTAGCTTCTTCCTCTAGCTCACACACAGCTGGTTCGGCGTCCTCACAGAATCGCCATGGAAGAACCTCTGGCACCGTTGTCCAGAGACCCAGTGTAATTCCACCCACAGCACCACGTTCCTAGTCATCTTCACACTCCCAGCCCACTCTACAGCCATCGGTAGCACAGGCATGGGAGAAAAGGTGGCCATTCTCGGCAAACCACCCATGAGCACAGGCTCTAAATGCAGGCATTGCAAAACTACTGTCCCTTAAATGCTCTCATTCAGGCTGGTGGAGACTGACAGCTTCCGTAACTTAATGGCATTGGCAGTCCCACAACTCAATGTGCCCAGCTGCTTTTATTTCAGCAGGCAAGCTTTCCATGCCCTACAAAAGCATGTGGAGGGAAACATTAAACATGCGCTACTAAACGCCATCAGTAGCAAGGTCCACCTCACCACCGATGCGTGGACCAGTCACCATGGACAGGGACGATACCTTTACCTCACCGCCCATTGGGTTAATATTGTGGAGCTGGGTACATATCGTGAGAGTGGCGCTCTACGTGTTCTGCCAACTCCTAGGATTGCAGGATTCCAGTCTGTGCACATTGACTCCTCCTCATACTCCAGTTCCTCAGTAACATCGCGGCAGGAGCCGTCATGGTCCACCTCCACATGGACCCGTGAACGCTTACCTGATCTGACTGATATGAGCACAGTCATGGCCAAACGTCAACAGGCCGTATTGAAATTAAT
The DNA here is from genome assembly GCF_032444005.1 of Ranitomeya imitator. Classification (NCBI taxonomy): domain Eukaryota; kingdom Metazoa; phylum Chordata; class Amphibia; order Anura; family Dendrobatidae; genus Ranitomeya; species Ranitomeya imitator. The sequence continues at coordinate 341,974,000 of NC_091285.1, read as the reverse complement.
TTCTTTGGGGAATCGAAGAAACACAGCCCAGGAGCACTGGAATGCCATCAAGCAGGAGAGCGACGTGTGGTTTGTGCCAGCAAATCTCCAGCCAGGCATGGTAGTGTGTGACAATGGCCGAAATCTGGTGGCAGCTCTGGGCCTAGGCAACCTTACTCATATCCCATGTCTGGCACATGTGTTCAACTTGGTCATTCAGAGTATTTTGAGGGACTATCCGGATCTTGATGCACTGCTGCACAAGGTCCGCCTAGAGTGTGGTCATTTGCGGTATTCCAGCATGGCAAGATCGCGCATTGCAACTCTGCAGCGCTGATTCCGCCTTCCGGAACATTGCATCATATGTGACCTACCCACCAGGTGGAATTCAGCGTTACATATGTTGGAGCGGTTGTGTGAGCAGCAGCCAGCAGTAATGGAGTACCAGCTGCATCAGGCGCAAAAAAGTCGCAGTGCGCGCCATTAATACTTCACAACCACTGAGTGGTCCACTATGAAGGACGTCTGCCAGGTTTTGCATGCCTTCGATGATTCCACGCCGATGATGAGTGCAGATGATGTACTAGTCAGCATGACTGTCACCCTTATCTGCCTGCTTGAAAGAACACTGCAAGCGCTAAGGGATGAGGTGGTGGAAGAGGTGGAGGATGAGGAGTTAGAAATGCCATCTGCTTCTGGACAGTCTGCGTCACGTGGTTCCTCACAAAGGCTTAGGCAGGGGACACTTTGTGAGGAGGATGAGGAGGAGTCAATGGAGGAGGAAGAGATCTGTTCAGAGGAGGGAGTTACACAAATCTCCAGTAGTCAGTATGTAAAGCGAGTCTGGGGTGATGCAGAGCAGGCAGAGATCATGCCTCAAGCAAGGGGACAGCGTTTCTTAGCCAGTTGGCAGTCTGCAGCACATGGTTGATTTCATGCTGCAGTGCCTGAGAAACAACCGCCGCATCACCCACATTCTTACCACGGCTGATTATTAGGTGTACACCCTCCTAGATCCGCGCTACTGGGACAACTTACAAAGCCTCATAACACCGTTGAATTGGGAGCATAAAATGCGGGAGTACCAAGACACACTGGTGCATTCCATCATCTTCTACAGTCCAACTGAGAGGAGTGCTGCTAGTGCTTTACAAAGCAGCTCAGTGCGTCGAGGCAGTGGAGGAAGCTCAGCACAAACAGGGAGCAGAAGCAGTGCCTCAGCACAAGGCAAGACCACTATGGCCCAACTGTGGCAAACTTTTGTGTGCCCGCCACAAATGTCTAGACCATCACAGACGCCTCCAGTCAGCAGGAGGCAACATTTCCGTCAGATGTTGACAGACTACATGTCTTGCCCTCTCACTGCACTCCCAGACGGCTCTTCCCCCTTCAAGTTTTGGGTATCTAAGCTGGATACATAGCCAGAGTTTAGCCAGTATGCATTGGAGGTGCTGGCTTGCCCTGCTGCTATTGGAACGCGTCTTTAGTGCCGCAGGTGGTGTACTAACAGACCGTCGCATGCGACTATCCTCCAATAACGTTGACCGGCTAACTTTTCTGAAAATGAACAAGGCCTGGATCTCGCAGGAATTTGTCACTCCTCTTCCAGATTAAATAATTGGTTGGCAACAGTATCCAGGTCTCCTGTTGTGTTGATGTTTCTACCACCTGAACTGTAATCCCTGGGCTCCAACACTGCCAGTTGCTGCTCAGAAGTGCCGTCTGCACAGTCAACACTTGCTGCCGTGTTATTGGGCTTCAGTAACGTCAGCTGATCCCCAGCTGTGTATCTGGCAATTTTTCCTGCTCCGCCCACTCTCACACTACAACAGATATTAAACTGCCTCTAGTGTAGGCCTCAGCCTACACTCTGTTTCTCCTGGATTCCCTGGGCTCCAACACCGCCAGTTGCAGCTCTGAAGTGTTGTCTGCACAGTCAACACTTGCTGCCGTGTTATTGCACTTCAGTAACGTCAGCTGATCCCCAGCTGTGTATCTGGCAATTTTTCCTGCTCCGCCCACTCTCACACTACAACAGATATTAAACTGCCTCTAGTGTAGGCCTCAGCCTACACTCTGTTTCTCCTGCATTCCCTGGGCTCCAACACCTCCAGTTGCAGCTCAGAAGTGCCATCAGCACAGTCAACATTTGCTGCCGTGTTATTGGATTTCAGTAATGTCAGCTGATCCCCAGCTGTGTATCCAGCAATTTGTCCTTCTCCGTCCACGCTCACACTACAACAGATATTAAACTACTTCGAGTGTAGGCCTCAGCCAACACTCTGTTTCTAATGGATTCCCTGGGCCCAACACCGACAGTTGCAGCTCAGAAGTGCCGTCTGCACAGTCAACACTTGCTGCCGTGTTATTGGATTTCAGTTACATCAGCTGATCCCCAGCTGTGTATCCGGCAATTAGTCCTGCTCCGTCTACGCTCACACTACAACAGATATTAAACTGCCTCGAGTATAGGCCTCAGCCTATACTCTGTTTCTCCTGGATTCCCTGGGCTCCAACACCGCCAGTTGCAGCTCTGAAGTGCCGTCTGCACAGTCAACACTTGCTGCCGTGTTATTGGATTTCAGTAACGTCAGTTGATCCCCAGCTGTGTATCCGGCAATTTCTCCTGCTCCGTTCACACTCACACTACAGCTGATATTAAACTAGCTCAAATTAGGCCTCTGCCTACACTCTGCTTCTCCTGGATTCCCTGGGCTCCAACACCACCAGTTGCTGCTCAGAAGTGTCGTCTGCACAGAGAAAAACACTAGCTCCTGGGTTAGTGGGGTTCAGTAACGTCAGCTGCTTCCCTGCTGTGTATCCGGCAATTGCTCCTGCTCCCTCCACATTCACATTACATCAGATTTTAAATGGAAGTGCCATCTGCACAAAGAAAAACACTAGCTCCTGTGTTAGTGAGGTTCAGTAACATCAGCTGCTCCCCTGCTGTGTGTCCGGCAATGTCTTCTGCTCCCTCCACATTCACATTACATGAGATATTAAACTTGCTCCAATTAGTCCTCGGCCTACACCCTTATTGACCCTGGGCTCCAACACCGCCAGTTGCTGCTCGGAAGTGCCACCTGCACAGAGAAAAACACTAGCTCCTGTGTTAGTGGGGTTCAGTAACGTCAGCTGCTCCCCTGCTGTGTGTCCGGCAATGTCTCCTGCTCCCTCCACATTCACATTACATCAGATATTAAACTTGCCCCAACTAGGCCTCAGCCTAGACCTGATTGACCCTGGGCTCCAACACCGCCAGTTGCTGCTTAGAAGTGCTGTCTGCACAGTCAACAGTTGCTCCTCTGTTAATGGCGTTCAGTAATGCCAGCTGCTCCCCTGCTGTGTGTCCGGCAATTTCTCCTGCTCCCTCCAGACTAAGACTGCAACAGCTATCAAACTTGCTTCAATTAGGCATCAGCCTACACTATGCTTTTAGCATTGACCCTGGGCTCAAACACCACCAGTTGCTGCCCGGAAGTGCTTTCTACACATTCAACAGTTGCTCCTCTGTTATTGGGGTTCAGTAACGCCAGCTGCTCCCCTGCTGTATGTGCGGCAATTTCTCCACTCAGTTTCTAGCATTGACTCTGGGCTCCAACACTGCCAGTTGCTGCCCGGAAGTGCTGTCTGCACAGTCAACACTTGCTGCCGTGTTATTGGGATTCAGTAATGTCAGCTGATCCCCTGCTGTGTATCCGGCAATTACTCCTGCTCCCTCCACACTCACACTACCAGAAATTAAAGGGAACCTGTCCCTCCCCTGGAGTTTGTAACTAAAAGAGCCGTGGCATGCGCTTAGGGATCAGCTGACGCCACACAGTCTGAACAATGTGGAAGGAGATGAGTGAGAGGCGAAGATATGCACTGCGCATGCCAATGAATCCCAGCCCCGCCGTGTGAATTAATCAGAAGACACTGCGGGGCGGGATCTCGGGCAACGCGGCCGCACAGGTGAAGTCAGCCTGACAACAAATGATGTCAGAAGACGGGCAGTGCTAACTGAGCATGCGCAAGGAATAACATAACAGCGCCGGCACTGGGACAGATTCAAACAACGCTGAGGAGGCTGTGCTGCGTCTCATTACGAAGGAAAGTCCCACCTCCGGGATGGTTTCACGATATGAGGGGGCACATTTTATAAGTGTTAACTTCAGCGTGTGCAAGGAGCATAAGTAAAAGAGCCACCTTTTCCTTGTGCGACAATAGTGCTGCACAAGGTGGCTCTTTTAGTTACAAATGCCTGGGGGGGGCGTGGCTTCGGTCTCTGGCTATGTGAGACGTGCGATCAGGGAGCTCCTGAGGTAAAAACCTCCAATCCAACTTTAATCCCTACTTTTACAAACCATCCACACAATTTTATATGGGTGACTGATACAGCCTTCCCCCAGGCTTTTGTTAGACCAAAAAGAACAAAAATTGGCCCTTCACCCAGGAAGATTTATTTACCTCATGGCAATCTGAGGCCTACTAGGAGCGTGTGAGGACAGCCATTGCCGCCATCAACAACAGTGTCTTCAACCCTGGAGCACACTCCTACCCGTAGCACAGACCCGGAAGCCTTCGCCACTGCAGAGAACACAAGGAGACGGCTGCAGCTCTTGACATCGACGCTGCGGTGAATAGGGACGCCATCGCTGCACCCGAATACAAGATCAGGATTCCCCTCCGGACCATCAGCAGGACCACCAGCAGAGAGGACACTCCGGACACCGAACATCAACGCTGCGGTGAGGCCTTGCAGTGATTTCCCACCCCCCCGCTACCAGAGGAATATCGGTTTCCTTCACGTTTTCCCGCCTTTCTGCCTTTCAGTCAACCCAGGTACGCTCGACCACACTGAGGTGCATTAATACTCCGGCTGTACCCCACTTAATATACCCGGACTCAGAGTCCACACTTGTGGCTCCATTAACTTATCATACCTCCCTGGGGCTGTGGGCTGTTAAATCTGCCAAAGGAGGCATGTTATTTGCATATTTTATGTCACATTAACAATACTTCTCAGGGTAAGCTGGGCCTTATGGTCCCCATCTCCCTTCAGCTTCAGCTTAGTTATTTTTGCTAACTTCACCTTATCAGGGTACTAACCCAAGATAGTTGCTATACTATAGTATTGTTTCTCAGGGCTTGCTGCGCCCTGTGGTACTCCTTCTAACAAAGGATCTGCAGGTCATCTGCTGTACTAAATCACACTGGGGCTGTGGAATAACAAGTACTCTCTCACCCCTGATACAGGAGTACTATAAACAGCACTGGCAAGGCCTTTGGTAGCAGGCCATACGTTTAAACTACAGCAGCGTTTTTCAGGGCTTGCTGTGCCCTGTGGTACCTCCCCTTCTCACAGTCTTCCAACAAAGGAACTGGACATTTGCTATAATAACCTCCCTGGGGCTTTGGGAAAACAAATACCCTCTCTCCCCTGATATAGGAGCACTATAAACAGTCCGTAGCAAGGCCTTTGGTATCAGGCCACACGTTTATACTACAGCGGTGTTTATCAGGGCTTGCTCTGCCTTGTGCTACCCCTCTTTCCACAGTCTGCATTCCAACAAATAAATTGCTAAATCCCCCCCATTGGGGCTGTGGGAAAACAAAGACCCTCTCACCCCTGATACAGGAGCACTATAAACAGACATTGGCAAGGCCTTTGGCATCAGGCCACAAGTTTATACTACAGCAAAGTTTTTCAGAGCTTGCTGCGCCTCGTGGATCCCCTTCCTCCACAGTCTTCTCAGACTAGAGAATTCTTTTACATCTACTGTACTCTGTCTACAGGCTCCTGACCCTAACCTCTGGAGAGGTAGATTGCTACTGAATACACTTGCTTAAATTCTTGTTTATATTTGCTGCAATATATTTTCTTTTCTTTTCTTCCCTCCTGACAGGATTTGATAAGATCTAATTGTCATAAATTACTATCAGTACTCTGCTTTTTCTCAACAGGTTTAAATATCTGTGTAAGTTCTGTAAGCATATTTGATAGTTATTGTTGATGAAGATACTCTGTATAGCATCATCACCATGGGGAAAAAGAGGGAACCATTCCTAAATCGAACATTCCCCAACTCTGTAAGCAAACCAAAACGCAAGGAGAGGAAAGAATGCATTACCACTGCTACTCTCCAGGGGACAAGGTTAACACTTTGAGCCCTGAAAAATCCAGATCCCCCATAAAGGTACCGTCACACTAGACGATATCGCTAGCGATCCGTGACGTTGCAGCGTCCTCGCTAGCGATATCGTCCAGTGTGACAGGCAGCAACAATCAGGCCCCTGCTGTGCTGTCGCTGGTCGGGGAAGAAAGTCCAGAACTTTATTTCGTCGCTGGACTCCCCGCAGACATCGCTGAATCGGCGTGTGTGACACCGATTCAGCGATGTCTTCACTGGTAACCAGGGTAAACATCGGGTAACTAAGCGCAGGGCCGCGCTTAGTAACCCGATGTTTACCCTGGTTACCAGCGTAAAAAAACAAACAGTACATACTTACATTCAGCTGTCTGTCCCTTGCCGTCTGGTTCCTGCACTGACTGCTGGCCGTAAAGTGAAAGCAGAGCACAGCCACAGCGGTGAGTCACCGCTGTGTGACTCACTGCTGTGCTGTGCTTTCACTTTCACTTTACGGCCAGCAGTCAGTGCAGGAACCAGACGGCAAGGGACAGACAGCTGAATGTAAGTATGTACTGTTTGTTTTTTTACGCTGGTAACCAGGGTAAACATCGGGTTACTAAGCGCGGCCCTGCGCTTAGTTACCCGATGTTTACCCTGGTTACCGGGGACCTCGGGATCGTTGGTCGCTGGAGAGCTGTCTGTGTGACAGCTCTCCATCGACCAAACAGCGACGCTGCTGCGATCCGGATCGTTGTCGGTATCGCTGCAGCGTCGCTAAGTGTGACGGTACCTTTAGAGATGAGAGAAAAACCTATAATACCCCTCAAAAAATAAAAAAATTGAATCCTCCAAAATTACCTCAGATAGAGGGTCAACCTGAAAGTATGGACTCATCTCAGTCCAACAAAAGAAAAGAACAAGAGGAGGAGAGACAAAAAATCTCCACACCATCTCAAGGAACAGAACAAGGGGAAGAAGATTACTCCAGCTTTAGTGACTCTTCCCCTAACACAAGTCCACTAAAAAATAAACTCAAGTTAGACAATGACCAAGATACAACCCCACCGAACTTATTGGCCACAAACCCTAATCAAATCTCTTCCCTCAGCAACAACACTAGTACTGAGGCATATATGCTTAATCTAGCTAACAAAATAAACGAAAATATGTTAAAAAGCTTCGACATCCAAGCCAAACGGTTTGAAACCACTCTTGAACAACTTAACATAAAAATCTCTGATCACGAAACAAGAATTGATGCAGTAGAAAAAACTACTACAAAATCCTCCAATATTATCCATGATCTATCTTCAGAGGTCAAAAGGCTAAAAATCAAATTGGCTGACATAGAAGACCGTAATCGCAGGAATAACGTAAAAATCCGAGGTATTCCGGAACATATCCACACAGACAACCTCTTAAACCATGTAAAATCCATCTTTAAAAAAGCTATTCCTACTCTATCAGACTCAGATCTAATCATAGATAGAATCCACAGACTCCCAAAAAACCCCAAAATTGCACCAGATATCCCCAGAGATGTAATTCTCAGAATTCATTTCTACAAAACCAAGGAAAGAATATTGCAATACTTAAAAAATGAAAAAACCTTTCCAGAGCCTTATAACAACCTCAAAATATTTGCGGACCTGTCCAAGGAGACACTGGATTCCAGGAAAACGTTTAACGCTATTACCTCCACACTCAGAGACAAAAATATCGCATATAGATGGGGATTCCCTCTGAAACTCATAGTTTTTTCAAATGGAAAAACCATTCCAATCTTCACACCTGAAGAAGGCCAAAAATGTATTGCCTCATTAAAAGACAACCCCTCACATAGAGGTTACCGTTGAAAATACATAGGACATGGTCATGATCTTGTCTTTGAACTTTTGGTTTAGATAATTCATTCATCATAAGCTGTTATTACATATGGTTTGCTTACCTATACAAGAGGTTAATTTTCTTCTTCCTCAGTTCCCATTTTGTTCATACCCCCAGGAAGAAGATATATCCCACTGTGAGTGGGTTCTTTGTATTAACCCCTTCATGACCCAGCCTATTTTGACCTTAAAGACCTTGCCGTTTTTTGCAATTCTGACCAGTGTCCCTTTATGAGGTAATAACTCAGGAACGCTTCAACGGATCCTAGCGGTTCTGAGACTGTTTTTTCATGACACATTGGGCTTCATGTTAGTGGTAAATTTAGGTCAATAAATTCTGCGTTTATTTGTGATAAAAATGGAAATTTGGCGAAAATTTTGAAAATTTCGCAATTTTCACATTTTGAATTTTTATTCTGTTAAACCAGAGAGTCATGTGACACAAAATAGTTAATAAATAACATTTCCCACATGTATAATTTACATCAGCACAATTTTGGAAACAAAATTTTTTTTTGCTAGGAAGTTATAATGGTTAAAATTTGACCAGCGATTTCTCATTTTTACAACGAAATTTACAAAACAATTTTTTTTAGGGACCACCTCACATTTGAAGTCAGTTTGAGGGGTCTATATGGCTGAAAATACCCAAAAGTGACACCATTCTAAAAAATGCACCCCTCAAAGTACTCAAAACCACATTCAAGAAGTTTATTAACCATTCAGGTACTTCACAGCAGCAGAAGCAACATGGAAGGAAAAAATGAACATTTAACTTTTTAGTCACAAAAATTATCTTTTAGCAACAATTTTTTTATTTTCCCAATGGGAAAAGGAGAAATTGAACCACGAAAGTTGTTGTCCAATTTGTCCTGAGTACACTGATACCTCATATGTTGGGGTAAACCACTGTTTGGGCGCACGGCAGGGCTTGGAAGGGAAGGAGCGCCATTTGACTTTTTGAATGAAAAATTGGCTCCACTCTTTAGCGGACACCATGTCACGTTTGGAGAGCCCCCGTGTGCCTAAAAATTGGAGCTCCCCGACAAGTGACCACATTTTGGAAACTAGACGCCCCAAGGAACTTATCTAGAAGCATAGTGAGCACTTTGAACCCCCAGGTGCTTCACAAATTGATCCGTAAAAATGAAAAAGTCCTTTTTTTCACAAAAAAATTCTTTTAGCCTCAATTTTTTCATTTTCACATGGGTAACAGGATAAAATGGATCCTAAAATTTGTTGGGCAATTTCTCCTGAGTACACCAATACCTCACATGTGGGGGTAAATTACTGTTTGGGCACATGGTAAGGCTTGGAAGGGAAGGAGCGCCATTTGACTTATTGAATGAAAAATTATCTCCATCGTTAGCGGACACCATGTCGCGTTTGTAGAGCCCCTGTGTGCCTAAACATTGGAGCTCCCCCACAAGTGACCCCATTTTGGAAACTAGACCCCCCAAGGAACTTATCTAGATACCTAGTGAGCACTTTAAACCCTCAGGTGCTTCACAAATTGATCTGTAAAAATGAAAAAGTACTTTTTTTCACAAAAAAATTCTTTTCGCCTCAATTTTTTCATTTTCACCTGGGCAATAGGATAAAATGGATCATAAAATTTGTTGGGCAATTTCTCCCGAGTACGCCGATACTTCATATGTGGGGGTAAACCACTGTTTGGGCACACGGCAGGGCTCGGAAGGGAAGGCACGCCATTTGACTTTTTGAATGGAAAATTAGCTCCAATTGTTAGCGGGCACCATGTCGCGTTTGGAGAGCCCCTGTGTGCCTAAACATTGGAGCTCCCCCACAAGTGACCCCATTTTGGAAACTAGACCCCCCAAGGAACTTATCTAGATGCATATTGAGCACTTTAAACCCCCAGGTGCTTCACAGAAGTTTATAACGCAGAGCCATGAAAATAAAAAATATTTTTTCTTTCCTCAAAAATGAATTTTTAGCCTGGAATTTCCTATTTTGCCAAGGGTAATAGGAGAAATTGGACCCCAAATGTTCTTGTCCAGTTTGTCCTGAGTACGCTGATACCCAATATGTGGGGGTAAACCACTGTTTGGGCGCACGGCAGGGCTCGGAAGGGAAGGCACGCCATTTGGCTTTTTAAATGGAAAATTAGCTCCAATCATTAGCGGACACCATGTCACGTTTGGAGAGCCCCTGTATGCCTAAACATTGGAGATCCCCCACAAATGACCCCATTTTGGGAACTAGACCCCCAAAGGAACTAATCTCTATGTGTGGTGAGGACTTTGAACCCCCAAGTGCTTCACAGATGTTTATAACGCAGAGCCATGAAAAAAAAAAAATTATTTTCTCAAAAATGATCTTTAGCCTGCAATTTTTTTATTTTCCCAAGGGTAACAGGAGAAATTTGACCCCAAAAGTTGTTATCAGTTTCTCCTGAGTACGCTGATACCCCATATGTGGGGGTAAACCACTGTTTGGGCACATTCCGGGGCTCGGAAGTGAAGTAGTGATGTTTTGAAATGCAGTCTTTGATGGAATGCTCTGTGGGCGTCACGTTGCGTTTGCAGAGCCCCTGATGTGGCTAAACAGTAGAAGCCCCCCACAAGTGACCCCATTTTGGAAAAAAGACCGCGAAAGGAACTTATCTAGATGTGTGGTGAGGACTTTGAACCCCAAGTGCTTCACAGAAGTTTATAACGCAGAGCCATGAAAATAAAAAATAAAAATTATTTTCTCAAAAATGATCTTTTAGCCTGCAATTTTTTATTTTCCCAAGGGTAACAGGAGAAATTTCACCCCAAAAGTTGTCCAGTTTCTCCTGAGTACGCTGATACCCCATATGTGGAGGTAAACCACTGTTTGGGCACACGCCGGGGCTCGGAAGTGAAGTAGTGACGTTTTGAAATGCAGACTTTGATGGAATGCTCTGCGGGTGTCACGTTGCGTTTGCAGAGCCCCTGATGTGGCTAAACAGTAGAAACCCCCCACAAGTGACCCCATTTTGGAAACTAGACCCCGAAAGGAACTTATCTAGATGTGTGGTGAGCACTTTGAACCCCCAAGTGCTTCACAGAAGTTTATAATGCAGAGCCGTGAAAATAATAAATACCTTTTCTTTCCTCAAAAATAATTATTTAGCCCAGAATTTTTTATTTTCCCAAGGGTTAGAGGAGAAATTGGACCCCAATAGTTATTTTCCAGTTTCTCCTGAGTACGCTGATACCCCATGTGTGGGGGTAAACCACTGTTTGGGCACACGTCGGGGCTCAGAAGGGAAGTAGTGACTTTTGAAATGCAGACTTTGATGGAATGGTCTGCGGGCGTCACGTTGCGTTTGCAGAGCCCCTGGTGTGCCTAAACAGTAGAAACCCCCCACAAGTGACCCCATTTTAGAAACTAGACCCCCCGAGGAACTTATCTAGATATGTGGTGAGCACTTTGAACCCCCAAGTGCTTCACAGACGTTTACAACGCAGAGCCGTGAAAATAAAAAATCATTTTTCTTTCCTCAAAAATGATGTTTTAGCAAGCATTTTTTTATTTTCCCAAGGGTAACAGGAGAAATTGGACCCCAGTAATTGTTGCGCAGTTTATCCTGAGTATGCTGGTACCCCATATGTGGGGGTAAACCGCTGTTTGGGCACACGTCGGGGCTCGGAAGTGAGGGAGCACCATTTGACTTTTTGAATACAAGATTGGCTGGAATCAATGGTGGCGCCATGGTGCGTTTGGAGACCCCTGATGTGCCTAAACAGTGGAAACCCCTCAATTCTACCTCCAACACTAACCCCAACAGTAACCCCCCCACACCCCTAACCCTAATCCCAACTGTAGCCATAACCCTAATCACAACCCTAACTACAACCCTAATTCCAACCCTAACCCTAAGGCTATGTGCCCACGTTGCGGATTCGTGTGAGATTTTTCAGCATCATTTTTGAAAAATCCACGGGTAAAAGGCACTGCATTTTACCTGCAGATTTTCAGTGGATTTCCAGTGTTTTTTTGTGCGGATTTCACCTGCGGATCCCTATTGAGGAACAGGTGTAAAACGCTGCGGAATCCGCACAAAGAATTGACATGCTGCGGAAAATACGACGCAGCGTTTCCGCGCGGTATTTTCCGCACAATGGGCACAGCGGATTTGGTTTTCCATAGGTTTACATGGTACTGTAAACCTGATGGAACACTGCTGCGAATTCGCAGCGGCCAATCCGCACCGTGTGCACATAGCCTAATTCTAAAAGTATGTGCACACGCTGCGGAAAACGCTGCGGATCCGCAGCAGTTTCCCATGAGTTTACAGTTCAATGTAAACCTATGGGAAACAAAAATCCCTGTACACATGCTGCAGAAAAACTGCACGGAAACGCAGCGGTTTACATTCCGCAGCATGTCACTTCTTTCTGCGGATTCCGCAGCGGTTTTACAACTGCTCCAATAGAAAATCGCAGTTGTAAAACCGCAGTGAAAGGCGCAGAAAAAACACGCTGTAAATCCGCGATAAATCCGCAGCGGTTTAGCACTGCTCATTTATCAAATCCGCAGTGGAAAAATCCGCAGAGGACCAGAATACGTGTGCACATACCGAAACCCTAACCCTAACCCTACCCCTAACCCTAGCCCTAACCCTAGCCCTAACCCTAGCCCTAACCCTACCCCTACCCCTACCCCTAACCCTACCCCTAACCCTATTCTAACATTAGTGGGGAAAAAAAATCTTTCTTTTTTTATTGTCCCTACCTATGGGGGTGACAAAGGGGGGGGAGTCATTTATTATTTTTTTATTTTGATCACTGTTATAGATTATATCTCAGTGATCAAAATGCACTTTGATCGAATCTGCTGGCCGGCAGATTCGGCGGGCGCACTGCGCATGCGCCCGCCATTTTGGAAGATGGCGGCGCCCAGGGAGAAGACGGACGGACCCCGACAGGATCGGTAAGTATAATGGGGTGGTGGGGGAGCACGGGGGGGATCGGAGCACGGGGGGGTGGATCGGAATGCGGGAGGGGTGGAACGGAGCACGGGGGGGTGGAACGGAGCACGGGGGGTGGAACGGAGCACGGGGGGGTGGATCGGAGTGTAAGGGGGGTGATTGGAGCACGGGGGGGTGATTGGAGCACGGGGGTGAGCGGACAAGAGCACGGGGGGGAGCAGAGCACAGGACGGAGAGGAGCGGGGCAGTGTACCGGGCAGATTGGAGGGCTAAGGGGGCGATCGGTGGGGTGGGGTGGGGGCACATTAGTATTTCCATCCATGGCCGATGATATTGCAGCATCGGCCATGGCTGGATTGTAATATTTCACCCGTTATAATAGGTGAAATATTACAAATCGCTCTGATTGGCAGTTTCACTTTCAACAGCCAATCAGAGCGATCGTAGCCACGGGGGGGTGAAGCCACCCCCCCTGGGCTGAACTACCACTCCCCCTGTCCCTGCAGATCGGGTGAAATGGGAGTTAACCCTTTCACCCGATCTGCAGGGACGCGATCTTTCCATGACGCCACATAGGCGTCATGGGTCGGATTGGCACCGACTTTCATGACGCCTACGTGGCGTCATGGGTCGGGAAGGGGTTAAACAAACTTCTCAATTGTTGGTGTATTCTATACACCCCATTTTTGAATTGTAAATATTTAATTCATTTATAGGTGTACCACATACACCTTAATTCTTGATCAATAGAGGTACGTTCTAGTATTGACCAGTGAGACTTTTATTTCTACTTTAACTTCCACTTTCCCCAACTCTTTCTACACAAGACACTATAAACATGAACCTTAAAATCATGACATACAATATTAAAGGACTCAACAGTCCTAGGAAAAGATTTTCCCTATGGAGAGAACTTGAAAACTCTAAAACAGACATAATATGTGTCCAAGAGACCAAATTTAAAAATGAAGACCACCCAAAATTTGAACACAAACATTTCCCACATATATACCAATCTAACAATTTAAAAAAGAAAGCGGGGGTAATGACAATAATAAAAAACTCGATCCCATTTGAATTTATTGAAGAAGTCAAGAACAATAACGGCAGATACCACATCTTAATTTGCCGTATTAACAACATAACCTGCACAATCGCCAACATCTATGCTCCTAATAAAAAACAAAAAACATTTCTAAATAAATTCATTAAAAAATTCGACCAAAACAAAAAAGGTATACCCATTATACTGGGAGACTTTAACTCCACCCCAGACCACCTCCTTGACTCTTCTTCCAAAAAGAGACCACAAACAGGAGATCTCAACCCTTGGCTGTTCCAGAATGAGCTCTACGATACAATTCGATGTATCAACGCCTCTTCCATTGAATACTCCTTCTTCTCAGAGACTCATCAATCAGCGTCCAGAATAGACCTAATCATCGCCGACGTCTTTACTTTGGCGAGGTTTACAAAAATTTATATAAAAGACAGAACAATTTCAGATCATTCCCCGGTGGTTGGAGAGCTCGTTCTGGGGCCCACAATAAACAACAAAATTCTGTAGAAATGTAACTCTAATATAATCAACAACACCATGCATAAATCCTCAATAGAATCCTCGATTAAACTGTACTTTAAAGAAAATTGTTCTGACTCCACTAACCCTATCATTAGATGGTGTGCCCACAAGGCAGTGATTAGAGGTTTGCTGATCCAGATTTCTTCCAGAAAAAAGAAAGAAAAAAGGGCGGAAACAGAAAGAATCCAAACTCTTCTAAAAAATAAAATTAATGAACAAATTGCACTCCCCTCCCCTTCTTCTACATTACAGTCTGAAATATCGAAAGTGACACAAGACCTAAAATTACTATTATTCTCCCCTTATGAAGCAGCAGTCAAAAACTCTAAATATAAATTGTATACATCTTTAAACAAGCCCACTAAATTTATGTGCAATCGCATTAAAAAAAGAAGGCTCCATAACAGAATTGACAAAATAAAAAATTTAAAAGGAACAACACTATCCCACCCCCAAGACATAGTAAATGAATTTGCAAAATTCTACGAGAAGCTATATAACATCGACCCCCCAAAAAAACCCTCCCAACTCCACCAAGATGCCATAACCTCATTCCTTTCTTCAATCAACCTCCCAAAAATAACAACCGAAGACAAGTCAATCCTATCAGTTCCCTTTGATTTAGAGGAGATAGAGGATTGTATTAAGCAACTAAGGGTACCGTCACACTATACGATTTACCTACGATCACGACCAGCGATATGACCTGGCCGTGATCGTAGGTAAATCGTAGTGTGGTCGCTGGGGAGCTGTCACACAGACAGCTCTCCAGCGACCAACGATGCCGAGGTCCCCGGGTAACCAGGGTAAACATCGGGTAACTAAGCGCAGGACCGCGCTTAGTTACCCAATGTTTACCCTGGTTACAAGCGTTAAACTAAAAAAAAACAAACAGCACATACTTACATTCTGGTGTCCGTCAGGTCCCTTGCAGTCTGCTTCCCACACTCAGTGACTGCCGGCCGTAAAGTGAAAGTGAAAGCACAGCCGCTGTGCTCTGCTTTCACTTTACGGCCGGCAGTCACAGTGCGGGAAGCAGACGGCAAGGGACCTGATGGACACCAGAATGTAAGTATGTGCTGTTTGTTTTTTTTTAGTTTAACGCTTGTAACCAGGGTAAACATAGGGTAACTAAGCGCGGTCCTGCGCTTAGTTACCCGATGTTTACCCTGGTTACAAGCGAACGCATCGCTGGATCGCATCGCTAGATCGGTGTCACACACACCGATCTAGCGATGACAGCGGGAGATCCAGCGATGAAAGAAAGTTCTAAACTATCTGCTACGACGTACGATTCTCAGCAGGATCCCTGATCGCTGCTGCGTGTCAGACACAGCGATATCGTAACGATATCGCTGGAACGTCACGAATCGTACCGTCGTAGCGATCGAAATGTTATAGTGTGACGGTACCCTAAAGCCATCAAAATCCCCAGGTCCCGATGGCTTTGGCAACGATTATTATAGAACTTTCTACAAAACTCTCTCCCCCCATCTCTTGCAATCATTTAACATGGCCCCGCAGTGAAAGGCGCAGAAAAAACACGCTGTAAATCCGCGATAAATCCGCAGCGGTTTAGCACTGCTCATTTATCAAATCCGCAGTGGAAAAATCCGCAGAGGACCAGAATACGTGTGCACATACCGAAACCCTAACCCTAACCCTACCCCTAACCCTAGCCCTAACCCTAGCCCTAACCCTAGCCCTAACCCTACCCCTAACCCTAACCCTACCCCTACCCCTACCCCGAACCCTAACCCTACCCCTAACCCTATTCTAACATTAGTGGGAAAAAAAAATCTTTATTTTTTTATTGTCCCGATCTATGGGGGTGACAAAGGGGGGGGGGAGTCATTTATTATTTTTTTATTTTGATCACTGTTATAGATTATATCTCAGTGATCAAAATGCACTTTGATCGAATCTGCTGGCCGGCAGATTCGGCGGGCGCACTGCGCATGCGCCCGCCATTTTGGAAGATGGCGGCGCCCAGGGAGAAGACGGACGGACCCCGGCAGGATCGGTAAGTATAATGGGGTGGTGGGGGAGCACGGGGGGGGATCGGAGCACGGGGGGGTGGATCGGAACGCGGGAGGGGTGGAACGGAGCACGGGGGGGTGGAACGGAGCACGGGGGGATGGAACGGAGCACGGGGGGTGGAACGGAGCACGGGGGGGTGGATCGGAGTGCAAGGGGGGTGATTGGAGCACGGGGGGGTGATTGGAGCACGGGGGTGAGCGGACAAGAGCACGGGGGGAGCAGAGCACAGGACGGAGGGGAGCGGGGCAGTGTACCGGGCAGATCGGAGGGCTAAGGGGGCGATCGGTGGGGTGGGGTGGGGGCACATTAGTATTTCCATCCATGGCCGATGATATTGCAGCATCGGCCATGGCTGGATTGTAATATTTCACCCGTTATAATAGGTGAAATATTACAAATCGCTCTAATTGGCAGTTTCACTTTCAACAACCAATCAGAGCGATCGTAGCCACGGGGGGGTGAAGCCACCCCCCCTGGGCTGAACTACCACTCCCCCTGTCCCTGCAGATCGGGTGAAATGGGAGTTAACCCTTTCACCCGATCTGCAGGGACGCGATCTTTCCATGACGCCACATTGGCGTCATGGGTCGGATTGGCACCGACTTTCATGACGCCTATGTGGCGTCATGGGTCGGGAAGGGGTTAAACAAACTTCTCAATTGTTGGTGTATTCTATACACCCCATTTTTGAATTGTAAATATTTAATTCATTTATAGGTGTACCACATACACCTTAATTCTTGATCAATAGAGGTACGTTCTAGTATTGACCAGTGAGACTTTTATTTCTACTTTAACTTCCACTTTCCCCAACTCTTTCTACACAAGACACTATAAACATGAACCTTAAAATCATGACATACAATATTAAAGGACTCAACAGTCCTAGGAAAAGATTTTCCCTATGGAGAGAACTTGAAAACTCTAAAACAGACATAATATGTGTCCAAGAGACCAAATTTAAAAATAAAGACCACCCAAAATTTCAACACAAAAATTTCCCACATATATACCAATCTAACAATTTAAAAAAGAAAGCGGGGGTAATGACAATAATAAAAAACTCGATCCCATTTGAATTTATTGAAGAAGTCAAGGACAATAACGGCAGATACCACATCTTAATTTGCCGTATTAACAACATAACCTGCACAATCGCCAACATCTATGCTCCTAATAAAAAACAAAAAACATTTCTAAATAAATTCATTAAAAAATTCGACCAAAACAAAAAAGGTATACCCATTATACTGGGAGACTTTAACTCCACCCCAGACCACCTCCTTGACTCTTCTTCCAAAAAGAGACCACAAACAGGAGATCTCAACCCTTGGCTATTCCAGAATGAGCTCTACGATACATTTCGATGTATCAACGCCTCTTCCATTGAATACTCCTTCTTCTCAGAGACTCATCAATCAGCGTCCAGAATAGACCTAATCATCGCCGACGTCTTTACTTTGGCGAGGTTTACAAAAATTTATATAAAAGACAGAACAATTTCAGATCATTCCCCGGTGGTTGGAGAGCTCGTTCTGGGGCCCACAATAAACAACAAAACTCTGTAGAAATGTAACTCTAATATAATCAACAACACCATACATAAATCCTCAATAGAATCCTCGATTAAACTGTACTTTAAAGAAAATTGTTCTGACTCCACTAACCCTATCATTAGATGGTGTGCCCACAATGCAGTGATTAGAGGTTTGCTGATCCAGATTTCTTCCAGAAAAAAGAAAGAAAAAAGGGCAGAAACAGAAAGAATCCAAACTCTTCTAAAAAATAAAATTAATGAACAAATTGCACTCCCCTCCCCTTCTTCTACATTACAGTCTGAAATATCGAAAGTGACACAAGACCTAAAATTACTATTATTCTCCCCTTATGAAGCAGCAGTCAAAAACTCTAAATATAAATTGTATACATCTTTAAACAAGCCCACTAAATTTATGTGCAATCGCATTAAAAAAAGAAGGCTCCATAACAGAATTGACAAAATAAAAAATTTAAAAGGAACAACACTATCCCACCCCCAAGACATAGTAAATGAATTTGCAAAATTCTACGAGAAGCTATATAACATCGACCCCCCAATAAAACCCTCCCAACTCCACCAAGATGCCATAACCTCATTCCTTTCTTCAATCAACCTCCCAAAAATAACAACCGAAGACAAGTCAATCCTATCAGTTCCCTTTGATTTAGAGGAGATAGAGGATTGTATTAAGCAACTAAAGCCATCAAAATCCCCAGGTCCCGATGGCTTTGGCAACGATTATTATAGAACTTTCTACAAAACTCTCTCCCCCCATCTCTTGCAATCATTTAACATGGCCCCATCCTTGGGTACCTTCCCTACTGAAATGCTCGAAGCTTCTATTGTTTTAATTCCCAAGCTCAAAGACAACCCTGAAGACATTGCCAATTTTAGACCCATTTCCTTAATCAATTGCGACATCAAAATATATGCCAAAATTCTAGCTAATAGGCTTAATCTGATACTTCCCAACTTAATAAATAATGACCAGATCGGGTTTGTCGTGGGTCGCCACGCTTCAGACGGTACCAGGAGAATCATCAACGCCATCAAAATAGCTAATCAAACAAAACAAAGTGTTAGGGTTGGCGGAACGCACCAAATATATAGTTTATTAAATGGAATTGGTGCGTTCGCAACCCGGGATCCACCGTGCAGGAAAGTACCTGCTGCTAAGTAAGACGGACTATATGGCAGTACTATAAGTATACATACAAGGGTTAACTTCACCCTGCGTGAAGGAAGCGATCCTGTTGCGTCACAGGACCACGGTACCGCACATAGAGCGCGAGCAATAAGTCAGCGAACACAACCCCAACTAGGATTGAAGTCTGATTAGACCACTGCTGGCACAACACCGCAACTGGGTGTGTAAGGACACTATTGAAATAGTAAATAAAGGCACGAGAGTGCGTGCGGTGCCGCACAGACGGACGCCACTAACCACCCAGGCATGGGTAAGGAAAGCGCAGAGGAAGCGCACGGCGCCGTACTGGCTTACACAGCAACTGGACGCTGTGATGTGTGTTACGTGCTGTTGGATAAGACAGGCGCTAGATAGCAAACATACACCTTCCGCGAACAGACATTCAATAGGGAGGGTTGTTTAAAGAGCGACTTTCACTCACAACACACACACATATTTACAAGACAATACTAGCGCATGGCCGTGCGGTCATGCGCAGTTTATATAGTTGCAGCACAGGAAGCTGCTACCGAAGTTTTGCCCTTTCAGGACCTTCCTGGAGGACCAATGGAATGTGCTGCAGTACCTGTGTGAAAATAAGGACTTAGTCCCAGAGAAGCCTGCTCGCCGCAGATCAGTGCAGGGTACAACAGGAGAGCCAGAAAAGGCAGTAGTAACCCTCTGCACAGAATCAGTCCCAGCAAGACGCTGGGAGCGACGCCTCCGCTGAGCAGACCCAACTGAGGCCGATGCAGAATGCGAGACCGCAGCAGACACGGATCGAGATTCCTCCTGTGCAGCAGAGGAAACTCGACTCCTAACATTACCCCCTCTCCTAGGGCCCCCCTCCTTGAGCCTCACTACGCTCAAAAGCTGCAATAAGCAGCGGAGCCCGAATGTGCTCTACAGGCTCCCAGGTTCTATCCTCTGGGCTGTGACTCTTCCAGTCCACCAGATAAAATTTCTTGCCACGTACCACCTTGCACCCCACAATAGCATTCACCTCAAACTCATCCATGGATGAACCCGATGTCCCAGCAGATGACTCAGAAAACCGTGACAAATGAACAGGCTTTAAGAGGGAAACGTGAAAAGTATCGGTGATACCAAGGCGTGGAGGAATAGCCAAACGATAGACCACAGGGTTGACCTGTTCCAGAACTTTAAACGGGCCAATGTAGCGAGGAGCAAACTTAGTGGACTCAACTCGCAGCCTGATGTTACGGGCGGAGAGCCACACTAAGTCGCCAGGAGCAAAGACCGGAGCGGGGCGCCGGTGTGTATCAGCTGAAACCCTCATTCTCTCCTTGGAGGCCCGGATGGCATCCTGTGTGCGGTCCCAGATGTCACGTGCCTCCACCGCCCAGTCTGCCACCCTAGAATCGGTGGATGACACGGGCATGGGCACAGGGACACGCGGATGCTGGCCGTAGTTACGGAGAAAAGGAGTCTGACCAGTGGAATCTGCTACGGCGTTGTTCAAGGCAAATTCCGCCCAAGGTAGCAAAGATGCCCAGTCGTCCTGCCTAGCAGAGACGAAATGACGCAAATATGTCACCAGAGTCTGGTTGGTTCTCTCCACCAACCCATTCGTCTCGGGATGGTATGCAGAGGAGAGGTTTAACTCTATGCTGAGTAAACGGCAGAGCGCTCTCCAAAACCGAGACGCGAACTGGGGACCCCGATCGCTGACAATCTTATCAGGCATACCATGCAATCGGAAAATGTGCTTAATGAACAACACCGCCAAGGCCCGTGCTGAAGGTAACCGAGGAAGCGGCACCAAATGCACCATCTTAGAGAAATGGTCGGTGACAACCCAAATAATGGAGCAGCCACGCGACTTGGGTAAGCCCACCACAAAATCCATCCCGACCATCTCCCAGGGCCTGTCTGCCACCGGTAGAGGGTAAAGCAACCCAGCAGGCCGATGCCGAGGAGACCGATTCTGTGCGCAGGAAACACACGCCTGAATATAGTCCCTGACATCTCGGGCCATATGCGGCCACCAGTATGTTCTCGCCAAAAGCTCAGATGTCCTCTTGGTCCCAAAATGCCCACCCACTCTGGAGGAGTGAGCCCAAGAGAGAACCTCCGGTCGCAAGTTAGCTGGTACGAAAGTCTTGCCCGGGGGCACAGACTCTAGCGAAACCGGAGCTACAGTTCTCAGGCTCTCAGAAGGGACAATAAGTCGAGGCTCCTCCTCCTCCTCCGATGACACTACGGAGCGGGAGAGAGCATCAGCATGAACGTTCTTCTCCCTGGAGAGGAAATGGAGAGTAAAATGGAACCGGGAGAAGAACAGGGACCATCTAGCCTGGCGAGAATTCAGCCGCTGGGCCGTTTGCAGATACACCAAGTTCTTGTGGTCAGTGAAGACTTGGAAGGGAAAGCGAGCTCCCTCCAAGAGATGTCTCCACTCCGAAAAAGCCAACTTCATGTCCAGCAACTCCCTGTCCCCGATGGAATAATTCCTCTCCGCTGGTGTGAAGGTCTTGGAGAAGAAGAAGCAAGGATGCTTCCGACCTTGAGCATCCTTTTGGAAAAGGACTGCTCCAGCACCAACGGATGAGGCATCCACCTCCAAGATAAATGGCTTATCAACATCGGGGCGATGTAGGATGGGAGCGCTAGCGAAGTGTGACTTGATCGAGAGAAAGGCTTTGGAGACCTCCTCTGACCACAACTTGGGATTTGCTCCCTTCTTGGTGAGGGCAACCAAGGGAGCTACCAAAGTTGAGAAGTGTGGAATGAACTGGCGATAATAATTAATGAACCCCATAAAGCACTGCACCGCTTTAAGAGAATGGGGTTCCTGCCAGTCCATTACAGCCTGTAGCTTGGCAGGATCCATAGCCAAACCCTGGGCAGAGATGATATAACCAAGGAAAGGCAAGGACTCCTGCTCAAACACACACTTCTCCAACTTAGCGTAGAGGGAGTTTGCCCATAAGAGGTCGAAGACTTTGCGAACATCTCTCCGATGGGAGTCAATACCTGGAGAGAAGATGAGAATATCATCCAGATAGACTACAACCGAGGTGGTGAGCATATCCCGGAAGATGTCGTTCACAAAGTCTTGGAAAACGGCTGGGGCATTACAGAGCCCAAAGGGCATCACCAGATATTCATAGTGCCCATCCCTGGTGTTAAAAGCCGTCTTCCATTCATCCCCCTCACGGATGCGAATCAGGTTGTAGGCACCCCGCAGATCTAACTTTGTAAATACCCTCGCTCCCCATAGCCTATCAAACAGCTCAGATATCAGGGGTAATGGGTACTTGTTCTTAACGGTGATGGCATTAAGACCCCTGTAGTCTATGCATGGACGTAAGTCTCCAGTCTTCTTCTGTACGAAGAAGAACCCAGTCCCTGCCGGTGACACTGACTTCCTAATGAATCCTCTTGCCAGATTCTCTTGGATGTACTGAGACATTGCCTCCGTCTCCGGGAGAGATAACGGATAGACTCGACCCCGGGGAGGCTCAGCACCAGGCAAGAGGTCAATAGGACAGTCATAGGGGCGGTGAGGCGGAAGGGTCTCCGCAGCTCTTTTGGAGAACACGTCTGCATAGGGCCAATAGTGCTTGGGGAGAGAGGAAAGATCTGCGGGTACCTGTGTAGTAGCAACCTGAACGCACTCCCTCTGACATCTACCCTCGCAGGATTTACTCCATCCCAAAATTCTCCCAGAGGACCACTCATTATGAGGAGAATGGTAGCGAAGCCATGGTATCCCCAACAGGACCTCATCAATTCCCTCAGGAATGACTAATAGGGAGATTATCTCCTGATGTGATGGAGACACAGAAAGCGTGAAATGAATGGTTTGGTGGGTAATCTGTGAGGGTAGTGTTGACCCATTTACCACTCGAACGGTCACAGGCTTGGCGAGCATCACCAAGGGTATTGCGTGACGCTGGGCAAAAGAGGAAGACATAAAATTACCCTCTGCCCCAGAATCCACGCATAGCTCGGCCATAAGAGTGGATGGGCCTATGGTAATTGTCCCCTTGAAGGACAACTTTGAGGCAAACGTCGCCGTGTCTAGTGTACCTCCTCCAACTGCCACTAAACGCTGACGTTTCCCCGACCGCTGAGGACCCTTGGAGGCAAGATGTCCTGACTGCCGGTAAACTTGACGGACCCTATGTGCACGGGCGGACTGAGACTTGGATCCCGCTCGTGTCACCTCTAAGGCCTCATGTGACTCGGGCGCCTGGACTGGAGATTCCAAAGGTTTGGCGAAGGTGGGAGCCAGCCGAAACCTCTGCCTACACTGGGCTCGCTCCAACCTTCGCTCGTGAAAACGAAGGTCTATGCGAGTAGATATGGCTATGAGCTCCTCCAGTGTGGCGGGAATCTCCCTAGTGGCCAAAGCGTCTTTCACATGGTCAGCCAGCCCCCTCCAAAATACAGGAATGAGGGTTTTATCTGACCATTCCAACTCAGACGCTAATGTCCGGAAGAGAACAGCAAAATGGCTGACCATGGTTGAACCCTGAGTCAAAGCCAGCAGCTGGAGCGCTGTATCATGGTGTTATAAACTTAGTGCTAAGTGCAGTGGAGATCAGTATCATGGGTCAGAAAAGAGGCCGAGAGACAACAGGTTAAGAGTTCAATAATATTTATGATGGTATGCAGGTAAACAGCTATGACACAGCAAGTTAGTAGCAGACAGAGCTGGATAAGCAGTAAGCACGTGTACAGACCGTGGAAGTCCAAGTATGTGAGATCCAGAGACCTGGAGACCAGGCCAGGCCTCCTAGCAGGGAACAGTCCAGCAGCAGAGATGAGTGCAGAGCAGATCCAGGGAAACAAGTCTTATGATGAAGAGATGTAGATCCGGAGACAGATGGGGTATCCCAAAGTAACGAAGAAACCAGCAAGATAGCAGTTCTTCCAGCTTGATCACAAGTCCAGGAACAAGATACTCAAGCTATGAGTAATATACAGAGCTCCCTTATATACACCACAGACAGGAACAAGGAAAGTCTGACAGGAAGCAAGATGGCCCCCGTGAGGCCAGTGACTCCATCTTAGGTAAGGGCAAAAGTAACTGAACTGAGGGCAACAGCAGACAGGAACAGGTGTACAGTCCAAATTCTTACATTACTCCCTTCTTAAAAGACGTCCTCTGGACGATCTTAAGTCTGGCTTATTGGGGTATCTGCTGTGAAACAGCCTGATCAGATGGGGAGCATGGATGTTCTCCAGAGGTTCCCAGGAATTTTCTTCAACCGAATATCCCTGCCATTTCACCAGATACTGAAGACGTCCCCTATGAATCCGTGAATCCAAGATTTTCTCCACGACGAATTCCTCTTGCCCATCAATGAAGACTGGATCAGGAGGAGCAGAGGTGCGTCCGGGAAAAGAATTAGGCACTGCTGGTTTAAGCAGGGAAACATGGAAAACAGGATGAATTTTTAAAGAGTTAGGCAACTTGAGTCGACAGGCTACAGGACTCACAATACCGCTGATCTTATATGGGCCAACATACTTTTGTCCCAGCTTGGAAGTTGGAATTCTGAGTATTAAGTTTTTTGTTGAGAGCCAGACCATGTCTCCTACCTTGTACGTTGGTGCTGGCTTACGGAATCTGTCTGCTGCCTTCTTGAATCTTTCCTGTGCTGAAACTAAGGTGTTTTTTAGAACGTCCAAATTTTGCTGTAAAGATGCAATGCGGTCAGCAACCGCAGGCACAGACATGTCTATAGGGAGTCGAGGGAGAATACTGGGATGATATCCCTTGTTAGCAAAGAACGGAGATAATTTGGTGGCAGCATTCTGAGAGTTGTTATACGTGAACTCGGCCAACGGCAGTAGACTCACCCAATCGTCTTGTAGATGACACACGTAGCAACGCAGATACTGCTCCAAGGTTTGATTGGTTCGCTCTGTTTGGCCGTTAGACTGTGGATGAAAAGCAGATGATAATTTTACTTTGATGTCTAGAGCAGCACAGAAGCTTTGCCAGAACCGTGAGGTGAATTGAACTCCACGATCAGATATGACTTCATCCGGAGCTCCGTGTAAACGAAAAACATTTTGCACAGCAAGATCCGCTGTTTGCTTAGCTGTTGGGACACCAGCACAGGGAATAAAATGAGCAGCTTTAGTCAACTACTAAAAGAATCGTGGTTTTTCCCTGTGACAAAGGCAACTCCACAATAAAATCCATTGAAATAGACCCCCAGGGTCGAGATGGAACAGGCAGAGGTTGCAACAGTCCTGTAGGTGAAGAACGAGGGACTTTTGACCTGGCACATACCTCACACGATGACACATACCGAAGAACATCTTTCCGAAAAGTTGGCTACCAGAAAAAACGAGACAGAAATTCCTGAGTCTTCTGAACTGCCCTATGACCGGCAAACTTGGAGTCATGCATTCATTTCAACACACTCAGTTTTACTGTTTCTGGGATATACAGACGCTGTCCTTGAAACCAAAGTCCATTCTTGAAAGTCAGATTTACCCGAGTGGGTGGTTGACTCAAAAGTGAATCCGCAGCATAAGCCTCCTTAATCTCAGTTAGAAGATCCTGATTATGCAAGACGCTTACAAAGTTTTTCTCAGATAGAATGGTCCTTGAAGACGAAGCCGAAGTTGCTTCATCTGAATGAATCCTGGATAGTGCATCAGCCTTCTTATTACGAGAGCCCGGCCTATAGGAAATGACAAAATAAAATTGATTAAGAAAAAGATTCCATCGAGCCTGTCTAGGTTTCAGACATCTTGCCGACCTCATAAATTCGAGATTCCGATGATCTGTGAGTATAACAATCTGTTGGGATGCTCCTTGTAACAGATGTCTCCATTCCTTAAATGCGGTTATGATGGCTAACAGTTCCTTGTTGCCAACGTCGTAATTCCCTTCTGCGGGTGACAATTTTTGCGAGAGAAAGGCACATGGATGCAAGAGATCTTTCTCACCTGTTCTTTGCGAGAGTATGGCCCCTACAGCACAGTCCGAGGCATCCACTTCCACTATGAAGGCTTTGTCTGGATCAGGGTGGATAAGAATGGGAGCTGTCGTAAATTTAGATTTCAATGTAGAAAATGCTGTTTGAGCTTGGGGAGACCAGACAAATGGCGTCTTCTTCTGGGTTAACTGAGTGATGGGTGCAACGATCGCTGAAAATTTTTTAATAAAGCGTCTGTAAAAATTGGCGAATCCGATGAATCGCTGTACTTCCTTCACTAACTTGGGAGTCGGCCACTCCTGAATGGCTTGTGTCTTGCTTGCGTCCATGCTGAGACCCTGGGGAGAAATAACATATCCCAAGAATTGAATTTCTGTTTTGTGAAACTCACATTTCTCCAGTTTGATGTATAAATGATTCTGCCGTAGACGACCCAAAACTATTTTCACGTGTCACTGATGGTCCTCGATGTTGCTGGAAAAAATCAAGATGTCATCCAAATAAATCACAACAAAAATATCGAGTATATCCCGGAAAACATCATTTGCCAAGTGCTGGAATGTAGCCGCTGCGTTACGGAGACCGAAAGACATAACGAGGTACTCGAAATGTCCATAACGTGACCGAAAAGCCGTTTTCCACTCTTCGCCAGGACGAATCCGTACTAAATTGTACGCTCCACAAAGATCCAATTTTGTGAAGATTTTGGCGTGTCGCACTCTCTCAAGTAATTCGGGAATTAGTGGGAGTGGATAAGAGTTCCGGATTGTGACTTTGTTGAGCTCCCGGTAGTCAATGCATGGTCGGAGTGAGCCATCTTATTTTTTGACAAAGAAGATTGGAGCACCTGCTGGGGAGGAAGATGGTCGTATAAACCCCTTAGCTAGGTTTTCATCTATGTACTCCTTGAGAGCTTTTAATTCTGGCCCAGACAATGGATAAATACTCCTGAAAGGAATCGCGGCACCAGGCAATAATTCCACGGGACAGTCATATGGCCGATGTGGCGGTAATTTATCCGCATTTTTTTTGTCACACACATCACTGAAGTCCCGATACTCTACCGGCAATGTCGAGTCGACCGTGACTGCTGTCTTCACTGGAGCCAGCTCTCCGGACAACGCTGATTCATTTGGAAACTGTAATTCCTTCGTTGTCCAATTGATAGTCAGATTTCGCAGCCGCAACCAGGGCAAACCTAAAATAATAGGAAAATTAGGAGAAGAAATCAACAAAAAGGACATATTTTCAGAATGATCCGCGCCCATACGGATCTTTAATGGGACTCTTTTGAGTTTCACAGGCCCAGATATTAGTGGAGACCCGTCCACGGTCTCCATAAACACCGGAGAGTCTCTTTTTCATGAGCGTATGCCATGTTTTTCAGCAAAGGAGATGTCCATGAGATTGCTGCAAGCTCCAGAGTCTATCATGGCGGAGCAGGTGATCCAGCAGGAACACACCCAAATTTTGATGGACACGCAGCAGAGCGAATCCCTCCTCGCCGTGGTAGAACTTACGGAAAGTAAGGCTATGTCCACAGGTGATGATGTTAATGATGAATCATCAGGAAAATCAAAGTTATCAGCGGATATTTCCTGTCTGTGCGGAAGAGAACACACTGAAGATACATCCGAAAAGTCAAGTCCAGTTACTGCAGCTGCGGACTTGCGATTTTTCCCAGGGCACTCTGAAATATAGTGACCCGATTTACCGCAGTAAAAACATAGATTCTCCTTGAAACGATATTCCTTACGTGCATCGATGGGTTTCCTACGTACTGTGTCAACCTGCATAGGTTCCAGCTCTGTGTGAGATAAAGTCTTAGTCAGCGCCTCCTTGGTGGGGGATGGAAAAGGCATAAAGTTATTACGATTAGCATCAGCCCATTTTTCTTGACGACGTTCGGTGAGACGAATATCAATCCGAATACAATGATGTATAAAGTCAGCCAAGTTAGTAGGTGATTCACCTCGAGCTAGTTCATCTTTGATGGAAGCAGATAAACCTCTCCTGAACACTGCATATTTCGCTGAATCGCACCATGTAGTATCCAGCACCCATTTCCGAAACTCCATTGCGTATTCCACAACAGGATGCTTCCCCTGACGTAGTGTCAATAATGCAGTTTCAGCTGTGATATTCCGATTAGGGTCATCAAACATTTGACACATTGCTGCAGTAAAGTCTTTCAGGGAATTCAAGCACACATCATTAGTCTCAATCAGAGGATTAGCCCAGGCTAACGCTTTGTTTGTTAGCAACATAATTATAGTCAACACTTTATCCCGATCAGTTGCAAACTGGGCCGCACGTGCAGAGAAATACAGCTGACATTGATTCAAAAACCCCCGAAATTTCTCTCTTTCACCACCAAACCTGAATGGTGGGAGTTTAGGAAAAGCCGGACCAGGAGCCGGGATTGGAGCAGATACCATGTTTGCAGCTGTAGTCTCCACATTTGAAAGTCGAGATGCTAAGGCCTGAATAGACGTATCGGCCACATTCGCATTATGATTAGTTTGCGATTCTAATGTCCCCAGTTTTGTTTTTATAGCCTGCAGCTCCCCATGAAGTCCAGAGACAAAAGAGCAAAGTTTTTTCATTCGCACCTCCATAGAATCTGACCCAGAGATCTCCATTTTTTTGGGCTTGAGTATTCTGTTATAAACTTAGTGCTAAGTGCAGTGGAGATCAGTATCATGGGTCAGAAAAGAGGCCGAGAGACAACAGGTTAATAGTTCAATAATATTTATGATGGTATGCAGGTAAACAGCTATGACACAGCAAGTTAGTAGCAGACAGAGCTGGATAAGCAGTAAGCACGTGTACAGACCGTGGAAGTCCAAGTATGTGAGATCCCGAGACCTGGAGACCAGGCCAGGCCTACTAGCAGGGAACAGTCCAGCAGCAGAGATGAGTGCAGAGCAGATCCAGGGAAACAAGTCTTATGATGAAGAGATGTAGATCCGGAGACAGATGGGGTATCCCAAAGTAACGAAGAAACCAGCAAGATAGCAGTTCTTCCAGCTTGATCACAAGTCCAGGAACAAGATACTCAAGCAATGAGTAATATACAGAGCTCCCTTATATACACCACAGACAGGAACAAGGAAAGTCTGACAGGAAGCAAGATGGCCCCGTGAGGCCAGTGACTCCATCTTAGGTAAGGGCAAAAGTAACCGAACTGAGGGCAACAGCAGACAGGAACAGATGTACAGTCCAAATCCTTACACATGGGTGACTTGAGGTCCTAAAAAGACCTGTTTCAGAGAGTCCAGAAACCGGGGAACACTCCGCACCACATGATTGTTGCGCTCCCACAGCGGCATAGCCCACTCCAACGCTCTGTCCGACAAGAGGGAGATTATGAATCCCACCTTTGCCCGCTCAGTAGGGAAACGTGCAGCCAGGAGCTCGAGGTGTATACCACATTGGCTCACGAAACCCCTACAGGACTTACTGTCCCCAGAGTATCTCTCAGGCAAAGGAAGGTGAGATAGGGTCAGAACAGAGGTAGCAGTGGGTAAAGCTGCTGCAGCCACGCTAGCAGCCTGAACAGCTATTGCGGTAACATCCACCGCCGAGGTTGCACGCTCAAGAGACGCCAACCGGCCCTCCAGCAGCTGGATGTACCCCTGCAATCGCTGTTCATCCGCCATTACTTAGCCAGATCCTGGCGCTAGTATTCTGTTAGGGTTGGCGGAACGCACCAAATATATAGTTTATTAAATGGAATTGGTGCGTTCGCAACCCGGGATCCACCGTGCAGGAAAGTACCTGCTGCTAAGTAAGACGGACTATATGGCGGTACTATAAGTATACATACAAGGGTTAACTTCTCCCTGAGTGAAGGAAGCGATCCTGTTGCGTCACAGGACCGCGGTACCGCACATAGAGCGCGAGCAATAAGTCAGCGAACACAACCCCAACTAGGATTGAAGTCCGATTAGACCACTGCTGGCACAACACCGCAACTGGGTGTGTAAGGACACTATTGAAATAGTAAATAAAGGCACGAGAGTGCGTGCGGTGCCGCACAGACGGACGCCACTAACCACCCAGGCATGGGTAAGGAAAGCGCAGAGGAAGCGCACGGCGCCGTACTGGCGGACACAGCAACTGGACGCTGTGATGTGTGTTATGTGCTGTTGGATAAGTCGGGCGCTAGATAGCAAACATACACCTTCCGCGAACAGACATTCAATAGGGAGGGTTGTTTAAAGAGCGACTTTCACTCACAACACACACACATATTTACAAGACAATACTAGCGCATGGCCGTGCGGTCATGCGCAGTTTATATAGTTGCAGCACAGGAAGCTGCTACCGAAGTTTTGCCCTTTCAGGGCCTTCCTGGAGGACCAATGGAATGTGCTGCAGTACCTGAGCATGTGACCCTTGATCTCCAACGGGAGATCTTGCCCTGGGCATGCTCAGTGTGTGAAAATAAGGACTTAGTCCCAGAGAAGCCTGCTCGCCGCAGATCAGTGCAGGGTACAACAGGAGAGCCAGAAAAGGCAGTAGTAACCCTCTGCACAGAATCAGTCCCAGCAAGACGCTGGGAGCGACGCCTCCGCTGAGCAGACCCCACTGCGGCCGATGCAGAATGGGAGACCGCAGCAGACACGGATCGAGATTCCTCCTGTGCAGCAGAGGAAACTCGACTCCTAACACAAAGCACCCTGATTGTCTCTCTAGACGCAGAAAAAGCTTTTGACCGTCTGGAGTGGGGCTTCCTACGACAGACCCTCATCAAATTTGGGTTTGATAATTCCTTTATTACTACAATTATGGCACTCTACTCCAACCCTAGAGCAAAAATCGTTGCTAACAATCATGTATCTCCCTCCTTCGCTATAACAATTGGTACAAGGCAGGGATGTCCCTTATCCCCACTCCTTTTTATCTTAGCCATGGAGCCCCTTGCACACATGGTCAGAGAAAATAATAACATCAAGGGATTGGAAACCCCCTCTCGCCAATACAAACTAAGTATGTTTGCTGATGACATCATTCTCACCCTAACAGACCCTATCAACTCCATGTCAAAACTTCACAAGATATTGGATTCTTTTTCAAATGTCTCCCATTTCAAAATTAACGCAACAAAATCAAAAATCCTACCCTTAAATGTAGATGAAGAGCAAATTAAAAAAATTAAAGCTTCTTCCCCCATTACCTAGGCTAATAAAGAACTTACCTATTTAGGGATTAAGATCACTAAAAATCTAAACAACATAGTAACAAATAATAATATGAATTACTTAATTAAAACTATCAATAATGACACTACCACCTTTGGGCATAAATTCCTCTCCTGGTGGGGCAAAGTCCTTACAATAAAAATATTTACGCTACCTAAGATTCTATACATTCTGAGCGCCATTCCTCTTCCCATTTCGGTATCATACCTTACATCTCTCCAAACCATCATTAATAAATTTATTTGGAATAATAAAAAACCCAGGACACCCTCAAGTATCACTTACAAAAAAAGAGCATATGGGGGCTTGGGGATTCCCAATATAGCTGCCCATTATTATACATCCTTGATAAAACAAAGCAGATTCTGGCTAACAGTATCAAAACCCCCAGCGTGGTTAGATATGGAAACCCTTCTAAATAAAAACAACCACCCCAAAGATTTAATTATAAAAACACTAACTGGTCATCAACTCAACTTAGTGACTCACCCAATATTCCAGGCCACCATACATGCCTGGGAAAAATTGTCCAGATCAAGAAAGGGAACATCCAAAAAATCTATCTTGGTTAAAATTCCTCTCTCCACTATTTCTACATGTAACAATATTACACTTCCAACTCTATGGGAAGAAAGGGGAATTACGAGATTGGGAGACGTCTATGACGGTAGCTCTTTCATAAAATTTAGCAACCTAAAAGAGAAGTTTAGACTCCTGTCATCGACGTTTTTACAATTTGTAATGTTTAAAGAACAAGTCATGAAGTTTCTCCAGAAGGGTCCTAAATTCTCCGAAGCATCCTTAAACTTAGTAAGTAACACGGAACACGGAGTCTTTTGGAGTCACAAATATATTTATGACTGGTTTAATCATGATTGGGAAATGCCTAAACACCCCTATATACGTAAGTGGGAAAGGGAACTGCAGTCTACATTTACCAGAGAAGATTGGGAGGACGCTCTGTCTTCCACATATGATTCCACGTTATCTATGTCTCTTCAAGAATGTCATTTCAAAGTAAATACCCGCTGGTACTATACTCCAGCAAGATTAGCTCATATTAACCAAGATGGATCTGCCTCCTGTTGGAGAAAATGTGGCATTAAAGGGGACCTCCTTCACATGTTTTGGCATTGCCCAAAACTAAAACCTCTCTGGACACAAATATCTACCCTTATTGACAAAATTTATGGCAAACCACTAAATTTAACTCCCCATATAGCTTTGCTTTCCCTGGGCCTCGAGGACCTTAGTCTAGATAAAAGATATATGATTATACAAATACTACTGGTAGTAAAAAACAGCATAGCTTTTAACTGGAAACATCATCTCCCTCCTTCATTTTCAGACATAATAGAACAACTATCTCTCCATAGGACATATGAATTATCCTTCGCCCTAGCGAATAACCAACTGGTGAAATATACAAATAAGTGGTCTCACTGGGACAATATATATCCATAACATCTATTCTCATAGATATATATCTAATATACGTACCTTAAAAATTGTTGTATAAAGTTTACTTTATTTTTGTACATTTCAGTTTATTTTTACTGTATATCTATAAAGTGATATAAAGCGTTTATAATACCCAAAATTGATATTGAAGCAAAATAAAGCTTTATAGAGAATGATTAAATATAAAAATATTATATGGTATGTTATGTTACATATCGGCAAAAATGCCTATAAAAATGAGTCATGTTTTGTTACGAAAACGAAAATATTGGAATGTACTTTTTCTGTACTTTTTCTATATCTTTAAAACGATATGAAGCGTTTGATACGCTTAAAATTGTTAATGAAACAATACAAAGTCTTATAAACACCCATTATATGTCAAATGTCTATTATAATATGGAATATTATATGTTATATGTTACCTAATGACAAACAATGCCTTCAAACTTGAATCTTGTTATGTTGCTAAAATGAAAATAAAAACATTGGAAAAGAACAAATGCCTGGGGGGTTACAGGTTCCCTTTCAACTTGCTCCAATTAGGCCTCAGCCTACACTCTGTTTCTCCTGTATTCCCTGGGCTCCAACACCGCCAGTTGCTGCCCGGAAGTGCTGTCTGCACTGTCAACACCTGCTCCAGTGTTTTGGGGTTCAGTAACGTCAGCTGATCCCCAGCTGTGTATCTGGCAATTGCTCCTGCTACCTCCACACTCACACAACTACAAATTAGAAACTTGCTCCAATTATGCCTCGGCCTACACGCTGTTTCTCCTGTAATACCTGGGCTCCAACACCACCAGTTGCTGCTCAGAAGTGTCTTTGGCATGGATACTCCTTCGTGCTCAGCCTGGTTCCAGCTTGCCAGCTGTTTCTGGGTAGTGTCTTGGTCACTTTGCCTCCAATACCTTGTCCTGTCGGGTTGCGGTCGCGTTAGCCAACTCTATGGTGCCTGCAGTTTAGGTGCTTCCTATGTGGGCTGAGGGAACTGGCAATCAAGGCTGGTTCCGTAGTGCCAATAGGACAAGCTCCTCCTGTAGGACTGTGGGTTTTTGGTAACTATGGTCAGCTCGCTGCCTTGCAATTTCTTTTTCATGTGGACCTTCTGCTGACTATCTGAGTTCCAGCACCATTAGCTGGTTCTTTAGAAGTCAATCTTGAATAGGTCCCCCTGGGTTCCAGCATCGTCAGCTGGTTCAAGGCAGAGCCTTTGGCTTAGGTGCCTCCTTCTGGGTATCCGAGTTCCACCAACGTCTGGTGGTCCTTGGTAGTGCTTTCTGGCATGGGTACCTCCTGCTTAGTAACCGGGTTCCAGTACCATCAGCTGGTCCTCGGTAGTTCCATTGGCTCTTGTACCTTCTGCTACCCATCCGGGTTCCGGTACCGTCAGCTGGTTCTCGGCAGTGTCTTTTGCTCTTGTACCTTCTGCTCCCCATCCTGCTTCCAGTACTGTCAGCTGGTTCCAGGCAGAGCCTTTGGCTTAGGTGCCTCCTTCTGGGTATCCGAGTTCCACCAACGTCTTGTGGTCCTTGGTAGTGCTTTCTGGCACGGGTACCTCCTGCTTATTAACCGGGTTCCAGTACCATCAGCTGGTCCTCGGTAGTTCCATTGGCTCTTGTACCTTCTGCACCCCACCCTGGTTCTAGCACCATCAGCTGGTTCCAGGCAGAGCCTTTGGCTTAGGTGCCTCCTTCTGGGTATCCGAGTTCCACCAACGTCTGGTGGTACTTGGTAGTGCTTTCGGGCACGGGTGCCTCCTGCTTAGTAGCCGGGTTCCAGTACTGTCAGCTGGTCTTCGGTAGTTCTATTGGCTCTTGTACCTTCGGGTAGCCATCCAGGTTCCAGTAGCGTCAGCTGGTTCTCGGCAGTTCCTCAGCCTTCTTGTACCTTCTGCAACATTTCCAAGTACAAGCTTTTGGAAATGGTTTTTGCTAATCACTCTGGATCTCCCTGACGATGACCCTAAAGATGAGGACCCTGAAGACCACACCGAAGAAGACGACGACCCTGGAGACGACGACTCTGAAGACCGAGAAGCAGAAGAACAAGAAGCTGCAGAACAAAAAGCAGAAGAACATTAAGCATAAGACTAAAAATCAGAGCAAAACATATCTAAATTAAAAGTAGAAGAATACTAAGCAGTGTATGGGGGTGAGTCCATTCCTCCTCGTAGTGCCCCAGGAAAAAAACTGCTGCTGGAGGCCAAACTAAACGCGGACAAATCCTGTTGTAAATCTTTTGTCACAGGTAGAACGGAAGGTGTAATTTTCAAACTTTTATAGATAACAACTACAGGAATGCCTGTCACAAATAAGAATATGATGAAGAAGTAGAATATGAAGAAGATGAAGAAGTAGAATATGAAGAAGAATAAAACTTGAATAAAAAGAATATGAAGAATGTAAATACAAAGAATAATAGGAAGAAGGTGAAGAAGAAGAAGATGAATAAGGTGAAGGAGAAGTTGATGAAAAAGATGCTGCTGCTGAGGATGATGAAGAAGAAAGTGTGGGAGAAGTAAAAAAGAAAGTGAAGAGCATGGAAGTAATGAAACATAAATATCTGACAAAATATAAAAAATCTTAACGTAGTCAATATCTTTGTAACTCCGAACGTCTTAAAAAATAATTCCTGCTATTCTCCTCCACCTCCCCCAATACATCCTACATTATTCTTAGTTGTTTTCCTTCAAGTTGAATTAACCTACAAGGAAAGAAAAGGTTTATTTTAATTCCGATATTTTTGTCCCATTGACTTGCATTGGTATTGGGTATCGGTATTGGCGATATCCGATATTTTTTGGATATCGGCCGATCCAATCCGATACCGATATTTCCGAATATCGGAAGGTATCGCTCAACACTGTTTAACTCCACTGTTAAACACTGAATAACTGTTTAACTCCATATCAGCATGGGTTTATGAGAAATCGCTCCTGTCAAACCAATCTAATCAGTTTTTATGAAGAGGTAAGCTATAGGCTGGACCACGGTGAGTCATTGGACGTGGTATATCTCGATTTTTCCAAAGTGTTTGATACCGTGCCGCACAAGAGGTTGGTACACAAAATGAGAATGCTTGGTCTGGGGGAAAATGTGTGTAAATGGGTTAGTAACTGGCTTAGTGATAGAAAGCAGAGGGTGGTTATAAATGGTATAGTCTCTAACTGGGTCGCTGTGACCAGTGGGGTACCGCAGGGGTCAGTATTGGGACCTGTTCTCTTCAACATATTCATTAATGATCTGGTAGAAGGTTTACACAGTAAAATATCGATATTTGCAGATGATACAAAACTATGTAAAGCAGTTAATACAAGAGAAGATAGTATTCTGCTACAGATGGATCTGGATAAGTTGGAAACTTGGGCTGAAAGGTGGCAGATGAGGTTTAACAATGATAAATGTAAGGTTATACACATGGGAAGAAGGAATCAATATCACCGTTACACGCTGAATGGGAAACCACTGGGTAAATCTGACAGGGAGAAGGACTTGGGGATCCTAGTTAATGATAAACTTACCTGGAGCAGCCAGTGCCAGGCAGCAGCTGCCAAGGCAAACAGGATCATGGGGTGCATTAAAAGAGGTCTGGATACACATGATGAGAGCATTATACTGCCTCTGTACAAATCCCTAGTTAGACCGCACATGGAGTACTGTGTCCAGTTTTGGGCACCGGTGCTCATGAAGGATATAATGGAACTAGAGAGAGTACAAAGGAGGGCAACAAAATTAATAAAGGGGATGGGAGAACTACAATACCCAGATAGATTAGCGAAATTAGGATTATTTAGTCTAGAAAAATGATGACTGAGGGGCGATCTAATAACCATGTATAAGTATATAAGGGGACAATACAAATATCTCGCTGAGGATCTGTTTATACCAAGGAAGGTGACGGGCACAAGGGGGCATTCTTTGCGTCTGGAGGAGAGAAGGTTTTTCCACCAACATAGAAGAGGATTCTTTACTGTTAGGGCAGTGAGAATCTGGAATTGCTTGCCTGAGGAGGTGGTGATGGCGAACTCAGTCGAGGGGTTCAAGAGAGGCCTGGATGTCTTCCTGGAGCAGAACAATATTGTATCATACAATTATTAGGTTCTGTAGAAGGACGTAGATCTGGGGATTTATTATGATGGAATATAGGCTGAACTGGATGGACAAATGTCTTTTTTCGGCCTTACTAACTATGTTACTATGTTACTATGTAACACTAATCACAACATTACAGCGAATTAGGAGCTTGTATTCCATCTGAGGCAGAGGGCAGCAGCCTTTTCAGGGTGATTTAAATGGAACCTGTCACCAGAAAAAGGGCTATTTATGTGCAGATATGGGGTTAATCTGTATTTTAATAGCATCCCAGGCACTTTCTGACAGCCAGCCCCAAAGCAGAGTCAGTGTCAGTCAGGACCAGGGCCATGGTTAGGAGCCAGTCTCTGTACCCAACTCAATACTAAACTGGCAACAATGACACCCCTATGACTGGAAACCAAATGCTGCTGCTTTGAAGAATAAAGTTAATTTTCTCCTGGCAGCGTATAGTTGTGGCATGTATGCTTGTCAAATTATATATCAAAATATGAAAATGGTTGCACTGAATTGTGTTAAAAAGCATGTCAATGTGAAATACATGAAGTGGGGATAGCAAAATGGCTTTTGAAATTTAGGAAAATACACATGAGACGTTTAGCACAAAATTTGGCCAAATAGTGTGAGCTCATCAACCATTGTCAAGGTGATCTCATGATTCTGATGGGTCCCTGACCTAACTGCCCAGCGTGAATACTTACCTATGGCTAATATCTGAATGCATGGGTGAATGTAAACACTTCTCTTGGTAAAACCTACATTTATGGGTTGGTTGGAACCTGATGTGATTAAATGTAATTAAAATCACCACATGGTGAAGGGCGGAGTGCTCATTCAGGAAGCTTAGCATATAAATAACAGAAAAACTGACCGGCACATCAAGAACTAGTCTGAACAGGTGCATACCAAAAACTTATATATCAAAATACAAATATTTTTGCACTCAATTGTGTTAAAGCATGTCAATGTGAAATATATGAAGGTAATCTCATGAATCTGAAGGGTCAAATTAGATTGTAAAACTGGTGTATAAAACAAGACATAGATAGATAAATGTCTACATTTATTACTGAAACACAATTCCACAGTATTCCAAAGCTGAATTGATAACAAATGTAGGTACACGTCCAAAAACTCAGTGTGGGGATCCCTCTATACTTGATAACCAGTCTTGCAGAAGCTGACAGCTGGGGGTTGCAGCCCTCAGCTGTGAGTTTTGTCTGGTTGGTTAATAAAGTAGGGGGGAACCCATGTCGGGTTTCTCATTAATTTCTGAATGATCGTAGCTGGCGGCTGTGGAATACCCCAATCATTCACACTGCTATTAGCGACAGCAGCTGTCGGATGATGGGGGTAACAGTCTCAAAAGCCACCACCAGCTGTCGTCCAACTTTAATATAATGCTCATCATTCTCTGCTCGATGGCAGAACAGGGAGAATGACAGCCGGCTTAAGCACTAGCCGCTGGGGAACAGTGCTTACTGTAGCACTTCTTCCCCAG
Organism: Ranitomeya imitator; assembly: GCF_032444005.1. NCBI lineage: Eukaryota > Metazoa > Chordata > Amphibia > Anura > Dendrobatidae > Ranitomeya > Ranitomeya imitator. The sequence goes on along the minus strand of NC_091285.1, from coordinate 341,935,564 downwards.
CGGCTGTTCATGTGGCACTGATGCAGCACACAGATGGCACACGGTTGCCACACGTGTGCCACACGTAGTACACACACAGACATGGATTTCTCCAGTACCATTTTTTCCAGGACTGGAAATATACGGATGTGTGAAACTGGCCTAAGGCTGTGTTTATTTTATAGAGCTTAAAATGGGTTGTATAAAGTTGTAGATGTCAGACTGTTATGCAAGTCTTTTAAAAACAATTGTAGGCTATGAAGTATAGAGATTCATGGCAAATTGATTCACTCTGAATCAAATTTTTGGCAAAAAATTTGTAGAACTTGGTTAATTCAAATTTCAAAAGATTCGATCGTTTCTAGCAGTAATGAGATTTCTGTCTTGCAAAAATTATGTTTTATACTTGTAGTTACATAACTCCCAGCATAATATTAGACACAAGTGCCTTGTAACCTCATGTTAAACCATCTTGATTACACGAGGAACATGTCACTTAACTTCATAATCAAGAGTGCCATTTCAGCTCTGTTAAAACCAAATGCCACAAACTTATTCCTGCAAAGGTTGACCATAACTCAAATTATTCTGAATAAAAACTTGAACGGCAACTTATTGATTTCTGCTTAGTGAAAGGTCAATGCCTAATGCATTTGATATTTAACTTTGGTATTATAAATTGCATTCCTGTTTGGTAACAATTAACAATTGTGTGTCTTGTAAAATACAGAAAATGTCTTGTTCTTCCCTTTATAGGAATTTACTTGTGTTATTCTTGCTATTTTGTAGAGTTGGTTACTTGTGCTTGAACATAATATAGTAAATTAAAACTGTATTTTTTATATTTTTACATGAATATATTACTTTTTGAAACAAAAGTAATGGATTCAATCATTTGAATTGGCATTTGCAAAAACACTGGGCTCCTTAGAAAAGGTAGAACAATTTCAAAACAAAACTGATGGGCTTATAAAAAATGTATTTTATATATCATATCACACATTCTCACCATGTAAATCAGCACAGTTCTGTCCTATTGCCATTTTCATCATGAGACAAAATTTTGACAACACTTTAAGCTTTAGTTAAAGTGTGCCATAACTACTTAATCATTTTGCTACTTTTTAAAGAGTAACTGTATTTTAAGTAACTTTTCAGAGTAAGCTGTCCAGGGAGTACATGAAGAATACTTATGGCCTTGATTTGGTTTAAGATGTGCATTTTCACCAATTTTCTTCTCTACAAACCCTATCTCTTAATTTACAATCAACTGTGAGCTGGTGGTTGGAGACAAGTTGGTAGGCTATCATAACCTAGAATCATAGAATGGTTGAGTTGGAAGGGACCTCATAGGTCATCTAGTCCAACCCCGTGCTCAAAGCAGGAGTCGCTAAATCATACCAGACAGATGTTTGTCCAGCCTCTGTTTGAAGACTTCCATGGAAGAACTCATCACCTCTCATGGCAGCCTGTACCACTCATTGATCATCCTGTCCAAAAGTTTTTTTTTAATAACGAATCTGTCTCCTCCCATTCAGTTTCATCCCACTGCTTCTAGTCTTTCCTTGTGCGAATGAGAATAAAGATGATCCTTCTACAATGTGACAGCCCTTGAGATATTTGTAGACAGCTATTAAGCCTCCTCACAGTCTTCTTTTTAAAAAGCTAAACATCACAAATCCTGTAACCGCTCCCCATAGGACATGGTTTGCAGACCAGTCACCATTCTGGTCACTCTTCTCTGAACTTGCTGCAGTTTGTTGATGACTTTTTTTTAAATGTGTTTCCCAAAACTGGACACAGTATTCCAGATGAGGTCTGACCAAAGAGGAGTAAATGCAATAATGACTGCGTGATCTAGACTGCATGCTTCTGTTAATACATCCCAGAATTGCATTTGCCTTTTTTGCTGCTGCATCACACTGTTGACATGTTCAGTTTTTGATCTATTAGTATATCCAAGTCTTTTTCACATGTGCTGTTGCTTAGCCCTATTTCTCCCATTCTGCATATAATTTTTTCATTTTTATTGCCAAGATGTAGTATTTTGCATTTTTCCTTGTTAAAAACCATTCTGTTAGTTGCTGCCCACTGCTCTAGTTTCTTTATATCTTTTTGAATCCTCTCTCTCTCTTCTCTAGTATTAGCTATCCCTCCTAGCATTGTGTCATCAGCAAATTTAATCAGTGTACACTCAATTTTTAAATCTAAATCATTGATATAAATGTTGAACAATACAGGGCCCAGGGCAGAACCATGTTATAACCCACTTGAGACATTCTTCCAACTGGATGTGCAGCCATTTATGACCACTCTTTGGGTCTGATCACTAAGCCAGTTATCAATCCACCTAACAGTTGCTTTGTCCATTCCACTTTTTTCAATAAGGAGTGAGATACTTTGTCAAATGTTTTGCTGAAGTCAAGATACACTATATCTACAGCATTTTACTGATCCACCCAGTAAGTGATTCTGTCATAGAAGGAAATTAGGTTAGTCTGACATGACTTATTAGTTACAAACCCATGCTGACTCTGGTTAATCACTTCATTCTTATCCAGGTACTTACATACATGTTGTTTAATAATTTATTCAAATATCTTTCCTGGTATAGAAGTCAGACTCACTAGCCTATAGTTCCCTGGGTCCACCTTCTTCCCCTTTTTGAAGATAGGAGCAACATTTGCTCTTCTCCAGTCTTCTGGGACTTCACCTGTTCTCCAAGAATTTTCAAAGATTATGGAGAGTGGTTAAAATATTTCTTATGCTATCTCCTTCAGTACTCTGGGGTGTAATTTATCTGGACCTGGAGACTTGAATTCATTTATGTTAACTAAGTATTTCCTCACTATCTTTCTATTATAGATATCCTGGATTCTTCTATTCCTTTAATATATAGGAAGATCATTTGATGTTTCATTTCCTTTCTGAGAGAAAACAGATGCAAAATAGGAATTTAAACGTTTGACCTTCTCAACATCCTTTTTTACCATTTCATCATTTTCATCCTGTAAAAATCCTATAGCATCTTTGACTTTTCTTTTACTTTTGTGAAATGAGATGCACACCACCCAATAATAGTATAACAAAAATTCCACTTTATTGGCACACATATTAAAACATAATTAAAATCACCACACTGCTATGATCATCCTGGGTACATAACATGGATCCCAATAAATCTCTATACACAGCCTGGTATATAGAAGCACAAACATGCACAATATGGATCCCAATAAATCTCTATACACAGCCTGGTATATAGAAGCACAAATATGCACATATTATATAATAAATATAAGGTTATACCATCCTTCCTAACGACTCATGGGGTGTCTAAGAACAAGAATAGAACATGGTTACTTGGCACAACATTGGTAAACCAGTAACCACAAGACTAGCCATATAATATGGTAACAAAAGGATCCCTAAGCACCAGCATGAAAGCCATGCAAATATTAAAACAGGAGCTGTTACCTAATTCAAGCCGACGCTTAGAAAGACCAGGCTGGAGAACCCAGGAGAATCAGCAGTTTATGGTCCCACGCGTATCGCCTCCTAAATGAGGCTTCGTCAGGGGAAGTTTTATTTTACTTTTCACATATCCCCAAAATCCTTTTTAATTGCTTTTGACTTCTCTTGCAGGCATTAATTCATTGTCAGCTTTAACTAATCTCATTCATGCCCTGCAGGTTCTGCAGACAGCATTATATTCTTCTTTAGATATGCCTCCCTCTTCCCATTTGACAAACATTTCTTTCTTCCTTTTTAGTATGCATTTAAGTTCTGTGTTCATCCATCCTGGTTTCCTTAAATACTTCGTATTCTTCCCTGTAAGTAGCAAAGCACACAGAGATGGATCCCTGTTCTTTAATTTTTTCAGTACAAAGACAAAAAAACAGTAACAGCAGCAGCATGAAGGACATTATACAGCAGTACTAAGAGCAGTAGATGTGAACACAGATTTGATGTGAGAGGAAATATTTGTTGTCAACCTGGCCATGATTTTTCTGTGCCTTCCTCTTCCTCAGTTTACTCCTAATTCAATTTTTCCCTCCCACTTCATAAATTATAACAAACTGCATAACACCAATGTGAAGTTGCAGACTGTCTTATCTAAGCAAGACAGAATTAACCCCTCTACCTCCAAGCCTGAGTGCACCTTCATGACCAGGCCAAGTTTCACAATTCTGATCAGTGTCAATTTATGAGATAATAACTGTGGAACACTTCAACAGATCCCGCTGGTTCTGAGAGTGCTAAGCGAAAGTGGTAAAATTTATTTCATATGACATGTGTTTATTTGTAAAAAAAATGAAATTCGGCAAACATTTTGAAAATTTTGCAATTTTCAAACTATTTATTTTTATGCCTTTAAATCAGAGAGCTATGTCACAAAAAATAGATGGTAAATAACATTTATATTTTATATACCGTATATACTCGAGTATAAGCCGACCCGAGTATAAGCCGACCCCTAATTTTGCCACAAAAAACTGGGAAAACTTATTGACTCGAGTATAAGCCTAGGGTAGAAAATGCAGCAGCTACCGGTGAATTTCAAAAATAAAAATAGATGCTCCATACCGTTCATTATTGCCCCATAGATGCTCCATATACAACTGTGCTATATAGAATGCTCTTGTGACGCCCAAGAGACCGGGATACCCAGCACCGGACCAATGGGGTCTGTCTCTTGAGGGGGATGTCACGGGTGGCTTGACCCGGTGCTGTGACCTCAGGCAATGCACAGTGTAAGGGGTATCGTGAGGGGACAGGCACTTACTTGATCAGCAGCAGGTTCTCCCAGCGGCGATGATCCCGATCCTGGATAGATGGCTATTGTCCAAATGAAAGACTGAGGCACTGAAACGTTTAACCAGTTTACTTTAACATAAAAGGATTTACAACCAGCCCTGTCACCGGAGTCTGTATGGGAACTCTGAGTTACTTTGACCCTGCCGGGGTCTTCGCCTCTTATTGTGCGCAATTTCTGTGTGGCCCTGCTGCTGTATGTGAACTGGCTGCCGGCCCAATCTGTCCCCTCCGGGTCCTGGTTCGACGGGCAACCCGAGTCCTTTTATCGGCTTACCCCCTCCGGGAGTACCGCTGAACTCTGTGTCTGTTGCTGCGTCCGGCCCTAGTGAAGCTGATATCACCTCACGTTTTTCCGGTTGCTGTATTATATATAATGAATACAGCCACGGATCCGGTATCCGTCTTTGCGCCTGTTCTGGGTAGTGATTAATGCTACCCGGTTCTCACAATGTCCCTTTTCTCTGTCCCTCTTCTCCTCAGGCCGGTGATTTGGGCCTGGAAACCGTCATAGGGCTGTTAGAAATTCAGCTGTATGACCTCTCACTATCAGCTCCTTAGCCCAACTGCCATTTCTTCTCTCAGACCAGAATGGATTAAGGGGAGTCTCTGGAGCTCCCCCTTCTGGCCGGAGGTGGTAGTGCAGTTTTGCTATTTTAGTATTTGTGTCTAGTGTCAGTAACTATTTTTGTGGCAAATACCCCTAGGGGTGCCACATTCCCCCTTAGTTAAGAACAGTACTCTGGGACTGTGGGACGATAACATTTTGAAATAACAATTAATATGTACAGAGCCTTAAAAATGAAAAGTTACAAAAACCACTCAAGGAAACAAAAATAGAGTTCTGTAAAAAGTCACTCCAAATAGCGTCCATTAATACAGTTCTATCCTTGAAGGTACTAGGAAAGGCACTGCACTTTGTGTCCAAGAATTTAGTTCCATTTTTCCAACAGAGTTGTCAATATAAAGTCTAAAGAAAGTTCAAAAAGAGCAAAAAGCAAAGTTCAAAAAGCAGTCTTTCCGGAGCTTTGATTTAGTGCCTCCGGGCTGATAAAAAGTTCAAGAATATGCAAGAAGTTCATACAGACAAGTCTCTGTAGGTACTGGGCTTAAACGTTGCAGAATGATAACAATGACTATAGTTTTATAGTTGGTAATCCGCATACCTGGCCGGTAATTGACCCTGGGTACTACGCTGTGATCTACGTAATAGCGGTGTCTCTTCATGTGGTGTACTACTGTCTACAGCGGATGTAGTATCTGCCCGCTCTGCTAAAGATAATTCCACGACTATGGAGTTGGCAAGTCCACCGTAAATGGGATTACTCTTTTCAGGAATCTGTTCTTCCTGGCCTGGAACCTCCTGTAGTACGGGGTCAGCCTCTTCCTGTCTTGGGACTTCTGGTATTGGGTTCGGTGTTGGATAAAAGGCCACCATGGGAACCACTACTGCACCATGGTATGTTAGTAGGGTTTTGGGAAAGTCTCCTATACAGGTGTGATACACTTCCTCTTCTTTTTCCTTTACTGGTTGAACCTGTATGGGTTGAATAACTTCTGGTTCTGGCTGGACAACGTCTGGCTCTTTCAATGCTTCCGGACATAATTTAAGATTGTCTCTTGACACTAGTACAGATGTTAAGCCTCCGTTTTTGCTAATGAGACACATTTTAGGATTATCCACTCTTGTTGGTAAAACTGTGTAGGGTACGGCTTCCCACTGATTGTCCAGTTTATTGGTTCGACGATTTCTCTTGAGCACTTGCTCACCTGGTCTTAATGGGGTCGCTAGAGCATTCTGGTTGAAAGTTCGCTCTTGTCTTTGTCTAGTTTGCTGAAGGCTTCTTTCCACACTCTCTTGCACTTGGCGATACTGCTTTTGCCGTATGATATCCTAATTGGAGTCTTGAACTTCTGCGTCTGGTTTCAGAATTCCCATTTCTAGATCGATTGATAATTGGCCGGGTCTTGCACGCATAAGATAAGCTGGGGTGCAGTTGGTGGAGCTCACCGGGACATGATTATACAGATCCACCAAGTCAGGCAATTTCTCTGACCATTGATTCCTTTCTGTCTCAGGTAAAGTCTTTAGTAGGTCTATTACAATATGGTTCATCTTCTCGCATAAGCCGTTTGTTTGTGGATGATAGGCCGTCGTCCTGATCTTTTTGCAACCATACATATTACAGAATTCTCTGAAGATCTCTGATTCAAAGGCTGTACCTTGGTCGGTGAGAACCTGTTCCGGATATCCATGGGGTCTACAAAAGTACGTTTGGAACACTTTGGCTGCTGTTTTTGCTGTCAGATCTTTTACGGGTACTACTACCAAGAAGCGTGAATAATGGTCCACGATGGTCAAGGCATAGACATAGCCGGACCGGCTTGGTATTAACTTCACGTGGTCTATGGCTACAAGTTCAAGTGGTTGTTTGGTGATTATGGGCTGCAGTGGTGCTCTTTGGTTCTTTTGATCGTTTCTTCTGAGGTTGCACGGGCCACAATTTCTGCACCACTGTTCGATTGATTTTCTCATCCCGACCCAATAAAATCTTTCTCTTAGAAGTACTTCTAACTTTTTCCAACCAAAGTGACCAGCACCATTATGGTAAGCTTCGAGGACCATCTTGACATCTTGTTTAGGCACGATAATCTGCCAAACCAATTCATGTGTTTTCGGATTGGTGTACCTTCTACAGAGCTTCCCTTGATACAGGAACATTTTGCCTCTCTCTTTCCAGAGTTGATGCGTCTCTTCTGGGGCATCCTCATCGGGATATGCACTTTGCTCAGTTAACAGTTCCTTCACCAACTTCACAGCCGGATTGCTGTCTTGGGTGTCAGCCCATCTATGGTGTGCTAACGGATTAAAATTCACCTCTTGTTGTTTCTGATAGGTACTTGACTGATGATGTTTTGCCTTGGGATGATGGAAGGCTGGTAGTTCAATTTCTTCAAGCTCCCCCGTTTCTTCTTCTACATCTCTCAAGTGTGGCATCCGGGATAGGGCATTGGCATTTCCATTCTTGCGACCTGCTCGATACTTGATATTGAAGTTGTAATTAGATAACCGGGCTATCCATCGCTGTTCTAACGCACCTAATTTGGCTGTGTCCAGGTGGGTCAACGGATTGTTGTCAGTATAGACAATAAATTCTGCAGCGGCCAGATAGTGTTTGAAACGCTCCGTCACAGCCCAAACTACTGCCAGTAGTTCCAATTTGAAGGAGCTGTAATTTTCTGAATTTCTTTCAGTAGGCCGGAGCTTTCTACTTGCAAAGGCGATGACTTTCTCCCGACCTTCTTGCTTTTGTGACAGCACCGCTCCTAGTCCCACATTACTGGCATCGGTGTAGAGGATGAAAGGTTGATGGTAATCTGGGTATGCCAGAACCTCTTCTCCGGTTAGTGCCTTCTTTAGTTGTTCAAAGGAGTCTTCCCTTTCGTCGTTCCACTGGAAAGGAGGGTTTCGGTTTGAAGATTTCTTCGTCTGCCCTACCAAGGCGTCTTGCAAGGGTGCTGCCAACTTGGTAAATCCTTTTATAAATCTGCGATAGTAACCCACCAATCCCAGGAATTGCCTCACTTCTTTTGCGCTGGTAGGTCTCGGCCAATCCCTTATGGCGGTTATTTTCTCGGGATCCGGTGCTACTCCCTCCGAACTCACGATGTGTCCCAGGTACTGTACCTTTGGCTTGAGAAGGTGACATTTGGATGGCTTGATTTTCATGCCATACCTGGATAAGGCTTCGAACACTTCTGCCAAGTCTTTTAAGTGTTGTTCGTAAGTCTTTGAGTAGACGATCACATCATCTAGGTACAGGAGGACGGTCTCGAAGTTCTTGTGTCCGAGGCAGCATTCCATCAGCCGCTGGAAGGTACCGGATGCATTGCAGAGTCCGAACGGCATGCGATTAAATTCACTTAGACCCATTGGTGTGGTGAATGCCGTCTTTTCCTTATCTCTCTCAGCCACAGGGACTTGCCAATACCCGCTTGTTAAGTCTAAGGTGGAAAAATAATTAGCAGATTTCAAAGCAGTCAAGGACTCTTCTATCCTAGGCAAAGGGTAGGCATCTTTATGGGTGATGTTATTAATCTGCCGGTAGTCTACGCACATTCTCATAGTTCCATCTTTTTTTTTGACAATCACTAGAGGGGCCGCCCAGGAGCTACAGCTGTCTCTTATTACCCCGGCCTGTTTCATTTCCCTCAGCATATCTTTTGCACATTGATAGTGAGCGGGCGGTATGGGTCTATATCTTTCTTTTATTGGGGGATGGTCACCTGTGGGGATTGTGTGTTCTACCCCTTCTATCCGTCCGAAGTCCAATGGGTGTTTACTGAAGACTTGTTCATATTCCGTCACTAGCCTATACACCCCTTGTTTTTGATGGGTAGGTGTTGAATTTATGCCCACGTGTAGCTGTTGGCACCAATCCTCCATTTCTCCATCTGAGCCATTGCCTTCCACCTGACAGGTTGGTTCTAAGGGCTCAATGGTTGTGATGGCATTGTTGTCAACAGTATATAGCTTTGCCATTGTAGCATACCTTGGCAAAGTGACCTCTTCCTCTCCACAGTTCAAAAGTCGTACCGGCACTCGTCCCCGGTGTACCTCGACTATCCCTCGTGCTGTGAGTATAGTGGGCCTGCTGTCGGTGTACACTGGTTCTATTAAGGCTTGATAATCTCGTCCCTTAGTACCAATGGCTGCTCTGCACCATACCAGCATTTCTGTTTTTGGTGGGATTACAATAGACGTTGAATCACTTACCCTCACACTGCCGATTTCTCCACCTGCAACTTCTACCTGTTGCCTTAACATCAATACTTTTATTTCCCTCCAGAGAACTCTCTGCTGGCAGGATTGGGCAGTTTCAGCAATTTGCTGTAAGACAGAAATGACTTCGGAAAAGCAGTTCTCTAACACATTCATTCCTATCAATACAGTTGGTTCACAGTTCCGCCGGTCAACATCAACAACAATTATACCCTGTTTCTTCAATTCTACTTTACCAATCTTTATGGTCATCTCCCTGAATCCTAGTTTCGGTACCAACTTACCATTACTGGCCCATATATCTAGTTCAACATCAGAGGGCCCTTTATCAATATCTGCATCAGCCCAGTACCTCTTATAAAGGATATACGGTATAGATGAAATCTGGGAACCTGTGTCCAGCAAAGCGTTGAGGGGAATTCCGTCCAGCACTATAGGGATAATGGGTCGTCCTCCGATGTACCTGTCGTGCCAGGGTGTTGGGCCTTGAAAGTTCATTCCTGCGAAGCGGCCCGCATTCCCAGGGGATTCCCGTTTAAATCACAATCTCGTGCAAAGTGGCCTGGCTGCTGGCAACGGCGGCAAATGGGCTGTCCATCCGGTTGGTAGCGGTCGCGGGGTCGTCCTCTCCATGTCGGGTATCTCCGGGGTCTCATCCATGGAACACCTTCTCTACGGTTTGACAACTCCATCTTGGGTCCTCTCATCTCCTGCATGGTTTTAGCCATTGAAGCAACAACATCAGTTAAAGAGTCAAGCTTTTGTTGAAGAGCCTCATTAGTACTGGGCCCCAGGGGCTTAGCAATGGCCCCGGACATAGCTGATGTCACTGGTACTCCATGTTGTTGAGGAGCCTCTGTCATGAGTTGCCCAGGCTCCTGATCCCGAGGTGCCTCTGCCAGCTGGAGACGTATAACGCTCTCCTTTAATTGGGCAAATGTCAATTCAGGGTTCTTAAAAACAAGCATGCTCACATGCCCCTGGTGAGAAGGGGTGTAGAGTCCCTCAATAAATTGATCTCTTAGCAGTTTATCCGCTCCGGTGTTAAAAATCGGTTCAGCCAGTGTAAGTGATTTAAGGGCTTCCTGCAGGTTTAAGGCAAAGTCTCTCACGCCCTCATTAACTTTTTGTTTGCAATTAAAGAATCGTACTTTAGCTTTGCTGCTGGCAGTGGTTTCAAATGTAGCTTTTAATCCAGCAAATATGCGTTCAACAGTGCCTTTTAGATCAGCTGCCCATGCTGTGACTTCTCGCTTAGCATGGCCACTTAACTGCATCATCAGGAGACTAACACGCTGAACTTCACCCACAGGGAACATGTCAAAATGGGCCAGCATCTTTTCTCTGAAATCGTCAAGGGTATTAGGCTCACCTTCATACATTGGAAGCCATGGGCCACCCGGGGTATATGGCATCAGCACCGGCATGATGGGCGCCACTCCTTGCACCGCTGCGCTACCGGACTCTCTATCGACACTCTGTCTTTCAGCTGCATTAGCGTCGCCGGGTGCTGCGGCGTCTCCGTGCTGCGACATACTGTGCCCCCTTAGTTAATCCGGACCCTTCCGGTCCTCCGCTTCCGTCGGGATAGTGTAGATTCGTTCCGCTGTGCAGCAGGATCGATTTTCCCCTTGCTCTGATGTCAGAGCGCTCAGCTTGGTGCCGCCCACAATGACACGCCCCCTGCTGCTCCCACCCACCGCGCTCTGTAATGGCGGATTCTGAAGTTTTTCAGTTAGACTGGGGCACAGGTGATGGCGTAGCTCAATTAACAGTCTCGTGCTTAACGGTTATGAAGTGATTACCTCAGGGGATGGCGGCCATCTTTACTCCATTATAACCAATGGGGAAAAGTCACTTTCAATAGTTTTCAATGGGGAATGGATTTTTCTTTAACAAAATCAATTTTCAAGATTTTTCATCCAAGTTTTCACAGTTTTGGGCTCCAATCACGGCACACAACACCCGGTATACGGGCTGGCTAGATCCTGTTCGTGACGCCAATTGTGATGCCCAAGAGACCGGGATACCCAGCACCGGACCAATGGGGTCTGTCTCTTGAGGGGGATGTCACGGGTGGCTTGACCCGGTGCTGTGGCCTCAGGCAATGCACAGTGTAAGGGGTATCGTGAGGGGACAGGCACTTACTTGATCAGCAGCAGGTTCTCCCAGCGGCGATGATCCCGATCCTGGATAGATGGCTATTGTCCAAATGAAAGACTGAGGCACTGAAACGTTTAACCAGTTTACTTTAACATAAAAGGATTTACAACCAGCCCTGTCACCGGAGTCTGTATGGGAACTCTGAGTTACTTTGACCCTGCCGGGGTCTTCGCCTCTTATTGTGCGCAATTTCTGTGTGGCCCTGCTGCTGTATGTGAACTGGCTGCCGGCCCAATCTGTCCCCTCCGGGTCCTGGTTCGACGGGCAACCCGAGTCCTTTTATCGGCTTACCCCCTCCGGGAGTACCGCTGAACTCTGTGTCTGTTGCTGCGTCCGGCCCTAGTGAAGCTGATATCACCTCACGTTTTTCCGGTTGCTGTATTATATATAATGAATACAGCCACGGATCCGGTATCCGTCTTTGCGCCTGTTCTGGGTAGTGATTAATGCTACCCGGTTCTCACAATGTCCCTTTTCTCTGTCCCTCTTCTCCTCAGGCCGGTGATTTGGGCCTGGAAACCGTCATAGGGCTGTTAGAAATTCAGCTGTATGACCTCTCACTATCAGCTCCTTAGCCCAACTGCCATTTCTTCTCTCAGACCAGAATGGATTAAGGGGAGTCTCTGGAGCTCCCCCTTCTGGCCGGAGGTGGTAGTGCAGTTTTGCTATTTTAGTATTTGTGTCTAGTGTCAGTAACTATTTTTGTGGCAAATACCCCCAGGGGTGCCACATTCTGCACCGTTCATTATTGCCCCATAGATGCTCCTTATAAAGCTGTGCCATATAGAATGCTCTGCACCGTTGATTATGGCCCCATAGATGCTCCTTATAATGCTGTGCCATATATGCTCTGCACCTTTGATTATGGCCCCATAAATGCTCCTTATAATGCTGTGCACCATATATGCTCTGCACCTTTGATTATGGCCCCATAGATGCTCCTTATAATGTTGTGCCATATATGCTCTGCACCTTTGATTATGGCCCCATAGATGCCCCTTATAATACTGTGCCATATATGCTCTGCACCTTTGATTATGGCCCCATAGGTGCTCCTTATAATGCTGTGCCATATATGCTCTGCACCTTTGATTATGGCCCCATAGATGCTCCTTACAATGCTGTGCCATATATGCTCTGCACCTTTGATTATGGCCCCATAGATGCCCCTTATAATGCTGTGCCATATATGCTCTGCACCTTTGATTATGGCCCCATAGGTGCTCCATATAATGCTGTGCCATATATGCTCTGCACCTTTGATTATGGCCCCATAGGTGCTCCTTATAATGCTGTGCCATATATGCTCTGCACCTTTGATTATGGCCCCATAGATGCCCCTTATAATGCTGTGCCATATATGCTCTGCACCTTTGATTATGGCCCCATAGGTGCTCCTTATAATGCTGTGCCATATATGCTCTGCACCTTTGATTATGGCCCCATAGATGCTCCTTACAATGCTGTGCCATATATGCTCTGCACCTTTGATTATGGCCCCATAGATGCCCCTTATAATGCTGTGCCATATATGCTCTGCACCTTTGATTATGGCCCCGTAGATGCTCCTTACAATGCTGTGCCATATATGCTCTGCACCTTTGATTATGGCCCCATAGATGCCCCTTATAATGCTGTCCCATATATGCTCTGCACCTTTGATTATGGCCCCATAGATGCCCCTTATTATGCTGTGCCATATATGCTCTGCACCTTTGATTATGGCCCCATAGATGCTCCTTATAATGCTGTGCCATATATGCTCTGCACCTTTGATTATGGCCCCATAGGTGCTCCTTATAAAGCTGTGCCATATATGCTCTGCACCTTTGATTATGGCCCCATAGATGCCCCTTATAATGCTGTGCCATATATGCTCTGCACCTTTGATTATTGCCCCATAGATGCCCCTTATAATGCAGTGCCATATATGCTCTGCACCTTTGATTATGGCCCCATAGATGCTCCTTATAATGCTGTGCCATATATGCTCTGCACCTTTGATTATTGCCCCATAGATGCTCCTTATAATGCTGTGCCATATATGCTCTGCACCTTTGATTATGGCCCCATAGATGCTCCCTATAATGTTGTGCCATATATGCTCTGCACCTTTGATTATGGCCCCATAGGTGCTCCTTATAATGCTGTGCCATATATATTGCTCTGCACCTTTGATTATGGCCCCATAGGTGCTCCTTATAATGTTGTGCCATATATGCTTTGCACCTTTGATTATGGCCCCATAGATGATCCTTATAATGCTGTGCCATATATACTCTGCACCTTTGAATATGGCCCCATAGGTGCTCCTTATAAAGCTGTGCCATATATGCTCTGCACCGTTAATTATGGCCCCATAGGTGCTCCTTATAATGCTGTGCCCTATATGATTTGCACCTTTGATTATGGCACCATAGGTGCTCCTTATAATGCTGTGCCCTATATACTCTGCACCTTTGATTATGGCCCCATAGGTGCTCCTTATAAAGCTGTGCCATATATGCTCTGCACCTTTGATTATGGCCCCATAGGTGCTCCTTATAAAGCTGTGCCATATATGCTCTGCACCTTTGATTATGGCCCCATAGATGCTCCTAATAATGCTGTGCCATATATGCTCTGCACCTTTGATTATGGCCCCATAGGTGCTCCTTATAATGCTGTGCCATATATAATTGCTCTGCACCTTTGATTATGGCCCCATAGATGCTCCTTAGAATGCTGTGCCATACATGCTCTGCACCTTTGATTATGGCCCCATAGATGCTCCTTATAATGTTGTGCCATATATGCTCTGCACCTTTGATTATGGCCCCATAGGTGCTCCTTATAATGCTGTGCCATATATGCTCTGCACCTTTGATTATGGCCCCATAGATGCCCCTTATAATGCTGTGCCATATATGCTCTGCACCTTTGATTATAGCCCCATAGATGCTCCTTATAATGCTGTGCCATATATGCTCTGCACCTTTGATTATGGCCCCATAGGTGCTCCTTATAATGATGTGCCATATATGCTCTGCACCTTTGATTATGGCCCCATAGGTGCTCCTTATAATGCTGTGCCATATATGCTCTGCACCTTTGATTATGGCCCCATAGATGCCCCTTATAATGCTGTGCCATATATGCTCTGCACCTTTGATTATGGCCCCATAGGTGCTCCTTATAATGCTGTGCCATATATGCTCTGCACCTTTGATTATGGCCCCATAGATGCCGCTTATAATGCTGTGCCATTTATGCTCTGCACCTTTGATTATGGCCCCATAGGTGCTCCTTATAATGCTGTGCCATATATGCTCTGCACCTTTGATTATGGCCCCATAGATGCTCATTATAATGCTGTGCCATATATGCTCTGCACCTTTGATTATGGCCCCATAGATGCCCCTTATAATGCTGTGCCATTTATGCTCTGCACCTTTGATTATGGCCCCATAGATGCTCCTTATAATGCTGTGCCATATATGCTCTGCACCTTTGATTATGGCCCCATAGATGCTCATTATAATGCTGTGCCATATATGCTCTGCACCTTTGATTATGGCCCCATAGATGCCCCTTATAATGCTGTGCCATATATGCTCTGCACCTTTGATTATGGCCCCATAGGTGCTCCTTATAATGCTGTGCCATATATGCTCTGCACCTTTGATTATGGCCCCATAGATGATCCTTATAAAGCTGTGCCATATATGCTCTGCACCTTTGATTATGGCCCCATAGGTGCTCCTTATAATGCTGTGCCATATAAAATTGCTCTGCACCTTTGATTATGGACCCATAGATGCTCCTTAGAATGCTGTGCCATATATGCTCTGCACCTTTGATTATGGCCCCATAGGTGCTCCTTATAAAGCTGTGCCATATATGCTCTGCACCTTTGATTATGGCCCCATAGATGCTCCTTATAATGCTGTGCCATATATGCTCTGCACCTTTGATTATGGCCCCATAGATGCTCCTTATAATGTTGTGCCATATATGCTCTGCACCTTTGATTATGGCCCCATAGGTGCTCCTTATAATGCTGTGCCATATATGCTCTGCACCTTTGATTATGGCCCCATAGGTGCTCCTTATAATGCTGTGCCATATATGCTCTGCACCTTTGATTATGGCCCCATAGATGCTCCTTATAATGCTGTGCCATATATGCTCTGCACCTTTGATTATGGCCCCATAGGTGCTCCTTATAATGCTGTGCCATATATGCTCTGCACCTTTGATTATGGCCCCATAGGTGCTCCTTATAATGCTGTGCCATATATGCTCTGCACCTTTGATTATGGCCCCATAGATGCCCCTTATATTGCTGTGCCATATATGCTCTGCACCTTTGATTATGGCCCCATAGATGCCCCTTATAATGCTGTGCCATATATGCTCTGCACCTTTGATTATGGCCCCATAGATGCCCCTTATTATGCTTTGCCATATATGCTCTGCACCTTTGATTATGGCCCCATAAATGCTCCTTATAAAGCTGTGCCATATATGCTCTGCACCTTTGATTATGGCCCCATAGATGCCCCTTATAATGCTGTGCCATATATGCTCTGCACCTTTGATTATGGCCCCATAGATGCTCCTTATAATGCTGTGCCATATATGCTCTGCACCTTTGATTATGGCCCCATAGATGCTCCTTATAATGCTGTGCCATATATAATGCTCTGCACCTTTGATTATGGCCCCATAGATGCTCCTTATAATGCTGTGCCATATATGCTCTGCACCTTTGATTATGGCCCCATAGATGCTCCTTATAATGTTGTGCCATATATGCTCTGCACCTTTGATTATGGCCCCATAGATGCTCCTTATAAAGCTGTGCCATATATGCTCTGCACCTTTGATTATGGCCCCATAGATGCTCCTTATAATGCTGTGCCATATATAATGCTCTGCACCTTTGATTATGGCCCCATAGATGCTCCTTATAATGCTGTGCCATATATGCTCTGCACCTTTGATTATGGCCCCATAGATGCTCCTTATAATGTTGTGCCATATATGCTCTGCACCTTTGATTATGGCCCCATAGGTGCTCCTTATAATGCTGTGCCATATATGCTCTGCACCTTTGATTATGGCCCCATAGATGCTCCTTATAATGCTGTGCCATATATGCTCTGCACCTTTGATTATGGCCCCATAGGTGCTCCTTATAATGCTGTGCCATATATGCTCTGCACCTTTGATTATGGCCCCATAGGTGCTCCTTATAATGCTGTGCCATATATGCTCTGCACCTTTGATTATGGCCCCATAGATGCTCCTTATAATGCTGTGCCATATATGCTCTGCACCTTTGATTATGGCCCCATAGATGCCCCTTATATTGCTGTGCCATATATGCTCTGCACCTTTGATTATGGCCCCATAGATGCCCCTTATAATGCTGTGCCATATATGCTCTGCACCTTTGATTATGGCCCCATAGATGCCCCTTATTATGCTGTGCCATATATGCTCTGCACCTTTGATTATGGCCCCATAAATGCTTCTTATAAAGCTGTGCCATATATGCTCTGCACCTTTGATTATGGCCCCATAGATGCCCCTTATAATGCTGTGCCATATATGCTCTGCACCTTTGATTATGGCCCCATAGATGCTCCTTATAATGCTGTGCCATATATGCTCTGCACCTTTGATTATGGCCCCATAGATGCTCCTTATAATGCTGTGCCATATATAATGCTCTGCACCTTTGATTATGGCCCCATAGATGCTCCTTATAATGCTGTGCCATATATGCTCTGCACCTTTGATTATGGCCCCATAGGTGCTCCTTATAATGCTGTGCCATTTATATTGCTCTGCACCTTTGATTATGGCCCCATAGGTGCTCCTTATAATGTTGTGCCATATATGCTTTGCACCTTTGATTATGGCCCCATAGATGATCCTTATAATGCTGTGCCATATATACTCTGCACCTTTGAATATGGCCCCATAGGTGCTCCTTATAAAGCTGTGCCATATATGCTCTGCACCGTTAATTATGGCCCCATAGGTGCTCCTTATAATGCTGTGCCATATATGCTCTGCACCTTTGATTATGACCCCATAGGTGCTCCTTATAATGCTGTGCCCTATATGCTTTGCACCTTTGATTATGGCCCCATAGGTGCTCCTTATAATGCTGTGCCCTATATACTCTGCACCTTTGATTATGGCCCCATAGGTGCTCCTTATAAAGCTGTGCCATATATGCTCTGCACCTTTGATTATGGCCCCATAGGTGCTCCTTATAAAGCTGTGCCATATATGCTCTGCACCTTTGATTATGGCCCCATAGATGCTCCTAATAATGCTGTGCCATATATGCTCTGCACCTTTGATTATGGCCCCATAGATGCTCCTTATAATGCTGTGCCATATATGCTCTGCACCTTTGATTATGGCCCCATAGGTGCTCCTTATAATGCTGTGCCATATATAATTGCTCTGCACCTTTGATTATGGCCCCATAGATGCTCCTTAGAATGCTGTGCCATATATGCTCTGCACCTTTGATTATGGCCCCATAGATGCTCCTTATAATGCTGTGCCATATATGCTCTGCATCTTTGATTATGGCCCCATAGGTGCTCCTTATAATGCTGTGCCATATATGCTCTGCACCTTTGATTATGGCCCCATAGGTGCTCCTTATAATGCTGTGCCATATATGCTCTGCACCTTTGATTATGGCCCCATAGATGCTCCTTATAATGTTGTGCCATATATGCTCTGCACCTTTGATTATGGCCCCATAGATGCTCCTTATAATGCTGTGCCATATATGCTCTGCACCTTTGATTATGGCCCCATAGATGCTCCTTATAATGTTGTGCCATATATGCTCTGCATCTTTGATTATGGCCCCATAGGTGCTCCTTATAATGCTGTGCCATATATGCTCTGCACCTTTGATTATGGCCCCATAGATGCCCCTTATAATGCTGTGCCATATATGCTCTGCACCTTTGATTATAGCCCCATAGATGCTCCTTATAATGCTGTGCCATATATGCTCTGCACCTTTGATTATGGCCCCATAGGTGCTCCTTATAAGGATGTGCCATATATGCTCTGCACCTTTGATTATGGCCCCATAGGTGCTCCTTATAATGCTGTGCCATATATGCTCTGCACCTTTGATTATGGCCCCATAGATGCCCCTTATAATGCTGTGCCATATATGCTCTGCACCTTTGATTATGGCCCCATAGGTGCTCCTTATAATGATGTGCCATATATGCTCTGCACCTTTGATTATGGCCCCATAGATGCCCCTTATAATGCTGTGCCATATATGCTCTGCACCTTTGATTATGGCCCCATAGATGCCCCTTATAATGCTGTGCCATATATGCTCTGCACCTTTGATTATGGCCCCATAGGTGCTCCTTATAATGATGTGCCATATATGCTCTGCACCTTTGATTATGGCCCCATAGGTGCTCCTTATAATGCTGTGCCATATATGCTCTGCACCTTTGATTATGGCCCCATAGATGCCCCTTATAATGCTGTGCCATATATGCTCTGCACCTTTGATTATGGCCCCATAGGTGCTCCTTATAATGCTGTGCCATATATGCTTGCACCTTTGATTATGGCCCCATAGATGCTCCTTATAATGCTGTGCCATATATGCTCTGCACCTTTGATTATGGCCCCATAGATGCCCCTTATAATGCTGTGCCATATATGCTCTGCACCTTTGATTATGGCCCCATAGGTGCTCCTTATAATGCTGTGCCATATATGCTCTGCACCTTTGATTATGGCCCCATAGGTGCTCCTTACAATGCTGTGCCATATAAAATTGCTCTGCACCTTTGATTATGGACCCATAGATGCTCCTTAGAATGCTGTGCCATATATGCTCTGCACCTTTGATTATGGCCCCATAGGTGCTCCTTATAAAGCTGTGCCATATATGCTCTGCACCTTTGATTATGGCCCCATAGATGCTCCTTATAATGCTGTGCCATATATGTTCTGCACCTTTGATTATGGCCCCATAGATGCTCCTTATAATGTTGTGCCATATATGCTCTGCACCTTTGATTATGGCCCCATAGGTGCTCCTTATAATGCTGTGCCATATATGCTCTGCACCTTTGATTATGGCCCCATAGGTGCTCCTTATAATGCTGTGCCATATATGCTCTGCACCTTTGATTATGGCCCCATAGATGCTCCTTATAATGCTGTGCCATATATGCTCTGCACCTTTGATTATGGCCCCATAGGTGCTCCTTATAATGCTGTGCCATATATGCTCTGCACCTTTGATTATGGCCCCATAGGTGCTCCTTATAATGCTGTGCCATATATGCTCTGCACCTTTGATTATGGCCCCATAGATGCTCCTTATAATGCTGTGCCATATATGCTCTGCACCTTTGATTATGGCCCCATAGATGCCCCTTATATTGCTGTGCCATATATGCTCTGCACCTTTGATTATGGCCCCATAGATGCTCCTTATAATGCTGTGCCATATATGCTCTGCACCTTTGATTATGGCCCCATAGATGCCCCTTATTATGCTGTGCCATATATGCTCTGCACCTTTGATTATGGCCCCATAAATGCTCCTTATAAAGCTGTGCCATATATGCTCTGCACCTTTGATTATGGCCCCATAGATGCCCCTTATAATGCTGTGCCATATATGCTCTGCACCTTTGATTATGACCCCATAGATGCTCTTTATAATGCTGTGCCATATATGCTCTGCACCTTTGATTATGGCCCCATAGATGCTCCTTATAATGCTGTGCCATATATGCTCTGCACCTTTGATTATGGCCCCATAGATGCTCCTTATAATGCTGTGCCATATATGCTCTGCACCTTTGATTATGGCCCCATAGGTGCTCCTTATAAAGCTGTGCCATATATGCTCTGCACCTTTGATTATGGCCCCATAGGTGCTCCTTATAAAGCTGTGCCATATATGCTCTGCACCTTTGATTATGGCCCCATAGATGCTCCTTAGAATGCTGTGCCATATATGCTCTGCACCTTTGATTATGGCCCCATAGATGCTCCTTAGAATGCTGTGCCATATATGCTCTGCACCTTTGATTATGGCCCCATAGATGCTCCTTATAATGCTGTGCCATATATGCTCTGCACCTTTGATTATGGCCCCATAGATGCTCCTTATAATGCTGTGCCATATATGCTCTGCACCTTTGATTATGGCCCCATAGATGATCCTTATAATGCTGTGCCATATATACTCTGCACCTATGATTATGGCCCCATAGGTGCTCCTTATAATGCTGTGCCATATATAATTGCTCTGCACCTTTGATTATGGCCCCATAGATGCTCCTTATAAAGCTGTGCCATACATGCTCTGCACCTTTGATTATGGCCCCATAGATGCTCCTTAGAATGCTGTGCCATATATGCTCTACACCTTTGATTATGGCCCCATAGGTGCTCCTTATAATGCTGTGCCATATATGCTCTGCACCTTTGATTATGGCCCCATAGATGCTCCTTATAATGCTGTGCCATATATGCTCTGCACCTTTGATTATGGCCCCATAGGTGCTCCTTATAATGCTGTGCCATATATGCTCTGCACCTTTGATTATGGCCCCATAGGTGCTCCTTATAATGCTGTGCCATATATGCTCTGCACCTTTGATTATGGCCCCATAGATGCCCCTTATAATGCTGTGCCATATATGCTCTGCACCTTTGATTATGGCCCCATAGATGCTCCTTATAATGCTGTGCCATATATGCTCTGCACCTTTGATTATGGCCCCATAGATGCTCCTTATAATGCTGTGCCATATATGCTCTGCACCTTTGATTATGGCCCCATAGGTGCTCCTTATAATGCTGTGCCATATATGCTCTGCACCTTTGATTATGGCCCCATAGATGCTCCTTATAATGCTGTGCCATATATGCTCTGCACCTTTGATTATGGCCCCATAGATGCTCCTTATAATGCTGTGCCATATATGCTCTGCACCTTTGATTATGGCCCCATAGATGCTCCTTATAATGCTGTGCCATATATGCTCTGCACCTTTGATTATGGCGCCATAGGTGCTCCTTATAATGCTGTGCCATATATGCTCTGCACCTTTGATTATGGCCCCATAGATGCCCCTTATAATGCTGTGCCATATATGCTCTGCACCTTTGATTATGGCCCCATAGGTGCTCCTTATAATGCTGTGCCATATATGCTCTGCACCTTTGATTATGGCCCCATAGATGCTCCTTATAATGTTGTGCCATATATGCTCTGCACCTTTGATTATGGCCCCATAGGTGCTCCTTATAATGCTGTGCCATATATAATTGCTCTGCACCTTTGATTATGGCCCCATAGATGCTCCTTAGAATGCTGTGCCATATATGCTCTGCACCTTTGATTATGGCCCCATAGGTGCTCCTTATAAAGCTGTGCCATATATGCTCTGCACCTTTGATTATGGCCCCATAGATGCTCCTTATAATGCTGTGCCATATATGCTCTGCACCTTTGATTATGGACCCATAGATGCTCCTTATAATGCTGTGCCATATATGCTCTGCACCTTTGATTATGGCCCCATAGGTGCTCCTTATAATGCTGTGCCATATATGCTCTGCACCTTTGATTATGGCCCCATAGATGCCCCTTATAATGTTGTGCCATATATGCTCTGCACCTTTGATTATGGCCCCATAGATGCCCCTTATAATTTTGTGCCATATATGCTCTGCACCTTTGATTATGGCCCCATAGATGCCCCTTATAATGTTGTGCCATATATGCTCTGCACCTTTGATTATGGCCCCATAGATGCTCCTTATAATGCTGTGCCATATATGCTCTGCACCTTTGATTATGGCCCCATAGATGCTCCTTATAATGCTGTGCCATATATGCTCTGCACCTTTGATTATGGCCCCATAGATGCTCCTTATAATGCTGTGCCATATATGCTCTGCACCTTTGATTATGGCCCCATAGGTGCTCCTTATAATGCTGTGCCATATATAATTGCTCTGCACCTTTGATTATGGCCCCATAGGTGCTCCTTATAATGCTGTGCCATATATGCTCTGCACCTTTGATTATGGCCCCATAGGTGCTCCTTATAAAGCTGTGCCATATATGCTCTGCACCTTTGATTATGGCCCCATAGGTGCTCCTTATAATGCTGTGCCATATATAATTGCTCTGCACCTTTGATTATGGCCCCATAGGTGCTCCTTATAATGCTGTGCCATATATGCTCTGCACCTTTGATTATGGCCCCATAGGTGCTCCTTATAATGCTGTGCCATATATGCTCTGCACC
Source organism: Ranitomeya imitator (assembly GCF_032444005.1). Lineage (NCBI taxonomy): Eukaryota > Metazoa > Chordata > Amphibia > Anura > Dendrobatidae > Ranitomeya > Ranitomeya imitator. The sequence goes on along the minus strand of NC_091285.1, from coordinate 341,912,488 downwards.
TTTGATTATGGCCCCATAGGTGCTCCTTATAATGCTGTGCCATATATGCTCTGCACCTTTGATTATGGCCCCATAGGTGCTCCTTATAAAGCTGTGCCATATATGCTCTGCACCTTTGATTATGGCCCCATAGGTGCTCCTTATAATGCTGTGCCATATATAATTGCTCTGCACCTTTGATTATGGCCCCATAGATGCTCCTTATAATGCTGTGCCATATATGCTCTGCACCTTTGATTATGGCCCCATAGATGCTCCTTATAATGCTGTGCCATATATAATGCTCTGCACCTTTGATTATGGCCCCATAGGTGCTCCTTATAATGCTGTGCCATATATGCTCTGCACCTTTGATTATGGCCCCATAGGTGCTCCTTATAATGCTGTGCCATATATGCTCTGCACCTTTGATTATGGCCCCATAGATGCTCCTTAGAATGCTGTGCCATATATAATGCTCTGCACCTTTGATTATGGTCCCATAGGTGCTCCTTATAATGCTGTGCCATATATGCTCTGCACCTTTGATTATGGCCCCATAGATGCTCCTTAGAATGCTGTGCCATATATGCTCTGCACCTTTGATTATGGCCCCATAGGTGCTCCTTATAAAGCTGTGCCATATATGCTCTGCACCTTTGATTATGGCCCCATAGATGCTCCTTATAATGCTGTGCCATATATGCTCTGCACCTTTGATTATGGCCCCATAGATGCTCCTTATAATGCTGTGCCATATATGCTCTGCACCTTTGATTATGGCCCCATAGATGCTACTTATAATGCTGTGCCATATATGCTCTGCACCTTTGATTATGGCCCCATAGATGCTCCTTATAATGCTGTGCCATATATGCTCTGCACCTTTGATTATGGCGCCATAGGTGCTCCTTATAATGCTGTGCCATATATGCTCTGCACCTTTGATTATGGCCCCATAGATGCCCCTTATAATGCTGTGCCATATATGCTCTGCACCTTTGATTATGGCCCCATAGGTGCTCCTTATAATGCTGTGCCATATATGCTCTGCACCTTTGATTATGGCCCCATAGATGCTCCTTATAATGCTGTGCCATATATGCTCTGCACCTTTGATTATGGCCCCATAGATGCCCCTTATAATGCTGTGCCATATATGCTCTGCACCTTTGATTATGGCCCCATAGGTGCTCCTTATAATGCTGTGCCATATATGCTCTGCACCTTTGATTATGGCCCCATAGATGCTCCTTATAATGTTGTGCCATATATGCTCTGCACCTTTGATTATGGCCCCATAGATGCTCCTTATAATGCTGTGCCATATATGCTCTGCACCTTTGATTATGGCCCCATAGATGCTCCTTATAATGTTGTGCCATATATGCTCTGCACCTTTGATTATGGCCCCATAGGTGCTCCTTATAATGCTGTGCCATATATAATTGCTCTGCACCTTTGATTATGGCCCCATAGATGCTCCTTAGAATGCTGTGCCATATATGCTCTGCACCTTTGATTATGGCCCCATAGGTGCTCCTTATAAAGCTGTGCCATATATGCTCTGCACCTTTGATTATGGCCCCATAGATGCTCCTTATAATGCTGTGCCATATATGCTCTGCACCTTTGATTATGGCCCCATAGATGCTCCTTATAATGCTGTGCCATATATGCTCTGCACCTTTGATTATGGCCCCATAGGTGCTCCTTATAATGCTGTGCCATATATGCTCTGCACCTTTGATTATGGCCCCATAGATGCTCCTTATAATGCTGTGCCATATATGCTCTGCACCTTTGATTATGGCCCCATAGATGCTCCTTATAATGCTGTGCCATATATGCTCTGCACCTTTGATTATGGCCCCATAGGTGCTCCTTATAATGCTGTGCCATATATAATTGCTCTGCACCTTTGATTATGGCCCCATAGGTGCTCCTTATAATGCTGTGCCATATATGCTCTGCACCTTTGATTATGGCCCCATAGGTGCTCCTTATAAAGCTGTGCCATATATGCTCTGCACCTTTGATTATGGCCCCATAGGTGCTCCTTATAATGCTGTGCCATATATAATTGCTCTGCACCTTTGATTATGGCCCCATAGGTGCTCCTTATAATGCTGTGCCATATATGCTCTGCACCTTTGATTATGGCCCCATAGGTGCTCCTTATAATGCTGTGCCATATATGCTCTGCACCTTTGATTATGGCCCCATAGGTGCTCCTTATAAAGCTGTGCCATATATGCTCTGCACCTTTGATTATGGCCCCATAGGTGCTCCTTATAATGCTGTGCCATATATAATTGCTCTGCACCTTTGATTATGGCCCCATAGATGCTCCTTATAATGCTGTGCCATATATGCTCTGCACCTTTGATTATGGCCCCATAGATGCTCCTTATAATGCTGTGCCATATATAATGCTCTGCACCTTTGATTATGGCCCCATAGGTGCTCCTTATAATGCTGTGCCATATATGCTCTGCACCTTTGATTATGGCCCCATAGATGCTCCTTATAATGCTGTGCCATATATGCTCTGCACCTTTGATTATGGCCCCATAGATGCTCCTTAGAATGCTGTGCCATATATAATGCTCTGCACCTTTGATTATGGCCCCATAGGTGCTCCTTATAATGCTGTGCCATATATGCTCTGCACCTTTGATTATGGCCCCATAGATGCTCCTTAGAATGCTGTGCCATATATGCTCTGCACCTTTGATTATGGCCCCATAGGTGCTCCTTATAAAGCTGTGCCATATATGCTCTGCACCTTTGATTATGGCCCCATAGATGCTCCTTATAATGCTGTGCCATATATGCTCTGCACCTTTGATTATGGCCCCATAGATGCTCCTTATAATGCTGTGCCATATATGCTCTGCACCTTTGATTATGGCCCCATAGGTGCTCCTTATAATGCTGTGCCATATATGCTCTGCACCTTTGATTATGGCCCCATAGGTGCTCCTTATAATGCTGTGCCATATATGCTCTGCACCTTTGATTATGGCCCCATAGATGCTCCTTATAATGCTGTGCCATATATGCTCTGCACCTTTGATTATGGCCCCATAGATGCTCCTTATAATGCTGTGCCATATATGCTCTGCACCTTTGATTATGGCCCCATAGGTGCTCCTTATAAAGCTGTGCCATATATGCTCTGCACCTTTGATTATGGCCCCATAGGTGCTCCTTATAATGCTGTGCCATATATAATTGCTCTGCACCTTTGATTATGGCCCCATAGATGCTCCTTATAATGCTGTGCCATATATGCTCTGCACCTTTGATTATGGCCCCATAGATGCTCCTTATAATGCTGTGCCATATATAATGCTCTGCACCTTTGATTATGGCCCCATAGGTGCTCCTTATAATGCTGTGCCATATATGCTCTGCACCTTTGATTATGGCCCCATAGGTGCTCCTTATAATGCTGTGCCATATATGCTCTGCACCTTTGATTATGGCCCCATAGATGCTCCTTAGAATGCTGTGCCATATATAATGCTCTGCACCTTTGATTATGGCCCCATAGGTGCTCCTTATAATGCTGTGCCATATATGCTCTGCACCTTTGATTATGGCCCCATAGATGCTCCTTAGAATGCTGTGCCATATATGCTCTGCACCTTTGATTATGGCCCCATAGGTGCTCCTTATAAAGCTGTGCCATATATGCTCTGCACCTTTGATTATGGCCCCATAGATGCTCCTTATAATGCTGTGCCATATATGCTCTGCACCTTTGATTATGGCCCCATAGATGCTCCTTATAATGCTGTGCCATATATGCTCTGCACCTTTGATTATGGCCCCATAGATGCTACTTATAATGCTGTGCCATATATGCTCTGCACCTTTGATTATGGCACCATAGATGCTCCTTATAATGCTGTGCCATATATGCTCTGCACCTTTGATTATGGCGCCATAGGTGCTCCTTATAATGCTGTGCCATATATGCTCTGCACCTTTGATTATGGCCCCATAGATGCCCCTTATAATGCTGTGCCATATATGCTCTGCACCTTTGATTATGGCCCCATAGGTGCTCCTTATAATGCTGTGAAATATATGCTCTGCACCTTTGATTATGGCCCCATAGATGCTCCTTATAATGCTGTGCCATATATGCTCTGCACCTTTGATTATGGCCCCATAGATGCCCCTTATAATGCTGTGCCATATATGCTCTGCACCTTTGATTATGGCCCCATAGGTGCTCCTTATAATGCTGTGCCATATATGCTCTGCACCTTTGATTATGGCCCCATAGATGCTCCTTATAATGTTGTGCCATATATGCTCTGCACCTTTGATTATGGCCCCATAGATGCTCCTTATAATGCTGTGCCATATATGCTCTGCACCTTTGATTATGGCCCCATAGATGCTCCTTATAATGTTGTGCCATATATGCTCTGCACCTTTGATTATGGCCCCATAGGTGCTCCTTATAATGCTGTGCCATATATGCTCTGCACCTTTGATTATGGCCCCATAGATGCTCCTTATAATGTTGTGCCATATATGCTCTGCACCTTTGATTATGGCCCCATAGGTGCTCCTTATAATGTTGTGCCATATATGCTCTGCACCTTTGATTATGGCCCCATAGGTGCTCCTTATAATGCTGTGCCATATATGCTCTGCACCTTTGATTATGGCCCCATAGGTGCTCCTTATAATGCTGTGCCATATATAATTGCTCTGCACCTTTGATTATGGCCCCATAGATGCTCCTTAGAATGCTGTGCCATATATGCTCTGCACCTTTGATTATGGCCCCATAGGTGCTCCTTATAAAGCTGTGCCATATATGCTCTGCACCTTTGATTATGGCCCCATAGATGCTCCTTATAATGCTGTGCCATATATGCTCTGCACCTTTGATTATGGCCCCATAGATGCTCCTTATAATGCTGTGCCATATATGCTCTGCACCTTTGATTATGGCCCCATAGGTGCTCCTTATAATGCTGTGCCATATATGCTCTGCACCTTTGATTATGGCCCCATAGATGCTCCTTATAATGCTGTGCCATATATGCTCTGCACCTTTGATTATGGCCCCATAGATGCTCCTTATAATGCTGTGCCATATATGCTCTGCACCTTTGATTATGGCCCCATAGGTGCTCCTTATAATGCTGTGCCATATATAATTGCTCTGCACCTTTGATTATGGCCCCATAGGTGCTCCTTATAATGCTGTGCCATATATGCTCTGCACCTTTGATTATGGCCCCATAGGTGCTCCTTATAAAGCTGTGCCATATATGCTCTGCACCTTTGATTATGGCCCCATAGGTGCTCCTTATAATGCTGTGCCATATATAATTGCTCTGCACCTTTGATTATGGCCCCATAGATGCTCCTTATAATGCTGTGCCATATATGCTCTGCACCTTTGATTATGGCCCCATAGATGCTCCTTATAATGCTGTGCCATATATAATGCTCTGCACCTTTGATTATGGCCCAATAGGTGCTCCTTATAATGCTGTGCCATATATGCTCTGCACCTTTGATTATGGCCCCATAGATGCTCCTTATAATGCTGTGCCATATATGCTCTGCACCTTTGATTATGGCCCCATAGATGCTCCTTAGAATGCTGTGCCATATATAATGCTCTGCACCTTTGATTATGGCCCCATAGGTGCTCCTTATAATGCTGTGCCATATATGCTCTGCACCTTTGATTATGGCCCCATAGATGCTCCTTAGAATGCTGTGCCATATATGCTCTGCACCTTTGATTATGGCCCCATAGGTGCTCCTTATAAAGCTGTGCCATATATGCTCTGCACCTTTGATTATGGCCCCATAGATGCTCCTTATAATGCTGTGCCATATATGCTCTGCACCTTTGATTATGGCCCCATAGATGCTCCTTATAATGCTGTGCCATATATGCTCTGCACCTTTGATTATGGCCCCATAGGTGCTCCTTATAATGCTGTGCCATATATGCTCTGCACCTTTGATTATGGCCCCATAGGTGCTCCTTATAATGCTGTGCCATATATGCTCTGCACCTTTGATTATGGCCCCATAGATGCTCCTTATAATGCTGTGCCATATATGCTCTGCACCTTTGATTATGGCCCCATAGATGCTCCTTATAATGCTGTGCCATATATGCTCTGCACCTTTGATTATGGCCCCATAGATGCTCCTTATAATGCTGTGCCATATATGCTCTGCACCTTTGATTATGGCCCCATAGGTGCTCCTTATAAAGCTGTGCCATATATGCTCTGCACCTTTGATTATGGCCCCATAGGTGCTCCTTATAATGCTGTGCCATATATAATTGCTCTGCACCTTTGATTATGGCCCCATAGGTGCTCCTTATAATGCTGTGCCATATATAATTGCTCTGCACCTTTGATTATGGCCCCATAGGTGCTCCTTATAAAGCTGTGCCATATATGCTCTGCACCTTTGATTATGGCCCCATAGGTGCTCCTTATAATGCTGTGCCATATATAATTGCTCTGCACCTTTGATTATGGCCCCATAGGTGCTCCTTATAATGCTGTGCCATATATGCTCTGCACCTTTGATTATGGCCCCATAGGTGCTCCTTATAATGCTGTGCCATATATGCTCTGCACCTTTGATTATGGCCCCATAGGTGCTCCTTATAAAGCTGTGCCTTATATGCTCTGCACCTTTGATTATGGCCCCATAGGTGCTCCTTATAATGCTGTGCCATATATAATTGCTCTGCACCTTTGATTATGGCCCCATAGATGCTCCTTATAATGCTGTGCCATATATGCTCTGCACCTTTGATTATGGCCCCATAGATGCTCCTTATAATGCTGTGCCATATATAATGCTCTGCACCTTTGATTATGGCCCCATAGGTGCTCCTATTAATGCTGTGCCATATATGCTCTGCACCTTTGATTATGGCCCCATAGATGCTCCTTATAATGCTGTGCCATATATGCTCTGCACCTTTGATTATGGCCCCATAGATGCTCCTTAGAATGCTGTGCCATATATAATGCTCTGCACCTTTGATTATGGCCCCATAGGTGCTCCTATTAATGCTGTGCCATATATGCTCTGCACCTTTGATTATGGCCCCATAGGTGCTCCTTATAATGCTGTGCCATATATGCTCTGCACCTTTGATTATGGCCCCATAGGTGCTCCTTATAAAGCTGTGCCATATATGCTCTGCACCTTTGATTATGGCCCCATAGATGCTCCTTATAATGCTGTGCCATATATGCTCTGCACCTTTGATTATGGCCCCATAGGTGCTCCTTATAATGCTGTGCCATATATGCTCTGCACCTTTGATTATGGCCCCATAGGTGCTCCTTATAATGCTGTGCCATATATGCTCTGCACCTTTGATTATGGCCCCATAGATGCTCCTTATAATGCTGTGCCATATATGCTCTGCACCTTTGATTATGGCCCCATAAATGCTCCTTATAATGCTGTGCCATATATGCTCTGCACCTTTGATTATGGCCCCATAGATGCTCCTGATAATGCTGTGCCATATATGCTCTGCACCTTTGATTATGGCCCCATAGATGCTCCTTATAATGCTGTGCCATATATGCTCTGCACCTTTGATTATGGCCCCATAGATGCTCCTTATAATGCTGTGCCATATATGCTCTGCACCTTTGATTATGGCCCCATAGATTCTCCTTATAATGTTGTGCCATATATGCCCTGCACCTTTGATTATGGCCCCATAGATGCTCCTTATAATGCTGTGCCATATATACTCTGCACCTTTGATTATGGCCCCATAGATTCTCCTTATAATGTTGTGCCATATATGCTCTGCACCTTTGATTATGGCCCCATAGATGCCCCTTATAATGTTGTGCCATATATGCTCTGCACCTTTGATTATGGCCCCATAAATGCTCCTTATAATGCTGTGCCATATATGCTCTGCACCTTTGATTATGGCCCCATAGGTGCTCCTTATAATGCTGTGCCATATATGCTCTGCACCTTTGATTATGGCCCCATAGATTCTCCTTATAATGCTGTGCCATATATAATGCTCTGCACCTTTGATTATGGCCCCATAAATGCTCCTTATAATGCTGTGCCATATATGCTCTGCACCTTTGATTATGGCCCCATAGATGCTCCTTATAATGCTGTGCCATATATGCTCTGCACCTTTGATTATGGCCCCATAGATGCTCCTTATAATGCTGTGCCCCATATATGCTCTGCACCTTTGATTATGGCCCCATAGATTCTCCTTATAATGCTGTGCCATATATAATGCTCTGCACCGTTGATTATGGCCCCATAGATGCTCCTTATAATGCTGTGCCATATATGCTCTGCACCTTTGATTATGGCCCCATAGATGCTCCTTATAATGTTGTGCCATATATGCTCTGCACCTTTGATTATGGCCCCATAGATGCTCCTTATAATGCTGTGCCATATATGCTCTGCACCTTTGATTATGGCCCCATAGGTGCTCCTTATAATGCTGTGCCATATATGCTCTGCACCTTTGATTATGGCCCCATAGATTCTCCTTATAATGCTGTGCCATATATAATGCTCTGCACCTTTGATTATGGCCCCATAAATGCTCCTTATAATGCTGTGCCATATATGCTCTGCACCTTTGATTATGGCCCCATAGATGCTCCTTATAATGCTGTGCCATATATGCTCTGCACCTTTGATTATGGCCCCATAGGTGCTCCTTATAATGCTGTGCCATATATGCTCTGCACCTTTGATTATGGCCCCATAGGTGCTCCTTATAATGCTGTGCCCCATATATGCTCTGCACCTTTGATTATGGCCCCATAGATTCTCCTTATAATGCTGTGCCATATATAATGCTCTGCACCGTTGATTATGGCCCCATAGATGCTCCTTATAATGCTGTGCCATATATGCTCTGCACCTTTGATTATGGCCCCATAGATGCTCCTTATAATGTTGTGCCATATATGCTCTGCACCTTTGATTATGGCCCCATAGATGCTCCTTATAATGCTGTGCCATATATGCTCTGCACCTTTGATTATGGCCCCATAGGTGCTCCTTATAATGCTGTGCCATATATGCTCTGCACCTTTGATTATGGCCCCATAGGTGCTCCTTATAATGCTGTGCCCCATATATGCTCTGCACCTTTGATTATGGCCCCATAGATTCTCCTTATAATGCTGTGCCATATATAATGCTCTGCACCGTTGATTATGGCCCCATAGATGCTCCTTATAATGCTGTGCCATATATGCTCTGCACCTTTGATTATGGCCCCATAGATGCTCCTTATAATGCTGTGCCATATATGCTCTGCACCTTTGATTATGGCCCTATAGGTGCTCCTTATAATGCTGTGCCATATATGCTCTGCACCTTTGATTATGGCCCCATAGATTCTCCTTATAATGCTGTGCCATATATAATGCTCTGCACCTTTGATTATGGCCCCATAGATGCTCCTTATAATGCTGTGCCCCATATATGCTCTGCACCTTTGATTATGGCCCCATAGATGCTCCTTATAATGTTGTGCCATATATGCTCTGCACCTTTGATTATGGCCCTATAGATTCTCCTTATAATGCTGTGCCATATATAATGCTCTGCACCGTTGATTATGGCCCCATAGATGCTCCTTATAATGCTGCCCCATATATGCTTTGCACCTTTGATTATGGCCCCATAGGTGCTCCTTATAATGCTGTGCCATATATGCTCTGCACCTTTGATTATGGCCCCATAGGTGCTCCTTATAATGCTGTGCCATATATGCTCTGCACCTTTGATTATGGCCCCATAGATGCTCCTTATAATGCTGTGCCATATATGCTCTGCACCTTTGATTATGGCCCCATAGATGCCCCTTATATTGCTGTGCCATATATGCTCTGCACCTTTGATTATGGCCCCATAGATGCCCCTTATAATGCTGTGCCATATATGCTCTGCACCTTTGATTATGGCCCCATAAATGCTCCTTATAAAGCTGTGCCATATATGCTCTGCACCTTTGATTATGGCCCCATAGATGCCCCTTATAATGCTGTGCCATATATGCTCTGCACCTTTGATTATGGCCCCATAGATGCCCCTTATTATGCTGTGCCATATATGCTCTGCACCTTTGATTATGGCCCCATAAATGCTCCTTATAAAGCTGTGCCATATATGCTCTGCACCTTTGATTATGGCCCCATAGATGCCCCTTATTATGCTGTGCCATATATGCTCTGCACCTTTGATTATGGCCCCATAAATGCTCCTTATAAAGCTGTGCCATATATGCTCTGCACCTTTGATTATGGCCCCATAGATGCCCCTTATAATGCTGTGCCATATATGCTCTGCACCTTTGATTATGGCCCCATAGATGCTCCTTATAATGCTGTGCCATATATGCTCTGCACCTTTGATTATGGCCCCATAGATGCTCCTTATAATGCTGTGCCATATATAATGCTCTGCACCTTTGATTATGGCCCCATAGATGCTCCTTATAATGCTGTGCCATATATGCTCTGCACCTTTGATTATGGCCCCATAGATGCTCCTTATAATGTTGTGCCATATATGCTCTGCACCTTTGATTATGGCCCCATAGATGCTCCTTATAATGTTGTGCCATATATGCTCTGCACCTTTGATTATGGCCCCATAGATGCTCCTTATAATGCTGTGCCATATATGCTCTGCACCTTTGATTATGGCCCCATAGGTGCTCCTTATAATGCTGTGCCATATATGCTCTGCACCTTTGATTATGGCCCCATAGATGCTCCTTATAATGCTGTGCCATATATGCTCTGCACCTTTGATTATGGCCCCATAGATGCCCCTTATATTGCTGTGCCATATATGCTCTGCACCTTTGATTATGGCCCCATAGATGCCCCTTATAATGCTGTGCCATATATGCTCTGCACCTTTGATTATGGCCCCATAGATGCTCCTTATAATGTTGTGCCATATATGCTCTGCACCTTTGATTATGGCCCCATAGATGCTCCTTATAATGCTGTGCCATATATGCTCTGCACCTTTGATTATGGCCCCATAGATGCTCCTTATAATGCTGTGCCATATATAATGCTCTGCACCTTTGATTATGGCCCCATAGATGCTCCTTATAATGCTGTGCCATATATGCTCTGCACCTTTGATTATGGCCCCATAGATGCTCCTTATAATGTTGTGCCATATATGCTCTGCACCTTTGATTATGGCCCCATAGGTGCTCCTTATAATGCTGTGCCATATATGCTCTGCACCTTTGATTATGGCCCCATAGATGCTCCTTATAATGCTGTGCCATATATGCTCTGCACCTTTGATTATGGCCCCATAGGTGCTCCTTATAATGCTGTGCCATATATGCTCTGCACCTTTGATTATGGCCCCATAGATGCTCCTTATAATGCTGTGCCATATATGCTCTGCACCTTTGATTATGGCCCCATAGATGCCCCTTATATTGCTGTGCCATATATGCTCTGCACCTTTGATTATGGCCCCATAGATGCCCCTTATAATGCTGTGCCATATATGCTCTGCACCTTTGATTATGGCCCCATAGATGCCCCTTATTATGCTGTGCCATATATGCTCTGCACCTTTGATTATGGCCCCATAAATGCTCCTTATAAAGCTGTGCCATATATGCTCTGCACCTTTGATTATGGCCCCATAGATGCCCCTTATAATGCTGTGCCATATATGCTCTGCACCTTTGATTATGGCCCCATAGATGCTCCTTATAATGCTGTGCCATATATGCTCTGCACCTTTGATTATGGCCCCATAGATGCTCCTTATAATGCTGTGCCATATATAATGCTCTGCACCTTTGATTATGGCCCCATAGATGCTCCTTATAATGCTGTGCCATATATGCTCTGCACCTTTGATTATGGCCCCATAGGTGCTCCTTATAATGCTGTGCCATATATATTGCTCTGCACCTTTGATTATGGCCCCATAGGTGCTCCTTATAATGTTGTGCCATATATGCTTTGCACCTTTGATTATGGCCCCATAGATGATCCTTATAATGCTGTGCCATATATACTCTGCACCTTTGAATATGGCCCCATAGGTGCTCCTTATAAAGCTGTGCCATATATGCTCTGCACCTTTGATTATGACCCCATAGGTGCTCCTTATAATGCTGTGCCATATATGCTCTGCACCTTTGATTATGACCCCATAGGTGCTCCTTATAATGCTGTGCCATATATACTCTGCACCTTTGATTATGGCCCCATAGGTGCTCCTTATAAAGCTGTGCCATATATGCTCTGCACCTTTGATTATGGCCCCATAGGTGCTCCTTATAAAGCTGTGCCATATATGCTCTGCACCTTTGATTATGGCCCCATAGATGCTCCTAATAATGCTGTGCCATATATGCTCTGCACCTTTGATTATGGCCCCATAGATGCTCCTTATAATGCTGTGCCATATATGCTTTGCACCTTTGATCATGGCCCCATAGGTGCTCCTTATAATGCTGTGCCCTATATACTCTGCACCTTTGATTATGGCCCCATAGGTGCTCCTTATAAAGCTGTGCCATATATGCTCTGCACCTTTGATTATGGCCCCATAGGTGCTCCTTATAAAGCTGTGCCATATATGCTCTGCACCTTTGATTATGGCCCCATAGATGCTCCTAATAATGCTGTGCCATATATGCTCTGCACCTTTGATTATGGCCCCATAGATGCTCCTTATAATGCTGTGCCATATATGCTCTGCACCTTTGATTATGGCCCCATAGGTGCTCCTTATAATGCTGTGCCATATATAATTGCTCTGCACCTTTGATTATGGCCCCATACATGCTCCTTAGAATGCTGTGCCATATATGCTCTGCACCTTTGATTATGGCCCCATAGATGCTCCTTATAATGCTGTGCCATACATGCTCTGCACCTTTGATTATGGCCCCATAGGTGCTCCTTATAATGCTGTGCCATATATGCTCTGCACCTTTGATTATGGCCCCATAGATGCTCCTTATAATGTTGTGCCATATATGCTCTGCATCTTTGATTATGGCCCCATAGGTGCTCCTTATAATGCTGTGCCATATATGCTCTGCACCTTTGATTATGGCCCCATAGATGCCCCTTATAATGCTGTGCCATATATGCTCTGCACCTTTGATTATGGCCCCATAGGTGCTCCTTATAAGGATGTGCCATATATGCTCTGCACCTTTGATTATGGCCCCATAGGTGCTCCTTATAATGCTGTGCCATATATGCTCTGCACCTTTGATTATGGCCCCATAGATGCCCCTTATAATGCTGTGCCATATATGCTCTGCACCTTTGATTATGGCCCCATAGGTGCTCCTTATAATGATGTGCCATATATGCTCTGCACCTTTGATTATGGCCCCATAGGTGCTCCTTATAATGCTGTGCCATATATGCTCTGCACCTTTGATTATGGCCCCATAGATGCCCCTTATAATGCTGTGCCATATATGCTCTGCACCTTTGATTATGGCCATATAGGTGCTCCTTATAATGCTGTGCCATATATGCTCTGCACCTTTGATTATGGCCCCATAGATGCCCCTTATAATGCTGTGCCATATATGCTCTGCACCTTTGATTATGGCCATATAGGTGCTCCTTATAATGCTGTGCCATATATGCTCTGCACCTTTGATTATGGCCCCATAGATGCCCCTTATAATGCTGTGCCATATATGCTCTGCACCTTTGATTATGGCCATATAGGTGCTCCTTATAATGCTGTGCCATATATGCTCTGCACCTTTGATTATGGCCCCATAGATGCCCCTTATAATGCTGTGCCATATATGCTCTGCACCTTTGATTATGGCCCCATAGGTGCTCCTTATAATGCTGTGCCATATATGCTCTGCACCTTTGATTATGGCCCCATAGATGATCCTTATAAAGCTGTGCCATATATGCTCTGCACCTTTGATTATGGCCCCATAGATGCTCCTTACAATGCTGTGCCATATAAAATTGCTCTGCACCTTTGATTATGGACCCATAGATGCTCCTTAGAATGCTGTGCCATATATGCTCTGCACCTTTGATTATGGCCCCATAGGTGCTCCTTATAAAGCTGTGCCATATATGCTCTGCACCTTTGATTATGGCCCCATAGGTGCTCCTTATAATGCTGTGCCATATATGCTCTGCACCTTTGATTATGACCCCATAGGTGCTCCTTATAATGCTGTGCCATATATGCTCTGCACCTTTGATTATGACCCCATAGGTGCTCCTTATAATGCTGTGCCATATATACTCTGCACCTTTGATTATGGCCCCATAGGTGCTCCTTATAAAGCTGTGCCATATATGCTCTGCACCTTTGATTATGGCCCCATAGGTGCTCCTTATAAAGCTGTGCCATATATGCTCTGCACCTTTGATTATGGCCCCATAGATGCTCCTAATAATGCTGTGCCATATATGCTCTGCACCTTTGATTATGGCCCCATAGATGCTCCTTATAATGCTGTGCCATATATGCTTTGCACCTTTGATTATGGCCCCATAGGTGCTCCTTATAATGCTGTGCCCTATATACTCTGCACCTTTGATTATGGCCCCATAGGTGCTCCTTATAATGCTGTGCCATATATGCTCTGCACCTTTGATTATGACCCCATAGGTGCTCCTTATAATGCTGTGCCATATATGCTCTGCACCTTTGATTATGACCCCATAGGTGCTCCTTATAATGCTGTGCCATATATACTCTGCACCTTTGATTATGGCCCCATAGGTGCTCCTTATAAAGCTGTGCCATATATGCTCTGCACCTTTGATTATGGCCCCATAGGTGCTCCTTATAAAGCTGTGCCATATATGCTCTGCACCTTTGATTATGGCCCCATAGATGCTCCTAATAATGCTGTGCCATATATGCTCTGCACCTTTGATTATGGCCCCATAGATGCTCCTTATAATGCTGTGCCATATATGCTTTGCACCTTTGATTATGGCCCCATAGGTGCTCCTTATAATGCTGTGCCCTATATACTCTGCACCTTTGATTATGGCCCCATAGGTGCTCCTTATAAAGCTGTGCCATATATGCTCTGCACCTTTGATTATGGCCCCATAGGTGCTCCTTATAAAGCTGTGCCATATATGCTCTGCACCTTTGATTATGGCCCCATAGATGCTCCTAATAATGCTGTGCCATATATGCTCTGCACCTTTGATTATGGCCCCATAGATGCTCCTTATAATGCTGTGCCATATATGCTCTGCACCTTTGATTATGGCCCCATAGGTGCTCCTTATAATGCTGTGCCATATATAATTGCTCTGCACCTTTGATTATGGCCCCATACATGCTCCTTAGAATGCTGTGCCATATATGCTCTGCACCTTTGATTATGGCCCCATAGATGCTCCTTATAATGCTGTGCCATACATGCTCTGCACCTTTGATTATGGCCCCATAGGTGCTCCTTATAATGCTGTGCCATATATGCTCTGCACCTTTGATTATGGCCCCATAGATGCTCCTTATAATGTTGTGCCATATATGCTCTGCATCTTTGATTATGGCCCCATAGGTGCTCCTTATAATGCTGTGCCATATATGCTCTGCACCTTTGATTATGGCCCCATAGATGCCCCTTATAATGCTGTGCCATATATGCTCTGCACCTTTGATTATGGCCCCATAGGTGCTCCTTATAAGGATGTGCCATATATGCTCTGCACCTTTGATTATGGCCCCATAGGTGCTCCTTATAATGCTGTGCCATATATGCTCTGCACCTTTGATTATGGCCCCATAGATGCCCCTTATAATGCTGTGCCATATATGCTCTGCACCTTTGATTATGGCCCCATAGGTGCTCCTTATAATGATGTGCCATATATGCTCTGCACCTTTGATTATGGCCCCATAGGTGCTCCTTATAATGCTGTGCCATATATGCTCTGCACCTTTGATTATGGCCCCATAGATGCCCCTTATAATGCTGTGCCATATATGCTCTGCACCTTTGATTATGGCCATATAGGTGCTCCTTATAATGCTGTGCCATATATGCTCTGCACCTTTGATTATGGCCCCATAGATGCTCCTTATAATGCTGTGCCATATATGCTCTGCACCTTTGATTATGGCCCCATAGATGCCCCTTATAATGCTGTGCCATATATGCTCTGCACCTTTGATTATGGCCCCATAGGTGCTCCTTATAATGCTGTGCCATATATGCTCTGCACCTTTGATTATGGCCCCATAGATGATCCTTATAAAGCTGTGCCATATATGCTCTGCACCTTTGATTATGGCCCCATAGATGCTCCTTACAATGCTGTGCCATATAAAATTGCTCTGCACCTTTGATTATGGACCCATAGATGCTCCTTAGAATGCTGTGCCATATATGCTCTGCACCTTTGATTATGGCCCCATAGGTGCTCCTTATAAAGCTGTGCCATATATGCTCTGCACCTTTGATTATGGCCCCATAGGTGCTCCTTATAATGCTGTGCCATATATGCTCTGCACCTTTGATTATGGCCCCATAGATGCTCCTTATAATGCTGTGCCATATATGCTCTGCACCTTTGATTATGGCCCCATAGATGCCCCTTATATTGCTGTGCCATATATGCTCTGCACCTTTGATTATGGCCCCATAGATGCCCCTTATAATGCTGTGCCATATATGCTCTGCACCTTTGATTATGGCCCCATAGATGCCCCTTATTATGCTGTGCCATATATGCTCTGCACCTTTGATTATGGCCCCATAAATGCTCCTTATAAAGCTGTGCCATATATGCTCTGCACCTTTGATTATGGCCCCATAGATGCCCCTTATAATGCTGTGCCATATATGCTCTGCACCTTTGATTATGGCCCCATAGATGCTCCTTATAATGCTGTGCCATATATGCTCTGCACCTTTGATTATGGCCCCATAGATGCTCCTTATAATGCTGTGCCATATATGCTCTGCACCTTTGATTATGGCCCCATAGGTGCTCCTTATAAAGCTGTGCCATATATGCTCTGCACCTTTGATTATGGCCCCATAGATGCTCCTTAGAATGCTGTGCCATATATGCTCTGCACCGTTCAGTATGGCCCCATAGATGCTCCTTATAATGTTGTGCCATATATGCTCTGCACCTTTGATTATGGCCCCATAGATGATCCTTATAATGCTGTGCCATATATACTCTGCACCTATGATTATGGCCCCATAGGTGCTCCTTATAATGCTGTGCCATATATAATTGCTCTGCACCTTTGATTATGGCCCCATAGATGCTCCTTAGAATGCTGTGCCATATATGCTCTGCACCTTTGATTATGGCCCCATAGATGCTCCTTATAAAGCTGTGCCATACATGCTCTGCACCTTTGATTATGGCCCCATAGATGCTCCTTATAATGCTGTGCCATATATGCTCTGCACCTTTGATTATGGCCCCATAGGTGCTCCTTATAATGCTGTGCCATATATGCTCTGCACCTTTGATTATGGCCCCATAGGTGCTCCTTATAATGCTGTGCCATATATGCTCTGCACCTTTGATTATGGCCCCATAGATGCTCCTTATAATGCTGTGCCATATATGCTCTGCACCTTTGATTATGGCCCCATAGGTGCTCCTTATAATGCTGTGCCATATATGCTCTGCACCTTTGATTATGGCCCCATAGATGCTCCTTATAATGCTGTGCCATATATGCTCTGCACCTTTGATTATGGCGCCATAGGTGCTCCTTATAATGCTGTGCCATATATGCTCTGCACCTTTGATTATGGCCCCATAGATGCCCCTTATAATGCTGTGCCATATATGCTCTGCACCTTTGATTATGGCCCCATAGGTGCTCCTTATAATGCTGTGCCATATATGCTCTGCACCTTTGATTATGGCCCCATAGATGCCCCTTATAATGCTGTGCCATATATGCTCTGCACCTTTGATTATGGCCCCATAGATGCTCCTTATAATGCTGTGCCATATATGCTCTGCACTTTTGATTATGGCCCCATAGATGCTCCTTATAATGCTGTGCCATATATGCTCTGCACCTTTGATTATGGCCCCATAGATGCTCCTTATAATGCTGTGCCATATATGCTCTGCACCTTTGATTATGGCGCCATAGGTGCTCCTTATAATGCTGTGCCATATATGCTCTGCACCTTTGATTATGGCCCCATAGATGCCCCTTATAATGCTGTGCCATATATGCTCTGCACCTTTGATTATGGCCCTATAGGTGCTCCTTATAATGCTGTGCCATATATGCTCTGCACCTTTGATTATGGCCCCATAGATGCTCCTTATAATGCTGTGCCATATATGCTCTGCACCTTTGATTATGGCCCCATAGATGCCCCTTATAATGCTGTGCCATATATGCTCTGCACCTTTGATTATGGCCCCATAGGTGCTCCTTATAATGCTGTGCCATATATGCTCTGCACCTTTGATTATGGCCCCATAGATGCCCCTTATAATGCTGTGCCATATATGCTCTGCACCTTTGATTATGGCCCCATAGGTGCTCCTTATAATGCTGTGCCATATATGCTCTGCACCTTTGATTATGGCCCCATAGATGCTCCTTATAATGTTGTGCCATATATGCTCTGCACCTTTGATTATGGCCCCATAGGTGCTCCTTATAATTCTGTGCCATATATAATTGCTCTGCACCTTTGATTATGGCCCCATAGATGCTCCTTAGAATGCTGTGCCATATATGCTCTGCACCTTTGATTATGGCCCCATAGGTGCTCCTTATAAAGCTGTGCCATATATGCTCTGCACCTTTGATTATGGCCCCATAGATGCTCCTTATAATGCTGTGCCATATATGCTCTGCACCTTTGATTATGGCCCCATAGATGCTCCTTATAATGCTGTGCCATATATGCTCTGCACCTTTGATTATGGCCCCATAGGTGCTCCTTATAATGCTGTGCCATATATGCTCTGCACCTTTGATTATGGCCCCATAGATGCTCCTTATAATGCTGTGCCATATATGCTCTGCACCTTTGATTATGGCCCCATAGATGCTCCTTATAATGCTGTGCCATATATGCTCTGCACCTTTGATTATGGCCCCATAGGTGCTCCTTATAATGCTGTGCCATATATGCTCTGCACCTTTGATTATGGCCCCATAGGTGCTCCTTATAAAGCTGTGCCATATATGCTCTGCACCTTTGATTATGGCCCCATAGGTGCTCCTTATAATGCTGTGCCATATATAATTGCTCTGCACCTTTGATTATGGCCCCATAGGTGCTCCTTATAATGCTGTGCCATATATGCTCTGCACCTTTGATTATGGCCCCATAGGTGCTCCTTATAATGCTGTGCCATATATGCTCTGCACCTTTGATTATGGCCCCATAGGTGCTCCTTATAAAGCTGTGCCATATATGCTCTGCACCTTTGATTATGGCCCCATAGGTGCTCCTTATAATGCTGTGCCATATATAATTGCTCTGCACCTTTGATTATGGCCCCATAGATGCTCCTTATAATGCTGTGCCATATATGCTCTGCACCTTTGATTATGGCCCCATAGATGCTCCTTATAATGCTGTGCCATATATGCTCTGCACCTTTGATTATGGCCCCATAGATGCTCCTTATAATGCTGTGCCATATATAATTGCTCTGCACCTTTGATTATGGCCCCATAGATGCTCCTTATAATGCTGTGCCATATATGCTCTGCACCTTTGATTATGGCCCCATAGGTGCTCCTTATAATGCTGTGCCATATATAATTGCTCTGCACCTTTGATTATGGCCCCATAGATGCTCCTTATAATGCTGTGCCATATATGCTCTGCACCTTTGATTATGGCCCCATAGGTGCTCCTTATAATGCTGTGCCATATATGCTCTGCACCTTTGATTATGGCCCCATAGATGCTCCTTATAATGCTGTGCCATATATGCTCTGCACCTTTGATTATGGCCCCATAGATGCTCCTTAGAATGCTGTGCCATATATAATGCTCTGCACCTTTGATTATGGCCCCATAGGTGCTCCTTATAATGCTGTGCCATATATGCTCTGCACCTTTGATTATGGCCCCATAGATGCTCCTTAGAATGCTGTGCCATATATGCTCTGCACCTTTGATTATGGCCCCATAGGTGCTCCTTATAAAGCTGTGCCATATATGCTCTGCACCTTTGATTATGGCCCCATAGATGCTCCTTATAATGCTGTGCCATATATGCTCTGCACCTTTGATTATGGCCCCATAGATGCTCCTTATAATGCTGTGCCATATATGCTCTGCACCTTTGATTATGGCCCCATAGGTGCTCCTTATAATGCTGTGCCATATATGCTCTGCACCTTTGATTATGGCCCCATAGGTGCTCCTTATAATGCTGTGCCATATATGCTCTGCACCTTTGATTATGGCCCCATAGATGCTCCTTATAATGCTGTGCCATATATGCTCTGCACCTTTGATTATGGCCCCATAGATGCTCCTTATAATGCTGTGCCATATATGCTCTGCACCTTTGATTATGGCCCCATAGGTGCTCCTTATAAAGCTGTGCCATATATGCTCTGCACCTTTGATTATGGCCCCATAGGTGCTCCTTATAATGCTGTGCCATATATAATTGCTCTGCACCTTTGATTATGGCCCCATAGGTGCTCCTTATAATGCTGTGCCATATATGCTCTGCACCTTTGATTATGGCCCCATAGGTGCTCCTTATAAAGCTGTGCCATATATGCTCTGCACCTTTGATTATGGCCCCATAGGTGCTCCTTATAATGCTGTGCCATATATAATTGCTCTGCACCTTTGATTATGGCCCCATAGGTGCTCCTTATAATGCTGTGCCATATATGCTCTGCACCTTTGATTATGGCCCCATAGGTGCTCCTTATAATGCTGTGCCATATATGCTCTGCACCTTTGATTATGGCCCCATAGGTGCTCCTTATAAAGCTGTGCCATATATGCTCTGCACCTTTGATTATGGCCCCATAGGTGCTCCTTATAATGCTGTGCCATATATAATTGCTCTGCACCTTTGATTATGGCCCCATAGATGCTCCTTATAATGCTGTGCCATATATGCTCTGCACCTTTGATTATGGCCCCATAGATGCTCCTTATAATGCTGTGCCATATATAATGCTCTGCACCTTTGATTATGGCCCCATAGGTGCTCCTTATAATGCTGTGCCATATATGCTCTGCACCTTTGATTATGGCCCCATAGATGCTCCTTATAATGCTGTGCCATATATGCTCTGCACCTTTGATTATGGCCCCATAGATGCTCCTTAGAATGCTGTGCCATATATAATGCTCTGCACCTTTGATTATGGCCCCATAGGTGCTCCTTATAATGCTGTGCCATATATGCTCTGCACCTTTCATTATGGCCCCATAGGTGCTCCTTATAAAGCTGTGCCATATATGCTCTGCACCTTTGATTATGGCCTCATAGATGCTCCTTATAATGCTGTGCCATATATAATGCTCTGCACCTTTGATTATGGCCCCATAGATGCTCCTTAGAATGCTGTGCCATATATAATGCTCTGCACCTTTGATTATGGCCCCATAGGTGCTCCTTATAATGCTGTGCCATATATGCTCTGCACCTTTGATTATGGCCCCATAGGTGCTCCTTATAAAGCTGTGCCATATATGCTCTGCACCTTTGATTATGGCCTCATAGATGCTCCTTATAATGCTGTGCCATATATGCTCTGCACCTTTGATTATGGCCCCATAGATGCTCCTTATAATGCTGTGCCATATATGCTCTGCACCTTTGATTATGGCCCCATAAATGCTCCTTATAATGCTGTGCCATATATGCTCTGCACCTTTGATTATGGCCCCATAGATGCTCCTTATAATGCTGTGCCATATATGCTCTGCACCTTTGATTATGGCCCCATAGATGCTCCTTATAATGCTGTGCCATATATGCTCTGCACCTTTGATTATGGCCCCATAGATGCCCCTTATAATGCTGTGCCATATATGCTCTGCACCTTTGATTATGGCCCCATAGGTGCTCCTTATAATGCTGTGCCATATATGCTCTGCACCTTTGATTATGGCCCCATAGATGCTCCTTATAATGTTGTGCCATATATGCTCTGCACCTTTGATTATGGCCCCATAGGTGCTCCTTATAATGCTGTGCCATATATAATTGCTCTGCACCTTTGATTATGGCCCCATAGATGCTCCTTAGAATGCTGTGCCATATATGCTCTGCACCTTTGATTATGGCCCCATAGGTGCTCCTTATAAAGCTGTGCCATATATGCTCTGCACCTTTGATTATGGCCCCATAGATGCTCCTTATAATGCTGTGCCATATATGCTCTGCACCTTTGATTATGGCCCCATAGATGCTCCTTATAATGCTGTGCCATATATGCTCTGCACCTTTGATTATGGCCCCATAGGTGCTCCTTATAATGCTGTGCCATATATGCTCTGCACCTTTGATTATGGCCCCATAGATGCTCCTTATAATGCTGTGCCATATATGCTCTGCACCTTTGATTATGGCCCCATAGATGCTCCTTATAATGCTGTGCCATATATGCTCTGCACCTTTATGGCCCCATAGGTGCTCCTTATAATGCTGTGCCATATATAATTGCTCTGCACCTTTGATTATGGCCCCATAGGTGCTCCTTATAATGCTGTGCCATATATGCTCTGCACCTTTGATTATGGCCCCATAGGTGCTCCTTATAAAGCTGTGCCATATATGCTCTGCACCTTTGATTATGGCCCCATAGGTGCTCCTTATAATGCTGTGCCATATATAATTGCTCTGCACCTTTGATTATGGCCCCATAGGTGCTCCTTATAATGCTGTGCCATATATGCTCTGCACCTTTGATTATGGCCCCATAGGTGCTCCTTATAATGCTGTGCCATATATGCTCTGCACCTTTGATTATGGCCCCATAGGTGCTCCTTATAAAGCTGTGCCATATATGCTCTGCACCTTTGATTATGGCCCCATAGGTGCTCCTTATAATGCTGTGCCATATATAATTGCTCTGCACCTTTGATTATGGCCCCATAGATGCTCCTTATAATGCTGTGCCATATATGCTCTGCACCTTTGATTATGGCCCCATAGATGCTCCTTATAATGCTGTGCCATATATAATGCTCTGCACCTTTGATTATGGCCCCATAGGTGCTCCTTATAATGCTGTGCCATATATGCTCTGCACCTTTGATTATGGCCCCATAGATGCTCCTTATAATGCTGTGCCATATATGCTCTGCACCTTTGATTATGGCCCCATAGATGCTCCTTAGAATGCTGTGCCATATATAATGCTCTGCACCTTTGATTATGGCCCCATAGATGCTCCTTAGAATGCTGTGCCATATATGCTCTGCACCTTTGATTATGGCCCCATAGGTGCTCCTTATAAAGCTGTGCCATATATGCTCTGCACCTTTGATTATGGCCCCATAGATGCTCCTTATAATGCTGTGCCATATATGCTCTGCACCTTTGATTATGGCCCCATAGATGCTCCTTATAATGCTGTGCCATATATGCTCTGCCCCTTTGATTATGGCCCCATAGGTGCTCCTTATAATGCTGTGCCATATATGCTCTGCACCTTTGATTATGGCCCCATAGGTGCTCCTTATAATGCTGTGCCATATATGCTCTGCACCTTTGATTATGGCCCCATAGATGCTCCTTATAATGCTGTGCCATATATGCTCTGCCCCTTTGATTATGGCCCCATAGGTGCTCCTTATAATGCTGTGCCATATATGCTCTGCACCTTTGATTATGGCCCCATAGATGCTCCTTATAATGCTGTGCCATATATGCTCTGCACCTTTGATTATGGCCCCATAGATGCTCCTTATAATGCTGTGCCATATATGCTCTGCACCTTTGATTATGGCCCCATAGATGCTCCTTATAATGCTGTGCCATATATGCTCTGCCCCTTTGATTATGGCCCCATAGGTGCTCCTTATAATGCTGTGCCATATATGCTCTGCACCTTTGATTATGGCCCCATAGATGCTCCTTATAATGCTGTGCCATATATGCTCTGCACCTTTGATTATGGCCCCATAGATGCTCCTTATAATGCTGTGCCATATATGCTCTGCACCTTTGATTATGGCCCCATAGGTGCTCCTTATAATGCTGTGCCATATATGCTCTGCACCTTTGATTATGGCCCCATAGGTGCTCCTTATAAAGCTGTGCCATATATGCTCTGCACCTTTGATTATGGCCCCATAGGTGCTCCTTATAATGCTGTGCCATATATAATTGCTCTGCACCTTTGATTATGGCCCCATAGGTGCTCCTTATAATGCTGTGCCATATATGCTCTGCACCTTTGATTATGGCCCCATAGGTGCTCCTTATAAAGCTGTGCCATATATGCTCTGCACCTTTGATTATGGCCCCATAGGTGCTCCTTATAATGCTGTGCCATATATAATTGCTCTGCACCTTTGATTATGGCCCCATAGATGCTCCTTATAATGCTGTGCCATATATGCTCTGCACCTTTGATTATGGCCCCATAGATGCTCCTTATAATGCTGTGCCATATATAATGCTCTGCACGTTTGATTATGGCCCCATAGGTGCTCCTTATAATGCTGTGCCATATATAATTGCTCTGCACCTTTGATTATGGCCCCATAGATGCTCCTTATAATGCTGTGCCATATATGCTCTGCACCTTTGATTATGGCCCCATAGATGCTCCTTATAATGCTGTGCCATATATAATGCTCTGCACCTTTGATTATGGCCCCATAGATGCTCCTTATAATGCTGTGCCATATATGCTCTGCACCTTTGATTATGGCCCCATAGGTGCTCCTTATAATGCTGTGCCATATATAATTGCTCTGCACCTTTGATTATGGCCCCATAGGTGCTCCTTATAATGCTGTGCCATATATGCTCTGCACCTTTGATTATGGCCCCATAGATGCTCCTTATAATGCTGTGCCATATATGCTCTGCACCTTTGATTATGGCCCCATAGATGCTCCTTATAATGCTGTGCCATATATAATTGCTCTGCACCTTTGATTATGGCCCCATAGATGCTCCTTATAATGCTGTGCCATATATGCTCTGCACCTTTGATTATGGCCCCATAGATGCTCCTTATAATGCTGTGCCATATATAATGCTCTGCACCTTTGATTATGGCCCCATAGGTGCTCCTTATAATGCTGTGCCATATATGCTCTGCACCTTTGATTATGGCCTCATAGATGCTCCTTATAATGCTGTGCCATATATAATGCTCTGCACCTTTGATTATGGCCCCATAGATGCTCCTTAGAATGCTGTGCCATATATAATGCTCTGCACCTTTGATTATGGCCCCATAGGTGCTCCTTATAATGCTGTGCCATATATGCTCTGCACCTTTGATTATGGCCCCATAGGTGCTCCTTATAAAGCTGTGCCATATATGCTCTGCACCTTTGATTATGGCCTCATAGATGCTCCTTATAATGCTGTGCCATATATGCTCTGCACCTTTGATTATGGCCCCATAGGTGCTCCTTATAAAGCTGTGCCATATATGCTCTGCACCTTTGATTATGGCCTCATAGATGCTCCTTATAATGCTGTGCCATATATAATGCTCTGCACCTTTGATTATGGCCCCATAGATGCTCCTTATAATGCTGTGCCATATATGCTCTGCACCTTTGATTATGGCCCCATAGATGCTCCTTATAATGCTGTGCCATATATGCTCTGCACCTTTGATTATGGCCCCATAAATGCTCCTTATAATGCTGTGCCATATATGCTCTGCACCTTTGATTATGGCCCCATAGATGCTCCTTATAATGCTGTGCCATATATGCTCTGCACCTTTGATTATGGCCCCATAGATGCTCCTTATAATGCTGTGCCATATATGCTCTGCACCTTTGATTATGGCCCCATAGGTGCTCCTTATAATGCTGTGCCATATATGCTCTGCACCTTTGATTATGGCCCCATAGATTCTCCTTATAATGTTGTGCCATATATGCCCTGCACCTTTGATTATGGCCCCATAGGTGCTCCTTATAATGCTGTGCCATATATGCCCTGCACCTTTGATTATGGCCCCATAGGTGCTCCTTATAATGCTGTGCCATATATGCTCTGCACCGTTGATTATGGCCCCATAGATGCTCCTTATAATGCTGTGCCATATATACTCTGCACCTTTGATTATGGCCCCATAGATTCTCCTTATAATGTTGTGCCATATATGCTCTGCACCTTTGATTATGGCCCCATAAATGCTCCTTATAATGCTGTGCCATATATGCTCTGCACCTTTGATTATGGCCCCATAGATGCCCCTTAGAATGCTGTGCCATATATGCTCTGCACCTTTGATTATGGCCCCATAGATGCTCCTTATAATGCTGTGCCATATATGCTCTGCACCTTTGATTATGGCCCCATAGATGCTCCTTATAATGCTGTGCCATATATAATGCTCTGCACCTTTGATTATGGCCCCATAGATGCTCCTTATAATGCTGTGCCATATATGCTCTGCACCTTTGATTATGGCCCCATAGATGCTCCTTATAATGCTGTGCCATATATGCTCTGCACCTTTGATTATGGCCCCATAGATGCTCCTTATAATGCTGTGCCATATATGCTCTGCACCTTTGATTATGGCCCCATAGATGCTCCTTATAATGCTGTGCCATATATGCTCTGCACCTTTGATTATGGCCCCATAGATGCTCCTTATAATGTTGTGCCATATATGCTCTGCACCTTTGATTATGGCCCCATAAATGCTCCTTATAATGCTGTGCCATATATGCTCTGCACCTTTGATTATGGCCCCATAGATGCTCCTTATAATGTTGTGCCATATATGCTCTGCACCTTTGATTATGGCCCTATAGGTGCTCCTTATAATGCTGTGCCATATATGCTCTGCACCTTTGATTATGGCCCCATAGGTGCTCCTTATAATGCTGTGCCATATATAATGCTCTGCACCTTTGATTATGGCCCCATAAATGCTCCTTATAATGCTGTGCCATATATGCTCTGCACCTTTGATTATGGCCCCATAGATTCTCCTTATAATGCTGTGCCATATATAATGCTCTGCACCTTTGATTATGGCCCCATAAATGCTCCTTATAATGCTGTGCCATATATGCTCTGCACCTTTGATTATGGCCCCATAGATGCTCCTTATAATGCTGTGCCCCATATATGCTCTGCACCTTTGATTATGGCCCCATAGATTCTCCTTATAATGCTGTGCCATATATGCTCTGCACCTTTGATTATGGCCCCATAGATGCTCCTTATAATGCTGTGCCATATATGCTCTGCACCTTTGATTATGGCCCCATAGGTGCTCCTTATAATGCTGTGCCATATATGCTCTGCACCTTTGATTATGGCCCCATAGATTCTCCTTATAATGCTGTGCCATATATAATGCTCTGCACCTTTGATTATGGCCCCATAAATGCTCCTTATAATGCTGTGCCATATATGCTCTGCACCTTTGATTATGGCCCCATAGATGCTCCTTATAATGCTGTGCCATATATGCTCTGCACCTTTGATTATGGCCCCATAGATTCTCCTTATAATGCTGTGCCATATATGCTCTGCACCTTTGATTATGGCCCCATAGATGCTCCTTATAATGCTGTGCCATATATGCTCTGCACCTTTGATTATGGCCCCATAGGTGCTCCTTATAATGCTGTGCCCCATATATGCTCTGCACCTTTGATTATGGCCCCATAGATTCTCCTTATAATGCTGTGCCATATATAATGCTCTGCACCGTTGATTATGGCCCCATAGATGCTCCTTATAATGCTGTGCCATATATGCTCTGCACCTTTGATTATGGCCCCATAGATGCTCCTTATAATGCTGTGCCATATATGCTCTGCACCTTTGATTATGGCCCCATAGGTGCTCCTTATAATGCTGTGCCATATATGCTCTGCACCTTTGATTATGGCCCCATAGATTCTCCTTATAATGCTGTGCCATATATAATGCTCTGCACCTTTGATTATGGCCCCATAAATGCTCCTTATAATGCTGTGCCATATATGCTCTGCACCTTTGATTATGGCCCCATAGATGCTCCTTATAATGCTGTGCCCCATATATGCTCTGCACCTTTGATTATGGCCCCATAGATGCTCCTTATAATGCTGTGCCATATATGCTCTGCACCTTTGATTATGGCCCCATAGATGCTCCTTATAATGCTGTGCCATATATGCTCTGCACCTTTGATTATGGCCCCATAGGTGCTCCTTATAAAGCTGTGCCATATATGCTCTGCACCTTTGATTATGGCCCCATAGGTGCTCCTTATAATGCTGTGCCATATATAATTGCTCTGCACCTTTGATTATGGCCCCATAGGTGCTCCTTATAATGCTGTGCCATATATGCTCTGCACCTTTGATTATGGCCCCATAGGTGCTCCTTATAAAGCTGTGCCATATATGCTCTGCACCTTTGATTATGGCCCCATAGGTGCTCCTTATAAAGCTGTGCCATATATGCTCTGCACCTTTGATTATGGCCCCATAGATGCTCCTTAGAATGCTGTGCCATATATAATGCTCTGCACCTTTGATTATGGCCCCATAGGTGCTCCTTATAATGCTGTGCCATATATGCTCTGCACCTTTGATTATGGCCTCATAGATGCTCCTTATAATGCTGTGCCATATATAATGCTCTGCACCTTTGATTATGGCCCCATAGATGCTCCTTATAATGCTGTGCCATATATGCTCTGCACCTTTGATTATGGCCCCATAGGTGCTCCTTATAAAGCTGTGCCATATATGCTCTGCACCTTTGATTATGGCCTCATAGATGCTCCATATAATGCTGTGCCATATATAATGCTCTGCACCTTTGATTATGGCCCCATAGATGCTCCTTATAATGCTGTGCCATATATGCTCTGCACCTTTGATTATGGCCCCATAAATGCTCCTTATAATGCTGTGCCATATATGCTCTGCACCTTTGATTATGGCCCCATAGATGCTCCTTATAATGCTGTGCCATATATGCTCTGCACCTTTGATTATGGCCCCATAGATGCTCCTTATAATGCTGTGCCATATATGCTCTGCACCTTTGATTATGGCCCCATAGATGCCCCTTATAATGCTGTGCCATATATGCTCTGCACCTTTGATTATGGCCCCATAGGTGCTCCTTATAATGCTGTGCCATATATGCTCTGCACCTTTGATTATGGCCCCATAGATGCTCCTTATAATGTTGTGCCATATATGCTCTGCACCTTTGATTATGGCCCCATAGGTGCTCCTTATAATGCTGTGCCATATATAATTGCTCTGCACCTTTGATTATGGCCCCATAGATGCTCCTTAGAATGCTGTGCCATATATGCTCTGCACCTTTGATTATGGCCCCATAGGTGCTCCTTATAAAGCTGTGCCATATATGCTCTGCACCTTTGATTATGGCCCCATAGATGCTCCTTATAATGCTGTGCCATATATGCTCTGCACCTTTGATTATGGCCCCATAGATGCTCCTTATAATGCTGTGCCATATATGCTCTGCACCTTTGATTATGGCCCCATAGGTGCTCCTTATAATGCTGTGCCATATATGCTCTGCACCTTTGATTATGGCCCCATAGATGCCCCTTATAATGCTGTGCCATATATAATTGCTCTGCACCTTTGATTATGGCCCCATAGGTGCTCCTTATAATGCTGTGCCATATATGCTCTGCACCTTTGATTATGGCCCCATAGGTGCTCCTTATAAAGCTGTGCCATATATGCTCTGCACCTTTGATTATGGCCCCATAGGTGCTCCTTATAATGCTGTGCCATATATAATTGCTCTGCACCTTTGATTATGGCCCCATAGGTGCTCCTTATAATGCTGTGCCATATATGCTCTGCACCTTTGATTATGGCCCCATAGGTGCTCCTTATAATGCTGTGCCATATATGCTCTGCACCTTTGATTATGGCCCCATAGGTGCTCCTTATAAAGCTGTGCCATATATGCTCTGCACCTTTGATTATGGCCCCATAGGTGCTCCTTATAATGCTGTGCCATATATAATTGCTCTGCACCTTTGATTATGGCCCCATAGATGCTCCTTATAATGCTGTGCCATATATGCTCTGCACCTTTGATTATGGCCCCATAGATGCTCCTTATAATGCTGTGCCATATATGCTCTGCACCTTTGATTATGGCCCCATAGATGCTCCTTATAATGCTGTGCCATATATGCTCTGCACCTTTGATTATGGCCCCATAGATGCTCCTTAGAATGCTGTGCCATATATAATGCTCTGCACCTTTGATTATGGCCCCATAGGTGCTCCTTATAATGCTGTGCCATATATGCTCTGCACCTTTGATTATGGCCCCATAGATGCTCCTTAGAATGCTGTGCCATATATGCTCTGCACCTTTGATTATGGCCCCATAGGTGCTCCTTATAAAGCTGTGCCATATATGCTCTGCACCTTTGATTATGGCCCCATAGATGCTCCTTATAATGCTGTGCCATATATGCTCTGCACCTTTGATTATGGCCCCATAGATGCTCCTTATAATGCTGTGCCATATATGCTCTGCACCTTTGATTATGGCCCCATAGGTGCTCCTTATAATGCTGTGCCATATATGCTCTGCACCTTTGATTATGGCCCCATAGGTGCTCCTTATAATGCTGTGCCATATATGCTCTGCACCTTTGATTATGGCCCCATAGATGCTCCTTATAATGCTGTGCCATATATGCTCTGCACCTTTGATTATGGCCCCATAGATGCTCCTTATAATGCTGTGCCATATATGCTCTGCACCTTTGATTATGGCCCCATAGGTGCTCCTTATAAAGCTGTGCCATATATGCTCTGCACCTTTGATTATGGCCCCATAGGTGCTCCTTATAATGCTGTGCCATATATAATTGCTCTGCACCTTTGATTATGGCCCCATAGGTGCTCCTTATAATGCTGTGCCATATATGCTCTGCACCTTTGATTATGGCCCCATAGGTGCTCCTTATAAAGCTGTGCCATATATGCTCTGCACCTTTGATTATGGCCCCATAGGTGCTCCTTATAATGCTGTGCCATATATAATTGCTCTGCACCTTTGATTATGGCCCCATAGATGCTCCTTATAATGCTGTGCCATATATGCTCTGCACCTTTGATTATGGCCCCATAGATGCTCCTTATAATGCTGTGCCATATATAATGCTCTGCACGTTTGATTATGGCCCCATAGGTGCTCCTTATAATGCTGTGCCATATATAATTGCTCTGCACCTTTGATTATGGCCCCATAGATGCTCCTTATAATGCTGTGCCATATATGCTCTGCACCTTTGATTATGGCCCCATAGATGCTCCTTATAATGCTGTGCCATATATAATGCTCTGCACCTTTGATTATGGCCCCATAGATGCTCCTTATAATGCTGTGCCATATATGCTCTGCACCTTTGATTATGGCCCCATAGGTGCTCCTTATAAAGCTGTGCCATATATGCTCTGCACCTTTGATTATGGCCCCATAGGTGCTCCTTATAATGCTGTGCCATATATAATTGCTCTGCACCTTTGATTATGGCCCCATAGGTGCTCCTTATAATGCTGTGCCATATATGCTCTGCACCTTTGATTATGGCCCCATAGATGCTCCTTATAATGCTGTGCCATATATAATTGCTCTGCACCTTTGATTATGGCCCCATAGGTGCTCCTTATAATGCTGTGCCATATATGCTCTGCACCTTTGATTATGGCCCCATAGGTGCTCCTTATAAAGCTGTGCCATATATGCTCTGCACCTTTGATTATGGCCCCATAGGTGCTCCTTATAATGCTGTGCCATATATAATTGCTCTGCACCTTTGATTATGGCCCCATAGATGCTCCTTATAATGCTGTGCCATATATGCTCTGCACCTTTGATTATGGCCCCATAGATGCTCCTTATAATGCTGTGCCATATATAATGCTCTGCACCTTTGATTATGGCCCCATAGGTGCTCCTTATAATGCTGTGCCATATATGCTCTGCACCTTTGATTATGGCCCCATAGATGCTCCTTATAATGCTGTGCCATATATGCTCTGCACCTTTGATTATGGCCCCATAGATGCTCCTTAGAATGCTGTGCCATATATAATGCTCTGCACCTTTGATTATGGCCCCATAGGTGCTCCTTATAATGCTGTGCCATATATGCTCTGCACCTTTGATTATGGCCCCATAGGTGCTCCTTATAAAGCTGTGCCATATATGCTCTGCACCTTTGATTATGGCCTCATAGATGCTCCTTATAATGCTGTGCCATATATAATGCTCTGCACCTTTGATTATGGCCCCATAGATGCTCCTTATAATGCTGTGCCATATATGCTCTGCACCTTTGATTATGGCCCCATAGATGCTCCTTATAATGCTGTGCCATATATGCTCTGCACCTTTGATTATGGCCCCATAAATGCTCCTTATAATGCTGTGCCATATATGCTCTGCACCTTTGATTATGGCCCCATAGATGCTCCTTATAATGCTGTGCCATATATGCTCTGCACCTTTGATTATGGCCCCATAGATGCTCCTTATAATGCTGTGCCATATATGCTCTGCACCTTTGATTATGGCCCCATAGATGCTCCTTATAATGCTGTGCCATATATGCTCTGCACCTTTGATTATGGCCCCATAGGTGCTCCTTATAATGCTGTGCCATATATGCTCTGCACCTTTGATTATGGCCCCATAGATTCTCCTTATAATGTTGTGCCATATATGCCCTGCACCTTTGATTATGGCCCCATAGGTGCTCCTTATAATGCTGTGCCATATATGCCCTGCACCTTTGATTATGGCCCCATAGGTGCTCCTTATAATGCTGTGCCATATATGCTCTGCACCGTTGATTATGGCCCCATAGATGCTCCTTATAATGCTGTGCCATATATACTCTGCACCTTTGATTATGGCCCCATAGATGCTCCTTATAATGCTGTGCCATATATGCTCTGCACCTTTGATTATGGCCCCATAGGTGCTCCTTATAATGCTGTGCCATATATGCTCTGCACCTTTGATTATGGCCCCATAAATGCTCCTTATAATGCTGTGCCATATATGCTCTGCACCTTTGATTATGGCCCCATAGATGCCCCTTAGAATGCTGTGCCATATATGCTCTGCACCTTTGATTATGGCCCCATAGATGCTCCTTATAATGCTGTGCCATATATAATGCTCTGCACCTTTGATTATGGCCCCATAGATGCTCCTTATAATGCTGTGCCATATATGCTCTGCACCTTTGATTATGGCCCCATAGATGCTCCTTATAATGCTGTGCCATATATGCTCTGCACCTTTGATTATGGCCCCATAGATGCTCCTTATAATGCTGTGCCATATATGCTCTGCACCGTTGATTATGGCCCCATAGATGCTCCTTATAATGCTGTGCCATATATACTCTGCACCTTTGATTATGGCCCCATAGATGCTCCTTATAATGCTGTGCCATATATGCTCTGCACCTTTGATTATGGCCCCATAGATGCTCCTTATAATGCTGTGCCATATATGCTCTGCACCTTTGATTATGGCCCCATAGATGCTCCTTATAATGTTGTGCCATATATGCTCTGCACCTTTGATTATGGCCCCATAAATGCTCCTTATAATGCTGTGCCATATATGCTCTGCACCTTTGATTATGGCCCCATAGATGCTCCTTATAATGTTGTGCCATATATGCTCTGCACCTTTGATTATGGCCCTATAGGTGCTCCTTATAATGCTGTGCCATATATGCTCTGCACCTTTGATTATGGCCCCATAGGTGCTCCTTATAATGCTGTGCCATATATAATGCTCTGCACCTTTGATTATGGCCCCATAAATGCTCCTTATAATGCTGTGCCATATATGCTCTGCACCTTTGATTATGGCCCCATAGATTCTCCTTATAATGCTGTGCCATATATAATGCTCTGCACCTTTGATTATGGCCCCATAAATGCTCCTTATAATGCTGTGCCATATATGCTCTGCACCTTTGATTATGGCCCCATAGATGCTCCTTATAATGCTGTGCCCCATATATGCTCTGCACCTTTGATTATGGCCCCATAGATTCTCCTTATAATGCTGTGCCATATATGCTCTGCACCTTTGATTATGGCCCCATAGATGCTCCTTATAATGCTGTGCCATATATGCTCTGCACCTTTGATTATGGCCCCATAGATGCTCCTTATAATGCTGTGCCATATATGCTCTGCACCTTTGATTATGGCCCCATAGGTGCTCCTTATAATGCTGTGCCATATATGCTCTGCACCTTTGATTATGGCCCCATAGGTGCTCCTTATAATGCTGTGCCCCATATATGCTCTGCACCTTTGATTATGGCCCCATAGATTCTCCTTATAATGCTGTGCCATATATAATGCTCTGCACCGTTGATTATGGCCCCATAGATGCTCCTTATAATGCTGTGCCATATATGCTCTGCACCTTTGATTATGGCCCCATAGATGCTCCTTATAATGCTGTGCCATATATGCTCTGCACCTTTGATTATGGCCCCATAGGTGCTCCTTATAATGCTGTGCCATATATGCTCTGCACCTTTGATTATGGCCCCATAGATTCTCCTTATAATGCTGTGCCATATATAATGCTCTGCACCTTTGATTATGGCCCCATAAATGCTCCTTATAATGCTGTGCCATATATGCTCTGCACCTTTGATTATGGCCCCATAGATTCTCCTTATAATGCTGTGCCATATATAATGCTCTGCACCTTTGATTATGGCCCCATAAATGCTCCTTATAATGCTGTGCCATATATGCTCTGCACCTTTGATTATGGCCCCATAGGTGCTCCTTATAATGCTGTGCCCCATATATGCTCTGCACCTTTGATTATGGCCCCATAGATGCTCCTTATAATGCTGTGCCATATATGCTCTGCACCTTTGATTATGGCCCCATAGATGCTCCTTATAATGCTGTGCCATATATGCTCTGCACCTTTGATTATGGCCCCATAGATGCTCCTTATAATGCTGTGCCATATATGCTCTGCACCTTTGATTATGGCCCCATAGGTGCTCCTTATAATGCTGTGCCATATATGCTCTGCACCTTTGATTATGGCCCCATAGATTCTCCTTATAATGTTGTGCCATATATGCCCTGCACCTTTGATTATGGCCCCATAGGTGCTCCTTATAATGCTGTGCCATATATGCCCTGCACCTTTGATTATGGCCCCATAGGTGCTCCTTATAATGCTGTGCCATATATGCTCTGCACCGTTGATTATGGCCCCATAGATGCTCCTTATAATGCTGTGCCATATATACTCTGCACCTTTGATTATGGCCCCATAGATTCTCCTTATAATGTTGTGCCATATATGCTCTGCACCTTTGATTATGGCCCCATAAATGCTCCTTATAATGCTGTGCCATATATGCTCTGCACCTTTGATTATGGCCCCATAGATGCCCCTTAGAATGCTGTGCCATATATGCTCTGCACCTTTGATTATGGCCCCATAGATGCTCCTTATAATGCTGTGCCATATATAATGCTCTGCACCTTTGATTATGGCCCCATAGATGCTCCTTATAATGCTGTGCCATATATGCTCTGCACCTTTGATTATGGCCCCATAAATGCTCCTTATAATGCTGTGCCATATATGCTCTGCACCTTTGATTATGGCCCCATAGATTCTCCTTATAATGCTGTGCCATATATAATGCTCTGCACCTTTGATTATGGCCCCATAAATGCTCCTTATAATGCTGTGCCATATATGCTCTGCACCTTTGATTATGGCCCCATAGATTCTCCTTATAATGCTGTGCCATATATAATGCTCTGCACCTTTGATTATGGCCCCATAAATGCTCCTTATAATGCTGTGCCATATATGCTCTGCACCTTTGATTATGGCCCCATAGGTGCTCCTTATAATGCTGTGCCCCATATATGCTCTGCACCTTTGATTATGGCCCCATAGATGCTCCTTATAATGCTGTGCCATATATGCTCTGCACCTTTGATTATGGCCCCATAGATGCTCCTTATAATGCTGTGCCATATATGCTCTGCACCTTTGATTATGGCCCCATAGGTGCTCCTTATAAAGCTGTGCCATATATGCTCTGCACCTTTGATTATGGCCCCATAGGTGCTCCTTATAATGCTGTGCCATATATAATTGCTCTGCACCTTTGATTATGGCCCCATAGGTGCTCCTTATAATGCTGTGCCATATATGCTCTGCACCTTTGATTATGGCCCCATAGGTGCTCCTTATAAAGCTGTGCCATATATGCTCTGCACCTTTGATTATGGCCCCATAGATGCTCCTTAGAATGCTGTGCCATATATAATGCTCTGCACCTTTGATTATGGCCCCATAGGTGCTCCTTATAATGCTGTGCCATATATGCTCTGCACCTTTGATTATGGCCCCATAGGTGCTCCTTATAAAGCTGTGCCATATATGCTCTGCACCTTTGATTATGGCCTCATAGATGCTCCTTATAATGCTGTGCCATATATAATGCTCTGCACCTTTGATTATGGCCCCATAGATGCTCCTTATAATGCTGTGCCATATATGCTCTGCACCTTTGATTATGGCCCCATAAATGCTCCTTATAATGCTGTGCCATATATGCTCTGCACCTTTGATTATGGTCCCATAGATGCTCCTTATAATGCTGTGCCATATATGCTCTGCACCTTTGATTATGGCCCCATAGATGCTCCTTATAATGCTGTGCCATATATGCTCTGCACCTTTGATTATGGCCCCATAGATGCCCCTTATAATGCTGTGCCATATATGCTCTGCACCTTTGATTATGGCCCCATAGGTGCTCCTTATAATGCTGTGCCATATATGCTCTGCACCTTTGATTATGGCCCCATAGATGCTCCTTATAATGTTGTGCCATATATGCTCTGCACCTTTGATTATGGCCCCATAGGTGCTCCTTATAATGCTGTGCCATATATAATTGCTCTGCACCTTTGATTATGGCCCCATAGATGCTCCTTAGAATGCTGTGCCATATATGCTCTGCACCTTTGATTATGGCCCCATAGGTGCTCCTTATAAAGCTGTGCCATATATGCTCTGCACCTTTGATTATGGCCCCATAGATGCTCCTTATAATGCTGTGCCATATATGCTCTGCACCTTTGATTATGGCCCCATAGATGCTCCTTATAATGCTGTGCCATATATGCTCTGCACCTTTGATTATGGCCCCATAGGTGCTCCTTATAATGCTGTGCCATATATGCTCTGCACCTTTGATTATGGCCCCATAGATGCTCCTTATAATGCTGTGCCATATATGCTCTGCACCTTTGATTATGGCCCCATAGATGCTCCTTATAATGCTGTGCCATATATGCTCTGCACCTTTGATTATGGCCCCATAGGTGCTCCTTATAATGCTGTGCCATATATAATTGCTCTGCACCTTTGATTATGGCCCCATAGGTGCTCCTTATAATGCTGTGCCATATATGCTCTGCACCTTTGATTATGGCCCCATAGGTGCTCCTTATAAAGCTGTGCCATATATGCTCTGCACCTTTGATTATGGCCCCATAGGTGCTCCTTATAATGCTGTGCCATATATAATTGCTCTGCACCTTTGATTATGGCCCCATAGGTGCTCCTTATAATGCTGTGCCATATATGCTCTGCACCTTTGATTATGGCCCCATAGGTGCTCCTTATAATGCTGTGCCATATATGCTCTGCACCTTTGATTATGGCCCCATAGGTGCTCCTTATAAAGCTGTGCCATATATGCTCTGCACCTTTGATTATGGCCCCATAGGTGCTCCTTATAATGCTGTGCCATATATAATTGCTCTGCACCTTTGATTATGGCCCCATAGATGCTCCTTATAATGCTGTGCCATATATGCTCTGCACCTTTGATTATGGCCCCATAGATGCTCCTTATAATGCTGTGCCATATATAATGCTCTGCACCTTTGATTATGGCCCCATAGGTGCTCCTTATAATGCTGTGCCATATATGCTCTGCACCTTTGATTATGGCCCCATAGATGCTCCTTATAATGCTGTGCCATATATGCTCTGCACCTTTGATTATGGCCCCATAGATGCTCCTTATAATGCTGTGCCATATATGCTCTGCACCTTTGATTATGGCCCCATAGATGCTCCTTAGAATGCTGTGCCATATATAATGCTCTGCACCTTTGATTATGGCCCCATAGGTGCTCCTTATAATGCTGTGCCATATATGCTCTGCACCTTTGATTATGGCCCCATAGATGCTCCTTAGAATGCTGTGCCATATATGCTCTGCACCTTTGATTATGGCCCCATAGGTGCTCCTTATAAAGCTGTGCCATATATGCTCTGCACCTTTGATTATGGCCCCATAGATGCTCCTTATAATGCTGTGCCATATATGCTCTGCACCTTTGATTATGGCCCCATAGATGCTCCTTATAATGCTGTGCCATATATGCTCTGCACCTTTGATTATGGCCCCATAGGTGCTCCTTATAATGCTGTGCCATATATGCTCTGCACCTTTGATTATGGCC
Organism: Ranitomeya imitator; assembly: GCF_032444005.1. NCBI lineage: Eukaryota > Metazoa > Chordata > Amphibia > Anura > Dendrobatidae > Ranitomeya > Ranitomeya imitator. The sequence goes on along the minus strand of NC_091285.1, from coordinate 341,873,706 downwards.
CCATAGGTGCTCCTTATAATGCTGTGCCATATATGCTCTGCACCTTTGATTATGGCCCCATAGATGCTCCTTATAATGCTGTGCCATATATGCTCTGCACCTTTGATTATGGCCCCATAGATGCTCCTTATAATGCTGTGCCATATATGCTCTGCACCTTTGATTATGGCCCCATAGGTGCTCCTTATAAAGCTGTGCCATATATGCTCTGCACCTTTGATTATGGCCCCATAGGTGCTCCTTATAATGCTGTGCCATATATAATTGCTCTGCACCTTTGATTATGGCCCCATAGGTGCTCCTTATAATGCTGTGCCATATATGCTCTGCACCTTTGATTATGGCCCCATAGGTGCTCCTTATAAAGCTGTGCCATATATGCTCTGCACCTTTGATTATGGCCCCATAGGTGCTCCTTATAATGCTGTGCCATATATAATTGCTCTGCACCTTTGATTATGGCCCCATAGATGCTCCTTATAATGCTGTGCCATATATGCTCTGCACCTTTGATTATGGCCCCATAGATGCTCCTTATAATGCTGTGCCATATATAATGCTCTGCACGTTTGATTATGGCCCCATAGGTGCTCCTTATAATGCTGTGCCATATATAATTGCTCTGCACCTTTGATTATGGCCCCATAGATGCTCCTTATAATGCTGTGCCATATATGCTCTGCACCTTTGATTATGGCCCCATAGATGCTCCTTATAATGCTGTGCCATATATAATGCTCTGCACCTTTGATTATGGCCCCATAGATGCTCCTTATAATGCTGTGCCATATATGCTCTGCACCTTTGATTATGGCCCCATAGGTGCTCCTTATAATGCTGTGCCATATATGCTCTGCACCTTTGATTATGGCCCCATAGGTGCTCCTTATAATGCTGTGCCATATATGCTCTGCACCTTTGATTATGGCCCCATAGGTGCTCCTTATAATGCTGTGCCATATATAATTGCTCTGCACCTTTGATTATGGCCCCATAGGTGCTCCTTATAATGCTGTGCCATATATGCTCTGCACCTTTGATTATGGCCCCATAGATGCTCCTTATAATGCTGTGCCATATATGCTCTGCACCTTTGATTATGGCCCCATAGGTGCTCCTTATAATGCTGTGCCATATATGCTCTGCACCTTTGATTATGGCCCCATAGGTGCTCCTTATAATGCTGTGCCATATATAATTGCTCTGCACCTTTGATTATGGCCCCATAGGTGCTCCTTATAATGCTGTGCCATATATGCTCTGCACCTTTGATTATGGCCCCATAGGTGCTCCTTATAAAGCTGTGCCATATATGCTCTGCACCTTTGATTATGGCCCCATAGGTGCTCCTTATAATGCTGTGCCATATATAATTGCTCTGCACCTTTGATTATGGCCCCATAGATGCTCCTTATAATGCTGTGCCATATATGCTCTGCACCTTTGATTATGGCCCCATAGATGCTCCTTATAATGTTGTGCCATATATGCTCTGCACCTTTGATTATGGCCCCATAGATGCTCCTTATAATGCTGTGCCATATATGCTCTGCACCTTTGATTATGGCCCCATAGATGCTCCTTAGAATGCTGTGCCATATATAATGCTCTGCACCTTTGATTATGGCCCCATAGGTGCTCCTTATAATGCTGTGCCATATATGCTCTGCACCTTTGATTATGGCCCCATAGGTGCTCCTTATAAAGCTGTGCCATATATGCTCTGCACCTTTGATTATGGCATCATAGATGCTCCTTATAATGCTGTGCCATATATAATGCTCTGCACCTTTGATTATGGCCCCATAGATGCTCCTTATAATGCTGTGCCATATATGCTCTGCACCTTTGATTATGGCCCCATAGATGCTCCTTATAATGCTGTGCCATATATGCTCTGCACCTTTGATTATGGCCCCATAAATGCTCCTTATAATGCTGTGCCATATATGCTCTGCACCTTTGATTATGGCCCCATAAATGCTCCTTATAATGCTGTGCCATATATGCTCTGCACCTTTGATTATGGCCCCATAGATGCTCCTTATAATGCTGTGCCATATATGCTTTGCACCTTTGATTATGGCCCCATAGATGCTCCTTATAATGATGTGCCATATATGCTCTGCACCGTTGATTATGGCCCCATAGATGCTCCTTATAATGCTGTGCCATATATGCTCTGCACCTTTGATTATGGCCCCATAGATGCTCCTTATAATGCTGTGCCATATATGCTCTGCACCTTTGATTATGGCCCCATAGATGCTCCTTATAATGCTGTGCCATATATGCTCTGCACCTTTGATTATGGCCCCATAGGTGCTCCTTATAATGCTGTGCCATATATGCTCTGCACCTTTGATTATGGCCCCATAGATTCTCCTTATAATGTTGTGCCATATATGCCCTGCACCTTTGATTATGGCCCCATAGGTGCTCCTTATAATGCTGTGCCATATATGCCCTGCACCTTTGATTATGGCCCCATAGGTGCTCCTTATAATGCTGTGCCATATATGCTCTGCACCGTTGATTATGGCCCCATAGATGCTCCTTATAATGCTGTGCCATATATACTCTGCACCTTTGATTATGGCCCCATAGATTCTCCTTATAATGTTGTGCCATATATGCTCTGCACCTTTGATTATGGCCCCATAAATGCTCCTTATAATGCTGTGCCATATATGCTCTGCACCTTTGATTATGGCCCCATAGATGCCCCTTAGAATGCTGTGCCATATATGCTCTGCACCTTTGATTATGGCCCCATAGATGCTCCTTATAATGCTGTGCCATATATGCTCTGCACCTTTGATTATGGCCCCATAGATGCTCCTTATAATGCTGTGCCATATATAATGCTCTGCACCTTTGATTATGGCCCCATAGATGCTCCTTATAATGCTGTGCCATATATGCTCTGCACCTTTGATTATGGCCCCATAGATGCTCCTTATAATGCTGTGCCATATATGCTCTGCACCTTTGATTATGGCCCCATAGATGCTCCTTATAATGCTGTGCCATATATGCTCTGCACCTTTGATTATGGCCCCATAGATGCTCCTTATAATGCTGTGCCATATATGCTCTGCACCTTTGATTATGGCCCCATAGATGCTCCTTATAATGTTGTGCCATATATGCTCTGCACCTTTGATTATGGCCCCATAAATGCTCCTTATAATGCTGTGCCATATATGCTCTGCACCTTTGATTATGGCCCCATAGATGCCCCTTATAATGCTGTGCCATATATGCTCTGCACCTTTGATTATGGCCCCATAGATGCCCCTTATAATGCTGTGCCATATATGCTCTGCACCTTTGATTATGGCCCCATAAATGCTCCTTATAATGCTGTGCCATATATGCTCTGCACCTTTGATTATGGCCCCATAAATGCTCCTTATAATGCTGTGCCATATATGCTCTGCACCTTTGATTATGGCCCCATAGATGCCCCTTATAATGTTGTGCCATATATGCTCTGCACCTTTGATTATGGCCCCATAGATGCTCCTTATAATGTTGTGCCATATATGCTCTGCACCTTTGATTATGGCCCTATAGGTGCTCCTTATAATGCTGTGCCATATATGCTCTGCACCTTTGATTATGGCCCCATAGGTGCTCCTTATAATGCTGTGCCATATATAATGCTCTGCACCTTTGATTATGGCCCCATAAATGCTCCTTATAATGCTGTGCCATATATGCTCTGCACCTTTGATTATGGCCCCATAGATTCTCCTTATAATGCTGTGCCATATATAATGCTCTGCACCTTTGATTATGGCCCCATAAATGCTCCTTATAATGCTGTGCCATATATGCTCTGCACCTTTGATTATGGCCCCATAGATGCTCCTTATAATGCTGTGCCCCATATATGCTCTGCACCTTTGATTATGGCCCCATAGATTCTCCTTATAATGCTGTGCCATATATGCTCTGCACCTTTGATTATGGCCCCATAGATGCTCCTTATAATGCTGTGCCATATATGCTCTGCACCTTTGATTATGGCCCCATAGATGCTCCTTATAATGTTGTGCCATATATGCTCTGCACCTTTGATTATGGCCCCATAGATGCTCCTTATAATGCTGTGCCATATATGCTCTGCACCTTTGATTATGGCCCCATAGGTGCTCCTTATAATGCTGTGCCATATATGCTCTGCACCTTTGATTATGGCCCCATAGGTGCTCCTTATAATGCTGTGCCCCATATATGCTCTGCACCTTTGATTATGGCCCCATAGATTCTCCTTATAATGCTGTGCCATATATAATGCTCTGCACCGTTGATTATGGCCCCATAGATGCTCCTTATAATGCTGTGCCATATATGCTCTGCACCTTTGATTATGGCCCCATAGATGCTCCTTATAATGCTGTGCCATATATGCTCTGCACCTTTGATTATGGCCCCATAGGTGCTCCTTATAATGCTGTGCCATATATGCTCTGCACCTTTGATTATGGCCCCATAGATTCTCCTTATAATGCTGTGCCATATATGCTCTGCACCTTTGATTATGGCCCCATAGATTCTCCTTATAATGCTGTGCCATATATAATGCTCTGCACCTTTGATTATGGCCCCATAAATGCTCCTTATAATGCTGTGCCATATATGCTCTGCACCTTTGATTATGGCCCCATAGATGCTCCTTATAATGCTGTGCCCCATATATGCTCTGCACCTTTGATTATGGCCCCATAGATGCTCCTTATAATGCTGTGCCATATATGCTCTGCACCGTTGATTATGGCCCCATAGATGCTCCTTATAATGCTGTGCCATATAGAATGCTCTGCACCTTTGATTATGGCCCCATAGATGCTCCTTATAATGCTGTGCCATATATGCTCTGCACCTTTGATTATGGCCCTATAGGTGCTCCTTATAATGCTGTGCCATATATGCTCTGCACCTTTGATTATGGCCCCATAGATTCTCCTTATAATGCTGTGCCATATATAATGCTCTGCACCTTTGATTATGGCCCCATAGGTGCTCCTTATAATGCTGTGCCATATATGCCCTGCACCTTTGATTATGGCCCCATAGGTGCTCCTTATAATGCTGTGCCATATATGCTCTGCACCGTTGATTATGGCCCCATAGATGCTCCTTATAATGCTGTGCCATATATACTCTGCACCTTTGATTATGGCCCCATAGATTCTCCTTATAATGTTGTGCCATATATGCTCTGCACCTTTGATTATGGCCCCATAAATGCTCCTTATAATGCTGTGCCATATATGCTCTGCACCTTTGATTATGGCCCCATAGATGCCCCTTAGAATGCTGTGCCATATATGCTCTGCACCTTTGATTATGGCCCCATAGATGCTCCTTATAATGCTGTGCCATATATGCTCTGCACCTTTGATTATGGCCCCATAGATGCTCCTTATAATGCTGTGCCATATATAATGCTCTGCACCTTTGATTATGGCCCCATAGATGCTCCTTATAATGCTGTGCCATATATGCTCTGCACCTTTGATTATGGCCCCATAGATGCTCCTTATAATGCTGTGCCATATATGCTCTGCACCTTTGATTATGGCCCCATAGATGCTCCTTATAATGCTGTGCCATATATGCTCTGCACCTTTGATTATGGCCCCATAGATGCTCCTTATAATGCTGTGCCATATATGCTCTGCACCTTTGATTATGGCCCCATAGATGCTCCTTATAATGTTGTGCCCCATATATGCTCTGCACCTTTGATTATGGCCCCATAAATGCTCCTTATAATGCTGTGCCATATATGCTCTGCACCTTTGATTATGGCCCCATAGATGCTCCTTATAATGTTGTGCCATATATGCTCTGCACCTTTGATTATGGCCCTATAGGTGCTCCTTATAATGCTGTGCCATATATGCTCTGCACCTTTGATTATGGCCCCATAGGTGCTCCTTATAATGCTGTGCCATATATAATGCTCTGCACCTTTGATTATGGCCCCATAAATGCTCCTTATAATGCTGTGCCATATATGCTCTGCACCTTTGATTATGGCCCCATAGATTCTCCTTATAATGCTGTGCCATATATAATGCTCTGCACCTTTGATTATGGCCCCATAAATGCTCCTTATAATGCTGTGCCATATATGCTCTGCACCTTTGATTATGGCCCCATAGATGCTCCTTATAATGCTGTGCCATATATGCTCTGCACCTTTGATTATGGCCCCATAGATGCTCCTTATAATGTTGTGCCATATATGCTCTGCACCTTTGATTATGGCCCCATAGATGCTCCTTATAATGCTGTGCCATATATGCTCTGCACCTTTGATTATGGCCCCATAGGTGCTCCTTATAATGCTGTGCCATATATGCTCTGCACCTTTGATTATGGCCCCATAGGTGCTCCTTATAATGCTGTGCCCCATATATGCTCTGCACCTTTGATTATGGCCCCATAGATTCTCCTTATAATGCTGTGCCATATATAATGCTCTGCACCGTTGATTATGGCCCCATAGATGCTCCTTATAATGCTGTGCCATATATGCTCTGCACCTTTGATTATGGCCCCATAGATGCTCCTTATAATGCTGTGCCATATATGCTCTGCACCTTTGATTATGGCCCCATAGGTGCTCCTTATAATGCTGTGCCATATATGCTCTGCACCTTTGATTATGGCCCCATAGATTCTCCTTATAATGCTGTGCCATATATGCTCTGCACCTTTGATTATGGCCCCATAGATTCTCCTTATAATGCTGTGCCATATATAATGCTCTGCACCTTTGATTATGGCCCCATAAATGCTCCTTATAATGCTGTGCCATATATGCTCTGCACCTTTGATTATGGCCCCATAGATGCTCCTTATAATGCTGTGCCCCATATATGCTCTGCACCTTTGATTATGGCCCCATAGATGCTCCTTATAATGCTGTGCCATATATGCTCTGCACCGTTGATTATGGCCCCATAGATGCTCCTTATAATGCTGTGCCATATAGAATGCTCTGCACCTTTGATTATGGCCCCATAGATGCTCCTTATAATGCTGTGCCATATATGCTCTGCACCTTTGATTATGGCCCTATAGGTGCTCCTTATAATGCTGTGCCATATATGCTCTGCACCTTTGATTATGGCCCCATAGATTCTCCTTATAATGCTGTGCCATATATAATGCTCTGCACCTTTGATTATGGCCCCATAAATGCTCCTTATAATGCTGTGCCATATATGCTCTGCACCTTTGATTATGGCCCCATAGGTGCTCCTTATAATGCTGTGCCCCATATATGCTCTGCACCTTTGATTATGGCCCCATAGATTCTCCTTATAATGCTGTGCCATATATAATGCTCTGCACCGTTGATTATGGCCCCATAGATGCTCCTTATAATGCTGCCCCATATATGCTCTGCACCTTTATGGCCCCATAGATGCTCCTTATAATGCTGTGCCATATAGAATGCGGCTGCAATAAAAAGAAAAAAATCACATACTCACCTCTCTTCTCAGGACGCCGGCGCTTTCAATAATTACCTGCTCCTCGTGCGGCTCCGTCTCCAGCACTGACGCTCAGCAGAGGGCGCGCACTGACTACGTCACAGCGCCCTCTAACCTGAGCGTCACTGCTAGAGGACGCTGGAGACGGAGCCGCACCGGAGCGAGGAGCAGGTAATTATAGCGCTGCGCTCCCCTTACCTGCTGCGGCGCGGTCCCTGCAGTCCCTGGCTTCCCCGGCGCTGCAGCTTCTTCCTGTAATTGAGCGGTCACAGTTACCGATCATTTGCAGCAATGAATATGCGGCTCCTCCCCTATGGAGGCGGAGCCGCCTATTCATTTCTGTAATGAGTGGTGCCATGTGACCGCTCAGTGCAGGAAGAATCTGCAGCGCCGGAGAAGCCAGGGACTGCAGGGACCGCGCCGCAGCAGGGAAGTATAACTACACAGCCCCCGCTCCCCCTCACCTGCCGACCTCCCGGTATATGACTCGAGTATAAGCCGAGAGGGGGACTTTCAGCCCAAAAAAATGGGCTGAAAATCTCGGCTTATACTTGAGTATATACGGTATATATTTTATATTTATATTTTACATCAGCACAATTTTTGAAACTTTTTTTATAAAGAAGTTATAAGGGTTTAAATTTGACCAGCGATTTCTCATTTTTCCACCAAAATTAACAAAATCAAGTTTTTTATGGACCACATTACATTTGAAGTGACTTTGAGGGGTTTATATGACAGAAAATATCCAAAAGTGACACCATTGTAAAAACAGCACCCCTATAGGTGCTCAAAACCCCATTCAGGAAGATTATTAACTCTTCAGGTGCTTCACATGAATTAATAGAATGTGGAAGGAAACAATAAACATAACTTTTTTTCACAAAATTTTTCCTTCAGACTCATTTTTTTTACTTTCACAAGGGTAACAGGAGAAAATTGACTCCAAAATGTATTGTGCAATTTCTACTGAGCACATCAATACCCCATATGTGGAGGGTTAAACCACTGTTTGAGAGCCCCTGATGTGCCAAAAAAGTGTTAACCCCCCACAAGTTCAGATTGGAGTTCAGATTTTGCTGGAATGGTTTAAGGGTGCCATGTCACATTGGCAGAGCCCCTGAAGGGCCAGAACAGCAGAAACTCTTCATAAATGACCTCATTTTACAATCTACAATCCCAAATGTATGTATTTAGGGGTACGTTGTTCAAATTAACTCTACATGTGCCTCACAGATTTTTAGAATATTGGGAGGTGAAGAAAGAAAAATTAAATTTTTACCACTAAAATGTTGTTTTAGCCCCAAGTTTTTAATTTTTCTAATAGGAAAACATAAACCTTTGTATGTTGTAATAATTTCTCCTGAGTGCAACAATACCAGACATTTAAAAGGGTCATGCTTTTCAGGCACAGAGCAAAGCTCAGAAGGGAAGGAGCTCCATATTATAGTGCAGGTTTTACTGTCATGGTTTGTGGGAGCCATAACCCACTGGGAGAGCCCCCGAGGTGTCTGAACAGTAGAACTCCTCATAGGTGACCCCATTTTATAAAATGCACCTCTTGATTAATTAATCTAGGGTTGCAGTGACCATATTGACACCACAGGTGTGTCACAGAATTTTATACCTTTAAGCTGCCAAGAAAAACTAATTTTATCACAAAAAATATTGTTTTAGCACCAGATTTTACATTTTTGCAAGGAGAAATGTGTAAAAATGGCATCAAAATATGCCTCACGGTTTCAGCTGAATATAGAAATACCCCTGATGCTGCTGTACAGTACTGCATAGCTGTACAGAGAGACTCAGGAAGGACGGAACATTATTTGCCTCCTGGAGCACAGGTTTTCATAGAATAGTGTGCCAACTCCATATACAGTGCCTCTAAATGATAGAAGAGCTGGATTCCCTCTCAAGTGACCCCCATTTTGGAAATTATACCCTTTTGGGAATTTATGTACAGTCGTAGTGACAATTTTGACTCCGTGAGTGTTTTCCAGAAGCAAGCAGCAGTGGATGTTACTGTGGAAAATGTAAATTTCCATTGTAATGACCAGTACTTTGTAGTGACGAGTACATTGTGGGGCCCAGCTCATGCTTGTGGAGATACGTACCTGTAAAGTAGGCGTGCTGTCATCGCTACAGAAATGCCAAACACTTGGAAGCTAAATGTGGTTTAGGCACACTGGGGCTAAGAAGGAAGGGGGCATTTAGATTTGGGAGTGCAGAACTCTCTGGATTTTTTTCTGGGGTTAGGAGCCACAGCACTTTTCCAGAGCTTTTTTGCTATCAGTAATGTGGAAGCCCCTATATTTTCATTGACTGGTGACAGAACTGAGTGGGGACTTGCTATTTTTGTGCATTGAGTTGAAGCTTTTCTTGGTAACATTTTACATAATGTTAGGGATCAAATTTCTGCGATCTACGCTAAGCACTTACATTGCGGTTTCCACCTAAATCGCCGAGTGATATAATTCAGATGAAACTCCTTATGGATACACTTCTTTTCAGAAGTGCACAAAACTGTGGTGGACAGCGTTTATATGCACACCTAAAAAGACAGACACCGCCAGATCATAGGTCAGACAGTGTTCACAGTACCTCCATCTGCCTCGTTATAGGGAATCTTCTGCTGGGGGTTATGTCTGAATCAAGTATTTCAGAAAATTACATGAAAACCCTGGTGTAAGCACTCAGCGCAGAGTGCAGGATTAATGTGAGCTGAGCCTTACTGCAATCTTTGAGAGGCAGAATGAAAAATTCAACAGCTGGTGAAGAATTGGTTGTATTTATTTTTTATGCCGTTTTTTGTGCGATATAAGTCATTAGGCAACTCTATTCTTCAGGTCAGTTTTGATTACAGCGATACCAGATTTATACAGTTTTTTTATGTTTGGCTACTGTAACACACTAAAAGACGCATTTTATTGCAATAACTACCTTTTGCATCACCATGTTTTGAGAGCTATAATTTCTCCATATTTCGTCCTACAGAGTAGGTAACAAGTGCTAACTTGTTTTCTGCAGGATAACTTTTTTGATCACTTTCTATTCTATTTTTGGGAGACAAAATGAACAAAAACCAGCAATTCGGGAATAGTTTTTTTTAAAATGCTGTTCTGGTAAAATTGATAAGGCAGCTTTATTCTTTGAGTCAGTGCAATTACAGCGATACCACATTTATATAGTTTTTTATGTTTTATGTTTTTTATGTTTTGGCTCTTTTACACAGTAAAAATTATTTTATAGAAACAAATTTTTTTTTTCCAACTCTATGTTCTGAGAGCTATACATTTTTTATTTTTCCACTAATGGAGCTGTTTTACTGCTTTTGTGTGGGACAAGAGGAAGTTTTCAGAGCCAAGACAGAAAAAAGTCAAAACCGCACCCTTTTTTTTTTCTTTGCAAATAACAGAAAGCAGAATAAATGTGAGTTTTTATTTTTTCACCATCCATTGTGGCACTGTCTTTTTACTTTGAAGAGGAAGTTTTCAGTGATTCCATTTGTATTTACATTTTTTTTATCGCAGTTTATTCCACTTTTTGTTTGGCGATATAATGAAAAAGCAAGGCTTCTTTTTTTATGGTGTTCACTGAAAGGATTAACTAGTGGTACAGCTTCAAGGGGCAGTCGTCACAGATTTGGCAAAACCAAATGTGTACTTTTTATTTTTTTACATAAACATAGAAATTTATCAGTACAATATACACTGCTCAAAAAATAAAAGGAACACATAAACAACAGAATATAACTCCAAGTAAATCAAACTTCTGTGAAATCAAACTGTCCACTTAGGAAGCAACACTGATTGACATAATCAATTTTACATGCTGAAGTGCAAATGGAATAGACAACAGATGGAATTATTGGAAATTATCAAGACACACTCAATAAAGGAGTGGTTCTGCAGGTGGGGACCACAGACCACATCCCAGTACCAATGCTTTCTGGCTGATGTTTTGGTCACTTTTGAATGTTGTTTGTGCTTTCACACTTATGGTAGCATACGACGGACTCTACAACCCACCCAAGTGGCTCAGGTAGTGCAGCTAATCCAGGCTGGCACATCAATGCGAGCTGTGGCAAGAAGGTTTGCTGTGACTGTTGGCGCTACCAGGAGACAGGCCAGTACACCAGGAGAAGTGGAGTGGGCCGGAGGAGGGCAACAACCCAGCAGCAGGACCGCTACCTCCGCCTTTGTGCAAGGAGGAACAGGAGGAGCACTGCCAGAGCCCTGCAAAATGACCTCAGGCAGGCCACATTGTGCATGTGTCTGCACAAATAGTTAGAAACCGACTCCATGAGGATGGTCTGAGAGCCCGACGTCCACAGATGGGGTTGTGCTCACAGCCCAACACAGTGCAGGACACTTGGCATTTGCCACAGAACACCAGGATTGGCAAAATCGCCACTGGCGCCCTGTGCTCTTCACAGATGAAAGCAGGTTCAAACTGAGCACATGTGACAGACGTGACAGAGTCTGGAGATGCCGTGGAGAACAATCTGCTGCCTGTAGCAACCTTCAGCATGACTGATTTGGCAGTGGGTCAGTAATGGTGTGAAGTGGCCTCCACTGTCACCAGACCTGAACCAAATGGAGATGGTTTGGGTTGAGCTGGACTGCAGAGTGAAGGCAAAAGGGCCAATAAGTGCTAAGCATCTCTGGGAACTCCTTCAAGGTTGTTGGAAGACCATTCCCGGTGACTACCTCTTGAAGCTCATCAAGAGAATGCCAAGAGTGTGCAAAGCAGTTCTCAAAGCAAAATGTGGCTACTTTGAAGAACTTAGAATATAAGACATAATTTCAGTTGTTTCACACTTTTTTGTTAAGTATATAATCCCACATGTGTTACTTCATAGTTTTGATGCCTTTAGTGTGAATGTACAATTTTCATAGTCATGAAAACACAGAAAAATCTTTAAATGATAAGGTGTGTCCAAACTATATATATATATATATATATATATATATATATATATATATATATATATATATATATATATATACAGTATAAAAGAATGAAAACAAAAAGCACAACAAAAATATAGGAGGGTGCAAAATCCTTCCAGGTATATACCAAGCCATTACAATAGATCAAGAAAAATGAACGCAGCACGCCGATAAATGAAAAAAACTGTGCAGCTTATTGGTCCATGTGCAACGTTTTGGTCACAAGTGTGGACCTTTCTCAACCTTGCACACTTTATTAGCTTATCAAGACCAAAGTCAGCGCAGCCGTCTACCAAGAAATTTTAGAGCACTTCATGATTCTATCTGTCGACAAGCTTTTTGGCGATGAAAATGTCATTCTCCAGCAGGACTTGGCACCTGTTCACACTGCCAAAAATACCAATACCTGGTTTAAAAACAACAGTATCACTGTGCTTTATTGGCCAGCAAAGGCATCTGACCTTAACCCAATAAAGAATCTATGGGGTATTGTCAAGAGGAAGATGAGAGACACCAGACCCAATAATACAGACACAAATTAGAAAACAGCACATCAGATACATGAATGCAAGTCCTAGTTCCACTGGACCCCATGGAGAAAGTACATACCAAAAAAGCAATGAAGAACAGCATCCAATCCAGGTGAAGTATCAAAAATTCTTTATTTTGACAGATGCAACGTTTTAACCATATAAGGTATTTGGCTTGAAAAAGACCTTATATGGTTGAAACGTCACATCTGGCAAAATAAAGAATTTTTGATACTTCACCCGGATTGGATGCTGTCCAATAATGCACACAAGCTCAAGGCTGCTATCCAAGCAACCTGGGCTTCCATAACACCTCAGCAGTGCTACAGACTGATCACCTCCATGCCACACCGCATTGATACAGTAATTGATGCAAAAGGAGACTCGACCAAGCATTGAGTACATTTATTTTACATACATTTCAGCAGGCCAATAATAATAATCTTTATTTTTATATAGCGCTAACATATTCCGCAGCGCTTTACAGTTTGCACACATTATCATCACTGTCCCCGATGGGGCTCACAATCTAAATTCCCTATCTGTATGTCTTTGGAATGTGGGAGGAAACTGGAGTACCCAGAGGAAACCCACGCAAACACGGAGAGAACATACAAACTCTTTTCAGATGTTATCCTTGGTGGGGTTTGAACCCAGGACTCCAGTGCTACAAGGCTGTAGTGCTAACCACTGAACCACCGTGCTGCCAACATTTTGAATTTTAAAATCATTCTTCAAGCTGGTGTTATGTAGTATTGTAATTTACTGAAACAATGATTTTTGGGTTTTCATTGGCTGTAAGCCATAATCATCAACATGAATAGAAATAAACACTTGAAAAAGATCACTCTGTTTGCATTGACTCTATATAATATACTAGCTATTGAACCCGTTCTATGCCCGGGTGGCGAGCATTTATATTGGTATATGGTCTCCATCCTGGTATGTGTTGCTTCCATCCTGCGCCCTAATCTTGTCATGTGCTGCTACCATTTTGCTCCCCCATCCTGTCATTTGCTGCTCCCATCCTGCACCCCCATCCTGTCATGTGCTGCTCCATCCTGCGCCCCCGTTCTGTCATATGCTGCTCCCATCCTGCGCCACCATTCTGTAATTTGCTGCTCCCATCCATATGCCCCATACGCTGCTCCATAAAGGTTGATGGCCCCCATAAGATGCTCCATAGTATATGCCTCATATGCTGCTCCATTATGGTTGATGGCCCCCATAATATGCTCCATAGTATATGCCTCATATGCTGCTGCATTATGGTTGATGGCCCCCAAAAGATGCTCCATAGTATATGCCTCATATGTTGCTCCATTATGGTTGATGGCCCCCATAACATGCTCCATAGTATATGCCCCGTATGCTGCTCCATTATGGTTGATGGCCCTCATAATATGCTCCATAGTATATGCCTCATATGCTGCTCCATTATGGTTCATGGCCCCCATAAGATGCTCCATAGTATATGCCCCGTATACTGCTCCATAAATGTTGATGGCCCCCATAAGATGCTCCACAGTATATGCCTCATATGCTGCTCCATTATGGTTGATGGCCCCCATAAGATGCTCCATAGTATATGCCTCATATGCTGGTGCATTATGGTTGATGGCCCCCAAAAGATGCTCCATACTATATGCCTCATATGCTGCTCCATTATGGTTGATGGCCCCCATAACATGCTCCATAGTATATGCCCCATATGCTGGTGCATTATGGTTGATGGCCCCCAAAAGATGCTCCATAGTATATGCCTCATATGCTGCTCCATTATGGTTGATGGCCCCCATTAGATGCTCCATAGTATATGCCTCATATGCTTCTCCATTATGGTTCATGGCCCCCATAAGATGCTCCATAGTATATGCCCCATATACTGCTCCATAAATGTTGATGGCCCCCATAAGATGCTCCATAGTATATGCCTCATATGCTGCTCCATTATGGTTGATGGCCCCCATAACATGCTCCATAGTATATGCCCCGTATGCTGCTCCATTATGGTTGATGGCCCCCATTAGATGCTCCATAGTATATGCCTCATATGCTTCTCCATTATGGTTCATGGCCCCCATAAGATGCTCCATAGTATATGCCCCATATACTGCTCCATAAATGTTGATGGCCCCCATAAGATGCTCCATAGTATATGCCTCATATGCTGCTCCATTATGGTTGATGGCCCCCATAAGATGCTCCATAGTATATGCCTCATATGCTGCTCCATTATGGTTCATGGCCCCCATAAGATGCTCCATAGTATATGATTCATATGCTGCTGCATTATGGTTGATGGCCCCCAAAAGATGCTCTATAGTATATGCCTCATATGCTGCTCCATTATGGTTGATGGCCCACATAACATGCTCCATAGTATATGCCCCGTATGCTGCTCCATTATGGTTGATGGCCCCCATAAGATGCTCCATAGTATATGCCTCATATGCTGCTCCATTATGGTTGATGGCCCTCATAATATGCTCCATAGTATATGCCTCATATGCTGCTCCATTATGGTTCATGGCCCCCATAAGATGCTCCATAGTATATGCCCCGTATACTGCTCCATAAATGTTGATGGCCCCCATAAGATGCTCCACAGTATATGCCTCATATGCTGCTCCATTATGGTTGATGGCCCCCATAAGATGCTCCATAGTATATGCCTCATATGCTGGTGCTTTATGGTTGATGGCCCCCAAAAGATGCTCCATAGTATATGCCTCATATGCTGCTCCATTATGGTTGATGGCCCCCATAACATGCTCCATAGTATATGCCCCGTATGCTGGTGCATTATGGTTGATGGCCCCCAAAAGATGCTCCATAGTATATGCCTCATATGCTGCTCCATTATGGTTGATGGCCCCCATAACATGCTCCATAGTATATGCCCCGTATGCTGCTCCATTATGGTTGATGGCCCCCATTAGATGCTCCATAGTATATGCCTCATATGCTTCTCCATTATGGTTGATGGCCCCCATAAGATGCTCCATAGTATATGCCCCATATACTGCTCCATAAATGTTGATGGCCCCCATAAGATGCTCCATAGTATATGCCTCATATGCTGCTCCATTATGGTTGATGGCCCCCATAACATGCTCCATAGTATATGCCCCGTATGCTGGTGCATTATGGTTGATGGCCCCCAAAAGATGCTCCATAGTATATGCCTCATATGCTGCTCCATTATGGTTGATGGCCCCCATAACATGCTCCATAGTATATGCCCCGTATGCTGCTCCATTATGGTTGATGGCCCCCATTAGATGCTCCATAGTATATGCCTCATATGCTTCTCCATTATGGTTGATGGCCCCCATAAGATGCTCCATAGTATATGCCCCATATACTGCTCCATAAATGTTGATGGCCCCCATAAGATGCTCCATAGTATATGCCTCATATGCTGCTCCATTATGGTTGATGGCCCCCATAACATGCTCCATAGTATATGCCCCGTATGCTGCTCCATTATGGTTGATGGCCCCCATTAGATGCTCCATAGTATATGCCTCATATGCTTCTCCATTATGGTTCATGGCCCCCATAAGATGCTCCATAGTATATGATTCATATGTTGCTGCATTATGGTTGATGGCCCCCAAAAGATGCTCCATAGTATATGCCTCATATGCTGCTCCATTATGTTTGATGGCCCACATAACATGCTCCATAGTATATGCCCCGTATGCTGCTCCATTATGGTTGATGGCCCCCATAAGATGCTCCATAGTATATGCCTCATATGCTGCTCCATTATGGTTGATGGCCCCCATAAGATGCTCCATAGTATATGCCCCATATACTGCTCCATAAATGTTGATGGCCCCCATAAGATGCTCCATAGTATATGCCTCATATGCTGCTCCATTATGGTTGATGGCCCCCATAAGATGCTCCATATTATATGCCCTGTATACTGCTCCATAAATGTTGATGGCCCCATAAGATGCTCCATAGTATATGCCTCATATGCTGCTCCATTGTGGTTGATGGCCCCCATAAGATGCTCCATAGTATATGCCCGTATGCTGCTCCATTATGGTTGATGGCCCCCATAAGATGCTCCATAGTATATGCCTGATATGCTGCTCCATTATGGTTCATGGCCCCCATAACATGCTCCATGGTATATACCCCGTATGCTGCTCCATTATGGTTGATGGCCCCCATAAGATACTCCATAGTATTATATGTCCCGTATGCTGCTCCATTATGGTTGATGGCCCCCTTAAGATGCTCCATAGTATATGCCTCATATGCTGCTCCATTATGATTCATGGCCCCCATAAGATGCTCCATAGTATATGCCCCATATACTGCTCCATAAATGTTGATGGCCCCCATAACATGCTCCATAGTATATGCCTCATATGCTGCACCATTATGGTTAATGGCCCCCATAAGATGCTCCATACTATATGCTTCATATGCTGCTCCATTATGGTTGATGGCCCCCATAAGATGCTCCATAGTATATGCCTCATATGCTGCTGCATTATGGTTGATGGCCCCCAAAAGATGCTCCATAGTATATGCCTCATATGCTGCTCCATTATGGTTGATGGCCCCCATAACATGCTCCATAGTATATGCCCGGTATGCTGCTCCATTATGGTTGATGGCCCTCATAATATGCTCCATAGTATATGCCTCATATGCTGCTCCATTATGGTTCATGGCCCCCATAAGATGCTCCATAGTATATGCCCCGTATACTGCTCCATAAATGTTGATGGCCCCCATAAGATGCTCCATAGTATATGCCTCATATGCTGCTCCATTATGGTTGATGGCCCCCATAAGATGCTCCATATTATATGCCCTGTATACTGCTCCATAAATGTTGATGGCCCCATAAGATGCTCCATAGTATATGCCCCGTATGCTGCTCCATTATGGTTGATGGCCCCCATTAGATGCTCCATAGTATATGCCTCATATGCTTCTCCATTATGGTTCATGGCCCCCATAAGATGCTCCATAGTATATGATTCATATGTTGCTGCATTATGGTTGATGGCCCCCAAAAGATGCTCCATAGTATATGCCTCATATGCTGCTCCATTATGTTTGATGGCCCACATAACATGCTCCATAGTATATGCCCCGTATGCTGCTTCATTATGGTTGATGGCCCCCATAAGATGCTCCATAGTATATGCCTCATATGCTGCTCCATTATGGTTGATGGCCCCCATAAGATGCTCCATAGTATATGCCCCATATACTGCTCCATAAATGTTGATGGCCCCCATAAGATGCTCCATAGTATATGCCTCATATGCTGCTCCATTATGGTTGATGGCCCCCATAAGATGCTCCATATTATATGCCCTGTATACTGCTCCATAAATGTTGATGGCCCCATAAGATGCTCCATAGTATATGCCTCATATGCTGCTCCATTATGGTTGATGGCCCCCATAAGATGCTCCATAGTATATGCCCGTATGCTGCTCCATTATGGTTGATGGCCCCCATAAGATGCTCCATAGTATATGCCTGATATGCTGCTCCATTATGGTTCATGGCCCCCATAACATGCTCCATGGTATATACCCCGTATGCTGCTCCATTATGGTTGATGGCCCCCATAAGATACTCCATAGTATTATATGTCCCGTATGCTGCTCCATTATGGTTGATGGCCCCCTTAAGATGCTCCATAGTATATGCCTCATATGCTGCTCCATTATGATTCATGGCCCCCATAAGATGCTCCATAGTATATGCCCCATATACTGCTCCATAAATGTTGATGGCCCCCATAACATGCTCCATAGTATATGCCTCATATGCTGCACCATTATGGTTAATGGCCCCCATAAGATGCTCCATACTATATGCTTCATATGCTGCTCCATTATGGTTGATGGCCCCCATAAGATGCTCCATAGTATATGCCTCATATGCTGCTGCATTATGGTTGATGGCCCCCAAAAGATGCTCCATAGTATATGCCTCATATGCTGCTCCATTATGGTTGATGGCCCCCATAACATGCTCCATAGTATATGCCCGGTATGCTGCTCCATTATGGTTGATGGCCCTCATAATATGCTCCATAGTATATGCCTCATATGCTGCTCCATTATGGTTCATGGCCCCCATAAGATGCTCCATAGTATATGCCCCGTATACTGCTCCATAAATGTTGATGGCCCCCATAAGATGCTCCATAGTATATGCCTCATATGCTGCTCCATTATGGTTGATGGCCCCCATAAGATGCTCCATAGTATATGCCTCATATGCTGCTCCATTATGGTTCATGGCCCCCATAAGATGCTCCATAGTATATGATTCATATGCTGCTGCATTATGGTTGATGGCCCCCAAAAGATGCTCCATGGTATATGCCTCATATGCTGCTCCATTATGGTTGATGGCCCACATAACATGCTCCATAGTATATGCCCCATATGCTGCTCCATTATGGTTGATGGCCCCCATAAGATGCTCCATAGTATATGCCTCATATGCTGCTCCATTATGGTTGATGGCCCCCATAAGATGCTCCATAGTATATGCCCCATATACTGCTCCATAAATGTTGATGGCCCCCATAAGATGCTCCATAGTATATGCCTCATATGCTGCTCCAGTATGGTTGATGGCCCCCATAAGATGCTCCATAGTTTATGCCTCATATGCTGCTCCATTATGGTTGATGGCCCCCATAAAATGCTCCATAGTATATGCCTCATATGCTGCTGCATTATGGTTGATGGCCCCCAAAAGATGCTCCATAGTATATGCCTCATATGCTGCTCCATTATGGTTGATGGCCCCCATAACATGCTCCATAGTATATGCCCTGTATGCTGCTCTATTATGGTTGATGGCCCCCATAAGATGCTCCATAGTATATGCCTCATATGCTGCTCCATTATGGTTGATGGCCCCCATAAGATGCTCCATATTATATGCCCCGTATACTGCTCCATAAATGTTGATGGCCCCCATAAGATGCTCCATAGTATATGCCTCATATGCTGCTCCATTATGGTTGATGGCCCCCATAAGATGCTCCATAGTATATGCCCCGTATGCTGCTCCATTATGGTTGATGGCCCCCATAAGATGCTCCATAGTATATGCCTCATATGCTGCTCCATTATGGTTCATGGCCCCCATAACATGCTCCATGGTATATGCCCCGTATGCTGCTCCATTATGGTTGATGGCCCCCATAAGATACTCCATAGTATTATATGTCCCGTATGCTGCTCCATTATGGTTGATGGCCCCCATAAGATGCTCCATAGTATATGCCTCTTATGCTGCTCCATTATGGTTCATGGCCCCCATAAGATGCTCCATAGTATATGCCCCGTATACTGCTCCATAAATGTTGATGGCCCCCATAAGGTGCTCCATAGTATATGCCTCATATGCTGTACCATTATGGGTGATGGCCCCCATAACATGCTCCATAGTATATGCCTCATATGCTGCACCATTATGGTTAATGGCCCCCATGAGATGCTCCATACAATATGCCTCATTTGCTGCTCCATTATGGTTGATGGCCCCCATAAGATACTCCATAGTATATGCCCCGTATACTGCTCCATAAATGTTGATGGCCCCCATAAGATGCTCCATAGTATATGCCTCATATGCTGCTCCATTATGGTTGATGGCCCCCATAAGATGCTCCATAGTATATGCACCGCATGCTGCTCCATTATGGTTGATGGCCCCCATAAGATGCTCCATAATATATGCCTCATATGCTGCTCCATTATGGTTCATGGCCCCCATAACATGCTCCATGGTAAATGCCCCATATGCTGCTCCATTATGGTTGATGGCCCCCATAAGATACTCCATAGTATTATATGTCCCATATGCTGCTCCATTATGGTTGATGGCCCCCATAGGATGCTCCATAGTATATGCCTCTTATGATGCTCCATTATGGTTCATGGTCCCCATAAGATGCTCCATAGTATATGCCCCGTATACTGCTCCATAAATGTTGATGGCCCCCATAAGATGCTCCATAGTATATGCCTCATATGCTGTACCATTATGGGTGATGGCCCTCATAACATGCTCCATAGTAATTGTTGATGGCCCCCATAAGATGCTCCATAGTATATGCCTCATATGCTTCTCCATTATGGTTGATGGCCCCCATAATATGCTCCATAGTATATGCCCCGTATGCTGCTCCATTATGGTTGATGGCCCCCAAAAGATGCTCCATAGTATATGCCTCATATGCTGCTCCATTATGGTTGATGGCCCCCATAACATGCTCCATAGTATATGCCCGGTATGCTGCTCCATTATGGTTGATGGCCCTCATAATATGCTCCATAGTATATGCCTCATATGCTGCTCCATTATGGTTCATGGCCCCCATAAGATGCTCCATAGTATATGCCCCGTATACTGCTCCATAAATGTTGATGGCCCCCATAAGATGCTCCATAGTATATGCCTCATATGCTGCTCCATTATGGTTGATGGCCCCCATAAGATGCTCCATAGTATATGCCTCATATGCTGCTCCATTATGGTTCATGGCCCCCATAAGATGCTCCATAGTATATGATTCATATGCTGCTGCATTATGGTTGATGGCCCCCAAAAGATGCTCCATGGTATATGCCTCATATGCTGCTCCATTATGGTTGATGGCCCACATAACATGCTCCATAGTATATGCCCCATATGCTGCTCCATTATGGTTGATGGCCCCCATAAGATGCTCCATAGTATATGCCTCATATGCTGCTCCATTATGGTTGATGGCCCCCATAAGATGCTCCATAGTATATGCCCCATATACTGCTCCATAAATGTTGATGGCCCCCATAAGATGCTCCATAGTATATGCCTCATATGCTGCTCCAGTATGGTTGATGGCCCCCATAAGATGCTCCATAGTTTATGCCTCATATGCTGCTCCATTATGGTTGATGGCCCCCATAAAATGCTCCATAGTATATGCCTCATATGCTGCTGCATTATGGTTGATGGCCCCCAAAAGATGCTCCATAGTATATGCCTCATATGCTGCTCCATTATGGTTGATGGCCCCCATAACATGCTCCATAGTATATGCCCTGTATGCTGCTCTATTATGGTTGATGGCCCCCATAAGATGCTCCATAGTATATGCCTCATATGCTGCTCCATTATGGTTGATGGCCCCCATAAGATGCTCCATATTATATGCCCCGTATACTGCTCCATAAATGTTGATGGCCCCCATAAGATGCTCCATAGTATATGCCTCATATGCTGCTCCATTATGGTTGATGGCCCCCATAAGATGCTCCATAGTATATGCCCCGTATGCTGCTCCATTATGGTTGATGGCCCCCATAAGATGCTCCATAGTATATGCCTCATATGCTGCTCCATTATGGTTCATGGCCCCCATAACATGCTCCATGGTATATGCCCCGTATGCTGCTCCATTATGGTTGATGGCCCCCATAAGATACTCCATAGTATTATATGTCCCGTATGCTGCTCCATTATGGTTGATGGCCCCCATAAGATGCTCCATAGTATATGCCTCTTATGCTGCTCCATTATGGTTCATGGCCCCCATAAGATGCTCCATAGTATATGCCCCGTATACTGCTCCATAAATGTTGATGGCCCCCATAAGGTGCTCCATAGTATATGCCTCATATGCTGTACCATTATGGGTGATGGCCCCCATAACATGCTCCATAGTATATGCCTCATATGCTGCACCATTATGGTTAATGGCCCCCATGAGATGCTCCATACAATATGCCTCATTTGCTGCTCCATTATGGTTGATGGCCCCCATAAGATACTCCATAGTATATGCCCCGTATACTGCTCCATAAATGTTGATGGCCCCCATAAGATGCTCCATAGTATATGCCTCATATGCTGCTCCATTATGGTTGATGGCCCCCATAAGATGCTCCATAGTATATGCACCGTATGCTGCTCCATTATGGTTGATGGCCCCCATAAGATGCTCCATAATATATGCCTCATATGCTGCTCCATTATAGTTCATGGCCCCCATAACATGCTCCATGGTAAATGCCCCAAATGCTGCTCCATTATGGTTGATGGCCCCCATAAGATACTCCATAGTATTATATGTCCCATATGCTGCTCCATTATGGTTGATGGCCCCCATAGGATGCTCCATAGTATATGCCTCTTATGATGCTCCATTATGGTTCATGGTCCCCATAAGATGCTCCATAGTATATGCCCCGTATACTGCTCCATAAATGTTGATGGCCCCCATAAGATGCTCCATAGTATATGCCTCATATGCTGTACCATTATGGGTGATGGCCCTCATAACATGCTCCATAGTAATTGTTGATGGCCCCCATAAGATGCTCCATAGTATATGCCTCATATGCTTCTCCATTATGGTTGATGGCCCCCATAATATGCTCCATAGTATATGCCCCGTATGCTGCTCCATTATGGTTGATGGCCCCCATAAGATGCTCCATAGTATGTGCCTCATATGCTGCACCATTATGGTTCATGGCCCCCATAACATGCTCCATCGTATATGCCCTGTATGCTGCTCCATTATGGTTGATGGCCCCCATAAGATGCTCCATAGTATTATATGTCCCATATGCTGCTGCGATATATAAAAAAAAAACATACTCACCTATCGTAGCTGGGTGCCGAGTGCTGGGGGGCCTGAGCATGAGGGACACCGTCGCGCTGTGGGGGTCAGGTGCCGGAGTCGCTGCTAGCTCAGGCCCCTGACACTTGCTATATTCACCTGTCCCGTTCCAGCGCTGCGCGCCGCTCCATCTTCCAGGTCCTCTGGCTTGCGGATTTCTGCTCCCAGAATCGGCGCCTGCGCAGTCCACGCTTTCCGGTGCCATTTTCTTGAAGACACACTGCAGTATCCAAGAAAATGGCGCCAGAAAGCGCGGACTGCGCAGGCGCCGATTCCGAGAGCAGGAGGACCAAGAAAATGGCGGCGGAAAGCGTGGACTGCACAGGCGCCGATTCCGGGAGCAGGGGGGCATTCATGGGCCCGGAATCAGGTGGCGTAAGAAATTGCTGTGGCATGAACTGCCACAGCATTATCAGGGCGGGATCATGTCCACCGTGTCTCCACATCCGGGTTATATTATAGATGAGTTTTACTTTTTGCATTGAAAAACTGAAATAAATTAACTAATTGATGATAATCTGATTTTATGTGAAGCACCTATATACAGTATATATCACACAACACCTGTTTCTAGTAGTGATGAGTGAGTATGCTTGCCACTACTCGATGCTCACCCGAGCATCTCACTGCTCGAGAAGCAGGGAGCTCGCTGAGTATTTCTGGCATTGCTCGGTGGGAGCTCGTGTCCCCGCCCTGCATGTTTGATGCTCTATATAGAGCCAATGAACATGCAAGGATTGTAGGCCACACCCTGTAATGCCGCAGCCATGTTAGATGTGGCATTACAGTGATTGACTGGCCGCACAGCATCATCAGGTCTATATCATACCTGGCGCTGCCATGCTTGTCCCAGTCTGCTCTGGAATCAGGCAGAGTAGGGAGAGTTGCTGCTGAGCTAGGGAGAGATTTGTTTGCATTGTACTTAGTGTGGGTATACTATATATAATACACATATCAAACTCAACTAACAGTCCTTCTGAGGAATAAAAATAAGCAGCATTGATATCAGTGCTAGGAAGGCAGGGAGTGTATGCGGCAGACTGCAGTGCATATAGCAAGAGGGTCCATTCCAGTTCTGTCTGCTGCTGCTATTAAATATATTTCTAGACATAGCCCCAAGTATCAGAGGCCAGGAATATATTTTTTTACAGGCCAGCTATTTCCAACAGAGGTTTGTCTGTCACACGGATCCGAGATACAAATTTGCGCTCAAAATTCTGCCATTTTTGGCCTACCTTTAAATTTTGTTGCATTGTGTTAGTGAAGTTTTTGACGTCAGTTTGCTGATAAAAATAGTTACCTACAGGCCAGCTATTTACAACAGTGGTTTGTCCATCACACGGATCAGAGATTAAAATTGCGCTCAAAAATTCTGCCATTTCTGGCCTACCTTTAAATTTTGCTGCAGTGTGTTAGTGAAGTTTTGACATCAGTTTGCTGGCAAAAATAGTTACCTACAGGCCAGCTTATTACAACAGTGGTTTGTCTGTCACATGGATCAGAGATAAAAAGTGCACTCAAAATTCTGCCATTTCTGGCCTACATTTACTTTTTGTTGCAGTGTGTTAGCAAAGTTATTGACACCAGTTTGCTGGTAAAATTAGTTACCCACAGGTCAGCTATTTCCAACAGTGGTTTGTCTGTCAGGTGGATCAGAGATAAAAAATTGCAATCAAAATTCTGTCATTTCTGGCCTACCTTTACATTTTATTGCAGTGTGTTAGCAAAGTTAATGACACCAGTTTGCTGGTAAAAATAGTTACCCACAAGACAGCAATTTCAAACTGTGATTTGCCTGTCACATGGATTACATATAAGTTCGCACCATATTCAGCCATTTGTAGTGAGCGTGGAAAATATTGTCCATTTAAAATGGGCAAGGCACATGGCAAGGGACGGGGAACTGGATGTGATGGTGATGTTGATGGTGCATGCAGAGGCCGAGGCCGTGGCCATGGGCAAGCAGAAATTGTGCTACAAAAAACCCACGTCTTCTCTAATGACCTTCCTTTCTCAAGTACTAGGGGACCGCAGCACACCACTATTGAACCATGAGCAGTGTCCAAAGGTTTTTGGTTGGATAGCGAATAATGCTTCCAGTCATTTTGCCACACCCTGTCTTACACATGGTCAAGTTTCAATAACCGTGAATCTGAACCGCAAATTCCTCAACCTGATCTTACTTCCTCCCACCATGCCAAGTGCCTGGAGACAACTGATCCCACACTTGGTCACTCCGAATGTCTGTTCACTTTTCCATTTATATATTCGGACTTGTCACATGGTTCAATTGTAGAGGGGCAAGAGGAGATTGCATGTAGAGATGCCCAAATATTTGAGCAGCCATGTTCACACAAAGGCAACGGTTGCAAAGTGTCACAAGAGCCGGACAATGATGAGACACAATTGCCAGAAAGTCAGGAGGAGGATCAGGGTGCGGAAGCAGAAGAAAAGGTGGTGGACGATATAGTAACTGACCCATGCTGGCCGGAGGACACGCAGAGCGATGACAGCAGCACACAGGGGGAGGGAGTTGTAGCACCTCAACAGGCAGGAAAAAGCAGTGTGGTGGCAGCAGACGGAAGGCGGGAAATTATTCCCCGTCACTGTTAGGTCTTCCTGAGTCTGGTTGTTTTTTAAAGATACTGCCGATAACCCCAAAAATTAAATTTGCACCACTTGCCAGGTCAGCATCAGCAGGTGTAGCAAAACTTCCAGCCTGACCACCACCAGCATGATCAGGCACATGGCAGCAAAGCACCCGACTTTGTGGACAGAACCCCTGGGTCCAGGAACCGTGTCTGTGGAAGACACCACTGCATCTTCTGCTGTTGTGCATGGAGGGCAATCCTTTGTCCACGGTGCATGCGAAGATGCCTCCTGCCCTGCATCTTTCATTGCATACACTCAATGAGCACCATCACCAAGCATATCCATGTCCTTGTCCGAGTGCAGCGTTCAGCTGTCCATACCCCAGTCCTTGGAGCGGAAATACGCAGCCAACGCCTCACAGGCCACAAAACTAAATTCCCACATTTTGCGACTGTTTGTGCTTGAAATGTTGCCTTATAGGCTCGTGGAGATGGAAGCTTTCCACAACCTTATGGCGGCAGCCGTCCCTCTGTACTTGGTCCCCATCCACCACTATTTCTCCTGGTGTACCATCCCCGCATTACACAAGCATGAGTCCCACAGCATTAACGGTGCCCTCAACAATGCAGGTACTGGGAAACTCCACCTAACCACGGACACGTGACAAGTGCTTGTGGGCAGAAAAGGTACATCTCGCTGATGCACACTGGGCTAAGATAGTGGAAGCCAGGACCCAGTTGGACCTTGGGATGGAACACGCCCTTCCGACGCCGAGGATTGCAGGCCCTAAGTCAGTCAAGGTTTCCTCCAGTCTACAGCTCCTGCACCTCATCCTCCTCCTCCTCTTCAGCGGTCATCTCTGAAATGACCACATTATTCACAAACTGGGAGCATTGCTGGACTGCCTCAGCCAAGTGGCAACAGGCTGTGCTGAAGCTAATATGCTTAGGTGACAAACCATACAATGCAGAAGTGTGGGACAATGGCCGGAACCTGGTGGCAGCTCTGAGGCAAGGTGAGCTCACACATGTACCATGCCTGGCCCATGTGCTTAACATCATGGTTCAGCGGTTTCTGAGAACCTACCTGGATCTGCCAGATCTGCTTGTCTAAGTACGTCACCTTTGTGCCCATTTTAGAAAGTCAGCTACAGCTTCAGCCACCCTTGCCGTGCTTCAGCAGCGTTTGCAGCTTCCGGCTCATCAACTGGTGTGTGATGTCCCCACGCTTTGGAACTCTACACTGCAGATGTTGGAAAGGATTTGTGAGCAGAAAAAGGCATTTGTTGACTACCAGCATTGGTATTCAGTTCAGACCCCACACATAATACTTCAGGAGTGGACATAGATGTCAGACATATGTACCATCCTCCAAAACTTTGAGGACTCCATCAAGATGGTGAGCGGCGATAATTAGCATTACCATCCACTTCTCTGTGTTCTGTAATGCTTTCTGCTCACAAACAAAGAAGATGCATTACCGGCGGAGCATGATGAGATGGAGCAAGGAACCATAAAGGGTGATTACACACAGTCCAGCCTCATTTCATTCCAATGTAGATTGCGTGACAATGAGGATTAGGAGAAGGAAGAACAGCAGCTAGCTTCATGTGCTATAGACGGTGCTACCTGCACAACTGTCATCATCGATTCAGCATGGATGGCCTGAGGACAGGGAAGACAATGACCCTCGCTTTCTCAAAATTTTTGGTGACAGTTGGTACTGGTTGGTGACATTTCTAGACCCATGCTACAAGGAGAACTTTCTATCTCTTATGCCCAAGGCCAACAGGTCTACTGAAATGGGACAGAACCAAATTCCCATCTGAAAGCGGTAGCGGCAGAGGTCATAGTTCGTTGAACAACCAAGGATTATAGGCAAGAGAGACACAACTTCAATCCAGCAGAGGCAGGGGAACACTGGCAAAGTTCCGGGAGAGTTTATTCAGACCCTCCCATCGCACTGGCTCTGAGGCACGGGGTACTTACACAAGGAGTGCAAAGTTTTGGAAAGTGCTGAGATAGTACCTTGCTCACCGTACCAACGTCTTCCGTGATTCCTCTGTACCTTATAATTATTGGGTATGCAAGCTGGACACATGATATGAACTGGCCCTCTATGCCTTGGAGGTCCTGGCCTACCCTGCTACTAGCGTTTTGTCAGAATGGGTTTTTAGTGCCGCTGGTGGAATTATAACTGATAAGCGCATCCACCTGTCATCCGAAAATGCTAACAGGCTCATGTTTATAAAAATGAACAAGGGCTGGATTGGGCCAACACCACCGAATGATAGCAATGGAACATAAACTCAAATCCAGCATCTTTTTTAGGGAGGTAAATACCCATGCAACTCTTCACACCCACCCATGGGTATAAGCTTTCTGATTTGGGCTATTTGCTGTTGTCCTCCTCCTTCTCCTCATCCTCCACCACCATATCAGCAGGGTGACTGTGGTCCATGATGCAACACTCCATAATTTTTTTAAAGGGTGTTTATGATGCCATACAATAAATGATATACAGTATGTTCATGTATACCCCCCAGGGGTAAATGTTTGTCAGCCTATACACTTAGTGCATGGGCATTACAAGTATAGGAGACCCGCTCCTTTCTATTGGGAACATTTTTTTTATGAGGCCCTTCTCCACATTTCTTTCCAGGGGAATTGGAGTGCCTCCAAAATTTTGACAGCCCTTGCATTCATTGCATAGGCAAACAGTATGGGATACCAACTTTCTAATGAAGGGAACATTTTATCATGAGGCCCTCTTCTACGTCTCTTCAAAGGGGCATTAGAGTGCCTCCAAATTTTTTGGCAGCCTTTGCATTCAATGCATAGGCAAACACTATGGGAGACCCACTTCCTAATAATGGGAACATTTTTTATGAGGCCCTCTTCCACATCTCTTCCAAGGGGCATTGGGGTGCATCTAAATTTTAGGCAG
The DNA here is from genome assembly GCF_032444005.1 of Ranitomeya imitator. Classification (NCBI taxonomy): domain Eukaryota; kingdom Metazoa; phylum Chordata; class Amphibia; order Anura; family Dendrobatidae; genus Ranitomeya; species Ranitomeya imitator. Next base: position 341,844,485 of record NC_091285.1, on the reverse strand, counting down.
GCCTTGCATTCACTGCATAGGCAAACAGTATGGGAGAACCACTTCCTAATAATGGGAACATTGATTTCAGGAGGCCCTCCTGTAGGTCTCTTCAAAGGGGTATTTTGGTGCCTCCAAATTTTAGGCTGCACTTATATTTAGTGCATAGGAAAACAGTATGGGAGACCCACTTCCTAATAATAGGAATATTGTTTTCAGGAGGCCCTCCTGTATGTCTCTTCAAAGGGGTACTGGGGGTCACATATTTCCCAGGAAAGATCATTTTGTTTTTGTTTTTGCATGTTTTATTGTGAGTCTGTAAAAGTGGCGTAAGACTCTGACAACATTGTTCATAGCAGGGAATTGGGAGTCAGAAATGCTTCCAGGGGTCTTCCCCATGCTGTTCCCATGTCATTTGAGCACTGTTCCCATTGATTTCCACAGTTTCTAGTCCCTCTGCAGACCGCTGGGGAGGCAGCCAGAAAAATGCTCGAGTTTCCCATCAAGCACCCGAGGATTCCAATTTGATTGACCAGAGCAACGAGCACCCGAGCATTTTAGTGCTCGCCCATCACTAGTTTCTATACATGGTGCTACCAACTACTCTAAAGTAAGTGTATAGAAATAACCTAAATGTCATGTCAGCAAATATACCTAGTACAGAGATGAGAGTAAAAATTAATACCCATAATTGATATTTAGCACTAATTATGTTTTTTTTTGTTTTGTTTTGTTTCATTTATGTGTTTCTTTAAATACTTTGTTTTGCCATGCCTGATGAAGACTCGCATTTTCTCTAAAGGGTCATTCCATGGTAACTTACATGACATTCTCAAGCCAAAAACTAGCTACTGACTATTCTTTGAAGGAAGGCACAAAAAGGAGTGAATGTATATTGTACATTAAACTACTCTCAATAGATTTCAACAGTTTGATTTTTCAACAATAAAATTAAATACAAAATACAGTGTTATTACTTGGTAACTTACGTTGCTTAAAAAGGAAAGGCAATTGTCCTTCATGAGTCTGCCAAATTTTCTGTTCTGGTAAACAGGGGTGAAGCACTATTTTTATTGTATTAAAACACCATAGTCCCAGCAACTTTAAAAAATGTACTTTAACCTCTCAAGTTAAAAGCAACAGTTTTTATTACAAGAAATATAGATAACTTACACTACCGCACAGTATAGTAACTTTCGTTACTAAGCTGATGGTAACTTACGTTACAATATGTTACCATCCATTGGATTAAACTTATTGTAAGGTAAGTTACCATCATCTTTGTAACGTAAGTTACTATATTGTGTTGTAACGTAAGCTACCATGGAATGACCCTGAAGCCTCGTGTTTAGCGTTATGTCTTTTATTTGTATTAGCAATTCAACTGCAAGGTTACTATTTTGCTTCTTTTGCTTAGCGCAGTACAACTTTTTTCAACTAAATAATGCCAAGATCAGATGAATGTATGTGTGATGCTAGCCACTACTCATGTACAGGCTGTGAGGAAGGGTAGTAAAATGTTTTGGGGTCAGATGCCAAGAGAGTACTGTACATAGTAAACTAAATGGAAAAGACAAAGGCAAAGCCAAGTAACGATCTGAGGTCAGAATACCAGGAAGATAGAGGATCAGAGCAAAGGAGCTAGGCAATTGGATGGACAGAACGAGGTAAAAGGTCAGGCAGAAATAGATCAATAAACAGAACACGGGAATATAAGGAAAACCTTTGAGCAGGTGCTACATCTGGCAGAGGTCTGGTACAGACAGCTCAGCTAAGTAGCTGGGTAATCACCTGGAAGTAGAAAAAATTATGCCATCTCACCAATTGTCTTGATCCTGTGTACAGTGAAATTGCGATCCAAATATTCGTGTGACGTTGAGAAAAAACTAGAAAATAGATATTTCCAGATCCTGGTAAAATCTTTAAACTTTATTACATCATAGATTAAAAATATAATTCTGATACAAAGCAGAAATGCAGAAAGTGACACGTTTTTAACAACTGCAACCATCAGAATGAGGTTCAAGGTCAGGCAGAAATAGATCAATAAACAGAGCACAGGAATACAAGGCAAACCACCTACATCTGGCAGAGGTCTGGTACTGACAACTCAACTAAGTAGCAGGATTATCTCCTGGAAAAGAGAATATCTACAAAAAGCTCAACACCTCCCAGACTTAGGGTGGTTTCACACTTGCGTTTTTGTCTGCAGCGTTTTTTACAAAAAAAAAGCATGCGTTTTTTTCCCCTATATTTAACATTGAAAACGCATGCGTTTTTAGGTGTATGCGTTTACACGCGTTTGTGAACACATGCGTTTTTTAACTGCATGCGTTCATTTTCTAAAATGCAACTTGTAGTATTTTGAGGGGCGTTTTTTTTTACCATTGGAGTCAATGGGGACGCATGCGTTTTTTTGACGCATGCGTTTTTTTTTTTGCAAGATTGAATTAACTGTAGATAAGGTTGTCTAGACACTGATAAGCCTCCCCCATAGCAGCAGGGTTATAAAAGGAAGGTTGGGGGAAGTTTCTGGTCACTTCTCATCAGACTCCAAAGAAGACAGCACCCTGCCCGGACGCATTGTTGGACAAGACACAGAGCAATGTGAGTATATCCTAGCCAATGCATTCATTTTCAATTTTTTGGATCTACATGTCCTAATTTCTTCTATTTTTTTCTTTCAACACGCATCAGAATGTCTTCTCCGGTTTCTTCGTCTGATGAGGAGTTCCAGCCACGGCAATCAGAAGTGGATCACGTGAGCGAGGTAAGTTTTTTGTCCGTCAGCTTGGTAAGTATTGACTGTCACATCGACACATGAGGCAATTTTTTTTTTTATTTTATAGAGCACTTCAACTGAGGGACAGAGAGGTACTGAGCAGCGGAGTCAAGGTCCAGGTGGAAGACGGCAGCGGGTATGTATACCAGGCAGACTGTCCTTATTGTAATATTCTTTTAACTTCCTTTCTGTACCCTTGTTTTTCTTTACATTTTTCTTGTATCATCCTTTTCTGAAAGTTGTCTTTCATATTCCTGCCCTTTCTCATCTTCGTGTCTTTTTTTTTCCAAATGTGGTTGAGCAAACTTAAATGATTTTCTTTTAATTTTAGGTTTCACAACGGATTGACGACTGGATTGAAAATGACCTGCTGATCACTCTGGTCCAGGAGCGAGTCCCGTTGTTGGACAGCCGGGATCAACAGCATGCCGTCAATAGTGTTCTCCGTCGTTTGTGGAGTGAGGTGGCCCAAGCGTTGTGGGATGGCTGGGAGAATTCCCCGCCACGGGTCCGTAATGCATTTGGTAAGTATTGCACGGTAGTGTGAAGCAACAGACCTTGGCCATGCTCTCTTGACTGTGTGTGATGAAAGAAACTTTTCGTAGTTTCTGTCATCACACACAGTCACGAGAGCACGGCCAAAAGTCCTTATTCTGACCATTATATTTTATTGTTATTTCACAGTGGACAAAGTAAGAACACGTTGGCGTTCCATGAAGGACCGCTTCAACAAGGACCTGCGTGCAGAGAAGAGTGCAGCTAGTGGTTCTGGAACAAGGCACCAGCTCTACAAATATCACCGTGTGTTGGCCTTCCTGAGACCGGTCCTTCTCATGAGAACGTAAGTATTTCTCACATGCCTCCGGTTGTATTGCATTGACATAATCTGTCATTTTTAACTCCACAGGATGTACCGTCTTGTTATAGTTTGGTATTAATTTTCTGTTTTCTTTTTTCACAGCACACACTGCACGACTGTCGCCACAGGTTCTGGAGCGGTCCTTCAGCCGGCAGCCACGGACCCGTCCCAGCCATCCAGCAGCGCAGCACCAGGTGGGTCTTCCACACTCACTGGAGACCAGGGGGCTGGCCCATCAGGTCTTCCCCTTTCGCAGTCCTCTTTCGCTGCACCCATTTTTGCGGGCTCATCCCGGCAGCGACAGAGGGCTTCGGATAGGTCCCTCATGCCCGAGTTTTTGCACTTGAGCTCGGTTTTACACGAAGCTATCAAGGCTTTAGGTGACAGAATGGATGTGTCCCATAACCTGTTAGAGTGCCGCATCCAGGATGTCGCCAAAAGCGTTGATCAAGTGAAAGCCGACCTCCAGAAGCCAGCTCATCATTTTTTTAATCAAATCCTACAGGGCATGTCGGAACACCTTAGCCCTGATCTCCAGCTGAGTGTGATGCAGGCCTCAATGTTGCTTTTGTGCAGGCTATGCAGCAGAGTCAGAGTCGTAATGTGGCGGCATATCCAACTGTGCCGTCACTGTCACAAGTAAACACCATTCCTACCTCTGCTGCATACCACTGCACGGCCACCTCTATTCCCTCAACAGGTGTACTCCACTACAGCGCCAACACGATGACGAGTGCTGTTGGACATCCCACCGCCACCACCGTGACGACCGCTGCTCCGGCTTGGACCTCCTCCGCTGACACCACGATGACGCAGGACCCTGGCGTGGCTTATCGGCCCGGCACCCTCCCGATACAGCAGGACCCATCCATGCAATATCGGACCGGCCCACCCCCGATGCAGCAGGACCGAGGCCTGGCATATCGGACCGGACCCACCCCGATGCAGCAGGACCGAGGCGTTGCTTTCCGGGCAGGACACCCCCCGATGCAGCAGAACCCATCCATGGCGTATCGCACCGGGCCCCCCATGATGCAGCACGACTAAGCCATACCTTTCCGGGCAGGACCCACCCCGATGCAGCAGGACCCATCCATGGCTTTATGTTCCCCCCACCAGCAATGCAGCAGGACACTGGTATGGGATTTGTTTTCCCCCCAACGATGCACCAGGACCCTGGGAGGGTGTTATGTTCCCCCCCCCCCAACGAGGCACCAGGATCCTGGGAGGGTTTTTGTTTCCCCCCAACGAGGCACCAGGACCCAGGCGGGACTTTATCTTTCCCCCCATTGGACTCAGACATTGCCGAGCGCTCCACAATGGAGACTGACTGTGTAATTGTGGAGCCGGGTCCTGACGTGTCTCCCGCCCACACTTTACAACCTAGCCCAAGAAGACTTCCCCCAACCCGGAAAACCCAACGGAAAACTGGCAAAACGCATAAAAAACAAAAAACTTTGATTATTCCTCCCCCATCACCTACCGATGTGTCTCAACCTTCCAGTGTGTCTCAAGCCCCTCATGTTTTAAGCCCCATCCCCGAACTTCCAGACCCTTCAAGTTTTCTTGCCCATTCTCCTGCCACCTCTGCCTCCTCCACGGTGAGCCAGGCTTCAGTTCTGAATACCCCCAAGTTACGTCACTCAACCCCAAGCCGGCGTGGTACAACCCGGCGCGGTACAAAAAAATAAATTTGGTTGTGTTTCCTCAATAAAAAAAAAGTTTATTTGCAACAATTATGTTTGGTTTATTGTGTCTTTCACCGCTCTCAATACACACCAATAAACTTCGTCACACACTTATTCTTTTGGCCTACACATATCTCCAGTAGTATAAAATACCAGACAACATCTATATGTGTTTCTTTAGTATACAGATATGAGTTGGCCAAAAAAATAGTAGTTATTTCCATACTCTTATTTTTAATTTTTAACTAGTGTAGTGTCACTGTACAAAGAGAAAATGGTGGCAATCAAGTTCAGAACTCAACTGAACCGGTCAGATGTCAAAATAGACACCTGACCTGTTTAGTTGATTACTGACTTGTATATTCACCATATTCTATATAGCACATTATGTGACAATGTTTGTCAAACTGATGGGACAATGGTTGGCACACGCTAACTATCTATCCTCACCTGGGCAGGTGTAAGAAATTTTGAATTCATGATCATGTATATGTTCATCATGAATTCATTATTTATTACACTTGACTTGACGGGTATAGAGAGCGTGCCAGTCTTGACGCAATGACGTCAAGAAGATTACCAATAAATAAATTTAAATCTGGTTACATTATTATAAGTATGCGTGTTTATATCATTCTTTGTAAACCAAAATAGGGAGTGCAACAGAGGTCAATTATGATTAAAAAAATCAAAATATTACCTCATCAACTATCACCCACTCCTGGTTTTGTTCAAGAAAAGCACATCCAGCCCATGAATGGCAGCACTTCCCAGGACTCACATTCAAAGATGATATTTCATATTTTTTTATTTCATAACTTAAAATAGAAGTTATGGTTTTGGATTACAAATTATGATATACATATCTACTGCCCATCTTTGTTCAACCTTTGTTTAGAGAGGAAAAAGACAGGAGACCTGGTGAACACAAAAAAGTTTATTAATTAGAAAAATTTGTATCAGTATTTAATAATTGGTAAACATTAACATACAGCAGGACATTTAAACAACATTGTCCTGCCATGAAACCCGTCCAATATCGGACACAAAATAGGCCGCAAATTGGTCCCACATAAGACCAACGGCTGCAGTTGACCGCATCGGGTGATGCTGAAAATCTGGCAATGGGTGTGAAACTGGTTCATCAAGTTCAATGTGGGGTCGCTCCTTAGCCATTATATAATTGTGTAGAACCACACAGGCTTTGACCACCTCGTCCACTGTTTCCACTTTTAGATTGATGGCTGTTGCAAGAATGCGCCATTTAGCAACCAGAATGCCAAAGCTGCACTCTACGGTTCTTCTGGCCCTGGTCAGTCTGTAGTTGAATATTCTTCGAGTGTGGTCCAAGTCCCTACTAGAATAGGGCTTCAGGAGATTTTCACACATCTGGAAGGCCTCATCCCCAACCATAACAAATGGCAGCGGTGGGCCTTGAGTGTTGGGGAGAGGCTGTGGAGGGGGAAAATTAAAATTGATGCCATATACCCGACGGCCCATATCCGAGCTCTTGAAGGTCTGGGAATCATTGCCACGGCCAAAAGCTCCAATGTCCACGGCGATGAAGCGACACTCCGCATCCGCTATTGCCATGAGCACTACCGAAAAATATTTTTTATAATTAAAAAACTCAGATCCGGTTCTGGCAGGTTTAACAATGCGGATGTGCTTCCCATCCACCGCCCCTAAACAGTTTGGAAATCACACACGTTCAAAAATGTTTTTGATATTTCCCGCCACATGTCCACGGTGGGTACGGGTATAAACTCCTCACGGAGTACATTCCATAACGCACGACAGGTGTCCACAACAATTCCGGACAGGGTTGAGATTCCAAGGCGGTATTGGAAGTGCAGGGAAGATAAACTCTCTCCTGTGGCCAGAAATCTAGAAGAAAAAGAAACAAAAAAAAACATTTAAAATCGGCTCTTAATGGTGTTTTTCAATAAGAAAAAGGTAAAAAAAAACAACAAAAAATACATGTCATAACCAAAAAATTGGACTGTCATTGGTTTAGTTTTGGAACGTACCGTAATGTCACTAACAGATGTTCCTCCGGTGGAATTGCTCTACGGAGCCGTGTGTCCTGTCGCCGTATGGTACCTTCTACACGAGACAGTAAATCCCGGAAAGAATCTTGAGACATTCTGGTGTAATCCTGGAATTTCTCCGGGTTGGCATTCAGCTCCGCATTGAGCGTGTGATATGCTCCACGGGTCTCACGCACTTCAATGCTGGGGTGCCTCCAAAAACGCAGACGCTGTCTCCTTCTCCATCTTTGGCGGTTTCGGTCTTGCTCCCAAGCAAAAACACAGGCAAGGAAAATCTTGAAGCTGAACTCCAGTTTGAAATAAAAGTTCTCCATTGAAAGATCCATCATGACACCGGAAACAGTAGCAAGCTCTGAAAATTTCTGTACCCCTAGGGTCTATATATTGAGTGCCAATCATGTACGCCCTCTCTATTCCCATTGGTTGTGTCTGGTAACCTTTTTTTTTAATTTTTTTTTTTGGGGAAAATGTCCAAAAAAACGCAAACGCATGCAAAAACGCATGTAAACGCGTGTAAACGGTGCGCTTTTTTAACGTACCCGTTAAACGCGTGCGTCAAAAAAACGCAGCGTTTACACGTGTTTACATGCGTTTTTGCACCATGCGTTTTTTTTACAAAACGCATGCGTTCAAAAACGCAAGTGTGAAACCAGCCTTAGATAGAAAAGCTGAGTTGTCAATCAAAACAACAACAGCTCAATACGCCCCTGCACTAAATTTGATGACTGAACTGCTAGTCACCGCATCCAAGACGCACTGAGCTGAGAAATCCTGACAGTACCTCTTCTTCTAAGGGGGGCTACCGGACCCCCAGATTTCATTGAAATCCTACGATGAAAGGCCCTAAACAAATGATCAGCTTTCTTAGAACGAACCAAAACCCAGGATGTCTCGTTGTTTCCATATCCCCTCCAATGAACCAGATATTGTAGGGAATTTCAGACTATCAGAGAATCCACGATCCTTTGTACCTTGTACTCTAAATCTCCATCAACAGAAACTGGAGGAGGTGGGGATGCGACAGACAACATTGAATGAACAAACTCCCTTAATAGGGATCTGTGGAACACAAAAGAGTCATGAAAAGACTGATGAACATTTAGTCATAAGACCACAGGATTGACTACCTCTAGAATCTTGTACCAGCCAACAAATTTAGGACCCAACTTTGCCAATGGTGCTTTAAGTTTAATATTTTTGGAGGATAATCAAACCCTATCTACAACATTGAAGATTGGACCTGTTGAATGTTTTCTATCAGCCTTCCATTTTTTCTGAAGTTGAACCACGCCAATATTCTTTTGAACCTCCCTCCAGACATCCCCAAGTTTCTATATGGCCACCTCTACTCCAAGACACTCAGAACTCATCCTAGATAAGTCACCTAAATGAGGATGAAACCATAATTGCAAAAAAAGGCGAGGTTCCAGGCAACTGATTGACCCGACTGTTAAAGGCGAACTTATCAAGAGCAGAAAATGATGACCAGTCCTCTAGCTATGCTGCAACATAATTTTTTAAAATTTGTTCCAACAATTAATTTGTCCTCTCTGTCTGACTGTGGATTTCAGGGTGGCAAACAGATGAAAATGATAAATCGATTCCCAATTTCTTAGAGAATGCTCTCCAGAACTTGGAGGCAAATTGGACCCAACTATCTACAATTTTCAAAGGAATATCATGCAATCTTACCACATGATTGCTAAACTACCTGAAAAGCATTTCAGCATTAGCTAACCCTGATAATGGAACAAATTGAGCCTACTTACTAAATCGGTTAACTGCCACCCATATATCAGTTTTCCCATCTGACAAAGACAAATCAGTAATGAAATCCATGGATAAATGGACAGCAAAAAGTACAGCCAAGAAGCAACGAAGAGTGGTGGTGGTGGGAGACTCACTACTGAGAGGCACAGAAGCAGCCATCTGCAGACCGGACATAACCGCAAGAGAAGTATGCTGCCTTCCAGGTGCGATGATCAAGGATGTGACCGATAGGATACCAAAGCTCTTCAGCTCCAAGGACGTCCACCCATTTCTTCTGATACATGTTGGCACCAATGACACGGCAAGGAAAGACCTACCGACAATCTGCAAGGACTTTGAAGAGTTGGGGAAGAAAGTAAAGGAACTGGATGCACAGGTAGTTTTTTCTTCTATCCTTCCAGTAGACGGGCATGGCACCAGGAGATGGAACAGGATCCTTGATGCGAACAACTGGCTAAGACGATGGTGCAGACAACAAGGATTCGGATTCCTGGACCAAGGTGTGAATTACTTGTACGATGGACTCCTCGCCAGAGACGGATTACACCTCAACAAACCTGGGAAACACACATTCGCCAGAAGACTCGCTACACTCATCAGGAGGGCGTTAAACTAGAAGAAGAGGGGACGGGAAGAAAAACATTAGACTCGAACAAAGAAGACCCAGGAAAACATACTCAGAAGGGAGGTAAGAACATTTCTAAAACAATCCACAGCGAGGAGATTGGAACAAAACAAAATCCTCTAAACTGCATGCTCGCAAACGCCAGAAGCCTGACAAACAAGATGGAAGAACTAGAAGCAGAAATATCTACAGGTAACTTTGACATAGTGGGAATAACCGAGACATGGTTAGATGAAAGCTATGACTGGGCAGTTAACTTACAGGGTTACAGTCTGTTTAGAAAGGATCGTAAAAATCGGAGAGGAGGAGGGGTTTGTCTCTATGTAAAGTCTTGTCTAAAGTCCACTTTAAGGGAGGATATTAGCGAAGGGAATGAGGATGTCGAGTCCATATGGGTCGAAATTCATGGAGGGAAAAATGGTAACAAAATTCTCATTGGGGTCTGTTACAAACCCCCAAATATAACAGAAACCATGGAAAGTCTACTTCTAAAGCAGATAGATGAAGCTGCAACCCATAATGAGGTCCTGGTTATGGGGGACTTTAACTACCCGGATATTAACTGGGAAACAGAAACCTGTGAAACCCATAAAGGCAACAGGTTTCTGCTAATAACCAAGAAAAATTATCTTTCACAATTGGTGCAGAATCCAACCAGAGGAGCAGCACTTTTAGACCTAATACTATCTAATAGACCTGACAGAATAACAAATCTGCAGGTGGGCGGGCATCTAGGAAATAGCGACCACAATATTGTACAGTTTCACCTGTCTTTCACTAGGGGGACTTGTCAGGGAGTCACAAAAACACTGAACTTTAGGAAGGCAAAGTTTGACCAGCTTAGAGATGCCCTTAATCTGGTAGACTGGGACAATATCCTCAGAATTAAGAATACAGATAATAAATGGAAAATGTTTAAGAACATCCTAAATAGGCACTGTAAGCAGTTTATACCTTGTGGGAATAAAAGGACTAGAAATAGGAAAAACCCAATGTGGCTAAACAAAGAAGTAAGACAGGCAATTAACAGTAAAAAGAAAGCATTTGCACTACTAAAGCAGGATGGCACCATTGAAGCTCTGAAAAACTATAGGGAGAAAAATACTTTAGCTAAAAAACTAATTAAAGCTGCCAAAAAGGAAACAGAGAAGCACATTGCTAAGGAGAGTAAAACTAATCCCAAACTGTTCTTCAACTATATCAATAGTAAAAGAATAAAAACTGAAAATGTAGGCCCCTTAAAAAATAGTGAGGAAAGAATGGTTGTAGATGACGAGGAAAAAGCTAACATATTAAACACCTTCTTCTCCACGGTATTCACGGTGGAAAATGAAATGCTAGGTGAAATCCCACGAAACAATGAAAACCCTATATTAAGGGTCACCAATCTAACCCAAGAAGAGGTGCGAAACCGGCTAAATAAGATTAAAATAGATAAATCTCCGGGTCCGGATGGCATACACCCACGAGTACTAAGAGAACTAAGTAATGTAATAGATAAACCATTATTTCTTATTTTTAGGGACTCTATAGCGACGGGGTCTGTTCCGCAGGACTACATTTCAAAAAACCTGATCTGCACATCCAAACATAGACACAGTGTGAACAGGTGCTGAACCCAGAGTCGCCAACTCGTATATATTTAAGTAAATAGGGCAGCACACTGCAGCGCCAAAACATGCAAACTTGAAAACACAAAATTTGAACTGCATTACTGCACTGAAAATATGAAAAAATGAGAGCTTTTAGCGCATAAAAATGGCCAATTTTATGTGTACCTCGTAGCCACGATAAGGCATCTCTCTTATACGAGGCCCTACGCTTGACCTACCTCTCTGAGAATAAACGTCTCCATCTGAATGGGTACATGTGAAACCTCTCCTTGGACTCAAATTCTCTCTCACTGTGGAGGGGTATTGGACCTATTATAATTAAAACACCTGAAGCTAGGAGGCGGGGAGTGCACGTTCAGAAGTCTAGAGAATACATTTCAAAAAACCTGATCTGCACATCCAAACATAGACACAGTGTGAACAGGTGCTGAACCCAGAGTCGCCAACTCGTATATATTTAAGTAAATAGGGCAGCACACTGCAGCGCCAAAACATGCAAACTTGAAAACACAAAATTTGAACTGCATTACTGCACTGAAAATATGAAAAAATGAGAGCTTTTAGCGCATAAAAATGGCCAATTTTATGTGTACCTCGTAGCCACGATAAGGCATCTCTCTTATACGAGGCCCTACGCTTGACCTACCTCTCTGAGAATAAACGTCTCCATCTGAATGGGTACATGTGAAACCTCTCCTTGGACTCAAATTCTCTCTCACTGTGGAGGGGTATTGGACCTATTATAATTAAAACACCTGAAGCTAGGAGGCGGGGAGTGCACGATCAGAAGGCTAGAGAATACATTTCAAAAAACCTGATCTGCACATCCAAACATAGACACAGTGTGAACAGGTGCTGAACCCAGAGTCGCCAACTCGTATATATTTAAGTAAATAGGGCAGCACACTGCAGCGCCAAAACATGCAAACTTGAAAACACAAAATTTGAACTGCATTACTGCACTGAAAATATGAAAAAATGAGAGCTTTTAGCGCATAAAAATGGCCAATTTTATGTGTACCTCGTAGCCACGATAAGGCATCTCTCTTATACGAGGCCCTACGCTTGACCTACCTCTCTGAGAATAAACGTCTCCATCTGAATGGGTACATGTGAAACCTCTCCTTGGACTCAAATTCTCTCTCACTGTGGAGGGGTATTGGACCTATTATAATTAAAACACCTGAAGCTAGGAGGCGGGGAGTGCACGATCAGAAGGCTAGAGAATACATTTCAAAAAACCTGATCTGCACATCCAAACATAGACACAGTGTGAACAGGTGCTGAACCCAGAGTCGCCAACTCGTATATATTTAAGTAAATAGGGCAGCACACTGCAGCGCCAAAACATGCAAACTTGAAAACACAAAATTTGAACTGCATTACTGCACTGAAAATATGAAAAAATGAGAGCTTTTAGCGCATAAAAATGGCCAATTTTATGTGTACCTCGTAGCCACGATAAGGCATCTCTCTTATACGAGGCCCTACGCTTGACCTACCTCTCTGAGAATAAACGTCTCCATCTGAATGGGTACATGTGAAACCTCTCCTTGGACTCAAATTCTCTCTCACTGTGGAGGGGTATTGGACCTATTATAATTAAAACACCTGAAGCTAGGAGGCGGGGAGTGCACGATCAGAAGGCTAGAGAATACATTTCAAAAAACCTGATCTGCACATCCAAACATAGACACAGTGTGAACAGGTGCTGTACCCAGAGTCGCCAACTCGTATATATTTAAGTAAATAGTGTGCTGCCCTATTTACTTAAATATATACGAGTTGGCGACTCTGGGTTCAGCACCTGTTCACACTGTGTCTATGTTTGGATGTGCAGATCAGGTTTTTTGAAATGTATTCTCTAGCCTTCTGATCGTGCACTCCCCGCCTCCTAGCTTCAGGTGTTTTAATTATAATAGGTCCAATACCCCTCCACAGTGAGAGAGAATTTGAGTCCAAGGAGAGGTTTCACATGTACCCATTCAGATGGAGACGTTTATTCTCAGAGAGGTAGGTCAAGCGTAGGGCCTCGTATAAGAGAGATGCCTTATCGTGGCTACGAGGTACACATAAAATTGGCCATTTTTATGCGCTAAAAGCTCTCATTTTTTCATATTTTCAGTGCAGTAATGCAGTTCAAATTTTGTGTTTTCAAGTTTGCATGTTTTGGCGCTGCAGTGTGCTGCCCTATTTACTTAAATATATACGAGTTGGCGACTCTGGGTTCAGCACCTGTTCACACTGTGTCTATGTTTGGATGTGCAGATCAGGTTTTTTGAAATGTATTCTCTAGCCTTCTGATCGTGCACTCCCCGCCTCCTAGCTTCAGGTGTTTTAATTATAATAGGTCCAATACCCCTCCACAGTGAGAGAGAATTTGAGTCCAAGGAGAGGTTTCACATGTACCCATTCAGATGGAGACGTTTATTCTCAGAGAGGTAGGTCAAGCGTAGGGCCTCGTATAAGAGAGATGCCTTATCGTGGCTACGAGGTACACATAAAATTGGCCATTTTTATGCGCTAAAAGCTCTCATTTTTTCATATTTTCAGTGCAGTAATGCAGTTCAAATTTTGTGTTTTCAAGTTTGCATGTTTTGGCGCTGCAGTGTGCTGCCCTATTTACTTAAATATATACGAGTTGGCGACTCTGGGTTCAGCACCTGTTCACACTGTGTCTATGTTTGGATGTGCAGATCAGGTTTTTTGAAATGTATTCTCTAGCCTTCTGATCGTGCACTCCCCGCCTCCTAGCTTCAGGTGTTTTAATTATAATAGGTCCAATACCCCTCCACAGTGAGAGAGAATTTGAGTCCAAGGAGAGGTTTCACATGTACCCATTCAGATGGAGACGTTTATTCTCAGAGAGGTAGGTCAAGCGTAGGGCCTCGTATAAGAGAGATGCCTTATCGTGGCTACGAGGTACACATAAAATTGGCCATTTTTATGCGCTAAAAGCTCTCATTTTTTCATATTTTCAGTGCAGTAATGCAGTTCAAATTTTGTGTTTTCAAGTTTGCATGTTTTGGCGCTGCAGTGTGCTGCCCTATTTACTTAAATATATACGAGTTGGCGACTCTGGGTTCAGCACCTGTTCACACTGTGTCTATGTTTGGATGTGCAGATCAGGTTTTTTGAAATGTATTCTCTAGCCTTCTGATCGTGCACTCCCCGCCTCCTAGCTTCAGGTGTTTTAATTATAATAGGTCCAATACCCCTCCACAGTGAGAGAGAATTTGAGTCCAAGGAGAGGTTTCACATGTACCCATTCAGATGGAGACGTTTATTCTCAGAGAGGTAGGTCAAGCGTAGGGCCTCGTATAAGAGAGATGCCTTATCGTGGCTACGAGGTACACATAAAATTGGCCATTTTTATGCGCTAAAAGCTCTCATTTTTTCATATTTTCAGTGCAGTAATGCAGTTCAAATTTTGTGTTTTCAAGTTTGCATGTTTTGGCGCTGCAGTGTGCTGCCCTATTTACTTAAATATATACGAGTTGGCGACTCTGGGTTCAGCACCTGTTCACACTGTGTCTATGTTTGGATGTGCAGATCAGGTTTTTTGAAATGTATTCTCTAGCCTTCTGATCGTGCACTCCCCGCCTCCTAGCTTCAGGTGTTTTAATTATAATAGGTCCAATACCCCTCCACAGTGAGAGAGAATTTGAGTCCAAGGAGAGGTTTCACATGTACCCATTCAGATGGAGACGTTTATTCTCAGAGAGGTAGGTCAAGCGTAGGGCCTCGTATAAGAGAGATGCCTTATCGTGGCTACGAGGTACACATAAAATTGGCCATTTTTATGCGCTAAAAGCTCTCATTTTTTCATATTTTCAGTGCAGTAATGCAGTTCAAATTTTGTGTTTTCAAGTTTGCATGTTTTGGCGCTGCAGTGTGCTGCCCTATTTACTTAAATATATACGAGTTGGCGACTCTGGGTTCAGCACCTGTTCACACTGTGTCTATGTTTGGATGTGCAGATCAGGTTTTTTGAAATGTATTCTCTAGCCTTCTGATCGTGCACTCCCCGCCTCCTAGCTTCAGGTGTTTTAATTATAATAGGTCCAATACCCCTCCACAGTGAGAGAGAATTTGAGTCCAAGGAGAGGTTTCACATGTACCCATTCAGATGGAGACGTTTATTCTCAGAGAGGTAGGTCAAGCGTAGGGCCTCGTATAAGAGAGATGCCTTATCGTGGCTACGAGGTACACATAAAATTGGCCATTTTTATGCGCTAAAAGCTCTCATTTTTTCATATTTTCAGTGCAGTAATGCAGTTCAAATTTTGTGTTTTCAAGTTTGCATGTTTTGGCGCTGCAGTGTGCTGCCCTATTTACTTAAATATATACGAGTTGGCGACTCTGGGTTCAGCACCTGTTCACACTGTGTCTATGTTTGGATGTGCAGATCAGGTTTTTTGAAATGTATTCTCTAGCCTTCTGATCGTGCACTCCCCGCCTCCTAGCTTCAGGTGTTTTAATTATAATAGGTCCAATACCCCTCCACAGTGAGAGAGAATTTGAGTCCAAGGAGAGGTTTCACATGTACCCATTCAGATGGAGACGTTTATTCTCAGAGAGGTAGGTCAAGCGTAGGGCCTCGTATAAGAGAGATGCCTTATCGTGGCTACGAGGTACACATAAAATTGGCCATTTTTATGCGCTAAAAGCTCTCATTTTTTCATATTTTCAGTGCAGTAATGCAGTTCAAATTTTGTGTTTTCAAGTTTGCATGTTTTGGCGCTGCAGTGTGCTGCCCTATTTACTTAAATATATACGAGTTGGCGACTCTGGGTTCAGCACCTGTTCACACTGTGTCTATGTTTGGATGTGCAGATCAGGTTTTTTGAAATGTATTCTCTAGCCTTCTGATCGTGCACTCCCCGCCTCCTAGCTTCAGGTGTTTTAATTATAATAGGTCCAATACCCCTCCACAGTGAGAGAGAATTTGAGTCCAAGGAGAGGTTTCACATGTACCCATTCAGATGGAGACGTTTATTCTCAGAGAGGTAGGTCAAGCGTAGGGCCTCGTATAAGAGAGATGCCTTATCGTGGCTACGAGGTACACATAAAATTGGCCATTTTTATGCGCTAAAAGCTCTCATTTTTTCATATTTTCAGTGCAGTAATGCAGTTCAAATTTTGTGTTTTCAAGTTTGCATGTTTTGGCGCTGCAGTGTGCTGCCCTATTTACTTAAATATATACGAGTTGGCGACTCTGGGTTCAGCACCTGTTCACACTGTGTCTATGTTTGGATGTGCAGATCAGGTTTTTTGAAATGTATTCTCTAGCCTTCTGATCGTGCACTCCCCGCCTCCTAGCTTCAGGTGTTTTAATTATAATAGGTCCAATACCCCTCCACAGTGAGAGAGAATTTGAGTCCAAGGAGAGGTTTCACATGTACCCATTCAGATGGAGACGTTTATTCTCAGAGAGGTAGGTCAAGCGTAGGGCCTCGTATAAGAGAGATGCCTTATCGTGGCTACGAGGTACACATAAAATTGGCCATTTTTATGCGCTAAAAGCTCTCATTTTTTCATATTTTCAGTGCAGTAATGCAGTTCAAATTTTGTGTTTTCAAGTTTGCATGTTTTGGCGCTGCAGTGTGCTGCCCTATTTACTTAAATATATACGAGTTGGCGACTCTGGGTTCAGCACCTGTTCACACTGTGTCTATGTTTGGATGTGCAGATCAGGTTTTTTGAAATGTATTCTCTAGCCTTCTGATCGTGCACTCCCCGCCTCCTAGCTTCAGGTGTTTTAATTATAATAGGTCCAATACCCCTCCACAGTGAGAGAGAATTTGAGTCCAAGGAGAGGTTTCACATGTACCCATTCAGATGGAGACGTTTATTCTCAGAGAGGTAGGTCAAGCGTAGGGCCTCGTATAAGAGAGATGCCTTATCGTGGCTACGAGGTACACATAAAATTGGCCATTTTTATGCGCTAAAAGCTCTCATTTTTTCATATTTTCAGTGCAGTAATGCAGTTCAAATTTTGTGTTTTCAAGTTTGCATGTTTTGGCGCTGCAGTGTGCTGCCCTATTTACTTAAATATATACGAGTTGGCGACTCTGGGTTCAGCACCTGTTCACACTGTGTCTATGTTTGGATGTGCAGATCAGGTTTTTTGAAATGTATTCTCTAGCCTTCTGATCGTGCACTCCCCGCCTCCTAGCTTCAGGTGTTTTAATTATAATAGGTCCAATACCCCTCCACAGTGAGAGAGAATTTGAGTCCAAGGAGAGGTTTCACATGTACCCATTCAGATGGAGACGTTTATTCTCAGAGAGGTAGGTCAAGCGTAGGGCCTCGTATAAGAGAGATGCCTTATCGTGGCTACGAGGTACACATAAAATTGGCCATTTTTATGCGCTAAAAGCTCTCATTTTTTCATATTTTCAGTGCAGTAATGCAGTTCAAATTTTGTGTTTTCAAGTTTGCATGTTTTGGCGCTGCAGTGTGCTGCCCTATTTACTTAAATGTTCCGCAGGACTGGCGCATAGCAAATGTGGTGCCAATATTCAAAAAGGGCTCTAAAAGTGAACCTGGAAATTATAGGCCAGTAAGTCTAACCTCTATTGTTGGTAAAATATTTGAAGGGTTTCTGAGGGATGTTATTCTGGATTATCTCAATGAGAATAACTGTTTAACTCCATATCAGCATGGGTTTATGAGAAATCGCTCCTGTCAAACCAATCTAATCAGTTTTTATGAAGAGGTAAGCTATAGGCTGGACCACGGTGAGTCATTGGACGTGGAATATCTCGATTTTTCCAAAGCGTTTGATACCGTGCCGCACAAGAGGTTGGTACACAAAATGAGAATGCTTGGTCTGGGGGAAAATGTATGTAAATGGGTTAGTAACTGGCTTAGTGATAGAAAGCAGAGGGTGGTTATAAATGATATAGTCTCTAACTGGGTCGCTGTGACCAGTGGGGTACCGCAGGGGTCAGTATTGGGACCTGTTCTCTTCAACATATTCATTAATGATCTGGTAGAAGGTTTACACAGTAAAATATCGATATTTGCAGATGATACAAAACTATGTAAAGCAGTTAATGCAAGAGAAGATAGTATTCTGCTACAGATGGATCTGGATAAGTTGGAAACTTGGGCTGAAAGGTGGCAGATGAGGTTTAACAATGATAAATGTAAGGTTATACACATGGGAAGAAGGAATCAATATCACCATTACACACTGAATGGGAAACCACTGGGTAAATCTGACAGGGAGAAGGACTTGGGGATCCTAGTTAATGATAAACTTACCTGGAGCAGCCAGTGCCAGGCAGCAGCTGCCAAGGCAAACAGGATCATGGGGTGCATTAAAAGAGGTCTGGATACACATGATGAGAGCATTATACTGCCTCTGTACAAATCCCTAGTTAGACCGCACATGGAGTACTGTGTCCAGTTTTGAGCACCGGTGCTCAGGAAGGATATAATGGAACTAGAGAGAGTACAAAGGAGGGCAACAAAATTAATAAAGGGGATGGGAGAACTACAATACCCAGATAGATTAGCGAAATTAGGATTATTTAGTCTAGAAAAAAGAAGACTGAGGGGCGATCTAATAACCATGTATAAGTATATAAGGGGACAATACAAATATCTCGCTGAGGATCTGTTTATACCAAAGAAGGTGACGGGCACAAGGGGGCATTCTTTGCGTCTGGAGGAGAGAAGGTTTTTCTACCAACATAGAAGAGGATTCTTTACAGTTAGGGCAGTGAGAATCTGGAATTGCTTGCCTGAGGAGGTGGTGATGGCAAACTCAGTTGAGGGGTTTTCATGAGAGGCCTGGATGTCTTCCTGGAGCAGAACAATATTGTATCATACAATTATTAGGTTCTGTAGAAGGACGTAGATCTGGGGATTTATTATGATGGAATATAGGCTGAACTGGATGGACAAATGTCTTTTTTCGGCCTTACTAACTATGTTACTATGTTACTATGTTACTATGTAAATGAGTGCATGGTCTTTCTGGAAGTGGCAGTGGATATTGGCTGGCTGATTATGACAGACTTTAGCACATGCACATGTTTCAGAAGCGGATACAAATTTTTTGGTGGTCATACATGGATGACCTCTAATGATGAGCGAACGTGCTCGCGACTACTCGTTACTCGCCAGAGTATCACTATGCTCGGTGTACTTGGCGAGCATGGAGTATTTCCGGGATTATTTTGTGGGAGCTCAGGTATCCATCCTACAATTCTGGCACTCTTTAGAGCACCAATGACAGTGCAGGCATTGTCAGCAATGCACTGTAATGCCGCAGCCATCTTTGTTGTGGTATTACAGTGATTGGCTGGCTGCACAGCGTCATCAGGTCTATAAGAGACCTAACGCCGCCCAGCTCGCCGCATTCTGCTCCGGACATAGCGAGTGTAGGGAGAGCTGCTGCTGAGATAGGGTCAGAATTGTGCTTTTTATGGCTCATACTCACATGCGAGAAACAATGAGTCTCTCAAGTCAATACTCGACACTGCACCCAGCACTCAGATCGGAGCGTGCGGCCGCGTAGGAAAACATGCAGCCGCATGCTCCGATCCGAGTGCCGGGTGTAGTTCCGGGTATTGACATGTGAGACTCATCCTAGTTTCTCGCATATGAGAATGAGCCCTAAAAGCTAGCATAAGTCTGCAACTGTTCAGTCCACAACTCCTGAGAAACCAACAGTCCTTTTTATGGCTAAGGCTGCCGTCACACTAGCAGTATTTGGTTGGTATTTTGCATCAGTATTTGCAAGCCAAAACCAGGAGTGGGTGATAAATACAGAAGTGGTGCATATGTTTCTATTTTACTTTTCCTCTAATTGTTCCACTCATGGTTTTGGCTTACAAATACTAATGTAAAATACTGACCAAATACTGCTAGTGTGACAGCAGCCTAACTTGGGGGTCCCGAGATTGCAGCGGAGGGGAGGGGAGTCTATGTGCTCATATCCACATCAGTGCAAGGCCTGCAGGCACTGTATGTGAGTTCATAGCTCTCAATGCATACCTCCAAAATCTCCATTACTGTCTGCTGCTGCTACTTATTTATCAAATACTGCAGTTTTCTGTGGCTTTTTTTTCTTCACCTGATACCTGCTCCTTTTATTCTAAAGCAATCCATAGCCCCCTTATTTTAACATTTATTTGCTTGTTCATGCTGGCTATTACAGCCAAGTTTTTGAAATATAAGAACGTGCAAATCTACCTTTTTTTTGTCCTAGACACCAGAAGTGAGTGCTCCAAAAATCTTTTTTTGTGTGTCTTAGAGCAGTCCCACACGTCCAGATAATTCCGGTACCGGAAAAATCGGTACCGGAATTATCCGTGTCCGTGTGCCCGTGCGTTTCTGTGGCACATCAGTGTGGCACACGTGTGGCACATGTGTGCCGCCCGTGTGCCCACTGGCTACCACATGCACCGTGCAGGAGACAGCGCTAAAGCGCTGTCCCCTGCATCTGGTGCTGAAGCCTCCATTCATATCTTCCCTGCAGCAGCGTTTGCTGTAGAGAAGATATGAATATTCCTTTTTTTTTGGTTTCTCACGTTTAAAATAAATATCCATGTCCCCACCCCCCTCCCACCCCCTGTGCGCCCACCCGCTGTTCTTAAAATACTCACCCAGCTCCCTCGCTGGCTGGCGCTGCTTCCTGTCATAGTTCTGTCTGCTAGCCTTGTTCCACTTTTTTTTTTATTTTAAAAATGCTCCAAGCCCCCCAAAAAAATTATAGTCTGTTATGTCAGGCTGAGGCCTGTTGTATCTGTGGTGGAAAAAGCGTCGCTTTGCAGTCATAAGTTTCATAGTTCTGTCTGCTAGCATTGTTGAACTCATTTTTTATTTTTTGCCAAATCTCACATACAAGAGAAAAAAAAATTAGACAGTCTATTACCTGTGGCTGCGGCCTGGTGTATCGGTGGTGGAAAAATCGTAGCTTTGCAGGCATAAGTTTCATAGTTCTCCAAACGCATGAAAAGAGAAAAAAAAGTTGCAGCACTCACCCAGATTCTTCCAAAAATCAAAAGTCCTTTATTTAGGCATTACAAGCCATATCGGACGTGGCGTGGCGTAGACAATACCCCCACTCCCCTCAGCAGTATTGTCTACGCCACGCCACGTCCGATATGGCTTGTAATGCCTAAATAAAGGACTTTTGATTTTTGGAAGAATCTGGGTGAGTGCTGCAACTTTTTTTTTCTCTTTTCATGCGTTTGGATTACTATCTGTGTATGCATAGCACCGCCTCAGTTCCATTGGGAACGGCACCCGCCTAGCCATTTGGAGATCACATTTACAATTGTTCTGAGGAATAGCAGCTTGTTCAGTGCCGGGCATATCTGCACTTTGTGCATTTCTTTGTTGTATTGGAGTTTCATAGTTCTGTCTGCTAGCCTTGTTCCACTCTTTTTTTGTTATTTTAAAAATTCTCCAAAAGCCCCCCAAAAATGATACAGTCTGTTATGTCAGGCTGAAGCGTGTTGTATCTGCAGTGGAAAAATCTCAGTTTTGCAGGCATATGTATCATAGTTTTGTGTGCTAGCCTTGGTCTCATTTTTTTTTTTTAATTCACCCCCCCAGAGAAATGGAGAAATGGACGTGATGCTGATGGTGCATGCAGAGGACGAGGCCATGGCCAAGCTGAAAGTTGAACACAACAAAGATCCACATCTTCTCGCTCGACCGTCCTGTCCCAGTTTCTAGGGGATCGCAGCACAACACTATTGAAGCCAGAGCAGTGTGAAATGGTTGTTGGTTGGATAGCGGATAATGCTTCCAGTCACTTAGCCACCACCACTACCACCATGTCTTCCACATGGTCAAGTCTAAGTAGCCGTGAGTTTGGCCCGGATATTACTCACCCTGATCCTCCTTCCTCCCACCATCATGAGTGCCCTGAGACAACTGATCCTACACTTGGACACTCCGAAGAGCTGTTCAGTTTTCCCTTTCAAGATTCCATACTCTCGGCCGGTCAACTTGAAGTGGGGCCAGATGAGATCGTATGTAGCGATGCCCAAAGCTTTGACCAGCCACTGTCACATGAAGGCGATGGTGGGAAAATGTCACAAGAGGTGGACAATTATGAGACACAATTTCCAGAAAGTCAGGAGGAGGAGCAGGGTGCGGATGTGGAAGACAAGGTGGTGGATGACATAGTGACTGACCCAACTTGGCAGGAGGACATGCAGAGCGAGGACAGGAGCACACATGGAGAAGGAGGCATATCACCACAACAGGCAGGAAGAAGCAGAGTGGTGGCACAGACAGAAGGCATGCATCCATTCCCCGTAACACCAACATGAGGAAAGTTGCCATTCCAACTGTTAGATCTTCCCAAGTCTGGTTATTTTTTAAAGACTCTGCCGATAACCCCAAACAGGCCATTTGCAGCACATGCCATGCCTGCATCAGTAGAAAGAAAGTAGCGGACAAAGAATAATAAATCAAATGGACAAAAATAGAAAATAATAATTACAATAAAATAAATAAATAAATAAAAGCAAAAAATAAAAACAAAACAAAAATTGTGTGTTTGTGTCCAAGTGAAAAAATATATAAAATATATATGAAGAAGAGACCACTACTTAGTAGATGAATAGCAGACCATTCGGTAATTTGGTACAACAAAGAACCCTATGTATGGAAATCAATACGTGTATGGATAAAAATATGATAGCCAAATTAAAAACCAAATCAATGTGATGACAAAACGGTATAATGTAATAAAATGCCTTTATTATAAATATATATACAGTGGGGCAAAAAAGTATTTAGTCAGTCAGCAATAGTGCAAGTTCCACCACTTAAAAAGATGAGAGGCGTCTGTAATTTACATCATAGGTAGACCTCAACTATGGGAGACAAACTGAGAAAAAAAAATCCAGAAAATCACATTGTCTGTTTTTTTAAAATTTTATTTGCATATTATGGTGGAAAATAAGTATTTGGTCAGAAACAAAATTTCATCTCAATACTTTGTAATATATCCTTTGTTGGCAATGACAGAGGTCAAACGTTTTCTGTAAGTCTTCACAAGGTTGCCACACACTGTTGTTGGTATGTTGGCCCATTCCTCCATGCAGATCTCCTCTAGAGCAGTGATGTTTTTGGCTTTTTGCTTGGCAACACGGACTTTCAACTCCCTCCAAAGGTTTTCTATAGGGTTGAGATCTGGAGACTGGCTAGGCCACTCCAGGACCTTGAAATGCTTCTTACGAAGCCACTCCTTCATTGCCCTGGCGGTGTGCTTTGGATCATTGTCATGTTGAAAGACCCAGCCACGTTTCATCTTCAATGCCCTTGCTGATGGAAGGAGGTTTGCACTCAAAATCTCACGATACATGGCCCCATTCATTCTTTCATGTACCCGGATCAGTCGTCCTGGCCCCTTTGCAGAGAAACAGCCCCAAAGCATGATGTTTCCACCACCATGCTTTACAGTAGGTATAATGTTTGATGGATGCAACTCAGTATTCTTTTTCCTCCAAATACGACAAGTTGTGTTTCTACCAAACAGTTCCAGTTTGGTTTCATCAGACCATAGGACATTCTCCCAAAACTCCTCTGGATCATCCAAATGCTCTCTAGCAAACTTCAGACGGGCCCGGACATGTACTGGCTTAAGCAGTGAGACACGTCTGGCACTGCAGGATCTCAGTCCATGGTGGCGTAGTGTGTTACTTATGGTAGGCCTTGTTACATTGTTCCCAGCTCTCTGCAGTTCATTCACTAGGTCCCTCCGCATGGTTCTGGGATTTTTGCTCACCGTTCTTGTGATCATTCTGACCCCACGGGGTGGGATTTTGCGTGGAGCCCCAGATCGAGGGAGATTATCAGTGGTCTTGTATGTCTTCCATTTTCTAATTATTGCTCCCACTGTTGATTTTTTCACTCCAAGCTGGTTGGCTATTGCAGATTCAGTCTTCCCAGCCTGGTGCAGGGCTACAATTTTGTTTCTGGTGTCCTTTGACAGTTCTTTGGTCTTCACCATAGTGGAGTTTGGAGTCAGACTGTTTGAGGGTGTGCACAGGTGTCTTTTTATACTGATAACAAGTTTAAACAGGTGCCATTACTACAGGTAATGAGTGGAGGAAAGAGGAGACTCTTAAAGAAGAAGTTACAGGTCTGTGAGAGCCAGAAATCTTGATTGTTTGTTTCTGACCAAATACTTATTTTCCACCATAATATGCAAATAAATTCTTAAAAAAACAGACAATGTGATTTTCTGGATTTTTTTTTCTCAGTTTGTCTCCCATAGTTGAGGTCTACCTATGATGTAAATTACAGACGCCTCTCATCTTTTTAAGTGGTGGAACTTGCACTATTGCTGACTGACTAAATACTTTTTTGCCCCACTGTATATGATGGGCAATAAATGGCCACAGCAGAAGTGTGCCTGTAACTGGAGGAAGAAATATACAAGACAAAAATTAAAGCAAAATAGAGATAATAAAACGGACACAAAAAGGAGGCAGGGTAAGTATAAAACGAAGAATTAGAGGACAATTGCCATATAATGGCTAGAGGTAAAAGCACTCTGCATTAGTGATACATAAAAAATAATAAATAATTTTCTTTTACACTGTAAAATGTGAGAAAAAATATATAAATATATAAGTGTAAAAAAATAGTAAAAAGTGGACATATACTGTGATTAAACTAAAAAGTACTAAAGTAGGCAACTGAGTAAAATGTGCTAAATACAAAAAGTATAAATTTAAGCAAATGAAGTGTACGACCAGGTATAAAAAGCCTATATTGTGGACAGCTCATAGGCATAAAGTGAGCTGTGCATATAATAAAAAAATATATATATATCTAAATATCTGTGCAAAAATTGGCAAGTGCAGTGCACAAAAAAATATACAGCGCCCGAGTACAGAAAAACATGGATGTGAGGCTAGCTCACAGGCATAAAGTGCGGTGTGCATATACACAGATCATCATTCACATTTGCTCTGTGTATATGCACATGTATAAGCAGGGGTAGCAAAACTACCAGCCTGACCACCACCAGCATGATCAGGCACATGGCAGCAAAGTACCTGACTTTGTGGGTTGACCCCCAGGCTCCAGGAACACTGCATCCTCCACTGTTATGCGTAGAAGCCAATCCCCAGTCCACCATGCATGTGAACATGCCTCTAGCCCTGCACCTGTTGTTGCCCACAGTCAAGCAGCACCATCATCAAGCAAGTCACATCCTTGTCCCAGCACAGCCTTCAGTTGTCTATACCCCAGTCATTTCAAATGCAAGCAAAAATACCCAGCCAACACCCCACAGGCAACAGTCCTAACTTCTAGCATTTCTCATCTGCTTGCACTTGAACTGTTGCCTTTTAGGCTTTTTGAGACCGAAGCTTTCCACAACCTGATGTTGGCAGCCATCCCAAGGTACTCGGTCCCCAATAGCCACTATTTATCCCAGTGTGCCATACCAGCATTATACCAGCATGTGTCCCACAACATTACCCGTGCCCTCAACAATGCTGTTATTGGGAAAGTCCACCTAACCACGGACACGTGGACAAGTGCTTGTGACCGGGGATGGTACATCTCTATGACTGCACAATGGGTTAACAAAGTGGAAGCTGGGACCCAGTTGGACCATGGGATGGAACACATCCTCCCCACACCAAGGATTGTGGGCCCTATGTCAATCAGGGTTGCTACCACAGTCTACAGCTCCTGCACCTCCTCCTCCACTTCTTCAGCCTCCATCTCTGAAATCAACACATCAGTTATTAGTTGGAAGCACTGCAGCACTGCCTCAGCCAAGCTGCAACAGTCCGTGCTAAAGCTAATCTGCATAGATGACAAATCGCACAATGCAGAAGAGTTGTGGACAGTGCTGAAAGAGCAGTCAGATATTTGGATGACACCGCTGAACCTACAGCAAGGCATGGTCATGTGTGACAATGGCCGGAACCTGGTGGCGGCTTTGAGGCAAGCTGAGCTCATACACGTACCTTGCTTGGCCCAAGTGCCTAACCTCGCGGTTCAACATTTTCTGAAAAGCTACCCAGAGCTGCCGGATCTGCTAGTGAAAGTACGCATTTGACTGCCCATTTTAGAAAGTCAGCTACAGCTTCAGCCGCCCTTGCCGTGCTTCAGCAGCGTTTGCAGCTTTCGGCTCACTGACTGGTTTATAATGTTCATACGCTTTGGAACTCTACACTGCAGATGTTGGAAAGGATTTGTGAGCAGAAAAAGGCATTTGTTGACTACCAACATCAACAAGGCCATCGATATTCAGTTCAGACTCCACACATAAGACCTCAGGAGTGGACATGGATGTCAGACATATGTACCATCCTCCAAAACTTTGAGGAATCCACCAAGATGGTGAGAGGTGAAGACGCCATAATTAGCATCTCCATCCCACTTCTCAGCATTCTGAAAATCTCTCTGCCCACAATTAAATATTGCAGGCAGAGCATGAGGACATGGATCAAGGAACTATACAGGGGGATTACACTCAGCCCAGTCTCAAGTCTTCCCAACGTGGATTGGTAGGTGAGGAGGGCGAAGAACAGGAGCTACTTTCATGCGCTATAGATGGTGTTACAAGCACATCTGGCCTGAGGACAGGGAGGAGGAGGATGATGATGAGGACGAAGAGGACAGCATGTTCAGTCGTCCTGTTGGTGAGGACACGGAAGTCTTGCCTGTTAGCAGTCTGGCACGAATGGCTGACTTTATATTGCGCTGCATTTCACGTGACCCTCGCATTATTAAAATTTACAATGACACACGTTACTGGTTGGTGACACTTCTAGACCCACTCCACAAGGAGAACTTTCAATCTCTTCTGCCAGAGGCAGAGAGGTGTACTGAAATGTTGCAGTACCAGAGAGTCCTTGTAGCGAATTACTTAGAAAATTCCCATGTGAGAACGCTGGCAGCAGACATCAAAGTTTGTTGTACAACCAAAGAGTCTAAGCGAGAGAGACAAAAGTACAATCCAGCTCAGGCAGGGGAACAATGTCAAAGTTCAGGAACAGTTTTCTCATACCCTCCCACCTTGCCGGGAAAGAGGCAAGGGGTGCTGTCACAAGAAGTGCTATGTTTGGGAAGATGGTGAGGGAGTACCTTGCAGATCGTACAAACGTCCTCCTTAATTCCGCTGTGCCTTTTAATTATTGGGTATCCAAGCTGGACACGTGGCATGGACTCGCTCTCTACGCCTTGGAGATCATGGCCTGCCCTGCTGCTAGCTTTCTGTCAGAGCGGGTTTTTAGTGCCGCTGGGGAAATTATAACAGATAAGCGCATCCAACTGTTAACTGAAAATGCTGACAGGCTGACTTTCATAAAAATGAACAAGGGCTGGATTGGGAAAGACTTCTGTACTTCACCAAGTGAAAACAGCTAAACAAAACTTCTAATACATTCTCTTTTTTGGGGAGATGTGTTCTCATGCACTTCTTCACAACCACACATGGGTATAGACATCCAGATTTGGTCTGTTTGTTATTATCCTCCTCCTTATCCTCATCCTCATCATCCACAACCAGTAGAGCACCAGGGTGAACGGATTCCGTGATGCCAAAGTCACAATTTGCAAGGATGTTTTTATGATGCCCGTTACTAATTAGAAAACAAAACAAATGTTACTCCCACAGGGGGAAATGTCATAAAAAAAAGATGTACTTCTATTTATTCTTATATTTTCCATTTTCCCTATCTCTGAACAGTTCTCTAATGAGGTAGGGTATACCTCTACAATAGAAAATAAGTCAAAGACTTTTATATTATATTTTTATTCATAGCCCTATCTCTGAGCTGTTGCTAGAGACAAACACATTCTAGCTTCAAATCTATGAACCTGTGTTCGCCCCTCCTATTTGATATTTACTTTCATAGGTGGATTCACATTTTTTATTTATTTGTTTAATTTCATTATGATTTATCTTTATGTCGCCTCATTCTCCACCACTAGATTACCAGGCGTAACTTCTTCAGTACTTCTACAGACTGTCAATTTTTTGATAATATTAATGCTGCCTGATGCCCCTCTAAAAATAGGCTTTGTGACTTTAAGATTCCCTCCTTCATAAATGAAACAAGATGTGTCTCCTTATGTGTCACACACCACATGACTAGCTAGGGTTGTTAAATGTTACAATGACATTGCCTAGTGAATGCATTTGTATTGGTTGAAAGCAATGTAAAAGTTGAAAAACGCATAAAAAGTGTTGCGTTTGAACATAGCCCAAGTGGTGGAGGAACATTTTGGTCTGGGGTTAATTATTTTGCATTATATACAAGTCATTACCCTGGAAGGATGTACCTTAACCCCTTTCTGACATTAGACGTACTATCCCGTCGAGGTGGGGTGGGCCCGTATGACCACCGACGGGATAGTATGACATACGCGATCGCAGCTGACATCCGGCACTATGGGCCAGGAGCGGTCACGGACCGCTCCCGGCACATTAACCCCCGGCACACCGCGATCAAACATGATCGCGATGTGCCAGCGGTGCAGGGAAGCATCGCGCAGGTCGGGGGCTCCCTGCGGGCTTCCCTGAGCCCCCCGCAGCAACGCGATGTGATCGCGTTGCTTTGAGGGTCTCCTACCTCCCTCCCTGCTCCAGGCTCGGATCCAAGATGGCCGCGGCATCCGGGTCCTGCAGGGAGGGAGGTGGCTTCACAGAGCCTGCTCAGAGCAGGCACTGTGAAGCCTGCAGTGCTCTAAGTCAGATCGGTGATCTGACAGAGTGCTGTGCAA
Organism: Ranitomeya imitator; assembly: GCF_032444005.1. Classification (NCBI taxonomy): domain Eukaryota; kingdom Metazoa; phylum Chordata; class Amphibia; order Anura; family Dendrobatidae; genus Ranitomeya; species Ranitomeya imitator. Next base: position 341,815,385 of record NC_091285.1, on the reverse strand, counting down.
ACTGTCAGATCACCGATCTGTGATGTCCCCCCCTGGGACAAAGTAAAAAAAAATTTTTCCAAATGTGTAAAAAAAAAATAAAAAAAAATATTCCTAAATAATGAAAAAAAAAATAGTATTCCCACAAATACATTTCTTTATCTAAATAAAAAAAAACAATAAAAGTACACATATTTAGTATCACTGCGTCTGTAATGACCCCACCTATAAATCTGGCCCACTAGTTAACCCCTTCAGTAAACACTGTAAGAAAAAAAAAACGAGGCAAAAAGCAACGCTTTATTATCATTTATCATACCGCCGAACAAAAAGACAGATATAAATAACCATAGTACCGCTGAAAACATCATCTTGTCCCGCAAAAAACGAGCTGCAATACAGCATCATCAGCAAAAAAATAAAAGTTGTAGTCCTGAGAATAAAGCGATGCAAAATAATTATTTTTTCTATAAAATAGTTTTTATCGTATAAAAGCGCCAAAACATAAAAAAATGATATAAATGAGGTGTCGCTGTAATCGTACTGACCCGAAGAATAAAACTGCTTTATCAATTTTACCAAACGTGGAACGGTATAAACGCCTCCCCCAAAAGAAATTCATGAATAACTGGTTTTTGGTCATTCTGCCTCACAAAAATCGGAATAAAAAGCGATCAAAAAATGTCACGTGCCCGAAAAATGTTATCAATAAAAACATCAACTCGTCCCACAAAAAAAAGACCTCACATGACTCTGTGGACCAAAATATGGAAAAATTATAGCTCTCAAAATGTAGTAACGCAAAAAATATTTTTTGCAATAAAAAGCGTCTTTCAGTGTGTGACGGCTGCCAATCACAAAAATCCGCTAAAAACCCGCTATAAAAGTAAATCAAACCCCCCTTCATCACCCCCTTAGTTAGGTAAAAATTAAAAAAATTAAAAAAATGCATTTATTTCCATTTTTCCATTAGGGTTAGGGCTAGGGTTAGGGTTAGGGCTAGGGTTAAGGTTAGGGTTAGGGCTAGGGTTAGGGTTAGGGCTAGGGTTAGGGCTAGGGTTAGGGCTAGGGCTAGGGTTAGGGCTAGGGTAAGGGCTAAGGTTAGGGTTGGGGCTAGCGTTAAGGCTACAGTTAGGGTTGGGGCTAAAGTTAGGGTTAGGGTTGGGGCTAAAGTTAGGGTTAGGGTTTGGATTACATTTACGGTTGGGAATAGGGTTAGGATTAGGGTTAGGGGTGTGTCTGGGTTAGAGGTGTGGTTAGGGTTACCGTTGGGATTAGGGTTAGGGGTGTTTGGATTAGGGTTTCAGTTATAATTGGGGGGTTTCCACTGTTTAGGCACATCAGGGGATCTCCAAACGCGACATGGCGTCCGATCTCAATTCCAGCCAATTCTGCATTGAAAAAGTAAAACAGTGCTTCTTCCCTTCCGAGCTCTCTCGTGTGCCCAAGCAGGGGTTTATCCAAACATATGGGGTATTAGCGTACTCAGGACAAATTGGACAACAACTTTTGGGGTCCAATTTCTCCTGTTACCATTGGGAAAATACAAAACTGGGGACTAAAAAATAATTTTTGTGGGAAAAAAGGATTTTTTATTTTCACAGCTCTGCGTTCTAAACTGTAGTGAAAGACTTGGGGGTTCAAAGTTCTCACAACACATCTAGATAAGTTCCTTGGGGGGTTTAGTTTCCAATATGGGGTCACTTGTGGGGGAGTTCTACTGTTTAGGTACATTAGGGGCTCTGCAAATGCAATGTGACGCCTGCAGACTAGTGTTGAGCATTCCGATACCGCAAGTATCGGGTATCGGCCGATACTTGCGGTATCGGAATTCCGATACCGAGATCCGATATTTTTGTGATATCGGGTATCGGTATCGGAAGTGTAAAATAAAGAATTAAAATAAAAAATATTGTTATATTCACCTCTCCGGCGGCCCCTGGACATCTGCGCGAGGAACCGGCGTCCGGCACGGCTTCTTTCTTCAAAATGCGCGCCTTTAGGACCTGTGGTATGACGTCCCGGCTTCTGATTGGCCGCGACGTCATTCCTCAGCTAAAGTCCTAGAATGAGCGCCTTTTAGGACCTGAGGAATGACGTCGCGGCTTCTGATTGGTCGCGTGGTGGTCACATGGGCGGCACGCGACCAATCAGAAGCCGGGACGTCATTCCACAGGTCCTAAAGGCGCGCATTTTGAAGAAAGAAGCCGTGCCGGACGCCGGATCCTCCCGCTGATGTCCAGGGGCCGCCGGAGAGGTGAATATAACAATATTTTTTATTTTAATTCTTTATTTTACACTTTAATATGGATCCCAGGGCCTGAAGGAGAGTTTCCTCTCCTTCAGACCCTGGGATCCATGAGGATACATTCCGATACTTGATGTCCCATTGACTTGTATTGGTATCGGATATCGGTATCGGCGATATCCGATATTTTTCGGGTATCGGCCGATACTATCCGATACCGATACTTTCAAGTATCGGACGGTATCGCTCAACACTACTGCAGACCAATCCTTCCCTTCCGAGCTCTGCCGTGCGCTCAAACGGAGGTTCCCTACCACGTATTGGATATCAGCGTACTCAGGACAAATTGGACAACAATATTTAGGGTCCAATTTCTCCTGTTACCCTTGGAAAAATACAAAACTGGGGGCTAAAAAATAATTTTTGTGTTAAAAAAATATTTTTTATTTGCACAGCTCTGCGTTATAAACTGTAGTGAAACACTTGGGGGTTCAAAGCTCTCATAAAACATCTAGATGAGTTCCTTAGGGGGTCTACTTTCCAAAATTGTGTCACTTGTGGGGAGTTTCTACTGTTTAGGTACATTAGGGGCTATGCAAACGCAATGTGACGCCTGCAGACCAATCCATCTAAGTCTGCATTCCAAATGATGCTCCTTCACTTCCAAGCTCTGCCATGTGCTCAAACGGTGGTTCCCCCCCACATTTCAGGTATCAGCGTACTCAGGACAAATTGGAGAACAATATTTAGGGTCCAATTTCTCCTGTTAACCTTGGAAAAATATAAAACTGGGGGCTACAAAATAATTTTTGTAGAAAAAAAATATTATTTATTTGCATGGCTCTGCGTTATAAACTGTAGTGAAACACTTGGGGGTTCAAAGCTCTCACAACACATCTAGATGAGTTCCGTAGGGGGTCTACTTTCCAAAATGGTGTCACTTGTCGGGGGTTTCTACTGTTTAGGTACATTAGGGGCTCTGCAAATGCAATGTGATGCCTGCAGACCATTCCATCTAAGTCTGCATTCCAAATGGCGCTCCTTCCCTTCCGAGCCCTCCCATGTGCCCAAACGGTGGTTCCCCCCACATATCGGGTATCAGCATACTCCGGACAAATTGGAAAACAACTTTTGGGGTCTAATTTTTCCTGTTACCCTTGGGAAAATACAAAACTGGGGGCTAAAAAATAATTTTTGTGGGAAAAAATTTTTGTTTTATTATTACGGCTCTGCATTATAAACGTCTGTGAAGCCCTTGGTGGGTCAAAGTGCTCACCAAACATCTAGATAAGTTCCTTACGGTGTCTACTTTCCAAAATGGTGTCACTTGTGGGGCGTTTCAATGTTTAGGCACATCAGTGGCTCTCCAAGCGCAACATGGCGTCCCATCTCAATTCCTGTCAATTTTGCATTGAAAAGTCAAACGGCGCTCCTTCCCTGCCGAGCTCTCCCATGTGCCCAAACAGTGGTTTACCCCCACATGTGGGGTATCAGCGTACTCAGGACAAATTGTATAACAACTTTTGGGGTCCAATTTCTTCTCTTACCATTGGGAAAATAAAAAATTGGGGGTGAAAAAATAATTTTTGTGAAAAAATATGATCTTTTATTTTTATGGTTCTGCATTATAAACTTCTGTGAAGCACTTGGTGGGTCAAAGTGCTCACCACACATCTAGATAAGTTCCTTAGGGGGTCTACTTTCCAAAATGGTGTCACTTGTGGGGGGGTTTCAATGTTTAGGCACATCAGTGGCTCTCCAAACGCAACATGGCATCCCATCTCAATTCCTGTCAATTTTGCATTGAAAAGTCAAATGGCGCTCCTTTGCTTCCGAGCTCTGTCATGTGCCCAAACAGTGGTTTACCCCCACATATGGGGTATCGTCATACTCAGGACAAATTGTACAACAATGTTTGGGGGCCATTTTCTCCTGTTACTCTTGGTAAAATAAAACAAATTGGAGCTGAAGTAAATTTTTTGTGAAAAAAAGTTAAATGTTCATTTTTATTTAAACATTCCAAAAATTCCTGTGAAACACCTGAAGGGTTAATAAACTTCTTGAATGTGCACCTTGAGTTGTGCAGTTTTTAGAATGGTGTCACACTTGGGTATTTTCTATAATATAGACCCTTCAAAATGACTTCAAATGAGATGTGGTCCCTAAAAATTGGTGTTGTAAAAATGGGAAATTGCTGGTCAAATTTTAACCCTTATAACTCCCTAAAAAAAAAAATTGGTTCCAAAATTGTGCTGATGTAAAGTAGACATGTAAAAAATGTTATTCATTAAGTATTTTGTGTGACATATCTCTGTGATTTAATTGCATAAAAATTCAAATTTGGAAAATTGCAAAATTTTTAAAATATTTGCCAAATTTCCATTTTTTTCACAAATAAACGCAGGTACTATCAAAGAAATTTTACCACTATCATGAAGTACTATATGTCACGAGAAAACAATGTCAGAATCACTGGGATCCGTTGAAGCGTTCCAGAGTTATAACCTCATAAAGGGACAGTGGTCAGAATTGTAAAAATTGGCCTGGTCATTAACGTGCAAACCACCCTTGGGGGTAAAGGGGTTAAAGGTACATTTGTTCAGACTGGCCTACCGCCTCAATGAATTAACCTAATGATCCCTGTGTGGCCTATTTAAAAAAAAAAAAAATCAGGTTCCTCGCATTATGTTCTCATTCACTTTATGCAGTTAATAGCCCTCTGTGTCTGTACTGCTACATACTTAGGCAGTTAACTGGTTCATGCAGCTTTACATGAACACCTGGTCCGAATAACTATAGCAATTTCAGTAACTGATTTCTCCTTTGATATATTTGAACAAGGTTGCTTCTGCAACTTGTACAGCACATGGATTTCTTATGACCCTATTGTATGTGGCAGTCACAGAAATCTCTTCAACAAATCAGTTGCATGCTAATAAATTGTCATGGGGATCATGAAAGCTTACTTTCCATTTCTAGAGCTTCAAGTTCCTATTCTTCCACCATTGTGATTCCCTGTGCCATTATACAGCTGTTTAGTGTATTTGTTACTATAGATTAATTGTGTAACATATTTCTGAATAGTTACTGAAGCATACACCAAATTTGTTGAAATTGAATTAAATATTTATTGCATACTGTTAGTTTAGTTTATGTCAGAGATATGCGTTATTATACAGACACCTTGCCGGGCTGTATTGATTGCATAGTGGTTTAGAACAAAATATTTTCTTTTATAGTGAAGTTATAAATAAATACTGCATACCTGCAGTGATAGGCTAGGGCAAAGAAACTCTTTGTACTATAAACCTTACTGAGTGCTTTCCCTAAGGCTTACATATAAGGTGTAGCAAGAATATGTAGTACCTTTGATTGAGACTCTATAAATGCATTTCCTATCTTCTGGAATGCATGGATTGCATAAGCACTAGACAATTACCTGCTTGGAAAAGTTTCATCATTGCATTACGACATAAAATCAATATCTTCCACACTAGTAATAAGACCAATAGGGTGTAAAAATTGGAAACTTGTAAAATATATACAATATAAAATATAGCAGATTCGAAAAGATCACATTAAATTGTTTAGTGCTGAGTCTAGCAAGAGGTCAATATGCTTGTTCTATTTTATTTTGTAACTAACCTTAGGTACACTTGTAAAGCTATATTTTGCTAAATATTAAAAGTTTGTACATAGTAATAGAGAACAGTGGAATTATAATCCTCATTAGTTTGTTTACACGATCACTTCTATTTCTTAATTTTCCATCACTTTTTAGAGGAACCCGCACAATTAAAGATATGCATATCTATTTATTGTTACTCACATCACAGTAGCTTTAACAATACAAGTTTATAACCAGATAATAAAGCATATTATGAAGCATGAGATTATGCTGTGTGATGGGTGTAGAGATAGACTCAATAATCATGAAAATAATTGCTACTTGCAAAGCATAACAATGAAAATATCTCTAGTTGTAGCAATTTAATTTTATTTGATAATTTGCATTTTTTTTTTTTTGGTATAATTGTTTCTACGTATGGTAAGGAACCTGGTGTAAGGATTAGGCTTTATGACAAATCGACATTGCCTGTAAATCTTTGTAAAACACTGCATAACCAGCAAAAATCCAACTGTGTAGGATTTTTTAAGATGTTAGTAAGTTTAGTTTACTTATTAATAGTGTTGAGCATTCCGATACCGCAAGTATCGGGTATCGGCCGATACTTGCGGTATCGGAATTCCGATACCGAATTCCGATACTTCCCGCGTATCGGATACTGGAATCGGAAGTTCCCATAATTCAAACTGAACGCAGCAGCCAATGAGGAATGAATGGAAGTGTGGGCACATCCTGTTTAGCATGGTGGGCATGTAAGTACTGGCAAGGCTGTGATTGGCTGCTGAAATGATGTCACTCTGCACTATAAAAAACGCTGCCGCCATTTTGCGCTCACTCTGCTGTGATTTCAGTTAGGGACAGGATGCTGTGTTCTAACTGAGGGCCAGTTGAGATAGCTAATTGCTTTATTTTGCTTTTCCAAGGCTAATTTAGCAAACGCTGTGCTCACTGTTCAGTTCACCTTGCTCTTGCCTTGCAGCGCTGTTTTAACAGCGTTCTGCAAGGTCTCAGTGTGTGTGTGTGTGCAGCTCACTCTGTAGTCTGTGTGCAGCCATATACCAGGTTGTATTCAGCTCAGGGGGGGTTCGCACTGCCTCACACAGTTCTATCCATTGTCCTTTTTTTGCTCATAGTGCAGCCTGCTGCACATTTTTTCTAAAATTTCCTATTAGTGTCTTTCCACCCGTCTCCAGCCAAATAGTGGAAAAACACTAGATAGGATAACCTAGAGGGGGGTTTTTGGGCCTTGCAGCGCCGTTTACGGCTGTCTGCACGGTCTCCGTGTGAGCGCAGCTCGCCCTGTAGTCTGTGTGCAGCCACAGCCCGTTGTATTCAGCTCAGGGTTTGTCACTGCCTCATACTGTAAAATAACTTGTCCTTTTTTCAAATAGTGCAGCCTGTTGAAAATTTTTTTAAAAATTTCCTATTAGTGTCTTTCCACCCGTCTCCAGCAAAATAGTGGAAAAACACTAGATAGGATAACCTAGAGGAGGGTTTTTGGGCCTTGCAGCGCCGTTTATGGCTGTCTGCACGGTCTCCGTGTGAGCGCAGCTCACCCTGTAGTCTGTGTACAGCCACAGCCCGTTGTATTCAGCTCAGGGTTTGTCACTGCCTCATACCGTTAAATAACTTGTCCTTTTTTTCAACTAGTGCAGCCTGTTTAAAAATTATTTAAAAAATTCCTATTAGTGTCTTTCCACCCGTCTCCAGCTAAATAGTGGGAAAACACTAGATAGGATAACCTAGAGGAGGGTTTTTGGGCCTTGCAGCGCCGTTTACGGCTGTCTGCACGGTCTCCGTGTGAGCACAGCTCGCCCTGTAGTCTGTGTGCAGCCACAGCCCGTTGTATTCAGCTCAGGGTTTGTCACTGCCTCATACCGTTAAATAACTTTTCCTTTTTTTTCAACTAGTGCAGCCTGTTGAAAATTTTGTAAATAATTTCCTATTAGTGTCTTTCCACCCGTCTCCAGCAAAATAGTGGAAAAACACTAGATAGGATAACCTAGAGGAGGGTTTTTGGGCCTTGCAGCGCCGTTTACGGCTGTCTGCACGGTGTCCGTGTGAGTTAAACTCGCTCTGTAGCCCGATCTGCCCCAAAAGAAAAAGTAAAGTTCACCAAACACCACTTAACACTTGTGTAGGCCACATTTTATCAATAATAAAGTCTAGTCCACACTTTACAACATTAGTGTTTCTTACACCTGTTAGGAGGAGCATTTCAGGAATAAGCACACTAAGGCCTTAGTACTTTTCTGCTTATCTTTATCTGTCAACCAAGATGAAGAGGGCAGGGAGTAAGGGTCGTGGGCGTGGGCGTGGAGCAGGGAGAGGAGCAGGGAGAGGACGTGGTGATTCTGTGCCTGCTGTGGGCACCGGTGACTTACCATCACCCAGTTTCAGCAGGGAACAGTCCTTCATGCGCAGCTTTGTCGGAGAGCGCCATGCACCGCTGCTGCGTGAAGATCAAATTGAAGCCGTTGTCGGATGGATGGCAGCTAACGCATCGACTTCAATTAGTGCCACATCCTCTCAGGCACAGACCACTGGAGAGCAGCCATCTGTCTCTTCACCACCTGCCAAATTGGCCAGGCAGTCAGAGAGCCCAGGACAGGAGCCGTCTCTACTTCTGTTCTCTGAATCTCTTGGCTTGGAAACAGGGGGCCAGCCAAGCAGTATTGGAGAAATGGAAGAAGAGGCAGTGTGCAGTGATGCCCAACAGCTTTGTCTCTCTGACTCTGAAGAGGCGGGTGGGTCAGTGCCTGCAGTGACCACAGCGCAGTACGCATCTGATGATGAAACTCAGGTGCCGCCTTCTGGTGCGTACTGTGCTGCCGAGACTACCCAGGAGGAGCAGTTGGTGGCAGAGGGTAGTGTAGATGATGAGGTCCTTGACCCATCGTGTTGTGAGGAACAGGAAGGTGATGGGAGCAGCTCAGAGGAAGAGATTCCCCTAACGGGCCAAAGAGGGAGAGGGAGGGGGAAGACTGCGGAGCCTGTAGCCTCCACTTTGGCACCAGTTAGGAGCCTGTCTCTTTCAAAAGCCAAAAAGGGCGCTCCCAAGACTTGCAGTGCCTGGTCCTTTTTTGACACAGTTGCAGATGACATTTGTTTTGTCAAATGCAAGCTGTGTCATCAGAAAGTAAAAAGAGGTAAAAGTGTCAGCAACCTCAATACCACAAATATGTGGAAACATGTGCGGACCAGGCACGCGGTGGAGTTCCAAAAACACACTGAAGACATAGGCCAACCAACAGCGGCAGCTACCACCTCTTCAGCTCGTGTTGCTTCTTCCTCCAGCTCACGCACAGCTGGTTCGGCTTCCTCATTGGATCGCCATGGAAGAACCTCTGGCACTGTTGTCCAGAGACCTAGTGTAATTCCACCCACAGCACCACGTTCCCAGTCATCCTCACACTCCCAGCCTAGTCTACAGCCATCGGTAGTACAGGCATGGGAGAAAAGGCGGGCATTCTCGGCAAACCACCCCCGAGCACAGGCTCTGAATGCAGTCATTGCCAAACTTCTGTCCCTGGAAATGCTCTCATTCAGGCTGGTGGAGACTGACAGCTTCCGTGACTTGATGGCATTGGCAGTCCCACAGTACAAGGTGCCCAGCTTTTACTTCAGCAGGCAAGCTGTCCCTGCCCTACACAAGCATGTGGAGGGACAAATCAAACATGCGCTACTGAACGCCGTCAGTAGCAAGGTCCACCTCACCACCGATGCGTGGACCAGTCAACATGGACAGGGGCGATACCTTTCCGTCACTGCCCATTGGGTTAATGTTGTTGAGCCGGGTACAGACCGTGCGAGTGGCGCAGGACGTGTCCTGCCCACTCCAAGGATTGCAGGAATCCAGTCTGTACGCATTGACTCCTCCTCTTACACCAGTTCCTCAGATTCATCGCTGCAGGATCCTTCACAGTCCACCTCCACATGGACCCGTGAACGTTTACCTGTTACGACTGACATGAGCACAGCCGTGGCCAAACGTCAGCAGGCCGTCTTGAAATTAGTTTCTTTGGGGAATCGAAGCCACACAGCGCAGGAGCTCTCGAATGCCCTAAAGCAGGAGAGTGATGTGTGGTTTGTGCCAGCGAATCTCCAGCCAGGCATGGTAGTGTGTGACAATGGCCGAAATCTGGTGGCAGCTTTAGGCCTTGGCAACCTCACTCACATCCCATGTCTGGCACATGTGCTCAATTTGGTTGTGCAGAGTTTTCTGAGGGACTATCCGGATCTTGATGCACTTCTGCACAAGGCCCGCCTAGAGTGTGCTCACTTGCGGCGTTCCAGCTTGGCAAGATCCCGCATTGCTGCTCTGCAGCGTCGGTTTCGCCTTCCTGAACATCGCATCATATGTGACCTACCTACCAGGTGGAATTCCACGTTACATATGTTGGAGCGGTTGTGTGAGCAGCAGCAAGCAGTAATGGAGTACCAGCTGCATCAGGCGCAAAAAAGTCGCAGTCAGCGCCGCTCAGACTTCACAACCACAGAGTGGGCCACTATGAAGGACGTCTGCCAGGTTTTGCGTCCTTTTGATTATTCCACGCGGATGGCAAGTGCAGATGATGCACTAGTCAGCATGACTGTCCCCCTTATCTGCTTGCTTCAAGAAACCCTGCAAGGGATAAGGGATGATGTGGAATAGGTGGAGGATGAGGAGTCACCTTTTCCATCAGCTTCTGGACAGTCAGCGCCACGTGGTTCCTCACAAAGGGGTCGTCAGGGGACCCTTTGTGAGGAGGATGAGGAGGAGTCAATGGACGAGGAAGAGCTACGTCCAGAGGAGGGAGTTACACCATTGTCCAGTGGTCAGTGTGTACAGCGAGGGTGGGGTGATGAAGAGCGGGCAGAGATCATGTCTCAAGCAGGGGACAGCGTTTCTGGGCCAGTTGTCAGTCTGCAGCACATGGTTGAGTTCATGTTGCAGTGCCTGAGAGACGACCGCCGCATCGACCACATTCTCAATGTGCCTGATTATTGGGTGTACGCCCTCCTCGATCCTCGCTACCGTGACAATGTCCAAAACCTCATCCCGGCGTTGACACGGGAGCGTAAAATGCGGGAGTACCACGACACACTGGTGAATTCCATCATCTTCTCCAGTCCAACTGAGAGGAGTGCTGCTAGTGCTTTACAAAGCAGCTCAGTGCGTCGAGGCAGTGGAGGAGGAGGCTCTGCACAAAGAGGGAGCAGAAGCAGTGCCTCTGCCCAAGGTAAGCCAAGTATGGCACAACTGTGGAAAACTTTTGTGTGCCCGCCCCAAATGTCTACACCATCACCGGCGGCTCCAGTCAGCAGGAGGCAACGTTCCGTCAGATGGTGACAGACTACATGGCTTGCCCTCTTAGTGTACTCCCAGACGGCTCTTCCCCGTTCAAGTTTTGGGTCTCTAAGCTGGATACATGGCCAGAGCTAAGCCAGTATGCATTGGAGGTGCTGGCTTGCCCTTCGGCTAGTGTCTTATCGGAACGTGTCTTTAGTGCTGCAGGTGGTGTACTAACAGACCGTCGCATGCGACTATCCTCCGATAACGTTGACCGGCTTACTTTCCTGAAAATGAACCAGGCCTGGATCTCGCAGGAATTTGCCACTCCTCTGCCTGATTAAGTAATTGGGTGTCATCCAGGTCTCCTGATGTGTTCATCTTTCTACCACCTGAACTGCTATTCCTGGGCTCCAACACCGCCAGTTGCGGCTCAGAAGTGCAGGCTGCACAGTCTAAACATTGGGTTTCAGTAACGTCAGCTGATCCCCAGCTGTGTAGCCGGCAATGTGTCCTGCGACCACCACGCTGGCACAACAACCTAAATGTAAGGGAACCTGTCCCCCCCCTTGGCGTTTGTTACTGAAAGAGCCATCTTGTGCAGCAGTAATGTTGCACAAGGAAAAGGTAGCTCTTTTATTTTAGCTCCTTGCACACGCAGAACTTAACACTTATAAAATGTGTTCACTGATACCGTTATACCGTCCCGGAGCTGGGACTTTCCTTCGTAATGTGACGCAGCACAGCCGTCATTCCTACCCCTTTGGTGCCATGTGCTGCCTCCTTAGCGTTGTTTTAAGCTGTCACGGAGCCTGCGCTGTTCTGTTATCCCTTGGCCATGGCCAGTTTGAGCTGCCTGTCTTCTGACAGAATTTGGTGTCAGGATGGCTGCGCCTGAGCGCCCGCGCTGCCTGAGAATCCGCCTCGCAGTGTCTTCTGATTGAATCACACTGCGAGCCTGGGATCCATGGGCATGCGCAGTGCATATCTTCACCTCGGGCTCTCGCCCATATCCCTCCGCCTTCTTTAGACTGTGCGCCGTCAGCTGATCCCTAATAGCATGCCACGGCCGTGACGCCGCACAGTCTGAAGAAGAGGGAAGGAGGGGAGTGAGAGTCGAGGATATGCACTGTGCATGTCCATGGATCCAAGGCCCGCAGTGGGATTACAATAGACGACACTGCGAGGTGAGATATGGAGCAGCGTGGATGCACAGGCACTGACAGCCTGACACCAAATTATGTCAGAAGACAGGCAGCGCTAATTGGGCATGGCCAAGGGATAACAGAACAGCGCAGGCTCCGTGACAGCTTAAAACAACGCTGAGGAGGCAGCGCACGGCACCAAGGGGATAGAAATGACAGCTGTGCTGCGTCCCATTACGAAGGAAATTCCCACCTCCGGGACGGTTTTACGGTATAAGGTGACACATTTTTAGTGTTTACTTCTGTGTTTGCAAGGAGCATAATTAAAAGAGCAACCTTTTCCTTTTGCATCCTTAGTGCTGCACAAGATGGCTCTTTCAGCTACAAACGTCTTGGGGGGGGGTTAAAGGTTCCCTTTCAACTTGCTCCAATCAGGCTTCGGCCTACACTCTGTTCATCTGCTCCTCCTGCTGTCCCTGGGCTCTAACACCGCCAGTTGGTGCCTGGAAGTGCTGTCTGCACAGTCAACAGTCGCTCCTCTATTATTGGGGTTCAGTAACGTCAGCTGATCCCTAGCTGTGTGTGCGGCAATACCTCCAATCTGCTCCTCCTGCTGTCCCTGGGCTCTAACACCGCCAGTTGGTGCCTGGAAGTGCTGTCTGCACAGTCAACAGTCGCTCCTCTGTTATTGGGGTTCAGTAACGTCAGCTGATCCCCAGCTGTGTGTGCGGCAATACCTCCAATCTGCTCCTCCTGCTGTCCCTGGGCTCTAACACCGCCAGTTGGTGCCTGGAAGTGCTGTCTGCATAGTCAACAGTCGCTCCTCTGTTATTGGGGTTCAGTAACGTCAGCTGATCCCCAGCTGTGTATCCGGCAACGTGTCATGCGACCGCCACGCTGGCACAACTAAAATGTAAGGGGACCTGTCCCCCCCCCCCAGGCGTTTGTTACTGAAAGAGCCACCTTGTGCAGCACTAATACTGCACAAGGAAAAGGTCGCTCTTGAAATTATGCTCCTTGCAAACGCTGAACTACACACTCATGTAATGTGTTCCCTCACACCGTCCAACCGTCCCGGAGGTGGGACTTTCCTTTGTAATGTGACGCAGCACAGCCGTCATTGCTACCCTCTTGGCACCATGCGCTGCCTCCTTAGCGTTGTTTGATTCCGTCATGTACCCTGCGCTGTTATGTTATCCCTTGGCCATGCACAGTTTGCGCTGCCCGTCCTCTGACATCATTTGTTGTCGTCCTGGCTGCGCCTGTGCGTCCACGCTGCCCAAAATGCCACCTCGAAGTGTCGTCTAATGTGATCCCACAGTGGGCCTGGTATCCATGGCCATGCGCAGTGCATATACTAGCCTCTCACTCCCCTTCTTCACGCTTCTTCAGACTAGGCGGCATCAGCTGATCCCTAATAGCATGCCACGGCTGTGACGCCGCACAGTCTGAAGAAGCAGGAAGGAGGTGAGTGAGAGGCGATGATATGCACTGCGCATGCCCATGGATCCCTGGCCCGCAGTGGGATTACATTAGATGACACTGCGAGGTTGGATCTCGGGCAGCTTGGACGCACAGGCACTGCCAGCCTGACACCTAAATGATGTCAGAAGACGGGCACCGCTAACTGTGCATGGCCAAGGGATAACATTACAGCGCGGGCTCCGTGACAGAACCAAACAACGTTGAGGAGGTGGCGCACGGTACCAAGGGGGTTGGAATGACGGCTGTGCTGTGTCACATTACAAAGGAAAGTCCCACTTCCGGGACGGTTTGACGGTGTGAGGGGACACATTATATGAGTGTGTACTTCAGCGTTTGCAAGGAGCATAATTTTAGGAGCCACCATTTTCCGTGTGCAGTATTACTGCTGTACAAGATGGCTCTTTCAGCAACAAATGCCTGGGGGGGGTTAAAGGTTCCCTTTCAACTTGCTCCACTGCAGGCTTCGGCCTACACTCTTCTCCTCTTTGATTCCCTGGGTTTTAACACTGTCAGTTGCCACCTGGAAGTGTTGTCTACACAGAAAAAACACTAGCTGATGTGTCAGTGGGGTTCAGCACCGCCAGCTGTTCCCCTGCTGTGTAGTCGGCAACGTGTCCAGCACAAGCCACGCTGGCACAACAGAACAAAAGCTGCCACCAGTGCAGGCTTCGGCCTACACTCTGCTCCTCTCCTCCTCCTGCTGACCCTGGGCTCTAACACCGCCAGTTTTTGCCCGGAACTGCTAGCTGCACAGAGAAAAACACCAGCCAATGTGTTAGTGGGGTTCAGCACTGCCAGCTGTTCCCCTGCTGTGTACCCGGCAACGTGACCTGCAAACGCCACGCAGGCACATGAACTGAAATTAAAGGGACCCTGCCACCCACCCCAAGGTGTTTCTATGTATAACAGCTACCTTGTACAGCAGTAATGCTGCATTTGTACAAGGTGGCTGACTTTTTCTCCTTGCCACGTGGAACTCAACACGTACAAAATTTGTCTCATTGAGACCATTCCACTGTCCCTGAGGTGTAACTTTCCTTTCTAATGGTACGCAGCACCACCCTTGGTAGCGCTGCTAGTCTTCTGACATCAATGGTTGGCTGCCTGTGCCTGTGCGTCTGCCCTGCCCGACACAACCCCCCTCGTTGTCTCATATATTTTGGCTGCGAGGGTGTGATTGATGGGCATGTGCAGTGCATATGTTCGCCTGTCTTAACTCATCTCCTTCCGCCTTCTTCAGACTGTGCGGCCTCATGGCCGTGGTAGGCAATAAGGGATCAGCTGAGGCCGCCCAGTCTAAAGCAGGTGTAAGGACATGTGTGAGCGGCAAACATATTTACTGCACAAGGACACGAATCCCAGCCACGCAGTGTGAATTTTTGAAAACACACTGCGGGTCTGGGATTCATGGCCATTGCTAACCGCACTGGCCAACATGAAATGAAGTGAGAAGACAGGCAGCGCTCACAGCGCATGGCCAAGGGATCACAATAGCACTGACTCTTGTACAGCAAATAACAACGCTCAGGAGGCTGCGCCCAGCACCAAGGCGTTATTTATGTGCACCTGTGCTGCGTCTCCTTAAAAAGACAAGTCACGCCTCCAATACAGAACTGAACTAATGTTCAATGGGCTAAATTGTGTACGTCTTTCATTCTGCATGTGCAATGAGCAAAACTTAAAGAGCAACCTTTAACTTGTGGAGCTCTACTGCTGCACAAGGTGTGGCTCTTCAACATTGTAACACCTGAGGGTGGGTTAAAGGTTACCTTTGAAATTGGTTCAATTAGGCTTCGGCCTAAACTCTGCTCCTCCTGCAGACCCTGTGCTCTAACTTCGCCAGTTGGGGCACGGAAGTGCTGGCTGCACAGAGAAAAACACCCACCATTGTGTCAGTGGGGTTCAGCACCGCCAGCTGTTCCCCTGCTGTGTAGCCAGCATCGTGTCCAGCACAAGCCACGCTGGCACAACAGACCAAAAGCTGCCACCAGTGCAGGCTTCTGCCTACACTCTGCTCCTCTCCTCCTCCTGCTGCCCCTGGGCTATAACACCGCCAGTTGTAGCCTGGAAGTGTTAGCTGCACAGAGAAAAACACCAGCCAATGTGTTAGTTGGGTTCAGCACCGCCAGCTGTTCCCCTGCTGTGTAGCCGGCAACGTGACCTGCAAACGCCACGCAGGCACATGAACTGAAATTGAAGGGAGCCTGCCCCCCACCCCCAGTTGTTTCTATGTATAACAGCCACCTTGTACAGCAGTAATGCTGCATTTGTACAAGGTGGCTGACTTTTTTTCCTTGCCCACGTGGAACTCAACACGTACAAAATGTGTCTCATTGAGACCATTCCACTGTCCCTGAGGTGTGACTTTCCTTTCTAATGATTCGCAGCAACCCCCTTGGTAGCGCTTCCCGTCTTCTGACATCATTTGTTGGCTGGCTGCGCCTGTGCGTTTGCCCTGCCTGAAACAATGCTCCTCGTTGTCTTACTTATTTTGACTGTGAGGGTGTGATTGATGGGCACGAGCAGTGCATATCTTCGCCTGTCTTTACTCATCTCCTTCCGCCTTCTTCAGACTGTGCGGCCTCATGGCCGCGGCATGCGAGAAGGGATCAGCTGAGGCCGCCCAGTCTGATGCAGGTGTAAGTACATGAGTGACAGGCGAAAAAATTTACTGCGCAAGGTCACGAATCCCAGCACCGCAGTGTGACTTTATGAAAAAGCACTGTGGGTCTGGGATTTATGGCCATCGTTAACCGCACCGGCCAACATGAAATGAGGTCATAAGACGGGCAGCGCTAACAGGGCATTGCCAAGGGATAACACAAGAGCGCAGACTCCTGTACAGCAAATAACAACGCTCAGGAAGCTGCGCCAAGCACCAAGTCGTTATTTGGGACACCTGTGCTGCGTCTCCTTAAAAAGACAAGTCACGCCTCCACTACAGTTTGACTGTAGAATGGGCTAAATTGTGTACGTCTTTCATTCAGCGTGTGCAAGTAGACAAATTAATAGAGCAACCTTTGACTTGTGCAGCATTAATACTGCACAAGGTGTGGCTCTTGTACTTTGTAACCCCTGAGGGGGGGTTAAAGGTTTCCTTTGAAATTGGTTCAACTAGGCTTCGGCCTACACTCTGCTCCTCTCCTCCTGCTGCCCCTGGGCTCTAACACCGCTAGTTTTTGCCCGGAAGTGCTAGCTGCACAGAGAAAAACACCCGCCATTGTGTCAGTGGGGTTTAGCAACGCCAGCTGTTCCCCCACTGTGTAGCCGGCAAAGTGTCCTGCAAACGCAACGCAGACACAAAGCTGCCTCCAGTGCAGGCTTCGGCCTACACTCTGCTCCCCCTGCTTACCCTTTGCTCCAACACCGCTAGTTGGGGCTCTAGGAAGACAATCTTTAATAGGCAACGCATCCGGGTTCCAGCAACGTCAGCTGGTTCTCGGCAGTGTCTTTGTCACGGGTACTCCCTCCTGCCCAGCCTGGTTCCAGCACCGTCAGCTAGTTCCGGGTAGTGTCAATGTCACTTACACACCTATACGTTGTCCCATCGTGTTGCGGCCGGGTTAGCCAACTCCAGGGTGCCTCCAGTTTAGGAGCTTCCTATGTGGGCTGCGTGAATTGGTAGTCAAGGCTGGTTCTGTAGTGCCAGTAGGCCAAGCTCCCCCTGTAGGACTGTTGGGGTTCGGTAACTGCGGCTGCCTCGCGGCCTAGCTGTTCTCTCCTCTCCTGTGGACCTTCTGGTCCACCACCTGGTTCCAGCACAGTCAGCTGGTTCCGGGCCGAGCCTTTGGCTTAGGTGCCTCCTCCTGGGTATCCGAGTTCCGCCAACGCCAGGCAGTCCTTGGTAGTGCTTTTAAGTGCGGGCACCTACAGCTTAGTAACCGGGTTCCAGCACCGTCAGCTGGTCCTCGGTTGTGCCATTGGCTCTTGCACACTGGGGCAACGCATCCTGGTTCCAGCACCGCCAGCTGGTTCTCGGCAGTGTTTTTGTCACGGGTACTCCCTCGTGCCCAGCCTGGTTCCAGCACAGTCAGCTGTTTCCAGGTACTGTCAAACTCACTGAGACACCTATGCGTTGCCCCGTCGTGTTGCGGTCGAGTTAGCCAATTCCAGGGTGCCTCCAGTTTAGGAGCTTCCTATGTGGGCTGCGTGAATTGGTAGTCAAGGCTGGTTCTGTAGTGCCAGTAGGCCAAGCTCCCCCTGTAGGACTGTTGGGGTTCGGTAACTGCGGCTGCCTCACGGCCTAGCTGTTCTCTCATCTCCTGTGGACCTTGTGGTCCACCACCAGGTTCCAGCACCGTCAGCTGGTTCCGGGCCGAGCCTTTGGCTTAGTTGACTCCTCCTGGGTATCCGAGTTCCGCCAACGCCAGGCGGTCATTGGTAGTGCTTTTAAGCGTGGGCACCTACAGCTTAGTAACCGGGTTCCAGCACCGTCAGCTGGTCCTCGGTCGTGCCATTGGCTCTTGCACACTGGGGCAACGCATCCTGGTTCCAGCACCGCCAGCTGGTTCTCGGCAGTGTTTTTGTCACGGGTACTCCCTCGTGCCCAGCCTGGTTCCAGCACCGTCAGCTGTTTCCGGCAGGGCCGGCGTCAGCACCCGGCACTCCGGGCAAATGCCGGGGCCCTGGGGAGAGAGGGGGGCCCACTTACAGCTGGAAGAGCAGAGCAGGAGATAACATGCTCTCTCCGCCCACAATGTCACTGCTGGCTGCGTTCTCTTAACCCCTATGTGCCAGCTCTGACACAAGCATCTTCTCACTCAGTCAGTGCAGCCAGGCAGGCACACATAGGGGTTAAGAGAAGGCAGCCAGTGTGACTGTTTGTGGGCGGAGAGAGCACGTTCTCTGCTCTCCCCCGTGGGTGGCTGCAGACAGTGCTGAAGTTTATCAGGCAGATTCCGAGGAGCTCCGTCCTACCAGTACCTGAGTGAGTGTTATGGTATCCAGCAGTGGTTGAAGTTGTGGCTCAGTCTGCTGCTGTCTGTCTCCGCTGCCTAAAAATGTGGGTGATGTCTGGAGGAGCAGCTGGTGGGGTGCAGCCTGTAGCCACCCAGCTCTCCCAGAATACATGCATTCCTCACCAACCTGCACCAGTGGGGTAGGAAGAAGCTTAACCCCTTCCCATCTGTATGAAGGTTATTGCTGAACCTTAAAGATAACAATCCGACCCGCATAAATGGGGTTAACCAGATGCCAGGAGGAAGGGGAGCTGCTGCCATGGATAAACCTGAGCTGTGGGCTGTATGTTGGGGCCCTGTGGCCCCAGGCTGGTGACTGGAGGGACTCTGCCCAGTGCTGGCATGTGGGTGATTTCTGCTCCGGAGTCTCAGCTTCTCTCCTCCACATCACACTGTGCAGTCACAGCAACATTGGTTGTCTCTGTCCAGGTCCCAGCAGCTGCCACTGCACCCACCAAGGACATAGCATCACTTAACCCTTCCCCTGCAGCCACCGGCAACAAATCCACATTATTCCTTGATTAAATCAGGTTCCAACCCAATAGAGGAGCAGACATTTCCTGCTGCCATTAGGGTCCGGGAGGGGGTGACATTGGCTGCCCTGCTACTCTGTAGTGGGGGGTGACAAGTGTAACATGGGGTAATGATGACGGAGAAATGCACAGGGTAATAGTGAGCGCGACAGAGGGCAGTGTATGGTATGGAGCAGTCAGGGGGTGGGCTGCAGGATCCCCCCATACTGTACATGACTGCCCGGGACAGGGAGGCGTTTAATGAGCTTCTAATGACAGGGCACTAATTGGGTCATTAGAGTTTGTGGAAAGGATTCAGCATCAGGTCCCTCATTAATGCCCGAGCCGCCTGTTACTTTGTAGCACAGATCTGTTGGGGCCGCAAAACCAAACAACGTTGTTTATGTAGAAAAGTCTTTGTTTCATAGAAAAACTCAAAACAGAAAAGCACCTCTCCTGTATATATACACTGCACAGCACCTTTCCTCCTGTATATATATACACTGCACAGCACCTCTCCTGTATATATACACTGCACAGCACCTTTCCTCCTGTATATATACACTGCAGAATTTACAATAGCTGTCACTCATGTAAGAAGTGAAATCTGGCATTGTACTATACATTTCTCTGCCGTATCTGTGCATCATAAATCGGGGTATGTGTTAAAGGGGGGGCCACTGAGAGTCTTTGGCCCGGGGCTCTCGAAAACCTGGAGCTGGCCCTGGTTTCCGGGTACTGTCAAACTCACTGAGACACCTATGCGTTGCCCCGTCGTGTTGCGGTCCAATTAGCCAACTCCAGGGTGCCTCCAGTTTAGGAGCTTCCTATGTGGGCTGCGTGAATTGGTAGTCAAGGCTGGTTCTGAAGTGCCAGTAGGCCAAGCTCCCCCTGTAGGACTGTTGGGGTTCGGTAACTGCGGCTGCCTCGCGGCCTAGCTGTTCTCTCATCTCCTGTGGACCTTGTGGTCCACCACCTGGTTCCAGCACCGTCAGCTGGTTCCGGGCCGAGCCATTGGCTTAGGTGCCTCCTCCTGGGTATCCGAGTTCCGCCAACGCCAGGCGGTCCTTGGTAGTGCTTTTAAGCGCGGGCACCTACAGCTTAGTAGCCGGGTTCCAGCACCGTCAGCTGGTCCTCGGTCGTGCCATTGGCTCTTGCACACTGGGGCGACGCATCCGGGTTCCAGCACCGCCAGCTGGTTCTCGACAGTGTTTTTGTCACGGGTACTCCCTCGTGCCCAGCCTGGTTCCAGCACCGTCAGCTGTTTCCGGGTAGTGTCAAGCTCACTGAGATGCCTATGTTTGCCCCGTCGTGTTGCGGTCGGGTTAGCCAACTCCAGGGTGCCTCCAGTTTAGGAGCTTCCTATGTGGGCTGCGTGAATTGGTAGTCAAGGCTGGTTCTGTAGTGCCAGTAGGCCAAGCTCCCCCTGTAGGACTGTTGGGGTTCGGTAACTGCGGCTGCCTAGCGGCCTAGCTGTTCTCTCATCTCCTGTGGACCTTCTGGTCCACCACCTGGTTCCAGCACCTTCAGCTGGTTCCGGGCTGTGCCTTTGACTTAGGTGCCTCCTCCTGGGTATCCGAGTTCCGCCAACGCCAGGCGGTCCTTGGTAGTGCTTTTAAGCGCGGGCACCTACAGCTTAGTAACCGGGTTCCAGCACCGTCAGCTGGTCCTCGGTCGTGCCATTGGCACTTGCACACTGGGGCGACGCATCCGGGTTCCAGCACCGCCAGCTGGTTCTCGGCAGTGTTTTTGTCACGGGTACTCCCTCGTGCCCAGCCTGGTTCCAGCACCGTCAGCTGTTTCCGGGTACTGTCAAACTCACTGAGACACCTATGCGTTGCCCCGTCGTGTTGCGGTCGAGTTAGCCAACTCCAGGGTGCCTCCAGTTTAGGAGCTTCCTATGTGGGCTGCGTGAATTGGTAGTCAAGGCTGGTTCTGTAGTGCCAGTAGGCCAAGCTCCCCCTGTAGGACTGTTGGGGTTCGGTAACTGCGGCTGCCTCGCGGCCTAGCTGTTCTCTCATCTCCTGTGGACCTTGTGGTCCACCACCTGGTTCCAGCACCGTCAGCTGGTTCCGGACCAAGCCTTTGGCTTAGGTGCCTCCTCCTGGGAATCCGAGTTCTGCCAAAGCCAGGCGGTCCTTGGTAGTGCTTTTAAGCGCGGGCACCTACAGCTTAGTAACCGGGTTCCAGCACCGTCAGCTGGTTCTCAGTCGTGCCATTGGCTCTTGCACACTGGGGCAACGCATCCGGGTTCCAGCACCGCCAGCTGGTTCTCGGCAGTGTTTTTGTCACGGGTACTCCCTCGTGCCCAGCCTGGTTCCAGCACCGTCAGCTGTTTCCGGGTACTGTCAAACTCACTGAGACACCTATGCGTTGCCCCGTCGTGTTGCGGTCGAGTTAGCCAACTCCAGGGTGCCTCCAGTTTAGGAGCTTCCTATGTGGGCTGCGTGAATTGGTAGTCAAGGCTGGTTCTGTAGTGCCAGTAGGCCAAGCTCCCCCTGTAGGACTGTTGGGGTTCGGTAACTGCGGCTGCCTCGCGGCCTAGCTGTTCTCTCATCTCCTGTGGACCTTGTGGTCCACCACCTGGTTCCAGCACCGTCAGCTGGTTCCGGGCCAAGCCTTTGACTTAGGTGCCTCCTCTTGGGAATCCGAGTTCCGCCAACGCCAGGCGGTCCTTGGTAGTGCTTTTAAGCGCAGGCACCTACAGCTTAGTAACCGGGTTCCAACACCGTCAGCTGGTCCTCAGTCGTGCCATTGGCTCTTGCACACTGGGGCAACGCATCCGGGTTCCAGCACCGCCAGCTGTTTCTCGGCAGTGTTTTTGTCACGGGTACTCCCTCGTGCCCGGCCTGGTTCCAGCACCATCAGCTGTTTCCGGGTACTGTCAAACTGACTGAGACACCTATGCGTTGCCCCATCGTGTTGCGGTCGAGTTAGCCAACTCCAGGGTGCCTCCAGTTTAGGAGCTTCCTATGTGGGCTGCGTGAATTGGTAGTCAAGGCTGCTTCTGTAGTGCTAGTAGGCCAAGCTCCCCCTGTAGGACTGTTGGGGTTCGGTAACTGCGGCTGCCTCGCGGCCTAGCTGTTCTCTCATCTCCTGTGGACCTTGTGGTCCACCACCTGGTTCCAGCACCGTCAGCTGGTTCCGGGCCGAGCCTTTGGCTTAGGTGCCTCCTCCTGGGTATCCGAGTTCCGCCAACGCCAGGCGGTCCTTGGTAGTGCTTTTAAGCGTGGGCACCTACGGCTTAGTAACCGGGTTCCAGCACCGTCAGCTGGTCCTCGGTCGTGCCATTGGCTCTTGCACACTGGGGCAACGCATCCGGGTTCCAGCACCGCCAGCTGGTTCTCAGCAGTGTTTTTGTCACGGGTACTCCCTCGTGCCCAGCCTGGTTCCAGCACCGTCAGCTGTTTCCGGGTACTGTCAAACTCACTGAGACACCTATGCGTTGCCCCGTCGTGTTGCGGTCGAGTTAGCCAATTCCAGGTTGCCTCCAGTTTAGGAGCTTCCTATGTGGGCTGCGTGAATTGGTAGTCAAGGCTGGTTCTGTAGTGCCAGTAGGCCAAGATCCCCCTGTAGGACTGTTGGGGTTCGGTAACTGCGGCTGCCTCGCGGCCTAGCTGTTCTCTCCTCTCCTGTGGACCTTGTGGTCCACCACCTAGTTCCAGCACCGTCAGCTGGTTCCGGGCCGAGCCTTTGGCTTAGGTGCCTCCTCCTGGGTATCCGAGTTCCGCCAACGCCAGGCGGTCCTTGGTAGTGCTTTTAAGCGTGGGCACCTACGGCTTAGTAACCGGGTTCCAGCACCGTCAGCTGGTCCTCGGTCGTGCCATTGGCTCTTGCACACTGGGGCAACGCATCCGGGTTCCAGCACCGCCAGCTGGTTCTCAGCAGTGTTTTTGTCACGGGTACTCCCTCGTGCCCAGCCTGGTTCCAGCACCGTCAGCTGTTTCCGGGTACTGTCAAACTCACTGAGACACCTATGCGTTGCCCCGTCGTGTTGCGGTCGAGTTAGCCAATTCCAGGTTGCCTCCAGTTTAGGAGCTTCCTATGTGGGCTGCGTGAATTGGTAGTCAAGGCTGGTTCTGTAGTGCCAGTAGGCCAAGATCCCCCTGTAGGACTGTTGGGGTTCGGTAACTGCGGCTGCCTCGCGGCCTAGCTGTTCTCTCCTCTCCTGTGGACCTTGTGGTCCACCACCTAGTTCCAGCACCGTCAGCTGGTTCCGGGCCGAGCCTTTGGCTTAGGTGCCTCCTCCTGGGTATCCGAGTTCTGCCAACGCCAGGCGGTCCTTGGTAGTGCTTTTAAGCGCGGGCACCTACAGCTTAGTAACCGGGTTCCAGCACCGTCAGCTGGTCCTCGGTCGTGCCATTGGCTCTTGCACACTGGGGCGACGCATCCGGGTTCTAGCACCGCCAGCTGGTTCTCGGCAGTGTTTTTGTCACGGGTACTCCCTCGTGCCCAGCCTGGTTCCAGCACCGTCAGCTGTTTCCGGGTAGTGTCAAGCTCACTGAAACGCCTATGCTTGCCCCGTCGTGAAGCGGTCGGGTTAGCCAACTCCAGGGTGCCTCCAGTTTAGGAGCTTCCTATGTGGGCTGCGTGAATTGGTAGTCAAGGCTGGTTCTGTAGTGCCAGTAGGCCAAGCTCCCCCTGTAGGACTGTTGGGGTTCGGTAACTGCGGCTGCCTCGCGGCCTAGCTGTTCTCTCCTCTCCTGTGGACCTTCTGGTCCACATCCTGGTTCCAGCACCGTCAGCTTGTTCTCGGCAGTGTCTTTTGCTCTTGTACCTTCTGCTCCCCATCCTGGTTCCAGTACCGTCAGCTGGTTCCGGGCAGAGCCTTTGGCTTAGGTGCCTCCTTCTGGGTATCCAAGTTCCACCAACGTCAGGTGGTCCTTGGTAGTGCTTTCAGGCACGGGTACCTCCTGCTTAGTAACCGGGTTCCAGTAACATCAGCTGGTCCTCGGTAGTTCCATTGGCTCTTGGACCTTCGGCTACCCATCCGGGTTCCAGTACCGTCAGCTGGTTCTCGGCAGTGTCTTTTGCTCTTGTACCTTCTGCTCCCCATCCTGGTTCCAGTAACGTCAGCTGGTTCCGGGCAGAGCCTTTGGCTTAGGTGCCTCCTTCTGGGTATCCGAGTTCCGCCAACGTCAGGCGGTCCTTGGTAGTGCTTTTTAGCACGGGTACCTCCTGCTTAGTAACCGGGTTCCAGTAACGTCAGCTGGTCCTCGGTAGTTCCATAGGCTCTTGAACCTTCGGGTAGCCATCCGAGTTCCAGTTCCATCAGCTGGTTCTTGGCATTTTCTCAGCCTTCTTGTACCTTCTGCTACATTTCCAAGTTGAAGACCCTAAAGTCGACGACCCGGAAGACCACCCCGATGACGACGACGACGGCGGAGACGACGACGGCGTAGACGACGACCCTGGAGACGACGACCCTGGAGACGACGACATGGTAGACCGAGAAGCAGAAGAACAAGAGGCTGCAGAACAAAGAGCAGAAGAACATTAAGCATAACACTTAATATCAGAGCAAAAGATATTATCCAAATTATATGCAGAAGAAGACTAAGCAGTGTATGGGGATGAGTCCGTTCCTCCTCGTGGTGCCCCTGGATAAAGCCTGATGCTGCAGGCCAAACTGAACGCGGACAAATGTAACTTTTGTGACTGGCAGAACGGAAGGTGTAATCTTCAAACTTTTATAGATAACAACTACGGGAATGCCTGTCACAAATGAGAATATGATGAAGAAGTAGAATAGGAAGAATAATAACAGTTGAATAAAATGAATATGTAGAATAGGAAGAATAACAATAGTTGAATAAAATGAATATGAAGAATGTAATAAAAAAAAATAGGTAGAAGATGAAGAAGAAGATGAATAAGGTGAAGAAGAAGTTGATGTCAAAGATGCTGATGATGATGAAGATGAAAGTGTGGGAAAAGTAAAAAAAAAAAGGGGGAAGGGCGTGGAATAGTGAAACATCAATATCTGACAAAATAAAATAAAAAATTACATAGTCAATATCTTTGTCACTCCGAACGTCTTTTAAAAAAAAAAAAAAATAAGGCTATTCTATTTGATTGGGCTAAACCTCTATGACTTTAATGTTTCCGCCACCTCCCCAAATACATCCTGCATTATTCTTTGTTGTTTTCCTTCATGTAGAATGAACCTACAAGGAAAGAAAGGGTTTATTTTAATTCCGATATTTTGGTCCCATTGACTTGCATTGGGATCGGGTATCGGTATCGGCGATATCCGATATTTTTTGAATATCGGCCGATCCAATCCGATACCGATACTTTCCGATATCGGAAGGTATCGCTCAACACTACTTATTAATTTACTTCATTTTTTAAGAGGAACATTATAAGTTGCATTACGGCTTGTAGTAATGCCACAATTTAACTTTGACTTGGGATGACATGAAGTTATCATGGGGCACAAGGAAGAAATGAGTAATAGAATATTATTTATAAGTAAGACATACTCAAAACATTGAGGCTAAGGCTACTTTCACACTAGCGTTTTCTACAATCCGTCACAATGCGTTGTTTTGCAGAAAAAACGCATCCTGCAAAAGTGCTTGCAGGATGCGTTTTTTCCCCATAGACTTGCATTGACGACGCATTTGCGACGGATTGCCACACGTCGCATCCGTCGAGCGACGGATGCGTCGTGCTTTGGCGGACCGTCGGGAGCAAAAAACGCTACATGTAACGTTTTTTGCTCCTGACGGACCGCTTTTTCCGACTGCGCATGCGCGGCCGGAACTCCGCCCCCACCTCCCCGCACCTTACAATGGGGCAGCGGATGCGCCGGAAAAATGCATCCGCTGCCTCCATTGTGCAATGCAGCAAACGCTAGCGTCGGAATCTCTCCCCAACGCATTGCGATGGGGAGATTCCGACGCTAGTGTGAAAGAAGCCTTACTTGTTAACACTGCTGCCTTGCAAAGTTTAGAGTTTATATGCTGTTAGGATTTTCCCGCTGCAAGTGATAGATCCCAAACCTTATCTGCTTCTGTGGTCTCCCATGCCGCTTCATTCACTGTGGGTGCTGCTGAGCATAGACGTCAGTCCTAGCATCTTGCTCAGGCTCGTGCTGTTTGTTTGGTTACTGATGCCTCTTCAGCCAAGTCTATGGTAACCAACAATAACCAGCGGCGACCGGATGCCCTGAAGTCTAAGTTCAGAAATCACCCTACTGAGCAGGTCCGTGATGTGGCGTCTTCCTATTGGTGGTCAGACGTGTCAAGCTCTTGTGATGTGGCAGCTCCAGATTGGACCACGTGGGATGTCTCGCCCAACTGGGCGCAAGTGTTGTGTATCTGTCTAGCTTGAGACTGTACACGTAGGCAGGCAGCTAGCATCAGTGTGGGCAATTAACCGTTGACTTGGCATCTGGTTCCTACATGTGTGCTTTTAGCACAGTAGAGTTCCAGAGCTAGTATAACCCTAGTCGGGGTATTAAGCTCAGAGCATCCTTTACATTTCTGTGTGCGAGTGACATAGCTCAGTTACAGAGCATCTCTTTCGTTTCTGTGTGCGAGTGACACAGCTCAGTTGCAGAGCAGCTCTTTTGTTTCTGTGTGCGAGTGACACAACTCAGTTGCAGAGCAGCTCTTTAGTTTCTAACTGGACATAGCACTACATATTCGTTTGTACTGTTCCACTCTGTGGAGTAACAGAGCTTGGAACTCAACATCCTGTTCCCACTGAGTGGCGGAAACTCTGTGTACAAGTAATCGTTCACCATGTGTTCCATCATTGCTCACTAGCAGCTGTTCAACATCTCTGCACAGTGGACTCCGGGTTGTAATTGCACTTTAATATTTATTTTATTTAATGCAATCCAACAGCTGTAACATGCGTTCTGCTCATATTTGGTTATATTTGCTTCCAGTTTTTCGGAAATAAAGGAATATGAGCCCTTAATTAGTGCATGTAGTGACAATTTCTATGCAGAACTTTATTATCATTTTTATATGGAGAGGAATTGGAATTTTATCTTTTCTTATTGTAATGTATGATATTTTTTTCAGAGATTCTGAACGTCTAAGGCCACACCAATTTGATTAAAGTTAGCCAAATCCGATGTGCATTTAGACCTCCTTAATCCTTCCAAAAAGAAAAATGTGAGGGAGAGAAGGATACGGTAGTTTAAATTCTTTTGATCTCCACATTGCCGGAACATAAAAGTAGAGAAAGCTGTTGACTGAATAAGCATTTCATTTTAAGTCACAGACAAAACAATAGTGGACATGTGCCATACCTTATTATTAGTGTTGAGCATTCCGGTACCGCAAGTATAGGGTATCGGCCGATATTTACAGTATTGGAATTCCGATACTGAGTTCCGATACTTTCAGTATATCGGATACCGGAATCAGAAGTTCCCATAATTCAAAGAGCCAGAATTCAGCCAATGAGGAATCATTAGAAGTGTGGGCACATCCTGTTCTGCATGGTAGGCATGTAATTACTGGCATGGCTATGATTGGCTGCTGAAATGATGTCATGATGCACTATAAAATAGAGTTGAGCAACTTTTACTTTTTTAGGATCGAGTCGGGTTTCGCGAGACCCGACTTTGTCAAAAGTCGGGTCGGGTGAAATTGGCTGATTATTGCGAAAAGTCGGGGGCCGACCGAAACACGAAACGCAATGCAAGTAAATGGGGAATCAAAGTCAGCAGTGAGGGGAGGACAGGAAAACACCTACAGTGTCCATTTTAATGCCAAAAAAAATCTTATTTCTTAAGCTTGTCAATCTTAATTTACTTTATAATAATAGTTAGTCATTGAAAACAGGGGGTCATTTGGCTAAAAGTTGTGGAGGGGTAGGGCTGGCTCAAGATTTTCGTGGGCCCAGGAAACGCAGAATACGTCATGGCGGTGGAGCAGGGAGAGGTAAGTATTTCAACTTTGCAAGTGCTGTGATTCTGAGCAAGCAGGGGGGGCCCACTCGTTGGCACTTGGCACTGGCACAGGGCCCCTCATAGTACGGTGGTGTGTTTGACGGAGGGTGGCGCCAACTAGTGTGCCCCCCCACCTGATGAAGGAACCTGCACTTTCATCTGCACCTTCTTCTTTGTCCCCGTGTAAGGTGGTCTAGTATACGGGAAGGGGAACCTGACATTCAGCAGGGTCAGATTCTGGCTGTGTTGAGTGCAAGGGGAATGTAGTGGTCTGGGTCAATGTACCAGCAGACTCATCTAGCAGTGGCTTGGCAATGGGCAGGATGAGGAGGAAACACAGATGTAGGCCCAAATAATAAAGTAGGCTAAATGCAGTTCAAAATTGGTAACAGGACTAAACAGGTGGCATAGCTAGCTACAGGAGTGGGCTCCTCTGCTGAGTAGCAGACAGTGGTAGTAGGCGCAAAGTATTAACTGGTCTAAATGACGGCCAGGGCCCCTATATTTTTTAACTATCATCTATCAGTTCAACAAATTTGTATTGGCAGTGCCATTGAAGAATTTAACAGCACAGACTACACAGTGGTAGAGCAGGGAGAGGTAAGTATTGCAAGTGGTAGAGCTGGGGGGGAACACTCTCTCGTGGGCGCCAGTATTGGCACAGGGCCCCTCATATTATGACGGTGTGTCTGACGTTGGTTGTGCACCACCACCATCAGAGACACTTCATTGTACTATGAGGGACCCTGTGCCAGTGCCGTTGCCCAAGAGTGGGCACACCCACCTGTCCAGGCAAACAGCACTCGCACGGGTGCTTGCGCCAGGTGGTGACCACGGCCCTGTGGGGGGAGTCAGCCCATTTAGGTAGGTATAAAAATGGCCTATAGTGGACATTCAGCAGCTGCAAATGGCGGAAATGGAGAAGTCAGTAAGAGGAGGCCAAAAGCAAGACATTTTTCAGGCAAGATATGTGTCAGCAGGAGAAGGTGGGACAAAATAATTTGAAATCCATGATTGGTTCATTTTAATGAAGGTTAGATCATCAACATTCTGGGTAGCCAGACGTGTCCTTTTTCTGTCAGTATTGAACAAGCAGCACTGAAGACTGTTTCTGATAGCACACTAGAAGCAGGGCAAGCGAGCTCCTCCAATGCATATTCTGCCAATTCAGGCCAGGTGTCTATTTTAGATGCCCAGTAATCAAAGGGGAATGACCTGTGAGGGAGAACATCGATAAGGGAGGAAAAGTAGTTTGTAACCATTCTGGACAAATGCTGTCTCCTGTCACTTTGAATCGATGCAGCACTACCTGTCGTGTCAGCGGTCATTGCAAAATCACTCCACAACCTGGTCATAAAACCCCTCTGTCCAACACAACTTCGGACTTGTGCACCTCTTACACCTCTGCCATGTGGCCCCTTACGGATCATGTGAGAACCATTAGCGCCGCTGTGTGCTGGGAATGCCTGAACCAAACGGTCTACAAGAGTTGCTTGTTTGGTAGCCAATATTTGTTCAAGGTTCTCATGTGGCATGATATTTTGTAATTTTCTTTTATATCGTGGATCCAGGAGGCAGGCCAACCAGTAATCGTCATCGGTCATCATTTTGATAATGCGGCGGTCCCGTTTTAGGATACGCAAGGCATACTTAGCCATGTGGGCCAATGTTCCAGGTGTCAATTCACTGCTTGTGCTGGGTTGAGGAGTACTTTCTTGCAAATCAACATCACTTGTGTCCCACAAAAACCCTGTACCTGACCTTGCAACGCCACCAGTTTCTATTGCCCCCTGTGAAGCATCCTCCTCCCATAAATATTCATCCCCATCATCCTCCTCCTCCTCCTCTTCGTCCAGGAGAGTTCCCTGAGCAGACAATGGCTGACTGTCATCAAGGCTTCACTCCTTCTCGGCTGCAGACGCCAGCTCCTTAATGTGCGTCAAACTTTGCATCAGCAGACGCATTAATGGGATGCTCATGCTTATGATGGCGTCGTCTGCACTTACCAGCCGTGTGCATTCCTCAAAACACTGAAGGACTTGACAAAGGTCTTGGAGCTTCAACCACTGCACACCAGACAACTCTATGTCTGCCAACCAACTGCCTGCCCGTGTATGTGTATCCTCCCACAAATTAATTACAGCACGCCTCTGTTCGCACAGCCTCTGAACCATGTGCAGTGTGGAGTTCCACCTTGTTGCAACATCGATTATTAGGAGGTGCTGGGGAAGATTCAGCAATCACTGATGGTTCAGCATACGGCTGTAGTGTACGGGCGACCAGCGGATGTGCGAGCAAAGTCTTCATACCTTCAGGAGCAGGGCAGGTAACTCCGGATAATTTTTGAGGAAGCACTGCACCACCAGGTTCAAGGTGTGAGCCAGGCAAGGTACGTGTTTCAGTTCTGAAAGGGCTATGGCAGCCATAAAATTCCTTCCGTTATCACTGACTACCTTGCCTGCCTCAAGATGTACACTGCCCAGCCATGACTGAGTTTGTTGCTGCAAGTACTCGGCCAGTACTTCCGCGGTGTGTCTGTTGTCGCCCTAACACTTCATTTCTAACACAGCCTGCTGATGCTTACCACTAGCTGTTCGATAATGGGACACCTCGTGTGCAACACTGGCAGCTGCGGATGGAGTGGTCGTGCGACTGCGCTCTGTGGACGAGCTTTCGCTTCTGGAGGAGGAGGAGGAGGAGGGGTGGCAAATGCCTACAGCCAACTGTTTTCTAGACCGTTGACTAGGCAGAACTGTCCCACTATGGCTGTCCCCTGTGGACCCTGCATCCACCACATTAACCCAGTGTGCCGTGATGGACATGTAACGTCCATGGCCATGCCTACTGGTCCATGCATCTGTTGTGATTGCCTGAGTGCATAGACAATGCGGTCTTTGACATGCTGGTGGAGGGCTGGGATGGCTTTTCTCACAAAGAAGTGTCAACTGGGTAGGTCATAGCGTGATACTGTGTAGGCCATTAGGGCTTTGAAAGCTTCGCTTTCAACCAAGCGGTAGGGCATCATATCTAACGAGATTAGTCTAGCAATGTGGGCGTTCAAACCCTGTGTACGCGGATGAGAGGATGAGTACTTTCTTTTCTTAACGAGAGTCTCTTGTAGGGTGTGCTGGACTGGAGAGGTGCATATGGTGGAACCAGCGGTGGTGGTGGTAGTGGACATGGCAGATTGAGAGAGGGTTCGTGATGGTATTTTCGATGTTGGCCTACATATAATGTTTCCTACCAATAACCTTGTGATTCCCTGACTGCTTTGGCCTTGCGACGATACCTGCACATTTGCTGCCATGATGTCCTAACCGGTGGGCATCCAGTGAGGGAAGCAATGTAGCGTTGCTGACTACCTTCATTCTGAGCTGGTGCACCAATGGTACAGGACATTTGGTAGTTAGTCCAGGCTTCCAAGTGCATGCTGGTTAAATGTCTAAGCATGCACGTTGTATTTAAATTTTGAAGATTCTTCCCTCTGCTAAAGGTCTTTGAGCATTTCTTACAGATAACTTTTGACTGATCATTCGGATCTTGGTTAAAAAATTGCAACACCGCACTCTTCCTACTATGGAATACCTTTTCAGGCATTGCACGCTGTGCTACTTTCACCGGATGGCCACGCTGTCCTAAAATTGTTTTTGTTTTTGACAAACGTTTTTTGCCGTATACGTGCCTGCCTGATGACAGCTGTTGCGATGTAGATGGCTGCTGCGGATCATCCTCCTCCGCTTCTGAGCTACTGGCAGCGGCACCCTCTTCCCCAATGGCTGCCAATCTGGGTCAACAACTGGGTCATCTATCACCTCCTCTTCAATGTCATGTGCACTTTCCTCTGTGTCACCATGTAAGGTGCTATAGCGTTCGGGATGGGGCACCATAGTCTCATCAGGGTCAGATTCTGGCTCAGTACACTGCCAGGGCAATGTAGTGATCTGAGTCAATGGAACAGCATTATAATCTAGCTCTGGCTGTGCATCAGTGCACTCCATGTCCGATTCATCTTGTAATGGGCAATTAACAATTTCCCGTTCTAACCCAGGCACGGTTTGTGTAAGGAGCTCCATGGAGTAACCTGTAGTGTCGCCTGACGCATCCTTCACTTTTGGTTTGGGTGAAGGACACAAGGAAATGTCTTGTTCCTGACCGGTAGCATCCAGTGATGACTCATTGCTTTTATATTTGGAACTTTCTGAAGAGGAGGCGAAAGAGCTAGAGGCTGAGTCAGCAAGGAAAGCCAAAACTTTTTCCTGCTGCTCCGGCTTTAAAAAACGTTTTCCTACTCCCAGATAAGGGAGCCTTTGAGGCCTTGTGTAGCCAGATGATGATGCTGGCTCAACACCTCCAGCCTTAGGTGCTATTGTGCTTTTGCCACTACCACCAGATGCACCACCACCACCATCAGTATCAGCTCACAACCACCGCCCACGGCCTCTTCCATCTGACTTCCTCATTTTTTGGAAAATCTAGCCAAAATATCAACCACTATATGGTACTGTAAAACAAGGTAGAAGGTGTATATAAACGTGTTGAGATTTTAAATCTCCCTTTTTTTTGGGAGACTGATCAAAAAATCAGGCCCTGTACAAAAAACAACACAATGTAAGTGGCTGAAAGTGGCTGGCTGATATACGACAAACTAACAGGACAGAAGTATATCCACTTTGTGAGAATTTGAATCTCCCTTTTTTTGGGGGAGACTGCACCACAACTTAGGCCCAGTGTATATAACAACGCAATCTAAGTGGCAGAAAGTGGCTGGCTGATATACGACAAACTAACAGGACAGAAGTATATCCACTTTGTGAGAATTTGAATCTCCCTCTTTTTTTGGGAGACTGAACCACAACTTAGGCCCAGTGTATATACCAACGCAATCTAAGTGGCAGAAAGTGGCTGGCTAATATACAACAAACTAACAGGACAGAAGTGTATCCACTTTGTGAGAATTTGAATCTCCCCTTTTTTTGGGGGAGACTGAACCACAACTTTGGCCCAGTGTATATAACAACACAATGTAAGTGGCAGAAAGTGGCTGACTGATATACCACAAACTAAGAGGAATGAAATATATCCACTTTGTGATAATTTGAATCTCACTTATTTTTTGGGGAGACTAAACCAAACCTAAGGCCCTGTGCATAAAACAACACAATGTAAGTGGCTGGCTGATATACCACAAACTAACAGGACTAAAATATATCCACTTTGTGATAATTTGAATCTCACTTTTTTGGGGGGAGACTAAACCAAGCCTCAGGCCCTGTGCATAAAACAACAAAATGTAAGTGGCTGGCTGATATACCACAAACTAACAGGACTGAAATATATCAACTTTGTGATAATTTGAATCTCACTTTTTTGGGGGGGAGACTAAACCAAACCTCAGGCCCTGTGCATAAAACAACACAATGTGTTAGGGGTCGAGTTCCCGCTTCTGCACAGGGGGAATCTCGGGCCGTTTCTTCTGCGGTCTCCCATTCTTCTCCTGTCGCAGTGGAACCTGCTCAGCGGAGACGTCGGACCTTGCGTCTGGCTCAGTCTCACTCTGTGCTTAGGCTTGCTGTTGCTTTTCCATCTTTTGCCATTAAAGCCAGTGCTGGGCAGCGGTGAGTGGATGCTTTTGGGACTAAGTCCTGCTTTTTCCCTTCTGAGCATGCCCAGGGTGAGATCTTCCATTGGAGATCGAGGGTCACATGCTCAGATGCTGCAGCGGTTCCCATTGTTCCTCCTGGAAGGTCCCATTGTTCCTCCTGGAAGGTCCTGAAGGTGCTAAACTTCTGTGGCAGCTTCCCATTGGTCCTTTTTTGGAAGGTCCTATACATACTGCAGCTATATAAGCTTCGCATGATCGCACGGCCATGCGCTAGTGTACAATTGTATACGTTGATGAGTGCAAGTCGTCCTTTAAATAACCCACCCTATTGAATGACTGCTCGTATAAGGTGTATTGCTGCTATCTAGCACCCGACTATCCTCGCAACGTGTTACACACGAATCAGCGTCCATTACTGTGACCGCCAGTGCGGCGCCACGCGCCAGTAGTGCGCTTCCTGACTCACGTCTGGGTGCTTGGTGGTGTCTGCCAGCATGGAACAGATTCCTATTAGTTACTGAATACACCCAGTTGCGGTGTTGTGCGCTATTAGTCTGAACGGACTTCAACCCCAAGTCTTGGGACTGAGTTTGGTGACTCTTAGCTTGCGCTCTTTAATGCGGTATTGCGGTCCTGTGGCTTAACAGGGTTCGCTTCCACCGCCATATAGCGCTGCCATTTGCTAGCAGCAGGTCTTCACCTGCACAGTGGACCCCGGACTGCGAACGCACCTAATATTATTTCATCTTATACTTGGTGCGTTCCGCCAGTCCTAACACAATGTAAGTGGCAGAAAGTGGCTGGCTGATATACTACAAACTAACAGGACTGCAGTATATCCACTTTGTGATAATTTGAATCTCACTTTTTGGGGGGGAGACTAAACCAAACCTCAGGCCCTGTGCATAAAACAACACAATGTAAGTGGCAGAAAGTGGCTGGAAGATATATAAAAAATACAAGGACTGTAGTACACTTTCAATCTCCCTACAATGATCTCAGGACAAGTATGGCAGCAATAAAAAGGTCTGCTGCACACAAAAGTGTGGACAAATAAACAAGATAACTGCAGAATGGAGCAACAGGATTTTTGCTTTTAAAAAAGCAGTTGGTTTGCACATCGGCATGCAAACAGCAATGCAGCTTTCAGGGAGCCTTATAAGGCAGCCTAATAAGCTACAGAGCTGATGCACAAAAATATAGCCTCCACTGTCCCTGTAACGCCAGCTGTTCCCCTGCTGTGTGTGCGGCAAGTTCTCCTGCCAGTTTTTTGCATTGTCCCTGGGCTCCAACACCGCCAGTTGCTGCCCGGAAGTGCTGTCTGCACAGTCAACACTTGTTGCCATGTTATTGGGGTTCAGTAACGCCAGCTGATTCCCTGCTGTGTGCGCGGCAAGTTCTCCTGCCAGTTATTTGCATTGACCCTGGGCTCCAACACCACCAGTTGCTGCCCGGAAGTGCTGTCCGCACAGTCAACAGTTGCTCCTCTGTTACTGGGGTTCAGTAACGCCAGCTGTTCCCTTGCTGTGTGTTCGATAAGTTCTCCTGCCAGTTTTTGCATTTACCCGGTGCTCCAACACCGCCAGTTGCTGCTCGGAAGTGCTGTCCGCACAGTCAACACTTGCTGCCGTGTTAATGGGGTTCAGTAATGCCAGCTGTTCCCCTGCTGTGTGTGCGGCAAGTTCTCCTGCCAGTTTTTTGCATTGACCCTAGGCTCCAACACCGCCAGTTGCTGCCCGGAAGTGCTATCCGCACAGTCAAGAGTTGCTCCTCTGTTATTGGGGTTCAGTAACGCCAGCTCTTCCCCTGCTGTGTGTGCAGCAAGTTCTCCTGCCAGTTTTTTACATTGACCCTGAGCTCCAACACTGCCAGTTGCTGCCCGGAAGTGCTCTCCGCGCAGTTAACAGTTGCTCCCGTTATTGGGGTTCGGTAACACCAGCTGTTCCCCTGCTGTGTGTACGGCAAGTTCTCCTGCCAGTTTTTTGCATTGACCCTGGGCTCCAACACCACCAGTTGCTGCCCAGAAGTGCTGTCCGCACAGTCAACAGTTGCTCCTCTGTTATTGGGGTTCACTAACGCCAGCTGTTCCACTACTCTGTGTGCAGCAAGTTCTCCTGCCAGTTTTTTGCATTCACCCTGGGCTCCAACACCGCCAGTTGCAGCCCGGAAGTGCTGCCCGCACAGTCAACAGTTGCTCCTGTTATTGGGGTTCAGTAATGTCAGCTGTTCCCCTGCTGTGTCTATGGCAAGTTTCCTGCCAGTTTTTTGCCTTGATCCTGGGTTCCAACACCGCCAGTTGCTGCCCGGAAGTGCTGTCCGCACAGTCAACAGTTGCTTCTCTGTTATTGGGGTTCAGTAACGCCAGCTGTTCCCTTGCTGTGTGTGCGGCAAGTTCTCCTGCCAGTTTTTTGCACTGACCCTGGGCTCCAACACCGCCAGTTGCTGCCTTGAAATGCTGTCTGCACAGTTAACACTTCCTACCGTTTTATTGGGGTTCAGTAACGCCAGCTGTTCCCCTGCTATGTGTGCGGCAAGTTCTCCTGCCAGTTTTTTGCATTGAACCTGGGCTGCAACACTGCCAGTTGCTGCCCGGAAGTCCTGTCCGCACAGTCAACAGTTGCTCCTCTGTTATTGGGGTTCAGTAACGCCAGCTCTTGCCCTGCTGTGTGTGCAGCAAGTTCTCCTACCAGTTTTTGCATTGACCCTGGGCTCCAACACAGCCAGTTGCTGCCCGGAAGTGCTGTCCGCACAGTTAACAGCTGCTCCTCTGTTATTGGAGTTCAGACATGCCAGCTGTTCCCCTGCTGTGTGTGCAGCAAGTTCTCCTGCCAGTTTTTTGCATTGACCCTGGGCTGCAACATTGCCAGTTGCTGCCCGGAAGTCCTGTCCGCACAGTCAACAGTTGCTCCTCTGTTATTGGGGTTCAGTAATGCCAGCTCTTCCCCTGCTGTGTGTGCAGCAAGTTCTACTACCAGTTTTTGCATTGACCCTGGGCTCCAACACAGCCAGTTGCTGCCCGGAAGTGCTGTCCGCACAGTTAACAGCTGCTCCTCTGTTATTGGAGTTCAGACATGCCAGCTGTTCCCCTGCTGTGTGTGCAGCAAGTTCTCCTGCCAGTTTTTTGCATTGGCCCTGGGCTCATACACCGCTAGTTGCTGCTCGGAAGTGCTGACCGCACAGTCAACACTTGCTGCAATGTTATTGGGGTTCAGTAACATTAGCTGATCCCCAGCTGTGTATCCGGCAATTGCTCCTGCTCCCTCCACAGTCACACTACTACAGAAATTAAAGGGAACCTATCCCCCCCAAGCGTTTGTAACTGAAAGAGCCACCTTGTGCAGCACTAATGCTGCATTTGGACAAGGTGTCTCTATTAGTTATTCTCCTTGCACACTCTGAACTAAACACTTATAAAATGTGTCCCCTCATTCCGTGAAATTCCCGGAGGCGGGACTTTCCTTCCTAATCAGATACGGAACAGCCGTCATTCATATCCCTTGGTGCCATGCACCGCCTCCTGATCGTGTTTTGTTTCTGTCCCGGAGCCTGCGCTGTTATGTTATCCCTTGGCCGTGCGCAGTTAGCGCTGAACGTCTTCTGACATCATTTGATCTCAGACTGACTGCACCTCTGCGGTTGCGCTGCCTGAGAACCCGCCCCGCAGTGTCTTCTGATTTATGCACACTGCGGGGCTGGGATTCATGGGCATGCGCAGGGCATATCTTTGCCTCTCACTCATCTCCTTCCACCTTCTTCAGACTGTGCTGCGTCACGGCCGTGGCATGTGATTAATGATCAGCTGACGCCGCACAGTCTGAAGAAGGCGGAAGGAGATGAGTGAGAGGCGAAGATATGCACTGTGCAAGGCCATAAATCCCAGCCCCGCAGTGTGAATAAATCAGAAGAAACTGCGGGGGTGGGATTCATGGGCATGTGCAGTGCATATCTTCGCCTTTCACTCATCTGCTTCCGCCTTCTTCAGACTGTGCGGCGTCACGGCCGTGGCATGTGATTAGGGATCAGCTGATGCCGCACAATCTGAAAAAGGTGGAAGGAGATGAGTGAGAGGCGAAGATATGCACTGCGCAAGACCATGAATCCCAGACCCACAGTGTGAATAAATCAGAAGACACTGCGGGGCTGGGATTGAAGGGCATGCACAGTGCATATCTTCGCCTCTCACTCATCTCCTTCTGCCTACTTCAGACTGTGTGGCGTCACGGCCGTAGCATGTGATTGGGGATCAGCTGACGCCGCACAGTCTGAAGAAGGTGGAAGAAGATGAGTGAGAGTCGAAGATATGCACTGCGCATGCCCATAAATGCCGGCCCCGCAGTGTGAATAAATCAGAAGACACTGCGGGGCGGGATCTCAGGCAGCGTGACTGCACAGGCACAGTCGGCATGACTGTCAGAAGATGGGCAGTGCTAACTGCGCATGGCCAAGGGATAACATAACAGTGCAGGCTCCAGGACAGAAACAAAAAATGCTCAGGAGGCTGTGCTGCATCTCATTAAGAAGGAAAATAAACATAAGGATGAATGACCTTGGGGAGATCAAAACATCCAACACCGCGGAGACACCATCACGTGTTTCTCAACGCAGTGATCCAGAACACTGCTCCCATCCCTTATGGGAAATATGCAAATGCATGTAGAAAAGCCGCAGAGACACCATCACGTGTTTCTCAATGCATGCAATAAATAGCCAGGTCTTTCACTGGGAAGGAACAACCACGGGAAGAGCAGCATCCAAAAAGGAAAGCCACCTATGCCAAGCATGGTATCCATCCACAGACAGCTGTTTCAAGATATTTGCCCCTCATCATTGTGGAGTAGGAAACTGGCTATTAGGAGCAGTGCCTAGTAAAAGGACTATAAACATAAGGATGAATGACCTCGGGGAGATCAAAACATCCAACACTGCGGAGACACCATCACGTGTTTCTCAACGCAGTGATCCAGAACACTGCTCCCATCCCTTATGAGAAATATGCAAATGCATGTAGAAAAGCCACGGAGACAACGTCATGTGTTTCTCAACGCAAGCAATAAATAGCCAGGACCTGTTGTAACTCTTTTGTGACAGGCAGAACGGAAGGTGTAATCTTCAAACTTTTATAGATAACAACTACAGGAATGCCTGTCACAAATAAGAATATGATGAAGAAGAAGAATATGAAGAAGATGAAGAAGTAGAATATGAAGAAGAATAGCTGAATAAAAAGAATATGAAGAATGTAAAAAAAAGAATAATAGGAAGACGGTGAGGAAGAAGAAGATGAATAAGGTGAAGAAGAAGTTGATGAAATAATATGGCACAATAATACAGTACATTTTGGAAGTGGCCTGGATATCTAAAATAGTAAATTTATATGGTACACAGATATTGCATGTTTCCTGTGTTCATAAAAAGTATTTAAAAAAAAAAGTTATAGATGGCTGCTAAAAAATGTAGCCACATGTGTGGTTCAGCTTTGTTTTAGATTGGTGTCCTTGGGTTTCTAAATCACAGTTCACAAGTGATATTTCCACTGTCAATATCTGTAGGAAAAAAAACTATTATGAAAATCATAATGCATTTCTATATTAGGTGGTGAAAATATTACTTATAAATAACAGACATTTACTGCACCCACATCCTTATTTCTCTTATTTTTTTATTTAGTATAGTGCTGTCATTAAATAGACATAGAAGCTACAAGCAGGACATACTGTATATATAAATATATATATATATATATATATATATATATATATATATATATATATATATATATATATATACATTTTATAATGTGACAAGGATTGGAATAAGAAAAAAGACTAAATATCAGCCAATTTTTTAAAAAGTACTGTAACCCCTTACCAACATATGATGCACTGGGTACTTCATATGCCGGCGCCCTGATTTTAATGCGGCTTTGCAAACTGAGCCCGTATCTTTGCTGGCAAATGATGGCTGTGATCTACCTCTAAGGCTGCCGTCACACTAGCAGTATTTGGTCAGTATTTTACATCAGTATTTGTAAGCCAAAACCAGGAGTGGAACAAATAGAGGAAAAGTATAATAGAAACATATGCACCACTTCTGTATTTATCACCCACTCCTGGTTTTGGCTTACAAATACTGATGGAAAATACTGACCAAATACTGAGCGTGTGACGGCAGCCTAACAGTTTCAGAGTTGCGGGTGACGTAGAACTGTGACTACAGCTTATAACCTGCTAAATGTCATTGTCAGTCTTTGACAGTGGCATTTGAAGTGTGCCGACAGGGAATTGCATCATTCTATGCACCCATTAGCGCTCCTGTGATGTGATTGCAAGTCACTTATATGCTGTCTTGATGGCCAGGGGTCAGCTGAAGACCTTTGTGCCTCTCGTAACGGTACTCCTGTGAAAGCCAACCAATGTCTGGTATTCATTGGAGATCGTGATTTATGCTATTTATATCAACAATACCGAGGCATTGTTGTGTATAGCAATCAAATGATAACAGGTTCAAGTCCCCTAAGAGGACTAACAAATACAGTGAAAAGTAAAAAAGATGTTTTAAAAAATAGGGAAAAAATTAAAAGAATATAAAGTTCAAATTTATACACTTTTCCCCATTGAAAATTAAGAAATATATATATTTTTAAATACACATATTTGATACTTTCGTAAAAGTCCAGTCTATTAAAACATGAAATAAATTAATCCGATCAGCAAATGGCATAATGAAAAAAAAGCAAAATGCCATAATTATGTTTTTTTTGGTCACTGCAACATCACAAAAAAGGAAAATAAGAGGTGATCAAAATTATTATATATACCGGTACCCAAAAAATTGTCAATAAAAACATTGGCTTGAGGAGCAAAACACAAGCTCCCACACAGCTTCATTTCGTGAAAATGGAATGCTTTTGTGGCTCACAGACAATGATGTCACAAGTAGTGATAAGCGAGTTTGTTCAGAAAACAATTGCCAAACATAAATTCAGCACGAATATGGCACATTCGGATTCGTGATCGGAAACACGAGCAACATTTTATAAAATCGGTAAAAATCGGTAACATTCGGTAATAAATGTGAGAAAATATTTGCGTTGACACAAAAGTATTTTCAGCATGTGTTTGATGAGGGAAGGGGATTTGCAGAGCTCAGAAGCGCAGAGTTCTAGTTAACTTTTTTTTTCACTCCTAACTTTATGTGTGCACATTGCGGCTAGCCAACCAGGATGCAGGAAACATCCACAATGTCCTGACACTACGGCTTATGTCATTGGCTGCTGAAATCACATGTCCCTCTCCATATAAAGAGCAAATATCTTGTTT
The DNA here is from genome assembly GCF_032444005.1 of Ranitomeya imitator. Classification (NCBI taxonomy): domain Eukaryota; kingdom Metazoa; phylum Chordata; class Amphibia; order Anura; family Dendrobatidae; genus Ranitomeya; species Ranitomeya imitator. The sequence goes on along the minus strand of NC_091285.1, from coordinate 341,774,323 downwards.
TAGCACCATTTTGGCACTGTAACAGCATAGAGAGGCTGCTCCTGACGCTGGCACTGCTAGCAGCAAGATTTTAACTAGTTAGCATTCTGGTTGTATATCAGCCAGATAGTGTAGCTAGCAAGTGTCGAGTGTAGCTGTTAATTTTACCTTACAGCATTTCAGTTTGTTTTTTTTACTATTACCGAGGTCCAGAGACAAAGCAAGCAAGGCACATGTCCTACAAGTGTGTTGTGCAGTGCACTGCTTCTATTGTGCTCCATGCATTATAGCATTCTAAATATTTTTTCACTAGCTATATATGAAACAGCATACTGTATCCCACCTTGTTATTTAGTGCTGTGGTGATATGAAACTGTCTGCAAAATTATAATTTTTCAGTTGCAAAATGATAGACAGCCTGCCGTATCACATTTTGTTATTTTGTTGAGTTGAAATTAAGCTGTCTGCAGATCTCACACACATGACCAAAATAATTTTTCAGTAGGGGGCCTGACTTTAAAATATTTTGTAGCATCTAGTGTATTATAGAGGCCTGATCCAGAGGCCACCAAAAAAATTCTTCCTTTCCTAGCGTCACACAGTAGGGGACAAGACTTTAAAATAGTTTGTAGCATCTTGTGTGTTCTAGAGGACTGATCCAAAGGCAACCAAAAATTCTTATGTTCTTAGTGTCATACAGTAAGAGACTTGATTTTAAAATAGTTTGTAGCATCTAGTGTGTTATAGAGGCCTGATCCAGAGGCCACCAAAATTATTCTGTTTCTAGTGTTATATAGTAGGGGACCTGACTTTCAAATTGCTTGTAGCATCTAGTGTGTTATATAGGCCTGATCCAGAGGCCACAAACAATTCTTCTGTTCCTAGTGTCATACAGTAGGGGACCTGACTTTCAAATTTTTTGTAGCATATCTTCTTTGTCATACAGGCCTCATCCACATTCAAATAATACTTTCTTCTGTGACTAACGTGATACAGCACGTCATATTTCACCTTGGAATTTACTGCCGCTGAAATTCAGCTGTTTGCATAGGTGGTGCAGATTTTAAAATCTACTTTTTGGTTGCAAATACTGGGCTTTTACCACACTATCTGAGCAACATGCCTGGAAAAAGCGAGGCCAAGGTGGAAGGGGAATTAGGCTTGGTGTTCAAGGTGCACATGGGGTAGGTGGTAAGGTTAGTGAATGCACTAGTGAGCCAATAATGTCACTTCCTATGCAAAGACAAAGACAACAGACAACTTCAATTACTGGATGGGCTACTCCACTACCTCTCTCTGACAGACACACAGCAGTACGCATTCTTGATGATGCCTAGAAAGAGCATCTGCTCGAGTGGAAGGCAAGCTCAGCTTCAATTAGCCTCTCCTCCTTTTCTTCCACCACAACATTATACCCAGCACAGTCCACAGAGGTAGCACCCAAATTCCCCTTGCAGCCCCCCGTGTTCCAACTCTCCAACCATACAACTGACTGTACAGAACCACAGATGGGTGATTCTGAAGAGCTGTTCACACATTCTATGCCATGGTCATCAGAAATGTGCTCAAAAGCTTCACACAGACAAGAGGAGGAAATCTGCACTGATGCCCTAAAATTTTTCAGCTTGGATCTGGGGCACAACAAAGTAGGGTCTGAACAGCATCTTGACCCTCATCATCAGATATTAACCTCTGCGGGGGGAGGTGATCCTGGTGAGATTCATTTATCTGAGGTGCATGTGGACTGTACTGTGCTGTCAAGGCAGGAAGAGGAGGGCAACTCCAAGGGCGAGGAATGTGAATACAAAGAGGATGAAGATGATGATGAGGTGTTAGATCTCAGTTGGCATGAACATAGAGGCAAAAAGCTGAGTAGGTCATCTGCAGAGGAAGACGAGGAGGTAACGTTGCGCCATACGTCTAGACACATAGTAATCACAGACACAAAAAGAGGACTTAGAAATCCTTCAAAAATAAAAAAAAATCACAGAAAAAAGGCAGAGATGCCTATCTGCCCAGGCCTCCACACAAATGCACTATAAGGGTGCAGTGGGCCCGATTAAAGATGACACCAAGACAGGTGCAGCAACACCGATAAAACAACCTCTCACAGCCTAACAATCCATGGAGGGGGGATTGTCTGGTATAATAGTGCACGTAAGATAATGATCTGTATGCGGCGCTATTCACATTCAGGAAATGTAGACACCTAGTAATGCAACCACAGCCACAACAGTGGCTGTGAACAGCAGCATCTGCGGGCTTGCCGCTCACAGGGGTGGTGATGGTTGCCTTGCCTGGGCCTTTTTTGACACTGGAAAGGATGAGCCAACAAATGTAATCTGCCAACTTTGCAAAAAAAGCTGAATAGAGGTAAAAAGTGCAATAATTTGACTACTACATGTATGAACCTTCACATATGCAATCAACATGCGTTACTGTGGAAAGCCTACTGCGCAAAAATGTGAACCAGCGGACCTCAACAACCATCAGCTGCCCATTCCTCCTCCTGTGTTAGGCTGGTTTCACATTTGCGTTTTTTGCTGTTGCGTTTTAGTGCAAAAAACCGCATGCGTTTTTTCCCTATACTTAACATTAAAAGCGCATGCGTTTTTTTTGCATGCGTCGTATCTATGCTTGCGTTTGTTAGGTGTCGAGTTCCCGCCTCTGCACAGGGGGAATCTCGAACCATCTCTGCTGTGGTCTCCCATTCTTCTCCAGCTGCAGTGGAGTCTGCTCAGCGGAGACGTCGTTCCCAGCGTCTTCCTTAGTCTCACTCTGTGCATAGGATTACTGCTGCGCTGCCTGCTTCTGCCATTGAAGCCAGTGCTGGGCAGCGGCGAGCAGACGCTTTTGGGATCTAAGTCCTGCTTTTTCCCTTCTGAGCATGCCCAGAGTGAGATCTCCCATTGGAGATCGAGGGTCACATGCTCAGATGCTGCAGCGGTTCCCATTGGTCCTTTATTGGAAGGTCCTGAACGTGCTGCAGCTATATAAGCTGCGCATGACCGCACGGCCATGCGCTAGTGTACATTTGTAAACGTGTGTGTGTTGTGAGTGAAAGTCGTTCATTAAAATCCCCTCCCTATTGGATGACTGTTCGCGGAAGGTGGGTGATTGCTATCTAGCGCCCGACTTAGCTACCAGCACGTTACACACCATACAGCGTCTAATTGCTGTGACCGCCAGTGCGGCGCCGTGTGCTTTCAAAGCACTTTCCTGACCCAAGCCTAGGTGGTTAGTGGCATCCGCCAGTGCGGCACCGCATGCACTCTCGTGCATCTGTTATTATTACTTTGGTTACGCTGACATCCCCTTAGCGGTGTCGAGCACAAGTAGTCTAGTCGGACTCAGATCCCAAGTCTTGGGACTGAGCTTGGTGACTCCTTGCTTGCGCTCTTGTGTGCGGTACCGCGGCCCTGTGACGTAAAAGGGTTTGCTTCCTTCACACAGGGTGAAGTTAACCTGTGTGTATTCACATTGTACCGCCATATAGTCCGTCATTACTTGGCTGCGAACGCACCTTAATCTATCTTATTATTTGGTGCGTTCCGCTAGCCCTAACATTACACTAGCGCCTACACTAGCGCCAGGGTCTGGCTAGTAATGACGGACATACAGCAATCCTTGCGGTATATCCAGCAGCTGGAGGGTAGGTTGGCGGCTCTCGTGAGCTCAACCTCAGCTGTGGATGTTACCGCAGTTGCTGTACAGGCTGCTAGCGTGGCTGCAGCAACCTTGTCCACTGCCACCCCTGTTCCGACATTATCTCGCCTCCCGCTGCCAGAAAAATTTTCTGGAGATTGCAAATCTTGTAGGGGATTCGTGAGTCAGTGCTCTATTCACCTCGAGCTCCTGGCTGCACGTTTTCCCACAGAGCGGGCTAAGGTGGGATTTATTGTCTCTCTCTTGTCGGACAGGGCGTTGGAATGGGCTACGCCGCTGTGGGAGCGTGGCGATCATGTGGTGCAGAGTGCTCCGCTGTTTCTGAGCACTCTGAAACAGGTCTTTTTAGGACCTCAAGTCACCCATGATACTGCATTCCAACTGCTGGCATTAACTCAGGGTGAGTCCTTGGTCAGCCATTTTGCTGTCCACTTACGCACTTTAGCTTCTGAGCTGGAGTGGTCAGATAAATCCCTTATCCCCATATTTTGGAAGGGGCTGGCTGATCACGTGAAGGACGGTCTGGCCACTAGAGAGATTCCTGCCACACTGGAGGAGTTAATAATTATCTCTACTTGTATTGACCTCCGTTTAAACGAGTGGAGGTTAGAACGAGCCCAGTGTAGGCAGAAGTTTCGGCTGGCTCCTACCTTCGCCAAACCTCTGGAATCTCCGGTCCTGGTTCCTGAGTCACATGAGGCCATGGAAGTGTCACAAGCAGGATCTAAGTCCCGGACCGCTTGTGCACTCAAGGTCTGTCATGTTTGCCAGCAGTCAGGACATCTTGCCATCAGATGTCCCCAGCGGTCGAGGAAACGTCAGCGTCTAGTGGTAGTGGGTGGAGGTACACTAGACACGGCGACGTTTGCCTCCAAATTGTCCTTTAAGGGCACAATTATTATAGGCTCATCCTCCCACTCGGTAGATCTCTGTGTGGATTCTGGGGCGGAGGGCAATTTTTTGTCTTCTGCCTTCACCCAACGTCACGCAATACCCCTGGTTATGCTAGCTTAACCAGTAACGGTATGAGTGTTGAATGAGTCGACACTGCCCTCACAGATAACACACCAGACCATCCCTCTTACTCTGTCCATGTCACCATCCCATCAGGAGATTATATCTCTGCTCATCATTCCTGAGCGAATTGATGAGGTCCTGTTGGGAATACCTTGGCTATGGTACCACTCTCCTCATATCGAGTGGTCCTCAGGCAGAATTCTGGGATGGGGTGAATCTTGTGGGGGTAGGTGTCAGAGGGAGTGCGTTCAGGTTGCTACTACAGAGGTACCCACAGATCTTTCCTCTCTCCCCAAGCAATACTGGTCTTATGCAGACGTGTTCTCCAAAACGGCGGCGGAGACCCTTCCGCCCCATCGCCCCTATGACTGTCCTATTGATCTCTTGCCTGGTGCTGAGCCTCCCCGGGGTCGAGTCTATCCGTTATCTCTCCTGGAAACAGAGGCAATGTCACAGTACATCCAGGAAAATCTGGCAAGAGGATTCATTAGGAAGTCACTGTCACCTGCTGGGGCAGGGTTCTTCTTCGTGCAGAAGAATAATGGGGAATTGCATCCATGCATAGACTACAGGGGTTTTTTACGTCATCACCATTAAGAATAAGTATCCTTTGCCCCTGATATCTGAGCTCTTCGATAGGCTTCGGGGAGCAAGGGTATTTACTAAATTAGATCTGCGGGGTGCTTACAACCTGATTCGCATCTGTGAGGGGGACGAATGGAAGAAGGCTTTTAACACCAGGGATGGGCACTATGAATATCTGGTGATGCCCTTCGGGCTCTGAAATGCCCCAGCCATTTTCCAAGACTTTGTGAATGACATCTTCCGGGATATGCTCTCCACCTCGGTCGTAGTCTATCTGGATGATATTCTCATCTACTCTCCAGATATTGACTCCCACCGGAGAGATGTTTGCAAAGTCTTCGACCTCCTACGGGCAAACTCCCTCTATGCCAAGTTGGAGAAGTGTATGTTCGAGCAGGAGTCCTTACCTTTCCTGGGCTATATCATCTCCGCCCAGGGATTGGCTATGGATCCTGCCAAACTACAGGCTGTGATGGACTGGCAGGAACCCCATTCACTTAAAGCGGTGCAGCGCTTTATGGGGTTCATTAACTACTATCGTCAGTTCATCCCACACTTCTCAACTTTGATAGCTCCATTGGTTGCCCTCACCAAGAAGGGAGCAAATCCCAAGTTGTGGTCAGAGGAGGTCTCCAAGGCCTTTCTCTCGATTAAGTCACACTTCGCTAGCGCTCCCATCCTACTTCGCCCCGGTGTAGATAAGCCATTTGTCATGGAGGTGGATGCCTCTTCCGTTGGTGCTGGAGCAGTCCTTTTCCAAAAGGATGCTCAAGGTCGGAAGCATTCTTGCTTCTTCTTCTCCAAGACCTTCACACCAGCAGAGAGGAATGATTCCATCGGGAACAGGGAGTTGCTAGCCATGAAGTTAGCTTTTTCAGAGTGGAGACACCTCTTGAAGGGAGCTCGCTTTCCCTTTCAAGTGTTCACTGACCACAAGAACTTGGTGTACCTGCAGACAGCCCAGCGGTTAAATTCTCGCCAGGCCAGATGGTCCTTGTTCTTCTCCCGGTTTCATTTCACCCTCCATTTTCTTTCTGGGCAGAAGAACATTCGGGCCGACGCTCTCTCTCGCTCCGTTGTGTCATCTGTGGAGGAGGAAGAGGAGCCTCGGCTTATTGTCCCCACCGAGAGCTTGAGAACTGTGGCCCCGGTTTCGCTAGAGTCCGAGCCTCCGTGCAAGACTTTTGTACCATCCAGTTTGCGACCAGAGGTTATCTCTTGGGCACATTCATCCAGGGTGGGTGGACATTTTGGTTCCAAAAGGACATCTGAGTTACTGGCGAGGACATACTGGTGGTCGCATATGGCTCGTGATGTCGCAGAATATGTTCGGGTGTGTGTCTCTTGCGCCAAGTACAAGTCCCCTCGGCAACAGCCAGCTGGTTTGCTTTACCCTCTGCTGGTGGCGGACAGGCCCTGGGAGATGGTCGGGATGGACTTTGTAGTGGGCTTACCCAAGTCTCATAACTGCACCATTATCTGGGTGATCACCGACCATTTTTCCAAAATGGTGCACTTGGTGCCTCTTCCACGGCTACCTTCTGCACGGGCTCTGGCTGTGTTGTTCATCAAACACATCTTTCGCCTACATGGTATGCCAGACAAAATTGTTAGTGACCGGGGTTCCCAGTTTGCGTCTCGATTCTGGAGAGAGCTTTGTCGTCTACTCTGTATTGAGTTGAATCTCTCTTCAGCATATCATCCCGAGACGAATGGGTTGGTAGAAAGGGCCAACCAGACCTTGGTCACATATTTTCAACATTTTGTCTCTGCCAGGCAGGATGACTGAGCATCCTTGCTACCGTGGGCAGAGTTTGCGCTTAACAATGCCGTAGCTGACTCCACCCGTCAGACTCCATTCCTCCTAAATTACGGCCAGCATTTGCATGTTCCTGTGCCCATGCCTGTGTCTTCCGCCGATTTCAGGGTGGCAGACAGGGCTGTGGAGGCATGGGACATTTGGGACCGCACTCAGGATGCCATTCGGGCCTCCAAGGAGAGAATGAGGTCCTCCGCCAATGCTCATCGGTGCCCCGCTCCGACCTTTGCTCCTGGCGACTTAGTGTGGCTCTCCGCACGTAACATCAGGCTGTGTGTTGAGTCCACTAAGTTTGCACCTCGCTACTTGGGCCCTTCAAGGTCCTCGAACAGGTTAACCCTGTGGTCTACCGTCTGGCCCTTCCTCCACACTTGGTTATCACCGACACCTTTCATGTGTCCCTCTTGAAACCCGTATACATGTCCCGGTTTTCCGAGTCATCTGCCGGGACATCGGGTTCATCTACGGACGATTACAAGGTGAACGCTATTTTGGGGTGCAAGGTGGTACGTGGCAAAAAATTCTATTTGGTGGATTGGAAGGGTTATGGCCCAGAGGACAGGTCCTGGGAGCCTGCTGAACACATTCAAGCTCCACAGCTCATTCCTGCCTTTGAGCGTAGCGAGGTCCAGGGAGGGGGGGGCTCTAGGGGGGAGGTAATGTTAGGTGTTGAGTTCCCGCCTCTGCACAGGGGGAATCTCGAACCATCTCTGCTGCAGTCTCCCATTCCTCTCCAGCTGCAGTGGAGTCTGCTCAGCGGAGACGTCGTTCCCAGCGTCTTGCTCAGTCTCACTCTGTGCATAGGAGTACTGCTGCTTTGCCTGCTTCTGCCATTGAAGCCAGTGCTAGGCAGCGGCGAGCAGACGCTTTTGGGATCTAAGTCCTGCTTTTTCCCTTCTGAGCATGCCCAGGGTGAGATCTCCCATTGGAGATCGAGGGTCACATGCTCAGATGCTGCAGCGGTTCCCATTGGTCCTCTATTGGAAGGTCCTGAACGTGCTGCAGCTATATAAGCTGTGCATGACCGCACGGCCATGCGCTAGTGTACATTTGTAAACGTGTGTGTGTTGTGAGTGAAAGTCGTTCATTAAAATCCCCTCCCTATTGGATGACTGTTCGCGGAAGGTGGGTGATTGCTATTTAGCGCCCGACTTAGCTACCAGCACATTACACAACATACAGCGTCTAATTGCTGTGACCGCCAGTGCGGCGACATGCGCTTTCAAAGCACTTTCCTGACCCAAGCCTAGGTGGTTAGTGGCATCCGCCAGTGCGGCACCGCATGCACTCTCGTGCATCTGTTATTATTACTTTGGTTACGCTGACACCCCCTTAGCGGTGTCGAGCGCAAGCAGTCTAGTCGGACTCGGATCCCAAGTCTTGGTGACTCCTTGCTTGCGCTCTTGTGTGCGGTACTGCGGCCCTGTGACTTAACAGGGTTCACTTCCTTCACACAGGGTGAAGTTAACCCGTGTGTGTATTCACATTGTACCGTCATTACTTGGCAGCAGGTTCCATCTCTGCACGGTGGACCCTGGGCTGCGAACGCACCTTAATCTATCTTGTTATTTGGTGCGTTCCGCTAGCCCTAACAGTGTTTTGTTGCGGAAATGCAACATGTAGTAATTTCTAGAGGCGTTTTTTTTGCCGCAAAAAAACGCATGCCTTTTTTTGCGGCAAAAAAAGTATTGCTGTCTATGTAAACGCATGCGTTTTTAAGCACATGCGTTTGCTTGCGTTTTTAAACGCATGCGTTTCAAAAGAAAAAATCAAGAATACACAGTGATAAGCCACCCCCCAACCCTAACCCTAAAGGGATCCTAACCCTAACCCTAACCCTAGGGATCCTAACCCTAACCCTAACCCTAACCCTAGGGATCCTAACCCTAACCCTAGCCATTTCTGTTTATAGTGGGTTTTCTAGTTGATTTTGATGATTGGCAGCTGTCACACACTTCTCATCATGCGTTTCAAAAACGCAATTGCGGGAAAAAACACATGTAAACGCGTAAAAACGCCGCGTTTTTTTACCACATGCAAAAACGCATGCGTCTAAAAAACGCAGCATTTACATGCGTTTTTTTCACCACCTGCGTTTGCATTTAAAACGCTGCATTTTTAAACGCAAATGTGAAACTAGCCTTACCATGCCAACCATTGAGATGCAGGTCTTTGCCGCAGAACCTCAAGTTCTTTACCCACTCCAGCCACGCTGACTGAGAGCCCAATGTCAGCTGTAACAGAATCAGACATGCCTGCTGTTTTTGACCAATCTCAGAGAATGAGCAAACCCAAACTTTCTCATTTCACCATAACATCTCTATTTGCACCTCTCTCACAGCAGTTTGTATGGTTCACCGTGCTCTGCCCTCTCTCAGCACTGCCGCCAGCCCAAGGTTCCACAGTTGTGGTCACGTAAAAGATTATTTCCTCCTACGCATGACAAAGCTAAAAGGTTGAACTCCACCATCTCCAATCTGTTGGCCACGGAAATGTTGCCTTTCCGCTTGGTAGATACAGACAGTTTCCGAAAGCTGATGGCCATCACAGTCCCCAGTACCAGCTGCGCTACACCAGCATGTTGCAGACAACATCACCTGTTTCTTGACAAAATCTCTGTCTGCCAGGGTGCATTTCACCACAGACACTTGGAGAAGTAAGCACGGCCAAGGACGTTACATCTCGCTGACTGGGCACTGGGTGACTCTGGTGGCTGTGGGGACAGGCCCTGCCTCACGAGTCTTGGAATCCCCAAGGCTTGCAGAACAAAGCTCACATTTAACACTTTCTCCAATGCTTCTGCCTCCTCCTCTATCCCCTCTAGGGCCTCCACCTGCGCCCTCAACCTCTGCTTTAATCAGACACGCATTCAAACAGTGCAGAGCAAATCCTCACCACTTCCATACTGTGCAGCCAGGGTTCACCACAATCAGAGTGATAAAGCTGATATGCCTTAGAGATCGCAGTCATGCAGCAGAAGAGTTGAGGAGAGCTCTCCAGGCTGAGTTTGTTCAATGGCTGTCTCAGCTGAACCTGCATCCAGGGAAGGTCGTGTCTGATAACGGTGCAAACCTGATGGCAGCCCTACGATCAGGCAAGCTCACATCAGTGCCTTGCATGGCTTACGTCCTCAACCTGGTGGTACAGAATTTTCTCTGCAACTCTACGGGCCTGGGTGAGCTGTTCCAGAAAGCAAGTAAGCTGTATGCTCATTTCTGCCATTAGCACCCCTCAGGTCATCGACTTGCATCGATACAGAGGTCTTTGATCATGCCACTTAACAGATTGATATGCGATTTGCCGACACGGTGGAATTCCACTGCACACATGTTGCAGTAGCAACAAGCCCTGACGTAGAATGTCATATTATAAAGCCTGGGCCAAAGCAGTCCGGATGTGGCACATATCATGTTTACAGAGTTGGCACAGATTAAAGACCTCTGCACCCTTTTGCACAGTTTCAAAATGGCTACTAAGATGGTTAGCGCAGATGACGCCATCATCACTATCACTATTCCGGTCATTTATATGCTGGAGCAGACTTTGAATAGCCTGCTGGAGGAGATGGTTGTTCCAGAAGAAGAGGAGGAAGAGAGGAGGATGCAGAAGGGATAACATTGTCTCTAAGTTCCAAACTGTCTTATAGACCGGATAAAAGGGGGAAATGTGGTCATTATGGATACTACTGATAACCGATCCATGCGCCTTTCACTATTGGACAGAAGAGATGAGTATAGGGTTTTGAGCCATAATCCAATGGGATTCTTTTTTGATGAGCTAAAAATTATCATTGACGGAGGGTTTGCAGATGGGGTGATAGGGAAGGAGGAGAGAGATTTTCTTCTACCAAAAAATCCAGTAATTCCCACCTTTTACTCCCTTCCCAAAATACGTAAGGGTACGACCCCCCTAAAACGAAGACCCATAGTCTCGGGTAATAATAGCCTCACAGAGAGACTGGGTATACACGTGAGCAAAATACTCAAACCCTTTGTGAACGCCTTAAATTCCTATGTATGGGACACCACCAACCTCTTGGGTAAACTAGATGGTATTTTTCTGGAACAGGAAATGATACTGGGGAGTATAGATGTGGAGGAGCTATACTCTTCCATCCCACATGATAAGGGTCTGATGGCTGTGAACCATTACCTTAGCACCAGGGGCAGACAGTATGGCAGACATAATACATTTGTGTTGAAAGCTTTGGAATTTTGTCTTACCAAGAACGTGTTTCTATTTCATCAAAAGTACTTCCACCAGCTCAGGGGCACTGTGATGGGCAGCCCTTGTGCGCCTTTGTACGCAAACTTGCTCCAGGGCTTGTGGGAGGAAACAATCGTTTTTGTGGACTCTACCTCTGGTCCGGAAGAGAGGATAGTATTGTGGCTACGATATATTGACAATGTTTTGGTCATTTGGAGAGGGGGCATTGGCGAATTTGACAATGTTGTAGAGGGTCTGAATGTGAATAACATAGGCCTTCATTTCACATATGAAGTCAGCATAACAAAATTGGCGTTTTTGGAAATATACATTGAGAAGGATAGAAATGGGGCAATATCCACTAAGACCCACAGGAAAGACATGGCCACAAAGTCTCTCCTCAGATGGGAAAGTAGTCACCTGGTCCCATTGAAAAGAGGTATCCCCAAGGGCCAGTATTTAAGCATTCAAAGGAATTGTTCAAATCTGAGCTCCTTTCAGGAGCAAGCAAATGTCCTTCGAGGTGGATTTCTTGAGAGGGGTTACCCCAAGGGAATTTTGAATAAGGCCTACAAGGAAATTATAAAGGAGAGAGAAAGGAACTTTTGATACCAAAATTGAAACCAGAGGGGGACATGACTATTTGGTTTATTACTAAGTACAGTAATGGAGCAAATTACCTTAGAGATATTTTTCAAAAACACTGGTCTGTTCTGTTGATGAACAGGGATATCAAAGAACACATTTCCCTATATCCACAGATCACGTACAGGAAAGGAAGATCTGTGGGGGACAGGTTGGTTCATAGCCATTATGACCTCTGGCCCTGATATAAATCACATCAAAGGCTGTTATAAATGTGGGAACTGTAAAGCATGTGCATCTATCGTGACTACGAAGAAATTTCAAAGCAATGTGACTGGTACTACCTATTCTATCCAACATTTTATCAATTGTCGCACAAAAGGAGTCATTTAGAAAGTCTCTTGTGAATGTGGGTTGGAGTACGTGGTTAAAAGCAAGAGGGAATTTCGCAAAAGTGTGGGCGAGCACCTTCGAGATATTGCGAATAAAAGAGAAACCCCAGTGGCAAATCATATGAACTCATTCCATTAGGGTAATCTTAAAAATATTGTCTTTGTAGGAATAGATAGAATTTTGCTGCCTGTGAGAGGGGGTGATTGGGACAAACAAATACTCCAAAAGGAGAGCAGATGGATATTTAATTTGAAAACGGTTCAACCACAGGGATTGAATGAATTGCATTCCTTTTGTTGCTTCCTATATGCACCTATTTACTCTTATAATTATATATTCTTCTTTTTTCAATGCCCCCTATATCCCCCTTCACATTTGCCTCAATCGAGGTATTAGGGCTATTTAGGCAGGGACAGCCGTCGAGGAGTGGGGGCACCATCTGCACAGGGTCTGTAGGGTGCCAACCCCCACATTAGGTAGGATTTTAGTTTGTTTTTTTAAATTATTCTCTGCGCCTATCAGTAACTAGGTACATTCCCCAATCACATTCCATGTAACAGTCAACATGAGCACCTATTATACCTCCCATGTACAAACTACCTCCCTCCTGTTTCTCCAGTCACTTTGGAGCATTCTTTTCTAACTTTTCTGTCTCATTATAGGGACCTTAGGGACAGTCAGTTAGGGACAGTCCACGCTGAGTGGGGGAGCCACATGCGCAGGTTATTTTAGGGTGCCAATCTCCACGATAGGCAGTGTAACGGGGTCTGCCAATCTGGGGTACCTATTTCAGTACCACCCTGTGTTTCAAGAGGTCCACTCTGCTTTGGCTGGAGTCTGAATGAAGGACGCTGGCTGGAATTGCTTGGTTACATGGGCGCATATAAAATATCACTGCTTCTCCCCGTATTTCCAGGTTGACAACACTTTACTCACAGGACACAGAATATATCACACAGATACAGAGGGCAGGCCAATAGAAACGCGGCAGGCAAGACATACATTACAATAGCCGCAGGTGGCCGGAGCCTGCCAATATTTACTGTGGGAATTACAAATGTGGGGGTGGACAAATGGGGAGTATCGTGTCCCCTCTGCCCAGGGGCGCAGCCTGTGGGCTGATGCATTAGGGACATGCATCTCACATGGAACCTATTATTCATACATATAACTGCACAACATATTCTGGGTGCTGAGTGGTTCCGTAACACGTAACATGGCTCCCCTTTTCAGCGACGCAATCGACATACACAGTCTGATACTTAACGGATCGGTTTGGGGATGATCGAAGTTTATGGGGTTGGTACAAGTTCCGTTTGTCGACTTAGTCCATCGGCGTTACCATTTTGTTTGCCGGGTCTGTAGTGGATGGTGAAGTCCAGACGTTGTAGGGCTAAACTCCACTGCAGCAATCTGGCATTGTCTTCGGAGACCCGATTAAGCCAGACTAGGGGATTATGGTCCGTTAGGAGGGGAAACTGTCGTCCATACAAATATGGTTGCAACTTTTTGAGTGCCAATACTACCACTAGGCACTCCTTCTCGATGGCCGCATAGCTTACTTCATGGGGCAGTAGTTTCCGACTCAGGTAAGCTACCGGGTGTTCTTGGCCGTCCGGCCTGACTTGGCTCAGTACTGCCCCCAATCCAAACATAGAAGCGTCTGTGTGAACAAGGAAACGTTTAGTTGGATCGGGTGCGGCCAATACAGGGGTATTGGTGAGGGCATACTTTAGTTGGCGGAAGGCTTTCTCACACTCTGGGGTCCAGGTTACCTGGCGGGGTTGCCTTTTACGGGTCAGATCAGTGAGGGACTTGGCTACGCTGCTGTAATTGGGAACAAATTTCCTGTAATACCCCGCTGTCCCTAGAAACGCCAGGACCTGGGTTTTAGTTCGTTGGGTGGCCCATTTGGCTATGGCCTCAATCTTGGCTGGTTCTGGTCGCTGTTTCCCACTTCCCACCCAATGCCCTAAATATTGAACCTCTGCTTTGCCCACATGACACTTGTTTGGGTTCAGGGTGATTCCGGCCTTGTGGATCCTGTCCAATACTGTCTCTAGATGATTTAGATGCTCTTCCCATGTCGCACTGTAGATGGCGATGTAGTCCAGGTAGGCACAAGCATAGTCCTGGAGACCATATAGAAGCCGGTCAGCCAGCCTCTGAAAGGTCGCCGGGGCATTCTTCATCCCGAATGGCATAACTCGTAACTGGAATAAGCCAAACGGGGTGACAAATGCTGACTTTGGAATAGAGTCAGGACTAAGTGGAATCTGCCTGTAGCCTTTGCATAAATCGATGGTGGTCAAATACTTTGCCCCGCCAGCCGGTCTAACAACTCATCCACATGCGGCATGGAATATGCATCCGTCACTGTTTTCTCATTGAACTTTTGATAGTCTACACAAAACTGTGTAGTCCCATGCTTCTTGGGCACTAACACAACGGGGAATGCCCAGGGACTATCTGACTCTTCAATGACCCCTAAATGCAACATCTCTTGTATCTCTTGTTGCATTTCCTCTCATACAGACTCAGGGACGCGGAAGGGGTTTTGTCGCAGGGGCGGTCTGATCCTCGGTCTCAACCTTGTGTTGTACCAGGCGAGTGTACCCTGGTCTCCCCGAAAACATCCTCTGTCACTGCCTCAACAACTCCTCCGCCTGCTGTCTCTCCCGGGCGCCTAGGTCTTCACCCAAGTTTACCTGATCCCATGTTTTAGACTGAGTCCTTTACGCACTGGCGCCGCTGGGTCACCTGCATGTTCTCACGTACAGCCTGGGTCAGCTCCTGTAGGCAGTCATGGAATTCCAGCACATAGGGTACAATAGGTACCCCTTCTATGAGGCCCTCCCCTTCCCAGTGTTCTAGCACTAAGTCTAGGGGTCCCCTTACCCGTCTCCCATATACCAGCTCGAACGGGAAGAACCCCATGGATTCTTGGGGCACCTCCCGATAGGCAAACAGGAGGTGTTGCAAGAATATCTCCCAGTCCCTGTAGGTCCTGGTAAAAGTCCCAATGAGTTGTTTTATCGTCCTGTTAAAGCGTTCACACAACCCATTGGTTTGCGGGTGGTACGGGGCGCTTCTAATGGACTTTATGCCGCACAGCATCCACAGTTGGTTGGTCACCTCTGCTGTAAACTGGGTACCCTGGTCCGAGATAATCTCCCGGGGAAATCCAACCCGTGAGAAAACCTGGAGCAGGGCGGCTGCCACCGTCTCTGCCAGTATGTTAGGTAACGCAACCGCCTCTGGATACCGTGTAGCATAATCTACCACTGTCAACATATACCTTTTCCCTGACGGACTGGGTTTGGCTAATGGCCCTATCAGATCGACCGCTACTCGGCTAAATGTTTCCTCCACAATGGGGAGGGGGCGTAATTTGGCCTTGCATCGATCTCCCCTCTTGCCAATGCGCTGGCAACTGTCACAGGTCTGGCAGTACTGATGAACATCATAGGTTACCCCTGGCCAAAAGAAGTTTTGTGTCAGACGATGCCTGGTGCGACTGACGCCGAAGTGCCCGGCCAAGGGTATGACATGAGAGATTCGCAGTAACTCCTGCCTATACTTCTTGGAAACTACCAGCTGTCGTTTTATAGTGGGGCTCATCCCTGTGTGGTGCTGCTCTGTGATCCGGTAGAGGAGTCCCTGCTCCCATACAAACTGTTCCCCTTCCAGTACCCCTCTCCCCTCCTGTGCCTTCCCGTGATATCCTTCCAATAAAGGATCCTCAAGAATCTCCCTCTTAAATTCATCTGGGGTGGCCCAAGAAATGTATCTGGCTATGGGAATACATGTAGGGATGGGATGTCTTACCCGGGCCTCCTCTGAGTGTGATTCCGCCTCCGCAGCTTGAGCTTGTCTCCGGGTGGTCACAGGATATGTCTCAGACAGAGGGGCACCCGAGAAGGCAGACAACATGGGCCCCAAGTCATTTCCCAGCAAGACGTCGCAGGCAAATCCTCCATCAAGCCGACCTCAACAAGGCCATCCCTGACTCCCCAGTTCAGGTGAATCCTGGCAGTGGGCAGTCGATGTATAGCTCCCCCTGCTACACGGACTGCCACTGTCCAGTCGGTCTTCTCTTGGTCCCAGACGAGATGAGGCTTCACAAAGGTCAAAGTTGCCCCGGAATCTCTTAGTCCCTGCATACGTTTCCCATTAACCCACATGACCTGTCGATGCTGTTGTCGATTATCTGCCCGGGCTGCCTGCACAGGGGTTACTTCATGCAGCTCTTCCTCCATCTCTTCTACCCCTTGGTTAGTCGTAGGCCCCAATGCCGGGTCAGCTTCGCCTTGGTAGCAGTGTACAGCAGCCCGGCTGAAGGTAGCTGTTCCCGCCTTTGGCCACTGGATATGCTGAGTCCAGTTGGGACATTGTCTTTGCAGGTGGCCCAGCTGACGGCAGGTGTGTCATCGCGCCCCAGGGGGGCCCTCCAGGTCCATGGGTGGACCCCTAGTAACCATCTTTGATCTGGACAACTGAGGCCTCCTGGGATCATGATGTTCATCGGCCAGACGAGCGGCTTCCTCAAGAGTCGTTGGCCGCCTGTCCTGAAGCCATTCCTGTGTCTCGGGGGTTAGTCCATTAAAGAATTGTTCTAACAAGAAGAGCTGGAGGACGTCCTCCTTAGTGGTTGCTTGACTACCTTGTACCCACTGTAGCAGTGACCACTATAATTTACAGGCCCATTCAGCGTGAGTATCGGTTACGCGTTTTATAAGTCCGCAGAACTTTTGGTGGTATGCCTCTGGTGTCAGCGCATACCGGGCCAAGATCACTTCTTTGATCTGCTCATAGTCCATACAGTCCTCATCAGGTACCGTGCGATAGGCGTCCGCTGCCAGGCCTGTCAGCTTGCTGGCCAGAATCTTAACCCATTCCTCTAGCTTCACTTGATGAAGGGCACACTGCCGCTCAAAGTCCTGCAGAAAGCCATCAATGTCTTCCTCTGCCTCCCCCAACTGTCGAAAGGCATTATACTGGATATTTTTGTGGCTTACTGTTGAAGGTACCTGGTTGAAGGCCAGAGCTCCCCCTGCTCGCTGACTCTCCTCTCTCCGCTCTGCCATCTCCATCTTGGCCAGCTCCACTTTGGTCCGCTCTGCCATCTCCATCTTGGCTAGCTCTATCCTGGTCCACTCGGCCATCTTTTCCTTCAGATCAGTACGCACATCAGCCATCACCTCTCGTATGATCTCTACTGCAGGGTTTGGGCCACAGAACACCAGTCTGTTCTTTACCTCCCTCTGGAATTCAGTCTCCTCCACGTTCACATTGGGGGGTGCTGCACTGTCGTGTTCCATGATAGCTGCTATCAAATCCGCTTTTGTTTTGTTGCTGGCGATCAACCCTTGGGCTTCCATCAGATCTTTTAATGTAGTCCTATTTAACTTCTGGTAGTTGTTTTCCATTCATTCCTTTCCTCATGTAGAAGGGGTATTATATCCTGCTGTCTGCCACCAGTGTAACAGGGTCTACCAAGCTGGGGTAACTCTTTCAGTACCAACCCGTGTTTCAGGAGGTCCACTCTGCTTTGGCTGGAGTCTGAACGAAGAACGCTGGCTGGAATTGCTTGGTTACATGGGCGCATATAAAAGATCACTACTTCTCTCCGTATTTCCAGGTTGACAACACTTTAATCACAGGACACAGAATATAGCACACAGATACAGAGGGCAGGCCAATAGAAAAGCGGCAGGCCAGACATACATTACAATAGCCGCAGGTGGCCGGAGCCTGCCGATATTTACTGTGGGAATTACAAAAGTGGGGCAGACAAAAGGGGAATATCGTGTCCCCTCTGCCCATGGGCACAGCCTGTGGGCTGATGCATTAGGGACATGCATCTCACATGGAACCTATTATACATACATATAACTGCACAACATATTCTGGGTGCTGAGTGGTTCTGTAACACGTAACAGGCAGGTACCAGGAGTGCAGCTGGTTTTGTATAGGGCACAATAGGGCACCTCTTCCTTCACTCTATGATTGGGGTTTTGGTGGTGTCCCGTACTCCTCCTAGGAATAAATTGTATAGCCACTTTAACGGTCAGTCCATAAATCATAAATTATAATTTCATTTGGCTGTGGTTCCTCCTCTTTCCTTCCATTCTCTCCTCCTCCTTCATAGGGATGGTTTGCCTCTTCAAAATGTAATCCTCTTTATATATAAAAACATTTTTTTTCTCTAATCAACTCACATCTGTGCCTTATGGGACTATCTTTTTTAGGTGTCTATATGAAGGTCTGTGGGAACACTGAATCATATCTGA
This sequence comes from Ranitomeya imitator, assembly GCF_032444005.1. Classification (NCBI taxonomy): domain Eukaryota; kingdom Metazoa; phylum Chordata; class Amphibia; order Anura; family Dendrobatidae; genus Ranitomeya; species Ranitomeya imitator. Next base: position 341,755,780 of record NC_091285.1, on the reverse strand, counting down.
GGGTGGACATGACAGTATTGAAAATAATTAGTCTGTCCTCTTGAAGTGTAGTGCCCAATAGATATGTCTGTTATATACATTTAGACATACAACACATTGTGTACAGCACCATAGGTGATAGGCTCTAAAAGAGTCTCACATTTATTAGACATAATGCTACCCTGATTTCTAGGTATGGAGCACATGAAGCTATTGTTCCGGTGCGGCACATGGTTGCTGTGGGGGAGCGCTTGCGTTTCATCTCTACAGCGCCTTGCGTTCCAAAGTCTGGACGAGCGCTCCACAATACCGGAAGTGCGTTCTGAAGCACCAGAAGCACATCAAACGCTAGGGGGCGGAGCCTCATGGGCACGCCTCCGGGTTTAGCGTTCATAAACAATAGAAGAGGGGAGACCTGTAAAGTGGCTATCACAGGTTGTCACACTCCCCTGATGAGTCCTAGTGGATGAAACGCGTCGGGAGACGCCGGTTCTAACAGAAGCTTTATTGCCATCTCACCTTCATGAGGGACAAATGGATTCTCTCCAACTTTGGGTGAGATCTACCCATATCAATGAGCTGTATAAATGATGCAAATTTGCACATGCTGGCGACTTAGGAAAATAGAGCTTGGTGCAAAGAACATAATGACCGCTATGTAATGATCACAGGGGATGCTCATAATAATTGTTCATGGGGCAGCATGATCCCATTTCTATATGGATGTGCATTTGCGGTCATGTTCTGATTAAAAAGCCTCTCTTATCATGCTGCTATATGTATTGACAGTAGCTAAACAATAATGTATGCTGAATTGGTCATTCTTGATGTTGGTCACACTTATGTGGATTTGACAAGATTTGATACGTGTTAAATAATAATTGGGCTTTTTTAGAGGTCACCATTGGTGATCAGGAATATATGTGCGGGTTAAATAATCCTCTGCAGAAAAAGTTGTTTTTCCCTGTATAGGTTAAAAACTACATAAGTGTACTTCATTATTTATACATGGGCAACTGATAGGCAAAGGTATATCCATATACGGCTTATAATAAGAAAGCCATTGGTTGCTATACCAATTGCCCACCCTACCATTCGGCTTGTCTATAGCATGGTGTTTAGTATGACATTTGCCACTATAAAAGGCTACTAGCTAAATACATAGGGTCATAGGCACAGTGACCCATTAGCACTGTCAGCAATTTTTTTACATTTTCTTTTCCCTCCCCTTTATTCTGTGTTTGTTAAGGTTCACAAATGCACAAGGTTTCTTCCCCTCCCCTGTTAGATATGTGTTGTATGTGAATTGAATTTTTTATGCATACCTATTAAAGGTTAAGTTTTACATTTATATTTAATTGCTATTAGTAGGTTAATTATTTTGCCTTACATACAAGTCATTACCCTGGAAAGGATGTACCTTAACATATTTCCCAGCAAAATCCATTTTGATTTAATTTTTGAATGCTTTTTGGTGCACCTGTAAAAATGGTGTGAAACTCTGAAACATTGCTTACAGCTGGGGCCTAGGAGTCAGAAATGCTTCCAAGGGCGATCCCCATGATGTTCCTGTTTCATTTGAGCAGTGTTTCCATCATTTTCAGATGTTTTTAGACCTTAAAACAGTGTTCCCCAACTTCGGTCCTCAAGCGCCACCAACAGGTCATGTTTTCAGGATTTCCTTAGTATTGCACAGGTGATTGAATTATTGCCTGTGCAGGTGATGCAATTATCACCTGTGCAATACTAAGGAAATACTGAAAACATGACCTGTTGGTGACTCTTGAGGACCGAACTTAGGGTACACTGCCTTTAAAGGACCCCCGGGGGGGGGGGGGGGATCGTGGTAGAAATACTCGAGTTTTTTATAGACTTACATTGGGCACGTTGCTCGGGTCGAGTACCCGAGTTTTCCAATTTGCTCTACCCGAGCATTTTAGTGCTCACTCATCACTAAATATAATGCAATAGGCATAATAATGCAGAAAGGATGATAATCGAGGAGACATGCTAGTGCAGCAAGGAGAGGGTGAATCACAAGTACCCAAGGGTGAACAGGATCAGAACTAACATCAGATGTAAGCAGTATACCACAAAATATATGAGTGAAGACCAGCATTAATCAATAACATGTATATGTACATATGTAGAGCCAGGTTACCATTCCCCACAAGATTCAATCCTGCTTACCCATCTTCATTGTTAGTGCCCACACGTCTACATGCTGGCCTCAAAGTTGCAAGATTCGAGGAACAAATGAAGAAGGAATAGGTGATGGGCAAACAACTGTCAGATGTAGAGGACAATCCTCTCCTCTCTGCTGTTCATGGTTGGCAGGAGGGGACAGACCAAACAAGCATCATTGTTACCCAGCCTCTAGCACAGGATAGTCTTGGATCTCATGGTAGAGCCCTACATATGAGTGTCTTCTTGCTGCACTATCTGTAACATGATCCCCATATAGTTATGATTAGGAAAACTGCTGACTACTGGGTAGCCACTATGTTAGATCCACGTAACAAAAATAAATTTTGTCAGATGCTTTCCATCATGGAAAGGGACCCGCGAATGCTGGATTATCGAAACACACTTTTACACAACCTTAAGAGAGTTTTGCTCCAAGACAGCAGAGAAGCACACAGTTCACATTGCAGCTCTAGACTTACAATCTCTGATAAGTCAATTCTTCAATGCCAAAACATTAGCAGCAGCAGTAGTAGTAGTTTCTGTGAGTCCTTTGACACTGATTTTAGTCCAGCTCATAGAATAGAATAGAATAGAATGGTAGAGTTGGAAGGGACCTTCTGGGTCATCTGGTCCGACCCCCTGCGCAAAGCAGGATTCACTAAATCATCCCAGACTGATGTCTGTCCAGCCTCTGTTTGAAAACTTCAATGGAAGGAGAACTCACTACCTCTTGTGGCAGCCTGTTCCACTCATTGATCACCCTAACTGTCAAAAAGTTTTTTCTAATACCTAATCTGTGTCTCCACGCATTCAGTTTCATCCCATTGCTTCTAGTGTTTCCTTGTGCAAATGAGAATAAAGATGATCCTTCTTCAACGTCACAGTCCTTGAGATTTTTGTAGACAGCTATTAAGTCTCCTCTCAGTCTTCCTTTCTGAAAACTAAACATTCCCAAATCCTGTAACCGTTCCTCATAGGACATGGTTTGCAGTCCGGTCACCATTCTGGTCGCTCTTCTTTGAACTTGCTCCAACAACAAAGTTCAAGTCTTACACGTGGTCAATGAATGGAGAGGATGGTGCAGGAGTATGACTAAATATCAATACCATCAGGGAGGGCTCGGACCCTTTCACATTTTAGTCTTCCAAAATGGATGAGTGGCCTGAGCTCGCCTCACATGCCTTGGAGGTTTTATCATGCTCGGAAGCCAGCGTTCTCTCAGAACGTGTCTTCAGTGCTGCTGGTGGCATCCTGATGGATAAGCACAGCCGGCTGTCCTCTGAAAGGGTAGACTGCCTAACTTTCATCAAGATGAGCAAGTTATGGATCTCCAAGGACATTTGCACCCCAATCAGACTGTACAGACTAGGTGATATTGCATTTTTTAGTGTGATGCATTAATGTCACGTAACTGCACTCTATGTTATCTTTATTGTGGCTTTTGTGCCTGCTGTGGCTGCTGCTTCTGATGATGTTATCGCAAATTTGTGGAAATGTGAAAAGTCATGGTTAGTTTACATCTGCTGGGTTAGCTGTAGAAGAAGACGTGTCATTCCCAACTATACTATTTATATTCTCGTGACATTTATTCCACTTCAGTGGTGTCAGGCCCTCATTTTTTAAATTATGAAAACTCCAGGTTAGGTGTCCAACTGCTGGATTGGGCATAGCGGAAGACCTTTCAGTCCCTATTGTACTATTTCTACTGTGGTGAAATTGCTGCCACTTTGGTATTGTCTGTTAATAATTTTTGGAAATGTGAACACTCCTGATTGGGTGTCCATCTGCTCGATTGGGCGTAGTGGAAGACCTGTCGGTCCTTATTATACTATTTCTACTGTGGTGAAATTGATTCCACTTTGGTGGTATCTGCCAATAATTTTTGGAAATGTGAATACTCCTGGATGGATGTCCATTGGCTGGATTGGGTCTAGTGGAAGAACTGTTGATCCCTATTATACTATTTCTAGTGTGGTGAAATTGATGCCATTCTGGCATTGTCAGCTTAAAAATTTTGGAAATGTGCACAGCCAACAGGACTCCTAGTTGGGTGTCCATCTGCTGGATTAGGCATAGCGGAAGACCTCTCAGTCCCTATTTTACTATTTCTACAGTGGTGAAATTGATTCCACTTTGGAATTGTCGGCCAATAATTTTTGGAAATATGAACACTCCTGGTTCGTTGTCCATCTGCTTGCTTTGGTGTAGTGGAAGACCTGTCGGTCCCTATTGTACTATTTCTACTGTGGGGAAATTGATGCCACTCTGGAATTGTATGTCAATAATTATTGGAAATATGAACACTCCTGGTTGGGTGTCCATATGATGGATTAGGCATAGCGGAAGACCTCTCAGTCCCTATTTTACTATTTCTACAGTGGTGAAATTGATTCCACTCTGGAATTGTATGTCAATAATTATTGGAAATATGAACACTCCTGGTTGGGTGTCCATATGATGGATTGGGTGTAATGAAAGATCTGCAGGTCCTTATTATACTATTTCAACTGTGGTGAAATTGATATCACTTTAGTGGTATCTACCAATAATTTTTGGAAATGTGAACACTCCTGGTTGAGTGTCCATCTGCTGGATTGGGTCTAGTGGAAGAACTGTCGATCCCTATTATACTATTTCTAGTGTGGTGAAATTGACACCACTCTGGCATTGTCAGCCAATAATTTTTGGAAATGTGAACAGCCAACAAAACTTCTAGTTGGGTGTTCATCTGCTGGATTAGGCGTAGCAGAAGACCTCTCAGTCCCTATTATACTATTTCTACAGTGGTGAAATTGGTGCCAGTTTGGAATTGTTTGCCAATAATTTTTGGAAATATGAACTCTCCGGTTTGGGTGTCCATCTGCTGGATTGGGTGTAGTTTAAGACCTGTCAGTCCCAATTATACTATTTCTACTGTGGTGAAATTGATGCTACTTTGATATTGTCTGCCAATAATTTTTGGAAATGTGAACACTCCTAGCTAGGTGTCTATCTGCTGGATTGGGTGTAATGGAACCCTGTCAGTACCTAATATACTATTTCTACTGTGGTGAAAGGTATGCCACTTTGGTATTGTCTGCCAATAATTTTTGATAATGTGCAGATTCCTGTTTGGGTCTCCTTCATGTGTGTTGCCTGTAGCAGTAGGCCTCCACTTCTTTGGACTCAACTACCCATGTTTAGGGTTGAGCGAAACGGATCGGACATTTTCAAAAGTCGCCAACTTTCGGCAAAGTCAGGTTTCATGAAACCCGACCCATTCCTAGTGTGGGATCGGCCATGAGGTCGGCGATCTTTGCGCCAAAGTCGCGTTTTGTATGATGCTTTCAGCGCCATTTCTCATCCAATGAAGGAGGACGCAGAGTGTGGGCAGCGTGATGACATAGGTCTTGGTCCCCACTATCTTAGAGAAGGGCATTACAGTGATTGGCTTGCTTTCTGCAGCATCACAGGGGCTATAAAGGGGCGTGCACGCCGACCGCCATCTTACTTCTGCCAATCTTAGCATAGGGAGAGGTTTCTGCAGCTTCATCAGAAGAAGTGATATAGTTTGGGAGGGAAGATTAACCCCGAAACTGCTTGTGCTGTAGCGATTTACACTGTCCAACACCACCTTTTCTTTGCACGGACAGTGGAGTTTTTTTTGTGCATCAGCTCTGTAGCTTATTAGGCTGCCCTATAAGGCTCCCTGATAGCTGCATTGCTGTTTGTATGCCGCTGTGCAAACCAACTGCTTTTTTAAAGCCAAAATCCTGTTGCTCCTTTCTGGACAGTTCTCTTGTTTCTTTGTCCACACTTTTGTGTGCAGTTGTCCTTTTTATTGCTGCCATACTTGTCCTGAGATCATTGTAGGGAGATTGAAATTGTACTACAGCCCTTGTATTTTTTTATATATCTTACAGCCACGTTCTGCCACTTACATTGTGTAGTGTAATACACTGGGCCTGAGTTTTATTGCAGTCTCCCCCAAATAAAAGGGAGATTTAAATTGGCACTAAGTGGATCTACATCACAGTTCTGTTAGTTTGTCATACATCTTCCAGCCACGTTCTGCCACTTACATTGTGTAGTGTAATACACTGGGCCTGAGTTTTATTGCAGTCTCCCCCAAATAAAAGGGAGATTTAAATTGGCACTAAGTGGATCTACGTCACAGTTCTGTTAGTTTGTCGTACATCTTCCACCCACGTTCTGCCACTTACATTGTGTAGTGTAATACACAGGGCCTGTTTTTTGCTGCAGTCTCCCCCCCAAAAAAGGGAGATTTAAATTGCCAACAAGTTTATATACGTCAGTTCTTTTGTCATATATCTGCCAGCCACGTTCTGCCACTTACATTGTGTAGTGTAATACACAGGACCTGTTTTTTGCTGCAGTCTTCCCCCCAAAAAAGGGAGATTTAAATTGCCAACAAGTTTATATACACCTTTTACCTTGTTTTACAGTACCATATAACAGTTGTTATTTTGGTTAGATTTTCCCAAAATATGAGGAAGTCTGGTGGAAGAGGCCGTGGGCGTTCGTTGCCAGCTGGTACTGCTGGTGGTGGTGGTAGAGCATCTGGTGGTAGTGGGAAAATCAAAATAGCACCTAAGGCTGGAGGTGTTGAGCCAGCATCATCATCTGGCTACGCAAGGCCTCCAAGGCTCCCTTATCTGGGAGTAGGAAAACCGCTCTTAAAGCCGGAGCAGCAGGAAAAGGTTTTGGCTTTCCTTGCTGACACAGCCTCTAGCTCTTTTGCCTCCTCTTCAGAAAGTTCGAAATATAAAAGCAGCGAGTCGCCAGTGGATGCTCCCGGTCAGGAACAAATCGCTTCCTTGTGTCCTTCACCCAAAGCAAAAGTGAAGGATGCGGCAGGCGACACTACAGTTTACTCCATGGAGCTCTTTAAACATACCGTGCCAGGGTTAGAAATTGAAATAGTTAACAGCCCATTACAAGATGAATCGGACATGGAGTGCACAGATGCACAGCCACAGCTAGTTTATTATGCTGTTCCATTGACTCAGATCACTACATTGCCCTCGCAGTGTACTGAGCCAAAATCTGACCCTGATGAGACTATGGTGCCCCGTCCCTTACATGGTGACACAGGGGAAGGTGCACATGACATTGAAGAGGAGGTGATGGATGACCAGTTGTTGACCCAGATTGGCAGCCATTGGGGGAACAGGGTGCCACTGGCAGTAGCTCTGAAGCAGAGGAGGATGATCTGCAGCAGGCATCTACATCGCAACAGCTTTCATCTGGCAGGCCCGTATCTAGCCAAAAACTTTTGACAAAACCAAAAACACTTTTAGGACAGCGTGGCCATCTGGTGAATGGAGAACAGCGTGCAATGCCTGAAAAGGTATTCGATGGTAGGAAGAGTGCAGTGTGGGAATTTTTTAACCAAGATCCGAATGATCAGTGCAAAGTTATCTGTAAGAAATGCTCAAAGACCTTTAGCAGAGGGAAGAATGTCCAAAATTTAAATACAACGTGCATGCCTAGACATTTAACCAGCAAGCACTTGCAAGCCTGGACTAACTACCAAACGTCCCATACTGTTGGTGCACCCACTCAGAATGAAGGTAGTCAGCAATGCAACATTGCTTTCCTCACTGTAAGCCCACCGGTTAGGACACCACCAACAGCAAATGTGGAGGTATCGTCGCAAAGCCAAAGCAGTCAGGGAATCACAAGGTTCTTGGTAGGAAACACTGTATGTAGGCCAACATCAAGAACACCATCACCAACCCTCTCTCAATCTGCCATGTACACCACCACCCCCGCTAGTTCCACCATATGCAGCTCTCCAGTCCAGCTCACCCTACAAGAGACTCTCGTTAGGAAAAGGAAGTACTCATCCTCTCAATCGCGTACACAGGGTATGAACGCCCACATTGCTAGACTAATCTCGTTAGAGATGATGCCCTACCGGTTGGTTGAAAGTGAAGCTGTCAAAGCCCTGATGGCCTACGCAGTACCACGCTATGACCTACCCAGTCAACACTTCTTTGCGAGAAAAGCCATCCCAGCCCTCCATCAGCATGTCAAACACCGCATTGTCCATGCACTCAGGCAATCAGTCAATAGAAAGGTGCACCTCACAACAGATGCATGGACTAGTAGGCATGGCCAGGGACGTTACGTGTCCATCATGGTACACTGGGTTAATGTGGTGGATGCAGGGTCCACAGGGGACAACCATAGTGGGACAGTTCTGCCTAGCGCACGGCCTAGGAAACAGTTGGCAGTAGGCGTTCGACTCCCCTCCTCCTCATCCTCCTCCAGAAGTGAAAGCTCGTCCACAGAGCGCAGTCGCCCGACCACTCCATCCGCAGCTGCCAGTGTTGCACACGAGGTATCATATTATGGAACAGCTAGTGGTAAGCGTCAGCAGGTTGTGTTGGAAATGAAGTGTTTTGGCGACAACAGACACACCGCGGAAGTACTGGCCGAGTACTTGCAGCAAGAAACTCAGTCATGGCTGGGCAGTGCACATCTTGAGGCAGGCAAGGTAGTCAGAGATAACGGAAGGAATTTTATGGCTGCCATAGCCATTTCAGAACTGAATCACATACCTTGCCTGGCTCACACCTTGAATCTGGTGGTGCAGTGCTTCCTGAAAAATTTTCCGGGGTTACCAGCCCTGCCCCTGAAGGTGTGAAGACTTTGCTCGCACATCCGCCGGTCGCCCTTACACTCCAGCCGTATGCTGAACATCAGTGATCGCTGAAGCTTCCCCAGCACTGCCTAATAATCGACGTTGCAACAAGGTGGAACTCCACACTGCACGTGGTTCAGAGGCTGTGCGAACAGAGGCATGCTGTAATGTATTTGTGGGAGGATACACATACACAGGAAGACAGTTGGATGGCAGACATGGAGTTGTCTGGTGTGCAGTGGTCGAAGCTACAAGACCTCTGTCAAGTCCTTCAGTGTTTTGAGGAATGCACATGGCTGGTAAGTGCAGACGACGCCATCATAAGCATGAGCATCCCACTAATGCGTCTGCTGATGCAAAGTTTGATGCACATTAAGGAGCAGGCATCTGCGGCCGAGGAGGAGGGAAGCCTTGATGATAGTCAGCCATTGTCTGTTCAGGGAACTCTCCTGGACGAGGTGGCGGATGAAGAGGAGGAGGAGGAGGATGGGGATGAATATTTATGGGAGGAGGATGCTTCTTATTGGGCAATAGAAACTGGTGGCATTGCAAGGTCAGGTACAGGGGTTTTGCGGGAGACAAGTGATGTTGATTTGCAAGAAAGTGCTCCTCCACCCAGCACAAGTAGTGAATTGACACCTGGAACATTGGCCCACAATGCTGATTATGCCTTGCGTATCCTAAAAAGGGACCTCCACATTATAAAAATGATGACCGATGACGATTACTGGTTGGCCTGCCTCCTGGATCCACGATATAAAGGGAAATTACAAAATATCATGCCACATGAGAATCTTGAGCAAATATTGGCTACCAAACAAGCAACACTTGTAGACCGTTTTGTTCAGACATTCCCAGCACACAGCAGCGGTGATGGTTCTCACATGAGCTGTAGGAGGCAACATGGCAGAGGTGTTAGAGGTGCACAAATCCGAAGTGGCGTTGGACAGAGGGGTTTTATGACCAGGTTGTGGAGTGATTTTGCAATGACTGCAAACACGACAGGTACTACTGCATCGATTCAAAGTGACAGGAGACAGCATTTGTCCAGTATGGTTGCAAAATATTTTTCTTCCCTTATCAATGTTCTCCCTCACAGGTCATTACCCTTTGATTATTGGGCATCTAAAATAGACACCTGGCCTGAATTGGCAGAATATGCATTACAGGAGCTCGCTTGCCCAGCTGCTAGTGTGCTCTCAGAAAGAGTCTTCAGTGCTGCTGGTTCAACACTGACCAAAAAAGGACTTGTCTGGCTACCCAAAATGTTGATGATCTAACCTTCATTAAAATGAACCAATCATGGATTTCAAATTATTTTGCCCCACCTTCCCCTGCTGACACGTAGCTTGCCTGAAAAATGTCTTGCTTTTGGCCTCCTCTTACTGACTGCTCCAATTCCTCCATTTGCAGCTGCTGAATGTCCACCATAGGCCATTTTTATACCTCCCTAAATATTCTGACTCCCCCCACAGGGCCATGGTCACCACTTGACGCAAGCACCCGTGCGAGTGCCGTTTGCCTGGACAGGTGGGTGTGCCCACTTTTGGGCGACGGCACTGGCACAGGGTCCCTCATAGTACAATGAAGTGTCTCTGACGGTGGTGGTGCACACCCAACGTCAGACACACCGTTGTAATATGAGGGGCCCTGTGCCAGTACCGCCGCCCACGAGAGAGTGTTCCCCCCAGCTCGAACAGTGCTCTACCACTTGCAATACTTACCTCTCCCTGCTCCACCACTGTGTAGTCTGTGCTGTTAAATCCTTCAATGGCACTGCCAATACAAATTTGTTGAAGTGATAGATGATAGTTAAAATATACAGGGGCCCTGGCCTCCATTTTGACCAGTTAATAATTTGCGCCTACTACCACTGTCTGAGCCCACCCCAGTACCTAGCTATGCCGCCTGCTTAGTCCTGTTACCAATTTTGAACACCTTTGAGCCTACTTTTGTATTTGAGCCTACTAACCGTGTCTGCGCCACTCATCACAGTTGTCCTCCACTGAACAAAGCTAAGCCACCTGTTTACACCTGTTACCAATTTTGAACTGTTTTTTGCCTACTCTTTTATTGTGGGCCTACAGCTGTGTCTGCGCCACTCATTACAGTTGTCCTCCACTGAACAAAGCTAAGCCGCCTGTTTACTCCTGTTACCAATTTTGAACTGCTCTTAGCCTAATTTTTTTATTTTAGGCCTACTAAGTCTGTCTGTGCCACTCATTACAGCTGTCCTCCATTGAACAAAGCTATGCCCCCTGTGTACTCCAGTTACCAATTTTAAACTGCATTTAGCCTACAGTACTTGTTTGGTTGGACCTACTAACGGTGTCTGCCACTCCTTGCTTTTCTCCTCCACTGAACAAAGCTGAGCGTCAATTTTCATCCTGTTTCGGATATTAAACTGCATTTGGCCTACTTGTTTGGTTGGGCCTACTAACAGTGTCTGACGTTCCTTGCTTTTCTCCTCCACTGAACAAAGCTGAGCCTCAATTTTCATCCTGTTTCGGATATTAAACTGCATTTTTGGCCTACTTGTTTGGTTGGGCCTACTAATGGTGTCTGCCACTCCTTGTTTTTCTCCTCCACTGAACAAAGCTGAGCCTCAATTTTCATCCTGTTTCGGATATTAAACTGCATTTGGCCTACTTGTTTGGTTGGGCCTACTAACGTTGTCTGCAGCTGCTTGTTGTTCTCCTCCACTGAACAAAGCAGTGCCGCCTTTTTACTCCTGTTACCAATTTTGAACTGCATTTGGCCCACTTTATTACCTGGGCTTACTAACTGTGTCTGCCACTCATTACAGTTGTCCTCCACTGAACAAAGCAATGCCGCCTGTTTAGTCCTGTTACACTTTTGAACTGCATTTAGCCTACTTTATTTTTTTGGCCTCCTAACTATGTTTCCTTCTCATCCTGCCCATTGCCCAACCACGGCTAGATGAGTCTGCTGGTACATTGACCCAGACGACAACATTCCCCTTGCAGTCTACACAGCCAGAACCTGACCCTGCTGAAAGTCAGGTTCCCCTTCCCGCATACTATTCCACCTTACACGGGGACAAAGAGGAAGGTGCAGATGAAAGTGCAGGTTCCTTCATCAGGTCGGGGGGCATACTCATTGGCGACATCACTGGTACAGGGCCCCTCATAGTACGCAAAAGTGTTTCTGCCGGTGGGAGGTGCCCCCGCCGTCAAACACACCGCCGTACTTTGAGGGGCCCTGTGCCAGTGCCAATGCAAACAAGTTGGCCCCCCCTGCTTGCTCAGGATCAGAGAACTTGCAAGGTATAAATACTTACCTCTACCTGCTCCACCGCCGTGACGTAGTCCGCGTTTCCTGGGCCCACGAAAAAATTGAATTAGCCCCACCCCCACAACTTTAGCCAAATGACCCCCAATTTTCAATGACTAACTATTATTATAAGGTAAATTAGGATTGACACGCTTAAGTAACAAGAATTGATGTTTTTGGCATTAAAATGGGCACTTTAGGTGTTTTCCTGTCCTCCACTCACGGCCGACTTTAATTCCCCATTGACTTGTACTTGGTTTCGTGTTTAGGCCGATCCCTGACTTTTCACAATAATCGGCCGATTTCACCCGACCCAACTTTTGACAAAGTCGGTTTCGCGAAACCCGACTCGATCCTAAAAAAGTCGCTCAACTCTACTCATGTTACCATCCCTAAATTTTTCTGACAATGGTCTACAAAACTATTTTTTGTGCGACCTGAGTGTGGCTCTGCATGAAATCAGGTAGAGATGTTGCATGTGGTATCAGGGCCCCCAGCAAAGGAGTCTAACACTGATACCTCACCCACCTATTCTTACTGTGACATTCAATTGAAAGATGTAAATGCTGTCCCAGACCTCGATACCTTATGCCTGGCTGATTGCTGCAGTGCTTAGAACAAGCTTTAGACTGGCAATGATCTGGGCCAGACAGCTCACCTAAATAGTAGGGCAATTACCAAGGACATGGAACAACTGTGGACATCTCTGCAACTTCCAGTCAGATAGGTCAACTGAGCTGTCAATCAAAGCACCGAAAACTCAGCATGCCCCAGCACAAGATAGGATGACAGAGCTGTCCATCACAGAGTCCCAGACATTCTGAGAAGAGGAATTGTGACATTACTATCCTTAGATTATTCTGAGAATAGTAGTCTACAAAATGTATATGATATTTGTGCCACCTGGGTGTAGCTGGGCATGAAAGCAGGTTAAGCTGTTGCATGTAGTATCAAGGCTCCCAGCATAGGAGGCCTACACTGTCTCTCACCCTCCTCATCTTACTGTGATTGAAATATTTAAACGCTGGCACAGACACCGATACCTCATGCATGGCTGATTGCTGCAGTGCCCTGCTACAATTTGTACTGTGGGTGAATTGAGGCCACTTTCCTGGTGTCTGTCCCTCACTTGATGTGTTTATGGCCTTTATAAGGTGTTGTGGATGCATTTGTTTTTGCCTCCCATTGACATGAATGGCGTTCGGCTATGTTCAGCAAATTAATCTATGAATATTGAAAATTCGTCGATCGCAATCTGAACCAAACATTGAAATATTTGCTCATCTCTAGTCACAAGTTATTTCGATGGAAAAGTGAAAAAGTTATGGGTCTTGCAATAAGGGGAGGAAAAAATTAAGGCACAAAAATGAGAAATTTTCTTGTACCTAATGGTTTAAGTTAAAATTGGTAAATCTGCACCTTGGAAAAAAATACCAACAAAGCAAATTATTGACCTATATCCTCAGCATTAATGTCAATAGAGTTTCAGACTTGATGAATCTGTTTGTGCTAAAACTTCTATGCTTGAATTTCTTGAAATTGCAGCTCAAAAAGCATCAGTTTCCAACAAATTTTGATCCTATATTGTCTACAGTTTTGAATTTTTAGGGTTTTAGGGTTTACATAATACATTATTACACTTAAAAGATTTTCTACAGTCAAGCAATCACATTTTAAAGATAAATTTTTCATAAAAAAAAGTATCTCTAGCATAATAGGAAACTTGAACACTATCATGGAATAAATAATTTTTTTTCCAAAGTTTACCTTTTTTAGCTCAAGATTTGTTATGTTCTTTTATTTCAAAACAAGGAATTGTTTGTCAAACTTGATATCTCTTGGCTGGAAGCCTAGTTTCTCATTCTCCTGTCCTACTGTATGATCGTATGAACATATTCCCAAAGGCTTTCCTTTCTCCTTTGTCTACTCATGTCCTTGTCAATCATTGTGAGTTTCCTGCTATTGTAACAATCCACCTGTTTCCTATTGAGTGCACTAAGACATGACCACAGAGACAGAAATAAGAACACACAATTTGAAGGAAGTTATAGTTCTCTACTGATATTATTGATGAAGGAAGTCCTTACAGGACTGTATTGAGGCTCTTACTGATACAATGTGATCATCAGTCATCAGAACTCATATCCTTCAAATGCAATGTATGTTCATAAAAACACAACACTTGTAAGTAGTGTTGAGCATTCCGATACCGCAAGTATCGGGTATCGGCCGATATTTGCGGTATCGGAATTCCGATACCGAATTCCGATACTTCCCGCATATCGGATACCAGAATCGGAAGTTCCCAGAATTCAAACTGAACGCAGCAGCCAATGAGGAATGATTGGAAGTGTAGGCACATCCTGTTTAGCATGGTGGGCATGTAAGTACTGGCAAGGCTGTGATTGGCTGCTGAAATGATGTCACTCTGCACTATAAAAAACGCTGCCGCCATTTTGCGCTCACTCTGCTGTGATTTCAGTTAGGGACAGGACGCTGTGTTCTAACTGAGGGCCAGTTGAGATAGCTAATTGCTTTATTTTCCTTTCCCAAGGCTAATTTAGCAAAACGCTGTGTGTTCTTCACTGTTCACCTTGCTCTTGCCTTGCAGCGCTGTTTTAACAGCGATATGCAAGGTCTCTGTGTGTGTGTGTGTGTGCAGCTCACTCTGTAGTCTGTGTGCAGCCATATACCCGGTTGTATTCAGCTCAGGGGGGGTTCACACTGCCTCACACAGTTGTCCTTTTTTGCTCATAGTGCAGCCTGCTGCACATTTTTTCTCAAATTTCCTATTAGAGTTTTTCCACCCGTCTCCAACTAAATTGTGGAAAAACACTACATAGGATAACCTAGAGGGGGTTTTTTGGGCCTTGCAGCGCCGTTTACGGCTGTCTGCACGGTCTCTGTGTGAGCGCAGCTCGCCCTGTAGTCTGTGTGCAGCCATAGCCGCTTGGATTCACCTCAGGGTGCGTTACTGCCTCATACCTTGAAAAAAATTTCCTTTTTTTCAAATAGTGCAGCCTGTTTAAAATTTTTAAAAAAATTTCCTATTAGTGTCTTTCCACCCGTCTCCAGCTAAATAGTGGAAAAACACTACATAGGATAACCTAGAGGAGGGTTTTTGGGCCTTGCAGCGCCGTTTACGGCTGTCTGCACGGTCCCCGTGTGAGTTAAACTTGCTCTGTAGTCCGATCTGCAGAAAAAAAAAAAGGAAAGTTCACCAAACACAACTTAACACTTGTGTAGGCCACATTTGAAAAATAATAAAGTTTAGTCCGCACTTTACAACATTAGTGTTTCTTACACCTGTTAGGAGGAGCATTTCAGGAATAAGCACACTAAGGCCTTAGTACTTTTCTGCTTATCTTTATCTGTCAACCAAGATGAAGAGGGCAGGGAGTAAGGCACGTGGGCGTGGGCGCGGAGCAGGGAGAGGACGTGGTGATTCTGTGCCTGCTGCGGGCACCGGTGACTCGTCGTCACTCAGTTTCAGCAGGGAACAGTCCTTCATGCGCAGCTTTGTCGGAGAGCGCCGTGCACCGCTGCTGCGTGAAGACCAAATTGAAGCCGTTGTCGGGTGGATGGCAGCTAACGCCTCGGCATCGACTTCAGTTAGTGCCACATCCTCTCAGGCACAGAGCACTGGAGAGCAGCCATCTGTCTCTTCACCACCTGCCAAATTGGCCAGGCAGTCAGAGAGCCCAGGACAGGAGCCGTCTCTACTTCTGTTCTCTGAATCTCTTGGCTTGGAAACAGGGGGCCAGCCAAGCAGCATTGGAGAAATGGAAGAAGAGGCAGTGTGCAGTGATGCCCAACAGCTTTGTCTCTCTGACTCTGAAGAGGCGGGTGGGCCAGTGCCTCCGGTGACCACAGCGCAGTACGCATCTGATGATGAAACTCAGGTGCCGCTTTCTGGTGCGTACTGTGCTGCCGAGACTACCCAGGAGGAGCAGTTTGTGGCAGAGGGTAGTGTAGATGATGAGGTCGTTGACCCATCGTGGCGTGAGGAACAGGAAGGTGGTGGGAGCAGCTCTGAGGAAGAGATTCCCCTTACGGGCCAAAGAGGGAGGGGGAAGACTGCAGAGCCTGTAGCCTCCACTTTGGCACCCGTTAGGAGCCTGTCTCTTTCCAAAGCCAAAAAGGGCACTCCCAAGACTTGCAGTGCCTGGTCCTTTTTTGACACAGTTGCAGATGACATTTGTTTTGTCAAATGCAAGCTGTGTCATCAGAAAGTAAAAAGAGGGAAAAATGTCAGCAACCTAAATACCACAAATATGTGGAAACATGTGCGGACCAGGCACGCGGTGGAGTTACAGAAACACACTGAAGATGTAGGCCAACCAACAGCGGCAGCTACCACCTCTTCAGCTCGTGTTGCCTCTTCCTCCAGCTCACGCACAGCTGGTTTGGCTTCCTCCCAGGATCGCCATGGAAGAACCTCTGGCACTGTTGTCCAGAGACCTTGTGTAATTCCACCCACAGCACCACCTTCCCAGTCATCCTCACACTCCCAGTCTACTCTACAGCCATCGGTAGTACAGGCATGGGAGAAAAGGCGGGCATTCTCGGCCAACCACCCCCGAGCACAGGCTCTGAATGCAGGCATTGCCAAACTGTTGTCCCTGGAAATGCTCTCATTCAGGCTGGTGGAGACTGACAGCTTCCGTGACTTGATGGCATTGGCAGTCCCACAGTACAAGGTGCCCAGCCGCTTTTACTTCAGCAGGCAAGCTGTCCCTGCCCTGCACAGGCATGTTGAGGGAAACAGAAAACATGCGCTACTGAACGCCGTCAGTAGCAAGGTCCACCTCACCACCGATGCGTGGACCAGTCAGCATGGACAGGGGCGATACGTTTCCCTCACTGCCCATTGGGTTAATGTTGTTGAGCCAGGTACAGATCGTGCGAGTGGCGCAGGACGTGTCCTGCCCACTCCAAGGATTGCAGGAATCCAGTCTGTACGCATTGACTCCTCCTCTTACACAAGTTCCTCAGAATCATCTCTGCAGGAGCCGTCACAGTCCACCTCCACATGGACCCGTGAACGTTTACCTATGACCGACATGAGTACAGCCATGGCCAAACGTCAGCAGGCCGTCTTGAAACTAATTTCATTGGGGAATCGAAGCCACACAGCGCAGGAGCTCTGGAATGCCATCAAGCAGGAGAGCGATGTGTGGTTACTGCCAGCGAATCTCCAGCCAGGCATGGTAGTGTGTGACAATGGCCGAAATCTGGTGGCAGCTTTGGCCCTTGGCAACCTCACTCACATCCCATGTCTGGCACATGTGCTCAATTTGGTTGTGCAGAGTTTTCGGAGGGACTATCCGGATCTTGATGCCCTGCGGCACAAGGTCCGCCTAGAGTGTGCTCACTTGCGGCGTTACAGCTTGGCAAGATCCCGCATTGCTGCTCTGCAGCGCCGATTCCGCCTTCCGGAACACCGCATCATATGTGACCTACCTACCTGGTGGAATTCCACGTTACATATGTTGGAGCGGTTGTGTGAGCAGCAGCAAGCAGTTATGGAGTACCAGCTGCATCAGGCGCAAAGAAGTCGCAGTCAGCGCCGATCAGACTTCACAACCACAGAGTGGGCCACAATGAAGGACGTCTGCCAGGTTTTGCATCCTTTTGATTATTCCACGCAGATGGCAAGTGCAGATGATGCACTAGTCAGCATGACTGTCCCCCTTATCTGCCTGCTTCAGCAAACTTTGCAAGGGTTAAGGGATGATGTTGTGGAAGAGGTGGAGGGTGAGGAGTCACCTTTTCCATCAGCTTCTGGAGAGTCAGCGCCACGTGGTTCCTCACAAAGGGGTACGCAGGGGCCACTTTGTGAGGAGGATGAGGAGGAGTCAATGGAGGAGGAAGAGCTCCGTCCAGAGGAGGGAGCGACACAATTGTCCAGTGGTCAGTGTGTACAGCGAGGGTGGGGTGATGACGAGCGGGCAGAGATCATGTCTCAAGCAGGGGACAGCGTTTCTGGGCCAGTTGGCAGTCTGCAGCACATGGTGGATTTCATGCTGCAGTGCCTGAGAAACGACCGCCGCATCGACCACATTCTCAACATGCCTGATTATTGGGTGTTCACCCTCCTCGATCCTCGCTACCGGGACAACGTCCAAAACCTCATCCCAGCGTTGACCCGGGAGCGTAAATTGCGGGAGTACAACGACACACTGGTGAATTCCATCATCTTCTCCAGTCCAACTGAGAGGAGTGCAGCTCAGTGCGTCGAGGCAGTGGGGGAGGCTCTGCCCAAAGAGGGAGCAGAAGCAGTGCCTCTGCCCAAGGCAAGCCCAGTATGGCACAACTCTGGCACACTTTTGTGTGCCCGCCCCAAATGTCTACACCATCACCGGCGGCTCCAGTCAGCAGGAGGCAACGGTTCCGTCAGATGGTGACAGACTACATGGCTTGCCCTCTTACTGTACTCCCAGACGGCTCTTCCCCGTTCAAGTTTTGGGTCTCTAAGCTGGATACATGGCCAGAGCTAAGCCAGTATGCATTGGAGGTGCTGGCTTGCCCTGCGGCTAGTGTCTTATCGGAACGTGTCTTTAGTGCCGCAGGTGGTGTACTAACAGACCGTCGCATGCGACTATCCTCCGATAACGTTGACCGGCTTACTTTCCTGAAAATGAACCAGGCCTGGATCTCGCAGGAATTTGCCACTCCTCTGCCTGATTAAGTAATTGGGTGTCATCCAGGTCTCCTGCTGTGTTCATCTTTCTACCACCTGAACTGCTATTCCTGGGCTCCAACACCGCCAGTTGCGGCTCAGAAGTGCAGGCTGCACAGTAAAAACATACGACCCAGTGTTATTGGGTTTCAGTAACGTCAGCTGATCCCCAGCTGTGTAGCCGGCAATGTGTCCTGCGACCGCCACGCTGGCACAACAACCTAAATGTAAGGGAACCTGTCCCCCCCCCCCGTCATTTGTTACTGAAAGAGCCATCTTGTGCAGCAGTAATGCTGCACAAGGAAAAGGTAGCTCTTTTAGTTTAGCTCCTTGCACACGCAGAACTTAACACTTATAAAATGTGTTCACTGATACCGTTATACCGTCCCGGAGCTGGGACTTTCCTTCGTAATGTGACGCAGCACAGCCGTCATTCCTACCCCTTTGGTGCCATGCGCTGCCTCCTCAGCGTTGTTTTAAGCTGTCACGGAGCCTGCGCTGTTCTGTTATACCTTGGCCATGCCCTATTTGCGCTGCCTGTCTTCTGACATAATTTGGTGTCAGGCTGGCTGCGCCTGTGCGGCCGCGCTGCCCGAGATCACGCCTCGCAGTGTCTTCTGATTGAATCACACTGCGGGCCTGGGATCCATGGGCATGCGCAGTGCATATCTTCCCCTCGGGCTCTCGCTCATCTCCCTCCGCCTTCTTTAGACTGTGCGCCGTCAGCTGATCCCTAATAGCATGCCACGGCCGTGACACCGCACAGTCTGAAGAAGAGGGAAGGAGGGGAGTGAGAGTCGAGGATATGCACTGTGCATGCTCATGGATCCAAGGCCCGCAGTGGGATTACGTTAGACGACACTGCGAGGTGGGATCTGGAGCAGCGTGGACGCACAGGCACTGACAGCCTGACACCAAATTATGTCAGAAGACAGGCAGCGCTAATTGGGCATGGCCAAGGGATAACAGAACAGCGCAGGCTCCGTGACAGCTTAAAACAACGCTGAGGAGGCAGCGCACGGCACCAAGGGGATAGGAATGACAGCTGTGCTGTGTCCCATTACGAAGGAAATTCGCACCTCCGGGACGGTTTTACGGTATAAGGGGACACATTTTTAGTGTTTACTTCTGTGTTTTCAAGGAGCATAATTAAAAGAGCAACCTTTTCCTTTTGCATCCTTAGTGCTGCACAAGATCGCTCTTTCAGCTACAAACGTCTTGGGGGGGGTTAAAGGTTCCCTTTCAACTTGCTCCAATCAGGCTTCGGCCTACACTCTGTTCCTCTGCTCCTCCTGATGTCCCTGGGCTCTAACACCGCCAGTTGGTGCCTGGAAGTGCTGTCTGCACAGTCAACAGTCGCTCCTCTGTTATTGGGGTTCAGTAACATCAGCTGATCCCCAGCTGTGTGTGCGGCAATACCTCCAATCTGCTCCTCCTGCTGTCCCTGGGCTCTAACACCGCCAGTTGGTGCCTGGAAATGCTGTCTGCACAGTCAACAGTCGCTCCTCTGTTATTGGGGTTCAGTAACGTCAGCTGATCCCCAGCTGTGTGTGCGGCAATACCTCCAATCTGCTCCTCCTGCTGTCCCTGGGCTCTAACACCGCCAGTTGGTGCCTGGAAGTGCTGTCTGCACAGTCAACAGTCGCTCCTCTGTTATTGGGGTTCAGTAACGTCAGCTGATCCCCAGCTGTGTGTGCGGCAATACCTCCAATCTGCTCCTCCTGCTGTCCCTGGGCTCTAACACCGCCAGTTGGTGCCTGGAAATGCTGTCTGCACAGTCAACAGTCGCTCCTCTGTTATTGGGGTTCAGTAACGTCAGCTGATCCCCAGCTGTGTGTGCGGCAATACCTCCAATCTGCTCCTCCTGCTGTCCCTGGGCTCTAACACCGCCAGTTGGTGCCTGGAAGTGCTGTCTGCACAGTCAACAGTCGCTCCTCTGTTATTGGGGTTCAGTAACGTCAGCTGATCCCCAGCTGTGTGTGCGGCAATACCTCCAATCTGCTTCTCCTGCTGTCCCTGGGCTCTAACACCGCCAGTTGTTGCCTGGAAGTGCTGTCTGCACAGTCAACAGTCGCTCCTCTGTTATTGGGGTTCAGTAACGTCAGCTGATCCCCAGCTGTGTGTGCGGCAATACCTCCAATCTGCTCCTCCTGCTGTCCCTGGGCTCTAACACCGCCAGTTGGTGCCTGGAAGTGCTGTGTGCACAGTCAACAGTCGCTCCTCTGTTATCGGGGTTCAGTAACGTCAGCTGATCCCCAGCTGTGTATCTGGCAACGTGTCATGCGACCGCCACGCTGGCACAACTAAAATGTAAGGGGACCTGTCCCCCCCCCCCTAGGCGTTTGTTACTGAAAGAGCCACCTTGTGCAGCACTAATACTGCACAAGGAAAAGGTCGCTCTTGAAATTATGCTCCTTGCAAACGCTGAACTACACACTCATGTAATGTGTCCCCTCACACCGTCCAACCGTCCCGGAGGTGGGACTTTCCTTTGTAATGTGACGCAGCACAGCCGTCATTGCTACCCCCTTGGCACCGTGCGCTGCCTCCTTAGCGCTGTTTGATTCCGTCATGGACCCTGCGCTGTTATGTTATCCCTTGGCCATGCACAGTTTGCGCTGCCCGTCCTCTGACATCATTTGTTGTCGTCCTGGCTGCGCCTGTGCGTCCACGCTGCCCGAAATCCCACCTCGCAGTGTCGTCTAATGTGATCCCACAGTGGGCCTGGTATCCATGGCCATGCGCAGTGCATATACTAGCCTCTCACTCCCCTTCTTCACGCTTCTTCAGACTAGGCGGCGTCAGATGATCCCTAATAGCATGCCACGGCCGTGACGCCGCACAGTCTGAAGAAGCAGGAAGGAGGTGAGTGAGAGGCGATGATATGCACTGCGCATGCCCATGGATCCCTGGCCCGCAGTGGGATTACATTAGATGACACTGCGAGGTTGGATCTCGGGCAGCTTGGACGCACAGGCACTGCCAGCCTGACACCTAAATGATGTCAGAAGACGGGCACCGCTAACTGTGCATGGCCAAGGGATAACATAACAGCGCGGGCTCCGTGACAGAACCAAACAACGTTGAGGAGGTGGCGCACGGCACCAAGGGGGTTGGAATGACGGCTGTGCTGTGTCACATTACAAAGGAAAGTCCCACTTCCGGGACGGTTTGACGGTGTGAGGGGACACATTATATGAGTGTGTACTTCAGCGTTTGAAAGGAGCATAATTTTCGGAGCCACCATTTTCCATGTGCAGTATTACTGCTGTACAAGATGGCTCTTTCAGCAACAAATGCCTGGGGGGGGGGGTTAAAGGTTCCCTTTCAACTTGCTCCACTGCAGGCTTCGGCCTACACTCTGCTCCTCTTTGATTCCCTGGGTTTCAACACTGTCAGTTGCCACCTGGAAGTGTTGTCTACACAGAAAAAACACTAGCTGATGTGTCAGTGGAGTTCAGCACCGCCAGCTGTTCCCCTGCTGTGTAGTCGGCAACGTGTCCAGCACAAGCCACGCTGGCACAACAGAACAAAAGCTGCCACCAGTGCAGGCTTCGGCCTACACTCTGCTCCTCTCCTCCTGCTGCTGCCCCTGGGCTCAAACACCGCTAGTTTTGGCCCGGAAGTGCTAGCTGCACAGAGAAAAACACCAGCCAATGTGTTAGTGGGGTTCAGCACCGCCAGCTGTTCCCCCGCTGTGTAGCCGGCAACGTGACCTGCAAACGCCACGCAGGCACATGAACTGAAATTAAAGGGACCCTGCCACCCACCCCAAGGTGTTTCTATGTATAACAGCTACCTTGTACAGCAGTAATGCTGCATTTGTACAAGGTGGCTGACTTCTTATCCTTGCCAACGTGGAACTCAACACGTACAAAATGTGTCTCATTGAGACCATTCCACTGTCCCTGAGGTGTGACTTTCCTTTCTAATGACACGCACCACCCACCTTGGTAGCGCTGCCCGTCTTCTGACATCATTGGTTGGCTGCCTGTGCCTGGGCGTCTGCCCTGCCCGACACAACCCCCCTCGTTGTCTCATATATTTTGGCTGCGAGGGTGTGATTGATGGGCATGTGCAGTGCATATGTTTGCCTGTCTTAACTCATCTCCTTCCGCCTTCTTCAGACTGTGCGGCCTCATGGCCGTGGTAGGCGAAAAGGGATCAGCTGAGGCCGCCCAGTCTGAAGCAGGTGTAAGGACATGTGTGAGCGGCAAACATATTTACTGCACAAGGCCACGAATCCCAGCCACGCAGTGTGATTTGTTGAAAACACACTGCGGGTCTGGGATTCATGGCCATTGCTAACCGCACCGGCCAACATGAAATGAGGTGAGAAGACAGGCAGCGCTCACAGCGCATGGCCAAGGGATCACAATAGCGCAGACTCCTGTACAGCAAATAACAACGCTCAGGAGGCTGCGCCCAGCACCAAGGCATTATTTATGTGCACCTGTGCTGCGTCTCCTTAAAAAGACAAGTCACGCCTCCAATACAGAACTGAACTACTGTTCAATGGGCTAAATTGTGTACGTCTTTCATTCTGCGTGTGCAATGAGCAAAACTTAAAGAGCAACCTTTAACTTGTGGAGCTTTACTGCTGCACAAGGTGTGGCTCTTCAACATTGTAACACCTGAGGGTGGGTTAAAGGTTACCTTTGAAATTGGTTCAAGTAGGCTTCCGCCTACACTCTGCTCCTCCTGCAGACCCTGGGCTCTAACTACGCCAGTTGGGGCCCGGAAATGCTGGCTGCACAGAGAAAAACACCCACCATTGTGTCAGTGGGGTTCAGCACCGCCAGCTGTTCCCCTGCTGTGTAGCCGGCATCGTGTCCAGCACAAGCCACGCTGGCACTACAGACCAAAAGCTGCCACCAGTGCAGGCTTCGGCCTACACTCTGCTCCTCTCCTCCTCCTGCTGACCCTGGGCTATAACACCGCCAGTTGTAGCCTGGAAGTGCTAGCTGCACAGAGAAAAACACCCGCCAATGTGTTAGTTGGGTTCAGCAGCGCCAGCTGTTCCCTTGCTGTGTAGCCGGCATCGTGTCCAGCACAAGCCACGCAGGCACTACAGACCAAAAGCTGCCACCAGTGCAGGCTTCGGCCTACACTCTGCTCCTCTCCTCCTCCTGCTGACCCTGGGCTATAACACCGCCAGTTGTAGCCTGGAAGTGCTAGCTGCACAGAGAAAACCACCCGCCAATGTGTTAGTGGGGTTCAGCAACGCCAGCTGTTCCCCTGCTGTGTAGCTGGCAACGTGTCCTGCAAACGCCATGCAGGCACCTGAACTGAAATTAAAGGGAACCTGGCCCCACCCCCCCAGGTCTTTCTATGTATAACAGCCACCTAGTACAGCAGTACTGCTGCATTTGTACAAGGTGGCTGATTTTTTCTCATTGCCCACGTTGAATTAAACACGTAAAATATGTGTCTCATTACAGACCATTACAATGTCCCTGAGGTGTGACTTTCCTTTTTAATGACACTCACCACCCCCCTTGGTTGCGCTGCCCGTCGTCTGACATCATTGGTTGGCTGCCTGTGCCTGTGCGTCCGCCCTGCCCGACACAACCCCCCTCGTTGTCTCATATATTTTGGCTGCGAGGGTGTGATTGATGGGCATGTGCAGTGCATATGCTCGCCTGTCTTAACTCATCTCCTTCCGCCTTCTTCAGACTGTGCAGCCTCATGGCCGTGGTAGGCGATAAGGGATCAGCTGAGGCCGCCCAGTCTGAAGCAGGTGTAAGGACATGTGTGAGCGGCAAACATATTTACTGCACAAGGCCACGAATCCCAGCCACGCAGTGTGATTTTTTGAAAACCCAATGCGGGCCTGGGATTCATGGCCATTGCTAACCGCACCGGCCAACATGAAATGAGGTCAGAAGACAGGCAGCGCTCACAGCGCATGGCCAAGGGATCAAAATAGCGCAGACTCCTGTACAGCAAATAACAACGCTCAGGAATCAGCGCCCAGCACCTAGGTGTAAATTTTGACACCTGTGCTGCGTCTCCTTAAAAAGACAAGTCACGCCTCCACTACTGTTTGACAGTATAATGGGCTAAATAGTGTACGTGTTTTATTCAGCGTGTGCAAGGAGCAAAATTAATAGAGCAACCTTTGACTTTTGCAGCATTAATGCTGCACAAGGTGTGGCTCTTGTACCTTGCAACACCTGAGGGGGGGTTAAAGGTAACTTTTGAAATTGGTTCAACTAGGCTTCGGCCTACACTCTGCTCCTCTCCTCCTCCTGCTGACCCTGGGCTCTAACACCGCTAGTTTTTGCCCTGAAGTGCTAGCTGCACAGAGAAAAACACCAGCCAATGTGTTAGTGGGGTTCAGCACCGCCAGCTGTTCCCCTGCTGTGTAGCCGGCATCGTGTCCAGCACAAGCCACGCTGGCACAACAGACCAAAAGCTGCCACCAGTGTAGGCCTCGGCCTACACTTTGCTCCTCTCCTCCTCCTGCTGACCCTGGGCTCTAACACCGCCAGTTTTTGCCCGGACGTGCTAGCTGCACAACGAAAAACACCAGTCAATGTGTCAGTGGGGTTCAGCACCGCCAGCTGTTCCCCTGCTGTGTAGCTGGCAACGTGTACTGCAAACGCCATGCAGGCACCTGAACTGAAATTAAAGGGAACCAGGCCCCACCCCCCCAGGTGTTTCTATGTATAACAGCCACCTTGTACAGCAGTACTGCTGCATTTGTACAAGGTGGCTGACTTTTTCTCCTTGCCCACGTTGAATTAAACACGTACTAAATGTGTCTCATTGAGACCATTCCACTGTCCCTGAGGTGTGACTTTCCTTTCTAATGATATGCAGCACCAGCCTTGGTAGCGCTTCCCGTCTTTTGACATCATTGGTTAGCTGGCTGCGCCTGTGCGTCTGCCCTGCTCGAAACAACGCCCCTCAGTGTCTTATTTTTTTGGACAGCGAGGGTGTGATTGATGGGCATGTGCAGTGCATATGTTTGCCTGTGTTCACACATCTCCTTCCGCCTTCTTCCGACTGGGTGGCCTCATGGCCGCGGCATGCGATAAGGGATCAGATGAGGCCGCCCAGTCTGAAGCAGGTGTAAGGACATGTGTGAGCGGCAAACATATTTACTGCACAAGGCCAGGAATCCAAGCCACGCAGTGTGATTTTTTGAAAACACACTGTGGGTCTGGGATTCATGTCCATCGCTAACCGCAACGGCCGACATGAAATGAGGTCAGAAGACAGGAAGCGCTCACAGCGCATGGCCAAGGGATAACAATAGCGCAGTCTCCTGTACAGCAAATAACAACGCTCAGGAAGCTGCGCCCATGCACCAAGGTGTTATTTTTGACACCTGTGCTGCGTCTCCTTAAAAAGACAAGTCACGCCTCCACTACTGTTTGACAGTATAATGGGCTAAATAGTGTACGTGTTTTATTCAGCGGGTGCAAGGAGCAAAATTAATAGAGCAACCTTTTACTTGTGCAGCATTAATGCTGCACAAGGTGTGGCTCTTGTACCTTGCTACACCTGAGGGGGGGATAAAGGTAACTTTTGAAATTGGTTCAACTAGGCTTCGGCCTACACTCTGCTCCTCTCCTCCTCCTGCTGCCCCTGGGCTCAAACACCGCTAGTTTTTGCCCGGAAGTGCTAGCTGCACAGAGAAAAACACCAGCCAATGTGTTAGTGGGGTTCAGCACCGCCAGCTGTTCCCCTGCTGTGTAGCCGACATCGTGTCCAGCACAAGCCACGCTGGCACAACAGACCAAAAGCTTCCACCAGTGCAGGCTTCGGCCTACACTCTGCTCCTCTTCTCCTCCTGCTGACCCTGGGCTCAAACACCGCCAGTTTTTGCCCGGAAGTGCTAGCTGCACTGAGAAAAACACCAGCCAATGTGTTAGTGGGGTTCAGCACCGCCAGCTGTTCCCCTGCTGTGTAGCCGGCAACGTGACCTGTAAACGCCACGCAGGCACATGAACTGAAATTGAAGGGAGCCTGCCCCCCACCCCCAGGTGTTTCTATGTATAATAGCCACCTTGTACAGCAGTACTGCTGCATTTGTACAAGGTGGCTGACTTTTTCTCCTTGCCCACGTTTAATTAAACACGTACTAAATGTGTCTCATTGACACCATTCCACTGTCCCTGAGGTGTGACTTTCCTTTTTAATGACACGCATCACCCCCATTGTTAGCGCTGCCTGTCTTCTGACATCATTGGTTGGCTGGCTGTGCCTGTGCGTATGCCCTGCCCGACACAACGCCCCTCGTTGTCTCATATATTATGACTGCGAGGGTGTGATTGATGGGCACGAGCAGTGGATATCTTCGCCTGTCTTCACTCCCCTCCTTCCGCCTTCTTCAGACTGTGCGGCCTCATGGCCGTGGCAGGCGATAAGGGATCAGCTGAGGCCGCCCAGTCTGAAGCAGGTGTAAGGACATGTGTGAGCGGCGAACATATTTACTGCACAAGGCCACGAATCCCAGCACCGCAGTGTGACTTTATGAAAAGGCACTGTGGTTCTGGGATTTATGGCCATCGTTAACCGCACCGGCCAACATGAAATGAGGTCATAAGACGGCCTGCACTAACAGGGTATTGCCAAGGGATAACACAAGAGCGCAGTCTCCTGTACTGCAAATAACAACGCTAAGGAATCTGCGCCCAGCACTTAGGTGTAAATTTTGACACCTGTGCTGCGTCTTCTTAAAAAGAAAAGTCACGCCTCCACTACTGTTTGACAGTATAATGGGCTAAATAGTGTACGTGTTTTATTCAGCGTGTGCAAGGAGCAAAATTAAGAGAGCAACCTTTGACTTGTGCAGCATTAATGCTGTTCAAGGTTTGGCTCTTGTACCTTGCAACACCTGAGGGGGGGTTAAAGGTTACCTTTGAAATTGGTTCAACTAGGCTTCGGCCTACACTCTGCTCCTCTCCTCCTCCTGTGGACCCTGGGCTCTAACACCGCTAGTTTTTGCCCTGAAGTGCTAGCTGCACAGAGAAAAACACCAGCCAATGTGTTAGTGGGGTTCAGCACCGCCAGCTGTTCCCCTGCTGTGTAGCCGGCATCGTGTCCAGCACAAGCCACGCTGGCACAACCGACCAAAAGCTGCCACCAGTGCAGGCTTCGGCCTACACTCTGCTCCTCTGCAAATAGAAGAGATGAATGGGAACTCCAGCTCCAATAAAAAGGTGAAAGTCTTTATTAATCCAAATTTAAAAATGGTAATCCAACGCACATAGTGGACAGGTGGATGAAAGCGATAGTCTCGGCTACGCGTTTCGATCCAAAAGGATCTTACTCATGCCTTAGGATAAACCGGATAACAAGGTCTAAATATACCTAGCATTAACCAATTACACAATTCCAAATGAACACGTGATAAATCCGGAAAGGTCCTAACCATATATAACAGAGACATATAACAAATAACTAAATAAAACACAAATTAAATGCAAAACAATTAAAACATCAGCAATAATGATATAATATTTCATTTCTTTTGTTTAAACCTGCGGGAAAACGGGTATTTAAATTATATATCCAAAATGCCTCTCTAGTTAAAAGGCGTCTTTTTATATCTCCACCACGATTATGTGGATATACTACTTCAATGCCATGTACTCTAAGATTGGATACATCACCACCGTGCACTGTACCAAAATGCTTTGACACCATAGAGATGTTTCTATTAGGTATATTCAATTTGTTCACATCCCTCAAATGTTCGGTGACCCGTGTTTTTAATTTTCTCGAGGTACAACCTACATAGGAGATTCCACAGGTTATACAGTCTATCTTATAAACCACATTTCTAGAATGGCAATTTATGAAACTTTTGATATTGTATTTATTTGTATTTTCGGAGTTCTGAAACGTATTTCCCAAATGTGCGTGTGCACAGGTGCTACACGCAGCGGTACCGCATCTGAAAAATCCCTTGCAATCGAGCCAGGTTCTGGATTTACAGCTCACCGAAGGAGCACTAGGAGCGATAGAATCTCCTATGGTTTGGGCTCTTCTGGACACCACGCTAACTCCATCCTTAAGAATATGCATCAGCGTGGAGTCCTCATGTAAGATAGGTAATCTTTTATTGATAATGTCTCTAATAGAGTCAAATTGAGGACTAAATTTTAAAGAAACATATGGCTTATTTTCATACTTGGTGACATGCGTATTATTAACCCTATCAGAGACCAACAAGTTTTCCCTCGTTTTCTTATTAACTATAGCATTAGCTCTATCTAGTGACCACTGTGGATATTTTCTAGCTCTCAATCTATTTCTTAAGTTCTCAAATTCACTATCCCTATCAATTTCTCTGCTACAGTTACGTTTTAATCTTGTATATTCCCCAGTTGGTATCGCTTTGATTGTGTGTGCTGGGTGGCTGCTAGTAGCGTGGAGAATTGCATTACCACTAATTGGTTTTATATGTGTCTTGCTAACAATATTTTCATTCACATGCCCAGATAGCTCAAGGTCCAAAAAAGAAATTTTATGTGGATCAGAAACAAACGTGAATCCAATCCCAAAATCATTGGCATTAATATAGTCCACAAATCCCGGTATGGCAGACACATCGCCCCCCCAAATAATGAGGGTGTCATCGATGTATCTGCCATACCAGGAGATGTGGTCCAAAAAAGGGTTATTAACTGAATAAATAAATTTTTGTTCCCAATATGCCATAGTCAAATTCGCTAAGGAGGGGGAGTATGTGTCTGCCATACCGGGATTTGTGGACTATATTAATGCCAATGATTTTGGGATTGGATTCACGTTTGTTTCTGATCCACATAAAATTTCTTTTTTGGACCTTGAGCTATCTGGGCATGTGAATGAAAATATTGTTAGCAAGACACATATAAAACCAATTAGTGGTAATGCAATTCTCCACGCTACTAGCAGCCACCCAGCACACACAATCAAAGCGATACCAACTGGGGAATATACAAGATTAAAACGTAACTGTAGCAGAGAAATTGATAGGGATAGTGAATTTGAGAACTTAAGAAATAGATTGAGAGCTAGAAAATATCCACAGTGGTCACTAGATAGAGCTAATGCTATAGTTAATAAGAAAACGAGGGAAAACTTGTTGGTCTCTGATAGGGTTAATAATACGCATGTCACCAAGTATGAAAATAAGCCATATGTTTCTTTAAAATTTAGTCCTCAATTTGACTCTATTAGAGACATTATCAATAAAAGATTACCTATCTTACATGAGGACTCCACGCTGATGCATATTCTTAAGGATGGAGTTAGCGTGGTGTCCAGAAGAGCCCAAACCATAGGAGATTCTATCGCTCCTAGTGCTCCTTCGGTGAGCTGTAAATCCAGAACCTGGCTCGATTGCAAGGGATTTTTCAGATGCGGTACCGCTGCGTGTAGCACCTGTGCACACGCACATTTGGGAAATACGTTTCAGAACTCCGAAAATACAAATAAATACAATATCAAAAGTTTCATAAATTGCCATTCTAGAAATGTGGTTTATAAGATAGACTGTATAACCTGTGGAATCTCCTATGTAGGTTGTACCTCGAGAAAATTAAAAACACGGGTCACCGAACATTTGAGGGATGTGAACAAATTGAATATACCTAATAGAAACATCTCTATGGTGTCAAAGCATTTTGGTACAGTGCACGGTGGTGATGTATCCAATCTTAGAGTACATGGCATTGAAGTAGTATATCCACATAATCGTGGTGGAGATATAAAAAGACGCCTTTTAACTAGAGAGGCATTTTGGATATATAATTTAAATACCCGTTTTCCCGCAGGTTTAAACAAAAGAAATGAAATATTATATCATTATTGCTGATGTTTTAATTGTTTTGCATTTAATTTGTGTTTTATTTAGTTATTTGTTATATGTCTCTGTTATATATGGTTAGGACCTTTCCGGATTTATCACGTGTTCATTTGGAATTGTGTAATTGGTTAATGCTAGGTATATTTAGACCTTGTTATCCGGTTTATCCTAAGGCATGAGTAAGATCCTTTTGGATCGAAACGCGTAGCCGAGACTATCGCTTTCATCCACCTGTCCACTATGTGCGTTGGATTACCATTTTTAAATTTGGATTAATAAAGACTTTCACCTTTTTATTGGAGCTGGAGTTCCCATTCATCTCTTCTATTTGCATTCGCTTGGCGTCTTTGGTCAGGACGGACTCTCGTGCTCTATATCTGGTGGTCTGGTCGGTGAGCTGGCTGCGGCTTCTAGCCGTTTTTCCTTCTTGTGTTAACTCTGCTCCTCTCCTCCTGCTGCTGCCCCTGGGCTCAAACACCGCTAGTTTTTGCCCGGAAGTGCTAGCTGCACAGAGAAAAACACCAGCCAATGTGTTAGTGGGGTTCAGCAACGCCAGCTGTTCCCCTGCTGTGTAGCCGGCAACGTGACCTGCAAACGCCACGCAGGCACATGAACTGAAATTGAAGGAAGCCTGCCCCCCAACCCCAGGTGTTTCTATGTATAGCAGCCACCTTGTACAGCAGTACTGCTGCATTTGTACAAGGTGGCTGACTTTTTCTACTTGCCCACGTGGAACTCAACACGTACAAAATGTGTCTCATTGAGACCATTCCACTGTCCCTGAGGTGTGACTTTCCTTTCTAATGATACGCAGCACCAGCCTTGGTAGCGCTTCCCGTCTTTTGACATCATTGGTTAGCTGGCTGCGCCTGTGCGTCCGCCCTGCTTGAAACAACGCCCCTCGGTTTCTTATTTATTTTGTCAGCGAGGGTGTGGTTTATGGGCACGAGCAGTGCATATGTTCGCCTGTCGTCACTCATCTCCTTCCGCCTTCTTCAGACTGTGCAGCCTCATGGCCGCGGCATGCGAGAAGGGATCAGCAGAGGCCGCCCAGTCTGAAGCAGGTGTAAGGACATGTGTGAGCGGCGAAAATATTTACTGCTCAAGGCCACGAATCCCAGCACCGCAGTGTCACTTTATGAAAAGACACTGTGGGTCTGGGATTTATGGCCATCGTTAACCGCACCGGCCAACATGAAATGAGGTCATAAGACAGGCAGCGCTAACAGGGCATTGCCAAGGGATAACACAAGAGCGCAGACTCCTGTACAGCAAATAACAACGCTCAGGAAGCTGCGCCAAGCACGAAGGCGTTATTTGGGACACCTGTGCTGCGTCTCCTTAAAAAGACAAGTCACGCATCCACTACAGTTTGACTGTAGAATGGGCTAAATTGTGTACGTCTTTCATTCAGCGTGTGCAAGTAGACAAATTAATAGAGCAACCTTTCACTTGTGCAGCATTAATACTGCACAAGGTGTGTCTCTTGTACTTTGTAACACCTGAGGGGGGGGTTAAAGGTTTCCTTTGAAATTGGTTCAACTAGTCTTCGGCCTACACTCTGTTCCTCTCCTCCTCCTGCTTCACCACGGGCTCTAACATCGCTAGTTTTTGCCCGCAAGTGCTAGCTGCACAGAGAGAAACACCCGCCATTGTGTTAGTGGGGTTCAGCAACGCCAGCTGTTCCCCCACTGTGTAGCCGGCAAAGTGTCCTGCAAACGCAACGCAGACACAAAGCTGCCTCCAGTGCAGGCTTCGGCCTACACTCTGCTCCCCCTGCTTACCCTTTGCTCCAACACCGCTAGTTGGGGCTCTAGGAAGACAATCTTTAATTGGCAACGCATCTGGGTTCCAGCACCGCCAGCTGGTTCTCGGCAGTGTTTTTGTCACAAGTACTTCCTCGTGCCCAGCCTGGTTCCAGCACCGTCAGCTGTTTCCGGATAGTGTCAAGCTCACTGAGACGCCTATGCTTGCCCCGTTGTGTTGCGGTCGAGTTAGCCAACTCCAGGGTGCCTCCAGTTTAGGAGCTTCCTATGTGGGCTGCGTGAATTGGTAGTCAAGGCTGGTTCTGTAGTGCCAGTAGGCCAAGCTCCCGCTGTAGGACTGTTGGGGTTCGGTAACTGCGGCTGCCTCGTGGCCTAGCTGTTCTCTCCTCTCCTGTGGACTTTCGGGTCCACCACCTGATTCCAGCACCGTCAGCTGGTTCCGGGCCGAGCCTTTGGCTTAGGTGCCTCCTCCTGGGTATCCGAGTTCCGCCAACGTCAGGCGGTCCTTGGTAGTGCTTTTAAGCGCAGGCACCTACAGCTTAGTAACCGGGTTCCAGCACCGTCAGCTGGTCCTCGGTCGTGCCATTGGCTCTTGCACACTGGGGCAACGCATCTGGGTTCCAGCACCGCCAGCTGGTTCTCGGCAGTGTTTTTGTCACGGGTACTCCCTCGTGCCCAGCCTGGTTCCAGCACCGTCAGCTGTTTCCAGGTACTGTCAAACTCACTGAGACACCTATGCGTTGCCCCGTCATGTTGCGGTCGAGTTAGCCAACTCCAGGGTGCCTCCAGTTTAGGAGCTTCCTATGTGGGCTGCATGAATTGGTAGTCAAGGCTGGTTCTGTAGGGCCAGTAGGCCAAGCTCCCCCTGTAGAACTGTTGGGGTTTGGTAACTGCGGCTGCCTCGCGGCCTAGCTGTTCTCTCCTCTCCTGTGGACCTTCGGGTCCACCACCTGGTTCCAGCACCGTCAGCTGGTTCCGGGCCGAGCCTTTGGCTTAGGTGCCTCCTCCTGGGTATCCGAGGTCCGCCAACGCCAGGCGGTCCTTGGTAGTGCTTTTAAGCGCGGGCACCTACAGCTTAGTAACCGGGTTCCAGCACCGTCAGCTGGTCCTCGGTCGTGCCATTGGCTCTTGCACACTGGGGCAACGCATCCGGGTTCCAGCACCGCCAGCTGGTTCTCGGCAGTGTTTTTGTCACGGGTACTCCCTCGTGCCAAACCTGGTTTCAGCACCGTCAGCTGTTTCCGGGTTGTGTCAAGCTCGTTGAGACGCCTATGCTTGCCCCGTCGTGTTGCGGTCGGGTTAGCCAACTCCAGGGTGCCTCCAGTTTAGGAGCTTCCTATGTGGGCTGCATGAATTGGTAGTCAAGGCTGGTTCTGTAGTGCCAGTAGGCCCAGCTCCCCCTGTAGGACTGTTGGGGTTCGGTAACTGCGGCTGCCTCGCGGCCTAGCTGTTCTCTCCTCTCCTGTGGACCTTCGGGTCCACCACCTGGTTCCAGCACCGTCAGCTGGTTCCGGGCCGAGCCTTTGGCTTAGGTGCCTCCTCCTGGGTATCCGAGTTCCGCCAACGTCAGGCGGTCCTTGGTAGTGCTTTTTAGCGCAGGCACCTACAGTTTAGTAACCGGGTTCCAGCACCGTCAGCTGGTCCTCGGTCGTGCCATTGGCTCTTGCACACTGGGGCAACGCATCTGGGTTCCAGCACCGCCAGCTGGTTCTCGGCAGTGTTTTTGTCACGGGTACTCCCTCGTGCCCAGCCTGTTTCCAGCACCGTCAGCTGTTTCCGGGTACTGTCAAACTCACTGAGATACCTATGCGTTGCCCTGTCGTGTTGCGGTCGAGTTAGCCAACTTCAGAGTGCCTCCAGTTTAGGAGCTTCCTATGTGGGCTGCATGAATTGGTAGTCAAGGCTGGTTCTGTAGTGCCAGTAGGCCAAGCTCCCCCTGTAGGACTGTTGGGGTTCGGTAACTGCGGCTGCCTCGCGGCCTAGCTGTTCTCTCCTCTCCTGTGGACCTTCGAGTCCACCACCTGGTTCCAGCACCGTCAGCTGGTTCTGGGCTGAGCCTTTGGCTTAGGTGCCTCCTCCTGGGTATCCGAGTTCCGCCAACGCCAGGCGGTCCTTGGTAGTGCTTTTAAGCGCGGGCACCTACAGCTTAGTAACCGGGTTCCAGCACCGTCAGCTGGTCCTCGGTCGTGCCATTGGCTCTTGCACACTGGGGCAACGCACACGGGTTCAAGCACCGCCAGCTGGTTCTCGGCAGTGTTTTTGTCACAGGTACTCCCTCGTGCCAAACCTGGTTTCAGCACCGTCAGCTGTTTCCGGGTTGTTTCAAGCTCGCTGAGACGCCTATGCTTGCCCCGTCGTGTTGCGGTCGGGTTAGCCAACTCCAGGGTGCCTCCAGTTTAGGAGCTTCCTATGTGGGCTGCATGAATTGGTAGTCAAGGCTGGTTCTGTAGTGCCAGTAGGCCCAGCTCCCCCTGTAGGACTGTTGGGGTTCGGTAACTGCGGCTGCCTCGCGGCCTAGCTGTTCTCTCCTCTCCTGTGGGCCTTCGGGTCCACCACCTGGTTCCAGCACCGTCAGCTGGTTCCGGGCCGAGCCTTTGGCTTAGGTGCCTCCTCCCGGGTATCCGAGTTCCGCCAACGCCAGGCGGTCCTTGGTAGTGCTTTTAAGCGCGGGCACCTACAGCTTAGTAACCGGGTTCCAGCACCGTCAGCTGGTCCTCGGTCGTGCCATTGGCTCTTGCACACTGGGGCAACGCATCCGGGTTCAAGCATCGCCAGCTGGTTCTCGGCAGTGTTTTTGTCACAGGTACTCCCTCATGCCAAACCTGGTTTCAGCACCGTCAGCTGTTTCCGGGTTGTGTCAAGCTCACTGAGACGCCTATGCTTGCCCCGTCGTGCTGCGGTCGGGTTAGCCAACTCCAGGGTGCCTCCAGTTTAGGAGCTTCCTATGTGGGCTGCATGAATTGGTAGTCAAGGCTGGTTCTGTAGTGCCAGGAGGCCCAGCTCCCCCTGTAGGACTGTTGGGGTTCGGTAACTGCGGCTGCCTCGCGGCCTAGCTGTTCTCTCCTCTCCTGTGGGCCTTCGGGTCCACCACCTGGTTCCAGCACCGTCAGCTGGTTCCGGGCCGAGCCTTTGGCTTCGGTGCCTCCTCCTGGGTATCCGAGTTCCGCCAACGCCAGGCGGTCCTTGGTAGTGCTTTTAAGCTCGGGCACCTACAGCTTAGTAACCGGGTTCCAGCACCGTCAGCTGGTCCTCGGTCGTGCCATTGGCTCTTGCACACTGGGGCAACGCATCCGAGTTCCAGCACCGCCAGCTGGTTCTCGGCAGTGTTTTTGTCACAGGTACTCCCTCGTGCCAAACCTGGTTTCAGCACCGTCAGCTGTTTCCGGGTGGTGTCAAGCTCGCTGAGACGCCTATGCTTGCCCCGTCGTGTTGCGGTCGGGTTAGCCAACTCCAGGGTGCCTCCAGTTTAGGAGCTTCCTATGTGGGCTGCGTGAATTGGTAGTCAAGGCTGGTTCTGTAGTGCCAGTAGGCCCAGCTCCCCCTGTAGGACTGTTGGGGTTCGGTAACTGCGGCTGCCTCGCGGCCTAGCTGTTCTCTCCTCTCCTGTGGGCCTTCGGGTCCACCACCTGGTTCCAGCACCGTCAGCTGGTTCCGGGCCGAGCCTTTGGCTTAGGTGCCTCCTCCTGGGTATCCGAGTTCCGCCAACGCCAGGCGGTCCTTGGTAGTGCTTTTAAGCGTGGGCACCTACAGCTTAGTAACCGGGTTCCAGCACCGTCAGCTGGTCCTCGGTCGTGCCATTGGCTCTTGCACACTGGGGCAACGCATCTGGGTTCCAGCACCGCCAGCTGGTTCTCGGCAGTGTTTTTGTCACGGGTACTCCCTCGTGCCCAGCCTGGTTCCAGCACCGTCAGCTGTTTCCGGGTACTGTCAAACTTACTGAGACACCTATGCGTTGCTCCGTCGTGTTGCGGTCGAGTTAGCCAACTCCAGGGTGCCTCCAGTTTAGGAGCTTCCTATGTGGGCTGCATGAATTGGTAGTCAAGGCTGGTTCTCTAGTGCCAGTAGGCCAAGCTCCCCCTGTAGGACTGTTGGGGTTTGGTAACTGCGGCTGCCTCGCGGCCTAGCTGTTCTCTCCTCTCCTGTGGACCTTCGGATCCACCACCTGGTTCCAGCACCGTCAGCTGGTTCCGGGCCGAGCCTTTGGCTTAGGTGCCTCCTCCTGGGTATCCGAGTTCCGCCAACGCCAGGTGGTCCTTGGTAGTGCTTTTAAGCGCGGGCACCTACAGCTTAGTAACCGGGTTCCAGCACCGTCAGCTGGTCCACGGTCGTGCCATTGGCTCTTGCACACTGGGGCAACGCATCCGGGTTCCAGCACCGCCAGCTGGTTCTCGGCAGTGTTTTTGTCACAGGTACTCCCTCGTGCCAAACCTGGTTTCAGTACCGTCAGCTGTTTCCGGGTTGTGTCAAGCTCGCTGAGACGCCTATGCTTGCCCCGTCGTGTTGCGGTCGGGTTAGCCAACTCCAGGGTGCATCCAGTTTAGGAGCTTCCTATGTGGGCTGCATGAATTGGTAGTCAAGGCTGGTTCTGTAGTGCCAGTAGGCCCAGCTCCCCCTGTAGGACTGTTGGGGTTCGGTAACTGCGGCTGCCTCACGGCCTAACTGTTCTCTCCTCTCCTGTGGGCCTTCGGGTCCACCACCTGGTTCCAGCACCGTCAGCTGGTTCCGGGCCGAGCCTTTGGCTTAGGTGCCTCCTCCTGGGTATCCGAGTTCCGCCAACGCCAGGCGGTCCTTGGTAGTGCTTTTAAGCGCGGGCACCTACAGCTTAGTAACCGGGTTCCAGCACCGTCAGCTGGTCCTCGGTCGTGCCATTGGCTCTTGCACACTGGGGCAACGCATCCGGGTTCCAGCACCGCCAGCTGGTTCTCGGCAGTGTTTTTGTCACAGGTACTCCCTCGTGCCAAACCTGGTTTCAGCACCGTCTGCTGTTTCCGGGTTGTGTCAAGCTCGCTGAGACGCCTATGCTTGCCCCGTCGTGTTGCGGTCGGGTTAGCCAACTCCAGGGTGCCTCCAGTTTAGGAGCTTCCTATGTGGGCTGCATGAATTGGTAGTCAAGGCTGGTTCTGTAGTGCCAGTAGGCCCAGCTCCCCCTGTAGGACTGTTGGGGTTCGGTATCTGCGGCTGCCTCGCGGCTTAGCTGTTCTCTCCTCTCCTGTGGGCCTTCGGGTCCACCACCTGGTTCCAACACCGTCAGCTGGTTCTCGGCAGTGTCTTTTGCTCTTGTACCTTCTGCTCCCCATCCTGGTTCCAGTACCGTCAGCTGGTTCCGGGCAGAGCCTTTGGCTTTGGTGCCTCCTTCTGGGTATCCGAGTTCCGCCAACGTCAGGCGGTCCTTGGTAGTGCTTTTTAGCATGGGTACCTCCTGCTTAGTAACCGGGTTCCAGTAACGTCAGCTGGTCCTCGGTAGTTCCATAGGCTCTTGAACCTTCGGGTAGCCATCCGAGTTCCAGTTCCATCAGCTGGTTCTCGGCATTTTCTCAGCCTTCTTGTACCTTCTGCTACATTTCCAAGTTGAAGACCCTAACATCGACGACCCGGAAGACCACCCCGATGACGACGACGACGGAGACGACGACGGCGGAGACGACGTCGGCGGAGACGACGACGGCGGAGACGACGACACTGGAGACGACGACACTGGAGACGACGACCCTGGAGACGACGACATGGAAGACCGAGAAGCAGAAGAACAAGAGGCTGCAGAACAAAGAGCAGAAGAACATTAAGCATAACACTTAATATCAGAGCAAAAGATATTATCTAAATTATATGCAGAAGAAGACTAAGCAGTGTATGGGGGTGAGTCCGTTCCTCCTCGTGGTGCCCCTGGATAAAGCCTGATGCTGCAGGCCAAACTGAACGCGGACAAATGTAACTTTTGTGACTGGCAAAACGGAAGGTGTAATCTTCCAACTTTTATAGATAACAACTACGGGAATGCCTGTCACAAATGAGAATATGATGAAGAAGTAGAATAGGAAGAATAATAACAGTTGAATAAAATGAATATGTAGAATAGGAAGAATAATAATAGTTGAATAAAATGAATGTGAAGAATTTAATAAAAAAAAAAAAAAGGTAAAGGATGAAGAAGAAGATGAATAAGGTGAAGAAGAAGTTGATGTCAAAGATGCTGATGATGATGAAGATGAAAGTGTGGGAAAAGTAAAAAAAATAAGAAGGGGAAGGGCGTGGAATAGTGAAACATCAATATCTGACAAAATAAAAAAAAAATTTACATAGTCAATATCTTTGTCACTCCGAACGTCTTTAAAAAAAAAAAAAACATGCTATTCTATTTGATTGGGCTAAACCTCTATGACTTTAATGTCTCCGC
Source organism: Ranitomeya imitator (assembly GCF_032444005.1). NCBI lineage: Eukaryota > Metazoa > Chordata > Amphibia > Anura > Dendrobatidae > Ranitomeya > Ranitomeya imitator. The sequence continues at coordinate 341,717,020 of NC_091285.1, read as the reverse complement.
CACCTCCCCAAATACATCCTGCATTATTCTTAGTTGTTTTCCTTCATGTAGAATGAACCTACAAGGAAAGAAAGGGTTTATTTTAATTCCGATATTTTGGTCCCATTGACTTGCATTGGGATCGGGTATCGGTATCGGCGATATCCGATATTTTTTGAATATCGGCCGATCCTATCCGATACCGATACTTTCCGATATCGGAAGGTATCGCTCAACACTACTCATAAGGACTTGCCCATTTTTGGGTTTTAGAAGAAAGCTACTTTTTTTACTTTTTTTCATTGTCTCTTATCATAAGCCATAGTATTTTTTAATTTTTTTCCTCGGTTTAGCTGTTAGAGTGCTTGTATTTATTTGGGAAAAATTATATTTATCAATAGTGGCATTTTGGAGTGCATATACAGTGAGCACAAAAAGTATTTGATACTGTAGCATGGCTAAAGGGTGTGTAGTCGACGGGAGGTATGTGCCACATAAGTGCCTTGTTGCTGTAATGTAGCCCGGAATATTGCGTTGTTTTATATAACCATATATTTGTGTTTCAGGACCTGTGGTGATGTCAGACCACATGGCTAATCATGTGATAGATTACTGGGTGTGGTTAGTCCTATATAAGACAGGCTAATCCTTTACACAGCAGATATGTGTGGAGGTGAAACCCTCCTGAGTGTGTTCGGCTTCAGGACTGAGCCGGATGAACTGGACCCTTGTTTTCCTTTGCCTGAACTAAAGGCTATTTTGCTTTCTGTTGTTTTGCCACATGGTTTATGAAGCAATAAACCCAGTGAACTTTAAAGGAACACGTCTCCTGAGTGTCAGCCGTCGCAGCTGAGTGAGTGAAATCGCTACAATTGGTGGAGACCTGCGAGCAGCGTTCCCAGCGGAGACGTGAGTTTATTTTTGAATGTCCTGGGTCAAGGCTGTTGCAAGCCAGCAAGCATTGCCGGAGAAAATGGAGGACCTGCTGAAACACTTGGTCCAGCAGGAGCAAAGGCAGCAAGAGACCAACAGGCTGTTGATGCAGCAGATACAACAGAGCCAGCAGCAGATACAACAGAACCAGCAGGAGCAACGGCAGCAGATGCAGCAAAGCCAGCAGTAGCAACGGCAGCAGTTACAACAGAGCCAGCAGGAGCATCAGCAGCAGATGCAGCTTCTGGCAACCGCCATCCAGGGCAAGGCGAGCGCCCCAACCCCAGGTTTGGCTGATGACACCCACGTCCGGAAGACGGTAAGACGCGCATTGCAGAAAATGACTCCCGGGGATGATGTTGAGGCCTTCCTGACGGTGTTTGAGAGGGTCGCTGAGAGGGAAAAACTTCCGCCAGAGCAGTGGGCAGAGGTACTTGCGCCATACCTGACGGGAGAACCCCAGAAGGCGTACTATGATTTGACCTTGCAGGATGCCAAAGAGTATCACAAATTGAAAGCCGAGATTCTCGCACGTCTGGGGGTGACACTGACTGTCAGGGCACAGCGAGTTCACTCCTGGGGCTATCACCGGGACAAACCACCTCGTTCCCAAATGTTTGATCTGTTGCACCTGGTCCAGAAATGGCTGCAGCCAGAGACCTCTGCGCCTGCACAGATGGTAGAACGGGTGATGATGGATCGGTTTGTCCATTCCCTCCCGAGGCCTATACAGTCTTGGGTTGCCCAGGGTGATCCCCAGAATGCCGACGAGCTGATCGGACTGGTTGAGAGATACCAAGGGTTGGAAGGCTCCTTCGGGAGGCAGCCCATGCCGTACTGGGGGTCCCAGAGGGCAGCTGAGTCCCAAAAAGGGGTGGTGCGTCCAAGGTCACAAAGGGCGGGGGAGGTGGTGCCCAAGGTCCCCACGGGTGATGTTATTTGTTGGAGGTGCCACAAGCCAGGACATATAGCTGCCCGTTGTTCCCAAGCCACTGAGCAGATGGACTGCAGCATGGGACACCGTTGTTCATACTATGCGTATCCAGTCTGTAGTGTGAACTCTCCATCCAACGAGGGACCTCAAGCGTGTCCCGTAAAGGTGAACGGTCAAGCAGTAACGGCACTGTTAGACTCGGGAAGCCTAGTGACCCTGGTGAGGGCCACTTTTCCTCTTCACCTGCTCCCAGGAAAGAAGGTCGGAGTGCGGTGCATACATGGTGATGCAAAGGACTACCCTATGGCCAGGGTGGACATTGAAACGGCATGTGGCACTGAATCCCACATGGTCGGCGTAGTTCAGGACTTGTTGCACCCTATAATTATTGGCCGGGATTTCTGTTTGTTTTGGGATTTGTGGGGAAAGGGTTCTGAGCTCCCTGGCAGGGAACCAGTGAACCCTGGAACGGTATCGCCACACCCAGAGGCAGACAGCTTTCCTTTTTGTGTTCTGGTTGGGGATGAGGAGGAAGTATCCCCTACATCTGACATTCTGGAATTAGAGGTTACCGGTGAAAATTTTGGGACTGCCCAACATAGGGACCCCACTCTGAGGGAAGCCTTTAATAATGTCACAGTTATTGACGGGGTGGTACAGGAGCCGGGGGCAGACACAAGATTTCCCCATTTTCTGTTGAGGGGGGAATTGTTGTACCGGGTCACGAAAATAAGGGAGGAGTTGGTAGAGCAGTTGATAGTGCCGGGTCCGTATAGACGGAAAGTGTTGGACATGGCCCATTCACACATCTTGGGTGGACACCTAGGGGTGGAAAAAACGCAGGAAAGGGTTGTGCAGAGATTCTATTGGCCTGGGTGTCACCGGGAAATAGTGAACTATTGCAGGTCCTGCCCTACATGTCAGCTAACTGCTCCTACTCCTCATTTCCGGAACCCCCTTGTGCCACTGCCCATTATTGAGGTACCGTTCGAGAGAATTGCCATGGACTTGGTCGGTCCCTTAGTTAAATCAGCTCGGGGCCATCAGTATATATTAGTCATCCTGGACTATGCCACACGCTATCCTGAGGCAATTCCCTTGAGGAATTCTTCCTCAAAGAGCATAGCCCGCGAGTTGGTCCATGTCTTTTCCCGGACAGGTCTGCCAAAGGAGATCCTGACTGACCAGGGTACACCTTTCATGAGCAAGGTGATGAGGGAGTTATGCAAAGCCCTGAAGATCTCCCAGTTGAGGACCTCGGTGTACCATCCCCAGTCAGATGGTCTTGTTGAGAGGTTTAACAAGACTCTAAAGAGCATGCTGAGAAAAGCTATAGAGAAAGACGGTAGAGACTGGGATTGTCTCTTACCCTATCTGATGTTTTCCATTCGTGAAGTTCCACAGGCCTCCACAGGGTTCTCACCGTTTGAGCTTCTATATGGCCGACATCCACGAGGACTCCTGGATATAGCCAAGGAAACCTGGGAAGCCGAAGTCACGCCCCACAGAAGCGTCATTGAGCATGTGGCCCTGATGCAGCAGAGGATTGCAAAGGTGATGCCTATCGTGAAAGAACACCTTCTCCAAGCACAAGAAGCTCAAGCCAGGGTCTACAACCGGTCTGCAAGAGTGAGGCAGTTCAATCCGGGAGACCGAGTTCTGGTGTTAGTTCCAACGGTGGAAAGCAAGTTCTTGGCCAAGTGGCAAGGGCCATATGAGGTTGTCGAGAAACTTGGTGAGGTAAATTATAAAATTCACCAACCAGGAAGACGGAAACCATTCCAAGTTTACCATGTCAACCTCATCAAGCCATGGCAAGATAGAGAGCCGACAGTAACTCCGTCATTATTAAGCAACCCAGAAGGTGAGGTTGGAGCGGTTACTATAGCAGAGACGCTATCGAAAACCCAGAAACAGCAGTGCCGGGAGTTACTCCAGAAAAACAGGGACCTGTTTTCAGAATTGCCAGGATACACGAAGGTCATAGAGCACGAGGTCCTAACAGAGCCCCATGTGCGGGTGAATGTGAAACCTTATCGTATTCCTGAGGCTCGTCGAGAAGTTATCTCCAAGGAAGTGGAGCGTATGTTGAGGCTTGGAGTCATTGAGGAATCCAAGAGCGGTTGGTCAAGCCCAATTGTCCTGGTCCCAAAACCTGATGGAGAGTGGAGGTTTTGCAACGACTATCGGAAGTTGAATGAGGTCTCCAAGTTCGACGCTTATCCCATGCCCCGTGTTGATGAGCTCATCGAAAGGCTTGGGCACGCCAGATATATATCCACCTTGGATCTGACAAAGGGGTATTGGCAGATCCCCATGGCGCAGGAAGCCAAGGAGAAGACAGCCTTTTCGACACCTGATGGATGCTTCCAGTATGCCCGGATGCCGTTTGGCCTACAGGGAGCTCCGGCGACCTTCCAGAGGGCTATGGATAGAGTCCTTGCACCCCATAAGGCCTACGCTGCTGCGTACCTAGATGATATCGTCATCTTTAGCCCGGACTGGGAGAGTCATCTGGAGAAAGTCCAAGCGGTGTTGGATGCTATAAGAGAGGCCGGGTTTACTATAAACCCGAAGAAGTGTGCCTTGGGTAAAGAAGAAGCTAAGTACCTTGGATACATAGTGGGTCACGGAGAAATAAAACCCCAAATCAGTAAAGTGGAGGCAATTCAAACGTGGCCAAAACCAGTTTCCAAAAAGCAAGTTAAAGCCTTCCTGGGAATCGTGGGATATTACAGGAGGTTCATCCCAAACTTCGCCACGATGGCTGCGCCTCTGACTGACCTGCTAAAAGGGACAAAACCAGTAATGGTTAAGTGGTCCGAAGAAACAGAGTCAGCCTTCCAAGAAATGAAAAACGCTTTGTGTAAGCAACCCGTTCTGATGGCCCCAAACTTCAAGAAAGAGTTTATTCTTCAGACAGATGCCTCAGATGTTGGGGTGGGAGCAGTCCTTTCCCAAGAACTACATGAGGAGGAGCATCCTGTTCTCTATCTGAGTAGGAAGCTGTCCTCATCTGAAAAGAACTACTCAGTCGTTGAGAAGGAGTGCTTGGCCATAAAATGGGCAGTGGACACATTACGGTACTATCTGCTGGGACGTAAATTTAGACTGATATCCGACCATGCCCCACTTAGGTGGATGAGGGAAACGAAGGGTAGAAATGCTAGGGTCACCCGTTGGTTCTTATCCCTGCAGGACTTCAGTTTCCATGTGGAACATCGGGCCGGAAAGCTGCACGGTAATGCGGATGCCCTATCAAGAATCCCTTGTTTAGTGGGAGAAAGTGCCAAGCCCCACGGCTTTAGGCAGAGGGGGGAGGTATGTAGCATGGCTAAAGGGTGTGTAGTCGACGGGAGGTATGTGCCACATAAGTGCCTTGTTGCTGTAATGTAGCCCGGAATATTGCGTTGTTTTATATAACCATATATTTGTGTTTCAGGACCTGTGGTGATGTCAGACCACATGGCTAATCATGTGATAGATTACTGGGTGTGGTTAGTCCTATATAAGACAGGCTAATCCTTTACACAGCAGATATGTGTGGAGGTGAAACCCTCCTGAGTGTGTTCGGCTTCAGGACTGAGCCGGATGAACTGGACCCTTGTTTTCCTTTGCCTGAACTAAAGGCTATTTTGCTTTCTGTTGTTTTGCCACATGGTTTATGAAGCAATAAACCCAGTGAACTTTAAAGGAACACGTCTCCTGAGTGTCAGCCGTCGCAGCTGAGTGAGTGAAATCGCTACAATACGTTGACAATTTTGCATGTTTTCCCACCTACAAAGAATAGAGAGATCTTTAATTTTATCGTGGGCACACTCCAACTGTGAGTGACAGAATCTAGTAAAAAACAGAAAATCACATTATATGATTTTTCAATAATTCAATTGCATTTTATTGCATGAAATAAGTATTTGATCACCTACCAACCAGCAAGAATTCTTGCTCTCACAGAAGTGTTAGTTTTCCTTTAAGAAGCCCCTCTACATTCATTTCCCGTATTAATTGCGTCAGATTGAGCTTGTTACCTGAAATAAATACACAGAGAACCAATGCAATGCATATATATCAATCAAAGGTATATGAGGATAACACAATAGTATTAACCCCTCTGTGACCTTAGACGTACTATCCCGTCGAAGTGCCCTGGGCTTATCTGACCCTGGACGGGATAGTACGTCATAGCCGATCGGCCGCGCTCACGGGGGGAGTGCGGCCGATCGCGGCCGGGTGTCAGCTCCTTATCGCAGCTGACATCCGGCACTATGTGCCAGGAGCGGTCACGGACCGCCCCCGGCACATTAACCCCTGGCACACCGCGATCAAACATGATCGCGATGTGCCGGCGGTATAGGGAAGCTTCCCGCAGGGAGGGGGCTCCCTGCGGGCTTCCCTGAGCCCCCCGCAGCAACGCGATGTGATCGCGTTGCTGCGAGGGTCTCACCTCCCTCCCTGCTTCCTCCAGCCCCGGATCCAAGATGGCCGCGGATCCAGGTCCTGCAGGGAGGGAGGTGGCTTCACAGAGCCTGCTCAGAGCAGGCACTGTGAAGGCTGCAGCGCTGCATGTCAGATCAGTGATCTGACAGAGTGCTGTGCAAACTGTCAGATCACTGATCTGTGATGTCCCCCCCTGGGACAAAGTAAAAAAATTTTAAAAAAAATTTCCAAATGTGTAAAAAAAAATAAAAAAAAATATTCCAAAATAATGAAAAAAAAAAAATATTATTCCCATAAATACATTTCTTCATCTAAATAAAAAAAAAAACAATATAAGTACACATATTTAGTATCGCCGCGTCCGTAACGACCCGACCTATAAAATTGTCCCAATAGTTAACCCCTTCAGTAAACACCGTAAGAAAAAAAAAAAAAAACGAGGCAAAAAACAACGCTTTATTATCATACCGCCGAACAAAAAGTGGAATAACACGCGATCAAAAGGACAGATATAAATAACCATGGTACCGCTGAAAGCATCATATTGTCCCGCAAAAAACGAGCCGCCATACAGCATCATCAGCAAAAAAATAAAAAAGTTATAGTCCTGAGAATAAAGCGATGCAAAAATAATTATTTTTTCTGTAAAATAGTTTTTATCGTATAAAAGCGCCAAATCATAAAAAATGATATAAATGAGGTATCACTGTAATCGTACTGACCCGAAGAATAAAACTGATTTATCAATTTTACCAAACGCGGAACGGTATAAACGCCTCCCCGAATAGAATTTCATGAATAGCTGGTTTTTGGTCATTCTTCCTCACAAAAATCGGAATAAAAAGCGATCAAAAAATGTCACGTGCCCGAAAATGTCACCAATAAAAACGTCAACTCGTCCCGCAAAAAACAAGACCTCACATGACTCTGTGGACAAAAATATGGAAAAATTATAGCTCTCAAAATGTGGTATTGCAAAAAATATTTTTTGCAATATAAAGCGTCTTTCAGTGTGTGACGGCTGCAAATCATAAAAATCCGCTAAAAAACCCGCTATAAAAGTAAATCAAACCCCCCTTCATCACCCCCTTAGTTAGGGAAAAATAAAAAAAAATGTATTTATTTCCATTTTCCCATTAGGGCTAGGGTTAGGGCTAGGGTTAGGGTTAGGGCTAGGGTTAGGGCTAGGGTTAGGGCTAGGGCTAGGGTTAGGGCTAGGGTTAGGGCTAGGGTTAGGGCTAGGGCTAGGGTTAGGGTTAGGGCTAGGGTTAGGGCTAGGGTTAGGGTTAGGGCTAGGGTTAGGGCTAGGGTTAGGGCTAGGGTTAGGGCTAGGATTAGGGCTAGGGTTAGGGTTAGGGCTAGGGTTAGGGCTAGGGTTAGGGCTAGGGTTAGGGCTAGGGTTAGGGCTAGGGTTAGGGTTAGGGCTAGGGTTAGGGTTGGGGCTACAGTTAGGGTTGGGGCTAAAGTTAGGGTTAGGGTTTAGATTACATTTACAGTTGGGAATAGGGTTGGGATTAGGGTTAGGGGTGTGTCAGGGTTAGAGGTGTGGTTAGGGTTACCGTTGGAATTAGGGTTAGGGGTGTGTTTAGATTAGGGTTTCAGTTATAATTGGGGGGTTTCCACTGTTTCGGCACATCAGGGGCTCTTCAAACACGACATGGCGTCCGATCTCAATTCCAGCCAATTCTGCGTTGAAAAAATAAAACAGTGCTCCTTCCCTTCCGAGCTCTCCTGTGTGCCCAAACAGGGGTTTACCCCAACATATGGGGTATCAGCGTACTCAGGACAAATTGGACAACAACTCTTGTGGACCAATTTCTCCTGTTACCCTTGGGAAAATACAAAACTGGGGGCTAAAAAATAATTTTTGCGGGAAAACAAAAAGATTTTTTATTTTCACGGCTCTGCGTTATAAACTGTAGTGAAACACTTGGGGGTTCAAAGTTCTCACAACACATCTAGATAAGTTAACTGAGGGGTCTAGTTTCCAATATGGGGTCACTTGTGGGGGGTTTCTACTGTTTAGGTACATTAGGGGCTCTGCAAACGCAATGTGACGCCTGCAGACCAATCCATCTAAGTCTGCATTCCAAATGATGCTCCTTCCCTTCCGAGCCCTCCCATGCGCCCAAACGGTGGTTCCCCCCCACATATCGGGTATCAGCGTACTCAGGACAAATTGGACAACAACATTTAGGGTCCAATTTCTCCTGCTAACCTTGGAAAAATACAAAACTGGGGGCTAAAATATAATTTTTGTGGAAAAAAAAATATTTTTTATTTGCACGGCTCTGCGTTATAAACTGTAGTGAAATACTTGGGGGTTCAAAGCTCTCACAACACATCAAGATGAGTTCCTTAGGGGGTCTACTTTCCAAAATGGTGTCACTTGTGGGGGGTTTCTACTGTTTAGGTACATTAGGGGCTCTGCAAACGCAATGTGACGCCTGCAGACCATTCCATCTAAGTCTGCATTCCAAATGGCGCTCCTTCCCTTCCGAGCCCTCCCATGCGCCCAAACAGTGGTTCCCCCTCACATATGAGGTATCAGCGTACTCAGGACAAATTGGACAACAACTTTTGGGGTCCAATTTCTCCTGTTACCCTAGGGAAAATACAAAACTGGGGGCTAAAAAATAATTTTTGTGGGAAAAAAATTTTGTTTTATTTTTATGGCTCTGCATTATAAACTTCTGTGAAGCCCTTGGTGGGTCAAAGTGCTCACCACACATCCAGATAAGTTCCTTAGGGGGTCTACTTTCCAAAATGGTGTCACTTGTGGGGGGTTTCAATGTTTAGGCACATCAGTGGCTCTCCAAACGCAACATGGCGTCCCATCTCAATTCCTGTCAATTTTGCATTGAAAAGTCAAACGGCGCTCCTTCCCTTCCGAGCTCTCCCATGCGCCCAAACAGTAGTTTACTGCCACATATGGGGTATCAGCATACTCAGGACAAATTGGACAACAACTTTTGAGGTCCAATTTCTTCTCTTACCCTTGGAAAAATAAAAAATTGGGGGCAAAAATATAATTTTTGTGAAAAAATATGATTTTTCATTTTTACGGTTCTGCATTATAAACTTCTGTGAAGCAATTGGTGGGTCAAAGTGCTCACCACACATCTAGATAAGTTCCTTAGGGGGACTACTTTCCAAAATGGTGTCACTTGTGGGGGGTTTCAATGTTTAGGCACATCAGTGGCTCTCCAAACGCAACATGGCGTCCCATCTCAATTCCTGTCAATTTTGCATTGAAAAGTCAAACGGCGCTCCTTCCCTTCCGAGCTCTCCCATGCGCCCAAACAGTGGTTTACTGCCACATATGGGGTATCAGCGTACTCAGGACAAATTGGACAACAACTTTTGTGGTCCATTTTCTCCTGTTACCTTTGGTAAAATAAAACAAATTGGAGCTGAAGTAAATTTTTTGTGTAAAAAGTTAAATGTTAATTTTTATTTAAACATTCCAAAAATTCCTATTAAACACCTGAAGGGTTAATGAACTTCTTGAATGTGGTTTTGAGCACCTTGATGGGTGCAGTTTTTAGAATGGTGTCACACTTGGGCATTTTCTATCATATAGACCCCTCAAAATTACTTCAAATGAGACGTGGTCCCTAAAAAAAAAAATGGTGTTGTAAAAATGAGAAATTGCTGGTCAACTTTTAACCCTTATAACTCCCTAACAAAAAAAAAATTTGGTTCCAAAATTATGCTGATGTAAAGGAGACATGTGGGAAATGTTACTTATTAAGTATTTTGTGTGACATATCTCTGTGATTTAATTGCATAAAAATTCAAAGTTTGAAAATTGCGAAATTTTCAAAATTTTCGCCAAATTTCCATTTTTTTCACAAATAAACGCAGGTACTATCAAAGAAATTTTATCATTATCGTGAAATACAATATGTCACGAGAAAACAATGTCAGAATCACCAGGATCCGTTGAAGCGTTCCAGAGTTATAACCTCATAAAGGGACAGTGGTCAGAATTGTAAAAATTGGCCTGGTCATTGACGTGCAAACCACCCTTGGGGGTAAAGGGGTTAATATATTTGTGCATGGAAGGGAATGGCTTACTATTCGGGTAGAGCAGAGGGACCAAGAAAGGAAAATCCGAATAAGTAATAAGAAAATGACATTAAGGCATAGGTGGAAAAATGAATAAAATACCTTTATTGAAACAATTGGTGAGCAGGTGGCACTAAAAACAAGACAGAGTGCCTGCACATACAATTATATAATCACATAAAAATGCATTAATGAAGAAAATGGTGAACCACTCAAGAAACATAGTGCAAGACTAAATCCCTGTGATGCACCCCAATGCAAAATGAGCATTGGGGTGCGTGCCACGCACACATTTTTCCATCACTCAGATAACATCGGCCTCCCTTTCCTACAGGTGCTTTGAATATTTCTTGCACCTCCATTATGAATGCAATTCTGAGCACCTGAGGTTTTCCTATACTGACTTCTACCCCCATTTTTACCACATTTATTGGTTGGCTTTTGTGACATCCCACTGTATCACATATACAGGGTGGGCCATTTATATGGATACACCTAAATAAAATGGGAATGGTTGGTGATATGAACTTCCTGTTTGTGTCACATTGGTATATGTGAGGGGGAAACTTTTCAAGATGGGTGGTGACCATGGCGGCCATTTTGAAGTCTGACATTTTGGATCCAACTTCATTTTTTCCAATGGGAAGAGGGTCATCTGACACATCAAACTTATTGAGAATTTCACTAGAAAAAGAATGGTGTGCTTGGTTTTAACCCCTTCATGACCTTGGGATTTTTCATTTTTCCGTGTCCGTTTTTCACTCCCCTCATTCCCAGAGCCATAACTTTTTTATTTTTCTGTCAATTTGGCCATGTGAGGGCTTATTTTTTGCGGGACGAGTTATATTTTTGAACGACATCATTGGTTTTAGCATGTCATGTACTAGAAAACAGGAAAAAAATTTCAAGTGCGGTGAAATTGCAAAAAAAGTGCAGTCCCACACTGGTTTTTTGTTTATCTTTTTTGCTAGGTTGTCTAACTGCTAAAATTGACCTGACATTATGATTCTCCAGGTCAGCACGAGTTCATAGACACCTAACATGACTAGGTTATTTTTTATCTAAGTGGTGAAAAAAAAATCCAAACTTTGCTAAAAAAAAAAAGCGCCATTTTCCAATACTCATAGCGTCTCCGTTTTTCATGATCTGGGGTCGGTTGAGGGCTTATTTTTTGTGTGCTGAGATGACGTTTTTAATGATAGCATTTTGGTGCAGATACGTTCTTTTGATCGCCCGTTATTGCATTTTAATGCAATGTCGTGGCGACCAAAAAAACGTAATTCTGGCATTTTGAATTTTTTTCTCGCTACGCTGTTTAGCAATCAGGTTAATGATTTTTCTTAAATGATAGATCGGGCGATTCTGAACGCGGCGATACCAAATATGTGTAGATTTGATTTTTTTATTGATTTATTTTGATTGGGGCGAAAGGGGGGTGATTTAAACTTTTATATTTTTTTATTTTTTCCACATTTTTTTAACTTTTTTTTTACTTTTGCCATGCTTCAATAGCCTTCATGGGAGGCTAGAAGCAGGCACAGCACGATCGGCTCTGCTACATAGCAGCGATCTGCTGTTCGCTGCTATGTAGCAGAAAATCAGGTGTGCTGTGAACGCTGACCACAGGGTGGCGCTCACAGCTGCTGGGGATCAGTAAACATAGAGGCCTCAAGGACCTCTATGGTTACAATACTGAAGCATTGCCGACCTCCGATCATGTGACCGGGGTCGGCGATGCCGTCATTTCCGGCCGCCCGGCCGGATGCGGTAGTTAAATGCCGCTGTCTGCGTTTGACAGCGGCATTTAACTAGTTAATAGGCACGGGCAGATCGCGATTCTGCCTGTGCCTATTACGGGCACATGTCAGCTGTTCAAAAACAGCTGACATGTCCCGGCTTTGATGCACGCTCACCGCTGGAGCCCGCATCAAAACGGGGCTTCTGACCTCGGACGTACTATCCCATCCGAGGTCAGAAAGGGGTTAATCCCTGGGCTCCAACACCGCCAGTTGCTGCTCTGAAGTGTCTTTGGCACTTGTACTCCCTACTGCCCAGCCTAGTTCCAGCACGCCAGCTGTTTCCGGGTAGTGTCAAGGTCAATTTGCCTACAATACGTTGTCCTGTCGTGTTGCGGTCCTTTTAGCTGACTCTATGGTGCCTGCAGTCTGGGTGCTTCCTATGTGGGCTGCGGGAACTGGCAACCAAGGCTGGTTCCATAGTGCCAATAGGACAAGCTCCTCCTGTAGGACTGTGGATTTTTGGTAACTATGGCCGGCTCACGGACTAGCAACTTTTGTTTTTCCTGTGGACCTTCTGCTGCTTATCTGAGATCCAGCACCATTAGCTGGTTCTTAGGAAGACAATCTTGAATATGTCCCCCTGGTTCCAGTACTGTCAGATGGTTCCGGGCAGAGCCTTTGGCTTAGGTGACTCCTTCTGATTATCTGAGTTCCACCAACGTCAGGTGGTCCTTGATAGTGCTTTCTCGCACGGGTACCTCCTGCTTAGTAACCGGGTTCCAGTAACATCAGCTGGTCCTCGGTTGTTCCATTGGCTCTTGTACCTTCTGCTTTCCATCCGGGTTCTAGTACCATCAGCTGGTTCTCGGCAGTGTCTTTTGCTTTTGTACCTTCTGCTCCCCATCCTGGTTCCAGTACCGTCAGCTGGTTCTGGGCAGAGCCTTTGGCTTTGGTGCCTCCTTCTGGGTATCCGAGTTCCACTAACGTCAGGTGGTCCTTGGTAGTGCTTTCTGGCACGGGTACCTCCTGCTTAGAAACCGGGTTCCAGTACTGTCAGCTGGTCCTCGGTAATTCCATTGGCTCTTGGACCTTCAGGTAGCCATCCGGGTTCCAGTACCATCAGTTGGTACTCGGCATTTCCTCAGCCTTCTTGTACCTTCTGCTACATTTCCAAGTTCAAGACCCTAAAGACGAAGACCCTGAAGACCACCCCTAAGATGACGACCCCAGAGAGGATGACCCTTGAGACGACGACCCTGGAGATGACGACCCTGAAGACCAGACTATGACGACCGCGGTGACGACAACCCTGGAGACGACGACCCTGGAAACAACGACCCTGAAGACCAAGAAGGAGAAGAACAAGAAGCTGCAGAATAATGAGCAGAACATTAAGCATAAGACTAAAAATCAGAGCAAAAGATATTATCTAAATTATAAGCAGGAGAAGACTAAGCAGTGTATGGGGGTGAGTCCATTCCTCCTCGTGGTGCCCCTGGAAAAAGCCTGCTGCTGCAGGCCAAACTGAACGCGGACAAATCCTGTTGTGACTCTTGTGACAGGCAGAACGGAAGGTGTAATCTTCAAACTTTTATAGATAACAACTACAGGAATGCCTGTCACAAATAAGAATATGATGAAGAAGAAGAATATGAAGAAGATGAAGAAGTAGAATATGAAGAAGAATAATAGTTGAATAAGAAGAATATGAAGAATGTAAAAAAAAAGAATAATAGGAAGAAGGTGAAGAAGAAGAAGATGAATAAGGTGAAAAAGAAGTTGATGAAAAAGATGCTGCTGCTGAGGATGATGAAGAAGAAAGTGTGGGAGAAGTAAAAAAGAGGGTGAAGAGCATGGAAGTAGTGAAACATAAATATCTGACAAAATATAAAAAAGCTTAACATAGTCAATATCTTTGTAACTCCAAACGTCTTAAAAAAATTATTCCTTCTATTCCATTTGATTGGGCTTAACCTCTATGCCTTTAATGTCTCCTCCACCTCCCCCAATACATCCTACATTATTCTTAGTTGTTTTCCTTCATGTAGAATTAACCTACAAGGAAAGAAAGGGTTTATTTTAATTCCGATATTTTGGTCCCATTGACTTGCATTGGTATCGGGTATCGGTATCTGTGATATCTGATATTTTTCGAATATCGGCCGCTCCAATCCGATACCGATATTTTTAAATATCAGAAGGTATCGCTCAACACTAGTTTTTATTCATTTTGGAGACTATACTGTTATCATTGGGAGGTTTCTTCAATAAAATTCGATGTGTACTCTAACGGGTGATGACTTTTATTAGACTGACTGTCATTTGCACTGACTGTTAGGACTGGCGGAACGCACCGAGTAAATAGTGAGAAGATATTTGGTGCGTTCGCAGCCCCGGGTCCACCGTGCATGAGAGAACCTGCTGCTGGCAAATGGCAGCACTATATGGCAGTGGAAGCGAACTCTGTTGCGTCACAGGGTCGCGGTACCGCACCAAGATCGCAAGCAAGGGGTCACAGAACTCAATCCCTAGACTCAGGAATAGAGTTTGTCTAGACCACTTGCGCTCGACACCGCTACTGGGTGTCAGACTATAACTAATATTAGAAAAATTAAGCTCAAGATTGCAAGCAGTGCCGCACTGGCGGACGCCACCAACCACCCAGACTTGGGTTAGAGAAGTGCTCCAATAGCGCACGGCGCCGCCCTGGCAGTCACAGCAATAGACGCTGTATCGTATGTTTAATGTTGATAGCTTAGTCGGGCACTAGACAGCAGACATTCACCTTATGCGAGCAGTCATACACAAGGGAGGGGATGTTTAGAGAATGACTTGCACTCATCAACACCCACATGTTTTCAAATGTACACTAGCGCATGGCCATGCGGTCATGCAAACCTTTTATAGCTGCAGCAAGTACAAGATCTTCCCAGAAGGACCAATGGGAGGCTGCCACAGAAGTTGAGCACCTTCAGGACCTTCCTAGAGGACAAATAGGATATGCTGCAGTATCTGAGCATGTGACCCTTGATCTCCAACGAGAGATCTTACCCTGGGCATGCTCAGAAGGGGAAAAGTAGGACTTAGTCTCAAAAACGTCTGCTCACTGTTGCCCAGTACTGGCTATCATGGCAGAAGCTGGAAAGGCAGCAGTAACCCTTTGCACAGAGTCAGACTGAGTGAGACACTGGGACCGACGTCTCCGCTGAGCAGACTCCACTGCAGCAGGAGAAGAATGGGAGACCGCAGCGGAGATGGCCCGAGATTCCCCTTGTGCAGAAGCAGGAACTTGACCCATAACACTGACCATTTAGGAAAATCCGAGAAAAATGTCATTTGCATAATAATTTGGAACATTGTGTACATGCAAATTTTTCTTTAAGACACTTTACTACAATATTTGTATACTGCACAAAAAATTGTTGTAATGCCTTTCTGCCATCTGACGTACTATTCCGTCCATGTGACCTGGTCCCTAATTCCCATGAATGGAATAGCACGTCACATGCAATCAGCCATGCTCACAGGAGGTGCACAGCCGAACACGGCCAGGTGTTAACTGATTATTACAGCTGACACCCGGTACTAAGTGCCAGGAATGGTTACGGACCGTTCTTGGCAATTTAACCCCTGAAACACTGCGATCAAACAAGATCACAGCATTCCGGTGGCATAGAGAAGCATCCCTGCGTGTTTCCTGAGATCCTCAGAACAACACGATGTGATCGTGTTGTTCTGAGGGTCTCCTCCCTGCAGGCCCCTGGATCCAAGACGGCCACAGGGTCCTTCCGGGTCCTGCAGGGAGGTGGCTTCTCAGTGTCTGTTGGGAGCAGGCACCGGTAAGCCTCCTTTACTGCCTGTCAGATCTCTGTGACTGTGCTGTGACTTTATAGAGTGATGTCCCACCCTGGGAAAATGTAAAAAAGTTTAAAAAAAATATTATACTGTATAAAAATATTTAAAGAAAAATCATAAATAAAGAAAAAAATATATAGTTCCAAATTGTTCTAATAAATACATTTCTTTATGTAATTAAAAAAATAAATAAAAGTACACATGTTTAGTATTGCTACGTCCTGACCTATAAAACTGTCCCACTATTTACCCCTTCAGTGAACATCGTAAAAAAAATAAATAAAAAAACAAGGCAAAAAACAATGCTTTATCATCATACTGCTGAACAGAAAATGGAATAACCCGTGATCAAAAAGATGGATATAAATAAACATGGTACCGCTGAAAACGTCATCTTGTCCGTCAAAAAATGAGCCACCATACAGCATCATCAGCAATAAAATAAAAAGTTATACCTCTCAGAATAAAGCGACGCAAAAACAATAATTTTTTATTTAAAAGTTTTTATTGTATAAAAGCGCCAAAACATAAAAAAAGATATCAATGAGGTATCGTTGTAATCGTACTGACCCGTAGAATAAAACTGCCTTATCAACTTTACCACATGCGGAACGGTATAAACGCCCCACCTAAAAGAAATTCATGAATTGCTGGTTTTTGTTCATTCTGCTTCCCAAAAATCATAATAAATAGCGATCAAAAAAAGTCATGTGCCCGAAAATAGTACCAATAAAAACATCAACTCATTCCACAAAAAACAAGACCTCACATGACTGTGGAAAATTTATAGCTCTCAAAAAGTGGTGATGCAAAAACTATTTTTTGCAACATAAAGCGTCTTTTAGCATGTGACAGCTGCCAAACATAAAAATCCACTATAAAACCTGCTATAAATAGTAAATTAAACCCTCTTCTTCACCCCCTTAGTTAGGGAAAAATAATAAAATAAAAAAATGTATTTATTTCCATTTTCCCATTAGGGTTAGGGTTGGGGTTAAAGTTAGGGTAGGGTTGGGGCTAAAGTTAGGGTTAGGGTGGGGCTAAAGTTAGTGTTAGGGATTAGATTAGGGTTAGAGTTGGGATAATGTTTATGGTTGGGATTAGGATTAGGGGTGCGTCAGGGTTAGGGGTGTGCTTAGGGCTATGGTTAACGTTGGGATTAGGGTTAGGGGTGTGTTCGGGTTAGGGGTGTGGTTAGAGTTATTATGGTTAGAGTTATGATAGGGTTGTGATTAGGTTTAGGGGTGTCTTGGGGTTAGGGTTGTAGTTAGAAATGGGGGTTTCCACTGTTTAGGCACATCAGGGGCTCTCCAAACGCAACATGGTGTCTGATCTCAATTCCAGCCGATTCTGCATTCAAAAAGTCAAACATTGCTCCTTCCCTTCAGAGCTCTGCCGTGTGCCCAAACAGTGGTTTAACCCCATATATGGGGTATCAGCACACTCAGGACAAATTGGACTACAACTTTTGTGGTTCAATTTATCCTGTTACCCTTGTGAAAATACAAAATTGGGGCTAAAAAATCTTTTGTGGAAAAAAATGATTTTTTATTTTCACGGCTCTGCGGTATAGACTTTAGTGAAACACTTGGGGGTTCAAAGTTCTCACAAAACATCTAGATAAGTTCATTGGGGGTCTAGTTTCCAACATGGGGTCACTTGTGGGGTGTGTCTACTGTTTAGTTGCATCAGGTGCTCTGCAAACGCAATGTGACGCCCGCAGACCATTCCATCAAAATCTGCATTACAAAACGGCGCTCCTTCCCTTCTGAGATCTGCCATGCGCCCAAACAATGTTTGCCCCCACATATGGAGTATAATTGTACTCAGAACAAATTGCACAACAACTTTTGGGGTCTAATTTCTCCGGATAACCTTGGGAAAATAAAAAATTATGGGCCGAAAAATTATTTTTGTGAAAAAAAATTATTTTTTTAATTTTTACAGCTCTGCATTATATTCTTCTGTGAGCACTTGGGAGTTCAAAGTGTTCAGCACACATCTTGATAAGTTCCTAAGGGGGGTCTACTTTCCAAAATGGTATCACATGTGGGGGGTTTCCACTGTTTATGCACATTAAGGGGTCTCCAAACGCGACATGGAGTTCAATCTCAATTCAAGCAAATTTTGCACTGAAAAGTCGAACAACGCTCCTTCCCTTCCGAGCACTTGCCAGACACCCAAACAGTAGTTCCCCCACATATGGTGTATCTGCATACTCAGGACAAATGTAACAATAACTTTTGGGGTCCAATTTCTCCTCTTACCCTTGGGAAAATAAAAAAATTTGGATCTGAGCTAATTTTTGGAGTAAAAAAAGTTAAATGTTCACTTTTTTTAAACATTCCAAAAATTCCTGTGAAGCACCTGAAGGGTTAATAAACTTCTTGAATGTGGTTTTGAGCACCTTGAGGGGTGCAGTGTTTAGAATGGTGTCACTTTTGTTTTTTCTCTATCATATAGACCCCTCAAAGTGACTTCAAATGTAATGTGGTCCCTAAAAAATAAAAGGTGTTGTAAAAATGAGAAATCACTGTTCAACTTTTAACCTTTATAACTCCCTAACAAAAAAAATGTTAGAAATGGAAATGTTACTTATTAAGAATTTTGTGTGACATATCTGTGTGATTTAAGGACATGAAAATTCAAAGTTGGAAAATTGCGAAATTTTCAAAATTTTCACCAAATTTCCGTTTCTTTTTCACAAATAAACGCAAGTTATATAAAAAAATTTTTTACCACTATCATGAAGTACAATATGTCTTGAGAAAACACTGTCAGAATAATAAGGATCCATGGAAGCATTCCAGAGTGATAACTTCATAAAGGGACAGTGGTCAGAATTGTAAAAATTTTCCTGGTCATTAACAAGCAAACCACTCTTGTGGGTAACGGGGTTAAGTATAGTTATATTATAGCTATTTTTTAAGGTTAACATCAATTGATATTTTCTTTCCATAAGGCAAATCATTTACAAGACAATTTTAAACATTTCACACCTTGCTGTTTCTAGGGACCCTAGAAAAGTATGCTTACAATTACAACTTTAAACACTAAATTTTGTCAAACAGCAGGTTTTTACATTTTCTGACTGAATGGTTTTAGGACAGTTGAGTACAGAAATATTTCAGCACAATTTAAATGCATTGAAATTGAAAGCAATCAAAATAAATGTAAATCAACCTGCTCGTATTTAACAATACCTTCTGTCATGTTTACTGCTAAGACTGTTTAACCATGCAGAAATATTTGTATTTTCTCATAGCAACAGACAGTGATGATGGAATAGAGATGCAATGAATTAATTCTATTTTTTGTATTGCTGGATATTCCAAATGATTTAGTGAATGTTTCTATTTGTGTTCAATAACTCTTCAACTATTTTCTTTCTTGCTCCTCAATTTTTGCTCATATTACACATAAAGGCTTCCAATATGTTTCATCCTTTTGAAGAGACAGAATTTTTGATTTGACTTTTAGACAGTGGAAGTCAGTCTCGTGAGTTTTGAATTGGCATACAGCTGGTAACTGAATCTGATTCCTCATTACAGCTGTCAAAACGCTCTCACCTTAGTTTGAGATGTACCATTCATGCAAAACATTTAAGGAAGGAAAGATCATTACATTAGAAAACAAGCTGCCAACAGAACAATTTCCACAATAACACCATTTCCATTGTTTTTGTATTTTATAATTTTTGAAAACTATAGAAATATAAATGTTATCTTAACTTCAAGGAATCCATATTTATGTGTAAAATAAAGAATAAAAATAAAAAAATAGGGATATACTCACCCTCGGACGCGCCCTGGTACTAACCGCTGTAACCGGCAGCTTCCATTCCTAAGAATGAACGCGTGAAGGACCTTCGATGACGTCGCGGCTTGTGATTGGTCGCGTGAGTGGTCACAGGAGCGGTCACGCGACCAATCACAAGCCGCGACGTCATCGAAGGTCCTTCACGCGCTCATTCTTAGGAAGGAAGGCTGCCGGTTAGCACCAGGGCGCATCCGAGGGTGAGTATATTCCTATTTTTTATTTTTATTCTTTATTTTACACATAAATATGGATCCCAGGGCCTGAAGGAGAGTTTCCTCTCCTTCAGACCCTGGGAACCATTAGTATCCCATTGCACTGCATTGGGGTTCGTGTTTCGGCCGACCCCAACCCCGACTTTTTAATAGGATCGGCCGATTTCACTCGACCCGACTTTTGAGAAAGTCAGGTTTCGTGAAACCCGACCCGACCCTAAAAAAACAAAAGTCGCTCAACCCTACTACCGTTCTTCCTGAAAATCCTTACTTCAGACAAGAACACGTTCAATTGATAAATTCCAAGATTCAATTGAAATATATACTTTATGAGACCACAAGATACTTTATGAAACTACAGAAAACAGTTTTACAAAAATGTATTTATCAAAATTCCTAGTATGCTGCTTTAGAACATTCGAAAACCATATATTACATTATTATCAAAGTGTTTGTCAAATACATATCTCTTACATTTTAACCCCTTAGCGACCGCCGATACGCCTTTTAACGGCGGCCGCTAAGGGTACTTAAACCACAGCGCCATTAATTAACGGCGCTGTGGAAAAAGTCCATAGCGCCCCCCAGAGGCCGATTTTCTCCGGGGTCTCGGCTGCCGAGGGTAGCCGAGACCCCAGAGAACATGATTTGGGGGTTTTTTAACCCACCCCGCATTTGCGATCGCCGGTAATTAACCGTTTACCGGCGATCGCAAAAAAAAAAAAAAAAAGCGATCTCTTTTTAATTTCTCTGTCCTCCGATGTGATCGCACATCGGAGGACAGAGAAAAGGGGTCCCAGGTGGCCCCCCAATACTCACCTAGCTCCCCCGATGCTCCTCGTGTCTCCCGGTGGGCGCCGCCATCTTCAAAATGGCGGGCGCATGCGCAGTGCGCCCGCCGGCCGGCACCGGGAGAATCTTTGGGGTCTCGGCTGCCGGGGGTAGCCGAGACCCCAAAGAGCATGATCGGGGTCGGTATTACCGACCCCTGTTTTGCGATCGCCGGTAATTAACTGTTTACCGGCGACCGCAAAAAAAAAAAAAAAAGTAAAGTGTAATTCTCTGTCCTCTGATGTGATCGCACATCAGAGGACAGAGAAATAGGGGGATTCGGGGACCCTAGCATACTCACCTAGGTCCCTGGATCCTCTTGCTGCTCCTCCTGGCCGCCGGCAGAAGAACATGGCGGATGCATGCCCAGTGCGCCCGCCATCTGTCTCCATCTGCCGGCCGGCAGAAGAACAGCAGTTGGGGCTAAAATTAGGGTTAGGGTTAGGGTTAGGGGTAGGGTTAGGGGTAGGGGTAGGGGTATGGTTAGGGGTAGGGTTAGGGGTAGGGGTAGGGTTAGAGGTAGGGTTAGGGGTAGGGGTAGGGTTAGGGTTAGGGGTAGGGTTAGGGGTAGGGCTAGGGGTAGGGCTAGGGGTAGGGTTAGGGGTAGGGCTAGGGTTAGGGCTAGGGGTAGGGTTAGGGGTAGGGTTAGGGGTAGGGTTAGGGGTAGGGTTGGGGGTAGGGGTAGGGTTAGGGGTAGGGTTAGGGTTAGGGCTAGGGTTAGGGCTAGGGTTGGGGCTAAATTTAGGGTTAGGGTTGGGGCTAAATTTAGGGTTAGGGTTGGGGCAAAATTTAGGGTTAGGCTTCTTTCACACTTACGTCAGTACGGGGCCGTCGCAATGCGTCGGCCCGACATACCGACGCACGTTGTGAAAATTGTGCACAACGTGGGCAGCAGCTGTAGTTTTTCAACGCATCCGCTGCCCAATCTATGTCCTGGGGAGGAGGGGGCGGAGTTACGGCCACGCATGCGGTCAGAAATGGCGGATGCGACGTACAAAAAATGTTTCATTGAACTTTTTTTGTGCCGACGCTCCGCCAAAACACAACTGATCCAGTGCACGACGGACGCGACGTGTGGCCATCCGTCACGATCCGTCGGCAATACAAGTTTATGGGCAAAAAACGCATCCTGCGGGCACATTTGCAGGATCCGTTTCTTGTCCAAAACGACGGATTGCGACGGAATGCCAAACGACGCAAGTGTGAAAGTAGCCTTAGGGCTAGGGTTAGGGTTGGGGCTAAAGTTAGGGCTAGGGTTGGGGCTAAAGTTAGGGTTAGAGCTGGGATTAGGGTTAGGGTTTGGATTAGGGTTGGTATTAGGGTTAGGGTTGGCATTAGGGTTACGCTTGGGATTAGGGTTAGGTTTGGGATTAGGGTTAAGGTTAGGGTTGTGATTAGGGGTGTATTGGGATTAGGGTTAGGTTTGAGGTTAGGGTTGAGATTAGGATTAGGGGTGTGTTGGATTTAGGGTTTTGATTAGGGTTGACATTAGGGTTGTTTTGGGGTAAGGGTTGTGATTATGGTTAGGGTTAGTGATTAGGATTATGGATCAGGTTGGGATTAGGGTTAGGGGTGTGTTGGGGTTAGGGTTGGAGCTAGAATTGGGGGGTTTCCACTGTTTAGGTACATCAGGGGGTCTCCAAACACGACAGCCAATTTTGCGCTCAAAAAGTCAAATGGTGCTCCCTCCCTTCTGAGCTCTGCCGTGCGCCCAAACAGTGGGTTACCCCCACATATGGCGCATCAGCGTACTCTGGATAAATTGGACAACAACTATTGCAGTCCAATTTCTCCTGTTACCCTTGTGAAAATAAAAACTTGAAGGCTACAATATCTTTTTTGTGAAAAAAAAAATATTTTTTATTTTCACGACTCTGCATTCTAAACTTCTGTGAAGCACTTGGGCATTCAAAGTTCTCATCACACATCCAGATAAGTTCCTTGGGGGGTCTAGTTTCCAAAATGGGGTCACTTGTGGAGGGTTTCTACTGGTTAGGTACATCAGGGGCTCTGCAAACGCAACATAATACCCGCAGACCATTCTATCAAAGTCTGCATTCCAAAACGGCGCTCCTTCCTTCCGAGCTCTGCCGTGCGCCCAAACAGTGGTTTACCCCCACATATGGGGTACCAGCATACTCAGGACAAATTGGACAACAACTTTTGGGGTCCAATTTCTCTTGTTACCCTAGTGAAAATAAAAACTTGGGGGCTAAAAAATCTTATTTGTGGAAAAAAAAATATTTTTTATTTTCACGGCTCTGCATTATAAACTTCTGTGAAGCACTTGGGCATTCAAGGTTCTCACCACACATCTAGATAAGTTCCATGGGGGGTCTAGTTTCCAAAATGGGGTCACTTGTGGGGATTTCTACTGTTTAGGCACATCAGGGGCTCTCCAAACGCGACATGGCGTCCGATCTCAATTCCAGCCAATTCTACATTGAAAAAGTAAAACGGCACTCTTTCTCTTCCAAGCTCTGCGGTGCGCCCAAACAGTGGTTTATCCCCACATATTGGGTATCGATGTACTCAGGAGAAATTGCACAACAACTTTAGTGGTCTAATTTCTCCTGTTACCCTTGTGAAAATAAAAATTTGTGGGCAAAAAATCATTTTTGTAGAAAAAATGCAATTTTTTTTTTTTCACGGCTCTACGTTATAAACTTCTGTGAAGCACATGGGGGTTCAAAGTGCTCGCCACACATCTAGATAAGTTCCTTAAGGGGTCTAGTTTCCAAAATGGTGTCACTTGTGGGGGGTTTCCACTGTTTAGGCACATCAGGGGCTCTCCAAACGCGACATGGCGTCCAATCTCAATTCCAGCCAATTCAACATTGAAAAAGTAAAACGGCGCTCCTTCACTTCCAAGCTCTGCGGTGCGCCCAAACAGTGGTTTACCCTCACATATGGGGTATCGACGTATTCAGGAGAAATCGCACAACAACTTTTGTGGTCTAATTTCTCCTGTTACCCTTGTGAAAATAAGAATTTGTGGGCGAAAAGATCATTTTTGTGTAAACAAAAGCGATTTTTTATTTTCACGGCTCTACGTTATAAACTTCTGTGAAGCACTTGGGGGTTCAAAGTGCTCACCACACATCTAGATAAGTTCCTTAAGGGGTCTAGTTTCCAAAATGGTGTCACTTGTGGGGAGTTTCCACTGTTTAGGCACATCAGGGGCTCTCTAAACGTGACATGGCGTCCGATCTCAATTCTAGCCAATTCTGCATTGAAAAAGTCAAACGGCGCTCCTTCACTTCTAAGTTCTGCGGTGCGCCCAAAAAGTGGTTTACCCCCACATATGGGGTATTGGCGTATTCAGGAGAAATTGCATAACAAAATTTATGGTTACATTTCTGTTTTTACACTTGTGAAAATAAAAAAAATGGTTCTGAATTAAGATGTTTGCAAAAAAAAGTTAAATGTTCATTTTTTCCTTCCACATTGTTTCAGTTCCTGTGAAGCACGTAAAGGGTTAATAAACTTCTTGAATGTGGTTTTGAGAACCTTGAGGGGTGTAGTTTTTAGAATGGTGTCACACTTCATTATTTTCTATCGTATAGACCCCTCAAAATGACTTCAAATGTGATGTGGTCCCTAAAAAAAAATGGTGTTGTAAAAATGAGAAATTGCTGGTCAACTTTTAACCCTTATAACTCCCTAACAAAAAAAAATTTTGTTTCCAAAATTGTGCTGATGTAAAGTAGACATGTGGGAAATGTTATTTATTAACTATTTTTTATGACATATCTCTCTGATTTAAGGGCATAAAAATACAAAGTTTGAAAATTGCAAAATTTTAAAAATTTTCGCCATATTTCCGTTTTTTTCATAAATAATCGCAAGTAATATCGAAGAAATGTTACCACTAACATGAAGTACAATATGTCACGAAAAAACATTCTCAGAATCAGCGGGATCCGTTGAAGCGTTCCAGAGTTATAACCTCATAAAGTGACAGTGGTCAGAATTGCAAAAATTGGCCTGGTCATTAAGTACCAAATTGGCTCTGTCACTAAGGGGTTAATAGTGATGGGTTGTTTTGATTACGTCTCCCAAGTCGAGAATATTGTAACTGACACCAATATCTATATCCTATCAAAGGATCCAAAGCCCCTATTTCAGAAGAAATTTAATATAGCTGTCCAGGAAATATTTTTTTAGGTTTCATTACTAAAAAACTAACAGAATATACTGTAGTTGTAAATCTAATAATTCCAATTCCCGATGCACTAAAACACAAATTGTGAATTTTCAGCCACGGGTGGAGCTCATAGGGTCAGGAAACAGGTGCATGGGAAATCAATAATATCAGTGGTTAAATTTGTCTTTACTCGTTGCATCCACTACAAGATTTACATAATCTTTTAAATTTATTATTTGGCTCAGCTGATACATGAGGCAAGAATTAAGTTTGGCGTCTCCCCCAACCCTACCCCGGCACATATGCGACTTGCACCCCCATAGTCACGTGCCGAGAAGCTACTTTTTCGAATTCTCTCAATGTTCAGTGAAAAACTGAAAGGAACAGGAAGAAACGCTAGTTGTAACATGACAATAAGTATGAAAGTCAAATATCACTGAAGTGGCTATGTGATGACTGATGAAACCTGCAAGCAGAGCTGAATCTTGAAAGTCTGCACAATTGATCACTGGGAGTTGGCATTCTTATCTGTACCTTATCTTAGGCAGCCCAACAATGTCCCCCTGCTGGCTGCTCCCAGGGCAGATGCCCGGCCTGCCCCCGCAGATACAACATTACGTGTCTGCTGTCAGCTGTATTGCATAGCGGATATCTGCCTGTAAATGCAGTGGTCAGAACTTGCTCTGAACACTGCAGTCTATCCATTCAAGTGCCATTGCCAATCTCTCGGAGCAGCTTTTAAATTATGTAATTGCTGGTACACTTACACTTACACTACTGCTCTCATTGGCCCCACATAACATGATCACAGGAAATTAATTTCTTATCATGGCAGCCAGTAGCCTGCTGGGGGCTCCAGTAAATGTCAAGTTGTTCATGGTATAGTATATAGTATAAGCGATTGGTTCAAGTCCAATGTGGAAACTAACAAGTACAGTAAAAAATGGAAATAAATGTTTTAAATATAAAATAACATACAGTATATATATATTTGAATCACCTCACCTTTCTCCATTAAAAATAAAGAAATTACAAAGTAACAGGTCATTTTTACCAAATAATAAATGCAGGAAAAGCAAAACCTAAAAAGCATTGTGTGAACTTTTAATTGCAATTTCACTGCATTTGGTATTTTTTCCTGTTTTCCAGTACATAGTACGATAAAATGAATAGTGTCATTCAAAATCACAACTTCTGCAAAAAGCAAGACCCCATATGGCTGTGTCTATGGAAAAATACAAAAATTATGAGTCTTGGAACAATATGGAAAGTATTTACTGAAAATACTAAAATATTTTCATGTGTGCTTAAAAGATTCTACTTTAACATCTGCAATATTTGGGATTAATTAGAAATGTCTCTTTAATATACAAATGTATATCAGGTATAATGTATTTTTATGTCTATTTAATATGACCTTCCAAATCCATCTGAAATGAGAACAGAGGGTTTCAGGACCAGGCCATTAGTAAAATTCGGTCTTATACTGTATTCAATAAGCAATACTTTAAATGCTGCTTTGTAATACATTGTGTTTTGGTAGCTATATTAAACTCCACAATCTCATTTCAAATTCATAGAAGAAGGTGTTTGAAATATAAATTATTAAAGAATATCTTTATAATATTTCTGTCACTACTGTCCACTCGTATTTTACTACCATGTTATACTTCTTATTAAGATCATGATTGCGATGCTCTTCCTTTATTACCAAGTGGTCTAACCTTTAGAAGCCTAAGGAGCTTCCATGGATTAAACAATAAATTTTCTTCTAACAACCTTGTTTAATGCTTCTATAAAATTGATAAGTTTCCTGATGCTTGTTCACTGACATGTGCTATAAATACGTTACCAATAAATTTATCAATTTTATCTCCAGCAGCCCATACCAAACAATAATAAAAACGTACATGGGAAGAAAGATAAACATGAGTTTTTTTCTAATATTGAAATTCTATTACATTTTAATCAGTTCATAAAGGAGAGCAATATAGGTGTTTTATGTGGTAAAGTGTTTTTATTAACTTGGAACAATGTCCAAATATTAATATGAAGTTAGGGAAAATATAATGTCAAACATTTTTTATATGGAAATCTAGTAATGTAATGTATACAATGCACTTCGAAAAGCAATACAGTATATCATATTAGTATTTTATTGCAGTATTTTGTAACCAAGCCATTATTAAACATAGGCAGTAATTTGATAGTCTTCTTAGTAAAGGCTTTCATACACACAGCACATTGGCACTCCGAGTCCTTAGGGTATGTTCCCACCAACCGGAACTAGCAGCGCTTTGGACACAGCATATGTTCTCTGCGTCCAAAACACTGCCTTCTATTAAATGCAGGTGAATCCCCATGTGTTCACTAAACCATGCGGATTTACCACACTTAATACATTCTTTTGATTAAATTTCTGTTGTTGAGACTATCGACACCGCAATAGAAATTGACATGCTGTGGTCTTAAAAGACACGTAGCATGTCAGTGTCCACGTGTGATCTGCAGGCACACATACCCGCATAATGGACATGGGAGCTCTAAAAATCTCATTCACTGCGCTGTAACATCTGGCTGCTGTGGGTTTGACGCTGCATAAATACGCAGCAATCCAACCAGCAGCAATTCCTGATCATGGCAACATACCCTTATGATTCTCAGAAACAGAGTCATAAGCGTTACATGTGCTGCCGCCTATGTGAAAAAAAACTATTTTTAATGCAAAATCTGATCTCATTTTTTTGCATGTGTACTAGCACAGTGGTATACAGATGCTATAGATAGTGTTGAGCGATACCTTTTGATATCCAGAAGTATCGGTATCAGATTGGATCGGCCGATATCCAAAAAATATCGGATATCGCCGATACCCGATACCAATGCAAGTCAATGGGACACAAATATTGAAATCCGATTCAAAAAAGAAATGCACAAAATGCAGGTATGCCCGGCACTGAACAAGCTGCTATTCCTCAGAACAATTGTAAGTGTGATCTCCAAATGGCTAGGCGGGTTCCGTTCCCAATGAAGCTGAGGCGGTGCTATGCATACATAGATAGTGATCCAAACGCATAAAAAGAGAAAAAAATGCAGCACTCACCCAAATCTTCCAAAAATCAGAAGTCCTTTATTTAGGCATTACAAGCCATGTCGGACGTGGCGTGGCATAGACAACACTGCGGAGGGGAGCGGGAGTGAATGGAGACAAGACAGACGACGATCGTTTCGCGCTCCTGCGCTTCTACGGGTCAGGTGAATACTACTGGTGATGTCACTTCCTTATATAGGACAGGACTTACCATATAAAACACATATAAACATATATAAACATTATTTAAAACCAACCTGTCTCCTTCCATGGACTGCATTTTACCGGCGAACTAAATGAAAATAGCCATGTCCAATTTATCATTGAGCCCCCACGGTCCCTGAGCGTTAGTTTTAAGGATCCATCAAGCTTCCCTTTGCAGCAATACTTTATTGTGATTGCACCCTTGCTGTGGAAACTTAACTATTTCCAAACCAGCAAAGCTTAGCAGGTTGGGATCCCCACCATGCATATCTTGCATATGTCTCACTAGGCGTACACGTCCCTTCCCTGTTAATACAGAGTTAAAATGCTCACGGAACCAGACCATAAGAGGCCTGATTGTTTTCCTGATATAAAATCGGTTACACGGACAAAAAATTGCGTAGACTACGAATTTAGTTTTACATGTTACAAAATCCATTACCTTATGGTGTACGGTGACAACTTTTAAAGGGTTATCAGTCTTGTGCAAATGACACATGCTGCAACTTCCACATTTAAAAGTTTCCCTGGGGCATTGATTTCTTAATCCACATGTTATCCACGTTAGCGATCCGATTTTTAACCACTAGGTCTCCTATATTAACAGACCGTTTATTTGCAAAAAGAGGGGAAAAAACGGATAAATTTCTGAAATCCGTATAGTTTTGCAGTACGTGCCAATTTTTACGCACTGCAGCACGAATATCGTTATCCAACGGACTATGTTTAAACGTACATTTCAAAAACCTGACCTGCACATCCAAACATAGACTAAGTGTGAACAGGTGCTGAACCTAGTCGCCAACTCGTATATAGTTAAATAAATAAGGCAGCACACTGCATACAAACTTGAAATACGAAATTTGAACTGTATTACTGCACTAGAAATATGAAAAATGAGAGCGTTTAGCGCATAAAAATGGCCAATTTTATGTGTACCTGGTAGCCACTTTACGGCATCTCTCTTATACCAGGTCCTACGCTTGCCTTACCTCGCTGAGAATAAACGTCTACATCTGAATGGGTACATGTGAAACCTCTTCCTAGACTAAAATTCTCTCTCTCTATGGAGGGGTATTGGACCTGCTGTAATTAAAACACCTGTGGCTAGAAGGCGGAGTGCACGATCAGAAGGCTAGAGAATACATTTCAAAAACCTGACCTGCACATCCAAACATAGACTAAGTGTGAACAGGTGCTGAACCTAGAGTCGCCAACTCGTATATAGTTTAAACGTAAACGTGAACTTGCGATGTTCGCCCGCATTAGTGATTAAGCTTTTCCCTTTATTTACTCTTTTGCTGCCCTTTTTTAATAAATCAATTTGGGATAACTTGGCTGCCCTCAATTCTGCCTGATGTAAAATCGGCTCTGGGTAACCTCTATTTTTAAAACGCATTTTTAGTTCCTGAATTTGGCTCTTATGTTTCGTCACAATTATTAATTTTTCTCAGCCTAACCATTTGGCTGTATGGAATGCTGTGTCTGGTATGGTTAGGATGGGCACTTTGGAAATGCAGAACATTGTTAGTGGCCGTAATTTTTCTATGGACACTTGTTTAAATTAACCCCTCTCTGATCTCAACTTTTACAACCAGAAACTCCAATTCTCTGTTGTTAAACACAGATGTGAACATCATGTTGTCCTCATTATTTTCATTCAAGAATGCAACAAAGTCATTGAAAATTTGCTCCCCTCCGTCCCACACTATAAAAATATCATCAGCAAACCTCAAGTACAGACGAATATGCTTCAGATAAGGATTCAGGGGCCCGGTGACATGCTTCTCCTCAAACGCCGCCAAAAAGAGGTTTGCGAAGATGCATGCCACCGGAGTCCCCATCGCAGTGCCAAATCTTTGGCTATACCACTTGTCCAAACATTTAAACGTGTTATTTGACAGGACAAACTCTAAACCATCCAAAACAAACGAAATAAAGTCCTGGTCTTTTTCCGTACTCGTGAGGATGCGGTGGATTGCCTCCAGCCCCTTATGCTGGGGGATTCTAGTGTACAAATTGACGATGTAAATGGATGCCAAAGGAAAAGTTGGCTGCCAGCAAAAATCTCTCAACGCCAACAAAAAGTCGCCGGAGTCTTTAACAAACAAGGGGATTTTTTGGAGCAAAGGTTTCAATAACCAGTCTAAAAACTGGGAAAGCGGCTCAGTCACTGAATTTTTTCCTGAAATTATTGGGTGCCCTGGGGGGTTTTTCGCATTTTTATGGATCTTTGGGATGCTATACCAGTGTGGGAAGCATGGGAATTCCGGCAACAGCTTTTCAGCTCTCCCTTTGGTAATTGTCCCTTTCTCCACATATTTTCGTAACAAGGATCTTAACTTTTCTTTGATGTGATGAGTTGGATTACAATCCAACTTTAAATATGTGCCTGAATCATTCAGCTGTGATAACGCTTCCTCTGTGTAATAAGATTTATCCATGATGACTAAATTATCGCCTTTATCGGCTGTTCTGATAATGACATCATCCCATTTTTGTATTTCTCTCAGTGCATGTTCTTCCTGGACTGAGAGGTTTTTATGCGGTTGCTTATAGAGAAGCGCCTCAATATCTATAATGACCAGGTCCTGAAACAGCTCTATGGAGTTTCCAGGTGAAACAGGAGGCATCCAACTAGAATTAACCCCCCCTACAAATGGTTGAGTGGGAGCAGGCTCTGCAGACAATGAGAGCCCCGCCATTTGTACGTTCATGCTCGACTCTAAATTTGCCAATAGGGCGGTCATTTCCATATCCTCATGGTCTGCAAACGGGGATGCCATGAACCCCAGAGGACCCACTGTAGCCGGAGTATCAGATGTGACCGCAGCCGCGCTTCTCTCAGTATTCCTACAAAAATGTTTATAGAGGTGCAGTTTTCTGATGCTTTTAAATAAATCGATTCTAAATTCACAAAAATCAAATGCCTCAGGTAAGCAAAAATTCACCCCCCGTGAAAGGACCTTCACTTGGTCCATGGATAAGACCCTTTTTGACAAGTTAATGATTTTGTAAAGCATCATTAATTAAAGTGCTTTCACTTTGTGCAGTTAACGCCTCCAGGACACATGTTTGCGTTTTTTTGGGGCGCTTTTTTCTCCTTCCTCGTCGGATTTTTTTCCCCCTAAAGGGACTGCAGCCATGGGATTTACTCAACACCTCGAGCCTTTGGTGCTATTTTGCTTTTCCCACTACCACCAGATGCTCCACCTCCACCACCACCATCAGTACCAGATGGCAACGACCGCCCGCGGCCTCTTCCACCAGACTTCCTCATTTTTAAAAAAATCTAACCAAAATAACAACTGTTATATGGTACTGTAAAACAAGGTAGAAGGTGTATATAAACTTGTTGAGAATTTAAATCTCCCTTTTTTGGGAGGAGACTGAACCAAAACTCAGGCCCAGTGTATTACACTACACAATGTAAGTGGCAGAACGTGGCTGGAAGATATACGAAAAACTAACAGAGCTAACGTAGATCCACTTAGTGCCAATTTAAATCTCCCTTTTTTGGGGGGGAGACTGCACCAAAACTCAGGCCCAGTGTATTACAATACACAATGTAAGTGGCAGAACGTGGCTGGAAAATATACGACAAACTAACAGAACTGACGTAGATCCACTTAGTGCCAATTTAAATCTCCCTGTTTTGGGGGGGAGACTGCACCAAAACTCAGGCCCAGTGTATAACACTACACAATGTAAGCGGCAGAACGTGGCTGGAAGATATACAACAAACTAACAGAACTGACGTAGATCAACTTATTGACAATTTAAATCTCCTTTTTTTGAGAGGAGACTGCACCAAAACTCAGGCCCAGTGTATAACACTACACAATGTAAGCGGCAGAACGTGGCTGGAAGATATACAACAAACTAACAGAACTGACGTAGATCAACTTATTGACAATTTAAATCTCCTTTTTTTTGAGAGGAGACTGCACCAAAACTCAGGCCCAGTGCATTACACTACACAATGTAAGTGGCAGAACGTGGCTGGAAGATATACGACAAACTAACAGAACTGACGTTGATTCACTTAGTGCCACTTTAAATCTTCCTTTTTTGGGGGGGAGGCTGCACAAAAACTCAGGCCCAGTGTATTACACTACACCATGTAAGTGGCAGAACGTGGTTGGAAGATATAAGACAAGCTAACAGAACTGACATAGATCCACTAAGTGCCAATTTAAATCTCCCTTTTCTGGGGGGAGACTGCACCAAAACTCAGGCCCAGTGTATTACACTACACAATGTAAGTGGCAAAACGTGGCTGGAAGATTTGTGAAAAAATACAAGGACTGTAGTACAATTTCAATCTCCCTACAATAATCTCAGGACAAGTATGGCAGCAATAAA
Organism: Ranitomeya imitator; assembly: GCF_032444005.1. NCBI lineage: Eukaryota > Metazoa > Chordata > Amphibia > Anura > Dendrobatidae > Ranitomeya > Ranitomeya imitator. The sequence continues at coordinate 341,684,403 of NC_091285.1, read as the reverse complement.
AAGGACTGCTGCACACAAAAGTGTGGACAAATAAACAAGAGAACTGTGCAAAAAGGAGCAACAGGATTTTTGCTTTTAAAAAGCAGTTGGTTTGCACAGCGGCGTACAAACAGCAATGCAGCTATCAGGGAGCCTCATAAGGCAGCCTAATAAGCTACAGAGCTGATGCACAAAAATATAAACTCCTCTGTCCCTGCAAAGAAAAGGTGGTGTTGGACAGTGGAAATCGCTACAGCACAAGCAGTTTCGGGGCTTAATCTTCCCTCCCTAACTATACCCCTTCTTCTGATGCAGCTGCAGGAACCTCTTCCTATGCTACGATTGGCAGAAGTAAGATGCGGGCGGCGTGCACACCCTTTTATAGCCCCTGTGACGCCGCAAAATGCAAGCCAATCACTGTCATGTTCTTCTCTAAAATGGTGGGGACCGAGACCTATATCATCACGCTGCCCACACTCTGCGTCATCCTTCATTGGCTGAAAAATGGCGCTGAAAATGTCATATGAAACGCGACTTTGGCGTGAAGATCCCGGCCTCATGGCCTATCCCACACTAGGATCGCGTCTGGTTTCACGAAACCCGACTTTGCCAAAAGTCGGCGATTTTTGAATTTGTCTGATCTGTTTCGCTCAACCCTTGTCAAAATTACTATTTATTAATTCACATTAATGCATTGAAGATATACAATGCCAAAAAACATAACTTTCAAAGAAAAGAACTTTCAGAGTGAGTTAATGAAACCAGCATCAACATGTTGCAAGCTGAACGTGCAGTGTCTGACATGCTCAGGCTTGATTCAATTGTTTTATCTTGGTTTTCGCCTGTTCACACTTTTTCTTCTCAGTTTGTTTTAGCTTGTCATATTCAACCGTGTTTTCCAAAATTAGCATTATGGCTCAGCGGAAGTGTATTCATTTGCCTGACAGTTTCTGTTACATTTGTGGTGAATATCCTCGAAAAGAAGGGTGGTTTGCATTTAAAGAGGTCGTAGAGAAATTTTTAGGCAATAACAAAGACCTTGACTACAAAAAATCGTCGGACGAATGCTGAAAGCATTTCAAGCTTTAGGTTGCTTGATGAGTTTGAAAGTGCTCCATTCCCACCTTGACAACTTTCCTGAAAATTTGGGAGCTGTGAGTGAAGAGCAAGGTGAACAATTCCACCAGGACATTAAAGGGATGGAAAGAAGATACCAGGAAAGATGGAGCATTACAATGATGGCAGACTACTGTTGTATGCTTCAGAGAGACATTCCAGATGCTACTCACAAGTAGCACAAGAGATGCCTCACAGGGAAGAATAATCGATTTTAGTGTGTGTTAGTGAGCTCATTGCAGTTAAAAAATGATTTTCATTAAACATTTGTAATAAAAAATTAATTTTATGAGTCTATTTTCATTTATTTTGAGGTATTGTCTTCAAACCAGGGATTCAAGCTTCAGGAGGCTAATTTGCATATTCCAGGTGCCTTCTGGGAGAAGCGAAGTCTCCCTAAGCTAGAAGATCGTTGGGTACAGCCGGGACCAGCTGCTTCGAAAGCATCACCAAACCAGGGATTCAAGCTTCAGGAGGCTAATTTGCATATTCCAGGTGCCTTCTGGGAGAAGCGAAGTCTCCCTAAGCTAGAAGATCGTTGGGTACAGCCGGGACCAGCTGCTTCGAAAGCATCACCAAACCAGGGATTCAAGCTTCAGGAGGCTAATTTGCATATTCCAGGTGCCTTCTGGGAGAAGCGAAGTCTCCCTAAGCTAGAAGATCGTTGGGTACAGCCGGGACCAGCTGCTTCGAAAGCATCACCAAACCAGGGATTCAAGCTTCAGGAGGCTAATTTGCATATTCCAGGTGCCTTCTGGGAGAAGCGAAGTCTCCCTAAGCTAGAAGATCGTTGGGTACAGCCGGGACCAGCTGCTTCGAAAGCATCACCAAACCAGGGATTCAAGCTTCAGGAGGCTAATTTGCATATTCCAGGTGCCTTCTGGGAGAAGCGAAGTCTCCCTAAGCTAGAAGATCGTTGGGTACAGCCGGGACCAGCTGCTTCGAAAGCATCACCAAACCAGGGATTCAAGCTTCAGGAGGCTAATTTGCATATTCCAGGTGCCTTCTGGGAGAAGCGAAGTCTCCCTAAGCTAGAAGATCGTTGGGTACAGCCGGGACCAGCTGCTTCGAAAGCATCACCAAACCGCGTGCCTGTAGGACATTATTGCAAGAGAGCTTGGCTGAGTAGATTACACAAGAAGGAAAACACACAGCAAGTCAGCAGGATCTAGGAGCAACATGGCAGATGTGACAACCTACATGGTGAGCTGCAGCATGTGCTACATGTTCACAGATCGACCAGAAGAAGAATCCAATTTCACCTGTCAGAAGTGTAGACTAGTGGCCCTTTTAGAAGAAAAGGTGCGGGGTCTGGAAGAAAGAATAGCAACTTTGAAACTCATCAAAGAGAATGAAGACTTTCTAGACAGAACAGAAGCATCTCTACTGGTCACAGAAGGTGCAAAAAGTGTCAGAGAACCTCCAAAAGCAGATGAGTGGAAGCATGTGACCAAAAGAAGCAAGAAGACCATGGAGAAATCACCAACCACACAACTGAAGAACCGATATCAAATCTTTGTAGAGGATGAAGATGGCACACCTAAGAATGAAGCAATACCAGCAAGCAAAAAAGAAAAGGGCACACAGCAACAAGTGACAGCAAAAAGTACAGCCAAGAAGCAACGAAGAGTGGTGGTGGTGGGAGACTCACTACTGAGAGGCACAGACGCAGCCATCTGCAGACCGGACATAACTGCAAGAGAAGTATGCTGCCTTCCAGGTGCGATGATCAAGGATGTGACCGATAGGATACCAAAGCTCTTCAGCTCCAAGGACGTCCACCCATTTCTTCTGATACATGTTGGCACCAATGACACGGCAAGGAAGGACCTACCGACAATCTGCAAGGACTTTGAAGAGTTGGGGAAGAAAGTAAAGGAACTGGATGCACAGGTAGTTTTTTCTTCTATCCTTCCAGTAGACGGGCATGGCACCAGGAGATGGAACAGGATCCTTGATGCAAACAACTGGCTAAGACGATGGTGCAGACAACAAGGATTTGGATTCCTGGACCACGGTGTGAATTACTGGTATGATGGACTCCTCGCCAGAGACGGACTACACCTCAACAAACCTGGGAAACACACATTCGCCAGAAGACTCGCTACACTCATCAGGAGGGCGTTAAACTAGAAGAAGAGGGGACGGGAAGAAAAACATTAGACTCGAACAAAGACGACCCAGGAAAACATACTCAGAAGGGAGGTAAGAACATTTCTAAAACAATCCACAGTGAGGAGATTGGAACAAAACAAAATCCTCTGAACTGCATGCTCGCAAACGCCAGAAGCCTGACAAACAAGATGGAAGAACTAGAAGCAGAAATATCTACAGGTAACTTTGACATAGTGGGAATAACCGAGACAAGGTTAGATGAAAGCTATGACTGGGCAGTTAACTTACAGGGTTACAGTCTGTTTAGAAAGGATCGTAAAAATCGGAGAGGAGGAGGGGTTTGTCTCTATGTAAAGTCTTGTCTAAAGTCCACTTTAAGGGAGGATATTAGCGAAGGGAATGAGGATGTCGAGTCCATATGGGTTGAAATTCATGGAGGGAAAAATGGTAACAAAATTCTCATTGGGGTCTGTTACAAACCCCCAAATATAACAGAAAGCATGGAAAGTCTACTTCTAAAGCAGATAGATGAAGCTGCAACCCATAATGAGGTCCTGGTTATGGGGGACTTTAACTACCCGGATATTAACTGGGAAACAGAAACCTGTGAAACCCATAAAGGCAACAGGTTTCTGCTAATAACCAAGAAAAATTATCTTTCACAATTGGTGCAGAATCCAACCAGAGGAGCAGCACTTTTAGACCTAATACTATCTAATAGACCTGACAGAATAACAAATCTGCAGGTGGTTGGGCACTTAGGAAATAGCGACCACAATATTGTGCAGTTTCACCTGTCTTTCACTAGGGGGACTTGTCAGGGAGTCACAAAAACATTGAACTTTAGGAAGGCAAAGTTTGAACAGCTTAGAGATGCCCTTAATCTGGTAGACTGGGACAATATCCTCAGAAATGAGAATACAGATAATAAATGGGAAATGTTTAAGAACATCCTAAATAGGCAGTGTAAGCGGTTTATACCTTGTGGGAATAAAAGGACTAGAAATAGGAAAAACCCAATGTGGCTAAACAAAGAAGTAAGACAGGCAATTAACAGTAAAAAGAAAGCATTTGCACTACTAAAGCAGGATGGCACCATTGAAGCTCTAAAAAACTATAGGGAGAAAAATACTTTATCTAAAAAACTAATTAAAGCTGCCAAAAAGGAAACAGAGAAGCACATTGCTAAGGAGAGTAAAACTAATCCCAAACTGTTCTTCAACTATATCAATAGTAAAAGAATAAAAACTGAAAATGTAGGCCCCTTAAAAAATAGTGAGGAAAGAATGGTTGTAGATGACGAGGAAAAAGCTAACATATTAAACACCTTCTTCTCCACGGTATTCACGGTGGAAAATGAAATGCTAGGTGAAATCCCAAGAAACAATGAAAACCCTATATTAAGGGTCACCAATCTAACCCAAGAAGAGGTGCGAAACCGGCTAAATAAGATTAAAATAGATAAATCTCCGGGTCCGGATGGCATACACCCACGAGTACTAAGAGAACTAAGTAATGTAATAGATAAACCATTATTTCTTATTTTTAGTGACTCTATAGCGACAGGGTCTGTTCCGCAGGACTGGCGCATAGCAAATGTGGTGCCAATATTCAAAAAGGGCTCTAAAAGTGAGCCTGGAAATTATAGGCCAGTAAGTCTAACCTCTATTGTTGGTAAAATATTTGAAGGGTTTCTGAGGGATGTTATTCTGGATTATCTCAATGAGAATAACTGTTTAACTCCATATCAGCATGGGTTTATGAGAAATCGCTCCTGTCAAACCAATCTAATCAGTTTTTATGAAGAGGTAAGCTATAGGCTGGACCACGGTGAGTCATTGGACGTGGTATATCTCGATTTTTCCAAAGCGTTTGATACCGTGCCGCACAAGAGGTTGGTACACAAAATGAGAATGCTTGGTCTGGGGGAAAATGTGTGTAAATGGGTTAGTAACTGGCTTAGTGATAGAAAGCAGAGGGTGGTTATAAATGGTATAGTCTCTAACTGGGTCGCTGTGACCAGTGGGGTACCGCAGGGGTCAGTATTGGGACCTGTTCTCTTCAACATATTCATTAATGATCTGGTAGAAGGTTTACACAGTAAAATATCGATATTTGCAGATGATACAAAACTATGTAAAGCAGTTAATACAAGAGAAGATAGTATTCTGCTACAGATGGATCTGGATAAGTTGGAAACTTGGGCTGAAAGGTGGCAGATGAGGTTTAACAATGATAAATGTAAGGTTATACACATGGGAAGAGGGAATCAATATCACCATTACACACTGAACGGGAAACCACTGGGTAAATCTGACAGGGAGAAGGACTTGGGGATCCTAGTTAATGATAAACTTACCTGGAGCAGCCAGTGCCAGGCAGCAGCTGCCAAGGCAAACAGGATCATGGGGTGCATTAAAAGAGGTCTGGATACACATGATGAGAGCATTATACTGCCTCTGTACAAATCCCTAGTTAGACCGCACATGGAGTACTGTGTCCAGTTTTGGGCACCGGTGCTCAGGAAGGATATAATGGAACTAGAGAGAGTACAAAGGAGGGCAACAAAATTAATAAAGGGGATGGGAGAACTACAATACCCAGATAGATTAGCGAAATTAGGATTATTTAGTCTAGAAAAAAGACGACTGAGGGGCGATCTAATAACCATGTATAAGTATATAAGGGGACAATACAAATATCTCGCTGAGGATCTGTTTATACCAAGGAAGGTGACGGGCACAAGGGGGCATTCTTTGCGTCTGGAGGAGAGAAGGTTTTTCCACCAACATAGAAGAGGATTCTTTACTGTTAGGGCAGTGAGAATCTGGAATTGCTTGCCTGAGGAGGTGGTGATGGCGAACTCAGTCGAGGGGTTCAAGAGAGGCCTGGATGTCTTCCTGGAGCAGAACAATATTGTATCATACAATTATTAGGTTCTGTAGAAGGACGTAGATCTGGGTATTTATTATAATGGAATATAGGCTGAACTGGATGGACAAATGTCTTTTTTCGGCCTTACTAACTATGTTACTATGTTACTATGTTACTATGTCTTATTTAACATAGTTACTAAAATTGGCAGAAAATATGATGTCCTATGACAAAACAGATATCATTTTCAGATTCAGCACACTTGAAAACATAAAGATTACGTATATCCGTTTCGACTAACGTCTTAATCATTAAGACGTTAGTCGAAATGCGTCGGTAGAAAGCTGCCATGTGTGCATAATGCTGTAAGAAATTATAACTTATTTACAAGTGGTTTACCATAGGATACAACCCTTTCCTTTTTTAAAAATTAAGAAATAAATTTACTGACTTTACTAGATTCCTGCTGGACTCATCGATTTCTCTAAAAAGACAATTGGCCAAAAAATATGGTGCAAGACAGAAGTAATTTGAGGTAAAGATGAATGCAATTTATACATGCGTTATTTTTATAAACCTAACACACTCACAAAAGAATTAAGTTTAAATTAGTAATAATTCAGCATAAAGATTTGCAATTTCTAGAATCAATGAGTGTTTGTGCGATTTATTCACATATAGAAAAGTTTACTTCAGGTTTTAGGTTCATCTTACATCATTTCTATTAACGTATGCTAATTAATATGTGTTTGTTTAGTCAGGCAAACCCTACTATGAAAAAATTCGATGTCTACATGTTGAAATGAATTACCATTTTAAAATGTTGTTAAATTTGAAAACTGCAAAATACAAAAAAATCTTGTGATACGCCTGCTATATGTTTTAGAGTTTATCGCTTAATGTATTGCCTTTAGCCCATTGTATTTATATGGGATCCTAACTGCTGTAAAACATCATAGCCTTACTACCCTTTTAACCAAGTTGCATGACCTTCCTAAGATTTGTCTGGTTGTAAGCAGCAGGGCAAGCTGGGATCCAAATTGAAATCAGCTGTAGCCATCATTAACACATGCTGAGTATCTAAACATACACAGTGTGACTTAACCCTGTCTTCCTTCAGTTCTTTTCAGTTTTTATCCATCAAGCAGTAATTTCCTACACTTATCTTTAGACAAATCAGACAACTGAAAATGCTGTACATTTTTAAAATCCTACTTATGATTCTATCCATCTGTGATATAGATATGCACTTAGAAGAGGTGGTAATGTGTTGTATTTTTCAGATCAATGATGCAGGCACTTATTTTTATACAATAGTTATGTCTCCTTTTTAGTTTCAGATATATGTTTTAATTAAATCAGTTACAGATTTAAATATTCAAAGAAGAAATTATTATAATTATTTATTATAAAACTGTTCTCTGAATTTATCACAAATTTAAGTAATTTTTAAAATATTGAAGAAAAATACTTTGTTGAAATGGCATTTTTATTTCATATCTACTATACATTATAACATTACTCTTATTTAATCTGCACAATAAAATACTGTATAACAATAATGAATATTTAATATGTATACAAACTGAGTTGTATTTTTTATGCCCTTGAACATGTGACTTTGAGACTTTGATGAGATTGGACTTTAGATTCTGATTGTCCTAATATCCTTCTAATTAATTTGACTCCACAAAAATTAGAAACAATTGAAATATTTAATTATAAAGTTATTGAAATTGTTGTTTGTTAAATAAAACTATTGTTTTATATAACTAAGAAAGCATATTTTCATTGTTTTACTTTTTTGCAATAATTTGTGCTGCATATTGTGTTCTACAATAAAAGTAATGTTTTAATCACATATGATTTTTACCTGCAAACTTTGTCTGTGTGTTGATAATGTATAGTAATGATTGTGTTGCCTAACAATGCTTTTCAAAAAACCATGCACAATCAGACAATACAGTTATTAATAACCACTTATGGGTGAAGTCAATTTTAATTTTTCCAAATTAAAATTTTCCTCACTTTTCATAAAGCCAAAACTTTTATATTTTTCCATCAACATAATGTTAGTTGTCGAGTTCCTGCTAATGCACAGGGGAAATCTTGTACCACCTCCGCTGCGGTCTCTCATTCTCATCCGGCTGCAGTGGAGCCTGCAGAGACGTCAGTCCCAGCGCCTGGCTCGGACAGATACTGCACGTTTGGGAATGTCCGCTGGAAGGCAGACCCATTGTGGCAGGGATAAACAGCATTACACAGAATCTTGGCCTCTATATTGATCAAGTACTTAGACCGTTCGTAATGTCTTTGAACTCATACGTGCTTGACACAACTGATCTTCTCAGCTCAGGAGGCTGGATGGTATCTGTATGGAAGCTGATATGATCTTGGGTAGTATAGCTGTAGAAGCCTTATATTCATCTATTCCCCATGATGTAGGGTTAATGGCTGTGGATGAATATCTGCAAACAAGAGGATGCCAATGTAGGAGACACAATGAATTTGTCTTGAGGGCCCTCAAGTTTTGTCTTACAAACAATGCCTTTCTGTTCGATGGCAAGTACTTCCACCAACTCAGGGGCACAGCAATGGGTAGCCCCTGTGTGCCCACTTATGCTAATCTGCTCCTGGGCTGGTGGGAGGAAAAAGTGGTCTTCAGGAACACATCAGATAACCTAGTTGAGAAGGTAGTCCTTTGGCTGCGTTATATAGACGACATCTTTATAATTTGGAGAGGTACTGAAATAGACTTTGCTATGTTTGTTGAGGGTCGAAATCCTAACAAACTAGGCCTACATTTCACCTATGAGGCGAACAAATTAAAACTGGCGTTCCTAGATGTCCTGGTCCAAAGAGGAGAGAATGGGGAAATTATCACAAAGAACTACCGAAAACCCAATGCAACCAATTCCCTTTTGAGGTTGGAAAGTAGTCATCCGAAACCCCTTAAAAGGGGTATAGCAAAAGGACAGTATCTCAGAATTCGCCGAAACTGTTCAAACTTGGAGAATTTCAAAGAACAGGCAGACAACCTAAGAAACAGGTTTCGCGATAGGGGTATCTAGATGATGTGTTGAAGGAAGCTGATAAGGCGTCTCTCTCAAGAGATCATAAGGATCCACTTTCACCTACCCCCCAAAAGTGGAGGATAACATCACATGCTTCGTTACAAAGTACTTTAATGGGGCAGGGGGGATTAGAGATATTTTGCAATGCCATTGGCAGATATTATGTATGGACATGGATATCAGGGACTCAATTAATCCCTCTCCTCAAATCACTTTTCGAAGAGGAAGATCCCTCAAGGACAGATTAGTCCACAGCCATTAACTGTTAGGTGTCGAGTTCCCGCCTCTGCACAAGGGGAATCTCGAACCATCTCCGCTGCGGTCTCTCCGCTCAGCGGAGACGTCGGTCCCAGCATCTTGCTCAGTGTCACTCTGTGCAAAGGGTTACTGCTGCTTTTCCAGCTTCTGCCATTGAAGCCAGTGCTGGGCAGCGGTGAGCAGATGCTTTTGGGACTAAGTCCTGCTTTTCCCCTTCTGAGCATGCCCAGGACAAGATCTCCCATTGGAGATCGAGGGTCATGTGCTCAGATACTGCAGCAGATCCCATTGGTCCTCCAGGAAGGTCCTGAAGGTGCTGAACTTCTGTGGCAGGCTCCCATTGGTCGTTCTGGGAAGTTCCTGTACATGCTGCAGCTATAAAAGGTTTGCATGACCGCACGGCCATGCGCTAGTGTAAACTTGTAAACGTGTGTGTGTTGATGTGTGAAAGTCGTTCATTAATTATCCCCTCCCTTGTGTATGACTGCTCGCGTAAGGTGGATGATTGCTATCTAGCGCCCGACTTAGTAACATAGTAACATAGTTACATAGTTAGTAATGCCGAAAAAAGACATTTGTCCATCCAGTTCAGCCTATATTCCATCATAATAAATCCCCAGATCTACGTCCTTCTACAGAAACTAATAATTGTATGATACAATATTGTTCTGCTCCAGGAAGACATCCAGGCCTCTCTTGAACCCCTCGACTGAGTTCGCCATCACCACCTCCTCAGGCAAGCAATTCCAGATTCTTACCGCCCTAACAGTAAAGAATCCTCTTCTATGTTGGTGGAAAAACCTTCTCTCCTCCAGACGCAAAGAATGCCCTCTTGTGTCCGTCACCTTCCTTGGTATAAACAGATCCTCAGCGAGATATTTGTATTGTCCCCTTATATACTTATACATGGTTATTAGATCGCCCCTCAGTCGTCTTTTTTCTAGACTAAATAATCCTAATTTCGCTAATCTATCTGGGTATTGTAGTTCTTCCATCCCCTTTATTAATTTTGTTGCCCTCCTTTGTACTCTCTCTAGTTCCATTATATCCTTCCTGAGCACCGGTGCCCAAAACTGGACACAGTACTCCATGTGCGGTCTAACTAGGGATTTGTACAGAGGCAGTATAATGCTCTCATCATGTGTATCCAGACCTCTCTTAATGCACCCCATGATCCTGTTTGCCTTGGCAGCTGCTGCCTGGCACTGGCTGCTCCAGGTAAGTTTATCATTAACTAGGATCCCCAAGTCCTTCTCCCTGTCAGATTTACCCAGTGGTTTCCCGCTCAGTGTGTAATGGTGATATTGATTCCTTCTTCCCATGTGCATAACCTTACATTTATCATTGTTAAACCTCATCTGCCACCTTTCAGCCCAAGTTTCCAACTTATCCAGATCCATCTGTAGCTGAATACTATCTTCTCTTGTATTAACTGCTTTACATAGTTTTGTATCATCTGCAAATATCGATATTTTACTGTGCAAACCTTCTACCAGATCATTAATGAATATGTTGAAGAGAACACGTCTCAATTCCGACCCCTGTGGTACCCCACTGGTCACAGCGACCCAGTTAGAGACTATACCATTTATAACCACCCTCTGCTTTCTATCACTAAGCCAGTTACTAACCCATTTACACACATTTTCACCCAGACCAAGCATTCTCAGTTTGTGTACCAACCTCTTGTGCGGCACGGTATCAAACGCTTTGGAAAAATCGAGATATACCACGTCCAATGACTCACCGTGGTCCAGCCTATAGCTTACCTCTTCATAAAAACTGATTAGATTGGTTTGACAGGAGCGATTTCTCATAAACCCATGCTGATATGGAGTTAAATAGTTATTCTCATTGAGGTAATCCAGAATAACATCCTTCAGAAACCCGTCAAATATTTTACCAACAATAGAGGTTAGACTTGCTGGCCTATAATTTCCAGGGTCACTTTTAGAGCCCTTTTTGAATATTGGCACCACATTTGCTATGCGCCAGTCCTGCGGAACAGACCCCGTCGCTATAGAGTCCCTAAAAATTAGAAATAATGGTTTATCTATTACATTACTTAGTTCTCTTAGTACTCGTGGGTGTATGCCATCCGGACCCGGAGATTTATCTATTTTAATCTTATTTAGCCGGTTTCGCACCTCTTCTTGGGTTAGATTGGTGACCCTTAATATAGGGATTTCATTGTTTCTTGGGATTTCACCTAGCATTTCATTTTCCACCGTGAATACCGTGGAGAAGAAGGTGTTTAATATGTTAGCTTTTTCCTCGTCATCTACAACCATTCTTTCCTCACTATTTTTTAAGGGGCCTACATTTTCAGTTTTTATTCTTTTACTATTGATATAGATGAAGAACAGTTTGGGATTAGTTTTACTCTCCTTAGCAATGTGCTTCTCTGTTTCCTTTTTGGCAGCTTTAATTAGTTTTTTAGCTAAAGTATTTTTCTCCCTATAGTTTTTCAGAGCTTCAATGGTGCCATCCTGCTTTAGTAGTGCAAATGCTTTCTTTTTACTGTTAATTGCCTGTCTTACTTCTTTGTTTAGCCACATTGGGTTTTTCCTATTTCTAGTCCTTTTATTCCCACAAGGTATAAACCGCTTACAGTGCCTATTTAGGATGTTCTTAAACATTTTCCATTTATTATCTGTATTCTTATTTCTGAGGATATTGTCCCAGTCTACCAGATTAAGGACATCTCTAAGCTGGTCAAACTTTGCCTTCCTAAAGTTCAGTGTTTTTGTGACTCCCTGACAAGTCCCCCTAGTGAAAGACAGGTGAAACTGTACAATATTGTGGTCGCTATTTCGTAGATGCCCGACCACCTGCAGATTTGTTATTCTGTCAGGTCTATTAGATAGTATTAGGTCTAAAAGTGCTGTTCCTCTGGTTGGATTCTGCACCAATTGTGAAAGATAATTTTTCTTGGTTATTAGCAGAAACCTGTTGCGTTTATGGGTTTCACAGGTTTTTGTTTCCCAGTTAATATCCGGGTAGTTAAAGTCCCCCATAACCAGGACCTCATTATGGGTTGCAGCTTCATCTATCTGCTTTAGAAGTAGACTTTCCATGATTTCTGTTATATTTGGGGGTTTGTAACAGACCCCAATGAGAATTTTGTTACCATTTTTCCCTCCATGAATTTCGACCCATATGGACTCGACATCCTCATTCCCTTCGCTAATATCCTCCCTTAAAGTGGACTTTAGACAAGACTTTACATAGAGAGAAACCCCTCCTCCTCTCCGATTTTTACGATCCTTTCTAAACAGACTGTAACCCTGTAAGTTAACGGCCCAGTCATAGCTTCCATCTAACCATGTCTGAGTTATTCCCACTATGTCAAAGTTACCTGTAGATATTTCTGCTTCTAGTTCTTCCATCTTGTTTGTCAGGCTTCTTGCGTTTGCGAGCATGCAGTTTAAAGGATTTTGTTTTGTTCCAATCTCCTTGCTGTGGATTGTTTTAGAAATGTTCTTACCTCCCTTCTGAGTATGTTCTCCTGGACTTAGCCATCAGCACGTAACACACAAAACAGCGTCTATTGCTGTGACTGCCAGTGCGGCACCGTGCGCTTTCACAACGCTTTCCTGACCCAAGCCTGGGTGGTTAGTGGCGTCCGCCAGTGCGGCACCGCACACACTCTTGTGCATCTTTACTATTATTATTTCTGTCACTCTAACACCCCAGTTGCGGTGTTAAGCGCAAGAGGTCTATATGAACTCAAGTCCTGTGTCTTCAGATTGAGTTCTGAGACTCCTTGCTTGTGCTCTTGGTGCGGTACCACGGCCCTGTGACGCAACAGGGTTTGCTTCCTTCACACAGGGTGAAGTTACCCGTGTGTGTATCCACATTGTACCGCCATATAGTCTGTCATTACTTGGCAGCAGGTTCCATCTCTGACCGGTGGTGTCCAGGTTGCGAACGCACCTTACTCTATCTTTCTTCTTATTTGGTGCGTTCTGCTAGCCCTAACATTACACTAGCGCCAGGGTCTGGGTAGTAATGACGGACAAACAGCAATCCTTGCGATACATCCAGCAGCTGGAGGGTAGGTTGGCAGCTCTCGAGCGCACAACCTCAGCTGTGGATGTAACCGCAGTTGCTGTTCAGGCTGCTAGTGTGGCTGCAGCCACCTTGTCCACTGCCACCCCTGTACCCACTCTATCTCACCTCCCATTGCCAGAACAATTTTCTGGTGATAGTAAGTCTTATAGGGGTTTCGTGAATCAGTGCTCTATACATCTCGAGCTTCTGGCCTCTCGTTTCCCTACAGAGCGGGCTAAGGTGGGGTTTATTGTGTCTCTCCTGTCGAACAGGGCGTTGGAGTGGGCTACGCTGCTGTGGAAGCGTGGCGATCATGTGGTGCCGAGTGCTTCGTTGTTCCTGAGCACTCTGAAACAGGTCTTTTTAGGACCTTGTGTCACCCATGATACGGCGCTCCAACTGTTGGCATTAACTCAGGGCTCGTCCTTGGTCAGCCATTTTGCCGTCCACTTCCGCACCCTAGCATCTGAGCTGGAGAGGTCGGATAAAGCCCTTATTCCAATATTTTGGAGGGGGCTGGCTGACCAGGTGAAGGACACCCTGGCCACTAGGGAGATTCCCACCACACTGGAGGAGTTAATAGCAGCGTCCACTCGTATTGACCTCCGTTTTCACGAGCGGAGGTTAGAGTGAGCCCAGTGTAGGCAGAGGTTTCGGCTGGCTCCCACCTTAGCCAAACCTTTGTAATCTCCAGTCCAGGCCCCTGAGTCACATGAGGCCATGGAGGTGTCACGAGCAAGATCTAAGTCCCGGACCGCTTGTGCACTCCAGGTTTTCATGTTTGCCAGCAGTCGGGACATCTTGCCACCAGAAGTCCCCAGCGGTCGAGGAAACGTCAGCGTCTAGTGGTAATAGGTGGAGGTACTCTAGACACAGTGACGTTTGCCTCCAAATTGTCCTTTTAGGGGACAATTACAATAGGCTCATTCACTCACTCAGTAGAGCTCTGCGTGGATTCTGGTGCGGAGGGCAATTTTATGTCTTCTGCCTTTGCCCAACGCCACGCAATACCCCTGATAATGATAGCTAAACCAGTAACTGTGCGAGTGGTGAATGGGTCAACACTGCCCTCACAGATAACACACCAGACCATCCCTTTCACTCTGTCCTTGTCACCATCCCATCAGGAGATTATATCTCTGCTCGTCATTCCTGAGGGAATTGAGGAGATTTTGTTAGGGATGCCTTGGCTACGGTATCACTCTCCTCATATCGAGTGATCCACAGGCAGAATTTTAGGATGGGGTGAATCTTTAGGGGGTAGATGTCAGGGGGAGAGCGTTCAGGTTGCTACTACTGAGGTACCCGCAGATTTATCCTCTCTTCCCAAGCAATATTGGCCCTATGCAGACGTGTTCTCTAAAAGGGCTGCGGAGACCCTTCCTCCTCACCGCCCCTATTACTGACCTATTGATGTCTTGCCTGGTGCTGAGCCTCCCCGGGGTCGAGTCTATCCTTTGTCTCCCCTGGAGACGAGGCAATGTCACAGTATATCCAAGAAAATCTGGCAAGAGGATTCATTAGGAAGTTAGTGTCACCTGCAGGAGCTGGGTTCTTCTTCGTACAGAAGAAGAATGGAGAACTGCGTCCATGCATAGACTACAGGGGTCTTAACGCCATCACTGTTAAAAATAAGTACCCACTACCCCTGATATCTGAGCTTCTTGATAGGCTACGGGGAGCAAGGGTATTTACTAAATTAGATCTGCGGGGTGCTTACAACCTGATTCTCCTCTGTGAGGGGGACGAATGGAAGATGGCTTTTAACACCCGGGATGGGCACTATGAATATCTAGTGATGCCCTTCGGGCTCTGCAATGCCTCAGCCATTTTCCAAGACTTTGTAAAGGACATCTTCTGGGATTTGCTTTTCACCTCGGTCGTAGTTTATCTGGATGATGTTCTCATCTATTCTCCAGATATAGACTCCCACCAGAGAGATGTTTGCAAGGTCTTCGACCTCCTACGGGCTAACTCCCTCTATGCCAAGTTGGAGAAGTGTGTATTTGAGCAGGAGTCCTTGCCTTTCCTTGGCTATATCATCTCTGCCCAGGGATTGGCTATGGATCCTGCCAAGCTACAGGCTGTGATGGACTGACAGGAACCCCATTCTCTCAAAGCGGTGCAGAGCTTTATGGAGTTCATTAATTACTATCGCCAGTTCATTCCCCACTTCTCAACTTTGGTAGCTCCCTTGGTTGCCCTCACCAAGAAAGGGGCAAATCCCAAGTTGTGGTCAGAGGAGGTCTACAAGGCCTTTCTCTTGATTAAGTCACACTTCGCTAGCGCTCCCATCCAACATCGCCCCGATGTAGATAGACCATTTATTATGGAGGTGTATGCCTCATCCGTTGGTGCTGGAGCAGTCCTCTTCCAAAAGGATGTTCAAGGTCGGAAGCATCCTTGCTTCTTCTTCTCGAAGACCTTTTCACCAGGGGAGAGGAATTATTCCATCGGGGACAGGGAGTTGCTAGCTATGAAGTTGGCTTTCTCAGAGTGGAGACATCTTCTGGAGGGAGCGCGCTTTCCCTTACAGGTGTTCACAGACCACAAGAACTTGGTGTATTTACAGACAGCCCAGCAGCAAAATTCTCATCAGGCTAGAAGGTCCCTGTTCTTCTCCGGGTTCCATTTCACCCTCCATTTTCTTTCCGGGGAGAAGAACGTTCATGCCGATGCTCTCTCTCGCTCTGTAGTGTCATCAGAGGAGGAGGAGTCTCGGCTTATTGTCCCTTCAGAGAGCCTAAGAACGGTAGCTCCGGTTTCACTAGAGTCTGTGCCACCAGGGAAGACTTTCGTTCTATCTAATTTGCGACTGGAGGTTCTCTCTTGGGTTCACTCATCCATGGTGGGTGGACCCTTTCAGACCAAGAGGACATCTGAGCTCTTGGCGAGGAGAAACTGCTGGCCGCATATGGCTCGTGACTAGTGTTGAGCGATACCGTCCGATACTTGAAAGTATCGGTATCGGATATTACCGGCCGATACCCAAAAAATATCGGATATCGCCGATACCGATATCCGATACCAATACAAGTCAATGGGACACCAAGTATCGGAAGGTATCCTGATGGTTCCCAGGGTCTGAAGGAGAGGAAACTCTCCTTCAGGCCCTGGGATCCATATTAATGTGTAAAATAAAGAATTAAAATAAAAAATATTGATATATTCACCTCTCCGGCGGCCCCTGGACATCACGCTGGTAACCGGCAGGCTTCTTTGTTTAAAATGAGCGCGTTTAGGACCTGCGAATGACGTCGCGGCTTCTGATTGGTCGCGTGCCGCTCATGTGACCGCCACACGATGAATCAGAAGCCGTGACGTCATTCGCAGGTCCTAAATTCCTAGAATTAGGAGTTTAGTGAATGAGAATGACGTCGCGGCTTCTGATTGGTCGCGTGGTGGTCACATGAGCGGCACGCGACCGATCAGAAGCCGTGACGTCATTCCCAGGTCCTAAACGCACTCATTTTAAACAAAGAAGCCTGCCGGTTACCAGCGTGATGTCCAGGGGCCGCCGGAGAGGTGAATATATCAATATTTTTTTTTTAATTCTTTATTTTACACATCCCTATGGATCCGATACCGATACCTGATACCACAAAAGTATCGGATCTCGGTATCGGAATTCCGATACCGCAAGTATCGGCCGATACCCGATACTTGCGGTATCGGAATGCTCAACACTACTCGTGACATCACAGACTATGTTCGGGCGTATGTCTCCTGCGCCAAGAACAAGTCTCCTCAGCAACGGCCAGCTGGGTTGCTTTACCCCATGCCGGTGGCGGACAGGCCCTGGGAGATGGTCGGGATGGACTTTGTGGTGGGCTTACTCAAATCTCCTAGCTGCACCATAATCTGGGTGATCACTACCTCTTCCACGGCTACCTTCTGCATGGGCTCTGGCTGCGTTGTTCATCAAACATATCTTTCGCCTACATGGTGTTCCGGACAAAATTGTCAGTGACCGGGGTTCCCAGTTTGCATCTCAATTCAGGAGAGAGCTTTGTCGTCTACTCAGTATTGAGTTGAATCTCTCTTCGGCATATCATCCAGAGACGAATGGGTTGGTAGAGAGGGCCAACCAGACCCTGGTCACATATTTATGACATTTTGTTTCTGCCAGGCAGCATGACTGGGCATCCTTGCTACCATGGGCAGAGTTTGCACTTAACAATGCCGTAGCCGACTCCACTGGTCAGACTCCATTCCTCCTAAATTACGGCCAGCATCCGCGTGTCCCTGTGTGCATGCCATGCCCGTGTCTTCTGCCGATTCCAGGGTGGCAGACTGTGCTATGGAGGCATGGGACATTTGGGACCGCACTCAGGATGCTATTCGGGCCTCCAAGGAGAGAATGAGGTCCTCCGCCGATGCTCATTGGTGCCCCGCTCCGACTTTTGCTCCTGGCGACTTAGTGTGGCTCTCCGTCCATAACATCAGGCTGCGTGTTGAGTCCTCTAAGTTTGCACCTCGCTACTTGGGTTCCTTCAAGGTCCTCGAACAGGTTAACCCTGTGGTCTACCGTCTGGCCCTTCCTACATGCCTTGGTATCACCGACACCTTTCATGTGTCCCTCTTTAAGCCCATATACATGTCCCAGTTTTCCGAGTCATCTGCCGGGACATCAGGTTCGTCTACGGATGATTACGAGGTGAATGCTATTTGGAGGTGCAAGGTGGTACATGGCAAAAAATTTTATTTGGTGGATTGGAAGGGTTATGGCCCAGAGGACAGGTCCTGGAAGCCTGCTGAACACATTCGAGCTCCACAGCTCATTGCTGCCTTCAAGCATACCGAGGTCCAAGGAGGGGGGCCCTAGGGGGGGTAATGTTAGGTGTTTAGTTCCTGCCTCTGCACAGGGGCAATCTCGAACCATCTCTGCTGCGGTCTCCCATTCTTCTCCAGCTGCAGTAGAGTCTGCTCAGCGGAGATGTCAGTCCCAGTGTCTTGCTCAGTGTCACTCTGTGCATAGGGTTACTGCTGCTTTTCAAGCTTCTGCCATTGAAGCCAGTGCTGGGCAGCAGCGAGCAGATGCTTTTGGGGCAATGTCGAGGGTCATTGTTGTGAATTCTGTTATCGAACTCCCTCCTGTGGTCATGAATGGTACTTCGGCGAGTTCTGTCCACTGACTCCCTCTGGTGGCTGTGAGTGGGGCTGCTGGTTCTGAGGTTCCTTCCACAGGTGACCTAGTTTAGTCTTAGGCTGGCTGCTCTATTTAACTCCACTCTGATCGTTACTCCATGCCAGCTGTCAATGTTCTTGTACTGGTTCAGTTCGCTCTTGGATCTTTCTGGTGACCTGTCTACTCCAGCAGAAGCTAAGTCCCTGCTAGTTAATTATTTGTTCATTGTTTCCTTGTCCAGCTTGCTATCATGATTTTGCCTTGCTAGCTGGTAGCTCTGGGATGCAGAGTGGCGCCTCCGCACCGTGAGTCGGTGCGGAGGTCTTTTTGCACACTCTGCGTGGTCTTTTTGTAGTTTTTTGTGCTGACCGCAAAGATACCTTTCCTATCCTCAATCTGTTTAGTAAGTCTGGCCTCCCTTTGCTGAAACCTGTTTCATTTCTGTGTTTGTGACTTTCATCTTTACTCACAGTCAATATATGTGGGGGGCTGCCTTTTCCTTTGGGGAATTTCTCTGAGGCAAGGTAGGCTTTATTTTCTATCTCTAGGGCTAGTTAGCTCTTAGGCTGTGAAGAGGCGTCTAGGTAGAGTTAGGTACGCTCCACGGCTATTTCTAGTTGTGTGATAGGATTAGGGGTTGCGGTCAGCAGA
Organism: Ranitomeya imitator; assembly: GCF_032444005.1. Taxonomy (NCBI): domain Eukaryota; kingdom Metazoa; phylum Chordata; class Amphibia; order Anura; family Dendrobatidae; genus Ranitomeya; species Ranitomeya imitator. Next base: position 341,665,155 of record NC_091285.1, on the reverse strand, counting down.
GCTCCCACTTCCCAGAGCTTGTCCTGTGTGAGTTTAACCATCAGGTCGTTCCGGGTGCTCCTAACCACCAGGTCCTTAACAGTACAGCTGGCCCAAAGTATTAATGCATCTCAATAGAGGGATAAGAGAAGTTCTGAGACCATTTTTTTTTTCTCTGCAGTGTGTTTGGTCTTTCTTTTCCCCTTAACCTCTGCGTGGTTCAGGACACAGGTGTAGATATGGACATTCAAGGTCTGTCCTCTTGTGTGGATCATCTCACTGCAAGGGTACAAAACATTCAAGATTTTGTGGTTCAGATTCCGATGTTAGAGCCTAGAATTCCAATTCCTGATTTGTTTTCTGGGGATAGATCTAAGTTCCTGAATTTCAAAAATAATTGTAAACTGTTTCTAGCTTTGAAACCCCGCTCCTCTGGTGACCCCGTTCAACAAGTAAAAATCATCATTTCTTTGTTGCGTGGTGACACTCAAGACTGGGCATTTTCCTTTGCGCCAGGAGATCCTGCATTGCGTGATGTAGATGCGTTTTTTCTGGCGCTTGGATTGCTTTATGATGAACCGAATTCAGTGGATCAGGCAGAGAAAATCTTGCTGGCTTTGTGTCAGGGTCAGGATGAAGCGGAGGTGTATTGTCAGAAGTTTAGAAAGTGGTCTGTGCTTACTCAGTGGAATGAGTGTGCCCTGGTGGCGATTTTCAGAAAGGGTCTTTCTGAAGCCCTTAACACTAGGACTACTGGACTCGTGACCCCGCCTAGAACTACTGAAAGGAGTCATTTTGACTCCTTGCTTGTTTTCGTTTATTTTTAGAGTTTCATTTGTGGTTATTTATTAATAATTATATTTTTTGTAATGTATTATTATTGTGAGATCCAACAGTAATGCTTTTGATTGTTTTTTTTCTGCTTTTCTTATTTTTCTACAGAAAATAACAATAATTACAATAGACGTTTTTCAAACATTTTTTTTTATTCAAGTGTACACATATAAACAACAACTGAAGAACAAAAAGCAGAGAAAATGTAGGTGGAAGAGCATAAAAATGAAAATATGGCGCAGAATTCACCTTCTAAACATTTGGTGTTTCGCATTTTAGGCATTGCCTTTGATTTATGGCAGTACATTGCCCACACAAAGACTTACCACAAGTCTTACAATTGCCGACAGATCTATTTTTCTTGCACTTTTCTTTGATCTGGCAAAGTTTTGTTTGAACCATCACTTCTGAACATGTAGAAACTTGGGACGTGGAACCCATTTCCCTATCTGTGACATAAGGACTAGGGTTGAGCGAAACGGGTCGTTCATTTTCAAAAGTCGCCGACTTTTGGCAAAGTCGGGTTTCATGAAACCCGATCCGACCCCTGTGCGGGGTCGGCCATGCGGTACGCGACTTTCGCGCCAAAGTCGCGTTTCAATGACGTGAAAAGCGCCATTTCTCAGCCAATGAAGGTAAACGCAGAGTGTGGGCAGCGTGATGACATAGGTCCTGGTCCCCACCATCTTAGAGAAGGGCATTGCAGTGATTGGCTTGCTGTCCGCGGCGTCACAGGGGCTATAAAGGGGCGTTCCCGCCGACCGCCATGTTACTGCTGCTGATCTGAGCTTAGGGAGAGGTTGCTGCCGCTTCGTCAGAAGCAGGGATAGCGTTAGGCAGGGTCCATTAACCACCAAACCGCTTGTGCTGTAGCGATTTCCACAGCCCAACACCACCTTCGGTGTGCAGGGACAGTGGAAGCTTCATTTTTTTTTTTTCCTCAGCGCTGTAGCTCATTGGGCTGCCCTAGAAGGCTCCCTGATAGCTGCATTGCTGTGTGTACGCCGCTGTGCAAACCAACTGCTTTTTTCAAAGCACAAATCCTCTTGTTCCTTCCTTTCTGCACAGCTATCTTGTTTGTTTGTCCACACTTTTTATTTAATTTGTGCATCAGTCCACTACTTATTGCTGCCTGCCATACCTGGCTGAGATTACTGCAGGGAGATAGTAATTGAAGGACAGTTCCTTTTTTTTTTTTTTTTTTGTGGGAGATTAAGATTGGCATTTCTGCTAGAGTGCCATCCCTGTCTGTGTCATCTCTCACTCAGTGGGCCATAGAAAGCCTATTTATTTTTTTGCTTGATTTGGGTTCTAAAATCTACCTGAAAAAATCACTACATCAATCAGTGGGAGAAAAATATTGGCCTCAGGGCTTGTGTGCCACTCCTTACTCCTGTGTGTGCCATCTCTCACTCAGTGGGCCATAGAAAGCCTATTTATTTTTTTGCTTGATTTGGGTTCCAAAATCTACCTGAAAAAATCACAACATCAATCAGTGGGAGAAAAATATTGGCCTCAGGGCTTGTGTGCCACTCCTGACTCCTGTGTGTGCCATCTCTCACTCAGTGGGCCATAGAAAGCCTATTAATTTTTTTGCTTGATTTGGGTTCTAAATTCTACCTGAAAAAATCAATAAATCAATCAGTGGGAGATTAATATTGGCCTTTGGGCTTGTGTGCCAGTCCTAAGCGTGCCATCTCTCTCTCTCAGATAGTGGGCCATAGAAAGCCTATTTATTATTTTTTTTATTGGGTTTATAAATTTTCCCTGGAAAAAAAAAAAAAAGTGGGGATTAATATTGGCCTCTGGGCTTGTGTGCCAGTCCTGAGCGTGCCATCTCTCTCACAAATAGTGGGCCATAGAAAGCCTATTTATTTTTTGGGTTGACTTGGGTTCTAAATTCTACCTGAAAAAATCAATAAATCAATCAGTGGGAGATAAATATTGGCCTCTGGGCTTGTGTGCCACTCCTGACTCCTGTGTGCGTCATCTCTCACTCAGTGGGCCCTAGAAAGCCTATTTTTTGTTTTATTTGTTTTCTAAATTCTCCCTGAAAAAAAAATAAAAATCAGTGGGAGATTAATATTGCCCTTTCTGCTTGTGTGCCAGTCTTGACTCCTGGGTGTGCCATCTCTCTCTCTCTCCAATTGTGGGCCATAGAAAGCCTATTAATTTTTTGGCTTGATTTGGGTTCCAAAATCTACCTGAAAAAATCACTAAATCAATCAGTGGGAGATAAATATTGGCCTCTGGGCTTGTGTGCCACTCCTGACTCCTGTGTGCGTCCTCTCTCACTCAGTGGGCCCTACAAAACCTATTTTTTTTATTTGTTTTCTAAATTCTCCCTGAAACAATCATTTTATTTTATTTTGTTTCTAAATTCTTCCTGAAAAATTCATTTTTTTGTATTTTTTTTTCTAAAGTCTCCCTGAAAAAAAAAAAAAAATCAAATCAGTGGGAGATTAATATTGCCCTTTCTGCTTGTGTGCCAGTCTTGACTCCTGGGTGTGCCATCTCTCTCTCTCCAATTGTGGGCCATAGAAAGCCTATTAATTTTTTTGCTTGATTTGGGTTCCAAAATCTACCTGAAAAAATCACTAAATCAATCAGTGGGAGATAAATATTGGCCTCTGGGCTTGTGTGCCACTCCTGACTCCTGTGTGCGTCCTCTCTCACTCAGTGGGCCATAGAAAGCCTATTTTTTTTTATTTGTTTTCTAAATTCTCCCTGAAACAATCATTTCATTTTATTTGGTTTATAAATTCTTCCTTAAAAAATCATTTTTTTTTATTATTTTTTTTTTTCTAAAGTCTCCCTTTTAAAAAAAAAAAAACAAATCAGTGGGAGATTAATATTTACATTTGCGCTTCAGTGACAGTCCTGCGTGTGTGGCATCTCTCTAATTTGTTGCCACCAACAACAGAGTGTGTAACATTGTGCCTGATTTTCGTTGTGGTCTCACCCACCTGTAAAGGGGTAGCTAAATCATACTGAAGTTATAGCTCACCGTGTAAGTTGTGTGACAGCAACAAATACCGTTAGTTTGGTAACGTTTTTAAAACAATGAGGAAGTCTGGTGGAAGAGGTCGTGGCCGGGGGCGTTCATTGTCAGCTGGTAATGAGGGTAGTGGTAGTGGTGGAGCATCAGGTGGTCGTGGGAAAAAAATATTGCACCTAAGTCTGGAGCTGTGGAGCCAGGTTCGTCGTCTGGCTACACAAGGCCTCGAACGCTCCCTTTTCTGGGAGTAGGAAAACCGCTTTTAAAGCCGGAGCAGCAAGAGCAAGTTTTGGCTTATCTTGCTGACTCAGCCTCTAGCTCTTTTGCCTCCTCTCGTGAAACTGGTAAAAGTAAAAGCAGCGCGTCGTTAGTGGATGTTCACGGTCAGGGACAAGTCGCTTCCTTGTCCTCTTCAGCAAAAACAACAACAGAGAAGAATGCAGCAGGCGACACAACGGGTTACTCCATGGAGCTCTTTACACATACCGTCCCTGGCTTAGAAAGTGAAGCAGTTAACAGTCCATGCCCATTACAAGTTGAATCTGACATGGAGTGCACTGATGCACAGCCACAGCCAGACTACTATGCTGGTCCTTTGACTCAGACCACAACATTGCCCTCGCAGGGTGCTGATCAAGAATCAGACCCTGATGAGACTATGTTGCCCCATCACGAACGCTATACCACCGACCGACACGGTGACACAGACGAAGTTGCACACGAGCTACAAGAAGAGGTAATAGATGACCCAGTTCTTGACCCCGATTGGCAGCCATTGGGGGAACAGGGTGCAGGCGGCAGCAGTTCTGAAGCGGAGGAGGAGGGGCCGCAGCAGGCATCAACATCGCAACAGGTTCCATCTGCCGGGCCCGTATCTTGCCCAAAACGCATGGCAAAGTCAAAACCTGTTGGAGGACAGCGTGGCCATCCGGTTAAAGCTCAGTCTGCAATGCCTGAAAAGGTATCCGATGCTAGAAAGAGTGCAGTCTGGCATTTTTTTAAACAACATCCAATTGATCAGCGCAAAGTCATCTGTCAAAAATGTTCAACTACCTTAAGCAGAGGGCAGAATCTGAAAAGTCTCAATACAAGTTGCATGCATAGACATTTAACCACCATGCATTTGCAAGCTTGGACTAACTACCAAGCGTCCCTTAAGGTTGTAGCACCCTCGGCCAATGAAGCTAGTCATCAACGCAACATCCCTTCCGGCAGTGTAGGGACACCATTTTCTGCACCACCTGCAGTATCTGTGCAGGTTTCTTTGCCAGGCCAAAGCAGTCAGGGTCAGGGAATCACCAGTTTCATAGTAGGAAACACTGCATCTAGGGCACCGGCGGCAACAATACCATCTCCCACCGTCTCTCAGTCTGCCATGTCCACCGGCACCCCCGCTAGTTCCACGATCTCCAGCTCTCCAGTCCAGCTCACCCTACATGAGACTATGGTTAGAAAAAGGAAGTACTTAGCCTCGCATCCGCGTACACAGGGTTTGAACACCCACATAGCTAGACTAATCTCGTTAGAGATGATGCCCTACCGGTTAGTTGAAAGCGAAGCTTTCAAAGCCCTGATGGACTACGCTGTACCACGCTACGAGCTACCCAGTCGACACTTTTTTTCCAGAAAAGCCATCCCAGCCCTCCACCAGCATGTTAAAGAGCGCATCGTCCATGCACTCAGGCAATCTGTGAGCACAAAGGTGCACCTGACAACAGATGCATGGACCAGTAGGCATGGCCAGGGACGTTACGTGTCCATCACGGCACACTGGGTAAATGTGGTGGATGCAGGGTCCACAGGGGACAGCAAGTTTGGGACAGTTCTGCCTAGCCCACGGTCTAGGAAACAGTTGGCTGTAGCCGTTCGCACCCCCTCCTCCTCCTCCTCGTCCTCCTGCAGAAGCGAGACCTCGTCCACAGACCGCAGTCGCACAACCACTCCATCCACAGCTGCCACTGTTGCACACCAGGTCTCCCATTATGGGGCAGCTACTGGCAAACGTCAGCAGGCTGTATTGGCTATGAAGTGTTTGGGCGACAACAGACACACCGCTGAAGTTCTGTCCGAGTTCTTGCAGAAAGAAACGCAGTCGTGGCTGGGCACTGTAGATCTTGAGGCAGGCAAGGTAGTGAGTGATAACGGAAGGAATTTCATGGCTGCCATCTCCCTTTCCCAACTGAAACACATTCCTTGCCTGGCTCACACCTTAAACCTGGTGGTGCAGTGCTTCCTGAAAAGTTATCCGGGGTTATCCGACCTGCTCCTCAAAGCCCGTACACTCCAGCCGTATGCAGACCTATCAGCGTTCTTTGAACCTTCCCCAGCATCGCCTAATCATAGACGTTGCAACAAGGTGGAACTCAACACTGCACATGCTTCAGAGACTGTGTGAACAGAGGCGGGCTGTTATGTTTTTGTGGGAGGATACACATACACGGGCAGGCAGTAGGATGGCAGACATGGAGTTGTCAGGTGTGCAGTGGTCGAAGATTCAAGACATGTGTCAAGTCCTTCAGTGTTTTGAGGAATGCACACGGCTGGTTAGTGCAGACAACGCCATTATAAGCATGAGCATCCCCCTAATGCGTCTGCTGATGCAAAGTTTGACGCACATAAAGGATCAGGCGTCTGCAGCTGAGGAAGAGGAAAGCCTTGATGACAGTCAGCCATTGTCTGGCCAGGGCAGTGTACAGGACGAGGTAGCGGGCGAACAGGAGGAGGAGGACGAGGAGGATGATGGGGATGATTATATTTTTAATGAGGAAGCTTTTCCGGGGCCAGTGGAAATTGTTGGCGCGGCAAGGCCGGGTTATGGTTTTTGGAGGGACACAAGTGACGTGGATTTGCCTGAAACTGCCCCTCAACCAAGCACAACCACAGATTTGAGAACTGGAATTTTGGGCCACATGGCGGATTATGCCTTACGTATCCTCAAAAGGGACACACGCATAACAAAAATGATGAACGATGACGATTACTGGTTGGCCTGCCTCCTTGATCCTCGCTATAAAGGCAAATTGCAAAATATAATGCCACATGAGAACTTGGAACTAATATTAGCAACCAAACAATCAACTCTTATTGACCGTTTGCTTCTGGCATTCCCTGCACACAGCGCCCGTGATCGTTCTAACACGAGCTGCAGGGGCCAGCAGACCAGAGGTGTTAGAGGGGCAGAAATCAGAAGTGGCGTTGGCCAGAGGGGTTTTCTGACCAGGTTGTGGAGTGATTTTGCTATGACCGCAGACAGGACAGGTACTGCAGCATCAATTCAAAGTGACAAGAGACAACATTTGTCCAGTATGGTTACTAACTATTTTTCATCCCTTATCGACGTTCTCCCTCAACCGTCATTCCCATTTGATTACTGGGCATCAAAATTAGACACCTGGCCAGAATTGGCAGAATATGCATTGCAGGAGCTTGCTTGCCCGGCAGCTAGTGTCCTATCAGAAAGAGTATTCAGTGCTGCAGGTTCAATACTAACAGAAAAAAGGACTCGTCTGGCTACCCAAAATGTAGATGATCTAACCTTCATTAAAATGAACCACAACTGGATTTCGAAATCTTTTGCCCCACCTTGCCCGGCTGACACCTAGCTTTCCTATGTAAAGGTCTTGCCTGTGGACTATTCTGAACGACTTTTCCAATCTCGTAATTTGCAGCACCTGATTGTCCAGCATCCGACATGTTAACACCTCCCTAAATGGCCAAAGTCCCCACACGGGGCCGTGGTATCGCCACTTGGCGCCAGCACCCGTGAGAGTACTGTTTGTCTGAAGAGGTGGGTGTGCCCGCTTTTGGTCGACGGCACTGCCACTAGGCCCCTCATAGTACAATAAAGTGTCTGGCGGTGGTGGTGCGCACCCAACGTCAGACACACCGTTGTAATATGAGGGGCCCTGGGCCTGTACCGCCGGCCACAAGAAAGGCCCCCCCCCCCAGGTCAAACAGTGCTCTACGACTTGCAAAATTTTCTCTCACAGCTCCACCAATGTTTAGTCTATGCGCTGACATCCTTCAATGCCTGGCACTGTCAATACCATTGTATTGACATTTTTCTTATGTTAGGCCTTCGAAGCCTGTCTGCGGTCCCTCCTTCCACTAGGCCTCCACTGACCTGTCTACTGCTGCCCATGTTCCCCTGGAACCAATTTTAAATTGCCTACAGCCAGCCCAATTTATTATGTTAGGCCTTCGAAGCCTGTCTGTGGTCCCTCCTTCCACTAGGCCTCCACTGACCTGTCTACTGCTGCCCGTGTTCCCCTGGAACCAATTTTAAATTGCCTACAGCCAGCCCAATTTATTATGTTAGGGCTTCGAAGCCTGTCTGCGGTCCCTCCTTCCACTAGGCCTCCACTGACCTGTCTACTGCCGCCCGTGTTCCCCTGGAACCAATTTTAAATTGCCTACAGCCAGCCCAATTTATTATGTTAGGGCTTCGAAGCCTGTCTGCGGTCCCTCCTTCCACTAGGCCTCCACTGACCTGTCTACTGCTGCCCGTGTTCCCCTGGAACCAATTTTAAATTGCCTACAGCCAGCCCAATTTATTATGTTAGGGCTTCGAAGCCTGTCTGCGGTCCCTCCTTCCACTAGGCCTCCACTGACCTGTCTACTGCTGCCCGTGTTCCCCTGGAACCAATTTTAAATTGCCTACAGCCAGCCCAATTTATTATGTTAGGCCTTCGAAGCCTGTCTGCGGTCCCTCCTTCCACTAGGCCTCCACTGACCTGTCTACTGCCGCCCGTGTTCCCCTGGAACCAATTATAAATTGCCTACAGCCAGCCCAATTTATTATGTTAGGGCTTCGAAGCCTGTCTGCGGTCCCTCCTTCCACTAGGCCTCCACTGACCTGTCTACTGCTGCCCGTGTTCCCCTGGAACCAATTTTAAATTGCCTACAGCCAGCCCAATTTATTATGTTAGGGCTTCGAAGCCTGTCTGCGGTCCCTCCTTCCACTAGGCCTCCACTGACATGTCTACTGCTGCCCGTGTTCCCCTGGAACCAATTTTAAATTGCCTACAGCCAGCCCAATTTATTATGTTAGGGCTTCGAAGCCTGTCTGCAGTCCCTCCTTCCACTAGGCCTCCACTGACCTGTCTACTGCTGCCCGTGTTCCCCTGGAACCAATTTTAAATTGCCTACAGCCAGTCCAATTTATTATGTTAGGGCTTCGAAGCCTGTCTGCGGTCCCTCCTTCCACTAGGCCTCCACTGACCTGTCTACTGCTGCCCGTGTTCCCCTGGAACCAATTTTAAATTGCCTACAGCCAGCCCAATTTATTATGTTAGGGCTTCGAAGCCTGTCTGCGGTCCCTCCTTCCACTAGGCCTCCACTGACCTGTCTACTGCTGCCCGTGTTCCCCTGGAACCAATTTTAAATTGCCTACAGCCAGCCCAATTTATTATGTTAGGGCTTCGAAGCCTGTCTGCGGTCCCTCCTTCCACTAGGCTTCCACTGACCTGTCTACTGCTGTCTGTGTTCCCCTGGAACCAATTGTAAATTGCCTACATCCCAATTTTTGTTATGTTAGGCCTTCGAAGCCTGTCTGCGGCCCGTTCTTTCCACTACTACTACACTGACCAGGCCACTGCTGCCCGTGTTCCCCTGGAACCAATTTTAAATTGCCTACAGCCAGCCCAATTTGTTATGTTAGGCCTTCAAAGCCTGTCTGCGGTCCCTCCTTCCACTAGGCCTCCACTGACCTGTCTACTGCTGCCCGTGTACCCCTTGAACCAACATCAGAAAATATAAAAATAAGTATTTTGCTTATAAAAAAGAAAATACTGGAGAGATATCAAATGCAGACATTTTAACATTAAAAACAAACACATACAACAAAAATCTGGTACAGTACTAAAAATGGCCACCAGCTACAATAACTTTCTCCTGCAAGTAGTTAACTGAAAGTTTTTTTCAATTTAAAACACAGATATGGCATCCACCGAGTGTTGTCCTGTCGCGTCTTCTTTATATTATTGCCAAGAAGATGCAAAACAATGAAAATAATAAAATCATTATTTACCAAAAAAATAGAGTAAGTCAAAACCACATTGCAAATAAACATTCATTACAAATAAAGAAGCAGGGCGCGTCCGAGGGTGAGTATATACCTAATAAGAATATAATCACACTCGGACGCGCCCTGCTTCTTTCCGACAGCCTTCCTTCCTAAGAATCAGCCCTTCCGTGGTGTAGAGAGAGGGTGTGTTACACTCCAAGGTGTTCCCCAGGTTGCCTTTCCTGAGCTTCGATCTTCATGCTCTCGTTTAGTAGTTGTCGGAAAGTAGGCTGCATTAGGCCTACAAATTGGGTATGGGGTGGAGAGAGATGGTGTGTTACACTCCAAGGTGTTCCCCAGGTTTCCTTGCCATTGCTTCGGTCTTCCGACTCTCGTTTAGTAGTTGTAGAAAACTACACTGCATTAGGCCTACAAAATGGGTATCGGGTGGAGAGAGATGGTGTGTTACACTCCAAGGTGTTCCCCAGGTTTCCTTGCCATTGCTTCGGTCTTCCGACTCTCGTTTAGTAGTTGTAGAAAACTACACTGCATTAGGCCTACAAAATGGGTATCGGGTGGAGAGAGATGGTGTGTTACACTCCAAGGTGTTCCCCAGGTTTCCTTGCCATTGCTTCGGTCTTCAGACTCTCGTTTAGTAGTTGTAGAAAACTACACTGCATTAGGCCTACAAAATGGGTATCGGGTGGAGAGAGATGGTGTGTTACACTCCAAGGTGTTCCCCAGGTTTCCTTGCCATTGCTTCGGTCTTCCGACTCTCGTTTAGTAGTTGTAGAAAACTACACTGCATTAGGCCTACAAAATGGGTATAGGGTGGAGAGAGATGGTGTGTTACACTCCAAGGTGTTCCCCAGGTTTCCTTGCCATTGCTTCGGTCTTCCGACTCTCGTTTAGTAGTTGTAGAAAACTACACTGCATTAGGCCTACAAAATGGGTATCGGGTGGAGAGAGATGGTGTGTTACACTCCAAGGTGTTCCCCAGGTTTCCTTGCCATTGCTTCGGTCTTCAGACTCTCGTTTAGTAGTTGTAGAAAACTACACTGCATTAGGCCTACAAAATGGGTATCGGGTGGAGAGAGATGGTGTGTTACACTCCAAGGTGTTCCCCAGGTTTCCTTGCCATTGCTTCGGTCTTCCGACTCTCGTTTAGTAGTTGTAGAAAACTACACTGCATTAGGCCTACAAAATGGGTATCGGGTGGAGAGAGATGGTGTGTTACACTCCAAGGTGTTCCCCAGGTTTCCTTGCCATTGCTTCGGTCTTCCGACTCTCGTTTAGTAGTTGTAGAAAACTACACTGCATTAGGCCTACAAAATGGGTATCGGGTGGAGAGAGATGGTGTGTTACACTCCAAGGTGTTCCCCAGGTTTCCTTGCCATTGCTTCGGTCTTCCGACTCTCGTTTAGTAGTTGTAGAAAACTACACTGCATTAGGCCTACAAAATGGGTATAGGGTGGAGAGAGATGGTGTGTTCCACTCCAAGGTGTTCTCCAGGTTGCCTTTCCAGAGCTTCGATCTTAATGCTCTCGTTTAGTAGTTGTTGGAAACTACACTGCATTAGGCCTCCAAATTGGCTATGGGGTGGAGAGAGATGGTGTGTTACACTCCAAGGTGTTCTCCAGGTTTCCTCGCCATTGCTTCGGTCTTCAGACTCTCGTTTAGTAGTTGTAGAAAACTACACTGCATTAGGCCTACAAAATGGGTATCGGGTGGAGAGAGATGGTGTGTTACACTCCAAGGTGTTCCCCAGGTTTCCTTGCCATTGCTTCGGTCTTCCGACTCTCGTTTAGTAGTTGTAGAAAACTACACTGCATTAGGCCTACAAAATGGGAATAGGGTGGAGAGAGATGGTGTGTTCCACTCCAAGGTGTTATCCAGGTTGCCTTTCCAGAGCTTCGATCTTAATGCTCTCGTTTAGTAGTTGTTGGAAACTACACTGCATTAGGCCTCCAAATTGGCTATGGGGTGGAGAGAGATGGTGTGTTACACTCCAAGGTGTTCTCCAGGTTTCCTCGCCATTGCTTCGATCTTCAGACTCTCGTTTAGTAGTTGTAGAAAACTACACTGCATTAGGCCTACAAAATGGGTATCGGGTGGAGAGAGATGGTGTGTTACACTCCAAGGTGTTCCCCAGGTTTCCTTGCCATTGCTTCGGTCTTCCGACTCTCGTTTAGTAGTTGTAGAAAACTACACTGCATTAGGCCTACAAAATGGGTATAGGGTGGAGAGAGATGGTGTGTTCCACTCCAAGGTGTTCTCCAGGTTGCCTTTCCAGAGCTTCGATCTTAACGCTCTCGTTTAGTAGTTGTTGGAAACTACACTGCATTAGGCCTCCAAATTGGCTATGGGGTGGAGAGAGATGGTGTGTTACACTCCAAGGTGTTCTCCAGGTTTCCTCGCCATTGCTTCGATCTTCAGACTCTCGTTTAGTAGTTGTAGAAAACTACACTGCATTAGGCCTACAAAATGGGTATCGGGTGGAGAGAGATGGTGTGTTACACTCCAAGGTGTTCTCCAGGTTTCCTCGCCATTGCTTCGATCTTCAGACTCTCGTTTGGTAGTTGTAGAAAACTACACTGCATTAGGCCTACAAAATGGGTATCGGGTGGAGAGAGATGGTGTGTTACACTCCAAGGTGTTCTCCAGGTTTCCTCGCCATTGCTTCGATCTTCAGACTCTCGTTTAGTAGTTGTAGAAAACTACACTGCATTAGGCCTACAAAATGGGTATCGGGTGGAGAGAGATGGTGTGTTACACTCCAAGGTGTTCCCCAGGTTTCCTTGCCATTGCTTCGGTCTTCCGACTCTCGTTTAGTAGTTGTAGAAAACTACACTGCATTAGGCCTACAAAATGGGAATAGGGTGGAGAGAGATGGTGTGTTCCACTCCAAGGTGTTATCCAGGTTGCCTTTCCAGAGCTTCGATCTTAATGCTCTCGTTTAGTAGTTGTTGGAAACTACACTGCATTAGGCCTCCAAATTGGCTATGGGGTGGAGAGAGATGGTGTGTTACACTCCAAGGTGTTCTCCAGGTTTCCTCGCCATTGCTTCGATCTTCAGACTCTCGTTTAGTAGTTGTAGAAAACTACACTGCATTAGGCCTACAAAATGGGTATCGGGTGGAGAGAGATGGTGTGTTACACTCCAAGGTGTTCCCCAGGTTTCCTTGCCATTGCTTCGGTCTTCCGACTCTCGTTTAGTAGTTGTAGAAAACTACACTGCATTAGGCCTACAAAATGGGTATAGGGTGGAGAGAGATGGTGTGTTCCACTCCAAGGTGTTCTCCAGGTTGCCTTTCCAGAGCTTCGATCTTAACGCTCTCGTTTAGTAGTTGTTGGAAACTACACTGCATTAGGCCTCCAAATTGGCTATGGGGTGGAGAGAGATGGTGTGTTACACTCCAAGGTGTTCTCCAGGTTTCCTCGCCATTGCTTCGATCTTCAGACTCTCGTTTAGTAGTTGTAGAAAACTACACTGCATTAGGCCTACAAAATGGGTATCGGGTGGAGAGAGATGGTGTGTTACACTCCAAGGTGTTCTCCAGGTTTCCTCGCCATTGCTTCGATCTTCAGACTCTCGTTTGGTAGTTGTAGAAAACTACACTGCATTAGGCCTACAAAATGGGTATCGGGTGGAGAGAGATGGTGTGTTACACTCCAAGTTGTTCCCCAGGTTTCCTTGCCATTGCTTCGGTCTTCCGACTCTCGTTTAGTAGTTGTAGAAAACTACACTGCATTAGGCCTACAAAATGGGTATGGGGTGGAGAGAGATGGTGTGTTCCACTCCAAGGTGTTCTCCAGGTTGCCTTTCCTGAGCTTCTATCTTCAGGCTCTCGTTAAATTGTGGTTAAATGGAACAACTGCATTTGGCGTACTAGTTGGTTTGGGGCCTACTATCGGTGTCTGCCACTCCTTGCTGTTCTCCTGGTTTCCTGTCCTGAAATTCCATTTTCAGGCGCTCGTTAAGTAGTTGTTAATGTTAGACTGCATTTGGCCTACTAGTTGGGTTGGGGCCTACTATCGGTGTCTGCCACTCCTTGCTGTTCTCCTCCACTGAACAAAGCTGTGCCGCCTGTTTACTACGGTTGCCAATTTTGAACTGCATTTCGACTACTTACTGATTTGGGCCTACTCTCTGTGTCAGCCTCTCATTCCAGTTGTCCTCCACTGCAATGCCCCCTGGTTATTCCTGTGTTACCAATTTTGAACTGCATTTAGCCAACTTTTTTCTTTGGGCCTATATCTGTGTTTCCTCCTCATCCTGCCCATTGCCCAGCCAGTGATAGATGAGTCTGCTGGTACATTGACCCATAACGCAACATTCCCCGTGCACGCTACACAACAACATTGTGACCCTGCTGAAAGTCAGGTTGCTCTTCCCGCATACCATACCACCTTACACGGGGACAAAGAGGAAGGTGCAGATGAAAGTGCAGGTTCCTTCATCAGGTGGGGGGAGGAATACTAGTTGGCGACGTCACTGGCACAGGGCCTCTCATAGTACGCAAAAGTGTTGCTGCCGGTGGGAGGCGCCCCCGCCGTGCAAACACACCGCTGTACTTTGAGGGGCCCTGTGCCAGTGCCAATGCCAACGAGTGGGCCCCCCCTGCTTGCTCAGGTTCACAGCACTTGCAAAGTTGAAATACTTACCTCTCCCTGCTCCACTGCCGTGACGTGGTCCAGATTTCCTGGGCCCACTAATTACTTGAACCAGCCCTACCCACCACAACTTTAGCCAAATGACCCCCAATTTCAAATGCCTTCCAATTATTATAAGGTAAATTACGCTTGACAAGCTTCATTAAGAAGAATGGATGGTTTTGACATTAAAATGGGCACTCTAGGTGTTTTCCTGGCCCCCACTCACTGCCGACTATGCTGCCCCATTGACTTGCATTGGGTTTCGTGTTTCGGTCGATCCCGACTTTACGTCATAATCGGCCGATTTCACTCGACCCGACTTTTGAGATAGTCGGGTTTCGCGAAACCCGGCTCGACTCTAAAAAGGTCAAGGTCGCTCAACTCTAATAAGGACCACTCAACTCTCTCACAAGCGTTTGCAAAAATGCCTTGCGTGACATTTTTTGGTGGGTAATCTCCTTGAATATTATACATGCATTTATACCCGCAAAGTCTAAGGCATTTTCAAATGCATGAACAGGCCATCTCCTTGTGGATGTTCGTGTGGTATATTTTCGTGCCATCTGATCCACTACATCTACTCCATATTTTGTTTCATTGTAAAACTTTACCGTTTCTGGAGTTTTTTTAGCGGAATCAGACGCAACAACAACATCTGGATGGACGGAACTCAAAATGACAACATTTTTGTTGGGCTTTCCTTGATATACTGTAAGTGTAAAATTGTCTTCATTTCTAAACACTTTAGTGTTGTACAATTCCTCTTTCATGGATTTTATTTCTTTAGGCACTTCTCGCCTTATCTTATTCAGTGTTCCCACGATGGTTGTTCCTTTGCTTTTTAGCTGTTTAGCTAATTTTAATGAAGTAAAATAATTATCGGTTGTAACATTGCGACCTTTTTTCAAAAACGGGTCCAATAACTTCATTACCACATGGTCAGCTAAACGGTCCTCAGCACGGCGTGTGTCATCTTTGCCTAGATAAGGGAAGCCATTTGCCAGATATTTGCTCTCCTTATCAACAGCTAGCCAATATTTGTGGCCATATTTATCTGGTTTGGAAGGCATGTACTGCGTGAATGGACACCTAGTTTTGCTTGGGAAAAGTTGCTCATCCACTGTTATGTATGGGCCAGGTTTGTAACACGCAATACAATTTTCAATAAACCTGTCCCACACAGTAGAAAATAGAGCAAACTTGTCCGTTTGCAGTCTCTCCGATCGAGTAGATTTCTCATCAAATCTGAAAAACCTCATAATTTCAACAAAGCGGTCCCTAGACATTGTCGCTTTGCAAAATGGTATTCCCCAGTCATTACATCAAATACTGCTAATCGAGTGACGGTTCGTGCCAGATATTCCACGAGCATAGAATATCGCAATGAATGCATCTAGCTCCTCATCAGATAGAGTAAACTGTAAATTATTGTTCCTGCATGCTTCTGCAAGCGTACAGTTCTTTATATGTGTCAATATATATGAATCAAAAAATAAACGCCATGCGCTCAAAGGACTATCGATAATGATATTTCTTCTGGCGTATCCTGTAGGGCCAGGTGCTTCTCGAAGAATATTTTGGCTGTCACGCCTACCAGGCAAGTGTTGTCCAATTTCAACAGGTTTCCATTGAATACCATCCGCTGAAACTAGTATTCCTTCAGATTCGCCTTCTCTGGTGTTTGTTGTTGCATTACCTTCGCCGCCATCGTTATCTGTTGTTCTTTCATTTCTGGGACGTTTTGCTGATTTTTTCTGTCCACGACCAGGAGGATGGTCACGAGGCAACATAACTGCATGAGCCCGATCCCCAGTTGATGTGCTTGGAATATCTGGAAAAAAGTTGATGAATATTTAGAATTTTTGTTTTGTAAGGGTCCGTGCACACTGGCTGGATTAGCGGCGGAATATCCGACCGGATATTCTCACCACAATCCGGCCCGTACCTACCCGCTCAGGTACAGAGCGGAGTTTCATACCTGAAGCTCCGCTCCGAACCCCGGGCTGGAGCCGCTGTCTGGGACGGAGCCGTGCTCGCGCGTAAGCAAGCGCTGCTCTGTCCCTGACAGCGGCTCCAGCCCGGGGTTCGGAGCGGAGCTTCAGGCATGAGCGGGCAGGTACGGCCTGTATTGCGGCAAGAATATCCAGATGGCTATTCAGCCAGAATTCTGCTAGTGTGCACAGGCCCTAACTCAGTGTGTGGAAGAACAAATAAATACACATAACTACTTACCTTCTGGATTTGTTCCTTCTGAGTCTTCAGATTCACTTGATATGTTCTGAGGAATGAAATCTTCATCACTGTCAGAATCAAATACATGTTCCTGCAATTCGGATTCCGATTCATCCTCAGGTATGGATTGCAAAGTAGCCAGAAAATCCTGAGGCTTTATCAAACGTCATCTCTCCATATTCCTCACAAATTCCATAATTCTATATAGTTCCCTGCTGAAAAATAGAAATGAAATGAAAACTAAAAGAAATACTAACTGTTCTGCCACCTTCAAAAGTAGGTGGGCTGAATCAGTTGACAGACAGCTAAACTATTTCATAACAATTCATACCTGTATGAGTCTTCAGAGCTCGTATGTCTGCGTCTGTTCTCTTTGTCTCTTCAGCTGAACTGAAAGTAAAGTTACTATCCAGAATACTGTCTCCTGCTAGGACCTTAGAAAAACACCACCCTTCATTAGCATAAGATAAGAGCCTAGAGTAAACAAGCTATTTTGTTCAGCATTACACAGTAATACAAGCAGGTAAAACACAAGGAAAATGTGAAAAGTTGACATGTAAATTGAACTACATCTATATGAACATCAGGGTAAATAAGACAGAGTGAAAAAATTATGCACAAAACTTTATAGCAACATTTAGTGACAAAAGGACCTCAAAATATAGTAGGGAGTCAAAATGACTCCCTTAAGTAGTTCTTGGTAAATTTTGAAAAAAACGCGCAAATTTTTTACCAAAATTATTTATTCTCACAAAATCTTTTTTCACATCATATTTGAGGAAAAGTCACCGAGTTTCAAGCCGGAATTCTGAAAAATGTAGTCACAGAAGAGAAATAAAAAACGAAAGGAGTCAAAATGACTCCATCAGTAGTTCTAGTGTTTTAAGGATGTCATGGTGGGATTTCCCACGCCTGCTGGTCTGAATGAGTCTATGTCCTTGGCCATTCAGATCGATCGGCGCTTGCGTGAGTGCAAAGCTGTGCACCATTTGGCGGTATTCTCTGAGCATAGGCCTGAGCCTATGCAATGTGATAGGACTTTGACCAGAGCTGAACGGCAAGAACACAGACGTCGGAATGGGCTGTGTTTTTACTGTGGTGATTCCACTCATGCTATCTCCGATTGTCCTAAGCGCATTAAGCGGTTCGCTAGGTCTGCCACCATTGGTACGGTACAGTCTAAATTTCTTTTGGCCGTTACTCTGATTTGCTCTTTGTCATCCTATTCTGTTATGGCATTTGTGGATTCAGGCGCTGCCCTGAATTTGATGGACTTGGAGTTTGCCAGGCACTGTGGTTTTTTCTTGGAGCCCTTGCAGTATCCTATTCCATTGAGAGGAATTGATGCTACGCCTTTGGCCAAGAATAAGTCTCAGTACTGGACTCAATTGACCATGTGCATGGCTCCTGCACATCAGGAGGATATTCGCTTTTTGGTGTTGCATAATCTGCATGATGTGGTCGTTTTGGGGTTGCCATGGCTACAGGTCCATAATCCAGTACTGGATTGGAAATCTATGTCTGTGTCTGGCTGGGGTTGTCAGGGGGTACATGGTGATGTTCCATTGCTGTCAATTTCGCCTTCCACTCCTTCTGAAGTCCCTGAGTTTTTGTCAGATTACCAGGATGTATTTGATGAGCCCAAATCCAGTTCCCTACCTCCTCATAGGGACTGCGATTGTGCTATTAATTTGATTCCTGGTAGTAAGTTTCCTAAGGGCCGACTGTTCAATTTATCTGTGCCAGAGCATGCCGCTATGCGGAGTTATATAAAGGAATCCTTGGAGAAAGGTCATATTCGCCCGTTGTCATCACCGTTGGGAGCAGGGTTCTTTTTTGTGGCCAAGAAGGATGGTTCTTTGAGACCTTGTATTGATTACCGCCTTCTTAATAAGATCACAGTCAAATTTCAGTACCCTTTGCCGCTGCTGTCTGATTTGTTTGCTCGGATTAAGGGGGCTAGTTGGTTCACCAAGATAGATCTTCGAGGGGCGTATAATCTTGTGCGAATTAAACAGGGCGATGAATGGAAAACAGCATTTAATACGCCCGAGGGCCATTTTGAGTACCTGGTGATGCCATTCGGGCTTTCTAATGCTCCATCTGTGTTTCAATCCTTTATGCATGACATCTTCCGAAAATACCTGGATAGATTCATGATTGTATATTTGGATGATATTTTGGTCTTTTCAGATGATTGGGAGTCTCATGTGAAGCAGGTCAGAATGGTGTTCCAGGTCCTTCGTGCGAATTCCTTGTTTGTGAAGGGGTCAAAATGTCTCTTTGGAGTTCAGAAGGTTTCATTTTTGGGTTTCATTTTTTCCTCTTCTACTATCGAGATGGACCCTGTTAACCCCTTCATGACCCAGCCTATTTTGACCTTAAAGACCTTGCCGTTTTTTGCAATTCTGACCAGTGTCCCTTTATGAGGTAATAACTCAGGAACGCTTCAACGGATCCTAGCGGTTCTGAGATTGTTTTTTCGTGACATATTGGGCTTCATGTTAGTGGTAAATTTAGGTCAATAAATTATGCGTTTATTTGTGATAAAAATGGAAATTTGGCGAAAATTTTGAAAATTTCGCAATTTTCACATTTTTAATTTTTATTCTGTTAAACCAGAGAGATATGTGACACAAAATAGTTAATAAATAACATTTCCCACATGTTTACTTTACATCAGCACAATTTTGGAAACAAAATTTTTTTTTGTTAGGAAGTTATAAGGGTTAAAATTTGACCAACGATTTCTCATTTTTACAACGAAATTTACAAAACCATTTTTTTTAGGGACCACCTCACATTTGAAGTCAGTTTGAGGGGTCTATATGGCTGAAAATACCCAAAAGTGACACCATTCTAAAAACTGCACCCCTCAAGGTACTCAAAACCACATTCAAGAAGTTTATCAACCCTTCAGGTGCTTCACAGCAGCAGAAGCAACATGGAAGGAAAAAATGAACATTTAACTTTTTAGTCACAAAAATTATCTTTTAGCAACAATTTTTTTATTTTCCCAATGGTAAAAGGAGAAACTGAACCACTAAAGTTGTTGTCCAATTTGTCCTGAGTACGCTGATACCTCATATGTGGGGGTAAACCACTGTTTGGGCACACGGCAGGGCTTGGAAGGGAAGGAGCGCCATTTGACTTTTTGAATCAAAAATTGGCTCCACTCTTTAGCGGACACCATGTCACGTTTGGAGAGCCCCCGTGTGCCTAAAAATTGGAGCTCCCCCACAAGTGACCCCATTTTGGAAACAAGACGCCCCAAGGAACTTATCTAGATGCATAGTGAGCACCCCCAGGTGCTTCACAAATTGATCCGTAAAAATGAAAAAGTACTTTTTTTTCACAAAAAAATTCTTTTAGCCTCAATTTTTTCATTTTCACATGGGCAACAGGATAAAATGGATCCTAAAATGTGTTGGGCAATTTCTCCTGAGTACACCAATACCTCACATGTGGGGGTAAACCACTGTTTGGGCACATGGTAAGGCTCGGAAGGGAAGGAGCGCCATTTGACTTTTTGAATGAAAAATTATTTCCATCGTTAGCGGACACCATGTCGCGTTTGGATAGCTCCTGTGTGCCTAAACATTGGCGCTCCTCCACAAGTGACCCCATTTTGGAAACTAGACCCCCCAAGGAACTTATTTAGATGCCTAGTGAGCACTTTAAACCCTCAGGTGCTTCACAAATTGATCTGTAAAAATGAAAAAGTACTTTTTTTTCACAAAAAAATTCTTTTCGCCTCAATTTTTTCATTTTCACATGGGCAGTAGGATAAAATGGATCATAAAATTTGTTGGGCAATTTCTCCCGAGTACACCAATACCTCACATGTGGGGGTAAACCACTGTTTGGGCACTCGGCAGGGCTCGGAAGGGAAGGCGCGCCATTTGACTTTTTGAATGGAAAATTAGGTCCAATTGTTAGCGGACACCATGTCGCGTTTGGAGAGCCCCTGTGTGCCTAAACATTGGAGCTCCCCCACAAGTGACCCCATTTTGGAAACTAGACCCCCCAAGGAACTTATCTAAATGCATATTGAGCACTTTAAACCCCCAGGTGCTTCACAGAAGTTTATAATGCAGAGCCATGAAAATAAAAAATAATTTTTCTTTCCTCAAAAATGATTTTTTAGCCTGGAATTTCCTATTTTGCCAAGGATAATAGGAGAAATTGGACCCCAAATATTGTTGTCCAGTTTGTCCTGAGTAGGCTGATACCCCATATGTGGGGGTAAACCACTGTTTGGGCGCACGGCAGGGCTCGGAAGGGATGGCACGCCATTTGGCTTTTTAAATGGAAAATTAGCTCCAATCATTAGCGGACACCATGTCACGTTTGGAGAGCCCCTGTGTGCCTAAACATTGGAGATCCCCCAGAAATGACCCCATTTTGGAAACTAGACCCCCAAAGGAACTAATCTAGATGTGTGGTGAGGACTTTGAACCCCCAAGTGCTTCACAGAAGTTTATAACGCAGAGCCATGCAAAAAATAAATGTATATATATTTTCTCAAAAATGATCTTTTAGCCTGCAATTTTTTTATTTTCCCAAGGGTAACAGGAGAAATTTGACCCCAAAAGTTGTTGTCCAGTTTCTCCTGAGTACGCTGATACCCCATATGTGGGGGTAAATCAGTGTTTGGGCACATGCCGGGGCTCGGAAGTGAAGTAGTGACGTTTTGAAATGCAGACTTTGATGGAATGCTCTGTGGGCGTCACGTTGCGTTTGCAGAGCCCCTGATGTGGCTTAACAGTAGAAACCCCCCACAAGTGACCCCATTTTGGAAACTAGACCCCCAAAGGAACTTATCTAGATGTGTGGTGAGCACTTTGAACCCCCAAGTGCTTCATAGAAGTTTATAATGCAGAGCCGTGAAAATAATAAATACGTTTTCTTTCCTCAAAAATAATTATTTAGCCCAGAATTTTTTATTTTCCCAAGGGTTACAGGAGAAATTGGACCCCAATATTTGTTGTCCAGTTTCTCCTGAGTACGCTGATACCCCATGTGTGGGGGTAAACCACTGTTTGGGCACACGTCGGGGCTCAGAAGGGAAGTAGTGACGTTTTGAAATGCAGACTTTGATGGAATACTCTGTGGGCGTCACGTTGTGTTTGCAGAGCCCTTGATGTGGCTTAACAGTAGAAACCCCCCACAAGTGACCCCATTTTGGAAACTAGACCCCGAAAGGAACTTATCTAGATGTGTGGTGAGCACTTTGAACCCCCAAGTGCTTCATAGAAGTTTATAATGCAGAGCCGTGAAAATAATAAATACGTTTTCTTTCCTCAAAAATAATTATTTAGCCCAGAATTTTTTAATTTTCCCAAGGGTAACAGGAGAAATTTGACCCCAATATTTGTTGTCCAGTTTCTCCTGAGTACGGTGATACCCCATATGTGGGGGTAAACTACTGTTTGGGCACATGCCGGGGCTCGGAATTGAAGTAGTGACGTTTTGAAATGCAGACTTTGATGGAATGCTCTGCGGGCGTCATGTTGCGTTTGCAGAGCCCCTGATGTGCCTAAACAGTAGAAACCCCCCACAAGTGACCCCATTTTGGAAACTAGACCCCGAAAGGAACTTATCTAGATGTGTGGTGAGCACTTTGAATCCCCAAGTGCTTCATAGAAGTTTATAATGCAGAGCCGTGAAAATAATAAATACGTTTTCTTTCCTCAAAAATAATTATTTAGCCCAGAATTTTTTATTTTCCCAAGGGTTACAGGAGAAATTAGACCCCAATAGTTGTTGTCCAGTTTCTCCTGAGTACGCTGATACCCCATGTGTGGGGGTAAACCACTGTTTGGGCACACGTCGGGGCTCAGAAGGGAAGTAGTGACGTTTTGAAATGCAGACTTTGATGGAATGCTCTGTGGGCGTCACGTTGTGTTTGCAGAGCCCCTGATGTGGCTTAACAGTAGAAACCCCCCACAAGTGACCCCATTTTGGAAACTAGACCCCGAAAGGAACTTATCTAGATGTGTGGTGAGCACTTTGAACCCCCAAGTGCTTCGTAGAAGTTTATAATGCAGAGCCGTGAAAATAATAAATACGTTTTCTTTCCTCAAAAATAATTATTTAGCCCAGAATTTTTTATTTTCCCAAGGGTTACAGGAGAAATTGGACCCCAAAAGTTGTTGTCCAGTTTCTCCTGAGTACGCTGATACCCCATGTGTGGGGGTAAACCACTGTTTGGGCACACGTCGGGGCTCAGAAGGGAAGTAGTGACTTTTGAAATGCAGACTTTGATGGAATAGTCTGCGGGCGTCACATTGCGTTTGCAGAGCCCCTGGTGTGCCTAAACAGTAGAAACCCCCCACAAGTGACCCCATTTTAGAAACTAGACCCCCCAAGGAACTTATCTAGATATGTGGTGAGCACTTTGAACCCCCAAGTGCTTCACAGACGTTTACAACGCAGAGCCGTGAAAATAAAAAATCATTTTTCTTTCCTCAAAAATTTTGTTTTAGCAAGCATTTTTTTAGATTCACAAGGGTAACAGGAGAAATTGGACCCCAGTAATTGTTGCGCAGTTTGTCCTGAGTATGCTGGTACCCCATATGTGGGGGTAAACCACTGTTTGGGCACACGTCAGGGCTCGGAAGTGAGGGAGCACCATTTGACTTTTTGAATACGAGATTGGCTGGAATCAATGGTGGCGCCATGTTGCGTTTGGAGACCCCTGATGTGCCTAAACAGTGGTAACCCCTCAATTCTACCTCCAACACTAACCCCCCCACACCCCTAACCCTAATCCCAACTGTAGCCATAACCCTAATCACAACCCTAATCACAACCCTAATTCCAACCCTAACCCTAAGGCTATGTGCCCACGTTGCGGATTCGTATGAGATATTTCCGCACCATTTTTGAAAAATCCGCGGGTAAAAGGCACTGCGTTTTACCTGCGGATTTTCCGCGGATTTCCAGTGTTTTTTGTGCGGATTTCACCTGCGGATTCCTATTGAGGAACAGGTGTAAAACGCTGCGGAATCCGCACAAAGAATTGACATGCTGCGGAAAATACAACGCAGCGTTTCCGCACGGTATTTTCCGCACCATGGGCACAGCGGATTTGGTTTTTCATATGTTTACATGGTACTGTACACCTGATGGAACACTGCTGCGAATCCGCAGCGGCCAATCCGCAGCCAAATCCGCACCGTGTGCACATGGCCTAATTCTAAAGGTAAGTGCACATGCTGCGGAAAAGCAGCAGTTTCCCATGAGCTTACATTTCAATGTAAACCTACGGGAAACAAAAATCGCTGCACATATGCTGCGGAAAAACTGCACGGAAACGCAGCGGTTTACATTCCGCAGCATGTCACTTCTTTGTGCGGATTCCGCAGCGGTTTTACAACTGCTCCAATAGAAAATCGCAATTGTAAAACCGCAGTGAAATGTGCAGAAAAAACGCGGTAAATCCGCCATAAATCCGCAGCGGTTTAGCACTGCGGATTTATCAAATCCGCAGCGGAAAAATCCGCAGAGGACCAGAATACGTGTGCACATACCGAAACCCTAACCCTAGCCCTAACCCTAGCCCTAACCCTACCCCTAACCCTACCCCTAACCCTAACCCTAACCCTACCCCTAACCCTACCCCTAACCCTACCCCTAACCCTACCCCTAACCCTAACCCTAACCCTATTCTAACATTAGTGGAAAAAAAAAAATTCTTTATTTTTTTATTGTCCCTACCTATGGGGGTGACAAAGGGGGGGGGTCATTTATTATTTTTTTATTTTGATCACTGAGATATAATCTATCTCAGTGATCAAAATGCACTTTGGAACGAATCTGCCGGCCGGCAGATTCGGCGGGCGTACTGCGCATGCGCCCGCCATTTTGGAAGATGGCGGCGCCCAGGGAGAAGACGGACGGGACCCCGGCAGGATCGGTAAGTATGATGGGGTGGGGGGGGACCACGGGGGGGGGGATCGGAGCACGGGGGGGAATCAGAGCGCGGCAGGCGTGGAACGGAGCACGGGGGGGCTGGAACGGAGCACGGTGGGCTGAAACGGAGCACGGGGGGGTGGAACGGAGCACGGGGGGGGTGGATTGGAGTGCAGGGGGGGTGATTGGAGCACGGGGGGGTGATTGGAGCACGGGGGGAGCGGACAAGAGCACGGGGGGGAGCGGAGCACTTGACGGAGGGGAGCCGGAGCAGTGTACCGGCCAGATCGGGGGGCTGGGGGGGCGATCGGTCGGTGGGGTGGGGGCACACTAGTGTGGCACCCCTAGGGGTATTTGCCACAAAAATAGTTACTGACAGTAAGTACAAATACTAAAATAGCAAGACTGCACTACCACCTCCGGCCAGAAGGGGGAGCTCCAGAGACTCCCCTTGATCCATTCTGGTCTGAGAGAAGAAATGGCAGTTGGGCTAAGGAGCTGAAAGTGAGAGGTCATACAGTTGAATCTCTAACAGCCCTGTGACTGTTACCAGGCCTAAATCACCGGCCTGAGGAGAAGAGGGATAGAGAAAAAGGACATTGTGAGAACCGGGTAGCATTAATCACTACCCAGAACAGGCGCAAAGACGGATACCGGATCCGTGGCTGTATTCATTATATATAATACAGCAACCGGAAAAACGTGAGGTGATATCAGCTTCACTAGGGCCGGACGCAGCAACAGACACAGAGTTCAGCGGTACTCCCAGAGGGGGTAAACCGATAAAAGGACTCGGGTTGCCCGTCGACCCAGGACCCGGAGGGGACAGATTGGGCCGGCAGCCAGTTCACATACAGCAGCAGGGCCACACAGAAATTGCGCACAATAAGAGGCGAAGACCCCGGCAGGGTCAAAGTAACTCAGAGTTCCCATACAGACTCCGGTGACAGGACTGGTTGTAAATCCTTTTATGTTAAAGTAAACTGGTTAAACGTTTCAGTGCCTCAGTCTTTCATTTGGACAATAGCCATCTATCCAGGATCGGGATCGTCACCGCTGGGAGAACCTGCTGCTGATCAAGTAAGTGCCTGTCCCCTCATGATACCCCTTACACTGTGCATTGCCTGAGGCCACAGCACCGGGTCAAGCCACCCGTGACATCCCCCTCAAGAGACAGACTCCATTTGTCCGGTGCTGGGTATCCCGGTCTCCTGGGCGTCACAATTGGCGTCACGAACAGGATCTAGCCAGCCCGTATACCGGGTATTGTGTGCCGTGATTGGAGCCCAAAACTGTGAAAACTGGGATGAAAAATCTTGAAAATTGACTTTATTAAAGAAAAATCCATTCCCCATTGAAAACTATTGAAAGTGACTTTTCCCCATTGGTTATAATGGAGTAAAGATGGCCGCCATCCCCTGAGGTAATCACTTCATAACCGTTAGGCACGAGACTGTTAATTGAGCTACGCCATTACCTGAGCCCCAGTCTAACTGAAAAACTTCAGAATCCGCCATTACTGAGCGCGCCGGCGGGCGGGAGCAGCAGGGGGCGTGTCATTGTGGGCGGCACCAAGCTGAGCGCTCTGACATCAGAGCAAGGGGAAAATCGATCCTGCTGCACAGCGGAACGAATCTACACTATCCCGACGGAAGGGTCCGGATTAACTAAGGGGGCACAGTATGTCGCAGCACGGAGACGCCGCAGCACCCGGCAACGCTAATGCAGCTGAAAGACAGAGTGTCAATAGAGAGTCCGGTAGCGCAGCGGTGCAAGGAGTGGCGCCCATCATGCCGGTGCTGATGCCATATACCCCGGGTGGCCCATGGCTTCCAATGTATGAAGGTGAGCCTAATACCCTTGACGATTTCAGAGAAAAGATGCTGGCCCATTTTGACATGTTTCCTGTGGGTGAAGTTCAGCGTGTTAGTCTCCTGATGATGCAGTTAAGTGGCCATGCTAAGCGAGAAGTCACAGCATGGGCAGCTGATCTAAAAGGCACTGTTGAACGCATATTTGCTGGATTAAAAGCTACATTTGAAACCACGGCCAGCAGCAAAGCTAAAATACGATTCTTTAATTGCAAACAAAAAGCTAATGAGGGCGTGAGAGACTTTGCCTTAAACCTGCAGGAAGCCCTTAAATCACTTACACTGGCTGAACCCATTTTTAACACCGGAGCGGATAAACTACTAAGAGATCAATTTATTGAGGGACTCTACACCCCTTCTCACCGGGGGCATGTGAGCATGCTTGTTTTTAAGAACCCTGAATTGACATTTGCCCAATTAAAGGAGAGCGCTATACGTCTCCAGCTGGCAGAGGCACCTCAGGATCAGGATCCTGCGCAACCCATGGCAGAGGCACCTCAACAACAGGGAGTGCCAGTGACATCAGCTATGTCTGGGGCCATTGCTAGGCCCCTGGGGCCCAGTACTAATGAGGCTCTTCAACAAAAGCTTGACTCTTTAGCTGATGTTGTTGCTTCAATGGCTAAAACCATGCAGGAGATGAGAGGACACAAAATGGAGTTGGCAAACTGTAGAGAGGATGTTCCATGGATGAGACCCCGGAGATACCCGACATGGAGAGGACGACCCCGCGACCGCTACCAACCGGATGGACAGCCCATTTGCCGCCGTTGCCAGCAGCCGGGCCACTTTGCACGAGATTGTGATTTAAACGGGAATCCCCTGGGAATGCGGGCCGCTTCGCAGGAATGAACTTTCAAGGCCGAACACCCTGGCACGACAGGTACATCGGAGGACGACCCATTATCCCTATCGTGCTGGACGGAATTCCCCTCAACGCTTTGCTGGACACAGGTTCCCAGATTTCATCTATACCGTATATCCTTTATAAGAGGTACTGGGCTGATGCAGATATTGATAAAGGGCCCTCTGATGTTGAACTAGATATATGGGCCAGTAATGGTAAGTTGGTACCGAAACTAGGATTCAGGGAGATGACCATAAAGATTGGTAAAGTAGAACTGAAGAAACAGGGTATAATTGTTGTTGATGTTGACCGGCGGAACTGTGAACCAACTGTATTGATAGGAATGAATGTGTTAGAGAACTGCTTTTCCGAAGTCATTTCTGTCTTACAGCAAATTGCTGAAACTGCCCAATCCTGCCAGCAGAGAGTTCTCCGGAGGGAAATAAAAGTATTGATGTTAAGGCAACAGGTAGAAGTTGCAGGTGGAGAAATCGGCAGTGTGAGGGTAAGTGATCCAACGTCTATTGTAATCCCACCAAAAACAGAAATGCTGGTATGGTGTAGAGCAGCCATTGGTACTAAGGGACGAGATTATCAAGCCTTAATAGAACCAGTGTACACCGACAGCAGGCCCACTATACTCACAGCACGAGGGATAGTCGAGGTACACCGGGGACGAGTGCCGGTACGACTTTTGAACTGTGGAGAGGAAGAGGTCACTTTGCCAAGGTATGCTACAATGGCAAAGCTATATACTGTTGACAACAATGCCATCACAACCATTGAGCCCTTAGAACCAACCTGTCAGGTGGAAGGCAATGGCTCAGATGGAGAAATGGAGGATTGGTGCCAACAGCTACACGTGGGCATAAATTCAACACCTACCCATCAAAAACAAGGGGTGTATAGGCTAGTGACGGAATATGAACAAGTCTTCAGTAAACACCCATTGGACTTCGGACGGATAGAAGGGGTAGAACACACAATCCCCACAGGTGACCATCCCCCAATAAAAGAAAGATATAGACCCATACCGCCCGCTCACTATCAATGTGCAAAAGATATGCTGAGGGAAATGAAACAGGCCGGGGTAATAAGAGACAGCTGTAGCCCCTGGGCGGCCCCTCTAGTGATTGTCAAAAAAAAGGACGGAACCATGAGAATGTGCGTAGACTACCGGAAGATTAATAACATCACCCATAAAGACGCCTACCCCTTGCCTAGGATAGAAGAGTCCTTAACTGCTTTGAAATCTGCTAATTATTTTTCCACCTTAGACTTAACAAGCGGGTATTGGCAAGTCCCTGTGGCTGAGAGAGATAAGGAAAAGACGGCATTCACCACACCAATGGGTCTATGTGAATTTAATCGCATGCCGTTCGGACTCTGCAACGCATCCGGTACCTTCCAGCGGCTGATGGAATGCTGCCTCGGACACAAGAACTTCGAGACCGTCCTCCTGTACCTAGATGATGTGATCGTCTACTCGAAGACTTACGAACAACACTTAATAGACCTGGCAGAAGTGTTCGAAGCCTTATCCAGGTATGGCATGAAAGTCAAGCCATCCAAATGTCACCTTCTCAAGCCAAAGGTACAGTACCTGGGACACATCGTG
Source organism: Ranitomeya imitator (assembly GCF_032444005.1). Classification (NCBI taxonomy): domain Eukaryota; kingdom Metazoa; phylum Chordata; class Amphibia; order Anura; family Dendrobatidae; genus Ranitomeya; species Ranitomeya imitator. Next base: position 341,636,199 of record NC_091285.1, on the reverse strand, counting down.
AGTTCGGAGGGAGTAGCACCAGATCCCGAGAAAATAAGCGCCATAAGGGATTGGCCAAGACCTACCAGCGCAAAAGAATTGAGACAATTCCTGGGATTGGTGGGTTACTATCGCAGATTTATAAAAGGATTTACCAAGTTGGCAGCACCCTTGCAAGACACCTTGGTAGGGCAGACGAAGAAACCTTCAAACCGAAACCCTCCTTTTCAGTGGAACGACGAAAGGGAAGACTCCTTTGAACAACTAAAGAAGGCACTAACCGGAGAAGAGGTTCTGGCATACCCAGATTACCATCAACCTTTCATCCTCTACACCGATGCCAGTAATGTGGGACTAGGAGCGGTGCTGTCACAAAAGCAAGAAGGTCGGGAGAAAGTCATCGCCTTTGCAAGTAGAAAGCTCCGGCCTACTGAAAGAAATTCAGAAAACTACAGCTCCTTCAAATTGGAACTACTGGCAGTAGTTTGGGCTGTGACGGAGCGTTTCAAACACTATCTGGCCGCTGCAGAATTTATTGTCTATACTGACAACAATCCGTTGACCCACCTGGACACAGCCAAATTAGGTGCGTTAGAACAGCGATGGATAGCCCGGTTATCTAATTACAACTTCATAATCAAGTATCGAGCAGGTTGCAAGAATGGAAATGCCGATGCCCTATCCCGGATGCCACACTTGAGAGATGTAGAAGAGGAAACGGGGGAGCTTGAAGAAATTGAACTACCAGCCTTCCATCGTCCCAAGGCAAAACATCATCAGTCAAGTACCTATCAGAAACAACAAGAGGTGAATTTTAATCCGTTAGCACACCATAGATGGGCTGACACCCAAGACAGCAATCCGGCTGTGAAGTTGGTGAAGGAACTGTTGACTGAGCAAAGTGCATATCCCGATGAGGATGCCCCAGAAGAGACGCATCAACTCTGGAAAGAGAGAGGCAAAATGTTCCTGTATCAAGGGAAGCTCTGTAGAAGATACACCAATCCGAAAACACATGAATTGGTTTGGCAGATTATTGTGCCTAAACAAGATGTGAAGATGGTCCTCGAAGCTTACCATAATGGTGCTGGTCACTTCGGTTGGAAAAAGTTAGAAGTACTTCTAAGAGAAAGATTTTATTGGGTCGGGATGAGAAAATCAATCGAACAGTGGTGCAGAAATTGTGGCCCGTGCAACCTCAGAAGAAACGATCAAAAGAACCAAAGAGCACCACTGCAGCCCATAATCACCAAACAACCACTTGAACTTGTAGCCATGGACCACGTGAAGTTGACACCATGCCGGTCCGGCTATGTCTATGCCTTGACCATCGTGGACCATTATTCACGTTTCTTGGTAGTAGTACCCGTAAAAGATCTGACAGCAAAAACAGCAGCCAAAGTGTTCCAAACTTACTTTTGTAGACCCCATGGATATCCGGAACAGGTTCTCACCGACCAAGGTACAGCCTTTGAATCAGAGATCTTCAGAGAATTCTGTAATATGTATGGTTGCAAAAAGATCCGGACGACGGCCTATCATCCACAAACAAACGGCTTATGCGAGAAGATGAACCATATTGTAATAGACCTACTAAAGACTTTACCTGAGACAGATAGGAATCAATGGCCAGAGAAATTGCCTGACTTGGTGGATCTGTATAATCATGTCCCGGTGAGCTCCACCAACTGCACCCCAGCTTACCTTATGCGTGCAAGACCCGGCCAATTACCAATCGATCTAGAAATGGGAATTCTGAAACCAGACGCAGAAGTTCAAGACTCCAATTGGGATATCATACGGCAAAAGCAATATCGCCAAGTGCAAGAGAGTGTGGAAAGAAGCCTTCAGCAAACTAGAGAAAGACAAGAGCGAACTTTCAACCAGAATGCTCTAGCGACCCCATTAAGACCGGGTGACCAAGTGCTCAAGAGAAATCGTCGAACCAATAAACTAGACAATCAGTGGGAAGCCGTACCCTACACAGTTTTACCAACAAGAATGGATAATCCTAAAATGTGTCTCATTAGCAAAAACGGAGGCTTAACATCTTTACTAGTGTCAAGAGACAATCTTAAATTGTGTCCGGAAGCATTGAAAGAGCCAGAAGTTGTCCAGCCAGAACCAGAAGTTATTCAACCCATACAGGTTCAACCAGTAAAGGAAAAAGAAGAGGAAATGTATCACACCTGTATAGGAGACTTTCCCAAAACCCTACTAACATACCATGGTGCAGTAGTGGTTCCCATGGTGGCCTTTTACCCAACACCGAACCCAATACCAGAAGTCCCAAGACAGGAAGAGGCTGACCCCGTACTACAGGAGGTTCCAGGCCAGGAAGAACAGATTCCTGATCAGAGTAATCTCATTCACGGTGGACTTGCCAACTCCATAGTCATGGAATTATCTTTAGCAGAGCGGGCAGATACTACATCCGCAGTAGACAGTAGTACACCACATGAAGAGATACCGCTATTACGTAGATCACAGCGTAGTACCCAGGGCCAATTACCGGCCAGGTATGCAGATTACCAACTATAAAGCTCATAATGTGAATTGTATATATGTTATGCCATATATAGTTAAACAGAAAATGTAGTATAGTCATTGTTATCAGTCTGCAACGTTTAAGCCCAGTGCCTACAGAGACTTGTCTGTATGAACTTATTGCATATTCTTGAACTTTTTATCAGCCCGGAGGCACTAAATCAAAGCTCCGGAAAGACTGCTTTTTGAACTTTGCTTTTTGCTCTTTTTGAACTTTCTTTAGACTTTATATTGATAACTCCGTTGGAAAAATGGAACTAAATTCCTGGACACTAAGTACAGTGCCTTTCCTAATACCTTCAAGGATAGAACTGTATTAATGGACGCTATTTGAAGTGACTTTTTACAGAACTCTATTTTTGTTTCCTTGAGTGGTTTTTGTAACTTTTCATTTTTAAGACTCGGTACATATTAATTGTTATTTCAAAATGTTATTGTCCCACAGTCCCGGAGTACTGTTCTTAACTAAGGGGGAATGTGGCACCCCTAGGGGTATTTGCCACAAAAATAGTTACTGACAGTAAGTACAAATACTAAAATAGCAAGACTGCACTACCACCTCCGGCCAGAAGGGGGAGCTCCAGAGACTCCCCTTGATCCATTCTGGTCTGAGAGAAGAAATGGCAGTTGGGCTAAGGAGCTGAAAGTGAGAGGTCATACAGTTGAATCTCTAACAGCCCTGTGACTGTTACCAGGCCTAAATCACCGGCCTGAGGAGAAGAGGGATAGAGAAAAAGGACATTGTGAGAACCGGGTAGCATTAATCACTACCCAGAACAGGCGCAAAGACGGATACCGGATCCGTGGCTGTATTCATTATATATAATACAGCAACCGGAAAAACGTGAGGTGATATCAGCTTCACTAGGGCCGGACGCAGCAACAGACACAGAGTTCAGCGGTACTCCCAGAGGGGGTAAACCGATAAAAGGACTCGGGTTGCCCGTCGACCCAGGACCCGGAGGGGACAGATTGGGCCGGCAGCCAGTTCACATACAGCAGCAGGGCCACACAGAAATTGCGCACAATAAGAGGCGAAGACCCCGGCAGGGTCAAAGTAACTCAGAGTTCCCATACAGACTCCGGTGACAGGACTGGTTGTAAATCCTTTTATGTTAAAGTAAACTGGTTAAACGTTTCAGTGCCTCAGTCTTTCATTTGGACAATAGCCATCTATCCAGGATCGGGATCGTCACCGCTGGGAGAACCTGCTGCTGATCAAGTAAGTGCCTGTCCCCTCATGATACCCCTTACACTGTGCATTGCCTGAGGCCACAGCACCGGGTCAAGCCACCCGTGACATCCCCCTCAAGAGACAGACTCCATTGGTCCGGTGCTGGGTATCCCGGTCTCCTGGGCGTCACAATAGTATTTCCAGCCATGGCCGATGATATTGCAGCATCGGCCATGGCTGGATTGTAATATTTCACCCGTTATAATGGGTGAAATATTACAAATCGCTCTGATTGGCAGTTTCACTTTCAACAGCCAATCAGAGCGATCGTAGCCACGAGGGGGTGAAGCCACCCCCCCTGGGCTAAACTACCACTCCCCCTGTCCCTGCAGATCGGGTGAAATGGGAGTTAACCCTTTCACCCGGCCTGCAGGGACGCGATCTTTCCATGACGCCACATAGGCGTCATGGGTCGGATTGGCACCGACTTTCATGACGCCTACGTGGCGTCATGGGTCGGGAAGGGGTTAAAGTTCAGGCCATTTATGATTGGACTCAGCCGACATCTGTGAAGAGCCTACAGAAGTTCCTGGGCTTTGCTAATTTTTACCGTCGCTTCATCGCTAATTTTTCTAGTGTTGCTAAACCATTGACTGATTTGATCAAGAAAGGTGCTGATGTGGTCAATTGGTGCTCTGCGGCTGTAGAGGCTTTTCAAGAGTTGAAGCGTCGTTTTTCTTCTGCTCCTGTGTTGTGCCAGCCAGATGTTTCGCTCCCGTTTCAGGTCGAGGTTGATGCTTCTGAGATTGGAGCAGGGGCTGTTTTGTCGCAAAGAAGTTCTGATGGCTCGGTGATGAAACCATGTGCCTTCTTTTCTAGAAAATTCTCGCCTGCTGAGCGTAATTATGATGTTGGCAATCGAGAGTTGATGGCCATGAAGTGGGCATTCGAGGAGTGGCGACATTGGCTTGAAGGAGCCAAGCTTCGCGTGGTGGTCTTGACGGATCACAAGAATCTGACTTATCTCGAGTCTGCCAAAAGGTTGAATCCTAGACAGGCTCGATGGTCGCTGTTTTTCTCCCGTTTTGATTTTGTGGTTTCGTACCTTCCGGGCTCTAAGAATGTGAAGGCTGATGCCCTGTCAAGGAGTTTTGTGCCTGACTCTCCGGGTGTTCCTGAGCCGGCGGGTATTCTCAAAGAGGGGGTGATTTTGTCTGCCATCTCCCCTGGTTTGCGGCGGGTGCTGCAGAAGTTTCAGGCTGATAGACCTGACCATTGTCCAGCGGAGAAACTGTTTCGCTAACCGCCGGCGCTGTGTTGGTCCCCGACTTCGTGTTGGGGATTTGGTTTGGTTCTCGTCTCGTTATGTTCCTATGAAGGTTTCCTCTCCTAAGTTTAAGCCTCATTTCATTGGTCCGTATAAGATTTCTGAAGTTCTCAATCCTGTGTCATTTCGTTTGGCCCTTCCAGCTTCTTTTGCCATCCATAATGTGTTCCATAGGTTGTTATTGCGGAGATACGTGGTGCCTATGGTTCCCTCCGTTGACCCTCCTGCCCCGGTGTTGGTCGAGGGGGAGTTGGAGTATGTGGTGGAGAAGATTTTAGATTCTCGTATTTCGAGACGGAAACTCCAGTACCTGGTCAACTGGAAGGGTTATGGTCAGGAAGATAATTCCTGGGTTGTTGCCTCTGATGTTCATGCTGCCGATCTGGTTCGTGCCTTTCATTTGGCTCGTCCTGATCGGCCTGGGGGTTCTGGTGAGGGTTCGGTGACCCCTCCTCAAGGGGGGGTACTGTTGTGAATTCTGTTATCGAACTCCCTCCTGTGGTCATGAATGGTACTTCGGCGAGTTCTGTCCATGGACTCCCTCTGGTGGCTGTGAGTGGAGCTGCTGGTTCTGAGGTTCCTTCCACAGGTGACCTAGTTTAGTCTTAGGCTGGCTGCTCTATTTAACTCCACTCTGATCGTTACTCCATGCCAGCTGTCAATGTTCTTGTACTGGTTCAGTTCGCTCTTGGATCTTTCTGGTGACCTGTCTACTCCAGCAGAAGCTAAGTCCCTGCTAGTTAATTATTTGTTCAAAGTTTCCTTGTCCAGCTTGCTATCGTGATTTTGCCTTGCTAGCTGGAAGCTCTGGGATGCAGAGTGGCACCTCCGCACCGTGAGTCGGTGCAGAGATCTTTTTGCACACTCTGCGTGGTCTTTTTGTAGTTTTTTGTGCTGACCGCAAAGATACCTTTCCTATCCTCAGTCTGTTTAGTAAGTCTGGCCTCCCTTTGCTGAAACCTGTTTCATTTCTGTGTTTGTGACTTCCATCTTTACTCACAGTCAATATATGTGGGGGGCTGCCTTTTCCTTTGGGGAATTTCTCTGAGGCAAGGTAGGCTTTATTTTCTATCTCTAGGGCTAGTTAGCTCTTAGGCTGTGAAGAGGCGTCTAGGTAGAGTTAGGTATGCTCCACAGCTATTTCTAGTTGTGTGATAGGATTAGGGGTTGCGGTCAGCAGAGCTCCCACTTCCCAGAGCTTGTCCTGTGTGAGTTTAACCATCAGGTCGTTCCGAGTGCTCCTAACCACCAGGTCCATAACAGGTCATATCCTCAGATACTGCAGCAGATCCCATTGGTCCTCCAGGAAGGTCCTGAAAGTGCTGAACTTCTGTGGCAGCCTCCCATTGGTCCTTCTGGGAAGGTCCTGTACATGCTGCAGCTATAAAAGGTTTGCATGACCGCATGGCCATGCGCTAGTGTAAACTTGTAAACGTGTGTGTTGATGTGTGAAAGTCGTTCAATAATTATCCCCTCCCTTGTTTATGACTGCTCGCGTAAGGTGGATGATTGCTATCTAGCGCCCGACTTAGCCATCAGCACGTAACACAGTTATATGAAAAAGTTTGGGCACCCCTATTAATCTTAAGCTTATTGTTTTATAAAAATTGTTTTTTTTTGCAACAGCTATTTCAGTTTCATATATCTAATAACTGTTGGACACAGAGACATTTTCAATAAAAGGGAAACCTCTATAGCTAATCATGTAAACAGACATCATCAGGGCAATACTAGGAAGATTTTGTTTTTGGGAATTGACAGGAATAATCCCCCAGTATAAGGGGGTAACTGGGATCGGAAGATCTTGCAAAAAGAATGTAAATGGATCTTCTGGTTGCAAACTGTATATCCTAATGGTCTGAATGACCAACTTTCCTTCTCCTCTTTTCTATAATGTAGGACATAACAGGGTTAATAGAGAAGGACAGCCGTCGACGAGTGAGGGCACCACTGCGCAGGATATAGGGTGCCAACCTCTGTGTTAGGTAGTGGTAAGATAGCATAGGGTACCCTAGGGAGATTAGAGGCTACAACCCCTCCCCAAACTGACCTATTCCCTATTTCCTATTTTCTTCGAATATGTCCAGTCTCCTGAGATGCTTGTTGGTCTATATGTATGATGGGTTAAGTAATTTTGTCTCCTTTGTATAATTCCCGTTATTCTGTGAGTCCTTTTTCTGGATTGTTTCAGTCTCGTCATCAAGAATACTAGGTTGTGTAAGTTGGCAGGGAGTATGTGCGGTAGCTGTGTACTTTCTCTTTGAAAGTCATAGTCTCTTATAGCCAAGTTTGTCCAAAGATGTGCAATCCGCCGGATGTAACTTGCACATAACTGTGTGGAACCTGTGTATGTGTCCTCTCCCAAGGCAGGATTGATGCTGGGAAAGGAGATGCAATTTGATTCGTCCTGAGCAGTGGGTGGAGCACTTGACGAAACTCTGCTGTCAATAGATAATGAGTGGCAAGTGTGGAACATGGTATGCGCATGCGTTATCTAGGCATGTGGGCTGTATGATGTGCTCGGGGAAGCAGGAGCACAACGATGAGTTGGTGCTTGTGTTCCACCGAGCACACATCTGGCAGGTGCGAGCGGCCCGGAAATCGGATATTGCACGATGCCTGAGCCAGGAACAGGTGTGCATTTGAATGCAGGGTGCTTATTTAAGGCTGTATGATGCTGGATGATACACGTGCAATGACAGCTTCTCATTGATAGCATGATTACACTGGCCCCAATGTTATCCCGTGATGAGGACCACGAAATGTGTAGGGAACAGAAGGGTATAGGATCCACCACTTTATCTGGAATGGAGGGCGTTCATTTAAGAACAACATCTAGAACATCTGGTGATCCTTCTAAGTTGCCATATGTGTCTTGGATATCGATGTTAGAACATCCCTTGTAAGCCTGTAAGGAGGTGGGTAAAAAGCAGCTAGGTTAATTGAAGGAACTTGTTTCATAAGCATAATGCATTACCTGGGGAGCTAACATCTTGAACACTTTATAACCCTAAAATTGTTGTACATTAGACCTAATGGACATTTCACTATAGAAAGGGTGTAAAGTGTGATAAACAGATAGACCTGATAAATGTTGATACAGCGTCTATTCTGCATAATTGATTAAGCGATGCTGAAAAAGCTGTAATATGTGGAATAGAGACAACAAGGATAATGTAAGCTAATCTAAGATTGCCCATAAAAACCTGATCACACAAGGCAGGCTATTGTATATGGTATGACACTTTATAGTTTTATCATGGTCAGTCTCGAGCATACAAGGGGCTAGCATGAGGAATACCCCATTGGCTGTATGCATTCCACATTTCTAGTGTTGTATGTCCTATACACCTTGCATTTGAGGTGAATTTGGTTTTTTGAAAAAAAAAATTATTGTGTAAATTTACATTAAAAATTATATTTTAATCCAGCAGGTTCCACTCCTGCACGGTGGACCCCGGGCTGCAAACTCACCTTTACTATCAATATATTTACTCGGTGCATTCCGCCAGCCCTAACAGTATACTCGCATCAGGGTCTGGCTAGTACTGGCGGGCGATTAGCATCTACAATGGTACATCCAGCAGCTGGAGGGTAGGTTGGCAGGTCTTGAACGCACAACCTCGGCCGTGGATGTCACCGCAGTTGCTGTTCAGGCTTCTAGCGTAGCTGCAGCCAGTTTGTCCACTGCCACCCCTGCTCCAACATTATCCCGTCTCCCGTTACCAGACAAGTTTGCTGGTGACAGTACTATAAACATAAGGATGAAGGACCTCAGGGAGATCAATACATCCAACAGCGCGGAGACACTATCACGTGTTTCTCAACGCAGTGATCTAGAACACTGCTCCCATCCCTTATGGGAAATATGCATATGCATGTAGAAAAGCCGCGGAGACACCATCACGTGTTTCTCAACGCAAGCAATCAATAGCCAGGTCTTTCACCACAACCACGCTGGTTCAGGAACAACCACGGGAAGGGCAGCATCCAAAAAGGAAAACCACCTATGCCAAAACATGGTATCCATCCACAGACAGCTGTTTTGGGGTATTTGCCCCTCATCAGTGTGGAGTAGGAAACTAGCTATTAGGAGCAGTGCCTAGTAAAAGGACTATAAACATAAGGATGAATGACCTCGGGGAGATCAAAACATCCAACACCGCGGAGACACCATCACATGTTTCTCAATGCAGTGATCAAGAACACTGCTCCCATCCCTTATGGGAAATATGCAAATGCATGTAGAAAAGCCGCTGGGAGCAGTGTTCTGGATCACTGCATTGAGAAACATGTGATGGTGTCTCCGTGGTGTTGGATGTTTTGATCTCCCCGAGGTTATTCATCCTTATGTTTATAGTCCTTTTACCAGGCACTGCTCCTAATAGCCAGTTTCCTACTCCACACTGATGAGGGCCAAATACCCCAAAACAGCTGTCTGTGGATGGATACTATGTTTTGGCATAGGTGGTTTTCCTTTTTGGATGCTGCCCTTCCCGTGGTTGTTCCTTCCCGGAGAAACACCTGGCTATTTATTGCTTGCGTTGAGAAACACATGATGGTGTCTCCGCAGCTTTTCTACATGCATTTGCATATTTCCCATAAGAGATGGGAGCAGTGTTCTGGATCACTGCATTAAGAAACATGTGATGGTGTCTCCGCGGTGTTGGATGTTTTGATCTCCCCGAGGTCATTCATCCTTATGTTTATAGTCCTTTTACTAGGCACTGCTCCTAATAGCCAGTTTCCTACTCCACACTGATGAGGGGCAAATACCCCAAAACAGTTGTCTGTGGATGGATACCATGTTTTGGCATAGGTGGTTTTCTTTTTTGGATACTGCCCTTCCCGTGGTTGTTCCTTCCCGGTGAAAGACCTGGCTATTTATTGCTTGCGTAGAGAAACACGTGATGGTGTCTCCGCGGCTTTTCTACATGCATTTGCTGGTGAAAGTAAGCTGTGTTGGGGATTCATGAGCCAGTGTGTCATACATCTAGAGCTCCTGGCTGCATGTTTTCCCATTGAACGGGCTGAAGTGGGATTTATTATTTTCCTTCTGTCGAGCAGGTCGTTGGAGTGGGCAAAGCTGTGGGAGTGCGATGATTATGTGGTGCAGAGTGCTCCTCGCTTCCTGGACTCTCTGCTGGCATTGACACAGGGCTTGTCCATGGTCAGTCAATTAGCTGTCTACTTCCTAACTTTGGCATCTGAGCTGGAGTGGCCGAATAATGTCCTTATCCCAGTATTCTAGAAGGGAATGGCTGACCATGTAAAGGATGCCGTGGCCACCCGGGAGATTCCTACCACACTGGAAGAGCTTATAACTATATCCACCCGCATCGACCTTCGTTTTAATGAACGAAGGTTGGAGCGAACTCAATGTAGGCAGAGGTTCCGGTTGGCTCCTATCTTCACCAGGCCTCTGGAATCTCCTGTTCAGGCGTCCAAGTCCCATGAGGCCATGGAGGTTCCTTGTGCAGTACCTAAGTACTGGGCCACTCGAATACCCGTGGTCTGTAATGTCTGCCAGCAGTTAGGACACTGGTTCACTCCTTCAGGTAAGAACTCTGTTTCTGAACTGTGTTTTTGAACTAAGTTGCTGGACTGTGTTTTTGCTACTTAATCCTTCATTTACGCCCCCTGGTGGGAGCTGTTGGAAACAACACCAGTATATACTTTAATGTGAACTTGTTTCTGGACTTACCCGTGTTTATGCCACAACTGAGATCAACCTGTGAACTAGGTTTTGGACTTACCCGTGTTCATGTCACACCTGGGATTAACCTGTGGACTTGTTCTGGACTTCCCTGTGTTTACTATATACCTGAATTTGACTCTTTCTGCACCAACAGTGTTTTGGATCTGCACCACTTCACTTGTCACATTCACCTTTTGATCACCTTGCCTTAAGAACTCTGCCGATTTGCTGCAGATGTTTCAAGGACTTGTTTCATTGCGGGTTATCAGTATATTGTTTTGGGTGTTATTGCTGTTGTACAAATACACTTTTTGCACTAAAGAAACCTGTCTCTGTCTGTTCATTGCCCCACGCTACCAGAATCCTCGAGTTCCTACAATAGTATTACAGCATACTCCAGCCAACAGAGGATTCTGCTGGGGCAATGACAGAGACGCGGGTAGACAAACTGTTTGCTATGATTAACTCCTTGCAGCAAGAGGTGGAGGCTGTACAAAATAAGATTAGAGAAATGGACTCCCGGGTTGGCCACAAGGCACAGGTGTTTGGTCAGGCTCTCCAAGATTTGCGTACTTTGATAGAAGCTCAGGAGACCTCACCTGCTCGGCATATACCACCCACCAGTATGCCTAAATTACCTCCATTCCGGTTTAATGGTGACCGAAGTCAATTCCTCGGGTTTGTTAATCAGTGCATATTATTCTTTGATGTACATGCCTCCTACCATCAGTCTTATAGATCTAAGGTACTATGTATTATTATGTTGTTGATATCACAGGCACTGGCTTTGGCAAATCCTATGGTTGAAAGTTGCAATGTCCATCTAAATAATTTGGATGATTTTCTGGCAGCTATGGCACAAATGTTTGATGATCCCAACCGCCGTGCCTCCGCTGAAAATGCCTTGCTTTCCTTACGCCAGGGGAAACGTTCAGTCATAGAATATATTACTGAAGTTAAGAGGTTAGTAGTGGATACCAACTGGGATAACTATGCCTTATTGCCAATTTTTAAGAAAGGGTTGTCCAGTACAATCAAGGATGAGCTAGCTCGCTCAGAGTCTCCCCAAGAGTTTGAATTATTTTTACAACACTGTGTGCGTATTGATATCCACCTAACTGAACGCAGACTAGAGAAATGGGCAGCTTTAAATCGCATCACTAATTTTGCTCTTCCGTCTAGGGAAACTACCAGCAAGAACTCGCGGGAGGCTGAGGAGGTGCCTATGCAAGTGGACTCACTACAAAAACGTGAGAATAATGAACACCATGAATATTGTTTTCGTGAGCGCTTATGTTTTTACTACGGTCAATCGGATCATTTCCTCATTAATTGTCCGAAATGTCCGACCAATAAGGTGTTGGCGGCAGTAGGGGATTATGACAATACGGACACTGAGTCAGAGGTTTCGGAGACCAGCTTACATCTAGATACTGTGGTTCCCCTAACAGTGATGTCGTCTTCCCCTAAAGATCAAGGGGAGAAATATTCACATTGTTCTCTTCCTATTCAGATTCAGTGGGAGGGACAGTGGATATCAAGTTCTGCTATGATAGACTCTGAAGCAGGCGTAATTTCATGGATTCTTATTTTGCCAGGGAACATGGTATTAAAACACAACTAAGAGCCTCACCAGTCACCATGGAAACGGTGGATGGTTCTCCGTTAGTTTCCAGACCAGTAGACCGGGAGACCGTGCTTCTGAAGTGTAAGATGGAACCAGACCATCAGGAAACCCTTTCATTTATGTTAATATCTTCTTCTCATTGTCCTGTAATTCCCTGGTTACGGTCACAAAATCCAAACATCAATTAGGAAACCAAGGAGATATCCTTCCTCCCGAAGTGTAGTCCTGCCATCAGTCCAACGGTAACGGCTCCAGTTACCCAGAATTTGGAGGAAACAATACAGGTATCTACTCTCCCTCTGGTTTACCAGGAATTCTTGGATATTTGTGACAAGAGGAAGGCAAACCAACTCCCTCCACATAGACCATATGACTGCCCCATAGAACTGCTTCCTGGGGCAGTGATTCCTTTTGGCCATGTTTACCCGTTGGCAGCTCCAGAATGAAAGACATTACGAGAATATATAGATGAGAATTTAGCCAAGGGATTTATCCAACCATCTTCTTCACCAGCGGGAGCCCCTATATTCTTTGTAAAGAAGAAAGATGGGACTCTAAGACCTTGCATTGACTACCGGGAGCTAAATAAGGTAACCATTCATAACAGGTACCCGTTGCCGCTAATTCACGAATTTTTGGAGAGAGTTCGTCAAAATAAAATATTTACCAATTTAGATCTTCGCGGGGCATATAATTTACTCAGTATTCGTCCCGGAGACGAATGGAAGACAGCTTTCAGATGCCGGTATGGACATTTTGAATATTTAGTGGTGCCATACGGACTCTGTAATGCTCCTGCTGCTTTCCAACACTTAGCCAACGATATTTTCAGTGATTTACTGGATCACTATGTAGTAATTTACCTGGATGACATCTTGATCTTCTCTGATTCCCTACAGGAACATCAGGAACATATCAAGACTAGAGTTGAGCGAAACGGATTGGACAAATTCAAAAATCGCTGACTTTCGGCAAAGTCGGGTTTCATGAAACCCGACCCGATCTTAGTATGGGATTGGCCATGAGGTCGGCGATGTGCGTGCAAAAGTCACGTTTCGTATGACGCTTTCAGTGCCATTTTTCAGCCAATGAAGGAGGACGCAGAGTGTGGGCAGCGTGATGACATAGGTCTCGGTCCCCACCATCTTAGTGAAGGGCATGACAGTGATTGGCTTGCTTTCTGCGGCGTCACAGGGGCTATAAAGGGGCATGCACGCCGGCCGCCATCTTACTTCTGCCAATCTTAGGATAGGGAGAGGTTGCTGCAGCTTCATTGGAAGAAGGAATATAGTTAGGGAGGGAAGATTAACCTCCAAACCGCTTTTTCTGTAGCAATTTCCACTGTCCAACACCACCTTTTTTTTGCAGGGACAGTGGAGGCTATATTTTTGTGCATCAGCTCTGTAGCTTATTAGGCTGCCTTACAAGGCCCTCTGATAGCTGCATTGCTGTTTGCACGCTGCTGTGCAAACCAACTGCTTTTTTAAAAGCAAAAATCCTGTTGTTCCTTTCTGCACAGTTATCTTGTTTATTTGTCCACACTTTTGTGTGCATCAGTCCTTTTTATTGCTGCCATACTTTTCCTGAGATCATTGTAGGGAGATTGAAATTGTACTACTGTCCTTGTATTTTTTCATATATCTTCCAGCCACTTTCGGCCCCTTACATTGTGTTGTTTTATGCACTGGGCCTGAGTTTTGGTTCAGTCTCACCCCCAAAAAATGAGATTCAAATTATCACAAAGTGGATATACTGCAGTCCTGTTAGTTTGTGGTATGTCAGCCAGCCACTTTCTGCCACTTAGATTATGTTTTTATATACACTGGGCTTGAGTTTTGGTTCAGTCTCCCCCCAAAAAAGTGAGATAAAAATTCTCACAAAGTGGATATACTGCAGTCCTTTTAGTTTGTGGTATGTCAGCCAGCCACTTTCTGCCACTTAGATTGCGTTGTTATATACACTAAGCCTGAGTTTTGGTTTAGTCTCCCCCCAAAAAAGTAAGATTCAAATTATCACAAAGTGGATATACTTCAGTCGTTTTAGTTTGTAGTATATAAGCCAGCCACTTTCTGCCACTTACATTGTGTTGTTTTATGCACAGGGCCTGAGGTTTGGTTCAGTCTCCCCAAAAAATAAGTGAGATTCAAATTCTCACAAAGTGGATATATTTCAGTCCTGTTAGTTTGTAGTATATCAGCCAGCCACTTTCTGCCACTTACATTGTGTTGTTTTATGCACTGGGTCTGAGTTTTGGTTCAGTCTCCGCAAAAAACGTGAGATTCAAATTCTCACAAAGTGGATATACTGCAGTCCTGTTAGTTTGTAGTATATCAGCCAGCCACTTTCTGCCACTTACATTGTGTTTTTTTATGGACAGGGCCTGAGGTTTGGTTCAGTCTCCCCAAAAAATAAGTGACATTCAAATTCTCACAAAGTGGATATATTTCAGTCCTGTTAGTTTGTAGCATATCAGCCAGCCACTTTCTGCGACTTACATTGTGTTGTTTTATGGACAGGGCCTGAGGTTTGGTTCAGTCTCCCAAAAAAATAAGTGAGATTCAAATTCTCATAAAGTGGATATATTTCAGTCCTGTTAGTTTGTAGTATATCAGCCAGCCACTTCCTACCACTTACATTGTGTTGTTTTATGCACAGAGTCTGAGTTTGGTTCAGTCTCCCAAAAAAGGGAGATTTAAATTCTCAACAAGTTTATATACACCTTCTACCTTGTTTTACAGTACCGTATAATGGTTGTTATTTTGGTTAGATTTTCCAAAAAATGAGGAAGTCTGGTGGAAGAGCCCGTGGGCGGGGGTTGCCAGCTGGTACTGATGGTGGTGGTGCATCTGGTGGTAGTGGCAAAAGCACAATAGCACCTAAGGCTGGAGGTGTTGAGCCAGCGTCATCGTCTGGCCACACAAGGCCTTGAAGGCTTCCTTATCTGGGAGTAGGAAAACAGCTTTTAAAGCAGGAGCAGCAGGAAAAAGTTTTGGCTTTCCTTGCTGACTCAGCCTCTAGCTCTTTCGCCTCCTCTTCAGAAGGTTCCAAATATAAAAGCAGCGAGTCGTCAGTGGATGCTCCCGGTCAGGAACAAGTCGTTTCCTTGGGTCCTTCACCCAAACCAAAAGTGAAGGATGCGTCAGGTGACACTACAGGTTACTCCATGGAGCTCTTTACCCATACCGTGCCTGGGTTAGAAAGGGAAATTGTTAACTGCCCATTACAAGATGAATCGGACATGGAGTGCACTGATGCACAGCCACAGCTAGATTATTATGCTGTTCCATTGACTCAGATCACTACATTGCCCTCGCAGTGTACTGAGCCAGAATCTGACCCTGATGAGACTATTGTGCCCCATCCCGAACGCTACCATCCACAGACACCAAGGAGAGCAGACGTGTCTGTCTGTTTTCTGCTGGATGAGGACAATAAGGCGCCGTGCTAGTGGCAGCCCATTGCAGCAGCAATAGTTTTGTTTTATTTTACTTTATTTTATTTTGGAATTATTTTTGTTATGTGTGAACCTTTTTCTTCTGAACCTCAGTTTTTTTTGGTACTCCTAAGGAATTTTCTTTTCCCCAGTACCTTCTCCTTCTGAACTTGCATCCGCTGGAATGCATCCCTTGGATTTATGCTGAACCCTTGGATTTATGCTGAACCCTTGGATTTCCCCTTGGCTGGTTGCTTCTGAACCTGGGATCCTCTGATTTGTTTCCCCTGGATGCATACTGCTACCCACAGCTTTCTGGATGTATGCTTCTGATCCTTGGCTCCCCTGAAAGGTTTCCCTTGGGTGTTTGCTGCTTCCCGTAGCTATCTGGATTTACAGTGCATTTGTGATCACCTTGCAACCTAGGACTGGTATTATATGCACCTACTGCCAGGCGGCCACTACCTGTCTGGGAATTGGTACAGCTATGTCTGGAGGAGTGCACTGTATACCTCCCTACACGGAGAGGCTTAGTGCGACTAACATGGGCAAGGTTTTGATTGATGTCCCTAAGTCTGTTCATAAACGCGTTGCTTACTCAAGGGGCCGACTTCTGGAGCTGCGCAGGCTAATGCCTTCTCCTGCAGTGGGTAGACCACGTGTCCCATGTGAGGTAAGGCGACCCTACAGAGGCTGCAGAGCGGGCAAAAAACTTAAGGCAAGGCGAAGGCGGTTTAAACCTGTAGTTCCGTCCATCATCATGGGGAATGTTCAATCACTGGGTAATAAGTCGGATGAACTGCTGGCATTAATACGGACCCAGAGGGAATACAAGGAATGCAGTTTGATGTGTTTTACTGAAACATGGTTACGTGGCGAGATCCCGGACTCAAGTGTCTCAGTACCAGGATTTCACATGGTCCGGGCGGATAGAGACACTATGAAGAGCGGCAAAAAAAAGGGCGGTGGAGTTATACTCTACATAAACAATTGTTGGTGCAATCAGGGGCATGTGACTGTAAGGGAGCGCCATTGTTGTCTGAACATTGAACTGCTAGCTGTTGGCCTCAGACCTTACTATATTCCTAGAGAATTTTCACTTGTTACTGCAATAGTGTTGTACATACCACCAACTGCAAACCATGAGGCTGCAGGTGAAGTGCTGTCAGGAGTCATTGCTCGGCTCCAGCTGAAACACCCCAACTCGCTTACTGTAATCTCTGGGGATTTTAACCTGGCTAAAATTTCTACTGCCTTATCTAAATTCTATCAATTTGTTAAATGTACAACACGTGACAAAATTACTTTGGACTTACTCTATGCGAATGTCAAGAATGCTTATTCATCATCTACCCTGCCGTAGGGGAAGTCTGATCACAATCTTATACTATTGTCACCAGTCTACCAACCTGTTGTTAGTAAACAGCCTGCTACCATTAAAACAGTTAGAATGTGAAGTCCAACAAATGAACAGGCTTTGCAGGATTGCTTTCATCTTACAGACTGGGATGTGCTGCTTGGGACAATGGATGAGTATACAAATGTTAATGAAGTGGTTGGTAGAGTGACTGACTACATTAACTTCTGCACTGATATGTTGGTGCCGGCTAAAAAGATTAGGTGTTTTGCAAACAACAAGCCATGGATAACAAAGGAATTGAAGCATTTGCTCAACAGGAAAAAAAAGGCATTTAAATTAGGTGACAAAGAGGAAATTAAAATGATACAGCATGAATTGAAGCATAAAATAAAGGAGGCCCAGGAAGCCTTCAGAATTAAACTTGAAAAGAAACTGTCCCACAATAATACCAGGGAGGTTTGGTCAGGAATGAAATTACTGACTGGGCTTAAGGTGAGGTCTGAACATGATGGTGGAAATCTTGACAAGGCTAATGAGATGAATGAGTATTTCAACAGGTTTAGCAGTACATGTGTACTGCCAACTGATAGTGGATGGGAATTGGGTGCAAATTCTGCAACATCGATATTGAAGGATGAGCAGACTAATTTTAGAGTATCTGAAAATGATGTGAGGAGGCAGTTTAAGTCACTTAACATTGGTAAAGCAGCAGGACCAGATGGACTCAGCTCACGTGTCCTTAAAGTTTGTGCAGACCAGCTGTGTGCTGTCTTTACACGCCTATTTAATGGAAGTATACAAACACAGAGGGTACCAGTGTTATGGAAAACTTCCTGTCTGGTGCCGGTACCCAAGACTTCTTCTCCTGCAACCCTAAATGACTATCGTCCTGTAGCCTTAACATCTCACGCTATGAAGGCCTTGGAAAGATTAGTGCTTGCTCACTTAAGACCAAGGGTCAATGCTTTTATTGATCCCCTTCAGTTTGCCTACCGACATAGATTGGGGGTGGATGATGCTATTCTTTCTCTGTTACATAGGGCACATTCATTTCTGGAGACTGACGGTACCATGGTGCGAGTGATGTTCTTCGATTTCTCGAGTGCATTTAACTCCCTGCAGCCACTTTTACTACACAAAAAGATGACTGATATGAAGGTTGAGGAGGGGATGAGAAATTGGATTACTGACTACCTATCAGATCGGCCACAGTTTGTACAGATGGGAGCAGTGGTGTCAAGCAGATTATTGAGCAGTGTAGGTGCCCCCCAGGGAACGGTGCTTGCGCCCTTTCTTTTCACTCTGTATACTTCAGACTTTCAATATAAATCTGAACTTTGCCACCTTCAAAAATTTTCGGATGACTCTGTGGTTGTGGGATGCATTAGGGGAGATCAGGGGGATGAGGAATACAGAATGGTGGGGTCAAATTTCGTGGATTGGTGCAATGGTAACTATCTACAACTAAATGTTAAGAAAACTAAGGAGTTGGTGGCCAACTATAGCAGGATAAAGATGGAATGCTTACCTATCACTATTGCTGGTCAGGAGGTAGAGCAGGTGGAGAGTTACAAATATTTGGGGGTCCATTTGGATAGCAAACTGGACTGGAAATGCCACTCAGAGTTTGTCTACAAGAAGGGGATGAGCAGATTGTATTTCCTAAGGAAACTGAGGTCTTTTAATGTGTGTAGCAAAATGTTAGAAATGTTCTACCAATCTGTAGTGGCAAGTGCCATCTTTTTTTCAATTACGTGCTGGGGTAGTAGTGTGCGGGCCTCTGATGCTAATAAGCTGAATAAGATTATTAAGAAGGCAAGTTCTGCTGTGGGCTGCATTCTGGACTCTCTTGGGGAGGTAGTGGAGAAAAGAACTCTGAAAAAGTGTATGGCAATTATGAACAATAATGCACATCCACTATATGAGCTATTCATGAGACAGAAGAGCACCTTCAGCAACCGGCTAATACTTCTGAGGTGTAAGAAGGAAAAATATAGGAAATCGTTTGTGCCATCTGCCATGGGAATGTACAACAATAACATTAGGGTTAAACCACCAAGGTGAATGTCTACATATTTCTCTACATTTCAGTTCACTTGTTGTGTATGTCCTATTCTAATGTATAATTTATAATGTTCTTCTGTCAACTCCACTGTCATGTCAACTATGTAATTCCTTTATGATTTTTATGATTTAAGTTGTGCTGCTGTGATACCATAATTTCCCACGGGATCAATAAAGTGTATCGTATCGTATCATATCGTATAGCACCTAACATGGTGACACAGAGGAAGGTGCACATGACATTGAAGAGGAGGTGATAGATGACCCAGTTGTTGACCCAGATTGGCAGCCATTGGGGGAAGAGGGCGCCACTGCTTGTAGCTCAGAAACGGAGGAGGATGATCCGCAGCAGCCATCTACATTGCAACAGCTGTCATCTGGCAGGCCCGTATCAGGCCGAAAACGTTTGTCAAAAACAAAAACAGCTTTAGGACAGCGTGGACATCCGGTGAAAGTAGTACAGCGTGCAATGCCTGAAAAGGTATTCCATAGTAGGAAGAGTGTAGTGGGGCAATTTTTTAACCAAGATCCGAATGATCAGTGAAACGTTATCTGTAAGAAATGCTCAAAGACCTTTATCAGAGGGAAGAATCTTCAAAATTTAAATACAACGTGCATCCTTAGACTTTTAACCAGCATGCACTTGCAAGCCTGGACTAACTACCAAACCTCCCGTACCATTGGTGCACCTGCTCAGAATGAAGGTAGTCAGCAACGCAATATTGCTTCCTCCACTGTAAGCCCACCAGTTAGGACACCACCAGCAGCAAATGTGGAGGTATCGTCGCAAGGCCAAAGCAGTCAGTGAATCACAAGGTTATTGGTAGGAAACACTGTATGTAGGCCAACATCAAGAATACCATCACCTACTCTCTCTCAATCTGCCATGTCCACCACCACCACCGCTAGTTCCACCATATGCAGCTCTCCAGTCCAGCTCACCCTAGAAGAGACTCTTGTTAGAAAAAGAAAGTACTCATCCTCTCATCCCCATACACAGGGTTTGAACGCCCACATTGCTAGACTAATCTTGTTAGAGATGATGCCCTACCGTTTGGTTGAAAGCGAAGCTTTCAAAGCCCTGATGGCCTACGCAGTACCACACTATGACCTACCTAGTTGACACTTCTTTGCGAGAAAAGCCATCCCAGCCCTCCACCAGCATGTCAATGACCGCATTGTCCATGCACTGAGGAAATCAGTCAGTAGAATGGTGCACCTCACAACAGATGCATGGACCAGAAAGCATGGCCAGCAACGTTACGTGTCCATCACGGCGCACTGGGTTAATGTGGTGGATGCAGGCTCCACAGGGGATAGCCAGATTGGGACAGTTCTGCCTAGCCCATGGTCTAGGAAACAGTTGGCTGTAGGCGTTTGCCACCCCTCCTCCTCCTCCTCCAGAAGCGAAAGCTCGTCCACAGAGCACAGTCGCACGACCACTCCATTGCACACAAGGTGTCCCATTATCGAACAGCTAGTGGTAAGCATGAACAGGCTGTGCTGCAATTGAAATGTTTGGGCGACAACAGACACACCGCTGAAGTACTGGCTGAGTACTTGCAGCAAGAAACTGAGTCATGGCTGGGCAGTGTACATCTTGAGGCAGGCAAGGTAGTCAGTGATAACGGAAGGAATTTTATGGCTGCCATAGCCCTTTCAGAACTGAAACACGTACCTTGCCTGGCTCACACCTTGAACCTGGTGGTGCAGTGCTTCCTCAAAAATTATCCGGAGTTACCAGCCCTGCTCCTCAAGGTGCGAAGACTTTGCTCGCACATCCGTCGGTCGCCCATACACTACAGCCGTATGCTAAACCATCAGTGATTGCTGAATCTTCCCCAGCACCGCCTAATAATCGACATTGCAACAAGGTGGAACTCCACACTGCACATGGTTCAGAGGCTGTGCGAACAGAGGCGTGCTGTAATTAATTTGTGGGAGGATACACATACACAGGCAGGAACTTAGATGGCAGACATGGAGTTGTCTGGTGTGCAGTGGTCGAAGCTAGGGTTGAGCGACTTTTACTTTTTTAGGGTCGAGTCGGGTTTCGCGAAACCCGACTATCTGAAAAGTTGAGTCGAGTGAAATCGGCCGATTATGGCGAAAAGTCGGGGATCGACCGAAACACGAAACCCAATGCAAAGTCAATGGGAATTTTTTTTTTTTCTCTCTCTCTCTCTCTCTCTCTCTCTCTCCCCTCCATCCCTGAACAGAAAAGCTGGTGTTACACATTGCAAATTGCTACAGCGCACAAGCGCCAAGATGACGATAGGCGTCCACGCCCCTAAGACCTATGTCATCACTCTGCCCACGGTCCTTCATTGGCTGAAAAAAAGGCGCCAAGCGCGTCATACGACAAGCGACTTTGGCGCGAAAGTCGCGTACCGCATGGCCGACCCCACACAGGGATCGGGTCGGGTTTCATGAAACCCGACTTTGTCAAAAGTCTGCGACTTTTGAAGATGAACGATCCGTTTCGCTCAACCCTAGTCGAAGCTACAAGACCTCTGTCAATCCTTCAGTTTTTTAAGGAATGTACATGGCTGGTAAGTGCAAACGATGCCATCATAAGCATGAGCATCCCACTAATGCGTCTGCTGATGCAAAGTTTGACACACATTATGGAGCTGGCGTCTGCAGCCGAGGAGGAGGGAAGCCTTGATGACAGTCAGCCATTGTCTGCTCAGGGAACTCTCCTGGACGAGGTGGGGGACGAAGAGGAGGAGGATGATGTGGATGAATATTTATGGGAGGAGGATGCTTCTCAGGAGGCAATACTAAATGGAGGTGTTGCAAGGTCAAGTACAGGGTTTTTGCGGGACATAACTGATGTTAATTTGCAAGAAAGTGCTCTTCAACCCAGCACAAGCAGTGAATTGACACCTGGAACATTGGCCCACATGGCTGAGTATGCCTTGCGTATCCTTAAAAGGGACCGCCGCATTATCAAAATGATGACTGATGACGATTACTGGTTGGCCTGCCTCCTGGATCCACGCTGTAAAGGAAAATTACAAAATATCATGCCACATGAGAACCTTGAGAAAATATTGGCTACCAAACAAGCAACTCTTGTAGACTGTTTGGTTCAGGCATTCCGAGCACACAGCGGCGGTCATTTTTCTCAAACAAGCCGCTGGGGGCAACATGGCAGAGGTGTTAGAGGTGCACAAATCCGAAGTGGCATTGGACAGAGGGGTTTTATGACCAGGTTGTGGAGTGATTTCGCAATGACTTCTGACACGACAGGTACTGCTACATCGATTCAAAGTGACAGGAGACAGCATTTGTCCAGTATGATTACGAACTACTTTTCCTCCCTTATCGATGTTCTCCCTCACAGGTCATTCCCCTTTGATTACTGGGCATCAAAAATAGACACCTGGCCTGAATTGGTAGAATATGCATTACAGGAGCTCGCTTGCCCTGCTGCTAGTGTGCTATCAGAAAGAGTTTTCAGTGCTACTGGTTCAATACTGTGTTATGATCTGGTGGCCTAGGAGCAGCATGAGACGGACTCTGGAGAACATGGTCCCTGTACTGACCGCAAACCCTGAACCTAGCAGCGCAACTAGAAGTAGCCATGGGGGGTACCTAACACTCCCTAGACCCTTCGGCACAGCCTAAGATCTAACTACCCCTAAAGACAGAAACAGGAAACCTATCTTGCCTCAGAGAAAATTCCCAAAGGATAGATAGCCCCCCACAAATATTGACTGTGAGAGGAGAGGTAAATAACATACACAGAAATGAAATCAGATTTTAGCATCGGAGGCCATACTAGCTAAAAAGAAAGAATAGAACAGACTACTATGCGGTCAGTATAAAAACACTAGAAAATATCCACCACAGAACATACGAATCACCACATCTGACTAAAGACATGGGGGGTATATCTGCATCTCCAGAGGAAAAGCTAGGCTGCAAAAAAATCCTTCACAGACTAAGCTGGACAAGGGAAAACATGAAAATGCACAGAACAATAAGGTCCACATCAGGTGGACAGCAAAAACAAAGCCAGGACTTATCTTTGTAGAAAAGCACAGCAAACTGGAGAGACCAGCAGGGAAGTGAATCCTTCAAAAACAATGGACAACTGGCACTGACTAAAGGATCCTGCAAAGCTATATACTCCAGTCAGTTTTGTAATTAGTAGATACACCTGTCCACTCCTGCAGTCCAGGCACAACTGCATTACCCTCTACAACCACCGGAGGGAGCCCAAAAGCTGAATTCACAACATACTGACCGAAAAAAGGTCACGTCTGGCTACCCAGAATGTTGATGATCAAACTTTCATTAAAATTTACCAATCATGGATTTCAAATTATTTTGCCCCACCTTCCCCTGCTGACACGTAGCTTGCCTGAAAAATGTCTTGCTTTTGGCCTCCTCTTACTGACTTCTCCAATTCCTCCATTTTTTATACCTCCCTAAATGGGCTGACTCTCCCCACAGGGCCGTGTTCACCACCTGGCGCAAGCACCCGTGCGAGTGCCGTTTGCCTGGACAGGTGGGTGTGCCCACTCTTGGGTGACGTCACTGGCACAGGGTCCCTCATAGTACAATGAAGTGTCTCTGATGGTGGTGGTGCACAACCAACGTCAGACACACCGTCGTAATATGTGGGGCCCTGTGCTAGTACCGCTGTCCACGAGAGAGTGTTCCCCCCAGCTCGAACAGTGCTTTACCTCTTGCAATACTTACCTCTCCCTTCTCCACCACTGTGTAGTCTGTGCTGTTAAATCCTTCAATGACACTGCCAATTCAAATTTGTTGAAATGATAGATGATAGTTAAAATATACAGGGGCCCTGGCCTCCATTAAGACCAGTTAATACTTTGTGCCTACTACCAGTGTCTGCTACTCAGCTGAGGAGCCCACCTCTGTACCAAGCTATGCCACCTGTTTAGTCCTGTTACCAATTTTGAACTGCATTTAGCCTACTTTATTATTTGGGCCTACTAACTGTGTCTGCCACTCATTAAAGTTGTCCTCCACTCAACAAAGCAATGCCGCCCGTTTAGGCCTGTTAACAATTTTGAACTGCATTTAGGCTACTTTATTATTTGGGCCTATATCTGTGTTTCCTCCTCATCCTGCCCATTGCCCAGCCACTGCTAGATGAGTCTGCTGGTACATTGAACCAGACCACTACAATCCCCTTGCACTCTACACAACCAGATTCTGACCCTGCTGAAAGTCAGGTTCCCCTTCCCGCATACTATACCACCTTACACGGGGACAAAGAGGAAGGTGCAGATGAAAGTGCAGGTTCCTTCATCAGGTGGGGGGGCATACTCGACGACGTCACTGGCACAGGACCCCTCATAGTATGCAAAAGTGTCTCTGCCAGTGGGAGACGCCACCCGCCGTCAAACACACCACCGTACTATGAGGGGCCTTGTGCCAGTGCCAACGAGTGGGCCCCCCTGCTTGCTCAGGATCACAGCACTTGCAAAGTTGAAATACTTACCTCTCCCTGCTCCACCGCCATGATGTATTCCACGTTTCCTGGGCCCACGAAAATCTTGAGCCAGCCCTACCCCTCCACAACTTTAGCCAAATGACCCCCAGTTTTCAATGCCTAACTATTATTATAAAGTAAATTAAGATTGACAAGGTTAAGTAATAAGAATTGATGTTTTTGGCATTAAAATGGGCACTGTAGGTGTTTTCCTGTCTTCCACTCACTGCCTACTTTGATTCCCCATTGAGTTGCATTGGGTTTCGTGTTTCAGTCGGCCCCCGAATTTTCGCAATAATCAGCCGATTTCACCCGCCCCGAATTTTGACAAAGTCGGGTTTTGCAAAACATGACTCGATCCAAAAAAGTAAAAGTCGCTCAACTCTAGTCAAGACCATGCTGAGATGTTTGAGAGATAATCATTTGCACATCAAACTCGAAAAGTGTGAATTTCAATGCTCCAAAATTCAATTTTTAGGTTATGTTATTTCTTCCCAGGGATTGAATATGGAGTCCAGCAAGATCCAAGCGATCATAGATTGGTCGGTACCAGAAAACATTAAAGAGGTACAACGATTCATTGGTTTTGCTAACTTTTATAGACGCTTTATCCGCAATTTTTCAGAAATTGTCCATCCCATCACTCTCCTCACTAAGAAGGGGAAGAAGTTTGTATGGTCTTCACAAGCCCAGTAAGCCTTTGACTGCCTCAAAGTTTGTTTTACCATGGCTCCGATATTGATGCACCCGGATCATGCACTGCCTTTTGTTGTGTAGGTGGACGCTTCTGACTGTGCACTGGGAGCAATCCTATCACAACGAACCGGAGACAAAGGTTTGCTGCACCCGTGTGCCTTCTTTTCTTGCAGGTTATCATCTGCTGAACTGAACTATGATATTGCAGATAAGGAACTTTTGGCAATCACTTCCGCCTTTAAGGAATGGAGACACCATTTGCAGGGAGCAACTCAACAGGTAGTAGTGCTCACAGATCACCGTAATTTGGAATTCCTTAAGTCCGCCAGATGTCTCTCTCCTCGACAAGCTAGATGGAGTTTGTTCTTGAAACAGTTTGATTTTTATTATCTTGTACCACCCAGTTTCACATAAGGGAAAAGCCGATGCATTATCCCGAATCCACACGATGGACTCCGTGCCTGGGACCCCGTCTAAGACCATCTTGTCTGATGCCAACTTCATAGGAGTGCTTCAGGGCTGGGACTTGTGGGAGGAGATCAAGCTGGCCTATGATGGTGACGTATTTATTGCTGCCCCACCTGACAATGTGCATCTTGTCTTTCAGAATGGTGTATGGTTTAGAGTAGGGTTGAGCGACTTTTAGTTTTTTAGGGTCGACTTTCTCAAAAGTTTGGTCGAGTGAAATCGGCCAATCCTATTGAAAAGTCGGGGTCGGGGATCGGCCGAAACTCGAAAGCCAATGAAAGTCTATGGGTTTTCTTTTTTTTTTTACATTTCCTTCAGGGCGATATAGCTTTAACCCCTTAGCGACCGCCGATACGCCTTTTAACGGCGGCCGCTAATGGTACTTAAACCACAGCGCCGTTAATTAACGGCGCTGTGAAAACAGTCAATAGCGCCCCCCAGAGGCCGATTTTCTCCGGGGTCTCGGCTGCCGGGGGTAGCCGAGACCCCAGAGAACATGATTCGGGGGGTTTTAACCCACCCCGCATTTGCGATCGCCGGTAATTAACCGTTTACCGGCGATCGCAAAAAAAAAAAACGCGATCTCTTTTTAATTTCTCTGTCCTCCGATGTGATCGCACATCGGAGGACAGAGAAAAGGGGTCCCCCAATACTCACCTAGCTCCCCCGATGCTCCTCGTGTCTCCCAGTGGGCGCCGCCATCTTCAAAATGTTAGGGGTAGGGTTAGGGTTAGGGTTAGGGGTAGGGTTAGGGGTAGGGTTAGGGATAGGGTTAGGGTTAGGGTTAGGGGTAGGGGTAGGGGTAGGGTTAGGGGTAGGGTTAGGGCTAGGGTTAGTGCTAGGGTTGGGGCTAAATTTAGGGTTAGGGTTGGGGCTAAATTTAGGGTTAGGGTTGGGGCTAAATTTAGGGTTAGGCTTCTTTCACACTTACGTCGGTACGGGGCCGTCGTAATGCGTCGGCCCGACATACCGACGCACGTTGTGAAAATTGTGCACAACGTGGGCAGCAGCTGTAGTTTTTCAACGCATCCGCTGCCCAATCTATGTCCTGGGGAGGAGGGGGCGGAGTTACGGCCACGCATGCGCGGTCAGAAATGGCGGATGCGACGTACAAAAAAACGCTTCATTGAACGTTTTTTTGTGCCGACGCTCCGCCAAAACACAACTGATCCAGTGCACGACGGACGCGACGTGTGGCCATCCGTCACGATCCGTCGGCAATACAAGTCTATGGGCAAAAAACGCATCCTGCGGGCACATTTGCAGGATCCGTTTCTTGTCCAAAACGACGGATTGCGACGGAATGCCAAACGATGCAAGTGTGAAAGTAGCCTTAGGGCTAGGGTTAGGGTTGGGGCTAAAGTTAGGGCTAGGGTTGGGGCTAAAGTAAGGGTTAGAGCTGGGATTAGGGTTAGGGTTTGGAATAGGGTTGGTATTAGGGTTAGGGTTGGCATTAGGGTTACGCTTGGGATTAGGGTTAGGTTTGGGATTAGGGTTAAGGTTAGGGTTGTGATTAGGGGTGTATTGGGATTAGGGTTAGGTTTGAGGTTAGGGTTGAGATTAGGATTAGGGGTGTGTTGGATTTAGGGTTTTGATTAGGGTTATGGTTAGGGTTGACATTAGGGTTGTTTTGGGGTAAGGGTTGTGATTATGGTTAGGGTTAGTGATTAGGATTATGGATCAGGTTGGGATTAGGGTTAGGGGTTGGAGCTAGAATTGGGGGGTTTCCACTGTTTAGGTACATCGGGGGTCTCCAAACACGACAGCCAATTTTGCGCTCAAAAAGTCAAATGGTGCTCCCTCCCTTCTGAGCTCTGCCGTGCGCCCAAACAGTGGGTTACCCCCACATATGGCGCATCAGCGTACTCGGGATAAATTGGACAACAACTATTGCAGTCCAATTTCTCCTGTTACCCTTGTGAAAATAAAAACTTGGGGGCTACAATATCTTTTTTGTGGAAAAAAAAATATTTTTTATTTTCACGACTCTGCATTCTAAACTTCTGTGAAGCACTTGGGCATTCAAAGTTCTCACCACACATCTAGATAAGTTCCTTGGGGGGTCTAGTTTCCAAAATGGGGTCACTTGTGGAGGGTTTCTACTGGTTAGGTACATTAGGGGCTCTGCAAACGCAACATAATACCCGCAGACCATTCTATCAAAGTCTGCATTCCAAAACGGCACTCCTTCCTTCCGAGCTTTGCCGTGCGCCCAAACAGTGGTTTACCCCCACATATGGGGTACCAGCATACTCAGGACAAATTTGACAACAACTTTTGGGGTCTAATTTCTCTTGTTACCCTTGTGAAAATAAAATCTTGGGGGCTAAAAAATCTTTTTTGTGGAAAAAAAAAATATTTTTTATTTTCACGGCTCTGCATTATAAACTTCTGTGAAGCACTTGGGCATTCACGGTTCTCACCACACATCTAGATAAGTTCCATGGGGGATCTAGTTTCCAAAATGGGGTCACTTGTGGGGGTTTTCTACTGTTTAGGCACATCAGGGGCTCTCCAAACGCGACATGGCGTCCGATCTCAATTCCAGCCAATTCTACATTGAAAAAGTAAAACGGCACTCTTTCTCTTCCAAGCTCTGCGGTGCGCCCAAACAGTGGTTTACCCCCACATATTGGGTATCGACGTACTCAGGAGAAATTGCACAACAACTTTAGTGGTCTAATTTCTCCTGTTACCCTTGTGAAAATAAAAATTTGTGGGCAAAAAGATTATTTTTGTAGAAAAAATGCAATTTTTTTTTTCACGGCTCTACATTATAAACTTCTGTGAAGCACATGGGGGTTCAAAGTGCTCACCACACATCTAGATATGTTCCTTAAGGGGTCTAGTTTCCAAAATGGGGTCACATGTGGGGGGTTTCCACTGTTTAGGCACATCAGAGGCTCTCCAAACGCGACATGGCGTCCAATCTCAATTCCAGCCAATTCTACATTGAAAAAGTAAAACGGCGCTCCTTCACTTCCAAGCTCTGCGGTGCGCCCAAACAGTGGTTTACCCTCACATATGGGGTATCGACATATTCAGGAGAAATCGCACAACAACTTTTGTGGTCTAATTTCTCCTGTTACCCTTGTGAAAATAAGAATTTGTGGGCGAAAAGATCATTTTTGTGTAAACAAAAGCGATTTTTTATTTTCACGGCTCTACGTTATAAACTTCTGTGAAGCACTTGGGGGTTCAAAGTGCTCACCACACATCTAGATAAGTTCCTTAAGGGGTCTAGTTTCCAAAATGGTGTCACTTGTGGGGAGTTTCCACTGTTTAGGCACATCAGGGGCTCTCTAAACGTGACATGGCGTCCGATCTCAATTCCAGCCAATTCTGCATTGAAAAAGTCAAACGGCGCTCCTTCAATTCTAAGTTCTGCGGTGCGCCCTAACAGTGGTTTACCCCCACATATGGGGTATTGGCGTATTCAGGAGAAATTGCATAACAAAATTTATGGTTACTTTTTTGTTTTTACACTTGTGAAAATAAAAAAAATGGTTCTGAATTAAGATGTTTGCAAAAAAAAGTTAAATGTTCATTTTTTCCTTCCACATTGTTTCAGTTCCTGTGAAGCACGTAAAGGGTTAATAAACTTCTTGAATGTGATTTTGGGAACCTTGAGGGGTGTAGTTTTTAGAATGGTGTCACACTTCATTATTTTCTATCATATAGACCCCTCAAAATGACTTCAAATGTGATGTGGTCCCTAAAAAAAATGGAGTTGTAAAAATGAGAAATTGCTGGTCAACTTTTAACCCTTATAACTCCCTAACAAAAAAAAATTTTGTTTCCAAAATTGTGCTGATGTAAAGTAGACATGTGGGAAATGTTATTTATTAACTATTTTTTGTGACATATCTCTCTGATTTAAGGGCATAAAAATACAAAGTTTGAAAATTGCAAAATTTTAAAAATTTTCGCCATATTTCCATTTTTTTCATAAATAATCGCAAGTAATATCGAAGAAATGTTACCACTACCATGAAGTACAGTATGTCACAAAAAAACAATCTCAGAATCAGCGGGATCCGTTGAAGCGTTCCAGAGTTATAACCTCATAAAGTGACAGTGGTCAGAATTGCAAAAATTGGCCTGGTCATTAAGTACCAAATTGGCTCTGTCACTAAGGGGTTAAAGCCGGTAATTCAATTACCGACTTTTCATTTCTCCTGCCAAAACCCGACATGATATGAGACATGGTTTACATACAGTAAAGCATGTCATATCCCCATTTTTTTTGCATATTCCACTCTACTAATGTTAGTAGTATGTATATGACAAATTTCGGCACTCTAGCTCTTAAATTTAAGGGTTAAATCACGGAAAAAATTGACGTGGGCTCCCGCGCAATTTTCTCCGCCAGAGTAGTAAAGTCAGTGACTGAGGGCAGATATTAATAGCCTGGAGAGGGTCCACAGTTATTGCCCCCCCCCCCCCCCCGGCTAAAAACACCTGCCCCCAGCCACCCCAGAAAAGGCACATCTGGAAGATGCGCCTATTCTGGCACTTGGCCACTCTCTTCCCATTCCCGTGTAGCGGTGGGATATGGGGTAATGAAGGGTTAATGCCACCTTGCTATTGTAAGGTGACTTCTCCCGTGCTTCCCCCATACTCTGGAACTCTCTACCCCAACACATCAGACTTGCACCTACCATAGAAACCTTCAAAAAGAACCTGAAGACTCATCTCTTCCGACAAGCCTACAGCCTGCAGTGATCCTCAACCTACTGAACAGCCGCACAGCCAGCTCTTCCCTCTCCTAGTGTATCCTCACCCACCCCCTGCAGACTGTGAGCCCTCGCGGGCAGGGTCCTCCCTCCTTATGTACTCGTGTGCCTTGTTATCTGCTCATGTTTAATGTATTTGTCTATATTTGCCCCGTATTCACATGTAAAGCGCCATGGAATAAATGGCGCTATAAAAATGTATAATAATAATAATAATAATAATAAATTAAGCCAGATTAATAATGGAGAGGCGTCAATTATGACACCTATCCATTATTAATCCAATTGTATGAAAGAGTTAAAAAAAAACACAAACACATTATTAAAAAGTCTTTTAATGAAATAAACACACCGTTTGTTTTAATATTTTATTGGACGCTCAATCCACTGGCTGAAGACCCTCGTTCTGTAAGAAATAAAAAATAATAAACCAACAATATACATACCTTCCGTAGATCTGTAACGTCCCACGTTGTAAATCCATCTGAAGGGGTTAAAATATTTTACAGCCAGGAGCTCTGCTAATGCAGCGCTGCTCGTGGATGTAAAACCCCGGGGAATGAAGGTAATGTAGGTCAATGACCTATATTTACCTTCATTCGCGGTGATGCGCCCCCTGCTGGATGTCCCTGGAGTGTGGGAAAAGTTCCCAGGCTCGAGGTCATATGAGGACATCCAGCAGGGGGCGCATCACCGCGAATGAAGAGTGGGATCGGGTTGAAAAGTGCCGATCTGTTTCGCTCAACCCTAGTTTAGAGATCAATGTATTTATGTCCCTGAGGCTATGAGACTTTGAATTCTCAAATTGATCTATGACTCCATATTGGCTGGTCATCGGGGGGTACAGAAGACGTAGGAATTTTCAAGTCATTTTTTCTGGTGGCCTACCTGCTTGAAAGATGTGAATGACTATGTCCACTCTTGTGAGGTTTGTGCCCGGTACAAAGTTCCTTGTGTTTCACCTACTGGCCTTCTTAAGTCGCTACCCGTACAATCTCGCCCTTGGGGGTCTATTTCAATGGACTTTATTGTGGAGTTACACACCTTTGGCGGCAAAAATACTATTTTGGTGGTAGTGGACCATTTAACGAAGGTTGCTCATTCCCTGTAACGGTCTTCCCTCAGCTACAGAGACAGTGGATCTGGTTATCCCGAATGTTTTCCGGCTGCATGGGGTACCAGATGAGATTATTTCTGGCCAGGGAATACAATTTACCTCTAGGTTTTGGAAAGTATTTTGTTCTGCGCTCCACATTAATGTTTGCTTGTCTTCTGCATACCATCCTCAGACCAATGGGCAGATCGAATGGACCAATCAAACCTTGGAGCAATATCTATGCTGTTACGTCAGTCATTTGCAGGATGATTGGCTGAAGCTACTTCCATTAGCGGAATTTTCGTATAACAACCCACAGAGCAGTTCCGCGAAGGTAACGCCTTTTTTCGCGAATCTGGAATTTCATCCAAATATTTTGCCTAGGTCTCCGGTTGCTACTTTGGTACAGGCAGTTCAAGACAGAGTGGCAGTGTTGCAACGTAATCTTGAAGTTTTGAAAGACTCCATTACCATAGCACAGGAGCGCTACAAGAAGTCGGCCGATAGATTCCGAAAACCGGCACCTTTGTATAAGGTAGGAGACTCGGTTTGGTTGTCCACCAAGAATCTAAAATTGGGTGTTCCTTCGCAGAAACTGGGACAGAAGTTCATCGGACCATTCAAGTTCACCGGGATTGTGAGCTCTGTTGCTTGTCGGCTGAAACTACCACGAACTCTAAAGGTACACCCAGTATTTCATGTTTCTTTATTAAAACCGGTTTCTCTTAACACATTTCAGGGATGTATCGTACCTCCTCCTCCACCAGTGTTGGTTGATGGCGAGGAACAATTTGTGGTACAGGACATTATCGATTCAAGACTTCATAGAAATTGGCTTCAGTATCTAGTTAGATGGCAGGGTTACTTTCCTGAAAATGATTCCTGGGAACCAGTAGGTAACATCCCCTGAAGATTGCTCAGCTTCATCGTAGATACCCAGATATGCCTGGTCCAGGATCATCCTGAGGCCGTTCCTAGGGGGAGTAATGTCAGTATTCTTGGTTTGCCAAGTCACCTTGTGAATGATCTTGCCCTTTGTTAAGATGGATTTTGCAGTTTTTGTCTGCCCTATTTCCTGTTCATTTGTTTAAAACCCGTCTCAGGTGTCAGCTTCTTTGCTGGAGTATTCTACTTCCATTCCCCTTCAGCTCAGTTGCCTTGTTCTACTGTGCTTCTACCCGTGGCTCTGGACATTCTCTGCATATGTAAGCTACACTCTCTAAGTTATCTTTAGTCCGTTGACTTGGAAACTTAACCCTTGGTTCACTCCTTAAGGTAAGAACTCTGTTTCTGAACTGTGATTTTGAACTAAGGTGCTGGACTGTGTTTTTGCTACTTAATCCTTCATTAACTCCCCCCAGTGGGATCTGTTAGAAACAACACCAGTATATACTTTAATTTGAACTTGTTTCTGGACATACCCGTGTTTATGCCACAACTGAGATCAACTTGTGAACTAGTTTTTGGACTTACCCATGTTCATGCCACAACTGGGATTAACCTGTGGACTTGTTCTGGACTTCCCTGTGTTTACTACATACCTGGATTTGACTCTTTCTGCACCGACAGTGTTTTGGATCTGCACCACTTCACCTGTCACACTCACCTTTTAATCACCTTGCCGAGGACTCTGCCTTAAGAACTCTGCCGATTTGCTGTATATGTTTCAAGGACTTGTTTCATTACGGGTTATCAGTATATTGTTTTAGGTGTTATTGCTGTTGTACAAATACACTTTTTGCACTAAAGAAACCCGTCTCTGTCTGTTCATTGCCCCATGCTACCCGAATCCTCGAGTTCCTACAATAGTATTACACCGTCAGTGTAGGGTGGGAACTCCCGCTTGATCCCAGCATCTGACTCAGAGAGTCTTCAGGCGCGGGCTCAAAAGCCGCTGAGGGTCAGAGCGGAATCAATCACCAGCATAGTGGGGGTGAATTGCAGGAATCCCACTAGTATCCATTTGCTTCACCCTGTGACTGCTAACAGGGCACAGCGTTACCTTTATTCTCTGCTAGTCTGTGAAGCAACAAAGTTTGCTCCTATTCAGACCAGGTGACGGAACCCCTGTCTATTCTGGCATAGTACCGCCATATAGTACTGCCATATAGTGCCGCCATTAACTAGCAGCAGGTTCCACTCCTGCACGGTGGACCCCGGGCAGCGTACGCACCTTTACTATCAATATATTTGCTCAGTGCGTTCCACCAGCCCTAACACATACAAGTTTGGGGCAAAGGGAAAATTGGCAAAAAAAAGGAAAAATTCCTCATGAGGTAAAAGGTGAAAGATATATAATTCTGCCATTGTTTTTTGTATTTTATTTTTTGCTGCATTAATTAGGCAAAAAAATGACATAACATCATAATTCTCTATGTGAGCACAATTACAGCGATATCAAACATATATAGATATTTTACTACTTTAGCATCTTAAAATAATTATGAACTTTGGAAAACAAAGAGATTCATACCTTTTTATTTTTCTGTTATTAGAACAGTGTAAAATGTATGTACTTATAAAAATGGGTAGGAAAAAAGAACCATCAAATATGGCAGTGGCCATTATTTCTAGAATTAAATCATAATAGATTATTATATAGACTATTTTGTCAGCTGGATAAAACGTGGATGGAGCCCAACCCAAAACTAAACGTCACAGTTGAACACGCAGATAACACTATTGTAATAATAATTATGAACACGATAATACTGTAACTACTTACAGTATGACACAGTTTTAAACTGCTAAGACACACACTACATGGCCCTATCAGCCAGGGCAAAGGTGTGGGCAGCCCATAGAATGTAAGTCCGCAAGTACAGGGTCCTCTCCCCTCTGTACCAGTCTGTCACTGTAAGCTTGTTTACTGTAAATGATATTTATAACCCTGTATGTAACCCCTTTCTCATGTACAGCACCATGGAATTAATGGTGCTATATAAATGAATAATAATAATAATAAGAAGAAGAAACATGAGACGACACCTAATTCACATCAGTAATTGTCACAAGAAACAGCTCTAATTAAGCTGTTCATTAAGACCATGGGGATAAGTATTTAGGCAAAAAATCCACCTGGATTCTCTCTGCAATAATGCCTCGTCAAAGTCCCCCCTCTTTTTAATGGTTTTACCTTCTCAATGCCCATAAAACGTATGATTTTCAGGTCCCCGCCATGTGACCCGTTTATGTGTCTCGCCAGTGGTGTGTCTCTTTTATTTCGTACGTTACCTAGGCGTTCGCCTATTCTTCTCCTAAATTCTCTAATGGTTTTCCCAATGTAGGATTTTCCGCAAACACAAGTGATTCTATAGATTATTTTACTTCGATATAGTCTCTCCTGACTATTTTGAACGTTGATATATAGAGGACATATGGATGTGTCTGTACCAAAGACGCCCTGGATTCCGCTAATCAGTTTTTAATCACGTTTTGTAACAGACCTAATGGAAAACAGAAGAATTAACTGAGTAGAAAGGCAAAATCAGCAATTGTAAGTACACAGTGTCATATAACATAATGATTGCAATATACAGTTATATGAAAAAGTTTGGGCACCCCTATTAATCTTAAGCTTAATGTCTTATAAAAATTGTTTTTTTTGCAACAGCTATTTCAGTTTCATATATCTAATAACTGTTGGACACAGTAATGTTTCTGCCTTGAAATGAGGTTTATTGTACTAACAGAAAATGTGCAATCTGCATTCAAACAAAATTTGACAGGTGCATAAGTAAGGGCACCCTTATCATTTTCTTGTTTTAAATACTCCTACCTACTTTTTACTGACTTACTAAAGCACTTTTTTGGGTTTTCTAACCTCATTGAGCTTTGAACTTCATAGCCAGGTGTATGCAATTATGAGAAAAGCTACTTAAAGTGGCCACTTGCAAGTTGTTCTCCTGTTTGAATCTCCTATGAAGAGTGGCATCCTGGGCTCCTCCAAACAACTGTCTAATGATCTGAAAACAAAGATTATTCAACATAGTTGTTCAGAGGAAGGATACAAAAAGCTGTCTCAGAGATTTAACCTGCCAATTTCCACTGTGAGGAACATAGTAAGAAAATGGAAGAACACAGGTACAGTTCTTGTTAAGGCCAGAAGTGGCAGGCCAAGAAAAACATCAGAAAGGCAGAGAAGAAGAATTGTGAGATCAGTAAAGGACAATCCTCAGACCACCTCCAGAGAGCTGCAGCATCAACTTGCTGCAGATGGTGTCACTGTGCATCGGTCAACTATACAACGCACTTTGCACAAGGAGAAGCTGTATGGGAAAGTGATGCAAAAGAAGCCGTTTCTGCAAGCACGCCACAAGCAGAGTCGGCTGAGGTATGCAAAAGCACATTTGGAGAAGCCAAATTCTTTTTGGAAGAAGGTCTTGTGGACTGATCAAACCAAGATTGAGTTGTTTGGTCATACAAAAAGGCGTTATGCATGGCAGCTAAAAAGCACAGCATTCCAAGAAAAACACTTGCTACCCACAGTAAAATTTGGTAGAGGTTCCATCATGCTTTGGGGCTGTGTGGCCATTGCCGGCACCGGGAATCTTGTTAAAGTTGAGGGATGCATGGATTCCTCTCAGTATCAGCAGATTCTTGGCAATAATGTTCATGAATCAGTGACAAAGTTGAAGTTACGCAGGGGATGGATCTTTCAACAAGACAATGATCCAAAACACCGCTCCAAATCTACTCAGGCATTCATGCAGAGGAACAATTACAATGGCCATCCCAGTCCCAGATACCTTCATCCAGGATCCAGGAATTCATTAAAAGCTACAGGAAGCGACTAGAGGCTGTTATTTTTGCAAAAGGAGGATCTACTAAATATTAATGTCACTTTTCTGGTGGGGTGCCCATACTTATGCACCTGTCAAATTTTGTTTGAATGCAGATTGCACATTTTCTGTTAGTACAATAAACCTCATTTCAAGGCAGAAACATTACTGTGTCCAACAGTTATTAGACATATGAAACTGAAATAGCTGTTGCAAAAAAAAAACAATTTTTATTAAACATTAAGCTTAAGATTAATAGGGGTGCCCAAACTTTTTCATATAACTGTATTTAGAGGACATCAATTTTAATGGGAGTGCTTCTTTAATTGCTAAACATTTTTTGCAGAAATATACCTGTATGAAAAGCTGATTTCCATGGCAAAGAGAGAGAGAAAGAGAGAGAGAGAGAGTGTCTAGACATTTCAACCATTCTTTTGCAGTAAACCACACATTCCTATCTTTGAAAAAGTAGAATGGTCTCCCTGAGTAATGCCTGATTAGTGATTTTGCAATGTGGAATTCAACACTGAATATGTTAGAAACACTGTGCAAGCAGCACAAAACAGTGATTGATATCAAGAAAAATGCAAATCAGAGCTTGTTTTTTTCAAGCGAGATTTGTGCTGCCTACTTAACCTCTTTGAAGCAGCTGGTACAGTTTTCATTAGTTTGAACTGTGGCATAAACAATGACATCCTCTTATATACAATATTGTGCCAAATTTTTAGGCAGAAATTGAAAAATGCTGTAAAGTAAAAATGCATGAAAAATGTGTTGATAGTATACTTTTATCAATTAACAAAATGCAAAGTAAATGAACAAAAGAGAATTCTTAATCAAATCAGTGTGGCCACCATTGCCTTCAAAACAGCACCATAGCATCAATTCTTCCTGGTACACTTGCAAACTTTTGGAGGAACCTAGCAGGAAAGTTGTACCAATCACAGAGAACTAACCACAGATCTTCTATGGATGTAGCAATATGATCACCTCTAGGACTCCTTTATGATCTTGAAGATAGTTCTTACTGACAATGGCTGAATGTTAAGCTGAGTAATTTTGGAGCCAATCAGATACCTCCCTCATAGTATGATGGATCATTGCATGGCTGTATTTTTAGCTGCTGGGGATCCCACTCTGTACAGGATAAATGAACTTTAAAGTTCTCCCCCCAAAAAGATACTTTTTGGACAGCTTTTTTAAACAGCTGTTACTGGATTTTCTAAAGGGCAATCTTGTTGCAGCTCCCCAATAAGGGACAGTTTTTAGACAACTTGATATACTGCAATTGCTTTTTTACTTTTAAACCAGAAAACAGTTACTGCTCTCATAAAAAGAAATATGAGTAACTTTGTCAAATTTGCCTTCTTCCCCAATAATACAACTTCCAACTCCATCTGTGCAATCCGGGGTGTGGCCTCCCTGTTTCTGAGCTAGAAACTATATAAGGCTTCCCTAGTCTAGTGTTTCACTGTTTGTGCTCAGTCCTTTCATCTGCCCTTATTCACATTGAGGTCAACATTGACACATGGTAAGGTTTTAATATTAGATAGTTTAGGACTGTCCCGATCAGAGTTACCGTGACGAGGTGGGATGGCTTTTGTGCTATTTTTTGATCAAAAAACAGTATTACTAAAAACTCTGTGTTATTTAATGCATTTTTGCTTTTTTTACTTAGTTATATCAGGGTTTTCATTTACTTTTTTCTCTTGTAGGTTTTATGTTTTGTGGCCATTTTTAACATGCGTTTTACCTCTGCATGTATACCAACTTAAGTTAAGCTCAATTTTGTGTTTTTGTTCTTTTTTCTGTGTATTGTTGCATTCTGTGCAATCCGGGGTGTGGCCTCCCTGTTTCTGAGCTAGAAACTATATAAGGCTTCCCTAGTCTAGTGTTTCACTGTTTGTGCTCAGTCCTTTCATCTGCCCTTATTCACATTGAGGTCAACATTGACACATGGTAAGGTTTTAATATTAGATAGTTTAGGACTGTCCCGATCAGAGTTACCGTGACGAGGTGGGATGGCTTTTGTGCTATTTTTTGATCAAAAAACAGTATTACTAAAAACTCTGTGTTATTTAATGCATTTTTGCTTTTTTTACTTAGTTATATCAGGGTTTTCATTTACTTTTTTCTCTTGTAGGTTTTATGTTTTGTGGCCATTTTTAACATGCGTTTTACCTCTGCATGTATACCAACTTAAGTTAAGCTCAATTTTGTGTTTTTGTTCTTTTTTCTGTGTATTGTTGCATTCTGTGCAATCCGGGGTGTGGCCTCCCTGTTTCTGAGCTAGAAACTATATAAGGCTTCCCTAGTCTAGTGTTTCACTGTTTGTGCTCAGTCCTTTCATCTGCCCTTATTCACATTGAGGTCAACATTGACACATGGTAAGGTTTTAATATTAGATAGTTTAGGACTGTCCCGATCAGAGTTACCGTGACGAGGTGGGATGGCTTTTGTGCTATTTTTTGATCAAAAAACAGTATTACTAAAAACTCTGTGTTATTTAATGCATTTTTGCTTTTTTTACTTAGTTATATCAGGGTTTTCATTTACTTTTTTCTCTTGTAGGTTTTATGTTTTGTGGCCATTTTTAACATGCGTTTTACCTCTGCATGTATACCAACTTAAGTTAAGCTCAATTTTGTGTTTTTGTTCTTTTTTCTGTGTATTGTTGCATTCTGTGCAATCCGGGGTGTGGCCTCCCTGTTTCTGAGCTAGAAACTATATAAGGCTTCCCTAGTCTAGTGTTTCACTGTTTGTGCTCAGTCCTTTCATCTGCCCTTATTCACATTGAGGTCAACATTGACACATGGTAAGGTTTTAATATTAGATAGTTTAGGACTGTCCCGATCAGAGTTACCGTGACGAGGTGGGATGGCTTTTGTGCTATTTTTTGATCAAAAAACAGTATTACTAAAAACTCTGTGTTATTTAATGCATTTTTGCTTTTTTTACTTAGTTATATCAGGGTTTTCATTTACTTTTTTCTCTTGTAGGTTTTATGTTTTGTGGCCATTTTTAACATGCGTTTTACCTCTGCATGTATACCAACTTAAGTTAAGCTCAATTTTGTGTTTTTGTTCTTTTTTCTGTGTATTGTTGCATTCTGTGCAATCCGGGGTGTGGCCTCCCTGTTTCTGAGCTAGAAACTATATAAGGCTTCCCTAGTCTAGTGTTTCACTGTTTGTGCTCAGTCCTTTCATCTGCCCTTATTCACATTGAGGTCAACATTGACACATGGTAAGGTTTTAATATTAGATAGTTTAGGACTGTCCCGATCAGAGTTACCGTGACGAGGTGGGATGGCTTTTGTGCTATTTTTTGATCAAAAAACAGTATTACTAAAAACTCTGTGTTATTTAATGCATTTTTGCTTTATTTACTTAGTTATATCAGGGTTTTCATTTACTTTTTTCTCTTGTAGGTTTTATGTTTTGTGGCCATTTTTAACATGCGTTTTACCTCTGCATGTATACCAACTTAAGTTAAGCTCAATTTTGTGTTTTTGTTCTTTTTTCTGTGTATTGTTGCATTCTGTGCAATCCGGGGTGTGGCCTCCCTGTTTCTGAGCTAGAAACTTTATAAGGCTTCCCTAGTCTAGTGTTTCACTGTTTGTGCTCAGTCCTTTCATCTGCCCTTATTCACATTGAGGTCAACATTGACACATGGTAAGGTTTTAATATTAGATAGTTTAGGACTGTCCCGATCAGAGTTACCGTGACGAGGTGGGATGGCTTTTGTGCTATTTTTTGATCAAAAAACAGTATTACTAAAAACTCTGTGTTATTTAATGCATTTTTGTTTTTTTTACTTAGTTATATCAGGGTTTTCATTTACTTTTTTCTCTTGTAGGTTTTATGTTTTGTGGCCATTTTTAACATGCGTTTTACCTCTGCATGTATACCAACTTAAGTTAAGCTCAATTTTGTGTTTTTGTTCTTTTTTCTGTGTATTGTTGCATTCTGTGCAATCCGGGGTGTGGCCTCCCTGTTTCTGAGCTAGAAACTATATAAGGCTTCCCTAGTCTAGTGTTTCACTGTTTGTGCTCAATCCTTTCATCTGCCCTTATTCACATTGAGGTCAACATTGACACATGGTAAGGTTTTAATATTAGATAGTTTAGGACTGTCCCGATCAGAGTTACCGTGACGAGGTGGGATGGCTTTTGTGCTATTTTTTGATCAAAAAACAGTATTACTAAAAACTCTGTGTTATTTAATGCATTTTTGCTTTTTTTACTTAGTTATATCAGGGTTTTCATTTACTTTTTTCTCTTGTAGGTTTTATGTTTTGTGGCCATTTTTAACATGCGTTTTACCTCTGCATGTATACCAACTTAAGTTAAGCTCAATTTTGTGTTTTTGTTCTTTTTTCTGTGTATTGTTGCATTCTGTGCAATCCGGGGTGTGGCCTCCCTGTTTCTGAGCTAGAAACTATATAAGGCTTCCCTAGTCTAGTGTTTCACTGTTTGTGCTCAGTCCTTTCATCTGCCCTTATTCACATTGAGGTCAACATTGACACATGGTAAGGTTTTAATATTAGATAGTTTAGGACTGTCCCGATCAGAGTTACCGTGACGAGGTGGGATGGCTTTTGTGCTATTTTTTGATCAAAAAACAGTATTACTAAAAACTCTGTGTTATTTAATGCATTTTTGCTTTTTTTACTTAGTTATATCAGGGTTTTCATTTACTTTTTTCTCTTGTAGGTTTTATGTTTTGTGGCCATTTTTAACATGCGTTTTACCTCTGCATGTATACCAACTTAACTTAAGCTCAATTTTGTGTTTTTGTTCTTTTTTCTGTGTATTGTTGCATTCTGTGCAATCCGGGGTGTGGCCTCCCTGTTTCTGAGCTAGAAACTATATAAGGCTTCCCTACTCTAGTGTTTCACTGTTTGTGCTCAGTCCTTTCATCTGCCCTTATTCACATTGAGGTCAACATTGACACATGGTAAGGTTTTAATATTAGATAGTTTAGGACTGTCCCGATCAGAGTTACCGTGACGAGGTGGGATGGCTTTTGTGCTATTTTTTGATCAAAAAACAGTATTACTAAAAACTCTGTGTTATTTAATGCATTTTTGCTTTTTTTACTTAGTTATATCAGGGTTTTCATTTACTTTTTTCTCTTGTAGGTTTTATGTTTTGTGGCCATTTTTAACATGCGTTTTACCTCTGCATGTATACCAACTTAAGTTAAGCTCAATTTTGTGTTTTTGTTCTTTTTTCTGTGTATTGTTGCATTCTGTGCAATCCGGGGTGTGGCCTCCCTGTTTCTGAGCTAGAAACTATATAAGGCTTCCCTAGTCTAGTGTTTCACTGTTTGTGCTCAGTCCTTTCATCTGCCCTTATTCACATTGAGGTCAACATTGACACATGGTAAGGTTTTAATATTAGATAGTTTAGGACTGTCCCGATCAGAGTTACCGTGACGAGGTGGGATGGCTTTTGTGCTATTTTTTGATCAAAAAACAGTATTACTAAAAACTCTGTGTTATTTAATGCATTTTTGCTTTTTTTACTTAGTTATATCAGGGTTTTCATTTACTTTTTTCTCTTGTAGGTTTTATGTTTTGTGGCCATTTTTAACATACGTTTTACCTCTGCATGTATACCAACTTAAGTTAAGCTCAATTTTGTGTTTTTGCTCTTTTTTCTGTGTATTGTTGCATTCTGTGCAATCCGGGGTGTGGCCTCCCTGTTTCTGAGCTAGAAACTATATAAGGCTTCCCTAGTCTAGTGTTTCACTGTTTGTGCTCAGTCCTTTCATCTGCCCTTATTCACATTGAGGTCAACATTGACACATGGTAAAGTTTTAATATTAGATAGTTTAGGACTGTCCCGATCAGAGTTACCGTGACGAGGTGGGATGGCTTTTGTGCTATTTTTTGATCAAAAAACAGTATTACTAAAAACTCTGTGTTATTTAATGCATTTTTGCTTTTTTTACTTAGTTATATCAGGGTTTTCATTTACTTTTTTCTCTTGTAGGTTTTATGTTTTGTGGCCATTTTTAACATGCGTTTTACCTCTGCATGTATACCAACTTAAGTTAAGCTCAATTTTGTGTTTTTGTTCTTTTTTCTGTGTATTGTTGCATTCTGTGCAATCCGGGGTGTGGCCTCCCTGTTTCTGAGCTAGAAACTATATAAGGCTTCCCTAGTCTAGTGTTTCACTGTTTGTGCTCAGTCCTTTCATCTGCCCTTATTCACATTGAGGTCAACATTGACACATGGTAAGGTTTTAATATTAGATAGTTTAGGACTGTCCCGATCAGAGTTACCGTGACGAGGTGGGATGGCTTTTGTGCTATTTTTTGATCAAAAAACAGTATTACTAAAAACTCTGTGTTATTTAATGCATTTTTGCTTTTTTTACTTAGTTATATCAGGGTTTTCATTTACTTTTTTCTCTTGTAGGTTTTATGTTTTGTGGCCATTTTTAACATGCGTTTTACCTCTGCATGTATACCAACTTAAGTTAAGCTCAATTTTGTGTTTTTGTTCTTTTTTCTGTGTATTGTTGCATTCTGTGCAATCCGGGGTGTGGCCTCCCTGTTTCTGAGCTAGAAACTATATAAGGCTTCCCTAGTCTAGTGTTTCACTGTTTGTGCTCAGTCCTTTCATCTGCCCTTATTCACATTGAGGTCAACATTGACACATGGTAAGGTTTTAATATTAGATAGTTTAGGACTGTCCCGATCAGAGTTACCGTGACGAGGTGGGATGGCTTTTGTGCTATTTTTTGATCAAAAAACAGTATTACTAAAAACTCTGTGTTATTTAATGCATTTTTGCTTTTTTTACTTAGTTATATCAGGGTTTTCATTTACTTTTTTCTCTTGTAGGTTTTATGTTTTGTGGCCATTTTTAACATGCGTTTTACCTCTGCATGTATACCAACTTAAGTTAAGCTCAATTTTGTGTTTTTGTTCTTTTTTCTGTGTATTGTTGCATTCTGTGCAATCCGGGGTGTGGCCTCCCTGTTTCTGAGCTAGAAACTATATAAGGCTTCCCTAGTCTAGTGTTTCACTGTTTGTGCTCAGTCCTTTCATCTGCCCTTATTCACATTGAGGTCAACATTGA
Source organism: Ranitomeya imitator (assembly GCF_032444005.1). Lineage (NCBI taxonomy): Eukaryota > Metazoa > Chordata > Amphibia > Anura > Dendrobatidae > Ranitomeya > Ranitomeya imitator. Next base: position 341,592,651 of record NC_091285.1, on the reverse strand, counting down.
CACATGGTAAGGTTTTAATATTAGATAGTTTAGGACTGTCCCGATCAGAGTTACCGTGACGAGGTGGGATGGCTTTTGTGCTATTTTTTGATCAAAAAACAGTATTACTAAAAACTCTGTGTTATTTAATGCATTTTTGCTTTTTTTACTTAGTTATATCAGGGTTTTCATTTACTTTTTTCTCTTGTAGGTTTTATGTTTTGTGGCCATTTTTAACATGCGTTTTACCTCTGCATGTATACCAACTTAAGTTAAGCTCAATTTTGTGTTTTTGTTCTTTTTTCTGTGTATTGTTGCATTCTGTGCAATCCGGGGTGTGGCCTCCCTGTTTCTGAGCTAGAAACTATATAAGGCTTCCCTAGTCTAGTGTTTCACTGTTTGTGCTCAGTCCTTTCATCTGCCCTTATTCACATTGAGGTCAACATTGACACATGGTAAGGTTTTAATATTAGATAGTTTAGGACTGTCCCGATCAGAGTTACCGTGACGAGGTGGGATGGCTTTTGTGCTATTTTTTGATCAAAAAACAGTATTACTAAAAACTCTGTGTTATTTAATGCATTTTTGCTTTTTTTACTTAGTTATATCAGGGTTTTCATTTACTTTTTTCTCTTGTAGGTTTTATGTTTTGTGGCCATTTTTAACATGCGTTTTACCTCTGCATGTATACCAACTTAAGTTAAGCTCAATTTTGTGTTTTTGTTCTTTTTTCTGTGTATTGTTGCATTCTGTGCAATCCGGGGTGTGGCCTCCCTGTTTCTGAGCTAGAAACTATATAAGGCTTCCCTAGTCTAGTGTTTCACTGTTTGTGCTCAGTCCTTTCATCTGCCCTTATTCACATTGAGGTCAACATTGACACATGGTAAGGTTTTAATATTAGATAGTTTAGGACTGTCCCGATCAGAGTTACCGTGACGAGGTGGGATGGCTTTTGTGCTATTTTTTGATCAAAAAACAGTATTACTAAAAACTCTGTGTTATTTAATGCATTTTTGCTTTTTTTACTTAGTTATATCAGGGTTTTCATTTACTTTTTTCTCTTGTAGGTTTTATGTTTTGTGGCCATTTTTAACATGCGTTTTACCTCTGCATGTATACCAACTTAAGTTAAGCTCAATTTTGTGTTTTTGTTCTTTTTTCTGTGTATTGTTGCATTCTGTGCAATCCGGGGTGTCGCCTCCCTGTTTCTGAGCTAGAAACTATATAAGGCTTCCCTAGTCTAGTGTTTCACTGTTTGTGCTCAGTCCTTTCATCTGCCCTTATTCACATTGAGGTCAACATTGACACATGGTAAGGTTTTAATATTAGATAGTTTAGGACTGTCCCGATCAGAGTTACCGTGACGAGGTGGGATGGCTTTTGTGCTATTTTTTGATCAAAAAACAGTATTACTAAAAACTCTGTGTTATTTAATGCATTTTTGCTTTTTTTACTTAGTTATATCAGGGTTTTCATTTACTTTTTTCTCTTGTAGGTTTTATGTTTTGTGGCCATTTTTAACATGCGTTTTACCTCTGCATGTATACCAACTTAAGTTAAGCTCAATTTTGTGTTTTTGTTCTTTTTTCTGTGTATTGTTGCATTCTGTGCAATCCGGGGTGTGGCCTCCCTGTTTCTGAGCTAGAAACTATATAAGGCTTCCCTAGTCTAGTGTTTCACTGTTTGTGCTCAGTCCTTTCATCTGCCCTTATTCACATTGAGGTCAACATTGACACATGGTAAGGTTTTAATATTAGATAGTTTAGGACTGTCCCGATCAGAGTTACCGTGACGAGGTGGGATGGCTTTTGTGCTATTTTTTGATCAAAAAACAGTATTACTAAAAACTCTGTGTTATTTAATGCATTTTTGCTTTTTTTACTTAGTTATATCAGGGTTTTCATTTACTTTTTTCTCTTGTAGGTTTTATGTTTTGTGGCCATTTTTAACATGCGTTTTACCTCTGCATGTATACCAACTTAAGTTAAGCTCAATTTTGTGTTTTTGTTCTTTTTTCTGTGTATTGTTGCATTCTGTGCAATCCGGGGTGTGGCCTCCCTGTTTCTGAGCTAGAAACTATATAAGGCTTCCCTAGTCTAGTGTTTCACTGTTTGTGCTCAGTCCTTTCATCTGCCCTTATTCACATTGAGGTCAACATTGACACATGGTAAGGTTTTAATATTAGATAGTTTAGGACTGTCCCGATCAGAGTTACCGTGACGAGGTGGGATGGCTTTTGTGCTATTTTTTGATCAAAAAACAGTATTACTAAAAACTCTGTGTTATTTAATGCATTTTTGCTTTTTTTACTTAGTTATATCAGGGTTTTCATTTACTTTTTTCTCTTGTAGGTTTTATGTTTTGTGGCCATTTTTAACATGCGTTTTACCTCTGCATGTATACCAACTTAAGTTAAGCTCAATTTTGTGTTTTTGTTCTTTTTTCTGTGTATTGTTGCATTCTGTGCAATCCGGGGTGTGGCCTCCCTGTTTCTGAGCTAGAAACTATATAAGGCTTCCCTAGTCTAGTGTTTCACTGTTTGTGCTCAGTCCTTTCATCTGCCCTTATTCACATTGAGGTCAACATTGACACATGGTAAGGTTTTAATATTAGATAGTTTAGGACTGTCCCGATCAGAGTTACCGTGACGAGGTGGGATGGCTTTTGTGCTATTTTTTGATCAAAAAACAGTATTACTAAAAACTCTGTGTTATTTAATGCATTTTTGCTTTTTTTACTTAGTTATATCAGGGTTTTCATTTACTTTTTTCTCTTGTAGGTTTTATGTTTTGTGGCCATTTTTAACATGCGTTTTACCTCTGCATGTATACCAACTTAAGTTAAGCTCAATTTTGTGTTTTTGTTCTTTTTTCTGTGTATTGTTGCATTCTGTGCAATCCGGGGTGTGGCCTCCCTGTTTCTGAGCTAGAAACTATATAAGGCTTCCCTAGTCTAGTGTTTCACTGTTTGTGCTCAGTCCTTTCATCTGCCCTTATTCACATTGAGGTCAACATTGACACATGGTAAGGTTTTAATATTAGATAGTTTAGGACTGTCCCGATCAGAGTTACCGTGACGAGGTGGGATGGCTTTTGTGCTATTTTTTGATCAAAAAACAGTATTACTAAAAACTCTGTGTTATTTAATGCATTTTTGCTTTTTTTACTTAGTTATATCAGGGTTTTCATTTACTTTTTTCTCTTGTAGGTTTTATGTTTTGTGGCCATTTTTAACATGCGTTTTACCTCTGCATGTATACCAACTTAAGTTAAGCTCAATTTTGTGTTTTTGTTCTTTTTTCTGTGTATTGTTGCATTCTGTGCAATCCGGGGTGTGGCCTCCCTGTTTCTGAGCTAGAAACTATATAAGGCTTCCCTAGTCTAGTGTTTCACTGTTTGTGCTCAGTCCTTTCATCTGCCCTTATTCACATTGAGGTCAACATTGACACATGGTAAGGTTTTAATATTAGATAGTTTAGGACTGTCCCGATCAGAGTTACCGTGACGAGGTGGGATGGCTTTTGTGCTATTTTTTGATCAAAAAACAGTATTACTAAAAACTCTGTGTTATTTAATGCATTTTTGCTTTTTTTACTTAGTTATATCAGGGTTTTCATTTACTTTTTTCTCTTGTAGGTTTTATGTTTTGTGGCCATTTTTAACATGCGTTTTACCTCTGCATGTATACCAACTTAAGTTAAGCTCAATTTTGTGTTTTTGTTCTTTTTTCTGTGTATTGTTGCATTCTGTGCAATCCGGGGTGTGGCCTCCCTGTTTCTGAGCTAGAAACTATATAAGGCTTCCCTAGTCTAGTGTTTCACTGTTTGTGCTCAGTCCTTTCATCTGCCCTTATTCACATTGAGGTCAACATTGACACATGGTAAGGTTTTAATATTAGATAGTTTAGGACTGTCCCGATCAGAGTTACCGTGACGAGGTGGGATGGCTTTTGTGCTATTTTTTGATCAAAAAACAGTATTACTAAAAACTCTGTGTTATTTAATGCATTTTTGCTTTTTTTACTTAGTTATATCAGGGTTTTCATTTACTTTTTTCTCTTGTAGGTTTTATGTTTTGTGGCCATTTTTAACATGCGTTTTACCTCTGCATGTATACCAACTTAAGTTAAGCTCAATTTTGTGTTTTTGTTCTTTTTTCTGTGTATTGTTGCATTCTGTGCAATCCGGGGTGTGGCCTCCCTGTTTCTGAGCTAGAAACTATATAAGGCTTCCCTAGTCTAGTGTTTCACTGTTTGTGCTCAGTCCTTTCATCTGCCCTTATTCACATTGAGGTCAACATTGACACATGGTAAGGTTTTAATATTAGATAGTTTAGGACTGTCCCGATCAGAGTTACCGTGACGAGGTGGGATGGCTTTTGTGCTATTTTTTGATCAAAAAACAGTATTACTAAAAACTCTGTGTTATTTAATGCATTTTTGCTTTTTTTACTTAGTTATATCAGGGTTTTCATTTACTTTTTTCTCTTGTAGGTTTTATGTTTTGTGGCCATTTTTAACATGCGTTTTACCTCTGCATGTATACCAACTTAAGTTAAGCTCAATTTTGTGTTTTTGTTCTTTTTTCTGTGTATTGTTGCATTCTGTGCAATCCGGGGTGTGGCCTCCCTGTTTCTGAGCTAGAAACTATATAAGGCTTCCCTAGTCTAGTGTTTCACTGTTTGTGCTCAGTCCTTTCATCTGCCCTTATTCACATTGAGGTCAACATTGACACATGGTAAGGTTTTAATATTAGATAGTTTAGGACTGTCCCGATCAGAGTTACCGTGACGAGGTGGGATGGCTTTTGTGCTATTTTTTGATCAAAAAACAGTATTACTAAAAACTCTGTGTTATTTAATGCATTTTTGCTTTTTTTACTTAGTTATATCAGGGTTTTCATTTACTTTTTTCTCTTGTAGGTTTTATGTTTTGTGGCCATTTTTAACATGCGTTTTACCTCTGCATGTATACCAACTTAAGTTAAGCTCAATTTTGTGTTTTTGTTCTTTTTTCTGTGTATTGTTGCATTCTGTGCAATCCGGGGTGTGGCCTCCCTGTTTCTGAGCTAGAAACTATATAAGGCTTCCCTAGTCTAGTGTTTCACTGTTTGTGCTCAGTCCTTTCATCTGCCCTTATTCACATTGAGGTCAACATTGACACATGGTAAGGTTTTAATATTAGATAGTTTAGGACTGTCCCGATCAGAGTTACCGTGACGAGGTGGGATGGCTTTTGTGCTATTTTTTGATCAAAAAACAGTATTACTAAAAACTCTGTGTTATTTAATGCATTTTTGCTTTTTTTACTTAGTTATATCAGGGTTTTCATTTACTTTTTTCTCTTGTAGGTTTTATGTTTTGTGGCCATTTTTAACATACGTTTTACCTCTGCATGTATACCAACTTAAGTTAAGCTCAATTTTGTGTTTTTGCTCTTTTTTCTGTGTATTGTTGCATTCTGTGCAATCCGGGGTGTGGCCTCCCTGTTTCTGAGCTAGAAACTATATAAGGCTTCCCTAGTCTAGTGTTTCACTGTTTGTGCTCAGTCCTTTCATCTGCCCTTATTCACATTGAGGTCAACATTGACACATGGTAAAGTTTTAATATTAGATAGTTTAGGACTGTCCCGATCAGAGTTACCGTGACGAGGTGGGATGGCTTTTGTGCTATTTTTTGATCAAAAAACAGTATTACTAAAAACTCTGTGTTATTTAATGCATTTTTGCTTTTTTTACTTAGTTATATCAGGGTTTTCATTTACTTTTTTCTCTTGTAGGTTTTATGTTTTGTGGCCATTTTTAACATGCGTTTTACCTCTGCATGTATACCAACTTAAGTTAAGCTCAATTTTGTGTTTTTGTTCTTTTTTCTGTGTATTGTTGCATTCTGTGCAATCCGGGGTGTGGCCTCCCTGTTTCTGAGCTAGAAACTATATAAGGCTTCCCTAGTCTAGTGTTTCACTGTTTGTGCTCAGTCCTTTCATCTGCCCTTATTCACATTGAGGTCAACATTGACACATGGTAAGGTTTTAATATTAGATAGTTTAGGACTGTCCCGATCAGAGTTACCGTGACGAGGTGGGATGGCTTTTGTGCTATTTTTTGATCAAAAAACAGTATTACTAAAAACTCTGTGTTATTTAATGCATTTTTGCTTTTTTTACTTAGTTATATCAGGGTTTTCATTTACTTTTTTCTCTTGTAGGTTTTATGTTTTGTGGCCATTTTTAACATGCGTTTTACCTCTGCATGTATACCAACTTAAGTTAAGCTCAATTTTGTGTTTTTGTTCTTTTTTCTGTGTATTGTTGCATTCTGTGCAATCCGGGGTGTGGCCTCCCTGTTTCTGAGCTAGAAACTATATAAGGCTTCCCTAGTCTAGTGTTTCACTGTTTGTGCTCAGTCCTTTCATCTGCCCTTATTCACATTGAGGTCAACATTGACACATGGTAAGGTTTTAATATTAGATAGTTTAGGACTGTCCCGATCAGAGTTACCGTGACGAGGTGGGATGGCTTTTGTGCTATTTTTTGATCAAAAAACAGTATTACTAAAAACTCTGTGTTATTTAATGCATTTTTGCTTTTTTTACTTAGTTATATCAGGGTTTTCATTTACTTTTTTCTCTTGTAGGTTTTATGTTTTGTGGCCATTTTTAACATGCGTTTTACCTCTGCATGTATACCAACTTAAGTTAAGCTCAATTTTGTGTTTTTGTTCTTTTTTCTGTGTATTGTTGCATTCTGTGCAATCCGGGGTGTGGCCTCCCTGTTTCTGAGCTAGAAACTATATAAGGCTTCCCTAGTCTAGTGTTTCACTGTTTGTGCTCAGTCCTTTCATCTGCCCTTATTCACATTGAGGTCAACATTGACACATGGTAAGGTTTTAATATTAGATAGTTTAGGACTGTCCCGATCAGAGTTACCGTGACGAGGTGGGATGGCTTTTGTGCTATTTTTTGATCAAAAAACAGTATTACTAAAAACTCTGTGTTATTTAATGCATTTTTGCTTTTTTTACTTAGTTATATCAGGGTTTTCATTTACTTTTTTCTCTTGTAGGTTTTATGTTTTGTGGCCATTTTTAACATGCGTTTTACCTCTGCATGTATACCAACTTAAGTTAAGCTCAATTTTGTGTTTTTGTTCTTTTTTCTGTGTATTGTTGCATTCTGTGCAATCCGGGGTGTGGCCTCCCTGTTTCTGAGCTAGAAACTATATAAGGCTTCCCTAGTCTAGTGTTTCACTGTTTGTGCTCAGTCCTTTCATCTGCCCTTATTCACATTGAGGTCAACATTGACACATGGTAAGGTTTTAATATTAGATAGTTTAGGACTGTCCCGATCAGAGTTACCGTGACGAGGTGGGATGGCTTTTGTGCTATTTTTTGATCAAAAAACAGTATTACTAAAAACTCTGTGTTATTTAATGCATTTTTGCTTTTTTTACTTAGTTATATCAGGGTTTTCATTTACTTTTTTCTCTTGTAGGTTTTATGTTTTGTGGCCATTTTTAACATGCGTTTTACCTCTGCATGTATACCAACTTAAGTTAAGCTCAATTTTGTGTTTTTGTTCTTTTTTCTGTGTATTGTTGCATTCTGTGCAATCCGGGGTGTGGCCTCCCTGTTTCTGAGCTAGAAACTATATAAGGCTTCCCTAGTCTAGTGTTTCACTGTTTGTGCTCAGTCCTTTCATCTGCCCTTATTCACATTGAGGTCAACATTGACACATGGTAAGGTTTTAATATTAGATAGTTTAGGACTGTCCCGATCAGAGTTACCGTGACGAGGTGGGATGGCTTTTGTGCTATTTTTTGATCAAAAAACAGTATTACTAAAAACTCTGTGTTATTTAATGCATTTTTGCTTTTTTTACTTAGTTATATCAGGGTTTTCATTTACTTTTTTCTCTTGTAGGTTTTATGTTTTGTGGCCATTTTTAACATGCGTTTTACCTCTGCATGTATACCAACTTAAGTTAAGCTCAATTTTGTGTTTTTGTTCTTTTTTCTGTGTATTGTTGCATTCTGTGCAATCCGGGGTGTGGCCTCCCTGTTTCTGAGCTAGAAACTATATAAGGCTTCCCTAGTCTAGTGTTTCACTGTTTGTGCTCAGTCCTTTCATCTGCCCTTATTCACATTGAGGTCAACATTGACACATGGTAAGGTTTTAATATTAGATAGTTTAGGACTGTCCCGATCAGAGTTACCGTGACGAGGTGGGATGGCTTTTGTGCTATTTTTTGATCAAAAAACAGTATTACTAAAAACTCTGTGTTATTTAATGCATTTTTGCTTTTTTTACTTAGTTATATCAGGGTTTTCATTTACTTTTTTCTCTTGTAGGTTTTATGTTTTGTGGCCATTTTTAACATGCGTTTTACCTCTGCATGTATACCAACTTAAGTTAAGCTCAATTTTGTGTTTTTGTTCTTTTTTCTGTGTATTGTTGCATTCTGTGCAATCCGGGGTGTGGCCTCCCTGTTTCTGAGCTAGAAACTATATAAGGCTTCCCTAGTCTAGTGTTTCACTGTTTGTGCTCAGTCCTTTCATCTGCCCTTATTCACATTGAGGTCAACATTGACACATGGTAAGGTTTTAATATTAGATAGTTTAGGACTGTCCCGATCAGAGTTACCGTGACGAGGTGGGATGGCTTTTGTGCTATTTTTTGATCAAAAAACAGTATTACTAAAAACTCTGTGTTATTTAATGCATTTTTGCTTTTTTTACTTAGTTATATCAGGGTTTTCATTTACTTTTTTCTCTTGTAGGTTTTATGTTTTGTGGCCATTTTTAACATGCGTTTTACCTCTGCATGTATACCAACTTAACTTAAGCTCAATTTTGTGTTTTTGTTCTTTTTTCTGTGTATTGTTGCATTCTGTGCAATCCGGGGTGTGGCCTCCCTGTTTCTGAGCTAGAAACTATATAAGGCTTCCCTAGTCTAGTGTTTCACTGTTTGTGCTCAGTCCTTTCATCTGCCCTTATTCACATTGAGGTCAACATTGACACATGGTAAGGTTTTAATATTAGATAGTTTAGGACTGTCCCGATCAGAGTTACCGTGACGAGGTGGGATGGCTTTTGTGCTATTTTTTGATCAAAAAACAGTATTACTAAAAACTCTGTGTTATTTAATGCATTTTTGCTTTTTTTACTTAGTTATATCAGGGTTTTCATTTACTTTTTTCTCTTGTAGGTTTTATGTTTTGTGGCCATTTTTAACATGCGTTTTACCTCTGCATGTATACCAACTTAAGTTAAGCTCAATTTTGTGTTTTTGTTCTTTTTTCTGTGTATTGTTGCATTCTGTGCAATCCGGGGTGTGGCCTCCCTGTTTCTGAGCTAGAAACTATATAAGGCTTCCCTAGTCTAGTGTTTCACTGTTTGTGCTCAGTCCTTTCATCTGCCCTTATTCACATTGAGGTCAACATTGACACATGGTAAGGTTTTAATATTAGATAGTTTAGGACTGTCCCGATCAGAGTTACCGTGACGAGGTGGGATGGCTTTTGTGCTATTTTTTGATCAAAAAACAGTATTACTAAAAACTCTGTGTTATTTAATGCATTTTTGCTTTTTTTACTTAGTTATATCAGGGTTTTCATTTACTTTTTTCTCTTGTAGGTTTTATGTTTTGTGGCCATTTTTAACATGCGTTTTACCTCTGCATGTATACCAACTTAAGTTAAGCTCAATTTTGTGTTTTTGTTCTTTTTTCTGTGTATTGTTGCATTCTGTGCAATCCGGGGTGTGGCCTCCCTGTTTCTGAGCTAGAAACTATATAAGGCTTCCCTAGTCTAGTGTTTCACTGTTTGTGCTCAGTCCTTTCATCTGCCCTTATTCACATTGAGGTCAACATTGACACATGGTAAGGTTTTAATATTAGATAGTTTAGGACTGTCCCGATCAGAGTTACCGTGACGAGGTGGGATGGCTTTTGTGCTATTTTTTGATCAAAAAACAGTATTACTAAAAACTCTGTGTTATTTAATGCATTTTTGCTTTTTTTACTTAGTTATATCAGGGTTTTCATTTACTTTTTTCTCTTGTAGGTTTTATGTTTTGTGGCCATTTTTAACATGCGTTTTACCTCTGCATGTATACCAACTTAAGTTAAGCTCAATTTTGTGTTTTTGTTCTTTTTTCTGTGTATTGTTGCATTCTGTGCAATCCGGGGTGTGGCCTCCCTGTTTCTGAGCTAGAAACTATATAAGGCTTCCCTAGTCTAGTGTTTCACTGTTTGTGCTCAGTCCTTTCATCTGCCCTTATTCACATTGAGGTCAACATTGACACATGGTAAGGTTTTAATATTAGATAGTTTAGGACTGTCCCGATCAGAGTTACCGTGACGAGGTGGGATGGCTTTTGTGCTATTTTTTGATCAAAAAACAGTATTACTAAAAACTCTGTTATTTAATGCATTTTTGCTTTTTTTACTTAGTTATATCAGGGTTTTCATTTACTTTTTTCTCTTGTAGGTTTTATGTTTTGTGGCCATTTTTAACATGCGTTTTACCTCTGCATGTATACCAACTTAAGTTAAGCTCAATTTTGTGTTTTTGTTCTTTTTTCTGTGTATTGTTGCATTCTGTGCAATCCGGGGTGTGGCCTCCCTGTTTCTGAGCTAGAAACTATATAAGGCTTCCCTAGTCTAGTGTTTCACTGTTTGTGCTCAGTCCTTTCATCTGCCCTTATTCACATTGAGGTCAACATTGACACATGGTAAGGTTTTAATATTAGATAGTTTAGGACTGTCCCGATCAGAGTTACCGTGACGAGGTGGGATGGCTTTTGTGCTATTTTTTGATCAAAAAACAGTATTACTAAAAACTCTGTGTTATTTAATGCATTTTTGCTTTTTTTACTTAGTTATATCAGGGTTTTCATTTACTTTTTTCTCTTGTAGGTTTTATGTTTTGTGGCCATTTTTAACATGCGTTTTACCTCTGCATGTATACCAACTTAAGATAAGCTCAATTTTGTGTTTTTGTTCTTTTTTCTGTGTATTGTTGCATTCTGTGCAATCCGGGGTGTGGCCTCCCTGTTTCTGAGCTAGAAACTATATAAGGCTTCCCTAGTCTAGTGTTTCACTGTTTGTGCTCAGTCCTTTCATCTGCCCTTATTCACATTGAGGTCAACATTGACACATGGTAAGGTTTTAATATTAGATAGTTTAGGACTGTCCCGATCAGAGTTACCGTGACGAGGTGGGATGGCTTTTGTGCTATTTTTTGATCAAAAAACAGTATTACTAAAAACTCTGTGTTATTTAATGCATTTTTGCTTTTTTTACTTAGTTATATCAGGGTTTTCATTTACTTTTTTCTCTTGTAGGTTTTATGTTTTGTGGCCATTTTTAACATGCGTTTTACCTCTGCATGTATACCAACTTAACTTAAGCTCAATTTTGTGTTTTTGTTCTTTTTTCTGTGTATTGTTGCATTCTGTGCAATCCGGGGTGTGGCCTCCCTGTTTCTGAGCTAGAAACTATATAAGGCTTCCCTAGTCTAGTGTTTCACTGTTTGTGCTCAGTCCTTTCATCTGCCCTTATTCACATTGAGGTCAACATTGACACATGGTAAGGTTTTAATATTAGATAGTTTAGGACTGTCCCGATCAGAGTTACCGTGACGAGGTGGGATGGCTTTTGTGCTATTTTTTGATCAAAAAACAGTATTACTAAAAACTCTGTGTTATTTAATGCATTTTTGCTTTTTTTACTTAGTTATATCAGGGTTTTCATTTACTTTTTTCTCTTGTAGGTTTTATGTTTTGTGGCCATTTTTAACATGCGTTTTACCTCTGCATGTATACCAACTTAAGTTAAGCTCAATTTTGTGTTTTTGTTCTTTTTTCTGTGTATTGTTGCATTCTGTGCAATCCGGGGTGTGGCCTCCCTGTTTCTGAGCTAGAAACTATATAAGGCTTCCCTAGTCTAGTGTTTCACTGTTTGTGCTCAGTCCTTTCATCTGCCCTTATTCACATTGAGGTCAACATTGACACATGGTAAGGTTTTAATATTAGATAGTTTAGGACTGTCCCGATCAGAGTTACCGTGACGAGGTGGGATGGCTTTTGTGCTATTTTTTGATCAAAAAACAGTATTACTAAAAACTCTGTGTTATTTAATGCATTTTTGCTTTTTTTACTTAGTTATATCAGGGTTTTCATTTACTTTTTTCTCTTGTAGGTTTTATGTTTTGTGGCCATTTTTAACATGCGTTTTACCTCTGCATGTATACCAACTTAAGTTAAGCTCAATTTTGTGTTTTTGTTCTTTTTTCTGTGTATTGTTGCATTCTGTGCAATCCGGGGTGTGGCCTCCCTGTTTCTGAGCTAGAAACTATATAAGGCTTCCCTAGTCTAGTGTTTCACTGTTTGTGCTCAGTCCTTTCATCTGCCCTTATTCACATTGAGGTCAACATTGACACATGGTAAGGTTTTAATATTAGATAGTTTAGGACTGTCCCGATCAGAGTTACCGTGACGAGGTGGGATGGCTTTTGTGCTATTTTTTGATCAAAAAACAGTATTACTAAAAACTCTGTGTTATTTAATGCATTTTTGCTTTTTTTACTTAGTTATATCAGGGTTTTCATTTACTTTTTTCTCTTGTAGGTTTTATGTTTTGTGGCCATTTTTAACATGCGTTTTACCTCTGCATGTATACCAACTTAAGTTAAGCTCAATTTTGTGTTTTTGTTCTTTTTTCTGTGTATTGTTGCATTCTGTGCAATCCGGGGTGTGGCCTCCCTGTTTCTGAGCTAGAAACTATATAAGGCTTCCCTAGTCTAGTGTTTCACTGTTTGTGCTCAGTCCTTTCATCTGCCCTTATTCACATTGAGGTCAACATTGACACATGGTAAGGTTTTAATATTAGATAGTTTAGGACTGTCCCGATCAGAGTTACCGTGACGAGGTGGGATGGCTTTTGTGCTATTTTTTGATCAAAAAACAGTATTACTAAAAACTCTGTGTTATTTAATGCATTTTTGCTTTTTTTACTTAGTTATATCAGGGTTTTCATTTACTTTTTTCTCTTGTAGGTTTTATGTTTTGTGGCCATTTTTAACATGCGTTTTACCTCTGCATGTATACCAACTTAAGTTAAGCTCAATTTTGTGTTTTTGTTCTTTTTTCTGTGTATTGTTGCATTCTGTGCAATCCGGGGTGTGGCCTCCCTGTTTCTGAGCTAGAAACTATATAAGGCTTCCCTAGTCTAGTGTTTCACTGTTTGTGCTCAGTCCTTTCATCTGCACTTATTCACATTGAGGTCAACATTGACACATGGTAAGGTTTTAATATTAGATAGTTTAGGACTGTCCCGATCAGAGTTACCGTGACGAGGTGGGATGGCTTTTGTGCTATTTTTTGATCAAAAAACAGTATTACTAAAAACTCTGTGTTATTTAATGCATTTTTGCTTTTTTTACTTAGTTATATCAGGGTTTTCATTTACTTTTTTCTCTTGTAGGTTTTATGTTTTGTGGCCATTTTTAACATGCGTTTTACCTCTGCATGTATACCAACTTAAGTTAAGCTCAATTTTGTGTTTTTGTTCTTTTTTCTGTGTATTGTTGCATTCTGTGCAATCCGGGGTGTGGCCTCCCTGTTTCTGAGCTAGAAACTATATAAGGCTTCCCTAGTCTAGTGTTTCACTGTTTGTGCTCAGTCCTTTCATCTGCCCTTATTCACATTGAGGTCAACATTGACACATGGTAAGGTTTTAATATTAGATAGTTTAGGACTGTCCCGATCAGAGTTACCGTGACGAGGTGGGATGGCTTTTGTGCTATTTTTTGATCAAAAAACAGTATTACTAAAAACTCTGTGTTATTTAATGCATTTTTGCTTTTTTTACTTAGTTATATCAGGGTTTTCATTTACTTTTTTCTCTTGTAGGTTTTATGTTTTGTGGCCATTTTTAACATGCGTTTTACCTCTGCATGTATACCAACTTAAGTTAAGCTCAATTTTGTGTTTTTGTTCTTTTTTCTGTGTATTGTTGCATTCTGTGCAATCCGGGGTGTGGCCTCCCTGTTTCTGAGCTAGAAACTATATAAGGCTTCCCTAGTCTAGTGTTTCACTGTTTGTGCTCAGTCCTTTCATCTGCCCTTATTCACATTGAGGTCAACATTGACACATGGTAAGGTTTTAATATTAGATAGTTTAGGACTGTCCCGATCAGAGTTACCATGACGAGGTGGGATGGCTTTTGTGCTATTTTTTGATCAAAAAACAGTATTACTAAAAACTCTGTGTTATTTAATGCATTTTTGCTTTTTTTACTTAGTTATATCAGGGTTTTCATTTACTTTTTTCTCTTGTAGGTTTTATGTTTTGTGGCCATTTTTAACATGCGTTTTACCTCTGCATGTATACCAACTTAAGTTAAGCTCAATTTTGTGTTTTTGTTCTTTTTTCTGTGTATTGTTGCATTCTGTGCAATCCGGGGTGTGGCCTCCTTGTTTCTGAGCTAGAAACTATATAAGGCTTCCCTAGTCTAGTGTTTCACTGTTTGTGCTCAGTCCTTTCATCTGCCCTTATTCACATTGAGGTCAACATTGACACATGGTAAGGTTTTAATATTAGATAGTTTAGGACTGTCCCGATCAGAGTTACCGTGACGAGGTGGGATGGCTTTTGTGCTATTTTTTGATCAAAAAACAGTATTACTAAAAACTCTGTGTTATTTAATGCATTTTTGCTTTTTTTACTTAGTTATATCAGGGTTTTCATTTACTTTTTTCTCTTGTAGGTTTTATGTTTTGTGGCCATTTTTAACATGCGTTTTACCTCTGCATGTATACCAACTTAAGTTAAGCTCAATTTTGTGTTTTTGTTCTTTTTTCTGTGTATTGTTGCATTCTGTGCAATCCGGGGTGTGGCCTCCCTGTTTCTGAGCTAGAAACTATATAAGGCTTCCATAGTCTAGTGTTTCACTGTTTGTGCTCAGTCCTTTCATCTGCCCTTATTCACATTGAGGTCAACATTGACACATGGTAAGGTTTTAATATTAGATAGTTTAGGACTGTCCCGATCAGAGTTACCGTGACGAGGTGGGATGGCTTTTGTGCTATTTTTTGATCAAAAAACAGTATTACTAAAAACTCTGTGTTATTTAATGCATTTTTGCTTTTTTTACTTAGTTATATCAGGGTTTTCATTTACTTTTTTCTCTTGTAGGTTTTATGTTTTGTGGCCATTTTTAACATGCGTTTTACCTCTGCATGTATACCAACTTAAGTTAAGCTCAATTTTGTGTTTTTGTTCTTTTTTCTGTGTATTGTTGCATTCTGTGCAATCCGGGGTGTGGCCTCCCCGTTTCTGAGCTAGAAACTATATAAGGCTTCCCTAGTCTAGTGTTTCACTGTTTGTGCTCAGTCCTTTCATCTGCCCTTATTCACATTGAGGTCAACATTGACACATGGTAAGGTTTTAATATTAGACAGTTTAGGACTGTCCCGATCAGAGTTACCGTGACGAGGTGGGATGGCTTTTGTGCTATTTTTTTTATCAAAAAACAGTATTACTAAAAACTCTGTGTTATTTAATGCATTTTTGCTTTTTTTACTTAGTTATATCAGGGTTTTCATTTACTTTTTTCTCTTGTAGGTTTTATGTTTTGTGGCCATTTTTAACATGCGTTTTACCTCTGCATGTATACCAACTTAAGTTAAGCTCAATTTTGTGTTTTTGTTCTTTTTTCTGTGTATTGTTGCATTCTGTGCAATCCGGGGTGTGGCCTCCCTGTTTCTGAGCTAGAAACTATATAAGGCTTCCCTAGTCTAGTGTTTCACTGTTTGTGCTCAGTCCTTTCATCTGCCCTTATTCACATTGAGGTCAACATTGACACATGGTAAGGTTTTAACATTAGATAGTTTAGGACTGTCCCGATCAGAGTTACCGTGACGAGGTGGGATGGCTTTTGTGCTATTTTTTGATCAAAAAACAGTATTACTAAAAACTCTGTGTTATTTAATGCATTTTTGCTTTTTTTACTTAGTTATATCAGGGTTTTCATTTACTTTTTTCTCTTGTAGGTTTTATGTTTTGTGGCCATTTTTAACATGCGTTTTACCTCTGCATGTATACCAACTTAAGTTAAGCTCAATTTTGTGTTTTTGTTCTTTTTTCTGTGTATTGTTGCATTCTGTGCAATCCGGGGTGTGGCCTCCCTGTTTCTGAGCTAGAAACTATATAAGGCTTCCCTAGTCTAGTGTTTCACTGTTTGTGCTCAGTCCTTTCATCTGCCCTTATTCACATTGAGGTCAACATTGACACATGGTAAGGTTTTAATATTAGATAGTTTAGGACTGTCCCGATCAGAGTTACCGTGACGAGGTGGGATGGCTTTTGTGCTATTTTTTTATCAAAAAACAGTATTACTAAAAACTCTGTGTTATTTAATGCATTTTTGCTTTTTTTACTTAGTTATATCAGGGTTTTCATTTACTTTTTTCTCTTGTAGGTTTTATGTTTTGTGGCCATTTTTAACATGCGTTTTACCTCTGCATGTATACCAACTTAAGTTAAGCTCAATTTTGTGTTTTTGTTCTTTTTTCTGTGTATTGTTGCATTCTGTGCAATCCGGGGTGTGGCCTCCCTGTTTCTGAGCTAGAAACTATATAAGGCTTCCCTAGTCTAGTGTTTCACTGTTTGTGCTCAGTCCTTTCATCTGCCCTTATTCACATTGAGGTCAACATTGACACATGGTAAGGTTTTAATATTAGATAGTTTAGGACTGTCCCGATCAGAGTTACCGTGACGAGGTGGGATGGCTTTTGTGCTATTTTTTGATCAAAAAACAGTATTACTAAAAACTCTGTGTTATATAATGCATTTTTGCTTTTTTTACTTAGTTATATCAGGGTTTTCATTTACTTTTTTTCTCTTGTAGGTTTTATGTTTTGTGGCCATTTTTAACATGCGTTTTACCTCTGCATGTATACCAACTTAAGTTAAGCTCAATTTTGTGTTTTTGTTCTTTTTTCTGTGTATTGTTGCATTCTGGGCAATCCGGGGTGTGGCCTCCCTGTTTCTGAGCTAGAAACTATATAAGGCTTCCCTAGTCTAGTGTTTCACTGTTTGTGCTCAGTCCTTTCATCTGCACTTATTCACATTGAGGTCAACATTGACACATGGTAAGGTTTTAATATTAGATAGTTTAGGACTGTCCCGATCAGAGTTACCGTGACGAGGTTGGATGGCTTTTGTGCTATTTTTTTATCAAAAAACAGTATTACTAAAAACTCTGTGTTATTTAATGCATTTTTGCTTTTTTTACTTAGTTATATCAGGGTTTTCATTTACTTTTTTTCTCTTGTAGGTTTTATGTTTTGTGGCCATTTTTAACATGCGTTTTACCTCTGCATGTATACCAACTTAAGTTAAGCTCAATTTTGTGTTTTTGTTCTTTTTTCTGTGTATTGTTGCATTCTGTGCAATCCGGGGTGTGGCCTCCCTGTTTCTGAGCTAGAAACTATATAAGGCTTCCCTAGTCTAGTGTTTCACTGTTTGTGCTCAGTCCTTTCATCTGCACTTATTCACATTGAGGTCAACATTGACACATGGTAAGGTTTTAATATTAGATAGTTTAGGACTGTCCCGATCAGAGTTACCGTGACGAGGTGGGATGGCTTTTGTGCTATTTTTTGATCAAAAAACAGTATTACTAAAAACTCTGTGTTATTTAATGCATTTTTGCTTTTTTTACTTAGTTATATCAGGGTTTTCATTTACTTTTTTCTCTTGTAGGTTTTATGTTTTGTGGCCATTTTTAACATGCGTTTTACCTCTGCATGTATACCAACTTAAGTTAAGCTCAATTTTGTGTTTTTGTTCTTTTTTCTGTGTATTGTTGCATTCTGTGCAATCCGGGGTGTGGCCTCCCTGTTTCTGAGCTAGAAACTATATAAGGCTTCCCTAGTCTAGTGTTTCACTGTTTGTGCTCAGTCCTTTCATCTGCCCTTATTCACATTGAGGTCAACATTGACACATGGTAAGGTTTTAATATTAGATAGTTTAGGACTGTCCCAATCAGAGTTACCGTGAAGAGGTGGGATGGCTTTTGTGCTATTTTTTGATCAAAAAACAGTATTACTAAAAACTCTGTGTTATTTAATGCATTTTTGCTTTTTTTACTTAGTTATATCAGGGTTTTCATTTACTTTTTTCTCTTGTAGGTTTTATGTTTTGTGGCCATTTTTAACATGCGTTTTACCTCTGCATGTATACCAACTTAAGTTAAGCTCAATTTTGTGTTTTTGTTCTTTTTTCTGTGTATTGTTGCATTCTGTGCAATCCGGGGTGTGGCCTCCCTGTTTCTGAGCTAGAAACTATATAAGGCTTCCCTAGTCTAGTGTTTCACTGTTTGTGCTCAGTCCTTTCATCTGCCCTTATTCACATTGAGGTCAACATTGACACATGGTAAGGTTTTAATATTAGATAGTTTAGGACTGTCCCGATCAGAGTTACCGTGACGAGGTGGGATGGCTTTTGTGCTATTGTTTGATCAAAAAACAGTATTACTAAAAACTCTGTGTTATTTAATGCATTTTTGCTTTTTTTACTTAGTTATATCAGGGTTTTCATTTACTTTTTTTCTCTTGTAGGTTTTATGTTTTGTGGCCATTTTTAACATGCGTTTTACCTCTGCATGTATACCAACTTAAGTTAAGCTCAATTTTGTGTTTTTGTTCTTTTTTCTGTGTATTGTTGCATTCTGGGCAATCCGGGGTGTGGCCTCCCTGTTTCTGAGCTAGAAACTATATAAGGCTTCCCTAGTCTAGTGTTTCACTGTTTGTGCTCAGTCCTTTCATCTGCCCTTATTCACATTGAGGTCAACATTGACACATGGTAAGGTTTTAATATTAGATAGTTTAGGACTGTCCCAATCAGAGTTACCGTGAAGAGGTGGGATGGCTTTTGTGCTATTTTTTGATCAAAAAACAGTATTACTAAAAACTCTGTGTTATTTAATGCATTTTTGCTTTTTTTACTTAGTTATATCAGGGTTTTCATTTACTTTTTTCTCTTGTAGGTTTTATGTTTTGTGGCCATTTTTAACATGCGTTTTACCTCTGCATGTATACCAACTTAAGTTAAGCTCAATTTTGTGTTTTTGTTCTTTTTTCTGTGTATTGTTGCATTCTGTGCAATCCGGGGTGTGGCCTCCCTGTTTCTGAGCTAGAAACTATATAAGGCTTCCCTAGTCTAGTGTTTCACTGTTTGTGCTCAGTCCTTTCATCTGCCCTTATTCACATTGAGGTCAACATTGACACATGGTAAGGTTTTAATATTAGATAGTTTAGGACTGTCCCGATCAGAGTTACCGTGACGAGGTGGGATGGCTTTTGTGCTATTTTTTGATCAAAAAACAGTATTACTAAAAACTCTGTGTTATTTAATGCATTTTTGCTTTTTTTACTTAGTTATATCAGGGTTTTCATTTACTTTTTTCTCTTGTAGGTTTTATGTTTTGTGGCCATTTTTAACATGCGTTTTACCTCTGCATGTATACCAACTTAAGTTAAGCTTAATTTTGTGTTTTTGTTCTTTTTTCTGTGTATTGTTGCATTCTGTGCAATCCGGGGTGTGGCCTCCCTGTTTCTGAGCTAGAAACTATATAAGGCTTCCCTAGTCTAGTGTTTCACTGTTTGTGCTCAGTCCTTTCATCTGCCCTTATTCACATTGAGGTCAACATTGACACATGGTAAGGTTTTAATATTAGATAGTTTAGGACTGTCCCGATCAGAGTTACCGTGACGAGGTGGGATGGCTTTTGTGCTATTTTTTGATCAAAAAACAGTATTACTAAAAACTCTGTGTTATTTAATGCATTTTTGCTTTTTTTACTTAGTTATATCAGGGTTTTCATTTACTTTTTTCTCTTGTAGGTTTTATGTTTTGTGGCCATTTTTAACATGCGTTTTACCTCTGCATGTATACCAACTTAACTTAAGCTCAATTTTGTGTTTTTGTTCTTTTTTCTGTGTATTGTTGCATTCTGTGCAATCCGGGGTGTGGCCTCCCTGTTTCTGAGCTAGAAACTATATAAGGCTTCCCTAGTCTAGTGTTTCACTGTTTGTGCTCAGTCCTTTCATCTGCCCTTATTCACATTGAGGTCAACATTGACACATGGTAAGGTTTTAATATTAGATAGTTTAGGACTGTCCCGATCAGAGTTACCGTGACGAGGTGGGATGGCTTTTGTGCTATTTTTTGATCAAAAAACAGTATTACTAAAAACTCTGTGTTATTTAATGCATTTTTGCTTTTTTTACTTAGTTATATCAGGGTTTTCATTTACTTTTTTCTCTTGTAGGTTTTATGTTTTGTGGCCATTTTTAACATGCGTTTTACCTCTGCATGTATACCAACTTAAGTTAAGCTCAATTTTGTGTTTTTGTTCTTTTTTCTGTGTATTGTTGCATTCTGTGCAATCCGGGGTGTGGCCTCCCTGTTTCTGAGCTAGAAACTATATAAGGCTTCCCTAGTCTAGTGTTTCACTGTTTGTGCTCAGTCCTTTCATCTGCCCTTATTCACATTGAGGTCAACATTGACACATGGTAAGGTTTTAATATTAGATAGTTTAGGACTGTCCCGATCAGAGTTACCGTGACGAGGTGGGATGGCTTTTGTGCTATTTTTTGATCAAAAAACAGTATTACTAAAAACTCTGTGTTATTTAATGCATTTTTGCTTTTTTTACTTAGTTATATCAGGGTTTTCATTTACTTTTTTCTCTTGTAGGTTTTATGTTTTGTGGCCATTTTTAACATGCGTTTTACCTCTGCATGTATACCAACTTAAGTTAAGCTCAATTTTGTGTTTTTGTTCTTTTTTCTGTGTATTGTTGCATTCTGTGCAATCCGGGGTGTGGCCTCCCTGTTTCTGAGCTAGAAACTATATAAGGCTTCCCTAGTCTAGTGTTTCACTGTTTGTGCTCAGTCCTTTCATCTGCCCTTATTCACATTGAGGTCAACATTGACACATGGTAAGGTTTTAATATTAGATAGTTTAGGACTGTCCCGATCAGAGTTACCGTGACGAGGTGGGATGGCTTTTGTGCTATTTTTTGATCAAAAAACAGTATTACTAAAAACTCTGTGTTATTTAATGCATTTTTGCTTTTTTTACTTAGTTATATCAGGGTTTTCATTTACTTTTTTCTCTTGTAGGTTTTATGTTTTGTGGCCATTTTTAACATGCGTTTTACCTCTGCATGTATACCAACTTAACTTAAGCTCAATTTTGTGTTTTTGTTCTTTTTTCTGTGTATTGTTGCATTCTGTGCAATCCGGGGTGTGGCCTCCCTGTTTCTGAGCTAGAAACTATATAAGGCTTCCCTAGTCTAGTGTTTCACTGTTTGTGCTCAGTCCTTTCATCTGCCCTTATTCACATTGAGGTCAACATTGACACATGGTAAGGTTTTAATATTAGATAGTTTAGGACTGTCCCGATCAGAGTTACCGTGACGAGGTGGGATGGCTTTTGTGCTATTTTTTGATCAAAAAACAGTATTACTAAAAACTCTGTTATTTAATGCATTTTTGCTTTTTTTACTTAGTTATATCAGGGTTTTCATTTACTTTTTTCTCTTGTAGGTTTTATGTTTTGTGGCCATTTTTAACATGCGTTTTACCTCTGCATGTATACCAACTTAAGTTAAGCTCAATTTTGTGTTTTTGTTCTTTTTTCTGTATATTGTTGCATTCTGTGCAATCCGGGGTGTGGCCTCCCTGTTTCTGAGCTAGAAACTATATAAGGCTTCCCTAGTCTAGTGTTTCACTGTTTGTGCTCAGTCCTTTCATCTGCCCTTATTCACATTGAGGTCAACATTGACACATGGTAAGGTTTTAATATTAGATAGTTTAGGACTGTCCCGATCAGAGTTACCGTGACGAGGTGGGATGGCTTTTGTGCTATTTTTTGATCAAAAAACAGTATTACTAAAAACTCTGTGTTATTTAATGCATTTTTGCTTTTTTTACTTAGTTATATCAGGGTTTTCATTTACTTTTTTCTCTTGTAGGTTTTATGTTTTGTGGCCATTTTTAACATGCGTTTTACCTCTGCATGTATACCAACTTAAGATAAGCTCAATTTTGTGTTTTTGTTCTTTTTTCTGTGTATTGTTGCATTCTGTGCAATCCGGGGTGTGGCCTCCCTGTTTCTGAGCTAGAAACTATATAAGGCTTCCCTAGTCTAGTGTTTCACTGTTTGTGCTCAGTCCTTTCATCTGCCCTTATTCACATTGAGGTCAACATTGACACATGGTAAGGTTTTAATATTAGATAGTTTAGGACTGTCCCGATCAGAGTTACCGTGACGAGGTGGGATGGCTTTTGTGCTATTTTTTGATCAAAAAACAGTATTACTAAAAACTCTGTGTTATTTAATGCATTTTTGCTTTTTTTACTTAGTTATATCAGGGTTTTCATTTACTTTTTTCTCTTGTAGGTTTTATGTTTTGTGGCCATTTTTAACATGCGTTTTACCTCTGCATGTATACCAACTTAACTTAAGCTCAATTTTGTGTTTTTGTTCTTTTTTCTGTGTATTGTTGCATTCTGTGCAATCCGGGGTGTGGCCTCCCTGTTTCTGAGCTAGAAACTATATAAGGCTTCCCTAGTCTAGTGTTTCACTGTTTGTGCTCAGTCCTTTCATCTGCCCTTATTCACATTGAGGTCAACATTGACACATGGTAAGGTTTTAATATTAGATAGTTTAGGACTGTCCCGATCAGAGTTACCGTGACGAGGTGGGATGGCTTTTGTGCTATTTTTTGATCAAAAAACAGTATTACTAAAAACTCTGTGTTATTTAATGCATTTTTGCTTTTTTTACTTAGTTATATCAGGGTTTTCATTTACTTTTTTCTCTTGTAGGTTTTATGTTTTGTGGCCATTTTTAACATGCGTTTTACCTCTGCATGTATACCAACTTAAGTTAAGCTCAATTTTGTGTTTTTGTTCTTTTTTCTGTGTATTGTTGCATTCTGTGCAATCCGGGGTGTGGCCTCCCTGTTTCTGAGCTAGAAACTATATAAGGCTTCCCTAGTCTAGTGTTTCACTGTTTGTGCTCAGTCCTTTCATCTGCACTTATTCACATTGAGGTCAACATTGACACATGGTAAGGTTTTAATATTAGATAGTTTAGGACTGTCCCGATCAGAGTTACCGTGACGAGGTGGGATGGCTTTTGTGCTATTTTTTGATCAAAAAACAGTATTACTAAAAACTCTGTGTTATTTAATGCATTTTTGCTTTTTTTACTTAGTTATATCAGGGTTTTCATTTACTTTTTTCTCTTGTAGGTTTTATGTTTTGTGGCCATTTTTAACATGCGTTTTACCTCTGCATGTATACCAACTTAAGTTAAGCTCAATTTTGTGTTTTTGTTCTTTTTTCTGTGTATTGTTGCATTCTGTGCAATCCGGGGTGTGGCCTCCCTGTTTCTGAGCTAGAAACTATATAAGGCTTCCCTAGTCTAGTGTTTCACTGTTTGTGCTCAGTCCTTTCATCTGCCCTTATTCACATTGAGGTCAACATTGACACATGGTAAGGTTTTAATATTAGATAGTTTAGGACTGTCCCGATCAGAGTTACCGTGACGAGGTGGGATGGCTTTTGTGCTATTTTTTGATCAAAAAACAGTATTACTAAAAACTCTGTGTTATTTAATGCATTTTTGCTTTTTTTACTTAGTTATATCAGGGTTTTCATTTACTTTTTTCTCTTGTAGGTTTTATGTTTTGTGGCCATTTTTAACATGCGTTTTACCTCTGCATGTATACCAACTTAACTTAAGCTCAATTTTGTGTTTTTGTTCTTTTTTCTGTGTATTGTTGCATTCTGTGCAATCCGGGGTGTGGCCTCCCTGTTTCTGAGCTAGAAACTATATAAGGCTTCCCTAGTCTAGTGTTTCACTGTTTGTGCTCAGTCCTTTCATCTGCCCTTATTCACATTGAGGTCAACATTGACACATGGTAAGGTTTTAATATTAGATAGTTTAGGACTGTCCCGATCAGAGTTACCATGACGAGGTGGGATGGCTTTTGTGCTATTTTTTGATCAAAAAACAGTATTACTAAAAACTCTGTGTTATTTAATGCATTTTTGCTTTTTTTACTTAGTTATATCAGGGTTTTCATTTACTTTTTTCTCTTGTAGGTTTTATGTTTTGTGGCCATTTTTAACATGCGTTTTACCTCTGCATGTATACCAACTTAAGTTAAGCTCAATTTTGTGTTTTTGTTCTTTTTTCTGTGTATTGTTGCATTCTGTGCAATCCGGGGTGTGGCCTCCTTGTTTCTGAGCTAGAAACTATATAAGGCTTCCCTAGTCTAGTGTTTCACTGTTTGTGCTCAGTCCTTTCATCTGCCCTTATTCACATTGAGGTCAACATTGACACATGGTAAGGTTTTAATATTAGATAGTTTAGGACTGTCCCGATCAGAGTTACCGTGACGAGGTGGGATGGCTTTTGTGCTATTTTTTGATCAAAAAACAGTATTACTAAAAACTCTGTGTTATTTAATGCATTTTTGCTTTTTTTACTTAGTTATATCAGGGTTTTCATTTACTTTTTTCTCTTGTAGGTTTTATGTTTTGTGGCCATTTTTAACATGCGTTTTACCTCTGCATGTATACCAACTTAAGTTAAGCTCAATTTTGTGTTTTTGTTCTTTTTTCTGTGTATTGTTGCATTCTGTGCAATCCGGGGTGTGGCCTCCCTGTTTCTGAGCTAGAAACTATATAAGGCTTCCATAGTCTAGTGTTTCACTGTTTGTGCTCAGTCCTTTCATCTGCCCTTATTCACATTGAGGTCAACATTGACACATGGTAAGGTTTTAATATTAGATAGTTTAGGACTGTCCCGATCAGAGTTACCGTGACGAGGTGGGATGGCTTTTGTGCTATTTTTTGATCAAAAAACAGTATTACTAAAAACTCTGTGTTATTTAATGCATTTTTGCTTTTTTTACTTAGTTATATCAGGGTTTTCATTTACTTTTTTCTCTTGTAGGTTTTATGTTTTGTGGCCATTTTTAACATGCGTTTTACCTCTGCATGTATACCAACTTAAGTTAAGCTCAATTTTGTGTTTTTGTTCTTTTTTCTGTGTATTGTTGCATTCTGTGCAATCCGGGGTGTGGCCTCCCCGTTTCTGAGCTAGAAACTATATAAGGCTTCCCTAGTCTAGTGTTTCACTGTTTGTGCTCAGTCCTTTCATCTGCCCTTATTCACATTGAGGTCAACATTGACACATGGTAAGGTTTTAATATTAGACAGTTTAGGACTGTCCCGATCAGAGTTACCGTGACGAGGTGGGATGGCTTTTGTGCTATTTTTTTTATCAAAAAACAGTATTACTAAAAACTCTGTGTTATTTAATGCATTTTTGCTTTTTTTACTTAGTTATATCAGGGTTTTCATTTACTTTTTTCTCTTGTAGGTTTTATGTTTTGTGGCCATTTTTAACATGCGTTTTACCTCTGCATGTATACCAACTTAAGTTAAGCTCAATTTTGTGTTTTTGTTCTTTTTTCTGTGTATTGTTGCATTCTGTGCAATCCGGGGTGTGGCCTCCCTGTTTCTGAGCTAGAAACTATATAAGGCTTCCCTAGTCTAGTGTTTCACTGTTTGTGCTCAGTCCTTTCATCTGCCCTTATTCACAGTGAGGTCAACATTGACACATGGTAAGGTTTTAACATTAGATAGTTTAGGACTGTCCCGATCAGAGTTACCGTGACGAGGTGGGATGGCTTTTGTGCTATTTTTTGATCAAAAAACAGTATTACTAAAAACTCTGTGTTATTTAATGCATTTTTGCTTTTTTTACTTAGTTATATCAGGGTTTTCATTTACTTTTTTCTCTTGTAGGTTTTATGTTTTGTGGCCATTTTTAACATGCGTTTTACCTCTGCATGTATACCAACTTAAGTTAAGCTCAATTTTGTGTTTTTGTTCTTTTTTCTGTGTATTGTTGCATTCTGTGCAATCCGGGGTGTGGCCTCCCTGTTTCTGAGCTAGAAACTATATAAGGCTTCCCTAGTCTAGTGTTTCACTGTTTGTGCTCAGTCCTTTCATCTGCCCTTATTCACATTGAGGTCAACATTGACACATGGTAAGGTTTTAATATTAGATAGTTTAGGACTGTCCCGATCAGAGTTACCGTGACGAGGTGGGATGGCTTTTGTGCTATTTTTTTATCAAAAAACAGTATTACTAAAAACTCTGTGTTATTTAATGCATTTTTGCTTTTTTTACTTAGTTATATCAGGGTTTTCATTTACTTTTTTCTCTTGTAGGTTTTATGTTTTGTGGCCATTTTTAACATGCGTTTTACCTCTGCATGTATACCAACTTAAGTTAAGCTCAATTTTGTGTTTTTGTTCTTTTTTCTGTGTATTGTTGCATTCTGTGCAATCCGGGGTGTGGCCTCCCTGTTTCTGAGCTAGAACCTATATAAGGCTTCCCTAGTCTAGTGTTTCACTGTTTGTGCTCAGTCCTTTCATCTGCCCTTATTCACATTGAGGTCAACATTGACACATGGTAAGGTTTTAATATTAGATAGTTTAGGACTGTCCCGATCAGAGTTACCGTGACGAGGTGGGATGGCTTTTGTGCTATTTTTTGATCAAAAAACAGTATTACTAAAAACTCTGTGTTATTTAATGCATTTTTGCTTTTTTTACTTAGTTATATCAGGGTTTTCATTTACTTTTTTTCTCTTGTAGGTTTTATGTTTTGTGGCCATTTTTAACATGCGTTTTACCTCTGCATGTATACCAACTTAAGTTAAGCTCAATTTTGTGTTTTTGTTCTTTTTTCTGTGTATTGTTGCATTCTGGGCAATCCGGGGTGTGGCCTCCCTGTTTCTGAGCTAGAAACTATATAAGGCTTCCCTAGTCTAGTGTTTCACTGTTTGTGCTCAGTCCTTTCATCTGCACTTATTCACATTGAGGTCAACATTGACACATGGTAAGGTTTTAATATTAGATAGTTTAGGACTGTCCCGATCAGAGTTACCGTGACGAGGTTGGATGGCTTTTGTGCTATTTTTTTATCAAAAAACAGTATTACTAAAAACTCTGTGTTATTTAATGCATTTTTGCTTTTTTTACTTAGTTATATCAGGGTTTTCATTTACTTTTTTTCTCTTGTAGGTTTTATGTTTTGTGGCCATTTTTAACATGCGTTTTACCTCTGCATGTATACCAACTTAAGTTAAGCTCAATTTTGTGTTTTTGTTCTTTTTTCTGTGTATTGTTGCATTCTGTGCAATCCGGGGTGTGGCCTCCCTGTTTCTGAGCTAGAAACTATATAAGGCTTCCCTAGTCTAGTGTTTCACTGTTTGTGCTCAGTCCTTTCATCTGCACTTATTCACATTGAGGTCAACATTGACACATGGTAAGGTTTTAATATTAGATAGTTTAGGACTGTCCCGATCAGAGTTACCGTGACGAGGTGGGATGGCTTTTGTGCTATTTTTTGATCAAAAAACAGTATTACTAAAAACTCTGTGTTATTTAATGCATTTTTGCTTTTTTTACTTAGTTATATCAGGGTTTTCATTTACTTTTTTCTCTTGTAGGTTTTATGTTTTGTGGCCATTTTTAACATGCGTTTTACCTCTGCATGTATACCAACTTAAGTTAAGCTCAATTTTGTGTTTTTGTTCTTTTTTCTGTGTATTGTTGCATTCTGTGCAATCCGGGGTGTGGCCTCCCTGTTTCTGAGCTAGAAACTATATAAGGCTTCCCTAGTCTAGTGTTTCACTGTTTGTGCTCAGTCCTTTCATCTGCCCTTATTCACATTGAGGTCAACATTGACACATGGTAAGGTTTTAATATTAGATAGTTTAGGACTGTCCCAATCAGAGTTACCGTGAAGAGGTGGGATGGCTTTTGTGCTATTTTTTGATCAAAAAACAGTATTACTAAAAACTCTGTGTTATTTAATGCATTTTTGCTTTTTTTACTTAGTTATATCAGGGTTTTCATTTACTTTTTTCTCTTGTAGGTTTTATGTTTTGTGGCCATTTTTAACATGCGTTTTACCTCTGCATGTATACCAACTTAAGTTAAGCTCAATTTTGTGTTTTTGTTCTTTTTTCTGTGTATTGTTGCATTCTGTGCAATCCGGGGTGTGGCCTCCCTGTTTCTGAGCTAGAAACTATATAAGGCTTCCCTAGTCTAGTGTTTCACTGTTTGTGCTCAGTCCTTTCATCTGCCCTTATTCACATTGAGGTCAACATTGACACATGGTAAGGTTTTAATATTAGATAGTTTAGGACTGTCCCGATCAGAGTTACCGTGACGAGGTGGGATGGCTTTTGTGCTATTGTTTGATCAAAAAACAGTATTACTAAAAACTCTGTGTTATTTAATGCATTTTTGCTTTTTTTACTTAGTTATATCAGGGTTTTCATTTACTTTTTTTCTCTTGTAGGTTTTATGTTTTGTGGCCATTTTTAACATGCGTTTTACCTCTGCATGTATACCAACTTAAGTTAAGCTCAATTTTGTGTTTTTGTTCTTTTTTCTGTGTATTGTTGCATTCTGGGCAATCCGGGGTGTGGCCTCCCTGTTTCTGAGCTAGAAACTATATAAGGCTTCCCTAGTCTAGTGTTTCACTGTTTGTGCTCAGTCCTTTCATCTGCCCTTATTCACATTGAGGTCAACATTGACACATGGTAAGGTTTTAATATTAGATAGTTTAGGACTGTCCCGATCAGAGTTACCGTGACGAGGTGGGATGGCTTTTGTGCTATTTTTTGATCAAAAAACAGTATTACTAAAAACTCTGTGTTATTTAATGCATTTTTGCTTTTTTTACTTAGTTATATCAGGGTTTTCATTTACTTTTTTTCTCTTGTAGGTTTTATGTTTTGTGGCCATTTTTAACATGCGTTTTACCTCTGCATGTATACCAACTTAAGTTAAGCTCAATTTTGTGTTTTTGTTCTTTTTTCTGTGTATTGTTGCATTCTGTGCAATCCGGGGTGTGGCCTCCCTGTTTCTGAGCTAGAAACTATATAAGGCTTCCCTAGTCTAGTGTTTCACTGTTTGTGCTCAGTCCTTTCATCTGCCCTTATTCACATTGAGGTCAACATTGACACATGTTAAGGTTTTAATATTAGATAGTTTAGGACTGTCCCGATCAGAGTTACCGTGACGAGGTGGGATGGCTTTTGTGCTATTTTTTGATCAAAAAACAGTATTACTAAAAACTCTGTGTTATTTAATGCATTTTTGCTTTTTTTACTTAGTTATATCAGGGTTTTCATTTACTTTTTTCTCTTGTAGGTTTTATGTTTTGTGGCCATTTTTAACATGCGTTTTACCTCTGCATGTATACCAACTTAAGTTAAGCTCAATTTTGTGTTTTTGTTCTTTTTTCTGTGTATTGTTGCATTCTGTGCAATCCGGGGTGTGGCCTCCCTGTTTCTGAGCTAGAAACTATATAAGGCTTCCCTAGTCTAGTGTTTCACTGTTTGTGCTCAGTCCTTTCATCTGCCCTTATTCACATTGAGGTCAACATTGACACATGGTAAGGTTTTAATATTAGATAGTTTAGGACTGTCCCGATCAGAGTTACCGTGACGAGGTGGGATGGCTTTTGTGCTATTTTTTGATCAAAAAACAGTATTACTAAAAACTCTGTGTTATTTAATGCATTTTTGCTTTTTTTACTTAGTTATATCAGGGTTTTCATTTACTTTTTTCTCTTGTAGGTTTTATGTTTTGTGGCCATTTTTAACATGCGTTTTACCTCTGCATGTATACCAACTTAAGGTAAGCTCAATTTTGTGTTTTTGTTCTTTTTTCTGTGTATTGTTGCATTCTGTGCAATCCGGGGTGTGGCCTCCCTGTTTCTGAGCTAGAAACTATATAAGGCTTCCCTAGTCTAGTGTTTCACTGTTTGTGCTCAGTCCTTTCATCTGCCCTTATTCACATTGAGGTCAACATTGACACATGGTAAGGTTTTAATATTAGATAGTTTAGGACTGTCCCGATCAGAGTTACCGTGACGAGGTGGGATGGCTTTTGTGCTATTTTTTGATCAAAAAACAGTATTACTAAAAACTCTGTGTTATTTAATGCATTTTTGCTTTTTTTACTAAGTTATATCAGGGTTTTCATTTACTTTTTTCTCTTGTAGGTTTTATGTTTTGTGGCCATTTTTAACATGCGTTTTACCTCTGCATGTATACCAACTTAAGGTAAGCTCAATTTTGTGTTTTTGTTCTTTTTTCTGTGTATTGTTGCATTCTGTGCAATCCGGGGTGTGGCCTCCCTGTTTCTGAGCTAGAAACTATATAAGGCTTCCCTAGTCTAGTGTTTCACTGTTTGTGCTCAGTCCTTTCATCTGCCCTTATTCACATTGAGGTCAACATTGACACATGGTAAGGTTTTAATATTAGATAGTTTAGGACTGTCCCGATCAGAGTTACCGTGACGAGGTGGGATGGCTTTTGTGCTATTTTTTGATCAAAAAACAGTATTACTAAAAACTCTGTGTTATTTAATGCATTTTTGCTTTTTTTACTTAGTTATATCAGGGTTTTCATTTACTTTTTTCTCTTGTAGGTTTTATGTTTTGTGGCCATTTTTAACATGCGTTTTACCTCTGCATGTATACCAACTTAAGTTAAGCTCAATTTTGTGTTTTTGTTCTTTTTTCTGTGTATTGTTGCATTCTGTGCAATCCGGGGTGTGGCCTCCCTGTTTCTGAGCTAGAAACTATATAAGGCTTCCCTAGTCTAGTGTTTCACTGTTTGTGCTCAGTCCTTTCATCTGCCCTTATTCACATTGAGGTCAACATTGACACATGGTAAGGTTTTAATATTAGATAGTTTAGGACTGTCCCGATCAGAGTTACCGTGACGAGGTGGGATGGCTTTTGTGCTATTTTTAGATCAAAAAACAGTATTACTAAAAACTCTGTGTTATTTAATGCATTTTTGCTTTTTTTACTTAGTTATATCAGGGTTTTCATTTACTTTTTTCTCTTGTAGGTTTTATGTTTTGTGGCCATTTTTAACATGCGTTTTACCTCTGCATGTATACCAACTTAAGTTAAGCTCAATTTTGTGTTTTTGTTCTTTTTTCTGTGTATTGTTGCATTCTGTGCAATCCGGGGTGTGGCCTCCCTGTTTCTGAGCTAGAAACTATATAAGGCTTCCCTAGTCTAGTGTTTCACTGTTTGTGCTCAGTCCTTTCATCTGCCCTTATTCACATTGAGGTCAACATTGACACATGGTAAGGTTTTAATATTAGATAGTTTAGGACTGTCCCGATCAGAGTTACCGTGACGAGGTGGGATGGCTTTTGTGCTATTTTTTGATCAAAAAACAGTATTACTAAAAACTCTGTGTTATTTAATGCATTTTTGCTTTTTTTACTTAGTTATATCAGGGTTTTCATTTACTTTTTTCTCTTGTAGGTTTTATGTTTTGTGGCCATTTTTAACATGCGTTTTACCTCTGCATGTATACCAACTTAAGTTAAGCTCAATTTTGTGTTTTTGTTCTTTTTTCTTACTGACAATGGCTGAATGTTAAGCTGAGTAATTTTGGAGCCAATCAGATACCTCCCTCATAGTATGATGGATCATTGCATGGCTGTATTTTTAGCTGCTGGGGATCCCACTCTGTACAGGATAAATGAACTTTAAAGTTCTCCCCCCAAAAAGATACTTTTTGGACAGCTTTTTTAAACAGCTGTTACTGGATTTTCTAAAGGGCAATCTTGTTGCAGCTCCCCAATAAGGGACAGTTTTTAGACAACTTGTTATACTGCAATTGCTTTTTTACTTTTAAACCAGAAAACAGTTACTGCTCTCATAAAAAGAAATATGAGTAACTTTGTCAAATTTGCCTTCTTCCCCAATAATACAACTTCCAACTCCATCTGCCTACTGAATTCACCATCCAATGTGTGAAAATGTAAAATCCATCTTACTCAAACAGGGTACTGCCATGTCGATGTGGTGTTATTATACTATACGGAAAGGGAAGGGACAGCAGGAGAGAGGAGCTTAGTGAAGAAAAAATTAAAGGAGATACAGACAGATCGTGCTGAACTTTGTAACTAGTCTTTTACCTCAAGTTAGAGTTGGATTCATATCTATACTGCTGTGTGAACGTATTCCATGCTGCTGCTTGTTTTAGTGGCTAAAAAAAGATGCAAAAATGAAGGAAAACCTCTGTTTGTGCTTTATTCTATTTTCGAGAGATTGTAACTACTAGTTGTCTATCATCAGTTCAGAGTGGGATGAAAAACAGTTCTTCTCATTCTTAAAAATTTACTTAAATATACAGCTCTGGCAAAAAGTTAGAGACCACTGCAAAATGTTAAGTTTGTCTGCTTTTTCTTTTTATAGGTATATTTTTGAGCAAAATGTAAATTGTTAATTTAGTATATAAACTTCTGACAACATGTCTTCGAAGTTCGAAGCAATACATTTTGTATTTTTTTCTGACAAAGAAAAATGGCCAAAATTAAAAAAAACAAACAGTGCTTTCAGAAATCAAATAATGCAAAGAAAACAAGTCCATAATCATTTAGAAACAACAATACTAATGTTTTAACTCAGGAAGAGCTCAGAAATCAATATTTTGAGGAATAACCATGATTTTAATCAGAGCTTTCATGCGTCTTGGCATGCTTTCCACCAGTCTTTCACACTGCTTCTGGGGCAAAAATTTAACCAGTTCTTCTTTGTTTAATGGCTTGTGACCATCCATCATCCTCTTGATTACATTTCTGAGGTTTTCAATGGGGTTCAGGTCTGGAGATAGGGCTGCCCATGAAAGGGTTTTGATGTGGTGGTTTCTTAATTTTTGCCAGAGCTGTATAGCTATCCTTTAAGTGTTACTTAATTATTGCAGAATTTTACAGGTGTAATATGATTACTAAATTTGTCAAATACAGTATTTCCCACATTTGACGCTGTTTTCTTTTTTTATTCTTAAAAAAAATTGATTGGTCAATCCCTTTAATTTACATTCCATCATATCTGTGGTTTGATCACTTGGATACTGATGTTTTTTTCTGAAGTAAATATTTTAAATTTATAAAAACCACAAATATCCAGTATTTTCACAATAATATTACAAGTAAGGAATTTTTACATTTTACCATTCAACAATTCTCAATCCTATGCAATAAACCCTGTGTATCCTTTTTGCCATTTTGTATCACTTAGCATTTTAATGTTCCCTGCCCCTGCTTTTAAATGATCCATTATTTTTGTTTAATAGGAGACTAGCTTAGATATTGGTATGAATAGCTCACCCTATATGCAAAATACTTGTTGTATGTGGAAAATTAGATACAACTCTGTTAGAAAAACAGCAGGAGACATATCTGCACTTAATTGCTTTACACAAATCAACACTATGTTCATGTCTTATTAAAATTCTTAGATTTTTTTAAACATTCGAAATTAAGATCTACCTTAAACAATATATATATTTTTCAAATATGTAAGTGAAATAACCACAACCTACTGTAAATACAAATATATATTCTCTATGGTTGTCTTCAAATGGATTGAAGGATTGTAACAATAGTAGGTTGAAACGTATATACTAATTGAGTAATATACTGTAGTTTACATCTTCGATATTACAAGATAAAAAGAAGTAAAATGATTAATCTTAAATAAGCAGATTTGTAGTCAATTATCTTTGGTTTACTTGGGAAGTCTCTGTTGTATGCCTCAAAAGCCAAAATATCTGAGTGTTTTCACATAAATATTTAATTGTCCAAAAGTGTTTTGGATTTATTTTTGCAATCTCAGGAACTCTTTAAAATGTTTGAAAAGTTCTGAGGCATTTGTATTTATTAGTGATTGGGGAGCACTAAAATGCTCTTGTGCTCATTGCTCGGGTCGAGCAAATTGGAATGCTTGGGTGCTCGACCCGAAAAATGAGCCCAATGTAAGTATATGGGAAACTCGAGCATTTTTCCGGCAGCCCCCCGGCGGTCTGCAGAGGGACTAGAAATTGCAAAAATCGATGTGAACAGTGCTCAAATAACATGGGAACAGCAAGGTGAAGATCCCTGGAAGCATTTCCAAGTCCCAGGTCACTGCTGTGAACAATGTTATCAGAGTATTACGCCACTTTTAAAGACTCACAATAAATCATACAAAAATGAAACCAAAATGTATTTTTCTGGGAAATATGCTAAGGAACATCCTTTCCAGGGTAATGACTTGTATGTAAGGCAAAATAAATAAATCAAAAACAAAAATGCTCCTCCACACCTTGGGCTATGTTTATACATAGCGTTTTTGAACTTTAGCATTGCTTTCAAGACAAATACATTCACTGGAAAATGTAATTTTAACATTTTACAACCATATCTGGCCATGTGGTGTGAGACACATCATCAGACACATCCTGTTTCATTTATGAAGGAAGGAGTCTCAAAGTCACAAAGCCTATTTTCATAGGACCATCAGGTGGCCTTTTCTATTCTTAAAGGGCCAGCAGTTGGCCCTCACTACTCTTAGAGAGCCCTCAGCCAGCTATGTTTTCTTGTTCCCATTATTAAACAGTGGGTCTCCTCTACTGTTATTGTGTGTGGAGGGATAGGCAGGGCTGCCCAAGATTTGGATGCTCCAAAAACCCCTTTGAGGAGGAGTGCTGCATCTCTGGAGCTCAGCCACAGTGATCTTGGGGTTCTTCTTTACCATTCACACCAAGGCTCATCTCCCACGATTGCTCAGTTTGGCTAGATGTCCAGGTCTAGGAAGACTTGTGGTGGTTACAACAAACAAGCCTGCTGGTTACCCGCGGTGATGTCCAGGGGCCGCCGGAGAGGTGAATATATCAATATTTTTTATTTTAATTCTTTATTTTACACATTAATATGGATCCCAGGGCCTGAAGGAGAGTTTCCTCTCCTTCAGACCCTGGGAACCATCAGGATACCTTCCGATACTTGGTGTCCCATTGACTTGTATTGGTATCGGATATCGGTATCGGCGATATCCGATACTTTTCGGGTATCGGCCGATACTATCCGATACCGATACTTTCAAGTATCGGACGGTATCGCTCAACACTATTGAGCACATATTTCAATGTTCAGTTAATGATTGCCGAATTTAAAATATTCGGCGATTAATTTGTTGAATATTCGCCGAACATAACCGAACACCATTCATGTCCATAGGAGGCAAAAACAAATGCATGCACAACACCTTATAACAAATGCTGCAAAAACAAATCAAATGAGATACAGACACCAGGAACGTGGCTTCAGTTCACAAACAATGCAAATTGCAGCAGTCATCTAGGCATGAGGTAACGGGGTCTTTGACAGCATTTACAGCTTTCAATTGAATGAGGAGTGTGAAGGATCGGTATATGCCTCCTTTGTTGGGAGCCCTGTTGCCATATGCAACCCCTCTACCTGCTTTCATGCTGAGCTACACTTTGATGGCACAAATATCAGTTTTGTAGACTAACATTGTCAGAAAAATTTAAGGATAGTAACACGGGTAGTTGAGTCCAAGGAAGTGGAGGCCTGACGGTCTTGGAGGCCTATTGAAACAGGAAACTCTCATGAAGGAGACCAAACCAGGAGTGTTCACATTTCCAAAAATTATTGGCAGACACCACCAAAGTAGCATCAATTTTAACACAGTAGAAATAGAATAAAAGGGACCAACAGGTCTTTCACTACACCCAATCCAGCAGACAGAAAGCCAATCAGGAATGTTCACATTTTACACCACAGAAGTGGATTTAATTTCACGAGAGTAGAAACTGTATAATTGGGACCAACAAGTCTTCCGCTAAACCCAATACAGCAGATGGACACCTAACCAGGAGTGTTCACATTTAAACAAATGAGGGCTTTACACCACAGAAGTGGCATCAGCTTCACGAGAGTAGAAATAGTATAATAGGGACCGACAGGTCTTCCACTACACCCAATCCAACAGATGGACACCCAATCAGGACTGTTCACATTTCCAAAAATTATTGGCAGACACAACCAAAGTGGCATCAATTTCTCCACAGTAAAAATATTATAATAGGGACCGACAGGTCTTCCACTATACCCAATCAGGACCCCGAACCAGGTGTGTTCACATTTCTAAAAATTACTGACAAAACTACAAAAGTGGCATCAATTTCACCCCATTAGAAATAGCATAATAGAAAATGACAGGTCTTCCACTATGCCAAATCCAGCAGATGAACACCCAACCTAGGGTTTTTACATTTTAAAAATGAGGGCCTGACACCACCAAAGTGGAATAACTGTCATGAGAATAGAAATTGTATAATTGGGACCAACACAGCTTCCACTACAGCTAACCCAGCATATGTAGACCAACCATGACTGTTCACATTTCCACAAATTTGTGTTAACATCATCTGCAGCAGCTGCAGCCACATCAGGCACAGAAGCCACACTAAAACTATCACAGAGTGCAGTTACTAGTGATGAGCGAGTATGCTCATTACTCAAGTTTTTCGAGCATCCTTGGGTTTTTTGAGCATCCTTGGGTGTTCTCTGAGTATCTTGGGGGTGCTCGTACATTATGTTTGTGTCACCGCAGCTGCATGATTTAGGGCTGTTAGACAACCTGAACACATGCAGTGATTGCCTGTTTTTTAGGGAATCCCCACATTTATACAGGCTGTCTAGCAGCTGCAAATCATGCAGCTGTGGTTACACAAACATAATCTACGAGCACGCTCAAGATGCACAGAGAACACACGAGCATGCTCGGAAAACTTGATTACCGAGCACAATCGCTCATCACTAGCAGTTAAGTGACAATGCATCACACTAAGAAATGCAATATCACCTAGTTTGTACAGTTTGCTATTGGGGTGCAAAAGTCCTTGGAGATCCATGACTTGTTCATCTTGATAAAAGATAGGCAGTCTACACTTTCAGGGGACAGCTGGCTGTGCTTATCAATCAGGACACCATCAGCAGCCCTGAAGACACATTTTGAGGGAACACTGGCTGCCAGGCACAATAAAACCTCCAAGGCATGTGAGGCAAGCTCAAGCCATTCATCCATTTTGGAAGACCAAAATGTGAAAGGGTCTAAACCCTCCCTGATGGTATTTATTTTCAGTTCTAGATACTCCTGCACCATCCTCTCCATTATCTCACCACGCGTAAGAACTTGGACTCTGTTGTGCTGTGCACGAGTTGGTCTAAAAAAAGTGTTAAAGTACTCACTGAAATTGCTTCTTCCACTTCACCACTGCTGCTGTTGCTGCTAATGTTTGACGTGCCGGAGGTTGGAAATCTTGAGCTACGATCCAAACTGTGTGCTTCACTGCTATCTTGGGGAAAGCTCTCTTAAGGTTGTCTAAAAGAGTGTTTCGATACTCTAGCATTTGCAGGTCCCTTTCTAGGGCAGGAATCATTTGGCAAAATTTGGTTTTATAATGTAGATCTAAAAGAGTGGCAACCCAGTAGTCAGCATTATTCCTAATCATAAGTATATGGGGATCATGTTGCAGTTAGTGCAGCAAAAAGACACTCATATTTTGGGCTCTAAAATGAGATCCAAGCCCATGCTGTGTTGGTGGATGGGTAACAATGAGGCTTGTTTCCTTATTCCCCTCCTGCCAACCATGAACAACAGAGAGGGTAGGATTATCATCTTTATCTGACAGTTGCTTGCCCATCACCTTTTCTTCCTCCATTTGTTCCTCAGATGTAGCACCTTCGATATCAGTTTGCCTGTTATCACCAGCCGCCCGAGATCACAGTAATACACCCTCCCTTGGCAATGTTATCCTTTCCGCATCCCCCTCTGCTTCCTCCTCTTCTTCTGGGACCACCATCTCCTCTCACAGGCTATTCAAAGTCTGCTCCAGCATATAGATGACCGGAATAGTGATGCTGATGATGGCGTTGTCAGCGTTAACCATCTTAATAGCCATTTCAAAACTGTGCAGAAGCGTGCAGAGGTCCTTAATCTGTGCCCACTCTGTAAAAGAGATAGGCACCACATCCGTACTGTGTTGGCGGAGGCTATATGACATGACATTCTGCGTCAGGGCTTGTTGCTGCTGCCACAGTCGCTGCAACATGTGCAGAATTGAATTCCACTGTGTCTTCACATCGCATATGAACCTGTTAACTGGCATGGACAAAAACTTTGGCTTCGATGCAAGTCAATGACCAGAAGGGTGCAAACAGTGGAAATGACCACACAGCTTTCATGCTTTTAGGAGCAGCTCACTCAGGCCTGGATAATGGTGGAGAAAATGCTGTACCACCAGGTTGAGGATATGAGCCACGCAAGGCACTTGTTTAAGCTTGCCTTGCCATAGGGCTGCCACCAGATTCAGACCGTTATCAGACATGGCCTTCCCTGGATGCAGGTTTTAACGGAGACTGCCATTGTTCACACTCAGCCAGGAGAGCTATCCACAGATCCTCAGCTGTATGACTGCGATCTCCAAGGAATATCAATCTTAATACTGCCTGATTGCAGTGAGATCTGGCTGTGCAGTATGGAGTTGGTGGGGATTCGCTCTGCACTGTTGGCATGCGTGTCTCATTATAATAGAGGTTGAGGGTGCAGGTGGAGGCCCTTGTGGAGATAGAGGTGGCAGAAGCAGTGGCGGAAGTGTTACATGTAGACGTTTGTCCTGCATGCCTTGGGGATTCCAAGACTTGTGGAGCAGAACCTGTACCCACAGCCACCAGAGACACACAGTGCCCAGTCAGCGAGATGTAACGTCCTTGGCCATGCTTACTGGTTCAAGTGTCTATGATGAAATGCACCCTGGCAGACAGAGATTTTGTCAAGGAACGGGTGATGTTGTCTGTGACATGCTGGTGTAAAGCAGGAGCAGCTTTCTTAGAAAAGTAATAGCAACTGGGTAATTGGTACTAGTGGACTGTGACGGCCATCAACTTTTGGAATCCATCTGCATCTACCAGGCGGAAAGGCAGCATTTCTGTGGCCAACAGATTGCAGATGGTGGAGTTCAACCTCTTAGCATTGTCATGCATAGGAGGAAACAATTTTTTACTTGACCACAACTGCAGAACTGTGGGATAGCTGAAGTGCTGAGTGAGGGCGGAGTACTGTAAAAAGGACAAACTGATGGACCGTGAGAGAGGTGCAGGAGGAGAAGTTACGGTGGATTGAGAAACTTGTGGTGTGCTCATTCACTGAGATCGGTCAATAACAGCAGGCATGTCCACTTCCGTTACACTTGACAGCGGGCTCTCAGTCAGCATGACTGGATTGGGTAAAGAACCCGAGGTTCTGCGGTCAAAGAACTGCATCTCAAAAGTTGGCACAGTAACAGAAGCTTAGGAAGAAGCAGCAGATGCGATTTATGGGGTGGCTGATGGTTGTTGAGGTCCACTGGTTCGCATTTTTGCACAGTGGGATTCCAACATTAAAGTGTGATGCGGCTGCAGTGCAGTTTAGTGCAACCTCCACTGGGGAGTGCTGGTGAGGGAAGAGAAGTTGCACACTCACAGCGTAGCAACACTGAACAGCCGCACAAGTGTCACAGGTAATGAAAGAGTGGTCAGAAGAAAGCAAGATGCAGGGTTCAGAGATCTGGCCAAGTCATACACTGTAAGGAAAACCACCAGACGAACACTAATTCAGGGATAGGGAACAGGTCTCACACAAATACGGGAAGTCAGAGGCAGAAGGATCACCAGGGTATATGGGTCAGCTGCTCTAGCCTGGAAGCATGAACTATCACTATTGCTGGCCAGCAGACTGCAGAGGACTGAAAAAGCCCAGCCAGCTCCAAAACAAGGCATAGGGGGTTAACCCCCGCATAACCAGTCCAGAGAGAGGATAGCAGAAAACAAACTCTGGACTGGATCATGACATAAAGCATGTTGATTTGCACGTGTAAAGTTTCATACGTGTAGTAGTTAAATTATTCCACTTTTTACCTCAACTCAAGGTTTTTTTAGCACAGTTGTCAGATTATGTCAGTTTGCTCATCCTTTGCAGTGTCAAAAATGACTTAGACTAGGCAACCCTTGCCACCCCTTTGAGCTGCAGACCCATGGATTCTGCTGGTGACAGGCACAGTTGTGTAGCTGAGGATGCATTGCTCATTGTGGCTGCATCACTATGCATCTGCGACATGCGGTGCAATGTAACCTCCTTGCCGTCTTGATCGGAAGACCTCAGCTGTGTGCCTTTATGTTCACTTCAACTGGGATCTAACACCTCATCATCATCCTGTGTTATCACATTCTTCGCCCTTGGAGTTACCCTCTTCCTCTTCTTGACCTGACAGCATAGTACAGTCCACATGAGCCTCAGATATCTGAGTCTCATTGGGATTACCACTCACCAAGGGTTAACGACTGACGACGAGGGTCAGGATACTGTTTGGACCATACATCGTCCTGCCCCAGATGTAAGCTAAAAAAATTTGGGCATCAGTGCAGATTTCCTCCTCTTGACTCTGCAAAGCTTTTTAGTACACTTCTGATTAACATGGCATAGAATGTGTGAACAGCTCTTGAGAATCACCCATCTGTGGATCCATACAGTCAGTTGAATGGTTGGATAGTTGGGACACGTGGGGAAGAAAGGGGAATTTGGGTGCCACCTCTATGGACTGTACTGGATGAGATGTTGAGGCGGAGGAAGAGGAGGAGAGGCCCGTTGAAGCTGTGCTTGCCATCCACTCAAGTACATGCTCTTTCTGGGCATTATCGACAAAGCAATTCTTATAGGCAGGCAGCTAGCGTCAGTGGGGGTAATTAGTCACTTGGCCTAGCATCTGGTTCCTTCATGTGTGCAGTTAGCACAGAAGAGTACCAGAGCAGGCACAACCCTAGTTAGGGTCTTTAGTCCCACTTATTATTCCACGACCCTGTGAAGCACCAGGGGTCGTGCTATACTGACTAAGTGATGGAACTTGCCTCTAATTTGACATTATACTGCTGTATAGGGCTGCCATTCCTCTTGCAGCAGGCTTCTCTCCTGCACGGTGGACCTCGGGCTGTGAATGCACCAATAACAATTCATATCATTACTCGGTGCGTTTCTCCAGCCGTAACAGAATACTACCACCAGGGTCTGGCTAGAAAATGGCGGGCGGTCAGCATCTACAGCGGTACATCCAGCAGCTGGAAAGTAGGTTGGCGGTTCTTGAGCACACAACCTCGGCTGTGGATGTTACCACAGTCGCTGTACAGGCTGCAAGCGTAGCTGCAGCCAGTTTGTCCTCTGCCACCCCTGCTCTGACTTTATCCCGACTTCCACTTCCAGACAAGTTGGCTGGTGACAGTAAGCTCTGTTGGGGATTCATGAGCCAGTGCACCATATCATATCCCTTCTGTCGGGCAGGGCGTTGGAGTGGGCACCGCCACTGTGGGAGCATGATGATCATGTGGTACAGAGTGCTCCTTGCTTCCTGGACTCTGGTCTTTTTGGGACCTCGTGTTACCCAAGATACGGCGCTCCAACTGCTGGCATTAACACAGGGATCGTCCATGGTCAGCCAATTTGCCACCCACTTCCAGACTTTGGCATCATAGCTGGAGTGGCCGGATAAAGTCCTTATTACTGTGTACTGAAAGGGACTGGCTCACCATGTAAAGGACGCCTTGGCCACCAGGGAGATTCCCGCCAAACTGGAGGACCTCATAACTATATCTACCCGCATCGACCTCTGTTTTAACGCGCGGAGGTTGGAGCAGACCCAGAGTAGGCAGAGGTTCCGGTTGGCTCCTACCTTTGCTAGTCCTCTGGAATCTCCCATTCAGGCATCTGACTCCCATGAGGCCGTGGAGGTTTCTTGAGCGGGACCTAAGTCCCGGGCCGCTTGAGTACCCGTGGTCTGTAATAACTGCCAGCAGATGGGACATGATGCCAATAAATGTCCTCAGCGGTCAGGAAACGATTGCGTCTAGTAACCATAGGAGGAGGTTCTCTAGACACAGCGGTATTTTACTCCAAGCTGTCCTTTAAGGGGACAATCACTTTAGGCTCTTCCACTCTAACAATCGAACTTTGTGTGGACTCTGGGGCGGAGGGGAATTTTATGTCCTCAGCCTTCACCAAATGCCAGGCTATACCCCTGGTGATGCTCGCCAAGCCAGTGACTGTTCAAGTGGTAAATGGGTCAACACTGCGCACTCAAATTACACATCAGACCATCCCTTTCATGTTATGTATGTCTCCTTCCCATCAGGAGATTATCTCCCTGCTTGTCATTCCCAAGGGAATAGATGAGATTCTACTAGGGATACCCTGGTTACGTTTCCACTCTCCTCATATAGAGTGGCTCTCAGGGATATTTTTGGGCTGGAGTGAATCTTATAAGGGCAGATGTATGAGGGAGTGCATTCAGGTTGCCACTACAGAGGTACCCGCAGATCTTACTTCTCTCCCCAAGTGCTTTTGGTCCTATGTGGATGTGTTCTCCAAGAAGGCTGCGGAGACCCTTCCGCCTCACCGTTCCTATGACTGTCCTATTGATCTCATGCCTGGAGCAGAGCTGCCCCAGGGTTGGATCTATCCTCTCTCCCTCTCAGAGATAGAGGCTATGACTCAATATATTCAGGAGAATTTGGCTAGTGGGTTCATTAGGAAGTCAATGTCACCTGCAGGGGCGGGGTTCTTTTTTGTGCAGAAGAAAGAAGGAGAACTTCGTCCATGCATAGAATACAGGGGTCTTAACGCCATCACTGTTAAGAAAAAGTACCCTTTGCCCCTGATATCTGAGCTCTTCGATAGGCTACGGGGAGCAAGGGTATTCACCAAATTAGATCTGCGGGGTGCTTGCAACCTGATTCACATCCGTGAAGGGGACGAATGGAAGACTGCATTTAACACCAGGGATGGGCACTATGAATATCTGGTGATGCCCTTCGGCCTCTGTAATGCCCCAGCCATTTTCCAAGACTTTGTAAATGATATCTTCTGGGATATGCTCTCCACCTCGGTCATAGTCTATCTGGATGATATACTCATCTACTCTCCAGATATTGACTCTCATCGGAGAGATGTTTGCAAAGTCTTCGACCTCTTACGGGCAAACTTCCTCTACTCTAAGTTAGAGAAATGTGTGTTTTAGCAGGAGTCCTTGCCTTTTCTTGGTTATATCATCTTCGCCAAGGGGTTGGCTATGGATCCTGCCAAACTACAGGCTGTGATGGACTGGCAAGATCCCCACTCTCCCAAAGCGGTGCAGCGCTTTATGGGGTTCATTAACTACTATCGCCCGTTCATTCCGCATTTCTCAACTTTAGTAGCTCCCTTGGTATCCCTCACCAAGAAGGGAGCAAATCCCAAATTGTGGTCGAAAGAGGTCTCCAAGGCCTTGCTCTCAATTAAATCTCATTTTGCTAGCGCTCCCATTCTACATCGCCCCGATGTTGATAAGCTAGCTGTTTATAATGGAGGTGGATGCCTCATCCATTGGTGCTGGAGCTGTCCTCTTCCAAAAGAATGCTCAAGGTCGGAAGCATCCTTGCTTCTTTTTTTCCAAGACCTTCCCACCAGCGGAGAGGAATTATTCCATCGGGGACAGGGAGTTGCTAGCCATGAAATTGGCTTTCTCTGAGTGGAGACATCTTCTGGAGGGGG
Source organism: Ranitomeya imitator (assembly GCF_032444005.1). Classification (NCBI taxonomy): domain Eukaryota; kingdom Metazoa; phylum Chordata; class Amphibia; order Anura; family Dendrobatidae; genus Ranitomeya; species Ranitomeya imitator. Next base: position 341,549,068 of record NC_091285.1, on the reverse strand, counting down.
CTCGCTTTCCCTTCCAAGTTTTTACTGACCAAAAAAATCTGGTATACTTACAACCCAGCGGCTAAATTCTCGCCAGGCCAGATGGTCCCTGTTCTTCTCCCAGTTCCATTTCACTCTCCATTTTCTCTCCAGGGAGAAGAACATTCGTGCCGACGCTCTCTCTCGATACATTGTGTCATCTGTGGAGGAGGAAAAGGAGCCTCAGCTTATTGTCCCCACAGAGAGCCTGAGAACTATGGCCCCGGTCTCGCTTGAGTCTGTGCCCCGTGTAAGACTTTTGTGCCATCACATTTGCGACCTGAGGTTCTCTCTTGGGCTCATTCATCTAGGGTGGGTGGACATTTTGGGCATGTGTTTCTTGTGCTAAGAATAAGTCTCCTCGACAATGGCCATCAGGACTACTTTATCCCCTACCGGTGGCGGACAGGCCCTGGGAGATGGTAGGGATGGACTTTGTGGTGGGCTTACCGAAGTCTCATGGCTGCACCATCATTTGGGTAATCACTGACCATTTCTCTAAAATGGAGCAATTGGTGCCTCTTCCACGGCTACCTTTTGCACGGGCTTTGGCAGCATTGTTTGTAAAACATATTTTCCTTCTACGCGGTATGCCAGACAAAATTGTCAGTGACCGGGGTCCCCAGTTTGCGTCTCGGTTTTGGAGAGAGCTTTGTCGACTACTCAGTATCAAGTTGAATCTCTCTTCTGCATATCATCCCGAGATGAATGGGTTGGTAGAGAGAGCCAGCCAGACCTTGATCACATATCTGCGACATTTTGCTTCAGCCAGGCAGGATGACTGGGCATCCTTGCTACCGTGGGAGGAGTTTGCGCTAAACAATGCCGTAGCCGACTCCACTGGTCAGACCCCATTTCTCCTTAATTACGGTCAACATCTGTGGGTTCCTGTGCCCATGCCCGTGTCTTCCGCCAACTCCAGGGTGGCAGACTGGGCTGTGGAGGCATTTGACATTTGGGACCATACTCAGGATGCCTTCTGGGCTTCCAAGGAGAGAATGAGGTTCTTCGCCGATGCACAGCGGCGCCCTGTTCTGACCTTTGATTTATTGTGGCTCATTGCCCGTAACATCAGGCTGTGAGTTGAGTCCACTAAATTTGCACCTCACTACTTGGGTCCCTTCAAGGTCCTCAAACAGGTTAACCCTGTAGTCTACCGTCTGGCCGGGGTATCACCGACACCTTTCATGTGTCCCTCTTAAAGCCCATACACATGTCCAGTTTTCTGAGTCATCTGCCGGGTTTGTCTACGGACGATTACGAGTTGAGCGCTATCTTAGGGAGCAATGTGGTATGTGGCAAAAAAACTTTGTTTTTTGGTGGACCGGAAGGGTTATGGTCCATAGGACAGTTCCTGGGAGCCTGTTGAACACATTCGAGCTCCACAGGTCATTGCTGCCTTTGAGCGTAGCGAGGCCCAAGGAGGGGGGCCCTAAGAGGGGGGGTAATGTTAGGTGTCGAGTTCCCACCGCTGCATAGAGGGAATCTTGACCCACCTCTGCTGCGGCATCCCATTCTCCTCCAGCCGCAGTGGAGTCTGCTCAGTGGAGACGTCGGTCCCAACGTCTTGCTCAGGCTGATACTCTGTGCTTGGTTACTGCTGCTCTTCCAGGCTCAGCCATTGTAGCCAGTACTGGTCTTCGGCAAACAGACGCCTCTGGGCGTGTGCCGGCGGTGTGCCAACGGTATAGGGAAGCATCGTGCAGGGAGGGGGCATGTGTAAAAAAAAATTAAAAAATATTCCAACCCCCAAAAAAAATATTGTTCCTATAAATACATTTCTTTATCTAAATTTTAAAAAAAACAATAAAAGTATACATATTTAGTATCGCCACGTCCGTAACGACCCCACCAATAAAACTGTCCTGCTAGTTAACCCCTTCAGTGAACGCGGTAAAAAAAAAAAAACCAAGGCAAAAAACAACGCTTTATTATCATACTGCCAAATAAAAAGTGGAATAACACACGATCAAAAGACCGAAATAAATAACCATGGTACCACTGAAAACGTCATCTTGTCCCGCAAAAAACGAGCCGCCATACAGCATCATCAGCAAAAAAAGAAAAAAGTTATAATCCTCAGAATAAAGCAATGCAAAAATAATTATTTTTTCTATAAAATAGTTTTTTATCGTATAAAAGCGCCAAAACATAAAAAAATGATATAAATGAGGTATCGCTGTAATCGTACTGACCCGAAGAATAAAACTGCTTTATCCATTTTACCAAACGTGGAACGGTATAAATGCCTCCCCCAAAAGAAATTCATGAAGAGCTGGTTTTTGGTCATTCTGCCTCACAAAAATTGGAATAAAAAGTGAATAAAAATTGTCATGTGCCCGAAAATGTTACCAATAAAAACGACAACTCGTCCCGCAAAAAACAAGACCTCACATGTCTCTGTGGACCAAAATCTGGAAAAATTATAGTTCTCAAAATGTGGTAACGGAAAAAATATTTTTTGCAATAAAAAGCGTCTTTCAGTGTGTGACGGCTGCCAATCATAAAAATCCGCTACATAACCTGCTATAAAAGTTAATCAAACCCCCCTTCATCACGCCCTTAGTTAGGGAAAAATTAAAAAATTTTAAAAAATGTATTTATTTCCATTTTCCCATTAGGGTTAGGGCTAGGGTTAATGCTAGGGTTATTGTTAGGGTTAGGGCTAAGGTTAGGGTTAGGGTTGGGGTCATGGATAAGGCTACAGTTAGGGTTAGGGCTAAAGTTAGGGTTAGGGTTGGGGCTAAAGTTAGGGTTAGGGTTTGGATTACATTTACGGTTGGGAATAGGGTTGGGATTAGGGTTAGGGGTGTGTTTAGGGTTACCGTTGAGATTAGGGTTAGGGGTGTGTTTGGATTAGGCTTTCAGTTATAATTGGGGGGTTTCCACTGTTTAGGCACATCAGGGGCTCTCCAAACGCGACATGGCGTCTGATCTCAATTCCAGCTAATTCTGCGTTGAAAAAGTAAAACAGTTCTCCTTCCCTTCCGAGCTCTCCCGTGTGCCCACACAGGGGTTTACCCCAACATATGGGGTATCAACGTACTCAGGACACATTGGACAACAACTTTTAGGGTCCAATTTCTCCTGTTACCCTTGGGAAAATACAAAACAGGGGGCTAAAAATAATTTTTGTGGAAAAAAAGATTTTTTATTTTCACGGCTCTGCGTTATAAACTGTAGTGAAACACTTGGGGGTTCAAAGTTCTTACAACACATCTAGATAAGTTCCTTGGGGGGTCTAGTTTCCAATATGGGGTCACTTGTGGGGAGTTTCTACTGTTTAGGTACATAAGGGGCTCTGCAAACGCAATGTGACACCTGCAGACCATTCCATCTAAGTCTGCATTCCAAATGGCGCTCCTTTCCTTCCGAGCTCTCCCATGCGGCCAAACGGTGGTCCTGTGATGGGGTGTATGGCAGAGCAAGAAGGGACAACAGACCAAGGGATGATTCAACAGATTTATTATCAAGAACGCTGGAACAACACATGCAGGTAGATCTACAGAATCCACAATTAGTCCAACGGAACAGGTTCGGGGGCACCTCCCGATCATCCTTGTGCCAGCTAACAAAGCAATAGTCCACACGAGTCCAAGGGATGCCAAAACAATCCCACGAACGACGAGATATGTCCTCAGCTCAAGTCTCGCCCCGTTCGCTTCCACAGTCCCAGATGGGCGTGGGGTCTTGCCTCAGCTAAGAATCCCCACTCCTTCTCCTTCAAGGATCAACTCACATCTGATCTCAAAATAAGAATGGATTGTCTGAGCTCCTGGGATCCGCCAATGAAAGGGGGTAGGGGTCACACCTTCTATTCAATGGTTGGGTCCACCAGAAGATTCTAGATGGGTGGGCTCCACTTAGTCTATGTAGTATGTACATTTGACTAGCTACCTGCTGTGAGTAGGGTTGAGCGACCTTGACCTTTTTAGAGTCGAGCCGTGTTTCGCGAAACCCGACTATCATAGAAGTCGAGTCGAGTGGAATCGGCCGATTATCGCGAAAAGTCGGGTATCGCCCGAAACACGAAACCCAATGCAAGTCAATCGGGGAGCATAGTCGGCAGTGAGTGGAGGCCAGGAAAACACCTACACTGCCCATTTTAATGGCAAAAACATCCATTCTTGTTAAAGAAGCTTGTCAATCGTAATTTACCTTATAATAATTGGAAGGCATTTGAAATTGGGGGTCATTTGGCTAAAGTTGTGGGGGGTAGGGCTGGTTCAAGTAATTAGTGGGCCCAGTAAATCTGGACCACGTCACGGCAGTGGAGCAGGGAGAGGTAAGTATTTAAACTTTGCAAGTGCTGTGATCCTGAGCAGGCAGGGGGGGCCCACTCATTGGCATTGGCACTGGCACAGGGCCCCTCAAAGTACAGCGGTGTGTTTGCACGGCGGGGGCGCCTCCCACCGGCAGCAACACTTTTGCGTACTATGAGAGGCCCTGTGCCAGTGACGTCGCCAACTAGTATTCCTCCCCCCACCTGATGAAGGAACCTGCACTTTCATCTGCACCTTCCTCTTTGTCCCCGTGTAAGGTGGTATGGTATGCGGGAAGAGGAACCTGACTTTCAGCAGGGTCACAATCTTGCTGTGTAGCGTGCACGGGGAATTTTGCGTTATGGGTGAATGTACCAGCAGACTCATCTATCACTGGCTGGGCAATGGGCAGGATGAGGAGGAAACACAGATATAGGCCCAAAGAATAAAGTGGGCTAAATGCAGTTCAAAATTGGTAACACAGGACTAACCAGGGGGCATTGCAGTGGAGGACAACTGGAATGAGAGGCTGACACAGAGAGTAGACCCAAATCAGTAAGTAGTCGACATGCAGTTCAAAATTGGCAACCGTAGTAAACAGGCGGCACAGCTTTGTTCAGTGGAGGGGAACAGCAAGGAGTGGCAGACACCGATAGTAGGCCCCAACCCAACTAGTACAATAGTAACATAGTTAGTAAGGCCAAAAAAAGACATTTGTCCATCCAGTTCAGCCTATATTCCATCATAATAAATTCCCAGATCTACGTCCTTCTACAGAACCTAATTGTATGATACAATATTGTTCTGCTCCAGGAAGACATCCAGGCCTCTCTTGAACTACTCTGGCGGAGAAAATTGCGCGGGAGCCCACGTCAATTTTTTCCATGATTTAACCCTTAAATTTAAGAGCTAGAGCGCCGAAATTTTTCATATACATACTACTAACATTAGTAGAGTGGAATATGCAAAAAAAATGGGGATATGACATGGTTTACTGTATGTAAACCATGTCTCATATCATGTCGGGTTTTGGCAGGAGAAATGAAAAGTCGGTAATTGAATTACCGGCTTTAACCCCTTAGTGACAGAGCCAATTTGGTACTTAATGACCAGGCCAATTTTTGCAATTCTGACCACTGTCACTTTATGAGGTTATAACTCTGGAACGCTTCAACGGATCCCGCTGATTCTGAGATTGTTTTTTCGTGACATATTGTACTTCATGTTAGTGGTAACATTTCTTCGATATTACTTGCGATTATTTATGAAAAAAATGGAAATATGGCGAAAATTTTTAAAATTTTGCAATTTTCAAACTTTGTATTTTTATGCCCTTAAATCAGAGAGATATGTCACAAAAAATAGTTAATAAATAACATTTCCCACATGTCTACTTTACATCAGCACAATTTTGGAAACAAAATTTTTTTTTGTTAGGGAGTTATAAGGGTTAAAAGTTGACCAGCAATTTCTCATTTTTACAACACCATTTTTTTTAGGGACCACATCACATTTGAAGTCATTTTGAGGGGTCTATATGATAGAAAATAATGAAGTGTGACACAATTCTAAAAACTACACCCCTCAAGGTTCTCAAAACCTCATTCAAGAAGTTTATTAACCCTTTACGTGCTTCACAGGAACTGAAACAATGTGGAAGGAAAAAATGAACATTTAACTTTTTTTTGCAAACATACATAGTAACATAGTAACATAGTTAGTAAGGCCGAAAAAAGACATTTGTCCATCCAGTTCAGCCTATATTCCATCATAATAATTCCCCAGATCTACGTCCTTCTACAGAACCTAATAATTGTATGATACAATATTGTTCTGCTCCAGGAAGACATCCAGGCCTCTCTTGAATACCTCGACTGAGTTCGCCATCACCACCTCCTCAGGCAAGCAATTCCAGATTCTCACTGCCCTAACAGTAAAGAATCCTCTTCTATGTTGGTGGAAAAACCTTCTCTCCTCCAGACGCAAAGAATGCCCCCTTGTGCCCGTCACCTTCCTTGGTATAAACAGATCCTCAGCGAGATATTTGTATTGTCCCCTTATATACTTATACATGGTTATTAGATCGCCCCTCAGTCATCTTTTTTCTAGACTAAATAATCCTAATTTCGCTAATCTATCTGGGTATTGTAGTTCTCCCATCCCCTTTATTAATTTTGTTGCCCTCCTTTGTACTCTCTCTAGTTCCATTATATCCTTCCTGAGCACCGGTGCCCAAAACTGGACACAGTACTCCATGTGCGGTCTAACTAGGGATTTGTACAGAGGCAGTATAATGCTCTCATCATGTGTATCCAGACCTCTTTTAATGCACCCCATGATCCTGTTTGCCTTGGCAGCTGCTGCCTGGCACTGGCTGCTCCAGGTAAGTTTATCATTAACTAGGATCCCCAAGTCCTTCTCCCTGTCAGATTTACCCAGTGGTTTCCCATTCAGTGTGTAATGGTGACATTGATTCCTTCTTCCCATGTGTATAACCTTACATTTATCATTGTTAAACCTCATCTGCCACCTTTCAGCCCAAGTTTCCAACTTATCCAGATCCATCTGTAGCAGAATACTATCTTCTCTTGTATTAACTGCTTTACATAGTTTTGTATCATCTGCAAATATCGATATTTTACTGTGTAAACCTTCTACCAGATCATTAATGAATATGTTGAAGAGAACAGGTCCCAATACTGACCCCTGCGGTACCCCACTGGTCACAGCGACCCAGTTAGAGACTATACCATTTATAACCACCCTCTGCTTTCTATCACTAAGCCAGTTACTAACCCATTTACACACAATTTCCCCCAGACCAAGCATTCTCATTTTGTGTACCAACCTCTTGTGCGGCACGGTATCAAACGCTTTGGAAAAATCGAGATATACCACGTCCAATGACTCACCGTGGTCCAGCCTATAGCATACCTCTTCATAAAAACTGATTAGATTGGTTTGACAGGAGCGATTTCTCATAAACCCATGCTGATATGGAGTTTAGTAGGCCAAATGCAGTCTAACATTAACAACTACTTAACGAGAGCCTGAAAATGGAATTTCAGGACAGGAAACCAGGAGAACAGCAAGGAGTGGCAGACACCGATAGTAGGCCCCAAACCAACTAGTACGCCAAATGCAGTTGTTCCGTTTAACCACAATTTAATGAGAGCCTGAAGATAGAAGTTCAGGAAAGGCAACCTGGAGAACACCTTGGAGTGTAACACACCATCTCTCTACACCCCATACCCAATTTGTAGGCCTAATGCAGCGTAGTTTCCAACAACTACTAAACGAGAGCCGGAAGATCGAAGCTCAGGAAAGGCAACCTGGAGAACACCTTGGAGTGGAACACACCATCTCTCTACACCCCATACCCAATTTGTAGGCCTAATGCAGTGTAGTTTCCAACAACTACTAAACGAGAGCCGGAAGATCGAAGCTCAGGAAAGGCAACCTGGAGAACACCTTGGAGTGGAACACACCATCTCTCTACACCCCATACCCAATTTGTAGGCCTAATGCAGTGTAGTTTCCAACAACTACTAAACGAGAGCATGAAGATCGAAGCATTGGCGAGGAAACCTGGGGAACACCTTGGAGTGGAACACACCATCTCTCTACACCCCATACCCAATTTGTAGGCCTAATGCAGCGTAGTTTCCAACAACTACTAAACGAGAGCCGGAAGATCGAAGCTCAGGAAAGGCAACCTGGAGAACACCTTGGAGTGGAACACACCATCTCTCTACACCCCATACCCAATTTGTAGGCCTAATGCAGTGTAGTTTCCAAGAACTACTAAACGAGAGCCGGAAGATCGAAGCTCAGGAAAGGCAACCTGGAGAACACCTTGGAGTGGAACACACCATCTCTCTACACCCCATACCCAATTTGTAGGCCTAATGCAGTGTAGTTTCCAAGAACTACTAAACGGGAGCCGGAAGATCGAAGCTCAGGAAAGGCAACCTGGAGAACACCTTGGAGTGGAACACACCATCTCTCTACACCCCATACCCAATTTGTAGGCCTAATGCAGTGTAGTTTCCAACAACTACGAAACGAGAGCATGAAGATCGAAGCATTGGCGAGGAAACCTGGGGAACACCTTGGAGTGGAACACACCATCTCTCTACACCCCATACCCAATTTGTAGGCCTAATGCAGTGTAGTTTCCAAGAACTACTAAACGAGAGCCGGAAGATCGAAGCTCAGGAAAGGCAACCTGGAGAACATCTTGGAGTGGAACACACCATCTCTCTACACCCCATACCCAATTTGTAGGCCTAATGCAGTGTAGTTTCCAAGAACTACTAAACGAGAGCCGGAAGATCGGAGCTCAGGAAAGGTAACCTGGAGAACACCTTGGAGTGGAACACACCATCTCTCTACACCCCATACCCAATTTGTAGGCCTAATGCAGCGTAGTTTCCAACAACTACTAAACGAGAGCCGGAAGATCGAAGCTCAGGAAAGGCAACCTGGAGAACACCTTGGAGTGGAACACACCATCTCTCTACACCCCATACCCAATTTGTAGGCCTAATGCAGTGTAGTTTCCAAGAACTACTAAACGAGAGCCGGAAGATCGAAGCTCAGGAAAGGCAACCTGGAGAACACCTTGGAGTTGAACACACCATCTCTCTACACCCCATACCCAATTTGTAGGCCTAATGCAGTGGAGTTTCCAACAACTACTAAACGAGAGCATGAAGATCGAAGCATTGGCGAGGAAACCTGGGGAACACCTTGGAGTGGAACACACCATCCCTCTACACCCCATTCCCAATTTGTAGGCCTAATGCAGCGTAGTTTCCAACAACTACTAAACGAGAGCCGGAAGATCGAAGCTCAGGAAAGGCAACCTGGAGAAGACCTTGGAGTGGAACACACCATCTCTCTACACCCCATACCCAATTTGTAGGCCTAATGCAGTGTAGTTTTCAAGAACTACTAAACGAGAGCCGGAAGATCGAAGCTCAGGAAAGGCAACCTGGAGAACACCTTGGAGTGGAACACACCATCTCTCTACACCCCATACCCAATTTGTAGGCCTAATGCAGTGTAGTTTCCAAGAACTACTAAACGAGAGCCGGAAGATCGGAGCTCAGGAAAGGTAACCTGGAGAACACCTTGGAGTGGAACACACCATCTCTCTATACCCCATACCCAATTTGTAGGCCTAATGCAGCGTAGTTTCCAACAACTACTAAACGAGAGCCGGAAGATCGAAGCTCAGGAAAGGCAACCTGGAGAACACCTTGGAGTGGAACACACCATCTCTCTACACCCCATACCCAATTTGTAGGCCTAATGCAGTGTAGTTTCCAAGAACTACTAAACGAGAGCCGGAAGATCGAAGCTCAGGAAAGGCAACCTGGAGAACACCTTGGAGAGGAACACACCATCTCTCTACACCCCATACCCAATTTGTAGGCCTAATGCAGTGTAGTTTCCAACAACTACTAAACGAGAGCATGAAGATCGAAGCATTGGCGAGGAAACCTGGGGAACACCTTGGAGTGGAACACACCATCTCTCTACACCCCATACCCAATTTGTAGGCCTAATGCAGCGTAGTTTCCAACAACTACTAAATGAGAGCCGGAAGATTGAAGCTCAGGAAAGGCAACCTGGAGAACACCTTGGAGTGGAACACACCATCTCTCTACACCCCATACCCAATTTGTAGGCCTAATGCAGTGTAGTTTCCAAGAACTACTAAACGAGAGCCAGAAGATCGAAGCTCAGGAAAGGCAACCTGGAGAACACCTTGGAGTGGAACACACCATCTCTCTACACCCCATACCCAATTTGTAGGCCTAATGCAGTGTAGTTTCCAAGAACTACTAAACGAGAGCCGGAAGATCGGAGCTCAGGAAAGGTAACCTGGAGAACACCTTGGAGTGGAACACACCATCTCTCTACACCCCATACCCAATTTGTAGGCCTAATGCAGTGTAGTTTCCAACAACTACTAAACGAGAGCATTAAGATCGAAGCAATGGCGAGGAAACCTGGGGCACACCTTGGGGAGGCAGACACCGTTAGTAGGCCCTACCAAAGTTGTACCCCCAATGCAGTTTTAAAATTCCTAGAGGCTGAAAACAAGACTATTGACGCTCAGCTTTTTTCAAAGGAACACAGCTGAATTGAGTGGCGCAGACAGACACAGGTAGTAGGACTTAACCCAAAAATGTGGCTCACTGCAGCTTAAAAAAGTTACAGGGGTACACAAGCAGCAGTGCTCTGGGCAATGGAGGACAATTTCAATAGTGGACCGCAGACAGACTTTGTACGCCTACTATTAAAAAAAGGATGCTCTATGCAATTAAAAATCGGTTCCAGGGGTCCACGGGCAGCAGTGGTGTGGTCAGTGGACGAGTATTGGAAGGAGGGACCGCAGACAGGCGTAGTAGGCCTAACATAACAAAATTAGGCTGTAGACACTGTAAAATTGGTTCCAGGGGTACACGGGCAGCAGTGGTGTGGTCAGCGGAGGAAATTGGAATTAGGGACTGCAGACAGACTTTGTAGGCTGTCCCCTGTTGACCATGCATCCAACACATTTACCCAGTGCGCCGTAATGGACACGTAACTTTTTGTGGACATGCCTACTGGTCCATGCGTCTCTTGTCAGGTGCACCTTTCTACTGTTTGATTGCCTGAGTGCTATGACAATGCAGACTTTTTCATGCCGGTGGAGGGCTGGGATGGCTTTTCTCGCAAAAGAAATGTCGACTGGGTAGCTTGAACCGTTGCACAGCGTAGTTCATCTGGGCTTTCTAAATATAAAACAAAGAAAAAAAGGAGGCTACATGCACTTTCAGCTGGGTTCCAGGGGTACACGGCCAGCAATGGTCTGGTCAGTGGAGAACTATTGGAAGGAGTGACCGCAAACAGGCATCGAAGGCCTAACATAATAACACATTGCTGTTGGCAATTTTAAATTGGTTCCAGGGGAACACGGGCAGCAGTGGCCTGGTCAGTGTAGTAGTAGTAGAAAGAACGGACCGCAGACAGGCATCGAAGGCCTAAAATAAAAAAATTGGGCTGGCTGTAGGCAATTTTAAATTGGTTCCAGGGGTACACGGGCAGCAGTGGTGTGGTCAGTGGAGGCATATTGTAAGGAGTGACCGCAGACAGGCATCGAAGGCCTAAAATAATAACACATGGCTGTAGGCAATTTTAAATTGGTTCCAGGGGTACACGGGCAGCAGTGGTGTGGTCAGTGGAGGCCTAATGGAAGGAGTGACCGCAGACAGGCATCGAAGGCCTAAAATAATAACACATAGCTGTAGGCAATTTTAAATTGGTTCCAGGGGTACACGGGCAGCAATGGTGTGGTCAGTGGAGGCCTAGTGGAAGGAGTGACCGCAGACAGGCATCGAAGGCCTAAAATAATAACACATGGCTGTAGGCAATTTTAAATTGGTTCCAGGGGTACACGGGCAGCAGTGGTGTGGTCAGTGGAGGCCTAGTGGAAGGAGTGACCGCAGACAGGCATCGAAGGCCTAAAGTAAAAAAATTGGGCTGGCTGTAGGCAATTTTAAATTGGTTCCAGGGGTACACGGGCAGCAGTGGTGTGGTCAGTGGAGGCCTAGTGGAAGGAGTGACCGCAGACAGGCATCGAAGGCCTAAAATAATAACACATGGCTGTAGGCAATTTTAAATTGGTTCCAGGGGTACACGGGCAGCAGTGGCCTGGTCAGTGTAGTAGTAGTAGAAAGAACGGACCGCAGACAGGCATCGAAGGCCTAAAATAAAAAAATTGGGCTGGCTGTAGGCAATTTTAAATTGGTTCCAGGGGTACACGGGCAGCAGTGGTGTGGTCAGTGGAGGCCTAGTGGAAGGAGTGACCGCAGACAGGCATCGAAGGCCTAAAATAATAACACATGGCTGTAGGCAATTTTAAATTGGTTCCAGGGGTACACGGGCAGCAGTGGCCTGGTCAGTGTAGTAGTAGAAAGAATGGACCGCAGAAAGGCATCGAAGGCCTAAAATAAAAAAATTGGGCTGGCTGTAGGCAATTTTAAATTGGTTCCAGGGGTACACGGGCAGCAGTGGTGTGGTCAGTGGAGGCCTAGTGGAAGGAGTGACCGCAGACAGGCATCGAAGGCCTAAAATAATAACACATGGCTGTAGGCAATTTTAAATTGGTTCCAGGGGTACACGGGCAGCAGTGGCCTGGTCAGTGTAGTAGTAGAAAGAATGGACCGCAGAAAGGCATCGAAGGCCTAAAATAAAAAAATTGGGCTGGCTGTAGGCAATTTTAAATTGGTTCCAGGGGTACACGGGCAGCAGTGGTGTGGTCAGTGGAGGCCTAGTGGAAGGAGTGACCGCAGACAGGCTTCGAAGGCCTAACATAACAAAAATGTCAATACAATTGTATTGTCAGTGGCAGGCATTGAAGGATGTCAGCGCATAGACTAAACATTGGTGGAGCTGTGAGATAATTTTGCAAGTGGTAGAGCACTGTTTGAGATGGGGGGGAACTGTCTTGTGGCCGGCGGTACAAGCCCAGGGTCCCTCATATTACAACGGTGTGTCTGACGTTGGGTGCGCACCACCACCGCCAGAGACACTTTATTGTGCTAGGAGGGACCCAGTGGCAGTGCCGTCGACCAAAAGCGGGCACACCCACCTCTTCAGACAAACAGCACTCTCACGGGTGCTGTCGCCAAGTGTCGATACCACGGCCCCGTGTGGGGAGTTTGGCCATTTAGTGAGGTGTAAACATGTCGTATGCTGGACAATCAGGTGCAGAAAATTACGAGATTGGAAAAGGCATTCAGAATAGTCCACAGGCAAGACCTTTTCATAGGAAAGCTAGGTGTCAGCCTGGCAAGGTGGGGCAAAACATTTCGAAATCCAGTTGTGGTTCATTTTAATGAAGGTTAGATCATCTACATTTTGGGTAGCCAGACGAGTATTGAACCTGCAGCACTGAATACTCTTTCTGATAGGACACTAGCTGCCGGGCAAGCAAGCTCCTGCAATGCATATTCTGCCAATTCTGGCCAGGTGTCTAATTTTGATGCCCAGTAATCAAATGGGAATGACGGTTGAGGGAGAACATCGATAAGGGATGAAAAATAGTTTGTAACCATACTGGACAAATGTTGTCTCCTGTCACTTTGAATTGATGCTGCAGTACCTGTCCTGTCTGCGGTCATAGCAAAATCACTCCACAACCTGGTCAGAAAACCCCTCTGGCCAACGCCACTTCTGATTTCTGCCCCTCTAACTCCTCTGGTCTGCTGGCCCCTGCAGCTCGTGTGAGAACGATCACGGGCGCTGTGTGCAGGGAATGCCAGAAGCAAACGGTCAACAAGAGTTGATTGTTTGGTTGCTAATATTAGTTCCAAGTTCTCATGTGGCATTATATTTTGCAATTTGCCTTTATAGCGAGGATCAAGGAGGCAGGCCAACCAGTAATCGTCATCGTTCATCATTTTAGTTATGCGTGTGTCCCTTTTGAGGATACGTAAGGCATAATCCGCCATGTGGGCCAAAGTTCCAGTTCTCAAATCTGCGGTTGTGCTTGGTTGAGGGGCAGTTTCAGGCAAATCCTTGTCACTTGTGTCCCTCCAAAAACCAGAACCCGGCCTTGCCGCGCCACCAATTTCCAGTGGCCCCGGAAAAGCTTCCTCATTAAAAATATAATCATCCCCATCATCCTCCTCGTCCTCCTCCTCCTCTTCGCCCGCTAACTCGTCCTGTTCACTGCCCTGGCCAGACAATGGCTGACTGTCATCAAGGCTTTCCTCTTCCTCAGCTGCAGACGCCTGATCCTTTATGTGCGTCAAACTTTGCATCAGCAGACGCATTAGGGGGATGCTCATGCTTATTATGGCGTTGTCTGCACTAACCAGCCGTGTGCATTCCTCAAAACACTGAAGGACTTGACACATGTCTTGAATCTTCGACCACTGCACACCTGACAACTCCATGTCTGCCATGCTACTGCCTGCCCGTGTATGTGTATCCTCCCACAAAAACATAACAGCCCGCCTCTGTTCGCACAGTCTCTGAAGCATGTGCAGTGTTGAGTTCCACCTTGTTGCAACGTCTATGATTAGGCGATGCTGGGGAAGGTTCAAAGAACGCTGATAGGTCTGCATACGGCTGGAGTGTACGGGCGAACGGCGGATATGTGAGCAAAGTCCACGCACTCTGAGGAGCAGGTCGGATAACCCCGGATAACTTTTCAGGAAGCACTGCACCACCAGGTTTAAGGTGTGAGCCAGGCAAGGAATGTGTTTCAGTTGGGAAAGGGAGATGGCAGCCATGAAATTCCTTCCGTTATCACTCACTACCTTGCCTGCCTCAAGATCTACAGTGCCCAGCCACGACTGTGTTTCTTTCTGCAAGAACTCGGACAGAACTTCCGCGGTGTGTCTGTTGTCGCCCAAACAATTCATAGCCAATACAGCCTGCTGACGTTTGCCAGTAGCTGCCCCATAATGGGAGACCTGGTGTGCAACAGTGGCAGCTGCGGATGGAGTGGTTGTGCGACTGCGGTCTGTGGACGAGCTCTCGCTTCTGCAGGAGGACGAAGAGGAGGAGGAGGGGGTGCGAACGGCTACAGCCAACTGTTTCCTAGACCGTGGGCTAGGCAGAACTGTCCCAAACTTGCTGTTCCCTGTGGACCCTGCATCCACAACATTCACCCAGTGTGCCGTGATGGACACGTAACGTCCCTGGCCATGCCTACTGGTCCATGCATCTGTTGTCAGGTGCACCTTTGTGCTCACAGATTGCCTGAGTGCATGGACGATGCGCTCTTTAACATGCTGGTGGAGGGCTGGGATGGCTTTTCTGGAAAAAAAGTGTCGACTGGGTAGCTCGTAGCGTGGTACAGCGTAGTCCATCAGGGCTTTGAAAGCTTCGCTTTCAACTAACCGGTAGGGCATCATCTCTAACGAGATTAGTCTAGCTATGTGGGCGTTCAAACCCTGTGTACGCGGATGCGAGGCTAAGTACTTCCTTTTTCTAACCATAGTCTCATGTAGGGTGAGCTGGACTGGAGAGCTGGAGATCGTGAAACTAGCGGGGGTGCCGGTGGACATGGCAGACTGAGAGACGGTGGGAGATGGTATTGTTGCCGCCGGTGCCCTAGATGCAGTGTTTCCTACTACGAAATTGGTGATTCCCTGACCCTGACTGCTTTGGCCTGGCAAAGAAACCTGCACACATACTGCAGGTGGTGCGGAAAATGGTGGCCCTACACTGCCGGAAGGGATGTTGCGTTGCTGACTAGCTTCATTGGCCGAGGGTGCTACAACCTTAAGGGACGTTTGGTAGTTAGTCCAGGCTCGCAAATGCATGGTGGTTAAATGTCTATGCATGCAACTTGTATTGAGACTTTTCAGATTCTGTCCTCTGCTTAAGGTAGTTGAACATTTTTGACAGATGACTTTGCGCTGATCAATTGGATGTTGTTTAAAAAAATGCCAGACTGCACTCTTTCTAGCATCGGATACCTTTTCAGGCATTGCAGACTGAGCTTTAACCGGATGGCCACGCTGTCCTCCAACAGGTTTTGGCTTTGCCACGCGTTTTGGGCAAGATACGGGCCCGGCAGATGGAACTTGTTGCGATGTTGATGCCTGCTGCGGCCCCTCCTCCTCCGCTTCAGAACTGCTGCCGCCTGCACCCTGTTCCCCCAATGGCTGCCAATCGGGGTCAAGAACTGGGTCATCTATTACCTCTTCTTGTAGCTCGTGTGCAACTTCGTCTGTGTCACCGTGTCGGTCGGTGGTATAGCGTTCGTGATGGGGCAACATAGTCTCATCAGGGTCTGATTCTTGATCATTACCCTGCGAGGGCAATGTTGTGGTCTGAGTCAAAGGACCAGCATAGTAGTCTGGCTGTGGCTGTGCATCAGTGCACTCCATGTCAGATTCAACTTGTAATGGGCATGGACTGTTAACTGCTTCACTTTCTAAGCCAGGGACGGTATGTGTAAAGAGCTCCATGGAGTAACCCGTTGTGTCGCCTGCTGCATTCTTCTCTGTTGTTGTTTTTGCTGAAGAGGACAAGGAAGCGACTTGTCCCTGACCGTGAACATCCACTAACGACGCGCTGCTTTGACATTTACCAGTTTCACGAGAGGAGGCAAAAGAGCTAGAGGCTGAGTCAGCAAGATAAGCCAAAACTTGCTCTTGCTGCTCCGGCTTTAAAAGCGGTTTTCCTACTCCCAGAAAAGGGAGCGTTCGAGGCCTTGTGTAGCCAGACGACGAACCTGGCTCCACAGCTCCAGACTTAGGTGCAATATTTTTTTCCCACGACCAGCTGATGCTCCACCACTACCACTACCCTCATTACCAGCTGACAATGAACGCCCCCGGCCACAACCTCTTCCACTAGACTTCCTCATTGTTTTAAAAACGTAAACAAACTAACGGTATTTGTTGCTGTCACACAACTTACACGGTGAGCTATAACTTCAGTATGATTTAGCTACCCCTTTACAGGTGAGTGAGACCACAACGAAAATCAGGCACAATGTTACACACTCTGTTGTTGGTGGCAACAAATGAGAGAGATGCCACGCACGCAGGACTGTCACTGAAGCACAAATGTAAATATTAATCTCCCACTGATTAGATTTTTTTTTTTTTTCAGGGAGACTTTAGGAAAAAAAAATAATAGAATAAAATGATTTTTTTCAGGAAGAGTTTAGAAACCAAATAAAATAAAATGATTTTTTCAGGGAGAATTTAGAAAACAAATAAAACAAAAAAAGGCTTTCTATGGCCCACTGAGTGAGAGATGACGCACACAGGAGTCAGGAGTGGCACACAAGCCCAGAGGCCAATATTTATCTCCCACTGATTGATGTAGTGATTTTTTCAGGTAGATTTTGGAACCCAAATCAAGCTAAAAAAATAATAGGCTTTCTGTGGCCCACAATTGGAGAGAGAGAGAGAGATGGCACACCCAGGAGTCAAGACTGGCACACAAGCAGAAAGGGCAATATTAATCTCCCACTGTTTTTTTTTTTTTTTCAGGGAGACTTTAGGAAAAAAAAATAATAGAAAAAAATGATTTTTTCAGGAAGAATTTAGAAACCAAATAAAATAAAATGATTTTTTCAGGGAGAATTTAGAAAACAAATAAAACAAAAAAAGGCTTTCTATGGCCCACTGAGTGAGAGATGACGCACACAGGAGTCAGGAGTGGCACACAAGCCCAGAGGCCAATATTTATCTCCCACTGATTGATGTAGTGATTTTTTCAGGTAGATTTTAGAACCCAAATCAAGCTAAAAAAATAATAGGCTTTCTATGGCCCACAATTGGAGAGAGAGAGAGAGAGATGGCACACCCAGGAGTCAAGACTGGCACACAAGCAGAAAGGGCAATATTAATCTCCCACTGATTTTTTTTTTTTTTTTTTCAGGGAGACTTTAGGAAAAAAAAATAATAGAATAAAATGATTTTTTCAGGAAGAATTTAGAAACCAAATAAAATAAAATGATTTTTTTCAGGGAGAATTTAGAAAACAAATAAAACAAAAAAAGGCTTTCTATGGCCCACTGAGTGAGAGATGACGCACACAGGAGTCAGGTGTGGCACACAAGCCCAGAGGCCAATATTTATCTCCCACTGATTGATGTAGTGATTTTTTCAGGTAGATTTTGGAACCCAAATCAAGCTAAAAAAATAATAGGCTTTCTATGGCCCACAATTGGAGAGAGAGAGAGAGATGGCACACCCAGGAGTCAAGACTGGCACACAAGCAGAAAGGGCAATATTAATCTCCCACTGATTTGTTTTTTGTTTTTTTTCAGGGAGACTTTAGGAAAAAAAAATAATAGAATAAAATGATTTTTTCAGGAAGAATTTAGAAACCAAATAAAATAAAATGATTTTTTCAGGGAGAATTTAGAAAACAAATAAAACAAAAAAAGGCTTTCTATGGCCCACTGAGTGAGAGATGACGCACACAGGAGTCAGGAGTGGCACACAAGCCCAGAGGCCAATATTTATCTCCCACTGATTGATGTAGTGATTTTTTCAGGTAGATTTTGGAACCCAAATCAAGCTAAAAAAATAATAGGCTTTCTATGGCCCACAATTGGAGAGAGAGAGAGAGATGGCACACCCAGGAGTCAAGACTGGCACACAAGCAGAAAGGGCAATATTAATCTCCCACTGATTTGTTTTTTTTTTTTTTCAGGGAGACTTTAGGAAAAAAAAATAATAGAATAAAATGATTTTTTCAGGAAGAATTTAGAAACCAAATAAAATAAAATGATTTTTTCAGGGAGAATTTAGAGAACAAATAAAACAAAAAAAGGCTTTCTATGGCCCACTGAGTGAGAGATGACGCACACAGGAGTCAGGAGTGGCACACAAGCCCAGAGGCCAATATTTATCTCCCACTGATTGATTTATTGATTTTTTCAGGTAGAATTTAGAACCCAAATCAACCAAAAACATAAATAGGCTTTCTATGGCCCACTATTTGTGAGAGAGATGGCACGCTCAGGACTGGCACACAAGCCCAGAGGCCAATATTAATCTCCCACTTTTTATTTTTTTCAGGGAAAATTTATAAACCCAATAAAAAAATAAATAAATAGGCTTTCTATGGCCCACTATTTGAGAGAGAGAGATGGCACGCTTAGGACTGGCACACAAGCCCAAAGGCCAATATTAATCTCCCTTTTTTTTTTCAGGGAGAATTTATATAACCAAAAAAAAATAAATAAATAGGCTTTCTATGGCCCACTATTTGTGAGAGAGATGGCACGCTCAGGACTGGCACACAAGCCCAGAGGCCAATATTAATCTCCCACTTTTTTTTTTTTGTTCCAGGGAAAATTTATAAACCCAATAAAAAAATAAATAAATAGGCTTTCTATGGCCCACTATCTGAGAGAGAGAGATGGCACGCTTAGGACTGGCACACAAGCCCAAAGGTCAATATTAATCTCCCACTGATTGATTTATTGATTTTTTCAGGTTGAATTTAGAACCCAAATAAAGCAAAAAAAAAAAAAAAATGGGCTTTCTATGGCCCACTGAGTGAGTGATGATGCACACAGGAGTCAGGAGTGGCACACAAGCCCTGAGGCCAATATTTTTCTCCCACTGATTGATGTAGTGATTTTTTCAGGTAGATTTTATAACCCAAATCAAGCAAAAAAATAAATAGGCTTTCTATGGCCCACTGAGTGAGAGATGGCACACACAGGAGTCAAGAGTGGCACACAAGCCCTGAGGCCAATATTTTTCTCCCACTGATTGATGTAGTGATTTTTTCAGGTAGATTTTATAACCCAAATCAAGCAAAAAAATAAATAGGCTTTCTATGGCCCACTGAGTGAGAGATGGCACACACAGGGATGGCAATCTAGCAGAAATGTCAATCTTAATCTCCCACAAAAAAAAAAAAAAAACAGGGAGTGTCCAACAATTACTATCTCCCTGCAGTAATCTCAGCCAGGTATGGCAGGCAGCAATAAGGAGTGGACTGATGCACAAATTAAATAAAAAGTGTGGACAAACAAAAAAGATAGCTGTGCAGAAAGGAAGGAACAAGAGGATTTGTGCTTTGAAAAAAGCAGTTGGTTTGCACAGCGGAGTACACACAGCAATGCAGCTATCAGGGAGCCTTCTAGGGCAGCCCAATGAGCTACAGCGCTGAGGGGAAAAAAAAAAAATGTAGCTTCCACTGTCCCTGCACACCGAAGGTGGTGTTGGGCAGTGGAAATCGCTACAGCACAAGCAGTTTGGTGGTTAATGGACCCTGCCTAACGCTATCCCTGCTTCTGACGAAGCGGCAGCAACCTCTCCCTAAGCTCAGATCAGCAGCAGTAACATGGCGGTCGGCGGGAACGCCCCTTTATAGCCCCTGTGACGCCGCAGACAGCAAGCCAATCACTGCAATGCCCTTCTCTAAGATGGTGGGGACCAGGACCTATGTCATCACGCTGCCCACACCTTCATTGGCTGAGAAATGGCGCTTTTCGCGTCATTGAAACGCGACTTTGGCGCGAAAGTCGCGTACCGCATGGCCGACCCCGCACAGGGGTCGGATCGGGTTTCATGAAACCCGACTTTGCCAAAAGTCGGTGACTTTTGAAAATGAACGACCCGTTTCGCTCAACCCTAGCTGTGAGGAAGAATGGCTATTCTTTCACTAGTGGTATTGACAAAGCTTAATTACATTATAGCTTAGGGCTGCAAGTATTGGGGGAAGGAGACATATTGTTACATGTGAACTCCCAGCACAAGAAAATACATAAATTACAGCTAATAGAAACCAGAGAACAGTTACATACATCAAATGGCATATTATTCAAATACAGGACAGGGCAAAAGTACATATCATGACAGGTCCCCCCCCACATATGGTGTATTAGTGTACTCAGGACAAATTGGACAACTTTTGGGGTCCTATTTCTCCTGTTACCCTTGGGAAAATACAAAACTGGGGGCTAAAAAATAATTTTTGTGGGAAAAAAAAGATTTTTTATTTTCCTGGCTCTGCGTTATAAACTGTAGTGAAACACTTGGGGGTTCAAAGTTCTCACAACACATCTAGATAAGTTCCTTGGGCGGTCTAGTTTCCAATATGGGGTCACTTGTGGGGGGGTTCTACTGTTTAGGTACATTAGGGGCTCTGCAAACGCAATGTGACGCCTGCAGACCATTCCATCTACTGTAAGTCTGAATTCCAAATGGCGCTCCTTCCCATCCGAGCTCTCCCATGCGCCCAAACGGTGGTTCCCCCCATATATGGGGTATTAGTGTACTCAGGACAAATTGGACAACAACTTTTGGGGTCCTATTTCTCCTGTTACCCTTGGGAAAATACAAAACTGGGGGCTAAAAATCATTTTTGTGGGAAAAAAAGATTTTTTATTTTCATGGCTCTGCGTTATAAACTGTAGTGAAACACTTGGGGGTTCAAAGATCTCACAACACACCTAGAAGAGTTCG
This sequence comes from Ranitomeya imitator, assembly GCF_032444005.1. Lineage (NCBI taxonomy): Eukaryota > Metazoa > Chordata > Amphibia > Anura > Dendrobatidae > Ranitomeya > Ranitomeya imitator. The sequence continues at coordinate 341,527,827 of NC_091285.1, read as the reverse complement.
TTAGGGGGTCTACTTTCCAAAATGGTGTCACTAGTGAGGTGTTTCAATGTTTAGGCACATCAGTGGCTCTCTAAATGCAACATGGCGTCCCATCTCAATTCCAGTCAATTTTGCATTAAAAAGTCAAATGGCGCTCCTTCCCTTCTGAGCTCTGCCATGCGCCCAAACAGTGGTTTACCCCCACAAATAGGGTATCAGCGTACTCAGGACAAATTGTACAACAACTTTTTGGGTCTAATTTCTTCTCTTACCCTTGGAAAAATAAAAGATTGGGGGCGAAAAATCATTTTTGTGAAAAAATATGATTTTTTATTTTTATGGCTCTGCATTATAAACTTCTGTGAAGCACTTGGTGGGTCAAAGTGCTCACCACACATCTAGATAAGTTCCTTAAGGGTCTACTTTCCAAAATGGTGTCACTTGTGGGGGGTTTCAATGTTTAGTCACATCAGGGGCTCTCCAAGCGCAACATGGCGTCCCATCTCAATTCCAGTCAATTTTGCATTGAAAAGTCAAATGGCGCTCCTTCCCTTCCGAGCCCTGCCATGCGCCCAAACAGTGGTTTACCCCCACTTATGGGGTATCAGCGTACTCAGGACAAATTTTGCAACAACAACTGGGGTCCAATTTCTCTTACTCATGGGAAAATAAAAAATTGGGGGCAAAAAGATCATTTTTGTGAAAATATATAATTTTTTATTTATTGGCTCTGCATTATAAACTTCTGTGAAGCACTTGGTGGGTCAAAGTGCTCACCACACATCTAGATAAGTTCCTTAGGGGGTCTAATTTCCAAAATGGTGTCACTTGTGGGGGGTTTCAATGTTTAGGCACATCAGGGGCTCTCCAAATGCAACATGGCGTCCCATCTCAATTCCAGTCAATTTTGCATTGAAAAGTCAAATGGCGCTCCTTCATTTCCGAGCTCTGCCATGCACCCAAACAGTGGTTTACCCCCACATGTGGGGTATTATCATACTCAGGACAAATTGTGCAATAACCTTTGGGGTCCATTTTCTCCTGTTACCCTTGGTAAAATAAAACAAATTGGAGCTGAATTACATTTTTTGTGAAAAAAAAAGTTAAATGTTCATTTTTAATTAAACATTCTAAAAAATTCCTGTGAAACACATGAAGGATTAGTAAACTTCTTGAATGTGGTTTTGAGCACCTTGAGGGGTGCAGTTTTTAGAATGGTGTCACACTTGGTTATTTTCTATCATATAGACCCCTCAAAATGACTTCAAATGAGATGTGCTCCCCAAAAAAATGGTGTTGTAAAAATGAGAAATTGCTGGTCAACTTTTAACCCTTATAACACCCTAACAAAAAAAAATTTTGGTTCCAAAATTGTGCTGATGTAAAGTAGACATGTAGGAAATGTTACTTATTAAGTATTGCGTGTGACATATCTCTGTGATTTAATTGCATAAAAATTCAAAGTTGAAAAATTGCGAAATTTTCAAAATTTTCGCCAAATTTCCATTTTTTTTCATAAATAAATGCTGGTAATATCAAAGAAATTTTACCACTATCATGAAGTACAATATGTCACGAGAAAACAATGTCAGAATCACTGGGATCGGTTGAAGCATTCCAGAGTTATAACCCCATAAAGGGACAGTGGTCAGAATTGTAAAAATTGGCCTGGTCATTAACGTGCAAACCACCCTTGGGGGTAAAGGGGTTAAAGCCAGAAAGTTGCCATTTGAAATGACTTTAGTTTTGTGCCATGTCTGTAATTTGCATTTATTTTACAAAATTAAACAACTGAATGAACATCCTCCAAGGCTGGTGATTCCATAATTTTTGCCACGGGTTGTATTTTTTTATGCTGTTACTCTTGCAGCATAAGGATGCCGTCACACCAGCAGTATTTGATCAGTATTTTACATCAGTATTTGTAAGCCAAATCCAGGAGTGGTTGATAAATGCAGAAGTGGTGCATATGTTTCTATTATACTTTTCCTCTAATTGTTCCACTCCTGGTTTTGGCTTACAAATACTGATGTGAAATACTGACCAAATACTGCAAGTGTAACGCCAACCTAAATGATAAGGCAGATTAATTCTTCAGGTAGGTGCGATTTTAGCGATCCCAGGTTTATATCTGGTTTTTATGTTTGGCTGCTGTCACACACTAAAAAACACTTTTTATTGCAAAAACTAGTTTTTACATCACCATATTTTGAGAGCAATATTTTTCTAGATTTTTGCTGACAGAGTCATGTGACAGCTTGCTTTTTGCAGGACAAGTTCAAGTTTTTATTGGTACCATTTTCAGACTCATGACTGTTTTTCATTGCTTTCAGAATGAGCAAAAACCATCAATTCAGGAATTGTTTGGGGAAGGAAAGGTTATGTCAATCCGCGTGTGGGAATATTTCAAAGGCAGTTTTATTCTTCTGGTCAGTACGTTTACAGCGATACCCCATTTATATATGTTTTTATCTTTTGACACTTTTACACAATAAAAACTATTTTATAAAAAAAAATTTTTTGCATTGCTTTATTCTGAGAGATATACAGTAACTTTTATGTTTTTCTGCTGATGGAGCTATTTGATAGCTTAGTTTTTGCAGGGTAAGCCTTCTTTCACACTAGCGTCGGAATCTCCCCGTCGCAATGCGTCGGGCAGGGATTCCGACGCTAGCGTTTAACGCACTGCACAACTGAGGCAGCGGATGCATTTCTCCGGCGCATCCGCTGCCCCATTGTGAGGTGCGGGGAGGTGGGGGCGGAGTTCCGGCTGCGCATGTGCGGTCGGAAAAAGCGGTCCGTCAGGGGCAAAAAACGTTACATGTACGGATGCGACGTGTGGCAATCCGTCGCAATGTGTCGTCAATTCAAGTCTATGGGGAAAAAACGCATCCTGCAAGCACTTTTGCAGGATGCGTTTTCTCTGCAAAACGACGCATTGTGACGGATTGCAGATAACGCTAGTGTGAAACTAGCCTTAGATGACATTTTTAGCGCTACCATGTTTATTTATAACTAGCTGAAGAGCCCGGCGTTGCCTGGACATAGTAACTAACTGTGATTAGTTATAACAAATTATAATGATTATCCTCCATCCCATAGTCACGTGCCCATATACTCAGCATACATATCCTCCATCCCATAGTCCCGTGCCCATATACTCATCATACATATCTTCCATCCCATAATCCCGAGCCCATTTACCCATCACACATCCTCAATGTTAGGACTGGCGGAACGCACCAAATAATATTTAGAGAGGATATGAGGTGTGTTCGCAGTCCGGGGTCCACCGTGCAGAAAGAACACCTGCTGCTCGGTAATGGTGGATTAGATGGTGGTATAATGTGAATACAGACATGGGTTAGCATCCCCCGGTATGAAGCAAGCGAATCCTGTTGCGTCACGGGGCCGCGATACCGCACAGAGAGTGCAAATAAAGGGTCACAGAACTCTGTCCCAAGACACGGGGAAAGAGTTCCTCTAGACCTCTTACGCTTGTCACTGTTACTGTGGTGTCAGGGGTAGAAATGAACTATTAGTAATAATTTATCGCACAAGAGTGTGTACAACGCCGCTCTGGTGGATGCCACTAACCACCCTAACCAGGGCCCGGAAAGAGCACTAAGCGCATGGCGCCACACTGGCGGTCTCTGCTGAGAGATGCAGAATTGTGTGCTGGATGTGTAGAGTAGCACTGTCTGTGTCTGGCGCTAGGTAGCTTCCACCATTCGCGAGCAGGCAACAACATTAGGGATGGGAATGATTTGGAGATTTCATCCATCGACAGGCATTCATCTACACAGACACAAGTAAATCAGTTTACACTAGCGCATAGCCGAGTGGCCATGCAAACCTTTTATAGCAGTAGCACTCCAGGACCTTCCTGATGGTCCAATATGAGCTGCAACAGGACCTGAGCATGTGACCCTTGACCTCCAATGGTCGTCCAGTGGGCTTGCTCAGTATGGGAAAAGCAGGACTTAGTCCCAGAAAGGCCTGCTTGCTGCTGATCAGTGCTGGCTACAAAGGCAGAGCCTGGAAAGGCAACAGTAACCATTTCCACAGTATCACTTGAGCCAGACGCTGGGACCGACATCTCCGCTGAGCAGGTTCCACTGTGGCTGGAGGAGAATGGGAGACCGCAGCGGACATGGTTCGAGATTCTCCCTGTGCAGTGGCGGGAACTCGACACCTAACACTCCATCCCATAGTTCTGTGCCCATTTACCTATTATGACATCATCTTCGTCATGGCAACCATTCTAACATCATCATCGCCATGGCAACTTATTATGAGATCATTGTCACTATGGCAACCATTATGACATAAATGTCATCATTACAAACTATTATGATATCATCGTCACCATGGCAACTATTATGACATCATCGTCGCCATGGCAGCCTTTATGATATCATTGTCGCCATGGCATCCATTATGACATCTTCCGAGATACACACATACACTCGTTGTTATATATATAGATAGTGTTGAGCGATACCGTCCGATACTTGAAAGTATTGGTATCGGATAGTATCGGCCGATACCCAAAAAATATCGGATATCGCCGATACCGATATCCGATACCAATACAAGTCAATGGGACATCAAGTATCAGAAGGTATTCTCATGGTTCCCAGGGTCTGAAGGAGAGGAAACTCTCCTTCAGGCCCTGGGATCCATAGGGATGTGTAAAATAAAGAATTAAAATAAAAAATATTGATATGCTCACCTCTCCGGCGGCCCCTGGACTTCACGCTGCTAACCGGGAGGCTTCTTTGTTTAAAAAGCGCGCCTTTCGGACCTGTGAATGACGTCCCGGCTTCTGATTGGTCGCGTGCCGCCCATGTGACCGGCACGCGACCAATCAGAGGCCGCGACGTTATTCGCAGGTCCTCAATTCCTAGAATTAGTAGTTTTGTGAATGAGAATGACGTCGCGGCTTCTGGTTGGCCGCGTGCCGCCCATGTGAGAGGTGAGCATATCAATATTTTTTATTTTAATTCTTTATTTTACACATCCCTATTGATTCGATACCGATACCCGATATCACAAAAATATCGGATCTCGGTATCGGAATTCCGATACCGCAAGTATCGGCCGATACCCGATACTTGCGGTATCGGAATGCTCAACACTATATATAGATCATCTTTTTTTATCGCGCTTTAATTTGCTATTTTTTCCTCAGTATGTTTTTTATGGTGTTCACTAAAAGAGTTTACTAGTGGAACAGTTATAGATAGATTGGGCCATCCCAGTTGCTGCAATAACAAATATATGCACTTTTATTGTTTATATTTTTTTTCATAAAAATATTTATTTATGACACAATATATTTAGATGGCAGAGAAGACCTTCGGCACTCAAAAACAAGTCCACAGTAGTTAAAGCTTTTGCAGGATAATATTTTTATTTTTATTCACACCATTCAGCCGGTATATAGACAGACGAAAAAGATCCAACGTTTCGGCAAACTTATGCCTTTGTCAAGGAAGTCACCAGGGAGCCCATGTTGGGCTATTTATTCTGCCACAGGAGTGAAATCTTTGACTTTTCTTATTTACCAGTGGTGTTCCCATCTTGTAATCACGGGCTTGTACCTCTGTTCTGGCTACCAGTTACTGTAGGCTCCTTGCTGGTGTCTTCCAGACATGGAGAGGAGTTATGAGGGGAAAACGTTCAGCCAGTACTTCACGGTCTGACCGTGAAGTACCACTGGTAAATAAGAAAAGTCAAAGATTTCACTCCTGTGGCAGAATAAATAGCCCAAGATGGGCTCCCTGGTGACTTCCTTGACAAAGGCATAAGTTTGCCGAAACATTGGATCTTTTTCGTCTGTCTATATAACGGCTGAATGGTGTGAATAAAAATAAAAATATTATCCTGCAAAAGCTTTAACTACTGTGGATTTGTTTTTGAGTGCCGAAGGTCTTCTCTGCCATATATTATTTTTTCCTTTGGGCACCTATCCCTTTAAGAGTGCACCACTCCTGATTGTCTGGACAATATATTTAGAGTTTTTTTTTAAAAAAGTAAAATTTATTTGCAATCTTTTAAACTTTTTTTTAGCTTTCTTTAACTTTTTTTCTTTGTCCCACTATTACATAGTTACATAGTTATTAAGGTTGAAGGAAGACTTTAAGTCCATCTAGTTCAACCAATAGCCTAACCTAACATGCCCTAACATGTTGATCCAGAGGAAGGCAAAAAAAACCCATGTGGCAAAGAATAAGCTCCACATTGGGGAAAAAAATTCCTTCCCGACTCCACATACGGCAATCAGACTAATTCTCTGGCTCAACGCCCTATCAAGGAATCTAGTGTATATACCTTGTAACATTATACTTTTCCAGAAAGGTATCCAGTCCCCTCTTAAATTTTAGTAATGAATCACTCATTACAACATCATATGGCAGAGAGTTCCATAGTCTCACTGCTCTTACAGTAAAGAATCCGCGTCTGTTATTATGCTTAAATCTTCTTTCCTCCAGACGTAGAGGATGCCCCCTTGTCCCTGTCTCTGGTCTATGATTAAAAAGGTCATCAGAAAGGTCTTTGTACTTTCCCTCATATATTTATACATTAAAATAAGATCACCCCTTAGTCTTCGTTTTTCCAAACTAAATAGCCCCAAGTGTAATAACCTATCTTGGTATTGCAGACCACCCAGTCGTCTAATAACCTTGGTCGATCTTCTCTGCACCCGCTCTAGTTCAGCTATGTCTTTCTTATACACCGGAGACCAGAACTGTGCACAGTATTCTAAGTGTGGTCGAACAAGTGACTTGTATAAAGGTAAAATTATGTTCTCCTCATGTGCATCTATGCCTCTTTTAATGCATCCCACTATTTTATTTGCCTTTGTAGCAGCTGCCTGACACTGGCCACTTAATATGAGTTTGTCATCCACCCATACACCCAGGTCTATTTCATTGATGGTTTTGCCCAGAGTTTTAGAATTAAGCACATAGTTATACATCTTATTACTTCTACCCAAGTGCATGACCTTACATTTATCCCCATTAAAGCTCATTTGCCATTTATCAGCCCAAGCTTCTAGTTTACATAAATCATCCTGTAATATAAAATTGTCCTCCTCTGTATTGATTACCCTGCAGAGTTTAGTGTCATATATGAAGCAATTGGACTAAAATTTAACTTTTAATTAAATATGCTAAAAAAGACAAACAAACGTGATAACATCACCAAGTGTAGTACAAACAAGGGAACATAAAAAAAGAGGAACAGCGTTCACTCTTGTAGACACAAGGTACAAGGGAATAACTAACACACTCGTACCGGTCCGTTAGACCTCCTAGACCCAGCACGTCTGTTAGTAGTTACTCACAGAGGGATACGTCAGTATATGATTAAGTGCTGACAAAAGCGAGAGTGGTATAATGTACTGAGAATTAAATGTATACGTTATATCTATTAGAGATGCATAGGGTCATATATTCATAATTACCCTGCTTGTACATATACACTCAGAATACCCTCTTCAACCGCATAATCAGTCTTTTAACTTTCCCAAACTGACAACGTATCCATAACTCAAAGAGTGAACATATATATAAATTCAGCAGCATAGAGGCTGTACGAACACCGTCATAATGGAGCCCATCAAATCACATACACATATGCCAGGAAAATATAAACTCCTTTTTATGAACAGGGTTTCCACGTGTACTTGAATAATATTATGCTCCAATCAAGATTGACAGGTGTGAACTATCTTAACCATAAAAGCTTGAATGCCTAGTGGCACATGTAGCATGGTACAATCTCACCCATATGTCTTTATGTGAGAAATGTTTTCGGCCTCATTCAGATCAGATAGCATCTCCCGACGCGTTTCGTCCTAACCAGGACTCATCAGGGGAATGACAGGGATACCTGCGAGGCTGCATTACCCGGCGCCCGCTGTGTCTCCCTTATGTACATGCCGACCGGACCGCTAAACGCCGCTCATCATTCTCGGCGTGCACCGCACTTCCGGTCCTTGTGTCCTCAGTTCCGGTTTCTCCCATGCTGGAATTGCGCATGCGCACGGCGTGGAACGCATACAACCCACGCCGTGGAACGCAAACAATTTCTCGCTGTGAGGACTAACCCTACAGACATCACGGAACATTTACAAAATGTGAGGACTCGTGTAGGGGCAATATCCCCAAAGAAATGTAATCTAGGAGAAGTATTGCCTGAAAGGCTGCTTTACCGTGCAGACTATATACTTGCATAATAGCAAAGCAATCATGCCCAAGCGGAGGCCACCTGAATTGTACTTCCAAGGTACTGCTCCATCTATCCATCGGTTATGGTCCGGATTTTACTCCGGTTTCATATCACACCAACCATAAAGTAGTAGGACTTGAGGTCAAAGAGAAAAAAGAAGAAAAAACAGTCATAAATTAGGCATAGGCTAGCAGAAGGAAACTAAAGGAAAAATATGAGGAGTACTATTTTAAAAAGCAAGCATTGTTTCGACATACGGGACACCACAGAACCTTCAAAAGCCTATATACCCTATAGGTAAACTACACTACCTGGCCCCTACCTACGTGGAGGTTGGCACCCTTGAAACCTGCGCAGATGGCGCCCCCACTCAACGAAGGCTATCCCTAGCTATCTATCCCTACGCGTCCCTACTATAAAGAGATGAGGAAGAGATGTATAAGGTGAATATGCATGGTGCAACCTTTCCCAGTTATTGGTATTTGTGTTATAGTATTATACCAAAACCAAGATGTAATTGGCGGGAATGTACTTATATAACCTATCGAGAAAAGCCTATTGATGTCTGCGCTGTAATGCTATAAGCTGATGTCCTACCTAGCGCGGGGGTTGGCACCCTAAGAATCCTGCGCACAGTGGCGCCCCCACTCCACGACGACTATCCCTGTCCTATCCCTATTACGCCCTATAAGACATAGATAGCAATAGGGGAAACGGTAGGTAGACCCGCATATCTAATCATACGCTGACACATATGGCATGTGTATAAGAGTATTAATAGTTTATAAAAAGCACCCATATGATAATTGCTCATTTAGGCCATGTGGTTGTGTAGTTTGAAGGTTGAAGATCCATCTACATTCTTTTTGCAGAATTTGTTTGTCTCAATCACCCCCCCTAGGTGATGGTATGATTTTGTCGATCCCGACAAATTTGATTTTTTTGTGGTCACCACTATGATGTACATTTATGTGGTTGGCCACTGGAGTATCCCTTTTATTCAGAATGTCACGGACATGTTCGCATATCCTTCTGCGGAATTCCCTTTTGGTTTTCCCAACATACTCCATACCGCACTCACAGGTGGCCTTATAGATCACACCCTTACTTCGACAGTTTATAAAATGTCGGATGGAGTATGTGGCACCGTTCACATTTCCGCGGAAGGACCTGCTAGGGAGGATAGAGTCACAAGCCTTGCACTTTCCACATTTAAAGCAGTCCATAGTCTGGGTATTCAAAAAATTGTTGTTGTTTCCTGAGCTCGATTGGAAATGACTATGGACCAATCGATCCCCCAGGGATCTCCCCCTCCTGTATGTGATTTGGGGTGTTTCAGGAAGGAACTCTTTGATGTCCTTGTCCATGCCTAGTACCGACCAATGACGTTGGATGATAGCCCTAATGTCACTTGCTCCATTAGAATATTTGGTAATGAAGCGAACTTTTGTTTCCACTTGCTCCCTTGTTTTGGGGATGAGCAATTCCCTTCTGTCCTTCTTGGCTGATTCCTTGTAAGCCCTATTCAGAATTTCCTGTGGGTACCCCCTCTCAATGAATCTTGTTTGTAAATCATTAGCCTGTTCCACGAAAGTCTCCATTTGTGAGCAATTCCTTCGCATGCGGAGGTATTGTCCTTTTGGAATACCCCTCTTGAGTGGGACAGGATGGTTACTCTCCCATCTCAAGAGGGAATTGGTAGAGGTATCCTTCCTATACGTTTTAGTGGATATTGCCCCATTAGAAGTCTTTTCAATACAAATGTCCAAAAAGGACAGTTTGGTAGTACTGACCTCATATGTGAATCTGAGGCCTATGTTATTGGTATTCAGGCCATCCACAAATGAGCCAAAATCAGAAGGACTACCCCTCCAAATGACCAGAATGTCATCGATGTACCGTAGCCATAATACTACTTTCTCATCGAGACATGGTGTAGCATCACCAAAGACAATTGTCTCCTCCCACCAGCCCAGGAGCAAATTTGCATACGAGGGCGCACACGGGCTGCCCATCGCAGTGCCCCTGAGCTGGTGGTAGAGCTTCCGGTCAAAAAGGAAAATGTTTTTTGTGAGGCAAAATTCTAAAATTTTTAGTATGAATTTGTTGTGTTCATCAAATTGTGTGCCTCTGGTCTTCAAAAAGTATTCCACGGCAGTAAGGCCCTTGTCATGTGGGATGGAGGAGTACAAGGCCTCGACGTCTATACTCCCTAAAACCATATCAGGGTCCAAGAAAACATCATCCAATTTACTTAGAAGGTCCGTGGTGTCCCGTACAAACGAATTCAATGAACTCACAAATGGTTTGAGAACCTTATCAATATAAGTACCCAATTTTTCAGTAAGACTATTATTCCCTGATACGATTGGTCTCCCCTTCAGGGGATTTGTACCCTTATGAATTTTAGGGAGACAATAGAAAGTGGGTAAGACAGGGTATTTTGGAAGTAAAAAGTCTCTCTCCTCTCTCCCAAGAATTCCATCTGCAAAGCCTTGCTCAATAATACCCTTCAATTCATTCGAGAACTTGGTCAGCGGGTTATTTCTGAGGGGTTGATATTCATCTCTTCTTTCCAGAAGAGTCAGACACAGGAGCCTATAGTCTGTCGAATTCATGATGACCACATTGCCCCCTTTATCCGAGGGCTTTATTACAATATTAGTGTCATTTTCTAGATTCCGGAGACAAGTGATCTCATTTTTTGTGAGGTTGTAGGGGCTCCTGTGTTTTGACCCTGATAATTTCATTATGTCCTCAGTGACCAAGTTCAAGAAGATGTCCACCGAGCCAATGTCTCCCATTGGTGGGGGCATTCTAGAGCTTTTGTTTTTTCATTCAGTGAAGGGACCCCTGCCCTCTTGGTTAGGATCCACATCTGCTAGGTGGAACAAGAATTGTACATCCTCGAGTAGTTCATCCGGTATCCCCAAACTCTCACATTGTTTTCTATTTTCCTTCACAAAGAATTTTTTCCATTTAAGTTGTCTAACAAAGAGGTTCAAGTCCTTTATAACCTCAAAGCCGTCCATGTCGGACGTGGGCACAAATGATAAACCCCTACTAAGCAGATGTATCTCTTCTCTGTTTAGGATTTTTGAGGATAAATTAATGACCTGTGTGTTTACACTTGGTTGTGTGCAGTAGTGCGGTTCCTGAGGGGATAACTGAGTTCTAAAAAAACGGTTTTGGGGGGAGATCTCCTATTACCTCCGCGACCACGTCCGTTACCTCTCCCTCTGCTTTTGCCTCTCTGATTGTAACCTCTCGTGTCACTCTCTGATAATTCTGCCTCTGATGATGAAATATCTGTCTCGGTTTTACGTTGAAATCTAGTTGTGGTGAAGCTATATGCTCTATTATCTTTGAATTCTTGAAGGTCTCTTATGAAGAATTTGTGCTTCTTCTCTTTGAGATGGTACTGAAACTTCTCTAAGGAATTTTGCAGTTGTGTTTCTTTTTTTGCAAAATCCGGTTCTTCTGAGAATTTCTTGGTAATTTCTACCTGTTCTTTCAGGGACTCGTTTAAGATGGAGAGGTTTTGTTTTTCCTCATCCAACAGGAGTCTCATCAATCTAATGGAACTATCAGTGGCTTCCTTTTCCCACTTCGCCAAAAGACTCGGACTCTTATAACGATATCCTGGCGATAGTGTTATTCTAAGGTGCCGTGGGACAATGCCTGATTTGATATAATTGTCCAGGCTCTGTACCTCCCACCACGAGGATATTTGCTCCTTATAAACCTTATTTAGTTCCTTAAAGGCAGCGTTAAATGAAGGGACATACTTTTTTTGTGTGAAATTTTTCTCAGAAAAAACCTCTCTGGCCTCAGAAACCCACTGGTTGGTATCCAATCCGACCGTAAGAAAACTGGCCATAACCGTATATCAATGTATTTGTAGCGGGATATAATCCAAAAAAATAGTATATATGAAGCAATTGGACTAAAATTTAACTTTTAATTAAATATGCTAAAAAAGACAAACAAACGTGATAACATCACCAAGTGTAGTACAAACAAGGGAACATAAAAAAAGAGGAACAGCGTTCACTCTTGTAGACACAAGAGGGTACAAGGGAATAACTAACACACTCGTACCGGTCCGTTAGACCTCCTAGACCCAGCACGTCTGTTAGTAGTTACTCACAGAGGGATACGTCAGTCTATGATTAAGTGCTGACAAATGCGAGAGTGGTATAATGTACTGAGAATTAAATGTATATGCTATATCTATTAGAGATGCATAGGGTCATATATTCATAATTACCCTGCTTGTACATATACACTCAGAATACCCTCTTCAACCGCATAATCAGTCTTTTAACTTTCCCAAACTGACAACGTATCCATAACTCAAAGAGTGAACATATATATAAATTCAGCAGCATAGAGGCTGTACGAACACCGTCATAATGGAGCCCATCAAATCACATACACATATGCCAGGAAAATATAAACTCCTTTTTATGAACAGGGTTTCCACGTGTACTTGAATAATATTATGCTCCAATCAAGATTGACAGGTGTGAACTATCTTAACCATAAAAGCTTGAATGCCTAGTGGCACATGTAGCATGGTACAATCTCACCCATATGTCTTTATGTGAGAAATGTTTTCGGCCTCATTCAGATCAGATAGCATCTCCCGACGCGTTTCATCCTAACCAGGACTCATCAGGGAAATGACAGGGATACCTGCGAGGCTGCATTATCTGGCGCCCGCTGTGTCTCCCTTATGTACATGCCGACCGGACCGCTAAACGCCGCTCATCATTCTCGGCATGCACCGCACTTCCGGTCCTTGTGTCCTCAGTTCCGGTTTCTCCCATGCTGGAATTGCGCATGCGCACGGCGTGGAACGCATACAACCCACGCCGTGGAACGCAAACAATTTCTCACTGTGAGGACTAACCCTACAGACATCACGGAACATTTACAAAATGTGAGGACTCGTGTAGGGGCAATATCCCCAAAGAAATGTAATCTAGGAGAAGTATTGCCTGAAAGGCTGCTTTACCGTGCAGACTATATACTTGCATAATAGCAAAGCAATCATGCCCAAGCGGAGGCCACCTGAATTGTACTTCCAAGGTACTGCTCCGTCTATCCATCGGTTATGGTCCGGATTTTACTCCGGTTTCATATCACACCAACCATAAAGTAGTAGGACTTGAGGTCAAAGAGAAAAAGAAGAAAAAACAGTCATAAATTAGGCATAGGCTAGCAGAAGGAAACTAAAGGAAAAATATGAGGAGTACTATTTTAAAAAGCAAGCATTGTTTCGACATACGGGACACCACAGAACCTTCAAAAGCCTATATACCCTATAGGTAAACTACACTACCTGGCCCCTACCTACGTGGAGCTTGGCACCCTTGAAACGTGCTCAGATGGCGCCCCCACTCAACGAGATCTCCCCCCAAAACCGTTTTTTTAGAACTCAGTTATTCCCTCAGGAACCGCACTACTGCACACAACCAAGTGTAAACACACAGGTCATTAATTTATCCTCAAAAATCCTAAACAGAGAAGAGATACATCTGCTTAGTAGGGGTTTATCATTTGTGCCCACGTCCGACATGGACGGCTTTGAGGTTATAAAGGACTTGAACCTCTTTGTTAGACAACTTAAATGGAAAAAATTCTTTGTGAAGGAAAATAGAAAACAATGTGAGAGTTTGGGGATACCGGATGAACTACTCGAGGATGTACAATTTTTGTTCCACCTAGCAGATGTGGATCCTAACCAAGAGGGCAGGGGTCCTTTCACTGAATGAAAAAACAAAAGCTCTAGAATGCCCCCACCAATGGGAGACATTGGCTCGGTGGACATCTTCTTGAACTTGGTCACTGAGGACATAATGAAATTATCAGGGTCAAAACACAGGAGCCCCTACAACCTCACAAAAAATGAGATCACTTGTCTCCGGAATCTAGAAAATGACACTAATATTGTAATAAAGCCCTCGGATAAAGGGGGCAATGTGGTCGTCATGAATTCGACAGACTATAGGCTCCTGTGTCTGACTCTTCTGGAAAGAAGAGATGAATATCAACCCCTCAGAAATAACCCGCTGACCAAGTTCTCGAATGAATTGAAGGGTATTATTGAGCAAGGCTTTGCAGATGGAATTCTTGGGAGAGAGGAGAGAGACTTTTTACTTCCAAAATACCCTGTCTTACCCACTTTCTATTGTCTCCCTAAAATTCATAAGGGTACAAATCCCCTGAAGGGGAGACCAATCGTATCAGGGAATAATAGTCTTACTGAAATATTGGGTACTTATATTGATAAGGTTCTCAAAACATTTGTGAGTTCATTGAATTCGTTTGTACGGGACACCACGGACCTTCTAAGTAAATTGGATGATGTTTTCTTGGACCCTGATATGGTTTTAGGGAGTATAGACGTCGAGGCCTTGTACTCCTCCATCCCACATGACAAGGGCCTTACTGCAGTGGAATACTTTTTGAAGACCAGAGGCACACAATTTGATGAACACAACAAATTCATACTAAAAATTTTAGAATTTTGCCTCACAAAAAACATTTTCCTTTTTGACCGGAAGCTCTACCACCAGCTCAGGGGCACTGCGATGGGCAGCCCGTGTGCGCCCTCGTATGCAAATTTGCTCCTGGGCTGGTGGGAGGAGACAATTGTCTTTGGTGATGCTACACCATGTCTCGATGAGAAAGTAGTATTATGGCTACGGTACATCGATGACATTCTGGTCATTTGGAGGGGTAGTCCTTCTGATTTTGGCTCATTTGTGGATGGCCTGAATACCAATAACATAGGCCTCAGATTCACATATGAGGTCAGTACTACCAAACTGTCCTTTTTGGACATTTGTATTGAAAAGACTTCTAATGGGGCAATATCCACTAAAACGTATAGGAAGGATACCTCTACCAATTCCCTCTTGAGATGGGAGAGTAACCATCCTGTCCCACTCAAGAGGGGTATTCCAAAAGGACAATACCTCCGCATGCGAAGGAATTGCTCACAAATGGAGACTTTCAAGGAACAGGCTAATGATTTACAAACAAGATTCCTTGAGAGGGGGTACCCACAGGAAATTCTGAATAGGGCTTACAAGGAATCATCCAAGAAGGACAGAAGGGAATTGCTCATCCCCAAAACAAGGGAGCAAGCGGAAACAAAAGTTCGCTTCATTACCAAATATTCTAATGGAGCAAGTGACATTAGGGCTATCCTCCAATGTCATTGGTCGGTACTAGGCATGGACAAGGACATCAAAGAGTTCCTTCCTGAAACACCCCAAATCACATACAGGAGGGGGAGATCCCTGGGGGATCGATTGGTCCATAGCCATTTCCAATCGAGCTCAGGAAACAACAACAATTTTTTGAATACCCAGACTATGGGCTGCTTTAAATGTGGAAAGTGCAAGGCTTGTGACTCTATCCTCCCTAGCAGGTCCTTACGCGGAAATGTGAACGGTGCCACATACTCCATCCGACATTTTATAAACTGTCGAAGTAAGGGTGTGATCTATAAGGCCACCTGTGAGTGCGGTATGGAGTATGTTGGGAAAACCAAAAGGGAATTCCGCAGAAGGATATGCGAACATGTCTGTGACATTCTGAATAAAAGGGATACTCCAGTGGCCAACCACATAAATGTACATCATAGTGGTGACCACAAAAAAATCTAATTTGTCGGGATCGACAAAATCATACCATCACCTAGGGGGGGTGATTGGGACAAACAAATTCTGCAAAAAGAATGTAGATGGATCTTCAACCTTCAAACTACACAACCACATGGCCTAAATGAGCAATTATCATATGGGTGCTTTTTATAAACTATTAATACTCTTATACACATGCCATATGTGTCAGCCTATGATTAGATATGGGGGTCTACCTACCGTTTCCCCTCTTGCTATCTATGTCTTATAGGGCGTAATAGGGATAGGACAGGGATAGTCGTCGTGGAGTGGGGGCGCCAATGTGCGCAGGATTCTTAGGGTGCCAACCGCCGCGCTAGGTAGGACATCAGCTTATAGCATTACAGCGCAGACATCAATAGGCTTTTCTCGATAGGTTATATAAGTACATTCCCGCCAATTACATCTTGGTTTTGGTATAATACTATAACACAAATACCAATAACTGGGAAAGGTTGCACCATGCATATTCACCTTATACATCTCTTCCTCATCTCTTTATAGTAGGGATGCGTAGGGATAGATAGCTAGGGATAACCTTCATTGAGTGGGGGCGCCATCTGCGCAGGTTTCAAGGGTGCCAACCTCCACGTAGGTAGGGGCCAGGTAGTGTAGTTTACCTATAGGGTATATAGGCTTTTGAAGGTTCTGTGGTGTCCCGTATGTCGAAACAATGCTTGCTTTTTAAAATAGTACTCCTCATATTTTTCCTTTAGTTTCCTTCTGCTAGCCTTCGGCCTTCTGTAACCCTTGGGAAAATAAAAAATTCTGGGCTAAATAATTATTTTTGAGGAAAGAAAACGTATTTATTATTTTCACGGCTCTGCATTATAAACTTCTATGAAGCACTTGGGGGTTCAAAGTGCTCACCACACATCTAGATAAGTTCCTTTGGGGGTCTAGTTTCCAAAATGGGGTCACTTGTGGGGGGTTTCTACTGTTAAGCCACATCAGGGGCTCTGCAAACGCAACGTGACGCCCACAGAGCATTCCATCAAAGTCTGCATTTCAAAACGTCACTACTTCACTTCCGAGCCCCGGCATGTGCCCAAACAGTGATTTACCCCCACATATGGGGTATCATCGTACTCAGGAGAAACTGGACAACAACTTTTGGGGTCAAATTTCTCCTGTTACCCTTGGGAAAATAAAAAATTGCAGGCTAAAAGATCATTTTTGAGAAAATAATTTTTTTTTTTTTTTCATGGCTCTGCGTTATAAACTTCTGTGAAGCACTTGGGGGTTCAAAGTCCTCACCACACATCTAGATTAGTTCCTTTGGGGGTTTAGTTTCCAAAATGGTGTCATTTCTGGGGGATCTCCAATGTTTAGGCACACAGGGGCTCTCCAAACGTGACATGGTGTCCGCTAATGATTGGAGCTAATTTTCCATTTAAAAAGCCAAATGGCGTGCCATCCCTTCCGAGCCCTGCCGTCCGCCCAAACAGTGGTTTACCCCCACATATTGGGTATCTGCGTACTCAGGACAAACAGGACAACAATATTTGAGGTCCAATTTCTCCTATTATCCTTGGCAAAATAGGAAATTCCAGGCTAAAAAATCATTTTTGAGGAAAGAAAAATTATTTTTTATTTTCATGGCTCTGCGTTATAAACTTCTGTGAAGCACCTGGGGGTTTAAAGTGCTCAATATGCATCTAGATAAGTTCCTTGGGGGGTCTAGTTTCCAAAATGGGGTCACTTGTGGGGGAGCTCCAATGTTTAGGCACACAGGGGCTCTCCAAACGCGACATGGTGTCCGCTAACAATTGGAGCTAATTTTCCATTCAAAAAGTCAAATGGCGCGCCTTCCCTTCCGAGCCCTGCCGAGTGCCCAAACAGTGGTTTACCCCCACATATGAGGTATCGACGTACTCGGGAGAAATTGCCCAACAAATTTTATGATCCATTTTACCCTACTGCCCATGTGAAAATGAAAAAATTGAGGCGAAAAGAATTTTTTTGTGAAAAAAAAGTACTTTTTCATTTTTACAGATCAATTTGTGAAGCACCTGAGGGTTTAAAGTGCTCACTAGGCATCTAAATAAGTTCCTTGGGGGGTCTAGTTTCCAAAATGGGGTCACTTGTGGGGGAGCGCCAATGTTTAGGCACACAGGAGCTCTCCAAACGCGACATGGTGTCCGCTAACGATGGAAATAATTTTTCATTCAAAAAGTCAAATGGCGCTCCTTCCCTTCCGAGCCTTACCATGTGCCCAAACAGTGGTTTACCCCCACATGTGAGGTATTGGTATACTCAGGAGAAATTGCCCAACACATTTTAGGATCCATTTTATCCTGTTGCCCATGTAAAAATGAAAAAATTGAGGCTAAAAGAATTTTTTTGTGAAAAAAAAGTACTTTTTGCATTTTTACGGATTAATTTGTGAAGCACCTGGGGGTTCAAAGTGCTCACTATGCATCTAGATAAGTTCCTTGGGGCGTCTAGTTTCCAAAATGGGGTCACTTGTGGAAGAGCTCCAATTTTTAGGCACACGGGGGCTCTCCAAACGTGACATGGTGTCCGCTAAAGAGTGGAGCCAATTTTTGATTCAAAAAGTCAAATGGCGCTCCTTCCCTTCCAAGCCCTGCCGTGCGCCCAAACAGTGGTTTACCCCCACATATGAGGTATCAGCGTACTCAGGACAAATTGGACAACAACTTTCGTGGTTCAGTTTCTCCTTTTACCATTGGGAAAATAAAAAAATTGTTGCTAAAAGATAATTTTTGTGACTAAAAAGTTAAATGTTCATTTTTTCCTTCCATGTTGCTTCTGCTGCTGTGAAGCACCTGAAGGGTTGATAAACTTCTTGAATGTGGTTTTGAGTACCTTGAGGGGTGCAGTTTTTAGAATGGTGTCACTTTTGGGTATTTTCAGCCATATAGACCCCTCAAACTGACTTCAAATGTGAGGTGGTCCCTAAAAAAAATGGTTTTGTAAATTTCGTTGTAAAAATGAGAAATCGTTGGTCAAATTTTAACCCTTATAACTTCCTAACAAAAAAAAATTTTGTTTCCAAAATTGTGCTGATGTAAAGTAAACATGTGGGAAATGTTATTTATTAACTATTTTGTGTCACATATCTCTCTGGTTTAACAGAATAAAAATTCAAAATGTGAAAATTGCGAAATTTTCAAAATTTTCGCCAAATTTCCATTTTTATCACAAATAAACGCATAATTTATTGACCTAAATTTACCACTAACATGAAGCCCAATATGTCACGAAAAAACAATCTCAGAACCGCTAGGATCCGTTGAAGCGTTCCTGAGTTATTACCTCATAAAGGGACACTGGTCAGAATTGCAAAAAACGGCAAGGTCTTTAAGGTCAAAATAGGCTGGGTCATGAAGGGGTTAAGACAGTATTGATGTAAATACCGGTGACCGCAGGCCTAAAAAACCCAGCCACCACATGCATTAGCTATGGAACCACTCCCAGCAATATTTTTAACAAAGAAGAAAATTGGAGTGACAACAATCCACCAAAAAATAAAATCCAAATAGTTTATTTAAGATTATACATATATGGCACTGAAGAATACATATAACACAATAAATAACAGGACAAAAACTCCTTTGAATTGAGGACTCAAGTTCAGCACCGCATGCAGACCGACAGGAGATCAGGGTAAGAAGAAACCAACAAATTAATAAAGTGCTCGTGCTGTAAGTACAGTCTGTACCCTAATACCCATGCCAAGGATAGCCATAAAACATACTAATACAGTCACCGTGACCTATGATGGCATATCACATTAACAATATCATCCTATGGCATTAGTGTAAAGTATCATGTGCTAATTAGTTATTCTTACCCATAGCTGTCAGGTCGGCCGCACGTGTACCTCTACGCGCGTTTCGCGTGGGCTTCGTCAGGGGGGGGGCTGTGAATGCCATATGATGATATTGTTAATGTCATATGCCATCATAGGTCACGGTGACTGTATTAGTATGTTTTATGGCTATCCTTGGCATGCGTATTAGGGTACAGACTGTACTTACAGCACGAGCACTTTATTAATTTGTTGGTTTCTTCTTACCCTGATGTCCTGTCGGTCTGCATGTGGTGCTGCACTTGAGTCCTCAATTCAAAGGAGTTTTTGTCCTGTTATTTATTGTGTTATATGTATTCTTCAGTGCCATATATGTATAATCTTAAATTCCTGCTGGGTTAAGCAGGTGACACTTAATGTGGAATTTTTGTTGTCACTGATCATATTGTCTGCCATGGGATTTTCTTTTGTAAATACTGATGAAAATGTCATTTAGCATATTGGCTTTTTCCTCATCCTCATCCACCATTTTACCCAGACTATTTTTAAGGGGGCCAACACTATCATTTTTAGTTTCTTACTATTTACATAGTTAAAGAATATTTTGGGATTATTTTTACTCTCTCTGGCAATGAGTCTCTCTGTCTCAATCTTTGCTGCCTTGATTTGCTTTTTACAGACTTTATTTAATTTTCTGTATTTATTTAATGCCTCATCACTACCTACTTCCTTTAATTCTCTAAATGCTTTATTTTTGTTACTTATTGTGCACCTTACAGCTCTATTTAGCCATATTGGTTTCCTCCTATTTCTGGTATGTTTATTCCCATACGGTATATATTGTACACAGGTCCTATCCAGGATGCTAATAAACGTCTCCAATTTTCTTTGTGTATTTTTATGTCTCAGGATATTGTCCCAGTTAATTGCACCAAGATCATCTCTCATCCGTTGGAAATTTGCCCTCCTGAAGTTTAGTGTCCTTGTAACCCCTCTATTACACATCTTATTAAAGGATACATAAAAACTTATTATTTTGTGATCACTATTCCCCAAGTGACCCCCAAACCTTATATTTGATATGCGGTCTGGCCTGTTGGTTAATGTTAGGTCTTGCAGTGCCCCCCTTCTTGTTGGGTCCTGAACCAGTTGTAAAAGGTAATTGTCTTTCATAGTTGTCAAAAACCGATTACCTTTGCTGGAACTGCAGGTTTCGGTTCCCCAATCTATTTCAGGGTAGTTTAAGTCCCCCACAATAATGACTTCTCCTTGAGTCGCAGCTTCATCTATTTGCTTTACGATGATATTCTCCATTGCTTCTATTATTTTTGGAGATTTATAACAAAGCCCTATCAGTAATTTATTATTTTTTCCCCCTCCCCTTATCTCCACCCACAGGGACTCTACATTTTCGTTAAATTCACCTATATTATCACGCCGGATGGGTTTTAAGGACAATTTTACATACAGACACACCCCTCCCCCTCGCTTATCTGTACGGTCATTTCTGAAAAGGCTATAGCCCTGCAGGTTAACAGCCCAGTCATGGCTCTCATCCAGCCATGTTTCAGATATCCCTACCATGTCATAATTATGCTCCAACAACATTAATTCTAATTCGTCCATTTTGTTGGCGAGGCTTCTAGCATTAGTATGCATGCACTTGATGTTCCTCTCTGTACCTCTATTCTTTCTTAAATTATTAACTGTTTTATCCCCACCCCCCATGCCACCACCCCCAACTTCCTTATTTGTGCCCTGGTCTCTATCTGCACTATCTTCCCTTCCTATAAAATGAATATCCTCCCCCCAATTACTAGTTTAAATGCTCCTCCAACTTTCTAGCCATTTTCTCCCCCAACACAGCTGCACCTTCCCCATTGAGGTGCAGCCCATCCCTAGCGTAGAACCCAAACCCCTCCTTCCTACACCAATTCTTGAGCCACTTATTAACCGTCCTAATCTCCCATTGCCTCTCTGGCATGGCACATGGTACAGGCAGTATTTCGGAAAACACCACATTGGAGGTCCTTGCTTTCAGCTTGCAGCCTAATTCCCCGAAATCATCTTTAAGGACCTTCCACCTACCTCTAACTTTGTCATTTGTGCCAATGTGCACCATGACCGCTGGGTCCTCACCAGCCCCTCCCAGTAATCTGTCCACCTGATCAGCGATGTGTCAGACTCGAGCGCCAGGTAGGCAGCACACCGTTCGACGATCCCTGTCTTTGTGACAGATTGCTCTTTCTGTTCCCCTAATAATTGAGTCCCCCACTACCAGCACCTGTCTGGCCTGCCCTGCTCTCCTATTTCCCTCTTTACTGGAGCAGTCACTCCTCTGGCTTTCAGAGGACATGCCTGGCTGCATCAGTGCTACCCCTGTACTGGCACCTCCTCATCTGCCAACTTAGCAAACTTATTGGGGTGTGCCAGATCAGGACTAGCCTCCCTTGCACTCTTCCTTCTACACCGCTTCCTTACTGTCACCCAGCTTGCTACTTCACTGTCCTGTGGCTCCATCCTACCATACCCCCCTCATCTATCCCATTGAGTGCCTGCTCAATGAGCAGAAGACTCCTCTCCATATTGTCTATGGATCTCAGTGTTGCCGGCAGCAAATTTAGATCCAGAATCTGGGCTTCCAAATGCACAACGTGCTCACATCTTGCACAGCAGTATGCACCCTCGATCGGCTGATCAAGGACTGCATACATGTGGCAAGATGTGCACTGGATAGCATTAACAATAGTGGAGCACATTTCCTAATGGGGATTGCACCAGACAAAAGTGTTAAATAAAAATAAATACAAAGTATTAATAAAATACAGACAGCAATTCCTCCCTTGGTAACTCCCTGACTCCAAAGTCACTGAATCACAAGTCACACTTACCGCCGTTCACACTTACGCTCAGGTCACACTCAGCTCGCTCACACTCGCTAAGCTGAAGATTTAAAGATTTTTTTTCTTTTTCCCCTCTGCAGCAATCCACCTTGCTGTTCAATGCACCTCCAAAAAGGACTTGAGTCCCAACCAGCTGCCCCTTATAAACCCTTAATTATGAGCCCAACACCCTAAGCTAACCCCTTCTGAATATAGCTACTCCCAATTCAGCAACTCACACCAATTCACACAGGTATTTGTTAAAGGCTTTCCAAATACCTCTTCACTGAATCACAAGTCACGCTTACCGCCATTCACACTTACGCTCAGTTCACACTCAGCTCCCTCAAACTTACTAAGCTGAAGAATTAAAGATTTTTTTTTCTTTTTCCCCTCTGCAGCAATCCGCCTTGCTGTTCAATGCACCTCCAAAAAAAATTGGACTTTCATTTTTTGTAGGCTGATCGCTTGTATAGCATGGGGATTCAGCAGCATCCCTTTGCTATGAAAACTGTCAGCCCTGCGCTGACAGATAAAGTTGCTGATCATGCTCTGAGCATGATCTAGCAACTTTGCTTACTCTGGTGACCCGTATGTTGTCATGACATTTCATAGATTGACTACTGTTAAAAAAATTATATCATCAAGGAAATTAACAAAGGAGAGTCAAAAGAACATTTGTTAAAAACTAATCCAGTAACTAGGAGAAATAAAAGAGTCAGTAAATATAGATTAAAAAGTATTGATGCTGCAGGATTTTAGATCATGGAGAAAAACAGAATTAATGCAATATTAGTGGAGAAACAGTTAGCATCATTCAGAAAGGAGGAGCTGGTGATCCACAGTATTAAATGCGACAGAGAGATCCAGGAGAATCAGCAGGGAGCAATGACCTTTGGATTTAGCTGTTATTAGATCATTAGAGACTTTAGTGAGGGCAGTTTTAGTGGAGCATAATGAGCGGAAACCAGATTGTAAGGGGTCGAGAAGAGAGTTATCCAAGAGAGAGCGTATTAGACGGGAGGGGACCAAGTATTTCAGGAGTTTAGAGATGAAGGAAAGGTTAGAGACAGGTCTGTAGTTAGCAGTGCAGTTCTGGTCCAGGGATGGCTTTTTAATTAAAGGGGTTATGATGGCATGCTTAAATGAGGAGGGAAAGATACCTGAAGAAAGATAGAGGTTAAATATTTTAGTCAGGTGAGTAGTGACCACTGGTGAGAGAGACTGCAGGAGATGGGAAGGAATGGGGTTTCTGTTGCAGGTTGTAGGTCGAGCAGAAGCGAGGAGCTTGGAAACTTCTTCTTCTGAAACAGGCTCAAAGATGTCTAGTGATCTTGAGGTGTGGCAGGGAAGGGGATCCAGGCACTGAGGAGATTGGGCTGAGATATCCTGATGGATGCGGTTGATTTTTTCTAGGAAATAAGTGGCCAGATCCTCACCGCTAAGGTTGCTGATGGGGGCCTGTACTTTAGGTTTCAGGAGGGAGCTTAAATGTTCAAAAATTCATTTTGGGTTGTTGGATAATGAGCTGATGACAGTGGTGAAGTAGGATTGTTTGGCCAGATGAAGGGCAGAGTTATAGGTTTTGAGCATGAACTTATAATGGATGAAGTCTTCTGCTAAGAGAGATTTTCTCCACTGATGCTCTGCACACCTTGAACAGCGCTAAAGAAAGTGTGTTTGCATTGTGTGCCAGGGCTGTCGTTGTCTGTGTCGGGTCTTTCTGCGTGTAGAAGGTGCTGCTTCATCTAGGGCATTCTTTAGTGTATTATTGAAGTGTGACAATGCTAAGTCTGGACAGGAGAGGAAGGAGATGGGAGCTAAAGATGTGTGGAGATTGCCCATAAGCTGCTGGGTATTAATGGTACGTGTATTCCGATAAGTGTGGTAAGTGGGGGTGTCCCGGGTGAGGAGACAATTCTTGACAGAGAAGGAAAGAAGGTTGTGGTCCGAGAGCGGGAGAGGGCAGCAAACCTTGGCCGGAGAAAATCAGGTCCAGAGTATTCCCATCCTCATGCGTAGGAGAATTAGTAAACTGTGAGATGCCGAATAAAGAAGTTAGAGAAAGAAGATGAGAAGCAGATTGGGAGAGGGGATCATTTATGGGGATGTTAAAGTCTCCCATGATGAGGGTGGGGATGTCACAGGATAGAAAGTGAGTAAGCCAGGTGGCAAAGTGGTCTAGAAACTGGCAGGAGGAGCCTGGAGAGCGATAAACAACCGCCACTCACAAGGAGAAGGGCTTAAAGAGTCTGACAGCATGGACTTCAAAGCAAGGAAATGTAAGTGAGGGAACTAAGGGGATAACCTGGAAACCACATTGTGATCAAAGGAGCAAACCAATACCTCCACTGTTATGATCAGGTGACCTTGGAGCAGCATGACAACTTTCACTGGAGTAGGTGGTAACTATACTCACCGCAAATCCTGATCTTAACACTGCAACTAGAAGTAGCCGTGGGGTGTGCCTAACAAATCCTAGACACCTCGACACAGCCAGAGGACTAAATACCCCTATAGATGGAAATAGGAATTCTACCTTGCCTCAGAGCAGACCCCCAAAGGATAGGCAGCCCCCCACAAATATTGACTGTGAGTAGTAGAGGAAAAGACACACGCAGGCAGAAAACAGGATTTAGCAAAAGAGGCCACTCTAGCTAAAATAGGAAAGGATAGGACAGGATACTAAGCGGTCAGTATTAAAATCCTTCCAAAAATATCCACAGCAGAAAATACAAAAACTCCACCATCTAACTAAAGATGTGGAGCGTATATCTGCAACTCCAGAGAATCCAACAAGACTGAGAAAACACTGACACAGTCTAAGCTGGACAAGAGAAAACAAATGAATAGTACAGAATATAAGCACACAGCTTGTGTGCCACAGAAAAAGAAACATACACTTATCTTTGCTGAATTGACAGCTAAGCAGGAGAAGCCAGACAAAGATCCAACACTTCCCAAGAAACATTGACAACTGGCAAGGACTAATGAGTCCTGCAAACCTAAATACCCCAGTCAGAATTGCAATCAGCAGATACACCTGTCCAAGACTGCAGCCCAGGGACAACTGCATTACCACCTACAACCACCGGAGGGAGCCCAAAAGCAGAATTCACAACAGTACCCCCCCTTTGAGGAGGGGTCACCGAACCCTCACCAGAGCCCCCAGGCCGATCAGGATGAACCAGATGAAAGGTACGAACCAAATCTGCGGCATGGACATCTGAGGCAAAAACCCAAGAATTATCCTCCTGGCCATAACCCTTCCATTTGACAAGGTACTGAAGCTTCCGCCTCGAAAAACGGGAATCCAAAATCTTCTCAACAACATATTCCAACTCCCCATCAACCAACACAGGGGCCGGAGGATCAACAGAGGGAACAACGGGCACCACATATTTCCGCAATAAAGATCTATGGAAGACATTATGGATAGCAAAAGAGGCCGGAAGCGCCAGACAAAAAGATACCGGATTAATAATCTCAGAAATCCTATAAGGACCAATAAACCGAGGCTTAAACTTAGGAGAAGAAACCTTCATAGGAACATGACGGGAAGACAACCAGACCAGATCCCCAACCCGAAGCCGGGAACCAACACACCGACGACGGTTAGCAAAACGTTGAGCCTCCTCCTGAGACAAAACCAAATTGTCCACCACATGAGCCCAAATATGCTGCAACCTGTCAACCGCAGAATACACACCAGGACAGTCAGAAGGCTCAACCTGCCCAGAAGAAAAACGAGGATGAAAACCAAAATTACAAAAGAAAGGCGAAACCAAAGTAGCCGAACTAGCCCGATTATTAAGGGCAAACTCGGCCAATGGCAAGAAAGCCACTCAATCATCCTGATCAGCAGACACAAAGCATCTCAAATAATTCTCCAAAGTCTGATTAGTTCGCTCGATCTGGCCATTTATCTGAGGATGAAATGCAGAAGAAAAAGACAAATCAATGCCCAGCCTAGCACAAAAGGCCCGCCAAAACCTAGAAACAAACTGGGAACCTCTGTCGGACACAATATTCTCCGGAATACCATGCAAACGGACCACATGCTGAAAAAAAAAACGGAACCAAATCCGAAGAGGAAGGCAATTTAGGCAAAGGCACCAAATGAACCATCTTAGAGAATCGGTCACAAACAACCCAGATAACAGACATCTTCTGGGAAACAGGAAGATCAGAAATAAAATCCATAGAAATATGCATCCAGGGCCTCTCAGGAAACGGCAATGGCAAAAGCAACCCACTAGCACGGGAGCAACAAGGCTTGGCCCACGCACAAGTCCCACAGGACTGCACAAAAGAACGCACATCACGCGACAAAGAAGGCCACCAAAAGGACCTACCAACCAAGTCTCTGGTACCAAAAATGCCAGGATGACCAGCCAACATGGAACAGTGAACCTCAGAAATCACTCTACTAGTCCATCTGTCAGGAACAAACAGTTTCCCCACAGGACAGCGGTCAGGTTTGTCAGCCTGAAATTCCTGAAGAACCCGTCGTAAATCAGGGGAAATGGCAGAAATGACCACCCCTTCTTTCAGAATACTGACCGGTTCTAAGACCTCAGGAGAATCAGGCAGAAAACTCCTAGAGAGGGCATCAGCCTTAATATTCTTAGAATCCGGAAGGTACGAGACCACGAAATCAAAATGGGAAAAAAACAAGGACCATCGAGCCTGTCTAGGATTCAGCCGTTTGGCAGACTCGAGATAAATCAAATTCTTATGATCGGTCAAGACCACAATACGGTGCTTAGCTCCCTCAAGCCAGTGTCGCCACTCCTCAAATGCCCACTTCATAGCCAACAACTCCCGATTGCTGACATCATAATTGCGTTCAGCAGGCGAAAACTTACGGGAAAAGAAGGCACACGGTTTCATTAAGGAACCAACAGGATCCCTCTGAGACAAATCGGCCCCTGCCCCAATCTCAGAAGCGTCAACCTCAACCTTAAACGGAAGAGAAACATCCGGTTGGCGCAACACCGGAGCAGAAGTAAATCGACGTTTAAGCTCCTGAAAGGCAGAGACAGCCGTAGAGGACCAATTCGCCACATCAGCGCCTTTCTTCGTCAAATCGGTCAAGGGTTTAACCACGCTGGAAAAATTAGCAATGAAACGGCGATAAAAATTTGCAAAACCCAAAAATTTCTGAAGGCTCTTCACGGATGTGGGCTGAATCCAATCATGAATGGCCTGAACCTTAACCGGATCCATCTCTATAGACAAGGGAGAAAAAATAAAGCCCAAAAAAGAAACCTTCTGCACCCCAAAGAGACACTTAGACCCTTTCACAAACAAAGCATTGTCACAAAGGATCTGAAATACTATCCTGACCTGTTGCACATGAGACTCCCAATCATCGGAAAAAATCAAAATATCGTCCAAATATACAATCAAGAATTTATCAAGATAAGTCCGGAAGATATCATGTATGAAGGACTGAAAAACAGATGGAGCATTAGAGAGCCCGAATGGCATCACAAGGTTTTCAAAATGGCCTTCGGGCGTGTTAAACGCAGTTTTCCATTCATCACCCTGCTTAATACGAACAAGATTATATGCCCCCCGAAGGTCAATGTTCGTAAACCAACTAGCTCCCTTAATCCTAGCAAAAAAATCGGTAAGTAAAGATAAAGGGTATTGAAACTTGATCATGATTTTATTCAAGAGGCAATAATCAATACAGGGTCTCAAGGAACCATCTTTTTTAGCAACAAAAAAGATCCCCGCTTCCAACAGTGAAGAAGATGGTCAAATATGCCTTTCTCCAAAGACTCCTTAATATAGCTCCGCATGGCAGTATGTTCAGGCACAGACAGGTTGAAAAGTCGACCCTTAGGAAACTTACAGCCTGGAATCAAGTCAATAGCACAATCGCAGTCCCTGTGCGGTGGAAGGAAACTGGACTTGGACTCATCGAATACATCCTGAAAATCAGACAAAAACTCTGGAATTTCAGAAGAGGAAGAAGAGGAGATTAACATCAAAGGAACATCATTATGAACCCCCTGACAACCCCAACTAGTCACAGACATGGACTTCCAATCCAACACAGGATTATGTACCTGCAACCATGGAAAACCCAGCACGATAGCATCATGCAAATTATGCAACACCAGAAATCGACAAACTTCCTGATGGGCTGGCGCCATGCGCATGGTCACCTGTGTCCAAAACTGGGGCTTATTTTTAGCCAAGGGTGTAGCATGAATGCCCCTTAAAGGAATAGGGTTCTGCAAAGGCTGCAAGGGAAAATCACAACGTCTGGCAAACTCAAAGTCCATTAAGTTCAAGGCGGCGCCTGAATCCACAAATGCCATGACAGAAAATGATGACAATGAGCAGATCAAGGACACAGATAACAGAAATTTAGGTTGTACAGTACTGATGGTAAATGAACTGGCGATCCTCTTTGTCCGCTTAGGGCAGACAGAAATGAAATGAGAAGCATCGCCACAATAATAACACAACCTATTCTGACGTCTGAAACCTTGTCGTTCTGTTCTAGACAGAATCCTATCACACTGCATTGGCTTAGGAATTTGCTCTGAGGATAACGCCACAGCACGCACAGTTCTGCGCTCCCGCAAGCGCCGGTAAATCTGAATGGCCAGAGACATAGAATCACTCATACCGGAAGCCGTGGGAAACCCCACCGTAACATCTTTAACGGATTCAGAAAGACCCTTTCTGAAAATTGCCGCCAAAGCATCATTATTCCATTTAGTCAACACAGACCATTTTCTGAATTTCTGACAATACAATTCTGCCGCCTCTTGACCCTGAGACAGGGCCAACAAGGTCTTCTCAGCTTGATCCACAGAATTAGGTTCATCATATAATAATCCTAAAGCCTGAAAAAAGAAGTCTACATTAAGCGAAGCCGGATTCCCAGATTCCAGGGAAAATGCCCAATCCTGCGGGTCGCCACACAGCAGGGAGATGACGATTTTAACCCGCTGAATGGAATCACCGGAGGATCGAGGTCTCAAAGCAAAAAACAGATTACAGTTGTTTTTAAAACTCTAAAATTTGGACCTGTCACCAAAAAACAAATTAGGAGTAGGAATCTTCGGTTCTAAAACAGGAGTCTGAACAATATAATCAGAAATACCCTGTACCCTAGCAGCAAGTTGGTCTACACGAGAAGCTAATTCCTGAACATTCATGCTAGCACAAGGCTCCTCAGCCACCCAGAGATAAAGAGGGAGGAGAAGACAAAGCAGACTGAAGAAAAAAAAATGGCTCAAGACCTTTCTTCCCTTCTTCTGAGATGCATTTAACCCATTATGGGCCAGTTGTACTGTTATGATCAGGTGACCTTGGAGCAGCATGAAAACTTTCACTGGAGTAGGTGGTAACTATACTCACCGCAAATCCTGATCTTAACACCGCAACTAGAAGTAGCCGTGGGGTGTGCCTAACAAATCCTAGACACCTCGACACAGCCGGAGGACTAAATACCCCTATAGATGGAAATAGGAATTCTACCTTGCCTCAGAGCAGAACCCCAAAGGATAGGCAGCCCCCCACAAATATTGACTGTGAGTAGTAGAGGAAAAGACACACGCAGGCAGAAAACAGGATTTAGCAAAAGAGGCCACTCTAGCTAAAATAGGAAAGGATAGGACAGGATACTAAGCGGTCAGTATTAAAATCCTTCCAAAAATATCCACAGCAGAAAATACAAAAACTCCACCATCTAACTAAAGATGTGGAGCGTATATTTGCAACTCCAGAGAATCCAACAATACTGAGAAAACACTGACACAGTCTAAGCTGGACAAGAGAAAACAAATGAATAGTACAGAATATAAGCACACAGCTTGTGTGCCACAGAAAAAGAAACAGACACTTATCTTTGCTGAATTAACAGCTAAGCAGGAGAAGCCAGACAAAGATCCAACACTTCCCAAGAAACATTGACAACTGGCAAGGACTAATGAGTCCTGCACACCTAAATACCCCAGTCAGAATTGCAATCAGCAGATACACCTGTCCAATACTGCAGCCCAGGGACAACTGCATTACCACCTACAACCACCGGAGGGAGCCCAAAAGCAGAATTCACAACACTCCACACTGTCTGTTCTCAGGTCTGGCAGCATGTGAAAATTTCAGCCCACCAAACAAGTGAGCGGCAGCGACGGTGGTGTCTGAATGCTGGATCCAGGTTTTTGTAACAGCCAGAAGGTTAAGGGAATTAGAGAGGAAAAAATTGTGAATGTAAGTTAGTTTGTTACACACAGACTGTGCATTCCAGACGAAGTAGAAGAAAGGAAAAGGGAATATCCAGCACGTCCATCCAGTGTAAGTAAAATATCCAAAATTTATTGAAGCATTTTAAAAAACAATATTAAAAGAGAGAGAGAGACCCTCTCTCTCTCTTTTTTAATATTGTTTTTTAAAATGCTTCAATAAATTTTGGATATTTTACTTACACTGGATGGACGTGCTGGAGATTCCCTTTTCCTTTCTTCTACTTCAGCTGAAATCACCAGCAGGTACGGCACCCACCAGCTACATTCATTTGCAACGGCTTACAGATGCATGTCTCGGCGTGTCAAGCTCCTAACCTTCCCTCTCCTCCTCCTCTTTTTCTTGAATGTACATTCCAGACAGCATATTGGAAAGTGATAGAAGGCATGCACAGAATGTTAATAAAATTAACAGTGCTCCTATATGCAGCTGGGGAAGAGTAATGTATGCTGGTGAAGGGAGGCCCAGGGTTGGGGGAGATGTTGCCTGAAACTAATAAAAGGAGAAAAAACAGAAAGAGCAGGTGATGCGATGATTTGTATGAATGTTTTGAGTGCTGCATGGAGGTATTGGACGGTTTGGAGTGGGTAAGAAATGTCAGTAGAGCTTCAGATTTATACATGAGAGAGGGGAGAATGGAGGGGTGGATATGGAGAGAGTGCACAGAATGTGTTAAAGGGCGGGCGAGTTGTGAGAAAGCAGAAGTAAAAACAAATAAGAAGCAGATTGATATGATCAATGCAGAATGTAGTACTACTGACCAAGAAGCATGTTTCTATGAAAAACTTATGCACCTTACCTGTCTCCTGCCCAACTGAAATTATATAACTGCCAAGCACTTTATCCTGTTGCACTTAATATCTGTTGCACGCGTGACCCTGCATGTGTGCTATATCATATCCCAAGCCAGAGCTGAATATATATGAAATGAAATGTCTGCTAGCATCAGGCACCAATTGGCCACAAACAGTAATTAAACAATTAGCACAAGGCCAGAGCAGGCATTACTATGCATTGTAAACAACCAATGCTGAACAAGGAAATAAAACAGTGAAAAAAAATCACTTTGAACACTTTAAAGCACAAAACAAAAAGGGAAAAAAGGAAAAAACCACAAGAGTGATGGATTAAATACCATGAAAAAATCTTGCTAGATATGATTCTGTTCACACTTGTCAGTCAGCACACAAATGGATGATGGATTAAATACCTGTGTGAAGAAGAGAAGAGAGGAACATCAGCTTCAATGCCATTGTATAACTGCCAAGCACTTTATCCTGTTGCACTTAATATCTGTTGTGCGGGGTCACGCGTGCTATCCCAAGCCAGAGCTGGAATATATATGGCCTATTGAATTTATATGTATATACAGCTCTGGCAAAAATTAAGAGACCACTGCAAAATGTGTAGTTTGATTTTTCTCTTTATAGCTATATTTTTTAGTAAAATGTAAATTGTTCATTTAGTATATAAACTTCTGACAACATGTCCCGAATTTCCAAGCAATAAATTTTGTATTTTTTTCTAACATAGAAAAATGGTCAAAGTAAAAAAAACAGGGCTTTCAGACCTCAAATAATGCAATGAAAACAAGTTCATAATCATTTAGAAACAACAACACTAATATTTTAACTCAGGAAGAGTTCGGAAATCAATATTTTGTGAAATAACCATGATTTTTAATCTCAGCTTTCATGCATCTTCACGTTCTTTCCACCTGTCTTTAATAATGCTTCTGGTGCAAAAATGTAAGCAGTTTTTTTGTTTGATGGCTTGTGACTATCTATCATTCTCTCGATTACATTCCAGAGGTTTTCAATGGGGTTCAGGTCTGGAGGTTGGGCTGCCCATAAAAGGGTTCTGATGTGGCGGTCTCTTAATTTTGGCCAGAGCTGTATATATACATTACAAAATTTTACATCTGTATGGATTAAATGATGCGATAGAACAAATTTACTATGAATATCATTTTACGAATTAGGTCAATCCAGCGCTACACTTTAGAAACTGGTCACGTTCGGTATAAATGCATATACAGGTGCATCTCACAAAATTAGAATATCATCAAAAAGTTAAATATATTTCAGTTCTTCTATGCAAAAAGTTAAACTCATATATTATACTGGATGGTGGCCAAATTCTAATGCATCGGGTATTCTAGAATGCACAGCCACGTAGTATATAGCACAGTCACATAGTATATAACACACCCCACATAGTATATAGCATAGCCATGTAGTAAATTGCACAGCCTCGTAGTATATAACACAGCCATGAAGTATATAGCATAGCCACGTAGTATATTGCACAGGCACGTAGTATATAACACAGCCAATGTAGTATATAGCACAGCCACGCAGTATATACACAGCCCACGTAGTATATTAAACATCCACGTAATATATATCATAGCCACGTAGTATATTGCCCAGCCATGTAGTATATAACACAGCCTACGCAGTATGTAGCACAGCCCATTTAGTATATAGCAGAGCCCACGTAGTATATAGCACAGCCTATGTAGTATATAGCACAGCCCATGTAGTATATAGCACAGGTCACACAGTATAAAACACAGTCACATAGTATATAGCATAGCCCATGTAGTATATAGCATAGCCCACGTAGTATATAACACAGCCCACATAGTATATAGCACAGACCACGTTGCATATAACACAGCCATGTAGTATATTGCACAGGCACATAGTATATAGCACAGCCCATGCAGTATATAACACAGCCACGTAGTATATTGCACAGGCATGTAGTATGTAGCACAGCCCACGTAGTATATTACACAGGCCACGTAGTATATAACACAGCCCACACAGTATATAACACAGGCCACATAGTAATAACACAGCCCACGTAGTATATAGCAATGTGGGCACCATATCCCTGTTAAAAAAATAATTAAAATAAAAAAGTTATATACTCACCTTCCGTCATCCCCCGGATCCAGCCGAGGCCTTTACCGATGCCCTTCGTGCTCCGGTCCCAAGAATGCATTGCGGCAATGAGTCGAGATCATGTAGCGGTCTTGCGAGACCGCTACGTCATCATCTCACTAGACCGCTATGTGATCTAGAGTCAGTGCAGCAATGCATTCTTGGGACCGGAGCTCGAGGAGTGAGAAAGGCTGCAGTGGACTTCGGAAGGTGAGAATATAATGTTTGCTTTTTTTATTATTATTTTTAACATTCTATGTTTTTACTATTGATGCTGCATAGGCAGCATCAATAGTAAAAAGTGAAACGGTGTTAAAATCCCACCCCAATCTCGCTGATTGGTTGCGGCCAGCTGGCCACGACCAATCAGCAACCCAGGATTTCTGTTACGGAAGTTACAGACAGACAGACGAAAGTACCCCTTAGGCAATTATATGTATAGATAGAGTCATTACAAGCAGAGTGATCTATTTCAAGTGTTTATTTCTGTTAGTATTAATGATTATGGCTTACAGCCAATGAAAATCCAAAAGTCATTTTCTTAGTAAATTAGAATTCTTTATAAAACCAGCTTGAAAAATGATTTAAAAATCTGAAATGTTGGCCTACTGAAATGTATGTTCAGTAAATCCACCCAATACTTGGTCGGGGCTCCTTTTGCATCAATTACTGCATCAATTACTGCATCAATGCGGTGTGGCATGGAGGCGATCAGCCTCTGGCACTTCTGAGGTGTTATGGAAGCCCAGGTTGCTTTGATAGCAGCCTAACAGCTCATCTGCATTGTTGAGTCTAGTGTCTCTCATCTACCTCTTGACAATACCCCATAGATTCTCTATGGGGTTAAGGTCAGGTGAGTTTGCTGGCCAATCAAGCACAGTGATACTGTTGATTTTAAACCAGGTATTGGTACTTTTGGCAATGTGGATAGGTGCCAAGTCCTGCTTTACATTTCAGCAGCTAACAGTTCAGATTTTAAAATCGTTTTTCAAGCTGGTGTTGCAAAGTATTCTAATTTACTGAGATAATGACTTTTGGGTTTTCATTGGCTGTAAAATTGAATGTAAACTTCGGCACTCAAAAAGTGTGGTGCAATAAATAGTTTTTTGGCAGAAAAAATGACCCAATAGATTCCAGATAATCAAAGTTAGCGTTTCAGCCTAATATCCAGCCTTTTTCAAGAAATAGCTGTGGTGGAAGGGGTCTAGCAAAATTGCAATTGCAATTGCGAATTATCGCAAGTTTGGTAAAAACTGAGGACAAAAATGTGCACGTTTCAAACTTTAGATCCTTAAACCAGATAGTCATGCTGTACAACAAAATAATTGATAAATAACATTTCCCATATGTCTACTTTACATCTGCATCATTTTTCAAACATTATTTTATTGTGTTAGGATTTTCAAGGGATAGAAAGTTTAGCAGTAATTTCTCATTTTTCAAATTTACAAAACCTGTTTCTTTATGGACCTATTCAGATTTTACTGGACTTTAAGCATATATATTGAAAACTCCCCAAAAATGATACCATTTTAAAAACTGTACCCCTCAAATACTTCAATATTGTTGTCAGGAAATGTTTTAACCTTTCAGGTGCTACACAGGATTTACCTCAAATGTAGACAAAAAATTCTATTTGGACAAATGCCAGGACTCGGAACGGAAGGAGCAATATTTGAATTTCGGTACACAAATTTGGATGAAAGAGATTGCAGGCACCATGTGACATTTGCAAATGCCCCTAATTTGAAACTAACCCAAACAAGATTTTATCTAGTGAAAGAGTGAGCATTTTTAACCCCTTAATGACCAGGGGTATTATTGGTTTTGCATTTTCATTTTTTGTTCTCCTTCTTCTCAGAGCCACAACTTTTTTATTTTTCGATCAAAATGGCCATGTGAGAGCTTGTTTTTGCAGGATAAGTTGTACTTTTGAACAACGCCATAGGTTTTAACAGAAGCAGAAAAG
Organism: Ranitomeya imitator; assembly: GCF_032444005.1. Classification (NCBI taxonomy): domain Eukaryota; kingdom Metazoa; phylum Chordata; class Amphibia; order Anura; family Dendrobatidae; genus Ranitomeya; species Ranitomeya imitator. The sequence continues at coordinate 341,492,059 of NC_091285.1, read as the reverse complement.
CAACCATGCATCCATACAATTCAAAAACCATCCTCTCTGAGCCAAAGCAAATTTAAAATGGACAGAGGTAAAATGTAAATCTATGGTCAGATTAATTAAATCTTGTTTATTTATTTTTTTAAATTCCTTTTATTAAATTTAATATAACAGAGCATATAAACATTACATTAAGGCAAATCATATAATAATACCAATACCCAAATACCCTAACCCACCCCAGTCCTACCTGTACTCTTCTCTGCGAGCACTTATTATTTGAGTTGTACTATGGAATTAGTGTATGACCACCTATTCGCTGCATTAAATTGGGTATTCTCAAATTGAGCTCATAGTTTTTCTTTAGTCCCTAAAGGAAGAGATGGAATAAAGAGAGACCATGTATTTAGAAATTTCCCGGACAATCTTTTCTTGCTGGTCAACGCATCCAACCAATCCATTTTGAAAAGGAACATAATCTTAGCATGTATAAGGGATTGTGTTGGTATAGTCAGACTCAACCAGTAACATAGTAACATAGTAACATAGTTAGTAAGGCCGAAAAAAGACATTTGTCCATCCAGTTCAGCCTATATTCCATCATAATAAATCCCCAGATCTACGTCCTTCTACAGAACCTAATAATTGTATGATACAATATTGTTCTGCTCCAGGAAGACATCCAGGCCTCTCTTGAACCCCTCGACTGAGTTCGCCATCACCACCTCCTCAGGCAAGCAATTCCAGATTCTCACTGCCCTAACAGTAAAGAATCCTCTTCTATGTTGGTGGAAAAACCTTCTCTCCTCCAGACGCAAAGAATGCCCCCTTGTGCCCGTCACCTTCCTTGGTATAAACAGATCCTCAGCGAGATATTTGTATTGTCCCCTTATATACTTATACATGGTTATTAGATCGCCCCTCAGTCGTCTTTTTCTAGACTAAATAATCCTAATTTCGCTAATCTATCTGGGTATTGTAGTTCTCCCATCCCCTTTATTAATTTTGTTGCCCTCCTTTGTACTCTCTCTAGTTCCATTATATCCTTCCTGAGCACCGGTGCCCAAAACTGGACACAGTACTCCATGTGCGGTCTAACTAGGGATTTGTACAGAGGCAGTATAATGCTCTCATCATGTGTATCCAGACCTCTTTTAATGCACCCCATGATCCTGTTTGCCTTGGCAGCTGCTGCCTGGCACTGGCTGCTCCAGGTAAGTTTATCATTAACTAGGATCCCCAAGTCCTTCTCCCTGTCAGATTTACCCAGTGGTTTCCCATTCAGTGTGTAATGGTGATATTGATTCCTTCTTCCCATGTGTATAACCTTACATTTATCATTGTTAAACCTCATCTGCCACCTTTCAGCCCAAGTTTCCAACTTATCCAGATCCATCTGTAGCAGAATACTATCTTCTCTTGTATTAACTGCTTTACATAGTTTTGTATCATCTGCAAATATCGATATTTTACTGTGTAAACCTTCTACCAGATCATTAATGAATATGTTGAAGAGAACAGGTCCCAATACCGACCCCTGCGGTACCCCACTGGTCACAGCGACCCAGTTAGAGACTATACCATTTATAACCACCCTCTGCTTTCTATCACTAAGCCAGTTACTAACCCATTTACACACATTTTCCCCCAGACCAAGCATTCTCATTTTGTGTACCAACCTCTTGTGCGGCACGGTATCAAACGCTTTGGAAAAATCGAGATATATGATGTACTGGAAAACGGAAATAAAATTCAAAGTGTGGTTAAATTGCGAAGCAGTACAATTCCACAGTAGTTTTTTTGTTTTGATTTTTTGCTATGTTCACTAAATGCTCAAACTGACCGGCCATTATGATTCCCCAGGTCATTACAAGTTCATAGACACCAAACATGTCTAGATTCTTTTTTATCTAAGTGGTGATATTTTTTTGTTATAAATTGCACCATTTTCCGATACCAATAATGTCTCCATTTTTCGTGATCTCAGGTTGGTTGCTTATTTTTTGCGCACTGAGCTGAAGTTTTTAAAGGTACCATTTTGGTGCAGATGCAATCTTTTGCTCGCCTGTTATTGCATTTTAATACAATGCTGTGGCTACCAAAGAAACTTAATTCTGGTGTTTTTACTTTTTTTCTTGCTACGCCGTTCAGCGATCATGTTAATCCTATTTTTATTGATAGATCAGGTGATGCTGAACTCGTGATACCAATTTTTTTTGGAATGGGATGAAAGGGGGTGAACATCTTTTATATATTTTTATATTTTTAAAAAACTTTTATTTTCTTTATGCATGCTTCAATAGTCTCCATGGGAGACTAGAAGCTGCCATAACCCAATCGCCTCTGCTACATACAGGCAATGATCAGATCTGCTGGAGACCTCTGGTTATCAAGCCAACCCATAAGAAGTGACCCGCGATCACATGACGGGGTCACCGATGGGCAGGATTTCCAGCGTGCTTGTCGGAAGAGCTAGCTAAATGCCTCTGTATATATCAGCTGACATGTGCTTGGAAAAGGGGAGTCTGATATTGGCGTACTATTACGCCCGATGTCGGAAAGGGGTTAAAGTTATATTTTCACATGCTGCGACATGTATTCGTTGTTTTTTTTCCTTATTGGTTGCTGTACGTTACACCCATGATTGAAGATGATTGGTTCTGTCTTCTGTTAAAACAAGATTTGACATACTATGATTAAGGGTGCTGAGTAGAGATGAGCGGTGTTCGAGTCGAACTTTTTGCCAATTTCAAATTCAAGCTGTTTTGGGCGGTGTTCGAGTCGGTCGACGAACCCGAACAATTTGCTTAAGATTCGGCTGTTCGAGTTTCTGTTCGATAACTGTCCGTTCACCAAAAGCCTAGCTTGATTTGCACATTAAAACTGTTTATCATTGTTAATAGACTGTTTCAGTGTATAGTGGGTGGGGGGTGGAGGATAGATCTGTGCTGAAATAACGCCGATCTCCAGTTTTTTTTCTTTCCCGCATTTACAGTGGGGCGGTGCAGTCTCTCAGCCTATCAGCAGTGCACACACACACAGCAATGTGCATGTGATGCACACATGCTCACAAGGGCATGTGTCATTGGCTGTGTATGTCACATGTCCTCTTTGCCCTATAAGAACCAGCCATTTGCCCTGTCACCACCATTTCCTCACTGCTGCAGCTTAGTGTTAGACGGCACCGCTGCTGCTGTGGGCGCTATACAGACTAAAGGTACCGTCACACTAGACGATATCGCTAGCGATCCGTGACGTTGCAGCGTCCTCGCTAGCGATATCGTCCAGTGTGACAGGCAGCAGCGATCAGGCCCCTGCTGTGCTGTCGCTGGTCGGGGAAGAAATTCCAGAACTTTATTTGGTCGCTGGACTCCCCGCAGACATCGCTGAATCGGCGTGTGTGACACCGATTCAGCGATGTCTTCGCTGGTAACCAGGGTAAACATCGGGTAACTAAGCGCAGGGCCGCGCTTAGTAACCCGATGTTTACCCTGGTTACCATCCTAAAAGTAAAAAAAACAAACACTACATACTTACCTACAGCTGTCTGTCCTCCAGCGCTGTGCTCTGCACTCCTCCTGTACTGGCTGTGAGCGTCGGTCAGCCGGAAAGCAGAGCGGTGACGTCACCGCTCTGCTTTCCGGCCGCTGTGCTCACACAGACAGTACAGGAGGAGTGCAGAGCACAGCGCTGGAGGACAGACGGCTGTAGGTAAGTATGTAGTGTTTGTTTTTTTTTACTTTTCGGATGGTAACCAGGATAAACATCGGGTTACTAAGCGCGGCCCTGCGCTTAGTTACCCGATGTTTACCCTGGTTACCGGCATTGTTGGTCGCTGGAAAGCGATCTGTGTGACAGCTCTCCAGCGACCAAACAGCGACGCTGCAGCGATCCGGATCGTTGTCGGTATCGCTGCAGCGTCGCTAAGTGTGACGGTACCTTAAGAGTGTTTTTTGGAGCGAATTGTCAGAGAGATAGGTTTGGGGAGTCAGACGGAGTCGGGACTAGTTGTAATATCAGCCCTTTTCAGGGTAGGTTACAGCAGTTCATAGCACTGTTTGCCAGGCAGGTCTGTGCCTGTGCCAGTGCTGTGCAAGTGTTTGTCATAGCATTTGGTGTAATCTAGCTCAGCCAATCCTTTTGGATTAGTAGCATTGTCTGATAGTCATCTGAGTAGCCCGCCTGTGAAACTAGCTACACCGCCTGTGTATCTCAATTTTTACTGCATCTAAGGCTGGTTTCACATTTGCGTTTTTTTGGGTGCGTTTTTGCGGTAAAAAACGCATGGTGAAAAAACGCATGTAAATGCGTGCAAACGCTGCGTTTTTTTGACGCATGCATTTTTGCATGTGGTGAAAAAAACGCGGGGTTTTGACGCGTTTACATGCGTTTTTTCATGCGTTTGCGTTTTTTAAACGCATGCTGAGAAATGTGTGACAGCTGCCAATCATCAAAATAAAGTAAAAAACCCACTATAAACAGAAATAGTTAGGGTTAGGGTTAGGGGTAGGGGTAGGGTTAGGGGTAGGGATCATAACCCTAACCCTAACCCTAAAGGGATTCTAACCCTAACCCTACCGCTAACCCTAACCCTAAGGGATCCTAACCCTAACCCTAACCATAACCCTACCTCTAACCCTAAGGGATCCTAACCCTAACCCTACCCCTAACCCTACCCCTAACCCTAACCCTAAGGGATCCTAGCCCTAACCCTACCCCTAACCCTACCTCTAACCCTACCCCTAACCCTAACCCTAAAAGGATTAGGGTTAGGGGTAGGGTTAGGGTTAGGATCCCTTTATCACCTTTATGTTGGGGGGTGGCATATCAGTGTGTTTTCTGTTTTTTTAATAGAAAAACGCATGCGTTTTTAACGCAAAAAAACGCATGCACAAAAAAACGCATGCGTCCCCATTGACTCCAATGTATTTTTTGACCCAAAAAAAACGCATGAAAACGCATGCGTTTTTTTTGGTCCAAAAAACGCCTCTCAAAAATACTACAAGTTGCATTTCTGAAAATGAATGCATGCAGTAAAAAAACGCATGCGTTTCAAAATGCGACCAAACGCGTACACACAAAAACGCATGCGTTTTCAATGTTAAATATAGGAAAAAAAAACGCATGCGTTTTTTTTTTAAAAAAACGCTGCAGACAAAAACGCAAGTGTGAAACCACCCTAACCCAGTTAATAGCTTAGGGCAAGGGAGCAGTGTCTGCACGTCAGCAGAGTAGCCCGCCTGTGAAACAAACTATACCACCTGTGTATCTCTATTTTCACTTGCATCTAATCCAGTTAATAGTTTAGGGCTTAGGAGCAGTGTCTGCACGTCAGCAGAGTAGCCCGCCTGTGAAACTAACTACACCGCCTGTGTATCTCTATTTTCACTACATCTAATCCAGTTAAAGACACAAATAGAGCACAGCGAGGTCAAAAATACTCTGTTGTAAAGAAGTCACAGTAAATGAGCAAGTGCTAGTCAAAAAATGAAAAAAATACAGGGTATTTCGTTAATACGTTTTTTATAGGACTGCTCTATTATGGGTATACCTTGGCGATTGGTGGAGCAGCATAATATACATTTTTTTGCAAAAAAAGTATTAACTAAATACCCAGTATTTTTTTCATTTTTTGACTAGCACTTGCTCATTTACTGTGACTTCTTTACAACAGAGTATTTTTGACCTCGCTGTGCTCTTTTTGTGTCTTCAAGTTTCTTGGTGGTGTGAACAGGTTTCTACAGACTTGTTCACTGTGCAAGTAGCCCATGTGTTTTTTGGTTCTATAATTGTTCTCTTGTTTCTACAAGGCTGGGGAGTCCACCACTCCGTATTGGGCCATTTGCACTAAAACTGTTCCATCCTGCATGTCCACATGGATATTTTCTCTCTGAACCCTGCTTATACAGGTACTATACAGATGATCAGGTTTTTAAATACATCACATAGGGATTATATACATTAGATAGGGCGGCTCTATTATGGGTATACCTCGGCGATTGGTGGAGCAGCTTAATATACATTTTTTTGCAAAAAGAAACGTATTAACTAAATACCCTGTATTTTTTTCATTTTTTGACTAGCACTTGCTCATTTACTGTGACTTCTTTACAACAGAGTACATTTGACCTCACTGTGCTCTTTTTGTGTCTTCAAGTTTCTTGGTGGTGTGAACAGGTTTCTACAGACTTGTTCACTGTGCAAGTAGCCCATGTGTTTTTTGGATCTAATCCAGTTAATAGTTTAGGGCCCAGGAGCAGTGTCTGCACGTCAGCAGAATAGCCTGCCTGTTAAACAAACTATATCACCTGTGTATCTCTATTTTCACTGCATCTAATTCAGTTAATAGTTTTGGGCCTAGGAGCAGTGTCTGCACGTCAGCAGAGTAGCCCGCCTGTGAAACTAACAACACCACCTGTGTATCTTCATTTTCACTGCATCTAATCCAGTTAATAGTTTAGGGCATCGGAGCAGTGTCTGCCCATCAGCAGAGTAGCCCGCCTGTGAAACTAGCTACACCGCCTGTGTATCTCTATTTTCACTGCATCTAATCCAGTTAATAGTTTTGGGCCTAGTGCCACAGTTTGGCCACCCAGTTCTGCTCGGTTTTCATCCATCGGCTGTTGTGCCAACAACTACAGATACAGAGTTGCCAATTAGTTAAGCACTAAAATGAGTGGCAAAAGGTCTGCTGCTGGTGGAAAGGGGAATAGGCATGTTGGAAAGGGAAAAAAAGGTTGTGTCCATGTGGTAGGTGGTAAAGCAACAGTAACATCTGCAGAAGAAAGACGATCTTCCAGCCAAAGTAAGATGTCTACTTCTTTTCATGGACAATCTGATATGATCCCTTTCTTACGACCATCGCTTCAAAAATCGCCAAAAATTCCAGATGAGGCCATGACAAAGCTAAGAGGTTGAATTTCTCCATCTGCAAGCTGTTGGCTACAGAAATGCTGCCTTTCCACCTGGTGGACACAGAGGATTTTCGAGACCTTATGTCCGTCGCAATGCCCCAGTACCAGATGCCAAGTCACCACTACTTCTCAATGAAAGCTGTGCCTGCGCTACACCAGCATGTCGCACACAACATCATCACTTCCTTGAGAAACTCTGTGTGTGACAGGGTGCATTTCACCACAGACACTTGGATGAGTAGACATGGACAGGGGCGTAATATATCGGGGACTGGGCACTGGGTAACTACGGCGACATCAGGAGAAGGGGCTGCTGTCCAATGAGTTGCTCGTCAATCCTCTGTATCTAGAAGTTCCTCCACTGCTTCTGCCTCCTCAACCTCCTCTCGGTCCTCCACCTGCACCCAAATCCTGTCTGGTAATGCCACCCGTGTTGTAATTGCGCAGAAGGAATCCTGCACACCTCCTCACTGTGCAGTCACCAGGGCTGAACGACATCAGGCAGTGTTTCCATTGAAATGTCTGGGAAATGTGAGTCGCATAGCTGAGGAGTTGTGGTCAGCTCTGGAGACCGAGTTCCATCAATGGTTGTCTCCACTCAACCTGCAGCCAGGGAAGGCTGTGTGCGACAATGCTGCAAACCGTGGTGTGGCCCTTCGCCGGGGCAATGTCACACACATGCCTTGTATGGCTCACGTTTTGAACCTGGTTGTCCAGCAATTTTTATTCCACTATCCCGGACTAGATGGGTTTCTGCAGAGGGCACAATCGCTGTGTGCTCACTTCCGCCGTTTGCATCCCGCAGCTCGACGACTTGCATCTCTACAGAAGTCGTTGGGCCTGCCAGTTCACCAGCTGAAATGCGATGTGCCCACATGGTGGAATTCAACTCTGAACCGGTTGTAGCGACAGTGGCAGCACCGACGAGCCCTGGTGCAATACGTTATGACGTATAGCCTGGGCCAACGAGATCAAGAGGTGGGGCAAATCACGCTGCAGGAGTGGTCTCAGATCAGGGACCTATGCACCCTTCTGCACAGTTTTGAAATAGCAATGAAGATGTTTAGTGCTGTGCAAGGCCACAGGAGACAAGAAGTCTGACGCACAGCCAACGCCTAGAGAGGATGGTACAAGAGTATCTCCAAGTTAACATCGATGTCATGACTGTGGAACTGAACCCTTGCTCATTTTGGGCTTCCAATCTTGAAAAATGGCCTGAGCTCACCACTCACACCTTGGAGATCTTGTCGTGCCCCACAGCCAGCGTTCTCTCTGAATTTGTGTTCAGCGCTGCTGGTGATGTGCTGACAGATAAGCGCACGCGGCTGTCCAATGACAATGTAGACAGACTAACGTTCATCAAGATGAACAAATCCTGGATCCTCAAGGACTTTTCTACCCCTGTGTCATCTTGGGGAGACTAAAAGCTTGATGATTTTTGAAAATCACCTCACCAACCGTTTTAAAAAACTCTGGCGAAATTAATGCCACTTAAGTGGTGTCTGTGGCCGAATTTTTGGAAAAAATGGAGACTCTTTTATTTAGTCCACCTGCTGAGTTTTACATGATGTTGCCATCGTCAATTCCAGGTGGGTGGGGTCATCTGCAGAGTTGTTTCCTCATACTATGGCCTGGGATTCAGAGGTCTGCTCCAAAGCTTCAGTGTCTGCTAGTCTGCTAGTCAGCAGAGTAGCCCAGCCACCCACTACCTGTTTACCTACGTACTATTTTTAACGGCATCTGGCCCAGGAAATCCTTTTGGGTCTAGTAGAATTTGGTGCTACTCAGCAGCATACCCCACCCATGAAGCAAGCTACACCGCCTGTTTACCTAAGTACTATTTTGTAACGGCATCTAGCCCAGGAAGTCCTTTTGGGCCTAGTAGAATTTGGTGCTATTCAGCAGCGTACTTCACCCATGAAGCAAGCTACGCCGCCTCTTTACCTAAGTACTATTTTGTAACGGCATCTAGCCCAGGAAAATATTTTGGGCCTAGTAGAATTTGGTGCTACTCAGCAGCGTACCCCACCCATGAAGCAAGCTACACCGCCTGTTTACCTACAGTAAGTACTATTTTTTAACGGCATCTGGCCCAGGAAATCCTTTTGGGCCTAGTAGCAATTTCTGCTACTCAGCAGAGTACCCCACCCATGAAGCAAGCTACACCGCCTTCTTACTTTCTCAATCTAACCCCTTGGCTCTGGGGTGTCCACTCTCCCTCCAGCTCTCTCCTTCTCACAGGTGGACTACCGCGTTTTTTCACACTTTGGCGAATCTTTTGGGCCCAGGCATAAGAAGTCGTTGAGATAATGGATAATATGTGCCGCCTTACAAACTTTCATGACGACACATTCGAGGAAGCAACTAAACGCCTCAAATAGTGAGCAGGATATGGAGCACACCATGGGCAAACAGCGATCAATGTAGTATGCTCCTTCACAGAAGCAGCCCAATGGGAGGACACTATTCGGAGGCACAGGTAGTAACCGGAACGCCCCCTCAATGTCTGTTTTGGCCATAAGGGTGCCCCTTACCAACTTCTTGACCCACCTGATTGCCTCGTCAAAGAGGTACAGTACATAGTACTGTACTTGGTTCCGAGTTGATGTTGTCGTTTACTGACCTACCCCTTTTATATGACAAATGGTGGATTAGTCTGTATGTATTGGGTTCATTTTTTAGCACAACTCCCAATGGGGGTACCACTACGTTTTCTAAGGAAAGTGTTCTGAATGGACCCGCCGCCATTCTACCTAAAGATATTTCTTTTTTTTTTTTCTTTTTTTACGACGTCTGGGTGTTGGTAGGGTGATTTTAGATTTTTACTCCAGCCTTTCTTGATTTTAGAAGGGCATGACATGCCTATATCTGTGTCTCCTCCTCCTTTTACTCATCCACCTCATTTCTTTTCGCATGACTATATGTAGTTGTGACTTTTCCATGTGTTTGCTGTGTCTTCTGAGCAGTTTGTCAGCTTTTGGACACCTTTTAAGGTGTTTTCTATGTGTTTTCCATGTGTTTGTATATGTTTGTGTTTGCCTGCCATTGGTTTCAATGGGGTTCGGCGGTGTTCGTCGAACGTTCGATGAACAATTCGTCGAACACGTCCCTGTTCGACGAACCGAACCCGAACACTAGGGAGGTGGCTCAACACTAGTGCTGAGTGCACCATAATTTTTTCAGTTGTTTAAAGGGAACCTGTCACCCCGTTTTTTGAGATTGAGATATAAATACTGTTAAATAGGGCCTGCGCTGTGTGTTACTATAGTGTATGTAGTGCACCCCGATTCCCCACCTATGCTGAGAAATACATTACCAAAGTCGCCGTTTTCGCCTGTCAATCAGGCTGGTCTGGTCAGGTGGGCGTGGTGACATCGCTCTTTTCTTCCCCAGCTTTCCGTTGGTGGCGTAGTGGTGTGCGTATGTCCAGAGTTCCGAATCCCCTGCGCGCACGTGAAGCAAAAGCGCGCGTTCTGCGCTATTGCCCCTGTCATCGGTGGGGGCGGCCATCTTCCTGGGGCCGCGCGTGCGCAGATCGAGTGCTCTGCTGCACGGGGCTTCAGGAAAATGGCCGCGGGATGCCGCGCGTGCGCATTAGAGATCGCGGCGGCCATTTTCCCAAAGCCGAGATGCAAACTCGGCTTTGGAAAAATGGCCGCCGCGATCTCTAATGCGCACGCGCAGCATCCCGCGGCCATTTTCCTGAAGCCCCGTGCAGCAGAGCACTCGATCTGCGCACGCGCGACCCCAGGAAGATGGCCGCCCCCACCGATGACAGGGGCAATAGCGCAGAACACGCGCTTTTGCTTCACGTGCGCGCAGGGGATTCGGAACTCTGGACATGCGCACACCACTACGCCACCAACGGAAAGCTGGGGAAGAAAAGAGCGATGTCACCACGCCCACCTGACCAGACCAGCCTGATTGACAGGCGAAAACGGCGACTTTGGTAATGTATTTCTCAGCATAGGTGGGGAATCGGGGTACACTACATACACTATAGTAACACACAGCGCAGGCCCTATTTAACAGTATTTATATCTCAATCTCAAAAAACGGGGTGACAGGTTCCCTTTAACCCCTTTACCCCCAAGGGTGGTTTGCACGTTATGGACCGGGTCAATTTTTACAATTCTGACCACTGTCCCTTTATGAGGTTATAACTCTGGAACGCTTCAACGGATCCCGGTGATTCTGACATTGTTTTCTCGTGACATATTGTACTTCATGATAGTGGTAAAATTTCTTTGATATTACCTGCGTTTATTTGTGAAAAAAACGGAAATTTGGCGAAAATTTTGAAAATTTCGCAATTTTCCAACTTTGAATTTTTATGCAATTAAATCACAGAGATATGTCACACAAAATACTTAATAAGTAACATTTCCCACATGTCTACTTTACATCAGCACAATTTTGGAACCAAAAATTTTTTTTTGTTAGGGAGTTATAAGGGTTAAAAGTTGACCAGCAATTTCTCATTTTTACAACACCATTTTATTTTAGGGATCACATCTCATTTGAAGTCATTTTGAGGGGTCTATATGATAGAAAATACCCAAGTGTGACACCATTCTAAAAACTGCACCCCTCAAGGTTCTCAAAACCACATTCAAGAAGTTTATTAACCCTTCAGGTGCTTCACAGGAATTTTTGGAATGTTTAAATAAAAATTAACATTTAACTTTTTTTCACAAAAAATTTACTTCAGCTCCAATTTGTTTTATTTTGCCAAGGGTAACAGGAGAAAATGGACCCCAAAAGTTGTTGTACAATTTGTCCTGAGTACGCTGATACCCCATATGTGGGGGTTAACCACAGTTTGTGCGCATGGCAGAGCTCGGAAGGGAAGGAGCGCCATTTGACTTTTCAAAGCAAAGTTGACTGGAATTGAGATGGGACGCCATGTTGCGTTTGGAGAGCCACTGATGTGCCTAAACATTGAAACCCCCCACAAGTGACACCATTTTGGAAAGTAGACCCCCTAAGGAACTTATCTAGAGGTGTGGTGAGCACTTTGACCCACGAAGTGCTTCACAGAAGTTAATAATGCAGAACCGTAAAAATAAAAAATCATTTTTTTTCACAAACATTATCTTTTCGCCCCAAATTTTTTATTTTCCCAATGGTAAGAGAAGAAATTGGACCACAAAAGTTGTGGCACAATTTGTCCTGAGTACTCTGATACCCCATATGTGGGGGTAAACCATTGTTTGGGCGCATGGGAGAGCTCGGAAGGGAAGGAGCGCCGTTTGACCTTTCAATGCAAAATTGACAGGAATTGAGATTGGACGCCATGTTGCGTTTGGAGAGCCACTGATGTACCTAAACATTGAAACCCCCCACAAGTGACACCATTTTGAAAAGTAGACCCCCTAAGGAACTTATCTAGATGTGTGGTGAGCACTTTGACCCAATAAGAGCTTCACAGAAGTTTATAATGCAGAGCCGTAAAAATAAAACAAAATTTTTTTCCCACAAAAATAATTTTTTAGCCCCCAGTTTTGTATTTTCCTGAGGGTAACAGGAGAAATTGGACCCCAAAAGTTGTTGTGCAATTTGTCCTGAGTGCGCTGATACCCTATATGTGGGGGAGAACCAGCGTTTGGGCGCATGGGAGGGCTCAGAAGGGAAGGAGTGCCATTTGGAATACAGACTTAGATGGAATGGTCTGCAGGCGTCACATTGTGTTTGCAGAGCCCCTAATGTACCTAAACAGTAGAAACCCCCCACAAGTGACCCCATATTGGAAACTAGACCCCCCAAGGAACTTATTTAGATGTGTTGTGAGAACTTTGAGCCCCCAAGTATTTCACTACAGTTTATAACGCAGAGCCGTGAAAATAAAATAAAAAATTTCCCCTCAAAATTATTTTTTAGCCCCCAGTTTTGTATTTTCTCGAGGGTAAAAGGAGAAATTGGACCCCAAAAGTTGTTGTCCAATTTGTCCTGAGTGCGTTGATACCCCATATGTGGGGTGAACCAGCGTTTGGGCGCATGGGAGGGCTCGGAAGGGAAGGAGCGCCATTTGGAATGCAGACTTAAATGGAATGGTCTGCAGGCGTCACATTGCGTTTGCAGAGCCCCTAATATACCTAAACAGTAGAAACCCCCACAAGTGACCCCATGTTGGAAACTAGACCCCCCCACGAACTTATCTAGATGTGTTGTGAGAACTTTGAGCCCCCAAGTGTTTCACTACAGTTTATAACGCAGAGCCGTGAAAATAAAAAATCTCTTTTTTTCCCACAAAAATTATTTTTTAGCCCCCAGTTTTGTATTTTCCCAAGGGTAACAGGAGAAATTGGACCCCAAAAGTTGTTGTCCAATTTGTCCTGAGTACGCTGATACCCCATATGTTGGGGTAAACTCCTGTTTGGGCACACGGGAGAGCTCGGAAGGGAAGGAGCACTGTTTTACTTTTTCAATGCAGAATTGGATGGAATTGAGATCGGTCGCCATGTCGCGTTTGGAGATCCCCCTGATGTGCCTAAATAGTGGAAACCCCCCAATTATAACTGAAACCCTAATCCAAACACACCCCTAACCCTAATCCCAACGGTAACCCTAACCACACCTCTAACCCAGACACACCCCTAATCCTAATCCCAATCGCAAATGTAATCCAAACCCTAACCCTAACTTTAGCCCCAACCCTAACTGTAGCCTTAACCCTAACCCTAGCCCTTACCCTAGCCCTAACCCTAGCCCCAACCCTAGCCCTAGCCCTAACCCTAACCCTAACCCTAGTCCCAACCCTAACCCTAGCCCTAACCCTAGCCCTAACCCTAGCCCTAACCCTAGCCCTAACCCTAGCCCTAGCCCTAGCCCTAACCCTAACCCTAGCCCTAACCCTAGCCCTAACCCTAGCCCTAATCCTAGCCCTAACCCTAGCCCTAGCCCTAACCCTAGCCCTAACCCTAACCCTAGCCCTAACCCTAGCCCTAACCCTAGCCCTAACCCTAGCCCTAACCCTAACCCTAGCCCTAGCCCTAACCCTAACCCTAGCCCTAACCCTAACCCTAGCCCTAACCCTAATGGGAAAATGGAAATAAATACATTTTTTTCATTTACTTTTATAGCGGGTTTTTTAGCGGATTTTTATGATTGGCAGCCGTCACACACTGAAAGACGCTTTTTATTGCAAAAAATATTTTTTGCGTTACCACATTTTGAGAGCTATAATTTTTCCATATTTGAGTCCACAGAGTCATGTGAGGTCTTGTTTTTTGCGGGACGAGTTGACGTTTTTATTGGTAACATTTTCGGGCACGTGACATTTTTTGATCGCTTTTTATTCCGATTTTTGTGAGGCAGAATGACCAAAAACCAGCTATTCATGAATTTCTTTTGGGGGAGGCGTTTATACCGTTCCGCGTTTGGTAAAATTGATAAAGCAGTTTTAATCTTCGGTTCAGTACGATTACAGCGACACCTCATTTGTATCATTTTTTTATGTTTTGGCGCTTTTATACGATAAAAACTATTTTATAGAAAAAAATAATTATTTTTGCATCGCTTTATTCTGAGGACTATAACTTTTTTATTTTTTTGCTGTTGTCGCTGTATGGTGGCTCGTTTTTTGCGGGACAAGATGACGCTTTCAGCGGTACCATGGTTATTTATATCCGTCTTTTTGATCGCGTGTTATTCCACTTTATGTTTGGCGGTATGATAATAAAGCGTTGTTTTTTGCCTCGTTTTTTTTTTTTTTTTCTTACGGTGTTTACTGAAGGGGTTAACTAGTGGGCCAGTTTTATAGGTCGGGTCGTTACGGACGCGGAGATACTAAATATGTGTACTTTTATTGTTTTGTTTTTTTTATTTAGATAAAGAAATGTATTTATGGGAATAATATTTTTTTTTTTTTTTCATTATTTAGGATTTCTTTTTTTTTACACACTTGGAAATTTTTTTTTTTACTTTTTTACTTTGCCCCAGGGGGGGACAATACAGATCGGTGATCTGCCAGTTTGCACAGCACTCTGACAGATCACCGATCTGTCTGAGAGCAGTGCAGCGTTACCAAGTGCCTGCTCTGAGCAGGCACTTGGTAAGCCACCTCCCTCCCTGCAGGACCCGGATCCGCGGCCATTTTGGATCCGGGACTTACTGCAGGGAGGGAGGTAGGAGACCCCCGGAGCAACGCGATCACATCGCGTTGCTGCGGGGGTCTCAGGGAAGCCCGCAGGGAGCCCCCTCCCTGCGCGATGCTTCCCTGCACCGCCGGCACATCGCGATCATCTTTGATCGCGGTGTGCCGGGGGTTAATGTGCCGGGGGCGGTCCGTGACCGCTCCTGGCACATAGTGCCGGATGTCAGCTGCGATAAGCAGCTGACACCCGGCCGCGATCGGCGGCGCTCCCCCCGTGAGCGCGGCCGATCGCGCTGGACGTAATATTCCGTCCTTGGGAATTAAGGCCCACCCCACATGGACGGAATATTACGTCCAATGGCAGAAAGGGGTTAATCTCTCCCTTATTTTTCTTTATTTTTAATGGACTAAATAAAGCTATTTTCATTAATTCTCACTGGATGGATGTGCATCCTTTTTCCTATCACAGCTGTGATCTAACAGCTGATTCAAGCACCCTCCAGTTCCAACTATCCCTGGCTTCTCTGGCGATTGGTAGGTATAGGTGATCTCTTATTTTTCCTAAGTAAGGCAAGAAACTTATGTGGTTTACATGCTTGATAGAAATCAATCAATTTGATATTAAAATATCTCCATACCTTGGGATTATCAAATTAAGTTTGGTCTAGATGGGCAGAAGTGTATGCTTGATTGTTCCCTTGCTGGTCTAGTACATGTCAAAGATTTCATTTTTGTTCATTTATATATTTTTATCACATTCCACAGAAAATATGTCAAGACAGCTAAAGTACAAAGTAAATATTATATACAAGTAGCTCCTTATTATACTTTGCTGTTATACCAAAGTAGTTTGTCATTAAATTTCCTTTTAGTTTGTCTACTTTTGCAAATTATTCATGAATTATTCAGTATTACAAGCGAGTTTCAGGGGAAAATCTTTTAAAAAGCAATCAGAAACATTTTTGCCTGTAAATTATTGAGTGCTCTAGAGATGTAAAATGCAACTTTTTCCAAGCAATCTGAAATGTAGGAATGAATGTTGCAATAAATAAAAAGTTACATACTAAAAGGCTGTTATTTAGATCCAAAGCATGAAAGAAAACAAATTATATAAAAATATAACATGCACCAAGTAGCTTTGAACAAATATTGTTCATTATGAAACATTGCATTATATTACTCTACTTTGCAACAGGACACTTAGCAACTTCATGAGCTCTAACATACCTTTACATCATGGACAGATAGGGGCTCCCAACCTTTGACGTATGTGTACATCATGGTGATTGTGCAGGGCACAGGATCTGTCCCCTCGCGAACGCCGCTGGGAGCTAGACTTAAGGCGAAAACTGGCTGTCACTGCCATGAGTGGTGCTTGCGATATTGACGCCATCATTTATAAGGCTGGAAAAGAGAGGGGCTACCACTCTCTTTCAAATGGCACTCCCGCAACATCATTGCGAGGGCCCGATCATTGCATTGCAATGCCGTCATGATGATTTATGTGTCAGCCAGCTATGGAAATCCTTGTGGCATGGTCGAAGAGGTTTCTGTCAGTGCAGAAATGAAAGGTAGTGTCTGCAGCTGCAGTGAAGTACAGAACAATCTCCACCAGGGGTACGGTGTTCATTTTAGGACATGGTCACAAATCAAAGTCAAACATCAGAAATACTCTGTCTGATACCTGATTCTGATACTTGAGTCTGATACCTGAGTCTGATACTTGACTCTGATACTTGACTCTGATACTGGACTCTGATACCTGAGTCTGATACTTGACTCTGATACATGAAATTAGTAAAATTAGTAAAATTAGCTAAAATTAGTACCTGGAATCACTTGAGCTTGTGGTGCAATGGTAAGGCCGACGGCTGTAGTCTCTAGACTTCTTTTCTTCTGCCGGATCCATTTTTTTTTACGCCATCTCCGTTTTTCTTCTGCCGAATCCATTTTTTTTTTCGCCGGATCCGTTTTTTTTTCACGCTGGATCCGTTTTTTTCTGCCGGATCCGTTTTTTCGCCATATCCGTTTTTTTCTGCCGGATCCGTTTATTCTACGCCGGATCCGGGTTTTTTTTCACCGGATCCATTTTTTTTGCCATATCCGTTTTTTTCTGCCGGATCCGTTTTTTTACGCCAGATCCATTTTTTTACGCCGATTCCGTTTTTTCGCCATATCCGTTTTTTTCTGCTGGATCCATTTTTTTCGCCATATCCGTTTTATTTAACGCCGGATCCGTTTTTTTCGCCATATCCGTTTTTTTCTGCCGCATCCGTTTTTTTACGCCAGATGTTTTTTTTACGCCGATTCCGTTTTTTTCGCCATATCCGTTTTTTTCTGCCGGATACATTTTTTTTTTGCCATATCCGGTTATTTTTACGCCGGATGTTTTTTTTTACGCCGGATCCGTTTTTTTTTCGCCGGATCCGTTTTTTTCTGCCGGATCCATTTTTTTTGTCGCCGGATCCGTTTTTTTCTGCCGGATCCGATTTTTTTTGCCATATCCGTTTTTTTCTGCCGGATCCATTTTTTTCGCCATATCCGTTTTTTTCTGCTGGATCCATTTTTTTTCGCTGTATCCGTTTTATTTTACACCGGATCAATTTTTTTTCGTCGGATCTGTTTTTTTTTCGCCATATCCGTTTTTTTCTGCCGGATAGTTTTTTTTTACGCCAGATCCGTTTTTTTTTTACGCCAATTCCGTTTTTTTTACGCCGGATCCTTTTTTTTCCACAGAAAAAAAATGGATCTGGCGGAAAAAAACAGATCCGGTGAAAAAAAATGGATCCGGCGTAAAAAAAAATGAATCCGGCGTAAAAAAAACGGATCCGGATAAAAAAAACGGATCCGGCGTAAAAAAACGGATCTGGTGTAAAAAAACGGATCCGGCCTAAAAAAAATGGATCCGGCGTAAAAAAACGGATCCGGCGAAACAAAACCATATCTGGCAGAAAAAACGGATCCGGCGTAAAAAAAACAGATCCGGCAGAAAAAAGACGGATCAGTCGAAAAAAAACGGATATGGGGAAAAAAACGGATCCGGCGAAAAAAAAACGGATCCGGCGTAAAAAAAACAGATCCGGCGTAAAAAAAAGGATCCGATGAAAAAAAACGGATCCGGCCTAAAAAAAAACGGATCCGGCGGAAAAAACCCGGATCCGGCCGAAAAAAACGGATCCGGCGTAAAAAAACCAGATCCGGCGTAAAAAAAAGGATCCGATGAAAAAAAACGGATCCGGCGGAAAAAAACCGGATGTGGCAGAAAAAAACGGATTCGGCGTAAAAAAAACGGATCTGGCAGAAAAAAGACGGATCCGGCGAAAAAAATCGGATCCGGCGTAAAAAAACAGATCCGACGTAAAAAAACGGATCCGGCGTAAAAAAACATCCGGTGGAAAAAAAACGGATGTGGCAGAAAAAAACGGATTCGGCGTAAAAAAAAACGGATCTGGCAGAAAAAAGACGGATCCGGCGAAAAAAACCGGATCCGGCGTAAAAAAACAGATCCGACGTAAAAAAACGGATCCGGCCTAAAAAAACAGATCCGGTGGAAAAAAACGGATCTGGCAGAAAAAAATGGATTCGGCGTAAAAAAAACCGTATCTGGCAGAAAAAAGAAGGATCCGGCGAAAAAAAACGGATATGGGGAAAAAAACCGGATCCGGACGAAAAAACTGGATCCGTCGTAAAAAAAAACGGATTCGGTGTAAAAAAAACAGATCCGGCCAAAAAAACCAGATCCGGCGTAAAAAAAACATCCGGCGGAAAAAAAATGTATCTGGCAGAAAAAAAGTGATCCGGCGTAAAAAAAACGGAACCGGCAGAAAAAAAAACGAATCCGGCGTAAAAAAAATGGATATGGCGAAAAAAATAGATGCGGCAGAAAAAAACAGATATGGCGAAAAAAAACGGAATCGGTGTAAAAAAACGGATATGGCGTAAAAAAACAGATCCGGTAGAAAAAAACGGATCCGGCATAAAAAAACGGATCCGGCGTAAGAAAACGGATCCAGCAGAAAAAAAATGGATATGGTGAAAAAAGCCAGATCCGGCGAAAAAAAAACTGATCCGGCAAAAAAAAACAACGGATCCGGAGTTAAAAAAACGGATCCGGCGTAAAATAAACGGATCCGGCAGAAAAAAACGGATCCAGCGTAAAAAACGGATCCGGAGTAAAGAAAAAAACGGATCCGGCGAAAAAAAAACAGATCCGGCAGAAAAAAGACGGATCCGGCGAAAAAAAAACGGATATGGGGAAAAAAAAACGGATCTGGCTGAAAAAAACGGATCCGGCAAAAAAAAAAACGGATATGGCGTAAAAAAAACAGATCCGGCAGAAAAAAGAAGGATCCGGCGAAAAAAACGGATATGGGGGAAAAAAACCGGATCCGGCCGAAAAAAACGGATCCGGCGAAAAAAAAACGGATCCGGCGTAAAAAAAACAGATCCGGCGTAAAAAAAAGGATCCGATGAAAAAAAACGGATCCGGCCTAAAAAAAAACGGATCCGGCGGAAAAAAACCGGATGTGGCAGAAAAAAACGGATTCGGCGTAAAAAAAAACGGATCTGGCAGAAAAAAGACGGATCCGGCGAAAAAAAACGGATCCGACGTAAAAAAACGGATCCGGCCTAAAAAAACAGATCCGGTGGAAAAAAAACGGATCTGGCAGAAAAAAATGGATTCGGCGTAAAAAAAACGGATCTGGCAGAAAAAAGATGGATCCGGCGAAAAAAAACGGATATGGGGAAAAAAACCGGATCCGGCCGAAAAAACTGGATCCGGCGTAAAAAAAAACGGATCCGGTGTAAAAAAAACAGATCCGGCCAAAAAAAACAGATCCGGCGTAAAAAAAACAGATCCGGCGGAAAAAAAAACGTATCTGGCAGAAAAAAACTGATCCGGCGTAAAAAAAAAAACGGAACCGGCAGGAAAAAAAAACGAATCCGGCGTAAAAAAACGGATATGACGAAAAAAATAGATGCGGCAGAAAAAAACAGATATGGCAAAAAAAGACGGAATCGGTGTAAAAAAACGGATATGGCGTAAAAAAACAGATCCGGCAGAAAAAAACGGATCCAGCGAAAAAAAACGGATCCGGCATAAAAAAACGGATCCGGCGTAAGAAAACGGATCCAACAGAAAAAAAATGGATATGGTGAAAAAAGCCAGATCCGGCGAAAAAAAAACTGATCCGGCAAAAAAAAAAACAACGGATCCGGAGTTAAAAAAACGGATCCGGCGTAAAATAAACGGATCCGGCAGAAAAAAACGGATCCAGCGTAAAAAACGGATCCGGAGTAAAGAAAAAAACGGATCCGGCGAAAAAAATGGATCCGACAGAAAAAAACGGATCCGACGTAAAAAAAAATGGATTCGGCAAAAGAAAAAACGAAGACGGCGTAAAACAATGGATCCGGCAGAAGAAAAACGGATCCGGTGGAAAAAAAACGGATCCGGCGTCTAGAGACTACAGCCGTCAGCCTTACCATTGCACCACAAGCTCAAGTGATCCCAGGTACTAATTTTAGCTAATTTTACTAATTTTACTAATTTCATGTATCAGAGTCAAGTATCAAGGTACCGTCACACTTAACGACGCTGCAGCGATACCGACAACGATCCGGATCGCTGCAGCGTCGCTGTTTGGTCGCTGGAGAGCTGTCACACAGACCGCTCTCCAGCGACCAACGATGCCGGTAACCAGGGTAAACATCGGGTAACTAAGCGCAGGGCCGCGCTTAGTAACCCGATGTTTACCCTGGTTACCATCCTAAAAGTAAAAAAAACAAACACTACATACTTACCTACAGCCGTCTGTCCTCCAGCGCTGTGCTCTGCACTCCTCCTGTACTGTCTGTGTGAGCACAGCAGCCGGAAAGCAGAGCGGTGACGTCACCGCTCTGCTTTCCGGCTGACCGACGCTCACAGCCAGTACAGGAGGAGAGCAGAGCACAGCGCTGGAGGACAGACGGCTGTAGGTAAGTATGTAGTGTTTGTTTTTTTTACTTTTAGGATGGTAACCAGGGTAAACATCGGGTTACTAAGCGCGGCCCTGCGCTTAGTTACCCGATGTTTACCCTGGTTACCAGTGAAGACATCGCTGAATCGGTGTCACACACGCCGATTCAGCGATGTCTGCGGGGAGTCCAGCGACCAAATAAAGTTCTGGACTTTCTTCCCCGACCAGCGACAGCACAGCAGGGGCCTGATCGCTGCTGCCTGTCAAACTGGACGATATCGCTAGCGAGGACGCTGCAACGTCACGGATCGCTAGCGATATCGTCTAGTGTGACGGTACCTTAAGACTCAGGTATCAGAGTCAAGTATCAGAGTCAGGTATCAGAGTCAGGTATCAGAGTCAGGTATCAGAGTCAGGTATCAGAGTCAAGTATCAGACTCAGGTATCAGAGTCAAGTATCAGAGTCAGGTATCAGAGTCAAGTATCAGAATCAGGTATCAGACAGAGTGTTCTGTCTCCGCCATCTAATATTGTTACCCTGATTATCTGTTTGCGTAATTGCAGGTTTCTCCGTATGGATGTTCATATCTTTATTTATTTTTAGTGCTTTGGCTCCCTCTAGCGGTCAGAGTTATGTTGACAGTTCAATCTTCTGTGTTTGTATTATCCATGTCTGATTCTCCTCCTCCTTTGCAATGCATTATGGTAGCTCAGCCTCCATTTCCCTCCATTTTTCCTTTCACTTTCTTCAGTTTGCCTTCAAGGAAAGACGCTTCACTTCATCCCCCTTGCGATTGCATTGCCGGTATGTCTTTATGCTTTCTGTAGATATTTCTGCTCTATTTTAGCCTAGTTTAACCAGTTGTACTCCCTGTTCAGTTACTAGCTTTCTAAATGTTATGCATAATGTACCTCATGTGTAGTATGTATCTGTTCTGTACCATGCACTGATTCTATGTATAGCATTGTTCACAGTTTCACCACATCAATATACCACTACGTTTAATAAAGCACAGACTCAACTACAGTCTCCTTATTGGACCCCGGTATTGCGGTTTAGCTGACCGGATAGCTACGTGAGCCTGCCTCATCTAGTGAGGACAGAACAGTGAAACGGCAGCCATCCAGCTAGTGGGATTCAAGTCACCGGCTACTCAGAGACTAAATACAGCTGCAGCAATCTCTGCACAGCCAAGCACTTTCCCAAGACACCATGTCTCACAAATCGCATAGGACAAGATCTGTTACTTCCGTCTCCTCAAAGACAACATCCATCAGCAGCGCGGTCGCCATTGCCCGTGCAAATGCTGAAGCCGCCAAAATACGAGCGAGCTTTGCTGACCAAGAGATGCAACTTAAATTAGAAAAAGCGCGCCTAGATGACGAAGAGAGAAGGTCGCAGTTAGAGAAAGCACGCATAGATCATGAGAGAGCCGACCAAGAGAGAAGGTCGCAGTTAGAGAAAGCACGCATAGATCATGAGAGAGCCGACCAAGAGAGAAGGACGCAGTTAGAGAAGGCACGTGTGGATGCCGCCTTAGAAAGCCTAGCAGCAAAAAGGGAAGCTGGCGCAGCCCTCGCCGAAGCAGAATCGCTAGAAGCCGCACAAAATCCCAAGCTACATAGCCAAAGCAGTACGTCGAGTCTGGAGTTTCCACTGCAAGACTCACCACAACGCACATGTCAGTATGTTAATGAACTTCCTGATCCAAACTATAACCCTGAAACTGTACCAAAACCAGAATACGATGTCTCCAGCGAAGTAACCAACATGAATCACCCTGCTGACCCACCGTACGTCAGACCGAAGCAATACGCAATGAAATAGGGCGCACTACCAACATATAAACCTAATATAAAAAAATATATCCATAAATACGGGGTGCAAGCGAGTGACAAAACGACCAAATATAACCAGCAGAAAGAAAAGTATCACTCCAGTTATGCACACCACGTATAAAAAATGAAAACATAATGTAGGAAAAAACACAAGATTTTATTGACACACAACATAATAAAACATACTTAAAAACAGAACTTGGCAAATTCTGTCGTGAACCGGTTGTCAGCAGAGTATACTGGTGATGGGTCGCCCTGATAGTGATGTGAGGTGCGTTCGTACCTGTTAGTGTCCTCAGGGTGGTGCCAGCCGGTGTCGTATTGCTTCGGTCTAAATATAACCAGCAGAAAGAAAAGTATCACTCCAGTTATGCACACCACGTATAAAAAATGAAAACATAATGTAGGAAAAAACACAAGATTTTATTGACACACAACATAATAAAACATACTTAAAAACAGAAAGGCAAGGCCCTGTCCATAACACTCAGTAAATACAGAGTACAATAATATATATAACCCATAATAAGCATACTGATAACCAATGCTATAAGCCTGCCTGTACCCTAGGACTAGATGCAGACCATACGTGGCCAGCTCACAGGACAAACTAACCAACCCAGGCGGATGTATACAAAATCCTAAGTGGCCAGTAAACACCCAAATAGTGCATTTAGCCCGAACGGCTCATGGGACAAAAATATCTACCCTAAGCCAGTAAGGCAACAGGATCCCAAAATAACAGTGGGAGAAAAAAAAAAAAAAAGCACTGAAACCGCCAGGAAAAACCTCAGAGCACTAGAAGAAGGGGTTACCCAAATGGTGACCAGAGCGGAGTCCGTGGGTAGCCAGGCAAGCAAGCAGGACAGGGACCAGAGCAGCCCCACGCGTGTCGCCCTTAAAGAGAGGGCTTCGTCAGTGGTTTTTCCTGGCGGTTTCAGTGCTCTTTTTTTTTTTTTTTCTACCACTGTTATGTTGGGATCCTGTTGCCTTACTGGCTTAGGGTAGATATTTTTGTCCCATGAGCCGTTCGGGCTAAATGCACTATTTGGGTGTTTACTGGCCACTTAGGATTTTGTATACATCCGCCTGGGTTGGTTAGTTTGTCCTGTGAGCTGGCCACGTATGGTCTGCATCTAGTCCTAGGGTACAGGCAGGCTTATAGCATTGGTTATCAGTATGCTTATTATGGGTTATATATATTATTGTACTCTGTATTTACTGAGTGTTATGGACAGGGCCTTGCCTTTCTGTTTTTAAGTATGTTTTATTATGTTGTGTGTCAATAAAATCTTGTGTTTTTTCCTACATTATGTTTTCATTTTTTATACGTGGTGTGCATAACTGGAGTGATACTTTTCTTTCTGCTGGTTATATTTAGACCGAAGCAATACGACACCGGCTGGCACCACCCTGAGGACACTAACAGGTACGAACGCACCTCACATCACTATCAGGGCGACCCATCACCAGTATACTCTGCTGACAACCGGTTCACGACAGAATTTGCCAAGTTCTTCACACGACGTGAACTGGTTGCCAAGGTACTCATGAAATTCACTGACCGAGCTGAAGGTTACAGAGCTTGGAAAGCTTCCTTCCAAAATGTCATTAGAGACTTGGGGCTACAACACAGGGAAGAGATAGACCTGTTAGTCAAATACCTGGGAGAAGAGTCAGTCAAACACGCAGTAAGGCTCAGAGACATTAATATAAACCGCCCTGAGACGGGCCTCAAAGAAATCTGGAAAAGGCTGGATGAGTGTTACGGCTCAGCATAAGTAATAGAAAGAGCCTTGTTCAAAAGAATCGATGACTTTCCTAAAATATCTAACAAAGGTCTCCAGAAACTTAGAGAGCTAAGCGACCTGCTAAAGGAAGTCCAAGTTGCCAAATATGAGGACGACCTACAGGGACTTGCATTTCTCGACACAGCCAGAGGTGTTAACCCTATAGTCCAGAAGTTGCCCTACAATCTACAGGAGAGGTTGGCTCACACATGGTTCCACGTACAAATACAAACACAGCGTTCCATTCCCTCCCTTCTCCGTTTTTGTAGACTTCATACACCAACAAGCGAGAATTAGAAACGATCCCAGCTTTGACTTTGCAATACCATATGCCACACCATCACCACCTGCAAATCCACGCAGAAAATCTGTAGCAGTACACAAGACTTATGTTTCTTCTTCAGATTCTAATTACAGGTCTGCTGGCTGCTCCCAATCAGAGACAAAGGTGCAGGACCCTGACAAGCAGTGCCCACTTCATCAGAAGCCTCATCCTCTCCTGAAATGCAGAGCCTTCAGAGGAAAATCTATGCCAGATCGCAGAAGCTTCCTGAAAGAAAACGGTATCTGCTACAAGTGCTGCTCGTCCACAGCTCATCTCGCCAAGGATTGCAAGGTCAGTGTAAAATGCACAGAATGTGGCAGCACAGATCATAACACCGCTCTACACCCTGGCCCAGCTCCATGGAGTACACAAAACACGCCAGCTGACAGTGAGCATGGCGGGGAGGAAAGGAACACTGATACAGCTACGCCAGAGATCACTTCACAATGTACCGAGGTCTGCAAAGGGACAATAGACAGTAGGTCCTGTTCAAAAATATGCCTCGTCAAAGTATACCCGAAGGGCCATAGAGACCAAGCTGTAAGACTGTATGCTATCTTGGATGATCAAAGTAATCGATGCTTGGCTAGATCAACGTTCTTTGATGTGCAATTAGCTCCATGGAGTAACCTGTTGTGTCGCTTGATGCATCCTTCACTTTTGGTTTGGGACACAAGGAAACGTCTTGTTCCTGACCGGGAGCATCCACTGACGACTCGCTCCTTTTATATTTGGAACTTTCTGAAGAGGAGGCGAAAGAGTTAGAGGCTGAGTCAGCAAGGAAAGATAAAACTTTTTCCTGCTGCTCCAGCTTTAAAGGCTGTTTTCCTCCTCCCAGATAAGTGAGCCTTTGAGGCCTTGTGTAGCCAGACGATGACGCTGGCTCAACACCTCCAGCCTTAGGTGCTATTGTGCTTTTGCCACTACCACCAGATGCACCACCACCACCACCATCAGTACCAGCCGGCAACCACCGCCCACGGGCTCTTCCACCAGACTTCTTCATTTTTTGGAAAATCTAACCAAAATAACAACCATTATATGGTACTGTGAAACAAGGTAGAAGGTGTATATAAACTTGTTGAGAATTTAAATCTCCCTTTTTTTGGAAGACTGAACCAAAACTCAGGCCCCGTGTATAAAACAACACAATGTAAGTGGCAGAAAGTGGCTGGCTGATATACGACAAACTAACAGGACTGAAGTATATCCACTTTGTGAGAATTAGAATCTCCCATTTTTTGGGGGGAGACTGAACCAAAACTCAGGCCCAGTGTATATAACAACACAATGTAAGTGGCAGAAAGTGGCAGGCTGACATACGACAAACTAACAGGACTGAAGTATATCCACTTTGTGAGAATTAAAATCTCCCATTTTTTGTGGGGAGACTGAATCAAAACTCAGGCCCAGTGTATATAACAACTCAATGTAAGTGGCAGAAAGTGGCTGGCTGACATACGACAAACTAACAGGACTGAAGTATATACACTTTGTGAGAATTTGAATCTCCCTTTTTTTGGGAGACTGAACCAAAACTCAGGCCCAGTGTATATAACAACGCAATCTAAGTGGCAGAAAGTGGCTGGCTGACATACGACAAACTAACAGGACTGAAGTATATCCACTTGTGAGAATTTGAATCTCACTTTTTTGGGGGGAGACTGAGCCAAAACTCAGGCCCTGTGCATAAAACAACACAATGTAAGTTGCAGAAAGTGGCTGGCTGATATACGAAAAACTAACAGGACTGAAGTATATCCACTTTGTGAGAATTAGAATCTCCCTTTTTTTGGGGAGAATGAACCAAAACGCAGGCCCTGTGTATATAACAACACAATGTAAGTGGCAGAAAGTGGCTGGCTGATATACGACAAACTAACAGGACTAAAGTATATCCACTTTGTGAGAATTTGAATTTCCCTTTTTTGGGGGGAGACTGAACCAAAACTCAGGCCCAGTGTATATAACAACGCAATCTAAGTGGCAGAAATTGGCTGGCTGACATACGACAATCTAACAGGACTGAATTATATCCACTTTGTGAGAATGTGAATCTCACTTTTTTGGGGGGAGACTGAATCAAAACTCAGGCCCAGTGTATAAAACAACACAATGTAAGTGGCAGAAAGTGGCTGGAAGATATATGAAAAGGACTGTAGTACAATTTCAATCTCCCTACAATGATCTCAGGAAAAGTATGGCAGCAATAAAAAGGACTACTGCACACATAAGTGTGGACAAATAAACAAGATAACTGTGCAGAAAGAGCAACAAGATTTTTGCTTTTAAAAAAGCAGTTGGTTTGCAAAGCAGCCTGCAAACAGCAATGCAGCTATCAAGGAGCCTTATAAGGCAGCCTAATAAGCTACAGAGCTGATGCACAAAAATATAGCCTCCACTGTCCCTGCAAAAAAATGGTGGTGTTGGACAGTGGAAATCACTACAGCACAAGCAGTTTGGGGGTTAATCTTCCCTTCCCAACTATATCCCCTCTTCTGATGAATCTGCAGCAACCTCTCCCTATGCTAAGATCAGCAGAAGTAAGATGGCGGCCGGCGTGCACACCCCTTTATAGCCCCTGTGACGCCGCATAAAGCAAGTCAATCACTGTCATGCCCTTCTCTAAGATGGTCGGGACCGAGACCTATGTCATCACGCTGCCCACACTCTGTGTCCTCCTTCATTTGCTGAAATATGGCGCTGAAAGCGTCATACAAAACGCGACTTTTGCACGCAGATCGCCGACCTCATGGCCGATCCCACACTAGGATCGTGTCAGGTTTCATGAAACCCGACTTTGCCGAAAGTCGGCGATTTTTTAATTTGTCCGATCCGTTTTGCTCAACCCTCTCCAGCAGTATTCCAAGAGTTTGTTAATGATGTTTTTCGAGACCTCCTGTATATTTGTGTGATGGACTTGGATGATATCCTTATCTTCTCTCCGGATCTGTCCTCACACAGAAAGCCCGTCTGGTACTTCAGCGTGTAAAAGAGCACTAGCTTTATGCTAAGCTTGAGAACTGTGCCTTTGAGCAGTCGGCTCTTCCCTTCCTGGGTTGCATTATCTCTGACTCTGGTCTACGCATGGATCTGAAGAAGGTGTCTTCCGTTCTCAACTGGCCACGACCTAACGGAGTCAAAGCTATCCAGCGATTCATCGGTTTCGCAAATTATTACCGGCAATTCATTCCTCACTTCTCCTCCCTGATAGGCAAGGGAGCCAACCCTGGCAGCTGGTCTTCCGAGGCCAAAGATGCATTCTTGTCTCTGAAACAGGCCTTTGCCTCTGCTCCTGTACTACATCGTCCTGAGATAAACAAGCCTTTTGTCCTTGAGGTAGATGCCACTGCTGTTGAAGCTGGAGCGGTACTTTCACAGAAGTCCTCCTCCGGGAGACTTGTCACCTGCGGTTTCTTTTCCAAGACATTCTCCTCATCGGAACCGAACTATTCCATTTGCGACAGTGAGCTGTTGGCCATCAAATTGGCACTGAAGGAGTGGAGATATCTTTTGGAGGGAGCCGTTCACCCTTTCAAAATCTTCACGGATCATAAAAACCTGGCATATATCCGTTCTGCCCAGAGACTCAATCCTCGGCAAGCTAGATGGTATCTGTTCTTTGCTCGTTTTAATTTTGAACTGCATTTTTGTCCCGGCAATAAGAACCTCAAGGCCGATGCACTGTTCAGGTCCTTTTTGTCTACTGACTCAGAGGAGGAACCCTCGCGTATCCTGGATCCTTCCAAGGTCATTATGGTAGCACCTGTTACTCTGTCTTCCTAACCTCCAGGCAAACCTTTGTTCCAGTACACAACAGGAGACAAATCCTACGCTGGGGACATGCTTCCAAGTTGGCCGGTCATGTCGGTATCAAGAAGACTCTCTCACTTGTCTCTTGCTTCTACTGGTGGCCCACTCTTCTACAAGATGTCCGAAGTTTCATCGCTTCCTGTCTGTCTTGTGCCAAGAACAAGACTCCTAGAAGGCTACCCTCCGGTCTGTTACATCCGCTTCCTGTTCCATCCGCTCCGTGGCAACCCATTGCAGTGGACTTCATTACCGATCTGCCTCTTTCTTCTGGTTGTACTGTTATCCTCGTCGTCATTGACAGATTCTCCAAGATGGCTCATTTCATCCCTCTTTCTGGGTCACCCTTGGCTTCTGAATTGGCAAAAGTTTTTGTCCACCATATTTTTCTTATTCATGGTCTTCCTCAACATATCGTTTTAGACAGAGGAGTCAAGTTCACCTCTCGGTTTTGGAGAGCTCTCTGTAGCTTTATGGACATTACCCTTGATTTTTCTTCTGCCTACCATCCGCAAAAAAATGGTTAAGTGGAGCGCACCAATCAGACTTTGATAACTTATCTTTGTCATTTTTCTAACTCCCATCAGAATGACTGGACAGACTTACTCCTGTGGGCCGAATTCGCATACAACAATCATACCCACGAATCTTCTTCCAAGTCTCCTTTCTTTATCATTTATGGGCAACACCCTGGTATTCCACTTCTGGTTCCTCCTGTCTTGGGTGTTCCAGCGGCTGATCGTCTGTCTGAGAAGTTGTCCAGAATTTGGCAGGAGACCAAGGTCGCTCTCGAATTAGCCTCCGAAAAAATCAAGAGACATGCGGACAAGAGGCGTTTAGATCCTCCTCTATTTCTTATTGGTGATAAGGTGTGGCTATCTTCTAAGTACGTCCGCTTAAAAGTTCCCTCGCACAAATTGGGTCTTCGTTATATTGGACCTTTCGAGCTTTTGACTCATATCAACGATGTCTCTTATAAGTTGAGATTACCCACCTCACTCCGTATTCCCAATTCCTTTCACGTTTCTCTTCTGAAACCTGTGGTTCTTAATCAGTTCCATCCCGCTTCCACTCGTTCTCCACAGCCTATTTCTTGTAATGACGTCTCTGAAGTTAAGGACATTCTTGCTATGAAAAAGATAAGAGGGAGGACCTTTTTTCTGGTTGATTGGAGGGGTTTTGGTCCTGAAGATAGATCTTGGGAGCCTCGGGAGAACATTCACGCTCCTCGAATCTTGGCAAGATTTCTTTCTGGTCTTAG
Source organism: Ranitomeya imitator (assembly GCF_032444005.1). NCBI lineage: Eukaryota > Metazoa > Chordata > Amphibia > Anura > Dendrobatidae > Ranitomeya > Ranitomeya imitator. The sequence continues at coordinate 341,462,089 of NC_091285.1, read as the reverse complement.
GAGGGAGGGGCATAAGGAGGGGGGTACTGTCATGCTCCCGCTCACCTCGCCGCTTGTAACCTATGATACTCACCGCTCTGCGGCGTCTCAGCGCATTCCTGCTCGTCCCCGAGCTTCTCCTCTTGCACAGCCGGCTCCTCCTTCTTCTCGGGCGCACACACGCACTGGGTTCTGCGGCACGCGCGCACTTGTTCCTCGCTGATCCCAGCTGCTCTTGCTTCACCGCTCTGTGCTCCAGGAGGACTCTAAACCGGAAGGTATGTCACCGCCTTCCTTATCTGCCTACCTCTTCCTCCCAGCAGTGCCTGTTGATCATTTGTATACTTCATGTGATTCTGGCCCCACGTCCTTCAGACATTCCGTCCTCCAGTCAGCTCCTGTAGCTTACTACCCTTTGTGTTCCTCCTTGTCTTGTTTCCCTCACCTGACCTCTCTCCTTTGTTTTCCTTTACAGTTCAGCTCTTCCAGTGTCTCTGGGTCGTCCTCGCTGCCTAGCCTTTGTCTCCCCAGCCATCTGTCAGCTGTCCTTCAGCTTTCCTTTTCCATCCTTGTGTCCCGTTCTCCTTTTGTTCCTGCCGTTTTTTCCTACATCCCTGCTCTGTCCGTTTTTTTCCTGTACTCCAGCCTAATCACCCCTTTTTCCTGTCATCTGCTTTAGATACCAGCAGTAGTCTCCCTGGGGCCTGCCCCAAATGCTCCCTGTATAGGGGGTGGGTCTCTGGGTCTACTCGCTCTGGGAAGGTTCGCTGTCGCGGTCCAGCGGGTTCACCTTTGGAGATCCACTAGCATTCTCACAACTACTGTCAGGATAATGTAAGGAGAGTAACACAGGTAGTTGACTCAGAGGAAGTGGATGCCTGCAGGTCTCGGAGGACTACTGATACATGCAACACACATGAAGGAGACCCAACCAGGAGTTTACACATTTCCAAAATTTAGTGGTAGACATTACCATAGTGGCATCAATTTCAATAGAGTATAACTAGTATAATGGGGACTTACACCTCTTCCATTACAACCAACCCAGCAGATGGATACTGTAACGGGCAAGGTGGTGGAACCACTGTATCATAGCCCTCAGAAAGCCTGGAGTGGTGTAACTATTTGGCTTACCAAATCCCACCTCGGATAAGTGGCAGCAGGCAACACCATGACCCAAGGAGGGACAAGGAGATGTTAGACAGATGAGCAATGGCAGTTGCGGACTGGACAGGTGTAAGACAGATGGGCACTGGCAGGTGCGGGCTGTTCTGGTTGTTAGACACAGGAGCACTGGCAGGTACAGGCTGGAACGGCTGAACTATAGAAGAGCACAGACAGGTACGAGCAGTTGGGTACAGGGTAGACAAGCAGATGGGTGGACCTGGGGAACCTGACAACCAGCAAGCATGCGAGGTAAACTAACAACATTGCTCAGAAACCTCCATATTGGAGGAGCAGAACATCAAATTCCACCAAAAATTTCTATCATTAGTGGATCACTCTCACTCTCATAATACATATAACACGAAGTAGAATTTCAAGTAAAGAAAAAAACTTAGTAAGAGTGTTTATAACAAGATATATAAATTTATTAAACCATAAAATACAAATCAGTATAGCAGGGTAGAGCTAAACATGCAGGACGGGGAAAATAGCTGACCACATACCACAATGCAATAACTAATGGTATGAACAAGACCAATAGATCACCAACTCAGAGTAAAAAGTTCCACAAAAATACATGTAAATACCATGATATAATTAGAAAAATATATTGAACAGCACAAGTATATGAAGGCATAAATTAGCCTAGTAAAATCAACGTAAGTCCATAAGCAAAAAGTATACAATGCAAGTGACTAGCACACTCCAAAGTGTTGTGATGCAAACGGGGGGGGTTTATTTACATACAGTAATCAAACGTTTCGGTCGATACGGGACCTTCATCAGTGTACTAATAGTAGCAGTATACTTGGTAGAGCCCCCAAATTAAGAAAACATTGCATCCAAATAGCTGGCCTAAAAGGTATGGGCCACAAGCACAGTGGAACCTGCCCACTAGAACGAGATACACGCTTGTGGCCCATACCTTTTAGGCCAGCTATTTGGATGCAATGTTTTCTTAATTTGGGGGCTCTACCAAGTATACTGCTCTATTAGTACACTGATGAAGGTCCTGTATCGACCGAAACGTTTGATTACTGTATGTAAATAAACCCCCCGTTTGCATCACAACACTTTGGAGTGTGCTAGTCACTTGCATTGTATACATCAAGGTTTGGGAACCTATGACTGTGCACCTCCCCTTCTAGGCTGTGCTGAGCATTTTCTATACCATAAGCAAAAAGTGCCATAGTGCAAAATGCAGCAAGTGCTAAGCCCAGGAGTAACGCTGTGGAATATGTTTGTAGGCTATTCAATAGAAGCAGTAAGTTATTATATATTACCTATTGTGGAGTGTGGAAGCCGGACCCCTGCCTGCCGCCTCAATGCGTGTTTCGCCGATCTTCGCCTTACCTGTGGTAAGTTTTGTAGATGAGGGCTAGAAAAATGTGTGCTCCAGTAGATGGCAAGCGCTGCATCAAGTGGCCTCTGCTCCTCTTCCTCCACCATAGCATCACACACAGTACAGTCATCAGAGGTAGCACCTCAATTGCCCTTGTTTTCCCCCACATCACAACTCTCCAACCACCTTACTGACTGTAAGGAATCAAAGATGGCTGAGTCTGGTGAACAATTCACACATTCTATGCCATGGGCATCAGAACTGTACTCCAAAAATTCACAGAGTCAAGAGGAGGAAATCATCTTAATCGATGCCCAAATTTTTTTCAGTTTGATCCAGGGCTTGCCGAAGTAGGGTCTAAGCAGAATCCAAATCCTCATCAACAGATGTTAACCCCAAAGGATTAGGTGATCCTGATGAGACTAAGATACTTGAGGTGAACGTGGACTGTACTGTGCTGTCAGGGCTGGAAGAGGAGGATGATGACTGTCAGAGCGAGGAGTGGGAGAAAAAATAGGATGATGAGGTGGTAGATCCCATTTGGTGCAAACCCAGAGGCATGCAGCTGAGTAACTCAGCAAAGGAGGTGGAGGAAGATGAGGAAGTTACGTTGCAGCCTCCCGCACAAACAGAGTTATGCAACCATGACAACGAATGCATTCTGAGCCCCAACTCTGGCAGTACACAGCAGCGTTTGTGGCTCTACAGTTGCCTACCTTGGGTCTTTTTTTAAGACCAGCAAAAATCTAAAAAATTATGTTATCTGTCAACTTTTTTTTTAAATGACATAGTAGAGTTAAAAAAAATGAAGTAATTTGACTACTACATGCATTAACTGACACATGCACGATCAACATGCTTTAATCTGGGAATCTCACTAGGCTAAAATGCAGTCTAGCATGCCTTGGCAACAACCGTCCACCATATCAACATCATCTTCGGGTTCTTCCTACTCCCTCACAGTGGCAAGTGTTCTCATACAGGTCTCCGGCCTCAGAACCTCAACTTGTTTACCAGCTACAGTCGGGGTGAGTGAGACCTTGTCAGCTGTTGTGGAAGGTTACATGCCTGCTCTTTTTGAGTTATCCCAGATACCAAGCACACCCCATCTTTCTCAATCCACCATAACAACTCTGCCTGCACTTCTCTCATAGTGCAGCAGCTTGTCGTATTCTGCCTACTCCACCCTCTGTCAGTACAGCAGTCAGCCCTCATTTGTGCAGTTGTACTCACATAACTGATTTTTTCCTCCTACACATGTCAAAGCTAAGAGCTTGAACTTTACCATGTTCAATCTACTAATAATAACAACTTTTAATTTATTTATGGCAAATATATTCAGAAGAGCTTAACAAGACAGGAGTTCATATAAAACAGTCACAACTTACAAAGTTAATGATAATCACACAATTAAAGCAAAAATAATGACAACCTTGCTCTTTAGAGCTTACAATCTACATTGAGGTGGGGTGACACAAAGTGTAGGTGCTTATTTACAATGATGGTACAGCCATGTTAAAAAAATATGGGATAGATAAGGGCTGCTTGAGGCTTTTGGCTATGGCAGAGTTTGATGGTGAATTATGTTCAGAGAAGTAGAGAATAGACTATAGATAGAAAAAGGACTTTGATTAGGGAATATGAAAGGCCGCCCTAAACAGATGTGTTTTTAGGGAGCACCTAAAATTGTGTAAGTTGTGGTTATACTCCTAATTTCATGGGGGAGAAAGGGTAAGAGGTGAGTTATCTAGGTAGGAGATTGAACTGGGACAGACAAAGACCAGATCAGGGGTGTAACCATCTCTTTGTGTATCTCAGAGGTTGAAAGTTGTGAGAGGATACGAGAAGAGGGTAGAGATAGATGCTTACCCACAATTATTTTTTGTTTGACCAACAATCCATCATATGGAAAGGAACGGATAAAGAAATAAATAAATTTGCTAAATACTTAAATTCAACCAATTTTAATCTAATATTCACATATTCCTTTTCATATTATGAAATCAACTACTTGGACATACTATAACTTTGGCATGTTGTACCACAATGAAAGCTGTCACAATTACCCCATATAGAAAATCTATGGACACAAATAGTATTCTAGAAGCTCATTCATTTCATGATAAACATGAACACTATATACTCGTGTATAAGATGAGATTTTCAGCACTTTTTTAGTGCTGAAAACACCCCTGTAAGTTTATACATGAGTCATTGCCGGCAGGGGAGGGGGGAGCAGAAAACATCAACATCCTGGTGTCAGTCCCTGCATCGTGGGCGCCGGCATCTCTCTTCCTGTCTTCCTTCCTGTGCTGAGTGGTCACGTGGAACCGCTCATTAAAGAAATGAATATGCACGTGTCTCCACTCCCATAGGCATGGAGCGCATATTCATTATTTTAATGAGCGGTATCACTGATGCAACAGCACAGGAAGGAAGACAGGAAGAGAGATGCCGCTGCCCGAGATGCAGGGACTTATATGCAGCACCAGGAGGGTGAGTAGGACTGGGGGAGGGTGAGCTATGCGATATTTACCTTTCCCCGTTCCACCGCTGCGTTGTGTCTTCTGGGTCCTCTGGCTGCGATGTTCAAGTCAGACGGCGCGATGACTTGGTTAGTGCACGCCCTTTGCCTGAACAGTCACTGCGGAGAGCCGGTGATGCTGAGGAGCAGCGGGCAGCGGCAAGAGGTGAGCATGTCATTTTTTTTTAATCGCAGCAGCAGCAACAACGTTATATGGGGCATATTTTAATATGGAGCATCTTATTGGGCGATCATTAACCTTTGTGTAGCATTATATGGGGCATATTTTTGTATGGAGCATCTTATGGGGCTATCATTAACCTTTGTGCAGCATTACATGGAGCATATTTTTGTATGGAGCATCTTAAGGGGCATCATTATACTTTGTGCAGCATTATATGGGGCATATTTTACTATAGAGCATCTTATGGGGCCATCATTATCCTTTGTGCAGCGTTATATGGGGCATATTTTAATATGGAACATCTTATGGGGCCATCAGTAACCTTTGTGCAGCATTATATGGGGCTAATTTTTGTATGGAGCATCTTATGGGGCATTATTATCCTTTGTGCAGTATTATATGGGGCATGTTTTAATATGGAACATCTTATGGGGCCATCATTAACCTTTATGCAGCATGATATGGGGCATATTTTTGTATTGAGCATCTTATGGGGCCCATAATGAACTTTATGGAGCATTACATGGGGTGTATTTTGTATAAAGTATCTTATGGGGCTCCTGATTCAATAAAGATATTCAAAAACATTTAACCAACTGATATCTGTTAATTTTGCTTTTATTGGTATCTACGTTTATTTTTGAAATGTATCAGTAGCTGCTGCATTTCCTACCCTAGGCTTATACTTGATTCAATAAGTTTTCCCATTTTTTTGTGTCAAAATTAGGTGCCTTGGCTTATACTCAGGTCGGCTTATACGCGAGTATATACGGTAATTAACAACATTCCCTTAGGGCAACTGAAACAAACAAAAAGGAATTTTTCCTCATCCAGCATTATTTAACAAAGAAGTGAATTTGGTATTGGACAGTTTGAAACATAAAGGCTATCCATAGTCATGTGTAAAGAAAGAAAAGACAGTAGTAAACCAAATAGATAGAAATAAATTGATGGACCAGAATAATAGTGTTGAATATCTCAGAAAAAGCAAACAAAAAATACAGAAAAAATGCCCCTATTAGTTTTACAACGAATTACAGTCCACAATATAATAAAATAGTTAATATTATTAGAAAATATGTGACAGTACTATATCAAGACAAAAAGCTTGCAGATACGTTGAAGAACTCAGAAATACATTTTTCTACCGAGAAAGCACCTATTCTAGGAGGGACTGTTTTTCCTATATTTTTCCAAAATGTTAATAACACTTGTAAGACATGGCTCAATGTCAAGGGGTCATACAAATGCATTTCTCATCCATGCAAAACATGTTTGCATATATAAAAAAAAAAATTTTCTTCTAAATCTACAGGACAGGTATATCCCATTAGAAGTTTTATTAATTGCAACACAGAAAGCTTACCGTATATATTCGAGGCACCTACTTTTGCCACGGAAAACTGGGTAAGCTTATTGACTCAAGTATAAGCCATATATGCATTGTCCCCCTCATCCTTGTGCTGGCATGCATGGCTCCTCACATCACTGTCCTGGTATGTGTAGTGCCCCCCATCCTGTCCTGCTATGCCTGGCTCCCCCTGTCCTGTCCAGGTATGTGGCTCCCCCTGTCCTGTCCTGGTATATGGCTCCCCTGTCCTGTCCTGGTATGTGGCTCCCCTCATCCGGTCCTTGTATGTGGCTACCCCTGTCCTGGTATATATGGCTCCCCCTGTTGTATGCATGGCTCCCCTGGTCCCGCATCGCTCAGCTGCCTCGATAAGCATGGCTCTGCTCCCACGTCTACCATGGCTCAGCTCCCCTCATTCCCCTTGTTGTATGCATGGCTCACATTGCCCTTCTCCCCATCATACTCACCCTCCTCCCCGTCATACTCACCCTCCTCACGCCTGCATCTCTGTCACTGCATCTCCATTGTCCCAGCGCCGGCGACTCTTCTCTCCTCTGCTCAGCAGTCACGTGGTACCGCTCATTAAGGTAATGAATATGTGCTCCATGCCTATGGTAGTGGAGACACGCTCATATTCATTACTTTAATGAGCGGTTCCACATGTCCGCTTAGCACAGGAGAAGAAAGCCACCGGCGCTGGGACAATAGAGATGCAGAAACAGAGATGCAGCGACAGAAGGTGAGTATGATGTCTTCTGTTAGCCGGCAGCTGCAGCTGTCACTGTGTTACAGCTGCCAGCTCCTGCCACTGCTACGCTGCTCCTCCTCCCCACCAGCATTCTGGACAATTGACTTGTGTATAAGCCGTGGGCTTATACACGAGTATATACGGTAATTTATTTAATAGAATGCACTTTGTGCAATCTGCAATATATGGGATGCACTATAGGACAATTAAAAAAATGCATTAGAAGACATTTGTCAGGCGCTAGTAGTTTAACCGCACAAAATATGTGATATCGAGACATTGTAAACATATACATGGAGGCAATACTAGTTCACTTACAGTCATAGGAATTGAAAAGGTTTTTAAGCCTTTCAAAGGTGGGAACTTGAGGATAAAAATATTAAACCGAGAGTCATATTTGATTTTCAAATTACAGACAAGAACCCCGCAGGGACTTAATATGCGGCAAGATCTTATACTTCAATATAATTAAATTAATATTGGTTTCTTCTAAATTTCCACATCTTATTTTCTTATTTATGTATTCATTTTTCCAAAAATCCTCTCTTCATACTTTTTCCCATTCATGTTTTATGTAGTTGCAAATTAACCTAATTCTAATGTTTTAACCCCTTTCTGTTATTGGACGTACTATTCCGTCCATGTGGGGTGGGCCTAAATTCCCAAGGATGGAATAGTACATCCAGGGCGATCGGCCGCACTCACGGGGGGAGTGTTATGACCTGGTGGTCAGGACAATAATGGACCTGGTGGTTAAGAGCACACGGAATGACCTGATAGTTACTGATAATAAAGGACGAGCTCTGGGACGTGGGAACTCTGCTGACCGCAATCCCTAATCCTATCAAACACACTAGAAATAGCCGTGGCTTGTGCCTAACGCTCCCTATGCAACTCGGCACAGCCTAAGAAACTAGCTAGCCCTGAAGATAGAAAAATAAAGCCTACCTTGCCTCAGAGAAATTCCCCAAAGGAAAAGGCAGCCCCCCAAATATAATGACTGTGAGTAAGATGAAAATACAAACACAGAGATGAAATAGATTTAGCAAAGTGAGGCCCGACTTACTGAACAGACCGAGGATAGGAAAGGTTACTTTGCAATCAGCAAAAAAACCTACAAAAAGACCACGCAGAGGGAGCAAAAAGACCCTCCGCACCGACTCACGGTGCGGAGGCGCTCCCTCTGCGTCCCAGAGCTTCCAGCAAGCAAGACAACAATAAAAATTGCAAGCTGGACAGAAAAATAGCAAACCAAAGAAATACAAGCTGGAACTTAGCTTCTGCTGGGAAGACAGGTCACAGGAACGATCCAGGAGCGAACAGACCAATACTGGAACATTGACAGGTGGCATGGAGCAAAGATCTAAGTGGAGTTAAAAATAGCAGCATCTAACGAATTAACCTCGTCACCTGTGAAAGGAAACTCAGAAACACCCACCAGAGGAAGTCCATGGACAGAACCAGCCGAAGTACCATTCATGACCACAGGAGGGAGCCCTACAACAGAATTCACAACAGTACCCCCCCCTTGAGGAGGGGTCACCGAACCCTCACCAGAGCCCCCAGGCCGACCAGGATGAGCCAAATGAAAGGCACGAACCAGATCGGCAGCATGAACATCAGAGGCAAAAACCCAGGAATTATCTTCCTGACCATAACCCTTCCACTTGACCAGGTACTGGAGTTTCCGTCTCGAAACACGAGAATCCAAAATCTTCTCCACGACATACTCCAACTCCCCCTCAACCAACACCGGGGCAGGAGGATCAACGGATGGAACCACAGGTGCCACGTATCTCCGCAATAACGACCTATGGAACACATTATGGATGGCAAAAGAAGCAGGAAGGGCCAAACGAAATGACACAGGATTGATAACCTCAGAAATCTTATACGGACCAATGAAACGAGGCTTAAACTTAGGAGAGGAAACCTTCATAGGAACATAACGAGACGACAACCAAACCAAATCCCCAACACGAAGTCGGGGACCCACACAGCGCCGGCGGTTAGCGAAACGTTGAGCCTTCTCCTGGGACAATGTCAAATTGTCCACCACATGAGTCCAAATCTGCTGCAACCTATCCACCACAGTATCTACACCAGGACAGTCCGAAGACTCAACCTGCCCTGAAGAGAAACGAGGATGGAAACCAGAATTGCAGAAAACGGCGAAACCAAAGTAGCCGAGCTGGCCCGATTATTAAGGGCAAACTCAGCCAACGGCAAAAAGGACACCCAATCATCCTGATCAGCAGAAACAAAGCATCTCAGATATGTTTCCAAAGTTTGATTAGTTTGTTCGGTTTGGCCATTTGTCTGAGGATGGAAAGCCGAGGAAAAAGACAAATCAATGCCCATCCTAGCACAAAAGGATCGCCAAAACGTTGAAACAAACTGGGAACCTCTGTCAGAAACGATGTTCTCCGGGATACCATGTAAACGAACCACATACTGGAAAAATAATGGCACCAAATCAGAGGAGGAAGGCAATTTAGACAAAGGTACCAAATGGACCATCTTAGAAAAGCGATCACAAACCACCCAAATGACCGACATCTTTTGAGAGACAGGGAGATCCGAAATAAAATCTATAGAAATATGCGTCCAGGGCCTCTTCGGGACCGGCAAGGGCAAAAGCAACCCACTGGCACGAGAACAGCAGGGCTTAGCCCGAGCACAAGTCCCACAGGACTGCACAAAAGAACGCACATCCCGTGACAAAGACGGCCACCAGAAGGATCTAGCCACCAAATCTCTGGTACCAAAGATTCCAGGATGCCCAGCCAACACTGAACAATGAATCTCAGAGATAACTCTACTAGTCCATCTATCAGGGACAAACAGTTTCTCCGCTGGGCAACAGTCAGGTCTATCAGCCTGAAATTTTTGCAGCACCCGCCGCAAATCAGGGGAGATGGCAGACAAAATTACCCCCTCTTTGAGAATACCCGCCGGCTCAGGAACACCCGGAGAGTCAGGCACAAAACTCCTTGACAGGGCATCAGCCTTCACATTCTTAGAGCCCGGAAGGTACGAAACCACAAAATCAAAACGGGAGAAAAATAACGACCATCGAGCCTGTCTCAGATTCAACCGTTTGGCAGACTCAAGATAAGTCAAATTCTTGTGATCTGTCAAGACCACCACGCGATGCTTGGCTCCTTCCAGCCAATGATGCCACTCCTCGAATGCCCACTTCATGGCCAACAACTCACGATTACCAACATCATAGTTACGCTCAGCAGGTGAAAACTTTCTAGAAAAGAAAGCACATGGCTTCATCACCGAGCCATCAGAACTTCTTTGCGACAAAACAGCCCCTGCTCCAATCTTAGAAGCATCAACCTCAACCTGAAACGGGAGCGAAACATCTGGCTGGCACAACACAGGGGCAGAAGAAAAACGACGCTTCAATTCCTGAAAAGCCTCTACAGCTGCAGAAGACCAATTGACCACATCAGCACCCTTCTTGGTCAAATCAGTCAACGGTTTAGCAACACTAGAAAAATTAGCGATGAAGCGCTGATAAAAATTAGCAAAGCCCAGGAACTTCTGCAGGCTCTTCACAGATGTCGGCTGAGTCCAATCATAAATGGCCTGGACTTTAACAGGGTCCATCTCGATAGTAGAAGGGGAAAAAATGAACCCCAAAAATGAAACCTTCTGAACTCCAAAGAGACACTTTGACCCCTTCACAAACAAGGAATTCGCACGAAGGACCTGGAACACCATTCTGACCTGTTTCACATGAGACTCCCAATCATCCGAAAAGACCAAAATATCATCCAAATACATAATCAGGAATTTATCCAGGTACTCTCGGAAGATGTCATGCATAAAGGACTGAAATACTGATGGAGCATTGGAATGCCCGAATGGCATAACCAGGTACTCAAAATGGCCCTCGGGCGTATTAAATGCTGTTTTCCATTCATCGCCTTGTTTAATACGCACAAGATTATACGCCCCTCGAAGATCTATCTTGGTGAACCAACTAGCCCCTTTAATATGAGCAAACAAATCAGATAGCAACGGCAAATGATACTGAAATTTGACTGTAATTTTATTAAGAAGGCGGTAATCAATACAAGGTCTCAAAGAACCATCCTTCTTGGCCACAAAAAAGAACCCTGCTCCTAACGGTGATGACGACGGGCGAATATGGCCTTTCTCCAAGGATTCCTTTATATAACTCCGCATAGCGGCGTGTTCTGGCACAGATAAATTGAACAATCGGCCCTTAGGAAACTTACTACCAGGAATCAAATTAATTGCACAATCACAATCCCTATGAGTAGGTAGGGCACTGGCTTTGGGCTCATCAAATACATCCCGATAATCCGACAAAAACTCTGTCTGGAACTTCAGAAGGGGTGGATGATGAAATAGACAAAAATGGAACATCACCATGTACCCCCTGGCAACCCCAGCTGGACACAGACATAGATTTCCAGTCCAATACTGGATGATGAACCTGTAGCCATGGCAACCCCAAAACGACCACATCATGCAGATTATGCAACACCAGAAAGCGGATATCCTCCTGATGTGCAGGAGCCATGCACATGGTCAATTGGGTCCAGTACTGAGGCTTATTCTTGGCCAAAGGCGTAACATCAATTCCTCTCAATGGAATAGGATACTGCAAGGGCTCCAAGAAAAAACCACAGCGCCTACCATACTCCAAGTCCATCAAATTCAGGGCAGCGCCTGAATCCACAAATGCCATAACAGAATAGGATGACAAAGAGCAAATCAGAGTAACAGACAATAGAAATTTAGACTGTACAGTACCAATGGTGGCAGACCTAGTGAACCGCTTAGTGCGCTTAGGACAAACGGAGATAGCATGAGTGGAATCACCACAGTAAAAACATAGCCCATTCCGACGTCTGTGTTCTTGCCGTTCAGCTCTGGTCAAAGTCCTATCACATTGCATAGGCTCAGGCCCATGCCCCGATAGTACCGCCAAATGGTGCACAGCTTTACGCCCACGCAAGCGTCGATCGATCTGAATGGACAAGGACATAGACTCATTCAGACCAGCAGGCATGGGAAACCCCACCATGACATCCTTAAGGGCTTCAGAGAGACCCTTTCTGAAGATTGCTGCCAGGGCACATTCATTCCACTGAGTGAGCACAGACCACTTTCTAAACTTCTGACAATATATCTCCGCTTCATCCTGACCCTGACACAGAGCCAGCAAGATTTTCTCTGCCTGATCCACTGAATTAGGTTCGTCATAAAGCAATCCAAGCGCCAGGAAAAACGCATCAACATCACGCAATGCCGGATCTCCTGGCGCAAGGGAAAATGCCCAGACTTGAGGGTCACCACGTAACAAAGAAATAATGATCTTTACTTGTTGAACAGGGTCACCTGAGGAGCGAGGTTTCAAGGCAAGAAAAAATTTACAATTATTTTTGAAATTCAAGAACTTAGATCTATCACCAAAAAACAAATCAGTAATTGGAATCCTAGGCTCAAACATCGGATTCGGAACCACAAAATCTTGAATGTTTTGTACCCTTGTAGTGAGATTATCCATCCAAGAGGACAGACCTTGAATGTCCATGTTTACACCAGTGTCCTGAACCACCCAGAGGTAAAGGGGAAAAAAGAGACAAAACACACTGCAAAGAAAAAAAAATGGTCTCAGAACTTCTCTTATCCCTCTATTGAGATGCATTAGTACTTTGGGCCACCTGTACTGTTATGACCTGGTGGTCAGGACAATAATGGACCTGGTGGTTAAGAGCACACGGAATGACCTGATAGTTACTGATAATAAAGGACGAGCTCTGGGACATGGGAACTCTGCTGACCGCAATCCCTAATCCTATCAAATACACTAGAAATAGCCGTGGATTGCGCCTAACGCTCCCTATGCAACTCGTCACAGCCTAAGAAACTAGCTAGCCCTGAAGATAGAAAAATAAAGCCTACCTTCCCTCAGAGAAATTCCCCAAAGGAAAAGGCAGCCCCCCACATATAATGACTGTGAGTAAGATGAAAATACAAACACAGAGATGAAATAGATTTAGCAAAGTGAGGCCCGACTTACTGAACAGACCGAGGATAGGAAAGGTTACGTTGCGGTCAGCAAAAAAACCTACAAAAAGACCACGCAGAGGGCGCAAAAAGACCCTCCGCACCGACTCACGGTGCGGAGGCGCTCCCTCTGCGTCCCAGAGCTTCCAGCAAGCAAGACAACAATAAAAATTGCAAGCTGGACAGAAAAATAGCAAACCAAAGAAATACAAGCTGGAACTTAGCTTCTGATGGAAAGACAGGTCACAGGAACGATCCAGGAGCGAACAGACCAATACTGGAACATTGACAGGTGGCATGGAGCAAAGATCTAAGTGGAGTTAAATAGAGCAGCAGCTAACGAATTAACCTCGTCACCTGTGGAAGGAAACTCAGAAACACCCACCAGAGGAAGTCCATGGACAGAACCAGCCGAAGTACCATTCATGACCACAGGAGGGAGCCCGACAACAGAATTCACAACAGGGGAGCGCGGCCGATCGCGGCGGGGTGTAAGTTGCCTATCGCAGCTGACATCCGGCGCTATGTGCCAGGAGCGGTCACGGACCGCTCCCGGCACATCAACCCCTGGCACACCGTGATCAAACATGATCTCAGTGTGCCGGCGGTATAGGGAAGCATCGCGCAGGGAGGGGGCTCTCTGCGGGCTTCCCTAAGACCCACACAGCAACACAATGTGATCACGTTGCTGCGAGGGTCTCCTTACCTCCCTCCCTGTAGCAGGCCCGGATCCAAGATGGCCGCGGCATCTGGGTCCTGCAGGGAGGGAGGTGGCTTACCAAAGTGCCTGCTCAGAGCAGGCGCTTGGTAAGCCTACAGTACTATAAGTCAGATCGCTGATCTGACAGAGTGCTGTGCAAACTGTCAGATCAGTGATCTGTGATGTCCCCCCCGGGACAAAGTAAAAGAAAAAAAAAATCCTAAATAATGAAAAAATATATATATATTATTCCCATAAATACATTTCTTTATCTAAATAAAAACAAACAAACAATAGAAGTACACATATTTAGTATCGCTGCGTCCGTAACGACCCAACCTATAAAACTGTCCGACTAGTTAACCCCTTCAGTAAACATCGTAAGAAAAAAAAAGCGAAGCAAAAAACAACGCTTTATTATCATACCGCCGAACAAAAAGTGGAATAACACGTGATCAAAAAGACAGATATAAATAGCCATGGTACCGCTGAAAGCGTCATCTTGTCCCGCAAAAACGCAAAAAACGAGCTGCCATACAGCATCATCAGCAAAAAAATAAAAAAGTTATAGTCCTCAGAATAAAGCGATGCAAAAATAATTATTTTTTCTATAAAATAGTTTTTATCGTATAAAAGTGCCAAAACATAAAAAAAGATATAAATGAGGTATCGCTGTAATCGTACTGACCCGAAGAATAAAACTGCTTTATCAATTTTACCAAACGCGGAATGGTATAAATGCCTCCCCCAAAAGAAATTCATGAATAGCTGGTTTTTGGTCATTCTGCCTCACAAAAATTGGAATAAAAAGCGACAAAAAAAGTCACGTGCCCGAAAATGTTACCACTAAAAACGTCAACTCGTCCCGCAAAAAACAAGACCTCACATGACTCTGTGGACTCAAATATGGAAAAATTATAGCTCTCAAAATGTGGTAACGCAAAAAATATTTTTTGCAATAAAAAGCGTCTTTCAGTGTGTGACGGCTGCCAATCATAAAAATCCGCTAATTAAATCCGCTATTAAAGTAAATCAAACCCCTCTTCATCACCCCCTTAGTTAGGGAAAAATTAAAAAAAATTATTTATTTCCATTTTCCCATTAGGGTTAGGGTTAGGGCTAGGGCTAGGGTTAGGGTTAGGGCTAGGGTTAGGGCTAGGGCTAGGGTTAGGATTAGGGTTAGGGCTAGGGTTAGGGTTAGGGCTAGGGTTAGGGTTAGGGTTAGGGCTAGGGTTAAGGCTAGGGTTAGGGCTAGGGTTAGAGTTGGGACTAGGGTTATGGCTACAGTTAGGCTTGGGGCTAAAGTTAGGGTTAGGGTTTGGATTTACGGTTGGGAATAGGGTTGGGATTAGGGTTAGGGGTGTGTCTGGGTTAGAGGTGTGGTTAGGGTTACCATTGGGATTAGGGGTGTGTTTGGATTAGGGTTTCAGTTATAATTGGGGGGTTTCCACTGTTTAGGCACATCAGGGGCATTCCAAACGCGACATGGCGTCCAATCTCAATTCCAGCCAATTCTGTGTTGAAAAAGTAAAACAGTGCTCCTTCCCTTCTGAGCTCTCCCGTGTGCCCAAACAGGAGTTTACCCCAACATATGGGGTATCAGCGTACTCAGGACAAATTGGACATTATTATTGGACAAGTTATAAACTGTAGTGAAACACTTGGGGGTTCAAAGTTCTTACAACACATCTAGATAAGTTCCTTGGGGGGTCTAGTTTCCAATATGGGGTCACTTGTGGGGTGTTTCTACTGTTTAGGTACATTAGGGGCTCTGCAAACGCAATGTGATGCCTGCAGACCATTCCATCTAAGTCTGCATTCCAAATGGCACTCCTTCCCTTCCGAGCCCTCCCATGCGCCCAAACGGTGGTTCCCCCCAACATATGGGGTATCAGCGCACTCAGGACAAATTGGACAACAACTTTTGGGGTCCAATTTCTCCTGTTACCCTCGGAAAAACACAAAACTGGGGGCTAAAAAATAATTTTGGGGGGAATTTTTTTTTTTCATTTTCACGGCTCTGCGTTATAAGCTGTAGTAAAACACTTGGGGGCTCAAAGTTCTCACAACACATCTAGATAAGTTCCTTGGGTGGTCTAGTTTCCAATATGGGGTCACTTGTGGGGGTTTCTACTGTTTAGGTACAATAGGGGCTCTGCAAACGCAATGTGACGCCTGCAGACCATTCCATCTAAGTCTGCATTCCAAATGGCACTCCTTCCCTTCCGAGCCCTCCCATGCACCCAAACGGTGGTTCCCCCCACATATGGGGTATCAGCGCACTCAGGACAAATTGGACAACAACTTTTGGGGTCCAATTTCTCCTGTTACCCTCGGAAAAACACAAAACTGGGGGCTAAAAAATAATTTTTGTGGGAAAAATTTTTTGTTTTGTTTTTACGGCTCTGCATTATAAACTTCTGTGAAGCCCTTGGTGGGTTAAAGTGCTCACCACACATCTAGATAAGTTCCCTAGGGGGTCTACTTTCCAAAATGGTGTCACTTGTGGGGGGTTTCAATGTTTTAAGCACATCAGTGGCTCTCCAAATGCAACATGGCGTCCCATCTCAATTCCTGTCAATTTTGCATTGAAAAGTCAAATGGCGCTCCTTCCCTTCCGAGCTCTCCCATGCGCCCAAACAGTGGTTTACCCCCACATATGGGGTATCAGCGTACTCAGGACATACTGTACAACAACTTTTGGGGTCCAATTTCTTCTCTTACCCTTGGGAAAATAAAAAATTGGGGGTGAAAAATAATTTTTGTGAAAAAAATGATTTTTTATTTTTACGGTTCTGCATTATAAACTTCTGTAAAGCACTTGGTGGGTCAAAGTGCTCTCCACACCTCTAGATAAGTTCCTTAGGGGGTCTACTTTCCAAAATGGTGTCACTTGTGGGGGGTTTCAATGTTTAGGCACATCAGTGGCTCTCCAAACGCAACATGGCATCCCATCTCAATTCCAGTCAATTTTGCATTGAAAAGTCAAATGGCACTCCTTCGTTTCCGAGCTCTGTCATGCGCCCTAACAGTAGTTTACCCCCACATATGGGGTATCAGCCTACTCAGGACAAATTGTACAACAATGTTTGGTGTCCATTTTCTCCTGTTACCCTTGGTAAAATAAAACAAATTGGAGCTGAAATACATTTTTTGTGAAAAAAAGTTAAATGTTCATTTTATTTAAACATTCCAAAAATTCCTGTGAAACACCTGAAGGGTTAATAAACTTCTTGAATGTACTTTTGAGCACCTTGAGGGGTGCAATTTTTAGAATGGTGTCACACTTGGGTATTTTCTATCATATAGACCCCTCAAAATGACTTCAAATGAGATGTGGTCCCTAAAATAAAATGGTGTTGGAAAAATGATAAATTGCTGGTCAAATTTTTTTTTCCCAAAGAACTTTATTGGGTTTTCGTATTTCAACCAGGGAGGGTATGTAGGGGGGGCGAAGCGTGGGGGGGGGGGGGAGGATAAGAGTAATGGGAAATAGGGGAGGGGAAATACAACACATAACACATAAAACATTGAGAAGAATAATAACATTTCAAAATGAAATGATGCAAGGGACGCAGCCCTTGAAAGGCACACAGGCAGAATGCAAATCATCAACAGTGTATCTTAACAATGCAAGGGATTTGACTCTTGTGGAAAGCTTATTTATAATAAGCAACTACAAAACCAGAGGTTAACATGAGAAAGGTAGGGAGAGAAAATCTTGACAAGATGGGAAGGAGAGTACAGTGGTATTGCTGGTCAACTTTTAACCCTTATAACTCCCTAACGAAAAAAAAAATTTGGTTCCAAAATTGTGCTGATGTAAAGTAGACATGTGGGAAATGTTACTTATTAAGTATTTTGTGTGACATATCTCTGTGATTTAATTGCATAAAAATTCAAATTTGGAAAATTGCTAAATTTTCGCCAAATGTCCGTTTTTTTTTCATAAATAAACGCAGGTAATATCAAAGAAATTTTACCACTATCATGAAGTAAAATATGTCCCGAGAAAACAGTATCAGAATCACCAGGATCCGTTGAAGCGTTCCAGAGTTATAACCTCATAAAGGGACAGTGGTCAGAATTGTAAAAATCGGCCTGGTCCATAACGTGCAAACCACCCTTGAGGGTAAAGGGGTTAACAATGTTTTTGTATGTATATTATTCACAAACAGGATTACTGGGGTTTGTTGTTCTGCTTTTTTTCTGGCAGTAATTAGAATCCAACAACACACATGTCGGTCGCTAGTCTATTGGGATCTCTGTGTGTCCACAACATGTCCTTTGAATTCATCAAGAATAAATGTGAAGTTTTATTTTTCCATGCTGGAAAAAATTTTTTCTACAGAGATAGAAGCTAGGATGCAGTTGGGGAGATGGGGCTGTTGAAGTCTCAGAGGATAAGGGTTGGCAATTCTGAGGACATGAAGTGTCAGCAAGGCAGAAAAGTGGTCAAGGATGTGGGTGGGTGAACCTGGGGGATGGTATATGACGTTACTCTGAGGGAATGGGGTTGGAAGACCCTGATGGTGTGAAACTCAAAAGAAGAATGGCCTCTAATCAGCTTGTATTTATTTTTTTTAAAAACAGGATTGGTGGTGGCTGCGAGGAGTGTAGTGTTATCATGGAGTTATCAATGATCATATGGCACAATAAACAAATATTTCATGAGTTGTAATCCGGAAGTGTATATGCTATACGCTCACTATTAGATTTCCGATAACTAATTATTGTGAACAGCCTTCAGCCTCTTCAGTTAATCATTGCCTAATCGTGCTATTGTCTGGACGAAAGGGACCAGCTGAGAGCTCTTCAAAGACCACGACGGATGGTTCCGTGTGACTTTTGGCCTTTGAACTCGGTGATAATTGGATGGACAATCCAATCTCTTGGCATGGAAATGTAGCCTTTCTGCTTTGTGGATACAAATGGCTACCGAAACCTGTTGGCCATCGGAGTCTCCCAGTACCAGTTGCCCAGTCGCCATTACTTCTCCATTACTACACTAGGATGTCGCAGACAACATCACCCATTCCATAAAAAAATTGATATGTGAAAGAGTGCCTTTCAACACTGACTCCTGGACGAGTAAGCATGGACAGGGGTGTTACATCTTGCTGACTGGGCACTGGGTGACTCTGGTGGCTGTGGGGGCAGGTGAGGAAGTAGCTGCTCCACAAGTCTTGGAATCCTCAAGGTTTGCAGGGTGCTTGGGGACGGAGATCTAACCCACTACACACCATAAGAAGTAGAATAAAATTAGTAGACAATAGATAGGGCTTGGCGAAATTAACTAATAAATACCTGAAGTTGGCTAACTAAAGCACTGCACATCATAAGATTGAGTTCTAAACTACTAGACAACAGGGCTTGGTGAAATAAACTGCCAAATACCTAAAGTTCACTAACTAAATCATCATGTACCATAAGAAGGAGAGCTAAACTACATTTTGCATAGCCTGGCCCAATGCAGTACGGACGTGGTGCAATTCACACTTGCGGAGTGGACACAGATGAAGGACCTCTGCACCCTTCTGCACATTTTTGAAATGGCTACTAATATGGTTAGCGTTGTCGATGCCATCATCAGCATCACTATTCTGGTCAATTACATGCTGGAGCACAGTTTGAATAGTCTGCAGGAGTAGATGGTGGTGGTCCCAGGTGAAGAGGAGGAAACAGAGGATGATGCGGAAAAGTTAACAATATTTCTAAGTTCCGATCTATCATCACACAGGCAGTTGCCATGGGATGAACAAATGGAGAAGGATGAGGAGAAGGACGAGGTGTTGGATGTGCAACAGTTAGGAGATGAAAACAATAATGATTCCCTCTCTGTTGTCCATGGTTGCCAGGAGGGGATGGAGGAAGCAAGCTTGAGTGTCATCCCACCACCAACACACTATGGACTTTGACCTCATGAAAGAGACTTACTGCAGCACTACCTGCAACATGATTGTTGCCCATATTGTTAGGATTTGAAATAATGCTGACTACTGGTTTGCTAGTTTGTTCCATCCACAATGCAAAAATAAATTTTGCCAGTTGCTTCACACCCTGGAAAGGGAGGTTCCCATGCTGCAGTATCAAACCATACTTGAAGACAATGTTGGCAGTAATTTTTTCCAAGACAGCAATGAGGCACACAGTGTACATCCCAGTGATAGACTTCCAAACCAGAGAACGTTGAGACATAAAAGCAAAAACATTAGCAGCCTTGCAGCGCTGCTGTCCTGGGTTTCAACTTCACCAAGAGCAGCATCAGTCCATAATTTTTGGAAATAGTTGGTCTCCAAGTTGGATCTCCTTCATTTGTGTTGTATGAATTTGGCACAGCTCTCAGAGCACCAGGCCTACACCTGTTACTCATCCATCTGTTACCGATCAAACTTTAATCAACAAATACTGCTCTAAGCAGAGTCCAATGCTTAAATGTGGCATGGTTTCAGGACCATGTTATTAGCACAAATAATTTATATTGTGATATGCGGACTACTGGCTGGAGCACAATACCAGTCAAAAATTATTAAAAGATAAAATGTTGCCTGCTTTATGTAGTACAATAGTAACCGAAAAAATAGAATTTTAATGTGGAGGAGCCTTGGATACAGTAAGATCTCAGCACAAAAGAATTACAACCTCAGATATGGCCATCTTTTTGGAGCCCGATAGCAACAGAACAAATTTATGTTTTATCATGTGTACCCCTGTATGGAGAACAATATAAGCACCCAAAAAATTCAAACTGACAACTGGCCTGCTGTATGACGTTAGTAACAGAAGAAATTATTTTTGTTTACTGTGGATGAGGCCTAAATAACATAGACTATATGCTCCAAAAAATTTCAATCTAAGATCTCCCCTACTGTACCAAATTAGTAAAAGAAGAAAGTATTTATTTTTATTGTCAACTAGCTGAAGAGCCCGGCGTTGCCTGGGCATAGTAAATATCTGTGGTTAGTTATAGCACCTCACTTCTCTTATTTTCCCATCACGCCTCTCATTTTCCCCCTCATATCTCTCATTTTTTCCCTTACACGTCTCATTTTCCCCCTCACTCCTCTCATTTTCGCCCTCACTCCTCTCATTCCCCCCTAACACTTGTCATTTCGACCTCACATCTGTCATTTTCCGATCACTCCACTATTTTCCCTCACTCCTCTCATTTTGCACTCACACCTTTTCATTTTCACCTCACACCCCTCATTTTCACCTCACATCTCTCGTTTTCCCCTCAGTATATACATGTTTGTCATCTCCCTTAAATATAGTATACACCTGTATGTCACCTCCTGTATATAGCATATACCTGTATGTCATCTCCCCTGTAAATAGTATATACCTGCTGCATGTCATCTCCTCCTGTATATTGTATATACCTATGTGTCATCTCCTCCTGTATATAGTATATACCTGTATGTCATCTCTTCTGTATATACTATATACCTGTATGTCATCTCCTCCTATATATAGTATACACCTGTATGTCATCTCCTGTGTATAGTATATACCTGTATGTCATCTCCCCTGTATATAGTATATACGTGCTGTATGTCATTTCCTCCTCTATATACCTATGTGTCATCTCCTCTTTTATATAGTATATACCTGTATGTCATCTCCTCCTGTATATAGTATATATGTGTGTCATCTCCTCCTGTATATAGTATATACCAGTAAGTCATCTCCTCCTGTATATAGTATATACCTGTGTGTCATCTGCTCCTGTATATAGTATATCCCTGTGTGTCATCTCCTCCTGTATATAGTATATACCTGTGTGTGTCATCTCCCCTGTATATAGTATATACCTGTTTGTCATCTGCTCCTGTATATAGTATATATGTGTGTCATCTCCTCCTGTATATAGTATATACCTGTATGTCATCTCCTCCTGTATATAGTATATACCTGTGTCATCTCCCCTGTATATAGTATAAATGTGTGTGTCATCTCCCCTGTATATAGTATATACCTGTGTGTCATCTCCTCCTGTATATAGTATATATCTGTGTGTCATCTCCTCCTGTATTAGACCTCGTTCACACGTTATTTGCTCAGTATTTTTACCTCAGTATTTGTAATCTAAATTGGCAGCCTGATAAATTCCCAGCCAACAGGAAGCCCTCCCCCCTGGCAGTATATATTAGCTCACACATACACATAATGGACAGGTCATGTGACTGACAGCTGCTGTATTTCCTATATGGTACAGTTGTTGCTCTTGTAGTTTGTCTGCTTATTAATCAGATTTTTATTTTTGAAGGATAATACCAGACTTGTGTGTGTTTTGGGCGAGTTTCATGGGTCAAGTTGTGTGTGTTGAGTTGCGTGTGGTGACATGCGTGTAGCCACTTTTTGTGTCGAGTTGAATGTGACAGGTTAGTGTAGCAAGTTGTGTGCAGCAAGTTTTGCGCATGGTGAGTTTTGCGTGTGGCGAGTTTTATGTATGGTGCGTTTTGAGTATGTCCAAGTTTTGTGTGAGGCAACTTTTGCATGTGTTGTAACTTTTGTGCATGTGGCAATTTTTCCGCGTGTGGCGAGTTTTCCATGAGGTGAGTTTTGCATGTGTGGCGAGTTTTGCGTGAGCCTAGTTTTGCACGTGGCGAGTTTTGCGCGTGGCGAGTTTTGAGCGGCGACTTTTGTGTTTCGACTTTTATGTGGCGAGGTTGGTGTATGTGTGGTGAAATGTGTGCTGAGGGTGGTATATGTGTTCAAGCACGTGGTAGTGTGTGGCGCATTTTGTGTGTGTTCATATCCCCGTGTGTGGTGAGTATCCCATGTCGGGGCCCCACCTTAGCAACTGTACGGTATATACTCTTTGTCGCCATCTCTCTCACTCTTTAAGTCCCCCTTGTTCACATCTGGCAGCTGTCAATTTGCCTCCAACACTTTTCCTTTCACTTTTTCCCCATTATGTAGATAGGGGCAAAATTGTTTGGTGAATTGGAACGCGCGGGGTTAAAATTTCACCTCACAATATAGCCTATGACGCTCTCGGGGTCCAGACGTGTGACTGTGCAAAATTTTGTGGCTGTAGCTGCGATGGTGCAGATGCCAATCCCGGACATACACACACACACACACACACAAACACATACACACACACATTCAGCTTTATATATTAGACTAGCTGAAGAGCCCGGCGTTGCCTGGGCATAGTAAATATCTGTGGTTAGTTATAGCACCTCACTTCTCTTATTTTCCCATCACACCTCTCATTTTCCCAATCACATCTCTCATTTTCTGCCTCACACCTCTCATTTTCTCCCTCACTCCTCTCATTCCCCCCTAACACTTGTCATTTCGACCTCACATCTGTCATTTTCCGATCACTCCACTATTTTCCCTTGCTCTTCTCATTTTGCACTCACACCTTTTCATTTTCACCTCACACCCCTCATTTTCACCTCAGTATATACATGTTTGCATCTCCCTTATATATAGTATACACCTGTATGTCATCTCCTGTATATAGTATATACCTGTATGTCATCGCCCCTGTATATAGTATATACCTGCTGTGTGTCATCTCCCCTGTATATAGTATATACCTGTATGTCATCTTCTATATATAGTATATACCTGTATGTCATTTCCTTCTATATATAGTATATAACTGCATGTCATCTCCTCCTGTATATAGTATATACCTGTGTGTCATCTCCTCCTGTATATAGTATATACCTGTATGTCATCTCCTCCTATATATAGTATATACCTGAATGTCATCTCCTTCTATATATAGTATATACCTGTATGTCATCTCCTTCTATATATAGTATATACCTGTATGTCATCTCCTCCTGTATATAGTATATATCTGTGTCATCTCCTCCTGTATATAGTATATACCTGTATGTCATCTTCTATATATAGCATATACCTGTATGTCATCTCCTCCTGTATATAGTACATACTTGTAGGTCATCTGCTCCTGTATATAGTATATACCTGTGTGTCATCTCCTCCTGTATATAGTTTATACCTGTATGTCATCTCCTCCTGTATATAGTATGTACCTGTATGTCATCTCCTCCTCTATATAGTATATACCTGTGTGTCATCTCTCCTGTATATAGTATATATCTGTGTGTCATCTCCTCCTGTATATAGTATATACCTGTGTGTCATCTCCTCCTGTATTAGACCTCGTTCACACGTTATTTGCTCAGTATTTTTACCTCAGTATTTGTAAGCTAAATTGGCAGCCTGATATATTAGCTCACACATACACATAATAGACAGGTCATGTGACTGACAGCTGCCGTATTTCCTATATGGTACATTTGTTGCTCTTGTAGTTTGTCTGCTTATTAATCAGATTTTTATTTTTGAAGGATAATACCAGACTTGTGTGTGTTTTAGGGCGAGTTTCATGTGTCAAGTTGTGTGTGTTGAGTTGCGTGTGGTGACATGCATATCTCATAGTCTATAATATAAATGCTTAGGGTAGCTTGAAACTCAACTCACAGAAAAATCCCCATAAATATATATGTGTTCAGCCCTAGGTTTTAGCTCCTATCTGCCGTTACAATATTTAAGCTGGCTAGAAATGGTATATGAAGTGAGCGAAGGGACACAGATTACCAAGCCAGTTTAGAACCCTAGATTTAGCTAGTTAGCTATACTGACATATTTATGTCCCTTCAAGCTATCCACATTTTACATTGTACGTGTGATATATTTCTCCCCCTGTCCTATTAGGGCATTGTAGGGATAGTAGGGATAGCCGGCGTGGAACGGGGGCGCCACGGCGTAGGCAAATAGGGTGCCAACCTCCGCAGGCAGGTAGGGGACACATAGAAAACGTAGGGCTTGGCACTATTCCGGCCTTTCCTATAGTACGCTTGTATTTACTGGTGATGGTTTTTGTCAAGTGCACACGTATGTTTTTAATATATTAAATAAAAGTTATATTTTATGGTTATCTTGGAAATTGCCTTTTGGGGATTTTTCTGTGAGTGGCGACATGCATGTAGGACTTTTGTGAGATGAGTTTTGTGTGGCAACATGCGTGTAGCAACTTTTTGTGTGTCGAGTTGCATGTGACGAAGCAGCGTCTAACTGCTGTGACCGCCAGTGCAGCGCCATGCGCTATTAGGCGCTTACCTTACCCAAGTCTGCGTGGTTAGTGGCGTCTGCTAGTGTGGCACAGCATGCACTTCTGTGCATAATAGTTACCTCTGATACCCCAATTGTGGTGTCGATCGCAAGAGGTCTACACTAACTCTAATCCTGTGTCCTGGGATAGAGTTCTGTGGTTCCTTGCTTGCGCTCTCTGTGAAGTACCGCGACCCTGTGACTTAATAGGGATCGCTTCCTTCACACAGGGTGAAGTTAATCCGTGTGTGTAATCACTTTGTACCGCCATATAGTGCCGCCATTCACTTAGCAGCAGGTTCTTTCCTGCACGGTGGATCCCGGGTGGTGAACGCACCAATCTTACTTAATAAATATATTCGGTGCATTCAGCCAACCCTAACATTATACTAGCGCCAGGATCTGGCTAAGTAATGGCGGATGAACAGCGATTACAGGGGTACATCCAGCTGCTGGAGGGCCGGTTGGCGTCTCTTGAGCGTGCAACCTCGGCGGTGGATGTTACCGCAATTGTAGTTCAGGCTGCTAGCGTGGCTGCAGCAGCTTTACCCACTGCCACCCCTGTTCCGACTCTATCTCACCTCCCTTTGCCTGAGAAATACTCTGGGGACAGTAAGTCCTGTAGGGGTTTCGTGAGCCAGTGTGGTATACACCTTGAGCTCCTGGCTGCACGTTTTCCCACAGAGTGGGCAAAGCTGCGATTCATAATATCTCTCTTGTCGGACAGAGCGTTGGAGTGGGCTACGCCGCTGTGGGAGCGCAATGATCATGTGGTGTGGAGTGTTCCTCAGTTTCTGGACACTCTGAAACAGGTCTTTGTAGGACCTCAAGTCACCCATGATACAACCCTCCAACTGCTGGCTTTGACTCAGGGTTCAACCATGGTCAGCCATTTTGCTGTTCAATTCCGGACATTAGCGTCTGAGTTGGAATGCCCAGACAAAACCCTCATTCCCATATTTTGGAGGGGGCTGGCTGACCATGTGAATGACGCTTTGGCCACTAGGGAGATTCCCGCCACACTGGAGGAGCTCATAGCTGTATCAAATCGCATAGACCTTCGTTTTCACGAGCGAAGGTTGGAGCGAGCCCAGTGTAGGCAGAGGTTTCGGCTGGCTCCCACCTTCGCCAAACCTTTGGAATCTCCAGTCCAGGCGTCTGAGTCACATAAGGTTTGTCATGCTTGCCGGCAGTCAGGACATCTTGCCTCCAAGTGACCTCAGCGGTCGAGGAAACATCAGCGTGTAGTGGCAGTAGGAGGAGGTACACTAGACACGGCGACGTTTGCCTCAAAGTTGTCCTTCAAGAGGACAATTACCATAGGCCCATCCACTCTTTTGGTAGAGCTATGCGTGGATTCAGGGGCAGAGGGTAATTTTATGTCATTCACTTTCACCCAGCGTCACGCAATACCCCTGGTGATGCTCACTGTTATGAATAGGTAATTCAGAACCACAATGGACCTTGAAGTTTAGAGCACACAAGTGACCTGACAAAAACCACAAAACATAGGACGAGCTCTGAGACGTGGGAACTCTGCTGACCGCAATCCCTAAACCTATCAAACCACACTAGAGGTAGCCGTGGATTGCGCCTAACGCTCCCTATGCAACTCGGCACAGCCTGAGAAACTAGCTAGTCCTGAAGATAGAAAAATAAGCCTACCTTGCCTCAGAGAAATTCCCCAAAGGAAAAGGCAGCCCCCCACATATAATGACTGTGAGTTAAGATGAAATATACAAACACAGAGATGAAATAGATTTAGCAAAGTGAGGCCCGACTTACTGAATAGACCGAGGATAGGAAAGATAGCTTTGCGGTCAACACAAAAACCTACAATCAACCACGCAGAGGGGCAAAAAGACCCTCCGCACCGACTAACAATACGGAGGTGCTCCCTCTGCGTCTCAGAGCTTCCAGCAAGCAAGCAAAAACAAAAAAGCAAGCTGGACAGAAAATATAGCAACAAAAGAAACACAAGCAGAACTTAGCTTATGCTGAGCAGACAGGCCACAGGAACGATCCAGGAGGAAGCAAGACCAATACTAGAACATTGACTGGAGGCCAGGATCAAAGCACTAGGTGGAGTTAAATAGAGCAGCACCTAACGACTTAACCTCATCACCTGAGGAAGGAAACTCAGAAGCCGCAGTACCACTCGTGACCACAGGAGGGAGCTTGATCACAGAATTCACAACAGTACCCCCCCTTGAGGAGGGGTCACCGAACCCTCACCAGAGCCCCCAGGCCGACCAGGATGAGCCATATGAAAGGCACGAACAAGATCGGCAGCATGGACATCAGAGGCAAAGACCCAGGAATTATCTTCCTGACCATAACCCTTCCACTTAACCAGATACTGGAGTTTCTGTCTCGAAACACGAGAATCCAAAATCTTCTCCACTATATACTCCAACTCCCCCTCCACCAAAACCGTGGCAGGAGGATCAACAGATAAACCACAGGCGCCACGTATCTCCGCAACAATGACCTATGGAATACGTTATGGATGGAAAAAGAATCTGGAAGGGTCAAACGAAAAGACACAGGATTAAGAACCTCAGAAATCCTATACGGACCAATGAAACGAGGCTTAAACTTAGGAGAGGAAACCTTCATAGGAATATAATGAGATGACAACTAAACCAAATCCCCAACACGAAGTCGGGGACCCACACAGCATCTGCGATTAGCGAAACGCTGAGCCTTCTCCTGGGACAAGGTCAAATTTTCCACTACATGAGTCCAAATCCGCTGCAACCTGTCCACCACAGTATCCACACCAGGACAGTCCGAAGACTCAACCTGCCCTGAAGAGAAACGAGGATGGAACCCAGAATTGCAGAAAAACGGTGAAACCAAGGTAGCCGAGCTGGCCCGATTATTAAGAGCGAACTCAGCCAACGGCAAAAAGGACACCCAATCATCCTGATCAGCAGAAACAAAACATCTCAGATATGTTTCCAAGGTCTGATTGGTTCGTTCAGTCTGGCTATTTGTCTGAGGATGGAAAGCCGAGGAAAAAGACAAATCAATGCCCATCCTAGCACAAAAGGCTCGCCAAAACCTCGAAACAAACTGGGAACCTCTGTCAGAAACGATGTTCTCTGGAATGTCATGTAAACGAACCACATGCTGGAAGAACAATGGCACCAAATCAGAGGAGGAAGGTAATTTAGACAAGGGTACCAAATGGACCATCTTAGAGAAGTGATCACAAACTACCCAAATGACCGACATTTTTTGAGAGACGGGGAAATCCGAAATAAAATCCATAGAGATATGTGTCCAAGGCCTCTTCGGAATCGGCAAGGGCAAAAGCAACCCACTGGCACGAGAACAGCAGGGCTTAGCCCGAGCACAAATCCCACAGGACTGCACAAAAGAACGCACATCCCGCGACAGAGACGGCCACCAAAAGGATCTAGCCACCAAATCTCTGGTACCAATGATTCCAGGATGACCAGCCAACACCGAACAATGAACCTCAGAGATAACTTTATTCGTCCACCTATCAGGGACAAACAGTTTCTCTGCTGGGCAACGATCAGGTTTATTAGCCTGAAATTTTTGCAGCACCCGCCGCAAATCAGGGGACATGGCAGACACAATTACTCCCTCTTTGAGAATACCCGCCGGCTCAGGCAAACCCGGAGAGTCGGGCACAAAACTCCTAGACAGGGCATCCGCCTTCACATTTTTAGAGCCCGGAAGGTACGAAACCACAAAGTCAAAACGAGAGAAAAACAGCGACCAACGAGCCTGTCTAGGATTCAACCGTTTGGCAGACTCGAGATAAGTCAAGTTCTTGTGATCAGTCAAGACCACCACGCGATGCTTAGCTCCTTCAAGCCAATGACGCCACTCCTCGAATGCCCACTTCATGGCCAGCAACTCTCGATTGCCAACATTATAATTTCGCTCAGCAGGCGAAAACTTCCTGGAAAAGAAGGCACATGGCTTCATCCACGAGCAATCAGCACCTCTTTGCGACAAAACAGCCCCCGCTCCAATTTCAGAAGCATCAACCTCAACCTGGAACGGAAGCGAAACATCTGGTTGACACAACACATGGGCAGAAGAAAAATTACACTTTAACTCTTGAAAAGCTTCCACAGCAGCAGAAGACCAGTTGACCACATCAGCACCCTTCTTGGTCAAATCGGTCAATGGTTTAGCAATAGTAGAAAAATTACAGATGAAGCGACGATAAAAATTAGCAAAGGCAAGGAACTTTTGCAGACTATTCAGAGATGTCGGCTGAGTCCAATCATAAATGGCCTGGACCTTAACAGGGTCCATCTCGATGGTAGAAGGGGAAAAAATGAACCCCAAAAATGAAACCTTCTGAACACCAAAGAGAGACTTTGATCCCTTCACAAACAAAGAATTAGCACGCAGGACCTGGAACACCATTCTGACCTGCTTCACATGAGACTCCCAATCATCCGAGAAGACCAAAATATCATCCAAGTATACAATCAGGAATTTATCCAGGTACTCTCGGAAGATGTCATGCATAAAGGACTGAAATACTGATGGAGCATTGGCAAGTCCGAATGGCATAACTAGGTACTCAAAATGACCCTCGGGCGTATTAAATGCTGTTTTCCATTCATCGCCCCGTTTAATACGCACAAGATTATATGCACCACAAAGAACTATCTTGGTGAACCAACTAGCCCCCTTAATCCGAGCAAACAAATCAGATAGCAGCGGCAAGGGGTACTGAAATTTGACCGTGATTTTATTTAGAAGGCAGTAATCAATACAAGGTCTCAGCGAACCATCCTTCTTGGCCACAAAAAAGAACCCTGCTCCCAATGGCGATGACGACGGGCGAATATGACCCTTAGGAAACTTACTACCAGGAATCAACTCGATAGCACAATCACAATCCCTATGCGGAGGTAGGGCATTGGACTTGGGCTCATTGAATACATCCCGGTAATCAGACAAGAACTCTGGGACCTCAGAAGGGGTGGATGATGAGATAGACAGAAATGGAACATCACCATGTACCCCCTGACAACCCCAGCTGGACACAGACATAGATTTCCAATCTAATACGGGGTTATGGACTTGTAGCCATGGCAACCCCAACACGACCACATCATGCAGATTTTGCAACACCAGAAAACGAATATCCTCCTGGTGCGCAGGAGCCATGCACATGGTCAGCTGGGTCCAATACTGAGGCTTATTCTTGGCCAAAGGCGTAGCATCAATTCCTCTCAATGGAATAAGACACTGCAGGGGCTCCAAGACAAACCCACAGCGCCTAGCAAACTCCAAGTCCATCAAATTCAGGGCAGCGCCTGAATCCACAAATGCCATGACAGAATAGGAAGACAAGGAGCAGATCAAAGTAACGGACAAAAGAAATTTCGACTGTACCGTACCAATGGTGGCAGACTTAGCGAACCGCTTAGTGCGCTTAGGACAATCAGAGATAGCATGAGTGGAATCACCACAGTAGAAACACAGCCCATTCTGACGTCTGTGTTCTTGCCTTTCAGCTCTGGTCAAAGTCCTATCGCACTGCATAGGCTCAGGTTCATGCTCAGATAATACCGCCAAATGGTGCACAGATTTACGCTTACGCAAGCGTCGACCGATCTGAATGGCCAAAGACATAGACTCATTCAGACCAGCAGGCATAGGAAATCCCACCATGACATCCTTAAGGGCTTAAGAGAGACCATTTCTGAAGATTGCTGCCAAAGCACATTCATTCCATTGAGTGAGCACAGACCACTTTCTAAACTTCTGACAATAAATCTCTATCTCATCCTGACCCTGACACAGAGCCAGCAAATTTTTCTCTGCCTGATCCACTGAATTAGGTTCATCGTACAGTAATCCGAGCGCCAGAAAAAACGCATCAATATTACATAATGCAGGATCTCCTGGCGCAAGGGAAAATGCCCAGTCTTGAGGGTCGCCACGTAATAAAGAAATTATGATCTTAACTTTTTGAACTGGGTCACCAGAGGAGCGAGGTTTCAACGCCAGAAACAGTTTGCAATTATTTTTGAAACTCAGAAATTTAGCTCTATCTCCAGAAAACAAATCAGGAATAGGAATTTTAGGTTCTAACATAGGATTCTGAACCACTAAATCTTTAATGTTCTGTACACTTATAGTGAGATTATCCATCAAAGAGGACAGACCCTGAATGTCCATGTCCACACCTGTGTCCTGAACCACCCAAATGTCTAGGGGAAAAAAAAGGCAAAACACAGTGCAAAGAAAAAAAAATGGTCTCAGAAATTCTTTTTTCCCTCTATTGAGAAGCATTAGTACTCTGGCCTCCAGTACTGTTATGAATAGGTAATTCAGAACCACAATGGACCTTGAAGTTCAGAGCACACAAGTGACCTGACAAAAACCACAAAACATAGGACGAGCTCTGAGACGTGGGAACTCTGCTGACCGCAATCCCTAAACCTATCAAACCACACTAGAGGTAGCCGTGGATTGCGCCTAACGCTCCCTATGCAACTCGGCACAGCCTGAGAAACTAGCTAGTCCTGAAGATAGAAAAATAAGCCTACCTTGCCTCAGAGAAATTCCCCAAAGGAAAAGGCAGCCCCCCACATATAATGACTGTGAGTTAAGATGAAATATACAAACACAGAGATGAAATAGATTTAGCAAAGTGAGGCCCGACTTACTGAATAGACCGAGGATAGGAAAGATAGCTTTGCGGTCAACACAAAAACCTACAAACAACCACGCAGAGGGGCAAAAAGACCCTCCGCACTGACTAACGGTACGGAGGTGCTCCCTCTGCTTCTCAGAGCTTCCAGCAAGCAAGCAAAAACAAAAAAGCAAGCTGGACAGAAAATATAGCAACAAAAGAAACACAAGCAGAACTTAGCTTATGCTGAGCAGACAGGCCACAGGAACGATCCAGGAGGAAGCAAGACCAATACTAGAACATTGACTGGAGGCCAGGATCAAAGCACTAGGTGGAGTTAAATAGAGCAGCACCTAACGACTTGACCTCATCACCTGAGGAAGGAAACTCAGAAGCCACAGTACCACTCGTGACCACAGGAGGGAGCTTGATCACAGAATTCACAACAGCTCACCAAGCCAGTAACCGTTCGAGTGGTAAATGGGTCGACACTACCCTCACAGATTACCCACCAAACCATTCCTATCACACTTTCTGTGTCTCCATCACATCAGGAGATTATCTCCCTATTAGTCATTCCTGAGGGAATTGATGAGGTCCTGTTGGGGATACCATGGCTACGCTATCATTCTCCTCATATAGAGTTGTCCTCAGGGAGAATTTTGGGATGGAGTAAATCCTGCGAGGGTAGATGTCAGAGGGAGTGGTTCAGGTTGCTACAACACAGGTACCCGCAGATCTTTCCTCTCTCCCCAAGCACTATTGGCCCTATGCAGACGTGTTCTCCAAAAGGGCTGCGGAGACTCTTCCGCCTCACCGCCCCTATGACTGTCCTATTGACCTCTTGCCAGGTGCTGAGCCTCTTCGGGGTCGAGTCTATCCGTTATCTCTCCCCGGATGGAGGCAATGACTCAGTACATCCAAGAGAATCTGGCTAGAGGATTCATTAGGAAGTCAGTGTCACTTGCATGGGCTGGGTTCTTCTTCGTACAGAAGACTGGAGACTTACGTCCATGCATAGACTACAGGGGTCTTAATGCCATCACCGTTAAGAACAAGTACCCATTACCCCTGAAATCTGAGCTTTTTGATAGGCTACGGGGAGCAAGGGTATTTACTAAATTAGATCTGTGGGGTGCTTACAACCTGATTCGCATCCGTGAGGGGGACGAATGGAAGACAGCTTTTAACACCAGCGATGGGCACTATGAATATCTGGTGATGCCCTTCGGGCTCTGTAATGCCCCAGCCGTTTTCCAAGACTTTGTGAACGACATGTTCCGGGATATTCTCTCCACCTCAGTCGTAGTCTATCTGGATGATATTCTCATCTACTCTCCAGATATTGACTCCCACCGGAGAGATGTTTGCAAAGTCTTCGACCTCCTACAGGCAAACTCCCTCTGCGCCAAGTTGGAGAAGTGTATGTTCGAGCAGGAGTCCTTACCATTCCTAGGCTATATCATCTCCGCCCAGGGATTGGCTATGGATCCTGCCAAACTACAGGCTGTGATGGACTGGCAGGAACCCCATTCTCTTAAAGTGGTGCAGCGCTTTATGGGGTTCATTAATTATTATTGCCAGTTCATTTCGCACTTCTCAACTTTGGTAGCTCCCTTGGTTGCCTTCACCAAGAAGAGGGCAAATCCCAAATTGTGGTCTGAGGAGGTCTCCAAGGCCTTTAACTCCATAAAGTCACACTTCGCTAGCGCTCCCATCCTACATCGCCCCGATGTAGATAAGCCATTTATCATGGAGGTGGATGCCTCATCTGTCGGTGCTGGAGCAGTCCTCTTCCAAAAGGATGCTCAAGGTCGGAAGCATCCTTGCTTCTTCTTTTCTAAGACCTTCTCACCAGCAGAGAGGAATTATCCCATCAGGGACAGGGAGTTGCTAGCCATGAAGTTGGCTTTCTCGGAGTGGAGACATCTCTTGGAGGGAGTTCGTTTTCCCTTCCAAGTCTTCACAGATCATAAAAATTTGGTGTACCTGCAGACAGCCCAGCGGTTAAATTCTCGCCAGGCCAGATGGTCCTTGTTCTTCTCCCGGTTTCATTTCACCCTCCATTTTCTTTCTGGGGAGAAGAACATTTGGGCCGACGCTCTCTCTCGCTCCGTTATGTCAGCTGTGGAGGAGGAGGAGCCTCGGCTTATTGTCCCTTCAGAGAGCCTGAGAACGGTGGCTCCGGTTTCGCTAGAGTCTGTGCCCCCAGGCAAGACTTTCGTTCCATCTAATTTGCGAACGGAGGTTCTCTCTTGTCCTCACTCGTCCATGGTGGGTGGACACTTTGGTACCAAGTGGACATCTGAGCTCTAGGCGAGGACGTACTGGTGGCCGCATATGGCTCGTGACATCGCAGACTATGTTCGGGCATGTGTTTCCTGTGCCAAGAACAAGTCTCCTCGGCAACGGCCAGCTTGGTTGCTTTACCCCATGCCGGTGGCAGACAGGCCCTGGGAGATGGTCGGGATGGATTTTGTGGTGGGCTTACCCAAGTCTCGCAACTGCACCATTATCTGGGTGATCACCGACCATCTCTCCAAAATGGTGCACTTGGTGCCTCTTCCACGACTACCTTCTGCACGGGCTCTGGCTGTGTTGTTCATCAAGCATATCTTTCACCTACACAGTATGCCAGACAAAATTGTCAGTGACCGGGGTCTCTAGTTTGTGTCTCGATTCTGGAGAGAGCTTTGTCGTCTACTCAGTATTGAGTTGAATCTCTCTTCGGCATATCATCCCGAGACGAATGGGTTGGTAGAGAGGGCCAACCAGACCTTGGTCACATATTTACGACATTTTGTTTCTGCCAGGCAGGATGACTGGGCATCCTTGCTACCGTGGGCAGAGTTTGCGCTTAACAACGCCGTAGCCGACTCCACCGGTCAGACTCCATTCCTCCTAAATTACAGTCAGCATCCGCGTGTCCCTGTGCCCATGCCCGTGTTTTCCGCCGACTCCAAGGTGGCAGACTGGGCTGTGGAGGCACGGGACATTTGGGACCGCACTCAGGATGCCATTCGGGCCTCCAAGGAGAGAATGAGGTCCTCTGCCGATGCTCATCGGCGCCCTGCTTCGACCTTTGCTCCTGGCGACTTAGTGTGGCTCTCCACCCGTAACATCAGGCTGCGTGTTGAGTCCACTAAGTTGCACCTCACTACTTGGGTCCCTTCAAGGTCCTCAAACAGGTTAACCCTGTGGTCTACCGTCTGGCCCTTCCTCCACGCCTGGGTATCACCGACACCTTTCATGTGTCCCTCTTGAAACCTGTATATATGTCCCGGTTTTCCGAGTCATCTGCCGGGACATCGGGTTCGTCTACGGACGATTACGAGGTGAACGCTATTTTGGGGTACAAGGTAGTACGTGGCAAAAAATTCTATTTGGTGGATTGGAAGGGTTATGGCCCAGAGGACAGGTCCTGCGAGCCTGCTGAACACATTCGAGCTCCACAGCTCATTGCTGCCTTCGAGAATAGCGAGGTCCAAGGAGGGGGGGTCCTAGGAGGGGGGGTAATGTTAGGTGTCGAGTTCCTGCCACTGCACAGGGGGAATCTCGAACCATCTCTGCTGCGGTCTCCCATTCTTCTCCAGCCGCAGTGGAGTCTGCTCAGCGGAGACGTCGGTCTCAGCGTCTTGCTCAGTCTCACTCTGTGCATAGGGTTGCTGCTGCTTTTCCAACTTCTGCCATTGAAGCCAGTGCTTGGCACCGGTGAGCAGACACTTCTGAGACTAAGTCCCACTTTGCACACACTGAGCATGCCCAGGGCAAGATCTCTCAGTGGAGATCTAGGGTCACATGCTCAGATACTGCAGCAACTTCCATTGGTCCTTCTCACGGTAGGTCCTGTAGATACAAGGACTAAGTTCTGCTTTGCACACTGAGCATGCCCAGGGCAAGATCTCTCAGTGGAGATCTAGGGTCACATGCTCAGGTACTGCAGCAATTCCATTGGTCCTTCTTTTGAAAGGTCCTATACGTGCTGCAGCTATTTAAGGCTCGCATGGCCGCACGGCCATGCGCTAGTGTACATTTGTAAACGTGTGTGTGTTGTGAGTGAAAGTCGCTCTTTATATAACCCTCCCTATTGGATGACTGTTCATGGAAGGTGTATGATTGCTATCTAGCGCCCGACTTATCCAACAGCACGTTACACACTAATACAGCGTCTAGTTGCTGTGTCTGTCAGTGCGGCGCCGTGCGGTTTCACAGCACTTTCCTGACCCAAGCCTGGGTGGTTAGTGGTGTCCGCCAGTGCGGCACTGCAAGCACTCTCGTGCATTCCTTTGTTACTATTTTGGTTACGCTGACACCCCAGTTGCGGTGTCAACCGCAAGTAGTCTACACAGACTCAGATCCCAAGTCTTAGGACTGAGCTCTGAGACTCCTTGCTTGTGCTCTTGTGTGTGGTACCGCGGCCCTGTGACTTAACGGGGTTCGCTTCCTTCACACATGGTGAAGTTAACCCGTGTGTATTCACATTGTACCGCCATATAGTCCATCATTACTTGGCAGCAGGTTCCATCTCTGCACAGTGGACCCCAGGCTGCGAACGCACCTTATTCTACCTATATTATTATTTGGTGCGTTCTGCTAGCCCTAACATGCGGTCTGGCCTGTTGGTTAATATTAGGTCTAGCAGTGCCTCCCTTCTTGTTGGGTCCTGAACCAATTGTGAAAGGTAATTGTCTCTCATAGTTGTCAAAAAACGATTACCTTTGCTGGAACTGCAGATTTCCGTTCCCCAATCCATTTCAGGGTAGTTGAAGTCCCCATAATAATGACATCTCCTTGAGTCGCAGCTT
Organism: Ranitomeya imitator; assembly: GCF_032444005.1. Classification (NCBI taxonomy): domain Eukaryota; kingdom Metazoa; phylum Chordata; class Amphibia; order Anura; family Dendrobatidae; genus Ranitomeya; species Ranitomeya imitator. The sequence goes on along the minus strand of NC_091285.1, from coordinate 341,425,483 downwards.
CATCTATTTGCTTTATGAGGATAGTCTCCGTTGCTTCCATTTGTTTTGGAGACTTATAACAAACCCCTATCAGTAATTTATTACTTTCCCCCTCCCCTTATCTCCACCCACAGGGACACTACATTTTCATTAGATTCACCTATATTATCACACAGGATGAGTTTTAAGGATGATTTTATATATATAGACACACCCCTCCCTCTCCCTTATCTGTTCGGTCATTTCTGAATGGACTATAACCCTGCAAGTTAACAGCCCAGTCATGGCTCTCATCCAGCCACGTTTCAGATATCCCTACCATGTCATAATTATGCTCCAACACCATTAATTCTAATTCGTCCATTTTGTTGGCGAGGCTTCTGGTAATTAGTATACATACATTTTATGTATCTCTCTGCACCTCTATTCTTTCATAAATTATTAATTGATCTAACCCCACCCCCCATGCCACTGCCACCCCCAACTTCCTTATTTGTGCCCAGGTCTCTATCTGCACTATCTTCCCATCCTATAAAATGAATACCCTCCCCCCATTCCCTAGTTTAAACACTCCTCCTACCTTCTAGCCATTTTCTCCCCTAGCAGAGCTGCGCCTTCCCCATTGAGGTGCAGCCCGTCCCTAGCGTAGAACCTGTAGCCAACTGAGAAGTCAGCCCAGTTCTGCAGGAAACCAAACCCCTCCTTCCTACACCAATTCTTGAGCCAGTTATTAACCTCTCTAATCTCCCGTTGCCTCTCTGGCGTGGCACGTGGTACAGGCAGTATTTTGGAAAATACCACGTTGGAGGTCCTTGCTTTCAGCTTGCAGCCTAATTCCCTGAAATAGTTTTTAAGGACCTTCCACCTACCTATAACTTTGTAATTTGTGCCAATGTGCACCATGACCGCGGGTCCTCACCAGCCCCTCCCAGTAATCTGTGCAACTGATCAGCGATGTGTCGGACTCGAGTGTCAGGTAGGTAGCACACCGTTCGACAATCCCTGTCATTGTGACAGATTGCCCTATCTGTTCCCCTAATAATTGAGTCCCCCACTACCAGCACCTGTCTGGCCTGCACTGCTCTCCTATTTCCCTCCTTACTGTAGCAGTCACTCCTCTGGATTTCAGAGGACATGCCTGGCTGCAGCAGTGCTACCCCTGTTCTGGCACCCCCCTCATCTGCCAACTTAGCAAACTTATTGGGGTGTGCCAGATCAGGACTAGCCTCCCTGCCACTCTTCCTTCTACCCGGCCTTCTAACTGTCACCCAGCTTGCTGCTTCACTGTCCTGCAGCTCCATCCTACCATCCCCCTATGCCATTGAGCATCTGCTCAGTGAGCAGAAGACTCCTTTCCATATTGTCAATGGATCTCAGTAGGGTTGAGCGACCTTGACCTTTTTAGAGTCGAGCCGTGTTTCGCGAAACCCGACTATCTTAGAAGTCGAGTCGAGTGGAATCGGCCGATTATCGCGAAAAGTCGGGTATCGCCCGAAACACAAAACCAAATGCAAGTCAGTGGGGGAGCATAGTCGGCAGTGAGTGGAGGCCAGGAAAACACCTACACTGCCCATTTTAATGGCAAAAACATCCATTCTTGTTACAGAAGCTTGTCAATCGTAATTTACCTTATAATAATTGGAAGGCATTTGAAATTGGGGGATTTTGGCTAAACTTGTGGGGGGTAGGGCTGGTTCAAGTAATTAGTGGGCCCAGGAAATCTGGAACACGTCACGGCAGTGGAGCAGGGAGAGGTAAGTATTTCAACTTTGCAAGTGCTGTGATCCTGAGCAAGCAGGGGGGGCTTACTCGTTGGCATTGGCACTGGCACAGGGCCCCTAAAAGTACAGCGGTGTGTTTGCACGGCGGGGGCGCCTCCCACCGGCAGCAACACTTTTGCGTACTATGAGAGGCCCTGTGCCAGTGACGTCGCCAACTAGTATTCCTCCCCCCACCTGATGAAGGAACCTGCACTTTCATCTGCACCTTCCTCTTTGTCCCCGTGTAAGGTGGTATAGTATGCGGGAAGAGGAACCTGACTTTCAGCAGGGTCACAATCTTGGTGTGTAGCGTGCACGGGGAATGTTGCATTATGGGCCAGCAGACTCATCTATCACTGGCTGGGCAATGGGCAGGATGAGGGGGAAACAGATATGGGCCCAAAGAATAAAGTGGGCTAAATGCAGTTCAAAATTGGTAACAGGACTAACCAGGGGGCATTGTTTTGTTCAGTGGAGGACAACTGGAATGAGAGGCTGACACAGAGAGTAGGCCCAAATCAGTAAGTATTCTAAATGCAGTTCAAAATTGGCAACAGTAGTAAACCGGCGGCACAGCTTTGTTCACTGTAGGAGAACAGCAAGGAGCGGTAGACACAGATAGAAGGCCCCAACCCAACTAGTAGGCCTAATGCAGTGTTGTTTTCAACAACTACTAAACGAGAGCCAGAAGATCGAAGCAATGGAGAGGAAACCTGGGGAACACCTTGGAGTGGAAGACACCGTCTCTACACCCCAGACCCAACTTGTAGGCCGAATGCAGTGTTGTTTTCAACAACTACTAAACGAGAGCCAGAAGATTGAAGCAATGGAGAGGCAACCTGGGGAACACCTTGGAGCGGAAGACACCGTCTCTACACCCCAGACGCAACTTGTAGGCTGAATGCAGTGTTGTTTTCAACAACTACTAAACGAGAGCCAGAAGATTGAAGCAATGGAGAGGCAACCTGGGGAACACCTTGGAGCGGAAGACACCATCTCTACACCCCAGACCCAACTTGTAGGTCGACTGCAGTGTTGTTTTCAACAACTACTAAACAAGAGCTTTAAGATGGAAGCAATGGAGAGGCAACCTGGAGAACACCTTGGAGCGGAAGACACCGTCTCTACACCCCAGACCCAACTTGTAGGCATAATGCAGTATAGTTTTCAACAACTACTAAACGAGAGCTTTAAGATTGAAGCAATGGAGAGGCAACCTGGAGAACACCTTGGAGCGGAAAACACCGTCTCTACACCCCAGACCCAACTTGTAGGCCGAATGCAGTGTTGTTTCCAACAACTACTAAACGAGAGCATTAAGATTGAAGCAATGGAGAGGAAACCTGGGGAACACCTTGGAGTGGAACACACCGACTCTACACCCCATACCCAATTTGTAGGCCTAATGCAGTGTAGTTTTCTACAACTACTAAACGAGAGTCGGAAGACCGAAGCAATGTGGACGAAACCTGGGGAACACCTTGGAGTGTAACACACCATCTCTCTACACCCCATACCCAATTTGTAGGCCTAATGCAGTGTCATTTCCAACAACTAATAAACGAGAGCATTAAGATCGAAGCAATGGCGAGGAAACCTGGGGAACACCTTGGAGTGGAACACACCGTCTCTACACCCCATACCCAATTTGTAGGCCTAATACAGTGTAGTTTTCTACAACTACTAAAAGAGAGTCGGAAGACCGAAGCAATGTGGACGAAACCTGGGGAACACCTTGGAGTGGAACACACCGTCTCTACACCCCATACCCAATTTGTAGGCCTAATGCAGTGTAGTTTTCTACAACTACTAAACGAGAGTCGGAAGACCGAAGCAATGTGGACGAAACCTGGGGAACACCTTGGAGTGTAACACACCATCTCTCTACACCCCATACCCAATTTGTAGGCCTAATGCAGTGTAGTTTCCAACAACTACTAAACGAGAGCATTAAGATTGAAGCAATGGCGAGGAAACCTGGGGAACACCTTGGAGTGGAACACACCGTCTCTACACCCCATACCCAATTTGTAGGCCTAATGCAGTGTAGTTTCCAACAACTACTAAACGAGAGCATTAAGATTGAAGCAATGGAGAGGAAACCTGGGGAACACCTTGGAGTGGAACACACCGTCTCTACACCCCATATCCAATTTGTAGCCCTAATGCAGTGTACTTTCCAACAACTACTAAACGAGAGCATTAAGATCGAAGCAATGGCGAGGAAACCTGGGGAACACCTTGGAGTGGAACACACCGTCTCTACACCCCATACCCAATTTGTAGGCCTAATGCAGTGTAGTTTACAACAACTACTAAACAAGAGCATTAAGATTGAAGCAATGGAGAGGAAACCTGGGGAACACCTTGGAGTGGAACACACCGTCTCTACACCCCATACCCAATTTGTAGGCCTAATGCAGTGTAGTTTCCAACAACTACTAAACGAGAGCATTAAGATCGAAGCAATGGCGAGGAACCTGGGGAACACCTTGGAGTGGAACACACCGTCTCTACACCCCATACCCAATTTGTAGGCCTAATGCAGTGTAGTTTCCAACAACTACTAAACGAGAGCATTAAGATCGAAGCAATGTGGACGAAACCTGGGGAACACCTTGGAGTGTAACACACCATCTCTCTACACCCCATACCCAATTTGTAGGCCTAATGCAGTGTAGTTTCCAACAACTACTAAACGAGAGCATTAAGATTGACGCAATGGAGAGGAAACCTGGGGAACACCTTGGAGTTGAACACACCGTCTCTACCCCCCATACCCAATTTGTAGGCCTTATGCAGTGTAGTTTTCACCAACTACAAAACGAGAGTAGGAAGATCGAAGCAATGTGGACGAAACCTGGGGCACACCTTGTGGCGGCAGACACCGTTAGTAGGCCCTACCAAAGTTGTAGCCCCAATGCAGTTTTAAAATTCCTAGAGGCTGAAAACAAGACTATTGACGCTCAGCTTTTTTCAAAGGAACACAGCTGAATTCAGTGGCGCAGACAGAAACAGGTAGTAGGCCTTAAACCAAAAATGTGGCTCACTGCAGCTTAAAAAAGGTTACAGGGGTACACAGGCAGCATTGCTCTGGGCAGTGGAGGACAATTTCAATAGTGGACCGCAGACAGACTTTGTACGCCTACTATTAAAAAAAGGATGCTCTATGCAATAAAAAATAGGTTCCAGGGGTACACGGGCAGCAGTGGTCTGGTCAGTGTAGGAGTAGTAGAAAGAACGGGCCGCAGACAGGCTTCGAAGGCCTAACATAAAAAAATATTGGACTGTATTCACTTTAACATTGGTTCCAGGGGTACACGGGCAGCAGTAGACAGGTCAGTGGAGGCCTAGTGGAAGGAGGGACCGCAGACAGGCTTCGAAGCCCTAACATAATAAATTGGGCTGGCTGTAGGCAATTTAAAATTGGTTCCAGGGGTACACGGGCAGCAGTAGACAGGTCAGTGGAGGCCTAGTGGAAGGAGGGACCGCAGACAGGCTTCGAAGCCCTAACATAATAAATTGGGCTGGCTGTAGGCAATTTAAACTTGGTTCCAGGGGTACACGGGCAGCAGTACACAGGTCAGTGGAGGCCTAGTGGAAGGAGGGACCGCAGACAGGCTTCGAAGGCCTAGCATAATAAAATTGGACAGGCTGTAGGCACTTTATGATTGGTTCCAGGGGTACACGGGCAGCAGTAGACAGGTCAGTGGAGGCCTAGTGGAAGGAGGGACCGCAGACAGACTTCGAAGCCCTAACATAATAAATTGGGCTGGCTGTAGGCAATTTAAAATTGGTTCCAGGGGTACACGGGCAGCAGTACACAGGTCAGTGGAGGCCTAGTGGAAGGAGGGACCGCAGACAGGCTTCGAAGCCCTAACATAATAAAATGGGCTGGCTGTAGGCAATTTATGATTGGTTCCAGGGGTACACGGGCAGCAGTGGTCTGGTCAGTGGAGGCCTAGTGGAAGGAGGGACCGCAGACAGGCTTCGAAGGCCTAACATATTAAAATGGGCTGGCTGTAGGCAATTTAAAATTGGTTCCAGGGGTACACGGGCAGCAGTGGTCTGGTCAGTGGAGGCCTAGTGGAAGGAGGGACCGCAAACAGGCGTCGAAGGCCTAACATAATAAAATGGGCTGGCTGTAGGCAATTTATGATTGGTTCCAGGGGTACACAGGCAGCAGTGGTCTGGTCAGTGGAGGCCTAGTGGAAGGAGGGACCGCAGACAGATTTCGAAGGCCTAACACAATAAATTGGGCTGGCTGTAGGCAATTTAAAATTGGTTCCAGGGGTACACGGGCAGCAGTAGACAGGTCAGTGGAGGCCTAGTGGAAGGAGGGACCGCAGACAGGCTTCGAAGCCCTAACATAATAAATTGGGCTGGCTGTAGGCAATTTATGATTGGTTCCAGGGGTACACGGGCAGCAGTGGTCTGGTCAGTGGAGGCCTAGTGGAAGGAGGGACCGCAGACATGCTTCGAAGGCCAAACATAATAAAATGGGCTGGCTGTAGGCAATTTAAAATTGGTTCCAGGGGTACACGGGCAGCAGTGGTCTGGTCAGTCGAGGCCTAGTGGAAGGAGGGACCGCAGACAGGCTTCGAAGGCCTAACATAATAAAATTGGACAGGCTGTAGGCACTTTATGATTGGTACACGGGCAGCAGTAGGCTGTAGGCACTTTATGATTGGTACACGGGCAGCAGTAGACAGGGCAGTGGAGGCCTAGTGGAAGGAGGGACCGCAGACAGGCTTAGAAGCCCTAACATAATAAATTGGGCTGGCTATAGGCAATTTAAAATTGGTTCCAGGGGTACACGGGCAGCAGTAGACAGGTCAGTGTAGTAGTAGTTGAAAGAACGGGCCGCAGACAGGCTTCGATGGCCTAACATAATAAATTGGGCTGGCTGTAGGCAATTTAAAATTGGTTCCAGGAGTACACGGGCAGCAGTACACAGGTCAGTGGAGGCCTAGTGGAAGGAGGGACCGCAGACAGGCTTCGAAGCCCTAACATAATAAAATTTGACAGGCTGTAGGCACTTTATGATTGGTTCCAGGGGTACACGGGCAGCAGTAGACAGGTCAGTGGAGGCCTAGTGGAAGGACGGACCGCAGACAGGCTTCGAAGCCCTAACATAATAAATTGGGCTGGCTGTAGGCAATTTAAAATTGGTTCCAGGGGTACACGGGCAGCAGTAGACAGGTCAGTGTAGTAGTAGTTGAAAGAACGGGCCGCAGACAGGCTTCGATGGCCTAACATAATAAATTGGGCTGGCTGTAGGCAATTTAAAATTGGTTCCAGGAGTACACGGGCAGCAGTACACAGGTCAGTGGAGGCCTAGTGGAAGGAGGGACCGCAGACAGGCTTCGAAGCCCTAACATAATAAAATGGGCTGGCTGTAGGCAATTTATGATTGGTTCCAGGGGTACACGGGCAGCAGTGGTCTGGTCAGTGGAGGCCTAGTGGAAGGAGGGACCGCAGACAGGCTTCGAAGGCCTAACATAATAAAATGGGCTGGCTGTAGGCAATTTAAAATTGGTTCCAGGGGTACACGGGCAGCAGTGGTCTGGTCAGTGGAGGCCTAGTGGAAGGAGGGACCGCAGACAGGCTTCGAAGGCCTAACATAATATAATTTGACAGGCTGTAGGCACTTTATGATTGGTTCCAGGGGTACACGGGCAGCAGTAGACAGGTCAGTGGAGGCCTAGTGGAAGGACGGACCGCAGACAGGCTTCGAAGCCCTAACATAATAAATTGGGCTGGCTGTAGGCAATTTAAAATTGGTTCCAGGGGTACACGGGCAGCAGTAGACAGGTCAGTGTAGTAGTAGTTATAAGAACGGGCCGCAGACAGGCTTCGAAGGCCTAACATAATTAAATTGGGCTGGCTGTAGGCAATTTAAAGTTGGTTCCAGGGGTACACGGGCAGCAGTGGTCTGGTCAGTGGAGGCCTAGTGGAAGGAGGGACCGCAGACAGGCTTCGAAGGCCTAACATAATAAAATTGGACAGGCTGTATGCACTTTATGATTGGTTCCAGGGGTACACGGGCAGCAGTAGACAGGTCAGTGGAGGCCTAGTGGAAGGAGGGACTGCAGACAGGCTTCGAAGCCCTAACATAATAAATTGGGCTGGCTGTAGGCAATTTAAAATTGGTTCCAGGGGTACACGGGCAGCAGTAGATAGGTCAGTGTAGTAGTAGTTGAAAGAACGGGCCGCAGACAGGCTTCGAAGGCCTAACATAATTAAATTGGGCTGGCTGTAGGCAATTTAAAATTGGTTCCAGGGGTACACGGGCAGCAGTGGTCTGGTCAGTGGAGGCCTAGTGGAAGGAGGGACCGCAGACAGGCTCCGAAGGCCTAACATAATAAAATGGGCTGGCTGTAGGCAATTTTAAATTGGTTCCAGGGGTACACGGGCATCAGTGGTCTGGTCAGTGGAGGCCTAGTGGAAGGAGGGACCGCAGACAGGCTTCGAAGGCCTAACATAATAAAATTTGACAGGCTGTAGGCACTTTATGATTGGTTCCAGGGGTACACGGGCAGCAGTAGACAGGTCAGTGGAGGCCTAGTGGAAGGACGGACCGCAGACAGGCTTCGAAGCCCTAACATAATAAATTGGGCTGGCTGTAGGCAATTTAAAATTGGTTCCAGGGGTACACGGGCAGCAGTAGACAGGTCAGTGTAGTAGTAGTTGAAAGAACGGGCCGCAGACAGGCTTCGAAGGCCTAACATAATTAAATTGGGCTGGCTGTAGGCAATTTAAAATTGGTTCCAGGGGTACACGGGCAGCAGTGGTCTGGTCAGTGGAGGCCTAGTGGAAGGAGGGACCGCAGACAGGCTCCGAAGGCCTAACATAATAAAATGGGCTGGCTGTAGGCAATTTTAAATTGGTTCCAGGGGTACACGGGCAGCAGTGGTCTGGTCAGTGGAGGCCTAGTGGAAGGAGGGACCGCAGACAGGCTTCGAAGGCCTAACATAATAAAATGGGCTGGCTGTAGGCAATTTATGATTGGTTCCAGGGGTACACGGGCAGCAGTAGTCTGGTCAGTGGAGGCCTAGTGGAAGGAGGGACCACAGACAGGCTTCGAAGGCCTAACATAATAAATTGGGCTGGCTGTAGGCAATTTATGATTGGTTCCAGGGGTACACGGGCAGCAGTAGACAGGTCAGTGGAGGCCTAGTGGAAGGAGGGACCGCAGACAGGCTTCGAAGGCCTAACATAATAAAATGGGCTGGCTGTAGGCAATTTAAAATTGGTTCCAGGGGTACACGGGCATCAGTGGTCTGGTCAGTGGAGGCCTAGTGGAAGGAGGGACTGCAGACAGGCTTCGAAGGCCTAACCAGGGGGCATTGTTTTGTTCAGTGGAGGACAACTGGAATGAGAGGCTGACACAGAGAGTAGGCCCAAATCAGTAAGTATTCTAAATGCAGTTCAAAATTGGCAACAGTAGTAAACCGGCGGCACAGCTTTGTTCACTGTAGGAGAACAGCAAGGAGCGGCAGACACAGATAGAAGGCCCCAACCCAACTAGTAGGCCTAATGCAGTGTTGTTTTCAACAACTACTAAACGAGAGCCAGAAGATCGAAGCAATGGAGAGGAAACCTGGGGAACACCTTGGAGTGGAAGACACCGTCTCTACACCCCAGACCCAACTTGTAGGCCGAATGCAGTGTTGTTTTCAACAACTACTAAACGAGAGCCAGAAGATTGAAGCAATGGAGAGGCAACCTGGGGAACACCTTGGAGCGGAAGACACCGTCTCTACACCCCAGACCCAACTTGTAGGCTGAATGCAGTGTTGTTTTCAACAACTACTAAACGAGAGCCAGAAGATTGAAGCAATGGAGAGGCAACCTGGGGAACACCTTGGAGCGGAAGACACCATCTCTACACCCCAGACCCAACTTGTAGGTCGACTGCAGTGTTGTTTTCAACAACTACTAAACAAGAGCTTTAAGATGGAAGCAATGGAGAGGCAACCTGGAGAACACCTTGGAGCGGAAGACACCGTCTCTACACCCCAGACCCAACTTGTAGGCATAATGCAGTATAGTTTTCAACAACTACTAAACGAGAGCTTTAAGATTGAAGCAATGGAGAGGCAACCTGGAGAACACCTTGGAGCGGAAAACACCGTCTCTACACCCCAGACCCAACTTGTAGGCCGAATGCAGTGTTGTTTCCAACAACTACTAAACGAGAGCATTAAGATTGAAGCAATGGAGAGGAAACCTGGGGAACACCTTGGAGTGGAACACACCGACTCTACACCCCATACCCAATTTGTAGGCCTAATGCAGTGTAGTTTTCTACAACTACTAAACGAGAGTCAGAAGACCGAAGCAATGTGGACGAAACCTGGGGAACACCTTGGAGTGTAACACACCATCTCTCTACACCCCATACCCAATTTGTAGGCCTAATGCAGTGTCATTTCCAACAACTAATAAACGAGAGCATTAAGATCGAAGCAATGGCGAGGAAACCTGGGGAACACCTTGGAGTGGAACACACCGTCTCTACACCCCATACCCAATTTGTAGGCCTAATACAGTGTAGTTTTCTACAACTACTAAAAGAGAGTCGGAAGACCGAAGCAATGTGGACGAAACCTGGGGAACACCTTGGAGTGGAACACACCGTCTCTACACCCCATACCCAATTTGTAGGCCTAATGCAGTGTAGTTTTCTACAACTACTAAACGAGAGTCGGAAGACCGAAGCAATGTGGACGAAACCTGGGGAACACCTTGGAGTGTAACACACCATCTCTCTACACCCCATACCCAATTTGTAGGCCTAATGCAGTGTAGTTTCCAACAACTACTAAACGAGAGCATTAAGATTGAAGCAATGGCGAGGAAACCTGGGGAACACCTTGGAGTGGAACACACCGTCTCTACACCCCATACCCAATTTGTAGGCCTAATGCAGTGTAGTTTCCAACAACTACTAAACGAGAGCATTAAGATTGAAGCAATGGAGAGGAAACCTGGGGAACACCTTGGAGTGGAACACACCGTCTCTACACCCCATATCCAATTTGTAGCCCTAATGCAGTGTACTTTCCAACAACTACTAAACGAGAGCATTAAGATCGAAGCAATGGCGAGGAAACCTGGGGAACACCTTGGAGTGGAACACACCGTCTCTACACCCCATACCCAATTTGTAGGCCTAATGCAGTGTAGTTTACAACAACTACTAAACAAGAGCATTAAGATTGAAGCAATGGAGAGGAAACCTGGGGAACACCTTGGAGTGGAACACACCGTCTCTACACCCCATACCCAATTTGTAGGCCTAATGCAGTGTAGTTTCCAACAACTACTAAACGAGAGCATTAAGATCGAAGCAATGGCGAGGAACCTGGGGAACACCTTGGAGTGGAACACACCGTCTCTACACCCCATACCCAATTTGTAGGCCTAATGCAGTGTAGTTTCCAACAACTACTAAACGAGAGCATTAAGATCGAAGCAATGTGGACGAAACCTGGGGAACACCTTGGAGTGTAACACACCATCTCTCTACACCCCATACCCAATTTGTAGGCCTAATGCAGTGTAGTTTCCAACAACTACTAAACGAGAGCATTAAGATTGACGCAATGGAGAGGAAACCTGGGGAACACCTTGGAGTTGAACACACCGTCTCTACCCCCCATACCCAATTTGTAGGCCTTATGCAGTGTAGTTTTCACCAACTACAAAACGAGAGTAGGAAGATCGAAGCAATGTGGACGAAACCTGGGGCACACCTTGTGGCGGCAGACACCGTTAGTAGGCCCTACCAAAGTTGTAGCCCCAATGCAGTTTTAAAATTCCTAGAGGCTGAAAACAAGACTATTGACGCTCAGCTTTTTTCAAAGGAACACAGCTGAATTCAGTGGCGCAGACAGAAACAGGTAGTAGGCCTTAAACCAAAAATGTGGCTCACTGCAGCTTAAAAAAGGTTACAGGGGTACACAGGCAGCATTGCTCTGGGCAGTGGAGGACAATTTCAATAGTGGACCGCAGACAGACTTTGTACGCCTACTATTAAAAAAAGGATGCTCTATGCAATAAAAAATAGGTTCCAGGGGTACACGGGCAGCAGTGGTCTGGTCAGTGTAGGAGTAGTAGAAAGAACGGGCCGCAGACAGGCTTCGAAGGCCTAACATAAAAAAATATTGGACTGTATTCACTTTAACATTGGTTCCAGGGGTACACGGGCAGCAGTAGACAGGTCAGTGGAGGCCTAGTGGAAGGAGGGACCGCAGACAGGCTTCGAAGCCCTAACATAATAAATTGGGCTGGCTGTAGGCAATTTAAAATTGGTTCCAGGGGTACACGGGCAGCAGTAGACAGGTCAGTGGAGGCCTAGTGGAAGGAGGGACCGCAGACAGGCTTCGAAGCCCTAACATAATAAATTGGGCTGGCTGTAGGCAATTTAAAATTGGTTCCAGGGGTACACGGGCAGCAGTACACAGGTCAGTGGAGGCCTAGTGGAAGGAGGGACCGCAGACAGGCTTCGAAGGCCTAGCATAATAAAATTGGACAGGCTGTAGGCACTTTATGATTGGTTCCAGGGGTACACGGGCAGCAGTAGACAGGTCAGTGGAGGCCTAGTGGAAGGAGGGACCGCAGACAGACTTCGAAGCCCTAACATAATAAATTGGGCTGGCTGTAGGCAATTTAAAATTGGTTCCAGGGGTACACGGGCAGCAGTACACAGGTCAGTGGAGGCCTAGTGGAAGGAGGGACCGCAGACAGGCTTCGAAGCCCTAACATAATAAAATGGGCTGGCTGTAGGCAATTTATGATTGGTTCCAGGGGTACACGGGCAGCAGTGGTCTGGTCAGTGGAGGCCTAGTGGAAGGAGGGACCGCAGACAGGCTTCGAAGGCCTAACATATTAAAATGGGCTGGCTGTAGGCAATTTAAAATTGGTTCCAGGGGTACACGGGCAGCAGTGGTCTGGTCAGTGGAGGCCTAGTGGAAGGACGGACCGCAAACAGGCGTCGAAGGCCTAACATAATAAAATGGGCTGGCTGTAGGCAATTTATGATTGGTTCCAGGGGTACACAGGCAGCAGTGGTCTGGTCAGTGGAGGCCTAGTGGAAGGAGGGACCGCAGACAGATTTCGAAGGCCTAACACAATAAATTGGGCTGGCTGTAGGCAATTTAAAATTGGTTCCAGGGGTACACGGGCAGCAGTAGACAGGTCAGTGGAGGCCTAGTGGAAGGAGGGACCGCAGACAGGCTTCGAAGCCCTAACATAATAAATTGGGCTGGCTGTAGGCAATTTATGATTGGTTCCAGGGGTACACGGGCAGCAGTGGTCTGGTCAGTGGAGGCCTAGTGGAAGGAGGGACCGCAGACATGCTTCGAAGGCCAAACATAATAAAATGGGCTGGCTGTAGGCAATTTAAAATTGGTTCCAGGGGTACACGGGCAGCAGTGGTCTGGTCAGTCGAGGCCTAGTGGAAGGAGGGACCGCAGACAGGCTTCGAAGGCCTAACATAATAAAATTGGACAGGCTGTAGGCACTTTATGATTGGTACACGGGCAGCAGTAGGCTGTAGGCACTTTATGATTGGTACACGGGCAGCAGTAGACAGGGCAGTGGAGGCCTAGTGGAAGGAGGGACCGCAGACAGGCTTCGAAGCCCTAACATAATAAAATTTGACAGGCTGTAGGCACTTTATGATTGGTTCCAGGGGTACACGGGCAGCAGTAGACAGGTCAGTGGAGGCCTAGTGGAAGGACGGACCGCAGACAGGCTTCGAAGCCCTAACATAATAAATTGGGCTGGCTGTAGGCAATTTAAAATTGGTTCCAGGGGTACACGGGCAGCAGTAGACAGGTCAGTGTAGTAGTAGTTGAAAGAACGGGCCGCAGACAGGCTTCGATGGCCTAACATAATAAATTGGGCTGGCTGTAGGCAATTTAAAATTGGTTCCAGGAGTACACGGGCAGCAGTACACAGGTCAGTGGAGGCCTAGTGGAAGGAGGGACCGCAGACAGGCTTCGAAGCCCTAACATAATAAAATGGGCTGGCTGTAGGCAATTTATGATTGGTTCCAGGGGTACACGGGCAGCAGTGGTCTGGTCAGTGGAGGCCTAGTGGAAGGAGGGACCGCAGACAGGCTTCGAAGGCCTAACATAATAAAATGGGCTGGCTGTAGGCAATTTAAAATTGGTTCCAGGGGTACACGGGCAGCAGTGGTCTGGTCAGTGGAGGCCTAGTGGAAGGAGGGACCGCAGACAGGCTTCGAAGGCCTAACATAATAAAATGGGCTGGCTGTAGGCAATTTATGATTGGTTCCAGGGGTACACGGGCAACAGTGGTCTGGTCAGTGGAGGCCTAGTGGAAGGAGGGACCGCAGACAGACTTCGAAGGCCTAACATAATAAATTGGGCTGGCTGTAGGCAATTTAAAATTGGTTCCAGGGGTACACGGGCAGCAGTAGACAGGTCAGTGGAGGCCTAGTGGAAGGAGGGACCGCAGACAGGCTTCGAAGCCCTAACATAATAAATTGGGCTGGCTGTAGGCAATTTATGATTGGTTCCAGGGGTACACAGGCAGCAGTGGTCTGGTCAGTGGAGGCCTAGTGGAAGGAGGGACCGCAGACAGGCTTCGAAGGCCTAACATAATAAAATGGGCTGGCTGTAGGCAATTTAAAATTGGTTCCAGGGGTACACGGGCAGCAGTGGTCTGGTCAGTGGAGGCCTAGTGGAAGGAGGGACCGCAGACAGGCTTCGAAGGCCTAACATAATAAAATTTGACAGGCTGTAGGCACTTTATGATTGGTTCCAGGGGTACACGGGCAGCAGTAGACAGGTCAGTGGAGGCCTAGTGGAAGGACGGACCGCAGACAGGCTTCGAAGCCCTAACATAATAAATTGGGCTGGCTGTAGGCAATTTAAAATTGGTTCCAGGGGTACACGGGCAGCAGTAGACAGGTCAGTGTAGTAGTAGTTATAAGAACGGGCCGCAGACAGGCTTCGAAGGCCTAACATAATTAAATTGGGCTGGCTGTAGGCAATTTAAAGTTGGTTCCAGGGGTACACGGGCAGCAGTGGTCTGGTCAGTGGAGGCCTAGTGGAAGGAGGGACCGCAGACAGGCTTCGAAGGCCTAACATAATAAAATTGGACAGGCTGTAGGCACTTTATGATTGGTTCCAGGGGTACACGGGCAACAGTAGACAGGTCAGTGGAGGCCTAGTGGAAGGAGGGACTGCAGACAGGCTTCGAAGCCCTAACATAATAAATTGGGCTGGCTGTAGGCAATTTAAAATTGGTTCCAGGGGTACACGGGCAGCAGTAGACAGGTCAGTGTAGTAGTAGTTGAAAGAACGGGCCGCAGACAGGCTTCGAGGGCCTAACATAATTAAATTGGGCTGGCTGTAGGCAATTTAAAATTGGTTCCAGGGGTACACGGGCAGCAGTGGTCTGGTCAGTGGAGGCCTAGTGGAAGGAGGGACCGCAGACAGGCTCCGAAGGCCTAACATAATAAAATGGGCTGGCTGTAGGCAATTTTAAATTGGTTCCAGGGGTACACGGGCATCAGTGGTCTGGTCAGTGGAGGCCTAATGGAAGGAGGGACCGCAGACAGGCTTCGAAGGCCTAACATAATAAAATTTGACAGGCTGTAGGCACTTTATGATTGGTTCCAGGGGTACACGGGCAGCAGTAGACAGGTCAGTGGAGGCCTAGTGGAAGGACGGACCGCAGACAGGCTTCGAAGCCCTAACATAATAAATTGGGCTGGCTGTAGGCAATTTAAAATTGGTTCCAGGGGTACACGGGCAGCAGTAGACAGGTCAGTGTAGTAGTAGTTGAAAGAACGGGCCGCAGACAGGCTTCGAAGGCCTAACATAATTAAATTGGGCTGGCTGTAGGCAATTTAAAATTGGTTCCAGGGGTACACGGGCAGCAGTGGTCTGGTCAGTGGAGGCCTAGTGGAAGGAGGGACCGCAGACAGGCTCCGAAGGCCTAACATAATAAAATGGGCTGGCTGTAGGCAATTTTAAATTGGTTCCAGGGGTACACGGGCAGCAGTGGTCTGGTCAGTGGAGGCCTAGTGGAAGGAGGGACCGCAGACAGGCTTCGAAGGCCTAACATAATAAAATGGGCTGGCTGTAGGCAATTTATGATTGGTTCCAGGGGTACACGGGCAGCAGTGGTCTGGTCAGTGGAGGCCTAGTGGAAGGAGGGACCACAGACAGGCTTCGAAGGCCTAACATAATAAATTGGGCTGGCTGTAGGCAATTTAAAATTGGTTCCAGGGGTACACGGGCAGCAGTAGACAGGTCAGTGGAGGCCTAGTGGAAGGAGGGACCGCAGACAGGCTTCGAAGGCCTAACATAATAAAATGGGCTGGCTGTAGGCAATTTAAAATTGGTTCCAGGGGTACACGGGCAGCAGTGGTCTGGTCAGTGGAGGCCTAGTGGAAGGAGGGACCGCAGACAGGCTTCGAAGGCCTAACATAATAAAATGGGCTGGCTGTAGGCAATTTATGATTGGTTCCAGGGGTACACGGGCAGCAGTGGTCTGGTCAGTGGAGGCCTAGTGGAAGGAGGGACCGCAGACAGGCTTCGAAGGCCTAACATAATAAATTGGGCTGGCTGTAGGCAATTTAAAATTGGTTCCAGGGGTACACGGGCAGCAGTAGACAGGTCAGTGGAGGCCTAGTGGAAGGAGGGACCGCAGACAGGCTTCGAAGCCCTAACATAATAAATTGGGCTGGCTGTAGGCAATTTATGATAGGTTCCAGGGGTACACGGGCAGCAGTAGACAGGTCAGTGGAGGCCTAGTGGAAGGAGGGACCGCAGACAGGCTTCGAAGCCCTAACATAATAAATTGCGCTGGCTGTAGGCAATTTAAAATTGGTTCCAGGGGTACACGGGCAGCAGTGGTCTGGTCAGCGGAGGCCGATTGTAATGAGTGTCTGCCAGTTAGTAGTCCAAAACAATAAATAAATGTGAATGTCTCGCATTAAAACAAAACAAAAACACTAAAGGGTGCAATCATTAGGTACAGGGGTGGGATCCTCTGCGTAGTTTCAGACCTACTAATTTAGCGCAAAGTATTTACTGTGGTAAATAGAGGACACTGCCCCTGACTATGTTAAGTACCATCATACATGTCAACACAATGGTATTGTCAGTGGCAGGAATGGAAGGATGTCAGCGCATAGACTAAACATTGGTGGAAGTGTGAGAGATAACTGTGGAAGTGGTAGAGCAATGTTTGACCTGGGGGTGGGTGAACTCTCTTGTGGCCGGCGGTACAGGCCCAGGGCCCCTCATGTTACAACAGTGTGTCTGACGTTGGGTGCGCACCACCACCACCAGAGACACTTTATTGTACTATGAGGGACCCAGTGGCAGTGCCGTTGACCAAAAGCGGGCACACCCACCTCTTCAGACAAACAGCACTCTCACGGGTGCTTGCGCCAAGTCGCGATACCACGGCCCCGTGTGGGGAGTTTGGCCATTTAGGGAGGTGTAAACATGCCGTATGCTGGACAATCAGCTGCAGCAAATTAGACATTAGAAAAGTAATTCATAGTAGTCCACAGGCAAGAGCTTTTCATAGGAAAGCTAGGTGTCGGCCGGGCAAGGTGGGGCAAAAGAATTCGAAATCCAGTTGTGGTTCATTTTAATGAAGGTTAGATCATCAACATTTTGGGTAGCCAGACAAGTCCTTTTTTCGGTTAATATTGAACCTGCAGCACTGAATACTCTTTCTGATAGGACACTAGCTGCCGGGCAAGCAAGCTCCTGCAATGCATATTCTGCCAATTCTGGCCAGGTGTCTAATTTTGATGCCCAGTAATCAAATGGGAATGATGGTTGAGGGAGAACATCGATAAGGGATGAAAAATGGTTTGTAACCATACTGGACAAATGTTGTCTCCTGTCACTTTCAATGGATGCAGCAGTACCTGTCCTGTCTGCGGTCATAGCAAAATCACTCCACAACCTGGTCAGAAAACCCCTCTGTCCAACGCCACTTCTGATGTGTGCACCCCTAACACTCCTGGTCTGCTGCCCCCTGGAGCTCGTGTGAGAACGATCACGTGCGCTGTGTGCTGGGAATGCCTGAAGCAAACGGTCAACAAGAGTTGATTGTTTGGTTGCTAATATTAGTTCCAAGTTCTCATGTGGCATAATATTTTGCAATTTGCCTTTATAGCGTGGATCAAGGAGGCAGGCCAACCAGTAATCGTCATCGTTCATCATTTTAGTAATGCGTGTGTCCCTTTTGAGGATACGTAAGGCATAATCCGCCATGTGGGCCAAAGTTCCAGTTGTCAAATCTGCGGTTGTGATTGGTTGAGGGGCAGTTTCAGGCAAATCTACGTCACTTGTGTCCCTCAAAAAACCAGAACCCGGCCTTGCCACGCAACCAATTTCCAGTGCCCCCAGGAAAGCTTCCTCTTTAAAAATATACTCATCCCCATCATCCTCCTCGTCCTCCACCTCCTCTTCGCCCGCTACCTCGTCCTGTACACTGCCCTGACCAGACAATGGCTGACTGTCATCAAGGCTTTCCTCTTCCTCTGGTGCAGACGCCTGATCCTTTATGTGCGTCAAACTTTGCATCAGCAGACACATTAGGGGGATGCTTATGCTTATTATGGCGTTGTCTGCACTAACCAGCCGTGTGCATTCCTCAAAACACTGAAGGACTTGACACATGTCTTGTATCTTCGACCACTGCACACCTGACAACTCCATGTCTGCCATCCTACTGCCTGCTCGTGTATGTGTATCCTCCCACAAAAATATAACAGCCCGCCTCTGTTGGCACAGTCTCTGAAGCATGTGCAGTGTTGAGTTCCACCTTGTTGCAACGTCTATGATTAGGCGATGCTGGGGAAGGTTCAAAGAACGCTGATAGGTCTGCATACGGCTGGAGTGTACAGGCGAACGTCGGATATGTGAGCAAAGTCCACGCACTTTGAGGAGCAGGTCGGAGAACCCAGGATTAGTTTTCAATAAGCACTGCACCACCAGGTTTAAGGTGTGAGCCAGGCAAGGAATGTGTTTCAGTTGGGAAAGGGAGATGGCAGACATGAAATTCCTTCCGTTATCACTCACTACCTTGCCTGCCTCAAGATCTACTGTGCCCAGCCACGACTGCGTTTCTTGCTGCAAGAACTCGGACAGAACTTCGGCGGTGTGTCTGTTGTCGCCCAAACACTTCATAGCCAATACAGCCTGCTGACGCTTGCCAGTAGCTGGCCCATAATGGGACAACTGGTGTGCAACAGTGTCAGCTGCCGATGGAGTGGTTGGCTGACTGCGGTCTGTGGAAGAGCTGTCGCTTCTGCAGGAGGACGAGGAGGAGAAGGAGGGGGTGCGAACGCCTACAGCCAACTGTTTCCTAGACCGTGGGCTGGCACAACTGTCCCGAAATTGATGTCCCCTGTGGACCCTGCATCCACCACATTCACCCAGTGTGCCGTGATGGACACGTAATGTCCCTGGCCATGCCTACTGGTCCATGCATCTGTAGTCAGGTGCACCTTTGTACTCACAGATTGCCTGAGTGCATGGACGATGCGCTGTTTAACATGCTGGTGCAGGGCTGGGATGACTTTTCTGGAAAAAAAGTGTCGACTGGGTAGCTCGTAGCGTGGTTCAGCGTACTCCATCAGGGCTTTGAAAGCTTCGCTTTCAACTAACCGGTAGGGCATCATCTCTAACGAGATTAGTCTAGCTATGTGGGCGTTAAAACCCTGTGTACGCGGATGCGAGGATAAGTACTTCCTTTTTCTAACCAGAGTCTCATGTAGGGTGAGCTGGACTGGAGAGCTGGAGATCGTGGAACTAGCGGGTGTGCCGGTGGACATGGCAGACTGAGAGACGGTTGGAGACGGTATTGTTTCCGCCGGTGCCCTAGATGCAATATTTCCTCCTACAAAACTGGTGATTCCCTGACCCTGACTGCTTTTGGCTGGCAAAGAAACCTGCACAGATACTGCCGGTGGTGCGGAAAATGGTGGCCTTACAGTGACGGAAGGGATGTTGCGTTGCTGACTAGCTTCATTGGCCGAGGGTGCTACAACCTTAAGGGACGTTTGGTAGTTAGTCCAGGCTTGAAAATGCATGGTGGTTAAATGTCTATGCATGCAACTTGTATTGAGACTTTTCAGATTCTGACCTCTGCTTAAGCTAGTTGAACATTTTTGACAGATGACTTTGCGCTGATCAATTGGATGTTGTTTAAAAAAATGCCAGACTGCACTCTTCCTAGCATCGGATCCCTCTTCAGGGATTGCAGACTGAGCTTTAAACGGATGGCCACGCTGTCCTCCAACAGGTTTTGGCTTTGCCACGCGTTTTGGGCCAGACACGGGCCTGGCAGATGGAACCTGTTGCGATGTTGATGCCTGCTGCGGCCCCTCCTCCACCTCCGCTTCTGAACTACTGCCGCCTTCACCCTGTTCCCCCAATGGCTGCCAATCGGGGTCAACAACTGGGTCATCTATTACCTCCTCTTCTAGCTCGTGTGCAACTTCGTCTGTGTCACCGTGTCGGTCGGTGGTATAGCGTTCGTGACGGGGCAACATAGTCTCATCAGGGTCTGATTGTGGATCAGTACCCTGAGAGGGCAATGTTGTGGTCTGAGTCAAAGGACCAGCATAGTAGTCTGGCTGTGGCTGTGCATCAGTGCACTCCATGTCAGAATCTACTTGTAATGGGCTTGGCCTGCTAACTGTTTCACTTTCTAAGCCAGGGACGGTATGTGTAAAGATCTCCATGGAGTAACCCGTTGTGTCGCCTGCTGCATCCTTCTCTCTTGTTGTTTTTGCTGAAGAGGACAAGGAAGCGACTTGTCCCTGACCGTGAACATCCACAAGCGACGCGCTGCTTTTACATTTACCAGTTTCAGAAGAGGAGGCAAAAGAGCTAGAGGCTGAGTCTGCAAGGTAAGCCAAAACTTGCTGTTGCTGCTCCGGCTTTAAAAGCGGTTTTCCTACTCCCAGAAAAGAGAGCGTTCGAGGCCTTGTGTAGCCAGACGACGAACCTGGCTCCACAGCTCCAGACTTAGGTGGAATATTCTTTTTCCCACGACCACCTGATGCTCCACTACCATTACCATCATTACCAGCTGACAATGAACGCCCACGGCCACGACCTCTTTCACCAGACTTCCTCATTGTTTTAAAAACTTAACCAAAGTAACTTTATTTGTTGCTGTCAAACAACTTACACGGTGAGCTATAACTTCAGTATGATTTCAATATCCATTTACAGGTTGGTGAGACCACAAGGAAAATCAGGCACAATGTTACACACTCTGTTTTCTGTGGCACCAAATCACAGAGATGCCACACACGCAGGACTGTCACTCAAGCACAAATGTCAATATTAATCTCCCACTGATTTTTTTTTTTTTTTTTTCAGGGAGACTTTAGAAACAAAATAAAATAAAATGATTTTTTCAGGAAGAATTTAGAAACCAATTAAAATAAAAAGATTTTTTCAGGGACAATTTAGAAACCAAAAAAAAAAAAAAAAAGGCTTTCTATGGCCCACTGAGTGACAGATGGCACACACAGGAGTCAGGAGTGGCACACAAGCCCAGAGGCCAATATTTATCTCCCACTGAATGATTTATTGATTTTTTCAGGTAGAATTTAGAACCCAAATCAAGCAAAAAAATAAATAGGCTTTCTATGGCCCACAATTTGAGAGAGAGAGAGATGGCACACCCAGGAGTCAAGACTGTCACTCAAGCACAAATGTCAATATTAATCTCCCACTGATTTTTTTTTTTTTTTCAGGGAGACTTTAGAAACAAAATAAAATAAAATGATTTTTTCAGGAAGAATTTAGAAACCAAATAAAATAAAATGATTTTTTCAGGGACAATTTAGAAACCAAATAATAATAAAAAAAGGCTTTCTATGGCCCACTGAGTGAGAGATGGCACACACAGGAGTCAGAAGTGGCACACAAGCCCAGAGGCCAATATTTATCTCCCACTGATTGATTTATTGATTTTTTCAGGTAGAATTCAGAACCCAAATCAAGCAAAAAAATAAATAGGCTTTCTATGGCCCACAATTTGAGAGAGAGAGAGAGAGAGAGATGGCACACCCAGGAGTCAAGACTGTCACTCAAGCACAAATGTCAATATTAATCTCCCACTGATTTTTTTTTTTTTTTTTTTTCAGGGAGACTTTAGAAACAAAATAAAATAAAATGATTTTTTCAGGAAGAATTTAGAAACCAAATAAAATAAAATGATTTTTTCAGGGACAATTTAGAAACCAAATAAAAAAAAAAAGGCTTTCTATGGCCCACTGAGTGAGAGATGGCACACACAGGAGTCAGGAGTGGCACACAAGCCCAGAGGCCAATATTTATCTCCCACTGATTGATTTATTGATTTTTTCAGGTAGAATTTAGAACCCAAATCAAGCAAAAAAATAAATAGGCTTTCTATGGCCCACAATTTGAGAGAGAGAGAGAGATGGCACACCCAGGAATCAAGACTGTCACTCAAGCACAAATGTCAATATTAATCTCCCACTGATTTTTTTTTTTTCAGGGAGACTTTAGAAACAGAATAAAATAAAATGATTTTTTCAGGAAGAATTTAGAAACCAAATAAAATAAAATGATTTTTTCAGGGACAATTTAGAAACCAAATAAAAAAAAAGGCTTTCTATGGCCCACTGAGTGAGAGATGGCACACACAGGAGTCAGGAGTGGCACACAAGCCCAGAGGCCAATATTTATCTCCCACTGATTGATTTATTGATTTTTTCAGGTAGAATTTAGAACCCAAATCAAGCAAAAAAATAAATAGGCTTTCTATGGCCCACAATTTGAGAGAGAGAGAGAGAGAGATGGCACACCCAGGAGTCAAGACTGTCACTCAAGCACAAATGTCAATATTAATCTCCCACTGATTTTTTTTTTTTTTCTTTTTTCAGGGAGACTTTAGAAACAAAATAAAATAAAATGATTTTTTCAGGAAGAATTTAGAAACCAAATAAAATAAAATGATTTTTTTCAGGGACAATTTAGAAACCAAATAAAAAAAAAAAGGCTTTCTATGGCCCACTGAGTGAGAGATGGCACACACAGGAGTCAGGAGTGGCACACAAGCCCAGAGGCCAATATTTATCTCCCACTGATTGATTTATTGATTTTTTCAGGTAGGATTTAGAACCCAAATCAACCCAAAAAATAAATAGGCTTTCTATGGCCCACAATTTGAGAGAGAGAGAGAGATGGCACACCCAGGAGTCAAGACTGTCACTCAAGCACAAATGTCAATATTAATCTCCCACTGATTTTTTTTTTTTTTTTTTTTCAGGGAGACTTTAGAAACAAAATAAAATAAAATCATTTTTTCAGGAAGAATTTAGAAACCAAATAAAATAAAATGATTTTTTCAGGGACAATTTAGAAACCAAATAATAAATAAAAAAGGCTTTCTATGGCCCACTGAGTGAGAGATGGCACACACAGGAGTCAGGAGTGGCACACAAGCCCAGAGGCCAATATTTATCTCCCACTGATTGATTTATTAATTTTTTTCAGGTAGGATTTAGAACCCAAATCAAGCAAAAAAATAAATAGGCTTTCTATGGCCCACTGAGTGAGAGATGGCACACACAGGAGTCAGGAGTGGCACACAAGCCCAGAGGCCAATATTTTTCTCCCACTGATTGATGTAGTGATTTTTTCAGGTAGATTTTAGAACCCAAATCAAGCAAAAAAAATAAATAGGCTTTCTATGGCCCAGTGAGTGAGAGATGGCACACACAGGAGTCAGGAGTGGCACACAAGCCCAGAGGCCAATATTTTTCTCCCACTGATTGATGTAGTGATTTTTTCAGGTAGATTTTAGAACCCAAATCAAGCAAAAAGAAAAAAAGGCTTTCTATGGCCGACTGAGTGAGAGATGGCACACACAGGAGTCAGGAGTGGCACACAAGCCCAGAGGCCAATATTTTTCTCCCACTGATTGATGTAGTGATTTTTTCAGGTAGATTTTAGAACCCAAATCAAGCAAAAAAATAAATAGGCTTTCTATGGCCCACTGAGTGAGAAATGGCACACACAGGAGTCAGGAGTGGCACACAAGCCCAGAGGTCAATATTTTTCTCCCACTGATTGATGTAGTGATTTTTTCAGGTAGATTTTAGAACCCAAATCAAGCAAAAAAATAAATAGGCTTTCTATGGCCCACTGAGTGAGAGATGGCACACACAGGAGTCAGGAGTGGCACTCAAGCCCAGAGGCCAATATTTTTCTCCCACTGATTGATGTAGTGATTTTTTCAGGTAGATTTTAGAACCCAAATCAAGCAAAAAAATAAATAGGCTTTCTATGGCCCACTGAGTGAGAGATGGCACACACAGGAGTCAGGAGTGGCACACAAGCCCAGAGGCCAATATTTTTCTCCCACTGATTGATGTAGTGATTTTTTCAGGTAGATTTTAGAACCCAAATCAAGCAAAAAAATAAATAGGCTTTCTATGGCCCACTGAGTGAGAGATGGCACACACAGGAGTCAGGAGTGGCACACAAGCCCAGAGTCCAATATTTTTCTCCCACTGATTGATGTAGTGATTTTTTCAGGTAGATTTTAGAACCCAAATCAAGCAAAAAAAATAGGCTTTCTATGGCCCACTGAGTGAGAGATGGCACACACAGGGATGGCACTCTAGCAGAAATGCCAATCTTAATCTCCCACAAAAAAAAAATAAAAACAGGGACTGTCCTACAATTACTATCTCCCTGCAGTAATCTCAGCCAGGTATGGCAGGCAGCAATAAGGAGTGGACTGATGCACAAATTAAATAAAAAGTGTGGACAAACAAAAAAGATAGCTGTGCAGAAAGGAAGGAGCAAGAGGATTTGTGCTTTGAAAAAAGCAGTTGGTTTGCACAGCGGCATACACACAGCAATGCAGCTATCAGGGAGCCTTCTAGGGCAGCCCAATGAGCTACAGCGCTGAGAAAAAAAAAATGTAGCTTCCACTGTCCCTGCACACCGAAGGTGGTGTTGGACAGTGGAAATCGCTACAGCACAAGCGGTTTGGTGGTTAATGGACCCTGCCTAACACTATCCCTGCTTCTGACGAAGCGGCAGCAACCTCTCCCTAAGCTCAGATCAGCAGCAGTAAGATGGCGATCGGCGGGAACGCCCCTTTATAGCCCCTGTGACGCCGCAGACAGCAAGCCAATCACTGCAATGCCCTTCTCTAAGATGGTGGGGACCAGGACCTATGTCATCACGCTGCCCACACTCTGCGTTCACCTTCATTGGCTGAGAAATGGCGCTTTTCGCGTCATTGAAATGCGACTTTGGCACGAAAGTCGCGTACCGCATGGCCGACCCCGCACAGGGGTCGGATCGGGTTTCATGAAACCCGACTTTGCCAAAAGTCGGCGACTTTTGAAAATGAACGACCCATTTCGCTCAACCCTAGATCTCAGTGTTACCAGCTGCACATTTAGATTCAGAATCTGGGTTTCCAAATGCACAACGTGCTCACATCTCGCACAGCATTATGCACCCTCGACCGGCTGATCAAGGACTGCATACATGTGGCAAGATGTGCACTGGATGGCATTAACAATAGTTGAGCACTTTTCCTAATGGGGTTTGCACTAGACAGAAATGTTAAATAAAAAATAAATCAATAAAACACATACAGCAAATCAGCAATTCCTCCCTTGGAAACTCCCTGAATCCAAAGTCACTGAATCACAAGTCACACTTACCGCCGTTCACACTTACGCTCAGGTCACACTCAGCTCATTCACACTCGCTAAGCTGAAGATTTAAAGATTTTTTTTCTCTTTCCCCTCAGCAGCAATCCACCTTGCTGCTCAATGCACTTCCAAAAAGGACGTGAGCCCCAACCAGCTGCCCCTTATGAACCCTTGATTATGAGCCCCCACCCTAAATTAACCCATTGTGAATATAGCTACTCCCAATTCAGTACCCTCACCATCACATCCAGTTCCTTGTCCCTTGCCTAGCGCCTTGACGATTTTAAATGGAGGACAATATTTTCATGTTCACCACAAATAGCTGAATTTGGAGCAAACTTAAATGCGATCCGTGTGACAAACCACAGTTTGAAATTGCTGGCCTGTATGTGACTATTTTCACCAGCAAACTGGTATCAATAACTTAGCTAACACACTGCAACAAAATTTAAAGATAGGCCAATAATGGTAGAATTTTGAGTACATTGTTTTATCTCTGATCCATGTGACGGACAAACCACTGTTGTATATAGCTGGCCTGTAAAAAAATTATTCCTGGCCCCTGCTACCTGGAGCGATATCTAGAAATATCTTTATTAGCAGCTGCAGCCGCAGACAAAACTGGAATAGATTATCTTGCTATATGCACTGCAGTCTGCCACATACACTGCTTGCCTGCCTAGCACTGAAATCTATGCAGTTTTATTAATCCTCAGAAGGACTGTAAATTGAGATGGATATGTGTTTTATATTTGGTATACCCACACTAAGTGCAAAGCAAAAGAATCCCTAGCTCAGCATCAACTCCCCCTACACTGCTTGAATCCATAGCAGACTGTGACGAGCAGGGCGGTGCCAGGTCTGATATAGACCTGATGATGCTGTTCGGACAGCCAATCACTGTAATGCCACAACCAACATGGCTGCAGCATTACAGTGTGAGGCAGACAATCCCTGCATGTTCATTGGCTCTCTAAAGAGTACCAAACATGCAGGGCGGGAACCCGAGCTCCCGCCGAGCAACCTGTTATGACCTGGTGGTGAGGACAATAATGGACCTGGTGGTTAAGAGCGCACAGAATGACCTGATAGTTACTAATAATACAGGACAAGCTCTGAGACGTGGGAACTCTGCTGACCGCAATCCCTAATCCTATCACACACACTAGAAATAGCCGTGGAGCGCTCCTGACGCTCCCTAGGCGCCTCGTCACAGCCTAAGGAACTAGCTAGCCCTAAAGATAGAAAAATAAAGCCTACCTTGCCTCAGAGAAATTTCCCGACGGAACAGGCAGCCCCCCACATATAATGACTGTGAGTAAAGATGAAAATACAAACACAGAGATGAAATAGATTTAGCAAAGTGAGGCCCGACTTACTGAACAGACAGAGGATAGGAAAGGTAACTTTGCGGTCAGCACAAAAAACTACAAAAAGACCACGCAGAGGGCGCAAAAGACCCTCCGCACCGACTCACGGTGCGGAGGCGCTCCCTCTGGGTCCCAGAGCTTCCAGCAAGCAAGACAAAAATCAAAATAGCAAGCTGGACAGAAAAATAGCAAACTAAAGAAAAACAAGCAGGAACTTAGCTTCTGCTGGGAAGACAGGTCACAAGAACGATCCAGGAGAGAACTAGACCAATACTGGAACATTGACAGGTGGCATGGAGCAATGATCTAAGTGGAGTTAAATAGAGCAGCCAGCTAACGAATTAACCTCATCACCTGTGGAAGGAAACTCAGAAGCCGCCCCACTCACAACCAACAGAGGAAGCCCATGGACAGAACCAGCCGAAGTACCATTCATGACCACAGGAGGGAGCTTGACAACAGAATTCACAACAGTACCCCCCCCTTGAGGATGGGTCACCAAACCCTCACCAGAGCCCCCAGGCTGACCAGAATGAGCCAAATGAAAGGCATGAACCAGATCGGCAGCATGAACATCGGAGGCAAAGACCCAGGAATTATCTTCCTGACCATAACCCTTCCACTTGACCAGGTACTGGAGTTTCCGTCTCAAAATACGAGAATCCAAAATCTTCTCCACCACATACTCCAACTCCCCCTCAACCAACACTGGGGCAGGAGGATCAACGGATGGAACCACAGGCGCCTTGTATCTCCGCAACAACGATCTATGGAATACATTATGGATGTCAAAAGAAGCTGGAATGGTTAAACGAAACGACACAGGATTGAGAACCTCAGAAATCTTATACGGACCAATGAAACGAGGCTTAAACTTAGGAGAGGAAACCTTCATAGGAACATAACGAGACAACAACCAAACCAAATCCCCAACACGAAGTCGGGGACCCACACAGCGCCGGCGGTTAGCGAAACGTTGAGCCTTCTCCTGGGACAATGTTAAATTGTCCACCACATGAGTCCAAATCGGCTGCAACCTATCCACCACAGTATCCACACCAGGACAGTCCGAAGACTCAACCTGCCTTGAAGAGAAACGAGGATGGAAACCCGAATTGCAGAAAAACGGCGAAACCAAAGTAGCCGAGCTGGCCCGATTATTAAGGGCGAACTAGGCCAAAGGCAAAAAGGACACCCAATCATCCTGATCAGCAGAAACAAAGCAACTCAGATATGTTTCCAAAGTCTGATTAGTTTGTTTGGTTTGGCCATTTGTCTGAGGGTGGAAAGCCGAGGAAAAAGACAAATCAATGCCCATCCTAGCACAAAAGGCTCGCCAAAACCTCGAAACAAACTGGGAACCTCTGTCCGAAACGATGTTCTCCGGAATGCCATGTAAATGAACCACATGCTGGAAAAACAATGGCATCAAATCAGAGGAGGAAGGCAATTTAGACAAGGGTGTTAGAAAAGCGATCACAAACCACCCAAATGACCGACATCTTTTGAGAGACAGGGAGATCCGAAATAAAATCCATAGAGATATGCATCCAGGGCCTCTTCGGGACCGGCAAGTGCAAAAGCAACCCACTGGCACGAGAACAGCAGGGCTTAGCCCGAGCACAAGTCCCACAGGACTGCACAAAATAACGCACATCCCGCGACAAAGACGGCCACCAAAAGGATCTAGCCACCAAATCTCTGGTACCAAAGATTCCAGGATGACCAGCCAACACCGAACAATGAACCTCAGAGATAACTCTACTAGTCCATTTATCAAGGACAAACAGTTTCTCCGCTGGGCAACGGTCAGGTCTATCAGCCTGAAATTTTTGCAGCACCCGCCGCAAATCAGGGGAGATGGCAGACAAAATTACCCCCTCTTTGAGAATACCCGCCGGCTCAGGAACACCCGGAGAGTCGGGCACAAAACTCCTTGACAGGGCATCAGCCTTTACATTCTTAGAGCCTGGAAGGTACGAAACCACAAAATCAAAGCGGGAGAAAAATAGTGACCAACGAGCCTGTCTAGGATTCAACCGTTTGGCAGACTCAAGATAAGTAAAATTCTTGTGATCCGTCAAGACCACCACGCGATGCTTGGCTCCTTCAAGCCAATGACGCCACTCCTCGAATGCCCACTTCATGGCCAACAACTCTCGATTGCCAACATCATAATTGCGCTCAGCAGGCGAAAACTTTCTAGAAAAGAAGGCACATGGTTTCATCACCGAGCCATCAGAACTTCTTTGCGACAAAACAGCCCCTGCTCCGATCTCAGAAGCATCAACCTCGACCTGAAACAGGAGCGAAACATCTGGCTGGCACAACACAGGGGCAGAAGAAAAATGACGCTTTAACTCCTGAAAAGCTTCCACAGCGGCAGAAGACCAATTGACCACATCAGCACCCTTCTTGGTCAAATCAGTCAACGGTTTAGCAACACTAGAAAAATTACTGATGAAGCGAAGATAAAAATTAGCAAAGCCCAGGAACTTTTGCAGACTCTTCACAGATGTCGGCTGAGTCCAATCATAAATGGCCTGGACTTTAACAGGGTCCATCTCGATAGTAGAAGGGGATAAAATGAAACCCAAAAATAAAACCTTCTGAACTCCAAAGAGACACTTTGACCCCTTCACAAACAAAGAATTCGCACGAAGGATCTGGAACACCATTCTGACCTGCTTCACATGAGACTCCCAATCATCCGAAAAGACCAAAATATCATCCAAATATACAATCAGGAATTTATCCAGGTACTCTCGGAAGATGTCATGCATAAAGGACTGAAATACTGATGGAGCATTGGAAAGCCCGAAGGGCATAACCAGGTACTCAAAATGGCCCTCGGGCGTATTAAATGCTGTTTTCCATTCATCGCCCTGTTTAATACGCACAAGATTATACACACCACGAAGATCTATCTTGGTGAACCAACAAGCCCCCTTAATCCGAGCAAACAAATCAGACAGCAGCGGCAAAGGATACTGAAATTTGACTGTGATCTTATTAAGAAGGCGGTAATCAATACAAGGTCTCAAAGAACCATCCTTTTTGGCCACAAAAAAGAACCTTGCTCCCAATGGTGACGACGACGGGCGAATATGACCCTTCTCCAAGGATTCCTTTACATAACTCCGCATAGCGGCGTGCTCTGGCACAGATAAATTGAACAGTCGGCCCTTAGGAAACTTACTACCAGGAATCAACTCGATAGCACAATCGCAATCCCTATGAGGAGGTAGGGCACTGGATTTGGGCTCATCAAATACATCCCGGTAATCCGACAAAAACTCCAGGACTTCAGAAGGGGTGGATGACGAAATAGACAAAAATGGAACATCACCATGTACCCCCTGACAACCCCAGCTGGACACAGACATTGATTTCCAATCCAATACTGGATTATGGACCTGTAGCCATGGCAACCCCAAAACGACCACATCATGCAGATTATGCTACACCAAAAAGCGAATATCCTCCTGATGTGCAGGAGCCATGCACATGGTCAACTGGGTCCAGTACTGAGGCTTATTCTTTGCCGAAGGCGTAGCATCAATTCCTCTCAATGGAATAGGATACTGCAAGGGCTCCAAGAAAAAACCACAGCGCCTAGCAAACTCCAAGTCCATCAAATTCAGGGCAGCGCCTGAATCCACAAATGCCATAGCAGAATAGGATGACAAAGAGCAAATCAGAGTAACGGACAAAAGAAATTTCGACTGTACCGTACCAATGGTGGCAGACCTAGTGAAACGCTTAGTGCGATTAGGACAATCGGAGATAGCATGAGTGGAATCACCACAGTAAAAACACAGCCCATTCCGACGTCTGTGTTCTTGCCGTTCAGCTCTGGTCAAAGTCCTATCACATTGCATAGGCTCAGGTCTATGCTCAGATAATACCGCCAAATGGTGCACAGCTTTACGCTCACGCAAGCGTCGATCGATCTGAATGGCCAAAGACATAGACTCATTCAGACCAGCAGGCATGGGAAATCCCACCATGACATCCTTAAGGGCTTCAGAGAGACCCTTTCTGAAAATTGCTGCCAGGGCACATTCATTCCACTGAGTGAGCACAGACCACTTTCTAAACTTCTGACAATATATCTCTACCTCATCCTGACCCTGACACAGAGCCAGCAAGATTTTCTCTGCCTGATCCACTGAATTTGGTTCCTCATAAAGCAATCTGAGCGCCAGAAAAAATGCATCAACATCACGCAATGCCGGATCTCCTGGCGCAAGGGAAAATGCCCAGTCTTGAGGGTCACCACGTAACAAAGAAATAATGATTTTCACTTGTTGAACAGGGTCACCTGAGGAGCGAGGTTTCAAAGCAAGAAACAATTTACAATTATTTTTGAAATTCAGAAACTTAGATCTATCCCCAAAAAACAAATCAGGAATTGGAATCCTAGGCTCTAACATCGGATTCTGAACCACAAAATCTTGAATGTTTTGTACCTTTGCAGTGAGATTATTCATACAAGAGGACAGACCTTGAATGTCCATATCTACACCTGTATCCTGCACCACCTAGAGGTAAAGGGGAAAAGAGAGACAAAACACACTGCAAAGAAAAAAAAATGGTCTCAGAACTTCTCTTATCCCTCTATTGAGATGCATTAATACTTTGGGCCACCTGTACTGTTATGACCTGGTGGTGAGGACAATAATGGACCTGGTGGTTAAGAGCACACGGAATGATCTGATAGTTACTAATAATACAGGACAAGCTCTGAGACATGGGAACTCTGCTGACCGCAATCCCTAATCCTATCACACACACTAGAAATAGCCGTGGAGCGCTCCTGACGCTCCCTAGGCGCCTCGTCACAGCCTAAGGAACTAGCTAGCCCTAAAGATAGAAAAATAAAGCCTACCTTGCCTCAGAGACATTCCCCAAAGGAACAGGCAGCCCCCCACATATAATGACTGTGAGTAAAGATGAAAATACAAACACAGAGATGAAATAGATTTAGCAAAGTGAGGCCCGACTTACTGAACAGACAGAGGATAGGAAAGGTAACTTTGCGGTCAGCACAAAAAACTACAAAAAGACCACGCAGAGGGCGCAAAAGACCCTCCGCACCGACTCACGGTGCGGAGGCGCTCCCTCTGCGTCCCAGAGCTTACAGCAAGCAAGACAAAAATCAAAATAGCAAGCTGGACAGAAAAATAGCAAACTAAAGAAAAACAAGCAGGAACTTAGCTTCTGCTGGGAAGACAGGTCACAAGAACGATCCAGGAGAGAACTAGACCAATACTGGAACATTGACAGGTGGCATGGAGCAATGATCTAAGTGGAGTTAAATAGAGCAGCCAGCTAACGAATTAACCTCGTCACCTGTGGAAGGAAACTCAGAAGCCGCCGCCCCACTCACAACCAACAGAGGAAGCCCATGGACAGAACCAGCCGAAGTACCATTCATGACCACAGGAGGGAGCTTGACAACAGAATTCACAACAGCAACCCCAGAAATACTTAGCAAGTTTCAAGCATTTGGAGCAGTGAGATACACTGGCTAGCACCAAGACGTGGTGAGCATGCTCGCTTATCACTAGTGAAGTTACCACAGTTCACTTTACTTCCTCTAATTTGGAGTAAATAAAAAGATTGTATGAACATATACCCAATTCAGTGTGTAAATGAGAAATTTCACCACAGTAAATGTTATAAACTATCAACAGATCATATTATACAATACCAATTATCTCATTTATGAGAAATTTGGGAAAAGAAGTATTCATTAGATTGAACATAACCTTAAAATAGTAATTACTTTTATGAACTAAAGAAGCATAGTTTAGTTTCTGATGTAATGTGTCTCATAGGAGATATCAAATTGACAAACTCTAAGTCAATACATAAAATTGAAAAGGATCGGTTTCAAGAGTATAAATTAACAAAACCATAAAATTGTCGAATACACGTAGATAAAATTTTGTGTTTCTTCAGGATTCAAATGCTGAATAATATTTCCAATGAGAAAATATGTACATACTTTTAAATTTCTTGATCCAACTATATAGGCAACTTTAAAAGCTAATTTATAATAACAGACTTCATAACCTACGAGAGTATCTCATATTAACGTTTCCCCTTTCTGTCACTGCCATGATACTAGCTGATGGTATGCCTCTATAAATCCATTCTAAGAACAAATCTTGAGTATGGGATTCAATTTTGGACTTCAGACTGTAGAAAAGAATATTTGAAGTTGAAGAGGGTTCAAAGGAGCTTGACTAGTTCATTAAACTGGATGGTAGATCTCTGTGTTAGGCCGGGGTCACACTTGCAAGTGTAATGCGAGAAACTCGCTCGAGTCTCTCGCATCAATACCCGGCACTGCCTCCGGAACTCAGGACCAGAGTGTGCAGCTGCATGTATTTCTATGCAGCTAAATGCTCTGGTCCCGAGTTCCGGCAGCAGTGTCGGGTATTGATGCGATTTCTCGCATTACACTCACAAGTGTGACCCCGGCCTTAATGACAAGCTAGGAGAATTTGACCTACTCTGATTAAGAAAAAAAGCCACCTTAGTAACTCATATAGATAAATATGTAGGGATAAGGCCATTAATCAATGTTATATACAAGCATGAATTATTCATGAAAATCTCTGCACAGGCTCAGGAATTCTTCCAAAAACCATTGTCTGAAGAAGCAGAAAAGCAACCATGCATCCATACAATTCAAAAACCATCCTCTCTGAGCCAAAGCAAATTTAAAATGGACAGAGGTAAAATGTAAATCTATGGTCAGATTAATTAAAACTTTAATTTTGTTTATTTATTTTTTTAAATTCCTTTTATTAAATTTAATATAACAGAGCATATAAACATTACATTAAGGCAAATCATATAATAATACCAATACCCAAATACCCTAACCCACCCCAGTCCTACCTGTACTCTTCTCTGCGAGCACTTATTATTTGAGTTGTACTATGGAATTAGTGTATGACCACCTATTCGCTGCATTAAATTGGGTATTCTCAAATTGAGCTCATAGTTTTTCTTTAGTCCCTAAAGGAAGAGATGGAATAAAGAGAGACCATGTATTTAGAAATTTCCCGGACAATCTTTTCTTGCTGGTCAACGCATCCAACCAATCCATTTTGAAAAGGAACATAATCTTAGCATGTATAAGGGATTGTGTTGGTATAGTCAGACTCAACCAGTAACATAGTAACATAGTAACATAGTTAGTAAGGCCGAAAAAAGACATTTGTCCATCCAGTTCAGCCTATATTCCATCATAATAAATCCCCAGATCTACGTCCTTCTACAGAACCTAATAATTGTATGATACAATATTGTTCTGCTCCAGGAAGACATCCAGGCCTCTCTTGAACCCCTCGACTGAGTTCGCCATCACCACCTCCTCAGGCAAGCAATTCCAGATTCTCACTGCCCTAACAGTAAAGAATCCTCTTCTATGTTGGTGGAAAAACCTTCTCTCCTCCAGACGCAAAGAATGCCCCCTTGTGCCCGTCACCTTCCTTGGTATAAACAGATCCTCAGCGAGATATTTGTATTGTCCCCTTATATACTTATACATGGTTATTAGATCGCCCCTCAGTCGTCTTTTTTCTAGACTAAATAATCCTAATTTTGCTAATCTATCTGGGTATTGTAGTTCTCCCATCCCCTTTATCAATTTTGTTGCCCTCCTTTATACTCTCTCTAGTTCCATTATATCCTTCCTGAGCACCGGTGCCCAAAACTGGACACAGTACTCCATGTGCGGTCTAACTAGGGATTTGTACAGAGGCAGTATAATGCTCTCATCATGTGTATCCAGACCTCTTTTAATGCACCCCATGATCCTGTTTGCCTTGGCAGCTGCTGCCTGGTACTGGCTGCTCCAGGTAAGTTTATCATTAACTAGGATTCCCAAGTCCTTCTCCCTGTCAGATTTACCCAGTGGTTTCCCATTCAGTGTGTAATGGTGATATTGATTCCTTCTTCCCATGTGTATAACCTTACGTTTATCATTGTTAAACCTCATCTGCCACCTTTCAGCCCAAGTTTCCAACTTATCCAGATCCATCTGTAGCAGAATACTATCTTCTCTTGTATTAACTGCTTTACATAGTTTTGTATCATCTGCAAATATCGATATTTTACTGTGTAAACCTTCTACCAGATCATTAATGAATATGTTGAAGAGAACAGGTCCCAATACTGACCCCTGCGGTACCCCACTGGTCACAGCGACCCAGTTAGAGACTATACCATTTATAACCACCCTCTGCTTTCTATCACTAAGCCAGTTACTAACCCATTACACAGTGGTGCAATATGCTTTTGCTAGTTGCTGAGGCCCAAATCGTGAGTGTAGCTTTAATATGTTTGGGTTATTGATGTTGGATTTCTTCCAGAATGTTAAAAATAGCCCACTATGGTGTGAGTGAAAAGGTGATCCCGCACATCTTTTGTAGCTCAGCATGTATGCTGCCCTACAACTCTTGTATATTTGAACAACTCCACAAATTATGGTATATATCAGTGTTTCGTGTTTTCCATTTAGAGCATGAATAAAAAGTTGAAGGAGACATTTTAGATTGGATATATGGGGAAATATAGGCCCTGTGTAATATCAATAGAGCCATATCCGTATAGCTACTGTATGCCAAGATCTTTCTCTGTGCTGCAGTGGCATCAAGGAAGTCACCCATCTCAAAGCCTGGAATGTCTTTAGACCATTTTGCTAATCCCGTATCCCTCCCCTCCAATGACCACTTTTTACGTAGTAAAGAGTAAATGCTACTTGTGGATGCCGACTGTGATTTTGCATTTCTGAGAAAACCACCCTTGCTATTCCTCTCATCCCCCAAACCTCCACTTGACAAGCATTTTTGTACCAAACTATGCGCCTGAAGGAAGAGAAAAGGATTGTTGTTATACAGCAGAAAGTGTGGTGATGCTATATCAAAAGAGAGCACATTAAATCTATTGCTTGTGTGCATCCCTCATCTGAGGGAAGTCTGTAAGATGATGGTGGAATGCCTTATAAGAAACCAGGATTACTTAAAAATGGTTGGAATGGGGATAGCCCTGTACATAGTTTGCAAAGCCTTCTACATCTCTTCAAAGTCAGTATTGTTTGCCTCAGTGTCGGGTGTTCCTGGACTGCGGCTGGAAGTTCCTTTCCGCCCAAATGCAATATAGCTGACAATATAGCTGACAATGGGGATAGTAGTAGAGGAAGAGTCTGAAAAGCATACATCAATTTAGGAAATGCTATCATTTTAATCAGGTGGCGTCGACCTGAAAAGGATATTGTGAAATGCTTCCAAGAGTTTAGGAGACTGGTTATTGATGATATTAATGGTCTATAATTGACTGTATATAAAATGGATGGGTCTGTTGGGAGCTGAATACCCAAGTATTTAATAGACTCTTGGCTCCAATGAAATGAGAATAAGGGATCACGCAATCTCCCCGATCAGAAGAGTGCTAAGGCCTCAGATTTGTTGTAATTGATTTTGAAGCCTGACCACTTGCCAAAATCTTTCAGAACCGCCATGATGGCTGGAACTGCCTGGGCTGGGTTAGCAATGAATAAAAGTATGTTATCAGCAAAAGTTGAAATTTTTA
The DNA here is from genome assembly GCF_032444005.1 of Ranitomeya imitator. NCBI lineage: Eukaryota > Metazoa > Chordata > Amphibia > Anura > Dendrobatidae > Ranitomeya > Ranitomeya imitator. The sequence goes on along the minus strand of NC_091285.1, from coordinate 341,389,022 downwards.
TTGAGGTATCCCCGACCTTTATGCCCTCGAATGCTGTCACATTCTGTAAAGTTCTCAGGAGTGGGTCCAGTGCCAAATCAAACAATAGGGGAGACAGTGGGCAGCCTTGACGTGTACCACATTGACTTTCAAAAGGCCTCAACATGGTATTATTTATGGACAGCCTGGACATTGGGTCTTTATAAATTGCTTTAACAGCATTGCAAAACCATGGGCCAAAATTTCTGAATGTTAGTAAATCAAGCAGATAGTCATCCGACTGATAGAGATTAGTAATTGGCGAGCATTAAAATGCTCGGATGCTCGTTGCTCGGGTCTAGCAAATTGGAATGCTCGGATACTCGGCCAGGACAATGAGCCCAATGCAAGTCTATGGGAGACCCGAGTATTTTTACTGCGATCCCCCGGGGGTCCTTTTAAGGTCTAAAAACGTCTGAAAATGATGGAAACACTGCTCAAATGACACGAGACATTATGGGGATTGCCCCTGGAAGCATTCCTGACTCCTAGTTCACAGCTTTAATAATTTTTTTCCAATATTCATGCCATTTTTCTCGGTGCCACAAAAAACACATGAAAACGAAACCAAAACGGGATTTGCTTGGAAATATGTCAAGGTACATCCTTTGCAGGTTAATTACTTGCCTGTAAGGCCAAATATTTAGCACCAGACCGAAAATTTCCTCTCCCACTTAGACTTAGTTCAGACGCAGCGTTTTTGAAACGTTTTCAACCTTAACATTGCTTTCAACCACTACAAATGCACTCACTGGGAAATGTTATTGTAACATTTAACACCCCTAGCTGGCCATGTGGTGTGTGACACATAAGCAGACCCATCTTGTTTCATTTGCGAAGGAGGGACTCTTAAAGTCACAGAGCCTATTTTTACTGGTGCATAAGGCGGCATTAATCTTCTTAAAGGGCCATTATGAAACAGTGGGTCTCCTAAGCTGTTGTAGCCTATGCTGTGAGTGGATGGGCTGCAAAGAATTACAATGCACCACCATACCCCTGTCATAAGATGTCCAGGGGGACTCCTGAAAAAGTGTTGCATTGAATTCAAGGCCTGCCCTGCTACCAATTCATATGCACCCCAATAAGCCTTTGAACCCACATAGTGGATGGGCCCATGAAAATCCACTTTACAATATGCAATTTGTACTCCGTACTCCTTTGTTTTACACATTAATGGCAAGGCCAGCCCTGCTGCATAGTCAGTCATATGCACTCCATTAGGCCTTGGAACCCACATACTAGATGTGCCAATGAAAATCCACTTCACAATATGCATTTTGTACTCTTGTATTCCTTGGTTTTACACATTGCCAGCAAGGCGAGCCCTGCTGCATAGTCAGTCATATGGACCCCATTAGGTCTTGGAACCCACATCCACTGCACGACCAGCTCTATCCTTACCTTCTGTATCCTCACCCATCCCTTGTAGATTGTGAGCCCTCAAGGGCAGGGTCCTCTCTCCTCCTGTACCAGTTGTGATTTGTATTGTTCAAGATTATTTTACCTGTTTTTATTATGTATTTCCCTCCTCACATGTAAAGCGCCATGGAATATATGGCGCTATAATAATAAATAATAATAATAATACTGGATGGGCCCAGGAAAATTAACTTGTATTTTTTAATGGTATGATGGTTCCTTCATTGCACAATTATTTACAGGAGAATTTGGCAATTTTATTTGACATGTTTTTAACACTTAAGGCCCCTTCACATTAAGCGACGCTGCAGCGATACCGACAACGATCCGGATCGCTGCAGCGTCGCTGTTTGGTCGCTGGAGAGCTGTCACACAGACCGCTCTCCAGCGACCAACGATGCCGGTAACCAGGGTAAACATCGGGTAACTAAGCGCAGGGCCGCGCTTAGTAACCCGATGTTTACCCTGGTTACCATGCTAAAAGTAAAAAAAAACACTAGATACTTACCTACACCCGTCTGTCCTCCAGCGCTGCACTCTGCTTCTCTGCTCTCCTCCTGTACTGTCTGGGAGCCGGAAAGCAGAGCGGTGACGTCACCGCTCTGCTTTCCGGCTCCCAGACAGTACAGGAGGAGAGCAGAGCACAGCGCTGGAGGACAGACAGCGGTAGGTAAGTATCTAGTGTTTGTTTTTTTTTTACTTTTAGCATGGTATCCAGGGTAAACATCGGGTTACTAAGCGCGGCCCTGCGCTTAGTTACCCGATGTTTACCCTGGTTACCAGTGAAGACATCGCTGGATCGGTGTCACACACGCCGATCCAGCGATTTCAGCAGGAGTCCAGCGACGAAATAAAGTTCTGGACTTTATTCAGCGACCAACGATCTCCCAGCAGGGGTCTGATCGTTGGTCGCTGTCACACATAACGATTTCATTAACGATATCGTTGCTACGTCACAAATAGCAACGATATCGTTAACGATATCGTTATGTGTGAAGGTACCTTAAGGTTCAGATACAGCTTTTAAAAAGGCAAATACATGCAATACAAGGCAATTTTATTGCAAACTACAAAATTCAAGGAATAATATGATTGAAAAGTACACTTTTGTATGTGTTCACAGACACAGGTTAATGAGTACATATAAGGATTAAATAAATATAGTGATTGCGTACAGTATATATGAAGATTAACTACATACAATATAGTTAGATCATCACCAAGAGGCTTTTAAACATCATCCGTCTGGAATATCAGAGAAGCAACACCAAGACAGAGAACCCTTTGGAGATTACCTACTCTGCATGGGCGTCCCCAATTATGCAGGTATCAGCACACTGTACATGTACAGGTACCCCAGTTTTGACATCTGTCTTAGTCATATTTGTCTAGTCTTACATAGTGAATAACACTATGTAGTAACTCTAGTTTCACCTACACCTTCAAGTGGCCAATTTTCCAGGTTGGATGAAGCTGATATATCATGGAGTCATCAGACGAGAAGCCATAAACCCCTAGAAAATAAAAGCCACAAAGATTTAGATCAAACCACCACCAGCATAGTTTCAGTAAACCTTAATGTTTTACAATAACAAACAGCAAATATATAGAGGCTTAGAACTGTTTGTGAAGTGAATAAACAAACATTTATCAAGATTGTGTCACTATGAGCATTGTCTGTCACATCTCTAAATGTTTTACAAGAAATGCAGCTATGTGATTGTCTGAATGCATTCGGCATACAGTATTTCAATCTTGTTTACAAGTCGCCATTTGTATATTCTCCATTTGTACATTTGAGGCAGGCAAAGTTAAGGCTCGCAAGGGGAGAAACAAATATAGTGGACAAAGCTATATTTTAAATGAACTACTGAGGCAAATACCAGCATTGCTTTATCAAATTTATATGAAGTGTATTATGTCCAATGTTAGCAACCAGGCAACACAAAAAGAAGCTTTTCAAGTGAGCTCTTTAAGGTACACAAATGTTATGAAGTGTTTTCCAACAAGGATATGGTTTCACCAATGGGGGGTACCTTTTATAAAAATAGACTAGAGCCATCACGGCCCCCCTTGACCAAACTTCACTGGCCTTTTACAGTACAAAGCATGTTCACCAAGGTGGTCAAGTGGCAGTTATTCAAGAGACATTGCAGGAGACAGACTTAAAAAGTAGATCCAATGGAATGCCATGCCCAATTCCCCAATGTGGGGTCCTTTTTGGTCTGATTAAAATAGTGCCATCACAGCCCCTTAGACCTAAATGCCCCATACAGACCACATTCACCCTGGTGATCTACTGGCAGGTACAGGACATGTTGCAGGAGACAGAGTTAAGAAGTAGGCCCAAAGAAATGTCATGTCCAATTCCCCAAAGTGTTGTCCTTTTTGGATCTAAAAGTATAGTGCCATCACAGCCCACTTGCCCAAAATTCACCAGCCTATAACAGTACTGAGCACGTACACCCTGGTCATCTAGTGGCAGTTAAATGACACATTGCAGAAGACAGACTTAAGAAGTAGGCCCAATGTATTGTAATGCCTAATTCCCCAATGTGGGGTCCTGTTTTTACAAAATTAAATAGTGATTTCACAGCCCCTGTGCCGAAAAATCACCAGCCTATAACAGTATTGAGCACGTGCACCCTGGTCATGTCATTGGAGATAAGGAAGAGACATTACAGGAGACAAAGTTCAGAATTAGGGCCAATGTAGTGGTGTGGGTCTCTGAGACTTTTAATGCAGTGCATGATCTACCAAGCAAACAATTCCCCAATGGGGATACCTTTTTTAAAAATACACTAGTGCCATCACATGCCCCTAGCCCAAACTTCAACAGCCCATAACAGTACTGAGCACGTTCACCCTGGTGATCTAGTGGCATGTACATTTTAGATTGCAGGAGACCGAGTTAAGAAGTCGGCCCAATGTAATGCCATGCCCAATTCCCAATGTGTTGTCCTTTTTTAAAAAAATAAAAGAGTGCCATCACAGCACCCTTGACCAAAATGCACCGTACAGACCAGGTTCACCCTGGTGATCTACTGGCAGGTGCAGGACAGATTGCAGGAGATAGAGTTATGAAGTAGGCCCAATGTAATGTCATGCCCAATTCCCCAATGTAAAATACTTTTTTTCTAAATAAAAGAGTGCCATCACAGGCCTCTTGGCCAACATGCACCGAGCATGTTCACCCTAGTGATCTACTGGCAGGTACAGGACAGATTGCAGGAGACCGAGTTAAGACATTGGCCCAATGTAATGCCATGCCCAATTCCCCAATGTGTTGTCCTTTTTTAAAAAAATAAAAGAGTGCCATCACAGCACCCTTGGCCAAAATGCACGGTACAGACCACGTTCACCCTGGTGATATAGTGGTTCTGGATGAGGAGGATGAGGATAAGGAGGAGGATAAAAACAAACAGACCAAATCTGGAAGCGTATACCCATGTGTGGTTGTGAAGAAGTGCATGAGAATACAACTCCCAAAAGAGAGACTATATTTGAGGTTATGTTTTGGTGTTTTCACTTGGTGGTGTACAGAAGTCTTTCTCAATCCAGGCCTTATTCATTTTGAAAATATTCAGCCTGTCAGCATTTTCAGTTGACAGGTGGATGTGCTTATATATTATAATTCCACCAGCGGCACTAACAACCTTCTCTGACAGAACGCTAGCAGCAGGGCAGGCCAGGACCTCCAAGGCGTAAAGAGCCAGTTCGTGCCACATTTCCAGCTTGAATACCCAACAATTAAAAGGCACAGAGGAATCATGGAGGACGTTTGTACGATCTGCAAGGTATTCCCTCACCATCTTCCCAAACATTGAACTTTTTGTGACAGCACCCCTTGCCTCTGTGCCGCCACGATGGGAAAATCTGAGAAAACTGTCCCAGAACTTGGCCATTGTTCCCCTGCTGGATTGTACTCCTGTCTCTCTCTCTTGGAGTCCTTGGCTGTACAACAAACTCTGACGTCTGCTGCCAGCATTCTCACATGGGAATTTTCTAAGTAATTCTACTACAAGGGCCCTGTGGTACTGCAACATTTTTGTACACCTCTCTGCCTCAGGCAAATGAGATTGAAAGTTTTCCTTGTAGCGTGGGTCTAAAAGTGTCACCAACCAGTAATGAGTGTCACCCAAAATTTTGATAATCTGAGGGTCACATGAAATGTAGCGCAATATAAATTCAGCCATATGTGCCAGACTGCTAACAGGCAAGACTTCCATGTCTTCCCCAACAGTATGACTTACCATTCTGTCTTCCTCCTCCTGATCCTCATCCTCCTCCTCCCTGTCCTCAGGCCATCCCCGCTGAACAGAAGCTAATAGAGATGTGTTTGTGGTACCGTTTATAGTGCATGAAAGTAGCTCCTGTTCTTCCTCCTCCTCGTCCTCATTGCCTACCAATCCATGTTGAGAAGACATGAGGCTGGGCTGAGTGTAATCCCTCTGTATGTTTCCTTGCTCCATGTCCTCGTTCTCCGCTTGCAATGTATCCTCTTTGATTGTGAGCAGAGAGTTTTTCAGAATGCTGAGAAGCGGGATGGTGATACAAATTGCCACTCACCATCTTGGTGCAGTCCTCAAAGTTTTGGAGGATATTACATATATCCGACATCCATGTCCACTCCTGAGGTCTTATGTGTGGAGTCTGACCTGAAATTCGGTGGCCTTGTTGATGTTGGTAGTCAACAACGGCCCTCTTCTGCTTACAAATCCTGGCCAACATTTGCAGCGTACAGTTCCAGCACGTGGGGACATCACACAACAGTTGTTGAGCAGGAAGCTGAAACTGCTGCTGAAGCATGGCAAGGGTGGCTGAAGCTGTAGCTGAATTTCTAAAATGGGCAGACAGACAGCGTATTTTCACTAGCAGATCCGGTAGCTTTTCAGAAAACGTTGAACCACGAGGTTAAGCACATGGGCCAAGCAAGGTACATCTGTGAGCTCACCTTGCCTCAGAGCCGCCACCAGGTTACAGCCATTGTCACACACGACCATGCCTGGTTGTAGGTTCAGCGGTGTCATCCAAACATCTGACTGCTCTTTCAGCGCTGTCCACAACTCTTCTGCATTGCGTGGTTTGTCACCTATGCAGATTAGCTTCAGCAAAGCCTGTTGCTGCTTGGCTGAGGCAGTGCTGCAGTGCTTCCAGCTTCTGACTGATGTGTTGATTTCATGGATGGAGGATGAAGAGGAGGAGGAGGAGATACAGGAGCTGTAGACTGTGTGGGCAACCCTGATTGACGTAGGGCCAGCAATCCTCGGCGTGTGGAGGATGTGTTCCATCCCAAGGACTGACTTGGTCCAGGCTTCCACTATATTAACCCAGTGTGCCGTCATTGAGATGTACCATCCCTGCCCACAAGCACTTGTCCACGTGCCATGTTTTGGCATAGGTGGTTTTCCTTTTGGATGCTGCCCTTTCCATGGTTGTTCCTTCCCGGTGAAAGACCTGGCTATTTATTGCTTGCGTTGAGAAACACGTGATGGTGTCTCCGCGGCTTTTCTACATAAATTTGCATATTTCCCATAAGGGATGGGGGCAGTGTTCTGGATCACTGCGTTGAGAAACACGTGATGGTGTCTCCGTGGTGTTGGATGTTTTGATCTCCCTGAGGTCATTCATCCTTATGTTTATAGTCCTTGTACCAGGCACTGCTCCTAATAGCCAGTTTCCTAATCCACACTGATGAGGAGCAAATAGCCTGAAACAGCTGTCTGCGGATGGATACCATGTTTTGGCATAGGTGGTTTTCCTTTTAGATGCTGCCCTTCCCGTGGTTGTTCCTTCCCGATGAAAGACCTGGCTATTTATAGCTTGCGTTGAGAAACATGTGATGGTGTCTCCGCAGCTTTTCTACATGTATCAACACTGCAATTGACTGCAGGTTCTTCAGATTCAATATTGTAGTTCTCCACTTCTGGTTCTTTAGCCTCAACATTGCAATTGACTGCAGGTTCTTCAGCTTTAATATTGCAAATCTCCACAGCAGGTTCTTCAGCCTCAACACTGCAATTGACTGCAGGTTCTTCAGCTTCAGTATTGCAATTCTCCACTGCCAATGTTTCTAGCCTCTACACTGTCTCTTCAAAGGGTTATTGCCGTGCGTCTAAATTTGGTGCAGGGCAGACCTTGCATTCAATGCATAGGCAAACAGTATGGGAGGACCAACTTCCTAATAATGGGAGCATTGCATTCAGGTGGCCCTCTTGGAAGTCTCTTCACAGGGTTATTGTGGTGTGTCCAAATTTGAGGCAGGTGTTGCATTCACTGCATAGGCAAATAGTATGGGAGGAACGACTTCCTAATTTTGATAACATTACTTTCAGGTGGCCCTACAGTACGTATAATCAAAGGGTTATTGGGGTGCATCTAAATTTGATGCAGGGCAGGCCTTGTATTCAATGCATAGGCAAACAGTATGGGAGTACCATCTTGCTAATAATGGGAACATTGCTTTCAGGTGGCCCTCCTGTACGTCTATTTAAAGGGTTATTGGGGTGCGTCCAAATGTTTGGCAGCCCTGCCACTTACTGCATAGGCAGAAACAGTATAGGAAACCCACTGTTTAATAATGGGAACATGGATAAATAGTAAAGGCCGCCTGATGGCCCTATAAATATAGGCTTTGTGACTATCAGAGTACCTCCTTCATAAATGAAACAGGCTGTGTCTGAAGATGTGCCACACACCACATGGCCAGAAAAGGTTGGAAAATGTTAAAATTACATTTCCCAATTAATGCATTTGTCTTAGTTGACAGCAATGCAAAAGTTCAAAAACGCATCAAAAACGCTACGTGTGAACATAACCCAAGGTGTGGAGGAGCATTTCTGTTTTTGGTTATTTATTTTGCCCTATATACAGTACAAGTCATTTCCCTATAAAGGATGTTTCTTAACATATTTCCCAGGAAAATCAATTTTGGTTTGATTTTTGTATGTTTTCTTGTGAGTCTGTAAAAGTGGCGTAAGACTCTGACAACATTGTTCACAGCAGTGACCTGGGAGTCAGAAATGCTTCCAGTGGTCTTCCCATGATGATCATAAGTCATTTGAGCACTATTCCCATCGATTTCCGCAATTTCTAGTCCCTCTAAAGTCCGCCGGGGGGTCGAGCACCTAAGCATTCCAATATGCTCGACCCGAGCAACGAGCACCAGAGTATTCTAATGCTTGCCCATCACTAATCATGTGTCACGTTTCTCCTTATGGAGAGTGACACACCAGCTGGCTTGTCAATGTAAGGAGGCTTACTCACCGTGCAATGCTTCTCTGGGAAATTAAATATTCAAATTGCCTCTTCTGAGAAAAAGAAGGGTTAAAGGGTTGATTGTGACTTGTAGGATCGATACTTCCAACAGGTGGCGCTATAGAGTTTAAGTCCTCTTTTTCTCAGAAGAGGCAATTTGAATGCCTTACCTTGACAAGCCAGCTGGTATGTCACTCTCCATAAGGAGAAACGTTACCCCTTGGACCCCAGTCCAGAGCCTCTCACCTAGCCAAATCAGTTCTCATGCTTCGCACTGGCGAGGGCCAACAGCCCGAAACATCCTGTTTGTGAATTGAGAGACTGATTTGGCTTTTATCCTAAGTCATATTGCACGACTCGTTAAAGGGTTGATTGTGACTTGTAGGATCGCTACTTCCAACAGGTGGCGCTATAGAGTTTAGGTCCTCTTTTTCTCAGAAGAGGCAATTTGAATAATCATGTGTCAACCATTTTCATGTCTTCTTTTCTGTATGTAAACCTTTAAGGAATTAACCTTGCAGAATTTGGACCAGCATATCTGACAACATCTTATCTGTACCTTATTAAGCCTCACAAAGTTTCACAATTTTGAAAATGTAAAAAATAGAAAGAAAAGGTTTCTTTTCCTTACATTGTTTACTTTTCTGGTTTTTTGAAATCCACAAATGGAAATAAGAAACTATCAGAGCGAAACCATGGAAAAATATTTGTGATTATTATTCAACAAAATTGCTGTAAAATATTATTCCTCCATGGCTGTTTCTATTATAGCTGATGTACTGAAGCCTAACCTTATTTTCTTTTTTCCACACATAATGATTTAAGGTACATTTTAGTTTAACATTGTAAATCTTAAGTAACTCTTTAATGAAAATAGATATATTCTGTTTATTCATCTAGGCTTAATTTATACAGTGTTACCAATTTAAAGCAGTAAATGCTCTGTATAGATTTTTGAGCATTTATTTAGTAAGCAGTGTTTATTTTAATACCATGGTGTGTTAACATTAGGTTAATAGTTTTTGTAACTCCATTTTGAACAAGCCTTTTAATCAATAATGTTAAACTACGAAACACAGCAAGAACAATTATCGGTCCTCTTATTAATAGGAAAGGCAGATACAATGTTCTCTCTCTTATCGTACAAACATGTTAATTTATATAGTGTAGTCTGCCCATATTATGTACCACAATTGAACAAGATCCCACAGTAAATCTGCATAAAGCATTATGCTACTCTGGTCAATACCCTATATTTGGTATATGGTAAAGCTTTATTAGGACAAGCCTTTATTAGTTCTAAAGTTGAACAAATGTCTTCTTTTGCCTAAAATGTTTAGCACATTAAACAGTGCACTTGGTGTATGGGAGATCTAGCAACTACAAATAGTTTAGAAGAAATTAAAAGTAGTAACGTGTGATTGTAGCGTGTTTGAAGATTCAGTTGGTTACTTTTGCTACATTTTAAGTAATTGACTGGCCTACCGCCTCAATGCATTAACCTAACGATCCCTGTGTGGCCTATTTATAATAAAAAAAAAAAAAAAAAGGTTCCTCGCATCATGTTCTCATACACTTTATGCAGTATTAGCCCTCTGTGTCTGTACTGCTACATACTTAGGCAGGTAACTGGTTCATGCAGCTTTACATGAACACCTGAGCCTTACACTATAGCTGGTCCGAATAACTAAAGCAATTGTTACCATCCACCTCTCGTGTCTCCCCTTTTCCCCATAGTTTGTAAGCTTGCGAGCAGGGCCCTCACTCCTCCTGGTATCTGTTTTGAACTGTATTTCTGTTATGCTGTAATGTCTATTGTCTGTACAAGTCCCCTCTATAATTTGTAAAGCGCTGCGGAATATGTTGGCGCTATATAAATAAAAATTATTATTATTATTATTATAATTGTAGTTGTAAAAGAACAGCTACTTTGAATATCACCTTGTCAACAACTTTTGTCAATTACTTGGGAGAATCGTAGTGTACAGGGACTATATAATTTCTAGGATTTCTACTAGTGTTTAATATGACATACCAGTAGAGATGGGCGGATCGGCCAGAATTCTGTTTCACTAAATCGAGCAGATTATCACAAAAATTTCATTTTCCAGCAAAGCTATTCTCAGTTATTTGAATGTCCCTTGTTATGCTCTGTGGTCTCTCATAAGATGTAAAAAGCAAATTAAATTTTATACTAACCTCACAGGTCGCCTGTCCAGCCAATCCGCAGCTCGATGGCTACTGTCCAGTCTTCACAATTGCATCATTTTTTTTCCCTTTGCAAGCTGCATCTCACCTCACCTCACTATGCTGCAGGTGAGATGAGGTGAGATGAGATGCAAGCTGCATCTCACCTCACTATGTAAAGTCTTGTCTAAAGTCCACTTTAAGGGAGGATATTAGCGAAGGGAATGAAGATGTCGAGTCCATATGGGTTGAAATTCATGGAGGGAAAAATGGTAACAAAATTCTCATTGGGGTCTGTTACAAACCCCCAAATATAACAGAAAGCATGGAAAGTCTACTTCTAAAGCAGATAGATGAAGCTGCAACCCATAATGAGGTCCTGGTTATGGGGGACTTTAACTACCCGGATATTAACTGGGAAACAGAAACCTGTGAAACCCATAAAGGCAACAGGTTTCTGCTAATAACCAAAAAAAATTATCTTATACAATTGGGGCAGAATCCAACCAGAGGAGCAGCACTTTTAGACCTAATACTATCTAATAGACCTGACAGAATAACAAATCTGCAGGTGGTTGGGCATTTAGGAAATAGCGACCACAATATTGTGCAGTTTCACCTGTCTTTCACTAGGGGGACTTGTCAGGGAGTCACAAAAACATTGAACTTTAGGAAGGCAAAGTTTGAACAGCTTAGAGATGCCCTTAATCTGGTAGACTGGGACAATATCCTCAGAAATGAGAATACAGATAATAAATGGGAAATGTTTAAGAACATCCTAAATAGGCAGTGTAAGCGGTTTATACCTTGTGGGAATAAAAGGACTAGAAATAGGAAAAACCCAATGTGGCTAAACAAAGAAGTAAGACAGGCAATTAACAGTAAAAAGAAAGCATTTGCACTACTAAAGCAGGATGGCACCATTGAAGCTCTAAAAAACTATAGGGAGAAAAATACTTTATCTAAAAAACTAATTAAAGCTGCCAAAAAGGAAACAGAGAAGCACATTGCTAAGGAGAGTAAAACTAATCCCAAACTGTTCTTCAACTATATCAATAGTAAAAGAATAAAAACTGAAAATGTAGGCCCCTTAAAAAATAGTGAGGAAAGAATGGTTGTAGATGACGAGGAAAAAGCTAACATATTAAACACCTTCTTCTCCACGGTATTCACGGTGGAAAATGAAATGCTAGGTGAAATCCCAAGAAACAATGAAAACCCTATATTAAGGGTCACCAATCTAACCCAAGAAGAGGTGCGAAACCGGCTAAATAAGATTAAAATAGATAAATCTCCGGGTCCGGATGGCATACACCCACGAGTACTAAGGGAACTAAGTAATGTAATAGATAAACCATTATTTCTTATTTTTAGGGACTCTATAGCGACAGGGTCTGTTCCGCAGGACTGGCGCATAGCAAATGTGGTGCCAATATTCAAAAAGGGCTCTAAAAGTGAACCTGGAAATTATAGGCCAGTAAGTCTAACCTCTATTGTTGGTAAAATATTTGAAGGGTTTCTGAGGGATGTTATTCTGGATTATCTCAATGAGAATAACTGTTTAACTCCATATCAGCATGGGTTTATGAGAAATCGCTCCTGTCAAACCAATCTAATCAATTTTTATGAAGAGGTAAGCTATAGGCTGGACCACGGTGAGTCATTGGACGTGGTATATCTCGATTTTTCCAAAGCGTTTGATACCGTGCCGCACAAGAGGTTGGTACACAAAATGAGAATGCTTGGTCTGGGGGAAAATGTGTGTAAATGGGTTAGTAACTGGCTTAGTGATAGAAAGCAGAGGGTGGTTATAAATGGTATAGTCTCTAACTGGGTCGCTGTGACCAGTGGGGTACCGCAGGGGTCAGTATTGGGACCTGTTCTCTTCAACATATTCATTAATGATCTAGTAGAAGGTTTACACAGTAAAATATCGATATTTGCAGATGATACAAAACTATGTAAAGCAGTTAATACAAGAGAAGATAGTATTCTGCTACAGATGGATCTGGATAAGTTGGAAACTTGGGCTGAAAGGTGGCAGATGAGGTTTAACAATGATAAATGTAAGGTTATACACATGGGAAGAAGGAATCAATATCACCATTACACACTGAACGGGAAACCACTGGGTAAATCTGACAGGGAGAAGGACTTGGGGATCCTAGTTAATGATAAACTTACCTGGAGCAGCCAGTGCCAGGCAGCAGCTGCCAAGGCAAACAGGATCATGGGGTGCATTAAAAGAGGTCTGGATACACATGATGAGAGCATTATACTGCCTCTGTACAAATCCCTAGTTAGACCGCACATGGAGTACTGTGTCCAGTTTTGGGCACCGGTGCTCAGGAAGGATATAATGGAACTAGAGAGAGTACAAAGGAGGGCAACAAAATTAATAAAGGGGATGGGAGAACTACAATACCCAGATAGATTAGCGAAATTAGGATTATTTAGTCTAGAAAAAAGACGACTGAGGGGCGATCTAATAACCATGTATAAGTATATAAGGGGACAATACAAATATCTCGCTGAGGATCTGTTTATACCAAGGAAGGTGACGGGCACAAGGGGGCATTCTTTGCGTCTGGAGGAGAGAAGGTTTTTCCACCAACATAGAAGAGGATTCTTTACTGTTAGGGCAGTGAGAATCTGGAATTGCTTGCCTGAGGAGGTGGTGATGGCGAACTCAGTCGAGGGGTTCAAGAGAGGCCTGGATGTCTTCCTGGAGCAGAACAATATTGTATCATACAATTATTAGGTTCTGTAAAAGGACGTAGATCTGGGGATTTATTATGACGGAATATAGGCTGAACTGGATGGACAAATGTCTTTTTTCGGCCTTACTAACTATGTTACTATGTTACTATGTTACTATGTTACTATGTTACCTTTTCTCTCTAGTGAAGATTTCCATCAACGGCAAGGCCTCAGAGGTCACAGTGCCTTGCATGTCACGCAGTGGTCTCTGAGGCCTTATTGCCACTAGAGGTCTCGGTCTAGTGTGAACAGGCTGAAGCTATGACATAAGAAAGAAGAGTCCCTGAGGACCAGACAGTGGGCAGAAAATAGTGTTACCTAAAATTTGGTTATGATGTTTCCGCTATTGCATTTTTGACCTGATCACTTTAAGTCAGGATTACAAGACAAAATTAGACCACTGAGGTTACTGTGCATCACTAGTGTTGAGCATTCCGATACCGCAAGTATCGGGTATCGGCGGATACTTGCGGTATCGGAATTCCGATACCAAATTCCGATACTTCCCGCGTATCGGATACCGGAATCGGAAGTTCCCAGAATTCAAACTGAACGCAGCAGCCAATGAGGAATGAATGGAAGTGTGGGCACATCCTGTTTAGCATGGTGGGCATGTAAGTACTGGCAAGGCTGTGATTGGCTGCTGAAATGATGTCACTCTGCACTATAAAAAACGCTGCCGCCATTTTGCGCTCACTCTGCTGTGATTTCAGTTAGGGACAGGATGCTGTGTTCTAACTGAGGGCCAGTTGAGATAGCTAATTGCTTTATTTTGCTTTTCCAAGGCTAATTTAGCAAACGCTGTGTTCACTGTTCAGTTCACCTTGCTCTTGCCTTGCAGCGCTGTTTTAACAGCGTTCTGCAAGTTCTCTGTGTGTGTGTGTGTGTGTGCAGCTCACTCTGTAGTCTGTGTGCAGCCATATACCAGGTTGTATTCAGCTCAGGGGGGGTTCACACTGCCTCACACAGTTCTATCCATTGTCCTTTTTTGCTCATAGTGCAGCCTGCTGCACATTTTTTCTAAAATTTCCTATTAGTGTCTTTCCACCCGTCTCCAGCCAAATAGTGGAAAAACACTAGATAGGATAACCTAGAGGGGGGTTTTTGGGCCTTGCAGCGCCGTTTACGGCTGTCTGCACGGTCTCCGTGTGAGCGCAGCTCACCCTGTAGTCTGTGTGCAGCCACAGCCCGTTGTGTTCAGCTCAGGGTTTGTCACTGCCTCATACTGTAAAATAACTTGTCCTTTTTTCAAATAGTGCAGCCTGTTGAAATTTTTTTTTTAAATTTCCTATTAGTGTCTTTCCACCCGTCTCCAGCAAAATAGTGGAAAAACACTACATAGGATAACCTAGAGGAGGGTTTTTGGGCCTTGCAGCGCCGTTTACGGCTGTCTGCACGGTCTCCGTGTGAGCGCAGCTCGCCCTGTAGTCTGTGTGCAGCCACAGCCCGTTGTATTCAGCTCAGGGTTTGTCACTGCCTCATACTGTAAAATAACTTGTCCTTTTTTTCAACTAGTGCAGCCTGTTTAAAAATTATTTAAAAAATTCCTATTAGTGTCTTTCCACCCGTCTCCAGCTAAATAGTGGAAAAACACTACATAGGATAACCTAGAGGAGGGTTTTTGGGCCTTGCAGCGCCGTTTACGGCTGTCTGCACGGTCTCCGTGTGAGCGCAGCTCGCCCTGTAGTCTGTGTGCAGCCACAGCCCGTTGTATTCAGCTCAGGGTTTGTCACTGCCTCATACCGTTAAATAACTTGTCCTTTTTTTCAACTAGTGCAGCCTGTTTAAAAATTATATAAAAAATTCCTATTAGTATCTTTCCACCCGTCTCCAGCTAAATAGTGGAAAAACACTAGATAGGATAACCTAGAGGAGGGTTTTTGGGCCTTGCAGCGCCATTTACGGCTGTCTGCACGGTCTCCGTGTGAGCGCAGCTCGCCCTGTAGTCTGTGTGCAGCCACAGCCGGTTGTATTAAGCTCAGGGTTTGTCACTGCCTCATACCGTTAAATAACTTGTCCTTTTTTTTCAACTACTGCAGCCTGTTGAAAATTTTGTAAACAATTTCCTATTAGTGTCTTTCCACCCGTCTCCAGCAAAATAGTGGAAAAACACTATTTAGGATAACCTAGAGGAGGTTTTTTGGGCCTTGCAGCGCCGTTTACGGCTGTCTGCACGGTCTCCGTGTGAGTTAAACTCGCTCTGTAGCCCGATCTGCACAAAAAAAGAGTAAAGTTCACCAAACACCACTTAACACTTGTGTAGGCCACATTTCATCAATAATAAAGTCTAGTCCACACTTTACAACATTAGTGTTTCTTACACCTGTTAGGAGGAGCATTTCAGGAATAGGCACACTAAGGCCTTAGTACTTTTCTGCTTATCTTTATCTGTCAACCAAGATGAAGAGGGCAGGGAGTAAGGGTCGTGGGCGTGGAGCAGGGAGAGGAGCAGGGAGAGGACGTGGTGATTCTGTGCCTGCTGCGGGCACCGGTGACTCACCATCACCCAGTTTCAGCAGGGAACAGTCCTTCATGCGCAGCTTTGTCGGAGAGCGCCGTGCACCGCTGCTGCGTGAAGATCAAATTGAAGCCGTTGTCGGATGGATGGCAGCTAACGCATCGACTTCAATTAGTGCCACATCCTCTCAGGCACAGACCACTGGAGAGCAGCCATCTGTCTCTTCACCACCTGCCAAATTGGCCAGGCAGTCAGAGAGCCCAGGACAGGAGCCGTCTCTACTTCTGTTCTCTGAATCTCTTGGCTTGGAAACAGGGGGCCAGCCAAGCAGTATTGGAGAAATGGAAGAAGAGGCAGTGTGCAGTGATGCCCAACAGCTTTGTCTCTCTGACTCTGAAGAGGCGGGTGGGTCAGTGCCTGCGGTGACCACAGCGCAATACGCATCTGATGATGAAACTCAGGTGCCGCTTTCTGGTGCGTACTGTGCTGCCGAGACTACCCAGGAGGAGCAGTTGGTGGCAGAGGGTAGTTGAGATGATGAGGTCCTTGACCCATCGTGGCGTGAGGAACAGGAAGGTGGTGGGAGCAGCTCAGAGGAAGAGATTCCCCTAACGGGCCAAGGAGGGAGAGGGAGGGGGAAGACTGCGGAGCCTGTAGCCTCCACTTTGGCACCAGTTAGGAGCCTGTCTCTTTCAAAAGCCAAAAAGGGCGCTCCCAAGACTTGCAGTGCCTGGTCCTTTTTTAACACAGTTGCAGATGACATTTGTTTTGTCAAATGCAAGCTGTGTCATCAGAAAGTAAAAAGAGGTAAAAGTGTCAGCAACCTCAATACCACAAATATGTGGAAACATGTGCGGACCAGGCACGCGGTGGAGTTACAAAAACACACTGAAGACCTATTCCAACCAACAGCGGCAGCTACCACCTCTTCAGCTCGTGTTGCTTCTTCCTCCAGCTCACGCACAGCTGGTTCGGCTTCCTCCTTGGATCGCCATGGAAGAACCTCTGGCACTGTTGTGCAGAGACCTAGTGTAATTCCACCCACAGTACCACGTTCCCAGTCATCCTCACACTCCCAGCCTAGTCTACAGCCATCGGTAGTACAGGCATGGGAGAAAAGGCGGGCATTCTCGGCAAACCACCCCCGAGCACAGGCTCTGAATGCAGGCATTGCCAAACTTCTGTCGCTGGAAATGCTCTCATTCAGGCTGGTGGAGACTGACAGCTTCCGTGACTTGATGGCATTGGCAGTCCCACAGTACAAAGTGCCCAGCCGCTTTTACTTCAGCAGGCAAGCTGTCCCTGCCCTGCACAAGCATGTGGAGGGACAAATAAAACGCGCGCTACTGAACGCCGTCAGTAGCAAGGTCCACCTCACCACCGATGCGTGGACCAGTCAACATGGACAGGGGCAATACCTTTCCATCACTGCCCATTGGGTTAATGTTGTTGAGCCGGGTACAGACCGTGCGAGTGGCGCAGGACATGTCCTGCCCACTCCAAGGATTGCAGGAATCCAGTCTGTACGCATTGACTCCTCCTCTTACACCAGTTCCTCAGATTCATCGCTGCAGGATCCATCACAGTCCACCTCCATATGGACCCGTGAACGTTTACCTGTTACGACTGACATGAGCACAGCCGTGGCCAAACGTCAGCAGGCCGTCTTGAAATTAGTTTCTTTGGGGAATCGAAACCACACAGCACAGGAGCTCTGGAATGCCCTAAAGCAGGAGAGCGATGTGTGGTTTGTGCCAGCGAATCTCCAGCCAGGCATGGTAGTGTGTGACAATGGCCGAAATCTGGTGGCAGCTTTAGGCCTTGGCAACCTCACTCACATCCCATGTCTGGCACATGTGCTCAATTTGGTTGTGCAGAGTTTTCTTAAGGGACTATCCAGATCTTGATGCACTTCTGCACAAGGCCCGCCTAGAGTGTGCTCACTTGCGGCGTTCCAGCTTGGCAAGATCCTGCATTGCTGCTCTGCAGCGTCGGTTTCGCCTTCCTGAACATCGCATCTTATGTGACCTACCTACCAGGTGGAATTCCACGTTACATATGTTGGAGCGGTTGTGTGAGCAGCAGCAAGCAGTAATGGAGTACCAGCTGCATCAGGCGCAAAAAAGTCGCAGTCAGCGCCGCTCAGACTTCACAACCACAGAGTGGGCCACTATGAAGGACGTCTGCCAGGTTTTGCGTCCTTTTGATTATTCCACGCGGATGGCAAGTGCAGATGATGCACTAGTCAGCATGACTGTCCCCCTTATCTGCTTGCTTCAAGAAACCCTGCAAGGGATAAGGGATGATGTGGAAGAGGTGGAGGATGAGGAGTCACCTTTTCCATCAGCTTCTGGAGAGTCAGCGCCACGTGGTTCCTCACAAAGGGGTACGCAGGGGTCACTTTGTGAGGAGGATGAGGAGGAGTCAATGGAGGAGGAAGAGCTCCGTCCAGAGGAGGGAGTGACACAATTGTCCAGTGGTCAGTGTGTACAGCGAGGGTGGGGTGATGACGAGCGGGCAGAGATCATGTCTCAAGCAGGGGACAGCGTTTCTGGGCCAGTTGGCAGTCTGCAGCACATGGTGGATTTCATGCTGCAGTGCCTGAGAAACGACCGCCGCATCGACCACATTCTCAACATGCCTGATTATTGGGTGTTCACCCTCCTCGATCCTCGCTACCGGGACAACGTCCAAAACCTCATCCCAGCGTTGACCCGGGAGCGTAAAATGCGGGAGTACCACGACACGCTGGTGAATTCTATCATCTTCTCCAGTCCAACTGAGAGGAGTGATGCTAGTGCAGCTCAGTGCATCGAGGCAGTGGGGGAGGCTCTGCACAAAGAGGGAGCAGAAGCAGTGCCTCTGCCCAAGGCAAGCCCAGTATGGCACAACTGTGGCAAACTTTTGTGTGCCCGCCCCAAATGTCTACACCATCACCGGCGGCTCCAGTCAGCAGGAGGCAACGGTTCCGTCAGATGGTGACAGACTCCATGGCTTGCCCTCTTATTGTACTCCCAGACGGCTCTTCCCCGTTCAAGTTTTGGGTCTCTAAGCTGGATACATGGCCAGAGCTAAGCCAGTATGCATTGGAGGTGCTGGCTTGCCCTGCGACTAGTGTCTTATCGGAACGTGTCTTTAGTGCCGCAGGTGGTGTACTAACAGACCGTCGCATGCGACTATCCTCCGATAACGTTGACCGGCTTACTTTCCTGAAAATGAACCAGGCCTGGATCTCACAGGAATTTGCCACTCCTCTGCCTGATTAAGTAATTGGGTGTCATCCAGGTCTCCTGATGTGTTCATCTTTCTACCACCTGAACTGCTATTCCTGGGCTCCAACACCGCCAGTTGCGGCTCAGAAGTGCAGGCTGCACAGTCAAAACATACGACCCAGTGTTATTGGGTTTCAGTAACGTCAGCTGATCCCCAGCTGTGTAGCCGGCAATGTGTCCTGCGACTGCCACGCTGGCACAACAACCTAAATGTAAGGGAACCTGTCCCCCCCCCCTCGGCGTTTGTTACTGAAAGAGCCATTTTGTGCAGCAGTAATGTTGCACAAGGAAAAGGTAGCTCTTTTATTTTAGCTCCTGGCACACGCAGAACTTAACACTTATAAAATGTGTTCACTGATACCGTTATACCGTCCCGGAGCTGGGACTTTCCTTCATAATGTGACGCAGCACAGGAGTCATTCCTACCCCCTTGGTGCCATGCGCTGCCTCCTCAGCGTTGTTTTAAGCTGTCACGGAGCCTGCGCTGTTCTGTTATCCCTTGGCCATGGCCAGTTTGCGCCTGTCTTCTGACATAATTTGGTGTCAGGATGGCTGCGCCTGTGCGCCCGCGCTGCCCGAGAACCCGCTTCGCAGTGTCTTCTGATTGAATCACACTGCGAGCCTGGGATCCATGGGCATGCGCAGTGCATATCTTCACCTCGGGCTCTCGCCCATCTCCCTCCACCTTCTTTAGACTGTGCGCCGTCAGCTGATCCCTAATAGCATGCCACGGCCGTGACGCCGCACAGTCTGAAGAAGAGGGAAGGAGGGGAGTGAGAGTCGAGGATATGCACTGTGCATGCCCATGGATCCAAGGCCCGCAGTGGGATTACATTAGACGACACTGCGAAGTGAGATCTGGAGCAGCGTGGACGCACAGGCACTGACAGCCTGACACCAAATTATGTCAGAAGACAGGCAGCGCTAATTGGGCATGGCCAAGGGATAACAGCACAGCGCAGGCTCCGTGACAGCTTAAAACAACGCTGAGGAGGCAGCGCATGGCACCAAGGGGATAGGAATGACAGCTGTGCTGCGTCCCATTACGAAGGAAATTCCCACCTCCGGGACGGTTTTACGGTATAAGGTGACACATTTTTAGTGTTTACTTCTGTGTTTGCAAGGAGCATAATTAAAAGAGCAACCTTTTCCTTTTGCATCCTTAGTGCTGCACAAGATGGCTCTTTCAGCTACAAACGTCTTGGGGGGGGTTAAAGGTTCCCTTTCAACTTGCTCCAATCAGGCTTCGGCCTACACTCTGTTCCTCTGCTCCTCCTGCCGTCCCTGGGCTCTAACACCGCCAGTTGGTGCCTGGAAGTGCTGTCTGCACAGTCAACAGTCGCTCCTCTGTTATTGGGGTTCAGTAACGTCAGCTGACCCCCAGCTGTGTGTGCGGCAATACCTCCAATCTGCTCCTCCTGCTGTCCCTGGGCTCTAACACCGCCAGTTGGTGCCTGGAAGTGCTGTCTGCACAGTCAACAGTCGCTCCTCTGTTATTGGGGTTCAGTAACGTCAGCTGACCCCCAGCTGTGTGTGCGGCAATACCTCCAATCTGCTCCTCCTGCTGTCCCTGGGCTCTAACACCGCCAGTTGGTGCCTGGAAGTGCTGTCTGCACAGTCAACAGTCGCTCCTCTGTTATTGGGGTTCAGTAACGTCAGCTGACCCCCAGCTGTGTGTGCGGCAATACCTCCAATCTGCTCCTCCTGTTGTCCCTGGGCTCTAACACCGCCAGTTGGTGCCTGGAAGTGCTGTCTGCACAGTCAACAGTCGCTCCTCTGTTATTGGGGTTCAGTAACGTCAGCTGATCCCCAGCTGTGTGTGCGGCAATACCTCCAATCTGCTCCTCCTGTTGTCCCTGGGCTCTAACACCGCCAGTTGGTGCCTGGAAGTGCTGTCTGCACAGTCAACAGTCGCTCCTCTGTTATTGGGGTTCAGTAACGTCAGCTGATCCCCAGCTGTGTATCCGACAACGTGTCATGCAACCGCCACGCTGGCACAACTAAAATGTAAGGGGACCTGTCCCCCCCCCCTAGGCGTTTGTTACTGAAAGAGCCACCTTGTGCAGCACTAATACTGCACAAGGAAAAGGTCACTCTTGAAATTATGCTCCTTGGAAACGCTGAACTACACACTCATGTAATGTGTCCCCTCACACCGTCCAACCGTCCTGGAGGTGGGACTTTCCTTTGTAATGTGACGCAGCACAGCCGTCATTGCTACCCCCTTGGCACCGTGCGCTGCCTCCTTAGCGTTGTTTGATTCCGTCATGGACCCTGCGCTGTTATGTTATCCCTTGGCCATGCACACTTTGCGCTGCCCGTCCTCTGACATCATTTGTTGTCGTCCTGGCTGCGCCTGTGCGTCCACGCTGCCCAAAATGCCACCTCGCAGTGTCGTCTAATGTGATCCCACAGTGGGCCTGGTATCCATAGCCATGCGCAGTGCATATACTAGCCTCTCACTCCCCTTCTTCATGCTTCTTCAGACTAGGCGGCGTCAGCTGATCCCTAATAGCATGCCACGGCCGTGACGCCGCACAGTCTGAAAAAGCAGGAAGGAGGTGAGTGAGAGGCGATGATATGCACTGCGCATGCCCATGGATCCCTGGCCCGCAGTGGGATTACATTAGATGACACTGCGAGGTTGGATCTCGGGCAGCTTTGACGCACAGGCACTGCCAGCCTGACACCTAAATGATGTCAGAAGACGGGCACCGCTAACTGTGCATGGCCAAGGGATAAAATTACAGTGCGGGCTCCGTGACAGAACCAAACAACGTTGAGGAGGTGGCGCACGGCACCAAGGGGGTAGGAATGACGGCTGTGCTGTGTCACATTACAAAGGAAAGTCACACTTCCGTGACGGTTTGACGGTGTGAGGGGACACATTATATGAGTGTGTACTTCAGCGTTTGCAAGGAGCATAATTTTAGGAGCCACCATTTTCCATGTGCAGTATTACTGCTGTACAAGATGGCTCTTTCAGCAACAAATGCCTGGGGGGGGGTTAAAGGTTCCCTTTCAACTTGCTCCACTGCAGGCTTCGGCCTACACTCTGCTCCTCTTTGATTCCCTGGGTTTCAACACTGTCAGTTGCCACCAGAAAAAACACTAGCTGATGTGTCAGTGGGGTTCAGCACCGCCAGCTGTTCCCCTGCTGTGTAGTCGGCAACGTGTCCAGCACAAGCCACACTGGCACAACAGAACAAAAGCTGCCACCAGTGCAGGCTTCGGCCTACACTCTGCTCCTCTCCTCCTCCTGCTGACCCTGGGCTCTAACACCGCCAGTTTTTGCCCGGAACTGCTAGCTGCACAGAGAAAAACACCAGCCAATGTGTTAGTGGGGTTCAGCACCGCCAGCTGTTCCCCTGCTGTGTAGCCGGCAACGTGACCTGCAAACGCCACGCAGGCACATGAACTGAAATTAAAGGGACCCTGCCACCCACCCCAAGGTGTTTCTATGTATAACAGCCACCTTGTACAGCAGTAATGCTGCATTTGTACAAGGTGGCTGACTTTTTCTCCTTGCCAACGTGGAACTCAACACGTACAAAATGTGTCTCATTGAGACCATTCCACTGTCCCTGAGGTGTGACTTTCCTTTCTAATGGTACGCAGCACCACCCTTGGTAGCGCTGCCCATCTTCTGACATCATTGGTTGGCTGCCTGTGCCTGTGCGTCCGCCATGCCCGACACAACCCCCCTCGTTGTCTCATATATTTTCGCTGCGAGGGTGTGATTGATGGGCATGTGCAGTGCATATGTTCGCCTGTCTTAACTCATCTCCTTCCGCCTTCTTCAGACTGTGCGGCCTCATGGCCGTGGTAGGCGATAAGGGATCAGCTGAGGCCGCCCAGTCTGAAGCAGGTGTAAGGACATGTGTGAGCGGCAAACATATTTACTGCACAAGGCCACGAATCCCAGCCACGCAGTGTGAATTTTTGAAAACACACTGCGGGTCTGGGATTCATGGCCATTGCTAACCGCAGCGGCCAACATGAAATGAGGTGAGAAGACAGGCAGCGCTCACAGCGCATGGCCAAGGGATCACAATAGCGTAGACTCCTGAACAGCAAATAACAACGCTCAGGAGGCTGCGCCCAGCACCAAGGCGTTATGTATGTGCACCTGTGCTGCGTCTCCTTAAAAAGACAAGTCACGCCTCCAATACAGTTCTACTGTTCAATGGGCTAAATTGTGTACGTCTTTCATTCTGCGTGTGCAATGAGCAAAACTTAAAGAGCAACCTTTAACTTGTGGAGCTTTACTGCTGCACAAGGTGTGGCTCTTCAACATTGTAACACCTGAGGGTGGGTTAAAGGTTACCTTTGAAATTGGTTCAATTAGGCTTCGGCCTAAACTCTGCTCCTCCTGCAGACCCTGGGCTCTAACTATGCCAGTTGGGGCCCGGAAGTGCTGGCTGCACAGAGAAAAACACCCACCATTGTGTCAGTGGGGTTCAGCACCGCCAGCTGTTCCCCTGCTGTGTAGCCGGCATCGTGTCCAGCACAAGCCACGCTGGCACAACTGACCAAAAGCTGCCACCAGTGCAGGCTTCGGCCTACACTCTGCTCCTCTCCTCCTCCTGCTGACCCTGGGCTCTAACACCGCCAGTTTTTGCCCGGAACTGCTAGCTGCAGAGAGAAAAACACCAGCCAATGTGTTAGTTGGGTTCAGCACCGCCAGCTGTTCCCCTGCTGTGTAGCCGGCATCGTGTCCAGCACAAGCCACGCTGGCACAACAGACCAAAAGCTGCCACCAGTGCAGGCTTCAGCCTACACTCTGCTCCTCTCCTCCTCCTGCTGACCCTGGGCTCTAACACCGCCAGTTTTTGCACGGACGTGCTAGCTGCACAGAGAAAAACACCAGTCAATGTGTCAGTGGGGTTCAGCACCGCCAGCTGTTCCCCTGCTGTGTAGCTGGCAACGTGTCCTGCAAACGCCATGCAGGCACCTGAACTGAAATTAAAGGGAACCTGCCCCCACCCCCCCAGGTGTTTCTATGTATAACAGCCACCTTGTACAGCAGTACTGCTGCATTTGTACAAGGTGGCTGACTTTTTCTCCTTGCCCACGGTGTATTAAACACGTACTAAATGTGTCTCATTGAGACCATTCCACTGTCCCTGAGGTGTGACTTTCCTTTCTAATGATACGCAGCACCACCCTTGGTAGCGCTGCCTGTCTTTTGACATCATTGGTTAGCTGGCTGCGCCTGTGCGTCTGCCCTGCTCGAAACAACGCCCCTCGGTGTCTTATTTATTTTGACAGCGAGTGTGTGATTGATGGGCATGAGCAGTGCATATGTTTGCCTGTGTTCACTCATCTCCTTCTGCCTTCTTCAGACTGGGCGGCCTCATGGCCGCGGCATGCGATAAGGGATCAGATGAGGCCGCCCAGTCTGAAGCAGGTGTAAGGACATGTGTGAGCGGCAAACATATTTACTGCACAAGGCCACGAATCCCAGCCACGCAGTGTGAATTTTTGAAAACACACTGTGGGTCTGGGATTCATGTCCATCGCTAACCGCAACGGCCGACATGAAATGAGGTCAGAAGACAGGCAGCACTAACAGCGCATGGCCAAGGGATAACAAAAGCGCAGACTCCTGTACAGCAAATAACAACGCTCAGGAAGCTGCGCCCATGCACCAAGGTGTTATTTGGGACACCTGTGCTGCGTCTCCTTAAAAAGACAAATCACGCCTCCACTACAGTTTGACTGTATAATGGGCTAAATTGTGTACGTGTTTCATTCAGCGTGTGCAAGTAGACAAATTAATAGAGCAACCTTTGACTTGTGCAGCATTAATGCTGCACAAGGTGTGGCTCTTGTACTTTGTAACACCTGAGGGGGGGTTAAAGGTTACCTTTGAAATTGGTTCAACTAGGCTTCTGCCTACACTCTGCTCCTCTCCTCCTCCTGCTGCCCCAGGGCTCTAACACCGCTAGTTTTTGCCCGGAAGTGCTAGCTGCACAGAGAAAAACAACAGCCAATGTGTTAGTGGGGTTCAGCACCGCCAGCTGTTCCCCTGCTGTGTAGCCGGCATCGTGTCCAGCACAAGCCACGCTGGCACAACTGACCAAAAGCTGCCACCAGTGCAGGCTTCGGCCTACACTCTGCTCCTCTCCTCCTCCTGCTGACCCTGGGCTCAAACACCGCCAGTTTTTGCCCGCACATGCTACAAGGTGGCTGACTTTTTCTCCTTGCCCACGTGGACCTCAACACGTACAAAATGTGTCTCATTGAGACCATTCCACTGTCCCTGAGGTGTGACTTTCCTTTCTAATGATACGCAGCACCCCCTTGGTAGCGCTTCCCGTCTTTTGACATCATTGTTTAGCTGGCTGCGCCTGTGCGTCCGCCCTGCTAGAAACAACGCCCCTCGGTGTCTTATTTATTTTGTCAGCGAGGGTGTGGTTTATGGGCACAAGCAGTGCATATGTTCGCCTGTCGTCACTCATCTCCTTCCGCCTTCTTCAGACTGTGCGGCCTCATGGCCGCGGCATGCGAGAAGGTATCAGCAGAGGCCGCCCAGTCTGAAGCAGGTGTAAGGACGTGTGTGAGCGGCGAAAATATTTACTGCTCAAGGCCACGAATCCCAGCACTGCAGTGTGACTTTATGAAAAGGCACTGTGGGTCTGGGATTCATGGCCATCGTTAACCCCACCGGCCAACATGAAATGAGGTCATAAGACGGGCAGCGCTGACAGGGCATTGCCAAGGGATAACACAAGAGCGCAGACTCCTGTACAGCAAATAACAACACTCAGGAAGCTGCGCCAAGCACCAAGGCATTATTTGGGACACCTGTGCTGCGTCTCCTTAAAAATACAAGTCACGCCTCCACTACAGTTTGACTGTAGAATGGGCTAAATTGTGTACGTCTTTCATTCAGCGTGTGCAAGTAGACAAATTAATAGAGCAACCTTTGACTTGTGCAGCATTAATGCTGCACAAGGTGTGGCTCTTGTACTTTGTAACAC
The DNA here is from genome assembly GCF_032444005.1 of Ranitomeya imitator. Lineage (NCBI taxonomy): Eukaryota > Metazoa > Chordata > Amphibia > Anura > Dendrobatidae > Ranitomeya > Ranitomeya imitator. The sequence continues at coordinate 341,362,665 of NC_091285.1, read as the reverse complement.
CTGAGGGGGGTTAAAGGTTACCTTTGAAATTGGTTCAGCTAGGCTTCGGCCTACACTCTGCTCCTCTCCTCCTCCTGCTGCCCCTGGGCTCTAACACCGCTAGTTTTTGCCCGGAAGTGCTGGCTGCACAGAGAAAAACACCCGCCATTGTGTCAGTGGGGTTCAGCAACGCCAGCTGTTCCCCCACTGTGTAGACGGCAAAGTGTCCTGCAAACGCAACGCAGACACAAAGCTGCCTCCAGTGCAGGCTTCGGCCTACACTCTGCTCCCCCTGCTTACCTTTTGCTCCAACACCGCTAGTTGGGGCTGTAGTAAGACAATCTTTAATAGGCAACGCATCCTGGTTCCAGCACCGTCAGCTGTTTCCGGGTAGTGTCAAGCTCACTGAGACGCCTATGCTTGCCCCGTCGTGTTGCGGTCGGGTTAGCCAACTCCAGGGTGCCTCCAGTTTAGGAGCTTCCTATGTGGGCTGCGTGAATTGGTAGTCAAGGCTGGTTCTGTAGTGCCAGTAGGCCAAGCTCCCCCTGTAGGACTGTTGGGGTTCGGTAACTGCGGCTGCCTCGCGGCCTAGCTGTTCTCTCCTCTCCTATGGACCTTGTGGTCCACCACCTGGTTCCAGCACCGTCAGCTGGTTCCGGGCCAAGCCTTTGGCTTAGGTGCCTCCTCCTGGGTATCCGAGTTCCGCCAACGCCAGGCGGTCCTTGGTAGTTTTTTTAAGCACGGGCACCTACAGCTTAGTAACCGGGTTCCAGCACCGTCAGCTGGTCCTCGGTGCCATTGGCTCTTGCACACTGGGGCAACGCATCCGGGTTCCAGCACCGCCAGCTGGTTCCCGGCAGTGTTTTTGTCACGGGTACTCCCTCGTGCCCAGCCTGGTTCCAGCACCGTCAGCTGTTTCCGGGTACTGTCAAACTCACTGAGACACCTATGCGTTGCCCCATCGTGTTGCGGTCGGGTTAGCCAACTCCAGGGTGCCTCCAGTTTAGGAGCTTCCTATGTGGGCTGCGTGAATTGGTAGTCAAGGCTGGTTCTGTAGTGCCAGTAGGCCAAGCTCCCCCTGTAGGACTGTTGGGGTTCGGTAACTGCGGCTGCCTCGCGGCCTAGCTGTTCTCTCCTCTCCTCTCCTGTGGACCTTGTGGTCCACCACCTGGTTCCAGCACCGTCAGCTGGTTCCGGGCCGAGCCTTTGGCTTAGGTGCCTCTTCCTGGGTATCCGAGTTCCGCCAACGTCAGGCGGTCCTTGGTAGTGCTTTTAAGCGCAAGCACCTACAGCTTAGTAACCGGGTTCCAGCACCGTCAGCTGGTCCTCGGTCGTGCCATTGGCTCTTGCACACTGGGGCGACGCATCCGGGTTCCAGCACCGCCAGCTGGTTCTCGGCAGTGTTTTTGTCACGGGTACTCCCTCGTGCCCAGCCTGGTTCCAGCACCGTCAGCTGTTTTTGGGTAGTGTCAAGCTCACTGAGATGCCTACGCTTGCCCCGTCGTGTTGCGGTCGGCTTAGCCAACTCCAGGGTGCCTCCAGTTTAGGAGCTTCCTATGTGGGCTGCATGAATTGGTAGTCAAGGCTGGTTCTGTAGTGCCAGTAGGCCAAGCTCCCCCTGTAGGACTGTTGGGGTTCGGTAACTGCGGCTGCCTCGCGGCCTAGCTGTTCTCTCCTCTCCTGTGGACCTTGTGGTCCACCACCTGGTTCCAGCACCGTCAGCTGGTTCCGGGCCAAGCCTTTGGCTTAGGTGCCTCCTCCTGGGTATCCGAGTTCCGCCAACGTCAGGCGGTCCTTGGTAGTGCTTTTAAGCGCAGGCACCTACAGCTTAGTAACCGGGTTCCAGCACCGTCAGCTGGACCTCGGTCGTGCCATTGGCTCTTGCACACTGGGGCGACGCATCCGGGTTCCAGCACTGCCAGCCGATTCTCGGCAGTGTTTTTGTCACGGGTACTCCCTCGTGCCCAGCCTGGTTCCAGCACCGTCAGCTGTTTCCGGGTAGTGTCAAGCTCACTGAGACGCCTATGCTTGCCCCGTCGTGTTGCGGTTGGGTTAGCCAACTCCAGGGTGCCTCCAGTTTAGGAGCTTCCTATGTGGGCTGCGTGAATTGGTAGTCAAGGCTGGTTCTGTAGTGCCAGTAGGCCAAGCTCCCCCTGTAGGACTGTTGGGGTTCGGTAACTGCGGCTGCCTCGCGGCCTAGCTGTTCTCTCCTCTCCGGTTCCAGCACTGTCAGCTGGTTCTCGGCAGTGTCTTTTGCTTTTGTACCTTCTGCTCCCCATCCTGGTTCCAGTACCGTCAGCTGGTTCCGGGCAGAGCCTTTGGCTTAGGTGCCTCCTTCTGGGTATCCAAGTTCCACCAACGTCAGGTGGTCCTTGGTAGTGCTTTCAGGCACGGGTACCTCCTGCTTAGTAACCGGGTTCCAGTAACGTCAGCTGGTCCTCGGTAGTTCCATTGGCTCTTGGACCTTCGGCTACCCATCCGGGTTCCAGTACCGTCAGATGGTTCTCAGCAGTGTCTTTTGCTCTTGTACCTTCTGCTCCCCATCCTGGTTCCAGTAACGTCAGCTGGTTCCGGGCAGAGCCTTTGGCTTAGGTGCCTCCTTCTGGGTATCCGAGTTCCGCCAACGTCAGGCGGTCCTTGGTAGTGCTTTTTAGCACGGGTACCTCCTGCTTAGTAACCGGGTTCCAGTAACGTCAGCTGGTCCTCAGTAGTTCCATAGGCTCTTGAACCTTCGGGTAGCCATCCGAGTTCCAGTTCCATCAGCTGGTTCTTGGCATTTTCTCAGCCTTCTTGTACCATCTGCTACATTTCCAAGTTGAAGACCCTAAAGTCGACGACCCGGAAGACCACCCCGATGACGACGACGACGGCGTAGACGACGACCCTGGAGACGACGACCCTGGAGACAACGACATGGAAGACCAAGAAGAAGAAGAACAAGAGGCTGCAGAACAAAGAGCAGAAGAACATTAAGCATAACACTTAATATCAGAGCAAAAGATATTATCTAAATTATATGCAGAAGAAGACTAAGCAGTGTATGGGGGTGAGTCCGTTCCTCCTCGTGGTGCCCCTGGATAAAGCCTGATGCTGCAGGCCAAACAGAACGCGGACAAATGTAACTTTTGTGACTGGCAGAACGGAAGGTGTAATCTTCAAACTTTTATAGATAACAACTACGGGAATGCCTGTCACAAATGAGAATATGATGAAGAAGTAGAATAGGAAGAATAATAATAGTTGAAGAAAATGAATATGAATAATGTAATAAAAAAAAGGTAGAAGATGAAGAAGAAGATGAATAAGGTGAAGAAGAAGTTGATGTCAAAGATGCTGATGATGATGAAGATGAAAGTGTGGGAAAAGTTAAAAAAAAAGAAGGGGAAGGGCGTGGAATAGTGAAACATCAATATCTGACAAAATAAAAAAAAAATTACATAGTCAATATCTTTGTCACTCTGAACGTCTTAAAAAAAAAAAAATAAGGCTATTCTATTTGATTGGGCTAAACCTCTATGACTTTAATGTCTCCGCCACCTCCCCAAATACATCCTGCATTATTCTTTGTTGTTTTCCTTCATGTAGAATGAACCTACAAGGAAAGAAAGGGTTTATTTTAATTCCGATATTTTGGTCCCATTGACTTGCAGTGGGATCGGGTATCGGTATCGGCGATATCCGATATTTTTTGAATATCGGCCGATCCAATCCGATACCGATACTTTCCGATATCGGATGGTATCGCTCAACACTATGCATCACACATCTTAGAAGCTTTTATGGAGCCAATAGTTCTCACAGAAGAATATAACATTAAGCTAGTATTGAAGTATATTATGGTGCAATAGTGCAGAATCAGTAATTTGTCATGATAATTAAAAACACACAATGAATATGTATTGATACACTACCACTGAAGACTGATCAGAAAGTATTTCAAATTGTTGATTTTACTGAAAAGTAAGATTACGTCAGTAATTCTATAATGAAATGTGAATAAGGTCTAACTTGCCTATATTTCAACAATGATACCGATCAATATTCATTATAGGTAGGGATGAGGAGATTGACCTGCTACGATTAAACTTCAAGGTGAATTTCAAGAAATTTGCAGTTCCCAGCGAATTTAAACAATGTGCAATTCCATTCCCATGTAGTGAAAAAAATGCAGAGCATGATTGCACATATTGCAGAAGATTTCATACCTTAAAGAGCAGGCTCATGGTAGAAACTGCACACATAAAGGGTACCCCATACTGCCTTGCAGCTATCACATGATCTATCAAAGCCAATCTGGTGGGGCTCTCATATGGACTATACATAATGAAGACAGGGAAAGCAGGGGCCATTTATGATTTTACAGCTTAGTGTTCAGAGGGTACAGGTCATTATTATACATAGAGGTAGAAATTAGTGATGAGTAGAGTTGAGCAACTTTTACTTTTTTAGGATCGAGTCAGGTTTCGCGAAACCTGACTTTGTCAAAAGTCAGGTCGGGTGAAATCGGCCGATTATTTCGAAAAGTCGGAGGCCGACCGAAACACGAAACCCAATGCAAGTCAATGGGGAATCAAAGTCGGCAGTGAGTGGAGGAAAGCAAAACACCTACAGTGCCCATTTTATTGCCAAACACATCAATTCTTATTTCTTAAGCTTGACAATCTTAATTTACTTTATAATAATAGTTAGGCATTGAAAACAGGGAGTCATTTGGCTAAAGTTGTGGGGGGGTTAGGCTGGCTCAAGATTTTCGTGGGCCCAGGAAACGCGGAATACGTAACGGTGGTGGAGCAGGGAGAGGTAAGTATTTCAACTTTGCAAGTGCTGTGATCCTGAGCAAGCAGGGGGGCCCACTTGTTAGCACTTGGCACTGGCACAGGGCCCCTCATAGTACGGCGGTGTGTTTGACGGCGGGTGGCGCCTCTCACTGCCAGATACACTTTTGCATACTATGAGGGGCCCTGTGCCAGTGACGTCGCCAACGAGTATGCCCCCCTTCACCTGATGAAGGAACCTGCACTTTCATCTGCACCTTCCGCTTTGTCCCCGTGTAAGGTGGTATAGTATGCGGGAAGGGGAACCTGACTTTCAGCAGGGTCGGATTCAGGCTGTGTAGAGTGCAAGGGGAATGTAGTGGTCTGGGTCAATGTACAAGCAGACTCATCTAGCAGTGGCTGGGCAATGGGCAGGATGAGGAGGAAACACAGATATAGGCCCAAATAATAAAGTAGGCTAAATGAAGTTTAAAATTGGTAACAGGACTAAACAGGCGGCATAGCTTTGTTCAGTGGAGGACAACTGTAATGAGTGGTGCAGACACAGTTAGTAGGCCCAAAATAAAAAAGTAGGCTAAAAGCAGTTCAAAATTGGTAACAGGACTAAACAGGCGCAATTGCTTTGTTCAGTGGAGGACAACTGTAATGAGTAGCGCAGACACAGTTAGTAGGTGTTAGGGCTAGCGGAACGCACCAAATAATAAGATAGATTAAGGTGCGTTCGCAGCCCGGGGTCCACCGTGCAGAGATGGAACCTGCTGCCAAGTAATGATGGACTATATGGCGGTACAATGTGAATACACACACGGGTTAACTTCACCCTGTGTGAAGGAAGCGAACCCTGTTAAGTCACAGGGCCGCGGTACCGCACACAAGAGCGCAAGCAAGGAGTCACCAAGCTCAGTCCCAAGACTTGGGATCCGAGACCGACTAGACTACTTGCGCTAGACACTGCTAAGGGGGTGTCAGCGTAACCAAAGTAATAATAACAGATGCACGAGAGTGCATGCGGTGCCGCACTGGCGGATGCCACTAACCACCCAGGCTTGGGTCAGGAAAGTGCTGTGAAAACGCACGGCGCCGCACTGGCGGTCACAGCAATTTGATGCTGTATGGTGTGTAACGTGCTGGTAGCTAAGTCGGGCGCTAGATAGCAATCACCCACCTTCCGCGAACAGTCATCCAATAGGGAGGGGATTTTAATGAACGACTTGCACTCACAACACACACACATTTACAAATGTACACTAGCGCATGGCCGTGCAGTCATGCGCAGCTTATATAGCTGCAGCACGTTCAGGACCTTCCAATAAAAGACCAATGGGAACCGCTGCAGCATCTGAGCATGTGACCCTCGATCTCCAATGGGAGATCTCACCCTGGGCATGCTCAGAAGGGAAAAAGCAGGACTTAGATCCCAAAAGCATCTGCTCGCCGCTGCCCAGCACTGGCTTCAATGGCAGAAGCAGGCAAAGCAGCAGTAATCCTATGTACAGAGTGAGACTGAGCAAGACGCTGGGAACGACGTCTCCGCTGAGCAGACTCCACTGCGGCTGGAGAAGAATGGGAGACCGCAGCAGAGATGGTTCGAGATTCTCCCGGTGCAGAGGCAGGCACTCGACACTTAACAGTAGGCCCAAAATAAAAAAGTAGGCTAAATGCAGTTCAAAATTGGTAACAGGACTAAACAGGCGGCCTAGCTTTGTTTAGTGGAGGACAACTGTAATGAGTGGCGCAGCCATGGTTAGTAGGCCCTAGAGTTGAGTGACTTTTCCTTTTTTAGGATCGAGTTGGGATTCACGAAACCTGACTTTGTCAAAAGTCGGGTCGGGTGAAATCGGACGATTATTTTGAAAAGTCGGGGGCCGACCGAAACACAAAACCCAAAGCAAGTCAATGGGGAATCAAAGTCGGCAGTGAGTGGAGGACAGAAAAACACCTATAGTGCCCATTTTAATGCCAAAAATATCAATTCTTATTACTTAAGCTTGTGAATCTTAATTTACTTTATAATAATAGTTAGGCATTGAAAACAGGGGGTCATTTGGCTAAAGTTGTGGGGGGTGGGGCTGGCTCAAGAATTTCGTGGGCTCAGGAAACGCGGAATACGTCACGGCGGTGGAGCAGGGAGAGGTAAGTATTTCAACTTTGCAAGTGCTGTGATCCTGAGCAAGCAGGGGGGCCCACTCGTTGGCACTTGGCACTGGCACAGGGCCCCTCATAGTACAACGGTGTGTTTGATGGCGGGTGGCGCCTCCAACTGCCAGAGACACTTTTGCGTACTATGAGGGGCCCTGTGCCAGTGACGTCGCCAACGAGTATGCCCCCCCATCTGATGAAGGAACCTGCACTTTCATCTGCACCTTCCTCTTTGTCCCTGTGTAAGGTGGTATAGTATGTGGGAAGGGGAACCTGAATTTCAGCAGGGTCAGATTCAGGCTGTGAAGAGTGCAAGAGGAATGTAGTGGTCTGGGTCAATGTACCAGCAGACTCATCTAGATGTGGCTGGGCAATGGGCAGGATGAGGAGGAAACACAGATATAGGCCCAAATAATAAAGTAGGCTAAATGCAGTTCAAAATTGGTAACAAGAATAAACAGGCAGCATAGCTTTGTTCAGTGGAGGACAACTGTAATGAGTGGCGCAGACACAGTTAGTAGGCCCAAAATAAAAAAGTAGACTAAAAGCAGTTCAAAATTGGAAACAGGACTAAACAGGTGGCATTGTTTGTTCAGTGGAGGACAACTGTAATAAGTGGCGCAGACACAGTTAGTAGGCCCAAAAGAAAAAAGTAGACTAAAAGCAGTTCAAAATTGGTAACAGGACTAAACAGGCGGCATAGCTTTGTTCAGTGGAGGACAACTGTAATGAGTGGCGCAGACACAGTTAGTAGGCCCAAATACAAAAGTAGGCTAAATGCAGTTAAAAATTGGTAACAGGACTAAACAGGCGGCATGGCTTTGTTCAGTGGAGGACAACTGCAATGAGTGGCGCAGACTCAGTTTGTAGGCACACAATAAAAAAGTAGGCTGAATGCAGTTCAAAATTGGTAACAGGACTAAACAGGCGGCATAGCTTTGTTCAGTGGAGGACAACTGTATTGAGTGGCGCAGACACAGTTTGCAGGCCCCCCCAAAAAAAGTAGGCTAAATGCAGTTCAAAATTGGTAACAGGACTAAACAGGCGGCATAGCTTTGTTTAGTGGAGGACAACTGTAATGAGTGGCGCAGACACAGTTTGTAGGCCCACAATAAAAAAGTAGGCTAAATGCAGTTAAAAATTGGTAACAGGACTAAACAGGCGGCATAGCTTTGTTCAGTGGAGGACAACTGTAATGAGTGGCGCAGACACAGTTTGTAGGCCCAAAATAAAAAAGTAGGCTAAATGCAGTTCAAAATTGGTAACAGGACTAAACAGGCGGCATAGCTTTGTTCAGTGGACAACTATAATGAGTGGCTCAGTGTTATGACCTGGTGGTTAGGAGCACCCGAAATGACCTGATAGTTAAAACTCACACAGGACAAGCTCTGGGATGTGGGATCTCTGCTGACCGCAATCCCTAATCCTATCACACACACTAGAAATAGCCGTGGAGCGCTCCTGACGCTCCCTAGGCGCCTCATCACAGCCTAAGAGCTAGCTAGCCCTAGAGATAGAAAATAAAGCCTACCTTGCCTCAGAGAAATTCCCCAAAGGAAAAGGCAGCCCCCCACATATATTGACTGTGAGTAAAGATGAAAGTCACAAACGCAGAAATGAAACAGGTTTCAGCAAAGGGAGGCCAGACTTACTAAATAGACAGAGGATAGGAAAGGTAGCTTTGCGATCAGCACAAAAAACTACAAAAGACCACGCAGAGTGTGCAAAAAAGATCTCCGCACCGACTAACGGTGCGGAGATGCCACTCTGCATCCCAGAGCTTCCAGCTAGCAAGACAAAATCATCATATCCAGCTGGACAAGAAAACAATGAACGAATTAGATACTATCAGGAACTTAGCTTCTGATGGAGTAGACAGGTCACCAGAAAGATCCTAGAGCGAACTGAACCAATGCAGAAACATTGACAGCTGGCATGGAGTAACGATCTAAGTGGCGTTAAATAGAGCAGCCAACCAAAGGATAACCCACGTCACCTGTGTAAGGAACCTCAGAAGCAGCAGCTCCACTCACAGCCACCAGAGGAAGCCCACGGACAGAACTCACCGAAGTACCATTCACGACCACAGGAGGGAGCTCGACAACAGAATTCACAACAGTACCCCTCCCTTGAGGAGGGGTCACCGAACCCTCACCAGAGCCCCCAGGCCGATCAGGATGAGCCAAATGAAAGGCACGAACTAAATCGGCAGCATGAACATCAGAGGCAAAAACCCAGGAATTATCTTCCTGACCAAAACCCTTCCACTTGGCCAGGTACTGGAGTTTCCGTCTTGAAACACGAGAATCCAAAATCTTCTCCACCACATACTCCAACTCCCCCTCGACCAACACCGGGGCAGGAGGATCAACGGAGGGAACCATAGGCGCCACGTATCTCCGCAACAGCGACCTATGGAACACATTATGGATGGCAAAAGAAGCTGGAAGGTCCAAACGAAATGACACAGGATTAAGAACTTCAGAAATCTTATATGGCCCAATGAAACGAGGCTTAAACTTAGGAGAGGAAACCTTCATAGGAACATGACGAGATGACAACCAAACCAAATCCCCAACCCGAAGTCGGGGACCAACACAGCGCCGGCGGTTAGCGAAACGTTGAGCCTTCTCCTGGGACAATGTCAAATTGTCCACCACATGAGTCCAAATCTGCTGCAACCTGTCCACCACAGTATCCACACCAGGACAGTCCGAAGGCTCAACGTGCCCTGAAGAGAAACGAGGATGGAAACCAGAATTGCAGAAAAAAGGAGAAACCAAAGTAGCCGAGCTGGCCCGATTATTAAGGGCGAACTCAGCCAAAGGCAAGAAGGACACCCAATCATCCTGATCAGCAGAAACGAAGCATCTCAGATATGTTTCCAAAGTCTGATTAGTTCGTTCGGTTTGGCCATTAGTCTGAGGATGGAAAGCCGAAGAAAAAGACAAATCAATGCCCATCTTAGCACAAAAGGACCGCCAAAACCTTGAAATAAACTGGGAACCTCTGTCCGAGACGATGTTCTCCGGAATGCCATGCAAACGAACCACATGCTGGAAAAACAATGGCACCAAATCAGAGGAGGAAGGCAATTTAGACAAGGGTACCAAATGGACCATCTTAGAGAAGCGATCACAAACCACCCAAATGACCGACATCCTTTGAGAAACAGGGAGATCAGAAATAAAATCCATGGAAATATGCGTCCAGGGCCTCTTCGGGACTGGCAAGGGCAAAAGCAACCCACTGGCACGAGAACAGCAGGGCTTAGCCCGAGCACAAGTCCCACAGGACTGCACAAAAGAATGCACATCCCGTGACAAAGAAGGCCACCAAAAGGATCTAGCCACCAAATCTCTGGTACCAAAGATTCCAGGATGACCAGCCAACACCGAACAATGAACCTCAGAGATAACTCTACTCATCCATTTATCAGGGACAAACAGTTTCTCCGCTGGGCAACGGTCAGGTCTATTAGCCTGAAACTTCTGCAGCACGCGCCGCAAATCAGGGGAGATGGCAGACAAAATTACCCCCTCTTTAAGAATACCCGCCGGCTCCGGAACACCCGAAGAGTCAGGCACAAAACTCCTTGACAGGGCATCAGCCTTCACATTCTTAGATCCCGGAAGGTATGAAACCACAAAATCAAAACGGGAGAAAAAGAGCGACCATCGAGCCTGTCTAGGATTCAACCGTTTGTCAGACTCGAGACAAGTCAAATTCTTGTGATCCGTCAAGACCACCACGTGATGTTTAGCTCCTTCAAGCCAATGTCGCCACTCCTCGAATGCCCACTTCATGGCCAACAACTCTCGATTGCCAACATCATAATTGCGCTCAGCAGGCGAGAATTCTCTAGAAAAGAAGGCACATGGTTTCATCACCGAGCCATCAGAACTTCTTTGCGACAAAACAGCCCCTGCTCCAATCTCAGAAGCATCAACCTCGACCTGAAACGGGAGCGAAACATCTGGCTGGCACAGCACAGGGGCAGAAGAAAAACAACGCTTCAACTCCTGAAAAGCCTCTACAGCCGCAGAGGACCAATTGACCACATCAGCACCTTTATTGGTCAAATCAGTCATAGGTTTAGCAATACTAGAAAAATTAGCGATGAAGCGACGGTAAAAATTAGCAAAGCCCAGGAACTTCTGTAGGCTCTTCACAGATGTCGGCTGAGTCCAATCATAAATGGCCTGAACTTTAACAGGGTCCATCTCGATAGTAGAAGGGGAAAAAATGAAACCCAAAAATGATACCTTCTGAACTCCAAAGAGACACTTAGACCCCTTCACAAACAAGGAATTCGCACGAAGGACCTGGAACACCATTCTGACCTGCTTCACATGAGACTCCCAATCATCCGAAAAGACCAAAATGTCATCCAAATATACAATCATGAATCTATCCAGGTACTTTCGGAAGATGTCATGCATAAAGGACTGAAACACAGATGGAGCATTAGAAAGCCCGAATGGCATAACTAGGTACTCAAAATGGCCCTCGGGCGTATTAAATGCTGTTTTCCATTCATTGCCTTGTTTAATTCGCACAAGATTATACAGATTATACGCCCGTCGAAGATCTATCTCGGTGAACCAACTAGCCCCCTTAATCCGAGCAAACAAATCAGACATCAGCGGCAAAAGATACTGAAATTTGACTGTGATCTTATTAAGAAGGTGGTAATCAATACAAGGTCTTAAAGAGCCATCCTTCTTGGCCACAAAAAAGAACCCTGCTCCCAATGGTGACGACGACGGGCGAATATGACCCTTCTCCAAGGATTCCTTTATATAACTCCGCATAGCAGCGTGCTCTGGCACAGATAAATTAAACAGTCGGCCCTTAGGAAACTTACTACAGGGAATCAAATTAATAGCACAATTGCAATCCCTATGAGGAGGTAGGGCACCGGACTTGGGCTCCTCAAATACATCCCGGTAATCTGATAAAAACTCAGGGACTTCAGAAGGAGTGGAAGGCGAAATTGACAACAATGGAACATCACCATGTACCCCTTGACAACCCCAGCCGGACACAGACATAGATTTCCAATCCAATACTGGATTATGGACCTGTAGCCATGGCAACCCCAAAACGACCACATCATGCAGATTATGCAACACCAAAAAGTGAATATCCTCCTGATGTACAGGAGCCATGCACATGGTCAATTGCGTCCAGTACTGAGGTTTATTCTTGGCCAAAGGCGTAGCATCAATTCCTCTCAATGGAATAGGATACTGCAAGGGCTCCAAGGAAAAACCACAGCGCCTGGCAAACTCCAAGTCTATCAAATTCAGGGCAGCGCCTGAATCCACAAATGCCATAACAGAATAGGACGACAGAGAGCAAATCAGAGTAACGGACAAAAGAAATTTAGACTGTACCGTACCAATGGTGGCAGACCTAGCGAACCGCTTAGTGCGCTTAGGACAATCGGAGATAGCATGAGTGAATTCACCACAGTAAAAACACAGTCCATTCCGACGTCTGTGTTCTTGCTGTTCAGCTCTGGTCAAAGTCCTATCACACTGCATAGGCTCAGGCCTATTCTCAGAGAACACCGCCAAATGGTGCACAGCTTTGCGCTCACGCAAGCGCCGATCGATCTGAATGGCCAAGGACATAGACTCATTCAGACCAGCAGGGGTGGGAAATCCCACCATGACATCCTTAAGGGCTTCAGAAAGACCCTTTCTGAAAATTGCCGCCAGGGCACATTCATTCCACTGAGTAAGCACAGACCACTTTCTAAACTTCTGACAGTACACCTCCGCTTCATCCTGACCCTGACACAATGCCAGCAAGATTTTCTCTGCCTGATCCACGGAATTTGGTTCATTATAAAGCAATCCAAGCGCCAGAAAAAACGCATCAACATCACGCAATGCAGGATCTCCTGGCGCAAGGGAAAATGCCCAGTCTTGAGGGTCACCATGCAACAAAGAAATAATGATTTTTACTTGTTGAGCGGGGTCACCAGAGGAGCGGGGTTTCAAAGCTAGAAACAGTTTACAATTATTTTTGAAATTCAGAAACTTAGATCTATTCGCAGAAAATAAATCAGGAGTAGGAATTCTAGGCTCTAACATCGGATTCTGAACCACAAAATCTTGAATGTTTTGTACCCTTGCAGTGAGATGATCCACACAAGAGGCCAGACCTTGAATGTCCATATCTACACCTGTGTCCTGAACCACCCAAAGGATTAGGGGAAAAGAAAGACAAAACACAGTGCAAAGAAAAAAAAATGGTCTCAGAACTTCTCTTATCCCTCTATTGAGATGCATTAATACTTTGGGCCAGCTGTACTGTTATGACCTGGTGGTTAGGAGCAGCCGGAATGACCTGATAGTTAAAACTCACACAGGACAAGCTCTGGAATGTGGGAGCTCTGCTGACCGCAATCCCTAATCCTATCACACACACTAGGAATAGCCGTGGAGCGCTCCTGATGCTCCCTAGGCGCCTCATCACAGCCTAAGAGCTAGCTAGCCCTAGAGATAGAAAATAAAGCCTACCTTGCCTCAGAGAAATTCCCCAAAGGAAAAGGCAGCCCCCCACATATATTGACTGTGAGTAAAGATGAAAGTCACAAACGCAGAAATGAAACAGGTTTCAGCAAAGGGAGGCCAGACTTACTAAATAGACATAGGATAGGAAAGGTAGCTTTGCGATCAGCACAAAAAACTACAAAAGACCACGCAGAGTGTGCAAAAAAGACCTCCGCACCGACTAACGGTGCGGAGATGCCACTCTGCATCCCAGAGCTTCCAGCTAGCAAGACAAAATCATGATATCCAGCTGGACAAGAAAACAATGAACGAATTAGATACTATCAGGAACTTAGCTTCTGCTGGAGTAGACAGGTCACCAGAAAGATCCTAGAGTGAACTGAACCAATGCAGAAACATTGACAGCTGGCATGGAGTAACGATCTAAGTGGAGTTAAATAGAGCAGCCAACCAAAGGATAAACCACATCACCTGTGTAAGGAACCTCAGAAGCAGCAGCTCCACTCACAGCCACCAGAGGAAGCCCACGGACAGAACTCACCGAAGTACCATTCACGACCACAGGAGGGAGCTCGACAACAGAATTCACAACACTCAGACACAGTAGGCCCAAATAATAAAGTAGGCTAAATGCAGTTCAAATTGGTAATAGGACTAAACAGGCAGCATAGCTAGGTACTGGGGTGGGCTCCTCTGCTGAGTAGCAGACAGTGGTAGTAGGCGCAAAGTATTAACTGGTCTAAATGGAGGCCAGGGCCCCTGTATATTTTAACTATCATCTATCATTTCAACAATTTATATTGGCAGTGCCATTGAAGGATTTAACAGCACAGACTACACAGTGGTGGAGCAGGGAGAGGTAAGTATTGCAAGTGCTAGAGCACTGTTCGAGCTGGGGGGAACACTCTCTTGTGGGCGGCGGTACTGGCACAGGGCCCCTCATATTACGATGGTGGGTCTGACGTTGGTTGTGCACCACCACAGTCAGAGACAATTCATTGTACTATGGGGGACCCTGTGCCAGTGCCGTCGCCCAAGAGTGGGTGCACCCATCTGTCCAGGCAAACGGCACTCACACGGGTTCTTGCGCCAGGTGGTGACAACGGCCCTGTGGGGGGAGTCAGCCCATTTAGGGAGGTACAAAAATGGCCTATGGTGGACATTCAGCTGCTGCAAATGGTGGAATTGGAGAAGTCAGTAAGAGGAGGCCAAAAGCAAGACATTTTTCAGGCAAGCTAGGTGTCAGCAGGAGAAGGTGGGGCAAAATAATTCGAAATCCATGATTGGTTCATTTTAATGAAGGTTAGATCATCAACATTCTGGGTAGCCAGACGTGTCCTTTTTTCGGTCAGTATTAGTGTTGAGCATTCCGATACCGCAAGTATCGGGTATCAGCCGATATTCGCGTTATCGGAATTCCGATACCGAGTTCCGATACTTTCAGTATATCGGATACCGGAATCGGAAGTTCCCATAATGCAAAGTCCCGTTTTTTTTAAATTCAGCCAATGAGGAATGATTAGAAGTGTGGGCACATCCTGTTCTGAATGGTGGGCATGTAACTTCTGGCATGGCTGCGATTGGCTGCTGAAATAATGTCACGATGCCCTATAAAAGTCGCCGCCACCATTTTGGGTTCACTCTGCTGTGAATTCAGTTAGCGACAGGACGCTGTGTTCTGACTGAGGGCCAGTTTTGAGATAGCGATTTGCTTCATTGTGCTTTACCCAGGCTAATTTAGCAACCGCTGTTTGAGGACCTTGCTTTTGCCTTGCAGCGCTGTTCACAGCTGTCTGCAAGGTCTCTGTGTGTGTGAGTGCAGCTCACTCTGTAATCTGTTCACAGCCACAGCCGGTCGTGGTCAGCTCAGGGTGTGTCACTGCCTCATACTACTCAATCCATTGTCCTTTATTGCAATTAGTGCAGCCTGCTGCACATTTTTTCAAATCTATCCTATTAGTGGCTTTCCATCCGTATCCTGCTAGATTGTGGAAAAACACTATATAGGATTAGATACAGGAGCTTTTCTTGGCCTTGCAGCGCCGTTCTCGGCTGTCTGCACGGTCTGTGTGTGAGTGCAGCTCACTATGTAGTGTCTGTTCTGCGAAACAAACCAAAAGTTTATAAAGTTCAGCAAACACTCCACTTTACAGTTGTGTAGGCCACATTAGCTCATATTAAAGTGTAGTCCACACTTTATAAAATTTGTGTTTCTTATACCTGTTAGCAGCTGTTCAGGAATAAGCACACTAAGCCCTAAGTACTTTTCTGCCTATCTTTATCAGTCTACCAAGATGATGAAGGCAGGGAGTAAGGCACGTGATCGTGGGTGTGGAGCAGGGAGAGGACGTGGGGATTCTGTGCCTGCTGCGGGCACTGGTGACTCATCATCCCCCAGTTTTAGCAGGGAACAGACTTTCATGCGCAGCTTTGTAGGAGCTCGCCATACCCTGCTGCTGCGGGACAAACAAATTGAAGCCTTGTCGGATGGATGGCAGCTAATGCATCTACGTCAATTAGTGCCACATCCTCTTAGGCACAGAGCACTGAAGAGCAACCATCTGTCTCTTCACCGCCTGCCAAATTGCCCAGGCAGTTAGAGAACCCAGCACAGGAGCCATCTCTACTTCTGTTCTCTGAATCTGTTGGCTTGGAAAGAGGGGGCCAGCCAAGCAGCATTCTAGAATCTGAAGAAGAAGCAGTATGCAGTGATGCCCAACAGCTTTGTCTCTCTGAATCTGAAGTGGCGGGTGGGACAGTGCCTCCGGTCAGCACACCTCAGTATGCATCTGATGATGAGACTCTGGTGCCACCTTCTGGTGCATACTCTGCTGCCGAGACTACCCAGGAGAAGCAGTTGGTGGAAAAGGTTAGCGTAGATGATGAGGTCCTTGACCCATCAAGGCATGAGGTACAGGAAGGTGGTGGGAGCAGCTCTGAGGAAGAGATTCCCCGAACGGCCCAAAGAGGGAGAGGGAGGGGGAAGACTGCGGTGCCTGTATCCTCCACTTTGGCACCCATTAGGAGCATGCCTCTTCCGAAAGCCAAAGTGGGTGCTCCCAAGACTTGCAGTGCCTGGTCCTTTTTGACACAGTTGCAGCTGACATTTGCTTTGTCAAATGCAAGTTGAGTCATCAGAAAATCAAACGGGGGAAAAGTGTCAGCAACCTCAATTCTACAAATATGTGGAAACATGTGCAGACCAAGCACGTGGTGGAGTTACAAAACACACTGAAGACCCAGGCCAACCTACATCGGCACCTACCACCTCTTCAGTTCGTGTTGTAGCTTCTTCCTCCAGCTCACACACAGCTGGTTCGGCTTCCTCACAGGATCGCCATGGAAGAACCTCTGGCACCGTTTTCCAGAGACCCAGTGTAATTCCACCCACAGCACCATGTTCCCAGTCATCTTCACACTCCCAGCCCACTCTGCAGCCATCGGTAGCACAGGCATGGGAGAAAAGGCGGCTATTCTTGGCAAACCACCCACGAGCACAGGCGCTGAATGCAGGCATTGCAAAACTACTGTCCCTTGAAATGCTCTCATTCAGGCTGGTGTAGACTGACAGCTTCTGTAACTTTATGGCATTGGCAGTCCCACAATACAATGTGCCCCGCCGCTTTTATTTCAGCAGGAAAGCCGTCCCTGCCCTGCAAAAGCTTGTGGAGGGAAACATTAAACATGCGCTACTGAACGCCATCAGTAGCAAGGTCCATCTCATCACCGATGCGTGGACCAGTCACCATGGACAGGGACAATACCTTTCCCTCACTGTCCATTGGGTTAATGTTGTAGAGCCGGGTACAGATCGTGAGAGTGGCGCTCTACGTGTTCTGCCAACTTCTATGATTGCAGGAATCCAGTCTGTGCACATTGACTTCTCCTCATACTCCAGTTCCTCAGAATTATCGCTGCAGGAGCCATCACGGACCCGTGAAAGCTTACCTGATCTGACCGATATGAGCACAGCTGTGGCCAAACGTCAACAGGCCGTATTGAAATTAATTTCTTTGGGGAATCGAAGCCACACAGCGCAGGAGCTCTGGAATGCCATCAAGCAGGAGAGCGACGTGTGGTTTGTGCCAGCGAATCTCCAGCCAGGCATGGTAGTGTGTGACAATGGCCGAAACCTGGTGGTAGCACTGGGCCTAGTCACATCCCATGTCTGGCACATGTGCTCAACTTGGTCGTTCAGAGTTTTTTGAGGGACTATACGGATCTTGATGCACTGCTGCACAAGGTGCGCCTAGAGTGTGCTCATTTGCGACATTACAGCATGGCAAGATCGCGCATTTCAACTCTGCAGCGCCCATTCCGCCTTCCAGAACATCGCATCATATGTGACCTATCCGTCAGGTGGAATTCAACGTTACATATGTTGGAGCGGTTGTGTGAGCAGCAGCCAGCAGTAATGGAGTACCAGCTGCATCAGGCGCAAAAAAGCCACACTGCGCGCCGTTCAGACTTCACAACCACTGAGTGGGCCACTATGAATGACGTCTGCAAGGTTTTGCATGTCTTCAATGATTCCACACAGATGGCGAGTACAGATGATGCACTAGTCAGCATGACTGTCCCCCTTTTCTGCCTGCTTGAAAGAACACTGCAAGCGCTAAGGGATGAGGTGGTGGAAGAGGTGGAGGATGAGGAATTAGAAATGCCAGCTGCTTCTGGACAGTCTGCGCAACGTGGTTCCTCACAAAGGCCTAGGCAGGGGACACTTTGTGAGGAGGATGAGGAGGAGTCAATGAAGGAGGAAGAGATCTGTCCAGAGGAGAGAGTTACACAAATCTCCAGTAGTCAGTATGCAGAGCGAGGGCGGGGTGATGCAGAGCAGGCAGAGATCACGCCTCAAGCAGGGGACAGCGTTTCTTGGCCAGTTGGCAGTCTGCAGCACATGGTTGATTTCATGCTGCAGTGCCTGAAAAACGACCGCCGCATCGCCCACATTCTTAACATGGCTGATTATTGGGTGCACACCATCCTAGATCCTCGCTACCGGGACAACTTTCAAAGCCTCATAACACAGTTGAACTGGGAGCGTAAAATGCGGGAGTACCAAAACACACTGGTGCAGCCCATCATCTTCTCTAGTCCAATCAAGAGCAGTGCTGTTAGTACTTTACAAAGCAGCTTAGTGCGTCGAGGCAGTGGAGGAAGCTTTGCACAAAGAAGGAGCAGAAGCAGTGCCTCAGTAAAAGTCAATACCAGTATGGCCCAACTGTGGCAAAGTTTTGTGTGCCCGCCACAAATGTCTACACCATCAAAGACAGCTCCAGTAAGCAGGAGGCAATGTTTCCGTCAGTTTCAGTCAGTGACAGACTACATGTCTTGCCCTCTCAGTGTTTTCCCAGACGGCTCTTTCCCCTTCAAGTTTTGGGTCTCTAAGCTGGATACATGGCCAGAGCTTAACCAGTATACATTGGAGGAGCTGGCTTGCCCTGCTGCTAGTGTATTATCAAAATGCGTCTTTAGTGCTGCAGGTAGTGTACTAACAGACCGTCGCATGCGACTATCCTCTGATAACGTTGACCGGCTTACTTTTCTGAAAATGAACAAGGCCTGAATCTCGCAGGAATTTGCCACTCCTCTTCCAGATTTAATAAGTGGTTGGCAACAGTATCCAGGTCTCCTGGTGTGTTCATGTTTCTACCACCTGAACTGTAATCTCTGGGCTCCAACACCGCCAGTTGCTGCTCAGAAGTGCCGTCTCCACAGGCAACACATGACCCAGTGTTATTGGGTTTCAGTAACGTCAGCTGATCCCTGTTGTGTATGTGGCAATTTCTCCTGCTCCATCCACACTCACACTACAACAAATATTAAACTGCCTCAAGTGTAGGCCTCAGCCCTGGTCTCCAACACCGCCAGTTGCTGCTCGGAAGTGCCATCTGCACAGAGAAAAACACTCGCTCCTGTGTTACTGGGGTTCAGCTGCTCCCCTGCTGTGTATTTGGCATCTGCTCCTGCTACCTCCACACTCACGCTACTTCAGATATTAATCTTGCTCCAATTAGGCCTCGGCCTACACCCTGATTGACCATGGGCTCCAACACCTCCAGTTGCTGCCCGGAAGTGCTGTCTGCACAGTCAACACTTTCTGCCATGTTATTGTGTTTCCGTAACGTCAGCTGATCCCCAGCTGTGTATCCGGAAATTTGTCCTGCTACCTCCACGCTGACACTACAACAGATATTAAACTGCCTCGAGTGCCGGCCTTGGCCTGCACTCTGTTTCTCCTGGATTCCCTGGTCTCCAACACCACCAGTTGCTGCTCAGAAGCGCCATCTGCACAGAGAAGAACACTTGCTCCTGTATCAGTGGTGTTCAGTAACGTCAGCTGCTTCGCTGCTGTGCATCTGGCAATTGCGCCTGCTACTTCCACACTCACACTACTTCAGATATTAAAGTTGCTCCAATTAGGCCTCGGCCTACACCCTGATTGACCCTGGGCTCCAGCACCGCCAGTTGCTGCTCGGAAGTGCTGTCTGCACAGTCAACATTTGCTTCCGTGTTATTGGGTTTCAGCAACGTCAGCTGATCCCCAGCTGTGTATCCAGCAATTTTTCCTGCTACCTCCACGCTGACACTACAACAGATATTAAACTGCTTCGAGTGCAGGCCTCGGCCTACACTCTGCTTCTCCTGGATTCCCTGGGCTCCAACACCACTAGTTGCTTCGTCGGTGCAGAGAAAAACACTCGCTCCTGTGTTAGTGGGGTTCAGTAACATCAGCTGCTCCCTTTGCTGTGTATCCGGCAATTACTCCTGCTACCTCCACACTCAAATTACTTCAGATATTAAACTTGCTCCAATTAGGCCTCAGCCTACACCCTGATTGACCCTGGGCTCCAACACCGCCAGTTGCTGCCCGGAAGTGCTGTCTGCACAGTTAACATTTGCTGCCGTGTTATTGGGGTTCAGTAAAGCCAGCTGATCCCCTGCTGTGTGTGTGGCAAGTTCTCCTGCTTCCTACACAAAAAGACTACAACAGATATGAAACTTGCTCAAATTAGGCCTTAACCTACACTCTGCTTCTAACATTGACCCTGGGCTCCAACACTGCCAGTTGCTGCTCGGAAGTGCTGTCTGCACAGTCAACAGTTGCTCCTCTGTTATTGGGGTTCAGTAACGCCAGCTGAGCCCTGCTGTGTGCGGCAAGTTATCCCCTCAGTTTCTAGCATTGACCCTAGTGCCAATAGGACAAGCTCCCCCTGTAGGACTGTGGGTTTTCGGTAACTATGCCGGCTCGGCTTAGCAATTTTTTTTCCTGTGGACATTCTGCTGCCTATCTGAGTTCCAGCACCATTAGCTGGTTCTTTGGAAGACAATCTTGAATAGGTCCCCCTGGTTCCAGTACCGTCAGCTGCTTACAGGCAGAGCCTTTGGCTTAGGTGCCTCCTTCTGAGTATCCGAGTTCCACCAACGTCTGGTAGTCCTTGGTAGTGGTTTCTAGCATGGGTACCTCCTGCTTAATAACTGGGTTCCAGTACCGTCAGCTGGTCCTCGGTAGTTCCATTGGCTCTTGTACCTTCTGCTACCCATCCGGGTTCCAGTACCGTCAGCTGGTTCTTGGCAGTGTCTTTTGCTCTTGTACCTTCTGCTCCCCATCCTGGTTCCAGTACCATCAGCTGGTTCCAGGCAGAGCCTTTGGCTTAGGTGCCTCATTCTGAGTATCCGAGTTCCACCAACGTCTGGTGGTCCTTGGTAGTGCTTTCTAGCACGGGTACCTCTTGCTTAGTAACCGGGTTCCAATATCGTCAGCTGGTCCACGGTAGTTCCATTGGCTCTTGTACCTTTGGGTAGCCATCCGGATTCCAGTACCATCAGCTGGTTCTCGGCAGTTCCTCAGCCTTCTTTTACCTTCTGCTACATTTGCAAGTTCAAGACCCTGAAGACGACGATCCTGAAGACCACCCCGAAGAAGACGGCGACCCCAGAGATGACGTCCCCTGAGACAACGACCCTGGAGACGACGACCCTGAAGACCACCCGGAAGAAGACGATGACCCCGGAGACGACGACTCTGGAGACGACGACCCTGGAGAGGATGATGAAGAAGAAAGTGTGGGAGAAGTAAAAAAGAAGGTGAACAGCATGGAAGTAGTGAAACATAAATATCTGACTAAATATAAAACATTTTAACATAGTCAATATCTATGTAATTCCGAACGTCTTTAAAAAAAATGCTGCTATTCCATTTGATTGGGCTAAACCTCTATGCCTTTAATGTCTCCTCCACCTCCCCCAATACATCCTACACTATTCTTAGTACTTTTCCTTCATGTAGATTTAACCTACAAGGAAAGAAACGGGTTTATTTTAATTCTGATATTTTTGAGCCATTGACTTGCATTGGTATCGGGTATCGGCGATATTCGATAGTTTTTGGATATTGGCCGATCCAATCCGATACCGATATTTTCGAATATCGGAGGGTATGGCTCAACACTAGTCTCCATCCTGCTGATCTCCCTGCCCCATCTGTCTCCATCCTGCCCCATCTGTCTCCATCCTGCCCCATCTGTCTCCATCCTGCCCCATCTGTCTCCATCCTGCACCATGTGTCTCCATTCTGCCACATCTGTTTCCATCCTGCTCCATTTGTCTGCATCCAACCCTATGATCTTGCACCATGTGTCTCCATCCTGCCCATCTGACATTTTTTATCAAGTTTTGAGAGGGTTATTTATCATTGATAGCTACTCAAGATCCCGTATTACCCTTTGGATGAGCAATATACAGTGGGGGAAAAAGTTTTTAGTCAGCCACAATTGTGCCCCACTGTATATAACACCAAAATGTGAAAGAAATGACATAATAATGTATGGGTGTTAGGGGTCGAGTTCCTGCCTCTGCATAGGGGGAATCTCGGGCCATCTCCGCTGCGGTCTCCCATTCTTCTCCTGCTGCAGTGGAGCTTGCTCAGCGGAGACGTCGATCCCAGCGTCTCGCTCAGTCTGACTCTGTGCTTAGAGTTACTGCTGCGTTTCCTGCTTCTCCCATTGAAGTCAGTGCTGGGCAGCGGCGAGCGGACGCTTCTGGGGCTAAGTCCTGCTTTTCACATTCTGAGCATGCCCAGAGTAAGATCTCTCAGTGGAGATCGAGGGTCACATGATCAGATACTGCAGCTAAGGTCCTTGTAGCTGCTAGGACTAAATCCTGCTTTGCACTCTGAGCATGCCCAGGGCGAGATCTCTCAGTGGAGATCCAGGGTCACATGCTCAGGTGCTGCAGCACTCCATTGGTCCTTCTTTGGAAGGTCCTAAACATGCTGCAGCTATTTAAGCCTCGCATGGCCGCACGGCCATGCGCTAGTATTGTCTTTTGTAAATGTGTGTGTGTTGTGAGTGAAAGTCGTTCTTTAAAATCCCCTCCCTATTGTATGACTGCTCGCGGAAGGTGGGTGATTGCTACCTAGCGCCCGACTTAGCCATCAGCACGGTACACACATTACAGCGTCTTATTGCTGTGACCGCCAGTGCGGCGCCGTGCGCTTTCTCTGCGCTTTCCTAACCCAAGCCTGGGTGGATAGTGGCGTCCGCCAGTGCGGCACCGCACGCACTCTCGTGCCTCTAAAATATATTCTCTTGGTGCGGTACCGTGGCCCTGTAACTCAACAGGGTTCCCTTCCTTCACACTGGGTGAAGTTAACCCAAGTGTGTATTCATATTGTACCGCCATCTCGTCCGTCTCTACTTGCAGCAGGGTTTTCACCTGCACGGTGGACCTCGGACGGCGAACGCACCTAATACCATTACACCTTATACTTGGTGCGTTCCGCCAGTCCTAACATAATACTAGCGCCAAGGTCTGGCTAGTAATGACGGACGATCAGCGTTCACAGCGGTACATCCAGCAGCTGGAGGGAAGGTTGGCGGCTATTGAGCGTTCAACCTCAGCTGTGGATGTTACTGCTGTCGCTGTTCAGGCTGCAAGTGTGGCTGCAGCTACCTTGTCCACTGCCGCCCCTGTACCGACGCTATCTCGCCTCCCGCTACCAGAGAAATTTTCTGGTGACAGTAAGTCCTGTAGGGGTTTCGTGAGTCAGTGCTCAATACATCTCGAGCTTCTGGCCTCTCATTTCCCTACAGAGCGGGCTAAGGTGGGCTTTATCGTATCTTTATTGTTGGACAGGGCGTTGCAGTGGGCTACGCCGCTGTGGGAGCATGGCGATCATGTGGTGCAGAGTGCTCCGTTATTCCTGAGCACTCTGAAACAGGTCTTTTTAGGACCTCGTGTCACCCATGATACGGCGCTCCAACTGTTGGCATTGACTCAGGGCTCGTCCTTGGTCAGTCATTTTGCCGTCCACTTCAGCATCCTAGCATCTGAGCTGGAGTGGTCGGATAAGGCCCTTATTCCTATATTTTGGAGGGGGCTGGCTGACCATGTTAAGGACGCCCTGGCCACTAGGGAGATTCCCGCCACACTGGAAGAGTTAATAACAGTGTCTACTCGTATTGACCTCCATTTTCACGAGCGGAGGTTAGAGCGAGCCCAGTGTAGGCAGAGGTTTCGGCTGGCTCCCACCTTCGCCAAACCTTTAGAGTCTCCAGTCCAGGCTCCTGAGTCCCATGAGCCTATGGTAGTGTCACGAGCGGGATCTAAGTCCCGGACCGCTCGTGCACTCCAGGTTTGTCATGTTTGCCAACAGTCAGGACATCTTGCCACCAGATGTCTCCAGCGGTCGAGGAAACGTCAGCGTCTAGTGGTAGTAGGTGGAGGTGCACTAGACACGGCGACGTTTGCCTCCAAATTGTCCTTTAAGGGGACAATAACATTAGGCTCTTCCTCCCACTCGGTAGAGCTCTGCGTGGATTCTGGGGCGGAGGGCAATTTTATGTCTTCTGCCTTCGCCCAACGTCACGCAATACCCCTGGTTATGCTACCTCAACCAGTAACGGTACGAGTGGTGAATGGGTCGACACTGCCCGCACAGATAACACATCAGACCATCCCTTTTACTCTGTCCATGTCACCATCCCATCAGGAGATTATATCTCTGCTCGTCATTCCTGAGGGGATCAATGAGGTCCTGTTGGGGATACCTTGGTTACGGTACCACTCTCCTCACATCGAGTGGTCCTCAGGCAGAATTCTGGGATGGGGTGAATCATGTGGGGGTAGGTGTCACCGATAGTGCGTTCAGGTTGCTACTACAGAGGTATCCGCAGATCTATCCTCTCTCCCCAAGCAATATTGGTCGTATGCAGACGTGTTCTCCAAAAAGGCGGCGGAGACCCTTCCGCCCCATCGCCCCTATGACTGTCCGATTGATCTCTTGCCTGGTGCTGAGCCTCTCCGGGGTCGAGTCTATCCATTATCTCTCCCGGAGAAGGAGGCAATGTCTCAGTACATTCAAGAGAATCTGGCAAGAGGGTTCATAAGGAAGTCAGTGTCACCTGCTGGGGCAGGGTTCTTTTTCGTGCAGAAGAAGAATGGGGAACTACGTCCGCATGGACTACAGGGGTCTTAACGCTATCACCGTTAAGAACAAGTATCCTTTGCCCTTGATATCTGAGCTTTTCGATAGGCTTCGGGGAGCAAGGGTGTTTACCAAACTAGATCTGCGGGGTGCTTACAACCTGATTTGCATCCGTGAGGGGGACGAAAGGAAAACGGCGTTTAACACCAGAGATGGGCACTATGAGTATTTGGTGATGCCCTTCGGGCTCTGTAATGCCCCAGCCGTTTTCCAAGACTTTGTCAACGACATCTTCCGGGATATGCTTTCCACCTCGGTTGTAGTCTATCTGGATGATATTCTCATCTTTACTCCAGATATTGACTCCCACCGGAGAGATGTTGGCAGAGTCTTCGACCTCCTACGGGCAAACTCTCTTTATGCTAAGTTGGAGAAGTGTATGTTTGAGCAGGAGTCTTTACCGTTCCTGGGCTATATCATCTCCGCCCAGGGATTGGCTATGGATCCTGCCAAGCTACAGGCTGTGATGGACTGGCAAGAGCCCCATTCTCTTAAGGCGGTGCAGCGCTTTATGGGGTTCATTAATTATTACCGCCAGTTCATTCTCCACTTCTCAACTCTGGTAGCTCCCTTGGTAGCCCTCACCAAGAAGGGAGCAAATCCCAAAGTGTGGTCTGAAGAGGTTTCCAGGGCCTTTTCTTCTACTAAGTCTCATTTTGCTAGCGCTCCCATCCTACATCGTCCTGATGTTGATAAGCCGTTTATAATGCAGGTGGATGCATCTTCCGTTGGTGCTGGAGCAGTCTTCTTCCAAAAGGATGCTCAAGGTCGGAAGCATCCGTGCTTCTTCTTCTCCAAGACCTTCACACCAGCGGAGAGGAATTATTCCATCGGGGACAGGGAGTTGCTAGCGATGAAATTGGCTTTCTCAGAGTGGAGACATCTCTTGGAGGGGGCTCGTTTTCCCTTTCAAGTTTTCACAGACCACAAAAATTTGCTATATTTGCAAACAGCCCAGCAGCTAAATTCTCGCCAGGCCAGATGGTCCTTATTCTTCTCCCGATTCCACTTCACCCTCCATTATCTCGCTGGGGAGAAGAACATTCGAGCTGATGCCCTTTCTCGCTCTGTTGTGTCATCTGAGGAGGAGGAAGGAGAGCCTCGGCTTATTGTTCCTTCTGAGAGCTTGAGAACCGTGGCTCCGGTGTCGCTTGAGTCTGTGCCTCCGGGCAGGACTTTTGTGCCCATAAATTTGTGACCGGAGGTTCTCTCTTGGGCTCATTCCTCCAGGGTGGGTGGACACTTTGGGACAAAAAGGACATCTGAGCTGCTGGCGAGGACGTACTGGTGGCCGCATATGCTCCGAGATGTCAGAGATTACGTTCTGGCGTGTGTCTCATGCGCCAAAAATAAGTCTCCTCGACAACGGCCGTCTGGGTTACTCTATCCCTTGCCGGTGGCAGACAGGCCCTGGGAGATGGTCGGGATGGACTTTGTAGTGGGTTTGCCCAAGTCTCGCGGCTGTACCGTCATTTGGGTTATTACAAAACAGAATTCATCATCTTTCCCCCATCTCACTCTACCCCTCCACCACATCTATCCATCAATGTCAATGGCTGCTCACTATCCCCAGTCCCACACGCCCGGTGCCTCGGGGTGATCCTCGACTCTGCCCTCTCTTTCAAGCCACATATCCAAGCCCTTGCCTCCTCCTGTCGTCTCAAACTCAAAAATATTTCCCGGATCCGTGCTTTCCTTGACCGCAACACTGCAAAAACGCTAGTGCATGCCCTTATCATCTCCCGCCTCGACTACTGCAACCTCCTACTCTCTGGACTCCCCTCTAGCACTCTGGCACCACTCCAATCCATCCTACACTCTGCTGCCCGACTAATCCACCTGTCCCCCCGCTATTCCCCAGCCTCTCCCCTGTGTCAAGCCCTTCACTGGCTTCCTATCGCCCAGAGACTCCAGTTCAAAACCCTCACACTGAGATACAAAGCCATCCACAACCTGTCTCCTCCATACATCTGTGACATGGTCTCCCGGTACCTACCTACACGCGACCTCCGATCCACCCAAGACCTCCTTCTCTACTCCCCTCTCATCTCTTCTTCCCATATCCGCATCCAAGACTTCTCCCGTGCTTCCCCCATACTCTGGAACTCTCTACCCCAAAACATCAGACTTGCGCCTACCATAGAAACCTTCAAAAAGAACCTGAAGACTCATCTCTTCCGACAAGCCTACAGCCTGCAGTGATCCTCAACCTACTGAACAGCCGCACAGCCAGCTCTTCCCTCTCCTAGTGTATCCTCACCCACCCCCTGCAGACTGTGAGCCCTCGCGGGCAGGGTCCTCCCTCCTTATGTACTCGTGTGCCTTGTTATCTGCTCATGTTTAATGTAATTGTCTATATTTGCCCCGTATTCACATGTAAAGCGCCATGGAATAAATGGCGCTATAAAAATGTATAATAATAATAATAATTACCGATCATTTCTCGAAAATGGTGCATTTGGTGCCGCTCCCACGGTTACCTTCTGCACGGGCCTTGGCAGCGTTGTTCATAAGACACATCTTCCGCCTACACGGCATGCCAGACAAAATTGTCAGTGACCGGGGTCCCCAGTTTGCGTCTCAGTTCTGGAGAAAGCTTTGTTGTCTTCTCAGCATTGAGTTGAATCTCTCTTCCGCATATCATCCCGAGACGAATGGGTTGGTAGAGAGGGCCAATCAGACTCTGGTCACATATCTACGACATTTTGTTTCTGCCAGGCAGGATGACTGGGCATCTTTATTACCATGGGCAGAGTTCACCCTTAATAATGCTGTAGCCGACTCCACTAGTCAGACTCCTTTCCTCCTTAATTACAGCCAGCATCCGCGGGTTCCTGTGCCTATGCCCGTGTCCTCTGCTGACTCCAGGGTGGCAGACTGGGCAGTGGAGGCACGGGACATTTGGGACCGCACTCAGGATGCCATTCGGGCCTCAAAGGAGAGAATGAGGTCCTCCGCCGATGCACATCCGCGCCCTGCCCCGACCTTTGCTCCTGGCGATTTAGTGTGGCTCTCCGCCCGTAACATCAGGCTGCGTGTAGAGTCCACTAAGTTTGCACCTCGCTACTTGGGTCCCTTCAAGGTCCTTGAACAGGTTAATCCTGTGGTCTACCGTCTGGCCCTTCCTCCACGCCTTGGTATCACCGACACCTTTCATGTGTCCCTTCTTAAGCCCGTATACATGTCCCGGTTTTCTGAGTCATCTGCCGGGACATCGGGTTCGTCTACGGATGATTACGAGGTGAACGCTATTTTGGGGTGCAAGGTGGTACGTGGTAAAAAATTCTATTTGGTGGATTGGAAGGGTTATGGCCCTGAGGACAGGTCCCGGGAGCCTGCTGAGCACATTCGGGCTCCGAAGCTCATTGCTGCCTTCGAACGTAGCGAGGCCCAAGGAGTGGGGGTAATGCTAGGGGTCAAGTTCCTGCCTCTGCACAGAGGGAATCTCGGGCCATCTCCGCTGCGGTCTCCCATTCTTCTCCTGCCGCAGTGGAGCTTGCTCAGCGGAGACGTCGATCCCAGCATCTCGCTCAGTCTGACTCTGTGCTTAGAGTTACTGCTGCGTTTCCTGCTTCTCCCATTGAAGTCAGTGCTGGGCAGCGGCGAGCGGACGCTTCTGGGGCTAAGTCCTGCTTTTCACATTCTGAGCATGCCCAGAGTAAGATCTCTCAGTGGAGATCGAGGGTCACATGATCAGATACTGCAGCTAAGGTCCTTGTAGCTGCTAGGACTAAATCCTGCTTTGCACTCTGAGCATGCCCAGGGCGAGATCTCTCAGTGGAGATCCAGGGTCACATGCTCAGGTGCTGCAGCACTCCATTGGTCCTTCTTTGGAAGGTCCTAAACATGCTGCAGCTATTTAAGCCTCGCATGGCCGCACGGCCATGCGCTAGTATTGTCTTTTGTAAGTGTGTGTGTGTTGTGAGTGAAAGTCGTTCTTTAAAATCCCCTCCCTATTGTATGACTGCTCGCGGAAGGTGGGTGATTGCTACCTAGCGCCCGACTTAGCCATCAGCACGGTACACACATTACAGCGTCTTATTGCTGTGACCGCCAGTGCGGCGCCGTGCGCTTTCTCTGCGCTTTCCTAACCCAAGCCTGGGTGGATAGTGGCGTGCGGCACCGCACGCACTCTCGTGCCTCTAAAATATATTCTCTTGGTGCGGTACCGCGGCCCTGTGACTCAACAGGGTTCGCTTCCTTCACACTGGGTGAAGTTAACCCAAGTGTGTATTCATATTGTACCGCCATCTCGTCCGTCTCTACTAGCAGCATGGTTTTCACCTGCACGGTGGACCTCGGACGGCGAACGCACCTAATACCATTACACCTTATACTTGGTGCGTTCCGCCAGTCCTAACAATGGGTTAATAATCTAATACAGAAAAATTTTTCAATGCTTTTTGTTAGTTTTACATACCAAAATGCAATAATAACCATGTTAAACTGTATGGATGACTCATGGAATTCGTCAAAAAAATTTAGAATGCATATATTTGAAAAGTGTAACTGATGTACTTAAATAGTCTTAAAGACTTTGCAGAAAGTGCCAAGCCATGCTAAAATTAAAATATTGAATATTAAAAAGACTTTATGTACTGCTGTCTTCTGATGGTATAGAAAAGTGTCGACAAATCCAGGCTTTGTTCATTTTGTATGAGAGTGAGCCGGTCAGCATTCTGTCGACAGGTGAAAGCACCTTCCTGTTGTGACCCCCCGGCGACTTTAAAAACCCACTCAGACAAGATGCTAGTGGCAGGGCAGCACAACAACTCAAAGGCATAAAGAGATAGTTCATGCCTGGTGTCCAACATTGAGACCCAATAGTTGAAAGTTTGGTCAGCCAGGTATTGCATGTCCATCTTTTAAAACTTTTCCCAGCTTGTCAAAGATACCCAGTCATCAGGCCTTTAAAGCTGGGCTGGTTCATAAAATTGAACAATGCCTTTGGCAGCGTAACCCCTGCCTCCGCTGTTTGTCTCCCTGTCCCCTCATCCTTGGATGGGCAAGTATTGTCTTTTGGGTATTTTTTCAACATATTTTTCACAATGACATTTTGGAAGAGCACCATTTTAGAAGACGTCTTCACCTTAGGAAGAAGATATGCAAGGTTCACCTTGTAGCATGGATCTTGCAGAATGAACAACCAGTATTCTTCTTTGAACAAGATGAATGTAACACAAGGGTCACGGGAAAGGCAACAGTACATAAATGCAGCCAGATGTGCCAAAGTCCATACAGCCAACACTTCACTCCCTCCACCATGATGATGACTCTCCATCTCCTCCTCCTCCCTCTCTTCCTCCTCATTCGCATCCTTAGCCTATCCACATAGGAGAGACGAGATGAAGGTTCATGTTTACTTATGAGCAGTGACCATTTAAGTAGGCACAGCAGCTGGATAGTTGCACTAACTAAGATGTCATCACAGCTTGCTATCTTTGTGGAGTCCTCAAAATCTTGCTGAACCGCACAAATGTCAGACACCCATGCCCACTCTTTAGTTGTTATGTGCAGATGCCGACCAGAATACCAGCAAGCGTGTTGGAGCTGGTACTCAACTACAGGCCTCTGCTGCTCACAAAGCCTTGCAGGTATGTGCAGTGTTGAGTTCCAGAGTGTGGTGATATTGTCCACCAATCTGTGAGCTGACAATTGCATTCGCTGCTGCAGCTGTGCTTTCTAGGCGTGCCACCGTGCCAGGTTGGATCAGTGGTCTCATCAACGGCCATATCATCTTCCAATTGAACAATCTGATTATCCGTCTGAGCTGCGATTTTAGGCTGAGATTATGGCAACTGTGCATCATTATTATCCTCCACCTCTTCAGACATAAATTGTCCATCTCCAACATGGCTTTCTCCATGGCTTTCTCCACCTTCTCATGACCCTCTTTAATGGTGCACGTTGAGTGGCCTGACAAATTACAAGGAAAAGTAGACAGTTCCTCAGAGTGGCCATCATTGGGGTCATATGTCTCATGGGTCTCTTGATGATGGGAGGAATGAGGACCAGGTTGAGGATTCGGGGGCCCAGCCTCTTGGCTACTGAGACTGGACCATGTGGAAGATTTTGTGGTGTTGCTTGTCAACACACTGGAGCCTTTGTCTACCATCCAACCCACAACATCTTTGCACTTGTCTGGTTTCATCAGTGGTTTAGTGCACTGACAAAATTTTGACAGAAAGCTAGAATGAGATCCAGTCACATTTTAATCTGTAACACAGCCTTGGTGGGCACCACCACATCCACATGCCTTAATGTCACTATTTCTCATATTGAATGCATTATACTTATGAAGTAAAAAAATTCTGGCTTTATTTTTCACAAGTACCCTCATAGAGGTGTTAGGTACAAATTCACTGTATCTAGCAATGTGTAGCAATTTTTTTTAAGATATCAGCTTTATTACACACGGCAATAGTAAATAGTAACGTTTGTGTATCTCAGCAGACTTTGGACCAGACGCTCAACTGCTAGATAAAGATGTGTTATTTATTAAACTAATAGAAAATTATTTTTATTTTTATATGCCCTGCTGACACACTGCAACAGCGGACTAATGAAAATTGTTGCCACTGCTAAATTGTAGCATTTGTTTATTCCAGGCGTATGCCTGGAATACGCCAGTCTCACAACTGCTAGATAAAGATACGTTATTAATTAATCCAATAGAAAATTATTTTTATTTTTTGATCACCTTGCTGACACACAGCGGACTAATGAAAATTATTTACACTGCTAAATTGTGATGTTTGTTTATATTTGCCCGGATTTCTCTAGTTGCAAAACCGCTAGATAAAGATGCACTATTTATAAACCAATAGAATTTTTTTTTTTAAATCGCCTTGCTGACACACTGGAACAGTGGACTAATGAAAATTACTGTGACTACTAAATTCTGACTTTTGCTTATCTCTGCCTGAATTGCGCCAGTCGCACAACTGCTAGGTTAAACCAATTGAAATTTTGGGGGACTTTTTAAATCACCTTTATGAGACATGCCAACAGCAGACTTAGGGAAATAACTGGTAAATAGTGATGTTTATGTACCTCAGCAGGTTTGGCGCAACTCTTCCAACTGCTAGATAAATATTAACTATTTAAGTAATAGATCAATAATATTATTTAGCAATTAGTTTTTAAAATGGATGTTACTATATGCTATCACTGAGGAATATCAGTTAGTTCTAAAAAAATAATTTTTTATTGGCTGCTACACAGGAATATTATTTTTTTGTTATATTGTGGGTTGTGGTGCCATTTGTGGTTCCCACTTTTTAAATCTTATCCATTATTGTTATTTTGTATTTTTTCTTAAACCAATAAAATTTTTATTTTTATTTTTTTATGTTCATGTGTACATTTTTTTTTTCTGATTTTACAGGAATAATATGTAGCTCCAAAATAATGGTTTTGTATACAGTATGCTGGAACTACCTAATATTGCTTTTCTTCACAATGGGGTAGCTGAGACCCCAGAGAACATGATTCCGGTCAGTTTTTACCGACCCCAGTTTGGCGATTGCTTCAAAAATAAGAAAAGGCTGATTTCCCATTTAATTTCTCTTTCCTCTTTTGTGGTCGCAAATCAGGAGAGAAATGAGGTCCCTTGATCCTCTCCCTGGTACCTCCGTTGTCCCTGCAACCCCTTGTAAAGTCCCTGGGGCCACCAGCATCTTCTTTCCGGAGAAAATATCGGGCACATGTGCAGTGCGCACGCCGAGATCTGCCAGCTGACACCTGCAACAATAGGAAATGTTTCCTATTGCTTCATTTTGATCACTGCGATAGACCTTATCACAGTGATCAAAATAAAAAAAAATTGTAAATCAAACCTTCCTTTAACACCCCCCTTAGATAGGTAAAAATATTAAAATAAAAAAAAGTATTTATTTACATTTTTCCATTAGGGTTAGAGTTGGGTAAAATAGTTGGGTTAAAGTTAGGGTTGGGCGAAATTTAGGGTTATGATTGAGCTAGGGCTAGGGTTGGGCTAAAGTTAGGGTGGGGCTAAAGTTAGGGTTTGGCTAAAGTTAGGGTTTGGGCTAAGGTTAGGGTTGGGCTAAATTTAGAGTTGGGCTATGGTTAGGGTTGTGGTTATGGTTTGGACTATGGTTAGGGTTGTGATTAGGGTTTGGGGTGTGTTAGGGTTAGGTTTGTGGTTATATTTAAGGTTGGGATTATGGTTAAGGGTGTGTTGGAGTTAGGGTTGGAGTTAGAATTGGGGGGTTCCACTTTTTAGGTACATCAGGGGATCTCCAAATATGACATTGTGCCATCATTGATTCCAGCCAATTTTGTGTTCATAAAGTCAAATGGTGCTTCCTCTCTTCTGAGCCCTGCCATGCACTAAAATAGCAGCTTTTCCCCACATATGGAGTTTTGGTGTGCTCAGGAGAAATTGCACAACGAATTTTGTAGTCCATGTTCTCCTGATACCCTTGTGAAAATAAAAAAATTGGTTCCAAAATAATTATTTTGTGAAAAATGTAAAATGTAAATTTTTTACCTTCCACATTGATTTAGTTTTCATGAAGCACCCGAAGGGTTAATAAACTACTTGAATGTGGTTTTGCACACCTTGAGTGGTGCAGTTTTAAGAATTATCTCACTTTTGGGTACTTTCTGTAATATTGACTCCACAAACTCACTTCAAATGTAAGGGTGGTTTCACATTTGCGGGGTTTTTTGCGTTTTTGCGGTAAAAAACGCAAAAAACCGCATGCGTTTTTTTCCTATACTTAACATTAAAAACGCATGCGTTATTTTGCATGCGTTTTGACGCGTTTTTGCAACGCATGCGTTTTTATCTGCATGCGTTTTGTTGCAGAAATGCAACATGTAGTAATTTTAGCGGCGTTTTTTTGCCGCGAAAAAATGCATGCGTTTTTCACGGCAAAAAAATTTATTGATGTCTATGTAAACGCATGCAGATGAATGAACTTGGCACTCAGAGTGAGAGAAAAAAGCTTCTAAATTTATTGATGCATCCAGACAAATCAAAACTGCTAAACGTTTTCGGTCCACACCGGACGTTCGTCAGAGCGTTTCTTTGACAATGACTACAAATATATAAGCAAATATAGTGTCACATGATGCAGGGATATTCTAAGGGATGGACACCCTACTTGAGGACCATCATTACTCATGCCTATCAAGTGCCGTGTTTTCTAACATTATCTGGACTGTCCGCACACGAGCACCATAGATGATGTCAAGTGGAATTTTTTCCTACAATGCAACTGAAACCGCTGAGATTTTATCCAAAGTGACTGCATCAAGTGACTTTCTCCAAATCCCCACGCAAGAAATCAAATACAGGGATTTGGAACGTGAGTCGAAAAGAGCAGTCAACCTCGAGCTACATATTATCACCCTTGCCGAATATCTATCTCCGTGTTCAACGTATACCAAGGGGCCCCTTGCAACCTACTTTCTTTAGGGACGACAAGGAATATTGTACTAAGTTCGAACATATCCTCAACAAGTGTTCTGCTGATCTAATGACTCTAACCTTGTCTTATTTGCAACATAATCTGGATACCGTGAATTCACAGATATGTGCCATCGAAAACCAGCTTACAAGCACCATGTCCCAGGAGGCCTTTCAAGAACTCAAAGTTCAAAACCAGGAGACCATTTGCACACACAGGCTCGACTTGGAGAAAAAGAAAAGATCAAAATTCTTGAGGGACACCGAAGATTACCTGCAGAACAGAGTTTACCAGTGGCGAGAGCCCCACCGGCCCTCCAGACGCGGACCTCCCTCAGCTCCTCAGGCTCGGCCGACAGCAGACCCGGCACCTCGTATACCTATACATCCGGCAATTTTTTAGGGAACAGCTGAGGGCGCTCAAAAGGAAAACGAGGCGGGGGGGCCAATTCCGCAGGGGACTCCAGAAGCCACATGTCGACCAGATCACAGGTACGCAACCCCCACTGGTGATCAACATTTCATCTAAATCATTGGACACATCACAACTGGCTTTACTACAGAAAGGTCTTTCATTTTGCCCCACGTATAAGTTCAATGCCTTTGAACTTAATATGGACTTACAGAGGTTTTTTCGGAACCTCCGTTTACTTGTCCATTTCTCCACTCAGCCACCACCAGGGGACCCCCCCTCACAGGTGGGTCAGTCGCTCCTTGACCTGCACGGCTTGGGTCTTCGTTCCCCAAGTTCCTTTATGCCTCCTAAAAGTAGCCCACCCATTGAGACCTTTATCTCTCTGGTGGAAAGGGACATTTGTTGTTTTCATCGAGATTTACACCAGGGTAATTTCCATTTTTACTCTAACATGTCCCCTGCAGAGAAATTGGCCCTAGAACAGCTTTCTGCTGATAAAACACTTATGGTCAAAGCAGCCGATAAAGGTGGGGCCATAGTGATTATGGATAGGACAGATTACCTGGAAGAGGCCTACAAACAACTTAATGACCCTGATGTTTATAAAGTCACCTCACATAATCCACTTAACAGCATTGCCCAGAAAATCAGGACCCTTCTTGAGTTCCATGAACAGGAGGGCACTATAGATAATAGATTGAGGACCTTTTTGGTGAAAACTGATCCCATAACTCCAATTTTCTACCTGTTGCCCAAAATTCATAAACAATTGTTTAAACCACCAGGGCGTCCTATAGTGGCCCTCACTGACTCCATTCTATCTCCCCCAGCTATAGTACTGGAGAAAATTCTAACACCTCTAGTTAAAGCCACCAGCTCTTTCATTCTAGACACCAACAATTTTCTTGAACTCATCATGTCTCTGGGCACTATTCCTTCCTCCTCATTCTTAGTGACTTGGGACGTGAGCAGCCTTTACACGTCCATCACTCACGAGAAAGGCATACTAGCTGTGGACAGACTCCTTAGTGAAGCAGGTACTCACATTAAGTTACGCCGTTTCTGTACGGACCTGTTAAATCTGGTCCTCAGAGAAAACTATTTTATGTTTGAGGATACCTTCTATATCCAACAACAGGGCACCGCGATGGGCTCGCATGTAGCGCCCCCGTATGATATCGCTTATATGTCATCCTTTGAGAAAGACTTTGTCTATATCCATCCTCTATTTCAAGCACACTCGCGCATATGGCGCCGGTACATAGATGACATATTCTGCATCTGGGACGGCCCTATTGATTCACTTATTTTATTCGACAAACACCTCAATAACGTTTGGCCAGAATTAAAATTCTCTTTACGGTACAATTTGGACCGCATTAGTTTTCTGGACACCCTGGTCTGTAAAAGGATGGTGGTGGGTTATCTATTGACCTATTCTCGAAACCCACCGATAGAAACAGTCTCCTGCACTACAACAGCTGCCACCCTCCCTCCATTAAAAATGCCATCCCCAAATCACAATTTCAACGGGTGAATAGGATAGTTTCGGACGAAACCACTAAAAACATCAGACTCGATGAGATGCAACAAAAATTTTCTAACAGGGGCTACCCACAGAATACACTAATCAAAGCTAGACAAACTAGTGTATCCACCAGGACTAATGATAACAAGTAGGGTTGAGCGAAACGGGTCGAACATTTTCAAAAGTCGCCGACTTTTGGCTAAGTCGGGGTTTCATGAAACCCGATCCGACCCCTGTGCGGGGTCGGCCATGCGGTACGCGACTTTCGCGCCAAAGTCGCGTTTCAATGACGCGAAAAGCGCCATTTCTCAGCCAATGAAGGTAAACGCAGAGTGTGGGCAGCGTGATGACATAGGTCCTGGTCCCCACCATCTTAGAGAAGGGCATTGCAGTGATTGGCTTGCTGTCTGCGACGTCACAGGGGCTATAAAGAGGCGTTCCCGCCGACCGCCATCTTACTGCTGCTGATCTGAGCTTAGGGAGAGGTTGCTGCCGCTTTGTCAGAAGCAGGGATAGCGTTAGGCAGGGTCCATTAACCACAAAACCGCTTGTGCTGCAGCGATTTGCACTGTCCAACACCACCCTCGGTGTGCAGGGACAGTGGAAGTTTTTTTTTTTTTTTTTTTCCCCTCAGCGCTGTAGCTCATTGGGCTGCCCTAGAAGGCTCCCTGATAGCTGCATTGCTGTGTGTACGCCGCTGTGCAAACCAACTGCTTTTTTCAAAGCACAAATCCTCTTGTTCCTTCCTTTCTGCACAGCTATCTTTTTTGTTTGTCCACACTTTTTATTTCATTTGTGCATCAGTCCACTCCTTATTGCTGCCTGCCATACCTGGCTGAGATTACTGCAGGCAGGGAGATAGTAGCTGCCTGCCATACCTGGCTGAGATTACTGCAGGCAGGGAGATAGTAATTGTAGGACATTCCCTGTTTTTTTTTTTTTTTTTTTTTTGGTGGGAGATTAAGATTGGCAATTTGGCATTTCTGCTAGAGTGCCATCCCTGTGTGTGCCATCTCTCTCACATAGTGGGCCATAGAAAGCCTTTTCATTTTTCTGTATTTTTTTTGTGGGGTGTATAAATTCTCCCTGATAAAAATACAGTGGGAGATTAATATTGGCCTTTGGGCTTGTGTGCCAGTCCTGAGTGTGCCATCTCTCTCACAAATAGTGGGCCATAGAAAGCCTATTTTATTTTTTTTTGGGTTTTATAAATTCTCCCTGAAAAAAAGGGAGATTAATATTGGCCTCTGGGCTTGTGTGCCAGTCCTGAGCGTGCCATCTGTGCCAGCCCTGAGCGTGCCATCTCTCTCACAAATAGTGGGCCATAGAAAGCCTATTTAATTTTTTTTTTGGTTTTATAAATTCTCCCTGAAAAAAAGGGAGATTAATATTGGCCTCTGGGCTTGTGTGCCAGTTGTGAGCGTGCCATCTGTGCCAGTCCTGAGCGTGCCATCTCTCTCACAAATAGTGGGCCATAGAAAGCCTATTTAATTTTTTTTTTTGTTTTATAAATTTTCCCTGAAAAAAGGGAGATTAATATTGGCCTCTGGGCTTGTGTGCCAGTTGTGAGCGTGCCATCTGTGCCAGTCCTGAGCGTGCCATCTCTCTCACAAATAGTGGGCCATAGAAAGCCTATTTAATTTTTTTTTTGGTTTTATAAATTTTCCCTGAAAAAAGGGAGATTAATATTGGCCTCTGGGCTTGTGTGCCAGTTGTGAGCGTGCCATCTGTGCCAGTCCTGAGCGTGCCATCTCTCTCACAAATAGTGGGCCATAGAAAGCCTATTTAAATATTTTTTTGGTTTTATAAATTCTCCCAGAAAAAAAGGGAGATTAATATTGGCCTCTGGGCTTCTGTGCCAGTCCTGAGCGTGCCATCTGTGCCAGTCCTGAGCGTCCCATCTCTCTCACAAATAGTGGGCCATAGAAAGCCTATTTTTTTTTTTTTTTGGGTTTTAGAAATTCTCCCTGGAAAAAAAAAGGGAGATTAATATTGCCCTTTGGGCTTGTGTGCCAGTACTAAGCGTTCCATCTCTCTCTCTCTTTCTCAGTCAGTGGGCCATAGAACGCCTATTTTTGGTTTTATTTGTTTTCTAAATTCTCCCTGAAAAAATCATTTTATTTTATTTGGTTTCTAAATTCTTCCTGATAAAATCATATTTTTTTTATTATTTTTTTTTCTAAAGTCTCCCTGAAAAAAAAAAAAAAAAAACAACCAAAAAAAACAGTGGGAGATTAATATTGGCCTTTCTGCTTGTGTGCCAGTCTTGACTCCTGGGTGTGCCATCTCTCTCTCTCTCTCCAATTGTGGTCCATAGAAAGCCTATATTTTTTTTCCTTGATTTGGGTTCTAAAATCTACCAGAGAAAATAACTACATCAATCATTGGTAGAAAAATATTGGCCTCTGGGCTTGTGTGCCACTCCTGACTCCTGTGTGCGTCATCTCTCAGTCAGTGGGCCATAGAACGCCTATTTTTGTTTTTATTTGTTTTATAAATTCTCCCTGAAAAAATCATTTTATTTTATTTGGTTTCTAAATTCTTCCTGATAAAATCATATTTTTTTTATTATTTTTTTTTCTAAAGTCTCCCTGAAAAAAAAAAAAAAAAAACAAACAAAAAAAACAGTGGGAGATTAATATTGGCCTTTCTGCTTGTGTGCCAGTCTTGACTCCTGGGTGTGCCATCTCTCTCTCTCTCTCTCTCTCTCCAATTGTGGTCCATAGAAAGCCTATATTTTTTTTCCTTGATTTGGGTTCCAAAATCTACCAGAGAAAATAACTCCATCAATCATTGGTAGAAAAATATTGGCCTCTGGGCTTGTGTGCCACTCCTGATTCCTGTGTGCGTCATCTCTCACTCAGTGGCCCATAGAAAGCATATAGTTTGTTACATTTGTTTTCTAAATTCTCCCTGCAAAAATCTATTTTTTTTTTTTTGGGGGGTTTCTAAAGTGTTCCTGAAAAAAAAAAAAATAAAAAAAAAATAATAGTGTGACATTAATATTAACATTTGTGCTTCAGTGACAGTCCTGCGTGTGGGGCATCTCTCTAATTTGCAGCCACCAAAAAAAGAGTGTGTAACATTGGGCCTGATTTTCGCTGTGGTCTCACCAACCTGTAAAGGGGTAGCTAAATCATACTGAAGTTATAGCTCACCGTGTAAGTTGTGTGACTGCAACAAATAACGTTAGTTTGGTAACGTTTTTAAAACAATGAGGAAGTCTAGTGGAAGAGGTCGTGGCCGGGGGCGTTCATTGTCAGCTGGTAATGAGGGTAGTGGTAGTGGTGGAGCATCAGGTGGTCGTGGGGAAAAAAATATTGCACCTAAGTCTGGAGCTGTGGAGCCAGGTTCGTCGTCCGGCTACACAAGGCCTCGAACGCTCCCTTTTCTGGGATTAGGAAAACCGCTTTTAAAGCCGGAGCAGCAAGAGCAAGTTTTGGCTTATCTTGCTGACTCAGCCTCTAGCTCTTTTGCCTCCTCTCGTGAAACTGGTAAAAGTAAAAGCAGCGCGTCGTTAGTGGATGTTCACGGTCAGGGACAAGTCACTTCCTTGTCCTCTTCAGCAAAAACAACAACAGAGAAGAATGCAGCAGGCGACACAACGGGTTACTCCATGGAGCTCTTTACACATACCGTCCCTGGCTTAGAAAGTGAAGCAGTTAACAGTCCATGCCCATTACAAATTGAATCTGACATGGAGTGCACTGACGCACAGCCACAGCCAGACTACTATGCTGGTCCTTTGACTCAGACCACAACATTGCCCTCGCAGGGTGCTGATCAAGAATCAGACCCTGATGAGACTATGTTGCCCCATCACGAACGCTATACCACCGAACGACACGGTGACACAGACGAAGTTGCGCAGGAGGTACAAGAAGAGTTATTAGATGACCCAGTTCTTGACCCCGATTGGCAGCCATTGGGGGAACAGGGTGCAGGCGGCAGCAGTTCTGAAGCAGAGGAGGAGGAGGGGCCGCAGCAGGCATCAACATCGCCACAGGTTCCATCTGCCGGGCCCGTATCTTGCCCAAAACGCGTGGCAAAGCCAAAACCTGGTGGAGGACAGCGTGGCCATCCGGTTAAAGCTCAGTCTGCAATGCCTGAAAAGGTATCCGATGCTAGAAAGAGTGCAGTCTGGCATTTTTTTAAACAACATCCAATTGATCAGCGCAAAGTCATCTGTCAAAAATGTTCTACTTCCTTAAGCAGAGGTCAGAATCTGAAAAGTCTCAATACTAGTTGCATGCATAGACATTTAACCACCATGCATTTGAAAGCTTGGACTAACTACCAAACGTCCCTTAAGGTTGTTGCACCCTCGGCCAATGAAGCTAGTCATCAACGCAACATCCCTTCCGGCAGTGTAGGACCACCATTTAGCGCACCACCTGCTGTATCTGTGCAGGTATCTTTGCCAGGCCAAAGCAGTCAGGGTCAGGGAATCACCAGTTTCGTAGTAGGAAACACTGCATCTAGGGCACCGGCGGCAACAATACCATCTCCCACCGTCTCTCAGTCTGCCATGTCCACCGGCACCCCCGCTAGTTCCACGATCTCCAGCTCTCCAGTCCAGCTCACCCTACATGAGACTATGGTTAGAAAAAGGAAATACTTAGCCTCGCATCCGCGTACACAGGGTTTGAACGCCCACATAGCTAGACTAATCTCGTTAGAGATGATGCCCTACCGGTTAGTTGAAAGCGAAGCTTTCAAAGACCTGATGGACTACGCTGTACCACGCTACGAGCTACCCAGTCGACACTTTTTTTCCAGAAAAGCCATCCCAGCCCTCCACCAGCATGTTAAAGAGCGCATCGTCCATGCACTCAGGCAATCTGTGAGCACAAAGGTGCACCTGACAACAGATGCATGGACCAGTAGGCATGGCCAGGGACGTTACGTGTCCATCACGGCACACTGGGTAAATGTGGTGGATTCAGGGTCCACAGGGGACAGCAAGTTTGGGACAGTTCTGCCTAGCCCACGGTCTAGTAAACAGTTGTCTGTAGCCGTTCGCACCCCCTCCTCCTCCTCCTCCTCCTCGTCCTCCTGCAGAAGCAAGAGCTCGTCCACAGACCGCAGTCGCACAAACACTCCATCCGCACCTGCCACTGTTGCACACCAGGTCTCCCATTATGGGGCAGCTACTGGCATACGTCAGCAGGCTGTATTGGCTATGAAGTGTTTGGGCGACAATAGACACACCGCGGAAGTTCTGTCCGAGTTCTTGCAGCAAGAAACGCAGTCGTGGCTGGGCACTGTAGATCTTGAGGCAGGCAAGGTAGTGAGTGATAACGGAAGGAATTTCATGGCTGCCATCTCCCTTTCCCAACTGAAACACATTCCTTGCCTGGCTCACACCTTAAACCTGGTGGTGCAGTGCTTCCTGAAAAGTTATCCGGGGTTATCCGACCTGCTCCTCAAAGTGCGTGGACTTTGCGCACATATCCGCCGTTCGCCTGTACACTCCAGCCGTATGCAGACCTATCAGCGTTCTTTGAACCTTCCCCAGCATCGCCTATTCATAGACGTTGCAACAAGGTGGAACTCAACACTGCACATGCTTCAGAGACTGTGCGAACAGAGGCGGGCTGTTATGTTTTTGTGGGAGGATACACATACACGGGCAGGCAGTAGGATGGCAGACATGGAGTTGTCAGGTGTGCAGTGGTCGAAGATTCAAGACATGTGTCAAGTCCTTCAGTGTTTTGAGGAATGCACACGGCTGGTTAGTGCAGACAACGCCATAATAAGCATGAGCATCCCCCTAATGCGTCTGCTGATGCAAAGTTTGACGCACATAAAGGATCAGGCGTCTGCACCAGAGGAAGAGGAAAGCCTTGATGACAGTCAGCGATTGTCTGGTCAGGGCAGTGTACATGACGAGGTACCGGGCGAAGAGGAGGTGGAGGATGAGGAGGATGATGGGGATGAGTATATTTTTAATGAGGAAGCTTTCCCGGGGGCACGGGAAATTGGTGGCGTGGCAAGGCCGGGTTCTGGTTTTTTGAGGGACACAAGTGACGTAGATTTGCCTGCAACTGCCCCTCAACCAAGCACAACCGCAGATTTGACAACGGGAACTTTGGCCCACATGGCGGATTATGCCTTGCGTATCCTCAAAAGGGACACACGCATTACAAAAATGATGAACGATGACGATTACTGGTTGGCCTGCCTCCTTGATCCTCGCTATAAAGGCAAATTGCAAAATATTATGCCACATGAGAACTTGGAACTAATATTAGCAACAAAACAATCAACTCTTGTTGACCGTTTGCTTCTGGCATTCCCTGCACACAGCGCCCGTGATCGTTCTCACACGAGCTCCAGGGGCCAGCAGACCAGAGGTGTTAGAGGGGCAGAAATCAGAAGTGGCGTTGGCCAGAGGGGTTTTCTGACCAGGTTGTGGAGTGATTTTTCTATGACCGCAGACAGGACAGGTACTGCAGCATCAATTCAAAGTGACAGGAGACAACATTTGTCCAGTATGGTTACAAACTATTTTTCATCCCTTATCGACGTTCTCCCTCAACCGTCATTCCCATTTGATTACTGGGCATCCAAATTAGACACCTGGCCAGAATTGGCAGAATATGCATTGCAGGAGCTTGCTTGCCCGGCAGCTAGTGTCCTATCAGAAAGAGTATTCAGTGCTGCAGGTTCAATACTAACAGAAAAAAGGACTCGTCTGGCTACCCAAAATGTAGATGATCTAACCTTCATTAAAATGAACCACAACTGGATTTCAAAATCTTTTGCCCCACCCTGCCCGGCTGACACCTAGCTTTCCTATGAAAAGGTCTTGCCTGTGGACTATTCTGAATGACTTTTCCAATCTCGTAATTTTCTTCACCTGATTGTCCAGCATACGACATGTTTCCACCTCACGAAATGGCCAAACTCCCCACACGGGGCCGTGCTATCGCCACTTTGCGCTTGGACCCTTGAGAGTGCTGTTTGTCTGAAGAGGTGGGTGTGGCCGCTTTTGGTCGACGGCACTGCCACTGGGTCCCTCATAGTACAATAAAGTGTCTCTGGCGGTGGTGGTGCGCACCCAACGTCAGACACACCGTTGTAATATGAGGGGCCCTGTGCCTGTACCGCCGGCCACAAGACAGTTCCCCCCCCCAGCTCAAACAGTGCTCTACCACTAGCAAAATTATCTCTCACAGCTTCACCAATGTGTAGTCTAGGCGCTGACATCCTTCAATGCCTGGCACTGACAATACCATTGTTTTGACATTTTTGTTATGTTAGGCCTTCGAAGCCTGTCTGCGGTCCCTTCTTTCTACAACTACTACACTGACCAGGCCACTGCTGGCCGTGTTACCCTGGAACCAATTTAAAAGTGCCTACAGTCAGCCCAATTTTGTTATGTTAGGCCTTCGAAGACTGTCTGCCGTCACTCCTTCCACTAGACTTCCACTGACGATACACTGCTGCCCATGTACCCCTGGAACCAATTTAAAGTGCCTACAGCCAGCCCAATTTTGTTATGTTAGGCCTTCGAAGCCTGTCTGCGGTCACTCCTTCCACTAGACTTCCACTGACCAGACCACTGCTGCCCGTGTACCCCTGCAACCAATTTAAAAGTGCCTACAGCCAGCCCAAGTTTGTTATGTTAGGCCTTGGAAGCCTGTCTGCGGTCACTCCTTCCACTAGACTTCCACTGACCAGACCACTGCTGCCCGTGTACCCCTGGAACCAATTTAAAAGTGCCTACAGCCAGCCCAAGTTTGTTATGTTAGGCCTTCGAAGCCTGTCTGCGGTCACTCCTTCCACTAGACTTCCACAGACCAGACCACTGCTGCCCGTGTACCCCTGGAACCAATTTAAAAGTGCCTACAGCCAGCCCAAGTTTGTTATGTTAGGCCTTGGAAGCCTGTCTGCGGTCACTCCTTCCACTAGACTTCCACTGACCAGACCACTGCTGCCCGTGTACCCCTGGAACCAATTTAAAAGTGCCTACAGCCAGCCCAAGTTTGTTATGTTAGGCCTTGGAAGCCTGTCTGCGGTCACTCCTTCCACTAGACTTCCACTGACCAGACCACTGCTGCCCGTGTACCCCT
This sequence comes from Ranitomeya imitator, assembly GCF_032444005.1. Lineage (NCBI taxonomy): Eukaryota > Metazoa > Chordata > Amphibia > Anura > Dendrobatidae > Ranitomeya > Ranitomeya imitator. The sequence goes on along the minus strand of NC_091285.1, from coordinate 341,318,297 downwards.
GGAACCAATTTAAAAGTGCCTACAGCCAGCCCAAGTTTGTTATGTTAGGCCTTGGAAGCCTGTCTGCGGTCACTCCTTCCACTAGACTTCCACTGACCAGACCACTGCTGCCCGTGTACCCCTGGAACCAATTTAAAAGTGCCTACAGCCAGCCCAAGTTTGTTATGTTAGGCCTTCGAAGCCTGTCTGCGGTCACTCCTTCCACTAGACTTCCACAGACCAGACCACTGCTGCCCGTGTACCCCTGGAACCAATTTAAAAGTGCCTACAGCCAGCCCAAGTTTGTTATGTTAGGCCTTCGAAGCCTGTCTGCGTCCCGTTCTTTCAACTACAACTACACTGACCAGGCCACTGATGGCCGTGTTCCCTTGGAACCAATTTTAACTTGCCTACAGCCAGCCCTATGTTATTATGTTAGGCCTTCGAAGCCTGTCTGCGGTCACTCCTTCCACTAGACTTCCACAGACCAGACCACTGCTGCCCGTGTACCCCTGGAACCAATTTAAAAGTGCCTACAGCCAGCCCAAGTTTGTTATGTTAGGCCTTGGAAGCCTGTCTGCGGTCACTCCTTCCACTAGACTTCCACTGACCAGACCACTGCTGCCCGTGTACCCCTGGAACCAATTTAAAAGTGCCTACAGCCAGCCCAAGTTTGTTATGTTAGGCCTTGGAAGCCTGTCTGCGGTCACTCCTTCCACTAGACTTCCACTGACCAGACCACTGCTGCCCGTGTACCCCTGGAACCAATTTAAAAGTGCCTACAGCCAGCCCAAGTTTGTTATGTTAGGCCTTGGAAGCCTGTCTGCGGTCACTCCTTCCACTAGACTTCCACTGACCAGACCACTGCTGCCCGTGTACCCCTGGAACCAATTTAAAAGTGCCTACAGCCAGCCCAAGTTTGTTATGTTAGGCCTTGGAAGCCTGTCTGCGGTCACTCCTTCCACTAGACTTCCACTGACCAGACCACTGCTGCCCGTGTACCCCTGGAACCAATTTAAAAGTGCCTACAGCCAGCCCAAGTTTGTTATGTTAGGCCTTCGAAGCCTGTCTGCGGTCACTCCTTCCACTAGACTTCCACAGACCAGACCACTGCTGCCCGTGTACCCCTGGAACCAATTTAAAAGTGCCTACAGCCAGCCCAAGTTTGTTATGTTAGGCCTTCGAAGCCTGTCTGCGTCCCGTTCTTTCAACTACAACTACACTGACCAGGCCACTGATGGCCGTGTTCCCTTGGAACCAATTTTAACTTGCCTACAGCCAGCCCAATGTTAGGCCTTTGATGCCTGTCTGCCGTCACTCCTTCCACTAGGCCTCCACTGACCTGTCTATTGCTGCCCGTGTACCCCTTGAACCAACCTAATAAAATATTTAAAAAATTAATTTGATTATAAAAAATAAGATCGTGTTGAGATCTCAAATGCAGACATTTTAACAATCAAAACAAACACACAACAAATATCTGGAACTGTACTACAAAGGTCCAACAGCTACAATTTCTTTCTCCTGCAAGAAGTTAACTGAAAGTTTTTTGGAGTTGTTAACACAGATATGGCATCCACCGAGTGTTGTCCTGTCGCGTCTCCTTTAAATTATTTCCAATAAGATGTTAAACTATTAATTTAATAAAATCAATAATTAAAAAAATAATTGAGTAAGTCAAAAGCACATTGCAAATAAACATTAATTACAAATCAAGAAGCATGGCGCGTCCGAGGGTGAGTAGATACCGAATAAGAATATAATCACCCTCGGACGCGCAATGCTTATTTACAACAGCCTTCCTTCCTAAGAATCAGCCCTTCCGTGGTGTAGAGAGAGGTTGTGTTACACTCCAAGGTGTTCCCCAGGTTGCCTTTCCTGAGCTTCGATCTTCCGGCTCTCGTTTAGTAGCTGTTGGAAACTACGCTGCATTAGGCCTACTAATTGTGTATGGGTGAAACAGTGGCGCATCTGCGGTCCCTCCTTCCACTAGGCCTCCACTGACCTGTCTACTGCGGCCCGTGTACCCCTTGAACCAACCTAATAAAATATTTAAAAAATTAATTTGATTATAAAAAATAAGATCGTGTTGAGATCTCAAATGCAGACATTTTAACAATCAAAACAAACACACAACAAATATCTGGAACTGTACTACAAAGGTCCAACAGCTACAATTTCTTTCTCCTGCAAGAAGTTAACTGAAAGTTTTTTGGAGTTGTTAACACAGATATGGCATCCACCGAGTGTTGTCCTGTCGCGTCTCCTTTAAATTATTTCCAATAAGATGTTAAACTATTAATTTAATAAAATCAATAATTAAAAAAATAATTGAGTAAGTCAAAAGCACATTGCAAATAAACATTAATTACAAATCAAGAAGCATGGCGCGTCCGAGGGTGAGTAGATACCGAATAAGAATATAATCACCCTCGGACGCGCAATGCTTATTTACAACAGCCTTCCTTCCTAAGAATCAGCCCTTTCGTGGTGTAGAGAGAGGTTGTGTTACACTCCAAGGTGTTCCCCGGGTTGCCTTTCATGAGCTTCGATCTTCCGGCTCTCGTTTAGTAGTTGGTGGAAACTATGCTGCATTAGGCCTACAAATTTGGTATGGGGTGTAGAGACAGGTTGTGTTACACTCCAAGGTTTTCACCAGGTTGCCTTTCCTGAGCTTCGATCTTCATGCTCTCGTTTAGTAGGTGTCGGAAAGTAGGCTGCATTAGGCCTACAAATTGGGTATGGGGTGGAGAGAGATGGTGTGTTACACTCCAAGGTGTTCCCCAGGTTTCCTTGCCATTGCTTCGGTCTTCCGACTCTCGTTTAGTAGTTGTAGAAAAGTACACAGCATTAGGCCTACAAAATGGGTATGGGGTGGAGAGAGATGGTGTGTTACACTCCAAGGTGTTCCCCAGGTTGCCTTTCCTGAGCTTCGATCTTCATGCTCTCGTTTAGTAGGTGTCGGAAAGTAGGCTGCATTAGGCCTACAAATTGGGTATGGGGTGGAGAGAGATGGTGTGTTACACTCCAAGGTGTTCCCCAGGTTTCCTTGCCATTGCTTCGGTCTTCCGACTCTCGTTTAGTAGTTGTAGAAAAGTACACAGCATTAGGCCTACAAAATGGGTATGGGGTGGAGAGAGATGGTGTGTTACACTCCAAGGTGTTCCCCAGGTTGCCTTTCCTGAGCTTCGATCTTCATGCTCTCGTTTAGTAGGTGTCGGAAAGTATGCTGCATTAGGCCTAAAAAATGGGGAATGGGGTGGAGAGAGATGGTGTGTTACACTCCAAGGTGTTCCCCAGGTTTCCTTGCCATTGCTTCGGTCTTCCGACTCTCGTTTAGTAGTTGTAGAAAAGTACACTGCATTAGGCCTAAAAAATGGGTATGGGGTGGAGAGAGATGGTGTGTTACACTCCAAGGTGTTCCCCAGGTTGCCTTTCCTGAGCTTCGATCTTCATGCTCTCGTTTAGTAGGTGTCGGAAAGTAGGCTGCATTAGGCCTACAAATTGGGTATGGGGTGGAGAGAGATGGTGTGTTACACTCCAAGGTGTTCCCCAGGTTTCCTTGCCATTGCTTCGGTCTTCCGACTCTCGTTTAGTAGTTGTAGAAAAGTACACAGCATTAGGCCTACAAAATGGGTATGGGGTGGAGAGAGATGGTGTGTTACACTCCAAGGTGTTCCCCAGGTTGCCTTTCCTGAGCTTCTATCTTCAGGCTCTCATTAAATTGTGGTTAAATGGAACAACTGCATTTGGCGTACTAGTTGGTTTGGGGCCTACTATCGGTGTCTGCCACTCCTTGCTGTTCTCCTGGTTTCCTGTCCTGAAATACCATTTTCAGCCTCTCGTTAAGTAGTTGTTAATGTTAGACTGCATTTGGCCTACTAGTTGGGTTGGGGCCTACTATCGGTGTCTGCCACTCCTTGCTGTTCTCCTCCACTGAACAAAGCTGTGCCGCCTGTTTACTACGGTTGCCAATTTTGAACTGCATTTCGACTACTTACTGATTTGGCCCTACTCTCTGTGTCAGCCTCTCATTCCAGTTGTCCTCCACTGCAATGCCCCCTGGTTATTCCTGTGTTACCAATTTTGAACTGCATTTAGCCCACTTTCTTCTTTGGGCCTATATCTGTGTTTCCACTTCATCGTGCCCATTGCCCAGCCAGTGATAGATGAGTCTGCTGGTACATTGACCCATAACGCAACATTCCCCGTGCACGCTACACAACAACATTGTGACCCTGCTGAAAGTCAGGTTGCTCTTCCCGCATACCATACCACCTTACACGGGGACAAAGAGGAAGGTGCAGATGAAAGTGCAGGTTCCTTCATCAGGTAGGGGGAGGAATACTAGTTGGCGACGTCACTGGCACAGGGCCTCTCATAGTACGCAAAAGTGTTGCTGCCGGTGGGAGGCGCCCCCGCCGTGCAAACACACCGCTGTACTTTGAGGGGCCCTGTGCCAGTGCCAATGCCAACGAGTGGGCCCCCCCTGCTTGCTCAGGTTCACAGCACTTGCAAAGTTGAAATACTTACCTCTCCCTGCTCCACTGCCGTGACGTGGTCCAGATTTCCTGGGCCCACTAATTACTTGAACCAGCCCTACCCCCCACAACTTTAGCCAAATGACCCCCAATTTCAAATGCCTTCCAATTATTATAAGGTAAATTACGCTTGACAAGCTTCATTAAGAAGAATGGATGGTTTTGACATTAAAATGGGCACTCTAGGTGTTTTCCTGGCCCCCACTCACTGCCGACTATGCTGCCCCATTGACTTGCATTGGGTTTCGTGTTTCGGTCGATCCCGACTTTACGTCATAATCGGCCGATTTCACTCGACCCGACTTTGGACATAGTCGGGTTTCGCAAAACCCGGCTCGACTCTAAAAAGGTCAAGGTCGCTCAACTCTAATAACAAGAAACGTATCCCCTTTGTCAGCACCTTTCACCCCTTCTCTAATATAGTACAATCTACCATTAGACGCCACTGGGGTCTATTACAAAAAAGTTACCCATCCATTCCTGAATTTAAATTGCCATTCCTATCCTGTTTTCGGAGGGCTAGAAATTTACGGGATAAATTAGTTAAAGCAGATGTGGGTTCCAGGTCCATTATGTCCAGACAAACCTTTCTACAGACACAAAAACAGGGTACTTTTCCCTGTCTCAGCTGCCTTCAATGTAACAATGTCCAAAAAGGCTCCAAGGTGTTCCATCCCCATACGGGTCAGGGCATCACTATTAGGGGTTATTTCACATGCGATTCCTCTTACATCGTATATCTCATTAAGTGTCCATGCGGTCTGGCCTACGTTGGGGAAACCACCCAGCCCATTAGAGGTAGGGTCTCACAGCATAAGTCAACCATTCGCTGTAAAAGAAATCATCTGCCCCTTCCATTCCACTTCCATGAAAAGAATCACAATATTTCACAATTGCGGTTCCAGGTTCTGGAACAAATTGAACCTAATAGGACAGGTCTCAATAGGAGTAAAATCCTTAAGAAAAGGGAGGCCTTCTGGATTTTTACCCTCCAGACCCTTGAGCCAAAAGGGCTCAACAGGGAATATGAGGTATCAGCCTCCCTATGAGAACAGTGGGATCTTGCCATTATATTCTGCTGTATATATATATGAATCTGCTTTGTATATGTATATTTATTTATATATTGCTATGCATTCTGATTGTATATTAATCTGGTTTTTCTTTCTTCCTCTTTCTAGAATCGCTAGAATGCACTATCATCACCACACTGGGCACCATCCTTTATCTGTCTGGTAGGATATTTCTACCCTAATCCTCTCTTCCAGTATGGTTCCTTTTTCTTCTATCCTGTGCTATATTGCCAGTTGCATTTTTTCATTCCTTCTCCCCTTTTTTTCCCCCTTTACTCCCCCTACTTCCCCTCCTTTTTTCCCTTCTTTAGCCTGCTCATCCAGCGCCCCTGGGCTTTATTGTACTATGTTTTTCGCCACTGCACCTGCGTTGTCAGGGATGTGCGTCCCTGTTCTCTTTGCTCTCCCCGCGGCGCTCTCTGCGCATGCGCCAGCCCCCTGCGGTCACATGACCACTCTTACGTCACCGCTCTCCGGGATTTATACCCGGAAGTACCTCCCTGCTCTCAGCGTCGCTCTCTGCTGCTGGGCACATTGCTCCTGATGCTCCGGACCCGAAGGTACGCCATTGTCCAATGCTAGCTTTGCATACCACTCCCACGTACTGGATCCTTACCTGGCCGTTTTCTTTTCAGCGCTGCCTCTCCCTCTAGGCTCTGCTCCTAGCCTTGGCGCCGTTCTCTTTATTAGCGGGTCCCGCTCCTCCAGGTATAGTTTCTCTCCCTTTGGTATGCGCCGCTTCACCATAGGTCCTTTACTCACCTTCTCTCCATATGTTCTGTGTTTACAGCATTTATTATACCCTCCGCAGCTTCTCCCCTCCCGGACGCTCCTCTGTGCCACCTGTCTGCTTCTATTTCCAGGTAGCCTCTGTTGGCACATGTTGCCTCCCTCATGTTATTTTTTCTTTTCCCTCTCTCTTACCTGTTTTTTTAGGCGCTATACAGGCTAGTCTCTTTTTTTCCTCCATATTCTTCCTTTGTTTCTATGGTGCCTCTTTTGTTACCTTGTTTTTCCTTAGCATCTCCTTCCACGCTATATTTATATTTATGTGTTTTGTTCACCTGCTCCTTAACATTTTAGGTCACCACGATAGATCCACTACTAGCGTCAATCTAGATCGTCACCGCACTTGCCTGTTGTCCTTCACCTTTGACCGGATTAGGATCTTACATTTGCTATGTATCCGTGTTTCTCCCTCTCGCTAATTTTGGCAGTCGCGTACCACTGGCTTACACTAAGCATTTGCGCTCGGCCAGTCCTATCATCAGTGCCTTTTCCCTTATCCAGCTACTCATCACGGACTGCATCTCCACCACGCACGGAGCACCTGTTGTCTGGATAAAACCTAGCCCTTGTTGCACTTGTTCTTCTTACCTTTTGGAACATCACGTACACTGTATTGTATGACTCACTTTTATCTTATCTCATCTTTATATGCATTATATGACATGTATCCCTGCATCATGTGACACTATATTTGCTTATATATTTGTAGTCATTGTCAAAGAAACGCTCTGACGAAGGTCCGGTGTGTACCGAAAACGTTTAGCAGTTTTGATTTGTCTGGATGCATCAATAAATTTAGAAGCTTTTTTCTCTCACTCTGAGTGCCAAGTTCATTCATCTATATTCTACGGGGTGGACACCCTACTTGAGCACCATCATTACTCATACCTATCGAGTGCCGTGTTTTCTAACATTATGTAAACGCATGCGTTTTTAAGCACATGCGTTTGCATGCGTTTTTATAGAAAAACACAAGAATACACACTTATAAGCCACCCCCCAACCCTAACCCTAACCCTAAAACACAAACTCTAACACAAACTCTAACACAAACTCTAACACAAACTCTACCACAAACATTAAACACAAACTCTAACACAAACTGTAACACAAACCCTAACCCTAACCATAGGGATCCTAACCCTAACCCTAACACAAACCCTAACCCTAACCCTAAAACACAAACTCTAACCCAAACTCAAACACAAACTCTAACACAAACTCTAACACAAACTCTAACACAAACTGTAACACAAACTCTAACAGAAACCCTAACCCTAACCCTAGGGATCCTAACCCTAACCCTAACACAAACCCTAACCCTAACCCACAAACTCTAACGCAAACTGTAACACAAACTCTAACACAAACTCTAACACAAACTCTAACACAAACTGTAACACAAGCCCTAACCCTAAAACACAAACTCTAACCCAAACTGTAACACAAACTCTAACCCAAACTATAACACAAACCCTAACACAAACCCTAACCCTAACCCTAGCCCAAACCCTAACCCTAGCCCAAACCCTAACCCTAGGAATCCCTTAGGGTTTCTCCAGTCACTGCCTAATTACCGCATGGATGAGAAAGCCGCCATCTTACAATAGATTTGAGGTACATAAATGATAGGTAAATAGATAAATAGACAGATAAATCGATATCTTTGAGATATATAATTAGTGACCGTGAAGACTAGTAAGGTTACTGATGTCACCGCTCATTAGTTGTCAGGTCACAATGAGCATAGCGTGAGCTGGATTTTGGAAAAATCGTGGGAAGCACTGGACTACGTCGGACCTGCGTAGAAACTTTCTTGGTGAACGAGGGACAGTATCTTGGTTTTATTTCTCTTTTTAAGTTTTTAAAGTTTACATTTGTGGATTACCTCAGGTTCATAGAATCATAGAATATTAGAGCTGGAAGGGACCTCAAAAGGTCATCATGTCCAATTCCCTGGACTATGTCTAAACTGCGTGGGATTTTATGTTTTAAATAAATTGGTGAATCAGGAAATGTGTCAGGAAGTGTTTGTTAGGAGTCGAGTTTCCTCTGCTGCACAGGGGGAATCTCGATCCGTGTCTGCTGCGGTCTCCCATTTGGTATCGGCCGCAGTGGGTTCTGCTCAGCGGAGACGTTGCTCCCAGCGTCTCGCTGGGGCTGATTCGGTGCATAGGGTCACTACTGCCTTTTCTGGCTTTCCTATGGTACCCTGCACTGATCTGCGGCGAGCGAGCCTCTCTGGGACTAAGTCCTTGTTTACTCACACTGAGCATGCCCAGGGCAGGGTCTCCCATTGGAGGTCAAGGGCCACATGTTCGGTCACATGCTCAGGTGCTGCAGTACATTCCATTGGTCCTTCTGGAAGGTCCTGAAAGGGCAAAACATGCTCAGGTACTGCAGCACTTTCCATTGGTCCTTCTGGAAGGTCCTGAAAGGGCAAAAACTTCAGTAGCAGCTTCCTGTGCTGCAACTATATAAACTGCGCATGACCGCACGGTCATGTGTTTGAATGTGTTCAGGGACCCGGCTGAAATAAGCCCCTAGAATGCTGGCACCTCCGGCGAGGAGATTGTGTTTAAGTGTGTTCAGGGACCCGGCTGAAATAAGCCCCTAGAATGCTGGCATCTCCGGCGAGGAGTTTTGTATGCATGCATGACCACTCACTGCTCACATCTGGGTAGTTGGCCTGTGCCTCTGTGAAAGTCTAACAGGGCACAGAGCTTTCCTCTCGCGGTTACTCTGTGAAGCTAACAGAGTTGGTATATACCGCCATATAGAGACGCCATTATTTAGCAGCAGGTGCTTTCCTGCACGGTGGATCCCGGGTTGCGAACGCACCAATTCCATTTAATAAATTATATATTTGGTGCGTTCCGCCAACCCTAACAGTATACTAGCGCCAGGATCTGGCTAAGTAATGGCGGATGAACAGCGATTGCAGGGGTACATCCAGCTGCTGGAGGGCCGATTGGCGTCTCTTGAGCGTGCAACCTCGGCGGTGGATGTTACCGCAATAGCTGTTCAGGCTGCTAGTGTGGCTGCAGCAGCTTTACCCACTGCCACCTCTGTTCCGACCCTATCTCACCTTCCTTTGCCTGAGAGATACTCTGGGGACAGTAAGTCCTGTAGGGGTTTCGTGAGCCAATGTGGTATACACCTCGAGCTTCTGGCTGCACGTTTCCCTACTGAGGGGGCAAAGGTGGGATTCATAATCTCTCTCCTGTCGGACAGAGCGTTGGAGTGGGCTACGCCGCTGTGGGAGTGCAACGATCATGTGGTGCGGAGTGTTCCTAGGTTTCTGGACACTCTGAAACAGGTCTTTTTAGGACCTCAAGTCACCCATGATACAGCGCTCCAACTGCTGGCTTTGACTCAGGGTTCAACCATGGTCAGCCATTTTGCTGTTCACTTCCGGACATTAGCGTCTGAGTTGGAATGGCCAGATAAAACCCTCATTCCCGTATTTTGGAGGGGGCTGGCTGACCATGTGAAGGACGCTTTGGCCACTAGGGAGATTCCCGCCACACTGGAGGAGCTCTGTTGTGAATTCTGTGGCTGAGTTCACTTCTGTGGTCACAAGTGGTATTGCAGTCTCTGGGATTCCTCCCTCAGGTGTTTTGGTGAGCTCGTTGGCTGCCTTGCTATTTAGCTCCACCTGAGTCTGTCTTCCTTGCTCCTTGTCAATGTTCCAGTGTTGGATCTGAGCTACTGCATCTTTCCTTGGGCCTGCTGCTCTGCTAGATAAGTGCTTCTAGTTTGTTTTCTGTTTTTTCTGTCCAGCTTGTTATTATCTTTTGCTGGAAGCTCTGAGAAGCAAAGGGGTGCACCGCCGTGCTGTTAGTTCGGCACGGTGGGTCTTTTTGCCCCTTTGCGTGGTTTTCGTTTTAGGGTTTTTTGTAGACTGCATAGTTCTCTTTGCTATCCTCGCTCTGTCTAGAATATCGGGCCTCACTTTGCTGAATCTATTTCATTCCTACGTTTGTCTTTTCATCTTGCTAACAGTCATTATATGTGGGGGCTGCCTATTCCTTTGGGGTATTTCTTTGAGGTAAGTCAGGCTTGTATTTCTATCTTCAGGCTAGTCAGCTCCTCAGGCAGTGCCGAGTTGCATAGGTAGTTGATAGGCGCAATCCACTGCTGCTTCCAGTTGTGTGAGGATAGATCAGGTACTGCAGTCTACAGAGATTCCACGTCTCAGAGCTCGTCCTATTGTTTTGGGTTATTGCCAGATCTCTGTATGTGCACTGATTACTGCACGCTGTGTTGCCTGATTGCCAGCCATAACAGTACAAGGAGCCTTTCAATGATTTCCAATAGAGGGAAAAAAGAAATCCTGACATCATTTTTTTTTCTTAGCTCTGTCTTCAGTCTTTTTTTTCCCCTAGACATTAGAGTGCTTCAGGACACAGCTGTGGACATGGATATTCAGGCTCTGTGCTCCTCAATGGATAATCTCGTTGTAAATGTACAAAAGATTCAAGATACTATTGATCAGAAATCGATGCTAGAACCAAGAATTCCGATTCCTGATTTGTTTTTTGGTGACAGAACTAAGTTCCTGAGCTTCAGAAATAATTGTAAGCTATTTTTGGCCTTGAAACCTCATTCTTCTGGTAATCCTATTCAACAGGTTTTGATTATTATTTCTTTTTTGCGCGGCGACCCACAGGACTGGGCGTTTTCTCTTGCACCAGGAGATTCTGCATTGAGTAATGTTGATGCATTTTTCCAGGCGCTGGGATTGCTTTACGATGAGCCTAATTCAGTGGATCAAGCTGAGAAAAATCTGCTGGCTTTATGCCAGGGTCAGGATGATGTAGAAGTATATTGTCAGAAATTTAGAAAATGGTCAGTACTCACTCTGTGGAATGAATCTGCACTAGCGGCTTTGTTCAGAAAGGGTCTCTCTGAAGCTCTTAAGGATGTAATGGTGGGATTTCCTATGCCTGCTGGTTTGAATGAGTCTATGTCCTTGGCCATTCAGATCGGTCGTCGCTTGCGCGAGCGTAAATCTGTGCACCATCTGGTGGTATTGTCTGAGAGTAAGCCTGAGCCTATGCAGTGCGACAGGACTATGACTAAAGTAGAACGGCACGAGCACAGACGTCTGAACAGACTGTGTTTCTATTGTGGTGATTCTACTCATGCTATTTCTAATTGTCCTAAACGCACTAGGCGGTTCGATAGCTCTGCCGTTATTGGTACTGTACAGTCCAAATTCCTTTTGTCCATTACCTTAATGTGCTCTTTGTCATCATATTCTGTCATGGCGTTTGTGGATTCAGGCGCTGCCCTGAATCTGATGGATTTGGATTATGCTAAACGTTGTGGATTTTTCTTGGATCCTTTGCGGTGTCCTATTCCGTTGAGAGGAATTGATGCTACACCTCTGGCCAAGAATAAGCCTCAGTACTGGGCCCAGCTGACCATGTGCATGGCTCCTGCACATCAGGAAGTTATTCGCTTTTTGGTACTGCATAATTTGCATGATGTGGTCGTGTTGGGGTTGCCATGGCTACAAACCCATAATCCAGTATTGGATTGGAACTCTATGTCGGTAACCAGCTGGGGTTGTCAGGGAGTACATGGTGATGTTCCATTTTTGTCTATTTCGTCATCCATTCCTTCTGACATCCCAGAGTTCTTGTCGGACTTTCAGGATGTATTTGAAGAGTCCAAGTCTGATGCCCTTCCTCCGCATAGGAATTGTGATTGTGCTATCGATTTGATTCCTGGTAGTAAATTCCCTAAGGGTCGTTTATTTAATTTGTCCGTACCTGAACACACCGCTATGCGCAGTTATGTGAAGGAGTCCCTGGAGAAGGGACATATTCGCCCATCGTCGTCACCATTGGGAGCAGGGTTCTTTTTTGTAGCCAAGAAGGATGGTTCGCTAAGACCGTGTATTGATTACCGCCTTCTTAATAAGATCACTGTTAAGTTTCAGTATCCCTTGCCATTGATTTCTGACTTGTTTGCTCGGATTAAGGGGGCTAGTTGGTTTACTAAGATTGATCTTCGTGGTGCGTATAATCTGGTGAGAATCAGGCAGGGAGATGAATGGAAAACGGCATTTAATACGCCCGAGGGTCATTTTGAGTATCTGGTGATGCCGTTCGGACTTGCCAATGCTCCATCTGTTTTTCAGTCTTTTATGCATGACATTTTCCGTGAGTATCTGGATAAATTCTTGATTGTTTACTTGGATGACATTTTGATCTTCTCAGATGATTGGGAGTCTCATGTGAAGCAAGTCAGAATGGTTTTCCAGGTACTGCGTGCTAATTCCTTGTTCGTGAAGGGATCAAAGTGTCTCTTCGGTGTGCAGAAAGTTTCATTTTTGGGGTTCATCTTTTCCCCTTCTACTGTCGAGATGGATCCGGTTAAGGTTCAGGCCATCCAGGATTGGACTCAGCCGACATCTCTAAAAAGTTTGCAGAAATTCCTGGGCTTTGCTAATTTTTATCGTCGCTTCATCTGTAATTTTTCTAGCATTGCCAGACCATTGACCGATTTGACCAAGAAGGGTGCTGATTTGGTTAATTGGTCTTCTGCTGCCGTGGAAGCTTTTCAGGAGTTGAAGCGTCGTTTTTGCTGTGCCCCTGTGTTGTGTCAACCTGATGTTTCTCTTCCGTTCCAGGTCGAGGTTGATGCTTCTGAGATTGGTGCAGGGGCGGTTTTGTCACAGAGAGATTCTGGTTGCTCAGTGTTCAAACCATGTGCTTTCTTTTCCAGGAAATTTTCTGCTGCTGAGCGTAATTATGATGTGGGTAACCGAGAGTTGCTGGCCATGAAGTGGGCATTCGAGGAGTGGCGTCATTGGCTTGAGGGTGCTAAGCATCGCGTGGTGGTTTTGACTGATCATAAGAACCTTACTTATCTTGAGTCTGCCAAGCGCTTGAATCCTAGACAGGCCCGTTGGTCGTTATTTTTTGCTCGTTTTGATTTTGTGATTTCATACCTTCCGGGCTCTAAAAATGTGAAGGCGGATGCTCTGTCTAGGAGTTTTGTGCCCGACTCTCCGGGGTTATCTGAGCCGGCGAGTATCCTCAAGGAAGGAGTCATTGTGTCTGCCATCTCCCCTGATTTGCGGAGAGTGTTGCAGAAATTTCAGGCTAATAAACCTGATCGTTGTCCGGCCGAGAAACTGTTCGTCCCTGATAGGTGGACTAGTAAAGTTATCTCTGAACTTCATTGTTCGGTGCTGGCCGGTCATCCAGGAATCTTTGGTACCAGGGAGTTGGTTGCTAGATCCTTCTGGTGGCCATCTCTGTCACGGGATGTGCGTGCTTTTGTGCAGTCCTGTGGAATTTGTGCTAGGGCTAAGCCCTGCTGTTCACGTGCCAGTGGGTTGCTTTTGCCCTTGCCGGTCCCGAAGAGGCCTTGGACACATATTTCGATGGATTTCATTTCTGACCTTCCCGTTTCTCAAAAGATGTCTGTCATTTGGGTGGTCTGTGATCGCTTTTCTAAAATGGTCCATCTGGTGCCCTTGGTTAAATTGCCTTCCTCCTCTGATTTGGTGCCTTTGTTCTTCCAGCATGTGGTTCGTTTACATGGCATTCCTGAGAATATTGTTTCTGACAGAGGTTCCCAGTTTGTCTCGAGGTTCTGGCGAGCCTTTTGTGGTAGGATGGGCATTGACCTATCTTTTTCCTCGGCCTTCCATCCTCAGACTAATGGCCAGACCGAACGAACCAATCAGACCTTGGAAACATATCTGAGATGTTTTGTTTCCGCTGACCAGGATGATTGGGTGTCATTTTTGCCGTTGGCTGAGTTCGCCCTTAATAATCGGGCCAGCTCGGCTACCTTGGTCTCTCCATTTTTCTGCAATTCTGGGTTCCATCCTCGTTTCTCTTCAGGACAGGTTGAGTCTTCGGACTGTCCTGGTGTGGATTATGTGGTGGACAGGTTGCAGCAGATCTGGACTCAGGTAGTGGACAATTTGACCTTGTCCCAGGAGAAGGCTCAGCTTTTCGCTAATCGCAGACGCCGTGTGGGACCCCGACTTCGTGTTGGGGATCTGGTTTGGTTATCTTCTCGTCATATACCTATGAAGGTTTCCTCTCCTAAATTTAAACCTCGTTTTATTGGTCCGTATAGGATTTCTGAGATTTTCAATCCGGTGTCTTTTCGTCTGACCCTCCCAGACTCCTTTTCCATACATAATGTATTCCATAGGTCGTTGTTGAGGAGATACGTGGCACCTATGGTTCCATCTGTGGAGCCTCCTGCCCCTGTTTTGGTGGAGGGGGAATTGGAGTATATTGTGGAGAAGATTTTGGATTCTCGTGTCTCTAGACGGAAACTCCAGTATCTGGTCAAATGGAAGGGTTATGCTCAGGAAGATAATTCCTGGGTTTTTGCCTCTGATGTCCATGCCCCAGATCTTGTTCGTGCCTTTCATGTGGCTCATCCTGGTCGGCCTGGGGGTTCTGGTGAGGGTTCGGTGACCCCTCCTCAAGGGGGGGTACTGTTGTGAATTCTGTGGCTGAGTTCACTTCTGTGGTCACAAGTGGTATTGCAGTCTCTGGGCTTCCTCCCTCAGGTGTTTTGGTGAGCTCGTTGGCTGCCTTGCTATTTAGCTCCACCTGAGTCTGTCTTCCTTGCTCCTTGTCAATGTTCCAGTGTTGGATCTGAGCTACTGCATCTTTCCTTGGGCCTGCTGCTCTGCTAGATAAGTGCTTCTAGTTTGTTTTCTGTTTTTTCTGTCCAGCTTGTTATTATCTTTTGCTGGAAGCTCTAAGAAGCAAAGGGGTGCACCGCCGTGCTGTTAGTTCGGCACGGTGGGTCTTTTTGCCCCTTTGCGTGGTTTTCGTTTTAGGGTTTTTTGTAGACTGCATAGTTCTCTTTGCTATCCTCGCTCTGTCTAGAATATCGGGCCTCACTTTGCTGAATCTATTTCATTCCTACGTTTGTCTTTTCATCTTGCTAACAGTCATTATATGTGGGGGCTGCCTATTCCTTTGGGGTATTTCTCTGAGGTAAGTCAGGCTTGTATTTCTATCTTCAGGCTAGTCAGCTCCTCAGGCAGTGCCGAGTTGCATAGGTAGTTGATAGGCGCAATCCACTGCTGCTTCCAGTTGTGTGAGGATAGATCAGGTACTGCAGTCTACAGAGATTCCACGTCTCAGAGCTCGTCCTATTGTTTTGGGTTATTGCCAGATCTCTGTATGTGCGCTGATTACTGCACGCTGTGTTGCCTGATTGCCAGCCATAACAGAGCTCATAGCTGTATCTACTCGTATTGACCTCCGTTTTAACGAGCGGAGGTTGGAGTGAGCCCAGTGTAGGCAGAGGTTTCGGCTGGCTCCCACCTTCGCCAAACCTTTGGAATCTCCAGTCCAGGCATCCGAGTCACATGAGGCCTTAGAGGTGACACGAGCGGGATCCAAGTCTCAGTCTGCCCGTGCACATAAGGTCCGTCATGTTTGCCAGCAGTCAGGACACCTTGCCTCCAAGGGTCCTCAGCGGTCGGGGAAACGTCAGCGTCTAGTGGTAGTTGGAGGAGGTATACTAGACATGGCGACGTTTGCCTCAAAGTTGTCCTTCAAGGGGACAATTACCATAGGCCCATCCACTCTTATGGTCGAGCTATGCGTGGATTCTGGGGCAGAGGGTAACTTTATGTCTTCCGCTTTTGCCCAGCGTCACGCAATACCCTTGGTGATGCTCGCCAAGCCGGTAACCGTTCGAGTGGAAAATGGGTCAACACTACCTTCACAGATTACCCACCAAACCATTCCTTTCACGCTATCTGTGTCTCCATCACATCAGGAGATAATCTCCCTATTAGTCATTCCTGAGGGAATTGATGAGGTCCTGTTGGGGATACCATGGCTTCGCTACCATTCTCCTCATATTGAGTGGTCCTCTGGGAGAATTTTGGGTTGGAGTAAATCTTGCAAGGGTAGATGTCTGAGGGAGTGCGTTCAGGTTGCTACTACACAGGTACCCGCAGATCTTTCCTCTCTCCCCAAGCACTATTGGCCCTATGCAGACGTGTTCTCCAAAAGAGCTGCGGAGACCCTTCCGCCTCACCGCCCCTATGACTGTCCTATTGACCTCTTGCCTGGTGCTGAGCCTCCCCGGGGTCGAGTCTATCCGTTATCTCTCCCGGAGACAGAGGCAATAACCCAGTACATCCAGGAGAATCTGGCAAGAGGATTCCTTAGGAAGTCAGTGTCACCGGCAGGGGCAGGGTTCTTCTTCGTACAGAAGAAGACTGGAGACTTACGTCCATGCATAGACTACAGGGGTCTTAACGCCATCACCGTTAAGAACAAGTACCCACTACCCCTGATATCTGAGCTGTTTGATAGGCTACGGGGAGCGAGGGTATTTACAAAGTTAGATCTGCGGGGTGCTTACAACCTGATTCGCATCCGTGAGGGGGATGAATGGAAGACGGCTTTTAACACCAGAGATGGGCACTATGAATATCTGGTGATGCCCTTCGGGCTCTGTAATGCCCCTGCCGTTTTCCAAGACTTTGTGAACGACATCTTCCGGGATATGCTCACGTCCTCGGTCGCAGTCTATCTGGATGATATTCTCATCTTCTCTCCAGATATTGACTCCCATCGGAGAGATGTTCGCAAAGTCTTCGACCTCTTACGGGCAAACTCCCTCTACGCCAAGTTGGAGAAGTGTGTGTTTGAGCAGGAGTCCTTGCCTTTCCTTGGTTATATCATCTCTGCCCAGGGTTTGGCTATGGATCCTGCCAAGCTACAGGCTGTAATGGACTGGCAGGAACCCCATTCTCTTAAAGCCGTGCAACGCTTTATGGGGTTCATTAATTACTATCACCAGTTCATTCCATACTTCTCAACTTTGGTAGCTCCCTTGGTTGCCCTCACCAAGAAGGGGGCAAATCCCAAGTTGTGATCGGAGGAGGTCTCCAAGGCCTTTCTCTTGATTAAGTCACACTTCGCTTGCGCTCCATCCTGCATCGCCCCGATGTAGATAGACCATTTATTATGGAGGTGGATGCCTCATCCGTTGGTGCTGGAGCAGTCCTTTTCCAAAAGGATGCTCAAGGTCGGAAGCATCCTTGCTTCTTCTTCTCCAAGACCTTCACACCAGCGGAGAGGAATTATTCCATCGGGGACAGGGAGTTGCTGGCCATGAAGTTGGCTTTTTCGGAGTGGAGACATCTCTTGGAGGGAGTTCGCTTTCCCTTCCAAGTCTTCACTGACCACAAGAACTTGGTGTATCTGCAAACGGCCCAGCCACTGAATTCTCGCCAGGCTAGATGGTCCCTGTTCTTCTCCCGGTTCCATTTTACTCTCCATTTCCTCTCCGGGGAGAAGAACGTTCGTGCTGACGCTCTCTCCCACTCCATGGTGTCATCGGAGGAGGAGGAGCCTCTGCTTATTGTCCCTTCTGAGAGCCTGAGAACTGTAGCTCTGGTTTCGCTAGAGTCTGTGCCCCCGGGCAAGACTTTCGTACCAGCTAACTTGCGACCGGAGGTTCTCTCTTGGGCTTACTCCTCCAGAGTGGGTGGGCATTTTGGGACCAAGAGGACATCTGAGCTTCTGGCGAGAACATACTGGTGGCCGCATATGGCCCGAGATGTCAAGGACTATATTCAGGCGTGTGTTTCTTGCGCCCAGAATCGGTCTCCTCGGCAACGGCCTGCTGGGTTGCTTTACCCTCTACCGGTGGCAGACAGGCCCTGAGAGATGGTCGGGATGGACTTTGTGGTGGGTCTACCCAAGTCGCGTGGCTGCTCCATTATTTGGGTTGTCACCGACCACTTCTCCAAGATGGTGCATTTGGTGCCGCTTCCTCGGTTACCCTAAGCACGGGCCTTGGCGGTGTTGTTCATTAAACACGTTTTCCGTTTGCATGGTATGCCTGATAAGATTGTCAGCGATCGGGGTCCCCAGTTCGCATCTCGGTTTTGGAGAGAACTCTGCCGTTTACTCAGCATAGAGTTAAACCTCTCCTCTGCATACCATCCCGAGACGAATGGGTTGGTGGAGAGAACCAACCAGACTCTGGTGACATATTTGCGACATTTCGTCTCTGCTAGGCAGGATGACTGGGCATCTTTGCTACCTTGGGCGGAATTTGCCCTGAACAACGCCGTAGCCGATTCCACTGGTCAAACTCCTTTTCTCCTTAATTACGGCCAGCATCCGCGTGTCCCTGTGCCCATGCCCGTGCCATCCACCGATTCTAGGGTGGCAGACTGGGCGGTGGAGGCACGTGACATTTGGGACCACACACAGGATGCCATCCGGGCCTCCAAGGAGAGAATGAGGGTTTTGGCTGATACACACCGGCGCCCCGCTCCGGTCTTTGCTCCTGGCGACTTAGTGTGGCTCTCCGCCCGTAACATCAGGCTGCGAGTTGAGTCCACTAAGTTTGCTCCTCGCTACTTTGGCCCGTTTAAGGTTCTGGAACAGGTCAACCCTGTGGTCTACCGTTTGGCTATTCCTCCACGCCTTGGTATCACCGATACTTTCCACGTTTCCCTCTTAAAGCCCGTTCATTTGTCCCGGTTTTCCGAGTCATCTGCTGGGACATCGGGTTCATCCACGGATAAGTTTGAGGTGAATGCTATTGTGGGGTGCAAGGTGGTACGTGGCAAGAAATTTTATCTGGTGGACTGGAAGGGTCACGGCCCAGAGGATAGAACCTGGGAGCCTGTGGAGCACATTCGGGCTCTGCTGCTTATCGCAGCTTTTGAGCGTAGTGAGGCTCAAGGAGGGGGGGCCCTAGGAGGGGGGGTAATGTTAGGAGTCGAGTTTCCTCTGCTGCACAGGGGGAATCTCGATCTGTGTCTGCTGCGGTCTCCCATTCGGTATCGGCCGCAGTGGGTTCTGCTCAGCGGAGACGTCGCTCCCAGCGTCTCGCTGGGGCTGATTCGGTGCATAGGGTCACTACTGCCTTTTCTGGCTTTCCTATGGTACCCTGCACTGATCTGCGGCGAGCGAGCCTCTCTGGGACTAAGTCCTTGTTTACTCACACTGAGCATGCCCAGGGCAGGGTCTCCCATTGGAGGTCGAGGGCCACATGTTCGGTCACATGCTCAGGTGCTGCAGTACATTCCATTGGTCCTTCTGGAAGGTCCTGAAAGGGCAAAACATGCTCAGG
This sequence comes from Ranitomeya imitator, assembly GCF_032444005.1. Classification (NCBI taxonomy): domain Eukaryota; kingdom Metazoa; phylum Chordata; class Amphibia; order Anura; family Dendrobatidae; genus Ranitomeya; species Ranitomeya imitator. The sequence continues at coordinate 341,298,805 of NC_091285.1, read as the reverse complement.
TACTGCAGCACTTTCCATTGGTCCTTCTGGAAGGTCCTGAAAGGGCAAAAACTTCAGTAGCAGCTTCCTGTGCTGCAACTATATAAACTGCGCATGACCGCACGGCCATGCGCTAGTATCGTCTTATGCTATATGCTTTGCGCCAATGTGGTCATGTGTTTGAATGTGTTCAGGGACCCGGCTGAAATAAGCCCCTAGAATGCTGGCACCTCCGGCGAGGAGATTGTGTTTAAGTGTGTTCAGGGACCCGGCTGAAATAAGCCCCTAGAATGCTGGCATCTCCGGCGAGGAGTTTTGTATGCATGCATGACCACTCACTGCTCACATCTGGGTAGTTGGCCTGTGCCTCTGTGAAAGTCTAACAGGGCACAGAGCTTTCCTCTCGCGGTTACTCTGTGAAGCTAACAGAGTTGGTATATACCGCCATATAGAGCCGCCATTATTTAGCAGCAGGTGCTTTCCTGCACGGTGGATCCCGGGTTGCGAACGCACCAATTCCATTTAATAAATTATATATTTGGTGCGTTCCGCCAACCCTAACAGTATACTAGCGCCAGGATCTGGCTAAGTAATGGCGGATGAACAGCGATTGCAGGGGTACATCCAGCTGCTGGAGGGCCGATTGGCGTCTCTTGAGCGTGCAACCTCGGCGGTGGATGTTACCGCAATAGCTGTTCAGGCTGCTAGTGTGGCTGCAGCAGCTTTACCCACTGCCACCTCTGTTCCGACCCTATCTCACCCTCCTTTGCCTGAGAGATACTCTGGGGACAGTAAGTCCTGTAGGGGTTTCGTGAGCCAATGTGGTATACACCTCGAGCTTCTGGCTGCACGTTTCCCTACTGAGGGGGCAAAGGTGGGATTCATAATCTCTCTCCTGTCGGACAGAGCGTTGGAGTGGGCTACGCCGCTGTGGGAGTGCAACGATCATGTGGTGCGGAGTGTTCCTAGGTTTCTGGACACTCTGAAACAGGTCTTTTTAGGACCTCAAGTCACCCATGATACAGCGCTCCAACTGCTGGCTTTGACTCAGGGTTCAACCATGGTCAGCCATTTTGCTGTTCACTTCCGGACATTAGCGTCTGAGTTGGAATGGCCAGATAAAACCCTCATTCCCGTATTTTGGAGGGGGCTGGCTGACCATGTGAAGGACGCTTTGGCCACTAGGGAGATTCCCGCCACAATGGAGGAGCTCATAGCTGTATCTACTCGTATTGACCTCCGTTTTAACGAGCGGAGGTTGGAGTGAGCCCAGTGTAGGCAGAGGTTTCGGCTGGCTCCCACCTTCGCCAAACCTTTGGAATCTCCAGTCCAGGCATCCGAGTCACATGAGGCCTTAGAGGTGACACGAGCGGGATCCAAGTCTCAGTCTGCCCGTGCACATAATGTCCGTCATGTTTGCCAGCAGTCAGGACACCTTGCCTCCAAGGGTCCTCAGCGGTCGGGGAAACGTCAGCGTCTAGTGGTAGTTGGAGGAGGTATACTAGACATGGCGACGTTTGCCTCAAAGTTGTCCTTCAAGGGGACAATTACCATAGGCCCATCCACTCTTATGGTCGAGCTATGCGTGGATTCTGGGGCAGAGGGTAACTTTATGTCTTCCGCTTTTGCCCAGCGTCACGCAATACCCTTGGTGATGCTCGCCAAGCCGGTAACCGTTCGAGTGGAAAATGGGTCAACACTACCTTCACAGATTACCCACCAAACCATTCCTTTCACGCTATCTGTGTCTCCATCACATCAGGAGATAATCTCCCTATTAGTCATTCCTGAGGGAATTGATGAGGTCCTGTTGGGGATACCATGGCTTCGCTACCATTCTCCTCATATTGAGTGGTCCTCTGGGAGAATTTTGGGTTGGAGTAAATCTTGCAAGGGTAGATGTCTGAGGGAGTGCGTTCAGGTTGCTACTACACAGGTACCCGCAGATCTTTCCTCTCTCCCCAAGCACTATTGGCCCTATGCAGACGTGTTCTCCAAAAGAGCTGCGGAGACCCTTCTGCCTCACCGCCCCTATGACTGTCCTATTGACCTCTTGCCTGGTGCTGAGCCTCCCCGGGGTCGAGTCTATCCGTTATCTCTCCCGGAGACGGAGGCAATGACCCAGTACATCCAGGAGAATCTGGCAAGAGGATTCCTTAGGAAGTCAGTGTCACCGGCAGGGGCAGGGTTCTTCTTCGTACAGAAGAAGACTGGAGACTTACGTCCATGCATAGACTACAGGGGTCTTAACGCCATCACCGTTAAGAACAAGTACCCACTACCCCTGATATCTGAGCTGTTTGATAGGCTACGGGGAGCGAGGGTATTTACAAAGTTAGATCTGCGGGGTGCTTACAACCTGATTCGCATCCGTGAGGGGGATGAATGGAAGACGGCTTTTAACACCAGAGATGGGCACTATGAATATCTGGTGATGCCCTTCGGGCTCTGTAATGCCCCTGCCGTTTTCCAAGACTTTGTGAACGACATCTTCCGGGATATGCTCACGTCCTCGGTCGCAGTCTATCTGGATGATATTCTCATCTTCTCTCCAGATATTGACTCCCATCGGAGAGATGTTCGCAAAGTCTTCGACCTCTTACGGGCAAACTCCCTCTACGCCAAGTTGGAGAAGTGTGTGTTTGAGCAGGAGTCCTTGCCTTTCCTTGGTTATATCATCTCTGCCCAGGGTTTGGCTATGGATCCTGCCAAGCTACAGGCTGTAATGGACTGGCAGGAACCCCATTCTCTTAAAGCCGTGCAGCGCTTTATGGGGTTCATTAATTACTATCGCCAGTTCATTCCATACTTCTCAACTTTGGTAGCTCCCTTGGTTGCCCTCACCAAGAAGGGGGCAAATCCCAAGTTGTGATCGGAGGAGGTCTCCAAGGCCTTTCTCTTGATTAAGTCACACTTCGCTTGCGCTCCATCCTGCATCGCCCCGATGTAGATAGACCATTTATTATGGAGGTGGATGCCTCATCCGTTGGTGCTGGAGCAGTCCTTTTCCAAAAGGATGCTCAAGGTCGGAAGCATCCTTGCTTCTTCTTCTCCAAGACCTTCACACCAGCGGAGAGGAATTATTCCATCGGGGACAGGGAGTTGCTGGCCATGAAGTTGGCTTTTTCGGAGTGGAGACATCTCTTGGAGGGAGCTCGCTTTCCCTTCCAAGTCTTCACTGACCACAAGAACTTGGTGTATCTGCAAACGGCCCAGCCACTGAATTCTCGCCAGGCTAGATGGTCCCTGTTCTTCTCCCGGTTCCATTTTACTCTCCATTTCCTCTCCGGGGAGAAGAACGTTCGTGCTGACGCTCTCTCCCACTCCATGGTGTCATCGGAGGAGGAGGAGCCTCTGCTTATTGTCCCTTCTGAGAGCCTGAGAACTGTAGCTCTGGTTTCGCTAGAGTCTGTGCCCCCGGGCAAGACTTTCGTACCAGCTAACTTGCGACCGGAGGTTCTCTCTTGGGCTCACTCCTCCAGAGTGGGTGGGCATTTTGGGACCAAGAGGACATCTGAGCTTCTGGCGAGAACATACTGGTGGCCGCATATGGCCCGAGATGTCAAGGACTATATTCAGGCGTGTGTTTCTTGCGCCCAGAATCGGTCTCCTCGGCAACGGCCTGCTGGGTTGCTTTACCCTCCACTGGTGGCAGACAGGCCCTGAGAGATGGTCGGGATGGACTTTGTGGTGGGTCTACCCAAGTCGCGTGGCTGCTCCATTATTTGGGTTGTCACCGACCACTTCTCCAAGATGGTGCATTTGGTGCCGCTTCCTCGGTTACCCTAAGCACGGGCCTTGGCGGTGTTGTTCATTAAACACGTTTTCCGTTTGCATGGTATGCCTGATAAGATTGTCAGCGATCGGGGTCCCCAGTTCGCATCTCGGTTTTGGAGAGAACTCTGCCGTTTACTCAGCATAGAGTTAAACCTCTCCTCTGCATACCATCCCGAGACGAATGGGTTGGTGGAGAGAACCAACCAGACTCTGGTGACATATTTGCGACATTTCGTCTCTGCTAGGCAGGATGACTGGGCATCTTTGCTACCTTGGGCGGAATTTGCCCTGAACAACGCCGTAGCCGATTCCACTGGTCAAACTCCTTTTCTCCTTAATTACGGCCAGCATCCGCGTGTCCCTGTGCCCATGCCCGTGCCATCCACCGATTCTAGGGTGGCAGACTGGGCGGTGGAGGCACGTGACATTTGGGACCGCACACAGGATGCCATCCGGGCCTCCAAGGAGAGAATGAGGGTTTTGGCTGATACACACCGGCGCCCCGCTCCGGTCTTTGCTCCTGGCGACTTAGTGTGGCTCTCCGCCCGTAACATCAGGCTGCGAGTTGAGTCCACTAAGTTTGCTCCTCGCTACTTTGGCCCGTTTAAGGTTCTGGAACAGGTCAACCCTGTGGTCTACCGTTTGGCTATTCCTCCACGCCTTGGTATCACCGATACTTTCCACGTTTCCCTCTTAAAGCCCGTTCATTTGTCCCGGTTTTCCGAGTCATCTGCTGGGACATCGGGTTCATCCACGGATGAGTTTGAGGTGAATGCTATTGTGGGGTGCAAGGTGGTACGTGGCAAGAAATTTTATCTGGTGGACTGGAAGGGTCACGGCCCAGAGGATAGAACCTGGGAGCCTGTGGAGCACATTCGGGCTCTGCTGCTTATCGCAGCTTTTGAGCGTAGTGAGGCTCAAGGAGGGGGGGCCCTAGGAGGGGGGGTAATGTTAGGAGTCGAGTTTCCTCTGCTGCACAGGGGGAATCTCGATCTGTGTCTGCTGCGGTCTCCCATTCGGTATCGGCCGCAGTGGGTTCTGCTCAGCGGAGACGTCGCTCCCAGCGTCTCGCTGGGGCTGATTCGGTGCATAGGGTCACTACTGCCTTTTCTGGCTTTCCTATGGTACCCTGCACTGATCTGCGGCGAGCGAGCCTCTCTGGGACTAAGTCCTTGTTTACTCACACTGAGCATGCCCAGGGCAGGGTCTCCCATTGGAGGTCGAGGGCCACATGTTCGGTCACATGCTCAGGTGCTGCAGTACATTCCATTGGTCCTTCTGGAAGGTCCTGAAAGGGCAAAACATGCTCAGGTACTGCAGCACTTTCCATTGGTCCTTCTGGAAGGTCCTGAAAGGGCAAAAACTTCAGTAGCAGCTTCCTGTGCTGCAACTATATAAACTGCGCATGACCGCACGGCCATGCGCTAGTATCGTCTTATGCTATATGCTTTGCGCCAATGTGGTCATGTGTTTGAATGTGTTCAGGGACCCGGCTGAAATAAGCCCCTAGAATGCTGGCACCTCCGGCGAGGAGATTGTGTTTAAGTGTGTTCAGGGACCCGGCTGAAATAAGCCCCTAGAATGCTGGCATCTCCGGCGAGGAGTTTTGTATGCATGCATGACCACTCACTGCTCACATCTGGGTAGTTGGCCTGTGCCTCTGTAAAAGTCTAACAGGGCACAGAGCTTTCCTCTCGCGGTTACTCTGTGAAGCTAACAGAGTTGGTATATACCGCCATATAGAGCCGCCATTATTTAGCAGCAGGTGCTTTCCTGCACGGTGGATCCCGGGTTGCGAACGCACCAATTCCATTTAATAAATTATATATTTGGTGCGTTCCGCCAACCCTAACAGTGTTTATTTCAATAAAGTATTTAAAGTATTTTATTTATGCGTTTCTGTTATTTTTTTTTATTGCTGGGTTGGTAATGAGGGTGTCTGGTAGACACCTCTCCATCACTAACACCAGGGCTTGATGCCAGCTGTGTTTTTGGACCATTCACAGCTGACATCAACTTCAAGCCTACATTTACCGGATTTCCAACACATCAGGGCAATCAGGAAGAGTGAAGGCAAAGCACCAGAATTGGTGCATCTAATATGATGTGCCACTTGTGGGGCAACTGCGCGCTGGCATTTTTAGGCAGAGATGGGCTCAGTAACCATGGACCTTCACAGGCTGATAATATCAGCTCTTAGGTGTTTGCTTTACGATTGCCAGTTACCAACCATATCATTGCATATTTTAACACCTAAAAATCTATAATTTCCATTATGTATTCTAGTGCAGTACATGTCTTATGAACAGCACACAGATGGTACACACGGATGGCATATGGATGTCACATGTATTACGCACACGTTCACAAATATGTCACACGGACATCCAACACTAAGAACACCGATACCTTATCGATAAAATCAGGAAGTGCGAAGGGGGCCTTATTTTGTGAGATCTATAGGCAGCTTTGTAGTGTCACTATGCTTTCGCTTACAAAGTAGGTTCCCAAGCAGGATTCATCCTATTGAGAAAACCACCTTAATGAATATGATCTGTGTTCCTGATAGGTGACAAATACACTCAATCTAAATTAATTAATGCAAGATAAATATTTGTATGTAAAAGTCACCATCAGTAAGTAAAAGCATTTTTGTGTCCAAAGGCTGGAAAATTGTGACACATCTAATGAGTCTCAAGGAGGATGAGTTTCTTTAATTACAGTATATCAGTTTTAGCTATAGTAGCATAAAACTGAGTATCATTTTAACTTTTGTATGCATAATATTTTTGAACATTGCCTTCAGTTTTTATTTGTAATTTAAAAATGTTTTTTTTTCTCTCTCTTTGTATGTATATGTACATTCTATATAAATGCACACTATATTTTTTTCTTCTAAATACATATATTTATATACAAAAAGGTTGTTCTGTTAAAAAAAGGCCAGTAATGGCAAAATTGATGTTCTGGGAATAAAGCCAGCAATACAAGGGTCACTGGACAAGCAAGAATACTACTAAAATGTTTTAAGTTCTAAGCTGCTAGACAAGCAAAAATACTTTTAGAAATTGTTCAGAACAAATTGTTGTTAAGGTTGCTAGACAAGCAAAATACTTTTTTTTAATGTTATTAAAAATGTTAAAAAGCAAGATTTTCTAATGAGAAAAAATAGGTATCTGTAAGTCTAATGTTTACTCAATTTTCCCAGTGTGCTAATTGCATATAAGCTGAAAAAGCTTTCCAACATATACACCAATGTATCTACAGTCTTTAATGGATAAATATACACTACTCAAAAAAATAAAGGGAACACTAAAATCCCACATCCTAGATATCACTGAATGAAATATTACAGTTGTAAATATTTATTCATTACATAGTGGAATGTGTTGAGAACAATAAAACTTAAAAATTACGGAAATCACAACTAATATCCCACGGAGGTCTGGAGTTGGAATGATTCTCAAAATCAAAGAGGAAAATGAAGTTACAGGCTGATCCAACTTCAGTGGAAATACCTCAAAACAAGGAAATGATGCTCAGTAGTGTGTTTGTCCTCCATGTGCCTGTATGACCTCCCTACAATGCCTGGGCATGCTCTCCTGGTATACTGGCCCGTCTCCCAGGTAGCGCCACCACTATGCTGACAGACACAGCAAACCTTCTTGACACAGCTCACATTCATGTGCCATCCTGGATGAGCTGCACTACCTGAGCCACTTGTGCGGGTTGTAAAGTCCCTCTCATGCTACCACAAGTATGAAAGCACACCCAACATTCAAAAGTAACCAAAACATCAGCCTGAAACAGGGCCGGCTCCAGGTTCTCGAGGGCCCCGGGCGAAAGAGTCTCAGTGGGCCCCCCCCTTTAACACATACCCCGATTTATGATGCCCAGATACGGCAGAGAAATGTATAGTACAATGCCAGATTTCACTTCTTACATGAGTTACAGCTATTGTAGATTCTGCAGTGTATATATACAGGAGGAAAGGTGCTGTGCAGTGTATATATACAGGAGAGGTGCTGTGCAGTGTATATATACAGGAGGAAAGGTGCTGTGCAGTGTATATATACAGGAGAGGTGCTTTTCTGTTTTGAGTTTTTCTATGAAACAAAGACTTTTCTACATAAACAACTTTGTTTGGTTTTGCGGCCCCAACAGATCTGTGCTACAAAGTAACAGGCGGCTCGGGCATTAATGAGGGACCTGATGCTGAATCCTTTCCACAAACCCTAATGACCCAATTAGTGCCCTGTCATTAGAAGCTCATTAAACGCCTCCCTGTCCCGGGCAGTCATGTACAGTATGGGGGGATCCTGCAGCCCACCCCCTGACTGCTCCATACCATACACTGCCCTCTGTCACGCTCACTATTACCCTGTGCATTTCTCTGTCATCGTTACCCCATGTTACACTTGTCACCCCCCACTAGAGAGTAGCAGGGCAGCCAATGTCACCCCCTCCCGGACCCTAATGGCAGCAGGAAATGTCTGCTCCTCTATTGGGTTGGAACCTGATTTAATCAAGGAATAATGTGGATTTGTTGCCGGTGGCTGCAGGGGAAGGGTTAAGTGATGTCATGTCCTTGGTGGGAGCAGTGGCAGCTCCTGGGACCTGGACAGACACAACCAATGTTGCTGTGACTGCACAGTGTGACCTAGAGGAGAGAAGCTGAGACTCCGGAGCAGAAATCACCCACATGCCAGCACTGGGCAGAGTCCCTCCAGTCACCAGCCTGGGGCCACGGGGCCCCAATGTACAGCCCACAGCTCAGTTTCATCCATGGCAGCAGCTCCCCTTCCTCCTGGCATCTGGTTAACCCCATTTATGCGGGTCGGATTGTTATCTTTAACGTTCAGCAATAACCTTCATACAGATGGGAAGGGGTTAAGCTTCTTCCTATCCCACTGGTGCAGGTTCGGTGTGGCATGCATGTATTCTGGGTGAGCTGGGCGGCTACAGGCTGCACTCCACCAGCTGCTCCTCCAGACATCACCCACATTTTTAGGCAGCGGAGACAGACAGCAGCAGACTGAGCCACAACTGCAACCACTGCTGGACACCTTTGCACTCACTCAGTCACTAGTAGGACTGAGCTCCTCGGAATCTGCCTGATAAACTTCAGCACTGTCTGCAGCCACCCAGGGGGGAGAGCAGAGAACGTGCTCTCTCCGCCCACAATGTCACACTGGCTGCCTTCTGTTAACCCCTATGTGTGCCTGCCTGGCTGCACTGACTGAATGAGAAGATGCTTGTGTCAGAGCTGGCACATAGGGGTTAAGAGAACGCAGCCAGCAGTGACATTGTGGGGGGAGAGAGCATATTATCTCCTGCTCTGCTCTCCGTGGGCCCCCCCCCTCTCCCCAGGGCCCCGGCATTTGCCCGCTGTGCCGGGTGCTGACGCCGGCCCTGGCCTGAAAGCATTGGTACTGAGATGTGGTCTGTGGTCCTTACATGCAGAACCACTCCTTTATTGACTGTGTCTTGATAATTGCCAATAATTTCCATCTGTTGTCTATTCCATTTTCACAACAGCATGTGAAATTGATTGTCAAACAGTGTTGCTTCCTAAGTGGACAGTTTGATTTCACAAAAGTGTGATTTACTTGGAGTTATATTCTGCTGTTTAAGTGTTCCCTTTATTTTTTTTGAGCAGTGTATATTACAATCCATTCCTTAGGGCAGCATGGTGGCGCAGTGGTTAGCACTGCAGCCTTGCAGCGCTGGGGTCCTGGGTTGTCCCACCCAGGACAACATCTACAAAGAGTTTGTACGTTTTCTCCGTGTTTGCGTGGGTTTCCTCCGGGCACTCTGGTTTCCTCCCACATTCCAAAGACATACTGATAGGGATTCTAGATTGTGAGCCCCATCGGGGATAGTGATGATAACGTGTGCAAAACTGTAAAGCGCTGCAGATTATGTTAGCGCTATGTAAAAGTAAAGATTATTATTATTATCCCCTAGTACAGGGGTGTCAAACTGCATTCCTCAAGGGCTGCAAACAGGTCATGTTTTCAGGATTTCCTTGTACTGCACAGGTGATAATTTAATCACCTAAACACATAATGATTACAACACCTTGTGCAAAGCTAAGGAAATCTTGAAAACACGCATGGTTTGCGGGCCTTGAGGAATGCAGTCTGACACCCCTGCCCTAGTATATGCAATCAACCTGCAGCACTAACAGCATTGTAGTGCATGCAACTGCACTAGACTTCCCAAATTCAGCCATATTAAGAAAATGCATATTGTACTATACAATTTCCTTCCTTTTTTCTTAATAAAGTTAGTATCAGATGTCTGCAACTATAAAAATGTATACCATTACGAGGTATACACATACAGCCAAACACTTAACTGTTCAATAGTGTTGAGCGATACCTTCTGATATCGGAAAGTATCGGTATCGGATAGGATCGGCCGATATTCAAAAAATATCGGATATCGCCGATACCGATACCCGATCCCAATGCAAGTCAATGGGACCAAAATATCGGAATTAAAAAAAACCCTTTCTTTCCTTGTAGGTTCATTCTACATGAAGGAAAACAACTAAGAATAATGCAGGATGTATTTGGGGAGGTGGCAGAGACATTAAAGTCATAGAGGTTTAGCCCAATCAAATAGAATAGCATGTTTTTTTTGTTTTTTTTTAAAGACGTTCGGAGTGACAAAGATATTGACTATGTAAATATTTTTTTTATTTTGTCAGATATTGATGTTTCACTATTCCACGACCTTCCCCTTCTTTTTTTTTTTTACTTTTCCCACACTTTCATCTTCATCATCATCAGCATCTTTGACATCAACTTCTTCTTCACCTTATTCATCTTCTTCTTCATCCTTTACCTTTTTTTTTTTTTTTTTAATTACATTCTTCATATTCATTTTATTCAGCTATTATTATTCTTCCTATTCTACATATTCATTTTATTCAACTGTATTATTCTTCCTATTCTACTTCTTCATCATATTCTCATTTGTGACAGGCATTCCCGTAGTTGTTATCTATAAAAGTTGGAAGATTACACCTTCCGTTCTGCCAGTCACAAAAGTTACATTTGTCCGCGTTCAGTTTGGCCTGCAGCATCAGGCTTTATCCAGGGGCACCACGAGGAGGAACGGACTCACCCCCATACACTGCTTAGTCTTCTTCTGCATATAATTGAGATAATATCTTTTGCTCTGATATTAAGTGTTATGCTTAATGTTCTTCTGCTCTTTGTTCTGCAGCCTCTTGTTCTTCTGCTTCTCGGTCTTCCATGTCGTTGTCTCCAGTGTCGTCATCTCCGCCGTCGTCGTCTCCGCCGTCGTCGTCTCCGCCGTCGTCGTCTCCGCCGTCATCGTCTCCGCCGTCGCCGTCGTCGTCGTCATCGGGGTGGTCTTCCGGGTTGTCGTCGTCGTCGTCGTCATCGGGGTGGTCTTCCGGGTCGTCGACTTTAGGGTCTTCAACTTGGAAATGTAGCAGAAGGTACAAGAAGGCTGAGAAAATGCCAAGAACCTGATGATGGAACTGGAACTCGGATGGCTACCCGAAGGTTCAAGAGCCTATGGAACTACCGAGGACCAGCTGACGTTACTGGAACCCGGTTACTAAGCAGGAGGTACCCGTGCTAAAAAGCACTACCAAGGACCGCCTGACGTTGGCGGAACTCGGATACCCAGAAGGAGGCACCTAAGCCAAAGGCTCTGCCCGGAACCAGCTGACGGTACTGGAACCAGGATGGGGAGCAGAAGGTACAAGAGCAAAAGACACTGCCGAGAACCAGCTGACGGTGCTGGAACCAGGTGGTGGACCTGAAGGCCCACAGGAGAGGAGAGAACAGCTAGGCCGCGAGGCAGCCGCAGTTACCGAACCCCAACAGTCCTACAAGGGGAGCTGGGCCTACTGGCACTACAGAACCAGCCTTGACTACCAGTTCACACAGCCCACATAGGAAGCTCCTAAACTGGAGGCACCATGGAGTTGGCTAACCCGACCGCACCACGACGGGGCAAGCATAGGCGTCTCAGTGAGCTTGACACTACCCGGAAACAGCTGACGGTGCTGGAACCAGGTTTGGCACGAGGGAGTAACTGTGACAAAAACACTGCCGAGAACCAGCTGGCGGTGCTGGAACCCGGATGCGTTGCCTATCAAAGATTGTCTTCCTACAGCCCCAACTAGCGGTGTTGGAGCAAAGGGTAAGCAGGGGGAGCAGAGTGTAGGCCGAAGCCTGCACTGGAGTCAGCTTTGTGTCTGCGTTGCGTTTGCAGGACACTTTGCCGGCTACACAGTGGGGGAACAGCAGGCGGTGCTGAACCCCACTAACACATTGGCTGGTGTTTTTCTCTGTGCAGCTAGCACTTCTGGGCAAAAACTAGCGGTGTTATAGCCCAGGGGCAGCAGGAGGAGGAGAGGAGCAGAGTGTAGGCCGAAGCCTAGTTGAACCAATTTCAAAGGTAACCTTTAACCCCCCCTCAGGTGTTACAAAGTACAAGAGCCACACCTTGTGCAGCATTAATGCTGCACAAGTAAAAGGTTGCTCTATTAATTTTTCTACTTGCACACGCTGAATGCAACACGTACACAATTTAGCCCATTCTACAGTCAAACTGTAGTTGAGGCGTGACTTGTATTTTTAAGGAGACGCAGCATAGGTGTCCCAAATAACGCCTTTGTGCTTGGCGCAGCTTCCTGAGCGTTGTTTTTTGCTGTACAGGAGTCTGCACTCTTGTGTTATCACTTGGCAATGCCCTGTTAGCGCTGCCCGTCTTATGACCTCATTTCATGTTGGCCGCTGCGGTTAACGATGGCCATAAATCCCAGACCCACAGTGCCTTTTCATAAAGTCACACTGCGGTGCTGGGATTCGTGGCCTTGAGCAGTAAATATTTTAGACGCTCACACACGTCCTTACACCTGCTTCAGACTGGGCGGCCTCTGCTGATCCCTTTTCGCATGCCGCGGCCATGAGGCCGCACAGTCTGAAGAAGGCGGAAGGAGATGAGTGACGACAGGCGAACATATGCACTGCTCGTGCCCATAAACCACACCCTCGCTGACAAAATAAATAAGACAACGAGGGGCGTTGTTTCACGCAGGGCGGATGCACAGGCTCAGCCAGCTAACCATGATGTCAAAAGACGGGAAGCGCTACCAAGGGGGGTGCTGCGTATCATTAGAAAGGAAAGTCACACCTCAGGGACAGTGGAATGGTCTCAATGAGACACATTTTGTACGTGTTGAGTTCCACGTGGGCAAGGAGAAAAAGTCAGCCACCTTGTACAAATGCAGCAGTACTGCTGAACAAGGTGGCTGTTATACATAGAAACACCTGGGGGTGGGGGGCAGGCTTATAGCCCAGGGTCAGCAGGAGGAGGAGAGGAGCAGAGTGTAGGCCGAAGCCTAGTTGAACCAATTTCAAAGGTAACCTTTAACCCCCCCTCAGGTGTTGCAAGGTACAAGAGCCACACCTCGTGCAGCATTAATGCTGCACAAGTAAAAGGTTGCTCTCTTAATTTTTCTCCTTGCACACGCTGAATAAAACACGTACACTATTTAGCCCATTCTACTGTAAAACATTAGTGGAGGCGTGACTTTTCTTTTTAAAAAAAAGCAGCACAGGTGTCGAAAATAACACCTTGGTGCATGGGCGCAGCTTCCTGAGCGTTGTTATTTGCTGTACAGGAGTCTGCGCTCTTGTTATCCCTTGGCCATGCGCTGTGAGCGCTTCCTGTCTTCTGACCTCATTTCATGTCGGCCGTTGCGGTTAGCGATGGACATGAATCCCAGACCCACAGTGTGTTTGGAAAAAATCACACTGCGTGGCTGGGATTCGTGGCCTTGTGCAGTAAATATGTTTGCCGCTCACACATGTCCTTACACCTGCTTCAGACTGGGCGGCCTCATCTGATCCCTTATCGCATGCCGCGGCCATGAGGCCACCCAGTCTGAAGAAGGCGGAAGGAGATGAGTGAACACAGGCAAACATATGCACTGCACATGCCCATCAATCACACCCTCGCTGTCCAAAAAAATAAGACACCGAGGGGTGTTGTTTCGAGCAGGGCAGACGCACAGGCGCAGCCAGCTAACCAATGATGTCAAAAGACGGGCAGCGCTAACAAGGGTGGTGCTGCGTATCATTAGAAAGGAAAGTCACACCTCAGGGACAGTGGAATGGTCTCAATGAGACACATTTAGTACGTGTTTAATTAAATGTGGGCAAGGAGAAAAAGTCAGCCACCTTGTACAAATGCAGCAGTACTGCTGTACAAGGTGGCTGTTATACATAGAAACACCTGGGGGTGGGGGGCAGGCTTCCTTCAATTTCAGTTCACGTGCCTGCGTGGCGTTTGCAGGACACGTTGCCAGCTACACAGCAGGGGAACAGCTGGCATTGCTGAACCCCACTGACACATTGACTGGTGTTTTTCTCTGTGCAGCTCGCATGTCCGGGCAAAAATTGGCGGTGTTAGAGCCCAGGGTCAGCAGGAGGAGGAGAGGAGCAGAGTGTAGGCCGAAGCCTGCACTGGTGGCAGCTTTTGTTCTGCTGTGCCTGCGTGGCGTTTGCAGGTCACGTTGCCGGCTACACAGCTGGGGAACAGCTGGCGGTGCTGAACCCCACTAACACATTGGCTGGTGTTTTTCTCTGTGCAGCTAGCACGTCCGGGCAAAAACTGGCGGTGTTAGAGCCCAGGGTCAGCAGGAGGAGGAGAGGAGCAGAGTGTAGGCCGAAGCCTAGTTGAACCAATTTCAAAGGTAACCTTTAACCCCCCTCAGGTGTTGCAAGGTACAAGAGCCACACCTGGTGCAGCATTAATGATGCACAAGTAAAAGGTTGCTCTCTTAATTTTTCTCCTTGCACACGCTGAATAAAACACGTACACTATTTAGCCCATTCTACTGTTAAACAGTAGTGGAGGCGTGACTTGTCTTTTTAAAGAAAAGCAGCCCAGGTGTCGAAAATAACACCTTGGTGCATGGGCGCAGCTTCCTGAGCGTTGTTATTTGCTGTACAGGAGTCTGCGCTCTTGTTATCCCTTGGCAATGCGCTGTGAGCGCTTCCTGTCTTCTGACCTCATTTCATGTCGGCCGTTGCGGTTAGCGATGGACATGAATCCCAGACCCACAGTGTGTTTTCAAAAAATCACACTGCGTGGCTGCTATTCGTGGCCTTGTGCAGTAAATATGTTTGCCGCTCACACATGTCCTTACACCTGCTTCAGACTGGGCGGCCTCATCTGATCCCTTATCGCATGCCGCGGCCATGAGGCCACCCAGTCTGAAGAAGGCGGAAGGAGATGAGTGAACACAGGCAAACATATGCACTGCACATGCCCATCAATCACACCCTCGCTGTCCAAAAAAATAAGACACCGAGGGGCGTTGTTTCGAGCAGGGCAGACGCACAGGCGCAGCCAGCTAACCAATGATGTCAAAAGACGGGCAGCGCTAACAAGGGTGGTGCTGCGTATCATTAGAAAGGAAAGTCACACCTCAGGGACAGTGGAATGGTCTCAATGAGACACATTTAGTACGTGTTTAATTAAATGTGGGCAAGGAGAAAAAGTCAGCCACCTTGTACAAATGCAGCAGTACTGCTGTACAAGGTGGCTGTTATACATAGAAACACCTGGGGGTGGGGGGCAGGCTTCCTTCAATTTCAGTTCATGTGCCTGCGTGGCGTTTGCAGGACACGTTGCCAGCTACACAGCAGGAAAACAGCTGGCGTTGCTGTACCCCACTGACACATTGACTGGTGTTTTTCTCTGTGCAGCTCGCATGTCCGGGCAAAAACTGGCGGTGTTAGAGCCCAGGGTCAGCAGGAGTAGGAGAGGAGCAATGTGTAGGCCGAAGCCTGCACTGGTGGCAGCTTTTGGTCGGTTGTGCCAGCGTGGCTTGTGCTGGACACGATGCCGGCTACACAGCAGGGGAACAGCTGGCGGTGCTGAACCCCACTAACACATTGGCTGTTGTTTTTCTCTGTGAAGCTCGCATTTCCGGGCAAAGACTAGCGGTGTTAGAGCCCAGGGTCAGCAGGAGGAGGAGAGGAGCAAAGTGTAGGCCGAAGCCTGCACTGGTGGCAGCTTTTGGTCGGTTGTGCCAGCGTGGCTTGTGCTGGACACGATGCCGGCTACACAGCAGGGGAACAGCTGGCGGTGCTGAACCTCACTAACACATTGGCTGATGTTTTTCTCTGTGAAGCTCGCATTTCCAGGCAAAAACTAGCGGTGTTAGAGCCCAGGGTCAGCAGGAGGAGGAGAGGAGCAGAGTGTAGGCCGAAGCCTAGTTGAACCAATTTCAAAGGTAACCTTTAACCCCCCCTCAGGTGTTGCAAGGTACAAGAGCCACACCTTGTGCAGCATTAATGCTGCACAAGTAAAAGGTTGCTCTATTTAGTTTGCTCCTTGCACACGCTGAATAAAACACGTACACTATTTAGCCCATTATACTGTCTAACAGTAGTGGAGGCGTGACTTGTCTTTTTAAGGAGACGCAGCACAGGTGTCAAAATTTACACCTAGGTGCTGGACGCAGATTCCTGAGCGTTGTTATTAGCTGTACAGGAGTCTGCGCTATTGTGATCCCTTGGCCATGCGCTGTGAGCGCTGCCTGACTTCTCACCTCATTTCATGTTGGCCGTTGCGGTTAGCAATGGATATGAAACCAAGGCCCGCAGTGTGTTTTCAAAAAATCACACTGCGTGGCTGGGATTCGTGGCCTTGTGCAGTAAATATGTTTGCCGCTCACACATGTCCTTACACCTGCTTCAGACTGGGCGGCCTCAGCTGATCCCTTATCGCCTACCACGGCCAGGAGGCCGCACAGTCTAAAGAAGGCGGAAGGAGATGAGTTAAGACAGGCGAACATATGCACTGCACATGCCCATCAATCACACCCTCGCAGCCAAAATATATGAAACGAGGGGGGTTGTGTCGGGCAGGGCGGACGCACAGGCACAGGCAGCCAACCAATGATGTCAGAAGACGGGCAGCGCTACCAAGGGGGGTGGTGCGTGTCATTAAAAAGGAAAGTCACACCTCAGGGACATTGTAATGGTCTGTAATGAGACACATATTTTACGTGTTTAATTCTACGTGGGCAAGGATAAAAAATCAGCCACCTTGTACAAATGCAGCAGTACTGCTGTACTAGGTGGCTGTTATACATAGAAACACCTGGGGGGGTGGGGCCAGGTTCCCTTTAATTTCAGTTCATGTGCCTGCGTGGCATTTGCAGGTCACGTTGCCGGCTACACAGCAGGGGAACAGCTGGCGTTGCTGAACCCCACTAACACATTGGCTGGTGTTTTTCTCTGTGCAGCTAGCACTTCCGGGCAAAAACTAGCGGTGTTTAAGCCCAGGGTCAGCAGGTGGAGGAGAGGAGCAGAGTGTAGGCCGAAGCCTGCACTGGTGGCAGCTTTTGTTCTGTTGTGCCAGCGTGGCTTGTGCTGGACACGTTGCCGACTACACAGCAGGGGAACAGCTGGCGGTGCTGAACCCCATTGACACATCAGCTAGTGTTTTTTCTGTGTAGACAACACTTCCAGGTGGCAACTGACAGTGTTGAAACCCAGGGAATCAAAGAGGAGCAGAGTGTAGGCCGAAGCCTGCAGTGGAGCAAGTTGAAAGGGAACCTTTAACCCCCCTTCCCCAGGCATTTGTTGCTGAAAGAGCCATCTTGTACAGCAGTAATACTGCACATGGAAAAAGGTGGCTCTGAAAATTATGCTCCTTGCAAACGCTGAAGTACACACTCATATAATGTGTTCCCTCACACCGTCAAACCATCCCGGAAGTGGGACTTTCCTTTGTAATGTGACACAGCAAAGCCGTCATTCCAACCCCCTTAGTGCCGTGCACCTCCTCGGAGCCCGCGCTGTAATGTTATCCCTTGGCCATGCACAGTTAGCGGTGCCCGTCTTCTGACATCATGTAGGTGTCAGGCTGGCAGTGCCTGTGCGTCCAAGCTGCCCGAGATCCAACCTTGCAGTGTCATCTAATGTAGTCCCACTGCGGGCCAGGGATCCATGGGCATGCGCAGTGCATATCATCGCCTCTCACTCACCTCCTTCCTGCTTCTTCACGGCCGTGGCATGCTATTAGGGATCAGCTGACGCCGCCTAGTCTGAAGAAGCGTGAAGAAGGGGAGTGAGAGGCTAGTATATGCACTGCGCATGGCCATGGATACCAGGCCCACTGTGGGATCACATTAGACGACACTGCGAGGTGGGATTTCGGGCAGCGTGGACGCACAGGCGCAGCCAGGACGACAACAAATGATGTCAGAGGATGGGCAGCGCAAACTGTGCATGGCCAAGGGATAACATAACAGCGCAGGGTCCATGACGGAATCAAACAACGCTAAGGAGCCAGCGCACGGTGGCAAGGGGGTAGCAATGACGGCTGTGCTGCGTCACATTACAAAGGAAAGTCCCACCTCCGGGACGGTTGGACGGTGTGAGGGGACACATTACATGAGTGTGTAGTTCAGCGTTTGCAAGGAGCATAATTTCAAGAGCGACCTTTCCCTTGTGCAGTATTAGTGCTACACATGGTGGCTCTTTCAGTAACAAACGCCTAGGGGGGGGGGGACAGGTCCCCTTACATTTTAGTTGTGCCAGCATGGCGGTCGCATGACACGTTGCCGGATACACAGCTGGGGATCAGCTGACTGTTGACTGTGCAGACAGCACTTCCAGGCACCAACTGGCGGTGTTAGAGCCCAGGGACAGCAGGAGGAGCAGATTGGAGGTATTGCCGCACACACAGCTGGGGATCAGCTGACGTTACTGAACCCCAATAACAGAGGAGCGACTGTTAACTGTGCACACAGCACTTCCAGGCACCAACTGGCGGTGTTAGAGCCCAGGGACAGCAGGAGGAGCAGATTGGAGGTATTGCCGCACACACAGCTGGGGATCAGCTGACGTTACTGAACCCCAATAACAGAGGAGCGACTGTTAACTGTGCACACAGCACTTCCAGGCTCCAACTGGCGGTGTTAGAGCCCAGGGACAGCAGGAGGAGCAGATTGGAGGTATTGCCGCACACACAGCTGGGGATCAGCTGACGTTACTGAACCCCAATAACAGAGGAGCGACTGTTAACTGTGCACACAGCACTTCCAGGCACCAACTGGCGGTTTTAGAGCCCAGGGTCAGCAGGAGGAGCAGAGGAACAGAGTGTAGGCCGAAGCCTGATTGGAGCAAGTTGAAAGGGAACCTTTAACCCCCCCCCAAGACGTTTGTAGCTGAAAGAGCCATCTTGTGCAGCACTAAGGATGCAAAAGGAAAAGGTTGCTTTTTTAATTATGCTCCTTGCAAACACTGAAGTAAACACTAAAAATGTGTCCCCTTATACCGTTCAACCGTCCCGGAGGTGCGAATTTCCTTCGTAATGGGACACAGCACAGTTGTCATTCCTATCCCCTTGGTGCCGTGCGCTGCCTCCTCAGCGTTGTTTTAAGCTGTCACGGAGCCTGCGCTGTTCTGTTAGCCCTTGGCCATGCCCAATTAGCGCTGCTTGTCTTCTGACATAATTTGGTGTCAGGCTGTCAGTGCCTGTGCGTCCACGCTGCTCCAGATCCCACCTCGCAGTCTCGTCTAACGTAATCCCACTGCGGGCCTTGGATCCATCGGCATGCACAGTGCATATACTCGACTCTCACTCCCCTCCTTCCCTCTTCTTCAGACTGTGCGGTGTCACGGCCGTGGCATGCTATTAGGGATCAGCTGACGGCGCACAGTCTAAAGAAGGCGGAGGGAAATGAGCGAGAGCCCGAGGGGAAGATATGCACTGCGCATGCCCATGGATCCCAGGCCCGCAGTGTGACTCAATCAGAAGACACTGCGAGGCGGGATCTCGGGCAGCGCGGCCGCACAGGCGCAGCCAGCCTGACACCAAATTATGTCAGAAGACAGGCAGTGCAAATAGGGCATACCCAAGGGATAACAGAACAGCGCAGGCTCCGTGACAGCTTAAAACAACGCTGAGGAGGCAGCGCATGGCACCAAGGGGGTAGGAATGACAGCTGTGCTGCGTCACATTACGAAGGAAAGTCCCAGCTCCGGGACGGTATAACGGTATCAGTGAACACATTTTATAAGTGTTAAGTTCTGCGTGTGCAAGGAGCTAAACCAAAAGAGCTACCTTTTCCTTGTGCAGCATTACTGCTGCACAAGATGGCTCTTTCAGTAACAAACGACGGGGGGGGGGACAGGTTCCCTTACATTTAGGTTGTTGTGCCAGCGTGGCGGTCGCAGGACACATTGCCGGCTACACAGCTGGGGAACAGCTGACGTTACTGAAACCCAATAACACTGGGTCGTATGTTTTTACTGTGCAGCCTGCACTTCTGAGCCGCAACTGGCGGTGTTGGAGCCCAGGAATAGCAGTTCAGGTGGTAGAAAGATGAACACAGCAGGAGACCTGGATGACACCCAATTACTTAATCAGGCAGAGGAGTGGCAAATTCCTGCGAGATCCAGGCCTGGTTCATTTTCAGGAAAGTAAGCTGGTCAATGTTATCGGAGGACAGTCGCATGCGACGGTCTGTTAGTACACCACCTGCGGCACTAAAGACACGTTCCGATAAGACACTAGCCGCAGGGCAAGCCAGCACCTCCAATGCATACTGGCTTAGCTCTGGCCATGTATCCAGCTTAGAGACCCAAAACTTGAACGGGGAAGAGCCGTCTGGGAGTACAGTAAGAGGGCAAGCCATGTAGTCTGTCACCATCTGATGGAACTGTTGCCTCCTGCTGACTGGAGCCGCCGGTGATGGTGTAGACATTTGGGGCGGGCACACAAAAGTGTGCCAGAGTTGTGCCATAGTGGGCTTGCCTTGGGCAGAGGCACTGCTTCTGCTCCCTCTTTGGGCAGAGCCTCCCCCACTGCCTCGACGCACTGAGCTGCTTTGTAAAGCACTAGCAGCACTCCTCTCAGTTGGACAGGAGAAGATGATGGAATTCACCAGTGTGTCGTGGTACTCCCGCAATTTACGCTCTCGGGTCAACGCTGGGATGAGGTTTTGGACGTTGTCCCGGTAGCGAGGATCGAGGAGGGTGAACACCCAATAATCAGGCATGTTGAGAATGTGGTCGATGCGGCGGTCGTTTCTCAGGTACTGCAGCATGAAATCCACCATGTGCTGCAGAGTGCCAACTGGCCCAGAAACGCTGTCCCCTGCTTGAGACATGATCTCTGCCAGCTCGTCATCACCCCACCCTCGCTGTACACACTGACCACTGGACAATTGTGTCGCTCCCTCCTCTGGACGGAGCTCTTCCTCCTCCATTGACTCCTCCTCATCCTCCTCACAAATTGGCCCCTGCGTACCCCTTTGTGAGGAACCACGTGGCGCTGACTCTCCAGAAGCTGATGGAAAAGGTGACTCCTCATCCTCCACCTCTTCCACAACATCATCCCTTAACCCTTGCAAAGTTTGCTGAAGCAGGCAGATAAGGGGGACAGTCATGCTGACTAGTGCATCATCTGCACTTGCCATCCGCGTGGAATAATCAAAAGGACGCAAAACCTGGCAGACGTCTTTCATAGTGGCCCACTCTGTGGTTGTGAAGTCTGATCGGCGCTGACTGCGACTTCTTTGCGCCTGATGCAACTGGTACTCCATAACTGCTTGCTGCTGCTCACACAACCGCTCCAACATATGTAACGTGGAATTCCACCGGGTAGGTAGGTCACATATGATGCGGTGTTCCGGAAGGCGGAATCGGCGCTGCAGAGCAGCAATGCGGGATCTGGCCAAGCTGGAACGCCGCAAGTGAGCACACTCTAGGCGGACCTTGTGCAGCAGGGCTTCTAGATCCGGATAGTCCCTCAGAAAACTCTGCACAACCAAATTGAGCACATGTGCCAGACATTGGATGTGAGTGAGGTTGCCAAGGGCCAAAGCTGCCACCAGATTTCGGCCATTGTCACACACTACCATGCCTGGCTGGAGATTCGCTGGCAGTAACCACACATCGCTCTCCTTCTTGATGGCATTCCAGAGCTCCTGCGCTGTGTAGCTTCGATTCCCCAATTAAACAAGTTTCAAGACGGCCTGCTGACGTTTGGCCACGGCTGTGCTCATGTCGGTCATAGGTAAACGTTCACGGGTCCATGTGGAGGTGGACTGTGACGGCTCCTGCAGAGTTGATTCTGAGGAACTTGTGTAAGAGGAGGAGTCAATGCGTACAGACTGGATTCCTGCAATCCTTGGAGTGGGCAGGACACGTCCTGCGCCACTCGCACGATCTGTACCTGGCTCAACAACATTAACCCAATGGGCAGTGAGGGAAACGTATCGCCCCTGTCCATGCTGACTGGTCCACGCATCGGTGGTGAGGTGGACCTTGCTACTGACGGCATTCAGTAGTGCATGTTTTATGTTTCTCTCAACATGCCTGTGCAGGGCAGGGACAGCTTGCCTGCTGAAGTAAAAGCGGCTGGGCACCTTGTACTGTGGGACTGCCAATGTCATCAAGTCACGGAAGCTGTCAGTCTCCACCAGCCTGAACGAGAGCATTTCCAGGGACGACAGTTTGGCAATGCCTGCATTCAGAGCCTGTGCTCGGGGGTGGTTGGCCGAGAATGCCCGCCTTTTCTCCCATGCCTGTACTACCGATGGCTGTAGAGTAGACTGGGAGTGTGAGGATGACTGGGAAGGTGGTGCTGTGGGTGGAATTACACAAGGTCTCTGGACAACAGTGCCAGAGGTTCTTCCATGGCGATCCTGGGAGGAAGCCAAACCAGCTGTGCGTGAGCTGGAGGAAGAGGCAACACGAGCTGAATAGGTGGTAGCTGCCGCTGTTGGTTGGCCTACATCTTCAGTCTGTTTCTGTAACTCCACCGCGTGCCTGGTCCGCACATGTTTCCACATATTTGTGGTATTGAGGTTGCTGACATTTTTCCCTCTTTTTACTTTCTGATGACACAGCTTGCATTTGACAAAACAAATGTCATCTGCAACTGTGTCAAAAAAGGACCAGGCACTGCAAGTCTTGGGAGCGCCCTTTTTGGCTTTGGAAAGAGACAGGCTCCTAACGGGTGCCAAAGTGGAGGCTACAGGCTCCGCAGTCTTCCCCCTCCCTCTCCCTCTTTGGCCCGTAAGGGGAAGCTCTTCCTCAGAGCTGCTCCCATCACCTTCCTGTTCCTCACGCCACGATGGGTCAACGACCTCATCATCTCCACTACCCTCTGCCACCAACTGCTCCTCCTGGGTAGTCTCGGCAGCACAGTACGCACCAGAAAGCGTCACCTGAGTTTCATCATCAGATGCGTACTGCGCTGTGGTCACCGGAGGCACTGGCCCACCCGCCTCTTCAGAGTCAGAGAGACAAAGCTGTTGGGCATCACTGCACACTGCCTCTTCTTCCATTTCTCCAATGCTGCTTGGCTGGCCCCCTGTTTCCAAGCCAAGAGATTCAGAGAACAGAAGTAGAGACGGCTCCTGTCCTGGGCTCTCTGACTGCCTGGCCAATTTGGCAGGTGGTGAAGAGACAGATTGCTGCTCTCCAGTGGTCTGTGCCTGAGAGGATGTGGCACTAACTGAAGTCGATGCCGAGGCGTTAGCTGCCATCCACCCGACAACGGCTTCAATTTGGTCTTCACGCAGCAGCGGTGCACGGCGCTCTCCGACAAAGCTGCGCATGAAGGACTGTTCCCTGCTGAAACTGAGTGACGACGAGTCACCGGCGCCCGCAGCAGGCACAGAATCACCACGTCTTCTCCCTGCTCCTCTCCCTGCTCCACGCCCACGTGCCTTACTCCCTGCCCTCTTCATCTTGGTTGACAGATAAAGATAAGCAGAAAAGTACTAAGGCCTTAGTGTGCTTATTCCTGAAATGCTCCTCCTAACAGGTGTAAGAAACACTAATGTTGTAAAGTGTGGACTAAACTTTATTATTTTTCAAATGTGGCCTACACAAGTGTTAAGTTGTGTTTGGTGAACTTTACTTTTTTTTTTTTGCAGATCGGGCTACAGAGCTAGTTTAAATCACACGGAGACCGTGCAGACAGCCGTAAACGGCGCTGCAAGGCCCAAAAAACCTCCTCTAGGTTATCCTATTTAGTGTTTTTCCACTATTTAGCTGGAGACGGGTGGAAAGACACTAATAGGGAATTTTTTTTTTAAATTTTAAACAGGCTGCACTATTTGAAAAAAAGGAAATTTTTTTTCAAGGTATGAGGCAGTAACGCACCCTGAGCTGAATCCAAACGGCTATGGCTGCACACAGACTACAGGGCGAGCTGCGCTCACACAGAGACCGTGCAGACAGCCGTAAACGGCTCTGCAAGGCCCAATAAACACCCTCTAGGTTATCCTATGTAGTGTTTTTCCACAATTTAGCTGGAGACAGGTGGAAAAACACTAATAGGAAAATTTTTTTTTTAAGTTTAAACAGGCTGCACTATTTGAAAAAAAGGAAATTTTTTTTCAAGGTATGAGGCAGTAACACACCCTGAGCTGAATCCAACCGGCTATGGCTGCACACAGACTACAGGGCGAGCTGCGCTCACACAGAGACCGTGCAGACAGCCATAAACGGCGCTGCAATGCCCAAAAAAACCCCTCTAGGTTATCCTATGTAGTGTTTTTCCACAATTTAGCTGGAGACGGGTGGAAAAACACTAATAGGAATTTTTTTTTTAACCCCTTCCTGACCCATGACGCCACGTAGGCGTCATGAAAGTCGGTGCCAATCTGACCCATGACGCCTATGTGGCGTCATGGAAAGATCGCGTCCCTGCAGGCCGGGTGAAAGGGTTAACTCCCATTTCACCCGATCTGCAGGGACAGGGGGAGTGGTACATACCATGAGATACGGCCTTCCCAAAACCCTGTCTGATGACAAATGCACACTTAGCAGGATGCAGTGTGACTGGCGTCCTATGTGAGTCATATCAATGTGCATTTTTTCTGCTAGGCAGCCAACCCCTGCAATGTTTGGCTGGGGTGGTTGTTTTTATCAAGTAGTTTGCACCTGTGCCGCTCCTAGCCTTTATCAGTGGAGGCCTGCTGCATCCTGCTAAGTGTGCATTTGTCATCAGACAGGGTTTTGGGAAGGCCGTATCTCATGGTATGTATTTTTTCTGAGTTTTTTCTATGTTAGCTGTTTTTGATATTAGTGTTAGGACCCGCAATATTATGGGGACCCTTGACGTTGGGTTGCGGGCTTACTTTATTTTGGCCAAAATATTAAACCAATACCTCATATAGTGTATGTATTTATCATATGCATGCATTTTTCTGCACTATATCATATCTTTTTTTGCAGGCTGTGGCCAGGCCTCTTTATGTTGGCTAGGTTTTTCTGGGGCGTTTTTCACTGTGTGCTGCATTTTATAGTGCTGGGCAGCCCGCCTGTTAACCCCTTCCCGACCTTTGACGCATACGCTGCGTCATGAAAGTCGGTGCCATTCCGACCCATGACGCAGCATATGCGTCATGGAAAGATCGCGTCCCTGCAGGCCGGGTGAAAGGGTTAACTCCCATTTCACCCGATCTGCAGGGACAGGGGGAGTGGTAGTTTAGCCCAGGGGGGGTGGCTTCACCCCCTCGTGGCTACGATCGCTCTGATTGGCTGTTGAAAGTGAAACTGCCAATCAGAGCGATTTGTAATATTTCACCTAAAAAACTGGTGAAATATTACAATCCAGCCA
The DNA here is from genome assembly GCF_032444005.1 of Ranitomeya imitator. Taxonomy (NCBI): domain Eukaryota; kingdom Metazoa; phylum Chordata; class Amphibia; order Anura; family Dendrobatidae; genus Ranitomeya; species Ranitomeya imitator. Next base: position 341,273,392 of record NC_091285.1, on the reverse strand, counting down.
TGGCCGATGCTGCAATATCATCGGCCATGGCTGGAAACACTTATGTGCACCCACCCCACCCCTCCGATCGCCCCCCCAGCCCCCCGATCTGTGGTCCGCTCCCCTCCGTCCTGTGCTCCGCTCCCCCGTCCTCCTGTCCGCTTCCCCGTGCACCAATCACACCCCCTGTGCTGCAATCAAACCCCCCCGCACTCCGATCCCCCCCCCGCACACAGCGACCCCCCCCCCCGTGCTCCGATCCACCCCCCCCGCACAGCGATCCCTCACCCCGTGCTCCAATCCTTCCCCGTGCTCCAATCCTCCCTCCCGTGTTCCGATCCACACCCCCCCATGATCCGATCCACCCCCCCGTGCTCCGACGCCCCCCCCGTGCCCTGATCTCCCCCCCCTTATACTTACCTGGCCGCCCGAGGTCCGTCCGTCTTCTTTCCTGGGCGCCGCCATCTTCCAAAATGGCGGGCGCATGTGCAGTGCGCCCGCCGAATCTGCCGGCCGGCAGATTCGTTCCAGAGTGAATTTTGATCACTGAGATATATCCTATCTCAGTGATCAAAATAAAAAAAATAGTAAATGACCCCCCCCTTTGTCACCCCCATAGATAGGGACAATAAAAAAAATAAAGAATTTTTTTTTTTTTCACTAAGGTTGGGGTAAGAACTAGGGTTAGGGTTAGGGGTAGGGTTAGGGGTAGGGTTAGGGTTAGGGGTAGGGTTAGGGTTAGGGGTAGGGTTAGGGGTAGGGTTAGGGCTAGGGTTAGGGGTAGGGGTAGGGTTAGGGCTAGGGTTAGGGGTAGGGTTAGGGCTAGGGTTAGGGTTTCGGTATGTGCACACGTATTCTGGTCCTATGCGGATTTTTCCGCAGCGGATTTGAAAAATCCACAGTGCTAAACCGCTGCCGATTTATCGTGGATTTACCGCGGTTTTTCTGCGCATTTCACTGCGGTTTTACAACTGCGATTTTCTATTGGAGCAGTTCTAAAACCGCTGCGGAATCCGCAGAAAGAAGTGACATGCTGCGGAATGTAAACCGCTGCGTTTCCGTGCAGTTTTTCCGCAGCATGTGTACAGCGATTTTTGGTTCCCATAGGTTCACATTGAACTGTACACTCATGGGAAACTGCTGCGGATCCGCAGCGTTTTCCGCAGCGTGTGCACATACCTTTAGAATTAGGCTATGTGCACACGGTGCGGATTGGCCGCTGCGGATTCGCAGCAGTGTTCCATCGGGTTTACAGTACCATGTAAACATATGGAAAACCAAATCCGCTGTGCCCATGGTGCAGAAAATACCGCGCGGGAACGCTGCGTTGTATTTTCCGCAGCATGCCAATTCTTTGTGCGGATTCCGCAGCGTTTTACACCTGTTCCTCAATAGGAATCCACAGGTGAAATCCGCACAAAAAACACTGGAAATCCACGGTAAATCCACAGGTAAAACGCAGTGCCTTTTACCCGCGGATTTTTCAAAAATGATGCTGAAAAATCTCATACGAATCCGCAACGTTGGCACATAGCCTTAGAGTTGGGTTGGAATTAGGGTTGTGGTTAGGGTTAGGGGTGTGTTGGGGTTAGGGTTGTGGTTAGGGGTGTGTTGGGGTTAGGGTTGTGATTAGGGTTACGGCTACAGTTGGGATAAGGGTTAGGGGTGTGTTGGAGGTAGAATTGAGGGGTTTCCACTGTTTAGGCACTTCAGGGGGTCTCCAAACGCAACATGGCGCCACCATTGATTCCAGCCAATCTTGTATTCAAAAATTCAAATGGTGCTCCCTCACTTCCGAACCCCGACGTGTGCCCAAACAGTGGTTTACCCCCACATATGGGGTACCAGCATACTCAGGACAAACTGCGCAACAATTACTGGGGTCCAATTTCTCCTGTTACCCTTGAGAAAATAAAAAATTGCTTGCTAAAACATCATTTTTGAGGAAAGAAAAATGATTTTTTATTTTCACGGCTCTGCGTTGTAAACGTCTGTGAAGCACTTGGGGGTTCAAAGTGCTCACCACATATCTAGATAAGTTCCTTGGGGGGTCTAGTTTCCAAAATGGGCTCACTTGTGGGGGGTTTCTACTGTTTAGGCACACCAGGGGCTCTGCAAACGCAACGTGACGCCCGCAGACCATTCCATCAAAGTCTGCATTTCAAAAGTCACTACTTCCCTTCTGAGCCCCCACGTGTGCCCAAACAGTGGTTTACCCCCACACATGGGGCATCAGCGTACTCAGGAGAAACTGGACAACAACTTTTGCGGTCCAATTTCTCCTGTAACCCTTGGGAAAATAAAAAATTCTGGGCTAAAAAATTATTTTTGAGGAAAGAAAACGTATTTATTATTTTCACGGCTCTGCGTTATAAACTTCTGTAAAGCACTTGGGGGTTGAAAGTGCTCACCACACATCTAGATAAGTTCCTTTGGGGGTCTAGTTTCCAAAATGGGGTCACTTGTGGGGGGTTTCTACTGTTTAGGCACACCAGGGGCTCTGCAAACGCAATGTGACGCCCGCAGACCATTCCATCAAAGTCTGCATTTCAAAAGTCACTACTTCCCTTCTGAGCCCCCACGTGTGCCCAAACAGTGGTTTACCCCCACACATGGGGTATCAGCGTACTCAGGAGAAACTGGACAACAACTTTTGTGGTCCAATTTCTCCTGTAACCCTTGGTAAAATAAAAAATTCTGGGCTAAAAAATTATTTTTGAGGAAAGAAAACGTATTTATTATTTTCACTGCTCTGTGTTATGAACTTCTGTGAAGCACTTGGGGGTTCAAAGTGCTCACCTCACATCTAGATAAGTTCCTTTCGGGGTCTAGTTTCCAAAATGGGGTCACTTGTGGGGGGTTTCTACTGTTTAGCCACATCAGGGGCTCTGCAAACGCAACGTGACGCCCGCAGAGCATTCCATCAAAGTCTGCATTTCAAAACGTCACTACTTCACTTCCGAGCCCCAGCATGTGCCTAAACAGTGGTTTACCCCCACATATGGGGTATCAGCGTACTCAGGAGAAACTGGACAACAACTTTTGGGGTCAAATTTCTCCTGTTACCCTTGGGAAAATAAAAAATTGCGGGCTAAAATTCATTTTTGAGAAAATAATTTTTTTTTTTTATTTTCATGGCTCTGCGTTATAAACTTCTGTGAAGCACTTGAGGGTTCAAAGTGCTCACCACACATCTAGATTAGTTCCTTTGGGGGTCTAGTTTCCAAAATGGGGTAATTTGTGGGGGATCTCCAATGTTTAGGCACACAGTGGCTCTCCAAACGCGACATGGTGTCCGCTAATGATTGGAGATAATTTTCCATTTAAAAAGCCAAATGGCGTGCCTTCCCTTCTGAGCCCTGCCGTGCGCCCAAACAGTGGTTTACCCCCACATATGGGGTATCTGCATACTCAGGACAAACTGGACAACAACATTTGTGGTCCAATTTCTCCTATTACCATTGGCAAAATAGGAAATTCCAGGCTAAAAAATCATTTTTGAGAAAAGAAAAATTATTTTTTATTTTCATGGCTCTGCATTATAAACTTCTGTGAAGCACCTGGGGGTTTAAAGTGCTCAGTATGCATCTAGATAAGTTCCTTGGGGGGTCTAGTTTCCAAAATGGGGTCACTTGTGGGGGAGCTCCATTGCATAGGCACACAGGGGCTCTCCAAATGCGACATGGTGTCCGCTAACAATTGGAGCTAATTTTCCATTCAAAAAGTTAAAAGGCGCGCCTTCCCTTCCGAGCCCTGCCGTGTGCCCAAACAGTGGTTTACCCCCACATATGAGGTATCGGCGTACTCGGGAGAAATTGCTCAACAAATTTTAGGATCCATTTTATCCTATTGCCCATGTGAAAATGAAAAAATTGAGGCGAAAATAAATTTTTTGTGAAAAAAAAGTACTTTTTCATTTTTACGGATCAATTTGTGAAGCACCTGAGGGTTTAAAGTGCTCACTAGGCATCTAGATAAGTTCCTTGGGGGGTCCAGTTTCCAAAATGGGGTCACTTGTGGGGGAGCTCCAATGTTTAAGCACACAGGGTCTCTCCAAACGCGACATGGTGTCCGCTATCGATGGAGATAATTTTTCATTCAAAAAGTCAAATGGCGCTCCTTCCCTTCCGAGCCTTACCATGTGCCCAAACAGTGGTTTACCCCCACATGTGAAGTATCGGTGTACTCAGGATAAATTGCCAAACAAATTTTAGGATCCATTTTATCCTGTTGTCCATGTGAAAATGAAAAAATTGAGGCTAAAAGAATTTTTTTGTGAAAAAAAAGTACTTTTTCATTTTTACGGATCAATTTGTGAAGCACCTGGGGGTTTAAAGGGCTCACTATGCATCTAGATAAGTTCCTTGGGGCGTCTAGTTTCCAAAATGGGGTCACTTGTGGGGGAGCTCCAATTTTTAGGCACACGGGGGCTCTCCAAATGTGACATGGTGTCCGCTAAAGAGTGCAGCCAATTTTTCATTCAAAAAGTCAAATGGCGCTCCTTCCCTTCCAAGCCCTGCCGTGCGCCCAAACAGTGGTTTACCCCCACATATGAGGTATCAGCGTACTCAGGACAAATTGGACAACAACGTACGTGGTTCAGTTTCTCCTTTTACCATTGGGAAAATAAAAAAATTGTTGCTGAAAAATCATTTTTGTGACTAAAAAGTTAAATGTTCATTTTTTCCTTCCATGTTGCTTCTGCTGCTGTGAAGCACCTGAAGGGTTAATAAACTTCTTGAATGTGGTTTTGTGCACCTTGAGGGGTGCAGTTTTTAGAATGGTGTCACTTTTGGGTATTTTCAGCCATATAGACCCCTCAAACTGACTTCAAATGTGAGGTGGTCCCTAAAAAAAATGGTTTTGTAAATTTCGTTGTAAAAATGAGAAATCGCTGGTCAAATTTTAACCCTTATAACTTCCTAGCAAAAAAAAATTTTGTTTCCAAAATTGTGCTGATGTAAAGTAGACGTGTGGGAAATGTTATTTATTAACTATTTTGTGTCACATAACTCTCTGGTTTAACAGAATAAAAATTCAAAATGTGAAAATTGCGAAATTTTCAAAATTTTCGCCAAATTTCCGTTTTTATCACAAATAAACACAGAATTTATTGACCTAAATTTACCACTAACATGAAGCCCAATATGTCACGAAAAAACAATCTCAGAACCGCTAGGATCCATTGAAGCGTTCCTGAGTTATTACCTCATGAAGGGACACTGGTCAGAATTGCAAAAAACGGCAAGGTCTTTAAGGTCAAAATAGGCTGGGTCATGAAGGGGTTAATACAAGGGGCGTCATCAATAGGTTGCATACAGACACTGTGCACCGCACCTATCAGTGTGACTGGCGTCCTATGTGAGTCATATCAATGTGCATTTTTTCTGCTAGGCAGCCAACCCCTGCAATGTTTGGCTGGGGTGGTTGTTTTTATCAAGTAGTTTGCACCTGTGCCGCTCCTAGCCTTTATCAGTGGAGGCCTGCTGCATCCTGCTAAGTGTGCATTTGTCATCAGACAGGGTTTTGGGAAGGCCGTATCTCATGGTATGTATTTTTTCTGAGTTTTTTCTATGTTAGCTGTTTTTGATATTAGTGTTAGGACCCGCAATATTATGGGGACCCTTGACGTTGGGTTGCGGGCTTACTTTATTTTGGCCAAAATATTAAACCAATACCTCATATAGTGTATGTATTTATCATATGCATGCATTTTTTTTTGCACTATATCATATCTTTTTTTGCAGGATGTGGCCAGGCCTCTTTATGTTGGCTAGGTTTTTCTGGGGCGTTTTTCACTGTGTGCTGCATTTTATAGTGCTGGGCAGCCCGCCTGTTAATACAAGGGGCGTCATCAATAGGTTGCATACAGACACTGTGCACCGCACCTATCAGTGTGACTGGCGTCCTATGTGAGTCATATCAATGTGCATTTTTTCTGCTAGGCAGCCAACCCCTGCAATGTTTGGCTGGGGTGGTTGTTTTTATCAAGTAGTTTGCACCTGTGCCGCTCCTAGCCTTTATCAGTGGAGGCCTGCTGCATCCTGCTAAGTGTGCATTTGTCATCAGACAGGGTTTTGGGAAGGCCATATCTCATGGTATGTATTTTTTCTGAGTTTTTTCTATGTTAGCTGTTTTTGATATTAGTGTTAGGACCCGCAATATTATGGGGACCCTTGACGTTGGGTTGCGGGCTTACTTTATTTTGGCCAAAATATTAAACCAATACCTCATATAGTGTATGTATTTATCATATGCATGCATTTTTTTGCACTATATCATATCTTTTTTTGCAGGATGTGGCCAGGCCTCTTTATGTTGGCTAGGTTTTTCTGGGGCGTTTTTCACTGTGTGCTGCATTTTATAGTGCTGGGCAGCCCGCCTGTTAATACAAGGGGCGTCATCAATAGGTTGCATACAGACACTGTGCACCGCACCTATCAGTGTGACTGGCGTCCTATGTGAGTCATATCAATGTGCCTTTTTTCTGCTAGGCAGCCAACCCCTGCAATGTTTGGCTGGGGTGGTTGTTTTTATCAAGTAGTTTGCACCTGTGCCGCTCCTAGCCTTTATCAGTGGAGGCCTGCTGCATCCTGCTAAGTGTGCATTTGTCATCAGACAGGGTTTTGGGAAGGCCGTATCTCATGGTATGTATTTTTTCTGAGTTTTTTCTATGTTAACAGGGGGAGTGGTAGTTTAGCCCAGGGGGGGTGGCTTCACCCCCTCGTGGCTACGATCGCTCTGATTGGCTGTTGAAAGTGAAACTGCCAATCAGAGCGATTTGTAATATTTCACCCATTATAACGGGTGAAATATTACAATCCAGCCATGGCCGATGCTGCAATATCATCGGCCATGGCTGGAAATACTAATGTGACCCCACCCCACCGATCGCCCCCCCAGCCCCCCGATCTGGCCGGTACACTGCTCCGGCTCCCCTCCGTCCAGTGCTCCGCTCCCCCCGTGCTCTTGTCCGCTCCCCCCGTACTCCAATCACCCCACCGTGCTCCAATCACCCCCCCTGCACTCCGTTCCAGCCCCCCCGTGCTCCGTTCCAGCCCCCCGTGCTCCGTTCCAGCCCCCCCGTGCTCCGTTCCACGCCTGCCGCGCTCCGATTCCCCCCCGTGCTCCGATCCCCCCCCCCATGGTCCCCCCCACCCCATCATACTTACCGATCCTGCCGGGGTCCCGTCTGTCTTCTCCCTGGGCGCCGCCATCTTCCAAAATGGCGGGCGCATGCGCAGTACGCCCGCCGAATCTGCCGGCTGGCAGATTCGTTCCAAAGTGCATTTTGATCACTGAGATAGATTATATCTCAGTGATCATAATAAAAAAATAATAAATGACCCCCCCCCTTTGTCACCCCCATAGGTAGTGACAATAAAAAAATAAAGAAATTTTTTTTTCCACTAATGTTAGAATAGGGTTAGGGTTAGGGGTAGGGTTAGGGTTAGGGTTAGGGGTAGGGTTAGGGGTAGGGGTAGGGGTAGGGTTAGGGTTAGGGGTAGGGTTAGGGTTAGGGGTAGGTTTTCGGTATGTGCACACGTATTCTGGTCCTCTGCGGATTTTTCCGCTGCGGATTTATGGCGGATTTACCGCGTTTTTTCTGCACATTTCACTGCGGTTTTACAATTGCGATTCTCTATTGGAGCAGTTGTAAAACCGCTGCGGAATCCGCACAAAGAAGTGACATGCTGCGGAATGTAAACCGCTGCGTTTCCGTGCAGTTTTTCCGCAGCATGTGCGCAGCGACTTTTGTTTCCCGTAGGTTTACATTGAACTGTAAGCTCATGGGAAACTGCATGTGCACATACCTTTAGAATTAGGCCATGTGCACACGGTGCGGATTTGGCTGCGGATTGGCCGCTGCGGATTCGCAGCAGTGTTCCATCAGGTGTACAGTACCATGTAAACATATGAAAAACCAAATCCGCTGTGCCCATGGTGCGGAAAATACCGCGCGGAAACGCTGCGTTGTATTTTCCGCAGCATGTCAATTCTTTGTGCGGATTCCGCAGCGTTTTACACCTGTTCCTCAATAGGAATCCGCAGGTGAAATCCGCGCAAAAAACACTGGAAATCCGCAGGTAAAACGCAGTGCCTTTTACCCGCGGATTTTTCAAAAATGGTGCGGAAATATCTCACACGAATCCGCAACGTGGGCACATAGCCTTAGGGTTAGGGTTGGAATTAGGGTTGTGATTAGGGTTATGGCTTCAGTTGGGATTAGAGTTAGGGGTGTGGGGGGGTTAGTGTTGGAGGTAGAATTGAGGGGTTACCACTGTTTAGGCACATCAGGGGTCTCCAAACGCAACATGGCGCCACCATTGATTCCAGCCAATCTCGTATTCAAAAAGTCAAATGGTGCTCCCTCACTTCCGAGCCCTGACGTGTGCCCAAACAGTGGTTTACCCCCACATATGGGGTACCAGCATACTCAGGATAAACTGCGCAACAATTACTGGGGTCCAATTTCTCCTGTTATCCTTGTGAATCTAAAAAAATGCTTGCTAAAACAAAATTTTTGAGGAAAGAAAAATGATTTTTTATTTTCACGGCTCTGCGTTGTAAACGTCTGTGAAGCACTTGGGGGTTCAAAGTGCTCACCACATATCTAGATAAGTTCCTTGGGGGGTCTAGTTTCTAAAATGGGGTCACTTGTGGGGGGTTTCTACTGTTAAGGCACACCAGGGGCTCTGCAAACGCAACGTGACGCCAGCAGAGTATTCCATCAAAGTCTGCATTTCAAAACGTCACTACTTCAATTCCGAGCCCCGGCATGTGCCCAAACAGTAGTTTACCCCCACATATGGGGTATCACCGTACTCAGGAGAAACTGGACAACAAATATTGGGGTCAAATTTCTCCTGTTACCCTTGGGAAAATTAAAAAATTCTGGGCTAAATAATTATTTTTGAGGAAAGAAAACGTATTTATTATTTTCACGGCTCTGCATTATAAACTTCTATGAAGCACTTGGGGGTTCAAAGTGCTCACCACACATCTAGATAAGTTCCTTTGGGGGTCTAGTTTCCAAAATGGGGTCACTTGTGGGGGGTTTCTACTGTTAAGCCACATCAGGGGCTCTGCAAACGCAACGTGACGCCCACAGAGCATTCCATCAATGTCTGCATTTCAAAACGTCACTACTTCACTTCCGAGCCCCGGCATGTGTCCAAACACTGATTTACCCCCACATATGGGGTATCAGCGTACTCAGGAGAAACTGGACAACAACTTTTGGGGTCAAATTTCTCCTGTTACCCTTGGGAAAATAAAAAATTGCAGGCTAAAAGATCATTTTTGAGAAAATAATTTTTTTTTTTATTTTCATGGCTCTGCGTTATAAACTTCTGTGAAGCACTTGGGGGTTCAAAGTCCTCACCACACATCTAAATTAGTTCCTTTGGGGGTCTAGTTTCCAAAATGGGGTCATTTCTGGGGGATCTCCAATGTTTAGGCACACAGGGGCTCTCCAAACGTGACATGGTGTCCGCTAATGATTGGAGCTAATTTTCCATTTAAAAAGCCAAATGGCGTGCCATCCCTTCCGAGCCCTGCCGTGCGCCCAAACAGTGGTTTACCCCCACATATGGGGTATCAGCCTACTCAGGACAAACTGGACAACAATATTTGGGGTCCAATTTCTCCTATTATCCTTGGCAAAATAGGAAATTCCAGGCTAAAAAATCATTTTTGAGGAAAGAAAAATTATTTTTTATTTTCATGGCTCTGCATTATAAACTTCTGTGAAGCACCTGGGGGTTTAAAGTGCTCAATATGCATTTAGATAAGTTCCTTGGGGGGTCTAGTTTCCAAAATGGGGTCACTTGTGGGGGAGCTCCAATGTTTAGGCACACAGGGGCTCTCCAAACGCGACATTGTGTCCGCTAACAATTGGACCTAATTTTCCATTCAAAAAGTCAAATGGCGCGCCTTCCCTTCCGAGCCCTGCCGAGTGCCCAAACAGTGGTTTACCCCCACATATGAGGTATCGGCGTACTCGGGAGAAATTGCCCAACAAATTTTATGATCCATTTTATCCTACTGCCCATGTGAAAATGAAAAAATTGAGGCGAAAATAATTTTTTTGTGAAAAAAAAGTACTTTTTCATTTTTACAGATCAATTTGTGAAGCACCTGAGGGTTTAAAGTGCTCACTAGGCATCTAAATAAGTTCCTTGGGGGGTCTAGTTTCCAAAATGGGGTCACTTGTGGGGAAGCGCCAATGTTTAGGCACACAGGAGCTATCCAAACGCGACATGGTGTCCGCTAACGATGGAAATAATTTTTCATTCAAAAAGTCAAATGGCGCTCCTTCCCTTCCGAGCCTTACCATGTGCCCAAACAGTGGTTTACCCCCACATGTGAGGTAGTGGTGTACTCAGGAGAAATTGCCCAACACATTTTAGGATCCATTTTATCCTGTTGCCCATGTGAAAATGAAAAAATTGAGGCTAAAAGAATTTTTTTGTGAAAAAAAAGTACTTTTTCATTTTTACGGATCAATTTGTGAAGCACCTGGGGGTTCAAAGTGCTCACTGTGCATCTAGATAAGTTCCTTGGGGCGTCTTGTTTCCAAAATGGGGTCACTTGTGGGGGAGCTCCAATTTTTAGGCACACGGGGGCTCTTCAAACGTGACATGGTGTCCGCTAAAGAGTGGAGCCAATTTTTGATTCAAAAAGTCAAATGGCGCTCCTTCCCTTCCAAGCCCTGCCGTGTGCCCAAACAGTGGTTTACCCCCACATATGAGGTATCAGCGTACTCAGGACAAATTGGACAACAAATTTCGTGGTTCAGTTTCTCCTTTTACCATTGGGAAAATAAAAAAATTGTTGCTAAAAGATAATTTTTGTGACTAAAAAGTTAAATGTTCATTTTTTCCTTCCATATTGCTTCTGCTGCTGTGAAGCACCTGAAGGGTTAATAAACTTCTTGAATGTGGTTTTGAGTACCTTGAGGGGTGCAGCTTTTAGAATGGTGTCACTTTTGGGTATTTTCAGCCATATAGACCCCTCAAACTGACTTCAAATGTGAGGTGGTCCCTAAAAAAAATGGTTTTGTAAATTTCGTTGTAAAAATGAGAAATCGCTGGTCAAATTTTAACCCTTATAACTTCCTAACAAAAAAAAATTTTGTTTCCAAAATTGTGCTGATGTAAAGTAAACATGTGGGAAATGTTATTTATTAACTATTTTGTGTCACATATCTCTCTGGTTTAACAGAATAAAAATTCAAAATGTGAAAATTGCGAAATTTTCATAATTTTCGCCAAATTTCCGTTTTTATCACAAATAAACGCATAATTTATTGACCTAAGTTTACCACTAACATGAAGCCCAATATGTCACGAAAAAACAATCTCAGAACCGCTAGGATCCGTTGAAGCGTTCCTGAGTTATTACCTCATAAAGGGACACTGGTCAGAATTGCAAAAAACGGCAAGGTCTTTAAGGTCAAAATAGGCTGGGTCATGAAGGGGTTAAATTTTAAACAGGCTGCACTATTTGAAAAAAAGGAAAAATGTTCTCAAGGTATGAGGCAGTAATGAACCCTGAGCTGAATCCAACCGGCTATGGCTGCACACAGACTACAGGGCTAGCTGGGCTCACACGGAGACCGTGCAGACAGCCGTAAACGGCGCTGCAAGGCCCAAAAACCCCCCTCTAAGTTATCCTATGTAGTGTTTTTCCACAATTTAGCTGGAGACGGGTGGAAAAACACTAATAGTAAATTTGAGAAAAAATGTGCAGCAGGCTGCACTATGAGCAAAAAAGGACAACTGTGTGAGGCAGTGTGAACCCCCCTGAGCTGAATACAACCGGGTATATGGCTGCACACAGACTACAGAGTGAGCTGCACACACACACACACACAGAGACCTTGCAGAACGCTGTTAAAACAGCGCTGCAAGGCAAGAGCAAGGTGAACAGTGAAGAACACACAGCGTTTTGCTAAATTAGCCTTTGGAAAGGAAAATAAAGCAATTAGCTATCTCAACTGGCCCTCAGTTAGAACACAGCGTCCTGTCCCTAACTGAAATCACAGCAAAGTGAGCGCAAAATGGCGGCAGCGTTTTTTATAGTGCAGAGTGACATCATTTCAGCAGCCAATCACAGCCTTGCCAGTACTTACATGCCCACCATGCTAAACAGGATGTGCCCACACTTCCAATCATTCCTCATTGGCTGCTGCGTTCAGTTTGAATTCTGGGAACTTCCGATTCCGGTATCCGATACGCGGGAAGTATCGGAATTCGGTATCGGAATTCTGATACTGCAAATATCGGCCGATACCCGATACTTGCGGTATCGGAATGCTCAACACTACTGTTCAACCAAACATGAATACTAAGGGTATGTAAACACGATCAGTAAATGCTGCTGGTTGGACACTGAGTACTTGTGCAGCATCCAACCCACAGCATCCAGCTGTTACAGCATAGTGGATGGGAGTTCAAGAAATGTCCACCAATGCTGTGGCTCATGCAGAGATGAACTTGCGGCGTGTCTCTCTAGACCACAGCATGTCAATTTCTCTTGCAGAGTCGCTACTCTCCCAATAGAATACATTGAATGTGGTGAATCTGGATAGTTCAGCGAACACATGCGGATTCACATGAATTTAATAGAAGTCAGTGCTTTGGACACATCATACACGTGTTGCATCCAAAGCTCTGCCACTTCCAGATCGTGCACATCCGGCCTTATGGGCTGATACACAAAGACACATAGCACATGCCAGTCAACCCCTAATCTTTTCTGCATTAAAATGTTGTCATTTTTGGTATCTCATGTAATTCATGCCAAGCTCTGTCATGTTTGTGATGAGTGGTGGTGTTCTTTACACCACAGATTTTGTTCCTTTCCCCGATGCACACGGAGGCACATATTAATTTTCAGATTTTCCGAGTTCATTCATTATGTATCAGGAGTTACTGACTCCAGCATGCCTCCTCATCAACACCAGCTTGTACAATGTCAGCCTTGATTAATCAGGGCCTGTGTTTCCTAACTTATTTCAGTGAATGAATATAGGGGAACAAACATCAGGACATTCATTCATGCTCTACAATTACTTTGACACCTCATGTTAGAATACAACGCAATATATAACACAAAAGCAAGATAAGTTACATGTAATAAACCAGCTAACTTTAGACCAGTGTTTTTACTAGAGGTGAGTGGATCAGATCACGGAGAATTGAGTTTGAGTTGAATTTTCTGATGTACAATAACAAATTATATTGTGGTACCATGTTAGGCAGAAAAATCGATGTGAATACTTTTCTGCCCAATGATAAAAAAAGTATTCTCGGAGTGAGTCCATCTGGTGGAGGTGTGAATTGTATCCATGTAGTGAGTCATAAATCAATTTAACACCCTGATTTATGACTACTGATGAAGAAACAAACCGTGCATTTGGGGGGCGGCGGGGATGCCATATAAAAATACCACAAACTCATGTAAGTGCCTTTCTGTATTTTATTGTGCCATGTACAGTGGGGCAAAAAAGTATTTAGTCAGTCAGCAATAGTGCAAGTTCCACCACTTAAAAAGATGAGAGGCGTCTGTAATTTACATCATAGGTAGACCTCAACTATGGGAGACAAACTGAGAAAAAAAAATCCAGAAAATCACATTGTCTGTTTTTTTAACATTTTATTTGCATATTATGGTGGAAAATAAGTATTTGGTCAGAAACAAAATTTCATCTCAATACTTTGTAATATATCCTTTGTTGGCAATGACAGAGGTCAAACGTTTTCTGTAAGTCTTCACAAGGTTGCCACACACTGTTGTTGGTATGTTGGCCCATTCCTCCATGCAGATCTCCTCTAGAGCAGTGATGTTTTTGGCTTTTCGCTTGGCAACACGGACTTTCAACTCCCTCCAAAAGTTTTCTATAGGGTTGAGATCTGGAGACTGGCTAGGCCACTCCAGGACCTTGAAATGCTTCTTACGAAGCCACTCCTTCGTTGCCCTGGCGGTGTGCTTTGGATCATTGTCATGTTGAAAGACCCAGCCACGTTTCATCTTCAATGCCCTTGCTGATAGAAGGAGGTTTGCACTCAAAATCTCACGATACATGGCCCCATTCATTCTTTCATGTACCCGGATCAGTCGTCCTGGCCCCTTTGCAGAGAAACAGCCCCAAAGCATGATGTTTCCACCACCATGCTTTACAGTAGGTATGGTGTTTGATGGATGCAAGTCAGTATTCTTTTTCCTCCAAACACGACAAGTTGTGTTTCTACCAAACAGTTCCAGTTTGGTTTCATCAGACCATAGGACATTCTCCCAAAACTCCTCTGGATCATCCAAATGCTCTCCAGCAAACTTCAGACGGGCCCGGACATGTACTGGCTTAATCAGTGGGACACGTCTGGCATTGCAGGATCTGAGTCCATGGTGGTGTAGTGTGTTACTTATGGTAGGCCTTGTTACATTGGTCCCAGCTCTCTGCAGTTCATTCACTAGGTCCCCCCGCGTGGTTCTGGGATTTTTGCTCACCGTTCTTGTGATCATTCTGACCCCACGGGGTGGGATTTTGCGTGGAGCCCCAGATCGAGGGAGATTATCAGTGGTCTTGTATGTCTTCCATTTTCTAATTATTGCTCCCACTGTTGATTTCTTCACTCCAAGCTGCTTGGCTATTGCAGATTCAGTCTTCCCAGCCTGGTGCAGGGCTACAATTTTGTTTCTGGTGTCCTTTGACAGCTCTTTGGTCTTCACCATAGTGGAGTTTGGAGTCAGACTGTTTGAGGGTGTGCACAGGTGTCTTTTTATACTGATAACAAGTTTAAACAGGTGCCATTACTACAGGTAATGAGTGGAGGAAAGAGGAGACTCTTAAAGAAGAAGTTACAGGTCTGTGAGAGCCAGAAATCTTGATTGTTTGTTTCTGACCAAATACTTATTTTCCACATGCAAATAAATTGTTAAAAAAACAATGTGATTTTCTGTTTTTTTTTTCTCAGTTTGTCTCCCATAGTTGAGGTCTACCTATGATGTAAATTACAGATGCCTCTCACCTTTTTAAGTGGTGGAACTTGCACTATTGCTGACTGACTAAATACTTTTTTGCCCCACTGTATATAGTGCAATTTGGAACTCCATATCCTATTTTTCTTACCTGCACCCCTGGCTTCACTTTACATACGTCTTATATCTTACATTCACTTTACTTTTGTCATTATATATGTTTTTTTGTCCCTGCTTGGTAAGCAGTTTTACCTTGTTCATACTATAATATTGAATAAACTTGGCACTCAGAGTTTATTCATTATTGCACAAGATGGGCTGGATACCAAACTTGGGCACCTCTTCTACTGGTCTATGAGTGTCCTGTATCTATTGTCTTGTTGATACTATAGTTATATCTATTTATTGTCATATTTCTGATGAATTAATAAAAATATTAACTATTTGAAAGATGGTATCGTTGATGCCAATGGTTTTAGATAGTAATTGATCACGTGTCAGATCTCACATAAGCCACCGTTTTCCGCAACCATGGGCCTACTCGGAGGGTCCTTTGGGATCTTGTGTAGTTTTGGAATCAGGTAAAAAGTGGGAAGTCTTGGATTAACGTTTCAGACAGTATCCAGCATTCTCTTAGAAATAATGCCTTGGTCAAAGGTCTTTTCCAAAATAGACAACAGTTTCTCCTGAAAGCAAGTAAGGGGTTTAGATTGTAATCTCTTGTAACAAGAAGGAACATTAAGTAATTTGCTTGCTTGTTTATGATATAACTTGATGGGTCAAATCACCAGATTCTCCCCTTTGTCTTCTGTTTTGAAAATTTCATCAGTTAAAGACTGTAGTTCAGCCAGTGCCACTTTTTCAGTTTTACTCAAATTGGGCATCCATTGGGGGCTTTGTGGGAGGCTCTCAATGTCTGAGGTAATTAGTTTTGTAAAATCCTCCACTACTGGACAAATGCTGAGGGATGGAAATGTATTTGATTTATTAAATAAGTTAGAGGGGAAACTACTAACCTTCATGTGTCATGGGGTTACAGCAAAAGAGAGGAGCCAGAAGAAGATCATAGCATCTGATTGCTCCTACTCCTGTGCTGAGAACTGGGGCAGAACGGGAGTTAATCAGCCATGTTGGAAATTCTGCCCTCTTTGCTGAGCACATTTAGCCACTCCTATCCCCTCTTTATAATCTGGGTCCTGATTCAGGTCCATGTCAGTGCTAGCATTTGCTTTGTGGCTTAGGAGGAGAGGTGTTCATATGAGAAGGAGTTTCGGAGGAGTTATCTGTGACTGTTGCGTGGTTTGTAAGTGTGTAATTCCTTTCCCTCCCCTACTTTGTTTTTTTCTCCTTCCTCCACTCCCTGGTGCATTCCTCTGTTATATGTGAGTGAATATTTTGTATGTCTGGTGTTTTCAGTCAACCCTTGTGCAGCCTTGTTTGTTGGGTTAGTGTTCTGTGGTGTACAGTAGTGCCCCTCTTCCCTGGGTGGGGGAAGAGAACAAGCAGAGGGCTAACTCAGGAAATGAGGCAAGGGTGGTTGCCCCGGCATCTTCACCTTTAGAAGTATCGTGGGGAATAGGGAAAGATAGGTTACCCCCTAGTGTTAGGAAGAGGAAAGGAACCCCTGGTCCCGGGTCACCTGACAGCTGTGTCATGATATCATGGATGTGTTCTCCTCTGCCACAGACTCAAGTGTTTTCAAGGACTCCTGATCCTCACAAGTTGGAAGGATATAGTGGAGAGCAGTTTTATGATGCAACTTTTTAAAAATGAATTTCCTGGAAAATAGGTGCATGTCTATTAGATGCACCAATTATGATGCTTTGCTCAGCACTTCACACTTGCCCTGTTGTGGTGGCAAGTGGGGTTCATATTTGTGGGGTTGATGTCACTTTTGCATTGTCTGGTGACAAAAAAGCCCACGGCTTAGTAATGGAGAGGTGTCTATAAGATACCTCTACATGACTAATCCAATAGTTGTATGGTAAAAAAACACGCATAAAGTATAAAGTCTTTATTTGAATTAAAAAAACACACTTTTACTTTTTATTGAAAAATAACAAACACAGTTATACTCACCTAATACCCATTCCATTGAATCTCTCATCTTCTGTAATAAAATAAAAATAAAAAACAATGATATCACTCACATGTCCACAGTTCTGTCCAACGCTGTAATCGATGTCTGGGGATAAGCAGCTTTCAACCTGGATAGTGACAAATGCGACCGTCTAGGCTGAGAACCACTGAAGCTTGAGCAGCTGTGAGCGCAGCTTCAGTGACTAGTGGTGATGATATCGAGGTTACAGTTGGTCTCTGAGGCTGTGTTCCCAGCTGGGCCAATGATCTCTTATGATTTCAGTGAGATCATCGCTGGCACAATGAGGAAAAGCTTCATGGTTCACCAGTGATTTTGCAGGGAAAAATTTCTCACGGTGAACTCAACGCACACAGTGAGACTTTTTCTCATTGTGCTAGCAGTGATCACTGCAGTTCAGGGGCCCGGCTGGGAATGCAGCTTCAGTGACATGCGGTAAGCTAGATGACTTCACTGCTAGTCACTGAGGCTGTGCTCGCAGCAGCTCATTCATCCATGGTTCTCAGCCTGGATGGTCACATCTTGACACCGTCCAGGTTGAAAACCCTTTATCCCCAGACATGGATTACGGCATGGGAAACAATGACCCAACACTAGTGTTGAGCGATACATTGCCACTTACATTGTGTAGTGTAATACACAGGGCCTGTTTTTGGCTGCATTCTCCCCCCCCAAAAAAGGGAGATTTAAATTGCCAACAAGTTTCTATACGACAGTTCTGTTTGTCGTATATCTGCCAGCCACGTTCTGCCACTTACATTGTGTAGTGCAATACACAGGGCCTGTTTTTGCTGCTGTCTTCTGTTGTGAATTCTGCTTTTGGGCTCCCTCCGGTGGTTGTAGGTGGTAATGCTGTTGTCCCTGAAGGGCAGTCTTGGTCAGGTGTTTCTGCTGATTGCAGTTCTGACTGGGGTATTTAGGTGTGCAGGATTCATTAGTCCTTGCCAGTTGTCCATGGTTCTGGGAGGAGTAGGTTATCAGTCTAGTTCCTCCTGCCTTGCTGCTAAATCAGCAAAGATAAGTGTTTGTTTTTTTTTCTTGAGGCACACATGCTGTGTGCTAATAATTTTGTGCTATTCATTTGTTTCCTCTAGTCCAGCTTAGATTGTGTCAGTGTTTTCTCAGTCTTGTTGGATTCTCAGGAGTTGCAGATATACGCTCCACATCTTTAGTTAGATGGTGGAACTTTTTGAATCATCTGCTGTGGATATTTTTGGAAGGGTTTTTTTACTGACCACTTAGTATTCTGTCCTATCCATTCCTATTTAGCTAGAAGTGGCCTCTTTTGCTAAACCCTGTTTCCTGCCTGCGTGTGTCTTTCCTCTACTACTCACAGTCAATATTTGTGGGGGGCTGCCTATCCTTTGGGGTTCTGCTCTGAGGCAAGGTAGAATTCCTACTTCCATCTATAGGGGTATTTAGTCCTCCGGCTGTGTCGAGGTGTCTAGGATTTGTTAGGCACACCCCACGGCTACTTCTAGTTGCGGTGTTAAGTTCAGGATTTGCGGTCAGTATAGTTTCCACCAACTCCAGAGAAAGTTCCATGCGGCTCCAAGGCCACCAGATCATAGCAGTCTCAGATCATAGCAGTCTCCCCTGTTGTGAATTCTGTTATCGAACTCCCTCCTGTGGTCATGAATGGTACTTCGGCGAGTTCTGTCCATGGACTCCCTCTGGTGGCTGTGAGTGGAGCTGCTGGTTCTGAGGTTCCTTCCACAGGTGACTTAGTTTATTCTTTGGCTGGCTGCTCTATTTAACTCCACTCAGATCGTTACTCCATGCCAGCTGTCAATGTTCTTGTACTGGTTCAGTTCGCTCTTGGATTTTTCTGGTGACCTGTCTGCTCCAGCAGAAGCTAAGTCCCTGCTAGTTAATTATTGTTCATTGTTTTCTTGTCCAGCTTGCTATCATGATTTTGCCTTGCTAGCTGGAAGCTCTGGGATGCAGAGTGGCACCTCTGTACCGTGAGTCGGTGCGGGGGTCTTTTTGCACACTCTGCGTGGTCTTTTTGTAGTTTTTGTGCTGACCGCAAAGATACCTTTCCTATCCTCAGTCTGTTTAGTAAGTCTGGCCTCCTTTGCTGAAACCTGTTTCATTTCTGTGTTTGTGACTTTCATCTTAACTCACAGTCAATATATGTGGGGGGCTGCCTTTTCCTTTGGGGAATTTCTCTGAGGCAAGGTAGGCTTTATTTTCTATCTCTAGGGCTAGTTAGCTCTTAGGCTGTGAAGAGGCGTCTAGGCAGAGTTAAGTACGCTCCACGGCTATTTCTAATGTGTGTGATAGGATTAGGGGTTGCGGTAAGCAGAGCTCCCACTTCCCAGAGCTTGTCCTGTGTTAGTTTAACCATCAGGTCGTTCCGGGTGCTCCTAACCACCAGGTTTATAACAGTACAGCTGGCCCAAAGTGTTAATGCATCTCAATAGAGGGATGAGAAGTTCTGAGACCATTTATTTTTCTCTGCAGTGTGTTTTGTCTTTCTTTTCCCCTTAACCTCTGGGTGGTTCAGGACACAGGTGTAGATATGGACATTCAAGGTCTGTCCTCTTGTATGGATCATCTCACTACAAGGGTACAAAACATTCAAGATTTTGTGGTTCAGAATCCGATGTTAGAGCCTAGAATTCCAATTCCTGATTTGTTTTCTGGGGATAGATCTAAGTTCCTGAATTTCAAAAATAATTGTAAACTGTTTCTTGCTTTGAAACCCCGCTCCTCTGGTGACCCCGTTCAACAAGTAAAAATCATTATTTCTTTGTTGCGTGGCGACCCTCTAGACTGGGCATTTTCCCTTGCGCCAGGAGATCCTGCATTACGTGATGTAGATGCGTTTTTTCTGGCGCTTTGATTGCTTTATGATGAACCAAATTCAGTGGATCAGGCAGAGAAAATCTTGCTGGCTTTGTGTCAGGGTCAGGATGAAGCGGAGGTATATTGTCAGAAGTTTAGAAAGTGGTCTGTGCTTACTCAGTGGAATGAGTGTGCCCTGGCGGCAATTTTCAGAAAGGGTCTTTCTGAAGCCCTTAAGGATGTCATGGTGGGATTTCCCACGCCTGCTGGACTGAATGAGTCTATGTCCTTGGCCATTCAGATCGATCGGCGCTTGCGTGAGCGCAAAGCTGTGCACCATTTGGCGGTATTCTCTGAGCATAGGCCTGAGCCTATGCAATGTGATAGGACTTGGAGGAGTCCGATGTAGGTATGTGGGGATGCAGATATAAGGGGTTATACGATTGGGTGAATCCTAGGTGTTGAATGGTAGACTAGACTAGATTGGTCATATTAAGCATTGAATATATTTTAGCTCCATAATGAGACACCACACAGGAAGTTCTACGTCAGATGGGTTACTGATCACTATGGCAACGATGATACATGGTGGGATCGAAGAAGAAAAATTGTAAACAAGCACTTGGTTTTAGTGTTCTAGTTTTTTTTTCACCAGTATTTAAATGAGGACGATTGTTTAATAATGTCTGTATATACATTACAGTACCTGATGTTTATTTTGTTCATGTTTGTATAATGTTGGTTTATACTGTGAGATGGGCGGGACTTAATAGTGATTGGCTCCCTGCGTGGTGTCCACACTATTTAAGACCGCCTGTTAGCCATATGTGTATGCTTGAAAAAGACCAGCATATGGTCGAAACGTCGCTTGTGCTTAATGGCTGAATAAAGGATTCCTTTTGATTTATACACCCAGTGGAGCGCTGTTCCTTGGTGCAGACTGTGACGTGTTACCCAGGTGGGTTCCCTGGATATGGAACGAGCGCCCGAATGAGGGAGTGCTGTCGGTCATTTACATTTTGGTTTATGTCTCTCAAAGGATGTCGGTCATTTGGGTGGTTTGTGATCGCTTCTCTAAGATGGTCCATTTGGTACCCTTGTCTAAATTGCCTTCCTCCTCTGATTTGGTGCCATTGTTTTTCCAGCATGTGGTTCGTTTGCATGGCATTCCGGAGAACATCGTCTCGGACAGAGGTTCCCAGTTTGTTTCGAGGTTTTGGCGGTCCTTTTGTGCTAAGATGGGCATTGATTTGTCTTTTTCTTCGGCTTTCCATCCTCAGACAAATGGCCAAACCGAACGAACTAATCAGACTTTGGAAACATGGTACTTCGGCGAGTTCTGTCCATGGACTCCCTCTGGTGGCTGTGAGTGGAGCTGCTGGTTCTGAGGTTCCTTCCACAGGTGACTTAGTTTATTCTTTGGCTGGCTGCTCTATTTAACTCCACTCAGATCGTTACTCCATGCCAGCTGTCAATGTTCTTGTACTGGTTCAGTTCACTCTTGGATCTTTCTGGTGACCTGTCTACTCCAGCAGAAGCTAAGTCCCTGCTAGTTAATTATTGTTCATTGTTTTCTTGTCCAGCTTGCTATCATGATCTTGCCTTGCTAGCTGGAAGCTCTGGGATGCAGCGTGGCACCTCCGCACCGTGAGTCGGTGCGGGGGTCTTTTTGCACACACTGCGTGGTCTTTTTGTAGTTTTTGTGCTGACCGCAAAGATACCTTTCCTATCCTCAGTCTGTTTAGTAAGTCTGGCCTCCTTTGCTGAAACCTGTTTCATTTCTGTGTTTGTGACTTTCATCTTAACTCACAGTCAATATATGTGGGGGGCTGCCTTTTCCTTTGGGGAATTTCTCTGAGGCAAGGTAGGCTTTATTTTCTATCTCTAGGGCTAGTTAGCTCTTAGGCTGTGAAGAGGCGTCTAGGCAGAGTTAGGTACGCTCCACGGCTATTTCTAGTGTGTGTGATAGGATTAGGGGTTGCGGTCAGCAGAGCTCCCACTTCCCAGAGCTTGTCCTGGGTTAGTTTAACCATCAGGTCGTTCCGGGTGCTCCTAACCACCAGGTCCATAACACTCCCCCCAAAAAATGGGAGATTTAAATTGCCAACAAGTTTCTATACGTCAGTTCTGTTTGTCGTATGTCTGCCAGCCACGTTCTGCCACTTACATTGTGCAGTGTAATACACAGGGCCTGTTTTTTGCTGCAGTCTCCCCCCCAAAAAAGGGAGATTTAAATTGCCAACATGTTTCTATATGTCAGTTCTGTTTGTCATCTATCTGCCAGCCACGTTCTGCCACTTACATTGTGTAGTGTAATACACAGGGCTTGTTTTTTGCTGCAGTCTCCCCCCCAAAAAAGGGAGATTTAAATTGCCAACAAGTTTCTATACGTCAGTTCTGTTTGTCGTATATATCTGACAGCTACCTTCTGCCACTTACATTGTGTAGTGTAATACACAGGGCCTGTTTTTTGCTGCAGTCTCCCCCCCAAAAAAGGGAGATTTAAATTGCTAACAAGTTTCTATACGTCAGTTCTGTTTGTCGTATATCTGACAGCCACGTTCTGTCACTTACATTGTGTAGTGTAATACACAGGGCATGATTTTTGCTGCTGTCTCCCCTCCCAAAAAAGGGAGATTTAAATTAATAACAAGTTTCTATACGACAGTTCTGTTTGTCGTATATCTGCCAGCCACGTTCTGCCACTTACATTGTGTAGTGTAATACACAGGGCCTGTTTTTTGCTGCAGTCTCTGTTGTGAATTCTGCTCTTGGGCTCCCTCCGGTGGTTGTAAGTGGCACTTTTGTGAGTTCTGCTCTTGGGCTCCCTCCGGTGGTTTTAAGTGGTATGGCTGCTCCTTGGATTTAGCAGTCTGCAGCTGCTTCCACTGATTGTCTTTCTGCTCGGCTATTTTTGCCTGGCTCTTCCCTTCAGCCAGTGCCACTTGTCAATGGTTCCTGGTTGGATTCACATCTCTTTTGGATTTCCCTGATATCCTGACCAGTTCAGCAAAGTTAAGTCCTTGCTTGTTCTTTTCTGTCCACCTGTTGTGGACGTATTCATTCTGTGCTTTCTATGTTTTGTCCAGCTTGTCAGTATGGATTAATTCAGTTAAGCTGGAAGCTCTGGGAAGCAGATTTACCCTCCACACCTTTAGTCAGGTGTGATGATTTTTGTAAACCCTGTGTGGATTTTTGTAGTTTTTAATACTGACCGCACAGTATTCTATCCTGTTCTATCTATCTAGCTAGACTGGCCTCCTGTGCTGCATCCTGGTTTCATTCTGTGTATGTCTTTTCCCTCTCCACTCACAGTCATTACTTGTGGGGGGCTATCTATCCTTTGGGGAGTTTCTCTGAGGCAAGATAGTTTTCCTGTTTCTATCTTTAGGGGTAGTGAGTTCTCAGGCTGTGACGAGGTGCCTAGGGAGTGACAGGAGCATCCCACGGCTACTTCTAGTGTTGTGTTGAGCTTAGGGACTGCGGTCAGTACAGTTACCACCTCCTTCAGAGCTCATCCCATGTTGCTCCTAAACCACCAATTCATAACAAGTCTACCCCCCAAAAAAGGGAGATTTAAATTGACAACAAGTTTCTATACATCAGTTCTGTTTGTCGTATATCTGCCAGCAATGTTCTGCCACTTACATTGTGTAGTGTAATACACAGGGCCTGTTTTTTGCTGCAGTCTCCCCCCAAAAAAAGGGAGACTTAAATTGACAAGTTTCTATACGTCAGTTCTGTTTGTCGTATATCTGCCAGCCACATTCTGCCACTTACATTGTGTAGTGTAATACACATGGCCTGTTTTTTGCTGCAGTTTCCCCCCCAAAAAAGGGAGATTTAAGTTGACAACAATTTTTTATACGTCAGTTCTGTTTGTCGTATATCTGCCAGCAACGTTCTGCCACTTACATTGTGTAGTGTAATACACAGGGCCTGTTTTTTGCTGCAGTCTCCCCCCCCAAAAAAGGGAGATTTAAATTGCCAAGAAGTTTATATACACCTTCTACCTTGTTTTACAGTACCATATAACGGTTGTTATTTTGGTTTGAGTCTCCCAAAAAATGTGGAAGTCTGGTGGAAGAGGCCGTGGGCGGTCGTTGCCAGCTGGTACTGATGGTTGTGGTGGTGGTGGAGTATCTGGTGGTATTGGGAAAAGCAAAATAGCACCTAAGGCTGGAGGTGTTGAGCCAGCGTCATCGTCTGGCTACACAAGGCCTCGAAGGCTTCCTTATCTGGGAATAGGAGAACCGCTTTTAAAGCCGGAGCAGCAGGAAAAAGTTTTGGCTTTCCTTGCTGACTCAGCCTCTAGCTCTTTCGCCTCCTCTTCAGAATGTTTGAAATATAAAAGCAGCAAGTCAACAGTGGATGCTCCCGGTCAGGAACAAGTCGCTTCCTTGTGTCCTTCACCCAAAGCAAAAGTGAAGGATGCGGCAGGCGACACTACAGTTTACTCCATGGAGCTCTTTACACATACAGTGCCAGGGTTAGAAAGGGAAATAGTTAACAGCCCATTACAAGGTGAATCGGACATGGAGTGCACAGATGCACAGCCACAGCTAGATTACTATGCTGTTCCATTGACTCAGATCACTACATTGCCCTCGCAGTCTACTGAGCCAGAATCTGACCCTGATGAGACTATGGTGCCCCGTCCCGAACGCTATAGCACCTTACATTTCAAAAGACTGACCATCACATCCAAACATAGACTAAGTGTGAACAGGTCCTGAACCTAGAGTCGCCAACTCATATGTAGTCAAGTAAATAAGGCAGCACACTGCAGCGCTAAAACTTGCAAACATGAAACACGAAAATTGAACTGCATTACTGCACTAGAAATATGAAAAATGAGAGCGTTTAGCGCATAAAAATGGCCAATTTTATGTGTACCTGGTAGCCACTTTACGGCATCTCTCTTATACCAGGTCCTAAACTTGCCTTTCCTCGCTGAGAATAAATGTCTCCATCTGAATGGGTACCTGTGAAATCTCTTCTTAGACTAAAATTCTCTCTCTCTATTGAGGGGTAATGGACCTGCTGTAATTAAAACACCTGTGACTAGGAGGCGGAGTGCTCAGTCAGAAGGCTAAAGAATACATTTCAAAAGACTGACCATCACATCCAAACATAGACTAAGTGTGAACAGGTGCTGAATCTAGAGTCGCCAACTCATATGTAGTCAAGTAAATAAGGCAGCACACTGCAGCGCTAAAACATGCAAACATGAAACACGACAATTGAACTGCATTACTGCACTGTATTAGTCATTTTTATTTTAATTTTTTTTATGCGCTAAACGCTCTCATTTTTCATATTTCTAGTGCAGTAATGCAGTTCAATTTTCGTGTTTCATGTTTGCATGTTTTAGCGCTGCAGTGTGCTGCCTTATTTACTTGACTACATATGAGTTGACGACTCTAGGTTCAGCACCTGTTCACACTTAGTCTATGTTTGGATGTGACGGTCAGTCTTTTGAAATGTATTCTTTAGCCTTCTGACTGAGCACTCCGCCTCCTAGTCACAGGTGTTTTAATTACAGCAGGTCCATTACCCCTCCATAGAGAGAGAGAATTTTAGTCTAAGAAGAGGTTTCACAGGTACCCATTCAGATGGAGACGTTTATTCTCAGCGAGGAAAGGCAAGTTTAGGACCTGGTATAAGAGAGATGCCGTGAAGTGGCTACCAGGTACACATAAAATTGGCCATTTTTATGCGCTAAACCCTCTCATTTTTCATATTTCTAGTGCTATAGCACCTTACACGGTGACACAGAGGAAGGTGCACATGACATTGAAGAGGAGGTGATAGATGACCCAGTTGTTAACCCAGATTTGTAGCCATTGGGGAAACAGGGTGCCGCTGACAGTAGCTCTGAAGCGGAGGAGGATGATCCGCAGCAGGCATCTACATTGCAACTGCTTTCATCTGGCAGGCCCGTATCTGGCCAAAAACGTTTGACAAAACCAAAAACACTTTTAGGACAGCGTGGTCATCCAGTGAAAGGAGAACAGCGTGCAATGCCTGAAAAGATATTTGATAGTAGGAAGAGTGCAGTGTTGGAATTTTTGAACCAAGATCCGAATGATCAGCGCAAAGTTATCTGTAAGAAATGTTCAAAGACCTTTAGCAGAGGGAAGAATGTCCAAAATTTAAATACAACGTGTATGCATAGACATTTAACCACCATGCACTTGCAAGCCTGGACTAACTACCAAACGTCCCGTACCATTGGTGCACCCGCTCAGAATGAAGGTAGTCAGCAACGCTACATTGCTTCCCTCACTGTAAGCCCATCGGTTAGGACACCACCAACAGCAAATGTGGAGGTATCGTCGCAAGGCCAAAGCAGTCAGGGAATCACAAGGTTCTTGGTAGGAAACACTGTATGTAGGCCAACAACAAGAATACCATCACCAACCCTCTCTCAATCTGCCATGTCCACCACCACCCCCGCTAGTTTCACCATATGCAGCTCTCCAGTCCAGCTCACCCTACAAGAGACTCTCATTAGGAAAAGGAAGCACTCATCCTCTCATCCGCGTACACAGGGTTTGAATGCCCACATTGCTAGACTAATCTCATTAGAGATGATGCCCTACCAGTTGGTTGAAAGCGAAGCTTTCAAAGCCCTGATGGCCTACGCAGTACCACGCTATGACCTACCCAGTCAACACTTCTTTGTGAGAAAAGCCATCCCAGCCCTCCACCAGCATGTCAAAGACCGCATTGTCCATGCACTGAGGCAATCAGTCAGTAGAAAGGTGCACATCACAACAGATGCTTGGACCAGTAGGCATGGCCAGGGACACTACGTGTCCATCACGGCACCCTGGGTTAATGTGGTGGATGCAGGGTCCACAGGGGACAGCCATAGTGGGACAGTTCTGCCTAGCCCCTGGTCTAGGAAACAGTTGGCAGTAGGCGTTCGAAAGCTCATCCACAGAGCGCAGTTGCCTGACCACTCCATCCGCAGCTGCCAGTGTTGCACACGAGGTCTCACATTATGGAACAGCTAGTGGTAAGCGTCAGCAGGCTGTGTTAGAAATGAAGTGTTTGGGTGACAACAGACACTCCGCGGAAGTACTGGCTGAGTACTTGCGGCAAGAAACTCAGTCATGGCTGGGCAGTGTACATCTTGATGCAGTCAGTGATAACGGAAGGAATTTTATGGCTGCCATAGCCATTTCAGAACTGAAACACATACCTTGCCCGGCTCACACCTTGAACCTGGTGGAGCAGTGCTTTCTGAAATATTATCCGGGGTTACCAGCCCTGCTCCTGAAGGTGCGAAGACTATGCTCGCACATCCACCGGTTGCCCGTACACTCCAGCCGTATGCTGAACCATCAGCGATCGCTGAAGCTTCCCCAGCACCGCCTAATAATCGATGTTGCAACAAGGTGGAACTCCACACTGCACATGCTTCAGAGGCTGTGCGAACAGAGGCGTGCTGTAATGTATTTGTGGGAGGATACACATGCACGGGAAGGGAGTTGGATGGCAGACGTGGAGTTGTCTGGTGTGCAGTGGTCGAAGCTTTAAGACTTCTGTCAAGTCCTTCAGTGTTTTGAAGAATGCACACGGCTGGTAAGTGCAGATGATGCCATCATTAGCATGAGCATCCCACTAATGCATCTGCTGATGCAAAGTTTGATGCACATTAAGGAGCAGGCTTCTGCGGCCGAGGAGGAGGGAAGCCTTGATGACAGTCAGGCATTGTCTGCTCAGGGAACTCTCCTGGACGAGGTGGTGGACAAAGAGGAGGAGGAGGGGAAGGATGATGGGGATGAATTTTTATGGGAGGAGGATGCTTCTCAGGGGGCAATAGAAACTGGTGGGGTTGCAAGGTTAGGTACAGGGTTTTTGCGGGAGACAAGTGATGTTGATTTGCAAGAAAGTGCTCCTCAACCCAGCACAAGCAGTGAATTGACACCTGGAACATTGGCCCACATGGCTGATTATGCCTTGCGTATGCTAAAAAGGGACCCCACCATTATCAAAATGATGACTGATGACGATTTCTGGTTGGCCTGCCTCCTGGATCCACGATATAAAGAGAAATTACAAAATATCATGCCACATGAGAACCTTGAGCAAATATTGGCTACCAAACAAGCAACTCTTGTAGACTATTTGGTTCAGGCATTCCCAGCACACAGCGGCGGTGATGGTTCTCAAATGAGCTGTAGGGGGCAACATGGCAGAGGTGTTAGAGGTGCACAAATCAGAAGTGGCGTTGGACAGAGGGGTTTTATGACCAGGTTGTGGAGTGATTTCGCAATGACCGCAGACACGACAGGTACTACTGCATCGATTCAAAGTGACAGGAGACAGCATTTGTCCATTATGGTTACGAACCATTATTCCTCCCTTATCAATGTTCTCCCTCACAGGTCATTCCACTTTGATTACTGGTCATCAAAAATAGACACCAGGCCTGAATTGGCAGAATATGCATTACAGGAGCTCGCTTGCCCAGCTGCTAGTGTGCTATCAGAAAGAGTCTTCAGTGCTGCTGGTTCAATACTGACTGAAAAAAGGACTCATCTGGCTACCCGAAATGTTGATGATCTAACATTCATTAAAATGAACCAATCATGGATTTCAAATTATTTTGCCCCACCTTCCCCTGCTGACACGTAGCTTGCCTGAAAAATGTCTTGCTTTGGCCTCCTCTTACTGAATGCTCCTATTCCTCCATTTGCAGCTGCTGAATGTCCTCCATAGGCCATTTTTATACCTCCCTAAATGGGCTGACTCCCCCCACAGGGCCGTGGTCACCACTTGGCGCAAGCACCCGTGCGAGTGCCGTTTGCCTGGACAGGTGGGTGTGCCCACTTTTGGGCAACGGCACTGGCACAGGGTCCCTCATAGTACAATGAAGTGTCTCTGACGGTGGTGGTGCACACCCAACGTCAGACACACCGTCGTAATATGAGGGGCCCTGTGCCAGTACCGCTGCCCACGGGAGAATGTTCCCCCCAGCTCGAACATTGCTCTACCACATGCAATACTTACCTCTCCCTGCTCCACCACTGTGTAGTCTGTGCTGTTAAATCCTTCAATGGCACTGCCAATACAAATTTGTTGAAATGATAGATGATAGTTAAAATATACAGGGGCCCTGGCCTCCATTTAGACCAGTTAATTCTTTGCGCCTACTACCAACTACTCAGCAGAGGAGCCCACCCCAGTACCTAGCTATGCAGCCTGGTTAGTCCTGTTACCAATTTTCAACTGCATTTAGCCTACTTTTTTATTTTAGGCTTACTAAGTCTGTGTGTGCCTCGCATAACAGTTGTCCTCCGCTGAAAAAAAGCTATGCCGCTTGTGTACTCCTCTTACCAATTTTGAACAGCATTTAGCCTACTTTTTTATTTTAGGCCTACTAAGTCTGTGTGAGCCTCTGATATCAGTTGTCCTCCTCCGCTGAAAAAAGCTATGCCGCTTGTGTACTCCTCTTACCAATTTTGAACAGCATTTAGCCTACTTTTTTATTTTAGGCCTACTAAGTCTGTGTGAGCCTCTCATAACAGTTGTCCTCCGCTGAGCAAAGCAAAACCGCCTGTGTACTCCTGTTACCAATTTTAACCCCTTTCTGCCATTAGACGTACTATTGCGTCCATGTGGGGTGGGCTTTACTTCCCAAGGACGCAATAGTACGTCATATGCGATCGGCAGCGCTCACGGGGGGAGCGCCGCCGATCGCGGCCGGGTGTCAGCTGTTTATCGCAGCTGACATCCGGCACTATGTGCCAGGAGCGGTCACGGACCGCCCCCGGCACATTAACCCCCGGCACACCGCGATCAAAGATGATCGCGATGTGCCGGCGGTACAGGGAAGCACCGCGCAGGGAGGGGGCTCCCTGCGGGCTTCCCTGAGCCCCCCGCAGCAACGCGATGTGATCGCGTTGCTGCGAGGGTCTCACCTCCCTCCCTGCTCCCTCCAGCCCCGGATCCAAGATGGCCGCGGATCCGGGTCCTGCAGGGAGGGAGGTGGCTTCACAGAGCCTGCTCAGAGCAGGCACTGTGAAGGCTGCAGCGCTGCATGTCAGATCAGTGATCTGACAGAGTGCTGTGCAAACTGTCAGATCACTGATCTGTGATGTCCCCCCCTGGGACAAAGTAAAAAAGTAAAAAAAAAAAATTTCAAATGTGTAAAAAAAAAAATAAAAAAAAATATTCCAAAATAATGAAAAAAAAAATAAAAATATTATTCCCATAAATACATTTCTTTATCTAAATAAAAAAAAAACAATAAAAGTACACATATTTAGTATCGCCGCGTCCGTAACGGCCCGACCTATAAAACTGGCCCACTAGTTAACCCCTTCAGTAAACACCGTAAGAAAAAAAAAAAAAAGAGGCAAAAAACAACGCTTTATTATCATACCGCCGAACAAAAAGTGGAATAACACGCGATCAAAAAGACAGATATAACTAACCATGGTACCGCTGAAAACGTCATCTTGTCCTGCAAAAAACGAGTCGCCATACAGCATCATCAGCAAAAAAATAAAAAGTTATAGTCCTGAGAATAAAGCGATGCAAAAATAATTATTTTTTCTATAAAATAGTTTTTATCGTATAAAAGCGCCAAAACATAAAAAAATGATATAAATTAGGTGTCGCTGTAATCGTACTGACCCGAAGAATAAAACTGCTTCATCAATTTTACCAAACGCGGAACGGTATAAACGCCTCCCCCAAAAGAAATTCATGAATAGCTGGTTTTTGGTCATTCTGCCTCACAAAAATCGGAATAAAAAGCGATCAAAAAATGTCACGTGCCCGAAAATGTTACCAATAAAAACATCAACTCGTCCCGCAAAAAACAAGACCTCACATGACTCTGTGGACCAAAATATAAAAAAATTATAGCTCTCAAAATGTGGTAACGCAAAAAATATTTTTTGCAATAAAAAGCGTCTTTCAGTGTGTGACGGCTGCCAATCATAAAAATCAGCTAAAAAACCCGCTATAAAAGTAAATCAAACCCCCCTTCATCACCCCCTTAGTTAGGGAAAAATTAAAAAAATGTATTTATTTCCATTTTCCCATTAGGGCTAGGGTTAGAGTTAGGGCTAGGGTTAGGGCTAGGGTTAGGGCTAGGGTTAGGGCTAGGGTTAGGGCTAGGGTTAGGGCTAGGGTTAGGGTTAGGGTTAGGGCTAGGGTTAGGGCTAGGGTTAGGGTTAGGGTTAGGGTTAGGGTTAGGGTTAGGGCTAGGGTTAGGGCTAGGGTTAGGGCTAGGGTTAGGGCTAGGGTTAGGGCTAGGGCTAGGGTTAGGGCTAGGGTTAGGGCTAGGGTTAGGGCTAGGGTTAGGGCTAGGGTTAGGATTAGGGTTAGGGCTAGGGCTACAGTTTGGGTTGGGGCTAAAGTTACAGTTAGGGTTTAGATTACATTTACGGTTGGGAATAGGGTTGGGATTAGGGTTAGGGGTGTGTCAGGGTTAGAGGTGTGGTTAGGGTTACTGTTGGGATTAGGGTTAGGGATGTGTTTGGATTAGGGTTTCAGTTATAATTGGGGGGTTTCCACTGTTTAGGCACATCAGGGGCTCTCCAAACGCGACATGGCGTCCGATCTCAATTCCAGCCAATTCTGCGTTGAAAAAGTAAAACAGTGCTTCTTCCCTTCCGAGCTCTCCCGTGTGCCCAAACAGGGGTTTACCCCAACATATGGGGTATCAGCGTACTCAGGACAAATAGGACAACAACTTTTGGGGTCCAATTTCTCCTGCTACCCTTGGGAAAATACAAAACTCGGGGCTAAAACATATTTTTTGTGGGAAAAAAAAGGATTTTTTATTTTCACGGCTCTGCGTTATAAACTGTAGTGAAACACTTGGGGGTTCAAAGTTCTCACAACACATCTAGATTAGTTCCCTGGGGGGTCTAGTTTCCAATATGGGGTCACTTGTGGGGGGTTTCTACTGTTTAGGTACATTAGGGGTTCTGCAAACGCAATGTGACGTCTGCAGACCATTCCATCTAAGTCTGCATTCCAAATGGCGCTCCTTCCCTTCCGAGCTCTGCCATGCGCTCAAACGGTGGTTTCCCCCAACATACGGGGTATCAGCGTACTCAGGACAAATTGGACAACAACTTTTGGGGTCGAATTTCTCCTCTTACCCTCGGGAAAATACAAAACTGGGGGCTAAAAAATAATTTTGGGGGGAAAGATTTTTTTTTTAAATTTTCACGGCTCTGCCTTACAAACTGTAGTGAAACACTTGGGGGATCAAAGCTATCACAACACATCTAGATGAGTTCCTTAGGGGGTCTAGTTTCCAAAATGGTGTCACTTGTGGGAGGTTTCTACTGTTTAGGTACATTAGGGGCTCTGCAAATGCAATGTGACACCTGCAGACCATTCCATCTAAGTCCTCATTCCAAATGGAGCTCCTTCCCTTCCGAGCCCTCCCATGCGCCCAAACAGTGGTTCCCCCCCACATATGGGGTATCAGCGCACTCAGGACAAATTGGACAACAAATTGTGGGGTCGAATTTCTCCTGTTACCCTCGGGAAAATACAAAACTGGGGGCTAAAAAATAATTTTTGTGGGAAAAAATTTTTATTTTATTTTTACGGCTCTCCATTATAAACTTCTGTGAAGCCCTTGGTGGGTCAAAGCGCTCAGCACACATCTAGATAAGTTCCTAAGGGGGTCTACTTTCCAAAATGGTGTCACTTGTGGGGGGTTTCTACTGTTTAGGTACATTAGGGGCTCTGCAAACGCAATGTGACACCTGCAGACCATTCCATCTAAGTCTGCATTCAAATGGCACTCCTTCCCTTCTGAGCCCTCCCATGTGCCCAAACAGTGGTTCCCCCCACATATGGTGTATCATCGCACTCAGGACAAATTGGGCAACAAATTTTGGGGTCCAATTTCTCCTGTTACCCTCAGGAAAATACAAAACTGGGGGCTAAAAAAATAATTTTTGTGGGAAAAAAATTTTGTTTTATTTTTACGGCTCTGCATTATAAACTTCTGTGAAGCACTTGGTGGGTCAAAGTGCTCACCACACCTCTAGATAAGTTCCTTAGGGGGTCTACTTTCCAAAATGGTGTCACTTGTGGGGGGTTTCAATGTTTAGGCACATCAGTGGCTCTTCAAACGCAACATGGCGTCCCATCTCAATTCCTGTCAATTTTGCTTTGAAAAGTCAAACGGCGCTCCTTCCCTTCCGAGCTCTCCCATCCACCCAAACAGTGGTTTACCCCCACATATGGGGTATCAGCGTACTCAGGACAAATTGTACAACAACTTTTTGGGTCCAATTTCTTCTCTTACCCTTGGGAAAATAAAAAATTGGGGGCAAAAAGATAATTTTTGTGAAAAAATATGATTTTTTATTTTTACGGTTCTACATTATAAACTTCTGTGAAGCACTTGGTGGGTCAAAGTGCTCACCACACCTCTAGATAAGTTCCTTAGGGGGTCTACTTTCCAAAATGGTGTCACTTGTGGGGGGTTTCAATGTTTAGGCAGATCAGTGGCTCTTCAAACGCAACATGACGTCCCATCTCAATTCCTGTCAATTTTGCATTGAAAAGTCAAACGGCGCTCCTTCCCTTCCGAGCTCTCCCATCCGCCCAAACAGTGGTTTACCCCCACATATGGGCTATCAGCGTACTCAGGACAAATTGTACAACAACTTTTGGGGTCCAATTTCTTCTCTTACCCTTGGGAAAATAAAAAATTGGGGGCGAAAAGATAATTTTTGTGAAAAAATATGATTTTTTATTTTTACGGTTCTACATTATAAACTTCTGTGACGCACTTGTTGGGTCAAAGTGCTCACCACACCTCTAGATAAGTTCCTTAGGGGGTCTACTTTCCAAAATGGTGTCACTTGTGGGGGGTTTCAATGTTTAGCCACATCAGGGGCTCTCCAAACGAAACATGGCGTCCCATCTCAATTCCAGTCAATTTTGCATTGAAAAGTCAAATGGCACTCCTTCGCTTCCGAGCTCTGCCATGCGCCCAAACAGTGGTTTACCCCCACATGTGGGGTATTGGCATACTCAGGACAAATTGTACAACAATGTTTGGGGTCCATTTTCTCCTGTTACCCTTGGTAAAATAAAACAAATTGGAGCTGAATTAAATTTTTTGTGAAAAAAAGTTAAATGTTCATTTTTATTTAAACATTCAAAAAATTCCTGTGAAGCACCAGAAGGGTTAATAAACTTCTTGAATATGGTTTTGAGCACCTTGAGGGGTGTAGTTTTTAGAATGGTGTCACACTTGGGTATTTTCTATCATATAGACCCCTCAAAATGACTTCAAATGAGATGTGGTCCCTAAAATAAAATGGTGTTGTAGAAATGAGAAATTGCTGGTCAACTTTTAACCCTTATAACTCCCTAACAAAAAAAAATGTTGGTTCCAAAATTGTGCTGATGTAAAGTAGACATGTGGGAAATGTTACTTATTAAGTATTTTGTGTGACATATCTCTGTGATTTAATTGCATAAAAATTCAAAGTTGGAAAATTGCGAAATTTTCATAATTTTCGCCAAATTTCCGTTTTTTTCACAAATAAACGCAGGTACTATCAAATAATTTTTACCATTGTCATGAAGTACAACATGTCACGAGAAAACAATGTCAGAATCACCAGGATCCATTGAAGCGTTCCAGAGTTATAACCTCATAAAGGGACAGTGGTCAGAATTGTAAAAATTGGCCCGGTCATTAACGTGCAAACCACCCTTGGGGGTAAAGGGGTTAAACTGCATTTAGCCTACTTAATTACTTGGGCCTAGTAACTGTGTGAGCCTCTCATAACAGTTGTCCTCCTCCGCTGAAAAAAAGCTATGCTGTTTGTGTACTCCTCTTACTAATTCTGAACTGCATTTAGCCTATTTAGTTACTTGGTCAGTAACTGTGTGAGCCTCTCATAACAGTTGTCCTCCTCCTCTGAAAAAAGCAATGCTGCCTGTGTACTCCTCTTACCAATTTTGAACTACATTTAGCCTACCTTTTTTTTATTTTAGGCCTACTAAGTCTGTGTGAGCCTCTCATAACAGTTGTCCTCCTCCGCTGAACAAAACAGTGCCGCCTGTGTACTCCGGTTACTAATTTTGAACTGCATTTAGCCTACTTAGTTACTTGGGCATAGTTACTGTGTGAGCCTCTCATAACAGTTGTACTCCGCTGAAAAAAGCGATGCCGCCTGTGTACTCCTCTTACCAATTTTGAACTGCATTTAGCCTATTTTTTTATTTTAGGCCTACTAAGTCTGTGTGAGCCTCTCATAACAGTTGTCCTCCTCTGCTGAACAAAGCAATGCTGCCTGTGTACTCCTGTTACCATTTTTGAACTGCATTTAGCCTACTTAGTTACTTTGGCCTAGTAACTGTGTGAGCCTCTAATAACAGTTGTCCTCCTCCGCTGAAAAAAGCTATGCCGCCTGTGTACTCCTCTTACCAATTTTGAACTGCATTTAGCCTACTTTTTTTATTTTAGGCCTACTAAGTCTGTGTGAGCCTTTCATAACAGTTATCCTCCTCCGCTGAACAAAGCAATGCTGCCTGTGTACTCCTGTTACCAATTTTGAACTGCATTTAGCCTACTTAGTTACTTTGGCCTAGTAACTGTGTGAGCCTCTAATAACAGTTGTCCTCCTCCGCTGAAAAAAGCTATGCCGCCTGTGTACTCCTCTTACCAATTTTGAACTGCATTTAGCCTACTTTTTTTTATTTTAGGCCTACTAAGTCTGTGTGAGCCTTTCATAACAGTTATCCTCCTCCGCTGAACAAAGCAATGCCGCCTGTATACTCCTGTTACCAATTTTGAACTGCATTTAGCCTACTTTTTTATTTTAGGCCTACTAAGTCTGTGTGAGCATCTCATAGCAGTTGTCCTCCTCCACTGAAAAAAGCTATGCCGCCTGTGTACTCCTCTTACCAATTTTGAACTGCATTTAGCCTACTTTTTTATTTTAGGCCTACTAAGTCTGTGTGAGCCTCTCATAACAGTTGTCCTCCTCTGCTGAACAAAACAATGCCGCCTGTGTACTCCTGTTACCAATGTTTAACTGCATTTAGCCTACTTAGTTACTTGGGCCTACTAACTGTGTGAGCCTCTCATAACAGTTGTCCTCCTCCGGTGAAAAAAGTTATGCCGCCTGTGTACTCCTCTTATCAATTTTGAACTGCATATAGCCTACTTTTTTATTTTAGGCCTACTAAGTCTGTTTGAGCCTCTCATAACAGTTGTCCTCCTCTGCTGAACAAAGCTAAGCCACCTGTTTACTCCTGTTACCAATTTTGAACTGCTTTGAGACAACTTTTTTTATTTTAAGCCTACTAAGTCAGTCTGCGCCACTCATTACAGCTGTCCTCCATTAAACAAAGCTAAGCTGCCTGTTTTCTCCTGTTACCAATTTTGAACTGCTTTGAGACAACTTTTTTTTATTTTAGGCCTACTAAGTCTGTCTGCGCCACTCATTATTGCTGTCCTCCATTGAACAAAGCTAAGCCGCCTGTTTTCTCTTGTTACCAATTTTGAACTGCAAAATAGCCTACATACTTATTTAGGCCTACTAACTGTGTCTGCCTCCCATTACAGTTGTCCTCCACTGAACAAAGCTGAACCCAATTTCCCCGTTTCAGATATTAAACTGCATTTGGCCTACTTGTTTGGTTGGGCCTACTAATGGTTTCTGCCGCTCCTTGCTTTTCTCCTCCACTGAACAAAGCTGAGCCTCAATTTTCACCGTTTCAGATATTAAACTGCATTTGGCCTACTTGTTTGGTTGGGCCTACTAACGGTGTCTGCAGCTCCTTGCTTTTCTCCTCCACTGAACAAAGCTGAGCCTCAATTTTCACCATTTCAGATATTAAACTGCATTTGGCCTACCTGTTTGGTTGGGCCTACTAACGGTGTCTGCCACTCCTTGCTTCTCTCCTCCACTGAACAAAGCTGAGCCTCAATTTTCACAGTTTCAGATATTAAACTGCATTGGCCTACTTGTTTGGTTGGGCCTACCAACGGTGTCTGCCGCTCCTTGCTTTTCTCCTCCACTGAACAAAGCTGAGCCACTTTTTTACTCCTGTTACCAATTTTGAACTGCATTTGGCCCACTTTATTACTTTGGCCTACTAACTGTGTCTGCCACTCATTACAGTTGTCCTCCACTGAACAAAGCAACGCCGCCTGTTTAGTCCTGTTACCACTTTTGAACTGCATTTAGCTTGCTTTATTACTTGGGCCTATATCTGTGTTTCCTCCTCATCCTGCCCATTGGCCAGCCACTGCTAGATAAGACTGCTGGTAGATTGACCCAGACCACTACATTCCCCTTGCACTCTACACAGCCAGAATCTGACCCTGCTGAAAGTCAGGTTCCCCTTCCAGCATACCATACCTCCTTACACCGGGACAAAGAGGAAGGTGCAGATGAAAGTGCAGGTTCCTTCATCAGGTCGGGGGGCATACTCGTTGGCACTGGCACAGGGCCCCTCATAGTATGCAAAAGTGTCTCTGGCAGTGGGAGGCACTGCCCGCCGTCAAACACACCTCCGTACTATGAGGGGCCCTGTGCCAGTGCCAGCTAGTGGCCCCCCCTGCTTGCTCAGGATCACAGCACTTGCAAAGTTTAAATACTTACCTCTCCCTGCTCCACCGCCGTGACGTAGTCCGCGTTTCCTGGGCCCACGAAAAACTTGAACCAGCCCTACCCCCCAACAACTTTAGCCAAATGACCCCCAATTTTCAATGACTAACTATTATTATAAGGTAAATTAAGATTGACAAGCTTAAGTAACAAGAATTGATGTTTTTGGCATTAAAATGGGCAATTGGGTTTCGTGTTTCGGCCGATCCCCGAATTTTCGCAATAATCGGCCGATTTCACCCGACCCGACTTTTGACAAAGTCGGGTTTCGCAAAACCCGACTCGATCCTAAAAAAGTAAAAGTCGCTCAACTCTACTGGTGACAAAGATTCTCTAAGCCATAGGTCAGTGTTAGCAGCATGAACCACAGGAGATTGTGCAGCATAGAGGAATGTAATTAGACAGCAGGTTAATTTTCAAGGATTAGAGCAGCAGAATGTGCAGTATGGTAGATGGAAAAGCTGAGCAAGAAACATCAAAAGAAGCCATGTGTGCAGATTTACAAAGGAACATTAGATGTGTAGATAATAGTAACTGTTACAGCGGCTGCTCACCGCTCTGTTCCTGGTCCTCAGCGTGCCGCCTCCGCTCCCCTCGCTCGCTCTTCTTTCAGCGCTCGGCGCGTTGTCCTCTCCTCCTCTCGGGCGGCGCCATCTTCTTCCGGCATCGCTCATTCCTGCGCTCCTACTTCCGGCGCTCCTGCGCAGGCGCGCAGGCTTCATCATTAGATACAGCCTCACAGCTCCGGATCACCTAGCACCGGGTGTGGTGCATCTGCAGCCAATCACTATGGAGAGCACGGTATTTCAGGCCACCTCCTCTGCTAGGAGGTGCCTGAGTATCTTTAGTGTTTGCTTAGTCTCTGGCCGTTCGCTGTGTCTCTGTACTTGCTCTGCGCTCCGGCGCTAGTATTTACTGTGTTTGTTTTCCGTTACTTTGTTTCAGTTCCCTCTCCGTCCCTGGTTCTCCTCTGCCGATTCCTGCCTTCCGTTCCCGTGTCTTCTGCCTCTGGATTTTCCGCTGCTGATTCCGGTCCTCAGTTTTGTCTACTCTTCAGCCTTCCCTTTACTTGAGCCGTCCCTTCTGGTATCCGCTACCGTGGTAAGGTAACCTCTGGGCCTGCTCCTAAACAGCCCCTGTATAGGGGTTGGTTAACACCGGGTCTGCTCGCCCACGAGGGGGACTTCCACGGTCCAGAGGGTCCACTCTCGTACCCATCTCTGTAGTCCTAACAGTAACAATAATTATAATGACACTTGAAACATACGGATGTTGCAGATTTCATTATTATTATTATTATTGTTTTATTACAGAAACGTATGCAATCAGCAAACAAATGGATAACTGCAGGATAGCAGAGATGAAGAGGCAAACTGAATATTTGCTTCCAGAAAAGATTACACAGTGTTGCAACAGAGCTGTAATTGTAAAAGGCATCATTAGCAGAGAAAAGTTTGTTATCAGGAATCCTGCTATAGCAGCAGAATTATACCAGTATCAGCAGCGATAAATTAGTTATCAAGTGCCTGTTGTTTTGCAAATATCTTGGCAAATATCTGACTCTGCCACTGCTCTTTGTTGTGCTAAATGTCAGGTTTTACAAGTGTCCTGGTATGCTTCCATGACATCATTTCCCTATGCCTTTTAAAGTCTGTTTGGGCCCCCTTCTGTGTCTGAGTGTTACTGCAGAACTGCATTCCACAAATGTGTATTTGTAATTGGACTCTATGCAAGTATTTTGTTTCCTGTAATCTTCCCAGATTTGTGTGAACTCTGCCCCAAACCTGCGGGTTAACTCATCCACTGCTGTAAGACTCTTGAAATATTATTTGAGTTTGTTTGCGTTACCTGCATCTGTTGCAGTTAATCCCATTCATTGCTGCAAACTCCTTGAATTTTTATTTGAGTCTGTTTACATTACTTGCATTTGCTTTTGTTTAACGCATTGAATGCCGTGAACATCTTGAATTGTTATTGTCTGTTTGCATTACCTGCATCTGATACTGTTTAGCACATTGGGTGCTATTAATACCTCTGTACATTAGTACATCCAGCATAGACAGTTATACAAATCCTTGTTGTAGCATATGCCTCCAAGTCTGTGGTGCTGACAACCTGGGTCAATGCATCCACCCTGATGTGTGGCTTTGTAGCTCCACCTTACCCTGTAAGCACCTAACACCTGTTGCAGAAGAGTTGCGAGTGCAATAGCACCAGGATTTACAGGTCTGAAATAGGAAGTAATTGCGGAGAATTGAATAGCAAACTGGAGACTTTGGAATTGATTATTAGAAAGCTGAGAGAAATAGATAATTAGGCTTTGCTCTATGAAAACTCTGACAGCACATTGCTGTCTGAGCCAGCTTTAAAAGGCCTTGGAGGCTGATGGCACAGGTGTTTTGCCAGGTTACTACAGAAACCCTGTGTGGACTTGCACAAAGGGATCCAGCCTTAACCAGCCTCCCTGAGACAGAACAGGTGAATACCAATATAATTTTATTATATTATTTTGTTTTCACTTCTTTAGCTCTTCGTGACTTTCATATCTTTCCTATATTTCCCCTCCTACATTCTGTCTGGAGACTTTTTCTTTAGAAAAAGAACGTCATCACTTGTAATAAAGTAAAATGCATATTTTCTGATAACA
The DNA here is from genome assembly GCF_032444005.1 of Ranitomeya imitator. Taxonomy (NCBI): domain Eukaryota; kingdom Metazoa; phylum Chordata; class Amphibia; order Anura; family Dendrobatidae; genus Ranitomeya; species Ranitomeya imitator. Next base: position 341,233,260 of record NC_091285.1, on the reverse strand, counting down.
ACAGTCTTGGCTACTAATTATAGGTAATATTATTGAACGAAAAACACATTTTCAATCCAAGTAATTCAATCCTTGGCAGCTCTCCGAAAACAAATTCTTCCTCTCCTACTGTGTTGATTGACTGATTATTTGTTTACACAAAATGAAATAGTCAATAAGTGAGTTTTTAAAAATATGTGAACAGGGACATTTGTCTTTTAGATAGGAAGTTGCATGCCTGCAGCAAAACACAGCGTGACTGTTCAGAAAATAACCATTTGCTTTAAATATGATGCTGAGCGTATGCACTTCATAAACCAAAAACAAGTATGAAAACCTCATCATGTTTTGGAATATATCATATTAGGATCACTTTTCAGAAAAACTTTTTTAAAGTATTATCTTGGCAATGATACAGTGTAACAATGACAAAACTCTAATTAGGAAATATCTGTAATATTTCTACAATAACATATTTGTAACACAATTACCGTAAGTTCCATTTTGGTTTCATTTAGAATGATATTATAGTTAGAAGATTTAAATATGATTTTAATACATTAAATAAAATTTGTAAAAATAATTAATATGGCATGAATGCAATTTGTCATCTTTCTTGCCAATACCTTTTGGCATCATACAGCTATAAGCCCACTGTACATAGTGTGTAATATTTACCCAAGCTTCAGGGGATCAGACTAAAAATCTACTGCAATCTGAATATTCAAGCATTTTTATACCATGTTTATGACTTTTGTTCTATACTCCGCTATTATTAAAAGGGTGCTCTGAAGGCAAAGTATTTTTCCCTATCTATTTAAAGCCATAATCTAGCTATTTTATAATATAAAAAGGGGGGTGAAGGAGCATGATCACACTAGTTCAAATGTAGGAAAGAGGAGCGGACCAAAGGGTGCCATGCCTCAGGCTGGTGCAGTGCAGCACTGAGGATCCAAGGGGAAGACAGAAGAGACAACACATAAAAGGTGAATAAAAGTCAATGATTCTTTAAATGGAATCTGTCACCATATTTGACCTATCTAAACTATTAATATGGCTTACAGGTAATAGAATTATTATTATAATACATTTTTATAGCGCCATTTATTCTATGGCGCTTTACATGTGAGTACCGGGCAAATATAGACAAATACATTAAACATGAGCAAAAAACAAGGCACACAGGTACATAAGGAGGGAGGACCCTGCCCGTGAAGGCTCACAGTTTGCAGGGGATGGGTGAGAATACATTAGAGAGGGCAAAGCAGGTTGTGCGGCGGTTCAGTAGGTTGAGGATCACTGCAGGCTGTAGGTCTGTCGGAAGAGGTTAAATGTTGAAAACAGTCCTCAATGTGTGTCTCATATCAGCTGTATTGTTGCTGTGAAATCATCTTTTATCACTTTACATGTGACCTCTTCCAGGATTCGGGCGAATGGTGCCTGGAGATAACTCTGCCCCCAGAGCTTATTTTACATATAAGTGGGAGTTACCAGTGCTATGTGACATGGTTACCACTGTTACCAGTGTGATGCGTAATGGCAGCTCTCTGCTCTCCTGATAACTGTCACATCTGCAGGTTCCTCTCAGCTTCAGCTTCCATCTCACAGGCAGACAGGGTTGCAATATTGTTGCAATACATACCAAGCAAAAGAAAAACAACGATCAAACAGTCCAAATTCTAAAAAAAAAGTATAAATGCTTTATTGACATTTCATGATTCGAACAGATTAGAAAGGCGGGGAAAGCGAAAAGTGCACGTGTGCAATGAATTGTGGTGCAGATATTATCTTTTGATCTCCCGTTATTGCATTTTAATGCAATGTTGTGGAGACCAAAAAAACATAATTTTGGTGTTTTGACTTTTTTCTCGCTTTGCTTGTTAATCCTATTTTTTATTGATAGATCGGGTGGTTCTCAATGCAGCGATATCAAATATGTGTATGTTTGATTTTATTTTTATTGTTTTATTTTGAACTAGATGGCAGCCCGATTCTAAAGAATTGGGAGTCTAGAATCCATATATACTTTATTTATTCAAATGTAAAAATAATACAATTAATAAATAATAGTAAGAAAGAACAAAAAATGGCTGCACTCACCAGCTCTTGACAATTCCTGTTATTTAAGGTACAGTTACACAGGATCCATGAACATGCTTATGAGGGGAGGGATGAAAGACATCAGACGACAACTTTGCGTGTTGTGGCAAATGCCACAACAACGGTTCTTTGCTTAAGAACAATGTCAGGTAGTAGGAAAATACCCAGTTAATAATAGGCAATAGTTCTTTGCAGGAATGCAGATATTAATAAATAGGCAGTTTATATTGCAGAGAAATTGCTGGGCAATAATGGACAATGTCCTTATGTGGCAAATAATAGAGCAATATACCCAATGTGGCAAAGAAGAGGTTAATAAACGGCAGTCTCTCAGTATAACAGTCAGTGAATAATAGGCAGTATATGGAGAAAACACCAAACAAAAGTTCAAAATTGGTGTGAAAATGTCACTGAACCACTTCACAACTAAATATATATAGTTTTGGTAAATGGTATTATCATTTTTTTGACGAAATTCGGCAGGAGCTTGAAGAGCAACGTCACTGGGCCCGCCTCCACGCAGTAGAAACTTGCTGTGAGGTAAAAATTCAAAAATCACACCAAAATGGCGGGCGGAGTGTGTCACAGTACGGCACGTTTCTGATTGGTCGCTCGCAGCAGGCGGCAACCAATCAGACACTGGACACTGTTGACGTCACTTATCTCCGGACATTAGCTCCGGACATTAGCTCCGGACAGGAAGTTGGCACAAATTGCAGGAAGTAGTATTCTAGGCAATTATATATTAGATGGGCGAAAGAGGATTGATTTGAACTTTTATATTTAAAATTTTTTTTTAATTATTTTTAAAAACATTTTTTTTAACTTTTGCCATGTTTCAATAGTCTCCATAGGAGACTAGAAGCTGGCACAACTCAATCTGCTTGGATACATAGAGGCATTGGTCTGATCGCTTCTCTGTAGTAGAATTGCTGACTTGCTATGAGCGCCGACCACTTGGTGGCATGCACAGCAATCCGGCACTGACAACCATATAGTTCTCAAGGAGACCTCGGGTTGTCATGCTGACACACCGATGACCCGTGATCACATGGTGTGCGTATTTTAACTAGTTAATTGCTGTGGGTGGATTGCAATTCCACCTACGGCTATTGTGGGCACATGTCAGCTGCTCAAAACAGCTGACAAGTCCCTGGAAAGATGTAGGCTCACCGCCGGAGCCCACATCAAATGGAGGGATACCAACATCAATGTACTATCTGCGTACTCCTGTCAACTCCCACCTCTGATATGGTAAAAAACCTTTTCTATACCATAAAATCTGAAGCATCAAAGTGCTTTGCAGCACCCACGTAAGGGCTCATACTCATTTGCGAGAAAACTGGACAAGTGTAATCTGATAAAAAATTGAATTGCACTCTGACTAATGTTATTCAATGAGTTACATCTCATCTGCGATTTTTTTGTCAGCTGAAATCGGACTGAGAAAAAATCACAGCATGCTGCGATTTGCTGTGTATCTCGGACGAGACTCGCCAATGCAAGTCAATGGACACAAGAAATTAATGCATAGCACTTACACCATGCGAGTGCTGTCCTTTTTTTTTTACGAACCGGTGTTCTATGAAATGCCGATAATTCATGTGCGGTGTACAGTAAAATCATACTGACAGGTTAGAATAGATAAAATAGAAATATACACATATAAGACATATATATATAGATATATAGATATATAGATATATAGATATATATCTATATATATACCGTATATACTCGAGTATAAGCCGACCCGAGTATAAGCCGACCCCCCTAATTTTGCCACAAAAAACTGGGAAAACTTATTGACTCGAGTATAAGCCTAGGGTAGGAAATGCAGCAGCTACCAGTGAATTTCAAAAATAAAAATAGATACCAATAAAGTAAAATTATATATATAAATAGACAAAGGAGAAAAAAGACGTGGCAACACTCACCGTTCCTGTGAAACAGATAATGTCCTTTATTCAAGCAATGGTGAAGCCGTCTTCACGGCACAGGGGAGAGAGAAACAAGAGGTGAGCGGGGAGAGGTCCTCTCCCCGCTCACCTCTTGTTTCTCTCTCCCCCGTGCCGTGAAGACGGCTTCACCATTGCTTGAATAAAGGACATTATCTGTTTCACAGGAACGGTGAGTGTTGCCACGTCTTTTTTCTCCTTTGTCTATTTATGCATACCTGCTGTGTTTCAGACGTGAGCACCTCCCTATGTATATTAGGCTCAGCAGGTTCCTTCTGTGATTCCACTCTGCCTCTCGTTATCAGGCTGTGCTGCTTTCTTTCTCTCTATTGTATTTTAAAATTATATATATAATGCTCTGCACCGTTCATTATTGCCCCATAGATGTGCCATACAAAGCTGTGCCCCATATTGAATGCTCTGCACCGTTCATTATTGCCCCATAGCTGTGCCCTATAGTGCTCTGCATCGTTCATTATTGCCCCATAGCTGTGCCATATAGTGCTCTGCACCGTTCATTATTGCCCCATAGCTGTGCCATATAGTGGTCTGCACCGTTCATTATTTCCCCATAGCTGTGCCATATAGTGCTCTGCACTGTTCATTATTGCCCCATAGCTGTGCCATATAGTGCTCTGCACTGTTCATTATTGCCCCATAGCTGTGCCATATAGTGCTCTGCACTGTTCATTATTGCCCCATAGCTGTGCCATATAGTGCTCTGCACTGTTCATTATTGCCCCATAGCTGTGCGATATAGTGCTCTGCACTGTTCATTATTGCCCCATAGCTGTGCCATATAGTGGTCTGCACTGTTCATTATTTCCCCATAGCTGTGCCATATAGTGCTCTGCACCGTTCATTTTTGTCCCATAGCTGTGCCCCATATAGTGCTCTGCACCGTTCATTATTTCCCCATAGATGCTCCACATAAATCTGTGTCATTGCTGCTGCTGCTGCAATAAAAAAAAAAAAAAAACATACTCACCTTTTGCTTGCAGCTCCCAGCGTCCGGTCCCGGCGTCTCTCCGCACTGACTGATCAGGCAGAGGGCGCCGCGCACACTATATGTGTCATCGCGCCCTCTGACCTGCACAGTCAGTGCAGATAGATGCCGGGAAGATGGAGCGGCGCCCGGCGGCTGGAACGTGGACAGGTGAATATGTAATACTTACCTGCTCCCGGCGTCCCGCTCCTTCTCCCGGACAGCTGGTCTCCGGGTGCCGCAGCTTCTTCCTCTATCAGCGGTCACCGTTACCGCTGATTAGAGAAATGAATATGTGGCTCCACTTCTATGGGAGGTGGAGCCGCATATTAATTTCTGTAATGAGCGGTCCCACGTGACCACTGAACAGGGGAAGAACTGCAGCACCGAAGACCGTGGGACAGGCAGGGAGCGCCAGGATCGCTGGAAGCAGGTAAGTATGCCTCAGCACCCTCTCCCCCTCACCTGCAGACCCTGCCACCCACCTTGACTCGAGTATAAGCCGAGAGGGGCACTTTCAGCCCAAAAATTTGGGCTGAAAATCTCGGCTTATACTCGAGTATATACGGTATATATATATCTATATATATAGATATATATGCATATATATCTATATATATAGATATATATATATACTAGATTGTGGCCCGATTCTAACGCATCGGGTATTCTAGAATATGCATGTCCCCGTAGTATATGAACAATGATGATTCTAGAATTCGCGGCAGACTGTGCCCATTGCTGATTGGTCGAGGCAACCTTTATGACATCATTGTCGCCATGGCAACCATTATGACATCATCGTCGCTGTGCCCTTCGCTGATTGGTCGAGGCCTGGCGGCCTCGACCCATCAGAGATGCGGGATGTCTACGTCCTTTATGACATCATCGTCGCTGTGCCCATCGCTGATTGGTCGAGGGATTTCCAGGACAGACAGACAGACAGAAAGACAGACAGACAGACAGACGGAAAAACCCTTAGACAATTATATATATAGATATATAGATATCCACTGCTCAAAAAAATAAAGGGAACACTAAAAAATTCCACTTCCTAGTTATCATTGAATTAAATATTTCAGTTGTAAATTTTTATTTATTACATGGAATGTATTGAGAATAATAAAGCCTAAAATTGATCAACGTAAATCACAACTAATATCCCACAGAGCTCTGGAGTTGGAATGATGCTCAAAATCAAAGAGGAAAATGAAGTGTTAAGTGTCGAGTTCTCGCCTCTGCACAGGGAGAATCTCGAACCATCTCTGCTGCGGTCTCCCATTCTTCTCCAGCCATGGTGGAGTCTGCTCAGCGGAGACGTCGTTCCCAGCGTCCTGCTTTTTCCCTTCTGAGCATGCCCAGGGTGAGATCTCCCATTGGAGATCGAGGGTCACATGCTCAGATGCTGCAGCGGTTCCCATTGGTCCTTTATTGGAAGATCCTGAACGTGCTGCAGCTATATAAGCTGCGCATGACCGCACGGCCATGCGCTAGGGTGCATTTGTAAACGTGTGTGTGTTGTGAGTGAAAGTCGTTCATTAAAATCCCCTCCCTATTGGATGACTGTTCGCGGAAGGTGGGTGATTGCTATCTAGCGCCCAACTTAGCTACCAGCTTCCCTTCCAAGTGTTCACTGACCACAAGAACTTGGTGTACCTGCAGACAGCCCAGCGGTTAAATTCTCGCCAGGCCAGATGGTCCTTTGTTATGAACTGGTGGTTCAGAAACACAATGGACCTGGTGGTTAAGAGCACACAAAGTGACCTGATAGTTACTAATAACATAGGACGAGCTCTGAGACGTGGGAACTCTGCTGACCGCAATCCCTAATCCTATCACACCACACTAGAGGTAGCCGTGGAGCGCTCCTGACCAGACCTAGGCGCCTCGGGCACAGCCTGAGAAACTAGCTAGCCCTGAAGATAGAAAAATAAGCCTACCTTGCCTCAGAGAAATTTCCCAAAGGAAAAGGCATCCCCCCACATATAATGACTGTGAGTAAAGATGAAAATACAAACACAGAGATGAAATAGATTTTAGCAAAGTGAGGCCCGACTTACTGAATAGACCGAGGATAGGAAAGATAGCTTTGCGGTCAGCACAAAAACCTACAAACAACCACGCCGAGGGCGCAAAAAGACCCTCCGCACCGACTAACGGTACGGAGGTGCTTCCTCTGCGTCCCAGAGCTTCCATCAAGCAAGACAAACCAAAATAGCAAGCTGGACAGAAAAAATAGCAAACCAAGAAACACAAGCAGACTTAGCTTATGCAGGCCACAAGGACGATCCAGGAGAGAGCAAGACCAATACTGGAACATTGACTGGAGGCAAGGAACAAAGAACTAGGTGGAGTTAAATAGAGCAGCACCTAAAGACTTAACCTCGTCACCTGAGGAAGGAAACTCAGAAGCTGCAGCCCCACTCACATCCACCAGAGGAAGCTCATAGACAGAACCAGCCGAAGTACCACTCATGACCACAGGAGGGAGCTCGACCACAGAATTCACAACAGTACCCCCCCCTTGAGGACGGGTCACCGAACCCTCACCAGAGCCACCAGGCTGACCAGGACGAGCCAAATGAAAGGCACGAACCAGATCGGCAGCATGAACATCAGAGGCAAAAACCCAGGAATTATCTTCCTGACCATAACCCTTCCACTTAACCAGGTACTGGAGTTTCCGTCTCGAAATACGAGAGTCCAAAATCTTCTCCACTATATACTCCAACTCCCCCTCAACCAAAACCGGGGCAGGAGGATCAACGGATGGACCCACAGGTGCCACGTATCTCCGCAACAATGACCTATGGAATACATTATGGATGGAAAAAGAAGCTGTAAGGGTCAAACGAAAAGACACAGGATTAAGAACCTCAGAAATCCTATACGGACCAATGAAACGAGGCTTAAACTTAGGAGAGGAAACTTTCATTGGAATATAACGAGACGACAACCAAACCAAATCCCCAACACGAAGTCGGGGACCCACACAGCGCCTGCGGTTAGCGAAACGTTGAGCCTTCTCCTGGGACAATGTCAAATTGTCCACTACATGAGTCCAAATCTGCTGCAACCTATCCACCACAGTATCCACACCAGGACAGTCCGAAGACTCAACCTGCCCTGAAGAGAAACGAGGATGGAAACCAGAATTGCAGAAAAACGGCGAAACCAAAGTAGCCGAGCTGGCCCGATTATTAAGGGCGAACTCAGCCAAAGGCAAAAAGGACACCCAATCATCCTGATCAGCAGAAACAAAACATCTCAGATATGTTTCCAAGGTCTGATTGGTTCGTTCAGTTTGGCCATTTGTCTGAGGATGGAAAGCCGAGGAAAAAGACAAATCAATGCCCATCCTAGCACGAAAGGCTCGCCAAAACCTCAAAACAAACTGGGAACCTCTGTCAGAAACGATGTTCTCCGGAATGCCATGTAAATGAACCACATGCTGGAAAAACAATGGCACCAAATCAGAGGAGGAAGGCAATTTAGACAAGGGTACCAAATGGACCATCTTAGAGAAGCGATCACAAACCACCCAAATGACCGACATCTTTTGAGAGACGGGGAGATCCGAAATAAAATCCATAGAGATATGTGTCCAGGGCCTCTTCGGGACTGGCAAGGGCAAAAGCAACCCACTGGCACGAGAACAGCAGGGCTTAGCCAGAGCACAAATCCCACAGGACTGCACAAACGAACGCACATCCCGCGACAGAGACGGCCACCAAAAGTATCTAGCCACCAAATCTCTGGTACCAAAGATTCCAGGATGACCAGCCAACACCGAACAATGAACCTCAGAGATAACTCTACTCGTCCATTTATCAGAGACAAACAGTTCCTCCGCTGGGCAACGGTCAGGTCTATTAGCCTGAAATTTTTGCAGCACCCGCCGCAAATCAGGGGAGATGGCAGACAAAATTACCCCCTCTTTGAGAATACCCGCCGGCTCAGGCAAACCCGGAGAGTCGGGCACAAAACTCCTAGGCAGGGAATCCGCCTTCACATTCTTAGAGCCCGGAAGATACGAAACCACAAAGTCAAAGCGGGAGAAAAACAGCGACCAACGAGCCTGTCTAGGATTCAAGCGTTTGGCAGACTCGAGATAAGTCAAGTTCTTGTGATCAGTCAAGACCACCACGCGATGCTTAGCTCCTTCAAGCCAATGACGCCACTCCTCGAATGGCCACTTCATGGCCAACAACTCTCGATTGCCAACATCATAATTACGCTCAGCAGGCGAAAACTTCCTGGAAAAGAAGGCACATGGTTTCATCACCGAGCCATCAGAACTTCTTTGCGACAAAGCAGCCCCTGCTCCAATCTCAGAAGCATCAACCTCGACCTGGAACGGGAGCGAAACATCTGGCTGGCACAACACAGGTGCAGAAGAAAAACGACGCTTCAACTCCTGAAAAGCTTCTACAGCAGCAGAAGACCAATTGACCACATCAGCACCCTTCTTGGTTAAATCAGTCAACGGTTTAGCAATACTAGAAAAATTATTGATGAAGCGACGATAAAAATTAGCAAAGCCCAGGAACTTTTGCAGACTCTTCAGAGATGTCGGCTGAGTCCAATCATAAATGTCCTGAACTTTAACAGGGTCCATCTCGATAGTAGAAGGGGAAAAAATGAAACCCAAAAATGAAACCTTCTGAACACCAAAGAGACACTTTGACCCCTTCACAAACAAAGAATTCGCACGCAGGACCTGGAACACCATTCTGACCTGCTTCACGTGAGACTCCCAATCATCCGAGAAGACCAAAATATCATCCAAGTATACAATCAGGAATTTATCCAGGTACTCTCGGAAGATGTCATGCATAAAGGACTGAAATACAGATGGAGCATTGGAAAGCCCGAATGGCATAACCAGGTACTCAAAATGGCCCTCGGGCGTATTAAATGCTGTTTTCCATTCATCGCCCTGTTTAATACGCACAAGATTATACGCACCACAAAGATCTATCTTGGTGAACCAACTAGCCCCCTTAATCCGAGCAAACAAATCAGACAGCAGCGGCAAGGGGTACTGAAATTTGACTGTGATTTTATTTAGAAGGCGGTAATCAATACAAGGTCTCAACGAACCATCCTTCTTGGCCACAAAAAAGAACCCTGCTCCCAATGGCGACGACGACGGGCAAATATGACCCTTCTCCAAGGATTCCTTTACGTAACGCCGCATAGCGGCGTGCTCAGGCACAGACAAATTAAACAGTCGACCCTTAGGAAACTTACTACCAGGAATCAAATCGATAGCACAATCGCAATCCCTATGCGGAGGTAGGGCACTGGACTTGGGCTCATTAAATACATCCCGGTAATCCGACAAGAACTCTGAGACCCCAGAAGGGGTGGATGATGAAATAGACAGAACTGGAACATCACCATGTACCCCCTGACAACCCCAGCTGGACACAGACATAGATTTCCAATCCAATACTGGGTTATGGACTTGTAGCCATGGCAACCCCAACACGACCACATCATGCAGATTATGCAACACCAAAAAGCAAATATCCTCCTGATGCGCAGGAGCCATGCACATGGTCAGTTGGGTCCAGTACTGAGGCTTATTCTTGGCCAAAGGTGTAGCATCAATTCCTCTCAATGGAATAGGATACTGCAAGGGCTCCAAGAAAAACCCACAGCGCCTAGCAAAGTCCAAGTCCATCAAATTCAGGGCAGCGCCTGAATCCACAAATGCCATGACAGAATAGGATGACAAAGAACAGATCAAAGTAACGGACAAAAGAAATTTCGACTGTACCGTACCAATGGTGGCAGACCTAGCGAACCGCTTAGTGCGCTTAGGACAATCGGAGATAGCATGAGTGGAATCACCACAATAAAAACACAGCCCATTCCGACGTCTGTGTTCTTGCCGCTCAGCTCTGGTCAAAGTCCTATCACATTGCATAGGCTCAGGTTTATGCTCAGATAATACCGCCAAATGGTGCACATTTTTACGCTCACGTAAGCGTCAATCGATCTGAATGGCCAAAGACATAGACTCATTCAGACCAGCAGGCATAGGAAATCCCACCATGACATCCTTAAGGGCTTCAGAGAGCCCCCTTCTGAAAATTGCTGCCAGCGCACATTCATTCCATTGAGTGAGCACAGACCACTTCCTAAACTTCTGACAATATATCTCTACCTCATCCTGACCCTGACAAATTTTTCTCTGCCTGATCCACTGAATTAGGTTCATCATACAGCAATCCGAGCACCAGAAAAAACGCATCAATATCGCATAATGCAGGATCCCCTGGCGAAAGGGAAAATGCCCAGTCTTGAGGGTCGCCACGTAATAAAGAAATAATGATCTTAACTTGTTGAACTGGGTCACCAGAGGAGCGGGGTTTCAAAGCCAGAAACAGTTTACAATTATTTTTGAAATTCAAAAACTTAGCTCTATCTCCAGAAAACAAGTCAGGAATAGGAATTCCAGGTTCTAACATAGATTTCTGAACCACAATGTCTTGAATATTTTGTACTCTTGCAGTGAGATGATCCACACAAGAAAACAGACCTTTAATGTCCATCACTACACCTGTGTCCTGAACCACCCAAATGTCTAGGGGGAAAAAAAGACAAAGCACAGTGCAGAGAAAAAAAATGGTCTCAGAACTTCTCTTTTCCCTCTATTGAGAAGCATTAGTACTTTGGGCCTCCAGTACTGTTATGAACTGGTGGTTCAGAAACACAATGGACCTGGTGGTTAAGACCACACAAAGTGACCTGATAGTTACTAATAACATAGGACGAGCTCTGAGACGTGGGAACTCTGCTGACCGCAATCCCTAATCCTATCACACCACACTAGAGGTAGCCGTGGAGCGCTCCTGACCAGACCTAGGCGCCTCGGGCACAGCCTGAGAAACTAGCTAGCCCTGAAGATAGAAAAATAAACCTACCTTGCCTCAGAGAAATTCCCCAAAGGAAAAGGCAGCCCCCCACATATAATGACTGTGAGTAAAGATGAAAATGCAAACACAGAGATGAAATAGATTTTAGCAAAGTGAGGCCCGACTTACTGAATAGACCGAGGATAGGAAAGATAGCTTTGCGGTCAGCACAAAAACCTACAAACAACCACGCAGAGGGCGCAAAAAGACCCTCCGCACCGACTAACGGTACGGAGGTGCTTCCTCTGCGTCCCAGAGCTTCCAGCAAGCAAGACAAACCAAAATAGCAAGCTGGACAGAAAAAATAGCAAACCAAGAAACACAAGCAGACTTAGCTTATGCAGGCCACAAGGACGATCCAGGAGAGAGCAAGACCAATACTGGAACATTGACTGGAGGCAAGGAATAAAGAACTAGGTGGAGTTAAATAGAGCAGCACCTAACGACTTAACCTCGTCACCTGAGGAAGGAAACTCAGAAGCCGCAGCCCCACTCACATCCACCAGAGGAAGCTCATAGACAGAACCAGCCGAAGTACCACTCATGACCACAGGAGGGAGCTCGACCACAGAATTCACAACAGTCCTTGTTCTTCTCCAGGTTTCATTTCACCCTCCATTTTCTTTCTGGGCAGAAGAACATTCTGGCCGACGCTCTCTCTCGCTCCGTTGTGTCATCTGTGGAGGAGGAAGAGGAGCTTCGGCTTATTTTCCCCACCGAGAGATTGAGAACTGTGGCCCCGGTTTCGCTAGAGTCTGTGCCTCTGGGCAAGACTTTTGTACCATCCAGTTTGCGACCGGAGGTTCTCTCTTGGGCACACTCGTCCAGGGTGGGTGGACATTTTGGTTCCAAAAGGACATCTGAGTTACTGGCGAGGACATACTGGTAGCCGCATATGGCTCGTGATGTCGCAGAATATGTTCGGGCGTGTGTCTCTTGCACCAAGAACAAGTCCCCTCGACAACGGCCAGCTGGTTTGCTTTACCTTCTGCCGGTGGCGGACAGGCCCTGGGAGATGATCGGGATGGACTTTATAGTGGGCTTACCCAAGTCTCGTAACTGCACCATTATTTTTCCAAAATGGTGCACTTGGTGCCTCTGCACGGGTTCTGGCTGTGTTGTTCGTCAAACACATCTTTCGCCTACATGGTATGCCAGACAAAATTGTTAGTGACCGGGGTCCCCAGTTTGCGTCTCGATTCTGGAGAGAGCTTTGTCGTCTCTCTTCGGCATATCATCCTGAGACGAATGGGTTGGTAGAAAGGGCCAACCCGACCTTGGTCACATATTTACGACATTTTGTCTCTGCCAGGCAGGATGACTGGGCATTCTTGCTACCATGGGCAGAGTTTGCGCTTAACAATGTCGTAGCTGACTTCACCGGTCAGACTCCATTCCTCCTATATTATGGCCAGCATCCGCGTGTTCCTGTACCCATGCCTGTGTCTTCCGCCGATTCCAGGGTGGAAGACTGGGCTGTGGAGGCACGGGACATTTGGGACCGCACTCAGGATGCCATTCGGGCCTCCAAGGAGAGAATGAGGTCCTCCGCCGATGTTCATCGGCGCCCCACTCCGACCTTTGCTCCTGGCGACTTAGTGTGGCTCTCCACCCGTAACATCAGGCTGCATGTTGAGTCCACTAAGTTTGCACCTCGCTACTTGGGTCCCTTCAAGGTCGTCGAACAGGTTAACCCTGTGGTCTACCGTCTGGCCCTTCCTCCACGCTTGGGTATCACCGACACCTTTCAGGTGTCCCTCTTGAAACCCGTATACATGTCCCGGTTTTCCGAGTTATCTGCCGGGACATCGGGTTCATCTACGGACGATTACGAGGTGAACGCTATTTTGGCGTGCAAGGTGGTATGTGGCAAAAAATTCTATTTGGTGGATTGGAAGGGTTATGGCCCAGAGGACAGGTCCTGGGAGCCTGCTGAACACATTCAAGCTCCACAGCTCATTTGAGCGTAGCGAGGTCCAAGGAGGGGTGGGCCCTAGGGGGGGGTAATGTTAGGTGTCGAGTTCCCGCCTCTGCACGGGGGGGAATCTCGAACCATCTCTGCTGCGGTCTCTTATTCTTCTCCAGCCACGGTGGAGTCTGCTCAGCGGAGACGTCGTTCCCAGCGTCCTGCTCAGTCTCACTCTGTGCATAGGATTACTGCTGCTTTGCCTGCTTCTGCCAGTGAAGCCAGTGCTGGGCAGTGGCGAGCAGACGCTTTTGGGATCTAAGTCCTGCTTTTTCCCTTCTGAGCATGCCCAGGTTGAGATCTCCCATTGGAGATCGAGGGTCAAATGCTCAGATGCTGCAGCGGTTCCCATTGGTCCTTTATTGGAAGGTCCTGAACGTGCTGCAGCTATATAAGCTGCGCATGACCGCACAGCCATGCGCTAGTGTACATTTGTAAACGTGTGTGTTGTGAGTCGTTCATTAAAATCCCCTCCCTATTGGATGACTGTTCGCGGAAGGTGGGTGATTGCTATCTAGCGCCCAACATTCGCCAGTGTGGCACCGCATGCACTCTCGTGCATCTGTTATTATTACTTTGGTTACGCTGACACCCCCTTAGCGGTGTCGAGCGCAAGTAGTCTAGTTGGACTCGGATCCCAAGTCTTGGGACTGAGCTTGGTGACTCCTTGCTTGCGCTCTTGTGTGCGGTACCGTGGCCTTGTGACTTAACAGGGTTCACTTCCTTCACACAGGGTGAAGTTAACCCGTGTGTGTATTCACATTGTACCGCCATATAGTCCGTCATTACTTGGCAGCAGGTTCCATCTCTGCACAGTGGACCCCGGGCTGCGAACGCACCTTAATCTATCTTATTATTTGGTGCATTCCGCTAGCCCTAACATTAAGTTACAGGCTTATCCAACTTCAGTGGAAATGCCTCAAGGAAAGGAAATGATGCTCAGTAGTGTGTGTGGCCTCCACGTTCCTGTATGACCTCCCCACAATGCCTGGGCATGCTCTTGATGAGGCGGCAGATGGCCTTCAGAGGACACTCCTCCCAGACCTGGACTAAAGAATCCGCCAACTCCTTGACAGTCTGCGATGCAACATAATGGTGCGAGACATCATGTCCCAGATGTGTTCAATCGGATTCAGGTCTGGGGAATGGGCAGGCCAGTCCATAGCTTCAATGCCTTCATCTTACAGGAACTGCTGACACACTCCAGCCACATGAGGTCTGGCATTGTCCTGCATTAGGAGCAACCCAGGGCCAACCGCACCAGCATATGGTCTCACAAGGGGTCTGAGGATTTCATCTCGGTAACTAATGGCAGTCAGGCTACATCTGGAGAGCACATGGAGGGCTGTGCGGCCCTCCAAAAAATGCCACCCCACATCATTACTGACCCACTGCCCAACCGGTCATGATGAAGGATTTTGCAGGCAGCAGATCGCTCTCCATGGCATCTCCAAATGAGCTGCACTATCTGAGCCACTTGTGTGGGTTGTAGAGTCCGCATCATGCTACCACGAGTGTGAAAGCACAACCAACATTCAAAAGTGACCAAAACATCAGCCATAAAGCATTGGTACTGAGATGTGGTCTGTGGTCCCTCCCCACCTGCAGAACCACTCCTTTATTGAGTATGTCTTGATAATTGCCAATAATTTCCATCTGTTGTCTATTTTATTTGTACAGCAGCATTTGAAATTCATTGTCAAACAGTGTTGCTTCCTAAGTGGACAGTATGATTTCACAGAAGTTTGATTTACTTGGAGTTATATTCTGTTGTTTAAGTGTTCCCTTAATTTTTTTGAGCAGAATATATATATATATATATATATATATATATATATATATATATATATATATATATATATCAGTAACACACTCATATATTTATGTTTCATATTGAACTAAAAGATAGAATAAAAGCCAGTATTTTATCTGCCGCCCTCTGTAAAATCACTGCAGGAGCCGACACGATAGAAGAGATGGATTACATACAGTAAACAAATATAGAATAGGTAGATATATAGAGGTCAGTGACAAAAACAATTAGTGCAGTGTGTGTGCAAATTACTGGATATTAAATTAATAAAAGATTATTTTATGGAAATTTTTGAAAAACAGCAGAGGGAAAGCCAGTGACTGGGGGTAGATGTTTATAGCCGGGGAAGGAGGTAATACCCATAGAGTTTCCAAGGCTATTAATATCAGCTCACAGCAGTATACTTAGCCTTTACTGGCTATTAAAATGGAGGACCCCCCAAAAAAATAATGTGGTGTTCCCCAATTATTAATAATCAGCAACAGCTATGCAGATAGCTGCGGACTGATATTAATAGCCTAGGAAGGGGCCATGGATATTGGCCCCCCTGGCTAAAAACATCAGCTCATAACATGTTTGTGGGTTTTGGATGGATTGTCATGAAAGCCAAGGTTCTGCTGGTGACCTATGTGCCTGTCATTGCAAAGCTTCTTTGAAACACTGCCTATGGCCAAGCTTTAAATGAGACAGTGATTTCTGCTATATGCAGCGAAGCTGTAGCATCACTGTATATAGCACAATTGATTGGACATTCACATCTTTGAGTCCACTATAACACTAAAAAAAAATCTAAAAATATGATAAAAGTAAAAAAATTAAAAGTTCAAATCATCTTCTTTTTCCCACATTGAAAATAAAGATATTAAAAAATGAACATATGTGGTATTGTCACATTCATAATAGTTCGATCTATCAAAATATAGAAACAACTCATTAAGTAAACACCATAAACAGAAAAAAGTTAAGATTGCCAAAATTATGATTTTTTTGGTCAGTGCAATTTCACATAAAAGGCTTTAGAATGCAATCAAAAACACTTATCTATTTCAAAATCATACTAATAGATGTCTCCTCCTAAACAAAAAGACATCACACAGCTCTATCATCAGAAAAACCACGACATTTTTTTTGCAAACTTCAGATTTTTTTCACTACTAAAATAATTGAAAAAATTGGACATATTGGGTATTGCTGAAATTGTAATGATGAGGAGAATGATATTGCATATTGTACCACAAATTTTACACCGTAAAAACAATTTCCAAAAACTTTTAGAATTGTGTTTTTTTTTCACAATTTGACCACACTTGGATTTTTTCCCGTTTTCCAGTACACTATGTGGTACAATGAATAGTGCCATTCAAAAATACAACTTGTCATACAGAAAACAATCCCTTATATGTCAATGTGGACAGAAAAATTAAAGAGTTATGACTCTGGGAAGAAGGAAAGGAAAAAATGGAAATTCAAAAACAGAAATTGGTCAAGGCTTGAAGGAATTAATGTTACCATTTTGGGTAGATACAATATTTTGATCACCTCTTGTTGCATTTTATTGCAACAGCCAAAAACAAGTAATTATGTGATATTGATTTTTATCTTGTTCAGCCATTTAACGATTGGATTAATCTATTTTATACAGTATTTTGATAGAGCAGACTTGTATAGCAAATGTGGGTATCTATATATATAATTGTCTAAGGGTTTTTCCGTTTGTCTGTCTGTCTCTCTGTCTGTCTGTCCTGGAAATCCCGCGTCTCTGATTGGTCGAGGCCGCTAGGCCTCGACCAATCAGCAACGGGCACAGTATCGACGTAGATGTCATAATGGTTGCCATGGCGACGATGATGTCATAAAGGTTGCCTCGACCAATCAGCAACGGGCACAGTCTGCCGCGAATTCTGGAATCATCATTGTCCATATACTACGGGGACATGCATATTCTAGAATACCCGATGCGTTAGAATCGGGCCACAATCTAGTTTTTTATATTTTTCTCACTGTTAGTTTTTAATGGGGCAAAGATGATTTGGACTTTTGTGGCTTTTTTCTCATACTTTTTTTTTTACTTTTTACTGTATTTATTAGTACCCAGTGCCTCAGCAATGTTATGTATTGGGAAACTCATGATCCACATGCTGGCATTCACAGGACAATTGTCTTGACATGCACATGGATCTGCAGACAATCGGATAAGGCTGTCAAAGCAACCTTTTGGCTCCCCACAATCTCATCACGGGTGCTCCAATGTGCACGTGGAATGACACGCACCTCTTTGCTGCATATTATATGTTGCTATCAGAGAATGACACTACTGCACCCTGTTGTAATATTTGTAATAGGGATCCACTGATCATGTGCCATTGGTGTCATTTTCTGTAACCTAAATGCTTTTGAGCTTTCATTAGCACAAGGGCTTACGTGTAACTGCTAGGGATAAGCAAGCACTAGAATGCTTGGATTCTCAATACTAGAGCCAAGCAATTCATAATACTTGGGTGCTAGCTTAGAGTAACGATTGTAATGGGAGTCAATGGGAACTCCAAGGATTTTTCTGGTAGACCCTGCAAGAAAGTCTTGGGAACAGTGAATATGTTGAAATGGAAGAAAAAGTGCTGATTGGTAGGAGAACAGCATAGGAACGACCCCTGAAAGCATCTCTGACTCCGAGATCGCTTCTGAGAACAATGGTGTTACACTTTTCCTCCACTTTAAAGACTGACAATAAAACATTCAAAATCGATGAGAAATTGGAGTTTACAGGAAAAAAATGTTGGCAGTCATTCTTTCCAGCATAATGACTTTTATATTAGGCCGGTTTCACACGTCCAGATATGTACCAGAAAAATCTGTACCGGAGATATTCGTGTCCGTGTGCTCACATGATACATCCGTGTGGGATCCGTGTGATGTGCGTGTGACCGTGTTTAGCATCCGTATGCTGTCCGTGTTCTGTCCGTATGCTATTCGTGTGTTGTCCGTGTGTCCGGGTATTGAAACAATTTTTTTCAATTTTAACCCTATAACTTAAAAAAAGTACACGGACCGCAAACGGAGGGCACATGGATGGCATCCATGTGCGGTACGTGTTTACATGGACCCATTGACTTGCATGGGTCCGTGTGATCCATGCAGCTGCACAAAAACGGACATGTCAGCGTGTTTTGCACATGGACACGTGGTCCATGAAAACACGCTGACATCTGCATAGACCCATTCATTTGAATGGGTCTACGTGTGTGAGTGTCTCCGGTACGTGAGAAAACTGTCACTACACGTACGGGAGGCACTGACGTGTGAAACCGGCCTAAGGCAGTACTGAAAAACAGTTAAAAATAATTTAGGTAAACAAAAATTTAGTTTTTTAATTCATTTTTCTTACACTTTTATTAATTTTTATAAAGAATAATTGGAAATTTCAGTGCAAGATATGAAATAAGCTAGAACTGCCAAAAATAAGATGGAAGAGGGACACATAAACACCCCATATTAGACATAAAGGAGGTCCTCATACACATTATATTTAAATTGCCATGTAGTGGTACTTCTAGACTACTAACGATTATACATTAAGTGCAAAGCCTGCCAAAGATTGCAAGCAGCATCATCCATTTACCCTTGAAGGCACCAACTTTAGTGCCTCATTTAAATGTTGTCAACAAATTGTAGTTGTGGTACTCTTACACTCATAGAGACTCTGCACACAGTTCACAGCAAGATACAAATTATGAGGAGGGTCATCAATACAGCCTTAAAGGCAAAAACTGGAGGGCCTCATTCAAATATTGAAAACATATTATGTGCTGTTGTCATCTGGTGGTGTGTAAAAATAGGGCTAATCTGGTCTATTATTCCTTTAAGTAATCCTACCGCGGTAAGTGGATTATCTCTTATAAAAATTAGCTTCAGTGGAGCGTATTGCCTCTTTGCTGAGGTTGTGCTCAAGAGCTTCCAGCTTCTGGCTGTGAGATAAAACTTCAGAGATGGAGGATAAGGAGGGGCAAGAGGGGGTTCATGAACTGTTGTAAGAGATGGAGGAAACCCTGAAAGCAGTAGGGCCAAAAATCCTTCATGTATGAAGCATATATGCCATGCTAGGGTGGGCCTCTGCCTCAACCTCCACAATATTCACCCAGTGTACCATCAGGGAAATGTAGCATCCCTCTCAACAAGCGCTTGTCCACATGTCGGTCATTAAGTGGTCAATCCCAGTGAATAAGTTAGTAAGGGCACAATTGATGTTCCTGGACATGTGCTGGTGCAAAGAAAGAACGCCACACCAAGAGAAAAAGTGGAGGCTGGGGACTGAGTTAGCAGAAATACTCCTTGTCAACAAGCCTAATCAGCAACATTTCAATGGTAATCAGCCTGAAAAGGTACCCATTTAGTGTTTGGGCACATGGGTTGGCGGCGGGAAAAATTTGAAAGTGCTGGATCATGGTGCATCAGAATGTGCAAATACAGGTGCAGAGAGGGAGTAACTGCACCAGTGTCATAGGCAGGGGATTGGGAAGCACCTAGCATATGGGAAGAGGCAATAGTACCACTTGCTGACACCAATCTTGGACCCAGGTGTTCAGCTCACCTAGTCAGGTGCTTAGATGACATGTGCCTGATCATGCTGGTGGTGGTTGGGTTCTTATTGGTCAGACCCTGCTGATCTTGGCATGGCACACGTTACATATGACCATTTTTTCATCTCAGAAATCTCTTCAAAACCCTTTGATGGAGAAACTCAGGACTATCGGTGTTCTGTGGAAAAGTTGCCTGCCTTCTCCCTCTGGTCACTCCACTGCCTCTTCCTGTCTGCTTTGGTGAAGCCAATCCCTCACCCTCAGCGCGGCTAGTCTTGCTCTGCATACCAGCTTCCCAGGTTGGGTCTGTGATTTTGTCATCCATCACCCACCTCATTTTCCACCTCAGTACCCTTGTCCTCCTGACTTGGTGACTTACAACAATCTAACATATTGGCAATTGCATCTTATCAACATCTTCCTCCTTAGACAAAATTTGTCATTCCCCACTGTCATCTTCTTGTTGCCATGGATGCTCTAAGTTATGTGCACCACTAACCAGCATGTGCTCATGTCCCTCTTGGACCATGCAAGGTGAAAGGCCACAATTAAGATATGATGTTGTATAAAGCTTCTCGGAGTATGCTATTGTAAGATCACTAGCCATGACTTCATAAATTGCAATACTTACAATGTGATCCAGTTGATAGAGTGCACCATCTGCAAGGTCCAATATATGGGCTGTACAATAGGTCCTCTGAAAAAAAGAATCAGGCATCATCTTTCTGACGCCAATCATCCTGAAGCCATTTCCATATCAGGTGTGTCTAAACATTTTGCTAGAACACACAAGGGGGATATAACAGGTTTCAGTTTTTTGGGCACTTCTAAAAAGTATATGTCAGGAGGGGATTTCAGGCATAAACTGCTGAACAGGGAAGCAAACTGGATCTTTATGCTTTAAATTCACACACCTTCAAAGTTAAATCTAAGGCAGGATTTAACCCTGCTGTTTTGTTCGTTTCCACTATACACTTGTACTGCTCCGGTCATTTTTGACCGGACCTAATAAAATGCTGTTTTAGCTACTTAAAATTTTTTTTTTGAATACCTGTTGCATTATTATACTGTATGTGAGCATGGTTGGTCATTATAAAAAAAATACGTAAAAAACTCATTTTTTTTTTAATTTATTTTGAGTTTATAAAGGTTACAAGGGCTTATTGAATTCTGCACATAAATTACAAATTAACAAACTAAAACAACTACTACCACTATAACAACTATAACTAACTATAACTAAAATTAACTATAGTATAAAATTTAACTGCATGCAAACATTTTGAAAAAAAATTGTAAAAATAATAAAAAAAAATAAAAAAATCATTTTTTTTTCAGAAAATCTTCACATAATTCTATTGTTTACATTCAGGACAACAATAATACACACGTCTGCCTAGTCCATTATCATGTCTTGCTTTCTATTTTCTTGATTGCTTATTGCATCATCATTGTGCATTGTGCTCATAAGTATCACTTGTTTATTATTTTTTGGAACTGTACTGAAAGCCAATATGGTTTTTTTTTCACTTGTACTGTTCCCGGTCAAAAATGACTTGTTTTTTTTCTGGGAGAATTGTGAAGAAATCAGGGCCACTGTATTACAGTATATTTTTTGTGGCACAAAATGAAAGACAGATGCCACAGACAGGACTGGCAGTGATGCAGATTTGCCAATCTTAATCTCCCACTTGTTTTATTTTTTTCTGGGAGAATTGTGAAGAAATCAGGGCCACTGTATTTGAGTATATTTTCTGTGGCAGAAAATGAAAGACAGATGCCACAGACAGGACTGGCAGTGATGCAGATTTGCCAATTTTAATCTCCCACTTGTTTTTTTTTTTTCTGGGAGAATTGTGAAGAAATCAGGGCCACTGTATTTGAGTATATTTTCTGTGGCAGAAAATGAAAGACAGATGCCACAGACAGGACTGGCAGTGATGCAGATTTGCCAATCTTAATCTCCCACTTGTTTTATTTTTTCTGGGAGAATTGTGAATAAATCAGGGCCACTGTATTAGAGTATATTTTCTGTGGCAGAAAGTGGCTTGGAGTGATATAACAAAAAAAAGGGACTGTACTACAATTACTATCTCCCTACATTAATCTCAGAAACGTATGGCAGGCAGCAATAAAAAGGACTGCTCTGCTGCACACAAAAGTCTAAAGTGTGGACAAACAAACAAGATAGCTGTGCAGAAAGGAAGGAGCAACAGGATTTGTGCTTTGAAAAAAGCAGTTGGTTTGCACAGTGGCGTACAAACAGCAATGCAGCTATCAGGGAGCCTTCTAGGGCAGCCCAATGAGCTACAGCGCTGATGAACAAAAATGAAAAATGTAGCCTCCACTGTCCCTGTAAACAAAAGGTGGTGTTGGACAGTGGAAATCGCTACAGCACAATCGGTTTGGGGGTTAATGTACCCTGCCTAACGCTATCCCTGCTTCTGACGAAGCGGCAGCAACCTCTCCCTATACTCAGTTCGGCAGCATTAAGATGGCAGTCGGCGTGCACGCCCCTTTATAGCCCCATGTGATGCCGCAGAAAGTAAGCCAATCACTGCAATGCCCTTCTCTAAGATGGTGGGGACCAGGACCTATGTCATCACGCTGCCCACACTCTGCGTCCACCTTCATTGGCTGAGAAATGGCGCTGAACGCGTCATAGAAACGCGACTTTGGCGTGAAGGTCCGTTTCGCTCAACCCTACACCTGAGCACCCAGATATTTGAGTGATATCCGAGTATTACCGAGCACTTTTGCTCATTCCTAGTAATTACTACTTTTCAATTCATATAACTTCACTACTGATCATAAGGATATAACTAATTTAAAAAATTATTTTGCGCATTAACCATCTACAAGCCAAATAAAAAAAGCACAGGAAATAATATATTTTACAATATATTTCTCATTACACTTCTTGAATGCGTTACAGTAAAAGGTTTTCCTATTTAACAGTATGCTAAAAATTATTGATCTATAAAAAATAAATACTTAGTACTTAATAGAGGAAAATATTATTTAAATATTTAGTCTGAATGGTAGCTCACATTGTACTACAATTACATATAGAATATAATCCATTACTTAAATCCCAATCTGTAAAAATCTATATTTAAAATTATTGTTTTGCTTTAAAACTACATTAAATGTGAAGTCATATAATCTTATCGAGACACTTTCTCAACAATTGTTGCTTAAAATAATCTGATTCATTTATAAATAAGAAAACATCTCTGCAAATGTGAGAACTAAACATAAATCTGCATTTACTTCTGCTCACACTAAGTGAGAAGAATTATGGCAAAATGCACTCTGGCATTCGCTATGAATATACTAATATAAATGCAGATTCTGAAATTTTATTGAAAGACAGATATGAATACTAATAAGACAATGTACTTAAAACAGTAAAATTGCTATTATGTTGCTATTATATTACAGCTATATTCTTAATGACTTGCATGCGGTAGAATATAATCCTCAACATGTATTGCAAAGATACATTCTTGTTAACTACATCAGTAAATATAATTTTCTAAGTCTAAATGAAAAGTGAGCTATCAGTTTATAAAACATTAATGTTCCAAAATATAAGATTGGTTAATATTGTAAATAAATGTTCAACAAAGATTTAAAGAGAATCAATGTGTTCAATTACAATAAAAACATAAAATGCAAATATAAAAGCCAATTATTATTCCCTTATGAAGTGAACCATGGAAACTAGCAATATTAATAAAAGACAAAATAGTTGATTTATTTTTAGCTAGATTTGAGCGTTTCTAGATTATTTTGTTTGTTTTTGTACTAAATGTATAACTATAGTGGGTGCAGTCGCACATGGACAGTCAAGCCAAAGGGAGCCCAAAAGGCCTTTTTGACCCGTATGAGAAGACTAGTAATAATAAAGACCCATTATAGTTGGGGCCCTATAAATTTTGAATTGGGGCTCACAAGTTTTAAGTTAAGCTAATATTTTGGACAAAGACAGCAGCTTTTCCTGGCAATATATAGGTTTTTTTTTGCCTATTATCGCTGATGAGGGACCTAAAAAAATAAGATATATTTTAAAAACAAACCACACTCACCTCACCGCTACATCTTATCACTGTTGTCAAATCTGAAAACTGGGCTGACCCCTGTCCATTTGTACTTTAACCCCTTAAAGGGAACCTGTCACCTGAATTTGGCGGGACCGGTTTTCGGTCATATGGGCGGAGTTTTCGGGTGTTTGATTCACCCTTTCCTTACCCGCTGGCTGCATGCTGGCCGCATAATTGGATTGAAGTTCATTCTATGGCCTCCGTAGTACACGCCTGCACAAAGCAATCTTGCCTTGCACAGGTGTGTACTACGGAGGACATAGAATGAGCTTCAATTTAATATTACGGCCAGCATGCAGCCAGCGGGTAAGGAAAGGGTGAATCAAACACCGCAAAACTCCGCCCATATGACCAAAAACCGGTCCCACCAAATTCAGGTGACAGGTTCCCTTTAAGAACTTGAGATTTTTTTCCATTTTTGTGCTTTCGTTTTTTCCTCCTCTTATTCCAAGAGCTATAACATTTTTATTTTTCCATCCCCATAGCCGTATGAAGGATTGTTTTTTGCAGGACAAATCGTACTTTTGAATGACATGATTCATTTTACTGTATTATGTGATGCACTATAAAACAGGAAAAAATCCAAATGCAATAGAAAAAAATAAACGGCAATAAGCCGCAGCCAGCTCACCAACCAGACCATAGATAATTGAGCACGGAGATTCGTCCAGACCAAGACGCCAAGCAATTGCAGTATACGAAAACGTGGAAACTCCAGCTCCAATAAAATGGCAAAATTCTTTATTAGTCCAACTTCATTAAAAAGGACATCCTTACAAAGTAACAAGGACGCAGGTGGTTACATGAATATAGGCAACGCGTTTCGATCACACGGGATAAATAAATAATAATAAATAATCTTTATTTTTATATAGCGCTAACATATTCCGCAGCGTTTTTGCACACATTATCATCACTGTCCCCGATTGGGCTCACAATCTAGAATTCCTATCAGTATGTCTTTGGAATGTGGGAGGAAACCGGAGTGCCCGGAGGAAACCCACGCAAACACGGAGAGAACATACAAACTCTTTGCAGATGTTGTCCTGGGTGGGATTAGAACCCAGGACTCCAGCGCTGCAAGGCTGTAGTGCTAACCACTGCGCCACCGTGCTGCCCGGGATCTTATTCATGCCCATATAAAACCCACATTTAGTCTTGCTTATATAGACAATATGGACCTATCCCATACTCAATTGAGATCACATGACAAATAGAAAGGTCCTACAGATCGCAACTGCATGCATTCTATCACAAGACAAAACGGAAGGTTACAATAGTAATACATACAATGAATACTTATATAAAATATCAACATAGATGATATAAAATGTCATTCCTTTTGTTCCAACTCAAAAAAAGAAAAAAAGAAACAAATATCTAGCCAATGTGGCAGAATCACATGATGAGACAAAAGGTCCTACAGACCACAACTGCATACATTTTACCGCACAAAGCAGGCAGGAAAAATTCACCGAAAATGCATGTAGAGAATACAGTAAGGAAGATATTAACAATAATGATATAAGATTTCATTCCTTTTATTTAAACCTGCAGGGGAACAGGTGTTTAAATTGTACATCAAAAAGGCTTCTCTGGTAAGTAGCCGCCTTTTTGTGTCACCCCCACGCCTATGTGAGTAAACTTTCTCAATGTCCTGAACTTTTAAAGTTGTAACATCTACCCTATGTACTGTATTGAAATGTTTGGAAACCATGGATACATTTCTAGTGGTAAAGTTAGAAATATTGGCATCCCTGATATGTTCTGTAATGCGCGTTTTTAGTTTGCGTGTTGTACAGCCTATATATGATAGTTGACAGGCTGTACATTCTACTTTATATACTACATTTTTTGTGTGACAATTAATGAAATTATTTATTTTATAATTCTTGTTTTTTTCTGAGTTAGTGAATATATTCCCAGTTAGAGAGTGTGCACACGTACTGCATGCTGTTGTGCCACATTTAAAAAAACCCTTGTACTCTAACCATGTATTCATTTTAGGTCTAATTGTGATTGCATTCGGAGCAATAATATCCCCAATGGTTTGGGCTTTTCTAGCAACCACGTTAACCCCATCCTTTAAGATATCCATAAGAATATGATCCTCGTACAGGATGGGTAATCTATTTTTAATAATATTCTTAATTTGTCCAAACTGGGAGCTATACTGAAGACACACATGGGGCTTATTATTATAATTATGTCTCGCAGAGCGGTTATTTTTATTCAATGTCAGTAAGTCATCTCTACATTTCTTGTTCACTATTTCTGTGGCCCTATTCAGCGACCAATATGGATATTTGCGGGCACTAAATTTTTTCTTCAATTCCCCAAATTCTTTAAGTCTGTCTTCTTCCCTGCTGCAATTGCGTTTAGATCTAATGAATTTGCCAACCGGTATGGCTTTTATTGTATGGGCTAGATGACTGCTAGCAGCATGCAAGATGGTGTTCCCACTTACCGGTTTAATGTGCGTTTTGCTTGCAATTAATTCATCCTTTATACCAAAAAGATCAAGATCCAAAAAAGAAATACTGTAAGGATCCCAGACATGTGTGAACTTTATACCAAAATCATTAGTATTGATATACTCTACAAATCCCGGTATGGCAGACACATCGCCCCCCCCCCAAATAATGAGGGTGTCATCGATGTATCTGCCATACCAGGAGATGCAATCAACGAATGGGTTATTGGCCGAATAGATATACTCTTGTTCCCATAAGGCCATGGTTAAATTTGCCAAAGATGGGGAATATTTAGCCCCCATTGGAACTCCTGATGTTTGTACATATATCTCATCCCCAAATGTGAAAACATTGTGTTTCATAAGAAAAGATATAACCTGTAAACAAAAATCAATTAAATTCTGAGAATATTCTCCACATTCAGTAAGGTGAAATTGTAAGGCAATAAGCCACCTCATGTGGTATGCTTGTGTACAGAGATACAACATCACAACTAAGCCATGTGTAACTCTGTTCCCATTTCTTGTTTTTAAAGATTTTCAATACTTCTCTTGAGTCCTTAATGTACCCTGGCATTCTCAATACCAAGGGCTGAAGCAAAGAGTCCACCCATTCGCATAAGTGTTCCAGACCCGATCCGATACCCGAGACTATGGGACGCATGGATGGAAAGTCATCCCTTTTGTGCACGTTAGGGAGGCCATACATAATAGGCAACCTTGGATATTGCACATAAATGTAATCTGCTTGTTATTTGTCTAACACTGCCAAATTTAAACCTTCCACAATTAAATTAGCTGTTTGTTCATTAATTTTCTTAGTTGGATCTTCTTTTAATTTTTTATAGGTTACAGTGTCAGACAAAAGTTCAGTCATTTTTTCTTTATATTCAACTGCATCCATAATTACAATAAGTCCCCCTTTGTCACTTTTTTTTATAATAATGTCCTTCATAGTTTTTAACTCATCCAATGCTTTGCGTTGTTTATGTGACAGGTTATTTTGATGGGTTCTCATAGGACTAGAGTCTTGTAAGATTTTCAGATCCTTCTCAATTAATTCTTGAAATCTGTCCATACATTCAGCTCTTGATTGTATCGGGTAAAAATAGGGGTTTTTTGTCTTAAAAGATCTTGAAAGATTTTCAGATCCCTCTACCGATGTCTCTTGTTGTTCTTTCGATAATTTCAGTAAACAATTTAGTGCAACTTGTTCCCTAAAATCCAGACTCTCAAATTCATTGATGTTTAGATTTGCCACATGTTCCGACACTACTTCATGATCCGAAAAGAAGTGTTTTTTTATTGTCAAATTCCTAATGAATTTATTGATGTCCAAAATTGTCATGAAAAGGTTAAAGTCAGCATCAGGAACAAAATTAAGACCCAAAGCCAGTATATCCAGATGGTCCTGAGTAAATTCATGTGATGATAAATTCAATACATTATTTTTTCCTTTTATTGTCTGTACTTCTTCCTGTAGCGTGTTGTTACTCCTGGATGTTCTTTTGTGTTTCCTTCCACCACGTCTTTTCCGTTTTTTGATGCCTGGTAATTTCCCTTTCTTTTTTCATACGTGTTACTGTTTGTAGCCCAATTCCGATGTACTTGCAATAGTATTCGATGAGTCAGGCTCAGTGGAGGAAAAAGAAACCTGGGGTCTATTGGTTGATCTCTGGCGTGCTCGGCTATTTTTTAAGATGGACTTTGGTGATTTATATAGATTTTCCCATTTCCCCCATTCATAGACACTGTCAGTTCAGTAATCGTTCAGATCTCTTTCAAATTTGCGTCTTTTGCGATCTGTGATCTCATCTTCAAGGGCACACACATTATCCTGCATTTGTTTAATTGACAAATCATTCTGCAGCTGTGTCTTATATTCTTCCAGGGTTTTTTTCATATCGCTCACATTTTTCTGGACTTCCTCCAGCCTGATTTCCTCATTTTTAATAATTAATTTCATTAAATTCATGGAGCAATTAGTGAGAATCTGGTTCCATTCTTTTTTAAAATCATCTGAGTATATAATAGTGGATACCATTTTGATTCTCAACCCCCTCGGAATAATTTCTTTTGCCACATAATTTTGTAGGGTTGTGTGGTGAAATCAACATTTTTGGTTGGGTCAGAACCCATGTTTCTGAACACCTGTGCCGCTTTAGCTAATCTGTCCTTGGATTGCATAGTGGCCGTATAGAACAAAAGGAAAAAAAAAAATCAAATAACACACCCAATAGTCCAATAGTCCACTTTCAATACAATGTAGGATATAGTTGAGAGATCTCGGCAGAGCCAAATAATATGCAATAGAAAAAAATAAACGGCAATAAGCCGCAGCCAGCTCACCAACCAGACCATAGATAATTGAGCACGGAGATTCGTCCAGACCAAGACGCCAAGCAATTGCAGTATACGAAAACGTGGAAACTCCAGCTCCAATAAAATGGCAAAATTCTTTATTAGTCCAACTTCATTAAAAAGGACATCCTTACAAAGTAACAAGGACGCAAAGCATTGGATGAGTTAAAAACTATGAAGGACATTAATATAAAAAAGTGACAAAGGGGGACTTATTGTAATTATGGATGCAGTTGAATATAAAGAAAAAATGACTGAACTTTTGTCTGACACTGTAACCTATAAAAAATTAAAAGAAGATCCAACTAAGAAAATTAATGAACAAACAGCTAATTTAATTGCGGAAGGATTAAATTTGGCAGTGTTAGACAAAAAACAAGCAGATTACATTTATGTGCAATATCCAAGGTTGCCTATTATGTATGGCCTCCCTAAGGTGCACAAAAGGGATGGCTTTCCATCCATGCGTCCCATAGTCTCGGGTATCGGATCGGGTCTGGAACACTTATGCGAATGGGTGGACTCTTTGCTTCAGCCCTTGGTATTGAGAATGCCAGGGTACATTAAGGACTCAAGAGAAGTATTGAAAATCTTTAAAAACAAGAAATGGGAACAGAGTTACACATGGCTTAGTTGTGATGTTGTATCTCTGTACACAAGCATACCACATGAGGTGGCTTATTGCCTTACAATTTCACCTTACTCAATGTGGAGAATATTCTCAGAATTTAATTGATTTTTGTTTACAGGTTATATCTTTTCTTATGAAACACAATGTTTTCACATTTGGGGATGAGATATATGTACAAACATCAGGAGTTCCAATGGGGGCTAAATATTCCCCATCTTTGGCAAATTTAACCATGGCCTTATGGGAACAAGAGTATATCTATTCGGCCAATAACCCATTCGTTGATTGCATCTCCTGGTATGGCAGATACATCGATGACACCCTCATTATTTGGGGGGGGGGCGATGTGTCTGCCATACCGGGATTTGTAGAGTATATCAATACTAATGATTTTGGTATAAAGTTCACACATGTCTGGGATCCTTACAGTATTTCTTTTTTGGATCTTGATCTTTTTGGTATAAAGGATGAATTAATTGCAAGCAAAACGCACATTAAACCGGTAAGTGGGAACACCATCTTGCATGCTGCTAGCAGTCATCTAGCCCATACAATAAAAGCCATACCGGTTGGCAAATTCATTAGATCTAAACGCAATTGCAGCAGGGAAGAAGACAGACTTAAAGAATTTGGGGAATTGAAGAAAAAATTTAGTGCCCGCAAATATCCATATTGGTCGCTGAATAGGGCCACAGAAATAGTGAACAAGAAATGTAGAGATGACTTACTGACATCGAATAAAAATAACCGCTCTGCGAGACATAATTATAATAATAAGCCCCATGTGTGTCTTCAGTATAGCTCCCAGTTTGGACAAATTAAGAATATTATTAAAAATAGATTACCCA
Source organism: Ranitomeya imitator (assembly GCF_032444005.1). Lineage (NCBI taxonomy): Eukaryota > Metazoa > Chordata > Amphibia > Anura > Dendrobatidae > Ranitomeya > Ranitomeya imitator. The sequence continues at coordinate 341,202,540 of NC_091285.1, read as the reverse complement.
TCCTGTACGAGGATCATATTCTTATGGATATCTTAAAGGATGGGGTTAACGTGGTTGCTAGAAAAGCCCAAACCATTGGGGATATTATTGCTCCGAATACAATCACAATTAGACCTAAAATGAATACATGGTTAGAGTACAAGGGTTTTTTTAAATGTGGCACGACAGCATGCAGTACGTGTGCACACTCTCTAACTGGGAATATATTCACTAACTCAGAAAAAAACAAGAATTATAAAATAAATAATTTCATTAATTGTCACACAAAAAATGTAGTATATAAAGTAGAATGTACAGCCTGTCAACTATCATATATAGGCTGTACAACACGCAAACTAAAAACGCGCATTACAGAACATATCAGGGATGCCAATATTTCTAACTTTACCACTAGGAATGTATCCATGGTTTCCAAACATTTCAATACAGTACATAGGGGAGATGTTACAACTTTAAAAGTTCAGGGCATTGAGAAAGTTTACTCACATAGGCGTGGGGGTGACACAAAAAGGCGGCTACTAACCAGAGAAGCCTTTTGGATGTACAATTTAAACACCCGTTCCCCTGCAGGTTTAAATAAAAGGAATGAAATCTTATATCATTATTGTTAATATCTTCCTTACTGTATTCTCTACATGCATTTTCGGTGAATTTTTCCTGCCTGCTGTGTGCGGTAAAATGTATGCAGTTGTGGTCTGTAGGACCTTTTGTCTCATCATGTGATTCTGCCACATTGGCTAGATATTTGTTTCTTTTTTTTTTTTTTTTGGGTTGGAACAAAAGGAATGACATTTTATATCATCTATGTTGATAATTTATATAAGTATTCATTGTATGTATTACTATTGTAACCTTCCGTTTTGTCTTGTGATAGAATGCATGCAGTTGCGATCTGTAGGACCTTTCTATTTGTCATGTGATCTCAATTGAGTATGGGATAGGTCCATATTGTCTATATAAGCAAGACTAAATGTGGGTTTTATATGGGCATGAATAAGATCCCGTGTGATCGAAACGCGTTGCCTATATTCATGTAACCACCTGCGTCCTTGTTACTTTGTAAGGATGTCCTTTTTAATGAAGTTGGACTAATAAAGAATTTTGCCATTTTATTGGAGCTGGAGTTTCCACGTTTTCGTATACTGCAAAAAATCCAAATGCATTGAAATTGCAAAAAAAGGGAAATTTCACAGTTTTTTTTTATTATGCTCAGTATATGGTAAAACTAACTTGTAAATATGATTCTCCATGTCAGAACCAGTAAGCAGATATATATGTTTAAAAAGTATGCATTTTTTGTTTGTAGTGAAAAAAATTCTAACATTTTGTAAGAAATGTGATTATGTTATCATTTTCTGAGACCCATAGCATTTTCATTTTTTGGGATATAAGGCTATGTGAGGGCTTATTTTTGCACCCTGAGCTGATGTTTTTACTGAATCCATTTTAGGTTAAATGTAATGTTTCTGTCACCTCTTATTGTATTTTATCGCAATGTTATAGTGGACAAAAAAGCATAATGCTGATGTTTTGATTTTTTTTCTGTTTGTGTCATTTATCAATTGGATTAATTTATTTTATCTTTTGATAGATCAGACTTTTACGAATGCATCCATATCTAATGTGTTTAGTTTTTTTTTTTTTATTGTTTTATTTTTAACCCCTGAGGGTGGTTTGCATGTTAATGACCGGGCCAATTTTTACAATTCTGACCACTGTCCCTTTATGAGGTTATAACTCTGGAACGCTTCAACGGATCTTGGCGATTCTGACATTGTTTTCTCGTGACGTATTGTACTTCATGTTAGTGGTAAAATTTATTCGATATAACTTGCGTTTATTTGTGAAAAAATTGGAAATTTGGCGAAAATTTTGAAAATTTCGCAATTTTCCAACTTTGAATTTTTATACCCTTAAATCACATAGATGTGTCATGCAAAATACTTAATAAGTAACATTTCCCACATGTCTACTTTACATCAGCACAATTTTGGAACCAAAATTTTTTTTGTTAGGGAGTTATAAGGGTTAAAAGTTAACCAGCAATTTCTCATTTTTGCAACACCATTTTTTTTTTAGGGACCACATCTCATTTGAAGTCATTTTGAGGGGTCTATATGATAGAAAATACCCAAGTGTGACACCATTCTAAAAACGACACCCCTCAAGGTGCTCAAAACCACATTCAAGAAGTTTATTAACCCTTCAGGTGTTTTACAGGAATTTTTGGAATGTTTAAATAAAAATAAACATTTAACTTTTTTTCACACAAAATTGATTTCAGCTCCAATTTGTTTTATTTTACCAAGGGTAACATGAGAAAATGGATCCCAAAAGTTGTTGTACAATTTGTCCTGAGTACGTTGATACCCCATATGTGGGGATAAACCACTGTTTGGGCGCATGGCAGAGCTCGGAAGGAAAGGAGCGCCATTTGACTTTTCAATGCAAAATTGACTGGAATTGAGATGGGACGCCATGTTGCGTTGGGAGAGCCCCTGATGTGCCTAAACATTGAAACCCCCCACAAGTGACACCATTTTGGAAAGTAGACCCCTTAAGGAACTTATCTAGATGTGTGGTGAGCACTTTGACCCACCAAGTGCTTCATAGAAGTTTATAATGCAGAGCCGTAAAAATAAAAAATCATATTTTTTCACAAAAATGATATTTTTGCCCCCAATTTTTTATTTTACCAAGGGTAAGAGAAGAAATTAGACCACAAAAGTTGTTGTGCAATTTGTCCTGAGTACGCTGATACCCCACATGTGGGTGTAAACCATTGTTTTGGCGCATGGCAGAGCTCGGAAGGGAAGGAGTGCCATTTGACTTTTCAATGCAAAATTGACTGGAATTGAGATGGGACGCCATGTTGCGTTTGGAGAGCCCCTGATGTGCCTAAACATTGAAACCACCCAAAAGTAACACCATTTTGGAAAGTAGACCCCCTAAGGAACTTATCTAGATGTGTTTTGAGAGCTTTGAGCCCCCAAGTGTTTCACTACAGTTTATAACGCAAAGCCGTGAAAATAAAAATTCTTTTTTTTTTCACAAAAATGATTTTTTAGTCCCCAGTTTTGTATTTTCACAAGGGTAATAGGATAAATTGGACCCCAAAAGTTGTTGTCCAATTTGTCCTGAGTACGCTGATACCCCATATGTGGGGGGGAAGCACTGTTTGGGCGCATGGCAGAGCTCGGAAGGGAAGGAGCGCCATTTGGAATACAGACTTAGATGGATTGGTCTGCAGGCGTCACGTTGCATTTGCAGAGCCCCTGATGTACCCAAACAGTAGAAACCCCCCACAAGTGACCCCATATTGGAAACTAGACCCCCCAAGGAACTTATCTAGATGTGTTGTGAGAACTTTGAACCCCCAAGTTTTTCACTACAGTTTATAACGCAGGGCCGTGAAAATAAAAATTCTTTTTTTTTTCACAAAAATGATTTTTTAGTCCCCAGTTTTGTATTTTCACAAGGGTAACAGGATAAATTGGACCCCAAAAGTTGTTGTCCCATTTGTCCTGAGTACACTGATACCCCATATGTGGGGGGAAGCACTGTTTGGGCGCATGGCGGAGCTCGGAAGAGAAGGAGCGCCATTTGGAATACAGACTTAGATGGATTGGTCTGCAGGCGTCACGTTGCATTTGCAGAGCCCCTGATGTACCCAAACAGTATAAACCCCCCACAAGTGACCCCATATTGGAAACTAGACCTCCCAAGGAACCTATCTAGATGTGTTGTGAGAACTTTGAACCCCCAAGTGTTTCACTGCAGTTTACAACGCTGAGCCGCAAAAATAAAAAAAATCTTTTTTTTCCCACAAAAATGATTTTTAGCCCCCCACATTTTTATTTTCCCAAGGATAACAAGAGAACTTGGACCCCAAAAGTTGTCCAATTTGTCCTGAGTATGCTGATACCCCATATGTTGGGGTAAACCCCTGTTTGGGCGCACCGGAGAGCTCGGAAGGGAAGGAGCACTGTTTTACTTTTTCAACGCAGAATTGGCTGGAATTGAGATCGGACGCCATGTCGCGTTTGGAGAGCCCCTGATGTGCCTGAACAGTGGAAACTCCCCAATTCTACCTGAAACCCTAACCCTAACACACCCCTAACCCTAATCCCAACGGTAACCCTAATCACACCCCTAACCCTGACACACCCCGAATTCTAATCCCAACCCTAATCTCAACCGTAAATATAATCCAAACCCTAACCCTAACTTTAGCCCCAACCCTAACCCTAACGTTAGCCCCAACCCTAACCCTAACTTTAGCCCCAACCCTAACCCTAACTTTAGCTCCAACCCTAACCCCAACCCTAGTCCCAACCCTAACCCTAGCCCTAACCCTAGCCCCAACCCTAACCCCAACCCTAGCCCCAACCCTAGCCCTAACCCTAGCCCTAACCCTAGCCTCAACCCCAACCCTAGCCCCAACCCTAGCCCTAACCCTAGCCCCAACCCTAGCCCCAACCCTAGCCCTAACCCTAGCCCTAACCCTAGCCCTAACCCTAGCCCTGATGGGAAAATGGAAATAAATACATTTTTTTAATTTTATTATTTTTCCCTAACTAAGGGGGTGATGAAGGGTGGGGTTGATTTACTTTTATAGCGTTTTTTATATCAGATTTTTATGATTGGCAGCCGTCACACACTAAAATACGCTTTTTTTATAGCAAAAAAGTTTTTGCGTCTCCACATTTTGAGACCTATAATTTTTGTCCACAGAGTCATGTGAGGTCTTGTTTTTTGCGGGACGAGTTGACATTTTTATTGGTAACATTTTCGGGCACGTGACCGTTTATGATCACTTTTTATTCCGATTTTTGTGAGGCAGAATGACCAAAAACCAGCTATTCATGAATTTCTTTTGGGGGAGGCGTTTATACCGTTCCGCGTTTGGTAAAGTGGATGAAGCAGTTTTATTCGTCGGGTCAGTACGATTACAGCGATACCTCATTTATATCTTTTTTTATGTTTTGGTGCTTTTATACGATAAAAGCTATTTTATAGAAAAAATAATTATTTTGGCATCGCTTTATTCTCAGGACTATAACTTTTTTATTTTTTTGCTTATTGTGCTTTGTGGCGGCTCGTTTTTTTAGCGGGATAAGATGACGTTTTCAGCGGTATCATGGTTATTTATATCCGTCTTTTTGATCGCGTGTTATTCCACTTTTTGTTTGGCGGTACGATAATAAAGCGTTGTTTTTTGGCTCGTTTTTTTTTTTTTTCTTACGGTGTTCACTGAAGGGGTTAACTAGTGGGACAGTTTTATAGGTCGGGTCGTTACGGACGCGGCGATACTAAATATGTGTACATTTATTGTTTTTTTGTTTTTTTTTGATAAAGAAATGTATTTATGGAAATAATATATTTTTTTTTATTTATTTATTTAGTAATTTTTTTTTTTTTTTTTTACCATTGTGGAATTTTTTTTTTAAACTTTTTTACTTTGTCCCAGGGAGGGACATCACAGATCGCCGATCTTACAGTTTGCACAGCACTCTGTAAGATCGGCGATCTCATTCATCGCTGCAGCGTTACCAAGTGCCTGCAGGCGACCCGGAAGTGCTCCCTGCAGGACCCGGATGCAGCCCCGTGGCCATTTTGGATCCGGGGACTGCAGGGAGAAGACGCTCGGTACACGGTGAGTACATCACCGTGTACCGATCGTCTCAGGGAAGCACGCAGGGAGCCCCCTCCCTGCGCGATACTTCCCTGTACCGCCGGCACATCGCGATCATGTTTGATCGCGGTGTGCTGGGGGTTAATGTGTGGGGGGGCGGTCCGTGACCGCTCCTGGCACATAGTGCCGGATGTCAGCTGCGATAGTCAGCTGACACCCGGCCGCGATCGGTCACGCTCCCCCCGTGAGCGCGGCCGATCGCATATGACGTACTATCCCGTCACTGGGAATTAAGTCCCAGGGCACCTCGACGGGATAGTACGTCATATGGGATTAAGGGGTTAATGGGGCAAAATGGATGTTAATTTGAACTTTTGAATTTCTTTTTAATATTTTTTAAAACTTTTTCTTTACTTTCTACTAAATACATTAGCCCCCTTAGTAGAATTGACTATACATAGCAAGGACGAATTTCCATTGAACCGCAACAGGTGAACTGGCATCCCCCTCAAAAAATGCATATTCAACTGACTTTTTTTTCCCATGCATGCCTACATGGACTCATTGTCTTGAAGTACATTTTATTCTTATAAATTTGGGTAGATTTTCATAACCTCACTATTTTATAACATTGTTAGGTGGTTCCACATGTGGTTCCGAACCTACATACCGTATTTTCCGGCTTATAAGATGACTGGGCATATCCCCAACTTTTCCAGTTAAAATATAAAATCTTCTTAAAAGTTGGGGGTCTTCTTATATGCCATGTGTCATCTTATAGGGCCGGTGACTAATGTGCCTTTTGGGGGGGAGTGGTCCCAATGACAAAGAGGGGGCGTCTCACAGGAAAGTGTGAGTTGAGTATCTCCCATTACCTCATTGTAGCTGCAGCGTGGGGCCTCTGTGCAGGGGAGCAGCGGCGGCTGCTCCTCTTTGTGCCGCATGGGTGCTGTGCTGTGGGGCGGCGGCTTCTCTTCATGCAGCATTGGGGCTCTGTGCTGTGGGGTGGCGGCTGCGTATCTTAGTGCAGAGTCGGGGCTCCTCTGGCATTTCCTCAAAGCCCGGAGGCCCCGGCAGCTCCATTGCTGCGATGCGATAGCCTCCCGGAAAAAGGCTGCTGGGGGCGGCGCATGCTCCACTGCATAATGTGCCCAGGGTTTGTAAAAATTAGCTCTATGGTCTGAGGGATGGTTGATGCAGAAAGCCACCATCCCAATTGCCTCCAATCACAAATAGTAGTTAGGCTGGAGTAGGAATACTGTTCTGTTTTGTCCACTGCACAATGTGCATAGGGTTTGTAAAAATTAGCTCTGCGGGCTGAGTCATGGTTGACGCAGGAAGCCACCATCCCAAGGGCCACCAATCACAAATAGCAGTTAGGCTGTATTAGGAATACTTTCCTGATTTGTCCACTGCACAATGTGTATACGGTTTGTAAAAATTAACTCTATGGGCTGAGTCATGGTTGCTGCAGGAAACCACCATCCCAAGGGCCTCCAATCACAAATACTAGTTAGGCTGGAGTAGGAATACTGTCCTGGTTTGTTCACTGCACAATGTGCATAGGGTTTGTAAAAATTAGCCCTATGGGCTGAATCATGGTTGACGAAAGAAGGCAACGGGTTTTTATGGGAAGGGGTTGACTTTAACAGCAGTAGCATGAATCAGAAATTTGGTGAATTTAGGATGGCATGCTGTCATCTGGAGGGATTGCAAACTGTGGAGATATCCAGTCCCTGTTGAATTTAATCAGAGTAAGGCTGGTTTCACACTAGCGTTTTTGAACGCATGCGTTTTTACAAAAAAAAACGCATGCGTTTTTTTCCCTATATTTAACATTAAAAACGCGTGCGTTTTTTGATGTCCGCGTTTGTCCGCGTTTTTGAACGCATGCGTTTTTTAACTGCATGCGTTCACTTTCTAAAATGCAACATGTAGTATTTTGCAAAGCGTTTTTTTTTCCAAAAAAACGCATGCGTTCACATGCGTTTTTTTTTTGGAAAAAAATTGCATTGGAGTCAATGGAGACGCATGCGTTTTTTTGGACATGCGTTTGCATGCGTTTTTTTTGACGCATGCGTTTTTTTGAAGCATGCGTTTTTTTTGGCACCATAGTTAAGATAAGGTTGTCTAGACACTGATAAGGCTCCCCCATAGCTGAAGGGTTATAAAAGGAAGGCTGGGGGAAGTTTCTGGTCACTTCTCATCAGACTCCAAGGAAGACAGCACCCTGCCCGGACGCATTGTTGGACAAGACACAGAGCAATGTGAGTATATCCTTGCCAATGCATTTATTCTTCAATTTTTTGGATCTACATGTCCTAATTTTTTCAATGTTTTTCTTTCAACACGCATCAGAATGTCTTCTCCGGTTTCTTCGTCTGATGATGAATTCCAGCCACGGCAATCAGAAGTGGATCACGTGAGCGAGGTAATTTTTTGTTCCGTCAGCTTGGTAAGTATTGACTGTCACATCGACACGAGGCAATTATATTTTTTTTATTCTATAGAGCACTTCAACTGAGGGACAGAGAGGTACGGAGCAGCGGAGTCAAGGTCCAGGTGGAAGACGGCAGCGGGTATGTATACCAGGCAGACTGTCCTTATTTAAGTTGTCTTTCATATTTCTGCCCTTTCTCATTTTTTTTTTTTTTTTTTTTAAATGTGGTTGAGCAAACTTAATTTTTTTAAATTAAATTTTAGGTTTCACAACGGGACGATGACCACATCGATAATGACCTGCTAATCACTCTGGTACAGGAGCGAGTCCCGTTGTGGGACAGCCGGGATCAACAGCACTCCGTCAATAGTGTTATCCGTCGTTTGTGGAGTGAGGTGGCCCAAGCGTTGTGGGATGGCTGGGAGAATTCAACGCCACGGGTCCGTAATGCATTTGGTAAGTATTGCACGATAGTGTGAAGAAACAGACCTTGGCCATGCTCTCTTGACTGTGTGTGATGACAGAAACTTTTCGTAGTTTCTGTCATCACACACAGTCACGAGAGCATGGCCAAAAGTCCTGATTCTGACCATTATATTTTATTGTTATTTCACAGTGGACAAAGTAAGAACACGTTGGCGTTCCATGAAGGACCGCTTCAACAAGGACCTGCGTGCAGAGAAGAGTGCAGCTAGTGGTTCCGGAGCAAGGCACCGGCTGTACAAGTACCACCGTGTGCTGGCCTTCCTGAGACCGGTCCTTCTCTTGAGAACGTAAGTATTTGTCACATGCCTCCGGTTGTATTGCATTGACATAATCTGTCATTTTTAATTCCATAGGATGTACCGTCTTGTTATCGTTTGGTATTAATTTTCTGTTTTATTTTTTCACAGCACACACTGCACGACTGTCGCCACAGGTTCTGGAGCGGTCCTTCAGCCGACAGCCACGGACCCGTCCCAGCCATCCAGCAGCGCAGCACCAGGTGGGTCTTCCACAGTCACTGGAGACCAGGGAGCTGGCCCATCAGGTCTTCCCCTTTCGCAGTCCTCTTTCGCTGCACCCATTTTTGCGGGCTCATCCCGGCAGCGACAGAGGGCTTCGGATAGGTCCCTCATGCCCGAGTTTTTGCACTTGAGCTCGGTTTTACACGAAGCTATCAAGGCTTTAAGTGACAAAATGGATGTGTCCCATAACCTGTTACAGTGCCGCATCCAGGATGTCGCTAAAAGCCTTGATCAAGTTAAAGCCGACCTCCAGAAGCCAGCTCATCATTTTTTTAATAAAATCCACCAGAGCATGTCGGAACACCTTAGCCCTGATCTCCAGCTGAGTGTGATGCAGGCCTGCAATGTTGCTTTGGGGCAGGCTATGCAGCAGAGTCAGAGTCGTAATGTGGCGGCATATCCAACTGTGCCGTCACTGTCCGAAGTAAACACCATTCCTACCTCTGCTGCATACCACTGCACGGCCACCTCTATTCCCTCAACAGGTGTTCTCCAGTACAGCGCCAACACGATGACGAGTGCTGTTGGACATCCCACCGCCACCACCGTGACGACCGCTGCTCCGGCTTGGACCTCCTCCGCTGACACCTCTATGACGCAGGACCCTGGCGTGGCTTATCGGCCCGGCAACCTCCCGATGCAGCAGGACCAATCCATGCAATATCGGACCGGCCCACCCCCGATGCAGCAGGACCCATCCATGCAATATCGGACCGGCCCACCCCCGATGCAGCAGGACAGAGGCCTGGCATATCTGACCGGACCCACCCCGATGCAGGAGGACCGAGGCCTGGCATATCGGACCGGACCAACCCCGATGCAGCAGGACCGAGGCGTTGCTTTCCGGGCAGGAAACCCCCCGATGCAGCAGGACACATCCATGGCGTATCGCACCGGGCACCCCATGATGCATGACCAAGCCATACGTTTCCGGGCAGGACCCACCCCGATGCACCAAGAACCATCCATGGCTTTATGTTCCCCCCCACCAGCAATGCAGCAGGACGCTGGTATGGGATTTGTTTCCCCCACCCCAACGATGCCCCAGGACCCTGGGAGGGTGTTAATTTCCCCCCCCCCCCAACGAGGCACCAGGATCCTGGGAGGGTTTTTGTTTCCCCCCCCCCAACGAGGCACCAGGACCCAGGCGGGACTTTATCTTTCCCCCCATTGGACTCAGAGATTGCCGAGCGCTCCACAATGGAGACTGACTGTGAAATTGTGGAGCCGGGTCCTGACGTGTCTCCCACCCAAAGTTTACACCCTAGCCCCAAAAGACTTCCCCCAACCCGGAAAACACAGAAAACTGGCAAAACCCATAAGAAACAGAAAACTTTGTTTATTCCTCCCCCATCACCTTCCGATGTGTCTCTACCGTGCAGTTTGTCTCAAGCCCCTCATGTTTTAAGCCCCATCCCCGAACTTCCAGACCCTTCAAGTTTTGTTGCCCATTCTCCTGCAACCTCTGCCTCCTCCACGGTGAGCCAGGCTTCAGTTCTAAATACCCCCCAGTTACGGCACTCAACCCCAAGCCGGCGTGGTTCAACCCGGCGCGGTAAAAAAAAATAAATTTGTGTTTTTCCCCAATAAAAAAAAGTTTATTTTCAACAATTATGTTTGGTTTATTGTGTCTTTCACCGCTCTAAATACACACCAATAAACTGCGTTTACACACTTTTATTCTTTTGGCCTACACATATCTCCAGTAGTATAAAATACCAGACAACATCTATATGTGTTTCTTTAGTATACAGATATGAGTTGGCCAAAAAAATAGTAGTTATTTCCATACTCTTATTTTTAATTTTTAACTGGTGTAGTGTCACTGTACAAAGAGAAAATGGTGTAAATCAAGTTCAGAACTCAACTGAACCGGTCAGATGTCAAAATAGACACCTGACCTGTTTAGTTGATTACTGACTTGTATATTCACCATATTCTATATAGCACATTATGTGACAATGTTTGTCAAACTGATGGGACAATGGTTGGCACACGCTAACTATCTATCCTCACCTTGGCAGGTGTAAGAAATTTTGAATTCATGATCATGTTTATGTTCATCATGAATTCATTATTTCTTACACTTGACTTGACGGGAATAGAGAGCGTGCCAGTCGTGACGCAATGACGTCAAGAAGATTACCAATAAAGAAATTTAAATCTGGTTACATTATAAGTATGCGTGTTTATATCATTGTTTGTAAACCAAAATAGGGAGTGCAACAGAGGTCAATTATGATTTAAAAAATCAAATTATTACCTCATCAACTATCACCCACTCCTTGTTTTGGATTACAAATTATGATATACTACTACTGCCCATCTTTGTTCAACCTTTAGAGAGGAAAAAGACAGGAGACCTGGTGAACACAAAAAAGTTTATTAATTTGAAAAATTGGTATCAGTATTTAATATTTGGTAAACATTAACATACAACAGGACATTTAAACAACATTGTCCTGCCATGAAACCCGTCCAATATCGGACACAAAATAGGCCGCAAATTGGTCACGCATAAGACCAACGGCTGCAGTTGACCTCATCGGGTGATGATGAAAATCGGGCAATGGGTGTGAAATTGGTTCATCAAGTTCAATGTGGGGTCGCTCCTTAGCCATTATATAATTGTGTAGAACCACACAGGCTTTGACCACCTCATCCACTGTTTCCACTTTTAGATTGATGGCTGTTGCGAGAATGCGCCATTTTGCAACCAGAATGCCAAAGCTGCACTCTACGGTTCTTCTTGCCCTTGTCAGTCTGTAGTTGAATATTCTGCGAGTATGGTCCAAGTCCCTACTAGAATATGGCTTCAGGAGATTTTCACACATCTGGAAGGCCTCATCCCCAACCATAACAAATGGCAGCGGTGACCCTTGAGTGTTGGGGAGAGGCTGTGGAGGTGGGAAATTAAAATTGTTGCCATACACACGGCGGCCCATATCAGAGCTCTTGAAGGTCTGGGAATCATTGCCACGGCCAAAAGCTCCAACGTCCACGGCGATGAAGCGACACTCCGCATCCGCTATTGCCATGAGCACTATCGAAAAATATTTTTTATAATTAAAAAACTCAGATCCGGTTCTTGCAGGTTTAACAATGCGGATGTGCTTCCCATCCACCGCCCCTAAACAGTTTGGAAAATCACACACGTTCAAAAATGTTTTGGATATTTCCCGCCACATGTCCACGGTGGGTACGGGTATAAACTCCTCACGGAGTACATTCCATAACGCACGACAGGTGTCCACAACAATTCCGGACAGGGTTGAGATTCCAAGGCGGTATTGGAAGTGCAGGGAAGATAAACTCTCTCCTGTGGCCAGAAATCTAGAAGGAAAAGAAACCAAAAAAAACATTATAAAACGGCTCTTATTTTATGTTGTTTTTCAATAAGAAAAATTTTAAAAAAACAACCCAAAATACATGTCATAACCCCAAAATTTGACTATCATTGGTTTATTTTTGGAACGTACCGTAATGTCACCAACAGACGTTCCTCGGGTGGAATTGCTCTACGGAGCCGTGTGTCCTGTCGCCGTATGGAACCTTCGACACGAGACAGTAATTCACGGAAAGAATCTTGCGACATTCTGGTGTAATCCTGGAATTTCTCCGGGTTGGCATTCAGCTCCGCATACAGGGTGTGATATGCTCCGCGGGTCTCACGCACTTCAATGATGGGGTGCCTCCAAAAACGCCGACGCTGTCTCCTTCTCCATCTTTGGCGGTTTCGGTCTTGCTCCCAAGCAAAAACACAGGCAAGGAAAATCTTGAAGCTGAACTCCAGTTGGAAATTAAAGTTCGCTATTGAAAGATCCATCGTGACACCGGAAACAGTAGCAAGCTCTGAAACTTTATGTACCCCTAGGGTCTATATATTGAGTCCCAATCATGTACGCCCTCTCTAGCCCACTCTATTCTCATTGGTTGGTTATTGTAACCTTTTTTTTTTTTTTTTTTTCCCAAAAATGCACAAAAAACGCAAACGCATGCAAAAACGCATGGAAACGCGTGTAAACGCTGCGTTTTTTTGACGCACGCGTTTAACGCGTGCGTCAAAAAAACGCAGCGTTTACACGCGTTTACATGCGTTTTTGTACCATGCGTTTTTTAAAAAAAACGCATGCGTTCAAAAACGCTAGTGTGAAACCAGCCTAAGTCTGTCTGCATTTTCCGCGGAGAACCATGTGCACCTATCAGTGATGATTGACCCGGCATAACTGAAAACACGCTCTGACATCACAGTAGCAGCCGGGCAGCCCAGCACCTCCAAGGCATATACGGAGGTTAGGCCAAGTGTTCAGCTTGACATAACAATTGCTGTTCAATAATCAGCATAGGGTTAGACTTATAATTACCAATTTACCATAAGGCAACAAGATCCTAACAAAAGATTATAATAAAACTTAACTTTTATTTAACTAATAAGGACAATTAAAACCTGTGTTAGGGGACGAGTTCCCATCTCTGCACAGGGGGAATCTCGGGCCATCTCCCATTCATCTTCTGCCACAGTGGAGCCTGCTCAGTCTCACTCTGTGCAAAGGGTTACTGCTGCTTTTCCAGCTTCTGCCATTGAAGCCAGTGCTGGGCAGCGGCGAGCAGATGCTTTTGGGACTAAGTCCTGCTTTTCCCCTTCTGAGCATGCCCAGGGCAAGATCTCTCGTTGGAGATCTAGGGTCACATGCTCTGATACTGCAGCAATTCCCATTGGTCCTCCAGGAAGGTCCTGAAGTTGCTCAACTTCTGTGGCAGTTTTCCATTGGTCCTTCTTTGGAAGGTCTTGTAGTTGCTGCAGCTATATATGGTGCGAATGAACGCACGGCCATGCGCTAGTGTACATTTGTAAACGTGTGTGTGTTGTGAGTGAAAGTTGTTCTTTAAAATCCCCTCCCTATTGTATGACTGCTCGTCGAAGGTGGATGATTGCTATCTAGCGCCCGACTTAGCCATCAGTACGTAACACACAATACAGCGTCTAATTGCTGTGACTGCCAGTGCGGCGCCGTGCGCTTTCACAGCACTTTCCTGACCAAAGCCTGGGTGGTTAGTGGCGTCCGCCAGTGCGGCACCGCACGCACTCTCGTGCATCTTTATTTTTATTATTTCTGTCACTCTGACACCCCAGTTGCGGTGTAGGCTGGTTCAAGTTTTTAGTGGGCCCAGGAAATGTGGACTATGTCACGGCGGTAGAGCAGGGAGAGGTAAGTATTTCACTTTGCAAGTGCTGTGATCCTGAGCAAGCAGGGTGGGCCCACTCGTTCGCATTGGCACTGGCACAGGGCCCCTCAAAGTACGGCGGTGTGTTTGCACGGCGGAGCACCTCCCACCGGCAGCGACACTTTTGCGTACTATGAGGGGCCCTGTGCCAGTGACGTTGCGAGTATGCCCCCCCCACCTGATGAAGGAACCTGCACTTTCATCTGCACCTTCCTCTTAGTCCCTGTGTAAGGTGGTATAGTATGCAGGAAGGGGAACCTGACGTTCAGCAGGGTCACATTCTGGCTGTGTAGCGTGCAAGGGGAAGGTAGTGGTCTGGATCAATGTACCAGCAGACTCATCTAGCACTGGCTGGGCAATGGGCAGGATGAGGAGGAAACACAGATATAGGCCCAAATAATATAGTGGGCTAAATGCATTTCAAAATTGGTAACAGGACTAACCAGGCATCATAGCTTTGTTCAGTGGAGGACAACTGTAATGAGAGGCTGACACAGTGAGAAGGCCCAAATCTGTAAGTAGGCTAAATGCAGTTCAAAATTGGTAACAGTAGTAAACAGGCGGCACTGCTTTGTTCAGTGGAGGAGAACAGCAAGGAGCGGCAGACACTGTTAGTAAGCCCAACCAAACTAGTAGGCCAAATGCAGTTAACAATTTGTAAATGTAGGCCGAAAGCCTGAAGATCGAAGCTCAGGAAAACAAACCAGGAGAACACCTAGGAGCTGCAGACCCCGTTAGTAGGCCCCAACCAAACTAGTAGGCCAAATGCAGTTTATTATTAAAAATATAGGCCGAAAGACTGAAGATAGAAGCTCATGAAATTAAACCAGGAGAACACCTAGGAGCGTGTTATGATCTGGTGGTTTAGGAACAAAATGAGACAAGCTCTGAAGGAGGTGATATCTGTACTGACCGCAAACTGTTGTGAATTCTGTGGCCAAGCTCCCTCCTGTGGTCGTGAGTGGTACTGCGGCTGGTTCTGTCTATAAGCTTCCTTTGGTGGATGAGAGTGGTACTGCGGCTTCTGAGTTTCCTTCCTCAGGTGATGAGGTTAAGTTGTTAGGTGCTGCTCTATTTAACTCCACCTGGTGCTTTGATCCTGGCCTCCAGTCAATGTTCTAGTATTGGTCTTGCTTCCTCTTGGATCGTTCCTGTGGCCTGTCTATCCTGCATAAGCTAAGTTCTGCTTATGTTATTTTTGTTTGCTATATTTTCTGTCCAGCTTGCTATATTGGTTTTTCTTGCTTGCTGGAAGCTCTGAGACGCAGAGGGAGCACCTCCGTACCGTTAGTCAGTGCGGAGGGTCTTTTTGCCCCTCTGTGTGGTTGTTTGTAGGTTTTTGTGTTGACCGCAAAGCTATCTTTCCTATCCTCGGTCTATTCAGTAAGTCGGGCCTCACTTTGCTAAATCTATTTCATCTCTGTGTTTGTATTTCATCTTTACTCACAGTCATTATATGTGGGGGGCTGCCTTTTCCTTTGGGGAATTTCTCTGAGGCAAGGTAGGCTTATTTTTCTATCTTCAGGGCTAGTTAGTTTCTCAGGCTGTGCCGAGTTGCATAGGGAGCGTTAGGCGCAATCCACGGCTACCTCTAGTGTGGTGTGATAGGATTAGGGATTGCGGTCAGCAGAGTTTCCACGTCTCAGAGCTCGTCATATGTTTTTGGTAAATGTCAGGTCACTTTGTGTGCTCTGAACTTCAAGGTCCATTGTGGTTCTGAATTACCTGTTCACAACAGTACTGGAGGCCCAAAGTACTAATGCTTCTCAATAGAGGGAAAAGAGAAGTTCTGAGACCATTTTTTTTTCTTTGCACTGTGTTCTGTCTTTCTTTTCCCCTTTACATCAGGGTGGTTCAGAACACAGGTGTGGACATGGACATTCAGGGTCTGTCCTCTTTGATGGATAATCTCACTATAAGATTACAGAACATTCAAGATTTAGTGGTTCAGAATCCTATGTTAGAACCTAAAATTCCTATTCCTGAGTTATTTTCTGGAGATAGAGCTAAGTTTTTGAATTTTAAAAATAATTGTAAACTATTTCTGGCTTTGAAACCCCGCTCCTCTGGTGAACCAGTTCAACAAGTTAAAATCATTATTTCTTTATTAGGTGGCGACCCTCAAGACTGGGCATTTTCCCTTGCGCCAGGAGATCCTGCATTATGTAATATTGATGCGTTTTTTCTGGCGCTCGGATTGCTGTACGACGAACCTAATTCAGTGGATCAGGCAGAGAAAAATTTGCTGGCTCTGTGTCAGGGTCAGGATGAGATAGAGATTTATTGTCAGAAGTTTAGAAAGTGGTCCGTGCTCACTCAATGGAATGAATGTGCGCTGACAGCTATTTTCAGAAAGGGTCTCTCTGAAGCCCTTAAGGATGTCATGGTGGGATTTCCTATGCCTGCTGGTCTGAATGAGTCTATGTCTTTGGCCATTCAGATTGGTCGACGCTTGCGCGAGCGTAAATCTGTGCACCATTTGGCGGTATTATCTGAGCATAAACCTGAGCCTATGCAGTGCGATAGGACTTTAACCAGAGCTGAAAGGCAAGAACACAGACGTCAGAATGGGCTGTGTTTCTACTGTGGTGATTCCACTTATGCTATCTCCGATTGTCCTATGCGCACTAAGCGGTTCGCTAGGTCTGCCACCATTGGTACGGTACAGTCGAAATTTCTTTTGTCCGTTACTTTGATCTGCTCTTTGTCTTCCTATTCTGTCATGGCACTTGTGGATTCAGGCGCTGCCCTGAATTTGATGGACTTGGAGTTTGCTAGGCGCTGTGGGTTTTGTCTTGGAGCCCTTGCAGTGTCCTATTCCTTTGAGAGGAATTGATGCTACGCCTTTGGCCAAGAATAAGCCTCAGTATTGGACCCAGCTGACCATGTGCATGGCTCCTACGCACCAGGAGGATATTCGCTTTCTGGTGTTGCATAATCTGCAT
Organism: Ranitomeya imitator; assembly: GCF_032444005.1. Lineage (NCBI taxonomy): Eukaryota > Metazoa > Chordata > Amphibia > Anura > Dendrobatidae > Ranitomeya > Ranitomeya imitator. The sequence goes on along the minus strand of NC_091285.1, from coordinate 341,185,287 downwards.
GATGTGGTCGTGTTGGGGTTGCCATGGCTACAAGTCCATAACCCAGTATTAGATTGGAAATCAATGTCTGTGTCCAGCTGGGGTTGTCAGGGGGTACATGGTGATGTTCCATTTCTGTCTATCTCATCATCCACCCCTTCTGAGGTCCCAGAGTTCTTGTCTGATTACCGGGATGTATTCGATGAGCCCAAGTCCAATGCCCTACCTCCGCATATGGATTGTGATTGTGCTATCGATTTGATTCCTGGTAGTAAGTTTCCTAAGGGTCGACTGTTTAATTTATCTGTACCTGAGCACGCCGCTATGCGGAGTTACGTGAAGGAGTCTCTGGAGAAGGGTCATATTCGCCCGTCATCGTCGCCATTAGGAGCGGGGTTCTTTTTTGTGGCCAAGAAGGATGGTTCACTGAGACCTTGTATTGATTACCACCTTCTAAATGATATTACGGTCAAATTGCAGTACCCCTTGCCGCTGCTGTCTGATTTGTTTGCTCGGATTAAGGGGGCTAGTTGGTTCACCAAGATAGATCTTCGTGGTGCGTATAATCTTGTGCGTATTAAACGGGGCGAAGAATGGAAAACAGCATTTAATACGCCCGAAGGCCATTTTGAGTACCTGGTTATGCCTTAATGGTTATGCCATTTCTAATGCTCCATCAGTGTTTCAGTCCTTTATGCATGACATCTTCCGAGAGTATCTGGATAAATTCCTGATTGTATACTTGGATGATATTTTGGATGATTGGGAGTCTCATGTGAAGCAGGTCAGAATGGTGTTCCAGGTCCTGCGTGCTAATTCTTTGTTTGTGAAGGGGTCAAAGTGTCTCTTTGGTGTTCAGAAGATTTCATTTTTGGGGTTCATTTTTTCTCCTTCCACTACCGAGATGGACCCTGTTAAAGTTCAGGCCATTTATGATTGGACTCAGCCAACATCTCTGAAGAGTCTGCAGAAGTTCCTGGGCTTTGCTAATTTTTATCGTCGCTTCATCGCTAATTTTTCTAGCATTGCTAAACCGTTGACTGATTTAACCAAGAAGGGTGCTGATGTGGTCAATTGGTCTTCTGCTGCTGTGGAAGCTTTTCAGGAGTTGAAGCGTCGTTTTTCTTCTGCCCCTGTGTTGTGCCAACCAGATGTTTCGCTTCCGTTCCAGGTCGAGGTTGATGCTTCCGAAATTGGAGCAGGGGCTGTTTTGTCGCAGAGAAGTTCTGATTGCTCGTGATGAAACCATGCGCCTTCTTTTCCAGGAAATTTTCGCCTGCTGATCGAAATTATGATGTTGGCAATCGAGAGTTGCTAGCCATGAAGTGGGCATTCGAGGAGTGGCGTCATTGGCTTGAAGGAGCTAAGCATCGCGTGGTGGTCTTGACTAATCACAAAAACTTGACTTATCTCGAGTCTGCCAAACGGTTGAATCCTAGACAGGCTTGTTGGCTGCTGTTTTTCTCCCGTTTTGACTTTGTGGTTTCGTACCTTCCGGGCTCTAAAAATGTGAAGGCGGATGCCCTGTCTAGGAGTTTTGTGCCCGATTCTCCGGGTTTGTCTGAGCCGGCGGGTATTCTCAAAGAGGGGGTAATTTTGTCTGCCATCTCCCCTGATTTGGGGCAGGTGCTGCAAAAATTTCAGGCTAATAGACCTGACCGTTGCCCAGCAGAGAAACTGTTTGTCCCTGATAGGTGGACGAATAAAGTTATCTCTGAGGTTCATTGTTCGGTGTTGGCTGGTCATCCTGGAATCTTTGGTACCAGAGATTTGGTGGCTAGATCCTTTTGGTGGCCGTCTCTGTCGCGGGATGTGCGTTCTTTTGTGCAGTCCTGTGGGATTTGTGCTCGGGCTAAGCCCTGCTGTTCTCGTGCCTGTGGGTTGCTTTTGCCCTTGCCGGTCCCGAAGAGGCCTTGGACATATATCTCTATGGATTTTATTTCGGATCTCCCCGTCTCTCAAAGAATGTCGGTCATTTGGGTGGTTTGTGATCGCTTCTCTAAGATGGTCCATTTGGTGCCCTTGTCTAAATTGCCTTCCTCCTCTGATTTGGTGCCGTTGTTTTTCCAGCATGTGGTTCGTTTACATGGCATTCCAGAGAACATCGTTTCTGACAGAGGTTCCCAGTTTGTTTCGAGGTTTTGGCGAGCTTTTTGTGCTAGGATGGGCATTGATTTGTCTTTTTCCTCGGCTTTCCATCCTCAGACAAATGGCCAGACTGAACGAACCAATCAGACCTTGGAAACATATCTGAGATGTTTTGTTTCTGCTGATCAGGATGATTGGGTGTCCTTTTTGCCTTTGGCTGAGTTCGCCGTTAATAATCGGGCCAGCTCGGCTACTTTGGTTTCGCCGTTTTTCTGCAATTCTGGGTTCCATCCTCGTTTCTCTTCAGGGCAGGTTGAGTCTTCGGACTGTCCTGGTGTGGATACTGTAGTGGATAGGTTGCAGCAGATTTGGACTCATGTAGTGGACAATCTGACTTTGTCCCAGGAGAAGGCTCAACGTTTCGCTAACCGCAGGCGCTGTGTGGGTCCCCGACTTCGTGTTGGGGATTTGGTTTGGTTGTCATCTCGTTATATTCCTATGAAGGTTTCCTCTCCTAAATTTAAGCCTCGTTTCATTGGTCCATATAGGATTTCTGAGGTTCTTAATCCTGTGTCTTTTCGTTTGACTCTTCCAGCTTCTTTTTCCATCCATAACGTGTTCCATAGGTCATTGTTGTGGAGATACGTGGCACCTGTGGTTCCATCTATTGATCCTCCTGCTCCGGTTTTGGTTGAAGGGGAATTGGAGTATATTGTGGAGAAGATTTTGGATTCTCGTGTTTCGAGACGGAAACTCCAGTATTTGGTTAAGTGGAAGGGTTATGGTCAGGAAGATAATTCTTGGGTCTTTTCCTCTGATGTCCATGCTGCCGATCTGGTTCGTGCCTTTCATGTGGCTCATCCTGGTCGGCCTGGGGGCTCTGGTCAGGGTTCGGTGACCCCTCCTCAAGGGGGGGTACTGTTGTGAATTCTGTGGCCAAGCTCCCTCCTGTGGTCATGAGTGGTACTGCGGCTGGTTCTGTCTATAAGCTTCCTTTGGTGGGTGAGAGTGGTACTGCGGCTTCTGAGTTTCCTTCCTCAGGTGATGAGGTTAAGTCGTTAGGTGCTGCTCTATTTAACTCCACCTGGTGCTTTGATCCTGGCCTCCAGTCAATGTTCTAGTATTGGTCTTGCTTCCTCTTGGATCGTTCCTGTGGCCTGTCTATCCTGCATAAGCTAAGTTCTGCTTATGTTATTTTTGTTTGCTATATTTTCTGTCCAGCTTGCTATATTGGTTTTTCTTGCTTGCTGGAAGCTCTGAGACGCAGAGGGAGCACCTCCGTACCGTTAGTCGGTGCGGAGGGTCTTTTTGCCCCTCTGCGTGGTTGTTTGTAGGTTTTTGTGTTGACCGCAAAGCTATCTTTCCTATCCTCGGTCTATTCAGTAAGTCGGGCCTCACTTTGCTAAATCTATTTCATCTCTGTGTTTGTATTTCATCTTCACTCACAGTCATTATATGTGGGGGGCTGCCTTTTCCTTTTTGGAATTTCTCTGAGGCAAGGTAGGCTTATTTTTCTATCTTCAGGGCTAGTTAGTTTCTCAGGCTGTGCCGAGTTGCATAGGGAGCGTTAGGCACAATCCACGGCTACCTCTAGTGTGGTGTGATAGGATTAGGGATTGCGGTCAGCAGAGTTTCCACGTCTCAGAGCTCGTCATATGTTTTTGGTAAATGTCAGGTCACTTTGTGTGCTCTGAACTTCAAGGTCCATTGTGGTTCTGAATTACCTGTTCGCAACAGCAAACCCTGAACCTAGCAGCGCAACTAAAAATAGCCGTGGGGGGTACCTGACGCTCCCTAGACCCCTCGGCACAGCCTAAGATCTAACTTCCCCTAAAGATGGAAACAGGAAACCTATCTTGCCTCAGAGAAAATCCCCAAAGGAAAGATAGCCCCCCACAAATATTGACGGTGAGAGGAGGGTAAAATAACATACGCAGAAATGAAATCAGATTTTAGCATAGGAGGCCAGTCTAGCTTGATAGATAGGACAGGAAAGGATACTGTGCGGTCAGTATAAAAACTACAAAACAATCCACACAGAGTTTACAAAATCTCCACACCTGACTAAAGGTGTGGAGGGTAAATCTGCTTCCCAGAGCTTCCAGCTAACAGAAATAATCCATACTGACAAGCTGGACAAATATAGAATGCACAGAACAATAAGTCCACAACATGTGGACTGAAATGAGCAAAGCCAGAACTTATCTTTGCAGAACTGGTCAGGAAACCAGGAGAATCCAAGCAGAGATGTGAATCCAGCCAGGAAACATTGACAAGTGGCACAGGCTGAAGAAAGAGCCAGACTTAAATAGCGGAGCAGAAGAGGCGATAAGTGGAGGCAGCTGATGACAGCTAACTCCAAGGAGCAGCCATACCACTAGAAACCACAAGAGGGAGACCAAGAGCAGAACTCACAAAAGTGCCACTTACAACCACCGGAGGGAGCCCAAGAGCGGAATTCACAACAGTACCCCCCCCTTGAGGAGGGGTCACCGAACCCTCACCAGAGCCCCCAGGCCGATCAGGACGAGCCAAGTGAAAAGCACGAACCAAATCGGTAGGATGGACATCAAAAGCAACAACCCAAGAATTATCCTCCTGGCTATAACCCTTCCACTTGACAAGATACTGACGCCTCCGCCTCGAAAAACGAGAATCCAAAATCTTCTCAACCTCATATTCCAACTCTCCCTCAACCAACACCGGGGTAGGAGGGTCAACCGAGGGAACAATGGGCACCACATATCTCCGCAACAAAGATCTATGGAAAACATCATGAATGGCAAAAGAGGCAGGAAGAGCCAAAAGAAAAGACAGCGGATTAATAATTTCAGAAATTTTATAAGGACCAATAAACCGAGGCTTAAACTTAGGAGAAGAAACCTTCATAGGAACATGACGAGAAGACAACCAAACCAAATCCCCCACACGAAGCCGGGGACCAACACGCCGACGGCAGTTAGCAAAACTTTGAGCCCTTTCCTGAGACAACGTCAAATTGTCCACCACATGAGTCCAAATCTGCTGCAGCCTGTCCACCACAGAATTAACACCAGGACAATCAAAAGGCTCAACCTGCCCAGAAGAAAAACGAGGATGAAAACCAAAATTACAAAAGAAAGGTGAAACAAAAGTTGCCGAACTAGCCCAATTATTAAGGGCAAACTCGGCCAACGGCAAGAAAGACACCCAATCATCCTGATCAGCAGACACAAAGCATCTCAAATAGGTATCCAAGGTCTGATTAGTTCGCTCAGTTTGGCCATTAGTCTGAGGATGAAACGCCGAAGAAAAAGATAAATCAATGCCCATCCTAGCACAAAAGGCCCGCCAAAATCTAGAGACAAACTGAGAACCTCTGTCAGACACAATATTCTCCAGAATGCCATGCAAACGAACCACATGCTGAAAAAACAATGGAACCAGATCTGAGGTGGAAGGCAACTTAGGCAAAGGTACCAGATGGACCATTTTAGAGAACCGGTCACAAACAACCCAGATAACAGACATCTTCTGGGAAACAGGAAGATCCAAAATAAAATCCATGGAAATATGCGTCCAGGGCCTCTCAGGGACCGGCAAAGGCAAAAGCAACCCACTAGCGCGGTAACAGCAAGGCTTGGCCCGGGCGCAAGTCCCACAGGACTGCACAAAAGCACGCACATTGTGAGACAGGGAAGGCCACCAAAAGGACCTAGCAACCAAATCTCTGGTACCAAAAATCCCAGGATGACCAGCCAACACTGAACAATGAACCTCAGAAATTACCTTACTTGTCCATCTATCAGGAACAAACAGCTTCCCCACTGGACAGCGGTCAGGCCTATCAGCCTGAAATTCCTGAAGCACCCGCCGCAAATCAGGGGAGATAGCAGAAAGAATCACCCCCTCCTTAAGAATGCCAACCGGCTCCAGGACTCCAGGAGAATCAGGCGAAAAACTCCTAGAGAGGGCATCAGCCTTAACATTCTTTGTTCCCGGAAGATACGAGACCACAAAATCAAAACGGGAGAAAAACAGGGACCATCGAGCCTGTCTAGGATTCAGCTGCTTGGCCGACTCGAGGTAAATCAGATTCTTATGATCGGTCAGGACCACAACACGGTGTTTAGCTCCCTCAAGCCAATGTTGCCACTCCTCAAACGCCCACTTCATAGCCAACAACTCCCGATTGCCGACATCATAATTGCGTTCCGCAGGCGAAAACTTTCTGGAAAAAAAAGCACACGGTTTCATCAAAGAACCATCAGACTCCCTCTGAGACAAAACGGCCCCTGCCCCTATCTCAGAAGCGTCGACCTCAACCTGAAGAGGAAGAGAAACATCCGGTTGACGCAACACAGGGGCATAAGTAAATCGGCGTTTAAGCACATGAAAGGCCTCAACAGCCTCAGAGGACCAATTCGTCACATCAGCGCCTTTCTTCGTCAAATCAGTAAGGGGCTTAACCACACTGGAAAAACCCTTCACAGATGTGGGTTGGATCCAGTCATGAATAGCTTGGACCTTAACAGGATCCATTTCTATAGACGAGGGAGAAAAAATAAAACCCAAAAAAGAGACCTTCTGAACTCCGAATAGGCACTTAGACCCCTTCACAAATAAAGCATTATCACGAAGGATCTGGAACACCATCCTGACCTGCTTCACATGACACTCCCAATCATTGGAAAAAAATCAAAATATCATCCAAATATACGACCATGAATTTATCAAGATAATTGCGGAAAATATCATGCATGAAAGATTGGAACACAGATGGAGCATTAGAGAGCCCAAATGGCATCACAAGATATTCAAAATGGCCTTCGGGCGTATTAAATGCAGTTTTCCATTCGTCACCCTGTTTAATACGAACAAGATTATATGCCCCTCGGAGGTCAATCTTAGTAAACCAACTAGCCCCCTTAATCTGAGCAAACAAATCATTAAGCAAATGCAAGGGGTATTGGATTTTGACCGTGATCTTATTAAGAAGACGATAATCTATACAGGGTCTCAAGGAGCCATCCTTCTTAGCAACAAAAAAGAAACCCGCTCCCAATGGTGACGAAGAGGGCCGAATATGCCCTTTCTCCAAAGATTCCTTAACATAGCTCCGCATGGCGGCATGCTCTGGCACAGACAGATTGAAAAGTCGGCCCTTAGGGAACTTACAACCAGGAATTAAGTTTATAGCACAATCACAGTCCCTGTGTGGAGGAAGGGAACTGGACTTGGGCTCATCAAATACATCCTGGAAATCCGACAAAAACTCAGGGACCTCAGAAGAGGGGGAAGAGGAAATTGACATCAAAGGAACGTCACTATGTACTCCTCGACAACCCCAACTAGTCACCGACATAGTTTTCCAATCCAGCACCGGATTATGTTCCTGTAACCATGGAAATCCCAGTACAACAACATCATGCAAGTTATGCAACACCAGAAAACGGCAATCTTCCTGATGTGCAGGAGCCATGTACATGGTCATCTGCATCCAGTACTGAGGTTTATCCTTGGCCAAGGGTGTAGCATCAATGCCCCTCAAAAGAATAGGGCTCTGCAAAGGCTGCAAGGAAAAACCACAGCGCCTGGGGAATTCTAAGTCCATTAAGTTCAGGGCAGCGCCTGAATCCACAAATGCCATGACAGAAAAGGACGACAATGAGCAAACCAGGGTCACAGATAAGAGAAATTTAGACTGTATAGTACTAATGGTAACAGACCTAGCGACTCTCTTGGTACGCTTAGGGCAATCAGAGATAACATGAGCCGAATCACCACAGTAAAAACACAGCCTATTCTGACGTCTGAATTCCTGCCATTCTATTCTAGTCAAAATCCTATCACATTGCATAGGTTCAGGACTATGCCCAGAGGATACTGCCATATGGTGCACAGCTTTGCGCTCGCGCAGACGCCGATCAATCTGAATGGCTAGAGACATAGATTCGCTCAAACCGGCAGGCGTAGGAAAGCCCACCATAACATCTTTAAGGGTTTCAGAAAGACCTTTTCTGAAAATAGCAGCGAGAGCCTCTTCATTCCATTTAGTGAGCACAGACCATTTTCTAAATTTCTGGCAGTATAACTCTGCCGCTTCCTGACCTTGACACAAGGCCAACAGGGTTTTTCTGCATGATCCACAGAATTAGGTTCGTCATACAATAATCCGAGCACTTGAAAAAATGCATCTACATTCAATAATGCCGGATCCCCTGTTTCAAGAGAAAAAGCCCAGTCTTGAGAGTCACCACGCAGCAAGGATATGATGATTTTCACCTGCTAAATGGGATCACCAGAAGAATGGGGTTTCAAAGCAAAAAACAATTTGCAGCTATTTTTAAAGTTCAAAAACTTGGATCTGTCCCCAAAAAACAAATCAGGAGTAGGAATTCTGGGCTCTAAAGCCGGAGTCTGGACAACATAGTCCTGGATACTCTGTACTCTTGCAGCAAGTTGATCCACACGAGAAAACAAACCCTGAACATCCATGCCAAAACATATATCCTGAACCACCCAGATATCAAGAGGAAAAAAAAAAGACAAACCAAAGCACAGAAAAAAAAATGGTTCAGAACTTTCTTTTCCTTCTTTTGAGATACATTTAATTCATTTTTGGCCACTTGTACTGTTATGATCTGGTGGTTTAGGAACAACATGAGACAAGCTCTGAAGGAGGTGATATCTGTACTGACCGCAAACCCTGAACCTAGCAGCGCAACTAAAAATAGCTGTGGGGGGTACCTGACGCTCCCTAGACCCCTCGGCACAGCCTAAGATCTAACTTCCCCTAAAGATGGAAACAGGAAACCTATCTTGCCTCAGAGAAAATCCCCAAAGGAAAGATAGCCCCCCACAAATATTGACGGTGAGAGGAGGGGAAAATAACATACGCAGAAATGAAATCAGATTTTAACATAGGAGGCCAGTCTAGCTTGATAGATAGGACAGGGAAGGATACTGTGCGGTCAGTATAAAAACTACAAAACAATCCACACAGACTTTACAAAATCTCCACACCTGACTAAAGGTGTGGAGGGTAAATCTGCTTCCCAGAGCTTCCAGCTAACAGAAATAATCCATACTGACAAGCTGGACAAATATAGAACGCACAGAACAATAAGTCCACAACATGTGGACTGAAATGAGCAAAGCCAGAACTTATCTTTGCAGAACTGGTCAGGAAACCAGGAGAATCCAAGCAGAGATGTGAATCCAGCCAGGAAACATTGACAAGTGGCACAGGCTGAAGAAAGAGCCAGACTTAAATAGCGGAGTAGAAGAGACGATAAGTGGAGGCAGCTGATGACAGCTAACTTCAAGGAGCAGCCATACCACTAGAAACCACAAGAGGGAGCCTAAGAGCAGAACTCACAAAAGTGCCACTTACAACCACCGGAGGGAGCCCAAAAGCGGAATTCACAACAGGAGCGGCAGACACCGTTAGTAGGCCCCAACAAAACTAGTAGGCCAAATGCAGTTAAATATCTGTTATAGGCCGAAAGCCTGAAGATTGAAGCTCAGCTTTTTACCTTTGAGGACAACACCAAGGAGTGGCAGACACCATTAGTAGACCCCAACCAAACTAGTAGCCCATATGCAGTTTCAGATTAAAAATATCAGCTGTATTGAGTGGCGCAGACAGACACAGGTAGAAGGCCTTAAACTAAAAAGTTGGCTCAATGCAGTTTAAAAAAGGTTACAGGGGTACACGGGCAGCATTGTTGTGGTCAGCAGAGGACGATTGCAAGGAGGGACCGCAGACAGACTTAGTAGGCCTAAAATAAAAAAAAGTAGGCTCGATGCAGGCTTAAATAGGTTACAGGGGTACACAGGCAGCATTCGTGTGGTCAGCTGAGGACGATTGCAAGGAGGGACCGCAGACAGACTTAGTAGGCCTAAAATAAAAAAAGTAGGCTCGATGCAGGTTTAAATAGGTTACACGGGTACACAGGCAGCATTGGTGTGGTCAGCGGAGGACAATTGGAAGGAGTAACTGACACAGTTAGTAGGCCAAAATAATAAAGTGAGGTTAATGTCAGGCAAATAAAAAATTTCACAAATAAGCAGGTGGCATACCTAGGTACAGGGGTGGGCTCCTCTGCTGACTTGCAGACAGTGGTATTTGGCGCAAAGTATTAACTGGTGTAAATGTAGGACAGGGCACCTGAATATTTTTACTAGCATCATACATGTCAACAAATTGGTATTGGCAGTGCCATTGCAGGATTTATCCGCACAGACTAAACAGTGGTGGAGCAGTGAGAGATAAATTTGCAAGTGGTAGAGCACTGTTTGAGCTGGGGGGAACACTCTCTCGTGGGTGGCGGTACTGGCCCAGGGACCCTCATGTTACGACGGTGTGTCAGACGTTGGGTGCACACCACCACCACCAGAGACACTTCATTGTACTATGAGGGACACTGTGCCAGTGCCGTCGCCCAAAAGTGGGCACACCCACCTCTTCAGCCAAACGGCACTCGCACGGGTGCTTGCGCCAAGTGGCAAGACCACGGCCCTGTGGGGGGAGTCAGCCCATTTAGGGAGATGTAAAAATGGCGTATGCTAGACATACAGCAGCTGCAAATGGAGAAATTGGAGCAGTCAGTAAGACCAGTCCAAAAGCTAGACCTTTTCACAGGAAAGCTAGGTGTCAGCAGGGAAAGGTGGGGCAAAAAAAATTAGAAATCTATGATTGGCTCATTTTAATGAAGGATAGATCTAGGGTTGAGCGACTTTTAGTTTTTTAGGGTCGAGTCGGGTTTCGCGAAACCTGACTATCTCAAAAGTCGAGTCGAGTGAAATCGGCCGATTATCGTGAAAAGTCGGGGATCGACCGAAACATGAAACCCAATGCAAGTCAATGGGGAAGCATAGCCGGCAGTGAGTGGAGGCCAGGAAAACACCTACAGTGCCCATTTTAATGGCAAAAACATCCATTCTTGGTACTGAAGCTTGTCAATCTTAATTTACCTTATAATAATAGTTAGGCATTGGATATTGGGGGTCATTTGGCTAAAGTTGTGGTGGTTATGGCTGGGTCAAGTATTTAGTGGGCCCAGGAAACGTGGACCACGTCATGGCAGTGGAGCAGGGAGAGGTAAGTATTTCAACTTTGCAAGTGCTGTGATCCTGAGCAAGCAGGGGGGGCCCACTCGTTTGCATTGGCACTGGCACAGGGCCCCTCAAAGTACGGCGGTGTATTAGCACGGCGGGGGCTCCTCCCACTGGCAGCGACACTTTTGCGTACTATGAGGGGCCCTGTGCCAGTGACGTCGCCAAAGGAACCTGCACTTTCATCTGCACCTTCCTCTTTGTCCCCGTGTAAGGTGGTATAGTATGCGGGAAGGGGAACCTCACTTTCAGCAGGGTCAGAATCTGGCTGTGTAGCATGCAAAGGGAATGTAGCGGTCTGGGTCAATGTACCAGCAGAGTCATCTAGCACTGGCTGGGCAATGGGCAGGATGAGGAGGAAACACAGATATAGGCCCAAATAGTAAAGTGGGCTAAATGCATTTCAAAATTGGTAACAGGACTAACCAGGTGGCATTGCTTTGTTCAGTGGAGGACAACTGTAATGAGAGGCTGACACAGTGAGTAGGCCCAAATCAGTAAGTAGTCTAAATGCAGTTCAAAATTGGTAACAGTAGTATACAGGCGGCACTGCTTTGTTCAGTGGAGAAGAACAGCAAGGAGCGGCAGACACCGTTAGTAGGCCCCAACCCAACTAGTAAGCCAAATGCAGTGTAATATTAACAACTACTTAACGAGAGCCTGAAAATGGAAATTCAGGACAAGAAAGCACGAGAACAGAAAGGAGCGGCATACACCGTTATTAGGCCCCAACCACACTAGTAGGCCAAATGCAGTGTAATATTAACAACTACTTAACGAGAGCCTGAAAATGGAAGTTCAGGACAGGAAACCATGAGAACAGCAAGGAGCGGCATACACCGTTAGTAGGCCCCAACCCCACTAGTTGGCCAAATGCACTGTAATATTAACAACTACTTAACGAGAGCCTGGAGATAGAAGGTCAGGAAAGGCAACCTGGAGAACACCTTGGAGCGGCAGACACTGTTAGTAGGCCCCAACCAAACTAGTAGTCCCACTGCAGTTTTAAAATTCCGATAGGCTGAAAACCTGACAATTGCAGGTCATTTTTTTTAAGAGGACAGCTGTATTGAGTGGCACAGACAGACACTGCTAGTAGGCCTTACACCACAAAGTTGGCTCGATGCAGGTTTAAAAAAGGTTAATGTAATGTGCTGCTGCAGTGCAATATAGAGCAACCTCCACCAGGGGGTGCTGGCTAAGGAAAGGAGGCTGCACACACAGCGCAGCAAAACTGAGCAACAACACAGGTGTCACAGGTAATGAAAGGGACATGAAACAAGCCAAGGTCATACACGGAGATAGCGGCGCGGTACAGAAGGGGCGAGCAGAGAATCGTCGGGGACAAGCAAGACGTCAGAACCTACCGGGAACGTGGTAACCAAAACGTGAGACGGAGACGGAGTCGGGGTACAGGCCAGAGGTCAGAACAAGTCATAAACGGGTGCAGGCAGTCAGAGGCAAACAGGAACACTATAACGGATCAGGTCAGGAGCTCAAACAGTGTAGCATGAACTATAGCTGACACTGGCCCCCAGGCTGCAGAGGACTTAAATAGCACAGCCAGCTCCAGGGTGAGGCAGAGAGGATTAACTCCCACATGACCAGTCCAGAGACAAGAGAGCTGAACATAATCTCAGAACTGGATCATGACAGTTAAATGGGTACACGGTCAGCATTGGTGTGGTCAGTGGAGGACAATTGGAAGGAGGGACCGCAGACAGACTTAGTAGGCCTAAAATAAAAAAAAATTAGGCTCTATGCACTTTTAAATAGGTTCCAGGGGTACACAGGCAGCATTGGTGTGGTCAGTGGAGGACTATTGGAAGGAGGGACCGCAGACAGACTTAGTAGGCCTAAAATTAAAAAAGTAGGCTCTATGCACTTTTAATTAGGTTCCAGGGGTACACAGGCAGCATTGGTGTGGTCAGCGGATGACTATTGGAAGGAGGGACCACAGACAGACTTAGTAGGCTTAAAATAAAAAAGTAGGCTTAATGCAGTTTCACTTATCTTGCAGGGGTACACAGGCAGCATTGGTGTGGTCAGCGGAGGACTATTGGAAGGAGGGACCGCAGACAGACTTAGTAGGCCTAAGATAACAAAATAGGCTCAATGCAGGTTCGTTTATGTTGCAGGGTACACAGGCAGCATTGGTGTGGTCAGCGGGGGACAATTGGAAGGAGTGTCTGACACTGTTAGTACTCCCAAAAAATAAATAGATGTTAATGCCTCGCAAAACAACAAAACAAAAAAAAAGGGTGGCATACTTAGGTACAGGGGTGGGCTCCTCTACTTACTTTCAGACATTGTAATTTGGCGCAAAGTATTTACTGGTGTAAATGGAGGACAGGGCCCCTGAATATTTTAACAAGCATCATACATGTCAACAAATTGGTATTGTCAGTGCCAGGCATTGAAGGATTTCAGCACGTAGACTAAACAGTGGTGGAGCTGTGAGAGATAGTTTTGCAAGTGGTAGAGCACTGTTTTAGCTGGGGGGGACTCTCTCGTGGCCGGCGGTACAGGCCCAGGGCCCCTCATGTTACAACAGTGTGTCTGACTATGGGTGCGCGCCACCACCGCCAGAGACACTTCATTGTACTATGAGGGACCCAGTGGCAGTGCCGTCGACCAAAAGTGGGCACACCCACCTCTTCAGACAAACGGCACTCTCATGGGTGCTTGCTCCAAGTGGCGAGACCACGGCCCCTTGGGGGGAATTAGCCCATTTAGGGAGGTGTAAACATGCCGTATGCTGAACAAACAGCAGCTGCAAATTAAGAGATTGGAACAGTCAGTAAGACCAGTCCAAAAGCAAGAACTTTTTACAGGAAACCTAGGTGTCAGCCGGGAAAGGCGGGGTAAAATAATTAGAAATCTATGAGTGGTTCATTTTAATGAAGGTTGGATCATCAACATTTTGGGTACCCAGACGAGTCCTTTTTTCGGTCAGTATTGAACCAGCAGCACTGAATACTCTTTCTGATAGCACACTAGTTGCCTGGCAAGCAAGCTCCTGCAATGCATATTCGGCCTATTCACGCCAGGTGTCTATTTTGGATGCCCAGTAATCAAATAGGAATAATGGTTGAGGGAGAACATCGATAAGGGATGACAAATAGTTAGTAACCATACTGGACAAATGTTGTCTCCTGTAACTTTGAATTGATGCTGCAGTACCTGTCCTGTCTGCGTTCATTGTGAAATCACTCCACAACTTGGTCAGAAAACCCCTCTGTCCACCGCCACTTCTGATTTGTGCACCTCTAACACCTCTGCCCTGTTGCCCCCTGTAGCTTGTGTGAGAACCATCACCGGCGCTGTGTGCTGGGAATGCCTGAATCAAACGGTCTACAAGAGTTGCTTGTTTGGTTGCCAATATTTGTTCAAGGTTCTCATGTGGCATGATATTTTGCAATTTCCCTTTATAGTGAGGATCAAGGAGGCAGGCCAACCAGTAATCGTCATCGGTCATAATTTTGATAATGCGTGGGTCCCTTTTGAGGATACGCAAGGCATAATCCGCCATGTGGGCCAATGTTCCAGTTGTCAAATCAGTGCTTGTGCTGGGTTGAGGAGCACTTTCGGGCAAATCAACGTCACATGGGAAGAAGGAATCAATGTCACCATTACACACTGAATGGGAAACCACTGGGTAAATCTGACAGGGAGATGGACTTGGGGATCCTAGTTAATGATAAACTTACCTGGAGCAGCCAGTGCCAGGCAGCAGCTGCCAAGGCAAACAGGATCATGGGGTGCATTAAAAGAGGTCTGGATACACATGATGAGAGCATTATACTGCCTCTGTACAAATCCCTAGTTAGACCGCACATGGAGTACTGTGTCCAGTTTTGGGCACCGGTGCTCAGGAAGGATATAATGGAACTAGAGAGAGTACAAAGGAGGGCAACAAAATTAATAAATGGGATGGGAGAACTACAATACCCAGATAGATTAGCGAAATTAGGATTATTTAGTCTAGAAAAAAGACGACTGAGGGGCGATCTAATAACCATGTATAAGTATATAAGGGGACAATACAAATATCTCGCTGAGGATCTGTTTATACCAAGGAAGGTGACGGGCACAAGGGGGCATTCTTTGCGTCTGGAGGAGAGAAGGTTTTTCCACCAACATAGAAGAGGATTCTTTACTGTTAGGGCAGTGAGAATCTGGAATTGCTTGCCTGAAGAGGTGGTGATGGCGAACTCAGTCGAGGGGTTCAAGAGAGGCCTGGATGTCTTCCTGGAGCAGAACAATATTGTATCATACAATTAGGTTCTGTAGAAGGACGTAGATCTGGGGATTTATTATGATGGAATATAGGCTGAACTGGATGGACAAATGTCTTTTTTCAGCCTTACTAACTATGTTACTATGTTACTATGTTACTTATCTCCCTCAAAAACCCTGAACTCGGCCTCGCAACGCGACCACTTTCTATTGCCCCTCCTCCTCTTCGCCCGCCACCTCATCCTGTAGACTTCCCTGACCAGACAATGGCTGACTGTCATCAAGGCTTCCCTCGCCCTCGGCTGCAGACGCCTGCTCGTTTATGTGCGTCAAACTTTGCATCAGCAGATGCATTAGGGGGATGCTCATGCTTATTATGGCATTGTCTGCACTAACCAGCCATGTGCATTCCTCAAAACACTGAAGGACTTGACACAGGTCTTGTAGCTTCGACCACTGCACACCTGACAACTCCATGTCTGCCATCCAACTGCCTGCCCGTGTATATGTATCCTCCCACAAATACATAACAGCACGCCTCTGTTCGCACAGTCTCTGAAGCATGTGCAGTGTGGAGTTCCACCTTGTTGCAACGTCGATGATTAGAAGATGCTGGGGAAGGTTCAAAGACCGCTGATGGTTCTGCATACGGCTGGAGTGTATGGTCGAATGGCGGATGTGCAAGCAAAGTCAGCGCACTTTGAGGAGCAGGTCAGGTAACTTAGTAACATAGTAACATAATAACATAGTTAGTAAGGCCGAAAAAAGACATTTGTCCATCCAGTTTAGCCTATATTCCATCATAATAAATCCCCAGATCTACGTCCTTCTACAGAACCTAATAAGTGTATGATACAATATTGTTCTGCTCCAGGAAGACATCCAGGCCTCTCTTGAACCCCTCAACTGAGTTCGCCATCACCACCTCCTCAGGCAAGCAATTCCAGATTCTCACTGCCCTAACAGTAAAGAATCCTCTTCTATGTTGGTGGAAAAACCTTCTCTCCTCCAGACGCAAAGAATGCCCCCTTGTGCCCGTCACCTTCCTTGGTATAAACAGAACCTCAGCGAGATATTTGTATTGTCCCCTTATATACTTATACATGGTTATTAGATCGCCCCTCAGTCGTCTTTTTTCTAGACTAAATAATCCTAATTTCGCTAATCTATCTGGGTATTGTAGTTCTCCCATCCCCTTTATTAATTTTGTTGCCCTCCTTTGTACTCTCTCTAGTTCCATTATATCCTTCCTGAGCACGGGTGCCCAAAACTGGACACAGTACTCCATGCGCGGTCTAACTAGGGATTTGTACAGAGGCAGTATAATGCTCTCATTATGTGTATCCAGACCTCTTTTAATGCACCCCATGATCCTGTTTGCCGTGGCAGCTGCTGCCTGGCACTGGCTGCTCCAGGCAGGGCCGCCATCAGAGCATGACGGCCGTGACTGGCGTATGGGGCCCGGTGAGCAGAGGGAGCCCGCATCGGGCCCCCTCTTACCTGCTCACCGGGCCCCTACCGGCAGCCGCAGGCTGAACCGGGCCCTTAGCGCCGACGCTGCAGCTGTTTAAAGCTATTGACGTGCGGGCGCGGGCCCGCACGTCAATAGTTAACAGCCGCGGCGCCGCCAGCCAATCTGAGGCTGGCAGGCGCTGACGTCAGCCGCAGCGTGCGTGCATGTCGCCGGCGTCTGACATCATTGTCAGTCGCCGGCGAGTGCATGCACGCTGCAGCTGCGTGGAGACTTCGCCCGCCGCAGGAGCGCGGCCAGGTAAGAAGAACTTCTTTTTTTTTTTTTTTCTTGAGAGCGGCGATCCGGGGGCCCAGGGAAGAACGCTGGACACAGGGGCAAAACGCTGGACAGAGATGGGGCAGAGTGCTGGACAGAGATGGGGCAGAGTGCTGGGAAGAGATGGGGCAGAGTGCTGGGAAGCGATGGGGCAGAGTGCTGGACAGAGATGGGTCAGAGTGCTGGACAGAGATGGGGCAGAGTGCTGGACAGAGATGGGGCAGAGAGCTGGACAGAGATGGGGCAGAGTGCTGGACAGAGATGGGGCAGAGTGCTGGACAGAGATGGGGCAGAGTGCTGGACAGAGATGGGGCAGAGTGCTGGGAAGAGATGGGGCAGAGTGCTGGGAAGAGATGGGGCAGAGTGCTGGGTAGAGATGGGGCAGAGTGTTGGGAAGAGATGGGGCAGAGTGCTGGGCAGAGTGCTGGACAGAGATGGGGCAGAGTGCTGGACAGAGATGGGGCAGAGTGCTGGACAGAGATGGGGCAGAGTGCTGGACAGAGATGGGGCAGAGTGCTGGACAGAGATGGGGCAGAGTGCTGGACAGAGATGGGGCAGAGTGCTGGACAGAGATGGGGCAGGATTGGAGACAGATGGGGCAGAGTACTGGACACAGATGGGGCAGGATTGGAAACAGATGGGGCAGAGTGCTGGACACAGATGGGGCAGGATTGGACACAGATGGGGCAGAGTGCTGGACACAGATGGGGCAGGATTGGAAACAGATGGGGCAGAGTGCTGGACACAGATGGGGCAGAGTGCTGGACACAGATGGGGCAGAGTGCTCGACACAGATGGGGCAGAGTGCTGGACACAAATGGGGCAGGATTGGAAACAGATGGGGCAGAGACGAGTGCTGGACACAGATGGGGCAGAGTGCTGGACACAGATGGGGCAGAGTGCTGGATAGAGATGGGGCAGAGTGCTGGACAGAGATGGGGCAGAGTGCTGGGAAGAGATGGGGCAGAGTGCTGGGTAGAGATGGGGCAGAGTGTTGGGAAGAGATGGGGCAGAGTGCTGGGCAGAGTGCTGGACAGAGATGGGGCAGAGTGCTGGACAGAGATGGGGCAGAGTGCTGGACAGAGATGGGGCAGAGTGCTGGACAGAGATGGGGCAGAGTGCTGGACAGAGATGGGGCAGAGTGCTGGGCAGAGTGCTGGACAGAGATGGGGCAGAGTGCTGGACAGAGATGGGGCAGAGTGCTGGACAGAGATGGGGCAGGATTGGAGACAGATGGGGCAGAGTACTGGACACAGATGGGGCAGGATTGGAAACAGATGGGGCAGAGTGCTGGACACAGATGGGGCAGGATTGGACACAGATGGGGCAGAGTGCTGGACACAGATGGGGCAGGATTGGAAACAGATGGGGCAGAGTGCTGGACACAGATGGGGCAGAGTGCTGGACACAGATGGGGCAGAGTGCTGGACACAGATGGGGCAGGATTGGAAACAGATGGGGCAGAGACGAGTGCTGGACACAGATGGGGCAGAGTGCTGGACACAGATGGGGCAGAGTGCTGGACACAGATGGGGCAGAGTGCTGGACACAGATGGGGCAGAGTGCTGGACACAGATGGGGCAGGATTGGACACAGATGGGGCAGAGTGCTGGACACAGATGGGGCAGAGTGCTGGACACAGATGGGGCAGAGTGCTGGACACAGATGGGGCAGGATTGGACACAGATGGGGCAGAGTGCTGGACACAGATGGGGCAGGATTGGACACAGATGGGGCAGAGTGCTGGACACAGATGGGGCAGGATTGGAAACAGATGGGGCAGAGTGCTGGACACAGATGGGGCAGAGTGCTGGACACAGATGGGGCAGGATTGGAAACAGATGGGGCAGAATGGAGACAGATGGGGCAGGATTGGAGACAGATGGGGCAGGATGGATACGATGGAGACAGATGGGGCAGGATGGGGAGATCATATGGGGCAGAATGGATACTCATGAGGGCAGGATGGGAGAACATATGGCTGGAGCCTGCAATGAGACACACGGGGGCTAGGATGGCGAATATTACCATAGGGGCTAATTAAGGGATATTATTATTGCAGTGATGTATTTATTTTATTTTTTGAGTATACTGTTTTAAATGGGGGGAGGTCCTGTTACTGTGCAGAGTGATACTATGTCACCTTCTTCATGTGGTGTAATGTAGAGGCTGTGAAAATTAAGTAATGTGTTCTGCAAGTGGAACTCGAGATAACTGTGTTATTTCCTGCAGAGACGAGTCCTGGCTGGAAGAAATGATGGCGGTCTGTGCTGGATGAAAGATGAAGGACTTCACCTAGAGACGTCACTGGTGAGTCAGTGTTAACTATACACTGACACTATACACTATATACTATATACAGAGCTCCTGTGTATAATGTCACTGGTGATCACTGTATTACCTGTACACAGACACTGCTTACTAATTACAGATCTCCTGTGTATAATGGAACTGGTGGTGATAGTATTGTGTTTTTTTTTTTTATTACTGATCAGTATTGTAGTATTCAGTCATTGGTGGTAATATGCGGTCTGGTCATGGTGTTGTGGTATTTGTTCCTTGTGTTTGATATTATTCGGTCACTGTGGTGGTAATATGTCATCTGGTCATAGTGCTGTGGTATTTGTTCCTTGTATGTAGTATTATAGGTCATTTTAAAAATTGAAAAATAAATAAAAATATACCTAAATTGTATTGCATATTTTAACAAATATTTAGTAGGTTACAGTAGAGTAGGGCCCGGCCAAAAGTGTCTACCGTGTTATGGTGGCGGCTTAAAAAATCTTTTGGCCAAAACAAAAGCTGCCGGCTATATGTGTGATCTGGTGATGGGAACTGTCAATGTGTGATAGGTGAGAAGTGGAGATTTTCCAAGAGAGAGCGGTGGGACTGTGGACAGTTTGAGGGGTGGAGCCTGGAGGCGGGGCTGGGGTGGAGCCTGGGCGGAGTCTCAAGGGGGCCCCGAAAATTTTGCCAGTATGGGGCCCCGAAATTTCTAGTGGCAGCCCTGGCTCCAGGTAAGTTTATCATTAACTAGGATCCCCAAGTCCTTCTCCCTGTCAGATTTACCCAGTGGTTTCCCGTTCAGTGTGTAATGGTGATATTGATTCCTTCTTCCCATGTGTATAACCTTACATTTATCATTGTTAAACCTCATCTGCCACCTTTCAGCCCAAGTTTCCAACCTATCCAGATCCATCTGTAGCAGAATACTATCTTCTCTTGTATTAACTGCTTTACATAGTTTTGTATCATCTGCAAATATCAATATTTTACTGTGTAAACCTTCTACCAGATCATTAATGAATATGTTGAAGAGAACAGGTCCCAATACCGACCCCTGCGGTACCCCACTGGTCACAGCGACCCAGTTAGAGACTATACCATTTATAACGACCCTCTGATATAACTGATTAGCCCGGTAACCCCGGATAACTTTTCAGGAAGCACTGCACCACCAGGTTTAAGGTGTGAGCCAGGCAAGGAATGTGTTTCAGTTGTGAAAGGGCTATGGCAGCCATAAAATTCCTTCCGTTATCATTCACTACCTTGCCTGCCTCAAGATGTACAGTGCCCAGCCATGACTGAGTTTCTTGCTGCAAGAACTCGGACAGAACTTCCGCGGTGTGTCTCTTGTCGCCCAAACACTTCATTGCCAATACAGCCTGCTGACGCTTGCCACTAGCTGTTCCATAATATGACACCTCGTGTGCAACAGTGGCAGCTGTGGATGGAGTGGTTGTGCAACTGCGGACTGTGGACGAGCTCTCGCTTCTGCTGGAGGAGGAGGAGGAGGAGGAGGGGGGGGCGAACGCCTACAGCCAACCGTTTCCTAGACCATGGGCTAGGCAGAACTGTCCCAATATTGCTGTCCCATGTGGACCCTGCATCCACCACATTAACCCAGTGTGCCGTGATAAAGATGTAACGCCCCTGGCCATGCCTACTGGTCCATGCACCTTTCTACTCACAGATTGCCTGAGTGCATGGACAATGCAGTCTTTTACATGCTGGTGGAGGGCTGGGATGGCTTTTCTCAAAAAGAAGTGTCGACTGGGTAGCTCGTAGCATGGTACAGCGTAGTCCATTAGGGCTTTGAAAGCTTTGCTTTCAACTAACCGGTAGGGCATCATCTCTAACGAGATTCGTCTAGCAATGTGGGCGTTCAAACCCTGTGTACGCAGATGCGAGGATGAGTACTTCCTTTTCCTAATGAGAGTCTCATGTAGGGTGAGCTGGACTTGAGAGCTGCATATGGTGAACTAGTGGGGGTGCCGGTGGACATGGCAGACAGAGAGAGGGTTGGTGATGGTATTCTTGCTGTTGCCCTACATACAGTCTTTCCTACCACGAACCTGGTGATTCCCTGACTGCTTTGGCCTTGCGACGAAACCTCCACATTTACTGCAGGTGGTGTGGTAAACGGTGGGCTTACAGTGAGGAAAGGGATGTAGCAAACTAGCCTCATTGTGAGAGGGTGCTACAATGTTAAGGGACGTTAGGTAGTTAGTTCAGGCTTGCAAGTGCATTGTGATTAAATGTCTACGCATGCAACTTGTATTTAGATTTTTAACATTCTGACCTCTGCTGAAGGTCCTTGAGCATTTTTACAGATGACTTTGCACTGATCGTTTGGATCTTGTTTAAAAAAAAATGCCAGGCTGCACTCTACCTACTATCAGATACCTTTTCAGGCATTGCACACTGAGCTACTTTAACCGGATGGCCACGCTGTCCTACAACTGGTTTTGGTTTTGTCACACGTTTTTTGCCAGATACGGGCCTGCCAGATGGAACCTGTTGCGATGTTGATGCCTGCTGCGGCTCCTCCTCCTCCGCTTCAGAGCTACTGCCGCCTGCACCCTGTACCCCCAATGGCTGCCAATCGGGGTCAACAACTGGGTCATCTATGACCTCCTCTTCTATGTCCTGTGCACCTTCCTCTGTGTCACTGTGTAAGCCGGTGGTATAGCGTTCGTGACGGGGCTCCATAGTCTCATCAGGGTCAGATTCTGGATCAGTACACTACGAGGGCAATTTTCTGATCTGAGTCAAAGGAATAGCATAATAATCTGGCTGTGGCTGTGCATCTGTGCGCTCCATGTCCGATTCATCTTGTGATGGGCATGGTCTGTTAAGAATTTCCCTTTCTAACCCAGGAACGGTATGTGTAAAGAGCTCCATGGAGTAACCCGTTGTGTCGCCTGGTGCATCCTTCTCTGTTGTTCTGGGTGAAGAAGACAAGGAAGCGACTTGTCCCTGACCGGGAACATCCACTAACAACGCACTGCTTTTACATTTTGCAAAACTTGTTCTTGCTGCTCCGGCTTTAAAAGCGGTTTTCCTACTCCCAGAAAAGGGAGCGTTCGAGGCCTTGTGTAGCCAGACGATGACGCTGGCTCAATAACTCAAGACTTAGGTGCTATATTGCTTTTGTCACGACCACCTGATGCTCCACCACCACTACCATCATTACCATCTGGCAATGACCACCCACTGCCACGACCTCTTCCACCAGACTTCCTCATTCTTGGAAAAATGTAATCAAACAAACGGCACAGGTGCATTTGCAATTTTAGTATTGCGTTCTGACCACTAGCAGCGCTGGCTTCTCCCCTTTTTGTTTTTGTATTGGTTTGTGGCTGACCACCACTGGTGCCGTGCGCGCTTGGTCAATTACGCTATTCTTTCTGTTTTCATTGTGATTGATCTAGGCTGCTGAACACACATGCAGCAGCCCTGCCCTGCCCCGGGCTCTGTTTTACTTAGTGCACCTGTGCCAGGGCCTGTCTCTCTCTTTATCCATGGTTCTGGTCAGGCATTGTGGAGGTCAGATCTGAAATGTCCATGCTTGGACCTGGTCGACCGTTATTGTCGCATACCCTTTCTGGCGCCATGGGAGTGATTCAGAAAAGCTACAGGTACAGTTTGCATTCTATATGGTCCCGCTTTTAACACATTTAGGAGACCATAACGGCACAGTGAATGAAACAAAAAAACATAGAGTGGGACTAATGTGGTCTTTCTCCTAACATATTAAGGGGGCCGTAATGGCACAGCGAATATAAAAATCGTAGAGCAGGACTGCCCCAAGAGAATACCGTGACGTGGCGGGGTGGCTCAAAGAATTGATCAATTGTTTGCTAAATGTCTCATTTTGATATACAGTCAGAAATTAATATTTGCATGTGCAATTCTAGTATTGCGTTCTGACCACTAGCAGCGCTGGCTTCTCCCCTTTTGTTTTTGTATTGGTTTGTGGCTGACCACCACTGTTGCCATGCGCGCTTGGTCATTTACGCTATTCTTTCTGTTTTCATTGTGATTGATCTAGGCTGCTGTACACACATGCAGCAGCCCTGCCCTGTCCCGGGCTCTGTTTTAATTAGTGCACCTGTGCCAGGGCCTGTCTCTCTCTTTATCCATGGTTCTGGTCAGGCATTGTGGAGGTCAGATCTGAAAAGTCCATGCTTGGACCTGGTCGACCGTTATTGTCGCATACCCTTTCTGGCGCCATGGGAGTGATTCAGAAAAGCTACAGGTACAGTTTGCATTCTATATGGTCCCGCTTTTAACACATTTAGGAGACCGTAATGGCACAGTGAATGAAACAAAAAAACATAGAGTGGGACTAATGTGGTCTTTCTCCTAACATATTAAGGAGGCCGTAATGGCACAGCGAATATAAAAAAAGATAGAGCAGGACTGCCCCAAGAGAATGCCGTGACGTGGTGGGGTGGCTCAAAGAATTGATCGATTGTTTGCTAAATGTCTCATTTTGATATACAGTCAGAAATGAATATGTGCATGTGCAATTTTACCGAACCACCTAACCACTACCGGATAAGAATTAGCCAGAGAGTACCACAGTGTTATGATCAAAAATATGCCTTTATTAAAATTGATTGGCAATTCATACATTAAAAAAGTTTTTATAAAAAATATACATATAAATATACAGTATATGAATGAAAATAATCTATAAAAAACGCAGGTCCTATTGTATGGTACCCAGAAGTCCCAAAATAATGAAGGTAACAACCCACCAAGGAAAAAATTGCCTTTACTCGCTGTACTAACAAAAACCAAACTGATTATATGGAAAGCTAAAAATTATATGATGTAGAAAATAATATACCCAAAAGTTTTTACAGTGAAATACTAAAGATATAAATATAATTTAAGGTAGAACCAGAAAAAATAAGAAAAAATAAATAACTATATATCCACTAAAACAAAGATAGTGCAAAAAAGCTAACATACATGGTCTATCAGACCATACTAGTGGTAAAAAATAAATAAAAAAACACAAAAATATATAGCAGCAACAAGTATATCAAACAAAGTGACCAAAGTGCATATGACGCAGCGAGGTAGAAAGAGATATAAGGTAATTTAATATAATACACTCAATGTATATAAAGTGAAAAAGTGCAAAGGGGTGGTTGTAGTACAGCGGGATATATTAAGATGTTGTCAGCTCACCACATAAGAAATGTGTCATGTTACAATGGAAACCGTGGGTTAAAAATCCTGCATTTCATTGACTTGCTATATAAGCGGGTACCCACATGTAACATATGATCGCTTGT
This sequence comes from Ranitomeya imitator, assembly GCF_032444005.1. Taxonomy (NCBI): domain Eukaryota; kingdom Metazoa; phylum Chordata; class Amphibia; order Anura; family Dendrobatidae; genus Ranitomeya; species Ranitomeya imitator. The sequence goes on along the minus strand of NC_091285.1, from coordinate 341,160,501 downwards.
AACTAATTCAGCGGTCAAACCATCGCCGCAGACAAGCTTACATGGACACTAGCTGGTTTATAATTACCGTGGGTGAGCTGCCTTCAGAGGGAGACTGAGTCCTGCGTGCGCCCGACGCGCGTTTCGAATATGTTTCTTCGTCAGGGGGTAGTGGTTAATGATCCCAGAGGGGTTTTTATAGCTCACACCAACCGCTGCGGCCCGGATACCAGTGGCGCATGCGCTGTCTGGAGGTCGGCCAGTTCCGGTCCCCACGTCACAAGGTCCGTCACCACGGGAACGGAGTACCCGGCGTGACACAAAACCAAGGACGCAGAGCGCCGGCGCCAACAGACACGGACCCCGCATGCGCACCACCACGGACACAGTGTGGGTGAAGCAATCCCCATCTGTATGTACGGTGGAGCGCGATGATAAAGAAATAACAAAAGCTGCATACTAATGGGGTGGGAAACAGCCACGGGTCTGATAAATGGTGCTTGCCCAGAAGGAAAGATTAGAGGGGAAAGAAATAACCATAACAACTGAATGATATGGAGAATATGGTACGGCATAGATAGCTAAAAATATGCACACATACATATATACATATATATATGCATACATATATGTGTGTAATGCCAGATATATCCATATAAAAAGAAGACTAACCATATAAACTATACATGAGAAAATATTGAAAAGATATATATGTCCATATGGCTCTACGACAGATTAGACTTCTGAAAAAAACTGTGCAAACAATGCGTACACAGCCATGTAATGTCTGTCATTCTGTATATATTAAATAATACATAAGAAATGCTAATAACTTTGCTTTTCTTTCTTCTTTCTTCTGTTTCCATATAAGGTATACCAGCATCACATCCTCCAACCATCCGACTCCACAGCAGACAGAACGCCACATAAAGTTCAAATCCACAGATGGTAAGTATATGACACTATAATTATAAATAAAAATAATTAATAAGGGATCATAAAATATTAAAAATTAAAATGTGTATAAAAAAGTGATTAAAAAACTTAAAAGGTTACAGAGTATAAAAATTGGTTATAAAAATGGTACAAAACTAAGGTTCTCATTCAACCCTTTTGGTGCAACAGTATCAAGTGTCCATATCCATTTCGTTTCTTTTCTTGCCAAGGCCATACTTATTTCGCCACCTCTCTCATTTGTTTTGATCATATCTATGCCAGTTATTTTCAACATGGAGGCATCACACCCATGATGTAATTTGAAGTGTTTAGGGATTGTTTTTAAAGAAGAAATATCCTCCACTTCTTTGGCCGCTAAGATTCCCAATACATGTTCCCTGGTACGTACTTTTAATTGTCTGGTCGTCATCCCTATGTATACCTGGGAACATGGGCACATGGCATGGTAGATAACGGCTTTCGAGGTGCAATTAATTGCCTGTTTGATTTTGTACACGGTGGTCCCATTAAAATTACAAAAAGTATCAGTTCTTTTAATATTACTGCAGGCCACACATTGACCGCAAGGTTTACATCCTGGTACCACCTTTGAATTGGTAAGGAAAGAGGGGATTTCTGCATTATATGGATAGTGACTTCTGACCAATTGGTCTTTCAGATTTTTAGATCTGCGATAGGTGATACTACAACTGTCGCCAATATATTGATTCAAAATAGGATCGGCTTTTAGTATGGCCCACGATTTGTTTATATACATCCTCATTAATTCTGTTTGGCCATGATATTGTGTTATGTATCTTACTACTTTCTCTGATTTGTACGGTTTTGTTCCATACAAAGCCTGATGTCGGGTTATGTGTTTAGCGCGATTGTAGCCCCTTTTTACTGACCGTTTGCTATACCCTCTTTCCAAGAATCTTTCTTTTAATTCGTTAGCCTGGCTTTCAAAGTCTGTTTCATTTGAGCATATCCTCCTTAGACGTAGGAATTGACCTATCGGAATTGAATTGATCATGGCGGGAGGGTGTGATGAGGAGGCATGCAGTAATGCATTTACTGCTGTAGACTTGCGGAAGATATTTGTGTATAAACACCCACTCTCATCCCTTTGTATTCCCACATCCAGAAACTCCATGAATTCCATATCACATTTGTATGTTAATTTGATATTTAACTCATTTTGATTTAGATGTTCCATGAAGTCATGTAGTGATTCCATGGTTCCCTGCCAGACAAAAAATATGTCATCAATGAACCGCACCCAAATTGGAATGCGGTCCATTGATGACTCGAGTCCGGCATGGAATAGGTCCCTCTCCCACAGCCCCAGGAACAAATTAGCATACGAAGGCGCAAAAGACGCGCCCATTGCTGTTCCCTGGAGCTGTAGGTAGAGGGACCCCTTAAAGAAAAAGAAATTTTTTGAAAGTGAAAATTCAAGCAATTGTATTATAAACTGTTTCATGGATGTGGGTATGGATGAAGAGTTCAAAAAATATTCCGTGGCACGGATGCCATCATTATGTCGAATATTGGTATATAAGCTCTCTACGTCACAGGACACTAAAAGTGTGTCCTTCCCAATATATAGACCATCGATTTTTTCAGGAATTCGTTTGTATCTTTAATAAAAGATGGTAAGTTTTCGACCAAGGGTTGCAATTTTGAGTCAATGAATTTATTTATTTTCTCTAGATAATTACCACATCCAGATATGATGGGTCTGCCAGGTGGTGTTTTTTGATTTTTATGGACCTTGGGTAATACATAAAAAGTCGGTACAGTTGGTTCCGGTACTTGGAGGGCTATAAATAGTTCTTTCGAAATGATTTCACTTTCAAGAGCGTCTTTCAGAATTACTGAGAGTTCTGTTCTAAATTTCCCCAAGGGGTTGAATGTCATTTTTTTATAATATGTTCCATCTCTCAACTGACGAAATACCTCTGACTCGTACATCTGTCTAGGCCAAACAACTACGTTTCCCCCCTTGTCAGCCTGTTTAATCACCACGTCATTTAGACGACCTAGATTTTTCAACGCTATCTTTTCTTGTTTGTTTAAATTTTCAGTGCACGGGAAACGAGGAATCTTATCAAACTCCCTACTAACTGTTTTTACAAAAGTGTCAATGACGGGGCAGGTTGACAGAGGGGGAAATAGATGTTCTCAGGAAGGGTCTCACGTTTTGCCCTACGGCACAATTCGATAAATTTGTAGCCATCAAAGACTTACATTTGTTTGCCAGGAAGTTAATTTTTAAAAAACACTTTCATAATGAAGAATTGCTTAAATTGTTCCCAACAGAGGCGGAGCAGGAGACACTAGAGATTCTGGATGAACTAGCCCGTGAACATAATGATCCATTGGGAGGTAAGATTCCACCTTCCATTAGACCGAGATCTCGTAAGTTTCCCCCTCTGTCAACCTGCCCCGTCATTGACACTTTTGTAAAAACAGTTAGTAGGGAGTTTGATAAGATTCCTCGTTTCCCGTGCACTGAAAATTTAAACAAACAAGAAAAGATAGCGTTGAAAAATCTAGGTCGTCTAAATGACGTGGTGATTAAACAGGCTGACAAGGGGGGAAACGTAGTTGTTTGGCCTAGACAGATGTACGAGTCAGAGGTATTTCGTCAGTTGAGAGATGGAACATATTATAAAAAAATGACATTCAACCCCTTGGGGAAATTTAGAACAGAACTCTCAGTAATTCTGAAAGACGCTCTTGAAAGTGAAATCATTTCGAAAGAACTATTTATAGCCCTCCAAGTACCGGAACCAACTGTACCGACTTTTTATGTATTACCCAAGGTCCATAAAAATCAAAAAACACCACCTGGCAGACCCATCATATCTGGATGTGGTAATTATCTAGAGAAAATAAATAAATTCATTGACTCAAAATTGCAACCCTTGGTCGAAAACTTACCATCTTTTATTAAAGATACAAACGAATTCCTGAAAAAAATCGATGGTCTATATATTGGGAAGGACACACTTTTAGTGTCCTGTGACGTAGAGAGCTTATATACCAATATTCGACATAATGATGGCATCCGTGCCACGGAATATTTTTTGAACTCTTCATCCATACCCACATCCATGAAACAGTTTATAATACAATTGCTTGAATTTTCACTTTCAAAAAATTTCTTTTTCTTTAAGGGGTCCCTCTACCTACAGCTCCAGGGAACAGCAATGGGCGCGTCTTTTGCGCCTTCGTATGCTAATTTGTTCCTGGGGCTGTGGGAGAGGGACCTATTCCATGCCGGACTCGAGTCATCAATGGACCGCATTCCAATTTGGGTGCGGTTCATTGATGACATATTTTTTGTCTGGCAGGGAACCATGGAATCACTACATGACTTCATGGAACATCTAAATCAAAATGAGTTAAATATCAAATTAACATACAAATGTGATATGGAATTCATGGAGTTTCTGGATGTGGGAATACAAAGGGATGAGAGTGGGTGTTTATACACAAATATCTTCCGCAAGTCTACAGCAGTAAATGCATTACTGCATGCCTCCTCATCACACCCTCCCGCCATGATCAATTCAATTCCGATAGGTCAATTCCTACGTCTAAGGAGGATATGCTCAAATGAAACAGACTTTGAAAGCCAGGCTAACGAATTAAAAGAAAGATTCTTGGAAAGAGGGTATAGCAAACGGTCAGTAAAAAGGGGCTACAATCGCGCTAAACACATAACCCGACATCAGGCTTTGTATGGAACAAAACCGTACAAATCAGAGAAAGTAGTAAGATACATAACACAATATCATGGCCAAACAGAATTAATGAGGATGTATATAAACAAATCGTGGGCCATACTAAAAGCCGATCCTATTTTGAATCAATATATTGGCGACAGTTGTAGTATCACCTATCGCAGATCTAAAAATCTGAAAGACCAATTGGTCAGAAGTCACTATCCATATAATGCAGAAATCCCCTCTTTCCTTACCAATTCAAAGGTGGTACCAGGATGTAAACCTTGCGGTCAATGTGTGGCCTGCAGTAATATTAAAAGAACTGATACTTTTTGTAATTTTAATGGGACCACCGTGTACAAAATCAAACAGGCAATTAATTGCACCTCGAAAGCCGTTATCTACCATGCCATGTGCCCATGTTCCCAGGTATACATAGGGATGACGACCAGACAATTAAAAGTACGTACCAGGGAACATGTATTGGGAATCTTAGCGGCCAAAGAAGTGGAGGATATTTCTTCTTTAAAAACAATCCCTAAACACTTCAAATTACATCATGGGTGTGATGCCTCCATGTTGAAAATAACTGGCATAGATATGATCAAAACAAATGAGAGAGGTGGCGAAATAAGTATGGCCTTGGCAAGAAAAGAAACGAAATGGATATGGACACTTGATACTGTTGCACCAAAAGGGTTGAATGAGAACCTTAGTTTTGTACCATTTTTATAACCAATTTTTATACTCTGTAACCTTTTAAGTTTTTTAATCACTTTTTTATACACATTTTAATTTTTAATATTTTATGATCCCTTATTAATTATTTTTATTTATAATTATAGTGTCATATACTTACCATCTGTGGATTTGAACTTTATGTGGCGTTCTGTCTGCTGTGGAGTCGGATGGTTGGAGGATGTGATGCTGGTATACCTTATATGGAAACAGAAGAAAGAAGAAAGAAAAGCAAAGTTATTAGCATTTCTTATGTATTATTTAATATATACAGAATGACAGACATTACATGGCTGTGTACGCATTGTTTGCACAGTTTTTTTCAGAAGTCTAATCTGTCGTAGAGCCATATGGACATATATATCTTTTCAATATTTTCTCATGTATAGTTTATATGGTTAGTCTTCTTTTTATATGGATATATCTGGCATTACACACATATATGTATGCATATATATATGTATATATGTATGTGTGCATATTTTTAGCTATCTATGCCGTACCATATTCTCCATATCATTCAGTTGTTATGGTTATTTCTTTCCCCTCTAATCTTTCCTTCTGGGCAAGCACCATTTATCAGACCCGTGGCTGTTTCCCACCCCATTAGTATGCAGCTTTTGTTATTTCTTTATCATCGCGCTCCACCGTACATACAGATGGGGATTGCTTCACCCACACTGTGTCCGTGGTGGTGCGCATGCGGGGTCCGTGTCTGTTGGCGCCGGCGCTCTGCGTCCTTGGTTTTGTGTCACGCCGGGTACTCCGTTCCCGTGGTGACGGACCTTGTGACGTGGGGACCGGAACTGGCCGACCTCCAGACAGCGCATGCGCCACTGGTATCCGGGCCGCAGCGGTTGGTGTGAGCTATAAAAACCCCTCTGGGATCATTAACCACTACCCCCTGACGAAGAAACATATTCGAAACGCGCGTCGGGTGCACGCAGGACTCAGTCTCCCTCTGAAGGCAGCTCACCCACGGTAATTATAAACCAGCTAGTGTCCATGTAAGCTTGTCTGCGGCGATGGTTTGACCGCTGAATTAGTTACAAGCGATCATATGTTACATGTGGGTACCCGCTTATATAGCAAGTCAATGAAATGCAGGATTTTTAACCCACGGTTTCCATTGTAACATGACACATTTCTTATGTGGTGAGCTGACAACATCTTAATATATCCCGCTGTACTACAACCACCCCTTTGCACTTTTTCACTTTATATACATTGAGTGTATTATATTAAATTACCTTATATCTCTTTCTACCTCGCTGCGTCATATGCACTTTGGTCACTTTGTTTGATATACTTGTTGCTGCTATATATTTTTGTGTTTTTTTATTTATTTTTTACCACTAGTATGGTCTGATAGACCATGTATGTTAGCTTTTTTGCACTATCTTTGTTTTAGTGGATATATAGTTATTTATTTTTTCTTATTTTTTCTGGTTCTACCTTAAATTATATTTATATCTTTAGTATTTCACTGTAAAAACTTTTGGGTATATTATTTTCTACATCATATAATTTTTAGCTTTCCATATAATCAGTTTGGTTTTTGTTAGTACAGCGAGTAAAGGCAATTTTTTCCTTGGTGGGTTGTTACCTTCATTATTTTGGGACTTCTGGGTACCATACAATAGGACCTGCGTTTTTTATAGATTATTTTCATTCATATACTGTATATTTATATGTATATTTTTTATAAAAACTTTTTTAATGTATGAATTGCCAATCAATTTTAATAAAGGCATATTTTTGATCATAACACTGTGGTACTCTCTGGCTAATTCTTATCCGGTAGTGGTTAGGTGGTTCGGTTCCCTTTTCTCAGTGTGTATTCACTGTAACCTTCACAGTGCACCCTAACCTCCTGAGACACATTATGATTTTATTCCTAATTTAGGTTTGATTTATGGTGTTTAGTAGGTGTTCACTGTGTTTTTTAACTATGTGCAATTTTAGTATTGCGTTCTGACCACTAGCAGCGCTGGCTTCTCCCCTTTCCTATTGATCTCTTGCCTGGTGCTGAGCCTCCCCGGGGTCGAGTCTATCCGTTATCTCTCCCGGAGACAGAGGCAATGTCTCAGTACATTCAAGAGAATCTGGCAAGAGGGTTCATCAGGAATTCAGTGTCACCTGCTGGTGCAGGGTTCTTTTTCGTGCAGAAGAAGAATGGGGAACTACGTCCATGCATAGATTATAGGGATCTTAACGCCATCACCGTTAAGAATAAGTATCCTTTGCCCCTGATATCTGAGCTTTTGATAGGCTACAGGGATCAAGGGTATTTACTAAATTAGATCTGCGGGGTGCTTACAACCTGATTCGCATCCTTGAGGGGGACGAATGGAAGACGGCTTTTAACACCAGGGATGTGCACTATGAATATCTGGTGATGCCCTTCGGGCTCTGTAATGCCCCAGCCGTTTTCCAAGACTTTGTAAACGACATCTTTCGGGATATGCTTTCCCCCTCGGTCATAGTTATCTGGATGATATTCTTATCTACTCTCCAGATATAGACTCCTACCGGAGAGATGTTTGCAAGGTCTTCGACCTTCTACGGGCTAACTCCCTCTATGCCAAGTTGGAGTAGTGTGTGTTTGAGCAAGAGTCCTGGCCTTTCCTTGGCTATATCATCTCAGCCCAGGGATTGGCTATGGATCCTGCCAAGCTACAGGCTGTGATGGACTGGCAGGGACCCCATTCTCTCAAAGCGATGCAGCGCTTTATGGGGTTCATTAATTACTATCGCCAGTTCATTCCACACTTCTCAACTTTGGTAGCTCCCTTGGTTGCCCTCACCAAGAAGGGGGCAAATCCCAAGTTGTGGTCGGAGGAGGTCTCCAAGGCCTTTCTCTTGACTAAGTCACACTTCACTAGCGCTCCATCCTGCATCGCCCCGATGTAGATAGACCATTTATTATGGAGGTGGATGCCTCATCCGTTGGTGCTGGAGGAGTCCTCTTCCAAAAGGATGCTCAAGGTCGGAAGCATGCTTGCTTCTTCTTCTCTAAGACCTTTTCATCAGCGGAGAGGAATTATTATTGGCTTTCTCAGAGTGGAGACATCTTCTGGAGGGAGCTCGCTTTCCCTTCCAGGTGTTCACAGACCACAAGAACTTGGTGTATTTACAGACAGCCCAGCGGCTAAATTCTCATCAGGCTAGATGGTCCCTGTTCTTCTCCCGGGTTCCATTTCACCCTCCATTTTCTTTCTGGGGAGAGGAACGCTCGTGCCGAAGCTCTCTCTCGCTCTGTAGTATCATTGTCATCAGAGAAAGAGGAGCCTCGGCTTATTGTCCCTTCAGAGAGCTTGAGAACAGTGGCTCCAGTTTCGCTAGAGTCTGTGCCCCAGGCAAGACTTTCGTTCCATCTAATTTGCGACCGGTGGTTCTCTCTTGGGCTCACTTATCCATGGTGGGAGGACACTTTGGGACCAAGAAGACATCTCAGCTCTTGGCAAGGACATACTGGTGGCCGCATATGGCTCGTGACGTCGTAGACTATGTTCGGGCATGTCTCTCCTGCGCCAAGAACAAGTCTCCTCGGCAACGGCCAGCTGGGTTGCTTTACCCCATGCTGGTGGCGGACAGGCCCTGGGAGATGGTCGGGATGGATTTTGTGGTGGGCTTACCCAAGTCTCGTAACTGCACCATTATCTGGGTGATCACCAACCATTTTTCCAAAATGGTGCACTTGGTGCCTCTTCCACGGCTACCTTCTGCACGGGCTCTGGCTGTGTTCATCAAACATATCTTTCGCCTACACGGTATGTCAGACAAAATTGTTAGTGACCGGGGTCCCCAGTTTGCGTCTTGATTCTGGAGAGAGCTTTGTCGTCTACTCAGTATTGAGTTGAATCTCTCTTCGGCATATCATCCCGAGACAAATGGGTTGGTAGAGAGGGCCAACCAGACCCTGGTCACATATTTACGACATTTTGTTTCTGCCAGGCAGGACGACTGGGCATCCTTAATACAGTGGACAGAGTTTGCGCTTAACAATGCCGTAGCCGACTCAACCGGTCAGACTCCGTTCCTCCTAAATTACGGCCAGCATCCACGTGTCCCTGTGCCCATGCCCGTGTCTTCCGCTGACTCCAGGGTGGCAGACTGGGCTGTGGAGGCACAGGACATTTGGGACCGCACTCAGGATGCCATTCGGGCCTCCAAGGAGAGAATGAGGTCCTCCACCGATGCTCATCGGCGCCCCGCTCTGACCTTTGCTCCTGGCGACTTAGTGTTTCTCTCCGCCCGTAACATCAGGCTCCGTGTTGAGTCCACTAAGTTTGCACCTCGCTACTTGGGTCTCTTCAAGGTCCTCGAACAGGTTAACCCTGTGGTCTACCGTCTGGCCCTTCCTCTACGCTTGGGTATCACCGACACCTTTCATGTGTCCCTCTTGAAACCCGTTTACATGTCCCGGTTTTACGAGTCATCTGCCGGGACATCTGGTTCATCCACGGACGATTACGAGGTGAATGCTATTTTGGGGTGCAAGGTGGTACGTGGCAAAAAATTCTATTTGGTTGATTGGAAGGGTTATGGCCCAGAGGACAGGTCCTGGGAGCCTGCTGAACACATTCGAGCTCCACAGCTCATTGCTGCCTTCGAGCGTAGCGAGGTCCAGGGTAGGGGGCCCTGGGGGGGTAATGTTAGGTGTCGAGTTCCCGCCTCTGCACAGGGGGAATCTCGAACCATCTCTGCTGCGGTCTCCCATTCTTCTCCAGCCACAGTGGAGTCTGTTCAGCGGAGATGTCGGTCCCAGCATCTTGCTCAGTCTCACTCTGTGCAAAGGGTTACTGCTGCTTTTCCAGCTTCTGCCATTGAAGCCAGTGCTGGGCAGCGGCGAGCAGATGCTTTTGGGACTAAGTCCTGCTTTTCCCCTTCTGAGCATGCCCAGAGCAAGATCGCCCGTTGGAGATCGAGGGTCACATGCTCAGATACTGCAGCAGGTCCCATTGGTCCTCCAGGAAGGTCCTGAAGGTGCTTAACTTCTGTAGCAGCCTCCCATTGGTCCTTCTGGAAAGGTCATGTACATGCTGCAGCTATATAAGGTTCGCATGACCGCACGGCCATGCGCTAGTATACAATTGTAATCGTGTGTGTGTTGATGAGTGCAAGTCGTTCCTTAAAAAACCCATCCCTTGTGTATGACTGTTCGCGTAAGGTGTATGGCTGCAATCTAGCGCCCGGCTGAACTCACAGTGTTAACACACGAAACAGCGCCTACTGCTATGACCGCCAGTATGGCGCCACGTGCGATTAGAGCACTTCTTTAGCCCAAGTCTGGGTGGTTAGTGGCATCCGCTAGTACGGCACAGTTAGCACTCTTGTGCTATTTAATTATTAGTTTTGTTACGTGCGGTACTGCGGCCCTGTGACGCAACAGGGTTCGCTTCCTTCACTCAGGGTGAAGTTAACCAGTGTGTGTATTCACATTGTACCGCCATATAGTCTGTCATTACTTGGCAGCAGGTTCCATCTCTGCACGGTGGACCCCGGACTGTGAACACACCTTATTCTATCTTATTATATGGTGCGTTCCACTAGCCCTAACAGGCAATAACCATGGTCCCTTCCCTGGCTATTAATATCAGCCCCCAGGCACTGGTTTTCCCTCTGTTGGTTCTGAAAATTGCATGGGAGACCACACCATTTTTTTTCCCAAAAAGAATCTTTTATTAATTACACACATGTGCCATAGTTTGCACACCCACTACTAATTGTATTGGTCACTGACATATATACTGTATATCTACCTATTCTACATCTATCTACTGTATGTTAACCATGTCTTCTATCCTGACTACTCCTGCAGTGATTTTACAGAAGCTGACAAATGAATTACCGGCTATTCTTCTATCTATATCTTTATTAAATATAAAGACATATATATATATATATATATATATATATATATATATATATATATATATATATATATATATTTGTGTGTCATTGACATATATAGACCATAGATCATCAAAAAAATAAAGGGAACACAAAAATCACACATCCTAGATATCACTGAATTAAATATTCCAGTTGCAAATCGTTATTCATTACATAGTGGAATGTGTTGAGAAGAAAAAAACATAAAAATGATCAATGTAAATCAAAATTAATATCCAATGTAGGTCTGAATTTGGAATGATGCTTAAAATCAAAGTGGAAAATCAAATTACATGCTGTTCCAACTTCAGTGAAAATGCCTCAAGACAAGGAAATGATGCTCAGTAGTGTGTGGCCGCCACATGCCTGTATGACGTCCCTACAACACCTGGGCATGCTCGTGATGAGGCGGCAGATGGTCTCCTGAGGGATCTCCTCCCAGACCTGGACTAAAGCATCCGCCAACTCCTGGACAGTCTGTGGTGCAATGTGACATTGGTGGATGGTGTGAGACATGATGTCCCAGATGTATTCAATCGGATTCAGGTCTGGGGAATAGGTGGGCCAGTCCATAGCTTCAATGCCTTCATCTTGCAGGAACTGCTGACACACTCCATCCACATGAGGTCTGGCATTGCCCTGCATTAGGAGGAACCAGGCCAACCGCACCAGCATATGGTCTCACAAGATGTTTGAGGATCTCATCTCAGTATCTAATGGCAATCAGGCTACCTCTGGTGATCACATTGAGGGTTGTGTGGCCCTCCAAAGAAATGCCACCCTACACTAATATTGACCCACTACCAAACCGGTCATGCTGAAGTATATTGCAGGCAGCAGATCGCTCTCCGCGGTGTCTCCAGACTCTGTAACGTCTAGTAACATAGTAACATAGTTAGTAAGGCCGAAAAAAGACATTTGTCCATCCAGTTCAGCCTATATTCCATTATAATAAATACCCAGATCTACGTCCTTCTACAGAACCTAATAATTGTATGATACAATATTGTTCTGCTCCAGGAAGACATCCAGGCCTCTCTTGAACCCCTCGACTGAGTTCGCCATCACCACCTCCTCAGGCAAGCAATTCCAGATTCTCACTGCCCTAACAGTAAAGAATCCTCTTCTATGTTGGTGGAAAAACCTTCTCTCCTCCAGACGCAAAGAATGCCCTCTTGTGCCCGTCACCTTCCTTGGTATAAACAGATCCTCAGCGAGATATTTGTATTGTCCCCTTATATACTTATACATGGTTATTAGATCGCCCCTCAGTCGTCTTTTTTCTAGACTAAATAATCCTAATTTCGCTAATCTATCTGGGTATTGTAGTTCTCCCATCCCCTTTATTAATTTTGTTGCCCTCCTTTGTACTCTCTCTAGTTCCATTATATCCTTCCTGAGCACCGGTGCCCAAAACTGGACACAGTACTCCATGTGCGGTCTAACTAGGGATTTGTACAGAGGCAGTATAATGCTCTCATCATGTGTATCCAGACCTCTTTTAATGCACCCCATGATCCTGTTTGCCTTGGCAGCTGCTGCCTGGCACTGGCTGCTCCAGGTAAGTTTATCATTAACTAGGATCCCCAAGTCCTTCTCCCTGTCAGATTTACCCAGTGGTTTCCCGTTCAGTGTGTAATGGTGATATTGATTCCCTCTTCCCATGTGTATAACCTTACATTTATCATTGTTAAACCTCATCTGCCACCTTTCAGCCCAAGTTTCCAACTTATCCAGATCCATCTGTAGCAGAATACTATCTTCTCTTGTATTAACTGCTTTACATAGTTTTGTATCATCTGCAAATATCGATATTTTACTGTGTAAACCTTCTACCAGATCATTAATGAATATGTTGAAGAGAACAGGTCCCAATACTGACCCCTGCGGTACCCCACTGGTCACAGCGACCCAGTTAGAGACTATACCATTTATAACCACCCTCTGCTTTCTATCACTAAGCCAGTTACTAACCCATTTACACACATTTTCCCCCAGACCAAGCATTCTCATTTTGTGTACCAACCTCTTGTGCGGCACGGTATCAAACGCTTTGGAAAAATCGAGATATACCACGTCCAATGACTCACCGTGGTCCAGCCTATAGCTTACCTCTTCATAAAAACTGATTAGATTGGTTTGACAGGAGCGATTTCTCATAAACCCATGCTGATATGGAGTTAAACAGTTATTCTCATTGAGATAATCCAGAATAACATCCCTCAGAAACCCTTCAAATATTTTACCAAAAATAGAGGTTAGACTTACTGGCCTAAAATTTCCAGGTTCACTTTTAGAGCCCTTTTTGAATATTGGCACCACATTTGCTATGCGCCAGTCCTGCGGAACAGACCCTGTCGCTATAGAGTCACTAAAAATAAGAAATAATGGTTTATCTATTACATTACTTAGTTCTCTTAGTACTCGTGGGTGTATGCCATCCGGACCCGGAGATTTATCTATTTTAATCTTATTTAGCCGGTTTCGCACCTCTTCTTGGGTTAGATTGGTGACCCTTAATATAGGGTTTTCATTGTTTCTTGGGATTTCACCTAGCATTTCATTTTCCACCGTGAATACCGTGGAGAAGAAGGTGTTTAATATGTCAGCTTTTTCCTCGTCATCTACAACCATTCTTTCCTCACTATTTTTTAAGGGGCCTACATTTTCAGTTTTTATTCTTTTACTATTGATATAGTTGAAGAACAGTTTGGGATTAGTTTTACTCTCCTTAGCAATGTGCTGCTCTGTTTCCTTTTTGGCAGCTTTAATTAGTTTTTTAGATAAAGTATTTTTCTCCCTATAGTTTTTAGAGCTTCAATGGTGCCATCCTGCTTTAGTAGTGCAAATGCTTTCTTTTTACTGTTAATTGCCTGTCTTACTTCTTTGTTTAGCCACATTGGGTTTTTCCTATTTCTAGTCCTTTTATTCCCACAAGGTATAAACCGCTTACACTGCCTATTTAGGATGTTCTTAAACATTTCCCATTTATTATCTGTATTCTCATTTCTGAGGATATTGTCCCAGTCTACCAGATTAACCCCTCTGTGACCTTAGACGTACTATCCCGTCGAGGTGCCCTGGGCTTATCTGACCCTGGACGGGATAGTACGTCATAGCCGATCGGCCGCGCTCACGGGGGGAGCGCGGCCGATCGCGGCCGGGTGTCAGCTGCTTATCGCAGCTGACATCCGGCACTATGTGCCAGGAGCGGTCACGGACCGCCCCCGGCACATTAACCCCTGGCACACCGCGATCAAAGATGATCGCGATGTGCCGGCGGTGCAGGGAAGCACCGCGCAGGGAGGGGGCTCCCTGCGGGCTTCCCTGAGCCCCCCGCAGCAACGCGATGTGATCGCGTTGCTGCGAGGGTCTCCTCACCTCCCTCCCTGCTTGAGCCCCGGATCCAAGATGGCCGCGGATCCGGGTCCTGCAGGGAGGGAGGTGGCTTCACAGAGCCTGCTCAGAGCAGGCACTGTGAAGCAGCCTGCACTCCTATCAGATCAGTGATCTGACAGAGTGCTGTGCAAACTGTCAGATCACTGATCTGTGATGTCCACCCCTGGGACAAAGTAAAAAAGTAAAAAAAAAATTTTCCAAATGTGTAAAAAAAATAAAAAAAAATATTCCAAAATAATGAAAAAAAAAAAAATATATTATTCCCATAAATACATTTCTTCATCTAAATAAAAAAAAAAAAACAATAAAAGTACACATATTTAGTATCGCCGCGTCCGTAACAGCCCGACCTATAAAACTGGCCCACTAGTTAACCCCTTCAGTAAACACCGTAAGAAAAAAAAAAAAAAAACGAGGCAAAAAACAACGCTTTATTATCATACCGCCGAACAAAAAGTGGAATAACACGCGATCAAAAGGACAGATATAAATAACCATGGTACCGCTGAAAGCGTCATATTGTCCCGCAAAAAAAGAGCCGCCATACAGCATCATCAGCAAAAAAATAAAAAAGTTATAGTCCTGAGAATAAAGCGATGCAAAAATAATTATTTTTTCTGTAAAATAGTTTTTATCGTATAAAAGCACCAAACCATAAAAAAATGATATAAATGAGGTATCGCTGTAATCGTACTGACCCGAAGAATAAAACTGATTTATCAATTTTACCAAACGCGGAACGGTATAAACGCCTCCCCCAATAGAAATTCATGAATAGCTGGCTTTTGGTCATTCTTCCTCACAAAAATCGGAATAAAAAGCGATAAAAAAATGTCACGTGCCCAAAAATGTTTTCAATAAAAACGTCAACTCGTCCCGCAAAAAACAAGACCTCACATGACTCTGTGGACCAAAATATGGAAAAATTATAGCTCTCAAAATGTGGTATTGCAAAAAATATTTTTTGCAATAAAAAGGGTCTTTCAGTGTGTGACGGCTGCCAATCATAAAAATCCGCTAAAAAACTCGCTATAAAAGTAAATCAAACCCCCCTTCATCACCCCCTTAGTTAGGGAAAAATAAAAAAAAATGTATTTATTTCCATTTTCCCATTAGGGCTAGGGTTAGGGCTAGGGTTAGGGCTAGGGCTAGGGTTAGGGTTAGGGCTAGGGTTAGGGCTAGGGCTAGGGTTAGGGCTAGGGTTAGGGTTAGGGTTAGGACTAGGGTTAGGGCTAGGGTTAGGGCTAGGGTTAGGGCTAGGGTTAGGGTTAGGGCTAGGGTTAGGGCTAGGGTTAGGGCTAGGGTTAGGGCTAGGGTTAGGGTTAGGGCTAGGGTTAGGGCTAGGATTAGGGTTAGGGTTAGGGTTGGGGCTACAGTTAGGGTTGGGGCTAAAGTTAGGGTTAGGGTTTAGATTACATTTACAGTTGGGAATAGGGTTGGGATTAGGGTTAGGGGTGTGTCAGGGTTAGAGGTGTGGTTAGGGTTACCGTTGGAATTAGGGTTAGGGGTGTGTTTAGATTAGGGTTTCAGTTATAATTGGGGGGTTTCCACTGTTTCGGCACATCAGGGGCTCTCCAAACACGACATGGCGTCCGATCTCATTTCCAGCCAATTCTGCGTTGAAAAAGTAAAACAGTGCTCCTTCCCTTCCGAGCTCTCCTGTGTGCCCAAACAGGGGTTTACCCCAACATATGGGGTATCAGCGTACTCAGGACAAATTGGACAACAACTTTTGTGGACCAATTTCTCCTGTTACCCTTGGGAAAATACAAAACTGGGGGCTAAAAAATAATTTTTGTGGGAAAACAAAAAGATTTTTTATTTTCACGGCTCTGCGTTATAAACTGTAGTGAAACACTTGGGGGTTCAAAGTTCTCACAACACATCTAGATAAGTTCATTGAGGGGTCTAGTTTCCAATATGGGGTCACTTGTAGGGGGTTTCTACTGTTTAGGTACATTAGGGGCTCTGCAAACGCAATGTGACGCCTGCAGACCAATCCATCTAAGTCTGCATTCCAAATGATGCTCCTTCCCTTCCGAGCCCTCCCATGCGCCCAAACGGTGGTTCCCCCCCACATATCGGGTATCAGCGTACTCAGGACAAATTGGACAACAACATTTAGGGTCCAATTTCTCCTGCTAACCTTGGAAAAATACAAAACTGGGGGCTAAAATATAATTTTTGTGGAAAAAAAAATATTTTTTATTTGCATGGCTCTGCGTTATAAACTGTAGTGAAATACTTGGGGGTTCAAAGCTCTCACAACACATCAAGATGAGTTCCTTAGGGGGTCTACTTTCCAAAATGGTGTCACTTGTGGGGGGTTTCTACTGTTTAGGTACATTAGGGGCTCTGCAAACGCAATGTGACGCCTGCAGACCATTCCATCTAAGTCTGCATTCCAAATGGCGCTCCTTCCCTTCCGAACCCTCCCATGCGCCCAAACGGTGGTTCCCCCCCACATATGGGGTATCAGCGTACTCAGGACAAATTGGACAACAACTTTTGTGGTCCAATTTCTCCTGTTACCCTAGGGAAAATACAAAACTGGGGGCTAAAAAATAATTTTTGTGGGAAAAAAATTTTGTTTTATTTTTATGGCTCTGCATTATAAACTTCTGTGAAGCCCTTGGTGGGTCAAAGTGCTCACCACACATCCAGATAAGTTCCTTAGGGGGGTCTACTTTCCAAAATGGTGTCACTTGTGGGGGGTTTCAATGTTTAGGCACATCAGTGGCTCTCCAAACGCAACATGGCGTCCCATCTCAATTCCTGTCAATTTTGCATTGAAAAGTCAAACGGCGCTCCTTCCCTTCCGAGCTCTCCCATGCGCCCAAACAGTGGTTTACTGCCACATATGGGATATCAGCGTACTCGGGACAAATTGGACAACAACTTTTGAGGTCCAATTTCTTCTCTTACCCTTGGAAAAATAAAAAATTGGGGGCAAAAATATAATTTTTGTGAAAAAATATGATTTTTTATTTTTACGGTTCTGCATTATAAACTTCTGTGAAGCACTTGGTGGGTCAAAGTGCTCACCACACCTCTAGATAAGTTCCTTAGGGGGTCTACTTTCCAAAATGGTGTCACTTGTGGGGGGTTTCAATGTTTAGGCACATCAGTGGCTCTCCAAACGCAACATGGCGTCCCATCTCAATTTCTGTCAATTTTGCATTGAAAAGTCAAACTGCGCTCCTTCCCTTCCGAGCTCTCCCATGCGCCCAAACAGTGGTTTACTGCCACATATGGGGTATCAGCGTACTCAGGACAAATTGGACAACAACTTTTGAGGTCCAATTTCTTCTCTTACCCTTGGAAAAATAAAAAATTGGGGGCAAAAATATAATTTTTGTGAAAAAATATGATTTTTTATTTTTACGGTTCTGCATTATAAACTTCTGTGAAGCACTTGGTGGGTCAAAGTGCTCACCACACATCCAGATAAGTTCCTTAGGGGGTCTACTTTCCAAAATGGTGTCACTTGTGGGGGGTTTCAATGTTTAGGCACATCAGTGGCTCTCCAAACGCAACATGGCGTCCCATCTCAATTCCTGTCAATTTTGCATTGAAAAGTCAAATAGCGCTCCTTCCCTTCCGAGCTCTCCCATGCGCCCAAACAGTGGTTTACCCCCACATATGGGGTATCAGCGTACTCAGGACAAATTGGACAACAACTTTTTGGGTCCAATTTCTCCTGTTACCCTTGGTAAAATAAAACAAATTGGAGCTGAAGTAAATTTTTTGTGTAAAAAAGTTAAATGTTCATTTTTATTTAAACATTCCAAAAATTCCTATTAAACACCTGAAGGGTTAATAAACTTCTTGAATGTGGTTTTGAGCACCTTGAGGGGTGCAGTTTTTAGAATGGTGTCACACTTGGGCATTTTCTATCATATAGACCCCTCAAAATGACTTCAAATGAGACGTGGTCCCTAAAAAAAAATGGTGTTGTAAAAATGAGAAATTGCTGGTCAACTTTTAACCCTTATAACTCCCTAACAAAAAAAAAAATTGGTTCCAAAATTATGCTGATGTAAAGGAGACATGTGGGAAATGTTACTTATTAAGTATTTTGTGTGACCTATCTCTGTGATTTAATTGCATAAAAATTCAAAGTTTGAAAATTGCGAAATTTTCAAAATTTTCGCCAAATTTCCATTTTTTTCACAAATAAACGCAGGTACTATCAAAGAAATTTTACCACTATCATGAAGTACAATATGTCACGAGAAAACAATGTCAGAATCACCAGGATCCGTTGAAGCGTTTCGGAGTTATAACCTCATAAAGGGACAGTGGTCAGAATTGTAAAAATTGGCCTGGTCATTAACGTGCAAACCACCCTTGGGGGTAAAGGGGTTAAGGGCATCTCTAAGCTGTTCAAACTTTGCCTTCCTAAAGTTCAATGTTTTTGTGACTCCCTGACAAGTCCCCCTAGTGAAAGACAGGTGAAACTGCACAATATTGTGGTCGCTATTTCCTAAATGCCCAACCACCTGCAGATTTGTTATTCTGTCAGGTCTATTAGATAGTATTAGGTCTAAAAGTGCTGCTCCTCTGGTTGGATTCTGCACCAATTGTGAAAGATAATTTTTCTTGGTTATTAGCAGAAACCTGTTGCCTTTATGGGTTTCACAGGTTTCTGTTTCCCAGTTAATATCCGGGTAGTTAAAGTCCCCCATAACCAGGACCTCATTATGGGTTGCAGCTTCATCTATCTGCTTTAGAAGTAGACTTTCCATGCTTTCTGTTATATTTGGGGGTTTGTAACAGACCCCAATGAGAATTTTGTTACCATTTTTCCCTCCATGAATTTCAACCCATATGGACTCGACATCCTCATTCCCTTCGCTAATATCCTCCCTTAAAGTGGACTTTAGACAAGACTTTACATAGAGACAAACCCCTCCTCCTCTCCGATTTTTACGATCCTTTCTAAACAGACTGTAACCCTGTAAGTTAACTGCCCAGTCATAGCTTTCATCTAACCATGTCTCGGTTATTCCCACTATGTCAAAGTTACCTGTAGATATTTCTGCTTCTAGTTCTTCCATCTTGTTTGTCAGGCTTCTGGCGTTTGCGAGCATGCAGTTCAGAGGATTTTGTTTTGTTCCAATCTCCTCACTGTGGATTGTTTTAGAAATGTTCTTACCTCCCTTCTGAGTATGTTTTCCTGGGTCGTCTTTGTTCGAGTCTAATGTTTTTCTTCCCGTCCCCTCTTCTTCTAGTTTAACGCCCTCCTGATGAGTGTAGCGAGTCTTCTGGCGAATGTGTGTTTCCCAGGTTTGTTGAGGTGTAGTCCGTCTCTGGCGAGGAGTCCATCATACCAGTAATTCACACCGTGGTCCAGGAATCCAAATCCTTGTTGTCTGCACCATCGTCTTAGCCAGTTGTTTGCATCAAGGATCCTGTTCCATCTCCTGGTGCCATGCCCGTCTACTGGAAGGATAGAAGAAAAAACTACCTGTGCATCCAGTTCCTTTACTTTCTTCCCCAACTCTTCAAAGTCCTTGCAGATTGTCGGTAGGTCCTTCCTTGCCGTGTCATTGGTGCCAACATGTATCAGAAGAAATGGGTGGACGTCCTTGGAGCTGAAGAGCTTTGGTATCCTATCGGTCACATCCTTGATCATCGCACCTGGAAGGCAGCATACTTCTCTTGCAGTTATGTCCGGTCTGCAGATGGCTGCTTCTGTGCCTCTCAGTAGTGAGTCTCCCACCACCACCACTCTTCGTTGCTTCTTGGCTGTACTTTTTGCTGTCACTTGTTGCTGTGTGCCCTTTTCTTTTTTGCTTGCTGGTATTGCTTCATTCTTAGGTGTGCCATCTTCATCCTCTACAAAGATTTGATATCGGTTCTTCAGTTGTGTGGTTGGTGATTTCTCCACGTCTGTCACGTGCTTACTGTGAACCTGCCAATTTGCCAATCCTGGTGTTCTGTGGCAAAGGCCAAGCTGCCTGCGCAGTGTTGGGCTGTGAGCACAACCCTCATCGGTGGACATCGGGCACTCAGACCATCCTCATGGAGTCGGTTTCTAACCATTTGTGCAGACACATGCACATTTGTGGAGGTCATTTTGCAGGGCTCTGGCAGTGCTCATCCTGTTCCTCCTTGCACAAAGGCTGAGGTAGCAGTCCTGCTGCTGGGTTGTTGCCCTCCTATGGCCCCCTCCACATCTCCTAGTGTACTGGCCTGCCTCCTAGTAGCACCTCCAGCCTCTGGACACTACGCGGACAGACACAGCAAACTTTCTTGCCACAGCTCGCATTGACGTGCCATCCTGGATGAGCTGAACTACCTGAGCCACATATGTGGGTTGTAGAGTCTGTCTCATGCTTCCATTAGTGTGAAAGCACAACCAACATTCAAAAGTGACCAAAACATCAGACAGAAAGCATTGAATTGATACTGAGATGTGGTATGTGGTCCCCACCTGCAGAACCACTCCTTTATTGAGTGTCTCTTGATAATTGCCAATAATTTCCATCTGACGTCTATTCCATTTGCACAACAGCATGTGAAATTGATTGTCAAACAGTGTTGCTTTCTAAGTGGTCAGTTTGATTTCACAGAGGTGAAATATACAGTTATATGAAAAAGTTTGGGCACCCCTATTAATCTTAAGCTTAATGTTTTATAAAAAATGTTTTTTTTTGCAACAGCTATTTCAGTTTCATATATCTAATAACTGTTGGACACAGTAATGTTTCTGCCTTGAAATTAGGTTTATTGTACTAACAGAAAATGTGCAATCTGCATTCAAACAAAATTTGATAGGTGCATAAGTATGGGCACCCTTATCATTTTCTTGTTTTAAATACTCCTACCTACTTTTTACTGACTTACTAAAGCACTTTTTTTGGTTTTCTAACCTCATTGAGCTATGAACTTCATAGCCAGGTGTATGCAATCATGAGAAAAGCTACTTAAAGTGGCCATTTGCAAGTTGTTCTCCTGTATGAATCTCCTCTGAAGAATGGCATCATGGGCTCCTCAAAACAACTGTCTAATGATCTGAAAACAAAGATTATTCAACATAGTTGTTCCGGAGAAGGATACAAAAAGCTGTCTCCGAGATTTAACCTGTCAATTTCCACTGTGAGGAACATAGTAAGGAAATGGAAGAACACAGGTACAGTTCTTGTTAAGGCCAGAAGTGGCAGGCCAAGAAAAACATCAGAAAGGCAGAGAAGAAGAATGGTGAGATCAGCCAAGGACAATCCTCAGACCACCTCCAGAGAGCTGCAGCATCAACTTGCTGCAGATGGTGTCACTGTGCATCCGTCAACTATACAATGCACTTTGCACAAGGAGAAGCTGTATGGGAGAGTGATGGGAAAGAAGCCGTTTCTGCAAGCACGCCACAAACAGAGTCGGCTGAGGTATGCAAAAGCACATTTGGAGAAGCCAATTTCTTTTTGGAAGAAGGTCCTGTGGACTGATGAAACCAAGATTGAGTTTGGTCATACAAAAAGGCCTTATGCATGGCGGCCAAAAAACACAGCATTCCAAGAAACACACTTGCTACCCACAGTAAAATTTGGTGGAGGTTCCATCATGCTTTGGGGTTGTGAGGCCAATGCCGGCACCGGGAATCTTGTTAAAGTTGAGGGACGCATGGATTCCTCTCAGTATCAGCAGATTCTTGACAATAATGTTCATGAATCAGTGACAAAGTTGAAGTTACGCAGGGGATGGATCTTTCAGCAAGACAATGATCCAAAACACCGCTCCAAATCTACTCAGGCATTCATGCAGAGGAAGAATTACACTGTTCTGGAATGGCCATCCCAGTTCCCAGACCTGAATATCATTGAACATCTGTGGGATCATTTGAAGAGGGCTGTCCATGCTCGGCGACCATCAAATTGTTTTGTAAAGAGGAATGGTCAAAAATACCTTCATCCAGGATCCAGGAACTCATTAAAAGCTACAGGAAGTGACTAGAGGCTGTTATTTTTGCAAAAGGAGGATCTACTAAATATTAATGTCACTTTTCTGGAGGGGTGCCCATACTTATGCACCTGTCAAATTTTGTTTGAATACAGATTGCACATTTTCTGTTAGTACAATAAACCTTATTTCAAGGCAGAAACATTACTGTGTCCAACAGTTATTAGATATATGAAACTGAAATACAATTTTTATAAAACATTAAGCTTAAGATTAATAGGGGTGCCCAAATTTTTTCATATAACTGTATATATATGTACAGAGCAAAAGTTTGGACACACCTTCTCATTTAAAGATTTTTCTGTATTTTCATGAGTATGAAAATTGTACATTCACACTGAAGGCATCAAAGCTATGAATTAACACATGTGTAATTATATACTTATCAAAAAAGTGTGAAACAACTGAAAATATGTCTTATATTCTAGGTTCTTCAAAGTAGCCACCTTTTGCTTTGATGACTGCTTTGCACACTCTTGACATTATCTTGATGAGCTTCAAGAGGTAGTCACCGAGAATGGTCTTCCAACAATCTTGAAGAAGTTCCCAGAGTATATATATTGATCTGTTAAGTCGGGCCTCACTTTGCTGAATCTATTTCATCTCTACGTTTGTCTTTTCATCTTAACTCACAGTAATTATATGTGGGGGGCTGCCTTTTCCTTTGGGGTATTTCTCTGAGGCAAGGTAGGCTTATTTTCTATCTTCAGGCTAGTTAGTTTCTCAGGCTGTGCCGAGTTGCATAGGCAGAGTTAGGCGCAATCCACGGCTGCCTCTAGTGTTGTTTGGAGAGGATTAGGGATTGCGGTCTGCAGAGTTCCCACGTCTCAGAGCTCGTTCTATGATTTTGGGTTATTGTCAGATCACTGTATGTGCTCTGACCGCTATGTCCATTGTAGTACTGAATTGCCTTTCATAACAGTACAGGAAGCCGAAAGTACTAATGATTCTCAATAGAGGGAAAAAAGAAGTTCTGAGACCATTTTTTTTTCTTTGCACTGTGTTTTGCCTTTTTTTTCCCCTAGACATTTGGGTGGTTCAGTACACAGGTGTAGCGATGGATATTAGAAGTCTGTCTTCATTTGTGGATCAGCTCTCGGCAAGAGTACAAAAGATTCAAGACACTATTGATCAGAAAGCTATGTTGGAACCAAGAATTCCTATTCCTGATTTGTTTTTTGGAGATAGAACTAAGTTTCTGAGTTTCAAAAATAATTGTAAATTATTTCTGGCCTTGAAACCTCGCTCCTCTGGTGATCCAGTTCAACAGGTTTTGATTGTTATTTCTTTTTTGCGCGGCGACCCTCAGGACTGGGCATTTTCTCTTGCGCCAGGAGATCCTGCATTGAGTAATATCGATGCGTTTTTCCTGGCGCTCGGATTGCTGTACGATGAACCTAATTCAGTGGATCAGGCAGAGAAAAATTTGCTGGCTCTTTGTCAGGGTCAGGATGAGATAGAGGTATATTGTCAGAAATTTAGAAAGTGGTCCGTGCTCACTCAATGGAATGAATCAGCGCTGGCAGCTATGTTCAGAAAGGGTCTCTCTCTGAAGCCCTTAAGGATGTCATGGTGGGATTTCCTATGCCTGCTGGTTTGAATGAATCTATGTCTTTGGCCATTCAGATCGGTCGACGCTTGCGTGAGCGTAAATCTGTGCACCATTTGGCGGTATTACCTGAGCTTAGACCTGAGCCTATGCAGTGCGATAGGACTTTGACCAGAGTTGAACGGCAAGAACACAGACGTCTGAATGGGCTGTGTTTCTACTGTGGTGATTCCACTCATGCTATCTCTGATTGTCCTAAGCGCACTAAGCGGTTCGCTAGGTCTGCCACCATTGGTACGGTACAGTCAAAATTTATTCTGTCCGTTACCTTGATCTGCTCTTTGTCATCGTATTCTGTCATGGCATTTGTGGATTCAGGCGCTGCCCTGAATTTGATGGACTTGGAGTATGCTAAGCGTTGTGGGTTTCTCTTAGAGCCCTTGCAGTGTCCTATTCCATTGAGAGGAATTGATGCCACGCCTTTGGCCAAGAATAAGCCTCAATACTGGACCCAGCTGACCATGTGCATGGCTCCTGCACATCAGGAGGTTATTCGATTTCTGGTGTTGCATAATCTGCATGATGTGGTCGTGTTGGGGTTGCCATGGCTACAAGCCCATAATCCAGTATTAGATTGGAAATCCATGTCGGTGTCCAGCTGGGGTTGTCAGGGGGTACATGGTGATGTTCCATTTCTGTCAATTTCGTCATCCACCCCTTCTGAGGTTCCAGAGTTCTTGTCTGATTACCGGGATGTATTTGATGAGCCCAAGTCCGATGACCTACCTCCGCATAGGGATTGTGATTGTGCTATCAATTTGATTCCTGGTAGTAAATTCCCAAAAGGTCGACTGTTTAATTTATCCGTGCCTGAGCACGCCGCTATGCGCAGTTATGTGAAGGAATCCCTGGAGAAGGGGCATATTCGCCCGTCATCGTCACCATTGGGAGCAGGGTTCTTTTTTGTAGCCAAGAAGGATGGTTCGCTGAGACCTTGTATAGATTACCGCCTTCTAAATAAGATCACGGTTAAATTTCAGTACCCCTTGCCATTGTTATCTGATTTGTTTGCTCGGATTAAGGGGGCTAGTTGGTTCACCAAGATAGATCTTCGTGGTGCGTATAATCTGGTGCGAATCAGGCGAGGAGATGAATGGAAAACTGCATTTAATACGCCCGAGGGTCATTTTGAGTATCTAGTGATGCCATTCGGACTTGCCAATGCTCCATCAGTGTTTCAGTCCTTTATGCATGACATCTTCCGAGAGTACCTGGATAAATTCCTGATTGTGTACTTGGATGATATTTTGGTCTTCTCGGATGATTGGGAGTCTCATGTGAAGCAGGTCAGAACAGTTTTTCAGGTCCTGCGTGCTAATTCTTTGTTTGTGAAGGGATCAAAGTGTCTCTTTGGTGTGCAGAAGGTTTCATTTTTGGGGTTCATCTTTTCCCCTTCTACTATCGAGATGGATCCTGTTAAGGTCCAAGCCATCCATGATTGGACTCAGCCGACATCTCTGAAAAGTCTGCAAAAGTTCCTGGGCTTTGCTAATTTTTATCGTCGCTTCATCTGCAATTTTTCTAGTATTGCCAAACCATTGACCGATTTGACCAAGAAGGTCTTCTGCTGCTGTGGAAGCTTTTCAAGAGTTGAAGCGTCGTTTTTCTTCTGCCCCTGTGATGTGTCAACCAGATGTTTCTCTTCCGTTCCAGGTCGAGGTTGATGCTTCTGAGATTGGAGCAGGGGCTGTTTTGTCGCAGAGAGGTTCTAATAGCTCAGTGATGAAACCATGCGCTTTTTTTTCCAGGAAGTTTTCGCCTGCTGAGCGAAATTATGATGTGGGCAACCGAGAGTTGCTGGCCATGAAGTGGGCATTCGAGGAGTGGCGTCATTGGCTTGAAGGAGCTAAGCATCGCGTGGTGGTATTGACTGATCATAAGAACTTGACTTATCTTGAGTCTGCTAAGCGGTTGAATCCTAGACAGGCTCGTTGGTCGCTGTTTTTTGCCCGTTTTGACTTTGTGATTTTGTACCTTCCGGGCTCTAAAAATGTGAAGGCGGATGCTCTATCTAGGAGTTTTGTGCCCGACTCTCCGGGTTTGTCTGAGCCGGCGGGTATCCTCAAGGAAGGAGTAATTGTGTCTGCCATCTCCCCTGATTTGCGGCGGGTGCTGCAAAAATTTCAGGCTAATAAACCTGATCGTTGTCCAGCGGAGAGACTGTTTGTCCCTGATAGGTGGACCAGTAAAGTTATCTCTGAGGTTCATTGTTCGGTGTTGGCTGGTCATCCTGGAATCTTTGGTACCAGAGAGTTGGTGGCTAGATCCTTTTGGTGGCCGTCTCTGTCGCGGGATGTGGGCATTGACTTGTCTTTTTCCTCGGCTTTCCATCCTCAGACTAATGGCCAGACCGAACAAACCAATCAGACCTTGGAAACATATCTGAGATGCTTTGTTTCTGCCGATCAGGATGACTGGGTGTCCTTTTTGCCTTTGGCTGAGTTCGCCCTTAATAATCGGGCCAGCTCGGCTACCTTGGTTTCGCCATTTTTCTGCAATTCTGGGTTCCATCCTCGTTTCTCTTCAGGACAGGTTGAGTCTTTGGACTGTCCTGGTGTGGATACTGTGGTGGACAGGTTGCAGCAGATTTGGACTCATGTAGTGGACAATTTGACTTTGTCCCAGGAGAAGGCTCAACGTTTCGCTAATCACAGACGCCGTGTGGGTCCCCGACTTCGTGTTGGGGATCTGGTTTGGTTATCTTCTCGTCATATTCCTATGAAGGTTTCCTCTCCTAAGTTTAAACCTTGTTTCATTGGTCTGTATAGGATTTCTGAGGTTCTTAATCCTGTGTCTTTTCGTCTGACCCTTCCAGATTCTTTTTCCATACATAACGTATTCCATAGGTCATTGTTGCAGAGATACGTGGCACCTATGGTTCCATCTGTTGATCCTCCTGCCCCGGTTTTGGTGGAGGGGGAATTGGAGTATATTGTGGAGAAGATTTTGGATTCTCGTGTTTCTAGACGGAAACTCCAGTATCTGGTCAAATGGAAGGGTTATGCTCAGGAAGATAATTCCTGGGTTTTTGCCTCTGATGTCCATGCTCCCGATCTTGTTCGTGCCTTTCATGTGGCTCATCCTGGTCGGCCTGGGGGCTCTGGTGAGGGTTCGGTGACCCCTCCTCAAGGGGGGGGTACTGTTGTGAATTCTGTGGCAGAGCTCCCTCCTGTGGTCACAAGTGGTACTTCGGCTGATTCTCTCTGTGAGCGTCTGTTGGTGGAGGGAAGTGGTACTGCGGCTTCTGAGTTTCCTCCCTCAGGTGATCTGGTGAGGTCGTTAGGTGCTTCTCTACTTAACTTCACCTAATGCTTTGATCCTGGCTTCCTGTCAATGTTCCAGTGTTGGACTTGCTTTTCCCTGGATCATTCATGTGGCCTGCTGCTCTGCATAGCTAAGTTCTTCTTTGCTATTTGTTTGCTATTTTTTATGTCCAGCTTGTCTAATTTGTTGCTGGAAGCTCTGGGACGCAAAGGGTGTACCTCCGTGCCGTTAGTTCGGTACGGAGGGTTTTTTTGCCCCCTTTGCGTGGTTTTCTTTAGGGTTTTGTGTAGACCGCAAAGTTACCTTTTCTATCCTCGATCTGTTAAGAAAGTCGGGCCTCACTTTGCTGAATCTATTTCATCTCTACGTTTGTCTTTTCATCTTAACTCACAGTCATTATATGTGGGGGGCTGCCTTTTCCTTTGGGGTATTTCTCTGAGGCAAGGTAGGCTTATTTTCTATCTTCAGGCTAGTTAGTTTCTCAGGCTGTGCCGAGTTGCATAGGCAGAGTTAGGCACAATCCACGGCTGCCTCTAGTGTTGTTTGGAGAGGATTAGGGATTGCGGTCTGCAGAGTTCCCACGTCTCAGAGCTCGTTCTATGATTTTGGGTTATTGTCAGATCACTGTATGTGCTCTGACCGCTATGTCCATTGTAGTACTGAATTGCCTTTCATAACAATATATACTGTATATACACACCTATTCTATGTCTATATATTGTATCTATTCTATCTATCCTATTCTAACCTTTCAGTGTGATTTGACTGAAGCCACATATGAATTGCCAACTTTTCAAAGGACACCAGTGCGTATTTCTCGCAAGTCTTATGGATGGTCCATGTAGTGTGCGATTTTTTTTCTCACACCCATAGACTTGCATTGGCGAGTCTCGGCCAATATATTCGTACATTTGCAGCATTCTGCGATTTCTCATGTATAATACGGCTGAGAAAAAAACAGTGATCTGAGCTGCCCCATTGATTATCAGCGGTCCGAGTGCCATGTGATTTTTTTCTCGGATAGCACTCGTCCGTATTCAACGTTAGTGTGACTCCATCCTAACACAGAGTGTATCTGAGTTACTCTTATGTCACATTTTTGGCAGCTCTTGCTTCCTTCATAAATTCACTATTTCCAATTTTTTTACTAAAAATTTAAATTTTGGTTTGCTTAAATTATTATTTAAAAAAAAATCCTTTTAAAATTTTGCCTTATGGTAAATTTATTATACGGGAAAGAATGCTTCTTAACATTTTTTCCTGTAAAATCCAATTTCTTGTTGATTTTAAATGTTTTATTGTCAGTCCTTATGTCATGACTTTGGATGGGCTTGTTCTGGCTCCTTCCTGTTCAGGTCTGGGTTAAATTAGTCCATCTCTCTTTGGTTCTGTGGCGGCTATTTAATGCTTGTAGTTCCTGGGTTCTGAGTTGGTTATACTTCCGTCTACTCAGTTTGAGATAGCTGATGCAGGTTATTCCTCTGTAATTGTTGTAATTTTTCTTAGGTCAAGGGGGATACATTTGTCCCGACATAGTCAATTTGTTGTTGAGCTACTTGAATTTGTTCTCAAGCACAACTTTTTTACGTTTTGTGGCAGGTTCTTCCACCAGCTCAGGGGTACAGCGATGGGGAGCCCTTGTGCCCCCACGTATGCAAACCTTTTCCTGGGCTGGTGGGAGGACCAGTCAGTGTTTGGGGAAGAAGAGACGCTTTGGTGGAAACCCCATATATTATTTTGGGGTAGATACATCGACGATGTGTTGATTTTTTGGTCCGGCGATGTAGTCTCCTTCTCTAATTTTGTAGATGAGCTCAACAACAATGAGATAGGCCTAAGATTAACATATGATTTTTAATGGGAGTCCATTAATTTTTTGGATCTTAAGATCTCTCGGAATGAGAGTGGTCAGGTTGTTACTGAAACTTTTTATAAACCTACTGCCACAAACAATCTATTGCGCTGGGAAAGTCATCATCCATACAGCTTGAGGAGGGGGATACCGAGGGGTCAATACCTACGGGTTAAGAGAAACTGTTCAACGGATTCGGGTTTCTACCGCCAAGCTAGGGATCTCAGGGATAAGTTCAGAGACAGAGGATACCCGGCTGGGGTTCTCAATGAGGCTTTCAAATCCTCCAATGAGAAAGAAAGAAACTCATTACTAGTAAATAAAAGGAAGGAGGATGATGGTAATGATCTGAGGATCATAGGTACTTTTGATGATAAATCTGGGGAAGTAAGAAAGGCTATTTTAAAACACTGGGGTATTCTCAAAATGGACCCTGAAATATGTGATATTATCCCAGATGCCCCGTTGATTACATACAGGAGGGGGAGGTCGATCCGTGACCAACTAGTCCATAGTGCCTTTCCTCCTCTGAAGAAAACCCCAACTTGGTTGGAAAACAGACAAAACGGCACTTTCAAGTGTGGGAAGTGTAAGTTTTGTAAGTATGTCTCCAGATCCAACTCTTTTGCTAGCTCCCACACTGGTATTAGGTATGATATGAGGCATTTCGCCAACTGTAAAACTGAGGGGGTGGTCTACCTGTTTCAGTGTAGCTGCCCTAAGGATTATGTGGGTAAAACTAAGAGGGAGCTACGCAGAAGAGTTGGTGAACATGTGGGTGACATACTGAATAAACGTGATACTTCTATTTCTAATCACATGAGGGAAGTGCATGGGGGTGACCTCAATTGTTTTTGTTTTTCTGTGATAGAAGTGGTAAAACCGTCAGAGCGAGGGGGGATTGGGATCGACTAATCCTCCAGAAAGAGACGAAATGGATTTATCGTATGAAGAGTACTAAACCAACTGGATTGAATGATCAATTGCAATTTGGATGTTTTGTATAAAATTTGTCGGTACCCTGTTCCCTATTGAATCCCAGACCAGATGTAATTCCCATGATCCATTGCCCCTAATGGGGTTTGGTCGCTATTTATATATGATTAAGATTGCATCTGTAAATAAATATATTTTCTGGAAAGTCAGGAGGATTTCTTGATTTATACCTTTTTGTTCTATAACTCCTCAAATTACCTCTATATATATATACAATAAAAAAGTCCCCCTGTGAGTGCGCTTGCGCACTGGGTAGCGCTCTTTTTATCGTGCGATTTTGCACTTTGATTTGCATAGGTGTACTGCCTTTTATAGTATGTAATGCACTACTCTGTAAGTACTGTTTTTGTTGGTGCAACCAGTTTTCAATCTGAGTAGTGATGCATTTTTAACGCATGCGTACTGGTTTTGACTGGTAGCGCTTCTTTCCTAATGGTGGGTGCGCTGTGTATTAAGATGTGCTTTACATCTTGTGCACTTGCGCACTATGACACGCAGTGGTGGACCGCACAGTGAGGAGTTTGTAATACCGGAAGTACTAACACCGGTTTACTGCCCGTTCAATATGTTCCAAATCAAATGAAGTATGGTCATGACTGTAATGTACTAGCGCTTTATACATTTGGCAGCGCATTCTTGTTTCTTTTTTAATGGTGGGTACATTGTTTATTAAGATGCGCTTTACATCTTGTGCGATTGCGCACTATGAGACGCAGTGGCGGAACGCACAGTGAGTGGTTCATAATCCCGGAAGCACTAACACCGGTTCACTGCTCCGTGCTCCGTCTAATATTCCCCAAATTAAATAAAATATGGTCATGACTGTAGTGTATTAGCGCTTTGCGTATCTGGGATAATTAAGCGCTGGGATATTTGTAGGCGTTTTAGTGACTAGTATGGGAATGAGTCACATGATATGGTAAGGTTGACCTATGATCCCGGAAGGACTATTGATGCCGGAACGAGCGGGGAAATTGGAACTAACAAGAAGGTATTTGCTCTATATAAGCTGGTCACAAAGCCTGCAACATAGGGCTGATTTAGACATGTGGTACCGGATGGACATTGTTCCCCACCGCACAGTAATGACTTAGAGTGTGATGTTTATCCTCCTGAATCGTCACTCAGATAAGTTCTCTTAATTTTCATAAGTATGTCTCCTGATGAACTGATCTCAGGGAAACGCGTTGAGATTTTCATACTTTAAGAGATAGTTATACATTTAGATTTTTTCTATTTACTTACACTGTTTGGTGTGTTGTTTTGGGCTTTATTGTGTATTATCTCTATTTTTGATAGAAGTGTTATTTTTTTGCCCCTACCTATATATGTTGTATGGTATTTTTGTTATCCCCTTGCAAGTAGCCTAGGGTGTTACTAGGGGCAGACTACGTGGAGTGGGGGCGCCATCTGCGCAGGATTCTAGGGTGCCAACCCCCACTGGCAGGTAGGGTCATACTAGGGATCTGGTACAGGTTTCCCTAGTTTGTTGCTCATTCCTATTGCAACAATCAAAGGTGTGTTATGTTATGCACTTTTGTATCTGGGCAAGTGCAATAAGTTCATTAATTATTAGTTCTTGAGTGTATGTTCTGCTGTTTGACTTTTTTCTATTTTTCTTGCACGTAAGGGCTTATTAGGGCGATTTAGGGATAGCCTACGTTGAGCGGGGGCGCCATTGCGCAGGATATATAGGGTGCCAACCTCCGCAGCAAGCTAGGGGATAGATAGTTAGGACCCTAGGGATCAAGAGCACCCTGTATCTTGGTCTTATATCTTTGTGTCAAACGGCTGATACTGGTTTTAGGTTGTATGTGGTATGTGTTTTTATTATTAAGTATATTATTAAATGTTAAGTTTTATTGGGTATATTATTCTATTCATATATGGTGTTTTCTTGCTGTGAATTTATACTTCCGTCTACTCAGTTTGAGATAGCTGATGCAGGTTATTCCTCTGTAATTGTTGTGCCTCTGTGCATGTGTACCTTGCTGTGCATGAGCTGGTTTGCCTCCTGACTACTTCACCTGTTTTCTGCTTGGTACTTCTTTGTCTGTCCTGGCTTTCTGACCCCTTGGCTTGTCTCTGACTAATCTGCTGTTTTTCCCCTTGGTACCTCGCTTGTGTCTGATCCCGACCCTCGTCTTGTCCTTTGACTACGTTTCTGTACTTTGTGTCCTGCATTTTTTGGTAGACCCTCTGTTGTTGCTCGGTAGCTCTTCCTCATCGTCCCTGCAGTGATCTCGTGACCTGACTAGTTCAGTTACTGTGCACTGCGTGCCTCCTTCCTCCCTCTGCCTGCGCTCCAGCTATCACCCCCTTAGGCTGCCTCTCTGCTACACCAGGCAGCGTCATTACACCTTAAAGTGGAGTTAAAGTGTGACACCATTGACACTATTGCTCTCAAAAGCGATATGGTAGTCAGCGATACATTTCAACATTTTCACTACCTAGGCCTCTTTGTAGGGTCTGCCAGATAAATGCTTGGATTTCTCATTAACTCCCACTATACTCATTACTCGAAGTGAGCTTTCAAGCATTAGGGATTGCTTGGTTTGAGTAACAAGCATCCGAGCTTTTTAGTGCTCGGTCATCTCTAACCAGCACCTTTGTACAGAGTAAAGCAAGTGAGAACAAGAGAAATCTACAAATAAAAGTATAGATCATCACCTTGTAAGTGCTAAGATATATGAAAATATTTAAATCATGAAATTTGAACTGCATTATTGCTATATAGAATATATTTCTAATAATGAAGGTACTCAGCACATAAATTGGCGAACTGATGAGAGCCTACCTGGCGTACCTCTTTGACTGAGCCCTAGCCCAATGTCATGCCTTTCCCTGGCTCAATGGGTAAACATTTACAGGGCATTTATAAAAATATACTCAGTATAACAGTAATGCAGTTGAAATTTCATGTGTTCAATGTGTACTGCTGTATTATTTTGTTTGTATTATGCAGTCACAGCAGTTTGCACCTGTTCACGCTTACTTTGTTCTGTTCAGTGGTGCTGTTTTTTTTTTTATTATTATTATTATTATTATTATTCGATTGGAGAGTTTGACAGCCTGAATAATACAGCTATATGAAGGAAAAAAATGACCCTGCCCAACTATGCTCACATAATAACCCTGTTATTACTGAAATTCTAATACAATATAGCATGCACAACATATCCAAATCACAGTCATTTCAATGCACAATAACTTCAGTCGCATGTAAAAGTTTGGGCACCCCTGGCCAAATTACTGTTATTGTGAACAGTTAAGAAAGTTGAAGAGTAAATTATCTCTAAAAGGCCTAAAGTTAAACATGACTCATTTCCTTTGCATTTCAGGCCCATAAAATGTATATATTGTATGTATGTACAGTATGTACATATACTGTGCATGTCGTGTTCCTCCCTTTGATGTGGACTCCAGCGCTGAGTCCACATCTTTTCCAGCATGTCCGCTGTTTTGAACAGCTGACATGTGCCCCTAACAGCCGAGGAAGGAATCGCTATCCACCCACAGCTGTTAACCCATTAAGTGACGCTGTCAATCTCTGACAGAGGCATTTAATGTGATCGTGCTGGAAGCACATCACTAATCCCGCCCATCGGTTACCCATCACATGATCGCGGGTCACTAATGGGTCGGAATGAAAACCAGAGGTCTCCAGCAGACCTTTATTGTTGACATAGCCAGATTGCTATGAACATCGACCACCGGGCAAGTAAGCATTTCTGCTACACACAGGTGATCTGATCATCGCCTGTGTGTGTCAGAGGCGATTGGGTTATTGCAGCTTCTAGTCTCCCAAGGAGACTATTGAAGTAAGTGAAAAGTTTAAAAAAAAAGTTTTTAAAAAAGGTAAAAAAAAGGTCAAATCATCTCATTAAATTTACCTCATTAAAAATAAAACATTTCAAAAAGTAAAATATACACATATATGGTATCGCTTCAGAATCGCTCAATAAAGCTATAAAAAGAATTAATCCAATCGGTAAATGGCATAGCGAAAAAAAAGTCAACATGCCAGAATTACATTTTTTTGGGTTGCAGCAACATTGCATTAAAATGCAATAATAGTTGATCAATAGATCCACACCAAAATGGTATAATTGAAACCATCAGCTTCATCATCTGCAAAGTTAGTACCTACTAGCACCCCCTTTTTAAAAATATCACAACTTATAGATGCTTTTTGTATCCAGCCAAGTGTCTTTCAATTCTTGTTTGAGGGATTTTCATCCATTCTTCCTTAGAGAATTGTTACAGTCCAGAGAGATTCCTGAGTCATCTTGCATGCACTGCTATTTTGCCAAAGATGTTTAAAGATATTTAGAACAGGGGACTGAGAAGGCCATTGTAAAACCTTCAGTTTTTTTTAGAGGTAGTCTATTGTGAATCTTGTGGATCATTATCCATTAGGAAAAACCATCCTCTTTTGAACTTCAACTTTTTTAATGATGGTGTTATGTTTGCATCAAGAATTTGTTGAAATTTCATGGAATCCATTCTTCCCTCTACCTGTGAAATGTTCCCCATGCCATTCGCTGCAACACAACCCCAAAGCATGATTGATACACCCCCATGCCTAATGGTTGGCATTTGACCATGGTTAAAATTCTTTGCCCTTTTTTCATCACACATATCTTTGATCATTATGGTCAGAGCTCTAGTTAAACCTCATCAGTTCAAAGGATTTGTTTCCAAAATGCATTAAGTTTGTTTAGATGTTCTTTAGCATTTAGTTGTGCAGAATTTTATAGTGAGGATACAAGAGAGGTTTTCTTCTGATGAATCTTCCATAAAGGCCATAATTATGCAGGTGTCTCTGAAAAGTAGAACGATGTACCACAACTACAGAGTCTGTTAAATTGTTATGAAGGTCTTTTGAAATGAAGCAGGGGCTTTGATTTACCTCTCTAGCAATCCTACGAGTATCTACCCTTGAAATTTGGCTTGGTCTTCTAGATTTTATCTTGATCTCTACTGTTCCTGTTAACTTTCTTAATTACATTTCAAACTGAGGAAAGGGCAACTTGAAAATGCTTTTCTATCCTCTTGTAGCCTTCTCCTGCTTTGTTACCCTTCACGATTTTAATTTTCAGAATGCTAGACAGCTGCTTAGAAGATCCCATGGCTGCTGTTTTTGGAGCAATATTAGAGGAAGCTGGGTAATTTGCATCACCTGGCATTTTCTAATGATGATAGTGAACAATCCATAAGCCTAAGAGGTTAATTAAGTTCTCACACCTTTGTCAAAGTTATATGAGCACACAGATCTCCAAGGGTGCCCAAACTTGTCCATCGGCTTATTTTCCTTTTTGTATTTTTTTTCCTAAAATACAAAGGAAATGTGACTTCAGGCATTTTAGTTATAATTTCATCTTCAGCTATCCTAACTGTTCAGAATAACAGCAATTTTGACCAGTGGTGCCCAACCTATTACATCCCACTGTAAATCCATTGCTCAGTTTTGAGTCTTTGCTTGACTGTTCGTTTCATTAGCAGTGTAAAAACCTAAGATAGCAGGAAATGTTTCTTTATTTGGCATCTTTCAAACAGACCTACCTTTACATATCATCCAGCTGTACCAAATGTTTAAATTAGTATGAGAAATTACAAGTACAATATGCATTTTAATGGTTATGTTTGTAATTTTATTGCAGTCCTGAGTCCTGAGTCAACAAATCCCGAGTCAACAAAATTCTAGTTAATTTTTTTTTTTGCTTCTACTTTTTAAACTAATGACTTTCGATTTATGACACTATAGTTATTTTTTCCTGAGCCCAGATTAATTCTTACATAGTTAAGATGGAAATTGCTAAGATAATTGACTGCACAACATTCCTTATTTGATCACAGTTTAATTTTTGCTTGTCCTGAAGCAAAAACGAAGACAAAGACATGATTTAAATGTCTTAAAAATATTCTTATTTTACATACAAATGGTAGTTTGATTTTTAAATTAATATAATGATAACAGCTAATCATTTCTGGCATGTGAAATATTACGATTATTACGTTATACAAGTATAATAATAGAAGCTATGGTAAAATACATTATTGAAATGTTCTGTTAAATACTTTATTCTTCATGGCCATGCTTTTATCTCACAACTCGCAGCATCTTCATTTAATTGCTATCATTTGAGGAAAAGTGCAGCTCCCCATACATCTTGCACACAGGGTATTTTGCAATTAAATTTGTGAAGTATATAATATTTTATTTAGAAAGAATACTGCTGTAACTCGGAATTCATTTTTTCCTCTTTATCCTACAATTGTTTTCAATTGCATTTGTAATATGATAATATGTAATGCAATTGTGATGCCAATGTAATTGTTGGTAAACTTATTTATAACTCATTTACTTCATATTTGCTAGGTAATGAATGTATAAATATTCTTTTTCAATATTCTTTTTCAGAAGGATAGCATGAAGCTTTTGAGCCTTAATGTAAAATTTATATCAACTTATTTAAATCAGCAAGTAACATGCATATGTTTGTAATGATGGTAAAGTAATCATATTTAAAATTAACTTCTAAGGGATGCCACCTAGTATGGTAATGACCAAGCATTTTTTTTTCATTTTTTCCATCTACCATTTGAAAGTTATTTTAGCTGTTTTAGCTGACGTAGCCATATAAATAATAAGTTATATTTTAAATTGTGCCATTTTGAAGTAAATATACATTAACCCCTTCACCCCAAAGCCTGTTTTCATCTTTCTGACCAGGCTAGTTTTTTAAATTCTGACCACTGTCACTTTATGAGTAGAGTTGAGCGATACCTTCCGATATCCAGAAGTATCGGTATCGGATTGGATCAGCCAATATCCAAAAATATCAGATATCGCTGATACCGATACCCGATACCAATGCAAGTCAATGGGACACAAATATCGAAATGTAAATAAGCCCTTTCTGTCCTTCTACATCCTGTTCCGGAGGGAAGAAGAGTGTGGGCGGTGCATGGGCAGACACTCTGCGTGTCTGTGTGTGCAGCAGAGGTCTGTTCGGGCCTGCCGGGGATCTGTATGGGCCTCTCTGGGGTCTGTGCGTGCCTGCCATGGGTCTGTGCGTGCCTGCCTGGGGTCTGTGCGTGTGTGCTGGGGCTCTGTGCAGCATGTGGGGCTCTGTGCATGTGTGCCTGGGCTCTGTGCGGCTTGCGGGGCTCTGTGCATGTGTGCCAGGGCTCTGTGTGGCATGCCGGGGCTCTGTGCAGTGTGCGGGGCTCTGTGCGGCGTGAGGGGCTATGTGCAGCGTGTGGGGCTCTGATCAGCGTGCCGGGGCTCTGTGCAGCGCTCTGTGCAGCGTGCCAAGCTCTGTGCGGCGTGCGGGGCTCTGTATGGCGCTCTGGGCAGCGTGCGGGGCTCTGTGCAGCGTGCCGGGGCTCTGTGAGGCGTGCAGGGGTCTGTGCGGCGTGCCGGGGCTCTGTGCGGCATGCAGGGCTCTGAGCGGCGTGCCGGGGCTCTGTGCGGTGTGCCTGGGCTCTGTGCGGTGTGCCGGGGCTCTGTGTGGCACTCTGTGCAGCGTGTGGGGCTCTGTGCGGCGTGCCGGGGCTCTGTGCGGCGTGCAGGGCTCTGTGCGGCGTGCCGGGGCTCTTTGCGGCGTGCGGAGCTCTGTGCGGTGTGCCAGGGCTCTGTGTGGTATGCGGGGCTCTGTGCGTGTGTGCTGGGGCTCTGTGCGGTGTGCGGGACTCTGTGCATGTGTGCCAGAACTCTGTGTGGCATGCCGGGGCTCTGTGTGGCGTGTGGGGCTTTGTGCGGGGCTCTGTGTGGTGTGCCATGGCTCTGTGCGGCATGCGGGGCTCTGTGCGTGTGTGCTGGGGCTCTGTGTGGCGTGCTGGACTCTGTGCGGTGTGCAGGGCTCTGTGCATGTGTGCCAGGGCCCTGTGTGGTGTACCAGGGCTCTGTGGGTCTGCGGGGCTCTGTGTGGCGTGAGGGGCTCTGTGCAGCGTGCCGGGGCTCTGTGCGGCATGCAGGGCTCTGTGCGGCGTGCGGGGCTCTGAACGGCATGCCGGGGCTCTGTGCGGGGCTCTGTATGGTGTGCCGGGGCTATGTGCAGCGTGTCGGTGCTCTGTGCGGCGTGCGGGGCTCTGTGTGGCGTGTGGGACTCTGTGCGGCGTGCCGGGGCTCTGTGCAGCGTGCGGGGCTCTGTGCAGCGTGCGGGGCTCTGGGCGGCATGCGGGGCTCTGGGCGGCGTGCGGGGCTCTTTGCGGTGTTCTGGGGCTCTGTGCGGTGTGCGGGGCTCTGTGCGGCATGCCGGGGCTCTGTGCGGCGTGTGGGGCTCTGTGAGGCGTGCCAGGGCTCTGTGCGGTGTGCCGGGGATCTGTGTCTGTGTGCAGGCCACGTCCGATGGGACTACAAGTCCCATCGGATGATGCCTACTACAGTGACAGTGATTGACACATTAGCCAATGATGGGACAATAGTAGTCCCAACATACGGCTAATGTGTTAAATGGAAAAAAAACCATACATACTACATACATGCTACATACATGCTACATACATGCTACATACATACTACATACTACATACATACATACTACATACATACGGCACACAATACATTCACACATTACATACAATACATACATACAGACATACAGTACATTAAAGATAGAGTTCATACTCACCATTACTTGTCACTTTGTTTCCCGAAGCCAGTGTCATCTGTAAAAAAATATGATAATAACAAACAACCAATATACTCCTTGTCCGCAGAAATCTACGAGTGTCCCACGACGATCTCCCATAAAGAACGGCAGCACAGCTTATGCGACTACTCTCTAGGGGCTCCAGGATCATAATGATGGGAGGAAGGTATCCTTCCGCACTGTATTCCTCCACCGCTGTAAAAAAATAGTCCCTAGTCTCACTTTTGGCATTGCTGTATGAGAAATTTTCCCAAGCAGCAATTGCCATAAAGTGAGACTTTGTCCTAAAGTAACCTCTCAGTGATGCACTGCAGGAGCCATTGTCTCCTGTCAGTGTGTCACTGAGGGTCCAATAGAGCAGTGACATCACCCGATGTCACTGTTCTATAGGGGATATTGTCATGGGACACTCGTTATTAATTGGACTACGGCGGACAGGTAGTATACGGTTAATTATTTTACGTTTTTTGCAGGCGCTGAAGTATGGTAAGTATGGTTAAATGAAGAATATTAAAATACTTTTTTCCTAATGTGTGTATGTGTTTTATTAACCCTTTATTACTATTGGATTAATAATGGACAGGCGTCTTATTGACGCCTCTCCGTGATTAACCCAGCTTAATGTCACCTTACAATAGCAAGGTGACATTAACCCCTTATTATTCCATATCCCACCGCTACACGGGAGTGGGAAGAGAGGGGCTAAGTGCAGGAATCTTACAGATGCGCCATTTCTGGGGCAGCTGCGGACTGGTATTTGTAGCTGGGGGGGGGGCAATATCCATAGCCCTCTCTAGGCTATGAATATCAGCCCGCAGCCTTTCTGGCTATAAAATATAGGGGGGACTCCACGTCATTTTTTTTGGGTTCCCCTATTTTAATAGCCAGTAAAGGCTACGCAGACAGCTGCGGGTTGATATTCATAGCAGGCTACAGATATTGGTCCCCAACCATCGGCTTTACCCCTCTGGCCCAGAAAATTGCTTGGGAGCCCTCGCCATTTTTTCCGTTTTTTTTTTCAAATCAACACTCATTAAGGCCTCTTTCACACTTGTGTCGGTACGGGTCCGTCGCTATGCGTCGGGCCAACGTACCGACGCACATTGTGAAATTTGTGCACGACGTGGGCAGCGGATGCAGTTTTTCATGCATTTATTTGGGAAAAAAAGGAAATTTGGAGACGAATTTGATAATTTTGCAATTCTCAAACTTTTAATTTTTATTCTCTTAAATCAGAGAGTCATGTCACACAAAACAGTTAAATAATATTTAACACATGTCTTCTTTACATCAGCACAATTTTTGAAACAATGTTTTATGTTAGGAAGCTATAATGGTTCAAATTTTTTAAAAAATTGTTTTTAGGGACCACATCACATTTGAAGTGACTTTGAGGGGCCTATATGACAGAAAATATCCAAAAGTAACACCTTTCTATAAACTGTACCCCTCAAGGTGCTCAAAACAACATTCAGTAAGTTGTTTTTTTTTTACTTTTCAGGTGCTTTAAAGGAATTAATGTAATATGGAAGGAAAAAATAAACATTTAACTTCTTTCATAACAATTTTCTATTAGAAATTGGGAAAACTTTGAAAGTGTCCCCAAGTGTAGTGGCAAAAACCATCAAGCGCTACAAAGAAGCTGGCTCACATGAGGACTGTCCCAGGAAAGGAAGACTAAGAGTCACCTCTGCTTCTGAGGATAAGTTTATCCAAGTCACCGCCTCAGAAATAATGAGTTAACAGCAGCTCAGATTAGAGACCAGGTCAATGCCACACAGAGTTCTAGCAGCAGACACATCTCTACAACAACTGTGAAGAGGTGACTTTGTGCAGCAGGCTTTCATGGTAAAATAGCTGCTAGGAAACCACTGCTAAAGGCAGGCAACAAGCAGAAGAGACTTGTTTGGGCTTCAGAACACAAGGAGTGGACATTAGACCAGTGGAAATCTGTGCTTTGATCTGATGAGTCAAAATTTGAGATCTTTGGTTCCAATCACCGTGTCTTTGTGTGACTCAGAAAAGGAGAACGGATGGACTCTACATGCCTGGTTCCCACCGTGAAGCATGGAGGAGGAGGTGTGATGGTGTGGGGATGCTTTGCTGGTGACACTGTTGGGGATTTATTCAAAACTGAAGGCATGCTGAACCAGCATGGCTACCACAGCATCTTGCAGCGGCATGCTATTCCATCCTCTTTGCGTTTAGTTGGACCATTATTTATTTTTCAATAGGACAATTACCCAAAACACACCTCCGGGCTGTGTAAGGGCTATTTGACCAAGAAGGAGAGTGATGCGGTGCTACGCCAGATGACCTGGCCTCCACAGTCACCAGAGCTGAACCCAATCGAGATGGTTTGGGGTGAGCTAGACTGCAGAGTGAAGGCAAAAGTGCCAACAAGTGCTAAGCATCTCTGGGAACTCCTTCAAGATTGTTGGAAGACCTGTTGTGAATTCTGTGGCAGAGCTCCCTCCTGTGGTCACAAGTGGTACTTCGGCTGGTTCTCTCTGTGAGCTTCTGTTGGTGGAGGGAAGTGGTACTGCGGTTTCTGAGTTTCCTCCCTCAGGTGATCTGGTGAGGTCGTTAGGTGCTTCTCTACTTAACTCCACCTAATGCTTTGATCCTGGCTTCCTGTCAATGTTCCAGTGTTGGACTAGCTTTTCCCTGGATCATTCCTGTGGCCTGCTGCTCTGCATAGCTAAGTTCTTCTTTGCTATTTATTTGCTATTTTTTCTGTCCAGCTTGTCTAATTTGTTGCTGGAAGC
Source organism: Ranitomeya imitator (assembly GCF_032444005.1). NCBI lineage: Eukaryota > Metazoa > Chordata > Amphibia > Anura > Dendrobatidae > Ranitomeya > Ranitomeya imitator. The sequence goes on along the minus strand of NC_091285.1, from coordinate 341,118,706 downwards.
TCTGGGACGCAAAGGGTGTACCTCCGTGCCATTAGTTCGGTACGGAGGGTCTTTTTGCCCCCTTTGCGTGGTTTTCTTTAGGGTTTTGTGTAGACCGCAAAGTTACCTTTTCTATCCTCGATCTGTTAAGAAAGTCGGGCCTCACTTTGCTGAATCTATTTCATCTCTACGTTTGTCTTTTCATCTTAACTCACAGTCATTATATGTGGGGGGCTGCCTTTTCCTTTGGGGTGTTTCTCTGAGGCAAGGTAGGCTTATTTTCTATCTTCAGGCTAGTTAGTTTCTCAGGCTGTGCCGAGTTGCATAGGCAGAGTTAGGCGCAATCCACGGCTGCCTCTAGTGTTGTTTGGAGAGGATTAGGGATTGCGGTCTGCAGAGTTCCCACGTTTCAGAGCTCGTTCTATGATTTTGGGTTATTGTCAGATCACTGTATGTGCTCTGACTGCTATGTCCATTGTAGTACTGAATTGCCTTTCATAACAGTACAGGAAGCCAAAAGTACTAATGATTCTCAATAGAGGGAAAAAAGAAGTTCTGAGACCATTTTTTTTCTTTGCACTGTGTTTTGCCTTTTTTTTCCCCTAGACATTTGGGTGGTTCAGTACACAGGTGTAGCGATGGACATTAGAAGTCTGTCTTCATTTGTGGATCAGCTCTCGGCAAGAGTACAAAAGATTCAAGACACTATTGATCAGAAATCTATGTTAGAACCAAGAATTCCTATTCCTGATTTGTTTTTTGGAGATAGAACTAAGTTTCTGAGTTTCAAAAATAATTGTAAATTATTTCTGGCCTTGAAACCTCGCTCCTCTGGTGATCCAGTTCAACAGGTTTTGATTGTTATTTCTTTTTTGCGCGGCGACCCTCGGGACTGGGCATTTTCTCTTGCGCCAGGAGATCCTGCATTGAGTAATATCGATGCGTTTTTCCTGGCGCTCGGATTGCTGTACGATGAACCTAATTCAGTGGATCAGGCAGAGAAAAATTTGCTGGCTCTTTGTCAGGGTCAGGATGAGATAGAGGTATATTGTCAGAAATTTAGAAAGTGGTCCGTGCTCACTCAATGGAATGAATCTGCGCTGGCAGCTATCTTCAGAAAGGGTCTCTTTGAAGCCCTTAAGGATGTCATGGTGGGATTTCCTATGCCTGCTGGTTTGAATGAGTCTATGTCTTTGGCCATTCAGATCGGTCGACGCTTGCGTGAGCGTAAATCTGTGCACCATTTGGCGGTATTACCTGAGCTTAGACCTGAGCCTATGCAGTGCGATAGGACTTTGACCAGAGTTGAACGGCAAGAACACAGACGTCTGAATGGGCTGTGTTTCTACTGTGGTGATTCCACTCATGCTATCTCTGATTGTCCTAAGCGCACTAAGCGGTTCGATAGGTCTGCCCCCATTGGTACGGTACAGTCAAAATTTCTTCTGTCCGTTGCCTTGATCTGTTCTTTGTCATCGTATTCTGTCATGGCATTTGTGGATTCAGGCGCTGCCCTGAATTTGATGGACTTGGAGTTTGCTAAGCATTGTGGGTTTTTAGAGCCCTTGCAGTGTCCTATTCCATTGAGAGGAATTGATGCCACGCCTTTGGCCAAGAATAAGCCTCAATACTGGACCCAGCTGACCATGTGCATGGCCCCTGCACATCAGGAGGATATTCGCTTTCTGGTGTTGCATAATCTGCATGATGTGGTCGTGTTGGGGTTGCCATGGCTACAAGCCCATAATCCAGTATTAGATTGGAAATCCATGTCGGTGTCCAGCTGGGGTTGTCAGGGGGTACATGGTGATGTTCCATTTCTGTCAATTTCGTCATCCACCCCTTCTGAGGTTCCAGAGTTCTTGTCTGATTACCGGAATGTATTTGATGAGCCCAAGTCCGATGCCCTACCTCCGCATAGGGATTGTGATTGTGCTATCAATTTGATTCCTGGTAGTAAATTCCCAAAAGGTCGACTGTTTAATTTATCCGTGCCTGAGCACGCCGCTATGCGCAGTTATGTGAAGGAATCCCTGGAGAAGGGGCATATTCGCCCGTCATCGTCACCATTAGGAGCAGGGTTCTTTTTTGTAGCCAAGAAGGATGGTTCGCTGAGACCTTGTATAGATTACCGTCTTCTAAATAAGATCACGGTTAAATTTCAGTACCCCTTGCCATTGTTATCTGATTTGTTTGCTCGGATTAAGGGGGCTAGTTGGTTCACCAAGATAGATCTTCGTGGTGCGTATAATCTGGTGCGAATCAGGCGAGGAGATGAATGGAAAACTGCATTTAATACGCCCGAGGGTCATTTTGAGTATCTAGTGATGCCATTCGGACTTGCCAATGCTCCATCAGTGTTTCAGTCCTTTATGCATGACATCTTCCGAGAGTACCTGGATAAATTCCTGATTGTGTACTTGGATGACATTTTGATCAACTCGGATGATTGGGAGTCTCATGTGAAGCAGGTCAGAACAGTTTTTCAGGTCCTGCGTGCTAATTCTTTGTTTGTGAAGGGATCAAAGTGTCTCTTTGGTGTGCAAAAGGTTTCATTTTTGGGGTTCATCTTTTCCCCTTCTACTATCGAGATGGATCCTGTTAAGGTCCAAGCCATCCATGATTGGACTCAGCCAACATCTCTGAAAAGTCTGCAAAAGTTCCTGGGCTTTGCTAATTTTTATCGTCGCTTCATCTGCAATTTTTCTAGTATTGCCAAACCATTGACCGATTTGACCAAGAAGGGTGCTGATTTGGTCAATTGGTCTTCTGCTGCTGTGGAAGCTTTTCAAGAGTTGAAGCGTCGTTTTTCTTCTGCCCCTGTGTTGTGTCAACCAGATGTTTCTCTTCCGTTCCAGGTCGAGGTTGATGCTTCTGAGATTGGAGCAGGGGCTGTTTTGTCGCAGAGAGGTTCTGATTGCTCAGTGATGAAACCATGCGCTTTTTTTTCCAGGAATTTTTCGCCTGCTGAGCGAAATTATGATGTGGGCAACCGAGAGTTGCTGGCCATGAAGTGGGCATTCGAGGAGTGGCGTCATTGGCTTGAAGGAGCTAAGCATCGCATGGTGGAATTGACTGATCATAAGAACTTGACTTATTTTGAGTCTGCTAAGCGGTTGAATCCTAGACAGGCTCGTTGGTCGCTGTTTTTTGCCCGTTTTGACTTTGTGATTTCGTACTTTCCGGGCTCTAAAAATGTGAAGGCGGATGCTCTGTCTAGGAGTTTTGTGCCCGACTCTCCGGGTTTGTCTGAGCCGGCAGGTATCCTCAAGGAAGGAGTAATTGTGTCTGCCATCTCCCCTGATTTGCGGCGGGTGCTGCAAAAATTTCAGGCTAATAAACCTGATCGTTGTCCAGCGGAGAGACTGTTTGTCCCTGATAGGTGGACCAATAAAGTTATCTCTGAGGTTCATTGTTCGGTGTTGGCTGGTCGTCCTGGAATCTTTGGTACCAGAGAGTTAGTGGCTAGATCCTTTTGGTGGCCGTCTCTGTCGCGGGATGTGCGTGCTTTTGTGCAGTCCTGTGGGATTTGTGCTCGGGCTAAGCCCTGCTGTTCTCGTGCCGGTGGGTTGCTTTTTCCCTTGCCGGTCCCGAAGAGGCCTTGGACACATATCTCTATGGATTTTGTTTCTGATCTTCCCGTTTCTCAAAAGATGTCAGTCATTTGGGTGGTCTGTGATCGCTTTTCTAAGATGGTTCATCTGGTACCCTTGTCTAGATTGCCTTCCTCCTCTGATTTGGTGCCATTGTTCTTCCAGCATGTGGTTCGTTTGCATTGCATTCCAGAGAATATCGTTTCTGACAGAGGTTCCCAGTTTGTTTCAAGGTTTTGGCGAGCCTTTTGTGGTAGGATGGGCATTGACTTGTCTTTTTCCTCGGCTTTCCATCCTCAGACTAATGGCCAGACCGAACGAACCAATCAGACCTTGGAAACATATCTGAGATGCTTTGTTTCTGCCGATCACGATGACTGGGTGTCCTTTTTGCCTTTGGCTGAGTTCGCCCTTAATAATCGGGCCAGCTCGGCTACCTTGGTTTCGCCATTTTTCTGCAATTCTGGGTTCCATCCTCGTTTCTCTTCAGGACAGGTTGAGTTTTCGGACTGTCCTGGTGTGGATACTGTGGTGGACAGGTTGCAGCAGATTTGGACTCATGTAGTGGACAATTTGACCTTGTCCCAGGAGAAGGCTCAACGTTTCGCTAATCGCAGACGCTGTGTGGGTCCCCGACTTCGTGTTGGGGATCTGGTTTGGTTATCTTCTCGTCATATTCCTATGAAGGTTTCCTCTCCTAAGTTTAAACCTCGTTTCATTGGTCCGTATAGGATTTCTGAGGTTCTTAATCCTGTGTCTTTTCGTCTGACCCTTCCAGATTCTTTTTCCATACATAACGTATTCCATAGGTCATTGTTGCGGAGATACGTGGCACCTGTGGTTCCATCTGTTGATCCTCCTGCCCCGGTTTTGGTGGAGGGGGAATTGGAGTATATTGTGGAGAAGATTTTGGATTCTCGTGTTTCTAGACGGAAACTCCAGTATCTGGTTAAATGGAAGGGTTATGCTCAGGAAGATAATTCCTGGGTTTTTGCCTCTGATGTCCATGCTCCCGATCTTGTTCGTGCCTTTCATGTGGCTCATCCTGGTCGGCCTGGGGGCTCTGGTGAGGGTTCGGTGACCCCTCCTCAAGGGGGGGTACTGTTGTGAATTCTGTGGCAGAGCTCCCTCCTGTGGTCACAAGTGGTACTTCGGCTGGTTCTCTCTGTGAGCTTCTGTTGGTGGAGGGAAGTGGTACTGCGGCTTCTGAGTTTCCTCCCTCAGGTGATCTGGTGAGGTCGTTAGGTGCTTCTCTACTTAACTCCACCTAATGCTTTGATCCTGGCTTCCTGTCAATGTTCCAGTGTTGGACTAGCTTTTCCCTGGATCATTCCTGTGGCCTGCTGCTCTGCATAGCTAAGTTCTTCTTTGCTATTTGTTTGCTATTTTTTCTGTCCAGCTTGTCTAATTTGTTGCTGGAAGCTCTGGGACGCAAAGGGTGTACCTCCGTACAATTAGTTCGGTACGGAGGGTCTTTTTGCCCCCTTTGCGTGGTTTTCTTTAGGGTTTTGTGTAGACCGCAAAGTTACCTTTTCTATCCTCGATCTGTTAAGAAAGTCGGGCCTCACTTTGCTGAATCTATTTCATCTCTACGTTTGTCTTTTCATCTTAACTCACAGTCATTATATGTGGGGGGCTGCCTTTTCCTTTGGGGTGTTTCTCTGAGGCAAGGTAGGCTTATTTTCTATCTTCAGGCTAGTTAGTTTCTCAGGCTGTGCCGAGTTGCATAGGCAGAGTTAGGCGCAATCCACGGCTGCCTCTAGTGTTGTTTGGAGAGGATTAGGGATTGCGGTCTGCAGAGTTCCCACGTCTCAGAGCTCGTTCTATGATTTTGGGTTATTGTCAGATCACTGTATGTGCTCTGACTGCTATGTCCATTGTAGTACTGAATTGCCTTTCATAACAAAGACCATTCCCGGTGACTACCTCTTGAAGCTCATCAAGAGAATGCCAAGGGTGTGCAAAGCAGTCATCAAAGCAAAAGGTGGCTACTTTGAAGAACCTAGAATATAAGACATATTTTCAGTTGTTTCACACTTTTTTGTTAAGTATATAATTCCACATGTGTTAATTCATAGTTGTGATTAGAGTTGAGCGACCTTGACCTTTTTTAGAGTCGAGCCGGGTTTCGCGAAACCCGACTATCTCAAAAGTCGGGTCGAGTGAAATCGGCCGATTATGACGTAAAGTCGGGATCGACCGAAACACGAAACCCAATGCAAGTCAATGGGGCAGCATAGTCGGCAGTGAGTGGGGGCCAGGAAAACACCTAGAGTGCCCATTTTAATGTCAAAACCATCCATTCTTCTTAATGAAGCTTGTCAAGCGTAATTTACCTTATAATAATTGGAAGGCATTTGAAATTGGGGGTCATTTGGCTAAAGTTGTGGTGGGTAGGGCTGGTTCAAGTAATTAGTGGGCCCAGGAAATCTGGACCACGTCACGGCAGTGGAGCAGGGAGAGGTAAGTATTTCAACTTTGCAAGTGCTGTGAACCTGAGCAAGCAGGGGGGGCCCACTCGTTGGCATTGGCACTGGCACAGGGCCCCTCAAAGTACAGCGGTGTATTTGCACGGCGGGGGCGCCTCCCACCGGCAGCAACACTTTTGCGTACTATGAGAGGCCCTGTGCCAGTGACGTCGCCAACTAGTATTCCTCCCCCCACCTGATGAAGGAACCTGCACTTTCATCTGCACCTTCCCCTTTGTCCCCGTGTAAGGTGGTATGGTATGCGGGAAGAGCAACCTGACTTTCAGCAGGGTCACAATGTTGTTGTGTAGCGTGCACGGGGAATGTTGCGTTATGGGTCAATGTACCAGCAGACTCATCTATCACTGGCTGGGCAATGGGCAGGATGAGGGGGAAACACAGATATAGGCCCAAAGAATAAAGTTGGCTAAATGCAGTTCAAAATTGGTAACACAGGAATAACCAGGGGGCATTGCAGTGGAGGACAACTGGAATGAGAGGCTGACACAGAGAGTAGGCCCAAATCAGTAAGTAGTCAAAATGCAGTTCAAAATTGGCAACCGTAGTAAACAGGCGGCACAGCTTTGTTCAGTGGAGGAGAACAGCAAGGAGTGGCAGACACCGATAGTAGGCCCCAACCCAACTAGTAGGCCAAATGCAGTCTAACATTAACAACTAGGGTTGAGCGAAACGGGTCGTTCATTTTCAAAAGTCGCCGACTTTTGGCAAAGTCGGGTTTCATGAAACCCGATCCGACCCCTGTGCGGGGTCGGCCATGCGGTACGCGACTTTCGCGCCAAAGTCGCGTTTCAATGATGCGAAAAGTGCTATTTCTCAGCCAATGAAGGTAAACGCAGAGTGTGGGCAGCGTGATGACATAGGTCCTGGTCCCCACCATCTTAGAGAAGCTCATTGCAGTGATTGGCTTGCTGTCTGCGGCGTCACAGGGGCTATAAAGGGGCGTTCCCGCCGACCGCCATGTTACTGCTGCTGATCTGAGCTTAGGGAGAGGTTGCTGCCGCTTCGTCAGAAGCAGGGATAGCGTTAGGCAGGGTCCATTAACCACCAAACCGCTTGTGCTGTAGCGATTTCCACAGCCCAACACCACCTTCGGTGTGCAGGGACAGTGGAAGCTACATTTTTTTTTTCCTCAGCGCTGTAGCTCATTGGGCTGCCCTAGAAGGCTCCCTGATAGCTGCATTGCTGTGTGTACGCCGCTGTGCAAACCAACTGCTTTTTTCAAAGCACAAATCCTCTTGTTCCTTCCTTTCTGCACAGCTATCTTGTTTGTTTGTCCACACTTTTTATTTAATTTGTGCATCAGTCCACTCCTTATTGCTGCCTGCCATACCTGGCTGAGATTACTGCAGGGAGATAGTAATTGAAGGACAGTTCCTTTTTTTTTTTTTTTTTTTTTTTGTGGGAGATTAAGATTGGCATTTCTGCTAGAGTGCCATCCCTGTCTGTGTCATCTCTCACTCAGTGGGCCATAGAAAGCTTATTTATTTTTTTGCTTGATTTGGGTTCTAAAATCTACCTGAAAAAATCACTACATCAATCAGTGGGAGAAAAATATTGGCCTTAGGGCTTGTGTGCCACTCCTTACTCCTGTGTGTGCCATCTCTCACTCAGTGGGCCATAGAAAGCCTATTTATTTTTTTGCTTGATTTGGGTTCCAAAATCTACCTGAAAAAATCACAACATCAATCAGTGGGAGAAAAATATTGGCCTCAGGGCTTGTGTGCCACTCCTGACTCCTGTGTGTGCCATCTCTCACTCAGTGGGCCATAGAAAGCCTATTAATTTTTTTGCTTGATTTGGGTTCTAAATTCTACCTGAAAAAATCAATAAATCAATCAGTGGGAGATTAATATTGGCCTTTGGGCTTGTGTGCCAGTCCTAAGCGTGCCATCTCTCTCTCTCAGATAGTGGGCCATAGAAAGCCTATTTATTATTTTTTTTATTGGGTTTATAAATTTTCCCTGGAAAAAAAAAAAAAAAGTGGGAGATTAATATTGGCCTCAGGGCTTGTGTGCCAGTCCTGAGCGTGCCATCTCTCTCACAAATAGTGGGCCATAGAAAGCCTATTTATTTTTTTGGTTGATTTGGGTTCTAAATTCTACCTGAAAAAATCAATAAATTGGGAGATAAATATTGGCCTCTGGGCTTGTGTGCCACTCCTGACTCCTGTGTGCGTCATCTCTCACTCAGTGGGCCCTAGAAAGCCTATTTTTTTTTATTTGTTTTCTAAATTCTCCCTGAAACAATCATTTTATTTTATTTTGTTTCTAAATTCTTCCTGAAAAATTCATTTTTTTGTATTTTTTTTTTCTAAAGTCTCCCTGAAAAAAAAGAAAAAAAATCAAATCAGTGGGAGATTAATATTGCCCTTTCTGCTTGTGTGCAAGTCTTGACTCCTGGGTGTGCCATCTCTCTCTCTCCAATTGTGGGCCATAGAAAGCCTATTAATTTTTTTGCTTGATTTGGGTTCCAAAATCTACCTGAAAAAATCACTAAATCAATCAGTGGGAGATAAATATTGGCCTCTGGGCTTGTGTGCCACTCCTGACTCCTGTGTGCGTCCTCTCTCACTCAGTGGGCCCTACAAAGCCTATTTTTTTTTTATTTGTTTTCTAAATTCTCCCTGAAACAATCATTTTATTTTATTTTGTTTCTAAATTCTTCCTGAAAAATTCATTTTTTTGTATTTTTTTTTCTAAAGTCTCCCTGAAAAAAAAAAAAAAATCAAATCAGTGGGAGATTATTATTGCCCTTTCTGCTTGTGTGCCAGTCTTGACTCCTGGGTGTGCCATCTCTCTCTCTCTCTCCAATTGTGGGCCATAGAAAGCCTATTTATTTTTTTGCTTGATTTGGGTTCCAAAATCTACCTGAAAAAATCACTAAATCAATCAGTGGGAGATAAATATTGGCCTCTGGGCTTGTGTGCCACTCCTGACTCCTGTGTGCGTCATCTCTCACTCAGTGGGCCTTGGAAAGCCTATTTTTTGTTTTATTTGTTTTCTAAATTCTCCCTGAAAAAATCATTTTATTTTATTTGGTTTCTAAATTATTCCTGAAAAAATCATTTTTTTTGTATTTTTTTTTTATAAAGTCTCCCTGAAAAAAAAAAAAAAATCAAATCAGTGGGAGATTAATATTGCCCTTTCTGCTTGTGTGCCAGTCTTGACTCCTGGGTGTGCCATCTCTCTCTCTCTCTCCAATTGTGGGCCATAGAAAGCCTATTTATTTTTTTGCTTGATTTGGGTTCCAAAATATACCTGAAAAAATCACTAAATCAATCAGTGGGAGATAAATATTGGCCTCTGGGCTTGTGTGCCACTCCTGACTCCTGTGTGCGTCCTCTCTCACTCAGTGGGCCATAGAAAGCCTATTTTTTTTTTAATTTGTTTTCTAAATTCTCCCTGAAACAATCATTTCATTTTATTTGGTTTATAAATTCTTCCTTAAAAAATCATTTTTTTTTATTATTTTTTTTTTTCTAAAGTCTCCCTTTTAAAAAAAAAAACAAATCAGTGGGAGATTAATATTTACATTTGCGCTTCAGTGACAGTCCTGCATGTGTGGCATCTCTCTCATTTGTTGCCACCAACAACAGAGTGTAAACAGGAACACATGGGCTACTTGCACAGTGAACAAGTCTGTAAGAACATGTTCACACACCACCAAGAAACCTGAAGACACAAAAGAGAATGGTAAAACCAAAAACACTCAGTTTGAAAAAATGTTTGCAGTAATCCGCAAGTGCTAGTAAAAGATGTAAATAACAGGGTATTTGGTTGATACGTTTTTTGCAAAAAATGTATACTAAGCTGCTCTACCAATCTTCACGGTATACCCATATCAGAGCAGTCCTAACTAATGTATGCAATCCCTATCTGATGTATTTAAAAACCTGATCATCTGTATATTACCTGTGTGAACAGGGTTCAGAGAGGAAAAATCCATGTGTGCATACAGGGCAGAACAGCTTTTGTGCAGCTAGCCCAAGAGGAGTGGTGGAACTCCCCAGTCTTGTAGACACAAGAGAACAATCATGGAAACAGGAACACATGGGCTACTTGCACAGTGAACAAGTCTGTAAGAACATGTTCACACACCACCAAGAAACCTGAAGACACAAAAGAGAATGGTAAAACCAAAAACACTCAGTTTGAAAAAATGTTTGCAGTAATCCGCAAGTGCTAGTAAAAGATGTAAATAACAGGGTATTTGGTTGATACGTTTTTTGCAAAAAATGTATACTAAGCTGCTCTACCAATCTTCACGGTATACCCATATCAGAGCAGTCCTAACTAATGTATGCAATCCCTATCTGATGTATTTAAAAACCTGATCATCTGTATATTACCTGTGTGAACAGGGTTCAGAGAGGAAAAATCCATGTGTGCATACAGGGCAGAACAGCTTTTGTGCAGCTAGCCCAAGAGGAGTGGTGGAACTCCCCAGTCTTGCAGACACAAGAGAACAATCATGGAAACAGGAACACATGGGCTACTTGCACAGTGAACAAGTCTGTAAGAACATGTTCACACACCACCAAGAAACCTGAAGACACAAAAGAGAATGGTAAAACCAAAAACACTCAGTTTGAAAAAATGTTTGCAGTAATCCGCAAGTGCTAGTAAAAGATGTAAATAACAGGGTATTTGGTTGATACGTTTTTTGCAAAAAATGTATACTAAGCTGCTCTACCAATCTTCACGGTATACCCATATCAGAGCAGTCCTAACTAATGTATGCAATCCCTATCTGATGTATTTAAAAACCTGATCATCTGTATATTACCTGTGTGAACAGGGTTCAGAGAGGAAAAATCCATGTGTGCATACAGGGCAGAACAGCTTTTGTGCAGCTAGCCCAAGAGGAGTGGTGGAACTCCCCAGTCTTGTAGACACAAGAGAACAATCATGGAAACAGGAACACATGGGCTACTTGCACAGTGAACAAGTCTGTAAGAACATGTTCACACACCACCAAGAAACCTGAAGACACAAAAGAGAATGGTAAAACCAAAAACACTCAGTTTGAAAAAATGTTTGCAGTAATCCGCAAGTGCTAGTAAAAGATGTAAATAACAGGGTATTTGGTTGATACGTTTTTTGCAAAAAATGTATACTAAGCTGCTCTACCAATCTTCACGGTATACCCATATCAGAGCAGTCCTAACTAATGTATGCAATCCCTATCTGATGTATTTAAAAACCTGATCATCTGTATATTACCTGTGTGAACAGGGTTCAGAGAGGAAAAATCCATGTGTGCATACAGGGCAGAACAGCTTTTGTGCAGCTAGCCCAAGAGGAGTGGTGGAACTCCCCAGTCTTGTAGACACAAGAGAACAATCATGGAAACAGGAACACATGGGCTACTTGCACAGTGAACAAGTCTGTAAGAACATGTTCACACACCACCAAGAAACCTGAAGACACAAAAGAGAATGGTAAAACCAAAAACACTCAGTTTGAAAAAATGTTTGCAGTAATCCGCAAGTGCTAGTAAAAGATGTAAATAACAGGGTATTTGGTTGATACGTTTTTTGCAAAAAATGTATACTAAGCTGCTCTACCAATCTTCACGGTATACCCATATCAGAGCAGTCCTAACTAATGTATGCAATCCCTATCTGATGTATTTAAAAACCTGATCATCTGTATATTACCTGTGTGAACAGGGTTCAGAGAGGAAAAATCCATGTGTGCATACAGGGCAGAACAGCTTTTGTGCAGCTAGCCCAAGAGGAGTGGTGGAACTCCCCAGTCTTGTAGACACAAGAGAACAATCATGGAAACAGGAACACATGGGCTACTTGCACAGTGAACAAGTCTGTAAGAACATGTTCACACACCACCAAGAAACCTGAAGACACAAAAGAGAATGGTAAAACCAAAAACACTCAGTTTGAAAAAATGTTTGCAGTAATCCGCCAGTGCTAGTAAACGATGTAAATAACAGGGTATTTGGTTGATATGTTTTTTGCAAAAAATGTATACTAAGCTGCTCTACCAATCTTCACGGTATACCCATATCAGAGCAGTCCTAACTAATGTATGCAATCCCTATCTGATGTATTTAAAAACCTGATCATCTGTATATTACCTGTGTGAACAGGGTTCAGAGAGGAAAAATCCATGTGTGCATACAGGGCAGAACAGCTTTTGTGCAGCTAGCCCAAGAGGAGTGGTGGAACTCCCCAGTCTTGTAGACACAAGAGAACAATCATGGAAACAGGAACACATGGGCTACTTGCACAGTGAACAAGTCTGTAAGAACATGTTCACACACCACCAAGAAACCTGAAGACACAAAAGAGAATGGTAAAACCAAAAACACTCAGTTTGAAAAAATGTTTGCAGTAATCCGCAAGTGCTAGTAAAAGATGTAAATAACAGGGTATTTGGTTGATACGTTTTTTGCAAAAAATGTATACTAAGCTGCTCTACCAATCTTCACGGTATACCCATATCAGAGCAGTCCTAACTAATGTATGCAATCCCTATCTGATGTATTTAAAAACCTGATCATCTGTATATTACCTGTGTGAACAGGGTTCAGAGAGGAAAAATCCATGTGTGCATACAGGGCAGAACAGCTTTTGTGCAGCTAGCCCAAGAGGAGTGGTGGAACTCCCCAGTCTTGTAGACACAAGAGAACAATCATGGAAACAGGAACACATGGGCTACTTGCACAGTGAACAAGTCTGTAAGAACATGTTCACACACCACCAAGAAACCTGAAGACACAAAAGAGAATGGTAAAACCAAAAACACTCAGTTTGAAAAAATGTTTGCAGTAATCCGCAAGTGCTAGTAAAAGATGTAAATAACAGGGTATTTGGTTGATATGTTTTTTGCAAAAAATGTATACTAAGCTGCTCTACCAATCTTCACGGTATACCCATATCAGAGCAGTCCTAACTAATGTATGCAATCCCTATCTGATGTATTTAAAAACCTGATCATCTGTATATTACCTGTGTGAACAGGGTTCAGAGAGGAAAAATCCATGTGTGCATACAGGGCAGAACAGCTTTTGTGCAGCTAGCCCAAGAGGAGTGGTGGAACTCCCCAGTCTTGTAGACACAAGAGAACAATCATGGAAACAGGAACACATGGGCTACTTGCACAGTGAACAAGTCTGTAAGAACATGTTCACACACCACCAAGAAACCTGAAGACACAAAAGAGAATGGTAAAACCAAAAACACTCAGTTTGAAAAAATGTTTGCAGTAATCCGCAAGTGCTAGTAAAAGATGTAAATAACAGGGTATTTGGTTGATACGTTTTTTGCAAAAAATGTATACTAAGCTGCTCTACCAATCTTCACGGTATACCCATATCAGAGCAGTCCTAACTAATGTATGCAATCCCTATCTGATGTATTTAAAAACCTGATCATCTGTATATTACCTGTGTGAACAGGGTTCAGAGAGGAAAAATCCATGTGTGCATACAGGGCAGAACAGCTTTTGTGCAGCTAGCCCAAGAGGAGTGGTGGAACTCCCCAGTCTTGTAGACACAAGAGAACAATCATGGAAACAGGAACACATGGGCTACTTGCACAGTGAACAAGTCTGTAAGAACATGTTCACACACCACCAAGAAACCTGAAGACACAAAAGAGAATGGTAAAACCAAAAACACTCAGTTTGAAAAAATGTTTGCAGTAATCCGCAAGTGCTAGTAAAAGATGTAAATAACAGGGTATTTGGTTGATACGTTTTTTGCAAAAAATGTATACTAAGCTGCTCTACCAATCTTCACGGTATACCCATATCAGAGCAGTCCTAACTAATGTATGCAATCCCTATCTGATGTATATAAAACCTGATCATCTGTATATTACCTGTGTGAACAGGGTTCAGAGAGGAAAAATCCATGTGTGCATACAGGGCAGAACAGCTTTTGTGCAGCTAGCCCAAGAGGAGTGGTGGAACTCCCCAGTCTTGTAGACACAAGAGAACAATCATGGAAACAGGAACACATGGGCTACTTGCACAGTGAACAAGTCTGTAAGAACATGTTCACACACCACCAAGAAACCTGAAGACACAAAAGAGAATGGTAAAACCAAAAACACTCAGTTTGAAAAAATGTTTGCAGTAATCCGCAAGTGCTAGTAAAAGATGTAAATAACAGGGTATTTGGTTGATACGTTTTTTGCAAAAAATGTATACTAAGCTGCTCTACCAATCTTCACGGTATACCCATATCAGAGCAGTCCTAACTAATGTATGCAATCCCTATCTGATGTATTTAAAAACCTGATCATCTGTATATTACCTGTGTGAACAGGGTTCAGAGAGGAAAAATCCATGTGTGCATACAGGGCAGAACAGCTTTTGTGCAGCTAGCCCAAGAGGAGTGGTGGAACTCCCCAGTCTTGTAGACACAAGAGAACAATCATGGAAACAGGAACACATGGGCTACTTGCACAGTGAACAAGTCTGTAAGAACATGTTCACACACCACCAAGAAACCTGAAGACACAAAAGAGAATGGTAAAACCAAAAACACTCAGTTTGAAAAAATGTTTGCAGTAATCCGCAAGTGCTAGTAAAAGATGTAAATAACAGGGTATTTGGTTGATACGTTTTTTGCAAAAAATGTATACTAAGCTGCTCTACCAATCTTCACGGTATACCCATATCAGAGCAGTCCTAACTAATGTATGCAATCCCTATCTGATGTATTTAAAAACCTGATCATCTGTATATTACCTGTGTGAACAGGGTTCAGAGAGGAAAAATCCATGTGTGCATACAGGGCAGAACAGCTTTTGTGCAGCTAGCCCAAGAGGAGTGGTGGAACTCCCCAGTCTTGTAGACACAAGAGAACAATCATGGAAACAGGAACACATGGGCTACTTGCACAGTGAACAAGTCTGTAAGAACATGTTCACACACCACCAAGAAACCTGAAGACACAAAAGAGAATGGTAAAACCAAAAACACTCAGTTTGAAAAAATGTTTGCAGTAATCCGCAAGTGCTAGTAAAAGATGTAAATAACAGGGTATTTGGTTGATACGTTTTTTGCAAAAAATGTATACTAAGCTGCTCTACCAATCTTCACGGTATACCCATATCAGAGCAGTCCTAACTAATGTATGCAATCCCTATCTGATGTATTTAAAAACCTGATCATCTGTATATTACCTGTGTGAACAGGGTTCAGAGAGGAAAAATCCATGTGTGCATACAGGGCAGAACAGCTTTTGTGCAGCTAGCCCAAGAGGAGTGGTGGAACTCCCCAGTCTTGTAGACACAAGAGAACAATCATGGAAACAGGAACACATGGGCTACTTGCACAGTGAACAAGTCTGTAAGAACATGTTCACACACCACCAAGAAACCTGAAGACACAAAAGAGAATGGTAAAACCAAAAACACTCAGTTTGAAAAAATGTTTGCAGTAATCCGCAAGTGCTAGTAAAAGATGTAAATAACAGGGTATTTGGTTGATACGTTTTTTGCAAAAAATGTATACTAAGCTGCTCTACCAATCTTCACGGTATACCCATATCAGAGCAGTCCTAACTAATGTATGCAATCCCTATCTGATGTATATAAAACCTGATCATCTGTATATTACCTGTGTGAACAGGGTTCAGAGAGGAAAAATCCATGTGTGCATACAGGGCAGAACAGCTTTTGTGCAGCTAGCCCAAGAGGAGTGGTGGAACTCCCCAGTCTTGTAGACACAAGAGAACAATCATGGAAACAGGAACACATGGGCTACTTGCACAGTGAACAAGTCTGTAAGAACATGTTCACACACCACCAAGAAACCTGAAGACACAAAAGAGAATGGTAAAACCAAAAACACTCAGTTTGAAAAAATGTTTGCAGTAATCCGCAAGTGCTAGTAAAAGATGTAAATAACAGGGTATTTGGTTGATACGTTTTTTGCAAAAAATGTATACTAAGCTGCTCTACCAATCTTCACGGTATACCCATATCAGAGCAGTCCTAACTAATGTATGCAATCCCTATCTGATGTATTTAAAAACCTGATCATCTGTATATTACCTGTGTGAACAGGGTTCAGAGAGGAAAAATCCATGTGTGCATACAGGGCAGAACAGCTTAAATACATCAGATAGGGATTGCATACATTAGTTAGGACTGCTCTGATATGGGTATACCGTGAAGATTGGTAGAGCAGCTTAGTATACATTTTTTGCAAAAAACGTATCAACCAAATACCCTGTTATTTACATCTTTTACTAGCACTTGCGGATTACTGCAAACATTTTTTCAAACTGAGTGTTTTTGGTTTTACCATTCTCTTTTGTGTCTTCAGGTTTCTTGGTGGTGTGTGAACATGTTCTTACAGACTTGTTCACTGTGCAAGTAGCCCATGTGTTCCTGTTTCCATGATTGTTCTCTTGTGTCTACAAGACTGGGGAGTTCCACCACTCCTCTTGGGCTAGCTGCACAAAAGCTGTTCTGCCCTGTATGCACACATGGATTTTTCCTCTCTGAACCCTGTTCACACAGGTAATATACAGATGATCAGGTTTTTAAATACATCAGATAGGGATTGCATACATTAGTTAGGACTGCTCTGATATGGGTATACCGTGAAGATTGGTAGAGCAGCTTAGTATACATTTTTTGCAAAAAACGTATCAACCAAATACCCTGTTATTTACATCTTTTACTAGCACTTGCGGATTACTGCAAACATTTTTTCAAACTGAGTGTTTTTGGTTTTACCATTCTCTTTTGTGTCTTCAGGTTTCTTGGTGGTGTGTGAACATGTTCTTACAGACTTGTTCACTGTGCAAGTAGCCCATGTGTTCCTGTTTCCATGATTGTTCTCTTGTGTCTACAAGACTGGGGAGTTCCACCACTCCTCTTGGGCTAGCTGCACAAAAGCTGTTCTGCCCTGTATGCACACATGGATTTTTCCTCTCTGAACCCTGTTCACACAGGTAATATACAGATGATCAGGTTTTTAAATACATCAGATAGGGATTGCATACATTAGTTAGGACTGCTCTGATATGGGTATACCGTGAAGATTGGTAGAGCAGCTTAGTATACATTTTTTGCAAAAAACGTATCAACCAAATACCCTGTTATTTACATCTTTTACTAGCACTTGCGGATTACTGCAAACATTTTTTCAAACTGAGTGTTTTTGGTTTTACCATTCTCTTTTGTGTCTTCAGGTTTCTTGGTGGTGTGTGAACATGTTCTTACAGACTTGTTCACTGTGCAAGTAGCCCATGTGTTCCTGTTTCCATGATTGTTCTCTTGTGTCTACAAGACTGGGGAGTTCCACCACTCCTCTTGGGCTAGCTGCACAAAAGCTGTTCTGCCCTGTATGCACACATGGATTTTTCCTCTCTGAACCCTGTTCACACAGGTAATATACAGATGATCAGGTTTTTAAATACATCAGATAGGGATTGCATACATTAGTTAGGACTGCTCTGATATGGGTATACCGTGAAGATTGGTAGAGCAGCTTAGTATACATTTTTTGCAAAAAACGTATCAACCAAATACCCTGTTATTTACATCTTTTACTAGCACTTGCGGATTACTGCAAACATTTTTTCAAACTGAGTGTTTTTGGTTTTACCATTCTCTTTTGTGTCTTCAGGTTTCTTGGTGGTGTGTGAACATGTTCTTACAGACTTGTTCACTGTGCAAGTAGCCCATGTGTTCCTGTTTCCATGATTGTTCTCTTGTGTCTACAAGACTGGGGAGTTCCACCACTCCTCCTGGGCTAGCTGCACAAAAGCTGTTCTGCCCTGTATGCACACATGGATTTTTCCTCTCTGAACCCTGTTCACACAGGTAATATACAGATGATCAGGTTTTTAAATACATCAGATAGGGATTGCATACATTAGTTAGGACTGCTCTGATATGGGTATACCGTGAAGATTGGTAGAGCAGCTTAGTATACATTTTTTGCAAAAAACGTATCAACCAAATACCCTGTTATTTACATCTTTTACTAGCACTTGCGGATTACTGCAAACATTTTTTCAAACTGAGTGTTTTTGGTTTTACCATTCTCTTTTGTGTCTTCAGGTTTCTTGGTGGTGTGTGAACATGTTCTTACAGACTTGTTCACTGTGCAAGTAGCCCATGTGTTCCTGTTTCCATGATTGTTCTCTTGTGTCTACAAGACTGGGGAGTTCCACCACTCCTCTTGGGCTAGCTGCACAAAAGCTGTTCTGCCCTGTATGCACACATGGATTTTTCCTCTCTGAACCCTGTTCACACAGGTAATATACAGATGATCAGGTTTTTAAATACATCAGATAGGGATTGCATACATTAGTTAGGACTGCTCTGATATGGGTATACCGTGAAGATTGGTAGAGCAGCTTAGTATACATTTTTTGCAAAAAACGTATCAACCAAATACCCTGTTATTTACATCTTTTACTAGCACTTGCGGATTACTGCAAACATTTTTTCAAACTGAGTGTTTTTGGTTTTACCATTCTCTTTTGTGTCTTCAGGTTTCTTGGTGGTGTGTGAACATGTTCTTACAGACTTGTTCACTGTGCAAGTAGCCCATGTGTTCCTGTTTCCATGATTGTTCTCTTGTGTCTACAAGACTGGGGAGTTCCACCACTCCTCTTGGGCTAGCTGCACAAAAGCTGTTCTGCCCTGTATGCACACATGGATTTTTCCTCTCTGAACCCTGTTCACACAGGTAATATACAGATGATCAGGTTTTTAAATACATCAGATAGGGATTGCATACATTAGTTAGGACTGCTCTGATATGGGTATACCGTGAAGATTGGTAGAGCAGCTTAGTATACATTTTTTGCAAAAAACGTATCAACCAAATACCCTGTTATTTACATCTTTTACTAGCACTTGCGGATTACTGCAAACATTTTTTCAAACTGAGTGTTTTTGGTTTTACCATTCTCTTTTGTGTCTTCAACAACAGAGTGTGTAACATTGTGCCTGATTTTCGTTGTGGTCTCACCCACCTGTAAAGGGGTAGCTAAATCATACTGAAGTTATAGCTCACCGTGTAAGTTGTGTGACAGCAACAAATACCGTTAGTTTGGTAACATTTTTAAAACAATGAGGAAGTCTAGTGGTAGTGGTGGAGCATCAGGTGGTTGTGGGAAAAAAAATATTGCACCTAAGTCTGGAGCTGTGGAGCCAGGTTCGTCGTCTGGCTACACAAGGCCTCGAACGCTCCCTTTTCTGGGAGTAGGAAAACCGCTTTTAAAGCCGGAGCAGCAAGAGCAAGTTTTGGCTTATCTTGCTGACTCAGCCTCTAGCTCTTTTGCCTCCTCTCGTGAAACTGGTAAAAGTAAAAGCAGCGCGTCGTTAGTGGATGTTCACGGTCAGGGACAAGTCGCTTCCTTGTCCTCTTCAGCAAAAACAACAACAGAGAAGAATGCAGCAGGCGACACAACGGGTTACTCCATGGAGCTCTTTACACATACTGTCCCTGGCTTAGAAAGTGAAGCAGTTAACAGTCCATGCCCATTACAAGTTGAATCTGACATGGAGTGCACTGATGCACAGCCACAGCCAGACTACTATGCTGGTCCTTTGACTCAGACCACAACATTGCCCTCGCAGGGTGCTGATCAAGAATCAGACCCTGATGAGACTATGTTGCCCCATCACGAACGCTATACCACCGACCGACACGGTGACACAGACGAAGTTGCACACGAGCTACAAGAAGAGGTAATAGATGACCCAGTTCTTGACCCCGATTGGCAGCCATTGGGGGAACAGGGTGCAGGCGGCAGCAGTTCTGAAGCGGAGGAGGAGGGGCCGCAGCAGGCATCAACATCGCAACAGGTTCCATCTGCCGGGCCCGTATCTTGCCCAAAACGCATGGCAAAGTCAAAACCTGTTGGAGGACAGCGTGGCCATCCGGTTAAAGCTCAGTCTGCAATGCCTGAAAAGGTATCCGATGCTAGAAAGAGTGCAGTCTGGCATTTTTTTAAACAACATCCAATTGATCAGCGCAAAGTCATCTGTCAAAAATGTTCAACTACCTTAAGCAGAGGGCAGAATCTGAAAAGTCTCAATAGAAGTTGCATGCATAGACATTTAACCACCATGCATTTGCAAGCTTGGACTAACTACCAAACGTCCCTTAAGGTTGTAGCACCCTCGGCCAATGAAGCTAGTCATCAACGCAACATCCCTTCCGGCAGTGTAGGGCCACCATTTTCTGCACCACCTGCAGTATCTGTGCAGGTTTCTTTGCCAGGCCAAAGCAGTCAGGGTCAGGGAATCACCAGTTTCGTAGTAGGAAACACTGCATCTAGGGCACCGGCGGCAACAATACCATCTCCCACCGTCTCTCAGTCTGCCATGCCCACCGGCACCCCCGCTAGTTCCACGATCTCCAGCTCTCCAGTCTAGCTCACCCTACATGAGACTATGGTTAGAAAAAGGAAGTACTTAGCCTCGCATCCGCGTACACAGGGTTTGAACGCCCACATAGCTAGACTAATCTCGTTAGAGATGATGCCCTACCGGTTAGTTGAAAGTGAAGCTTTCAAAGCCCTGATGGACTACGCTGTACCACGCTACGAGCTACCCAGTCGACACTTTTTTCCAGAAAAGCCATCCCAGCCCTCCACCAGCATGTTAAAGAGCGCATCGTCCATGCACTCAGGCAATCTGTGAGCACAAAGGTGCACCTGACAACAGATGCATGGACCAGTAGGCATGGCCAGGGACGTTACGTGTCCATCACGGCACACTGGGTAAATGTGGTGGATGCAGGGTCCACAGGGGACAGCAAGTTTGGGACAGTTCTGCCTAGCCCACGGTCTAGGAAACAGTTGGCTGTAGTCGTTCGCACCCCCTCCTCCTCCTCCTCGTCCTCCTGCAGAAGCGAGACCTCGTCCACAGACCGCAGTCGCACAACCACTCCATCCGCAGCTGCCACTGTTGCACACCAGGTCTCCCATTATGGGGCAGCTACTGGCAAACGTCAGCAGGCTGTATTGGCTATGAAGTGTTTGGGCGACAACAGACACACCGCTGAAGTTCTGTCCGAGTTCTTGCAGAAAGAAACGCAGTCGTGGCTGGGCACTGTAGATCTTGAGGCAGGCAAGGTAGTGAGTGATAACGGAAGGAATTTCATGGCTGCCATCTCCCTTTCCCAACTGAAACACATTCCTTGACTGGCTCACACCTTAAACCTGGTGGTGCAGTGCTTCCTGAAAAGTTATCCGGGGTTATCCGACCTGCTCCTCAAAGTGCGTGGACTTTGCTCACATATCCGCCGTTCGCCCGTACACTCCAGCCGTATGCAGACCTATCAGCGTTCTTTGAACCTTCCCCAGCATCGCCTAATCATAGACGTTGCAACAAGGTGGAACTCAACACTGCACATGCTTCAGAGACTGTGTGAACAGAGGCGGGCTGTTATGTTTTTGTGGGAGGATACACATACACGGGCAGGCAGTAGGATGGCAGACATGGAGTTGTCAGGTGTGCAGTGGTCGAAGATTCAAGACATGTGTCAAGTCCTTCAGTGTTTTGAGGAATGCACACGGCTGGTTAGTGCAGACAACGCCATAATAAGCATGAGCATCCCCCTAATGCGTCTACTGATGCAAAGTTTGACGCACATAAAGGATCAGGCGTCTGCAGCTGAGGAAGAGGAAAGCCTTGATGACAGTCAGCCATTGTCTGGCCAGGGCAGTGTACAGGACGAGGTAGCGGGCGAACAGGAGGAGGACGAGGAGGATGATGGGGATGATTATATTTTTAATGAGGAAGCTTTTCCGGGGCCAGTGGAAATTGTTGGCGCGGCAAGGCCGGGTTCTGGTTTTTGGAGGGACACAAGTGACGTGGATTTGCCTGAAACTGCCCCTCAACCAAGCACAACCACAGATTTGAGAACTGGAACTTTGGGCCACATGGCAGATTATGCCTTACGTATCCTCAAAAGGGACACATGCATAACAAAAATGATGAACGATGACGATTACTGGTTGGCCTGCCTCCTTGATCCTCGCTATAAAGGCAAATTGCAAAATATAATGCCACATGAGAACTTGGAACTAATATTAGCAACCAAACAATCAACTCTTGTTGACCGTTTGCTTCTGGCATTCCCTGCACACAGCGCCCGTGATCGTTCTAACACGAGCTGCAGGGGCCAGCAGACCAGAGGTGTTAGAGGGGCAGAAATCAGAAGTGGCGTTGGCCAGAGGGGTTTTCTGACCAGGTTGTGGAGTGATTTTGCTATGACCGCAGACAGGACAGGTACTGCAGCATCAATTCAAAGTGACAGGAGACAACATTTGTCCAGTATGGTTACTAACTATTTTTCATCCCTTATCGACGTTCTCCCTCAACCGTCATTCCCATTTGATTACTGGGCATCAAAATTAGACACCTGGCCAGAATTGGCAGAATATGCATTGCAGGAGCTTGCTTGCCCAGCAGCTAGTGTCCTATCAGAAAGAGTATTCAGTGCTGCAGGTTCAATACTAACAGAAAAAAGGACTCGTCTGGCTACCCAAAATGTAGATGATCTAACCTTCATTAAAATGAACCACAACTGGATTTCGAAATCTTTTGCCCCACCTTGCCCGGCTGACACCTAGCTTTGCTATGTAAAGGTCTTGCCTGTGGACTATTCTGAACGACTTTTCCAATCTCGTAATTTGCAGCACCTGATTGTCCAGCATCCGACATGTTAACACCTCCTTAAATGGCCAAAGTCCCCACACGGGGCCGTGGTATCGCCACTTGGCGCCAGCAACCGTGAGAGTACTGTTTGTCTGAGGAGGTGGGTGTGCCCGCTTTTGGTCGACGGCACTGCCACTAGGTCCCTCATAGTACAATAAAGTGTCTGGCGGTGGTGGTGCGCACTCAACGTCAGACACACCGTTGTAATATGAGGGGCCCTGGGCCTGTACCGCCGGCCACAAGACAGTCCCCCCCCAGCTCAAACAGTGCTCTACCACTTGCAAAATTTTCTCTCACAGCTCCACCAATGTTTAGTCTATGCGCTGACATCCTTCAATGCCTGGCACTGTCAATACCATTGTATTGACATTTTTCTTATGTTAGGCCTTCGAAGCCTGTCTGCGGTCACTCCTTCCACTAGGCCTCCACTGACCTATCTACTGCTGCCCGTGTTCCCCTGGAACCAATTTTAAATTGCCTACAGCCCAATTTTTGTTATGTTAGGCCTTCGAAGCCTGTCTGCGGCCCGTTCTTTCCACTACTACTACACTGACCTGGCTACTGCCGCCCGTGTTCCCCTGGAACCAATTTAAAATTGCCGACAGCAAGCCCAATTTATTATGTTAGGCCTTCAAAGCCTGTCTGCGGTCCCTCCTTCCACTAGGCCTCCACTGACCTGTCTACTGCTGTCCGTGTTCCCCTGGAACTAATTGTAAATTGCCTACATCCCAATTTTTGTTATGTTAGGCCTTCGAAGCCTGTCTGCTGCCCGTTCTTTCCACTACTACTACACAGACCAGGCCACTGCTGCCCGTGTTCCCCTAGAACAAATTTTAAATTGCCTACAGCCAGCCCAATTTATTATGTTAGGCCTTCAAAGCCTGTCTGCGGTCCATCCTTCCACTAGGCCTCCACTGACCTGTCTACTGCTGCCCGTGTACCCCTTGAACCAACATCAGAAAATGTAAAAATAAGTATTTTGCTTATAAAAATGAAAATACTGGAGAGATATCAAATGCAGACATTTTAACATTAAAAACAAACACATACAACAAAAATCTGGTACAGTACTAAAAATGGCCACCAGCTACAATAACTTTCTCCTGCAAGTAGTTAACTGAAAGTTTTTTTCAATTTAAAACACAGATATGGCATCCACCGAGTGTTGTCCTGTCGCGTCTTCTTTATATTATTGCCAAGAAGATGCAAAACAATGAAAATAATAAAATCATTATTTACCAAAAAAATAGAGTAAGTCAAAACCACATTGCAAATAAACATTCATTACAAATAAAGAAGCAGGGCGCGTCCGAGGGTGAGTATATACCTAATAAGAATATAATCACCCTCGGACGCGCCCTGCTTCTTTCCGACAGCCTTCCTTCCTAAGAATCAGCCCTTCCGTGGTGTAGAGAGAGGGTGTGTTACACTCCAAGGTGTTCCCCAGGTTGCCTTTCCTGAGCTTCGATCTTCATGCTCTCGTTTAGTAGTTGTCGGAAAGTAGGCTGCATTAGGCCTACAAATTGGGTATGGGGTGGAGAGAGATGGTGTGTTACACTCCAAGGTGTTCCCCAGGTTTCCTTGCCATTGCTTCGGTCTTCCGACTCTCGTTTAGTAGTTGTAGAAAACTACACTGCATTAGGCCTACAAAATGGGTATCGGGTGGAGAGAGATGGTGTGTTACACTCCAAGGTGTTCCCCAGGTTTCCTTGCCATTGCTTCGGTCTTCCGACTCTCGTTTAGTAGTTGTACAAAACTACACTGCATTAGGCCTACAAAATGGGTATCGGGTGGAGAGAGATGGTGTGTTACTCTCCAAGGTGTTCCCCAGGTTTCCTTGCCATTGCTTCGGTCTTCCGACTCTCGTTTAGTAGTTGTAGAAAACTACACTGCATTAGGCCTACAAAATGGGTATCGGGTGGAGAGAGATGGTGTGTTACACTCCAAGGTGTTCCCCAGGTTTCCTTGCCATTGCTTCGGTCTTCAGACTCTCGTTTAGTAGTTGTAGAAAACTACACTGCATTAGGCCTACAAAATGGGTATCGGGTGGAGAGAGATGGTGTGTTACACTCCAAGGTGTTCCCCAGGTTTCCTTGCCATTGCTTCGGTCTTCCGACTCTCGTTTAGTAGTTGTAGAAAACTACACTGCATTAGGCCTACAAAATGGGTATCGGGTGGAGAGAGATGGTGTGTTACACTCCAAGGTGTTCCCCAGGTTTCCTTGCCATTGCTTCGGTCTTCCGACTCTCGTTGAGTAGTTGTAGAAAACTACACTGCATTAGGCCTACAAAATGGGTATCGGGTGGAGAGAGATGGTGTGTTACACTCCAAGGTGTTCTCCAGGTTGCCTTTCCAGAGCTTCGATCTTAATGCTCTCGTTTAGTAGTTGTTGGAAACTACACTGCATTAGGCCTCCAAATTGGCTATGGTGTGGAGAGAGATGGTGTGTTACACTCCAAGGTGTTCTCCAGGTTTCCTCGCAATTTCTTCGATCTTCCGACTCTCGTTTAGTAGTTGTAGAAAACTACACTGCATTAGGCCTACAAAATGGGTATCGGGTGGAGAGAGATGGTGTGTTACACTCCAAGGTGTTCCCCAGGTTTCCTTGCCATTGCTTCGGTCTTCCGACTCTCGTTTAGTAGTTGTAGAAAACTACACTGCATTAGGCCTACAAAATGGGTATGGGGTGGAGAGAGATGGTGTGTTCCACTCCAAGGTGTTCTCCAGGTTGCCTTTCCTGAGCTTCTATCTTCAGGCTCTCGTTAAATTGTGGTTAAATGGAACAACTGCATTTGGCGTACTAGTTGGTTTGGGGCCTACTAACAGTGTCTGCCGCTCCTTGCTGTTCTCCTGGTTTCCTGTCCTGAAATTCCGTTTTCAGGCGCTCGTTAAGTAGTTGTTAATGTTAGACTGCATTTGGCCTACTAGTTGGGTTGGGGCCTACTATCAGTGTCTGCCACTCCTTGCTGTTCTCCTCCACTGAACAAAGCTGTGCCGCCTGTTTACTACGGTTGACAATTTTGAACTGCATTTCGACTACTTACTGATTTGGGCCTACTCTCTGTGTCAGCCTCTCATTCCAGTTGTCCTCCACTGCAATGCCCCCTGGTTATTCCTGTGTTACCAATTTTGAACTGCATTTAGCCAACTTTATTCTTTGGGCCTATATCTGTGTTTCCTCCTCATCCTGCCCATTGCCCAGCCAGTGATAGATGAGTCTGCTGGTACATTGACCCATAACGCAACATTCCCCGTGCACGCTACACAACAACATTGTGACCCTGCTGAAAGTCAGGTTGCTCTTCCCACATACCATACCACCTTACACGGGGACAAAGAGGAAGGTGCAGATGAAAGTGCAGGTTCCTTCATCAGGTGGGGGGAGGAATACTAGTTGGCGACGTCACTGGCACAGGGCCTCTCATAGTACGCAAAAGTGTTGCTGCCGGTGGGAGGCGCCCCCGCCGTGCAAACACACCGCTGTACTTTGAGGGGCTCTGTGCCAGTGCCAATGCCAACGAGTGGGCCCCCGCTGCTTGCTCAGGTTCACAGCACTTGAAAAGTTGAAATACTTACCTCTCCCTGCTCCACTGCCGTGACGTGGTCCAGATTTCCTGGGCCCACTAATTACTTGAACCAGCCCTACCCACCACAACTTTAGCCAAATGACCCCCAATTTCAAATGCCTTCCAATTATTATAAGGTAAATTACGCTTGACAAGCTTCATTAAGAAGAATGGATGGTTTTGACATTAAAATGGGCACTCTAGGTGTTTTCCTGGCCCCCACTCACTGCCGACTATGCTGCCCCATTGACTTGCATTGGGTTTCGTGTTTCGGTCGATCCCGACTTTACGTCATAATCGGCCGATTTCACTCGACCCGACTTTTGAGATAGTCGGGTTTCGCGAAACCCGGCTCGACTCTAAAAAGGTCAAGGTCACTCAACTCTATTAACAACTACTTAACGAGCGCCTGAAAACGGAATTTCAGGACAGGAAACCAGGAGAACAGCAAGGAGCGGCAGACACTGTTAGTAGGCCCCAAACCAACTAGTACGCCAAATGCAGTTGTTCCATTTAACCACAATTTAACGACAGCCTGAAGATAGAAGCTCAGGAAAGGCAACCTGGAGAACACCTTGGAGTGGAACACACCATCTCTCTCCACCCCATACCCATTTTGTAGGCCTAATGCAGTGTAGTTTTCTACAACTACTAAACGAGAGTCGGAAGACCGAAGCAATGGCAAGGAAACCTGGGGAACACCTTGGAGTGTAACACACCATCTCTCTCCACCCGATACCCATTTTGTAGGCCTAATGCAGTGTAGTTTTCTACAACTACTAAACGAGAGTCGGAAGATCGAAGCAATGGCGAGGAAACCTGGAGAACACCTTGGAGTGTAACACACCATCTCTCTCCACCCCATAGCCAATTTGGAGGCCTAATGCAGTGTAGTTTCCAACAACTACTAAACGAGAGCATTAAGATCGAAGCTCTGGAAAGGCAACCTGGAGAACACCTTGGAGTGTAACACACCATCTCTCTCCACCCGATACCCATTTTGTAGGCCTAATGCAGTGTAGTTTTCTACAACTACTCAACGAGAGTCGGAAGACCGAAGCAATGGCAAGGAAACCTGGTGAACACCTTGGAGTGTAACACACCATCTCTCTCCACCCGATACCCATTTTGTAGGCCTAATGCAGTGTAGTTTTCTACAACTACTAAACGAGAGTCGGAAGACCGAAGCAATGGCAAGGAAACCTGGGGAACACCTTGGAGTGTAACACACCATCTCTCTCCACCCGATACCCATTTTGTAGGCCTAATGCAGTGTAGTTTTCTACAACTACTAAACGAGAGTCTGAAGACCGAAGCAATGGCAAGGAAACCTGGGGAACACCTTGGAGTGTAACACACCATCTCTCTCCACCCGATACCCATTTTGTAGGCCTAATGCAGTGTAGTTTTCTACAACTACTAAACGAGAGTCGGAAGACCGAAGCAATGGCAAGGAAACCTGGGGAACACCTTGGAGTGTAACACACCATCTCTCTCCACCCGATACCCATTTTGTAGGCCTAATGCAGTGTAGTTTTGTACAACTACTAAACGAGAGTCGGAAGACCGAAGCAATGGCAAGGAAACCTGGGGAACACCTTGGAGTGTAACACACCATCTCTCTCCACCCGATACCCATTTTGTAGGCCTAATGCAGTGTAGTTTTCTACAACTACTAAACGAGAGTCGGAAGACCGAAGCAATGGCAAGGAAACCTGGGGAACACCTTGGAGTGTAACACACCATCTCTCTCCACCCCATACCCAATTTGTAGGCCTAATGCAGCCTACTTTCCGACAACTACTAAACGAGAGCATGAAGATCGAAGCTCAGGAAAGGCAACCTGGGGAACACCTTGGAGTGTAACACACCCTCTCTCTACACCACGGAAGGGCTGATTCTTAGGAAGGAAGGCTGTCGGAAAGAAGCAGGGCGCGTCCGAGGGTGATTATATTCTTATTAGGTATATACTCACCCTCGGACGCGCCCTGCTTCTTTATTTGTAATGAATGTTTATTTGCAATGTGGTTTTGACTTACTCTATTTTTTTGGTAAATAATGATTTTATTATTTTCATTGTTTTGCATCTTCTTGGCAATAATATAAAGAAGACGCGACAGGACAACACTCGGTGGATGCCATATCTGTGTTTTAAATTGAAAAAAACTTTCAGTTAACTACTTGCAGGAGAAAGTTATTGTAGCTGGTGGCCATTTTTAGTACTGTACCAGATTTTTGTTGTATGTGTTTGTTTTTAATGTTAAAATGTCTGCATTTGATATCTCTCCAGTATTTTCTTTTTTATAAGCAAAATACTTATTTTTATATTTTCTGATGTTGGTTCAAGGGGTACACGGGCAGCAGTAGACAGGTCAGTGGAGGCCTAGTGGAAGGAGGGACCGCAGACAGGCTTCAAAGACCTAACATAATAAATTGGGCTGGCTGTAGGCAATTTAAAATTTGTTCCAGGGGAACACGGGCAGCAGTGGCCTGGTCTGTGTAGTAGTAGTGGAAAGAACGGGCCGCAGACAGGCTTCGAAGGCCTAACATAACAAAAATTGGGATGTAGGCAATTTACAATTGGTTCCAGGGGAACACGGACAGCAGTAGACAGGTCAGTGGAGGCCTAGTGGAAGGAGGGACCGCAGACAGGCTTCGAAGGCCTAACATAATAAATTGGGCTTGCTGTCGGCAATTTTAAATTGGTTCCAGGGGAACACGGGCGGCAGTAGCCAGGTCAGTGTAGTAGTAGTGGAAAGAACGGGCCGCAGACAGGCTTCGAAGGCCTAACATAACAAAAATTGGGCTGTAGGCAATTTAAAATTGGTTCCAGGGGAACACGGGCAGCAGTAGACAGGTCAGTGGAGGCCTAGTGGAAGGAGTGACCGCAGACAGGCTTCGAAGGCCTAACATAAGAAAAATGTCAATACAATGGTATTGACAGTGCCAGGCATTGAAGGATGTCAGCGCATAGACTAAACATTGGTGGAGCTGTGAGAGAAAATTTTGCAAGTGGTAGAGCACAGTTTGAGCTGGGGGGGGACTGTCTTGTGGCCGGCGGTACAGGCCCAGGGCCCCTCATATTACAACGGTGTGTCTGAGGTTGGGTGCGCACCACCACCGCCAGACACTTTATTGTACTATGAGGGACCTAGTGGCAGTGCCGTCGACCAAAAGCAGGCACACCCACCTCCTCAGACAAACAGTACTCTCACGGGTGCTGGCGCCAAGTGGCGATACCACGGCCCCGTGTGGGGACTTTGGCCATTTAGGGAGGTGTTAATATGTCGGATGCTGGACAATCAGGTGCTGCAAATTACGAGATTGGAAAAGTCGTTCAGAATAGTCCACAGGCAAGACCTTTACATAGGAAAGCTAAGTGTCAGCCGGGCAAGGTGGGGCAAAAGATTTCGAAATCCAGTTGTGGTTCATTTTAATGAAGGTTAGATCATCTACATTTTGGGTAGCCAGACGAGTCCTTTTTTCTGTTAGTATTGAACCTGCAGCACTGAATACTCTTTCTGATAGGACACTAGCTGCTGGGCAAGCAAGCTCCTGCAATGCATATTCTGCCAATTCTGGCCAGGTGTCTAATTTTGATGCCCAGTAATCAAATGGGAATGACGGTTGAGGGAGAACGTCGATAAGGGATGAAAAATAGTTAGTAACCATACTGGACAAATGTTGTCTCCTGTCACTTTGAATTGATGCTGCAGTACCTGTCCTGTCTGCGGTCATAGCAAAATCACTCCACAACCTGGTAAGAAAACCCCTCTGGCCAACGCCACTTCTGATTTCTGCCCCTCTAACACCTCTGGTCTGCTGGCCCCTGCAGCTCGTGTTAGAACGATCACGGGCGCTGTGTGCAGGGAATGCCAGAAGCAAACGGTCAACAAGAGTTGATTGTTTGGTTGCTAATATTAGTTCCAAGTTCTCATGTGGCATTATATTTTGCAATTTGCCTTTATAGCGAGGATCAAGGAGGCAGGCCAACCAGTAATCATCATCGTTCATCATTTTTGTTATGCGTGTGTCCCTTTTGAGGATACGTAAGGCATAATCTGCCATGTGGCCCAAAGTTCCAGTTCTCAAATCTGTGGTTGTGCTTGGTTGAGGGGCAGTTTCAGGCAAATCCACGTCACTTGTGTCCCTCCAAAAACCAGAACCCGGCCTTGCCGCGCCAACAATTTCCACTGGCCCCGGAAAAGCTTCCTCATTAAAAATATAATCATCCCCATCATCCTCCTCGTCCTCCTCCTCCTGTTCGCCCGCTACCTCGTCCTGTTCACTGCCCTGGCCAGACACTGGCTGACTGTCATCAAGGCTTTCCTCTTCCTCAGCTGCAGACGCCTGATCCTTTATGTGCGTCAAACTTTGCATCAGCAGACGCATTAGGGGGATGCTCATGCTTATTATGGCGTTGTCTGCACTAACCAGCCGTGTGCATTCCTCAAAACACTGAAGGACTTGACACATGTCTTGAATCTTCGACCACTGCACACCTGACAACTCCATGTCTGCCATCCTACTGCCTGCCCGTGTATGTGTATCCTCCCACAAAAACATAACAGCCCGCCTCTGTTCACACAGTCTCTGAAGCATGTGCAGTGTTGAGTTCCACCTTGTTGCAACGTCTATGATTAGGCGATGATGGGGAAGGTTCAAAGAACGCTGATAGGTCTGCATACGGCTGGAGTGTACGGGCGAATGGCGGATATGTGAGCAAAGTCCACGCACTTTGAGGAGCAGGTCGGATAACCCCGGATAACTTTTCAGGAAGCACTGCACCACCAGGTTTAAGGTGTGAGCCAGGCAAGGAATGTGTTTCAGTTGGGAAAGGGAGATGGCAGCCATGAAATTCCTTCCGTTATCACTCACTACCTTGCCTGCCTCAAGATCTACAGTGCCCAGCCACGACTGCGTTTCTTTCTGCAAGAACTCGGACAGAACTTCAGCGGTGTGTCTGTTGTCGCCCAAACACTTCATAGCCAATACAGCCTGCTGACGTTTGCCAGTAGCTGCCCCATAATGGGAGACCTGGTGTGCAACAGTGGCAGCTGCGGATGGAGTGGTTGTGCGACTGCGGTCTGTGGACGAGGTCTCGCTTCTGCAGGAGGACGAGGAGGAGGAGGAGGTGCGAACGGTTACAGCCAACTGTTTCCTAGACCGTGGGCTAGGCAGAACTGTCCCAAACTTGCTGTCCCCTGTGGACCCTGCATCCACCACATTTACCCAGTGTGCCGTGATGGACACGTAACGTCCCTGGCCATGCCTACTGGTCCATGCATCTGTTGTCAGGTGCACCTTTGTGCTCACAGATTGCCTGAGTGCATGGATGATGCGCTCTTTAACATGCTGGTGGAGGGCTGGGATGGCTTTTCTGGAAAAAAAGTGTTGACTGGGTAGCTCGTAGCGTGGTACAGCGTAGTCCATCAGGCCTTTGAAAGCTTCGCTTTCAACTAACCGGTAGGGCATCATCTCTAACGAGATTAGTCTAGCTATGTGGGCGTTCAAACCCTGTGTACGCGGATGCGAGGCTAAGTACTTCCTTTTTCTAACCATAGTCTCATGTAGGGTGAGCTGGACTGGAGAGCTGGAGATCGTGGAACTAGCGGGGGTGCCGGTGGACATGGCAGACTGAGAGACGGTGGGAGATGGTATTGTTGCCACCGGTGCCCTAGATGCAGTGTTTCCTACTACGAAACTGGTGATTCCCTGACCCTGACTGCTTTGGCCTGGCAAAGAAACCTGCACAGATACTGCAGGTGGTGCAGAAAATGGTAGCCCTACACTGCCGGAAGGGATGTTGCGTTGATGACTACCTTCATTGGCCGAGGGTGCTACAACCTTAAGGGACGTTTGGTAGTTAGTCCAAGCTTGCAAATGCATGGTGGTTAAATGTCTATGCATGCAACTTGAATTGAGACTTTTCAGATTCTGCCCTCTGCTTAAGGTAGTTGAACATTTTTGACAGATGACTTTGCGCTGATCAATTGGATGTTGTTTAAAAAAAATGCCAGACTGCACTCTTTCTAGGATCGGATACCTTTTCAGGCATTGCAGACTGAGCTTTAACCGGATGGCCACGCTGTCCTCCAACAGGTTTTGACTTTGCCACGCGTTTTGGGCAAGATACGGGCCCGGCAGATGGAACCTGTTGCGATGTTGATGCCTGCTGCGGCCCCTCCTCCTCCGCTTCAGAACTGCTGCCGCCTGCACCCTGTTCCCCCAATGGCTGCCAATCGGGGTCAAGAACTGGGTCATCTATTACCTCTTCTTGTAGCTCGTGTGCAACTTCGTCTGTGTCACCGTGTCGGTCGGTGGTATAGCGTCCGTGATGGGGCAACATAGTCTCATCAGGGTCTGATTCTTGATCAGCACCCTGCGAGGGCAATGTTGTGGTCTGAGTCAAAGGACCAGCATAGTAGTCTGGCTGTGGCTGTGCATCAGTGCACTCCATGTCAGATTCAACTTGTAATGGGCATGGACTGTTAACTGCTTCACTTTCTAAGCCAGGGACGGTATGTGTAAAGAGCTCCATGGAGTAACCCGTTGTGTCGCCTGCTGCATTCTTCTCTGTTGTTGTTGTTGCTGAAGAGGACAAGGAAGCGACTTGTCCCTGATCGTGAACATCCACTAACGACGCGCTGCTTTTACTTTTACCAGTTTCACGAGAGGAGGCAAAAGAGCTAGAGGCTGAGTCAGCAAGATAAGCCAAAACTTGCTCTTGCTGCTCCGGCTTTAAAAGCGGTTTTCCTACTCCCAGAAAAGGGAGCGTTCGAGGCCTTGTGTAGCCAGACGACGAACCTGGCTCCACAGCTCCAGACTTAGGTGCAATATTTTTTTTCCCACGACCACCTGATGCTCCACCACTACCACTACCCTCATTACCAGCTGACAATGAACGCCCCCGGCCACGACCTCTTCCACCAGACTTCCTCATTGTTTTAAAAACGTTACCAAACTAACGGTATTTGTTGCTGTCACACAACTTACACGGTGAGCTATAACTTCAGTATGATTTAGCTACCCCTTTACAGGTGGGTGAGACCACAACGAAAATCAGGCACAATGTTACACACTCTGTTGCTGGTGGCAACAAATGAGAGAGATGCCACACACGCAGGACTGTCACTGAAGCGCAAATGTAAATATTAATCTCTCACTGATTTTTTTTTTTTTTTAAAAGGGAGACTTTAGAAAAAAAAAATAATAAAAAAAAATGATTTTTTAAGGAAGAATTTATAAACCAAATAAAATGAAATGATTGTTTCAGGGAGAATTTAGAAAACAAAAAAAAATAGGCTTTGTAGGGCCCACTGAGTGAGAGAGGACGCACACAGGAGTCAGGAGTGGCACACAAGCCCAGAGGCCAATATTTATCTCCCACTGATTGATTTAGTGATTTTTTCAGGTAGATTTTGGAACCCAAATCAAGCAAAAAAATTAATAGGCTTTCTATGGCCCACAATTGGAGAGAGAAAGATGGCACACCCAGGAGTCAAGACTGGCACACAAGCAGAAAGGGCAATATTAATCTCCCACTGATTTGATTTTTTTTCTTTTTTTTCAGGGAGACTTTAGAAAAAAAAATACAAAAAAAATGATTTTTTTCAGGAATAATTTGGAAACCAAATAAAATGAAATGATTGTTTCAGGGAGAATTTAGAAAACAAATAAAAAAAATAGGCTTTCTATGGCCCACTGAGTGAGAGAGGACGCACACAGGAGTCAGGAGTGGCACACAAGCCCAGAGGCCAATATTTATCTCCCACTGATTGATTTAGTGATTTTTTCAGGTAGATTTTGGAACCCAAATCAAGCAAAAAAATAAATAGGCTTTCTATGGCCCACAATTGGAGAGAGAGAGAGAGATGGCACACCCAGGAGTCAAGACTGGCACACAAGCAGAAAGGGCAATATTAATCTCCACTGATTTGATTTTTTTTTTTTTTTCAGGGAGACTTTAGAAAAAAAAATACAAAAAAAATGATTTTTTCAGGAATAATTTAGAAACCAAATAAAATAAAATGACTTTTTCAGGGAGAATTTAGAAAACAAATAAAACAAAAAATAGGCTTTCTAGGGCCCACTGAGTGAGAGATGACGCACACAGGAGTCAGGAGTGGCACACAAGCCCAGAGGCCAATATTTATCTCCCACTGATTGATTTAGTGATTTTTTCAGGTAGATTTTGGAACCCAAATCAAGCAAAAAAATAAATAGGCTTTCTATGGCCCATAATTGGAGAGAGAGAGAGAGATGGCACACCCAGGAGTCAAGACTGGCACACAAGCAGAAAGGGCAATATTAATCTCCCACTGATTTGATTTTTTTTTTTTTTCAGGGAGACTTTAGAAAAAAAAAATACAAAAAAATGAATTTTTAAGGAAGAATTTAGAAACAAAATAAAATAAAATGATTGTTTCAGGGTGAATTTAGAAAACAAAAAAAAAAATAGGCTTTGTAGGGCCCACTGAGTGAGAGAGGACGCACACAGGAGTCAGGAGTGGCACACAAGCCCAGAGGCCAATATTTATCTCCCACTGATTGATTTAGTGATTTTTTCAGGTAGATTTTGGAACCCAAATCAAGCAAAAAAATAAATAGGCTTTCTATGGCCCACTATTTGTGAGAGAGATGGCACGCTCAGGACTGGCACACAAGCCCAGAGGCCAATATTAATCTCCCACTTTTTTTTTTTTTCCAGGGAAAATTTATAAACCCAATAAAAAAAATAATAAATAGGCTTTCTATGGCCCACTATCTGAGAGAGAAAGATGGCACGCTTAGGACTGGCACACAAGCCCAAAGGCCAATATTAATCTCCCACTGATTGATTTATTGATTTTTTCAGGTAGAATTTAGAACCCAAATCAACCAAAAAAATAAATAGGCTTTCTATGGCCGACTATTTGTGTGAGAGATGGCACGCTCAGGACTGGCACACAAGCCCAGAGGCCAATATTAATCTCCCACTTTTTTTTTTTTCCAGGGAAAATTTATAAACCCAATAAAAAAAATAATAAATAGGCTTTCTATGGCCCACTATCTGAGAGAGAGAGATGGCACGCTTAGGACTGGCACACAAGCCCAAAGGCCAATATTAATCTCCCACTGATTGATTTATTGATTTTTTCAGGTAGAATTTAGAACCCAAATCAAGCAAAAAAATTAATAGGCTTTCTATGGCCCACTGAGTGAGAGATGGCACACACAGGAGTCAGGAGTGGCACACAAGCCCTGAGGCCAATATTTTTCTCCCACTGATTGATGTTGTGATTTTTTCAGGTAGATTTTGGAACCCAAATCAAGCAAAAAAATAAATAGGCTTTCTATGGCCCACTGAGTGAGAGATGGCACACACAGGAGTAAGGAGTGGCACACAAGCCCTGAGGCCAATATTTTTCTCCCACTGATTGATGTAGTGATTTTTTCAGGTAGATTTTAGAACCCAAATCAAGCAAAAAAATAAATAGGCTTTCTATGGCCCACTGAGTGAGAGATGACACAGAGAGGGATGGCACTCTAGCAGAAATGCCAATCTTAATCTCCCACAAAAAAAAAAAAAAAGGAACTGTCCTTCAATTACTATCTCCCTGCAGTAATCTCAGCCAGGTATGGCAGGCAGCAATAAGGAGTGGACTGATGCACAAATTAAATAAAAAGTGTGGACAAACAAACAAGATAGCTGTGCAGAAAGGAAGGAACAAGAGGATTTGTGCTTTGAAAAAAGCAGTTGGTTTGCACAGCGGCGTACACACAGCAATGCAGCTATCAGGGAGCCTTCTAGGGTAGCCCAATGAGCTACAGCGCTGAGGAAAAAAAAAAAAATGTAGCTTCCACTGTCCCTGCACACCGAAGGTGGTGTTGGGCTGTGGAAATCGCTACAGCACAAGCGGTTTGGTGGTTAATGGACCCTGCCTAACGCTATCCCTGCTTCTGACGAAGCGGCAGCAACCTCTCCCTAAGCTCAGATCAGCAGCAGTAACATGGCGGTCGGCGGGAACGCCCCTTTATAGCCCCTGTGACGCCGCGGACAGCAAGCCAATCACTGCAATGCCCTTCTCTAAGATGGTGGGGACCAGGACCTATGTCATCACGCTGCCCACACTCTGCGTTTACCTTCATTGGCTGAGAAATGGCGCTTTTCGCGTCATTGAAACGCGACTTTGGCGCGAAAGTCGTGTACCGCATGGCCGACCCCGCACAGGGGTCGGATCGGGTTTCATGAAACCCGACTTTGCCAAAAGTCGGCGACTTTTGAAAATGAACGACCCGTTTCGCTCAACCCTAGTTGTGATACCTTCAGTGTGAATGAACAATTTTCATAGTCATGAAAAGACAGAAAAAAATCTTTAAATGAGAAGGTGTGTCCAAACTTTTCGTCTGTACTGTATAAATAAATAAATATATATATATATATATATATATATATATATATTCAAAAAATGGAAAAGCAGCACAAAACAATTGAAAAAAAGTGGACTTTAATGCCTGAACGGCGTGGCAACCATTCGGATATGTTATCCTTTTTCAAGCAATGAATACAAGAGTGAGACCACATTTTATATAAAACACATACATATCTCATTAAAAAATTCATTAAGTGTAATATAGTTAATAATTTTAAACAGTGTCACTATACACCATCAGTGTTAAAGTGCAGTTGTGCATATTACTCAGCCCACCAAGACATCGCTATTGATGGTTATTATAAATAATATATTACGTGATGGTGGTTAAAAATAGCTAAATAGCCAATTATAATTAAAAGAAAATCAGGTGTCCTTATTATCAAGATTGTAATCTAAGCACACTTACATGACCAACTCAGTCATGGCGGCCATGATCCCCCTGCGCATACTGCGCATGTCCGTGACGTTATGGTCAGGGATCCACAGTGCTCTGCCCCGCAGCTGCGCAGAGTCGTCAGAGGACCATGGCGCCATATTAACTAAGGGCGGCTTTGCCCAAATGGAGGACTGAACCCCACAAGCTATTAATATGACTATACAGGTATCGCACTAGCGATCCTATCTTCCCCGAACTCTGCACCACTCGGGAAATAATATACAAGGATACGAAGAGATATCATGAAAATTAAAGTGCTCCATAAACGGTCATATGTATGTAGATAATATTCTCTAATTGGGAACACACTTGATGTGCCGCCATATTTAAAGGGGTCCAGACATAAGTCTGCTATACGTCACCAAGTCCAGGAAGCCCCCATCATTAAAGTGGGGCATCCTGACCCTGAGTAAGGAAATGGAGACCTTTGGGGGCGGATCCCCCCCGCGTTTCTCCAAACCCCTACAGTATGACATAAATGACCCAATCTTTGGCTACATCTTCAAAATCCCTAGAGAAACATAAAAAGCCCAATGACCGAAGCAGGAATGCCTCCTATATTTGCCAATTCAAACTTTTATTCTTTGTAGTTATATATCCAAAATAATCAAGATATCAGGAGAGATGCAGAGATCAAGAAAGAAGGAAAGCAAAATAGTTAACATTATAAAGTAATCAATACGGATCCATCATCCATTGTTCAAAGTCGTAGCCACTATGTAACATCATGGTATATAGGATAGGACACCTGAAAGAGAACAAAAAAACTCAATAAGTTTCTTTTGAAAATTAGAGATAATACACATTATCGGAGAGAATGTAACCAACATCACATTTACATGATTGTATTAAGTTTGAAATCCACATTAAGACCATAAGGTTTTAAGGTATTGAGTTTTTTTATCCACTCCAACTCCTTCTTCTTGAGTAACCATATACGGTCACCTCCTCTTCTCTGAACCGGTATCATATCAATAATACGGAAGTGCAATTGTTTTTCAGTATGACATTTTTCCGTGAAATGCTTAGACACTGGTAAATCCAAACATTTCTTCCTTATGGTATGTCGGTGTTGGTTGATTCTAGTCTTAAAATCACATGTAGTTTCACCGACATACCATAAGGAACAAGGGCACTGGAGTAGATATACAACAAACTCTGAGTCGCATGTCAAATAATGCTGTATCCTATATTCTTCATTCGTGATGGGATGAAAGAAGTTAGAACCCTTAAGCATCAAACTACAGTTAATACAGGACAAGCATGGAAAACAACCTTTCTTACTGTTGCCAGTAAGTGTGGCCTGACCCTGTTTTTTAAATGAACCTATATCAGATTTCACTAGAGTTGACGCAATAGTCCAATTACGTTTAGACGAGAAAATTGGTGGTTTTGAGAACTCCTGCACTTCAGGAGAACATTTGTATAACATTCCCCAATGCTTGCATATGATGTCAGCAATTCTGCCGCTCTCCTCACAGTACGATGTTACAAAAGGAATACGATCAAATTCTTTCGATTTAGGTTTTTTCTGTAATAACTCTTTTCTCGGTAACAAATCAACCTTATTCTTTTGTATTTGCAATAATTTTTTTGGATAACCTCTTTCAGAAAATTTCCTACATGTCCATTCCATAGATTTTTTCAACGAATCCTCGTTACTTTCAATTCTTTTGACCCGCAAAATCTGACTGTACGGGATTGACTTATTCGTTTTTCTGGGGTGTTGACTATTGAAAAGCAGTAAATCATTTTTATCTGTGGCTTTAGTAAACAATTGATTAGTAGGTTTACCATTTTCAATTTGAACATTAACAACCAAAAATTGTATGTTAGTACATGAATGCACAAGGGTGCATTTAATTGTTTCATCAATTGTGTTCAGGTAATCATGAAATTCAAGAAAGGAATCTTCTGTACCCGTCCATACGAGGAATACATCGTCTATGCATCTCCACCACGCGGCCACCTGGCCGAAGTGGTGGGACACATAGACGAAGTCTTCCTCGATGACACTCATAACTATATTTGCATACGCGGGCGCCATGTTCGTGCCCATGGCGGTCCCGCGTAATTTCAAATAAAAAGTGTCTCCAAATAAAAAACAATTTCTAGTCAACACTAGTTCCAACAACTGTATTACAAAGCCCCTAGC
This sequence comes from Ranitomeya imitator, assembly GCF_032444005.1. Taxonomy (NCBI): domain Eukaryota; kingdom Metazoa; phylum Chordata; class Amphibia; order Anura; family Dendrobatidae; genus Ranitomeya; species Ranitomeya imitator. The sequence goes on along the minus strand of NC_091285.1, from coordinate 341,079,401 downwards.
CTCAGTAGAGTAATGGGTAGTTAATAACTTCTTATTCACTGCAGCGAGCCCCCGAGCATGGTCAATAGAGGTATATAGCGAAGTGACATCGATCGATGCCAACACCACTTCGCAAACACCTTAATCTCACTTATTTTTTCTAAAAAATCAGTTGTGTCTCTAACAAACGATTCTGTGCAACTAGCAATTGGATTAAGGATTTTGTCCAAAAAGATCCCAATATTTGAAAAAATAGAGCCGCATCCTGAAACTATTGGTCTACCTGGGGGGTGTACGAGAGATTTGTGGATCTTTGGTAATGTGTATATCACCGGTGTCGCTGGAAATTTAATGATCAAAAAATCATACACGTCTTGATCAATAATTTGTTTCTGTATAGTTTTCTCCAGGATTGTCTTGATATCTCTTGCTTCATCAAACTTAGGATCATGAGACAATCGCTCGTACACCCCCGGGTCCTCCAATTGTCTCTTAATTTCCTCAATGTATTCAGTTCCATCCAAGACATACATTGAGGAACACGTACACCCCCCAGGTAGACCTATAGTTTTTTAGAAAAAATAAGTGGGATTGAGGTGTTTGGCAAAGTGGTGTTGGCATCTTTCGATGTCACTTCGCTATATACCTCTATTGACCATGCTCGGGGGCTCGCTGCAGTGAATAAGAAGTTATTAACTACCCATTACTCTACTGAGGCTAGGGGCTTTGTAATACAGTTGTTGGAACTAGTGTTGACTAGAAATTATTTTTTATTTGGAGACACTTTTTATTTGAAATTACGCGGGACCGCCATGGGCGCGAACATGGCGCCCGCTTATGCAAATATAGTTATGAGTGTCATCAAGGAAGACTTCGTCTATGTGTCCCACCACTTCAGCCAGGTGGCCGCATGGTGGAGATACATAGACGATGTCTTCCTCGTATGGACAGGTACAGAAGATCCCTTACTTGAATTTCATGATTACCTGAACACAATTGATGAAACAATTAAATTCACCCGTGTGTATTTATGTACTAACATACAATTTTTGGATGTTAATGTTCAAATTGAAAATGGTAAACTTACTACTCAATTGTTTACTAAAGCCACAGATAAAAATGATTTACTGCTTTTCAATAGTCAACACCCCAGAAAAACGAAAGAGTCAATCCCGTACAGTCAGATTTTGCGGATCAAAAGAATTGAAAGTAACGAGGATTCGTTGAAAAAATCTATGGAAGGGACATGTTGGAAATTTTCTGAAAGAGGTTATCCAAAAAAATTATTGCAAATACAAAAGAATAAGGTTGATTTGTTACCGAGAAAAGAGTTATTACAGAAAAAACCTAAATCGAAAGAATTTGATCATATTCCTTTTGTAACATCGTACTGTGAGGAGAGCTGCAGAATTGCTGACATCATATGCAAGCATTGGGGAATGTTACACAAATGTTCTGAAGTGCAGGAGTTCTCAAAACCACCAAATTTCTCGTCTAAACGTAATTGGACTATTGCGTCAAATCTAGTGAAATCTGATATAGGTTCATTTAAAAAACAGGGTCAGGCCACACTTACTGGTAACAGTAGGAAAGGTTGTTTTCCATGCTTGTCCTGTATTAACTGTAGTTTGATGCTTAAGGGTTCTAACTTCTTTCATCCCATCACGAATGAAGAATATAGGATACAGCATTATTTGACATGCGACTCAGAGTTGGTTGTATATCTACTCCAATGCCCTTGTTCCTTATGGTATGTCGGTGAAACTACATGTGATTTTAAGACTAGAATCAACCAACACCGACATACCATAAGGAAGAAACGTTTGGATTTACCAGTGTCTAAGCATTTCACGGAAAAATGTCATACTGAAACACAATTGCGCTTCTGTATTATTGATATGATACCGGTTCAGAGAAGAGGAGGTGACCGTATATGGTTACTCAAGAAGAAGGAGTTGGAGTGGATAAAAAAACTCAATACCTTAAAACCTTATGGTCTTAATGTGGATTTCAAACTTAATTCAATGATGTAAATGTGATGTTGGTTACATTCTCTCCGATAATGTGTATTATCTCTATTTTTCAAAAGAAACTTATTGAGTTTTTTTGTTCTCTTTCAGGTGTCCTATCCTATATACCGAGATGTTACATAGTGGCTACGACTTTGAACAATGGATGATGGATCCGTATTGATTACTTTTTTAATGTTAACTATTTTGCTTTCCTTCTTTCTTGATCTCTGCATCTCTCCTGATATCTTGATTATTTTGGATATATAACTACAAAGAATAAAAGTTTGAATTGGCAAATATAAGAGGCGTTCCTGCTTCGGTCATTGGGCTTTTTATGTTTCTCTAGGGATTTTGAAGATGTAGCCAAAGATTGGGTCATTTATGTCATACTGTAGGGGTTTGGAGAAACGCGGGGGGATCCGCCCCCAAAAGTCTCCGTTTCCTTACTCAGGGTCAGGATGCCCCACTTTAATGAGGGGGGCTTCCTGGACTTGGTGACGTATAGCAGACTTATGTCTGGACCCCTTTAAATACGGCGGCATATCAAGTGTGTTCCCAATTAGAGAATATTATCTACATACATATGACCGTTTATGGAGCACTTTAATTTTCATGATATCTTTTCATATCCTTGTATATTAGTTCCCGAGTGGTGCAGAGTTCGGGGAAGATAGGATCGCTAGTGCGATACCTGTATAGTCATATTAATAGCTTGTGGGGTTCCGTCCTCCATTTTGGCAAAGCCACCCTTAGTTTATATGGCGCCATGGTCCTCTGACGACTCTGCGCAGCTGCGGGGCAGAGCACTGTGGATCCCTGACCATGACGTCACGGACATACGCAATATGCGCGGGGGGATGCCGTGGGTCATGGACACCATGACTGAGTTGTTCATGTAAGTGTGCTTAGATTACAATCTTGGTAATAAGGACACCTGATTTTCTTTTAATTATAATTGGCTTTTTAGTTATTTTTAACCACCATCACGTAATATGTTATTTATAATACCCATCAATAGCGATGTCTTGGTGGGCTGAGTAATATGCACAACTGCACTTTAACACTGATGGTGTATAGTGACACTGTTTAAAATTATTAACTATATACTCACTCTTGTATTCATTGCTTGACAAATGATAACATATCCGAAACGTTGCCGCGCCGTTCAGGCATTAAAGTCCACTTTTTTTCAATTGTTTTGTGCCGCTTTTCATTTTTTTGAGTTTATTGCTTTTTGACCATTGGATTGCTGGTCGGAAGAGCTCTACATGCCTTGTAAGGTAGTACTTTGATGCTGTTCCAATTTTTTTATCATATATATATATATATATATGTATATATATATATATACATGAAGTGAAATGGCAAGTTCTTCTCTGCTACATTTTCAATCCCTTATTTTAATTCTAATTTCATTGTTTTATACTAGCGTTATTGAGAAGGAACCTAAAAAGGATAGGTATTCTGAAAACTATTTTTTTTTTTTTCATTTATTTGGCACAATTGATGCATTTAAATGTCATTGAATAAATTTTATCTAATATAATCAATTAATATTGTATTTCTCATATCAGTAGAGAAATTTTAATATATTAGTGTAACTTTTGATCTGTGTTAGATTCTGTTTATGTGCATGAAATTAACTAACAATCTATATTCAAAGTTAATTTTACAAATTGAAGTTAAATTAATTGCTGTCATAAATTGCTCAGGTCAGTAAATTCACAAATGAGTTTTCCAATTTCTCACTTTTATAATAATTTTACTTAATATTCAAGACATTTAGACCATTGTCTTATCAGTGACTTTTAAACAATGCCTTTAAAAGTGTTGAAATTAGAAATGTAAATTCACTAGAACATGTAACAATTAATTTTGTTTTTCATGACACTACTGTAATAACAGAAAGACTGTTGCTAATAAATTGGATCATTCACATTGTTTTTCATTTTGCATAGTACTGGTTAGTTGTGCATTATTATATTAAAATCAGCTATTTTTTTGTGGTCTGCATTTCCACCATCAGGAAGTCATTACCATTCAAAGTGGCAGCAGGACCACTGGGATTTGAGATTGGCATGTGACTTCCCCAGGGCATCATGCAGATGCCAAAGAGGCCTGCACTCAATTGTAAATGCTGGGAGGTGAGTAGCATTTTTTTTTTTTTTTAATCAGGTACACTTTTATTGAATTTTTCAACATACAACAAAAGACAACACCCAACCAAACCCCACCCTTATAAAAGGATCAGATAGCAATTAGCAACTATATTATTATATTAATCAACATATTTAAGCTGAATACAGCAATCTGAACATTCATGCGCAAATAAACATTATGAAAGATAAATACAAGTTACCAAGTTTTTTAGTTTCCCTCTGAAACAGGAAGGACTTTTTGGAAACAGATTTTATATGTATTCCTCCAAAGACCTTAATCAGACTTTTTTTGCTTAGCTTTAACCCCTTAATCCCATATGACATACTATCCCGTCAAGGTGACCTGGGACTTAATTCCCAGGGATGGGAAAGTACGTCATAGCGATTGGCCGTGCTCTCGGGGGGAGCTCGGCCGATGGCGGTCGGGTGTCAGCATATTATCGCAGCTGACATCCGGCCCTATGTGCCAGGAGTGGTCACAGACCGCCCCCAGCACATTAACAACCTGCACACTGCGATCAAACATGATCGCAGTTTTCCGGGGGCATAGTGAAGCATCGCGCAGGGAGGGGGCTCCCTGCGGGCTTCCCTGAGACGATCGGTACAAGGCGATGTGCTCACCTTGCACCGAGCATCTCCTCTCTGCAGGCCCCAGCGCTGGTAAGCCTGCAGCACTGCATGTCAGATCGCTGATCTGACACAGTGCTCTGCAAAGAGTCAGATCAGTGATCTAACCCTATAACATGATGCCCCCTTCCCCCTTGGGGCAATGTTATAAAGTTAAAAAAAATATTCACATTGTGTAAAAAAAACAAATCCTAAATAAAGAAAAAAAAAGTTGTTCCCATAATTACATTTCTTTATCTAAATAATAAAAAAGTACACATATTTTTATCGCCGAGTCTATAACAACCCGACCTATAAAACTGTCCCACTAGTTAACCCCTTCAGTGAACACCGTAAAAAAAAATAGAGGCAAAAAACAACGCTTTACTATCATACCGCCGAACAAAAAGTGGAATAGCATGCAATCAAAAAGACAGATATAAATAACCATGGTATCGCTTGTGCCCCAAAAAACGAGCTGCCATACAGCATCATCAGTGAAGAAATAAAAAAGTTATAATCCTCAGAATAAAGCAATGCAAAAATAATTATTTTTTTATTTTTTTCTATAAAATAGTTTTTATTGTATAAAAGCGCCAAAACATAAAAAAAAATAAATGAGGTATCGTTGTAATCATACTGACCCAAAGAATAAAGCTGCTTTATCCATTTTACCAAACGCGGAACGGTATAAACACCTCCCCAAAAGAAATGCATAAATAGCTGGTTTTTGGTCATACTGCCTCACAAAAATCGGAATAAAAAGCGATCAAAAAATGTCACGTGCCCGAAAATGTTACCAATAAAAATTTCTACTTGTCTCGCAAAAAACAAGACCTCACATGACTCTGTGGACCAAAATATGGAAAAATTATAGCTCTCAAAATGTGGAGATGCAAAAAAATATTTTTTGCAATAAAATGAGTCTTTTAATGTGTGACAGCTGCCAATCATAAAAATCCGCAAAACAAACCCGCTATAAAAGTAAAGCAAACCCCCCTTCATCACCCCCTTAGTTAGGGAAGAATAAAAACATTTAAAAAATGTATTTATTTCAATTTAGGGTTAGGGTTAGAGCTAGGGTTAGGGCTAGGGTTAGGGCTAGGGATAGGGTTAGGGTTGGGGCTGGGGCTAGGGTTAAGGTTGGGGCTAGGGTTGGGGTTAGGGCTAGGGTTAGGATTGGGGCTAGGGTTAGGGCTAGGGTTAGGGTTGGGGCTAGGGTTAGTGTTCAGGCTAGGGTTAGGGTTCGGGCTACGGTTAGGGTGTGGATTACATTTACGGTTGGGATTAGGGTTAGGGGTGTGTCACGGTTAGGGGTGTGGTTAGTGTTATGGAGGAAATTAGGGGTGTGTTGGAGTTAGGGGTGTGGTTAGGGTTGGGGGTAGGGGTGTGGTTGGGATTAGGGGTGTGTTTGGGTTAGGGTTTTAGTTAGAATTGGGGGTTTCCACTGTTCAGGCACATCAGGGCTCTCCAAACGTGACATGGCGTCCGATCTCAATTCTAGCCAATTCTGCGTTGAAAAAGTAAAACAGTGGTCCTTCCCTTCCGAGCTCTGCTGTGTGCCCAAACAGAGGTTTACCCTAATATATGGGTATCAGCGTACTCAGGACAAATTGGACAACAACTTCTGGGGTCCAATTTCTCAGGTTATCCTTGGGAAAATAAAAATTTAGGGGGCTAAAAAAACATTTTTGTGGGAAAAAAAGGATTTTTTATTTTCACGGCTCTGCGTTATAAACTGTAGTGAAATACTTGGGGGTTCACAGTTCTCACAACACATCTAGATTAGTTCCTTGGGGGTCTAGGTTCCAATATGGGGTCACGTGTGGGGAAATTCCACTGTTTAGATTCATCAGGGGCTCTGCAAATGCAACGTGATGCCTGCAGACCAATCCATCTAAGTCTGCATTCCAAATGGAGCTCCTTCCCTTTTGAGCTCTGCTATGCGCTCAAACGGTGGTCCCCCCCACATATGGGGTATCAGCGTGCTCAGTACAAATTGGACAACAACCTTTGGGGACCAATTTCTCTTGGTACCCTTGGAAAAATACAAAACTGGGTGTTAAAGATAATTTATGTGGAACAAAAATGAATTTTTATTTTCATGGCTCTGCGTTATTAACTGTAGTGAAACACTTGGGGGTTCAAAGTTCTCACAATGCATCTAGGTAAGTTCCTTGGCGGGTCCAGTTTCCAATATGGGGTCACTTGTGGGGGGTTTCTACTGTTTAGGTATATCAGTGGCTTTGAAAATGCAGCATGTCGCCTGCAGACCAATCCATCTAAGTCAGCATTCTAAATGGCACTCCTTCCCTTCTGAGCTCTGCCATGCACCCAAAGGGTGGTTCCCCCCACATATTGGGTATCAGCATACTAATGACAAACTGCACAACAACTTTTGGGGTCCAATTTCTCCTGTTACCCTTGGGAAAATACAAAATTGGGGGCGAAAAGTTCATTTTTGTGAAAAAATATTATTTTTTTTATCTTTACAGCTCTACATTATAAACTTCTGTGAAGCACTTGGTGGGTCAAAGTGCTCACCACTAGAGTTGAGCGACTTTTACTTTTTTCGGATCGAGTCGGGTTTCACAAAACCCGACTTTGTCAAAAATCGGGGCGGGTGAAATCGGCCGATTATTGCGAAAAGTTGGGGGCCGACTGAAACACGAAACCCAATGCAAGTCAACGGAGAATCAAAGTCGGCAGTGAGTGGAGGACAGGAAAACACCTACAGTGCCAATTTTAATGCCAAAAACATCAATTCTTATTATTTAAGCTTGTCAATCTTAATTTACGTTATAATAATAGTTAGGCATTGAAAACTGGGGGTCATTTGGCTAAAGTTGTGGGGGGGTAGGGCTGGCTCAAGATTCTTGTGGGCCCAGGAAATGCGGAATACGTCACGGCGGTGGAGCAGGGGGAGGTAAGTATTTCATCTTTGCAAGTGCTGTGATCCTGAGCAAACGGGGGGCCCACTCCTTGGCACTGGCACAGGGCCTCTCATAGTACGGCGGTGTGTTTGAGACACTTTTGCATACTATGAGGGGCCCTGTGCCAGTGACATCGCCAACGAGTATGCCCCCCCACCTGATGAAGGAACCTGCACTTTCATCTGCACCTTCCTCTTTGTCCCCGTGTAAGGTGGTATAGTATGCGGGAAGGGGAACCTGACTTTCAGCAGGGTCAGATTCTGGCTGTGTAGAGTGCAAGAGGAATGTAGTGGTCTGGGTCAATGTACCAGCAGACTCATCTAGCAGTGGCTGGGCAATGGGCAGGATGAGGAGGAAACACAGATATATGCAAAAAATAATAAAGTAGGCTAAATGCAGTTCAAAATTGGTAACAGGACTAAACAGGCGGCATTGCTTTGTTCAGTGGAGGACAAATGTAATGAGTGGCAGACACAGTTAATAGGCCCAAATAATAAAGTAGGCTAAATGCAGTTCAAAATTCGTAACAGGACTAAACAGGCGGCATTTCTTTGTTCAGTGGAGGACAACTTTAATGAGTGGCAGACACGGTTAGTAGGCCCAAATAATAAAGTAGGCTAAATGCAGTTCAAAATTGGTAACAGGACTAAACAGGTGGCATAGCTTATCTGCTAAGTAGCAGACAGTGGTATTGGCGCAAAGTATTAACTGGTCTAAATGGAGGCCAGGGCCACTGTATATTTTAACTATCATCTATCATTTCAACAAATTTGTATTGGCAGTGCCATTGAAGGATTTAACAGCAAAGACTACACAGTGGTGGAGCAGGGAGAGGTAAGTATTGCAAGTGGTAGAGCACTGTTCAAGCTGGGGGGGAACACTCTCTCGTGGGTGGCGGTACTGGCACAGGGCCCCTCATAATACGACGGTGTGTCTGACGTTGCTTGTGCACCACCACCGTCAGAGACACTACATTGTACTATGAGGGACCTTGTGCCAGTGCCGTTGCCCAAGAGTGGGCCCACCCACCTGTCCAGGCAAATGGCACTCGCACGGGTGCTTGCGCCAGGTGGTGACCACGGCCCTGTGGGGGGAGTCAGCCCATTTAGGGAGGTATAAAAATGGCCTACGGTGGACATTCAGCAGCTGCAAATGGAGGAATTGGAGAAGTCAGTAAGAGGGGGCCAAAAGCAAGACATTTTTCCGGCAAGCTACATGTCAGCAGGGGAAGGTGGGGCAAAATAATTTGAAATCCATGTATTGGTCCATTTTAATGAAGGTTAGATCATCAACATTCTTGGTAGCAAGACGTGTCTTTTTTTGGTCAGTATTGAACCAGCAGCACTGAAGTCTCTTTCTGATAGCACACTTGCATCAGGGCAAGCGAGCTCCTGTAATGCATATTCTGCCAATTCAGGCCAGGTGTCTATTTTAGATGCCCAGTAATCAAAGGGGAATGACCTGTGAGGGAGAACATCGATAAGGGAGGAAAAGTAGTTTGCAAGCATACTGGACAAATGCTGTCTCCTATCACTTTGAATCGATGCAGCAGTACCTGTCGTGTCAGCGGTCATTGCGAAATCACTCCACAAACTGGTCATAAAACCCCTCTGTCCAATGCCACTTCGGATTTGTGCACCTCTAAGACCTCTGCCATGTTGCCCCCTATGGCTCGTGTGAGAACCATCACCGCCGCTGTGTGCTGGGAATGCCTGAACCAAACGGTTTTCAAGAGTTGCTTGTTTGGTAGCCAATATTTGCTAAAGGTTCTCATGGGGCATGATATTTTGTAATTTTCCTTTATATCGTGGATCCAGGAGGCAGGTCAACCAGTAATCGTCATCAGTCATCATTTTTATAATGCGGGGGTCCCTTTTTAGAATACGCAAGGCATAATCAGCCATGTGGGCCAATGTTCCAGGTGTCAATTCACTGCTTGTGCTGGGTTGATGAGCACTTTCTTGCAAATCAACATCACTTGTGTCCCGCAAAAACCTTGTACCTGACCTTGCAATGCCACCAGTTTGTATTGCCCCCTAAGAAGCATCCTCCTCCCATAATTATTCATCCCCATCATCCTCCTCCTCCACCTCTTCATCCGCCACCTCGTCCAGGAGAGTTCCCTGAGCAGACAGCGGCTGACTGTCATCAAGGCTTCCCTCCTCCTCGGCTGCAGACGCCAGCTCCTTAATGTGCGTCAAGTGGGATGCTCATGTTTATGATGGCGTTGTCTGCACTTACCAGCCGTGTGCATTCCTCAAAACACTGAAGGACTTGACAGAGGTCTTATAGCTTCGACCACTGCACACCAGACAACTCCATGTCTGCCATCCAAGTGCCTGCCCGTGTACGTGTATCCTCCCACAAATTAATTACAGCATGCCTCTGTTCGCACAGCCTCTGAACCATGTGCAGTGTGGTGTTCCACCTTGTTGCAACGTCGATTATTAGGCGGTGCTGGGGAAGATTCAGCGATTGCTGATGGTTCAGCATAGGGCTGGAGTGTACGGGCGACCGGCGGATGTGCGAGCAAAGTCTTCACACCTTCAGGAGCAGGGCTGGTAACTCTGAATAATTTTTCAGGAAGCACTGCACCACCAGGTTAAGGTGTGAGCCAGGCAAGGTATGTGTTTAAGTTCTGAAAGGGCTATGGCAGCCATAAAATTCCTTCTGTTATCACTGACTACCTTGCCTGCCTCAAGATGTACACTGCCAAGCCATGACAGAGTTTGTTGCTGCAAGTACTCAGCCAGTACTTCCGCGGTGTGTCTGTTGTCGCCCAAACACTTCATTTGTAGCACAGCCTGCTGACGCTTACCACTAGCTGTTCGATAATGGGACACCTCATGTGCAACACTGGCAGCTGCGGATGGAGTGGTCATGCGACTGCGCTCTGTGGATGAGATTTCACTTCTGGAGGAGGAGGAGGGGTGGCGAATGCCTACAGCCAACTGTTTCCTAGACCGTGGGCTAGGCAGAACTCTCTCACTATGGCTGTCCCCTGTACCCTGCATCCACCACATTTATTCAGTGCGCCTTGATGGACACGTAACATCCCTGGCCATGCTTACTGGTCCATGCATCTGTTGTGAGGTGCACCTTTCCACTGACTGATTGCCTCAGTGCATGGACAATGCGGTCAATGACATGCTGGTGGAAAGCTGAAATGGCATTTTTCGCAAAGAAGTGCCGACTGGGTAGGTCATAGCGTGGTACTGCGTAGGCCATCAGGTCTTTGAAAGCTTCGCTTTCAACCAACCGGTAGGGCATCATCTCTAACGAGATTAGTATAGCAATGTGGGCGTTCAAATCCTGTGTACGCGGATGAGAGGATGAGTACTTTCTTTTCCCGAAATTAACGCCGTGCAGCGCGTCCGTTAGCGCGACCATTCACGGCAATGGGAACGCGCTTCAGTAGCTAATGACGCACCGGTGTTTTCTGGCGCGCCGCGGACGCTGCTTGTAGCGTCCGAGGCGCGCCCGCGGTCCGTTCCCCGCTCTCGCAGATCGGGGATCTGCGAGAGCGGGGACGTTAACGCGACCCCGAACCGCGGCCCCATTAAAAACATTGCGTTAGCGCAATCGGCTAGCGCTAGCGCTAAACGGATTGCACTAACGCAATGTGACCCTAACCTTACAGATAACTTTTGACTGATCATTCGGATCTTGGTTAAAAAATTGCCACACTACACTCTTCCTACTATGGTATACCTTTTCAGGCATTGCACGCTGTGCTACTTTCACCAGATGGCCACACTGTCCTAAAATGTTTTTGACAAATGTTTTTGGCCTGCTACGGGTCTGCCAGATGACAGCTGTTGCGATGTAGATGGCTGCTGGGGATCATCCTCCTCCGCTTCTGAGCTACTGGCAGTGGCACCCTCTTCTCCCAATGGCTGCCAATCTGGTTCAACAACTGGGTCATCTATCACCTTCTCTTCAATGTCATGTGCACCTTCCTCTGTGTCACCGTGTAAGGTGCTATAGCGTTCGGGACGGGCACGATTTCTCATCAGGGTCAGATTCTGGCACAGTACACTGCGAGGGCAATGTAATGATCGGAGTCAATGGAACAGCATAATAATCTAGCTGTGGATGTGCATCAGTGTACTCCATGTACGATTCATCTTGTAATGGGCAGCTAACAATTTCCCTTTCTAACCCAGGCACGGTATATGTAAAGAGCTCTGTGGAGTAACCTGTAGTGTCGCCTAACACATCCTTTACTTTGGTTGGGTGAAGGAAACAAGGAAACGTCTTGTTCCTGACCGGGAGCATCAACTGACGACTTGCTGCTTTTAAATTTGGAACTTTCTGAAGAGGAGGCGAAAGAGCTAGAAACTGAGTCAGCAAGGAAAGCCAAAACTTTTTCCTGCTGCTCTGGCTTTAAAAGCTGTTTTCCTACTCCCAGATAAGGGAGCCTTCGAGGCCTTGTCTAGCCAGACGATGACGCTGGCTCAACACCTCCAGCCTTAGGTGCTATTGTGCTTTTGTCACTACCACCAGATGCACCACCACCATCAGTACCAGTTGGCAACCACCGCCCACGGGCTCTTCCTCCAGACATCCTCATTTTTTAGAAAATCTAACTAACAAGACTGAAGTATATCCACTTTGTGAGAATTTGAATCTCACTTTTTTGTGGGGAGACTGAACCAAAACTCAGGCCCTGTGCATAAAACAACACAATGTAAGTGGCAGAAAATGGCTGGCTGATATACGACAAACTAACAGGACTGAAGTATATCCACTTTGTGAGAATTAGAATCTCCCTTTTTTTGGGAGACTGAACCAAAACTCAGGCCCAGTGTATATAACAACGCAATCTAAGTGGCAGAAAGTGGCTGGCTGACATACGACAAACTAACAGGACTGAAGTATATCCACTTTGTGAGAATTTGAATCTCACTTTTTTGGGGGGAGACTGAACCAAAACTCAGGCCCAGTGTATAAAACAACACAATGTAAGTGGCAGAAATTGACTGGCTGACATACGACAAACTAACAGGACTGAAGTATATCCACTTTGTGAGAATTTGAATCTCACTTTTTTGGGGGGAGACAGAACCAAAACTCAGACCCAGTGTATAAAACAACACAATGTAAGTGACAGAAAGTGGCTGGAAGATATATGAAAAAATACAATGACTGTAGTACAATTTCACAATTTCAATCTCCCTACAATGATCTCAGGAAAAGTATTGCAGCAATAAAAAGGACTGCTGCACACAAAATTGTGGACAAATAAACAAGATAACTGTGCAGAAAGGAGCAACAGGATTTTTGCTTTTAAAAAAGCAGTTGGTTTGCACAGCAGCGTGCAAACAGCAATGCAGCTATCATTGAGGCTTATAAGGCAGCCTAATAAGCTACAGAGCTGATGCACAAAAATATAGCCTCCACTGTCCCTGCAAAAAAATGGTGGTGTTGGACAGTGGAAATCGCTACAGCACAAGCAGTTTGGGGGTTAATCTTCCCTCCCTAAGGGTACCGTTACACTATACGATTTACCAACGATCACAACCAGCGATACGACCTGGCCGTGATCGTTGGTAAGTCGTTGTGTGGTCGCTGGAGAGCTGTCACACAGACAGCTCTCCAGCGACCAACGATGCCGAGGTCCCCGGGTAACCAGGGTAAACATCGGGTTACTAAGCGCAGGGCCGCGCTTAGTAACCCGATGTTTACCCTGTTTACCAGCGTAAAAAAAAACAAACACTACAGGTGCTATTGTGCTTTTGTCACTACCACCAGATGCACCACCACCATCAGTACCAGTTGGCAACCACCGCCCACGGGCTCTTCCTCCAGACATCCTCATTTTTTAGAAAATCTAACTAACAAGACTGAAGTATATCCACTTTGTGAGAATTTGAATCTCACTTTTTTGTGGGGAGACTGAACCAAAACTCAGGCCCTGTGCATAAAACAACACAATGTAAGTGGCAGAAAATGGCTGGCTGATATACGACAAACTAACAGGACTGAAGTATATCCACTTTGTGAGAATTAGAATCTCCCTTTTTTTGGGAGACTGAACCAAAACTCAGGCCCAGTGTATATAACAACGCAATCTAAGTGGCAGAAAGTGGCTGGCTGACATACGACAAACTAACAGGACTGAAGTATATCCACTTTGTGAGAATTTGAATCTCACTTTTTTGGGGGGAGACTGAACCAAAACTCAGGCCCAGTGTATAAAACAACACAATGTAAGTGGCAGAAATTGACTGGCTGACATACGACAAACTAACAGGACTGAAGTATATCCACTTTGTGAGAATGTGAATCTCACTTTTTTGGGGGGAGACAGAACCAAAACTCAGACCCAGTGTATAAAACAACACAATGTAAGTGACAGAAAGTGGCTGGAAGATATATGAAAAAATACAATGACTGTAGTACAATTTCACAATTTCAATCTCCCTACAATGATCTCAGGAAAAGTATTGCAGCAATAAAAAGGACTGGTGCACACAAAATTGTGGACAAATAAACAAGATAACTGTGCAGAAAGGAGCAACAGGATTTTTGCTTTTAAAAAAGCAGTTGGTTTGCACAGCAGCGTGCAAACAGCAATGCAGCTATCATTGAGGCTTATAAGGCAGCCTAATAAGCTACAGAGCTGATGCACAAAAATATAGCCTCCACTGTCCCTGCAAAAAAATGGTGGTGTTGGACAGTGGAAATCGCTACAGCACAAGCAGTTTGGGGGTTAATCTTCCCTCCCTAAGGGTACCGTTACACTATACGATTTACCAACGATCACAACCAGCGATACAACCTGGCCGTGATCGTTGGTAAGTCGTTGTGTGGTCGCTGGAGAGCTGTCACACAGACAGCTCTCCAGTGACCAACGATGCCGAGGTCCCCGGGTAACCAGGGTAAACATCGGGTTACTAAGCGCAGGGCCGCGCTTAGTAACCCGATGTTTACCCTGGTTACCAGCGTAAAAAAAAAAAAACACTACATACTTACATTCCAGTGTCTGTCCCTTGCCGTCTGCTTCCCGCACTGACTGACTGACGGCCGTAAAGTGAAAGCACAGCTCAGCGGTGACGGGACCTGACGGACACCGGAATGTTAGTATGTACTGTTTTTTTTTTTTACATTTACGATGGTAACCAGGATAAACATCGGATTACTAAGCGTGGCCCTGCGCTTAGTAACCTGATGTTTACCCTGGTTACAAGCGAACGCATCGCTGGATCGGTGTCACACACACCGATCCAGCGATGACAGTGGGAGATCCAGCGACGAAAGAAAGTTCCAAACGATCTGCTACGACGTACGATTCTCAGCAGGGTCCCTGATCGCTGCTGCGTGTCAGACACAGCGATATCGTATGGATATCACTGGAACATCACGGATCGTACCGTCGTAGAGACAAAAGTGCCACTGTGAGACGGTACCCTAACTATATCCCTTCTTCTGATGAAGCTGCAGCAACCTCTCCCTATGCTAAGATCGGCAGAAGTAAGATGGCGGCCGGCGTGCACGCTGCTTTATAGCCCCTGTGACGCCGCAGAAAGCAAGCCAATCACTGTCATGCCCTTCTCTAAGATAGTGGGGACCGAGACCTATGTCATCTCGCTGCCCACACTCTGTGTCCTCGTTCATTGTCTGAAAAATGGTGCTGAAAGCGTCATACGAAACTAGACTTTTGCTCGCAGATTGCCGACCTCATGGCCGATCCCACACTAGGATCGGGTCGGGTTTCATGAAACCCCACTTTGCCGAAAGTCGGCGATTTTTGAATTTGTCCAATCCGTTTCACTCAACCCTATTCACCACACTTCTAGGTAAGTTCCTTACGGGGTCTACTTTCCAAAATAGTGTCACTTGTGGGGGGTTTAAATGTTTCGGCACATCAAGGGCTCTCCAAACGCAACATGGCGTCTGATCTCAATTCCAGCCAATTTTGGATTGAAAAGTCAAACGGCGCTCCTTCCCTTCCAAGCTCTGCCATGCACACAAACAGTGGTTTTCCCCTACATATGGGGTATCAGCGTACTCAGGACAAATTGCACAACAACTTTTTGGGTACAATTTCTTCTGGTGCCTTTGGGAAAATAAAAAATTGAAGGTGAAAAATTCATTTTTGTGAAAAAATTTGATTTTTTATTTTTACGGCTCTACATTATGAACTTCTGTGAAGCACTTGGTGGGTCAAAGTGCTCACCACACATCTAGAAAAGTTCCTTAGGGGGTCTACTTTCCAAAATGGTGTCTCTTGTGGGGGGTTTAAATGTTTAGGCACATTAGTGGCTTTCCAAACGCACAATGGGGTTCCATCTCAATTTCAGCCAATTTTGCATTGAAAAGTCAAATGGCGCTCCTTCCCTTCCAAGCTCTTACATGCGCCCAAACAGTGGTTTACCCCCACATATGGGGTATCGGGGTACTCAGATCCAATTGTACAACTTTTGGGGTCCATTTTGTTCTGTTACCCTTGGTAAAATAAAACAAATTGGACCTGAATTAAAAATTTTTGCGAAAAAAAATTAAATATTCATTTTTTTTAACATTCCAAAAATTCCTGTGAAACACCTGAAGGGTTAATAAACTTCTTGAATGTGGTTTTGAGCACCTTGGGGGGGTGCAGTTTTAAGAATGGTGTCACACTTGGTTATTTTCTATCATATAGACCCTTCAAAATTACTTCAAATGTGATGTGGTCCCTAAAAAAAATGGTGTTGTAAAAATGAGAAATTGCTGGTCAACTTTTAACCCTTAAAACCCCCTAACAAAAAAAATTGTTTCCATAATTGTGCTGATGTAAAGTAGACATGTGGGAAATGTTACTTATTAAGTATTTTGTGTGACATATCTCTGTGATTTAAAGGCATACAAATTTAAAGTTGGAAAATTGTGAAATTTTCTCCAATTTCTGTTTTTTTCACAAATAAATGCAGGTAATATCATAGAAATTTTACCACTATCATGAAGTACAATATGTCTCGAGAAAAAAATGTCTGAATCGCTAGGATCTTATAACCTCTTAAAGGGACAATGGTCAGAATTGTAAAAATTGGCCCGGTCATTAACGTGCAAACCACCCTCCGGGCTTAAGTGGTTAATATCCATCCCTTGATGAATTTTCCAGTTCTCCCATATTTTACAGAATTTATGCAGGGCTCTCCTCTTTTGATATACTCCTTCTTCCAGACATAGAAGTAGATTTATTTTTGCCATAAATTCCCTAAACTTACCATATTTTTCAGACTATAACACGCACTTTTTCCCCCCAAAAAATGTGAGTAAAATGGGGGGTGCATCTTATAGTCATAATGCAGGCTTACCGGCAGTGGTGTGGTGGTGGCGGCAGAGGTGCGGGGATGATGAGCGGTATGGCGTGAGCAGTGTCCCTTCCACAGGTGAGGTAACGCAGCAGTCCGGTATCCAATGTGAGCAGCAGAGCCGATTTAATCACCAGCTTCTCGGTGGCGGCGGCCATCTTCCTGAGGTGGGGTGATGCGGTACGGCGTGCACCTGAGCAGGGTCCCTTCTTCCTTAGGTGGGCGACACCATGGCCTGGTGTCCATGGGGGGGGTTGCAGCAGTGCTGTGGCGAAGGGCAGAGGTGCTGGGATGATGAGCGGTATGGTGTGAGCAGTGTCCCTTCCACAGGTGAGGTGACACAGCGGCCCAGTATCCAATGTGAGCAGCAGAGCGGGGTTAATCACCGGCTTCTCAGTGGCGGCGGCCATCTTCCTGAGGCCACGCGTGCGCAGATGGAGTGCTCTGCTTCCCGGGGCTTCAGGAAAATGGCCACGGGAGGCCGCGCGTGCGCAGATGGAGATTGCGGTGGCCATTTTTCTGAAGCCGAGTTCTCAGATTTAGATCTCGGCTTCAGGAAAATGGCCGCCACGATCTCCAGCTGCGCAAGCGCGGCCTCAGGAAGATCGCCGCCGCCGCCGCCAAGAAACCGGTGATTAACCCGGCTTTGCTGCTCACATTGGATACCAGGCCACTGCGTCACCTCACCTGTGGAAGGGACCCTGCTCACGCCATACCGCTCATCATAGCAGCAGCTCTGTCGTCACCACAGCACTGCTGCAAGCCCCCATGGACACCAGGCCATGGCGTCGCCCACCTAAGCAGGAAGGGACCCTGCTCAGGTGCACGCCGTACCACATCACCCCACCTCTGCCGACACCATGCCTCCTGTGACTCTGCTCTGCAACCGCCAGCCCTCAGGTAAGATACTGTAAATTCGGACAACAAGACGGACCCCCATCTTATAAAAAATATTTTTTTTTGCAATTTTCACCTCAAATTTGGGGTGCGTCTTATGGTCCGTTGCATCTTATAGTCCGAAAAATATAGTAGGTGGTGCCCTGTCCAACTAGTGTGCTGTTATAATTTTCCTGGCTTGATATAACGTTCTTTTAAGTGCCAACCTCTTGTTTGCATCTTCAGCAACACCGTCCAAAAACCCAAGACACAAACCTCAGGATGCATAGGAATCACAACGCTAAAGATCGTGTTTATGTGGTCTACAACTTGGGTCCAGAAATTCCAGATAGAACCACATGACCAAAACATATGTAGCAAATCATCAGGGCCCGAACCGCATCTCAGACACAAGTCATCCTCTCTTACCCCAATTTTATGCAAGAATTTGGGCCTCCTGTATACCCGATACAACATGTACATCTATAAACATCAACAGATGCTTATCTATAACCTATAATATAAGAGTAGTTGGTAAAATTGAGAAATTGCACCAGCAGCACAATCCAGTTTCCAAACCATAGAAAACAATAAAAGATTATGGGTTCTAAGCATAGTAAGGGACTCCTGTTTATGCCATGTGTGTCTCAATTAAAGGTACTGAAAAAAGTACTTATGTGATAGCTGGAATTCATCTCTTAACTGCTGAAAACTTTTAAAGGCTCCATATAAACTGAAGTTGATCTATAAATAGAATCCCTGCTTGTTGCCAGGGGTTAAAGCTCTTTAACCTGAATATTTCTGGCAACTTTAGGTCTTGCTTATAGGAGTAACTGGAGTGAACACATCAATATTAAGAGTTGCTTAGTTTTCTCCCAGGTTTTAATCATAAGGACTAGAGTAGGGAGCTTCATTTTATAATAACCTGCCTCCAAAAATGAGATAATTGGGTTTCCCCCCACATACCCCTGGACATTGGAAGCTATAGAGCCCCGAAGCAGCATAATCTATTGCAATTTTGAGGCTAGAAAATACAGCCACGGAATAGGGGCAGCCAATCCTCCCTCCTCTTTCCCCCTCTGTAATGTGTCATATTCAATCCGAGCTGTGCCTTTTTTCCAAATTAATTCTCTGAAACATGGGTAGACTTTGGATAGACTTTGCAAATTCACAGTATATTTATTTATTTTGCTCACTTACATAGCGCCATTAATTCCACAGCGCTTTACAGACATTATCGGCACTTTCCCTATACAATCTAGATTCTATTTTATTATGTCTTTATAGTGTGGGATTAAGGGCTTATACCCATTTGTGAGGGAAAAAGGTCCAATTTCCAGACCGAAAAAACGGACGAGTGCTATGCGAGTGTCAAGCCAGTGTAATGCGATTTCCATGCAATTTTTCCATGGAACATCTGTATGACATGCATATGCAATCCGTATGCAATGCGATTTTAACACGAGGTTTTACAATCAGGAGTTCTCAGTATGTAAAAGCTCATGTTAAAATCAAATTGTAACATACAACTGTACACATTGTTTTAAAACCAAATAATCTTTAAAACATATTTATATATATATATATATATATATATATATATATATGTTACTGTAAAAGTCAGAAGGACGGTAAAACCTAGGATTTACCAGTCAATCTGGACATTCACCGAGGCCGTCAGTAAAAGCTCAAAATGAAAAGTAAAATTGGACTTTTACCGGTGAAGTCTTGGTAAATGTTAATATTTCTCAACAGCGTTGGTAAAAGTCAGAAATATCTGGTGTGAAGATGGAACATCTGACTTTAACCAAGCGCTGTTGGTAAATGTGCACATTTACCACAGCTTCTTGGTAAATGTAGCTGAGAAGGGTGTAATAAAAAGTGTAAGCCACCGCGGGCGAGGAAATGGAGGACATAGTGTTCAAAGTTTTTATAAATGTAATAAGAGTAAATGGGGAAAATATGGTAATAACAATGAACAAAATCTGCTACCCTGTAAGGTATCTGCTACCCTGTAACGTATGTACATTCTATATATACAGATGTCAATCCTGACTATCCCATGATTATTGTTCCAATCATACAAAAAGTGCCCACTTCCCGCTAACATACAATCACTAACCCCACACTAAAATATGCAAAAGAGAACGTCCTATGAATCTTAGGGTATCAGTGTTCTGCAGCACCCTCTCACAAAAAGTTACAAGAAGTACACACGCTGCCGGTGTAGTAGTGTATAAATTGTCCTGTACTTAGCTTCCTGTAGAGCGCAGAGTCCAAAGTCTTTCCAAGGGCCCCTTGCAAGGTGGACGCTAACACCGCTCACACGATTTGCCATTGCCGCGCCAATGTGGTAGAACCAGAAGATATGCAGATAAGCTCTGAGCCGGAGTTGCTGGGTCCCATGAGCGGTCTGTTCCACCCGAGCACCGTAGTCTCTGATCAGGGGAATTGGAAGACAGCGCATTCCGAGAAAAGGCTGGAAGGTAACAGCGCAACAGCCCTGTCTGGGCTCAGTCTAGTCAGCACAGCACCAGTCCTCTCACTCTCACTAAAAAAGCTCCTGCCTCAAGTCCTAGTTTCCTGGGGTTCTCTTCTTAGATTGCTGCCCAATCACTGCCTGAAGAAAATCACTAACTCATCAATGGCAGTGTTAGACCAGTAGATGGTGTTGTTGTGCAGTCTTTCACACAATGCTGAGTAACCCTATTACAAAAGAACATGGGATTCTTGCCAAGCAGTGTGGGTAAATGGGCGTACTTCCTGTTTGTGTCCTCATGCTGGACGACTGCCTGAGTGTTTTGCAAGCTGCACATACTGCTCAAAGATAATGTAATTGCAGCATACATAGTACACATATGGAGCATACAGAAAATTGAGACTAATTAATGATAATAATAACACATAGTGTACCATGTGTGTATGCACGGACAAAAATACCAGGGACAACTGTTAGACAGGAATCCTAATGCACCACAGAGAAACTACAGTTAAAGTCCCAAAACGTATAAAATATAAGGCTTTTTTTAGATATATATAAAAACACATAATAACCATACAAATGGACAGGTATGTGAGGTAAAAAAGGGGGGGGAAGAATGAGACCAACTGTATCATAAATGCCCAAATACACACAGGGCTACAAAGTATCCCCCACTACATCGGCACACCAAGAAGTATGGTGGTGGGAAATACACAATGTGAGTGGGAATATGGGCATATAATAAGAATGAAAATAGTCACAGCCTATGGAGGTCAGTAATGGACTTATACTTATACTTCTTTGGACGCGGTATATCGACGACATCTTTTTTGTCTGGCAGGGCACCGCCGTCGACCTTGCGCAATTTGTATCCTTTTTGAACAGTAACGATCTGAATATTCGTCTGACCCCGGTGTGGGATGCCGAGAAAATTGATTTTCTCGATGTAACTATTTATAAAGATGGATCTGGCCTTACCCAGACAGACATCTACCGCAAACAAACGGCTACTAACACCTTGTTACACACGTCATCCTGCCATCCGTGTCATATGGTTCAGGCTATACCAGTTGGTCAATTCCTCGCCTCCGCCGGATTTGTTCTAGTGACTCTGATTTTGAGGCTCGGGCGGAGGAGTTGAAACAACGTTTCCTATCCAGAGGGTACAGTGGTCGTAGTGTCAAGAAGGCATACCATCGGGCCAAGTATGCTAACCGAAATACTTTACTCTATGGTAGAGCCCCTAGTAAATCCAACACTAATAATGTGGCGAGACTAATTGCCACCTATAATCTCCAGCATGATAAGTTACGTATGGCGGTTAACACTAGAAGTCCCGGGAATTTCAAGATCCCCCTGAAGTCCTGAGAGAGGGTCAAATGACCCTCAGTCCATAGTGACACCTTAATTAGCATCCTTTCATTTGTAAATGTGCTCTTGCCTGAGGAATCTGCAGGGGGGATTATCTAAGATAAGAGTGTGTAAACAGAATAATGCAAGCTATTCCTGAGTGTGGGGGTTGCTGCACACAAGAAAAACCTATTTTGGTTTCTCCCTGAGTGTGGGGGAGAAACCTATTTTGTTCACAGGAAAGAAAATGGAGAGAAGGTACACCATTGAAGAGACATTGGAACTGATTCTGAGCAACACAAACCCTTCAGACTCAGATGGAGAAGACATAGTCTTTCAACCGGCACATGTGGGGTCTGTGCTGACACATGCCGTAGGCACGGACATACGGGACACATGTTTCCCTATGGCCCCATTCCGCACGAACTGTGTCTCTGTGTGGAGCACATGCGTGTCCGTCTGCTCCACACAAAGACATGTCCGTTGTTTTGTGGAAGCACGGACCGCTTTTTGCCGAAAACATCCATGCACACAGATGTCATCCGTGTGACTTCCGTGTCCACGGATAACGGAGGAAAGTGAAAAGCCTAAAAATAAAGAATTTCATATTCACCTCAGTCCAGCGCTGACAGTTCCTCTCACTTCCGGTGCCGCTCATTAGGCTATGAATATTCACTTCACTGAGCCCAAGAGTGAACCGGAAGTGAGAGGAGAAGAGGCGCTGGAGGGAGGTGAGTATGTGGTGACAGCAGACAGCGCTATCTGTGGATTCACGGATAGCACACAGACATCACCCACGGTGCACGGGGGCCAAAAGGGATCCTGTTCTGCTTGTTTCAAAAACGGACGGAACAGGATGCCAAAAAAGGCAGTGTGAGTTACCTATTTTATTTCCTGACTATCTTTTTTATTTTGAACCAAAACAAAATGCTTATTTGAAATTATTTATCTTGCAGATGAGGAGACTCCTCCTCTACCATAAAAGAGAGCTCAGTTGGCGAGTGAGCTGACAGAGACCGCAAAAGATGGCACAGTGTGGCATGAAGTACAAGTGGGGAAACATCTCCATTTGACCCCAATAAAACCGTACCCTACAGATGGAGAGCCAAGTGCTAAGGCCAGACGAAGTATCCAGAGTCGCCTTCCGAGCTTCCTCTGTTTTATCAGTCTTGACATGCTTCGTAGCATTGAAGAATGGACTACTCAACATGCACGTCACACGGAGCAGGTGGATTGGTTCATGGGTCTCCCGGAAATAATGGCATTTATTTCAGTCATTATCTTTCGGGGGGTGACCAAGATTCCATCACTACGTGACAGCTGGTCAGCAAACCTGGGAAACCCAAGGATCATTGCCACTATGACCCAAAACCGCAGAACTGTAACCACGGTCAATTTCTTTACATCATTGTCACTTGCACAACGACTGCTTAGCCGAGAAACCACTATCCTCGGCACAGTAAACAAGAGTCGCCGGGAAATTCCTCAATCCACTAGACAGATGGACCGCACTGAATTCACCACTCAGGTGTTTTCAACCACTGGTGCCACACTGACAGTGTATGCACCCAAACGAAAGAAGGCCATCTACATTCTCAGCAGCATGCGCAGCGTGGTTGAGACTGAGGATACCAACAAAAGGAAGCCAAACACAGTCACACAATACAACCACACAAAGTGCGGTGTGGATGTAATGGACCAAATGGTGCGGGAGTACAGCATGCGTGCAGGAACACAGAGATGGCCAGGCGCCGTGTTCTACAACATGATTGACATGGCAGCACTCTATGCTCATGTACTTTATCAGGCATGCACTGGGGTGTGGGAGAGACGGGTGGACTTCCTGGTTGAGCTTGCAAAAGAGTTAGGTGGCCGTCATGTGACTGAAAAGAAGGCACGCAAGGAGAAACTCCTTTGGCAACTTCCTTTCACACCCAGCCCTGGCAAAAGGGTGAAGTGTCAGGTAAACCATCGATGCACGAACAATTGTGCAACTGAGAGATGTGTTCACTGCTACAAATACACGTGTGGCAAATGTACCAGGGACATACCCAGGCAGTGCCAGGTATGGTCCGACATGTTCAGACAGACTGCTGAGTGAGTGCTGAAATGCTAGTCACACAAGGACATGCCACTCACACACACACAGCCCCCCACTGCAGCCTATGGAAAATATGTGTGGAATTGTTTTATTCCTTGTATTTTTTTAACATTTTTATAACAAAAATAAAAAGCATCCTTTGATGCGTGCTCCTTTACTCCCCTACCCCCATGTATTTGTCTTTACCCTTTCCCCCCTCCCCTCTTCCCACTCCTCCACCAACATCCCTCCCTGTTGTATAATTTGATTATATTGTTTTCTTGTTCACTGTTTTATCACATTTGTTTGGCCATGCCGCTTATACACTGCTCATCTTGAAAATGTGACTATTTGTTTGATGTTGGTGTGAAATAACCCTTTAGTGAAAAAAAAATCTTATTGGTTTTTAAAAAAAAATTAAAAGCATCCAAACAAATAACAGTTGTTCTTTTGTATATTTTTCACACTAAAATTTCAGTCCTCTTGTGGGAATTTTTTTCGCGCCAAATTTGCACAAGAATGAACATGCTGCGATTTTTTTTCGTTAGTGTGATTGAGGCCTAAAGGTACAGTTACACGTTACGATCTCGTTGATGATATCGTTTGAAAACATCACATGATCACGTCGTTCATGCAATGTCGTTTTCACATCGTTGCGTGTAACGTGAAGATATCGGACGAACACATCGTTGGATCGCTGATCGCAGATTTGAGGTCAGGATCTCAAATCTGACGATCCTCGTCCAATTATGTGTCAGAAGATGTGCAGCATCGTTCAGTGTAACGCTGAGATGAACGATTTTGGTGTAAATTCTCCTATTCCTGCCATTGTGAAAAATCGTTCTGCAAACGTTTGCAATGAGGCTAACGCGGAGCCAAAATTTACATCGTTAACAAGATAGTTGCATGTGACGCCTCTTGGACGATGTGAAACTGATTGCACGAACGATGTGATCACGTGACATTTCTAACTATATCGTCGACGAAATCGTAACATGTAACGGTACCTTTGACCATTGTGGATCCGCAGCAGTTTCCCCTGAGTTTACAGTACAATGTAAACTTATGGGAAACAAAAGACGCTGTGCACATGCTGCGGAAAAATCCGCGCGGAAACGCTGCGGATTACATTCCGCAACATGTCACTTCTTTCCTGCGGATTTTCACCTGCTCCAATAGGAAACTGCAGATGAAAATCCGCAGAAGAAACCGCAGTAAAAAACGCGATAAATCCGCAGTAAATCCGCAACGGGTTTTCACTGCGGATTTTGGAATTCCGCTGTGGAAAAATCCGCAGTGGAATCCGCAAAGTGTGCACATAGCCTTAGACACAAATGCTTCTGGTCATTACTCACAGCTGTACCTTGCTCTAAAATTTCTAATTCTCTATTTAAAATATATAAAAAATGATTAATTGTTTCAGCGCTTTTTTGCACAAATAATACTAAACTAAATACAATATGTATAGTCTTTATATTATCAAGTACAATAAACTGAACAGAACTAACTTGAAACTTGAAACTACATGGGTAAACTGGATGGAAAACAGCAAACAACCTCCTGTGGTGCAACAGTAATGGCCTTAATTATAGAACAAAAGACAGTGAATAGAGATAAGATAAGCTATAGATAAAATCCTTTAGGTCATTTGACCCTTCTCTGGGTTTCAAAGGTAGAAATGTCAAATTACCCTTCTCTGGGACTTCTAGTGTTAAAAATGCCTGGCCTATTCTGAAGGCGGATCCTATTCTGACTAAATTTCTCCCTGATAACCCAGCAATTACTTTTAGACGTGCGAGAAACCTCCGGGATAAACTGACTAGCAGCCATTATGTTGGGCAGGCTGTGCCTACATTCCTGGATGTGGCGAGGTTGGGGGGTGGATGCGTTCCTTGCGGTAGGTGTGTCGCGTGCCTTAATGTTGATAAATGTGTCTCTTTTTCTAACTTTGATGGCACTAAACAGTTTACCATCAGACAACGAATCACCTGTGTTTCCCGGTACATGATCTACTATGCCACCTGTCCGTGTGGTCTGATCTATGTTGGATTGACCACACGGCAACTCAAAGTCCGTATTCGGGAACACGTACTGGGTATTATCGCGGCAGCCTCTTGTGCGGACGCATCCACCCTCAAAACCATTCTGCGGCACTTCCGGGATTTTCATAACTGCGATGACAAATTATTAAGGGTCAGAGGCATTGATTTGCTTCAAATCAATATAAGAGGAGGGAATCTCTCCAAACGCCTAGCGCAGCTTGAGTCCAAGTGGATTTGGACATTAATTACAATCCACCCACAAGGATTGAATGAGCATATCTCGTTTGCTCCCTTTCTGTGATCCTATGTACTTTCCATATCGTTGAGCTGATTGGTTATTTATGCCTTGTTTTTACTTATGTTTTTATCTTATTTTGCTTTAGGTAGGTGTTCTTTATGTCCTATTGATTTTTGAATATTGTGGATGTCTGGAGCGCCATTCGATATGTTCTTCAGTTTCTGCTGACAATCAACCTTCGTTGGAGTCTACTATCAATGCTTTTGTCCATATAGGAGCATCGTTTATATTGTCTATATTGTTTAATGATTTATATGTAATTCTGAGCAATTTGGTAGTTTTTTTGGTAGATGGGTGTTGTTGTAGGTATTATATATAGTCTGTATATGTTGTTTTCACTGTATATATAACTGATACCTCTTTATCAGGGGATCTTACGTGTTTCGCTGTTTGTGTATTTTATTATGTTTGGTATATACTTCCATGTCCATCTCTATATATCTTTATACATTATATTTCTTGTGCTTATTCATAGTTTTTCGTACCCATCGGTGTTTATCTACGGTATATGTGCTTATCCATTATGCCCTATTTATACCCAATGTGCTCCTATATGTGCGCTTTTGCTACTGTTGCGGCTATGCATTCAGCGCATACAGTTTCACATTTGCTTAGTAATGCTGCTTTTATCATTTTTGAGATGAACGTATCGGGTGGCTGTGCTCTGTGCCCTTCCTTATGCCCTCATTGTACATGGCGTCCGCGGTCTGTCTCTGCGCAGGCGCCGGTCTGTGGTTTGCCCTCACTGACGTCAGCGGCCATGTGATGCCGGATCACGTGGGGCCCCGCGTGTTTCCGGTTCCGGATGGCAGCGGCGTCTTGGTTGGCGGCGTCTGCAGATGGTGCGCTATGCGCCGATGATTAGATCCGGTGCCATCGCATATATACCGCTGTGGACACTTACCCTGCACACCCCCTGAGGAAGGAGCCGTGCTGCGCTCCGAAACGCGCGTCGGGGAGGGCTCAGGATCCCCCACTGTTGAAGCACACCAGGTAATACTGGGGAATATATGTGGCAGTTAATACGTACATATTGTTGGATATATGGCTGGTTATGGTCTAATGAGTAATACTTCTTTCTGCATTGGCGGTATATATTTTCTGTATAAGTCCATTACTGACCTCCATAGGCCGTGTCTATTTTCATTCTTATTATATGCCCATATTCCCACTCACATTGTGTGATTCCCACCACCATACTTCTTGGTGTGCCGATGTAGTGGGGGATACTTTGTAGCCCTGTGTGTATTTGGGCATTTATGATACAGTTGGTCTCATTCTCCCCCCCCCCCCTTTTTTACCTCACATACCTGTCCATTTGTATAGTTATTATGTGTTTTTATATACTGCTCAAAGCTGCATAGCCGACTGCCTGTCAAAGCTGCTCCGTCACTAGCTGATTGTCAGATCATTAGTGAGGAAAGCTCTTGAATGAAGTGGTGGAGAAAAAGCGAGATAATAATTTTATCTCACGGACGATAAATACGAGAATATATTGAAAGAAGCGAAGGAGGCTAAGGTGGCGGTACCTAAACAGAGTATTCACTACAGGCGTTTGAAGAGGTACGACATCATGAAGGTCGGACATGATGAAAAGTTAATTGCACCAATCTCGTGTGAAAAAGAGAACGTGTTGCATTATGTTCGGTGTGCAGAACTCTTTAGTGTCATTCATAATGCGCACATCAGTACCGGCCACGGAGGGCGGACCAGGATCCTAAAGGAGGTGAACCGTGAGTTCAAAAATGTCACAACGGAGTCAATAGTTATTTATCTGCGACTCGGCCAGCCATGCCAGAAAAAACAGAAGATTACCAAAAAAGGCCTTGTTGTGAAACCCATCCTACACAGTGAAATGAATTTTCGTGCTCAAGTCGATCTCATTGACATGCAATCCAATTGTGATAATGATTTCGAGTTCATATTCATCTATCAAGACCACGTCACTAAATTTGTTCTTCTACATGCTTTATGCACTAAAATAGCAGAAGAGGTTGCGTACCATCTCTTTGACATTTTTTTTTTCCACTTTTGGTGCCCCGTGTATTCTGCATTCTGATAATGGGAGGGAATTTTGTAACAAGGTCATACAGAATTTGTGCGTGATGTGGCCTGATATGAAAATAGTGCATGGTAAACGAAGACACAGCCAGTCCCAAGGCTCCGTTTAAAGAGCAAATCAAGACATTGAAAATTTGTTGTCAACATGGATGTAAACAAATAAGACTCCCAAGTGGTCTGAGGGCCTTCTCTTTGTACAAGCAATGAAAAAATAGAGCATACCTTGAGGGAATAAAATGCTTGCCCTATGAAGCTATGTTCAGAATACCAATGCAGATGGGTGTGCCTACCTCCAAAATTCCTAGTGATGGGATCAGAAATCTGTCTTCAGAAGAAGATTTGAAAAAATGTTTGTTGGTTTGCAAGAGGAACCTAGTGATCCGACATCACCAACAGAAGCCAAAGGGTCAGATGAATCTAACTTTCATCACACGTCAGCACCGACAGAAGCAGAAGCTTCGGATGAATCCAACTGTCATCAGCTGTTCACAACGGAAGGAGAAGGTTTGGACTTATCCAACTGTCCGCACACCTTAACAGCATATGAAACTCCACCAATTTTGCCATCCAAGAATAATGAAGACCTAAAAGAAAAAAGTGTTGAGTCAAAGCCTTCTAAGAAAAATGGAGAACTTCATGATCAGCAACCAGACGTTTTGATTTCGCATACAATCAATAGAAGAATTGGTGCGGTCAGAAGGGTTCGAAAAGCTGCAAGAGAAGGACTTGAAACACAGGCCAAGAAAATGTTGAAATATTCCAGTCAAAAATTACCCGAACCTAACATTGGACAGAACATCAGAATCAGAATTCCAGACGTCAACCGTTCAAAAATGGACCCTAAGTTGATCATTGCGATTATTATAAGAAAAGAAGATGACTTCTACCAAGTGGGGACTACCGCTGGGATCCTAAATGCATTATATTATCGCAATCAGTTCTCCGTCTGTCAGGAAAATTTTATAGGATTGCAGGATGTGAAAAAAGTTCAGATCAGCCTTTGCACGGCGGTTTCCCAACAATCGTTGGTGGGAGGTCAGGGATTGAAGAAATGCAACTGTTTAAAGAAGTGCCTAAACAAGAAATGTGTTTGTAGGCTGGCAAAAATTAAGTGCCATTCAAAGTGTCACAATTCCCAACCGTGTTGCTACAAATAGTTCCTCTTTTGTGTTTGTTGTATGTCTTTTTCATTGAGATGAAAAATTAAGTGCAATTTAACGGGTCACAATTAGAGTTGAGTGGATAGCTGGATATCCGTCTATCCGTACGGATAAGACCGAGATCTGAGTGGATCCAGATTCTATCTGTGTCCCATATAAGTCTATGGAACAACTATCCATGTGCAGGGACATCCCTCCTGCGTCACCAGTGATGCGGGGGAGACTCCCTGCACGCTGGTGGGCATCCCTGCCATCACCAGTGCTGCTGGGGACTCGGCCGGGGCATACCTGAGCGAGGAGATCCTCGCTACGTCACTGCATTAGGAACTCCCCGCCCACTAGAGTCATCCCGCACTCTGGCCGGACCCCCCTTCTCCGCCACTTAAAGAGCACTACTTACCGGAGGCTACCAGAGGCTTCCCGAGTCTCGTCAGCCGGCTGCATCCTCCTTCTTCCGGGTCAGATGACTGCATATGTCACCACGAAAGTGACCGGTGCATAAGTTATGTGACACGAGTTGTGTCACATGACTTACGCATGCGTCACTTGCGTGGTGACATATGCAGTCATGTGACCCGGAAGGAGAAGGCAGACAACGCGACCTGGGAAACCTCTTGTAAGTTGCAATTTAGCTTTATACCTGTCTGCCCTGCACACTCGCAACATCCATGTCTTCCCATGATGCATGAAACATGCATTATCGGAAGGCATGGCTATATCCGACAGATATCGGGGTTATCCATATCCGTACAGCCCGTTATCCGCTCGGATAACGGGTCTGGACGTATCTATCCGCTTATTCCTAGTCATAATTACAGAATTACATAGTTTTGAAGTTGCGTCATTCTTGTATTTGCGTTAATTTGTCATTTTTGAGAAGTATTTTCCTACAATTACAGAATTATATAGTTTTGAAGTTGCGTTACTCTTGTATTTGCGTTAATTTATCATTTTTGAGAAGTATTTTGCAACATAAATGATTTTCCTACAATTACAGAATTACATAGTTTTGAAGTTGCATTATTCTTGTATTTGCATTAATTTATCATTTTTGAGAAGTATTTTGCAACATAAATGCTTTCTATTTGCATTTTCCTATTTGTCTTTGTTCATTTGCATTTTGCGTTTTGAAGAATACAAATATTTCTAACGATTAAGGCCTTCATCAGAGTCGGAAATTGCATTTAGTTAACTTTTACCACCATCATCTGCTGGTCAGAGTCAGAATTCTGTCACTCAAAGTTACTTTTACCAATACATGCTGGTAAATGTAAAGATTTACCAATTTGCCCAGGTAAAAGTCCAAAATCGTTCATTTATATGGAATACATCTGACTTTTACCAACGCTGTTGAGAAATGTTAACATTTACCAAGACTTCACCGGTAAAAGTCCAATTTTACTTTTCATTTTGAGCTTTTACCGACGACCTCGGTGATGTCCAGATTGACCGGTAAATCCTAGGTTTTACCATCCTTCTGACTTTTACAGGAGCCTGTATGGGGTGCAGGCGGCATCTTCCGGTCCCAGGGTGTGCTGATGTCACGGTCACATGACCGTGTCGCATTTACATGACCGTGACGTCACGGCAGGTCCTTGTCGTGCAGGACCTGTCATGACGTCGCGGTCACATGACTGTGTAGCGGTCACATGACCGTGATGTCACGGCAGGTCCTTTCCGCTCAGTATTAAAGCTAATCTTTGGGAATAAGTACATCTATACCCTGTGAGAGGTGTTGTGAAAGTAGATGTCAATGTGTGCAGAACAAAACTACAGTTCATGCAGGACCATTGTAGGTTCTAAGAGATTTCAGGCCATGTTGCTTGGAGATTCCGGGAGGATTCAGGCCGTGGTGCTGCAGAAAGGATAAGCCCTCCACTGGGTTTGCAACATGCCTACAGCACATTTTTCCTGTTTTTCTCCTATTAGTGGGTTTCCATCCGTATCCTGCTAGAATCTGGAAAAACACTATATAGGAGTAAATAGAGGAGCTTTTTTAGGCCTTGCAGCACCGTTCACGGCTGTCTCCAAGGTCTCTGTGTGAGTGCAGCTCACACTGTAGTCTGTTCTGCAGCCACAGTCGGTTGTAGACAGCTCAGTGTGCGTCACTGCCTCATACTGTTCCATTGTCCTTTTAAAAATTAGTGCTGACTGCTGCACATTTTGTCCTGATTTATCTTATTAGTGGGTTTCCATCCGTATCCTGCTAGATTGTGGAAAAACATTATATAGGAGTACATACAGGAGCTTTTTAGGCCTTGCAGCGCCATTCACGGCTGTCTCCAAGGTCTCTGTGTAAGTGCAGATCATTCTGTAGTCTGTTCTGCAGCCACAGCTGGTTGTAGTCAGCTCAGTGTGTGTCACTGCCTCATACTGTTCCATTGTCCTTTTTTCAATTAGTGCTGCCTGCTGCACATTTTTCCTGATTTATCCTATTAGTAAGTTTCCATCCGTATCCTGCTAGATTGTGGAAAAGTACTATATAGGAGTACATAGCGGAGATTTTTTGGCCTTACAGCGCCGTTCACGGCTGTCTGCAAGGTCTCTGTTTGAGTTCAGTTCACGCTGTAGTCTGTTCTATGAAAAAAGCAAAAAGTTAATAAAGTTCACCAAACACTCCATTTTACAGTTGTGTAGGCCACATTAGCTCATATTAAAGTCTAGTCCACACATTATAAAATTAGTGTTTCTTATACCTGTTAGGAGCTGTTCAGGAATAAGCACACTAATCCTTTAGTACTTTTCTGCCTATCTTTATCAGTCTACCAAGATGAAGAAGGCAGGGAGTAAGGCACGTGGTCGTGGGCGTGGAGTTTCTGCAGGGAGAGGACATAGGGATTCTGTGTCTGCTGCGGGCACCGGTGACTCATCATCCCCCAGTTTTAGCAAGGAACAGTAATTCATGCGCAGCTTTGTAGGAGCTCACCGTACCCCACTGCTGCGGGACGAACAAATTGAAGCCATTGTCGGATGGATGGCAGCTAACGCATCGACTTCAATTAGTGCCACATCCTCTCAGGCATAAAGCACTGAAGAGCACCCATCTGTCTCTTCACCAACTGCCAAATTGCCCAGGCAGTCAGAGAGCCAGGACAGGAGCCATCTCTACTTCTGTTCTCTGAATCTCTTGGCTTGGAATAAGGGGGCCAGCCAAGCAGCATTTGAGAAACTGAAGAAGAGGCAGTATGCATTGATGCGCAACTGCTTTGTCTCTCTCAATCTAAAGAGGCGGGTGGGCCAGTTCCTATGGTCAGCACACCTCAGTACGCATCTGCTGATGAGACTCAGGTGCCACTTCCTGGTGCGTACTGTGCTGCCGAGACTACCCAGGAGAAGCAGTTGTTGGAAGAGGGTAGTGTAGATGATGAGGTCCTTGACCCATCATGGCGTGAGGTACAGGAAGGTCGTGGTATAGATTCCCTGAACGGCCCAAAAAGGGAAAGTTGGAAAACTGCGTTGCCTGTAGCCTCCACTTCCATAAGCCAAAACGGCCGCTCCCAAGAATTGCAGTGCCTGGTCCTTTTTTGACACAGTTGCAGATGATATTTGCTTTGTCAAATGCAAGCTGTGTCATCAGAAAGTTAAAAGAGGGAAAAGTGTCAGCAACCTCAATACCACAAATATGTGGAAACATGTGCGGACGAAGCACGTGGTGGAGTTACAAAAACAGACTGAAGACCTAGGCCAACCTACAGCGGCACCTACCACCTCTTCAGCTCATGTTGTAGCCTCTTCCTCCAGCTCACACACAGCTGGTTCAGCTTCTTCACAGGATCGCCATGGAAGAACCTCTGGCACTGTTCTACAGTGACCCAGTGTAATTCCACCCACAGCACCACATTCCCTGCCATCCTCAGACTCCCAGCCCAGTCTACAGCCATCGGTAGCACAGGCATGGGAGAAAAGGCGGCCATTCTTGGCAAACCACCCCCGAGCACAGGCTCTGAATGCTGGCATTGCAAAACTACTGTCCCTTGAAATGCTGTCATTCAGACTGGTGGAGAATGACACCTTCCGTAACTTGATGGCATTGGCAGTCCCACAATACAACATGCCTAGCCGCTTTTATTTCAGCAGGCAAGATGTCCCTGCCCTGCAAAAGCATGTGGAGGGAAACATTAAACATGCGCTACTAAATGCTGTCAGTAGCAAGGTTCACCTCACCACCGATGCGTGGACCAGTCACCATGGACAGGGACGATACCTTTCCCTCACTGCCCATTGGGTAAATGTTGTGGAGCCGGGTACAGATCGTGAGAGTGGCGCTGTACATGTTCTGTCAACTCCAAGGATTGCAGGAATCCAGTTTGTACACATTGACTCCTCCTCATACTCCAGTTCCTCTGAATCAGCGCTGCAGGAGGCATCACAGTCCACCTCCACACAGACCCGTTAACGCTTACCTGTTACGACCGATATGAGCACAGCCGTGGCCAAATGTCAACAGGCAGTATTGAAATTAATTTCTTTGGGGAATCGAACCACACAACGCAGGAGCTCTGGAATGCCATCAAGCCGGAGAGCGACGTGTGGTTTGTGCCAGCGAATCTCCAGCCAGGCATGGTAGTGTGTGACAATGGCCGAAATCTGGTGGCAGCTCTGGGCCTAGGCAACCTCACTCACATCCCATGTCTGGCACATGTGCTCAAATTGGTCGTGCAGAGTTTTTTGAGGGACTATCCAGATCTTGATGAACTGCTGCACAAGGTCCGCCTAGAGTATGCTCACTTATGGCGTTCCAGCATGGCAAGATCGCGCATTGCAGCTCTGCAGCGCCGATTCCGCCTTCCGGAACATCGCATCATATGTGACCTACCCACCAGGTGGAATTCAACGTTACATATGTTGGAGCGGTTGTGTGAGCAGCAGCCAGCAGTAATGGAGTACCAACTGCATCAGGCGCAAAAAGGTCGCACTGCGCGCCGTTCAAACTTCACAACCACTGAATGGGCCACTATGAAGGACATCTGCCAGGTTTTGGGTGCCTTCGATGATTCCATGTGGATGGCGAGTGCAGATGATGCACTAGTCAGCATGACTATCCCTCTTATCTGCCTGCTTAAAAAAAACACTGCAAGCACTAAGGGATGAGGTTGTGGAAGAGGTGGAGGATGAGGAGTCACAAATGCCATCTGCTTTTGGACAGCCTGCGCAACGTGGTTCCTCACAAAGGCCTAGGCAGGGGACACTTTGTGAGGAAGATGAGGAGGAGTCAATGGAGGAGAAAGACATCTGTCCAGAGGAGGGAGTTACACAATGCCCCAGTAGTCAGTATGTAGAGCGAGGGTGGGGTGATGCAGAGCAGGCAGAGATCATGCCTCAAGCAGAGGTCAGCGTTTCTTGGCCAGTTGGCAGTCTGCAGCACATGGTTGATTTCATGCTGCAGTGCCTGAGAAACGATCAACGCATTGCCCACATTCTCAACACGGCTGATTATTGGGTGTAAACCCTCCTAGATCCTCACTACCGGAACAACTTACAAAGCCTCATAACACCGTTAAAACAGGAGCATAAAATGCGGGAGTACCAAGACACACTGGTGCATTTCATCATCTTCTCTAGTCCCACCGAGAGCAGTACTGCTAGTGCTTTACAAAGCAGCTCAGTGCATCGAGGCAGTGGAGGAAGCTCTGAACAAAGAGGGAGCAGAAGCAGTGCCTCAGCACAAGGCAAGACCAGTATGGCCCCACTGTGGCAAAGTTTTGTGTTCCTGCCACAAATGTCTACACCATCACAGACGGCTCCAGTCAGCAGGAGGCAACGTTTCCATCAGATGTTGACAGAGTACATGTCTTGCCCTCTCACTGTACTCACAACCAAAAAAAACACAATACCCTAAAAGATATCTTTAATGAATAATCTTAAAATCTAATAGATAGTTAAATACATAATGACTACCAACATCAAAACAACTAGGTCTGAACGGGGTAGGAAAAAATAGCCAAGATACCACAGGAACTCTTAAATAGAGAGAAATATTCCTGACACAGTCCCTGTTGGTGACCCTAATAGAGCTCACACCTTCCTAACAGCGGAGGTTGGCATCCTAAAATTCGATGTGGCACCCCCGCTCAACGTAGACTGACCCTTCTTGCCCTTACTGGGCCCTAACAACTACCCACGCCCAAGACCCAAACATCATACACACAAGTAGACCTAGGTCACACTAGAAAGGTGAAAAAAAACAAAAAACTAAAAACAAGGCAGCAAGATATTGCTGCAACAGTTAATACACCTACAAAAATACACTAATATGTAATCCCTAGGCTCCAACACCGCCAGTTGCAGCTCAGAGGTGCCATCTGCACAGTCAAGACTTGCTGCTGTGTTATTGGGTTTCAGTAATGTCCGCTGATCCCCAGCTGTGTATCCGGCAATTTCTCCTGTTCCTCCACACTCACACTACAAATGATATTAAACTGGCTCAAATTAGGCCTCTGCCTACACTCTGCTTCTCCTGGATTCCCTGGGCTCCAACACCGCCAGTTGCTGCTTGGAAGTGCCATCTGCACAGAGAAAAACACTAGCTCCTGAGTTAGTGGGGTTCAGTAACGTCAGATGCTTCCCAGCTGTGTGTCCGGCAATGTCTCCTGCTCCCTCCACATTCACATTACATCAGATTTTAAATGGAAGTGCCATCTGCACAAAGAAAAACACTAGTTCCTGTGTTAGTGGGGTTCAGTAACATCAGCTGCTCCCCTGCTGTGTGTCTGGCAATTTCTCCTGCTCCCTCCACATTCACATTACATCAGATATTAAACTTGCTTCAATTAGGCCTCGGCCTACACCCTGATTGACCCTGGGCTCCAACACCGCCAGTTGCTGCTCGGAAGTGCCGTCTGCACAAAGAAAAACACTAGTTCCTGTATTAGTGGGGTTCAGTAACGTCAGCTGCTCCCCTGCTGTGTGTCCGCTAATGTCTCCTGCTCCCTCCACATTCACATTACATCAGATATTAAACTTGCTTCAATTAGGCCTCAGCCTACACCCTGATTGACCCTGGGCTCCAACACCACCAGTTGCTGCTCGGAAGTGCCGTCTGCACAGAGAAAAAAACTAGCTCCTGTGTTAGTGGGGTTCAGTAACGTCAGCTGCTCCCCTGCTGGGTGTCCGGTAATGTCTCCTGCTCCCTCCACAATCACATTACATCAGATATTAAACTTGCTTGAATTAGGCCTCAGCCTACACCCTGATTGACCCTGCGGTAATTTCTCCACTCAGTTTCTATTATTGACCATGGGCTCCAACACCACTAGTTGCTGCTCGGAAGTGCTGTCTGCAAAGTCAACAGTTGCTCCTCTGTTATTGGGGTTCAGTAATGCCAGCTACTCTCCTGCTGTGTGTGTGGCAATTTCTCCACTCAGTTTATAGCATTGACCCTGGGCTCCAACACCACCAGTTGCTGCCCAGAAGTGCTGTCTGCAGTCAACACCTGCTCCAGCGTTTTGGGGTTCAGGAACATCAGCTGATCCCCCGCTGTGTATCTGGCAATCGCCGTGGCATGCGCTTAGGGATCAGCTAACGCCGCACAGTCTGAAGAAGATGGAAGGAGATGAGTGAGAGGCGAAGATCTGCCTTGCGCATGCCCATGAATCCCAGCCCTGCAGTGTGAATTAATCAGAAGATACTGCGGGGTGGGATCTCGGGCAACGAGGCCGCACAGGCACAGTCAGCCTGACAACATATAATTTCAGAAGACAGGCAGTGCTAACTGCGCATGCCCAAAGTTTAACATAACAGCGCAGGCACCGGGACAGATTCAAACAACGCTGAGGAGGCGGCGCCTGGCCGGTATGAATGACGGCTGTGCTGCGCCTCATTATGAAGGAAAGTCCCACCTCTGGGACGGTTTCACGGTATAAGGGGGCACATTTTATAAGTGTTAACTTCAGCGTGTGCAAGGAGCATAAGTAAAAGAGCCACCTTTTCCTTGTGCAACATTAGTGCTGCACAAGGTGCCTCTTTTAGTTACAAGTGCCTGGGGGGTTTACAGGTTCCGTTTCAACTTGCTCCAATTAGGCCTCAGCCTACAATCTGTTTCTCCTGTAATCCCTGGGCTCCAACACCGTCAGTTGCTGCTCGGAAGTGCTGTCTGCACAGTCAACACCTGCTCCAGTGTTTTGGGGTTCAGTAACATCAGCTGATCCCCAGCTGTATATCCGGCAATTGCTCCTGCTACCTCCACACTCACACAACTTCAGATTAGAAACTTGCTACAATTAGACCTCGGCCTACACTCTGTTTCTCCTGTAATACCTGGGCTCCAACACCGCCAGTTGCTGCTCGGAAGTGCTGTCTGCACAGTGAACACCTGCTCCAGTGTTATTGAGGTTCAGTAACGTCAGCTGAACCCCAGCTGTGTATCCGGCAGTTCCATTGGCTCTTGCACCTTCTGCTACCCATCTGGGGTCCAATACCATGAGCTGGTTCTCGGCAGTGTCTTTTGCTCTTGTACTTTCTGCTCCCCATCCTGGTTCCAGTACCGTCAGCTGGTTCCAGGCAGAGCCTTTGGCTTAGGTGCCTCCTTCTGGGTATCTGAGTTCCACCAATGTCTGGTGGTACTTGGTAGGGCTTTCTGGCACGGGTACCTCCTGCTTAGTAACTGGGTTCCAGTACCGTCAGCTGGTCCTCGGTAGATCCATTGGCTCTTGTACCATCGGCTACCCATCCGGGTTCCAGCACCGCCAGCTGTTTCCTGGCAGTGTCTTTGGCACGGGAACTCCCTGCTACCCAGTCTGGTTCCAGCATGCCAGCTGTTTCCAGGTAGTGTCAAGGTCACTTTGCCTCCAATACGTTGTCCTGCTGGGTTGTGGTCAGGTTAGCCAACTCTATGGTGCCTGCAGTTTAAGTGCTTCCTATGTGGGCTGCAGGAACTGGCAATCAAGGCTGGTTCCGTAGTGCCAATAGGACAAGCTCCCCCTGTAGTACTGTGGGTTTTCGGTAACGCCGGCTGGCTCGCGGCCTAGCAATTTTTTTTCCATGTGGACCTTCTGCTGCCTGAGTTACAGCACCATTAGCTGGATCTTTGGAAGTCAATCTTGAATATGTCCCCCCAGGTTCCAGTACCATCAGCTGGTTCCAGGCAGAGCCTTTGGCTTAGGTGCCTCCTTCTGGGTATCTGAGTTCCACCAACGTCTGGTGGTCCTTGGTATTGCTTTCTGGCATGGGTACCTTCTGCTTAGTAACCGGGTTCCATGTTATGAATTCTGTTGTCGAACTCCCTCCTGTGGTCGTGAATGGTACTTCGGCAAGCTCTGTCTATGGACTCCCTCTGGTGGCTGTGAGTGGAGCTGCTGCTTCTGAGGTTCCTTACACAGGTGACGTGGTTTATCCTGTGGTTGGCTGCTCTATTTAACTCCACTCAGATCGTTACTCCATGCCAGCTGTCAATGTTCCTGCATTGGTTCCGTTCGCTCTTGGATCTTTCTGGTTACCTGTCTGCTCCAGCAGAAGCTAAGTCCCTGATAGTTGTAATTTGTTCATTGTTTTCTTGTCCAGCTGGATATCATGATTCTGCTTTGCTAGCTGGAAGCTTTGGGATGCAGAGTGGCATCTCCGCACCGTTAGTCGGTGCGGAGGTCTTTTTGCACACTCTGCGTGGTCTTTTGTAGTTTTTTGTGCTGACCACAAAGATACCTTTCCTATCCTCTGTCTGTTCAGTAAGTCTGGCCTCCCTTTGCTGAAACCTGTTTCATTTCTGCGTTTGTGACTTCATCTTAACTCACAGTCAATATATGTGGGGGGCTTCCTTTACGTTTGGGGAATTTCTCTGAGGCAAGGTAGGCTTTATTTTCTATCTCTAGGGCTAGCTAACTCTTAGGCTGTGAAGAGGCGTCTAGGGAGTGTCAGGAACGCTCCACGGCTATTTCTAGTTGTTGTAATAGGATTAGGGGTTGCGGTCAGCAGAGCTGCCACATCCCAGAGCTTGTCCTGTGTCAGTTTAAGTATCAGGTCGTGCCGGGTGCTCCTAACCACCAGGTCCATAACAGTTCCAGTACTGTCAGCTGATCCTCGGTAGTTCCATTTGCTCTTGTACCTTCTGCTACCCATCCGGGTTCCAGTACCTTCAGCTGGTTCTCGGCAGTGTCTTTCGCTCTTGTACCTTCTGCTCCCCATCCTGGTTCCAGTACCGTCAGCTGGTTCCAGGCAGAGCCTTTGGCTTAGGTGCCTTCTTTTAGGTAACTGAGTTCCACCAACGTCTGGTGGTCCTTGGTAGTGCTTTCTAGCACGGGTACCTCCTGCTTAGTAACCGAGTTCCAGTACCATCAGCTGGTCCTCGGTAGATCCATTGGCTCTTGTACCATCGGCTACCCATCCGGGTTCCAGCACCGCCAGCTGTTTCCCGACAGTGTCTTTGGCACGGGAACTCTCACCTACCCAGCCTGGTTCCAGCATGATTTTTTTATCGGATTGCACTCGTCCGTTTTTCTTGGAACTGAGTATGAGCCCTAATCCAGAGTACCTGAATGAAACCAACTCAAACATGTAAAGTAGATAGAAACTCTTTGCAAATGTTGTCTTTGGTGGGATTTGAACCAACAACCCCAGAGCTGTAAGGCTG
Organism: Ranitomeya imitator; assembly: GCF_032444005.1. NCBI lineage: Eukaryota > Metazoa > Chordata > Amphibia > Anura > Dendrobatidae > Ranitomeya > Ranitomeya imitator. The sequence continues at coordinate 341,039,503 of NC_091285.1, read as the reverse complement.
AAGTGATAGCCAATGAGCCACTGTGCTGCCCATATGTGCATGGCAGATGTTAAATATACAAATTGAGTGTGTTTTAGTAAAAAGCAAAATTCAGTTATGCTGGGCTGCTTTTCTGATTTTTGTATAGTTGAAATAGCACCAAACATAAAACAGCAAGGACGATCCTATCAATAAGATAGATATTAGTAAGACATAAAACCTAACTGTCAATGTATAATCATAAAAATTAGGGGAACACATATGTAAACAATACCACAAAGAAAGTTTTCAAAAACAATACCAGTGCAGATAATAAAATGATTTGGTCTCACCCCTTTGATGTCTTGGAGTAGGCCGTGCTTCTAATAGGGAAACGGGAGAAAAGGGTATGTTGCAATAGCTGTCCTGTCATGCCCCATGCAAGTCTTCCACCCTTACAAGGACAGTTCCCAACTGTGGTCCTGTCCTAGAAAATGTCCGTTAGTTCCCTTCCAACCCGTTTTGTCCACCGGTCAAAGCAGACTTATCAGGAGAAAATAAATATATAAAGATATTTAGGTTCAAAGTTTTAGAGCCATAGAAAATCTTTGGGACTTCTTTTTCTTTTTCATATAAAAGGGTATCCCTATGAACAACTTGGGAATTTTGTCAAGTCATGCAGCACTCTCCAGATAGCATAGGGTCCCTCCCTATATTAACAGGCAACAGAGTTTAGGATAGATTGGAGGGGTGCAAAACTGTTAGAAGGGAGTCCACAAAGCAGGAGATTGCAGTAGTCAAGGCGAGAGATAAGTGCATGGACTAGGATTTTTGCAGATTTTTGATTAAGGAATGTATGGATCCGGGAAATATCTTTTAGTTCAGTCGGCAGGAAGTGGAAAGGGCATGGATATGTGTTTTGAAGGAGACATCTGATTCCAGGGTTACCCCGAGGCAGTGAGCTTGCGGGCCGCCCTCATCTACGCCTTGTAGATGAGGACCAGAAAGAGCATGTGCTCCAGGCAAGCACTGCATCAAGTGGCCTCTCCTCCTCTTCCTCAACCTTAACATTGCACACAGTAAAGTCCTCAGTGGTGCATGCCAATTACCCTTGTTTCCCCCTGTGTCACAACTCTCCAACTGCCCAACGGACTGTGGGGAATAAGATGGGTAAGTCTGCAGAGCTTGGGGATAGAGAACTAAACCACTATAAACCAGAAGATGGAGAACTAAACTACTAGACAAGAGGGGTTGAAAAAGTAAACTACTAAACAACTAGCATTGGATAATTAAACCACTACACACCAGGGATGGTGAACTAATCCACTAGACACCAAGGTGTCACAAGACACCAAGTCTTTGAATCCCCAAGGCTTGCGGGACAAACCCCTGTATCTAATACTTCCTCCACTGCTTCTGCCTCCTCAACCTCCTCCAGGGCGTCCACCTGCACCCTCAACCTTCCCCTTAACAAGACATGCATTTTATCAGTGCAGAGAAAATCCCCCACCTCTCTAATGTGCAGTCAGTGCTCAAAAAAGTATGGCAGTGTTTAACTTAATATCCATTGTAGATCACAGTTACACAACTAAAGAATTATGGAGAGCTATCCAGGCCAAGTTTGAGCTATTGCAGTGTGCAATAATGGTGTGAACCTGTTGGTGGGCCTACGTCGGGGCAGCCTCACACACGTGCCTTGCATGGCTCACATCCTGAATCTAGTGGTACAGCAATTTTTCTGCCACTATCCCAGCATGGATGTGCTGCTGCAGAAAGCATAGTTACTGTATGTTTACTTTTGCATTTTCACCATGCGGGTCATCGAATTGCATCGCTACAGAGGTCTTTCAGGCTACTAGTTAACCGGTTGATATGCGATGTGCCGACACAATAGAATTCCTCTCTGCACATGTTGCAACAATTGTGGCAGCAGCAATGAGCCCTGGTGCAGTATATCCTTTTGCATAGCATGTGCCAACACAGTATGGATATTGTGCAAATCACGCTTGCGGAGTGGGCACAGATGAAGGATCTCTACACCATTTTGAAATGGCTACTAAGATGGTTAGCACTGATGATGCCATCATCAGCATCACTATGCACATCATCTACATGCTGGAGCACACTTTGAATAGTCTGCAGGAGGAAGTGTTGGTCCTAGTGGAAGAGAAGGAAACAGAAGAGTATGTGGAAGGGATAAGTTCCGGTCTGCCGTTGCACAGGCTGGTGCCTTTGGAGGATGGATTACAGAGATCGAGGTGGATTCATGTTACCAGACAATCTTTTTATTAAAGTACAGGAGCCAAGGAACAAATGGTGTAGAACGATGAGGAAGAAGTGATGGGTGTGCAACAGTTAGAAGATGAAGAGGATAATGATCCTATCTCTGCTGTCCATAGTTGGCGGGAAGGAATGGAGGAAGCAAGCTTGAGTGTTACCCCACCATCAACACACCATGAACTTGAACCTCATGTAAGTGCCCAACACATGAGCGCTTTCTTGCTGCACTATCTGCAACATGATGTCCTTATTGTTAAAATTAGAAATATTGGTTCACAGACTATACACAAAAAATCATTATTTATTGGTATCAATTAAAATAAAAAACAAAAAATCATCCCCACAAAAATAAAAATAATTAAATCCAGTGTGGTACAGGACAATTATTAGGAGAGAACAGGGTTGTCACCCTATTATGTCTCTTAGTCTTGTCCTTAACTGTCAGCGAAGGTTGGCACCCTCTTGGACACAAATGGAACCCCTGCTCCATGGCAGCTCTCCATATAGGTCTCTATAAGACCTTATTGTGATGTATAATAGAGACACACCAAAAAAGGAATAAAACAGTACTAGATATCTAAATAGTGATTTTATGTGTATAGTCTGTGAACCAATAGTGAGTGTATACACTACAATACTGATATCTGTTGACTTATTTTGATTAGAAATAGTGCTGACTAGGGTTGAGCGACCTTGACCTTTTTAGAGTCGAGCCGTGTTTCGCGAAACCCGACTATCTTAAAAGTCGAGTCGAGTGGAATCGGCCGATTTTCGCGAAAAGTCGGGGATCGACCGAAACACGAAACCCAATGCAAGTCAATGGGGGAGCATAGTCGGCAGTGAGTAGAGGCCAGGAAAACATGTACAGAGCCCATTGTATTGGCAAAAACATCCATTCTTGCTACTGAAGCTTGTCAATCGTAATTTAGCTTATAATAATTGGAAGGCATTTGAAATTGGGGGTCATTTGGCTAAAGTTGTGGGGGGTAGGGCTGGTTCAAGTAATTAGTGGGCCCAGGAAATCTGGAACACGTCACGGCAGTGGAGCAGGGAGAGGTAAGTATTTCAACTTTGCAAGTGCTGTGATCCTGAGCAAGCAGGGGGGGCCCACTCGTTGGCATTGGCACTGGCACAGGGCCCCTCAAAGTACAGCGGTGTGTTTGCACGGCGGGGTCGCCTCCCACCGGCAGCAACACTTTTGCGTACTATGAGGGGCCCTGTGCCAGTGACGTCGCCAGCAACGAGTATTCCTCCCCCCACCTGATGAAGGAACTTGCACCTTCATCTGCACCTTCCTCTTTGTCCCCATGTAAGGTGGTATGGTATGCGGGAAGGGTGACCTGACTTTCAGCAGAGTCACAATCTGGCAGTGTAGCGTGCACGGGGAATGTTGCGTTATGGGTCAATGTACCAGCAGACTCATCTATCACTGGCTGGGCAATGGGCAGGATGAGGAGGAAACACAGATATAGGCCCAAAGAATAAAGTGGGCTAAATGCAGTTCAAAATTGGTAACAGGACTAACCAGGGGGCATTGTTTTGTTCAGTGGAGGACAACTGGAATGAGAGGCTGACACAGAGAGTAGGCCCAAATCTGTAAGTAGTCTAAATGCAGTTCAAAATTGGCAAGAGTAGTAAACAGGCGGCACAGCTTTGTTCACTGTAGGAGAACAGCAAGGAGCGGCAGACACAGATAGAAGGCCCCAACCCAACTAGTAGGCCCACTGCAGTTATAAAATTCCGATAGGCTGAAAACCAGATAATTGTAGGTCATTTTTTGTAAAGAGGACAGCTGTATTGAGTGGCGCAGCCAGACACTACAAGTAGGCCTTAAACCACAAAGTTGGCTCGACGCTGGTTTAAAAAAGGTTACATGGGTACACGTTCTGCATTGTTGTGCTCAGTGGAGGACAATTGGAAGGAGGGACCGCAGAAAGACTTTGTAGGCGTAAAATTACAAAATAGGCTCTATGCAGCTTCGATTATGTGGCAACCTGGAGAACACCTTGGAGTGGCAGACACCGTCTCTACGACCCAGACCCAACTTGTAGGCCTAATGTAGTGTTGTTTCAACAACTACTTAAGACAAGCATGAAGATTGAAGCAATGGAGAGGAAACCTGGAGAACACCTTGGAGTGGAAGACACCATCTCTTCAACCCAGACCCAACTTGTAGGCCGAATGCAGTGTTGTTTTCAACAACTACTAAACAAGAGCTTTAAGATTGAAGCAATGTAGAGGAAACCTGGAAAACACCTTGGAGCGGAAGACACCGTCTCTACACCCCATACCCAATTTGTAGGCCTAATGCAGTGTAGTTTTCAACAACTACTAAACGTGAGTCGGAAGATCGAAGCAATGGAGAGGAAACCTGGGGAACACCTTGGAGTGGAACACACCGTCTCTACACCCCATACCCAATTTGTAGGCCTAATGCAGTGTAGTTTTCAACAACTACTAAACGAGAGTCGGAAGATCGAAGCAATGGAGAGGAAACCTGGGGACCACCTTGGAGTGGAACACACCGTCTCTACACCCCATACCCAATTTTTAGGCCTAATGCAGTGTAGTTTTCAACAACTACTAAACGAGAGTCGGAAGATCGAAGCAATGGAGAGGAAACCTGGGGACCACCTTGGAGTGGAACACACCGTCTCTACACCCCATACCCAATTGGTAGGCCTAATGCAGTTTAGTTTTCAACAACTACTAAACGAGAGTCGGAAGATCGAAGCAATGTGGACGAAACCTGGGGAACACCTTGGAGTGTAACACACCGTCTCTCTACACCCCATACCCAATTTGTAGGCCTAATGCAGTGTAGTTTTCAACAACTACTAAACGAGAGTCGGAAGACCCAAGCAATGGAGAGGAAACCTGGGGAACACCTTGGAGTGTAACACACCGTCTCTCTACACCCCATACCCAATTTGTAGGCCTAATGCAGTGTAGTTTTCAACAACTACTAAACGAGAGTCGGAAGATCGAAGCAATGGAGAGGAAACCTGGGGACCACCTTGGAGTGGAACACACCGTCTCTACACCCCATACCCAATTTGTAGGCCTAATGCAGTGTAGTTTTCAACAACTACTAAACGAGAGTCGGAAGATCGAAGCAATGTGGACGAAACCTGGGGAACACCTTGGAGTGTAACACACCGTCTCTCTACACCCCATACCCAATTTGTAGGCCTAATGCAGTGTAGTTTTCAACAACTACTAAACGAGAGTCGGAAGATCGAAGCAATGGAGAGGAACCCTGGGGACCACCTTGGAGTGTAACACACAGTCTCTCTACACCCCATACCCAACTTGTAGGCCTAATGCAGTGTAGTTTTCAACAACTACTAAACGAGAGTCGGAAGATCGAAGCAATGTGGACGAAACCTGGGGAACACCTTGGAGTGTAACACACCGTCTCTGTACACCCCATACCCAATTTGTAGGCCTAATGCAGTGTAGTTTTCAACAACTACTAAACGAGAGTCGGAAGATCGAAGCAATGTGGACGAAACCTGGGGAACACCTTGGAGTGTAACACACCGTCTCTCTACACTCCATACCCAATTTGTAGGCCTAATGCAGTGTAGTTTTCAACAACTACTAAACGAGAGTCGGAAGATCGAAGCAATGGAGAGGAACCCTGGGGACCACCTTGGAGTGTAACACACAGTCTCTCTACACCCCATACCCAACTTGTAGGCCTAATGCAGTGTAGTTTTCAACAACTACTAAACGAGAGTCGGAAGATCGAAGCAATGTGGACGAAACCTGGGGAACACCTTGGAGTGTAACACACCGTCTCTGTACACCCCATACCCAATTTGTAGGCCTAATGCAGTGTAGTTTTCAACAACTACTAAACGAGAGTCGGAAGATCGAAGCAATGTGGACGAAACCTGGGGAACACCTTGGAGTGTAACACACTGTCTCTCTACACCACATACCCAATTTGTAGGCCTAATGCAGTGTTGTTTTCAACAACTAGTAAACGAGAGTCGGAAGATCGAAGCAATGGAGAGGAACCCTGGGGACCACCTTGGAGTGTAACACACCGTCTCTCTACACCCCATACCCAATTTGTAGGCCTAATGCAGTGTAGTTTTCAACAACTACTAAACGAGAGTCGGAAGATCGAAGCAATGTGGACGAAACCTGGGGAACACCTTGGAGTGTAACACACCGTCTCTCTACACCCCATATCCAATTTGTAGGCCTAATGCAGTGTAGTTTTCAACAACTACTAAACGAGAGTCGGAAGATCGAAGCAATGGAGAGGAAACCTGGGGCACACCTTGGAGCGGCAGACACCGTTAGTAGGCCCTACCAAAGTAGTAGCCCCAATGCAGTTTTCAAATTCCTAGAGGCTGAAAACAAGACTATTGACGCTCTGCTTTTTTCAAAGGAGGACAGCTGTATTGAGTGGCGCAGACAGACACAGGTAGTAGGCCTTAAACCAAAAATGTGGCTCACTGCAGTTTAAAAAAGGTTACAGGGGTACACAGGCAGCATTGCTCTGGTCAGTGGAGGACAATTTCAATAGTGGACCGCAGACAGACTTTGTACGCCTACTATTAAAAAAAGGATGCTCTATGCAATTAAAAATAGGTTCCAGGGGTCCACGGGCAGCAGTGGTGTGGTCAGTGGACGAGTATTGGAAGGAGGGACCGCAGACAGGCGTAGTAGGCCTAACATAACAAAATTAGGTTGTAGGCACTTTAAAATTGGTTCCAGGGGTACACGTGCAGCAGTGGTGTGGTCAGCGGAGGACAATTTGAATTAGGGACTGCAGACAGACTTTGTAGGCTGTCCCCTGTGGACCATGCATCCAACACATTAACCCAGTGCGCCGTAATGCACACGTAACTTTTTGTGGACATGCCTACTGGTCCATGCGTCTCTTGTCAGGTGCACCTTTCTACTGTTTGATTGCCTGAGTGCTATGACAATGCAGACTTTTTCATGCCGGTGGAGGGCTGGGATGGCTTTTCTCGCAAAAGAAATGTCGACTGGGTAGCTTGAACCGTGGTACAGCGTAGTTCATCTGGGCTTTCTAAATATAAAACAAAGAAAAAAAGGAGGCTACATGCACTTTCAGCTGGGTTCCAGGGGTACACGGCCAGCATTGGTCTGGTCAGTGGAGAACTATTGGAAGGAGGGACCGCAGAAAGGCTTCGAAGGCCTAACATAATAAAATATGGCTGTAGGCACTTTAGAATTGGTTCCAGGGGTACACGGGCAGCAGTAGACAGGTCAGTGGAGGCCTAGTGGAAGGAGGGGCCGTAGACAGGCTTCGAAGGCCTAACATAATAAATTAGGGCTGTAGGCATTTTTAATTCTCTTGCAGGGGTACACAGGCAGTGGGCACCATTGGTGTTGGGCACCATTGGTGTTGTCAGCGGCGGCCAATTGTAATGAGTGTCTGCCAGTTAGTAGTCCCAAAAAATAGATACATGTTAATGTCTCGCATTACAACAAAAAGAAAAACCAAAAGGGTGCAATCATTAGGTACAGGGGTGGGCTCCTCTGCATAGTTTCAGACCTAGTAATTTGGCACAAAGTATTTACTTGGGTAAATATAGGACACTGCCCCTGACTATGTTAAGTACCATCATACATGTCAACACAATGGTATTGTCAGTGGCAGGAATTTACGGATGTCAGCGCATAGACTAAACATAGGTGGAACTGTGAGAGATAATTGTGCAAGTGGTAGAGCAATGTTTGAGCTGGGGGTGGGGGAACTCTCTTGTGGCCGGCGGTACATGCCCAGGGCCCCTCATGTTACAACAGTGTGTCTGACGTTGGGTGCGCACCACCACCGCCAGAGACACTTTATTGTACTATGAGGGACCCAGTGGCAGTGCCGTAGACCAAAAACGGGCACACCCACCTCTTCAGACAATCAGCACTCTCACGAGTGCTTGCGCCAAGTGGCGATACCACGGCCCCGTGTGGGGAGTTTGGCCATTTAGGGAGGTGTAAACATGTCGTATGCTGGACAATCAGCTGCTGCAAATTACGAGATTGGTAAAGTCATTCAGAGTAGTCCACAGGCAATACCTTTTCATAGGAAAGCTAGGTGTCGGCCGGGCAAGGTGGGGCAAAAGAATTCGAAATCCAGTTGGGGTTCATTTTAATGAAGGTTAGATCATCAACATTTTGGGTGGCCAGACGAGTCCTTTTTTCAGTTAATATTGAACCTGCAGCACTGAATACTCTTTCTGATAGGACACTAGCTGCCGGGCAAGCAAGCTCCTGCAATGCATATTCTGCCAATTCTGGCCAGGTGTCTAATTTGGATGCCCAGTTATCAAATGGGAATGACGGTTGAACATTGATAAGGGATGAAAAATAGTTAAGGTACCGTCACACTTAGCGACGCTGCAGCGATACCGACAACGATCCGGATCGCTGCAGCGTCGCTGTTTGGTCGCTGGAGAGCTGTCACACAGACCGCTCTCCAGCGACCAACGATGCCGGTAACCAGGGTAAACATCGGGTAACTAAGCGCAGGGCCGTGCTTAGTAACCCGATGTTTACCCTGGTTACCATCCTAAAAGTAAAAAAAACAAACACTACATACTTACCTACAGCCGTCTGTCCTCCAGCGCTGTGCTCTGCACTCCTCCTGTACTGTCTGTGTGAGCACAGCGGCCGGAAAGCATAGCGGTGACGTCACCGCTCTGCTTTCCGGCTGACCGACGCTCACAGCCAGTACAGGAGGAGTGCAGAGCACAGCGCTGGAGGACAGACGGCTGTAGGTAAGTATGTAGTGTTTGTTTTTTTTACTTTTAGGATGGTAACCAGGCTAAACATCGGGTTACTAAGCACGGCCCTGCGCTTAGTTACCCAATGTTTACCCTGGTTACCAGCGAAGACATCGCTGAATCGGTGTCACACACGCCGATTCAGCGATGTCTGCGGGGAGTCCAGCGACGAAATAAAGTTCTGGACTTTCTTCCCCGACCAGCGACAGCACAGCAGGGGCCTGATCGCTGCTGCCTGTCACACTGGACGATATCGCTAGCGAGGACGCTGCAACGTCACGGATCGCTAGCGATATCGTCTAGTGTGACAGCACCTTTAGTAACCATACTGGACAAATGTTGTCTCCTGTCACTTTGAATTGATGCAGCAGTACCTGTCCTGTCTGCGGTCATAGCAAAATTACTCCACAACCTGGTCAGAAAACCCCTCTGTCCAACGCCATTTCGGATTTCTGCACCTCTAACACTTCTGGTCTGCTGCCCCCTGCTGCTCGTGTGAGAACGATCACGGGCGCTGTGTGCTGGGAATGCCTGAAGCAAACGGTCAACAAGAGTTGATTGTTTGGTTGCTAATATTAGTTTCAAGTTGTCATGTGGCATAATATTTTGCAATTTGCCTTTATAGCGAGGATCAAGGAGGCAGGCCAACCAGTAATCGTCATCGTTAGTGTTGAGCGATACCGTCCGATACTTGAAAGTATCGGTATCGGATAGTATCGGCCGATACCCGAAAAATATCGGATATCGCCGATACCGATATCCGATACCAATACAAGTCAATGGGACATCAAGTATCGGAAGGTATTCTCATGGTTCCCAGGGTCTGAAGGAGAGGAAACTCTCCTTTAGGCCCTGGGATCCATAGGGATGTGTAAAATAAAGAATTAAAATAAAAAATATTGATATGCTCACCTCTCCGGCGGCCCCTGGACTTCACACTGCTAACCGGGAGGCTTCTTTGTTTAAAAAGCGCGCCTTTCGGACCTGTGAATGACGTCCCGGCTTCTGATTGGTCACGTGCCGCCCATGTGACCGGCACGCGACCAATCAGAGGCCGCGACGTCATTTGCAGGTCCTCAATTCCTAGAATTAGCAGTTTTGTGAATGAGAATGACGTCGCGGCTTCTGATTGGCCGCGTGCCGGTCACATGGGCTCTGTTCGCACAGTCTCTGAAGCATGTGCAGTGTTGAGTTCCACCTTGTTGCAACGTCTATGATTAGGCGATGCTGGGGAAGGTTCAAAGACCGCTGATAGGTCTGCATACGGCTGGAGTGTACGGGCGAACGGCGAATATGTGAGCAAAGTCCGCGCACTTTGAGGAGCAGGCCGGATAACCCCGGATAACTTTTCAGGAAGCACTGCACCACCAGGTGTAAGGTGTGAGCCAGGCAAGGAATGTGTTTCAGTTGGGAAAGGGAGATGGCAGCCATGAAATTCCTTCCGTTATCACTCACTACCTTGCCTGCCTCAAGATCTACTGTGCCCAGCCACGACTGCGTTTCTGTCTGCAAGAACTCGGACAGAACTTCCGCGGTGTGTCTGTTGTCGCCCAAACACTTCATAGCCAATACAGCCTGCTGACGCATGCCAGTAGCTGCCCCATAATGGGACAACTGGTGTGCAACAGTGCCAGCTGCGGATGGAGTGGTTTGGCGACTGCGGTCTGTGGACGAGCTCTCGCTTCTGCAGAAGGACGAAGAGGAGGAGGAGGGGGTGCGAACACCTACAGCCAACTGTTTCCTAGACCGTGGGCTAGGCAGAACTGTCCCGAAATTGCTGTCCCCTGTGGACCCTGCATCCACCACATTCACCCAGTGTGCCGTGATGGACACGTAACGTCCCTGGCCATGCCTACTGGTCCATGCATCTTATGAAAACAGGAGAACTATGAGTCAAAATAGGCCAAAAGGTAATCTAGAATGATTTTATTAGAAAATGTAATCAAAAAACAAATATAATAAGATCATGTACCATATAAGTGACATCATGTGACAATACCGTGAGTACATCAAGAACCCAAGATCACGGAACAGGATACTGAAAGGTATATAAAATGTAATGCAATGCACACAAGTGCAATTAACATGCCACAAACAAATGTGCCAAAATGAAGACAGATTGTGGCGCCCCCTGAGGAAGCGGGATTCATTTGACGCGAAACGCGCGTTGGGGTAGCACCTCGGACCGGGACAGGACATGTCACGATTATCATGGGTAATTAATCCTTATCCAGCACTTGCATTTGTACGCTATTTGATGACAGCTATGTGGGTAATAGTACCGGTATTAAACATTTGAATTAGCTATAATTTGCCACAATCTGTCTTCATTTTGGTACATTTGTTTATGGCATGTTAATTGCACTTGTGTGCATTGCATTACATTTTATATACCTTTCAGTATCCTGTTCCGTGATCTTGGGTTCTTGATGTACTCACGGTATTGTCACATGATGTCACTTATATGGCACATGATCTTATTTGTTTTTTGATTACATTTTCTAATAAAATCATTCTAGATTACCTTTTGGCCTATTTTGACTCATAGTTCTCCTGTTTTCATATGATTATTATTTGAGTCGCCTTTTTATTAATTTTTGGTTGTTATTTATAACTGATGTTCGGTTGGTATATATGGTCCATGCATCTGTTGTCAGGTGCACCTTTGTACTCACAGATTGCCTGAGTGCATGGACGATGCGCTCTTTAACATGCTGGTGGAGGGCTGGGATGGCTTTTCTCGAAAAGAAGTGTCGACTGGGTAGCTCGTAGCGTGGTACAGCGTAGTCCATCAGGGCTTTGAAAGCTTCACTTTCAACTAACCGGTAGGGCATCATCTCTAACGAGATTAGTCTAGCTATGTGGGCGTTCAAACCCTGTGTACGCGGATGCGAGGATAAATACTTCCTTTTTCTAACCAGAGTCTCATGTAGGGTGAGCTGGACTGGAGAGCTGGAGATCGTGGAACTAGCGGGTGTGCCGGTGGACATGGCAGACTGAGAGACGGTTGGAGACGGTATTGTTTCCGCCTGTGCCCTAGATGCAGTGTTTCCTACTACGAAACTGGTGATTCCCTGACTCTGACTGCTTTGGCCCGGCAAAGAAACCTGCACAGATACTGCAGGTGGTGCGGAAAATGGTGGCCTTACAGTGACGGCAGGGATGTAGCGTTGCTGACTAGCTTCATTGGCCGAGGGTGCTACAACCTTAAGGGACGTTTGGTAGTTAGTCCAGGCTTGCAAATGCATGGTGGTTAAATGTCTATGCATGCAACTTGTATTGTGACTTTTCAGATTCTGACCTCTGCTTAAGGTAGTTGAACATTTTTGACAGATGACTTTGTGCGGATCAATTGGATGTTGTTTAAAAACATGCCAGACTGCACTCTTTCGAGCCTCTGATCCCTTTTCAGGCATTGCAGACTGAGCTTTAACCGGATGGCCACGTTGTCCTTCAACAGGTTTTGGTTTTGCCACGCGTTTTGTCCCATCTACGGGCCCAGCAGATGGAACCTGTTGCGATGTTGATGCCTGCTGCGGCCCCTCCTCCTCCGCTTCAGAACTACTGCCGCCTGCACCCTGTTCCCCCAATGGCTGCCAATCGGGGTCAACAACTGGGTCATCTATAACCTCCTCTTCTAGCTCGTGCGCAACTTCGTCTGTGTCACCGTGTAAGTCGGTGGTAGAGCGTTCGTGACGGGGCAACATAGTCTCATCAGGGTCTGATTCTGGATCAGTACCCTGCGAGGGCAATGTTGTGGTCTGAGTCAAAGGACCAGCATAGTAGTCTGACTGTGGCTGTGCATCAGTGCACTCCATGTCAGATTCAACTTGTAATGGGCATGGCCTGTTAACTGCTTCACTTTGTAAGCCAGGGACGGTATGTGTAAAGAGCTCCATGGAGTAACCCGTTGTGTCGCCTGCTGCATCCTTCTCTGTTGTTGTTTTTGCTGAAGAGGACAAGGAAGCGACTTGTCCCTGACCGTGAACATCCACTAACGACGCGCTGCTTTTACATTTACCAGTTTCAAAAGAGGAGGCAAAAGAGCTAGAGGCTGAGTCAGCAAGGTAAGCCAAAACTTGCTCTTGCTGCTCCGGCTTTAAAAGCGGTTTTCCTACTCCCAGAAAAGGGAGCGTTCGAGGCCTTCTGTAGCCAGACGACGAACCTGGCTCCACAACTCCAGACTTAGGTGCAATATTTTTTTTACCACGACCACCTGATGCTCCACTACCACTACCATCATTACCAGCTGACAATGAACGCCCACGGCCACAACCTCTTCCACCAGATTTCCTCATTGTTTTAAAAACGTAACCAAAGTAATGGTATTTGTTGCTGTCAAACAACTTACACGGTGAGCTATAACTTCAGTATGATTTAGATATCCCTTTACAGGTGGGTGAGACCGCAAGGAAAATCAGGCACAATGTTACACACTCTGTTTTTGGTGGCACCAAATGAGAGAGATGCCACACACGCAGGACTGTCACTCAAGCAGAAATGTCAATATTGATCTCCCACCTTTTTTTTTTTATTTTTTCAGGGAGACTTTAGAAACAAAATAAAAAAAAAATGATTTTTTCAGGAAGAATTTAGAAACCAAATAAAAAAAAATGATTTTTTCAGGGAGAGTTTAAAAACCCAATAAAAAAAAATAGGCTTTCTATGGCCCACTATTTGAGAGAGAGAGATGGCACACCCAGGAGTCAAGACTGGCACACAAGCAGAAAGGGCAATATTAATCTCCCACTGATTTTTTTTTATTTTTTCAGGGAGAATTTAGAAACCCAATAAAAAAAAAATAGGCTTTCTATGGCCCACTATTTGAGAGAGAGAGATGGCACACCCAGGAGTCAAGACTGGCACACAAGCAGAAAGGGCAATATTAATCTCCCACTGATTTTTTTTTATTTTTTCAGGGAGACTTTAGAAACAAAAAAAAAATATGATTTTTTCAGGAAGAATTTAGAAACCAAATAAAAAAAAATGATTTTTTCATGAAGAATTTAGAAACCAAATAAAAAACAAAAAAATAGGCTTTCCATGGCCCAATATTTGAGAGAGAGAGATGGCACACCCTGGAGTCAAGACTGGGCAATATTAATCTCCCACTGATTTTTTTAGATTTTTTCAGGGAGAATTTAGAAACCCAATAAAAAAAAAAATAGGCTTTCTATGGCCCACTATTTGAGAGAGAGAGATGGCACACAAGCAGAAAGGGTGTTAGGAGTCGAGTTTCCTCTGCTGCACAGGGGGAATCTCGATCCGTCTCCGCTGCAGTTTCCCATTCTCCTCCAGCCGCAGTGGAGTCTGCTCAGCAGGGACATCGATCCCAGCGACTCCCTCAGTCTGACTCTGTGCAAAGAGTTACTGCTGCTTTTCCTGCTTCTGCCATTGAAGCCAGTGCTGGGCAGCGGCGAGTGGACGTTTCTGGATCTAAGTCCTTATTTGCACACACTGAGCATGCCCAGGGCAAGATCTCCTGTTGGAGATCGAGGGTCACATGCTCAGGTACTGCAGCACATCCCATTGGTCCTTTTGGCAGGTCCTGAAAGGGCAAAACTTCTGTAGCTGTTTCCTGTGCTGCAGCTATATAAACTGCGCATGACCGCACGGCCATGCGCTAGTATTGTCTTGTAAATATGTGTGTGTGTTGTGAGAGAAAGTCGCTCTTTAAATAACCTATAGAATGTCTGTTCGCGGAAGGTGTATGTTTGCTATCTAGTGCCCGACTTATCCAACAGCACGTAACACACATTACAGCTACCAGTTGCTGTGTCCGCCTGTACGGCGCCGTGCGCTTTCTCTGCGCTTTCCTGACCCAAGCCTGGGTGGTTAGTGGCGTTCGTCTGTGCGACACCGCACGCACTCTTGTGCCTTAATATTATTATTTAGTTTCCTTACACACCCAGTTGCGGTGTTGTGCCAGCAAGTGTCTAATCGGACTTCAATCAGAGTTGGGCTTGAGTTCGCTGACTCCTTGCTCGCGCTCTATGTGCGGTACCGCGGTCCTGTGACGCAACAGGATCGCTTCCTTCTCGCAGGGTGTAGTTAACCCATGTGTGTATACTTGTAGTACCGCCCTATAGTCCGTCTTACTAGCAGCAGGGTTTTTCCTGCACGGTGGACCTCGGACTGCGAACGCACCTAGTTCCATTTCATCTTGTACTTGGTGCGTTCCGCCAGTCCTTAACATAACACTAGCGCCAAGGTCTGGCTAGTAAATGATGGACGATCAGCGTTCACAGCGGTACATCCAGCAGCTGGAGGGAAGGTTGGCGGCTCTTGAGCGTTCAACCTCAGCTGTGGATGTCACTGCTGTCGCTGTTCAGGCTGCTAGTGTTGCTGCAGCCACCTTGTCCACTGCCGCTCCTGTCCCGACTCTAACTCGCCTCCCGCTTCCAGAGAAATTCTCTGGTGAAGGTAAGTCTTGTAGGGGTTTCGTGAGTCAGTGCTCTATCCATCTCGAGCTTCTGGCCTCTCGTTTCCCTACAGAGCGGGCTAAGGTGGGATTTATAGTGTCTCTTCTTTCGGACAGGGCGTTGCAGTGGGCTACGCCGCTATGGGAGCGTAGCGATCATGTGGTGCAGAGTGCTCCGTTGTTTCTGAGCACTCTGAAACAGGTTTTTTTGGGACCTCGTGTCACCCATGATACGGCGCTCCAATTGTTGGCATTGACTCAGGGCTCGTCCTTGGTCAGTCATTTTGCCGTCCACTTCCGCACCTTAGCATCTGAGCTGGAGTGGTCGGATAAAGCCCTCATTCCAATATTTTGGAGGGGGCTGGCTGACCACGTTAAGGACGCCCTGGCCACTAGGGAGATTCCCGCCACACTGGAGGAATTAATAACTCTATCCACTCGTATTGATCTCCGTTTCCATGAGCGGAGGTTAGAGCGAGCCCAGTGTAGGCAGAGGTTTCGGCTGGCTCCCACCTTCGCCAAACCTTTGGAATCTCCAGACCAGGCTCCTGAGCCCCTTGAGCCTGTGGTAGAGTCACGAGTGGGATCTAAGTCCCGGACCGCTCGTGCACTCCAGATTTGTCATCTTTGCCAACAGTCTGGACATCTTGCCTCCAGATGTCTCCAGCGGTCGAGGAAACGTCAGCGTCTAGTGGTAGTTGGTGGAGGTGCACTAGACACAGCGACGTTTGCCTCCAAATTGTCTTTTAAGGGGACAATAACATTGGGCTCATCCTTTCACTCGGTAGAACTCTGCATGGATTCTGGGGCGGAGGGCAATTTTGTGTCTTCAGCCTTCGCCCAGCGTCACGCAATTCCTCTGGTCATGCTATCTCAACCAGTAACGGTACAAGTGGTGAATGGGTCGACACTGCCCACACAGATTACACATCAAACTATCCCTTTTACTCTGTCCATGTCACCATCTCATCAGGAGATTATATCTCTACTCGTCATTCCTGAGGGAATTGATGAGGTTCTCTTGGGGATACCTTGGTTACGGTACCACTCTCCTCACATCGAGTGGTCCTCAGGCAGAATTCTGGGATGGGGTGAATCTTGTGGGAACAGGTGTCATCGAGAGTGCGTTCAGGTTGCTACTACAGAGGTACCCGCAGATCTTTCCTCTCTCCCCAAGCAATATTGGTCTTATGCAGACGTGTTCTCCAAAAAGGCAGCGGAGACCCTTCCGCCCCATCGCCCCTATGACTGTCCTATTGATCTCTTGCCTGGTGCTGAGCCTCCCCGGGGTCGAGTCTATCCATTATCTCTCTTGGAAACGGAGGCAATGTCTCAGTACATTCAAGATAATCTGGCAAGAGGGTTCATCAGGAAGTCAGTGTCACCTGCTGGGGCAGGGTTCTTTTTCGTGCAGAAGAAGAATGGAGAACTACGTCCATGCATAGACTACAGGGGTCTTAATGCTATCACAGTTAAGAACAAGTAGCCTTTGCCTTTGATATCTGAGCTTTTCGATAGGCTTCGGGGAGCTAGAGTGTTTACTAAGCTAGATCTGCGGGGTGCTTATAACCTGATTCGCATCCGTGAGGGGGACGAGTGGAAAACGGCATTTAACACCAGAAATGGGCACTATGAGTATTGTTATGAAAGGTAATTCAGTACCACAATGGACATAGAGGTCAGTGCACATACAGTGACCTGGCAATAACCCAAAAAACAAGAACGAGCTCTGAGACGTGGGAACTCTGTTGACCGCAATCCCTAATCCTAACCAACCACACTAGAGGCAGCCGTGGATTGCGCCTAACGCTGCCTATGCAACTCGGCACGGCCTGAGAAACTGGCTAGCCTGAAGATAGAAAATAAGCCAACCTTGCCTCAGAGAAATACCCCAAAGGAAAAGGCAGCCCCCACATATAATGACTGTGAGTTAAGATGAAAAGAC
Source organism: Ranitomeya imitator (assembly GCF_032444005.1). Lineage (NCBI taxonomy): Eukaryota > Metazoa > Chordata > Amphibia > Anura > Dendrobatidae > Ranitomeya > Ranitomeya imitator. The sequence goes on along the minus strand of NC_091285.1, from coordinate 341,022,129 downwards.
AAACGTAGAGATGAAATAGACTTAGCAAAGTGAGGCCCAACTTTCTGAACAGAGCGAGGATAGGAAAGGTAACTTTGCGGTCAACACAAAACCCTACAAAAACCATGCAAAGGGGGCAAAAAGACCCTCCGTACCGAACTAACGGCACGGAGGTACACCCTCTGCGTCCCAGAGCTTCCAGCAAGCAGAAAAAACAAATAGACAAGCTGGACAGAAAAAAAACATCAAACAAATAGCAAAGAGGAACTTAGCTATGCAGAGCAGCAGGCCACAGGAACGATCCAGGAGGAAACAGGTCCAATACTAGAACATTGACTGGAAGCCAGGATCAAAGCACTAGGTGGAGTTAAATAGGGTAGCACCTAACGACTTCACCATATCACCTGAGGAAGGAAACTCAGAAGCCGCAGTACCACTTTCCTCCACCAACGGAAGCTCACAGAGAGAATCAGCCGAAGTACCACTTGTGACCACAAGAGGGAGCTCTGCCACAGAATTCACAACAGTACCCCCCCTTGAGGAGGGGTCACCGAACCCTCACCAGAGCTCCCAGGACGACCAGGATGAGCCATATGAAAGGCACGAACAAGATCGGGAGCATGGACATCAGAGGCAAAGACCCAGGAATTATCTTCCTGAGCATAACCCTTCCACTTAGCCAGATACTGGAGTTTCCGTCTAAAAACACGAGAATCCAAAATCTTCTCCACAATATACTCCAACTCCCCCTCCACCAAAACCGGGGCAGGAGGATCAACAGATGGAATCACGGGTGCCACGTATCTCCGCAACAATGACCTATGGAATACGTTATGTATGGAAAAAGAATCTGGAAGGGTCAGACAAAAAGACACAGGATTAAGAACCTCAGAAATCCTATACGGACCAATAAAACGAGGTTTAAACTTAGGAGAGGAAACCTTCATAGGAATATGATGAGAAGATAACCAAACCAAGTCCCCAACCCGAAGTCGGGGACCCACACAGCGTCTGCGATTAGCGAAACGTTGAGCCTTCTCCTGGGACAAGGTCAAATTGTCCACTACATGAGTCCAAATCTGCTGCAACCTGTCCACCACAGTATCCACACCAGGACAGTCCGAAGACTCAACCTGCCCTGAAGAGAAACGAGGATGGAACCCAGAGTTGCAGAAAAATGCTGAAACCAAGGTAGCCGAGCTGGCCCGATTATTAAGGGCGAACTCAGCCAAAGGCAAAAAGGACACCCAGTCATCCTGATCAGCAGAAACAAAGCATCTCAGATATGTTTCCAAGGTCTGATTGGTTCGTTCAGTCTGGCCATTAGTCTGAGGATGGAAAGCCGAGGAAAAAGACAAGTCAATGCCCATCCTACCACAAAAGGCTCGCCAAAACCTTGAAACAAACTGGGAACCTCTGTCAGAAACGATATTCTCTGGAATGCCATGTAAACGAACCACATGCTGGAAAAACAATGGCACCAAATCAGAGGAGGAAGGCAATTTAGACAAGGGTACCAAATGGACCATCTTAGAGAAGCGATCACAGACCACCCAAATGACTGACATCTTTTGAGAGACAGGAAGATCTGAAATAAAATCCATAGAGATATGTGTCCAAGGTCTCTTCGGGATCGGCAAGGGCAAAAGCAACCCACTAGCACGAGAACAGCAGGGCTTAGCCCGAGCACAAATCCCACAGGACTGCACAAAAGTACGCACATCCCGCGACAGAGATGGCCACCAAAAGGATCTAGCCACTAACTCTCTGGTACCAAAGATTCCAGGATGACCAGCCAACACCGAACAATGAACCTCAGAGATAACTTTATTCGTCCACCTATCAGGGACAAACAGTTTCTCCACTGGGCAACGATCAGGTTTATCAGCCTGAAATTTTTGCAGCACCCGCCGCAAATCAGGGGAGATAGCAGACACAATTACTCCCTCTTTGAGGATACCCACTGGCTTAGATACACCCGGAGAGTCGGGCACAAAACTCCTAGACAGAGCATCCGCCTTCACATTTTTAGAGCCCGGAAGATATGAAATCACAAAGTCAAAACGGGCAAAAAACAACGACCAACGAGCTTGTCTAGGATTCAAGCGCTTGGCGGATTCGAGATAAGTCAAGTTCTTATGATCAGTCAAGACCACCACGCGATGCTTAGCTCCTTCAAGCCAATGACGCCACTCCTCGAATGCCCACTTCATGGCCAGCAACTCTCGATTGCCCACATCATAATTTCGCTCAGCAGGCGAAAACTTCCTGGAAAAGAAGGCGCATGGTTTCATCACCGACCAATCAGAACTTCTCTGCGACAAAACGGCCCCTGCTCCAATCTCAGAAGCATCAACCTCGACCTGGAACGGAAGCGAAACATCTGGTTGACACAACACAGGGGCAGAAGAAAAACGACGCTTCAACTCTTGAAAAGCTTCCACAGCAGCAGAAGACCAATTGACCACATCAGCACCTTTCTTGGTCAAATCGGTCAATGGTTTAGCAATACTAGAAAAATTACAGATGAAGCGACGATAAAAATTAGCAAAGCCCAGGAACTTTTGCAGACTTTTCAGAGATGTCGGCTGAGTCCAATTATGGATGGCTTGGACCTTAACAGGGTCCATCTCGATAGTAGAAGGGGAAAAGATGAACCCCAAAAATGAAACCTTCTGAACACCAAAGAGACACTTTGATCCCTTCACAAACAAAGAATTAGCACGCAGGACCTGAAACACCGTTCTGACCTGCTTCACATGAGACTCCCAATCATCCGAGAAGATCAAAATGTCATCTAAGTACACAATTAGGAATTTATCCAGGTACTCTCGGAAGATGTCATGCATAAAGGACTGAAACACTGATGGAGCATTGGCAAGTCCGAATGGCATTACAAGATACTCAAAATGACCCTCGGGCGTATTAAATGCAGTTTTCCACTCATCGCCTCGCTTAATACGCACAAGATTATTCGCACCACGAAGATCTATCTTGGTGAACCAACTAGCCCCCTTAATGCGAGCAAACAAATCAGATAATAATGGCAAAGGGTACTGAAATTTAACAGTAATCTTATTTAGAAGGCGGTAATCTATACAAGGTCTCAGTGAACCATCCTTCTTTGCTACAAAAAAGAACCCTGCTCCTAATGGCGACGATGACGGGCGAATATGCCCCTTCTCCAAAGACTCCTTCACATAACTCCGCATAGCGGCGTGCTCAGGCACAGATAAATTAAACAGTCGACCTTTTGGGAATTTACTACCAGGAATCAAATCGATTAGGGTTGAGCGAAACGGGTCGAACATTTTCAAAAGTCGCCGACTTTTGGCTAAGTCGGGGTTTCATGAAACCCGATCCGACCCCTGTGCGGGGTCGGCCATGCGGTACGCGACTTTCGCGCCAAAGTCGCGTTTCAATGACGCGAAAAGCGCCATTTCTCAGCCAATGAAGGTAAACGCAGAGTGTGGGCAGCGTGATGACATAGGTCCTGGTCCCCACCATCTTAGAGAAGGGCATTGCAGTGATTGGCTTGCTGTCTGCGACGTCACAGGGGCTATAAAGAGGCGTTCCCGCCGACCGCCATCTTACTGCTGCTGATCTGAGCTTAGGGAGAGGTTGCTGCCGCTTTGTCAGAAGCAGGGATAGCGTTAGGCAGGGTCCATTAACCACAAAACCGCTTGTGCTGCAGCGATTTGCACTGTCCAACACCACCCTCGGTGTGCAGGGACAGTGGAAGTTTTTTTTTTTTTTTTCCCCTCAGCGCTGTAGCTCATTGGGCTGCCCTAGAAGGCTCCCTGATAGCTGCATTGCTGTGTGTACACCGCTGTGCAAACCAACTGCTTTTTTCAAAGCACAAATCCTCTTGTTCCTTCCTTTCTGCACAGCTATCTTTTTTGTTTGTCCACACTTTTTATTTCATTTGTGCATCAGTCCACTCCTTATTGCTGCCTGCCATACCTGGCTGAGATTACTGCAGGCAGGGAGATAGTAGCTGCCTGCCATACCTGGCTGAGATTACTGCAGGCAGGGAGATAGTAATTGTAGGACATTCCCTGTTTTTTTTTTTGTTTTTTTTTTGGTGGGAGATTAAGATTGGCAATTTGGCATTTCTGCTAGAGTGCCATCCCTGTGTGTGCCATCTCTCTCACATAGTGGGCCATAGAAAGCCTTTTCATTTTTCTGTATTTTTTTTTGTGGGGTGTATAAATTCTCCCTGATAAAAATACAGTGGGAGATTAATATTGGCCTTTGGGCTTGTGTGCCAGTCCTGAGTGTGCCATCTCTCTCACAAATAGTGGGCCATAGAAAGCCTATTTTATTTTTTTTTGGGTTTTATAAATTCTCCCTGAAAAAAAGGGAGATTAATATTGGCCTCTGGGCTTGTGTGCCAGTCCTGAGCGTGCCATCTGTGCCAGCCCTGAGCGTGCCATCTCTCTCACAAATAGTGGGCCATAGAAAGCCTATTTAATTTTTTTTTTGGTTTTATAAATTCTCCCTGAAAAAAAGGGAGATTAATATTGGCCTCTGGGCTTGTGTGCCAGTTGTGAGCGTGCCATCTGTGCCAGTCCTGAGCGTGCCATCTCTCTCACAAATAGTGGGCCATAGAAAGCCTATTTAATTTTTTTTTTGGTTTTATAAATTTTCCCTGAAAAAAGGGAGATTAATATTGGCCTCTGGGCTTGTGTGCCAGTTGTGAGCGTGCCATCTGTGCCAGCCCTGAGCGTGCCATCTCTCTCACAAATAGTGGGCCATAGAAAGCCTATTTAATTTTTTTTTTTGGTTTTATAAATTCTCCCTGAAAAAAAGGGAGATTAATATTGGCCTCTGGGGTTGTGTGCCAGTTGTGAGCGTGCCATCTGTGCCAGTCCTGAGCGTGCCATCTCTCTCACAAATAGTGGGCCATAGAAAGCCTATTTAATTTTTTTTTTGTTTTATAAATTTTCCCTGAAAAAAGGGAGATTAATATTGGCCTCTGGGCTTGTGTGCCAGTTGTGAGCGTGCCATCTGTGCCAGTCCTGAGCGTGCCATCTCTCTCACAAATAGTGGGCCATAGAAAGCCTATTTAAATATTTTTTTGGTTTTATAAATTCTCCCAGAAAAAAAGGGAGATTAATATTGGCCTCTGGGCTTCTGTGCCAGTCCTGAGCGTGCCATCTGTGCCAGTCCTGAGCGTCCCATCTCTCTCACAAATAGTGGGCCATAGAAAGCCTATTTTTTTTTTTTTTTTGGGTTTTAGAAATTCTCCCTGAAAAAAAAAGGGAGATTAATATTGCCCTTTGGGCTTGTGTGCCAGTACTAAGCGTTCCATCTCTCTCTCTCTCTCAGTCAGTGGGCCATAGAACGCCTATTTTTGGTTTTATTTGTTTTCTAAATTCTCCCTGAAAAAATCATTTTATTTTATTTGGTTTCTAAATTCTTCCTGATAAAATCATATTTTTTTTATTATTTTTTTTTCTAAAGTCTCCCTGAAAAAAAAAAAAAAAAAAAAAAAACAGTGGGAGATTAATATTGGCCTTTCTGCTTGTGTGCCAGTCTTGACTCCTGGGTGCGTCATCTCTCAGTCAGTGGGCCATAGAACGCCTATTTTTGGTTTTATTTGTTTTATAAATTCTCCCTGAAAAAATCATTTTATTTTATTTGGTTTCTAAATTCTTCCTGATAAAATCATATTTTTTTTATTATTTTTTTTTCTAAAGTCTCCCTGAAAAAAAAAAAAAAAAAACAACCAAAAAAAACAGTGGGAGATTAATATTGGCCTTTCTGCTTGTGTGCCAGTCTTGACTCCTGGGTGTGCCATCTCTCTCTCTCTCTCTCTCTCTCTCTCTCCAATTGTGGTCCATAGAAAGCCTATATTTTTTTTCCTTGATTTGGGTTCCAAAATCTACCAGAGAAAATAACTACATCAATCATTGGTAGAAAAATATTGGCCTCTGGGCTTGTGTGCCACTCCTGACTCCTGTGTGCGTCATCTCTCAGTCAGTGGGCCATAGAACGCCTATTTTTGTTTTTATTTGTTTTATAAATTCTCCCTGAAAAAATCATTTTATTTTATTTGGTTTCTAAATTCTTCCTGATAAAATCATATTTTTTTTATTATTTTTTTTTCTAAAGTCTCCATGAAAAAAAAAAAAAAAAAAAAAAAACAGTGGGAGATTAATATTGGCCTTTCTGCTTGTGTGCCAGTCTTGACTCCTGGGTGCGTCATCTCTCAGTCAGTGGGCCATAGAACGCCTATTTTTGGTTTTATTTGTTTTATAAATTCTCCCTGAAAAAATCATTTTATTTTATTTGGTTTCTAAATTCTTCCTGATAAAATCATATTTTTTTTATTATTTTTTTTTCTAAAGTCTCCCTGAAAAAAAAAAAAAAAAAACAACCAAAAAAAACAGTGGGAGATTAATATTGGCCTTTCTGCTTGTGTGCCAGTCTTGACTCCTGGGTGTGCCATCTCTCTCTCTCTCTCTCTCTCTCTCTCTCTCTCTCCAATTGTGGTCCATAGAAAGCCTATATTTTTTTTCCTTGATTTGGGTTCCAAAATCTACCAGAGAAAATAACTACATCAATCATTGGTAGAAAAATATTGGCCTCTGGGCTTGTGTGCCACTCCTGACTCCTGTGTGCGTCATCTCTCAGTCAGTGGGCCATAGAACGCCTATTTTTGTTTTTATTTGTTTTATAAATTCTCCCTGAAAAAATCATTTTATTTTATTTGGTTTCTAAATTCTTCCTGATAAAATCATATTTTTTTTATTATTTTTTTTTCTAAAGTCTCCCTGAAAAAAAAAAAAAAAAAAAAAACAGTGGGAGATTAATATTGGCCTTTCTGCTTGTGTGCCAGTCTTGACTCCTGGGTGTGCCATCTCTCTCTCTCTCTCTCTCTCTCTCTCTCTCTCTCTCTCTCCAATTGTGGTCCATAGAAAGCCTATATTTTTTTTCCTTGATTTGGGTTCCAAAATCTACCAGAGAAAATAAATACATCAATCATTGGTAGAAAAATATTGGCATCTGGGCTTGTGTGCCACTCCTGACTCCTGTGTGCGTCATCTCTCAGTCAGTGGGCCATAGAACGCCTATTTTTGTTTTTATTTGTTTTATAAATTCTCCCTGAAAAAATCATTTTATTTTATTTGGTTTCTAAATTCTTCCTGATAAAATCATTTTTTTTTTATTATTTTTTTTTCTAAAGTCTCCCTGAAAAAAAAAAAAAAAAACAAACAAAAAAAACAGTGGGAGATTAATATTGGCCTTTCTGCTTGTGTGCCAGTCTTGACTCCTGGGTGTGCCATCTCTCTCTCTCTCTCTCTCTCTCTCTCTCTCCAATTGTGGTCCATAGAAAGCCTATATTTTTTTTCCTTGATTTGGGTTCCAAAATCTACCAGAGAAAATAACTACATCAATCATTGGTAGAAAAATATTGGCCTCTGGGCTTGTGTGCCACTCCTGACTCCTGTGTGCGTCATCTCTCAGTCAGTGGGCCATAGAACGCCTATTTTTGTTTTTATTTGTTTTATAAATTCTCCCTGAAAAAATCATTTTATTTTATTTGGTTTCTAAATTCTTCCTGATAAAATCATATTTTTTTTATTATTTTTTTTTCTAAAGTCTCCCTGAAAAAAAAAAAAAAAAAACAAACAAAAAAAACAGTGGGAGATTAATATTGGCCTTTCTGCTTGTGTGCCAGTCTTGACTCCTGGGTGTGCCATCTCTCTCTCTCTCTCTCTCTCTCTCTCTCTCTCTCTCCAATTGTGGTCCATAGAAAGCCTATATTTTTTTTCCTTGATTTGGGTTCCAAAATCTACCAGAGAAAATAACTACATCAATCATTGGTAGAAAAATATTGGCCTCTGGGCTTGTGTGCCACTCCTGACTCCTGTGTGCGTCATCTCTCAGTCAGTGGGCCATAGAACGCCTATTTTTGTTTTTATTTGTTTTATAAATTCTCCCTGAAAAAATAATTTTATTTTATTTGGTTTCTAAATTCTTCCTGATAAAATCATATTTTTTTTATTATTTTTTTTTCTAAAGTCTCCCTGAAAAAAAAAAAAAAAAAAAAAAAAAAAAAACAAACCCCCCCCAAAAATGGGAGATTAATATTGGCCTTTCTGCTTGTGTGCCAGTCTTGACTCCTGGGTGTGCCATCTCTCTCTCTCTCTCTCTCTCTCTCTCTCTCTCCAATTGTGGTCCATAGAAAGCCTATATTTTTTTTCCTTGATTTGGGTTCCAAAATCTACCAGAGAAAATAACTCCATCAATCATTGATAGAAAAATATTGGCCTCTGGGCTTGTGTGCCACTCCTGATTCCTGTGTGCGTCATCTCTCACTCAGTGGCCCATAGAAAGCATATAGTTTGTTACATTTGTTTTCTAAATTCTCCCTGCAAAAATCTATTTTTTTTTTTGGGGGGGGTTTCTAAAGTGTTCCTGAAAAAAATAAAAATAAAAAAAAAATAATAGTGTGACATTAATATTAACATTTGTGCTTCAGTGACAGTCCTGCGTGTGGGGCATCTCTCTAATTTGCAGCCACCAAAAAAAGAGTGTGTAACATTGGGCCTGATTTTCGCTGTGGTCTCACCAACCTGTAAAGGGGTTGCTAAATCATACTGAAGTTATAGCTCACCGTGTAAGTTGTGTGACTGCAACAAATAACGTTAGTTTGGTTACGTTTTTAAAACAATGAGGAAGTCTAGTGGAAGAGGTCGTGGCCGGGGGCGTTCATTGTCAGCTGGTAATGAGGGTAGTGGTAGTGGTGGAGCATCAGGTGGTCGTGGGGAAAAAAATATTGCACCTAAGTCTGGAGCTGTGGAGCCAGGTTCGTCGTCCGGCTACACAAGGCCTCGAACGCTCCCTTTTCTGGGATTAGGAAAACCGCTTTTAAAGCCGGAGCAGCAAGAGCAAGTTTTGGCTTATCTTGCTGACTCAGCCTCTAGCTCTTTTGCCTCCTCTCGTGAAACTGGTAAAAGTAAAAGCAGCGCGTCGTTAGTGGATGTTCACGGTCAGGGACAAGTCACTTCCTTGTCCTCTTCAGCAAAAACAACAACAGAGAAGAATGCAGCAGGCGACACAACGGGTTACTCCATGGAGCTCTTTACACATACCGTCCCTGGCTTAGAAAGTGAAGCAGTTAACAGTCCATGCCCATTACAAATTGAATCTGACATGGAGTGCACTGACGCACAGCCACAGCCAGACTACTATGCTGGTCCTTTGACTCAGACCACAACATTGCCCTCGCAGGGTGCTGATCAAGAATCAGACCCTGATGAGACTATGTTGCCCCATCACGAACGCTATACCACCGAACGACACGGTGACACAGACGAAGTTGCGCAGGAGGTACAAGAAGAGTTATTAGATGACCCAGTTCTTGACCCCGATTGGCAGCCATTGGGGGAACAGGGTGCAGGCGGCAGCAGTTCTGAAGCAGAGGAGGAGGAGGGGCCGCAGCAGGCATCAACATCGCCACAGGTTCCATCTGCCGGGCCCGTATCTTGCCCAAAACGCGTGGCAAAGCCAAAACCTGGTGGAGGACAGCGTGGCCATCCGGTTAAAGCTCAGTCTGCAATGCCTGAAAAGGTATCCGATGCTAGAAAGAGTGCAGTCTGGCATTTTTTTAAACAACATCCAATTGATCAGCGCAAAGTCATCTGTCAAAAATGTTCTACTTCCTTAAGCAGAGGTCAGAATCTGAAAAGTCTCAATACTAGTTGCATGCATAGACATTTAACCACCATGCATTTGAAAGCTTGGACTAACTACCAAACGTCCCTTAAGGTTGTTGCACCCTCGGCCAATGAAGCTAGTCATCAACACAACATCCCTTCCGGCAGTGTAGGACCACCATTTAGCGCACCACCTGCTGTATCTGTGCAGGTATCTTTGCCAGGCCAAAGCAGTCAGGGTCAGGGAATCACCAGTTTCGTAGTAGGAAACACTGCATCTAGGGCACCGGCGGCAACAATACCATCTCCCACCGTCTCTCAGTCTGCCATGTCCACCGGCACCCCCGCTAGTTCCACGATCTCCAGCTCTCCAGTCCAGCTCACCCTACATGAGACTATGGTTAGAAAAAGGAAATACTTAGCCTCGCATCCGCGTACACAGGGTTTGAACGCCCACATAGCTAGACTAATCTCGTTAGAGATGATGCCCTACCGGTTAGTTGAAAGCGAAGCTTTCAAAGACCTGATGGACTACGCTGTACCACGCTACGAGCTACCCAGTCGACACTTTTTTTCCAGAAAAGCCATCCCAGCCCTCCACCAGCATGTTAAAGAGCGCATCGTCCATGCACTCAGGCAATCTGTGAGCACAAAGGTGCACCTGACAACAGATGCATGGACCAGTAGGCATGGCCAGGGACGTTACGTGTCCATCACGGCACACTGGGTAAATGTGGTGGATTCAGGGTCCACAGGGGACAGCAAGTTTGGGACAGTTCTGCCTAGCCCACGGTCTAGTAAACAGTTGTCTGTAGCCGTTCGCACCCCCTCCTCCTCCTCCTCCTCCTCGTCCTCCTGCAGAAGCAAGAGCTCGTCCACAGACCGCAGTCGCACAAACACTCCATCCGCACCTGCCACTGTTGCACACCAGGTCTCCCATTATGGGACAGCTACTGGCATACGTCAGCAGGCTGTATTGGCTATGAAGTGTTTGGGCGACAATAGACACACCGCGGAAGTTCTGTCCGAGTTCTTGCAGCAAGAAACGCAGTCGTGGCTGGGCACTGTAGATCTTGAGGCAGGCAAGGTAGTGAGTGATAACGGAAGGAATTTCATGGCTGCCATCTCCCTTTCCCAACTGAAACACATTCCTTGCCTGGCTCACACCTTAAACCTGGTGGTGCAGTGCTTCCTGAAAAGTTATCCGGGGTTATCCGACCTGCTCCTCAAAGTGCGTGGACTTTGCGCACATATCCGCCGTTCGCCTGTACACTCCAGCCGTATGCAGACCTATCAGCGTTCTTTGAACCTTCCCCAGCATCGCCTAATCATAGACGTTGCAACAAGGTGGAACTCAACACTGCACATGCTTCAGAGACTGTGCGAACAGAGGCGGGCTGTTATGTTTTTGTGGGAGGATACACATACACGGGCAGGCAGTAGGATGGCAGACATGGAGTTGTCAGGTGTGCAGTGGTCGAAGATTCAAGACATGTGTCAAGTCCTTCAGTGTTTTGAGGAATGCACACGGCTGGTTAGTGCAGACAACGCCATAATAAGCATGAGCATCCCCCTAATGCGTCTGCTGATGCAAAGTTTGACGCACATAAAGGATCAGGCGTCTGCACCAGAGGAAGAGGAAAGCCTTGATGACAGTCAGCGATTGTCTGGTCAGGGCAGTGTACATGACGAGGTACCGGGCGAAGAGGAGGTGGAGGATGAGGAGGATGATGGGGATGAGTATATTTTTAATCAGGAAGCTTTCCCGGGGGCACGGGAAATTGGTGGCGTGGCAAGGCCGGGTTCTGGTTTTTTGAGGGACACAAGTGACGTAGATTTGCCTGCAACTGCCCCTCAACCAAGCACAACCGCAGATTTGACAACGGGAACTTTGGCCCACATGGCGGATTATGCCTTGCGTATCCTCAAAAGGGACACACGCATTACAAAAATGATGAACGATGACGATTACTGGTTGGCCTGCCTCCTTGATCCTCGCTATAAAGGCAAATTGCAAAATATTATGCCACATGAGAACTTGGAACTAATATTAGCAACAAAACAATCAACTCTTGTTGACCGTTTGCTTCTGGCATTCCCTGCACACAGCGCCCGTGATCGTTCTCACACGAGCTCCAGGGGCCAGCAGACCAGAGGTGTTAGAGGGGCAGAAATCAGAAGTGGCGTTGGCCAGAGGGGTTTTCTGACCAGGTTGTGGAGTGATTTTTCTATGACCGCAGACAGGACAGGTACTGCAGCATCAATTCAAAGTGACAGGAGACAACATTTGTCCAGTATGGTTACAAACTATTTTTCATCCCTTATCGACGTTCTCCCTCAACCGTCATTCCCATTTGATTACTGGGCATCCAAATTAGACACCTGGCCAGAATTGGCAGAATATGCATTGCAGGAGCTTGCTTGCCCGGCAGCTAGTGTCCTATCAGAAAGAGTATTCAGTGCTGCAGGTTCAATACTAACAGAAAAAAGGACTCGTCTGGCTACCCAAAATGTAGATGATCTAACCTTCATTAAAATGAACCACAACTGGATTTCAAAATCTTTTGCCCCACCCTGCCCGGCTGACACCTAGCTTTCCTATGAAAAGGTCTTGCCTGTGGACTATTCTGAATGACTTTTCCAATCTCGTAATTTTCTTCACCTGATTGTCCAGCATACGACATGTTTCCACCTCACGAAATGGCCAAACTCCCCACACGGGGCCGTGCTATCGCCACTTTGCGCTTGGACCCTTGAGAGTGCTGTTTGTCTGAAGAGGTGGGTGTGGCCGCTTTTGGTCGACGGCACTGCCACTGGGTCCCTCATAGTACAATAAAGTGTCTCTGGCGGTGGTGGTGCGCACCCAACGTCAGACACACCGTTGTAATATGAGGGGCCCTGTGCCTGTACCGCCGGCCACAAGACAGTTCCCCCCCCCAGCTCAAACAGTGCTCTACCACTAGCAAAATTATCTCTCACAGCTTCACCAATGTGTAGTCTAGGCGCTGACATCCTTCAATGCCTGGCACTGACAATACCATTGTTTTGACATTTTTGTTATGTTAGGCCTTCGAAGCCTGTCTGCGGTCCCTTCTTTCTACAACTACTACACTGACCAGGCCACTGCTGGCCGTGTTACCCTGGAACCAATTTAAAAGTGCCTACAGTCAGCCCAATTTTGTTATGTTAGGCCTTCGAAGACTGTCTGCCGTCACTCCTTCCACTAGACTTCCACTGACCAGACCACTGCTGCCCGTGTACCCCTGGAACCAATTTAAAAGTGCCTACAGCCAGCCCAAGTTTGTTATGTTAGGCCTTCGAAGCCTGTCTGCGGTCACTCCTGCCACTAGACTTCCACAGACCAGACCACTGCTGCCCGTGTACCCCTGGAACCAATTTAAAAGTGCCAACAGCCAGCCCAAGTTTGTTATGTTAGGCCTTGGAAGCCTGTCTGCGGTCACTCCTTCCACTAGACTTCCACTGACCAGACCACTGCTGGCCGTGTACCCCTGGAACCAATTTAAAAGTGCCTACAGCCAGCCCAAGTTTGTTATGTTAGGCCTTCGAAGCCTGTCTGCGGTCACTCCTTCCACTAGACTTCCACAGACCAGACCACTGCTGCCCGTGTACCCCTGGAACCAATTTAAAAGTGCCTACAGCCAGCCCAAGTTTGTTATGTTAGGCCTTGGAAGCCTGTCTGCGGTCACTCCTTCCACTAGACTTCCACAGACCAGACCACTGCTGCCCGTGTACCCCTGGAACCAATTTAAAAGTGCCTACAGCCAGCCCAAGTTTGTTATGTTAGGCCTTGGAAGCCTGTCTGCGGTCACTCCTTCCACTAGACTTCCACTGACCAGACCACTGCTGCCCATGTACCCCTGGAACCAATTTAAAAGTGCCTACAGCCAGCCCAAGTTTGTTATGTTAGGCCTTGGAAGCCTGTCTGCGGTCACTCCTTCCACTAGACTTCCACTGACCAGACCACTGCTGCCCGTGTACCCCTGGAACCAATTTAAAAGTGCCTACAGCCAGCCCAAGTTTGTTATGTTAGGCCTTCGAAGCCTGTCTGCGGTCACTCCTTCCACTAGACTTCCACAGACCAGACCACTGCTGCCCGTGTACCCCTGGAACCAATTTAAAAGTGCCTACAGCCAGCCCAAGTTTGTTATGTTAGGCCTTGGAAGCCTGTCTGCGGTCACTCCTTCCACTAGACTTCCACTGACCAGGCCACTGCTGGCCGTGTACCCCTGGAACCAATTTAAAAGTGCCTACAGCCAGCCCAAGTTTGTTATGTTAGGCCTTGGAAGCCTGTCTGCGGTCACTCCTTCCACTAGACTTCCACTGACCAGACCACTGCTGCCCATGTACCCCTGGAACCAATTTAAAAGTGCCTACAGCCAGCCCAAGTTTGTTATGTTAGGCCTTGGAAGCCTGTCTGCGGTCACTCCTTCCACTAGACTTCCACTGACCAGACCACTGCTGCCCGTGTACCCCTGGAACCAATTTAAAAGTGCCTACAGCCAGCCCAAGTTTGTTATGTTAGGCCTTGGAAGCCTGTCTGCGGTCACTCCTTCCACTAGACTTCCACAGACCAGACCACTGCTGCCCGTGTACCCCTGGAACCAATTTAAAAGTGCCTACAGCCAGCCCAAGTTTGTTATGTTAGGCCTTGGAAGCCTGTCTGCGGTCACTCCTTCCACTAGACTTCCACTGACCAGGCCACTGCTGGCCGTGTACCCCTGGAACCAATTTAAAAGTGCCTACAGCCAGCCCAAGTTTGTTATGTTAGGCCTTGGAAGCCTGTCTGCGGTCACTCCTTCCACTAGACTTCCACTGACCATACACTGCTGCCCATGTACCCCTGGAACCAATTTAAAAGTGCCTACAGCCAGCCCAAGTTTGTTATGTTAGGCCTTCGAAGCCTGTCTGCGGTCACTCCTTCCACTAGACTTCCACAGACCAGACCACTGCTGCCCGTGTACCCCTGGAACCAATTTAAAAGTGCCTACAGCCAGCCCAAGTTTGTTATGTTAGGCCTTGGAAGCCTGTCTGCGGTCACTCCTTCCACTAGACTTCCACAGACCAGACCACTGCTGCCCGTGTACCCCTGGAACCAATTTAAAAGTGCCTACAGCCAGCCCAAGTTTGTTATGTTAGGCCTTGGAAGCCTGTCTGCGGTCACTCCTTCCACTAGACTTCCACTGACCAGACCACTGCTGCCCATGTACCCCTGGAACCAATTTAAAAGTGCCTACAGCCAGCCCAAGTTTGTTATGTTAGGCCTTGGAAGCCTGTCTGCGGTCACTCCTTCCACTAGACTTCCACTGACCAGACCACTGCTGCCCGTGTACCCCTGGAACCAATTTAAAAGTGCCTACAGCCAGCCCAAGTTTGTTATGTTAGGCCTTCGAAGCCTGTCTGCGGTCACTCCTTCCACTAGACTTCCACAGACCAGACCACTGCTGCCCGTGTACCCCTGGAACCAATTTAAAAGTGCCTACAGCCAGCCCAAGTTTGTTATGTTAGGCCTTGGAAGCCTGTCTGCGGTCACTCCTTCCACTAGACTTCCACTGACCAGACCACTGCTGCCCGTGTACCCCTGGAACCAATTTAAAAGTGCCTACAGCCAGCCCAAGTTTGTTATGTTAGGCCTTGGAAGCCTGTCTGCGGTCACTCCTTCCACTAGACTTCCACTGACCAGACCACTGCTGCCCGTGTACCCCTGGAACCAATTTAAAAGTGCCTACAGCCAGCCCAAGTTTGTTATGTTAGGCCTTCGAAGCCTGTCTGCGGTCACTCCTTCCACTAGACTTCCACAGACCAGACCACTGCTGCCCGTGTACCCCTGGAACCAATTTAAAAGTGCCTACAGCCAGCCCAAGTTTGTTATGTTAGGCCTTGGAAGCCTGTCTGCGGTCACTCCTTCCACTAGACTTCCACTGACCAGGCCACTGCTGGCCGTGTACCCCTGGAACCAATTTAAAAGTGCCTACAGCCAGCCCAAGTTTGTTATGTTAGGCCTTGGAAGCCTGTCTGCGGTCACTCCTTCCACTAGACTTCCACTGACCAGACCACTGCTGCCCATGTACCCCTGGAACCAATTTAAAAGTGCCTACAGCCAGCCCAAGTTTGTTATGTTAGGCCTTGGAAGCCTGTCTGCGGTCACTCCTTCCACTAGACTTCCACTGACCAGACCACTGCTGCCCGTGTACCCCTGGAACCAATTTAAAAGTGCCTACAGCCAGCCCAAGTTTGTTATGTTAGGCCTTGGAAGCCTGTCTGCGGTCACTCCTTCCACTAGACTTCCACTGACCAGGCCACTGCTGGCCGTGTACCCCTGGAACCAATTTAAAAGTGCCTACAGCCAGCCCAAGTTTGTTATGTTAGGCCTTGGAAGCCTGTCTGCGGTCACTCCTTCCACTAGACTTCCACTGACCAGACCACTGCTGCCCATGTACCCCTGGAACCAATTTAAAAGTGCCTACAGCCAGCCCAAGTTTGTTATGTTAGGCCTTGGAAGCCTGTCTGCGGTCACTCCTTCCACTAGACTTCCACTGACCAGACCACTGCTGCCCGTGTACCCCTGGAACCAATTTAAAAGTGCCTACAGCCAGCCCAAGTTTGTTATGTTAGGCCTTCGAAGCCTGTCTGCGGTCACTCCTTCCACTAGACTTCCACAGACCAGACCACTGCTGGCCGTGTACCCCTGGAACCAATTTAAAAGTGCCTACAGCCAGCCCAAGTTTGTTATGTTAGGCCTTGGAAGCCTGTCTGCGGTCACTCCTTCCACTAGACTTCCACTGACGAGGCCACTGCTGGCCGTGTACCCCTGGAACCAATTTAAAAGTGCCTACAGCCAGCCCAAGTTTGTTATGTTAGGCCTTGGAAGCCTGTCTGCGGTCACTCCTTCCACTAGACTTCCACTGACCATACACTGTTGCCCATGTACCCCTGGAACCAATTTAAAAGTGCCTACAGCCAGCCCAAGTTTGTTATGTTAGGCCTTGGAAGCCTGTCTGCGGTCACTCCTTCCACTAGACTTCCACAGACCAGACCACTGCTGCCCGTGTACCCCTGGAACAAATTTAAAAGTGCCTACAGCCAGCCCAAGTTTGTTATGTTAGGCCTTGGAAGCCTGTCTGCGGTCACTCCTTCCACTAGACTTCCACTGACCAGACCACTGCTGCCCATGTACCCCTGGAACCAATTTAAAAGTGCCTACAGCCAGCCCAAGTTTGTTATGTTAGGCCTTGGAAGCCTGTCTGCGGTCACTCCTTCCACTAGACTTCCACTGACCAGACCACTGCTGCCCGTGTACCCCTGGAACCAATTTAAAAGTGCCTACAGCCAGCCCAAGTTTGTTATGTTAGGCCTTCGAAGCCTGTCTGCGGTCACTCCTTCCACTAGACTTCCACAGACCAGACCACTGCTGCCCGTGTACCCCTGGAACCAATTTAAAAGTGCCTACAGCCAGCCCAAGTTTGTTATGTTAGGCCTTGGAAGCCTGTCTGCGGTCACTCCTTCCACTAGACTTCCACTGACCAGACCACTGCTGCCCATGTACCCCTGGAACCAATTTAAAAGTGCCTACAGCCAGCCCAAGTTTGTTATGTTAGGCCTTGGAAGCCTGTCTGCGGTCACTCCTTCCACTAGACTTCCACTGACCAGACCACTGCTGCCCGTGTACCCCTGGAACCAATTTAAAAGTGCCTACAGCCAGCCCAAGTTTGTTATGTTAGGCCTTCGAAGCCTGTCTGCGGTCACTCCTTCCACTAGACTTCCACAGACCAGACCACTGCTGGCCGTGTACCCCTGGAACCAATTTAAAAGTGCCTACAGCCAGCCCAAGTTTGTTATGTTAGGCCTTGGAAGCCTGTCTGCGGTCACTCCTTCCACTAGACTTCCACTGACCAGGCCACTGCTGGCCATGTACCCCTGGAACCAATTTAAAAGTGCCTACAGCCAGCCCAAGTTTGTTATGTTAGGCCTTGGAAGCCTGTCTGCGGTCACTCCTTCCACTAGACTTCCACTGACCAGACCACTGCTGCCCATGTACCCCTGGAACCAATTTAAAAGTGCCTACAGCCAGCCCAAGTTTGTTATGTTAGGCCTTGGAAGCCTGTCTGCGGTCACTCCTTCCACTAGACTTCCACTGACCAGACCACTGCTGCCCGTGTACCCCTGGAACCAATTTAAAAGTGCCTACAGCCAGCCCAAGTTTGTTATGTTAGGCCTTCGAAGCCTGTCTGCGGTCACTCCTTCCACTAGACTTCCACAGACCAGACCACTGCTGCCCGTGTACCCCTGGAACCAATTTAAAAGTGCCTACAGCCAGCCCAAGTTTGTTATGTTAGGCCTTGGAAGCCTGTCTGCGGTCACTCCTTCCACTAGACTTCCACTGACCAGGCCACTGCTGGCCGTGTACCCCTGGAACCAATTTAAAAGTGCCTACAGCCAGCCCAAGTTTGTTATGTTAGGCCTTGGAAGCCTGTCTGCGGTCACTCCTTCCACTAGACTTCCACTGACCATACACTGCTGCCCATGTACCCCTGGAACCAATTTAAAAGTGCCTACAGCCAGCCCAAGTTTGTTATGTTAGGCCTTCGAAGCCTGTCTGCGGTCACTCCTTCCACTAGACTTCCACAGACCAGACCACTGCTGCCCGTGTACCCCTGGAACCAATTTAAAAGTGCCTACAGCCAGCCCAAGTTTGTTATGTTAGGCCTTGGAAGCCTGTCTGCGGTCACTCCTTCCACTAGACTTCCACTGACCAGGCCACTGCTGGCCGTGTACCCCTGGAACCAATTTAAAAGTGCCTACAGCCAGCCCAAGTTTGTTATGTTAGGCCTTGGAAGCCTGTCTGCGGTCACTCCTTCCACTAGACTTCCACTGACCAGACCACTGCTGCCCATGTACCCCTGGAACCAATTTAAAAGTGCCTACAGCCAGCCCAAGTTTGTTATGTTAGGCCTTGGAAGCCTGTCTGCGGTCACTCCTTCCACTAGACTTCCACTGACCAGACCACTGCTGCCCGTGTACCCCTGGAACCAATTTAAAAGTGCCTACAGCCAGCCCAAGTTTGTTATGTTAGGCCTTCGAAGCCTGTCTGCGGTCACTCCTTCCACTAGACTTCCACAGACCAGACCACTGCTGCCCGTGTACCCCTGGAACCAATTTAAAAGTGCCTACAGCCAGCCCAAGTTTGTTATGTTAGGCCTTGGAAGCCTGTCTGCGGTCACTCCTTCCACTAGACTTCCACTGACCAGGCCACTGCTGGCCGTGTACCCCTGGAACCAATTTAAAAGTGCCTACAGCCAGCCCAAGTTTGTTATGTTAGGCCTTGGAAGCCTGTCTGCGGTCACTCCTTCCACTAGACTTCCACTGACCATACACTGCTGCCCATGTACCCCTGGAACCAATTTAAAAGTGCCTACAGCCAGCCCAAGTTTGTTATGTTAGGCCTTCGAAGCCTGTCTGCGGTCACTCCTTCCACTAGACTTCCACAGACCAGACCACTGGTGCCCGTGTACCCCTGGAACCAATTTAAAAGTGCCTACAGCCAGCCCAAGTTTGTTATGTTAGGCCTTGGAAGCCTGTCTGCGGTCACTCCTTCCACTAGACTTCCACTGACCATGCCACTGCTGGCCGTGTACCCCTGGAACCAATTTAAAAGTGCCTACAGCCAGCCCAAGTTTGTTATGTTAGGCCTTGGAAGCCTGTCTGCGGTCACTCCTTCCACTAGACTTCCACTGACCATACACTGCTGCCCATGTACCCCTGGAACCAATTTAAAAGTGCCTACAGCCAGCCCAAGTTTGTTATGTTAGGCCTTCGAAGCCTGTCTGCGGTCACTCCTTCCACTAGACTTCCACAGACCAGACCACTGCTGCCCGTGTACCCCTGGAACCAATTTAAAAGTGCCTACAGCCAGCCCAAGTTTGTTATGTTAGGCCTTGGAAGCCTGTCTGCGGTCACTCCTTCCACTAGACTTCCACTGACCAGACCACTGCTGCCCATGTACCCCTGGAACCAATTTAAAAGTGCCTACAGCCAGCCCAAGTTTGTTATGTTAGGCCTTGGAAGCCTGTCTGCGGTCACTCCTTCCACTAGACTTCCACTGACCAGACCACTGCTGCCCGTGTACCCCTGGAACCAATTTAAAAGTGCCTACAGCCAGCCCAAGTTTGTTATGTTAGGCCTTCGAAGCCTGTCTGCGGTCACTCCTTCCACTAGACTTCCACAGACCAGACCACTGCTGCCCGTGTACCCCTGGAACCAATTTAAAAGTGCCTACAGCCAGCCCAAGTTTGTTATGTTAGGCCTTGGAAGCCTGTCTGCGGTCACTCCTTCCACTAGACTTCCACTGACCAGGCCACTGCTGGCCGTGTACCCCTGGAACCAATTTAAAAGTGCCTACAGCCAGCCCAAGTTTGTTATGTTAGGCCTTGGAAGCCTGTCTGCGGTCACTCCTTCCACTAGACTTCCACTGACCATACACTGCTGCCCATGTACCCCTGGAACAAATTTAAAAGTGCCTACAGCCAGCCCAAGTTTGTTATGTTAGGCCTTCGAAGCCTGTCTGCGTCCCGTTCTTTCAACTACAACTACACTGACCAGGCCACTGATGGCCGTGTTCCCCTGGAACCAATTTTAACTTGCCTACAGCCAGCCCTATGTTATTATGTTAGGCCTTCGAAGCCTGTCTGCGTCCCGTTCTTTCAACTACAACTACACTGACCAGGCCACTGATGGCCGTGTTCCCCTGGAACCAATTTTAACTTGCCTACAGCCAGCCCAATGTTAGGCCTTTGATGCCTGTCTGCCGTCACTCCTTCCACTAGGCCTCCACTGACCTGTCTATTGCTGCCCGTGTACCCCTTGAACCAACATCATTAAATATAAAAAAAATTAATTTGATTATAAAAAATAAGATCGTGTTGAGATCTCAAATGCAGACATTTTAACAATCAAAACAAACACACAACAAATATCTGGAACTGTACTACAAAGGTCCAACAGCTACAATTTCTTTCTCCTGCAAGAAGTTAACTGAAAGTTTTTTGGAGTTGTTAACACAGATATGGCATCCACCGAGTGTTGTCCTGTCGCGTCTCCTTTAAATTATTTCCAATAAGATGTTAAACTATTAATTTAATAAAATCAATAATTAAAAAATTAATTGAGTAAGTCAAAAGCACATTGCAAATAAACATTAATTACAAATCAAGAAGCATGGCGCGTCCGAGGGTGAGTAGATACCGAATAAGAATATAATCACCCTCGGACGCGCAATGCTTATTTAAAACAGCCTTCCTTCCTAAGAATCAGCCCTTCCGTGGTGTAGAGAGAGGTTGTGTTACACTCCAAGGTGTTCCCCAGGTTGCCTTTCCTGAGCTTCGATCTTCCGGCTCTCGTTTAGTAGCTGTTGGAAACTACGCTGCATTAGGCCTACTAATTGTGTATGGGTGAAACAGTGGCGCATCTGCGGTCCCTCCTTCCACTAGGCCTCCACTGACCTGTCTACTGCGGCCCGTGTACCCCTTGAACCAACCTAATAAAATATTTAAAAAATTAATTTGATTATAAAAAATAAGATCGTGTTGAGATCTCAAATGCAGACATTTTAACAATCAAAACAAACACACAACAAATATCTGGAACTGTACTACAAAGGTCCAACAGCTACAATTTCTTTCTCCTGCAAGAAGTTAACTGAAAGTTTTTTGGAGTTGTTAACACAGATATGGCATCCACCGAGTGTTGTCCTGTCGCGTCTCCTTTAAATTATTTCCAATAAGATGTTAAACTATTAATTTAATAAAATCAATAATTAAAAAAATAATTGAGTAAGTCAAAAGCACATTGCAAATAAACATTAATTACAAATCAAGAAGCATGGCGCGTCCGAGGGTGAGTAGATACCGAATAAGAATATAATCACCCTCGGACGCGCAATGCTTATTTACAACAGCCTTCCTTCCTAAGAATCAGCCCTTTCGTGGTGTAGAGAGAGGTTGTGTTACACTCCAAGGTGTTCCCCGGGTTGCCTTTCATGAGCTTCGATCTTCCGGCTCTCGTTTAGTAGTTGGTGGAAACTACGCTGCATTAGGCCTACAAATTTGGTATGGGGTGTAGAGACAGGTTGTGTTACACTCCAAGGTTTTCACCAGGTTGCCTTTCCTGAGCTTCGATCTTCATGCTCTCGTTTAGTAGTTGTAGAAAAGTACGCTGCATTAGGCCTACAAAATGGGTATGGGGTGGAGAGAGATGGTGTGTTACACTCCAAGGTGTTCCCCAGGTTGCCTTTCCTGAGCTTCGATCTTCATGCTCTCGTTTAGTAGGTGTCGGAAAGTAGGCTGCATTAGGCCTAAAAAATGGGGAATGGGGTGGAGAGAGATGGTGTGTTACACTCCAAGGTGTTCCCCAGGTTTCCTTGCCATTGCTTCGGTCTTCCGACTCTCGTTTAGTAGTTGTAGAAAAGTACACTGCATTAGGCCTAAAAAATGGGTATGGGGTGGAGAGAGATGGTGTGTTACACTCCAAGGTGTTCCCCAGGTTGCCTTTCCTGAGCTTCGATCTTCATGCTCTCGTTTAGTAGGTGTCGGAAAGTAGGCTGCATTAGGCCTACAAATTGGGTATGGGGTGGAGAGAGATGGTGTGTTACACTCCAAGGTGTTCCCCAGGTTTCCTTGCCATTGCTTCGGTCTTCCGACTCTCGTTTAGTAGTTGTAGAAAAGTACACAGCATTAGGCCTACAAAATGGGTATGGGGTGGAGAGAGATGGTGTGTTACACTCCAAGGTGTTCCCCAGGTTGCCTTTCCTGAGCTTCGATCTTCATGCTCTCGTTTAGTAGGTGTCGGAAAGTAGGCTGCATTAGGCCTAAAAAATGGGGAATGGGGTGGAGAGAGATGGTGTGTTACACTCCAAGGTGTTCCCCAGGTTTCCTTGCCATTGCTTCGGTCTTCCGACTCTCGTTTAGTAGTTGTAGAAAAGTACACTGCATTAGGCCTAAAAAATGGGTATGGGGTGGAGAGAGATGGTGTGTTACACTCCAAGGTGTTCCCCAGGTTGCCTTTCCTGAGCTTCGATCTTCATGCTCTCGTTTAGTAGGTGTCGGAAAGTAGGCTGCATTAGGCCTACAAATTGGGTATGGGGTGGAGAGAGATGGTGTGTTACACTCCAAGGTGTTCCCCAGGTTGCCTTTCCTGAGCTTCGATCTTCATGCTCTCGTTTAGTAGGTGTCGGAAAGTAGGCTGCATTAGGCCTACAAATTGGGTATGGGGTGGAGAGAGATGGTGTGTTACACTCCAAGGTGTTCCCCAGGTTTCCTTGCCATTGCTTCGGTCTTCCGACTCTCGTTTAGTAGTTGTAGAAAAGTACACAGCATTAGGCCTACAAAATGGGTATGGGGTGGAGAGAGATGGTGTGTTACACTCCAAGGTGTTCCCCAGGTTGCCTTTCCTGAGCTTCGATCTTCATGCTCTCGTTTAGTAGGTGTCGGAAAGTAGGCTGCATTAGGCCTAAAAAATGGGGAATGGGGTGGAGAGAGATGGTGTGTTACACTCCAAGGTGTTCCCCAGGTTTCCTTGCCATTGCTTCGGTCTTCCGACTCTCGTATAGTAGTTGTAGAAAAGTACACTGCATTAGGCCTAAAAAATGGGTATGGGGTGGAGAGAGATGGTGTGTTACACTCCAAGGTGTTCCCCAGGTTGCCTTTCCTGAACTTCGATCTTCATGCTCTCGTTTAGTAGGTGTCGGAAAGTAGGCTGCATTAGGCCTAAAAAATGGGGAATGGGGTGGAGAGAGATGGTGTGTTACACTCCAAGGTGTTCCCCAGGTTTCCTTGCCATTGCTTCGGTCTTCCGACTCTCGTTTAGTAGTTGTAGAAAAGTACACAGCATTAGGCCTACAAAATGGGTATGGGGTGGAGAGAGATGGTGTGTTACACTCCAAGGTGTTCCCCAGGTTGCCTTTCCTGAGCTTCTATCTTCAGGCTCTCATTAAATTGTGGTTAAATGGAACAACTGCATTTGGCGTACTAGTTGGTTTGGGGCCTACTATCGGTGTCTGCCACTCCTTGCTGTTCTCCTGGTTTCCTGTCCTGAAATTCCATTTTCAGCCTCTCGTTAAGTAGTTGTTAATGTTAGACTGCATTTGGCCTACTAGTTGGGTTGGGGCCTACTATCGGTGTCTGCCACTCCTTGCTGTTCTCCTCCACTGAACAAAGCTGTGCCGCCTGTTTACTACGGTTGCCAATTTTGAACTGCATTTCGACTACTTACTGATTTGGCCCTACTCTCTGTGTCAGCCTCTCATTCCAGTTGTCCTCCACTGCAATGCCCCCTGGTTATTCCTGTGTTACCAATTTTGAACTGCATTTAGCCCACTTTCTTCTTTGGGCCTATATCTGTGTTTCCACTTCATCGTGCCCATTGCCCAGCCAGTGATAGATGAGTCTGCTGGTACATTGACCCATAACGCAACATTCCCCGTGCACGCTACACAACAACATTGTGACCCTGCTGAAAGTCAGGTTGCTCTTCCCGCATACCATACCACCTTACACGGGGACAAAGAGGAAGGTGCAGATGAAAGTGCAGGTTCCTTCATCAGGTGGGGGGAGGAATACTAGTTGGCGACGTCACTGGCACAGGGCCTCTCATAGTACGCAAAAGTGTTGCTGCCGGTGGGAG
Organism: Ranitomeya imitator; assembly: GCF_032444005.1. NCBI lineage: Eukaryota > Metazoa > Chordata > Amphibia > Anura > Dendrobatidae > Ranitomeya > Ranitomeya imitator. Next base: position 340,997,788 of record NC_091285.1, on the reverse strand, counting down.
GCGCCCCCGCCGTGCAAACACACCGCTGTACTTTGAGGGGCCCTGTGCCAGTGCCAATGCCAACGAGTGGGCCCCCCCTGCTTGCTCAGGTTCACAGCACTTGCAAAGTTGAAATACTTACCTCTCCCTGCTCCACTGCCGTGACGTGGTCCAGATTTCCTGGGCCCACTAATTACTTGAACCAGCCCTACCCCCCACAACTTTAGCCAAATGACCCCCAATTTCAAATGCCTTCCAATTATTATAAGGTAAATTACGCTTGACAAGCTTCATTAAGAAGAATGGATGGTTTTGACATTAAAATGGGTACTCTAGGTGTTTTCCTGGCCCCCACTCACTGCCGACTATGCTGCCCCATTGACTTGCATTGGGTTTCGTGTTTCGGTCGATCCCGACTTTACGTCATAATCGGCCGATTTCACTCGACCCGACTTTGGACATAGTCGGGTTTCGCAAAACCCGGCTCGACTCTAAAAAGGTCAAGGTCGCTCAACTCTAAAATCGATAGCACAATCACAATCCCTATGCGGAGGTAGGGTATCGGACTTGGGCTCATCAAATATATCCCGGTAATCAGACAAGAACTCTGGAACCTCAGAAGGGGTGGATGACGAAATAGTCAGAAATGGGACATCACCATGTACCCCCTGAGAACCCCAGCTGGACACAGACATGGATTTCCAATCTAATACTGGATTATGGACTTGTAGCCATGGCAACCCCAACACGACCACATCATGCAAATTATGCAACACCAGAAAGCGAATAACCTCCTGATGTGCAGGAGCCATGCACATGGTCAGCTGGGTCCAGTACTGAGGCTTATTCTTGGCCAAAGGCGTAGCATCAATTCCTCTTAATGGAATAGGACACTGCAAGGGCTCCAAGAAAAACCCACAACGCCTAGCATACTCCAAGTTCATCAAATTCAGAGCAGCGCCTGAGTCCACAAATGCCATGACAGAATACGATGACAAAGAGCAGATCAAGGTAACGGACAGAAGAAATTTTGACTGTACCATCCCAATGGTGGCAGACCTAGCGAACCGCTTAGTGCGCTTAGGACAATCAGAGATAGCATGAGTGGAATCACCACAGTAGAAACACAGCCCATTCAGACGTCTATGTTCTTGCCGTGCAACTCTGGTCCAAGTCCTATCGCACTGCATAGGCTCAGATTTAAGCTCAGGTAATACCGCCAAATGGTGCACAGATTTACGCTCGCGCAAGCGTCGACCGATCTGAATGGCCAAAGACATAGACTCATTCAGACCAGAAGGCATAGGAAATCCCACCATGACATCCTTAAGGGCTTCAGAGAGACCTCTTCTGAAAATAGCTGCGAGCGCACCTTCATTCCACTGAGTGAGTACAGACCACTTTCTAAATTTCTGACAATATACCTCTATCTCATCCTGACCCTGACACAGAGCCAGCAAATTCTTCTCTGCCTGATCCACTGAATTAGGCTCATCGTACAGCAATCCGAGCGCCAGAAAAAACGCATCAACATTACTCAATGCAGGATCCCCTGGAGCAAGGGAAAATGCCCAGTCCTGAGGATCGCCACGCAAAAAAGAAATAACAATTCTCACTTGTTGAACTGGATCACCAGAGGAGCGAGGTTTCAAGGCCAGAAACAGTTTGCAATTATTTTTGAAATTCACAAACTTCGCTCTATCACCATAAAACAAATCAGGAATAGGAATTCTTGGTTCTAACATAGGCTTCTGAACCACCAAATCTTGAATCTTTTGTACATTTATAACGAGATTATCCAATGAAGAGCACAGACCCTGAATATCCATGTCCACACCTGTGTCCTGAACTAACCAAATGTCTAGGGGAAAAAAAAGGCAAAACACAGTGCAAAGAAAAAAAAATGGTCTCAGAACTTCTTTTTTCCCTCTATTGAGAATCATTAGTACTTTTGGCTTCCAGTACTGTTATGAAAGGTAATTCAGTACCACAATGAACATAGAGGTCAGTGCACATACAGTGACCTGGCAATAACCCAAAAAACAAGAACGAGCTCTGAGACGTGGGAACTCTGTTGACCGCAATCCCTAATCCTAACCAACCACACTAGAGGCAGCCGTGGATTGCGCCTAACGCTGCCTATGCAACTCGGCACGGCCTGAGAAACTGGCTAGCCTGAAGATAGAAAATAAGCCTACCTTGCCTCAGAGAAATACCCCAAAGGAAAAGGCAGCCCCCACATATAATGACTGTGAGTTAAGATGAAAAGACAAACGTAGAGATGAAATAGACTTAGCAAAGTGAGGCCCAACTTTCTGAACAGAGCGAGGATAGGAAAGGTAACTTTGCGGTCAACACAAAACCCTACAAAAACCACGCAAAGGGGGCAAAAAGACCCTCCGTACCGAACTAACGGCACGGAGGTACACCCTCTGCGTCCCAGAGCTTCCAGCAAGCAGAAAAAACAAATAGACAAGCTGGACAGAAAAAAAACAGCAAATAGCAAAGAGGAACTTAGCTATGCAGAGCAGCAGGCCACAGGAACGATCCAGGAGGAAACAGGTCCAATACTAGAACATTGACTGGAAGCCAGGATCAAAGCACTAGGTGGAGTTAAATAGGGTAGCACCTAACGACTTCACCATATCACCTGAGGAAGGAAACTCAGAAGCCGCAGTACCACTTTCCTCCACCAACGGAAGCTCACAGAGAGAATCAGCCGAAGTACCACTTGTGACCACAAGAGGGAGCTCTGCCACAGAATTCACAACAGAGTATCTGGTGATGCCCTTCGGGCTCTGTAATGCACCTACCGTTTTCCAAGACTTTGTCAACGACATCTTCCGGGATATGCTTTCCACCTCGGTTGTAGTCTACCTGGATGATATTCTCATCTTTTCTCCAGATATTGACTCCCACCGGAGAGATGTTGGCAAAGTCTTCGACCTCCTACGGGCAAACTCTCTTTATGCGAAGTTGGAGAAGTGTGTGTTTGAGCAGGAGTCCTTACCTTTCCTGGGCTATATCATCTCTGCCCAGGGATTGGCTATGGATCCTGCCAAACTACAGGCTGTGATGGACTGGCAAGAGCCCCATTCTCTTAAAGCGGCGGTGCAGCGCTTTATGGGGTTCATAAACTATTACCGCCAGTTCATTCCCCACTTCTCAACTCTGGTAGCTCCCTTGGTAGCCCTCACCAAGAAGGGAGCAAATCCCAGAGTGTGGTCTGAAGAGGTCTCCAGGGCCTTTTCTTCTACTAAGTCTCATTTTGCTAGCGCTCCCATCCTACATCGTCCCGATGTCGATAAGCCGTTTATAATGGAGGTGGATGCCTCTTCCGTTGGTGCTGGAGCAGTCCTCTTCCAAAAGGATGCTCAAGGTCAGAAGCATCCGTGCTTCTTCTTCTCCAAGACCTTCACACCAGCGGAGAGGAATTATTCCATCGGGGACAGGGAGTTGTTAGCGATGAAATTGGCTTTCTCAGAGTGGAGACATCTCTTGGAGGGGGCTCGTTTTCCCTTTCAAGTTTTTACAGACCATAAAAATTTGCTATATTTGCAAACAGCCCAGCGGCTAAATTCTCGCCAGGCCAGATGGTCCTTATTCTTCTCCCGATTCCATTTCACCCTCCATTATCTCGCTGGGGAGAAGAACATTCGAGCTGATGCTCTTTCTCGCTCTGTTGTGTCATCTGAGGAGGAGGAAGGAGAGCCTCGGCTTATTGTTCCTTCTGAGAGCTTGAGAACCGTGGCTCCGGTGTCGCTTGAGTCTGTGCCTCCGGGCAAGACTTTTGTGCCCATAAATTTGCGACCGGAGGTTCTCTCTTGGGCTCATTCCTCCAGGGTGGGTGGACACTTTGGGACAAAAAGGACATCTGAGCTGCTGGCGAGGACGTACTGGTGGCCGCATATGCTCCGAGATGTCAGAAATTACGTTCTGGCGTGTGTCTCATGCGCCAAAAATAAGTCTCCTCGACAACAGCCGTCTGGGTTACTCTATCCCTTGCCGGTCGCAGACAGGCCCTGGGAGATGGTCGGGATGGACTTTGTGGTGGGTTTGCCCAAGTCTCGCGGCTGTACCGTCATTTGGGTTGTTACCGATCATTTCTCGAAAATGGTGCATTTGGTGCCACTCCCACGGTTACCTTCTGCACGGGCCTTGGCAGCGTTGTTCATAAGACACGTCTTCCGCCTACACGGCATGCCAGACAAAATTGTCAGTGACCGGGGTCCCCAGTTTGCGTCTCGGTTTTGGAGAGAGCTTTGTCGTCTCCTCAGCATTGAGTTAAATCTCTCTTCCGCATATCATCCCGAGACGAATGGGTTGGTGGAGAGGGCCAATCAGACTCTGGTCACATATCTGCGACATTTTGTTTCTGCCAGGCAGGATGACTGGGCATCTTTATTACCATGGGCAGAGTTCGCCCTTAATAACGCTGTAGCTGACTCCACCGGTCAGACTCCTTTCCTCCTTAATTACGGCCAGCATCCACGGGTTCCTGTGCCTATGCCCGTGTCCTCTGCTGACTCCAGGGTGGCAGACTGGGCAGTGGAGGCACAAGACATTTGGGACCGCACTCAGGATGCCATTCGGGCCTCGAAGGAGAGAATGAGGTCCTCCACTGATGCTCATCGGCGCCCTGCCCCGACCTTTGCTCCTGGCGATTTAGTGTGGCTCTCCACCCGTAACATCAGGCTGCGTGTAGAGTCCACAAAGTTTGCACCTCGCTACTTGGGTCCCTTCAAGGTCCTCGAACAGGTTAATCCTGTGGTCTATCGTTTGGCCCTTCCGCCACGCCTGGGTATCACCGACACCTTTCATGTGTCCCTCTTGAAACCCGTGTATATGTCCCGGTTCTCCGAGTCATCTGCTGGGACATCGGGTTCGTCTACGGACGATTATGAGGTGAACGCTATTTTGGGGTGCAAGGTGGTACGTGGCAAAAAATTTTATTTGGTAGACTGGAAGGGTTATGGCCCCGAGGACAGGTCCTGGGAGCCTGTTGAGCACATTCGGGCCCTGCAGCTCATTGCTGCCTTCGAACATAGCGAGGCCCAAGGAGGGGGGGGGCATGTTAGGAGTCGAGTTTCCTCTGCTGCACAGGGGGAATCTCGATCCGTCTCCGCTGCGGTCTCCCATTCTCCTCCAGCCGCAGTGGAGTCTGCTCAGCAGGGACGTCGATCCCAGCGTCTCGCTCAGTCTGACTCTGTGCGAAGAGTTACTGCTGCTTTTCCTGCTTCTGCCATTGAAGCCAGTGCTGGGCAGCGGCGCGTGGACGTTTCTGGATCTAAGTCCTTATTTGCACACACTGAGCATGCCCAGGGCAAGATCTCCTGTTGGAGATCGAGGGTCACATGCTCAGGTACTGCAGCACATCCCATTGGTCCTTTTGGCAGGTCCTGAAAGGGCAAAACTTCTGTAGCTGTTTCCTGTGCTGCAGCTATATAAACTGCGCATGACCGCACAGCCATGCGCTAGTATTGTCTTGTAAATATGTGTGTGTGTTGTGAGAGAAAGTCGCTCTTTAAATAACCCTCCCTATTGAATGTCTGTTCGCGGAAGGTGTATGTTTGCTATCTAGCGCCCGACTTATCCAACAGCACATAACACACATTACAGCTACCAGTTGCTGTGTCCGCCTGTACGGCGCTTGCTCTGCGCTTTCCTGACCGAAGCCTGGGTGGTTAGTGGCGTTCTTCTGTGCGACACCGCACGCACTCTTGTGCCTTAATATTATTATTTAGTTTCCTTACACACCCAGTTGCGGTGTTGTGCCAGCAAGTGTCTAATCGGACTTCAATCCTAGTTGGGCTTGAGTTCGCTGACTCTTTGCTCGCGCTCTATGTGCGGTACCGCAGTCCTGTGACGCAACAGGATCGCTTCCTTCTCGCAGGGTGTAGTTAACCCATGCGTGTATACTTGTAGTACCGCCCTATAGTCCGTCTTACTAGCAGCAGGTTTTTTCCTGCACGGTGGACCTCGGACTGCGAACGCACCTAGTTCCATTTCATCTTGTACTTGGTGCGTTCCGCCAGTCCTTAACACAGGGCAATATTAATCTCCCACTGATTTTTTTTTTTTCAGGGAGAATTTAGCAACCCAATAAAAAAAAAAATAGGCTTTCTATGGCCCACTATTTGAGAGAGAGAGATGGCACACCCAGGAGTCAGGAGTGGCACACAAGCAGAAAGGGCAATATTAATCTCCCACTGATTTTTTTTTATTTTTTCAGGGAGAATTTAGAAACAAAAAAAAAAAAAATTAATAGGCTTTCTATGGCCCACTATTTGAGAAAGAGAGATGGCACACCCAGGAGTCAAGACTGGCACACAAGCAGAAAGGGCAATATTAATCTCCCACTGATTTTTTTTTATTTTTTCAGGGAGACTTTAGAAACAAAATAAAAAAAAATGATTTTTTCAGGAAGAATTTAGAAACCAAATTAAAAAAAAAATAGGCTTTCTATGGCCCACTATTTGAGAGAGAGAGATGGCACACCCTGGAGTCAAGACTGGCACACAAGCAGAAAGGGCAATATTAATCTCCCTCTGATTTTTTTAGATTTTTTCAGGGAGAATTTAGAAACCCAGTAAAAAAAAAAAATAGGCTTTCTATGGCCCACTATTTGAGAGAGAGAGAGATAGCACACCCAGGAGTCAGGAGTGGCACACAAGCAGAAAGGGCAATAATAATCTCCCACTGATTATTTTTTATTTTTTCAGGGAGAATTTAGAAACCAAAAAAAAAAAAAATTAATAGGCTTTCTATGGCCCACTATTTGAGAGAGAGAGAGATGGCACACCCAGGAGTCAAGACTGGCACACAAGCAGAAAGGGCAATATTAATATCCCACTGATTTTTTTTTATTTTTTCAGGGAGACTTTAGAAACAAAATAAAAAAAATGATTTTTTCAGGAAGAATTTAGAAACAAAATAAAAAACAAAAAAATAGGCTTTCTATGGCCCACTATTTGAGAGAGAGAGATGGCACACCCTGAAGTCAAGACTGGCACACAAGCAGAAAGGGCAATATTAATCTCCCACTGATTTTTTTAGATTTTTTCAGGGAGAATTTAGAAACCCAATAAAAAAAAAATAGGCTTTCTGTGGCCCACTATTTGAGAGAGAGAGAGAGAGATGGCACACCCAGGAGTCAGGAGTGGCACACAAGCAGAAAGGGCAATATTAATCTCCCTCTGATTTTTTTTTTTTCAGGGAGAATTTAGCAACCCAATAAAAAAAAAATAGGCTTTCTATGGCCCACTATTTGAGAGAGAGAGATGGCACACCCAGGAGTCAGGAGTGGCACACAAGCAGAAAGGGCAATATTAATCTCCCACTGATTTTTTTTTATTTTTTCAGGGAGAATTTAGAAACCAAAAAAAAAAAAAAAAAATTAATAGGCTTTCTATGGCCCACTATTTGAGAGAGAGAGATGGCACACCCAGGAGTCAAGACTGGCACGCAAGCAGAAAGGGCAATATTAATCTCCCACTGATTTTTTTTTTATTTTTTCAGGGAGACTTTAGAGACAAAATAAAAAAAAATATTTTTTCAGGAAGAATTTAGAAACCAAATAAAAAAAATGATTTTTTCAGGGAGAATTTAGAAACCAAATAAAAAAAAAATAGGCTTTCTATGGCCCACTATTTGAGAGAGAGAGATGGCACACCCTGAAGTCAAGACTGGCACACAAGCAGAAAGGGCAATATTAATCTCCCACTGATTTTTTTTAGATTTTTTCAGGGAGAATTTAGAAACCCAATAAAAAAAAATAGGCTTTCTATGGCCCACTATTTGAGAGAGAGGGATGGCACACCCAGGAGTCAGGAGTGGCACACAAGCAGAAAGGGCAATATTAATCTCTTACTGATTTTTTTTTTATTTTTTCAGGGAGAATTTAGAAACCAAAAAAAAAAAAATTAACAGGCTTTCTATGGCCCACTATTTGAGAGAGAGAGATGGCACACCCAGGAGTCAGGAGTGGCACACAAGCAGAAAGGGCAATATTAATCTCCCACTGATTTTTTTTTATTTTTTCAGGGAGAATTTAGAAACCAAAAAAAAAAAAAAAATTAATAGGCTTTCTATGGCCCACTATTTGAGAGAGAGATGGCACACTCAGGACTGGCACACAAGCCCAAAGGCCAATATTAATCTCCCACTGTTTTTTTTTTCAGGGAGAATTTATAAACCCCACAAAACAAAACAGAAAAATAAAAAGGCTTTCTATGGCCCACTATGTGAGAGAGAGATGGCACACACAGGGATGGCACTCTAGCAGAAATGCCAATCTTAATCTCCCACAACTTATTTTTTTAGGGAGAAAAAAAACAAAAAAACAGGGACTGTCCTACAATTACTATCTCCCTGCAGTAATCTCAGCCAGGTATGGCAGGCAGCAATAAGGAGTGGACTGATGCACAAATTAAATAAAAAGTGTGGACAAACAAACAAGATAGCTGTGCAGAAAGGAAGGAACAACAGGATTTGTGCTTTGAAAAAAGCAGTTGGTTTGCACAGCGGCGTACACACAGCAATGCAGCTATCAGGGTGCCTTCTAGGGCAGCCCAATGAGCTACAGTGCTGAGGAAAAAAAATGTAGCTTCCACTGTCCCTGCAAACAAAAGGTGGTGTTGGACAGTGGAAATCGCTACAGCACAAGCGGTTTGGTGGTTAATGGACCCAGCCTAACGCTATCCCTGCTTCTGACGAAGCGGCAGCAACCTCTCCCTAGGCTCAGATCAGCAGCAGTAAGATGGCGGTCGGCGGGAACGCCTCTTTATAGCCCCTGTGACGCCGCAGACAGCAAGCCAATTACTGCAATGCCCTTCTCTAAGATGGTGGGGACCAGGACCTATGTCATCACGCTGCCCACACTCTGCGTCCACCTTCATTGGCTGAGAAATGGCGCTTTTCGCGTCATTGAAACGCGACTTTGGCGCGAAAGTCGCGTACCGCATGGCCGACCCCACACAGGGGTCGGGTCGGGTTTCATGAAACCCAACTTTGCCAAAAGTTGGCGACTTTTAAAAATGAACGATCCGTTTCGCTCAACCCTAGTGCTGACTGTTGGGTTGCCACTCTGTTACAAGATTACTTTGAGGTTTTATCATGCCGGCAGCCAGTGTTCTCTCAGAACATGTCTTTAGCACTGCTGATGGTGCCCTGACAAATTAGGAAGTTCGGCTGTCTCCTGAGTGTAGACCGATTAACTTTCATCAAGATGAACATGTAATGGATCTCCAATGACTTTTTCATCCAAGTCGCAGAGTGGGCAGACTAGGCGATGGTCTAGTTTTTAGTGTGCTGCAGTGATCTTGCATTATTGCAGTTTGTGAACTCTTTGTCTAGGTCTTTATGTTTACTGTTGCTTCTGTTCTTGATGTTAGAAACAATTTTTTGCAATGTGGAGATTCCAAGTTGTGTATCCATCTGGTGGGTTGCCTGTGGTGGAAATGGTGTCAGAGCACTGTTATACCATTTCTACACTGGGAAAATTGATGGCACTTTATTGGTGTCTGCCCTTAACTTTTGTCAATGTTTACATTTCTAGTTGGGTCTCCTTCCTGTGTGTTGCTTGTAACAGTAGGTCTCCCAGACTGGCAGACTGCACTTACTTTCAGTCAACTACCTGTGTTAGGATCCTTATTTTTTTATAAACAACAGTAGTCTTCAAATCTGATATTTGTGCCACCTGAATGTTTTTGAACAGAAAATCAGTTTGAACTGTTGCATGAGGTATCAGGGCTCACAGCACAGCAGGCTTACACTGGTCCCTCACCACCTCTTAATTTGATCTTAAATTCAAAACTGTAAATGCCAGCTCAGATCCTGGCTCATTAATTGCCCATACTTGACTACTACTGTGCCATTATAAATGTTCTACTGTGGGTTAATTGATACTTTTCCCGGTGTCTGCCCCTAATTTTTGAAAATGTTTGGACTCCAAATTGGGTCTCATTCATGTGTCTTGCCTAAATTTTTCAGTGTTCTCAGAGCACCAGGCCAACAGCTGTCACTCATCCACCTTTTACTGATCAATGTTTAAGCTAAAAATGCTGGTCCGAGCCCTGTATCAGGCCCTGTCTCATGCATCCATTCTGACCAATAATACTATTTGTACTCTGAGTCAGTTAGGTGATTGGGGAGTTGTGATGTGGGGGGAAACAAGGGTAATTTTGTGTGTCACCTCTGAGGACTGTGCTCTGTGTGATGTTAAGGTGGAGGAATAGGAAGAGAGGCTTTGATGCAGCGCTTGCCATCTACTGAAGCACATGTTTTTTCTGACCCTCATCTTAAAGACGTACCACTGTGTGGCTGCCAAAGAAAGGGACTGGAGTAGCTCGTCCAGCAACAGAAGTTGATACTTGTTTTGGATAGGACAAGCCGGTGTTTGTTCAGTAGAGCTTTCAGTAACATTACCACCTACCCAACTTATACCTTGAACAAAAGAAAAAAGTGGTTAGCACTCACCAAGCTCACTGCTGTAACAAGTCTTTACTAGGACATGGACAGGGAGAACATAATGTCTAAAGGATGACAGCTGTTTCGCGCAACATGCGCTTCCACAGATCCCGAAGCACATGTAGCGCGAAACAGCTGTCATCCTTTAGACATCATGTTCTCCCTGTCCATGTCCTAATAAAGACTAGTTACAGCAGCGGGCTTGGTGAGTGCTAACCACTTTTTTCTTTCGTTTTTGGATTCAATGCACTTTTTGGTTGTGCACCCCTAGTGCCCATGCAACCAGGAGGAGGTAGAGGTACTGGTACAACACTGAATAGCACGCTGATAGGTGATCGCATATGACAGCAGTGCGGGAATTTATATTTTTTCTGTTGGACTTTATACCTTGAACACCAAGCCTATTTCCCCTTCCACCATGACCTTGCTTTTCCCCACTCATATTGAATGTACCCTTCCCCTCTTTTAACCAGCTGTTTCACAACCCTAGGCACACACATGTCAGCCAACTCTCAGTAAATTCACAATCTGTAATTATTTACTCACTTAGTGTGGCTGGACCACACAATTATCACAAAGGATTTAGATGCTGAAATGTGGACTACTACATGGACAACACAATTATCCCAAAGGTTTTAGATGCTGAAATGTATACTTCTGGCTGGACCACACAATTTGCACAAAGGTTTTAGATTCTGAAATGTGAACTCCTGGCTGGACCACACTATTAGCACAAACTATTTAGATTATGAAATGTGGAATCCTGTCTGGACCAAACTATTACCAGAAAGAATTTAGATTCTGAAATGTGCCCTGGTGTCTGGACCACACTGTTAGCAGAAAGAATTTAGATTCAGAAATGTGGCCTTGTGTCTTAATCACACTATTAGCAGAAAAGATTTAAATTCTGAAATTTGGCCTGGTGTCTGGACCACACTATTAGCAAAATGGAGTTAAATTCAGAAATGTGACCTGGCGTCTGGACCACACTATTACAAGAAAGGATTTAGATTCAGAAATGTGGCCTGTGTCTGGATCACACTATTAGCAAAAAGGATTTGGATTCAGAAATGGGGCCTGCTGTCTCGACTATACTATTATCAGAAAGGATTTAGATTCAGATATTTGGCCTGGTGTCAGTACTACACAATTAGTGAACTCCTGGTTGCACCACACTATTAGCACAAATGATTTATATGCTGAAATGTGGACTCTCCTGGCTGCCCCACACAATTAGCACAAACGTTTTAGATGCTGGAAGGTCGATTTCACACAGGATTCCATCTAGCTGCACTAGCTGACAATAAACCTTCTAGCTTACTATCTGACTACTTGCAGCAGGAGCAGCCTCTCAGCATTGTTACACTGACAAAATGGCTCAAAAACACTATGTCTGCTTTTTATATGGACAGGGACATTTGACTTTGGCAGCCAATAACAAAAATCCTTGAGTCTGGACGTTGTGGATGATTTCTGGCCTCTGATTTGCTGACGTAATCTCCACACATTAAGTTAATTAAAAAACAGTTTGTTGCTACTTTGACATCTCCCCACCCCCTCCCGTCATCAAACACATCCCCTCCGCTCGTCATACAGAACCACAATCTTAGCCAAAGTCCTAACAAAAGCATTAGTGTAAACTCGATGATTTACTGAGCTTTGACCGAATTTTGCCGATTTTGAGAAAAATGCTCTGAAATCTGAACAGAAATCCGAATGTGCAATGTTCATGCAGGTTTGCTCATCTCTAATTAAGAACTTGTGACTCCCATTGTAGTGATTATGGCATTCCATCATTTGCCTCCAATGATCAAATATTCTGTAGTGACTAGTGTAATTAGTTATCTGTATTACAATTATTAATGTAAATATCACAGGTGCAGTTTTGAATCCTTGTGTTTTAATGCATTTATTAATCACATAATGGTGTGCTTGGTTTCAACATAACTTTATTCTTTCATGAGTTATTTACAAGTTTATGATTACTTATAAAATGTGTTCAAAGTGCTGCCCATTGTGTTGGATTCTCAATGCAGCCCTCTTCTCCCACTCTTGACACACTGATAGCAACACCACAGCAGTCATGCTAGCACAGGCTTCCAGTATCCGTTGTTTCAAATGCTGCACTTCTCATATCTTCACAGCATAGACAATTGCTTTCAGATGACCCCAAAGATAAAAGTCTAATGGGGTCAGATCGGGAGACCTTGGTGGCCATTCAACTGGCCCACGATGACTAATCCACTTTCCACAAAAATGTTCATGTAGGAATACATGGACCTGACACCCATAATTTTGCTGGAAAACTCAATGAACGTGCCATCTTCAGTGCATAAAGACATCATTATGTAGCAATTTCACATATCCAGCGATATCCAGTGATTTAACCCCCTTAGACTTTTATCTTTGGGGTCATATGAAATTGTCTATGCTTTGTAGATATGAGATGTGCAGCAACTGAAACAACGGATAGTGGAAGCCTGTGCTAGCATTTCTTCTGCGGTGTCACTATGAGGGTGTCAAGAGTGGGAGAAGAGGGTTACATCGACAATCCAACACAATGGGCAGCACTTTAATCTCATTTTATATGTGGTCATAAACTTGTAAATAACTCATGAAAGAATAAAGTTACTTTAAAACCAAGCACACCATTGTTTTTCTTGTGAAATTCTCAATAAGTTTGATGTGTCACATGATCCTCTTCCCATTGGAAAAAATAAAGTTGGATCCAAAATGGCTGACTTCAAAATGGCCTCCATGATCACCACCTATCTTGAAAAGTTTTCCCCCTCCCATATTTAAACTAATGTGCCACAAACAGGAAGTTGATATCACCAGCCATTCCCATTTTATTTAGGTGTACCCATATAAATGGCCCACCCTGTAGATACCTTAGAGATTTAAACTGCAATATTCACAGAGAAGTATTGTAAGGTCATTGAAACATATAAAAGGAATCTTGTATTACAGAAATATTCCAAGATATTAGCTTAGAAAAGGAAATGTCAAATTAATCTAATGTGAATAAATGTAAGGTTATGGACTTAGAATGTAATGACAAATGTGTGGTGTATATGTTAAATAATGGCCAGATGAAGTATTTTAAGCTTTAATGTTTTATCTTTAACAAGAAAATGTGTTAAAACTACTGATTTTCCATTGATGCTTTAAATTGTATGATACTAATTCATTCAGCTAAATAAGTAACCTACTTTAGAACAAATATATTTTCAACAAGCAGACTATAAGATTAGTTCTAATTAGAGATTATTAAATGTTTTCAAATTGTAATACACCAAAGCTCATCCTTTATTTTCTATATTGATTCTGCAATGGAATCAACAATGAAAATGTCCAAGTAATGTTGTACCATATAAGCAAATAGCACAAATCACTCCACTACAGGAGAAAGAGGCATACAAACATAACCTCTTGAAAAGGATTATTTAAAAAAAACATACTTTATTAATTACATTTAAAATCAGCACAACATATAGTAACAATAATAATGAGGCAAAACAAAGATGCCTCTTGTGTGAGGGACTGCACGTCATATAATCCATAGATTATATTATATTATATTAATATTACTGAGATGCAATGAATTTTAAATGGATTATATTGGGAGATTTCTATTAAATATGAATCAGTTGTGTGCAAAGTATACAAGGTCCCAAACTTGTTGTAATTTGCTGTATCAGATACTTCTAAAGACAACCGTACAAAAATGGGCAAGTGCATCAGTTTGTAATACGTATATGCCAAGTGGCAATGTATATATTAATATACATGGACTAGCTATTGAATCCGTTCTACGCCTGGGTGGTGAGCATTTATATTGGTATATGGTCTCCATCCTGGTATGTGCTGCTTCCCTCCTGTGCCCTAATCTTGTCATGTGCTGCTACTATCTTGTGCCCCCTTGCTGTCATGTTCAGCCCCCATCCTGTGCCCTCATCCTGTCATGTGCTCACATCCTGCACCCCAATCCTGTCATGTGCTCCCATCCTGCGCCCCAATCTTGTCATGTGGTGCTCCCATCCTGCGCCCCCATCCTGTCATGTGGTGCGCTCATCCTACACCCCCCATGCTGTCATGTGCTGCTCCCATCCTGTGCCCCCATTCTGGTACGTGCGGCCCCATCCTGGTATGTGCTACTCCAATTCTGCGCCCCCATCCTGTCATGTGGTGCTCTCATCCTGCGTCCCCACCCTGTCATGCGTCTCCCATTCTGTCATGTGCTGCACCCATTCTGCTCCCCCATTCTTTCATGTGCTGCTCCCATCCAGCGCCCCCATTCTGTCATGTACAGTAAAAAGTCACTGGCTTGCTGCGCTGATGTACTTTCTATATACTGTATATTCAGTAGAAAGTGGCTGGATTGCTCCGCTGATGTATTTTATATATAAATTCAGTATAAAAATGGCGCTGGAAAGTGCAGGCTGCGCAGGCGCCGATGCCAGTGCCACAATCCTCCTGGGCCACAATCCTCATCCCCGGATGCGTAACTCTGTGGGGTTCAGACTGCTCATCACCCAAGCTTACTGGTAAGAACTCAATGGACAATTTTATAACACAGCACTCTGACAAGCTTTACATGTATTTTAAAACTTTGAAGCAGTACAAAAATTATCCCCTTAATCATTTGTGATCAGACAGAATATCATATGAAGAACATTGAAACAAACTGACAGTGTTACTGTCAGAGGTACCATCATCCTGTTATTGAGACCAGTGGTGAGCTATTTAGTCTGTAGAATATCATGCACACTAATATGCTTGAAGAAATCAAATGAGACCAATGTGCCAGTGGTGTTTGAGGTGTACCTACATTCTGGGCCTTGGAATTTTTCTTTTTATTCTCTATACTATCCTTAGTCATTGCTACTTTTTCTTTTTCTTTTATAACACATCTTGTAAACTATAATTAACTTTTTCCAATCTTTTAAACCCTAATTATTCAACCCTTGCCAAAAACAAAAAGGTTAAAAAGGTGTGCAAAAACAGATTTTTACCGTTTTGTAAGCATTTTTTTTACTTTTTTGCTAACAAAATTAAATCTCTTTCTAAAAAAAAGTAATAAAAAATGTAAGGATGATACACTTAAAAAAGCCAGCACATGTAACACTGTATTGGCGTCCCTTGCAAAGATGAAAAATTTGACAAAAAATTGTTACACACACACTTTGTAAGGAAAATGGTCACAGTTAAATGAATAGATTGTGGGGAATATAATTTTGTGTTTTAATAAACATTTTTTTCCCTATCACAAAAAGAATTTCACAAGTAATGCAAAAATCAATACAGTCACTTGTGTCAAGCAGGCACACATGTATTTGACTGACACAGATTTCATATTATTTTTTGTAACATGTATTATGCTGTCTTGTTGCTATATTGTGCATTATGACAGAAGAAAAATTATTAAATGTAATTTAAATGAAGCAGCTACACCGTATATCTGAC
Organism: Ranitomeya imitator; assembly: GCF_032444005.1. Classification (NCBI taxonomy): domain Eukaryota; kingdom Metazoa; phylum Chordata; class Amphibia; order Anura; family Dendrobatidae; genus Ranitomeya; species Ranitomeya imitator. Next base: position 340,981,876 of record NC_091285.1, on the reverse strand, counting down.
AATACACAGCATGGTGTCAGAAGCTTTCAGTATAGGTATAATGAAGTGCAATGATAGTGCATTGCAATGCCTTATACCTGCAATCAAAGTGAAAAAAGTGAAAATCCTACAAAGGGACTAGGTAAAAAAAAGGAAAAATAAAAAAGTGTATATTAAAGTGTATATAAAATAATAATAATAATAATAATAATAATAATAATAATAATAATAATAATCCACTAATAAATACATATTTTTTGTGTAAAAAATTAAATAAACAAAAAAGGTACAAATGTTTGGTATTGCTTTGTCTGGAAAAATCCTATCTATAAAAGTGTACTGCTAATTAACCCCTTCAGTGAATGCCATAAAAAAAAACACAAAAAAGTAGCAAACTATCATCATATCACTTGGAAAAAGTGGAATAAAGCACGATCAAAGTGATGAATGTAAATAAAATAGCATCACTGAAAACAACATCTTGTCCTACAAATAACAAGCCACCATACAGCGCCATCAGCAGAAAAATAAAAAAGTTATAGCTCTCAGAATAAAGCAATGCAAAAATAATAGTTTCTATAAAAGTTTTTATCGTGTAAAAGCAACAAAACATAAAAAAAATGTGGCATCGCTGTAATCGTACTGACCTGAATAAAAAAACTGACCTATCAATTTTACCACATGCAGAACAGAGAAAAAAAATAAAACCAATTCCTGAATTGCTTTTTTTTTGTTCATTTTAGCTGCACAAAAATCGGAATAGAAAGCAATCAAAAAATGCTGTGTGCCTGAAAATGGTACCAATAAAAAAGTCAGCTTGTTAACCCCAAGGGTGGTTTGCACGTTACTGACCGCGCCAATTTTTACAATTCTGACCACTGTCCCTTTAGGAAGTTATAACTCTGGAAGGCTTCAACAGATCCTGATGATTCTGGCAATGTTTTCTCATGACATATTGTACTTCATGATAGTGGTAAAATTTCTATGATATTACCTGCGCATATTTGTGAAAAAAATGGAAATTTGGCAAAAATCTTGAAAATTTCGCAATTTTCCAACTTTCAATCTTAATGCCCTTAAATCACAGATATGTCACACAATATACTTGATAAGTAACATTTACCACACGTCTACTTTACATCAGCACAATTTTGGAACCCAATTTTTTTTGTTAGGTAGTTATAAGGGTTAAAATTTGATGAGCAATTTCTCATTTTTACAACACCATTTTTTTTATGGACCACATTGCATTTGAAGTCACTTTGAGGGGTCTATATGATAGAAAATACCTAAGTGTGACACCATTCTAAAAACTGCACATCTCAAGGTGCTCAAAACCACATTCAAGAAGTTTATTAACCCTACAGGTGTTTCAAAGGAATTTTTGGAATGTTTAAAAAAAATTAATATTTATCTTTTTTTCACAAAAATTTACTTCAGCTCCAATTTGTTTTATTTTACTAAGGGTAACAGGAGAAAATGAACCCCAAATATTGTTGTACGCTTATACCCCATATGTGGGGGTAAACCACTGTTTGGGCACATGGCAGAGCTCGGAAGGGAAGGAGCACCGTTTGACTTTTCAATGCAAAATTGACTGGAATTGAGATGGGACACCATGTCGCGTTTGGAGAGCCCCTGATATTCCAAACATTGAAACCCCCCACAAGTGACATCATTTTGGAAAGTAGACCCCCTAAGGAAATTATCTAGATGTGTGGTGAGCACTTTGATCCACCAACTGCTTTACAGAAGTTTATAACGTAGAACCGTAAAAATAAAAAATCATATTTTTTCACAAAAAATATTTTTTTGTCCCCATTTTTTTTCCTAAGGGTAACAGAAAAAATTGGACCCCAAAAGTTGTTGTGCAATTTGTTTCGAGCACGCTGATACCCCATATGTAGGCATAAACCACTGTTTGGGCGCATTGCAGAGCTTGGAAGGGAGCGCTGTTTGACTTTACAATGCAAAATTTACTGGAATTGAGATGGGACGCCATGTTGCAATTTGAGAGCCCCTGATGTGCCTAAACATTGAAACCCCCCACAAGTGACACCATTTTAGAAACTAAACCCCCTAAGAAACTAATCTAGATGTGTGGTGAGCACTTTGACCCACCAAGTGCTTCACAGAAGTTTATAATGTAGAGCCGTAAAAATTAAAAATCATATTTTTCACAAAAATGATTTTTTCTCCCCTAATTTTTTATTTTCCCAAGGGTAACAGAATAAATTGGACCCCAAAAGTTGTTGTGAAATTTGCTCTGAGTACTCTGGTACCCCATATGTGGGGGTAAACCACTGTTTGGGCGCATGGCAGAGCTCGGAAGGGAAGGAGCGCTGTTTCACATTTCAATGCAAAATTTACTGGAATTGAGATAGGACACCATGTCACGTTTAGAGAGCCCATGATGTGCCTAAACATTGAAACCCCCCACAAGTGACACCATTTTGGAAAGAAGACCCCATAAGGAACTTATCTAGAAGAGTTGTGAGAACTTTGAATCCCCAAGTGTTTTACTACAGTTTGTAACCCAGAGCCATGAAAATAAAAAATCTTTTTTTTCACAAAAAATATTTTTTAGCCCTCAGTTTTGTATTTTTCCAAGGGTAACAGTAGAAATTGGACCCCAAAAGTAGTTGTCCAATTTGTCCTGAGTACGCTGATACCCCATATGTGAGGGAGAACCACCGTTTGAGCGCAAGGCAGAGCTCGGAAGATAAGGAGCGCCATTTGGATTGCAGACTTAGATGGATTGATCTGCAGGCATCACATTGCATTTGAAAAGCCTCTGATGTACCTAAACAGTAGAAACTCCCCACAAGTGTCCCCAAGGAGCTTATCTAAATATGTTGTGAGAAATTTGAACCCCAAGCGTTTCACTACAGTTTATAACGCAGAGCCATGAAAATAATAAAAAAAAAATTTCCACAAAATTATCTTTAACACCCAGTTTTGTATTTTTCCAAGGGTAACAGGAGAAATTGGTCCCCAAAAGTTGTTATCCAATTTGTCCCAAGTACGCTGATACCCTAGATGTGGGGGAACCATCGTTTGGGCGCATGGCACAGCTCGGAAGGGATGGAGCTCCGTTTGGAATGCAGACTTAGATGGATTAGTCTGCAGGTGTCATGTTGCATTTGCAGAGCCCCTGATGTACCCAAACAGTAGAAACCCCCTATAAGTAACCCCATATTGGAAACTAGACCCCCCAAGGAACTTATCTAGATGTGTTGTAAGAACTTTGAATCCCAAAGTTCTTCACTACAGTATATAACGCAGAGCTGTGAAAATAAAATATCTTTTCTTTTCCACAATAATTATATTTGAGCCCCCAGTTTTGTATTTTCCCAAGGATAAAAGGAGAAATTGGACCCCAAAAGTTGTTGTCCAATTTGTCCTGAGTACGCTGATACCCCATATGTTGGGGTAAACCCCTGTTTGTGCGCACTGGAGAGCTCAGAAGGGAAGGAGCACGGTTTTACTTTCTCAACGTAGAATTGGCTGGAATTGAGATTGGACCCCATGTCGCATTTCGAGAGCCCCTCATGTGCCTAAACAGTGGAAACCCAATTCTAACTGGAACCCTAACACAATCACACCCCTAACCCTAATCCCAATCCTAATCATAACCCTATTCACACCTCTAACCCGAACATGACCCTAACCCTAATCCCAATAACACCCCTAACCTCATCACACCCCTAACCCCAACACACCCCTAACTCTAGTCCCAACCCTAAGCACATCCCTAACTCCCACACACCCCTAACCCTAATCCCAACCATAACCCTAACCACACCCCTAACCCCAACCCTAACCCTAACATTAGCCCAACCCTAACCCTAACTTTAGCCCCAAACCTAAGCCTAGCTTTAGCCCCAACCCTAATCCTAGATTTAGCCCCAACCCTAATCCTAACTTTAGCCCCAACCCTAATCCTAACTTTAGCCCCAACCCTAACCCTAACTATCCCCAAACTCTAACCCTAGACCCAACCCTAAATGTAGCCCCAACCCTAACCCTAACTTTAGCCCCAACCCTTACCCTAACTTTAGCCCCAACCCTAACCCTAACTGTAGCCCCAACCCTAACTGTAGCCCCAACCCTATCTATAGCCCCAACCCTAACCCTAACTTTAGCCCCAACCCTAACTTTAGCCCCAACCCTAACGGGAAAATAGAAATAAATACATTTTAAAAAAATTTATTATTTCTCCATAACTAAAGGGGTGATGAAGGGGGGTTTGATTTACTTTTATAGCGTTTTTTTTAGTGGATTTTTATGATTGGCAGCTGTCATGCACTAAAAGACGCTTTTCATTGCAAAAAATAGTTTTTGCATCTCCAGATTTTGAGTGCTATAATTTTTATAATATTTTGGTCCATATAGTCTTGTGAAGTCTTGTTTTTTGTGGGACGAGTTGACATTTTTATTGGTACCATTTTCGGGCGTGTAACATTTTTTTGATCGCTTTTTATTCTGATTTTCATGAGGCAGAATGACCAAAAACCAGCTATTCATGATTTTTTTGAGGAGGCCTTTATACCGTTCCACATTTGGTAAAATTGATTAAACAGTTTTATTCTTCGGGTCATTACAATTACAGCGATACCTCATTTATATCTTTTTTATGTTTTGGCGCTTTTATGCGATAAAAAATATTTTACATAAAAAATTATTATTTTGCATCGCTTTATTCTGAGTACTATAACTTTTAAATTTTTTTGCTGATGATGCTGTATGACAGCTTGTTATTTGTGGGACAAGATGACGTTTTCAGCGGTACCATGGTTATTTATATCTGTCTTTTTGATCATGTGTTATTCCACTTTTTCTTCAGTGGTATGATAATAAAGCATTGTTGTTGTTATGGTGTTCACTGAAAGGGTTAACTAGTGGGACAGTTTTGGAGGTCGGGTCGTTACGGACGAGACGATACTACATATGTGTACTTTTATTGTTTGGTTTTTTTTATTTAGATAAAGAAATTTATTTATTGGAAGAATATTTTTTTTTCATTTTTTTCATTTATAACATTGCCCCAGGGGTGACATCACAGTATAGTGTCAGATCGCTGATCTGACACTTTGCAATGCACTGTGTCAGATCAGCGATCTCACAGGCACTGCAGGGAGGCTTACCAACATCTGCTCTGAGCAGGCGCTTGCAAGCCACCTCCCTGCAGGACCTAGAAGGAGCCCATGGCCATTTGGATCCGGGGCCTGCAGGGAGGAGATGCTCGGTACTACGCAATCACATCGCGTTGTACCGAGGGTCTCATGGAAGCATTCAGGGAGCCCCCTCCCTGCGCAATGCTTCGTATGCCGCAGAAACACTGCAATCATGTTTGATCGCAATGTTCCGGGGGTTAATTTGCCGGGCGCAGTCCGTGACCACTCCTGGCACATAGTGCCGGATGTCAGCTTTAATAATCAGCTGATACCCGGCGGCGATCGTCCGTGCTTCCCCGGTGAGCTCAGCCGATCGCCTATGACGTACTATCCCGTCCCTCAGAATTAAGTCCTAGGTCACCTCGTCTGGATAGTACGTCATATGGGATTAAGGATTTAAGCAAAAAAAAGCCCTCACATGACTCTGTGGGCCGAAATATGGATAAATATAGCTCTCAAAATATGGCTGTGCAGAAACTTCTTGCAAAAAAAGCATCTTTTAGTTCACGACAGAAGCCAAACATAATAAAGGATATAAATCTGGTATTACTGTAATAGGACCGATCCGAAGAATAAAGTCTCCCAATCACTTATACCACATGAGGAATGGCATAAAAATAAAACCAATTCTTCACCTGCTGTGGATTTGTTCATTCTGCCTCCGAAAGTTTGCTGTAAGATTTTGCACACATTTATCCTGCGCTCTACACTGAGCGCTTATACCAAGGTTTCCATGTAAATCTCTGAAATACATGATTCAGACAAAACTAGTGATGAGCGACTATACTTGTTTCTCGAGATTTCCTGAGCACGCTCGGGTGTCCTCCGAGTATTTTTTAGGTCTCGGAGATTTAGTTTTCATCACTGCAGCTGAATGATTTACATCTGTTAGCAAGCTTTATTCCATGTGGAGATTCCCTAGCAACCAGGCAACACCCACATGTACTTGCTGGCTAATAGCTGTAAATCATTCAGCTGTGGCGATGAAAACAAAATCTCTGAGCACTAAAAAATACTCGGAGGTCACCCGAGCATGCTCTGGAAGTCTCGAGTAACGAGTATATTCACTCATCGCTAGACAGAACTGATTCCTTAAAATGAGGCAGATGGAGGCAGTGTGAATGTCATAGGACATGTGATCCTGCGGTGTCTGTCTTTTTAGGCGTGCATGAAAATGCAGTGTACCATAGTTTTGTGCACCTCTGAGCAGAAGGACAACGCTGAACAGAGGCCTGACGGCAGGGCTGCCACTAGAAATTTCGGGGCCCCATACTGGCAAAATTTTCGGGGCCCCCTTGAGACTCCGCCCAGGCTCCACCCCAGCCCCGCCTCTAGGCTCCACCCCTCGAACTGTCCACAGTCCCACTGCTCTCTCTTGGAAAAACTCCACTTCTCACCTATCACACATTGACAGTTCCCATCACCAGATCACACATATAGCCGGCAGCTTTTGTTTTGGCCAAAAGATTTTTTAAGCCGCCACCATAACACGGTAGACACTTTTGGTCGGGCCTTACTCTGCTGTAACCTATTAAATATTTGTTAAAATATGCAATACAATTCAGGTATATTTTTATTTATTTTTCAATTTTTAAAATGACCAATAATATCACATACAAGGAACAAATACCGCTACACCATGACCAGATGACATATTACCACCACAGTGATCGAATAATATCACATAAAAAGAACAAATACCGCTACACCATGACCAGATGACATATTACCACCACAGTGATCGAATAATATCACATACAAAGAACAAATACCGCTACACCATGACCAGACCGCATATTACCACCACAGTGATCGAATAATATCACATACAAAGAACAAATACCGCTACACCATCACCAGACCGCACATTACCACCACAGTGATCGAATAATATCACATACAAAGAACAAATACCGCTACACCATGACCAGACCGCATATTACCACCACAGTGATCGAATAATATCACATACAAGGAACAAATACCGCAACACCATGTCCAGACCGCATATTACCACCACAGTGATCGAATAATATCACATACAAGGAACAAATACCGCAACACCATGTCCAGACCACATATTACCACCACATAGTGACTGAATACTACAAATCTGATCGGTAATTTAAAAAAAAGCACCATACTATCACCATAAGTGCCATTATACACATGAAATCTGTACTTAGTATGCAGTGTCTGTGTACAGATAATACAGTGATCACTAGTGAAATTATACACAGGAGCTCTGTATACAGTGTATAGTGTCAGTGTATAGGTAACACACTGACTCACCAGTGACGCCTCTAGGTGAAGTCCTTCATCTTTCATCCAGCCCAGACCGCCATCACTTCATCCAGCCAGGACTCATCTCTGCAGGAAATAACACAGCTATCTCGAGCTCTGCTTGTAGAATACATTACTTAATTTTTCCCAACATCTACATTACACCACATGAAGAAAAAGAGGTGACATAGTGTCACTCTACACAGTAACAGGACCCCCCCCCCCCATTTAAAACCGTGTCTTTAAAAAATAAAATACATCACTGCAGTAATAATATCCCTAAATTAGCCCCTATGGTAATAATATTCCCCATCCTGGCCACCGTGTGTCTCATTCCTGGCGTCAGCCATATGTTCTCCCATCCTGCCCTCACGAGTATCCATTCTGTCCCATATGATCTCCCCATCTTGCCCCATATGATCGCCCCATGTGATCTCTCCATCCTGCCCCATCTGTCTCCATCGTATCCATCCTGCCCCATGATCCTGCACGTTCTGTCTCCAATTCTGCCCCCAGTGTCTCCAATCATGCCCCATGTCTCCATTCTGCCCCCTATGACTCCAACCATGCCCCCATGTCTGAAATCCTGCCACTTGTCTCCAATCATGCCCCATGTCTCCATTCTGTCCCCTATGTCTCCAACCATGCCCCCATGTCCAGCATTCTGCCCCCAGGTCTCACAGTCTGCCCCTGTGTCCAGCATTCTGCCCCCACTGTGTCCAGCATTCTGCCCCCACTGTGTCCAGCATTCTGCCGCCCCTGTGTCCAGCATTCTGCCGCCCCTGTGTGCAGCATTCTGCCCCCACTCTGTCCAGCATTCTGCCCCACTGTGTCCAGCATTCTGCCCCCACTGTGTCCAGCATTCTGCCCCCACTGTGTCCAGCATTCTGCCCCCACTGTGTCCAGCATTCTGCCCCCACTGTGTCCAGCATTCTGCCCCAACTGTGTCCAGCATTCTGCCCCCACTGTGTCCAGCATTCTGCCCCCACTGTGTCCAGCATTCTGCCCCCACTGTGTCCAGCATTCTGCCCCCACTGTGTCCAGCATTCTGCCCCCACTGTGTCCAGCATTCTGCCCCCACTGTGTCCAGCATTCTGCTCCCACTGTGTCCAGCATTCTGCCCCCACTGTGTGCAGCATTCTGCCCCCGGGTCTCACAGTCTGCCCCTGTGTCCAGCATTCTGCCCCCACTCTGTCCAGCATTCTGCCCCACTGTGTCCAGCATTCTGCCGCCACTGTGTCCAGCATTCTGCCCCCACTGTGTCCAGCATTCTGCCCCCACTGTGTCCAGCATTCTGCCCCCACTGTGTCCAGCATTCTGCCCCCACTGTGTCCAGCATTCTGCCCCCGGGTCTCACAGTCTGCCCCTGTGTCCAGCATTCTGCCCTCACTGTGTCCAGCATTCTGCCCCCACTGTGTCCAGCATTCTGCCCCCACTGTGTCCAGCATTCTGCCCCACTGAATCCAACATTCTGCCCCCACTGTGTCCAGCTTTCTGCCCCCACTGTGTCCAGCATTCTGCCCCACTATGTCCAGCATTCTGCCCCCACTGTGTCCAGCTTTCTGCCCCCACTGTGTCCAACATTCTGCCCCCACTGTGTCCAGCTTTACTGCCCCCACTGTGTCCAGCATTCTGCCCCATTCTGTCCAGCATTCTGCCACCACTCTGTCCAGCATTCTGCCCCCACTGTGTCCAGCATTCTGCCCCCACTGTGTCCAGCATTCTGCCCCCACTGTGTCCAGCTTTCTGCCCCCACTGTGTCCAGCATTCTGCTCCACTGTGTCCAGCTTTCTGCCCCACTGTATCCAACATTCTGCCCCCACTGTGTCCAGCATTCTGCCCCCACTGTGTCCAGCATTCTGCCCCCACTGTGTCCAGCATTCTGCCCCCACTGTGTCCAGCATTCTGCCCCCACTGTGTCCAGCATTCTGCCCCCACTGTGTCCAGCTTTCTTCCCCCACTATGTCCAGCATTCTGCCCCACTGTGTCCAGCATTCTGCCCCCACTGTGTCCAGCTTTCTGCCCCACTGTATCCAACATTCTGCCCCCACTGTGTCCAGCATTCTGCCCCCACTGTGTCCAGCATTCTGCCACCACTGTGTCCAGCATTCTGCCCCACTGTGTCCAGCATTCTGCCCCACTGTGTCCAGCATTCTGCCCCCACTGTGTCCAGCTTTCTGCCCCCACTGTGTCCAACATTCTGCCCCCACTGTGTCCAGCTTTACTGCCCCCACTGTGTCCAGCATTCTGCCCCCACTGTGTCCAGCATTCTGCCCCCATTCTGTCCCGCATTCTGCCCCCACTCTGTCCAGCATTCTGCCCCCACTTTGTCCAGCATTCTGCCCCCAATGTGTCCAACATTCTGCCCCCACTGTGTCCAGCTTTCTGCCCCCACTGTGTCCAGCATTCTGCCCCACTGTGTCCAGCATTCTGCCCCCACTGTGTCCAGCTTTCTGCCCCCACTGTGTCCAGCGTTCTGCCCCCACTGTGTCCAGCGTTCTGCCCCCACTGTGTCCAGCGTTCTGCCCCCACTGTGTCCAGCGTTCTGCCCCCACTGTGTCCAGCGTTCTGCCCCCACTGTGTCCAGCGTTCTGCCCCCACTGTGTCCAGCGTTCTGCCCCCACTGTGTCCAGCGTTCTGCCCCCACTGTGTCCAGCTTTCTGCCCCCACTGTGTCCAGCGTTCTGCCCCCACTGTGTCCAGCGTTCTGCCCCCACTGTGTCCAGCGTTCTGCCCCCACTGTGTCCAGCGTTCTGCCCCCACTGTGTCCAGCGTTCTGCCCCCACTGTGTCCAGCGTTCTGCCCCCACTGTGTCCAGCGTTCTGCCCCCACTGTGTCCAGCGTTCTGCCCCCACTGTGTCCAGCGTTCTGCCCCCACTGTGTCCAGCTTTCTGCCCCCACTGTGTCCAGCGTTCTGCCCCCACTGTGTCCAGCGTTCTGCCCCCACTGTGTCCAGCGTTCTGCCCCCACTGTGTCCAGCGTTCTGCCCCCACTGTGTCCTGCGTTCTGCCCCCACTGTGTCCAGCGTTCTGCCCCCACTGTGTCCAACAGGACTGGAGTGACAGTTCTCTGTGACTAAGAGCACAGAGCTGCACAACTGCCAGACAGGGGGGAAGAGGAGAGACCTGAATTAGCGCCGGCAGATGCAGCCACCCGAAGCCTCTTCTCACTGGCTGCAGTCTCCTCACTTCTCCTGCTCTCTGCCTCAGCCCGCCCGACGACAACACACGCCACACTCCAGAATGAGGAAGTGTTCAGTGTGTAACGTGACGTCAGGACCATGATGCACCAGGGCCCGCAAATTAAAGGTACAGTGCCCATTTCTCTCTGCCGGATACATTAACAACGCTGTAGGTGTAACTTTAAATCACCACAGTGTTGTTATGTATCTGGTCTGCGGCAGCTTTAAACAAAATATCCCAGGGGCCCGATGAGCATTAGCAAAGAGAGGGGGGCCCGCCCAGACCGGGCTGCCAGCGTGTGCGGGCCCCCCCTTTTTGCTTCAGCTCATCGGGCCCCATACTGTAGTGATGGCTGTAATGCCCTGATGGCGGCCCTGCCTGACGGAGTCCAGACTAACTCTGCTGCCTCATTACTGTGAATGGATACATCACTGTTTTTATCTGTCACATAGCTTGGAGATTTAGATGGAAGCCCCAAGTATGTGCTCAGCATAGAGCGCTGGATAAATGTGATCCCAAACGTTACAAAAAATGTTCCCAATAAAAGCTTCAACTCAATCCACAAAAAAAGCAAGTTACCTCTCAGATCCGTCATCTGTTAACAGAAATATAGGAGGCTTCAATATTACTGGTAGCACAAAGCTCTGAAAAGGAAAATTGTCTCATTGCCCCCAAAAGAAATTCAGCTAATTCTGCAGTCCCAAGTCAAAATGCCCCCATCTCTTCTGAGCCCCAGTGTGAATAAACCACCTTTAGTGTTCACAATTGGCAGGGGTATAATTTCCAAAATTCTGCTCTCTAGTACTTAAGGGGCTTTGTATATTAAGTCTGCAAACTTTTCTAGGAAAATCTGCGCTCCAGGAGGCAAATTGCGCTCCATCCCTACCGAGACTCTCCATATGGCTAAACAGTACTGTACAGCCACATATGGTGTATTTCTGTATTCAGCAGAAATTGTGGGACAAGTTTTGGTGCCAATTTTACCTACTTCTTGTGTGAAAATTTTAAATCTGGGGCAAAAACAAAATTTTTGTTGGAAAAATGTAATTATTTTTTCTTCACTGCCCAATGGTATAAAATTCTGTTACACACTGTTAGGGGTCGAGTTCCCGCTTCCGCACAGGGGGAATCTCGAGCCACGTCCGCTGCGGTCTCCCATTCTTGTCCAGCCGCAGTGGAGTCTGCTCAGCAAAGACGTCGGTCCCAGCATCTTGCTCATTCTCACTCTGTTCTGAGAGTTACTGCTGCTTCTCCAGTCTCTGCCATTAAAGTCAGTGCTGGTCAGCAGCGAGCGGACTTCTCTGGGACTAAGTCCTTGTCTGCACGTACTGAGCAAGCCCAGGGTAAGATCTCCCGTTGGAGATCGAGGGTCATGTGCTCAGGCTCTGCAGCACATTCCATTGGTCCTCTTGGCAGGTCTTGGAAGGGCAAAGGTGCTGTGGCCATTTCCTGTGCTGCTGCTATATAAACTGTGCATGACCGCACGGCCATGCGCTAGTATTGTCTTTCAATCGCTAATGTGTGTATGTTGTGAGTGCAAGTCGTCCTTGGATACCCCTACCCTATTGAATGACTGTTCGCGGAAGGTGTATGGCTGCTACCTAGCGCCCGACTTATCCTACAGCACTAGTCACACATTATAGCGTCCAGTTGCTGTGACCGCCAGTACGGCGCCGTGCACTTCCTCTGTGCTTTCCTTACCCAAGCCTGGGTGGTTAGTGGCGTTCGTCAGTGCGGCACTGCATGCAGTCTGGTGCCTTAATATTGCTCTTCAGTTTCCTACACACCCAGTTGCGGTGTTGTGCCAGCAAGGGTCTAATCGGACTTTAATCCTAGTTGGGGTTGAGTTCGCTGACTACTTGCTCGCGCTTTAGGTGTCCTGTGCCTTAACAGGATTGCTTCTTTCACGCTGGGTGAGGTTAACCCACGCGTGTATACTTTAGTGTACCGCCATATAGTCTGCTAATTGCTAGCAGCAGGTTTTCACCTGCACGGTGGACCCCGGACTGCGAACGCATCTATACCATCTGTCTTGGTGCGTTCCGCCAGTCCTAACAGAATACTAGCGCCAGGGTCTGGCTAGTAAAATGGCGGACGACCAGCGTTTACAGCGGTACATCCAGCAGCTGGAGGGAAGGTTGGCGGCTCTTGAGCGTTCAACCTCAGCTGTGGATGTTACTGCTGTCGCTGTTCAGGCTGCAAGTGTGGCTGCAGCTACCTTGTCCACTGCCGCCCCTGTACCGACGCTATCTCGCCTCCCGGTACCAGAGAAATTTTCTGGTGACAGTAAGTCCTGTAGGGGTTTCGTGAGTCAGTGCTCAATACATCTCGAGCTTCTGGCCTCTCGTTTCCCTACAGAGCGGGCTAAGGTGGGCTTTATAATTTCCTTATTGTCGGACAGGGCGTTGCAGTGGGCTACGCCACTGTGGGAGCGTGGCGATCATGTGGTGCAGAGTGCTCCGTTATTCCTGAGCACTCTGAAACAGGTCTTTCTAGGACCTCGTGTCACCCATGACACGGCGCTCCAACTGTTGGCACTGACTCAGGGCTCGTCCTTGGTCAGCCTTTTTGCCGTCCATTTCCGCACTCTAGCATCTGAGCTGGAGTGGTCAGATAAAGCCCTTATCCCTATATTTTGGAGGGGGCTGGCTGACCACGTTAAGGATGCTCTGGCCACTAGGGAGATTCCCGCCACACTGGAAGAGTTAATAACAGTATCTACTCGCATCGACCTCCGTTTTCAGGAGCGGAGGTTAGAGCGAGCCCAGTGTAGGCAGAGGTTTCGGCTGGCTCCCACCTTCGCCAAACCTTTGGAATCTCCAGTCCAGGCTCCTGAGTGCCAGGAACCTAAGGTGGTGTCACGAGCGGGATCTAAGTCCCAGACCGCTCGAGCACTCCAGGGTTGCCATGTATGCCAACAGTCAGGACATCTTGCCACCAGATGTCATCAGCGGTCGAGGAAACGTCAGCGTCCAGTGGTAGTAGGTGGAGGTGCACTAGACACTGCGACGTTTGCCTCCAAATTGTCCTTTAAGGGGACAATTACCTTTGGCTCATCCTCCCACTCGGTAGACATCTGCGTGGATTCTGGGGCGGAGGGCAATTTTATGTCTTCTGCCTTCGCCCAACGTCACGCAATACCCCTGGTTATGCTATCTCAACCAGTAACGGTACGAGTGGTGAATGGGTCGACACTCCCCGCACAGATAACACATCAGACCATCCCTGTTACTCTGTCCATGTCGCCATCCCATCAGGAGATTATTTCTCTGCTCATCATTCCTGAGGGTATTGATGAGGTCCTGTTGGGGATACCTTGGCTACGGTACCACTCTCCTCACATTGAGTGGTCCTCAGGCAGAATTCTGGGATGGGGTGAATCATGTGGGGGTAGGTGTCACCGAGAGTGCGTTCAGGTTGCTACTACTGAGGTACCCGCAGATCTATCCTCTCTCCCCAAGCAATATTGGTCTTACGCAGACGTGTTCTCCAAAAAGGCGGCGGAGACCCTTCCGCCCCATCGCCCCTATGACTGTCCTATCGATCTCTTGCCTGGTGCGGAGCCTCCCCGGGGTCGAGTTTATCCATTATCTCTCCCGGAGACGGAGGCCATGTCTCAGTACATTCAAGAGAATCTGGCAAGAGGGTTTATCAGGAAGTCAGTGTCACCTGCTGGGGCAGGGTTCTTCTTCGTGCAGAAGAAGAATGGGGAACTACGTCCATGCATAGACTACAGGGGTCTTAACGCTATCACCGTTAAGAACAAGTATCCTTTGCCCTTGATATCCGAGCTCTTCGATAGGCTTCGGGGAGCTAGAGTGTTTACTAAATTAGATCTGCGGGGTGCTTACAACCTGATTCGCATCCGTGAGGGGGACGAATGGAAAACGGCGTTTAACACCAGAGATGGGCACTATGAGTATCTGGTGATGCCCTTCGGGCTCTGTAATGCCCCAGCCGTTTTTCAAGACTTTGTCAACGACATCTTCCGGGATATGCTTTCCACCTCAGTTGTAGTCTATCTGGATGATATTCTCATCTTTTCTCCAGATATTGACTGCCACCGGAGAGATGTTGGCAGAGTCTTCGACCTCCTACGGGCAAACTCTCTTTACGCTAAGTTGGAGAAGTGTATGTTTGAGCAGGAGTCTTTGCCGTTCCTGGGCTATATCATCTCCGCCCAGGGATTTGCTATGGATCCTGCCAAACTACAGGCTGTGATGGACTGGCAAGAGCCCCATTCTCTTAAAGCGGTGCAGCGCTTTATGGGGTTCATTAACTATTACCGCCAGTTCATTCCCCACTTCTCAACTCTGGTAGCTCCCTTGGTAGCCCTCACCAAGAAGGGAGCGAATCCTAAATTGTGGTCGGAAGAGGTCTCCAAGGCCTTCACTTCTATTAAGTCCCACTTTGCTAGCGCTCCCATCTTACATCGTCCCGATGTGGATAAGCCATTCCTAATGGAGGTGGATGCCTCATCCGTTGGTGCTGGAGCAGTCCTCTATCAGAAGGATGCTCAAGGTCGGAAGCATCCATGCTTCTTCTCTAAGACCTTCTCGCCAGCGGAGAGAAACTACTCCATCGGGGATAGGGAGCTGCTAGCAATGAAGTTGGCCTTTTCAGAGTGGAGACATCTTCTGGAAGGTGCGCGGTTTCCCTTCCAGGTTTACACTGACCACAAAAATTTGGTCTACTTACAAACAGCCCAGCGGCTAAATTCTCGCCAAGCCAGATGGTCCTTGTTCTTTTCCCGGTTCCACTTTTCTCTTCATTTTCTCGCCGGGGAGAAGAATATTCGTGCTGATGCTCTCTCTCGCTCCCTTATGTCAACTGAAGAGGAGGAAGAGGAGCCTCGGCTTATTGTTCCTTCTGAGAGCCTGAGAACCATAGCGCCGGTTTCGCTTGAGTCTGTGCCTCCGGGCAAGACTTTTGTGCCCATTAATTTGCGACCGGAGGTTCTCTCTTGGGCTCATTCGTCCAGAGTGGGTGGACACTTTGGGACAAAGAGGACATCTGAGCTACTGGCGAGGACGTACTGGTGGCCGCATATGGTCCGGGATGTCAGGGATTATATTCTGGCGTGTGTCTCCTGCGCCAAAAATAAATCTCCGCGTCAAAGGCCAGCTGGGTTGCTCTATCCCTTGCCGGTGGCAGATAGGCCCTGGGAGATGGTCGGGATGGACTTTGTCGTGGGTTTGCCCAAGTCTCGCGGCTGTACCATTATTTGGGTCATCACCGATCATTTCTCGAAAATGGTGCATTTGGTGCCGCTACCACCGTTACCTTCTGCACGGGCCTTGGCTGCGTTGTTCATTAAGCACATCTTCCGCCTACATGGTATGCCTGACAAAATTGTCAGTGACCGGGGTCCCCGGTTTGCGTCTCGGTTCTGGAGAGAGCTATGTCGTCTTCTCAGTATTGAGTTGAATCTCTCTTCCGCTTATCATCCCGAGACGAATGGGTTGGTAGAGAGGGCCAACCAGACCTTGGTCACATACCTGCGACATTTTGTTTCAGCCAGGCAGGATGACTGGGCATCCTTGCTATCATGGGCAGAGTTTGCGCTGAACAACGCCGTAGCCGACTCCACTGGACAAACCCCATTCCTCCTCAACTATGGTCAGCATCCACGGGTACCTGTGCCTATGCCCGTGTCTTCCGCAGACTCCAGGGTGGCAGACTGGGCTGTGGAGGCACGGGATATTTGGGACCGCACTCAGGATGCCATTCGGGCCTCTAAGGAGAGAATGAGGTCCTCCGCCGATGCTCATCGGCGCCCCGCTCCGACCTTTGCTCCTGGCGACTTGGTGTGGCTCTCCGCCCGTAACATCAGGCTGCGAGTTGAGTCCACTAAATTTGCTCCTCGCTACTTGGGTCCCTTCAAGGTCCTCGAACAGGTTAATCCTGTGGTCTACCGTCTGGCCCTTCCTCCACACCTTGGTATCACCGACACCTTTCATGTGTCCCTCCTTAAGCCCGTATACATGTCCCGGTTTTCTGAGTCATCTGCCGGGACATCGGGTTCGTCTACGGACGATTTCGAGGTGAACGCTATCTTGGGGTGCAAGGTGGTACGTGGCAAAAAATTTTATTTGGTGGACTGGAAGGGTTACGGCCCTGAGGATAGGTCCTGGGAGCCTGCTGAGCACATTCGGGCTCCGCAGCTCATTGCTGCCTTCGAACGTAGCGAGGCCCAAGGAGGGAGGGGCATGTTAGGGGTCGAGTTCCCGCTTCTGCACAGGGGGAATCTCGAGCCACCTCCGCTGCGGTCTCCCATTCTTGTCCAGCCGCAGTGGAGTCTGCTCAGCAAAGACGTCGGTCCCAGCGTCTTGCTCATTCTCACTCTGTTCTGAGAGTTACTGCTGCTTCTCCAGTCTCTGCCATTAAAGTCAGTGCTGGTCAGCAGCGAGCGGACTTCTCTGGGACTAAGTCCTTGTCTGCACGTACTGAGCATGCCCAGGGTAAGATCTCCCGTTGGAGATCGAGGGTCATGTGCTCAGGCTCTGCAGCACATTCCATTGGTCCTCTTGGCAGGTCTTGGAAGGGCAAAGGTGCTGTGGCCACTTCCTGTGCTGCTGCTATATAAACTGCGCATGACCGCACGGCCATGCGCTAGTATTGTCTTTCAATCGCTAATGTGTGTATGTTGTGAGTGCAAGTCGTCCTTGGATACCCCTACCCTATTGAATGACTGTTCGCGGAAGGTGTATGGCTGCTACCTAGCGCCCGACTTATCCTACAGCACTAGTCACACATTATAGCGTCCAGTTGCTGTGACCGCCAGTACGGCGCCATGCACTTCCTCTGTGCCTTCCTTACCCAAGCCTGGGTGGTTAGTGGCGTTCGTCAGTGCGGCACTGCATGCACTCTGGTGCCTTAATATTGCTCTTCAGTTTCCTACACACCCAGTTGCGGTGTTGTGCCAGCAAGGGTCTAATCGGACTTTAATCCTAGTTGGGGTTGAGTTCGCTGACTACTTGCTCGCGCTTTAGGTGCGGTACCGCGGTCCTGTGCCTTATCAGGATTGCTTCCTTCACGCTGGGTGAGGTTAACCCATGCGTGTATACTTTAGTGTACCGCCATATAGTCTGCTAATTGCTAGCAGCAGGTTTTCACCTGCACGGTGGACCCCGGACTGCGAACGCATCTATACCATCTGTCTTGGTGCGTTCCGCCAGTCCTAACACACACCTTTGGTATCAATATGATCACTACACCCCTAGAATAATTCATTGGGAGGTGTAGTTTGTAAAATGGGGTAAATTATGGGACATTTTACTGTTCTGGCATCTTAGGGCCTCTCCCAGTGGGTCATGGCACTCTCAAACCATAATAGTAAATTCTGCAGTATAATATGGCGCTCTTTCCCTTTTGAGTTTTGTACTGTGCCTCAAAAGTAGTTTTCACCCACACATCAGGTGTTGGCACACTCAGGAAAAATTTCACAACAAATTATGGGGTTCATTTTTTCCTGTTACCCTTGAGAAAATAAAAAAATTGGAGCTAAAAGAAAAATATTGCGGGAAAATGTTTTTTTTTCTCTTAGCTCTGTAATAAACTTCTGTAAAGCACCTGATGGTTCAAAATGCTCACCACACATCTAGATAAGTTAATTGAGGGGTCTAGTTTGCAAAATAATGTCATTTTTTGGGGGTTCCACTGTTTAGGCACAGCAGGGGCATTCCAAAAGTTACATGGCATCCACTCTCGATTCCCCATTGCTCTCACTTTATGTATCTACCTTGTGTGGCACCGTATCAAAAGTTTTTCAAAATTCCATATACACCACGTCCACTGCATTGCCTTGGTCCAGTCTGGAACTTACCTCTTCATAGAAGCTTATCAGATTAGTTTAACAGAAATGGTCCCTCGTAAATCCGTGTTGATATTGGGTTATGAGGTTATTCTTCTTGAGATACACCTGTAGAGCATCTCTTAGAATACCCTCCAGGATTTTACCACAGTACAGGTTAAGCTTACTGGCTTAAAATTTCCAAATTCAGTTTTTGTCCCCTTTTTGAATAATGGCACCACATTTGCTATACGCCAGTCTTTTGGTATAGAACCTGCTATTATGGAATCTTTAAAGATTAAAAATAATGGTCCATCAATGACTGTACTTAATTCCTGTAGTACTCAGGGGTGTAACTCATCCGGGCCCAGGGATTTGTCAACTTTAGTGATTTTTGGATGCCACCATACTTCTTGCCTGGATAAGCAGGTGACATTTAATGGAGATTTTTTGTTATCACTGATCATGTTGTGCATCATGGGATTTTCTTGTGTAAATACTGTTGAAAAAAAGTCATTTAGCATATTGGCTTTTTCCTCCTCCTCAACCACCATTTCACCCAGACTATTTTTAAGGGGGCCAACACTATCATTTTTTAGTTTATTACTATTTATGTAGTTAAAGAATATTTTGGGATTATTTTTACTCTCTCTGGCAATGAGTCTCTCTGTCTCAATCTTAGCTGCCTTTATTTGCTTTTTACAGACTTTATTTAACTTTCTGTATTTATTTAATGCCTCATCACTACCTACTTCCTTTAATTCTCTAAATGCTTTCTTTTTGTCATTTATTGTGCCCCTTACAGCTCTAGTTAGCCATATTGGTTTCCTCCTATTTCTAGCATGTTTATTCCCATACGGTATGTACTTGTGCACAGGTCCTATCCAGGATGCTAATAAACGTCTCCCATTTTTCTTGTGTACTTTTATGTCTCAAAATATCGTCCCAGTTTATTGCACTAAGATCATCTCTCAACCATTGGAAATTTGCCTTCCTGAAGTTTAGTGTCCTTGTAACCCCTCTACTACACATCTTATTAAAGGATACATGAAAACTTATTACTTTGTGGTCACTATTACTCAAGTGACCCCTAATCCTTATATTTAATATGCGATCTGGCCTGTTGGTTAATATTAGGTCTAGCAGTGACCCCATTCTTTTTGGATCATGAACCAGTTGTGAAAGGTAAAATTGTCTCTCATAGTTGTTAAAACCCTATTACCTTTGCTGGAACTGCAGATTTCGGTTCTCCAATGTATTTCAGGGTAGTTGAAGTCCCCCAAAATAATTACTGTTCCTTGTGTCGCTGCTTCATATATTTGCTTAACGAGGATATTCTCTGTTGCTCCCATTATTTTCGGAGACTTATAACAAACCCTTATCAGTAATTTATTATTTTTCCCCCTCCCCTTATCTCCACCCACAGCAACTCTACAATATCACTAGACTCGCATATATTATCATGCAGGATGAGTTTTAACCCCTTCATGACCTTGGGATTTTCCATTTTTCCGTGTTAGGTGTTTGCTCCCCTTCTTCTCAGAGCCATGACTTTTTTATTTTTCCGTCAATATGGCCATGTGAGGGCTTATTTTTTTGAGAAACAAGTTGTACTTTTGAACGACATCATTGGTTTTAGCATGTCATGTAGTAGAAAATGGGAAAAAAATTCCAAGTGCAGTGAAATTGCAATTCCACACTAGTTTTTTGATTGAATTTGTTACTAGGTTCACTAAATGCTAAAACTGACCAGGCATTATGATTCTCCAGGTCATTACAAGTTCATGGACACCAAACATATCCATGTTTTCTTTTATATAAGTGGTGAAAAAAAATTCCAAACTCCGCTAAAAAAAAAAAAAAATTGTGCCATTTTCCGATACCCGTAGCGTCTCCATTTTTCATGATCTGGGGTCGGATGAGGGCTTATTTTTTGCGTGCTGAGCTGGCATTTTTAATGATAGCATTTTGGTGCAGATACATTCTTTTGATCGCAGTTTATTGCATTTTAATGCAATGTCGCGGCGACCAAGAAAACGTAATTCTGGCATTTCAAATGTTTTTCTCGCTACGCCGTTCAGCGATCAGGTTAATCCTTTTTTTATTGATAGATCGGGCGATTCTGAATGCGGCGATACCAAATATGTGTAGGTTTGATTTTTTTTTATTGATTTATTTGGAATGGTGACCTTTTTTTACTTTTGCCATGCTTCAACAGCCTCTATGGGAGGCTAGAAGCTGGCACCACTCGATCGGCTCTGCTACATAGCAGTGATCATTAGATTTCTGCTATGCAGCAGAAATGCAGGTGTGCTATGAGCACCGACCACAAGGGGCGCTCACAGCAGGCCGGCATCAGTAACCATAGAGGTCTCAAGGACCTCTATGGTTACCATTCTGATGCATCGCTGACCCCCGATCATGTGACAGGGGTCAGCGATGCGCTCATTTCCGGCCGTCCGGCCGGAAGCGCTGGTTAAATGCCGCTGTCAGCGTTTGACAGCGGCATTTAACTAGTTAGTAGTGGCGGGTGAATCGCAATTTCACCCGCCGCTATTGTGGGCACATGTCAGCTGTTCAAAACAGCTGACATGTCCCGGCTTTGATGCGGGCTCACCGCCGGAGCCCTGCATCAAAGCGTGGTATCTGACCTTGGGCGTACTATCCCATCCAAGGTCAGAAAGAGGTTAAGAATGATTTTACATATAAACACACACTCCCCTACTTATTTGTATGGCCATTTCTGAACAGACTATAGCCCTGTAAATTAACAGCCCAGTCATGGCTATCGTCCAGCCAGGTCTCAAATATCCCCACCATGTCATAATTATGCTCCAACAACATTAATTCTAATTCCTCAATTTTGTTGATGAGGCTTCTGGCATTAGTATACATGCACTTTATGTATCTATCTTTAACTCTATTCTTTCTTATAATATCAACTGTTCCAGCCCCAACCCCATGCCATCCCCCAATTTCTTTATTTGTGTCCAGTTCACTATGTGCACTATCTTCCCCTTTAACTAAAAGAATACACTCCCCCAATCCCTAGTGTAAACACTCCTCCTACCTTCTAGTAATTTTCTCCCCCAGCACAGCTGCACCCTACCCATTGAGCTGTAGCCCATCTCTAGCATAGCACCTGTAGCCAAATGAGAAGTTGGCCCAGTTACATAGTTACATAGTTACATAGTTACATAGTTAGTAAGGCCGAAAAAAGACATTTGTCCATCCAGTTCAGCCTATATTCCATCATAATAAATCCCCAGATCTACGTCCTTCTACAGAACCTAATAATTGTATGATACAATATTGTTCTGCTCCAGGAAGACATCCAGGCCTCTCTTGAACCCCTCGACTATAGTTACATAGTTAGTAAGGCCGAAAAACTCCAGGAACCCAAACCCAGTTCTCCAGGAACCCAAACCCCTCCCCCCTACACCAATTCCTGAGCCACTTATTTATCTCCCTAATCTCCCATTGCCTCTCTGGTGTGGCACGTGGTACAGGCAGTATTTCAGAGAATTCCACCTTGAAGGTCCTTGCTTTAAGCTTGCAGAATAATTTCCTGAAATCATCTTTAAGGACCTTCCACCTACCTCTAACTTTGTCATTTGTGTGAATATGCACCATGACTGCTGGATCCTCACCAGCTCCTCCCAATAATCTGTCAACCCTCAGCGATATGTCAGACTAGAGCGTCAGGTAGGCAGTACAATGTTCGACAATCCCTGTCTTTGTGACTAGTGTTGAGCATTCCGATACCGCAAGTATCGGGTATCGGCCGATATTTGCGGTATCGGAATTCCGATACCGAGATCCGATATTTTTGTGATATCGGGTATCGGTATCGAATCAATAGGGATGTGGAAAATAAAGAATTAAAATAAAAAATATTGATATGCTCACCTCTCCGGCGGCCCCTGGACTTCACGCTGCTATCCGGGAGGCTTCTTTGTTTAAAAAGCGCGCCTTTCGGACCGGTGAATGACGTCCCGGCTTCTGATTGGTCGCGTGCCGCCCATGTGACCGGCACGCGACCAATCAGAGGCCGCGACGTCATTCACAGGTCCGAAAGGCGCGCTTTTTAAACAAAGAAGCCTCCCGGTTAGCAGTGTGAAGTCCAGGGGCCGCCGGAGAGGTGAGCATATCAATATTTTTTATTTTAATTCTTTATTTTACACATCCCTATGGATCCCAGGGCCTGAAGGAGAGTTTCCTCTCCTTCAGACCCTGGGAACCATGAGAATACCTTCCGATACTTGATGTCCCATTGACTTGTATTGGTATCGGATATTGGTATCGGCGATATCCGATATTTTTCGGGTATCGGCCCATACTATCCGATACCGATACTTTCAAGTATCGGACGGTATCGCTCAACACTATTTGTGACATATTGCGCTATCTGCTCCACTATTAATTGAGTTCCCCACTACCAGCACCTGTCTGGCCTGCCCTACTCTCCTTTTTCCCCCTTACTGGAGCAGAAATTCCTCCGGCTTTCAGAGGACATGCCTTGCTGCAGCAGTGCTACCCCTGTACTGACACCCCCTTAGCAAACTTATTGGGGTAAGCAAGATCAGGGCAGGCCTCCTGGGCATTCTCCCCTCTACTCCATTTTCTAACTGCCACCCAGCTAACTGCCTCACTGTCGTTCAGTTCCTTACTACCATCCTCCTCCACATCTATCCCATTGAGCAGCTGCTCAGTGAGCATCAGACTCCTTTACATATTGTCTATGGATCGCAATGTTTCCAGCTGCTTATTTAGATCCAGTACCTGGGCTTCCAAATGCACAATGTGCTCGCATCTTGCACAGCAGTATGCACCCTTGACAGGCTGGATGACATTTTCAATAATGCAGATAATTTCCTAATGGGGATTGCACCAGACAGAAATGTTAAGTAAAAAGATATATAAAGTATTAATAAAAATACAAACAGTAATTCAGTAATTCCTCCCTTGCAATCTCCCTGAATCCAAAGTCACTGAATCACAAGTCACACAATTCAGTTCGCATTAACACTTTAAAAAAAACTCTCTAAGAAAGAAGAATTAAAGAGTTAATTTTTTCCCCTCTAGCAGCAAGCCAACCAACAGCTCAATGCACTTCCAAGGGACTGGGAGCCCCAACCAGCTGCCACTTATAAACCCTTAATTATGAACCCCCACTGTTAATTAACGAGTATAGCTACAGCTTAGGATTTAAGTGTAGGCTTCCATTTCTCAGCCATAGAATGTTATGTGGCCTGTGAACATTTCTGTTATCTCAAAAACTGTAAAAAAGCTTTTCAAAAATTTTAGGCTTCTGTTTTGTCATCCATACAGTGTTTCAAGGTCAGTGAACATTTTTGTGATGTCTTAAACTGAAAAAAGCTTTTAAAATTTGTAGGCTTCTATTTCTCATCCATACAGTGTTGTGTTGTCTGTAAACATTTATGTGATCTCTAAAACTGATAAAAGCTTTTAAAAATTTGGTAGGCTTCCATTTGTCGGCCATACAGTATTTTGTTGTCTGGGAACATTTCTGTGATCTCTAGAACTGAAAAAAAGCTTTAAAAAATTTTGTAGACCTCAATTTCTCAGCTATACATTGTCTCTGAACATTTCTGCCATATCTAAAACTGAAAAAAAAAATTAAAACACTTCTAGGCTTCCATTTATGAGACATGGAGTGTCACATGGTCTGTGAACATTTCTATGATGTCTAAAACTTAAAAAAAATCTTTTACAAATTTTTAGCCTTTCATTTGTCAGTCATAGAGTGTTACATGGTCTGTGAACATTTCTGTAATATTTAAAACTGAGTAAAAGCTTTTAAAAATGTTGTAGACTTCCAATTCACAGCCATGAAAAAAGCTTTTATAAATTTTGTAGGCTTCCATTTGTTAGCATTACAGTGTTTCATGGTCTGGAAACATTTCTGTAATCCCTAAAACTGATATAAAGCTTTTAAAATTTTGTAGACTTCCATTTCTCAGCCATACGGTGTTACGTGGTCTGTGAACATTTCTGTATTTTCTAAAACTGAAAACAAGCTTTGAAAATGTTTGCAGGCTTTCATATATCAGTCATACAGTGTTATGTGGTCTGGAAACATTTCTGTAATCTCTGTTGTGAATTCTGTTGTCGAGCTCCCTCCTGTGGTTATGAATGGTACTTCGGCTGGTTCTATCCATGGACCTCCTCTGGTGGCTGTGGGTGTTTCTGAGTTTCCTTCCACAGGTGACGAGGTTAATTCGTTGGCTGGCTGCTCTATTTAACTCCACTTAGATCTTTGCTCCATGCCACCTGTCAATGTTCCAGTATTGGTCTAGTTCACTCCTGGATCGTTCTTGTGACCTGTCTTCCCAGCAGAAGCTAAGTTCCTGCTTGTTTTTCTATGGTTTGCTATTTTTCTGTCCAGCTTGCTATTTTATTGTTGTCTTGCTTGCTGGAAGCTCTGGGACGCAGAGGGAGCGCCTCCACACCGTGAGTCGGTGCGGAGGGTCTTTTTGCGCCCTCTGCGTGGTATTTTTGTAGGTTTTTGTGCTGACCGCAAAGCAACCTTTCCTATCCTCAGTCTGTTCAATAAGTCGGGCCTCACTTTGCTAAATCTATTTCATCTCTGTGTTTGTATTTTCATCTTTACTCACAGTCATTATATGTGGGGGGCTGCCTTTTCCTTTGGGGAATTTCTCTGAGGCAAGGTAGGCTTTATTTTTAATCTTCAGGGCTAGCTAGTTCCTTAGGCTGTGCCGAGTTGCGTAGGGAGCGTTAGGAGCAATCCACGGCTATTTCTAGGGTGAGTGATAGGATTAGGGATTGCGGTCAGCAGAGTTCCCACGTCCCGGAGCTCGTCCTTTATTATCAGTAACTATCTGGTCATTCCATGTGCTCTCAACCACCAGGTCCATTATTGTCCTGACCACCAGGTCATAACAGTACAGGTGGCCCAAAGTACTAATGCATCTCAATAGAGGGATAAGAGAAGTTCTGAGACCATTTTTTTTTCTTTGCAGTGTGTTTTGTCTCTCTTTTCCCCTTTACCTCTGGGTGGTTCAGGACACAGGTGTAAACATGGACATTCAAGGTCTGTCCTCTTGGATGGATAATCTCACTACAAGGGTACAAAACATTCAAGATTTTGTGGTTCAGAATCCGATGTCAGAGCCTAGGATTCCAATTCCTGATTTGTTTTTTGGTGATAGATCTAAGTTCTTGAATTTCAAAAATAATTGTAAATTGTTTCTTGCCTTGAAACCTCGCTCCTCAGGTGACCCTGTTCAACAAGTAAAGATCATTATTTCTTTGTTACATGGTGACCCTCAAGACTGGGCATTTTCCCTTGCGCCAGGAGATCCGGCATTGCGTGATGTTGATGCGTTTTTCCTGGTGCTTGGATTGCTTTATGACGAACCTAATTCAGTGGATCAGGCAGAGAAAATCTTGCTGGCTCTGTGTCAGGGTCAGGATGAAGCGGAGATATATTGTCAGAAGTTTAGAAAGTGGTCTGTGCTCACTCAGTGGAATGAATGTGCCCTGGCAGCAATCTTCAGAAAGGGTCTCTCTGAAGCCCTTAAGGATATCATGGTGGGATTT
Source organism: Ranitomeya imitator (assembly GCF_032444005.1). Taxonomy (NCBI): domain Eukaryota; kingdom Metazoa; phylum Chordata; class Amphibia; order Anura; family Dendrobatidae; genus Ranitomeya; species Ranitomeya imitator. Next base: position 340,955,880 of record NC_091285.1, on the reverse strand, counting down.
CCCATGCCTGCTGGTCTGAATGAGTCTATGTCTTTGGCCATTCAGATCGATCGACGCTTGCGTGAGCGTAAAGCTGTGCACCATTTGGCGGTACTATCTGAGCATGGGCCTGAGCCTATGCAATGTGATAGGACTTTGACCAGAGCTGAACGGCAAGAACACAGACATCAGAATGGGCTATGTTTTTACTGTGGTGATTCCACTCATGCTATCTCCGATTGTCCTAAGCGCACTAAGCGGTTCGCTAGGTCTGCCACCATTGGTACGGTACAGTCTAAATTTCTATTGTCCGTTACTCTGATTTGCTCTTTGTCATCCTATTCTGTTATGGCATTTGTGGATTCAGGCGCTGCCCTGAATTTGATGGACTTGGAGTATGCTAGGCGCTGTGGTTTTTTCTTGGAGCCCTTGCAGTATCCTATTCCATTGAGAGGAATTGATGCTACGCCTTTGGCCAAGAATAAGCCTCAGTACTGGACCCAATTGACCATGTGCATGGCTCCTGCACATCAGGAGGATATCCGCTTTCTGGTGTTGCATAATCTGCATGATGTGGTCGTTCTGGGGTTGCCATGGCTACAGGTTCAAAATAAAGTATTGGACTGGAAATCTATGTCTGTGTCCAGCTGGGGTTGCCAGGGGGTACATGGTGATGTTCCATTTTTGTCTATTTCGTCTTCCACTCCTTCTGAAGTTCCAGAGTTTTTGTCGGATTATCGGGATGTATTTGATGAGCCCAAAGCCAGTGCCCTACCTCCTCATAGGGATTGCGATTGTGCAATTAATTTGATTCCTGGTAGTAAGTTTCCTAAGGGCCGATTGTTCAATTTATCTGTGCCAGAACACGCCGCTATGCGGAGTTATATAAAGGAATCCTTGGAGAAAGGCCATATTCGCCCGTCGTCATCACTGTTAGGAGCAGGGTTCTTTTTTGTGGCCAAGAAGGATGGTTCTTTGAGACCTTGTATTGATTACCGCCTTCTTAATAAAATTACAGTCAAATTTCAGTATCCTTGCCGTTGCTGTCTGATTTGTTTGCTCATATTAAAGGGGCTAGTTGGTTCACCAAGATAGATCTTCGAGGGGCGTATAATCTTGTGCGTATTAAACAAGGCGATGAATGGAAAACAGCATTTAATACGCCCGAGGGCCATTTTGAGTACCTGGTTATGCCATTCGGTCTTTCCAATGCTCCATCAGTGTTTCAGTCCTTTATGCATGACATCTTCCGAGAGTACCTGGATATATTCCTGATTGTGTATTTGGTTGATATTTTGGTCTTTTCGGATGATTGGGAGTCTCATGTGAAGCAGGTCAGAATGGTGTTCCAGGTCCTTCGTGCGAATTCCTTGTTTGTGAAGGGGTCTAAGTGTCTCTTTGGAGTTCAGAAGGTTTCATTTTTGGGGTTCATTTTTTCCCCTTTTACTATCGAGATGGACCCTGTTAAAGTCCAGGCCATTTACGATTGGACTCAGCCGACATCTGTGAAGAGCCTGTAAAAGTTACTGGGCTTTGCTAATTTTTATCGGCGCTTCATCGCTAATTTTTCTAGTGTTGCTAAACTGTTGACTGATTTGACCAAGAAGGGTGCTGATGTGGTCAATTGGTCTTCTGCAGCTGTAGAGGCTTTTCAGGAGTTGAAGCGTCGTTTTTCTTCTGCCCCTGTGTTGTGCCAGCCAGATGTTTCGCTCCCATTTCAGGTTGAGGTTGATGCTTCTGAGATTGGAGCAGGGGCTGTTTTGTCGCAAAGAAATTCTGATGGCTCGGTGATGAAGCCATGTGCTTTCTTTTCTAGAAAGTTTTCGCCTGCTGAGCGCAATTATGATGTTGGTAATCGAGAGTTGTTGGCCATGAAGTGGGCATTCGAGGAGTGGCGTCATTGGCTTGAAGGAGCCAAGCATCGCGTGGTGGTCTTGACAGATCACAAGAATTTGACTTATCTTGAGTCTGCCAAACGGTTGAATCCGAGACAGGCTCGATGGTCGTTATTTTTCTCCCGTTTTGATTTTGTGGTTTCGTACCTTCCGGGCTCTAAGAATGTGAAGGCTGATGCCCTGTCAAGGAGTTTAGTGCCTGACTCTCCGGGTGTTCCTGAGCCGGCGGGTATTCTCAAAGAGGGGGTAATTTTGTCTGCCATCTCCCCTGATTTGCGGCGGGTGCTGCAAAAATTTCAGGCTGATAGACCTGACCGTTGCCCAGCGGAGAAACTGTTTGTCCCTGATAGATGGACTAGTAGAGTTATCTCTGAGATTCATTGTTCAGTGTTGGCTGGGCATCCTGGAATCTTTGGTACCAGAGATTTGGTGCCTAGATCCTTTTGGTGGCCGTCTTTGTCACGGGATGTGAGTTCTTTTGTGCAGTCCTGTGGGACATGTGCTCGTGCTAAGCCCTGCTGTTCTCATGCCAGTGGGTTGCTTTTGCCCTTGCCGGTCCCGAAGAGGCCCTGGACGCATATTTCTATGGATTTTATTTCGGATCTCCCCATCTCTCAAAAGATGTCGGTCATTTGGGTGGTTTGTGATCGCTTTTCTAAGATGGTCCATTTGGTACCTTTGTTTAAATTGCCTTCCTCCTCTGATTTGGTGCCATTATTTTTCCAGCATGTGGTTCGTTTACATGGTATCCCGGAGAACATCGTTTCTGACAGAGGTTCCCAGTTTGTTTCGAGGTTTTGGTGATCCTTTTGTGCTAGGATGGGCATTGATTTGTCTTTTTCCTCGGCTTTCCATCCTCAGACAAATGGCCAAACCGAACGAACTAATCAGACTTTGGAAACATATCTGAGATGCTTTGTTTCTGCTGATCAGGATGATTGAGTGTCCTTTTTGCCGCTGGCTGAGTTCGCCCTTAATAATCGGGCCAGCTCGGCTACTTTGGTTTCGCCATTTTTCTGCAATTCTGGTTTCCATCCTCGTTTCTCTTCAGGGCAGGTTGAGTCTTCGGACTGTCCTGGTGTAGATACTGTGGTGGATAGGTTGCAGCAGATTTGGACTCATGTGGTGGACAATTTGACATTGTCCCAGGAGAAGGCTCAACGTTTCGCTAACCGCCGGCGCTGTGTGGGTCCCCGACTTCGTGTTGGGGATTTAGTTTGGTTGTTGTCTCGTTATGTTCCTATGAAGGTTTCCTCTCCGAAGTTTAAGCCTCGTTTCATTGGTCCGTATAAGATTTCTGAGTTTATCAATCCTGTGTCATTTCGTTTTGCCCTTCCTGCTTCTTTTGCCATCCATAATGTGTTCCATAGGTCGTTATTGCAGAGATATGTGGCGCCTGTGGTTCTATCCGTTGATCCTCCTGCCCCGGTGTTGGTTGAGGGGGAGTTGGAGTATGTGGTGGAGAAGATTTTGGATTCTCGTATTTCGAGATGGAAACTCCAGTACCTGGTCAAGTGGAAGGGTTATGGTCAGGAAGATAATTCCTGGGTTTTTGCCTCTGATGTTCATGCTGCCGATCTGGTTCGTGCCTTTCATTTGGCTCATCCTGGTCAGCCTGGGGGCTCTGGTAAGGGTTCAGTGACCCCTCCTCAAGGGGGGGGTACTGTTGTGAATTCTGTTGTCGGGCTCCCTCCTTTGGTCATGAATGGTACTTCGGCTGGTTCTATCCATGGACCTCCTCTGGTGGCTGTGGGTGTTTCTGAGTTTCCTTCCACAGGTGACGAGGTTAATTCGTTGGCTGGCTGCTCTATTTAACTCCACCTAGATCTTTGCTCCATGCCACCTGTCAATGTTCCAGTATTGGTCTAGTTCACTCCTGGATCGTTCTTGTGACCTGTCTTCCCATCAGAAGCTAAGTTCCTGCTTGTTTTTCTTTGGTTTGCTATTTTTCTGTGCAGCTTGCTATTTTATTGTTGTCTTGCTTGCTGGAAGCTCTGGGACGCAGAGGGAGCGCCTCCACACCGTGAGTCGGTGCGGAGGGTTTTTTTGCGCCCTCTGCGTGGTCTTTTTGTAGGTTTTTGTGCTGTCCGCAAATCAACCTTTCCTATCCTCAGTCTGTTCAGTAAGTCGGGCCTCACTTTGCTAAATCTATTTCATCTCTGTTTTTGTATTTTCATCTTTACTCACAGTCATTATATGTGGGGGGCTGCCTTTTCCTTTGGGGAATTTCTCTGAGGCAAGGTAGGCTTTATTTTTCTATCTTCAGGGCTAGCTAGTTCCTTAGGCTGTGCCGAGTTGCATAGGGAGCGTTAGGAGCAATCCACGGGTATTTCTAGGGTGTGTGATAGGATTAGGGTTTGCGGTCAGCAGAGTTCCCACGCCCCGGAGCTCGTCCTTTATTATCAGTAACTATCTGGTCATTCCGTGTGCTCTTAACCACCAGGTCCATTATTGTCCTGACCATCAGGTCATAACAAATCTCTAAAACTTATAAAAAGCTTTTAAAAATATTGCAGGCTTCCTTTTATCAGTCATACAGTATTACGTTCGTCTGGAAACATTTCTGTGATCTACAAAACTGAAAAAAACATTGAACATTTTTGAGGCTTGAATTCAATTGCCCTCAATACACTTTTGCATTTTTTCTGTTACATTACAGTGGAGTAAACTCCCAAAAATCTATTTGATTGCTGCAGGTGACCATTTTTTTATTTTGCTAAAATATACTTAGCATGAAGAGACCTAGCAATTACAAAATGGGTAAGACATACATTAAAGGATGGGAAAGTGGAAGTGCTCATGAAGCATGCAGATACCGAGGATGTGGGGCAGGTGCATTTACACCTGTTCCTGAACAAAAGAAACATGTTCATCAACGACACATAGAATCCTGTCCCAATTTGCAGGTTGGCAAGGTATATCACTTCTGAAGCCAGAGCAGTGTGAACAGGTGGTCAGTTGGATAGCAGATAGTGCTTCCAGCATGCTTAGCAGTACCGCACAGTCTTCCACACGGTCAAGTCTCACGAGCCTAAAGCCTGAATCTTTTAATCCTCACCCCGATCTTCCTTCCTCCTACCATGTTGAGTTCCAAGAGAATAGTGAACACACAGTAGAACAGTCCAAGGAGCTATTTTGAACATAATTTCTTGTTTGTGTCCTCTCAACCTGCATGCTCAAAGAGGGAAACAAGGACATACTGTTTAGTGATGCACAAAACATAGAGCAGCTACAGCCACAAGAACATGACAGTGGGGAATGGAAACTTTGGGATAAGGAGGAAGATGATGATGAGACACAGTTGCCACTAAGTCTTGTTGTTAAGTCATGAAGTCAGGAGGATCAGAGTGCTGTGGTGGGAGATGATGCGGATGAAGAAGTAACTGACCCAACCTGTGAAGCTGGCATGCAGAGCGAGGCCAGCAGTGCTGAGGGGAGAGATTGGCAGCACCAAAAGAAACAGGAAGAGGTATTGGACTGACTAGAAGGTCACGGCGGGAAACTTCAACAGAGCACCCATGCATTTCTCCGTCAAAGAGTTACAGTAGGAGTTCTCCAGTTTGGAACTTTTTTGAAGAGATTCTGAGATAAACAAAATGTCCATTTGCAAATTGTGTCATGCCAACATCAGTGGTGGCATTACCACTAAGAACCTAATCATCACCAGCATGATCAGGCACATGTCATTTAAGCAACCAACTCGGTGGTACACCAATGCCTCTTCCCCTGTGCTAGATGCTCCCCTGTCCCCTGTCCAAAATACTGGCGCAGATGCATCCTGTCCATACCTCAGGTCTAAGAGTGATAAAAAAGTTCCCAGTGACCCACCCACCGGCTCAAATGCTAAACGGGCACATTTACAGGTTGCTTGTGGTGGAAATGTTGCCATTTAGTCTGCTAGACATGGAGGATTTCAGCTGACTCTTGAATGCAGCCTACCCTTAGTCTCCAGCTGCCATGTTTTCTCCCTGTGTGGTGCCCCCGCCTTGTGCCAACATTGGGGCAGGGCGCATCTGGGGGACGTCTCTCACATCAGACACAGGTAAGTATTATGCGGCCGTATTTGGGACTTATTAGTCTCTAGCACACAATTATGTCCACCTCTGTTTGACTATGTAGTGGCAGCTTTGGCCATTAATAGGTCTGCACTCGCACTGAATTTATCTATTTACCTCTACATATGATTATACATGTTACATTTCTATTTCATTAATTTCTATTCTGGCTGTGGTATTAATATTTGTGAATAATTATTTGGCTATATCAATTTGCCATTTGATCAAATATTTCATATAGTTCTCATGAGTTACCACATTTTTTTTTTAAATTAATTTTGTCCTCCCCTGGCACAGTGCCCTTTCTTTGGTATTTTGTTCCCCCTCTGCCCCATGTTGTTGCATATCCTCAATAAATATTATTTTTTAGCAAATTATTGGACATTATTTCGTTTTTGTTTGTTTTTTTCTGCTTGTACCAACATGTGTCAAGGAACATCACCCATGCCCCTGCTAAAGCAGTTACTGGCATTGTCCACTTAATGACTGATATGTGGACAAGTGCATGTTGCTAGGAATGCTATATTTCTCTAATGGCAAACTGGGCGATCATTGTGGTAGCTGGAGCAGAGTGACAAACTGGTATTGTGCATGTGCTCCCGACACCAAAGATTGCTGGCCCTACTTCTATCAGAGTTTCCTCCACCTCCTACAGCAGTTCCTGCACCCCCTTCTGCTCCTCCTCATACTCCATCTCTGATGTGCTATCTCAAAACACATGAACAAGGATAATGGTGTGCACTCTGGTCAAGGACACGGAGGTGCTGGTAAAACAGACAGTGTGGTCAAGTCAATAGTAGAAGAAAAAATACTGCACACTCGAAACTGGTATGATGCAAAAAGGTATATGCCAGATTTATTCAAGAAAACAAGTCAACAATTGCCACTGTGATAATTCGTAGATAGAAACCCGAAGTTTCGACCCTCCCGGGTCTTATTCATGGGGTTATTAGGAAAGCAAATAAACAGTATAAGTAGCTGTATGTGACATAACATTATACGTAAAAGAAAACAAATAAGAACAAAAAAGAACAAAAAAGATAAAATAATAAACATACACCAAATGTAAAGCTAAATGGATTATACTACCAAACGGCAAGTAGAGGGTATAGCCATAAGGAATGCCGCACATGTTTAGAGAAATGTATTTAGGGTACCTTATAATGGGTCCAGTGAATGCTCCTGTGGCATAAATAGAGGGATCCTGCTTAGGGTGGGACGCAGCATGTGGAGCTGTCCTGCAGGTAACATGAGCATAATGGGTTATATTACGAGGTGGCAAGCAGAGGGTGGAGGGGGGCGGATGGTCCGTGTACCTGCTCTGTCCTGTGTCCGTGGGTCAGCGGCGCATCCCTAATATAGCCTACCCTAATATAGCTAGTTTCTATACACCACCCCTCATGTGCAATAGGAGGGCCCCTAAAATCAGGGACAGACTCGTTCGGGCTGACATTGGTAGCCTGCGCCCCACCTCAAATCAGAATGTACTGACTCCACAACGTCAGGGGACGTTTCCGTGCCTCAACTGCGCCTCCAGCTCAAATGTCATTAAGTCGGACAGTGTGACACATCCCAGGACAGGCAAAACATATCCCATCCGCGGCTACTATACGTGCAATTCCAATTTTGCTTCTCATGCCTACATATTCTTCCCTAACAAGAAATGTCTCCATATTGTTTATTTTTTTGGTCCATAGTGGGCCATTCACCTCTAATCCCCTTTGTGCCATTAACCTCATTTACATTTATATTCAAATTGACAGCCCTCTCTTTGTTGACTAAGTGCTCCGCCCTCCATTAGTCATAGGACTGTGACGCCTGTGTACTGGGCACTCCTATGCCTTACTCCTACACAGAGACCATTGTGCAGCCTCACACTGTGCCATCACTCCCACAAGTGGGCATCCTCTTGCCCTCACTTGCGTTTAGCGCTCAGTGCGCATGCACGGACCCTGTGACCGTGTCACTTCCGGTCCGAGAGTACCTACTTCCGGTTCGGTGGTATTTTAGGTGGACATGCAGCCATATCCCCACCTCCAATCCAGGACAGTGCAGCTGGGCGCGGGATGCGCCGCTGACCCCCGGACACAGGACAGAGCAGGTACACGGACCCTCCGCCCCCCTCCACTTGCCACCTCGTAATATAACCCATTATGCTCATGTTACCTGCAGGACACCTCCACATGCTGCGGCCCACCCTAAGCAGGATCCCTCTATTTATGCCACAGGAGCATTCACTGGACCCATTATAAGGTACCCTAAATACATTTCTCTAAACCTGTGCGGCATTCCTTATGGCTATACCCTCTATTTGCCGTTTGGTAGTATAATCCATTTAGCTCATATTACCTGCAGGACTTCTTTATATGCTGCGGCTCACCCTAAACAGGACCCCACTACCTACACCACAGGAGCAATTATTGGACCCACTATAAGGTATCCATAACATATTCTTTACTGGGGCCATTGCATAATCTCCATCACCAAACGTGTCTGGAACACACTCTCTTCCCTCCCATCCCCCATACTCATACAGGACTTAGGCTGTCTGAATGCATATACACTTTGTAATGTTGATATTTTGTTATAATGACAGGTTATGCCTTAAAAGGACCATTGTCTTGCCTTCTATCACTGCCACTCCTATGTCTGTGTATCAAAAGAGTTAAGGTAAACATTATATTTCCCCTAAACAGTGGTTAACTGATGTACTAGAATTACCTCTTAGCTACAGGCTTACTTTTCGCTGCTCCGGACAGTATTCCCTTCATCGCCTCTGGTTGCCTTGTATATATTGTACATATTATATTTTATATTTTGGTGTATGTTTATTACTTTGTCTTTTTTGTTCTTATTTGTTTTCTTTTACGTATAATGTTATGTCACATAAAGCTACTTATACTTTTTATTTGCTTTCCTAATAACCCCATGAATAAGACCCGGGAGGGTCGAAACTTTGGGTTTCTATCTACGAATTATCAGAGTGGCAATTGTTGACTTGTTTTCTTGAATAAATCTGGCATATACCTTTTTGCATTATACCAGTTTCGAGTGTGTGGTAATTTTTCTTCGACTATCTCAAAACACGTCATTCAACATCAGTTGGAAGCTGGAGGCTCTGCAGCACTGCCCATTGAAGCAGCAACAAGCTCTGCTGAAGCTAACTTGTCTAGGAGTCAAACTGCACACCTTGGAAAACTTACTTAAAGGAGGAGGAGACCAGACAGATCTGTGTTTTTTGCAGCTGATTCTCAAACCATGCATGGTTGTGTGTAATTATGGGCATAAACTGGTGGCTGTGAAGTTTGGCAAGCTCACACACATTCCATGCTTTTTACATATGTTCAACTTGGTAGTTCAGTTTTCAGTTCTGAAAACATATCCAGATTTGCCAGAGCTTCACGTCAAGGTCCACCGCGTTAGCACCCATTTCCACAAGTCTGCAACAGCTGCCGCTGCTTTGGCAGTACTGTAGCAGCGCATGCAAGTGCCAGCTCACCGACAGGTGTGTGTCATCATTACATGCTGGAACTCCAGACTGCACATGCTGGCAAGGGTTTGCGAGCAGCAGGGGCCAGTGGTTGAGTACCAGCTCCAACTTGCATTCCGGTCAGCTTGAGCATATGACATATGAAGCGTGGGCGTGTATGTCTGACATTTGTGTGGTTCTCCAAGACTTTGAGGATTCCACCAAGATGGTGAACATCGATTATGCAATAGTGAGCACTAGGGTTGAGCGAAACGGGTCGGTCATTTTCATAAGTCGCCGACTTTTGGCAAAGTCGGGTTTCATGAAACCCGACCGATCCCTGTGTGGGGTCGGCCATGCGGTACGCGACTTTCGTGCCAAAGTCGCGTTTCAATGACGCAAAAAGCGCCATTTCTCAGCAAATGAAAGTGGACGCAGAGTGTGGGCAGCGTGATGACATAGGTCTCAGTCCCCACCATCTTAGAGAAGGGCATTGCAGTGATTGGCTTGCTTTCTGCGGCATCACAGGGGCTATGAAGGGGCGATCCCGCCGACCGCCATCTTACTGCTGCTGATCTGAGCACAGGGAGAGGTTGCTGCCGCTTCGTCAGAAGCAGGGATAGCGTTAGGCAGGGTACATTAACCCCCAAACCACTTGTGCTGTAGCGATTTCTACTGTCCAACACCACCTTTTGTTTGCAGGGACAGTGGAGGCTACATTTTTTTTTCCTCAGCGCTGTAGCTCATTGGGCTGCCCTAGAAGGCTCCCTGATAGCTGCATTGCTGTGTGTACGCCGCTGTGCCAACCAACTGCTTTTTCAAAGCACAAATCCTGTTGCTCCTTCCTTTCTGCACAGCTATCTTGTTTGTTTGTCCACACTTTTGACTTTTTTGTGCAGCAGTCCACTCCTTGTTATTGCTGCCTGCCATACTTTGCTGAGATTACTGCAGGGAGATAGTAATTGTAGGACAGTTCCTTTTTTTTTTTTTCGTTATATCTCTTCAAGCCACTTTCTGCCACAGAAAATACACTCTAACACAGTGGCCCAGATTTATTCACTAGTCTCCCTGAAGAAAAAAAAAAAGGGTGCAGATTAAAATTGGCAAATCTGTATCAGTGGCAGTCCTGTGTGTGGCATCTGTGTCTCATTTTCTGGCACCGAAAACATACAGTCTAACAGTGGGCCTGATTTCTTGCCAATTCTCCCATAAATAAAAAAAAATAGTGCTGTGTGTGGCATCTATCTCTAATTTTGTGCCAGATTTCTTTTAAATTCTCCCTGAAAAAAAAAAACAGTGGAAGATTAAGATTTGCATTTCTGCTTCAGTGCCAGTCCTGTGTGTGCCACCTGTCTCAAATTTTGTGCCACATTAAACCTAGTGTGTAATACTGGGCCAGATTTCTTTTAAATTGTCCCTGAAAAAAAAATAGTGGGAGATTATGATTGGCGTTTCTGCTTCAGTGCCACTCCTGTGTATGCCACCTGTCTCAAATTTTGTGCCACATTATACCTAGTGTGTAATACTGGGCCAGATTTCTTTTAAATTCTCCCTGAAAAAAAAAATAGTGGGAGATTAAGATTGGCATTTCTGCTTCAGTGCCACTCCTGTGTGTGCCACCTGTCTCAAATTTTGTGCCACATTAAACCTAGTGTGTAATACTGGGCCAGATTTCTTTTAAATTCTCCCTGAAAAAATAAATATAGTGGGAGATTAAGATTGGCATTTCTGCTTCAGTGCCACTCCTGTGTGTGCCACCTGTCTCAAATTTTGTGCCACATTAAACCTAGTGTGTAATACTGGGCCAGATTTCTTTTAAATTGTCCCTGAAAAAAAAATAGTGGGAGATTATGATTGGCATTTCTGCTTCAGTGCCACTCCTGTGTATGCCACCTGTCTCAAATTTTGTGCCACATTATACCTAGTGTGTAATACTGGGCCAGATTTCTTTTAAATTCTCCCTGAAAAAAAAATAGTGGGAGATTAAGATTGGCATTTCTGCTTCAGTGCCACTCCTGTGTGTGCCACCTGTCTCAAATTTTGTGCCACATTAAACCTAGTGTGTAATACTGGGCCAGATTTCTTTTAAATTCTCCCTGAAAAAATAAATATAGTGGGAGATTAAGATTGGCATTTCTGCTTCAGTGCCACTCCTGTGTGTGCCACCTGTCTCAAATTTTGTGCCACATTAAACCTAGTGTGTAATACTGGGCCAGATTTCTTTTAAATTCTCCCTGAAAATTTTTTTTTGGGGAGATTAAGATTGGCATTTCTGCTTCAGTGCCAGTCCTGTGTGTGCCACCTGTCTCAAATTTTGTGCCACATTAAACCTAGTGTGTAATACTGGGCCAGATTTCTTTTAAATTCTCCCTGAAAAAACAAAAATAGTGGGAGATTAAGATTGGCATTTCTGCTTCAGTGCCACTCCTGTGTGTGCCACCTGTCTCAAATGTTGTGCCACATTAAACCTAGTGTGCAATACTGGGCCAGATTTCTTTTAAATTGTCCCTGAAAAAAAATAGTGGGAGATTATGATTGGCATTTCTGCTTCAGTGCCACTCCTGTGTATGCCACCTGTCTCAAATTTTGTGCCACATTATACCTAGTGTGTAATACTGGGCCAGATTTCTTTTAAATTCTCCCTGAAAAAAAAAATAGTGGGAGATTAAGATTGGCATTTCTGCTTCAGTGCCACTCCTGTGTGTGCCACCTGTCTCAAATTTTGTGCCACATTAAACCTAGTGTGTAATACTGGGCCAGATTTCTTTTAAATTGTCCCTGAAAAAAAAATAGTGGGAGATTATGATTGGCATTTCTGCTTCAGTGCCACTCCTGTGTATGCCACCTGTCTCAAATTTTGTGCCACATTATACCTAGTGTGTAATACTGGGCCAGATTTCTTTTAAATTCTCCCTGAAAAAAAAAATAGTGGGAGATTAAGATTGGCATTTCTGCTTCAGTGCCAGTCCTGTGTGTGCCACCTGTCTCAAATTTTGTGCCACATTAAACCTAGTGTGTAATACTGGGCCAGATTTCTTTTAAATTCTCCCTGAAAAAATAAATATAGTGGGAGATTAAGATTGGCATTTCTGCTTCAGTGCCACTCCTGTGTGTGCCACCTGTCTCAAATTTTGTGCCACATTAAACCTAGTGTGTAATACTGGGCCAGATTTCTTTTAAATTGTCCCTGAAAAAAAAATAGTGGGAGATTATGATTGGCATTTCTGCTTCAGTGCCACTCCTGTGTATGCCACCTGTCTCAAATTTTGTGCCACATTATACCTAGTGTGTAATACTGGGCCAGATTTCTTTTAAATTCTCCCTGAAAAAAAAATAGTGGGAGATTAAGATTGGCATTTCTGCTTCAGTGCCACTCCTGTGTGTGCCACCTGTCTCAAATTTTGTGCCACATTAAACCTAGTGTGTAATACTGGGCCAGATTTCTTTTAAATTCTCCCTGAAAAAATAAATATAGTGGGAGATTAAGATTGGCATTTCTGCTTCAGTGCCACTCCTGTGTGTGCCACCTGTCTCAAATTTTGTGCCACATTAAACCTAGTGTGTAATACTGGGCCAGATTTCTTTTAAATTCTCCCTGAAAATTTTTTTTGGGGGAGATTAAGATTGGCATTTCTGCTTCAGTGCCAGTCCTGTGTGTGCCACCTGTCTCAAATTTTGTGCCACATTAAACCTAGTGTGTAATACTGGGCCAGATTTCTTTTAAATTCTCCCTGAAAAAACAAAAATAGTGGGAGATTAAGATTGGCATTTCTGCTTCAGTGCCACTCCTGTGTGTGCCACCTGTCTCAAATTTTGTGCCACATTAAACCTAGTGTGCAATACTGGGCCAGATTTCTTTTAAATTCTCCCTGAAAAAATAAAAATAGTGGGAGATTAAGATTGGCAATTCTGCCTCATTGCCAGTGCTGTGTGTGCCACCTGTCTCAAATTTTGTGCCACATTAAACCTAGTGTGTAATACTGGGCCAGATTTCTTTTAAATTCTCCCTGAAAAAAAATAGTGGGAGATTATGATTGGCATTTCTGCTTCAGTGCCACTCCTGTGTGTGCCACCTGTCTCAAATTTTGTGCCACATTAAACCTAGTGTGTAATACTGGGCCAGATTTCTTTTAAATTCTCCCTGAAAAAAAAATAGTGGGAGATTAAGATTGGCATTTCTGCTTCAGTGCCACTCCTGTGTGTGCCACCTGTCTCAAATTTTGTGCCACATTAAACCTAGTGTGTAATACTGGGCCAGATTTCTTTTAAATTCTCCCTGAAAAAATAAAAATAGTGGAAGATTAAGATTGGCAATTCTGCCTCATTGCCAGTGCTGTGTGTGCCACCTGTCTCAAATTTTGTGCCACATTAAACCTAGTGTGTAATACTGGGCCAGATTTCTTTTAAATTCTCCCTGAAAAAATAAAAATAGTGGGAGATTAAGATTGGCAATTCTGCCTCATTGCCAGTGCTGTGTGTGCCACCTGTCTTAAATTTTGTGCCACATTAAACCTAGTGTGTAATACTGTTAGGGTTGGCGGAACGCACCAAATATATAATTTATTAAATGGAATTGGTGCGTTCGTAACCCGGGATCCACCGTGCAGGAAAGCACCTGCTGCTAAATAATGGCGGCTCTATATGGCGATATAGTAACATAGTAACATAGTAACATAGTTAGTAAGGCCGAAAAAAGACATTTGTCCATCCAATTCAGCCTATATTCCATCATAATAAATCCCCAGATCTACGTCCTTCTACAGAACCTAATAATTGTATGATACAATATTGTTCTGCTCCAGGAAGACATCCAGGCCTCTCTTGAACCCCTCGACTGAGTTCGCCATCACCACCTCCTCAGGCAAGCAATTCCAGATTCTCACTGCCCTAACAGTAAAGAATCCTCTTCTATGTTGGTGGAAAAACCTTCTCTCCTCCAGACGCAAAGAATGCCCCCTTGTGCCCGTCACCTTCCTTGGTATAAACAGATCCTCAGCTAGATATTTGTATTGTCCCATTATATACTTATACATGGTTATTAGATCGCCCCTCAGTCGTCTTTTTTCTAGACTAAATAATCCTAATTTCGCTAATCTATCTGGGTATTGTAGTTCTCCCATCCCCTTTATTAATTTTGTTGCCCTCCTTTGTACTCTCTCTAGTTCCATTATATCCTTCCTGAGCACCGGTGCCCAAAACTGGACACAGTACTCCATGTGCGGTCTAACTAGGGATTTGTATAGAGGCAGTATAATGCTCTCATCATGTGTATCCAGACCTCTTTTAATGCACCCCATGATCCTGTTTGCCTTGGCAGCTGCTGCCTGGCACTGGCTGCTCCAGGTAAGTTTATCATTAACTAGGATCCCCAAGTCCTTCTCCCTGTCAGATTTACCCAGTGGTTTCCCATTCAGTGTGTAATGGTGATATTGATTCCTTCTTCCCATGTGTATAACCTTACATTTATCATTGTTAAACCTCATCTGCCACCTTTCAGCCCAAGTTTCCAACTTATCCAGATCCATCTGTAGCAGAATACTATCTTCTCTTGTATTAACTGCTTTACATAGTTTTGTATCATCTGCAAATATCGATATTTTACTGTGTAAACCTTCTACCAGATCATTAATGAATATGCTGAAAAGAACAGGTCCCAATACTGACCCCTGCGGTACCCCACTGGTCACAGCGACCCAGTTAGAGACTATACCATTTATAACCACCCTCTGCTTTCTATCACTAAGCCAGTTACTAACCCATTTACACACATTTTCCCCCAGACCAAGCATTCTCATTTTGTGTACCAACCTCTTGTGCGGCACGGTATCAAACGCTTTGGAAACATCGAGATATTCCACGTCCAATGACTCACCGTGGTCCAGCCTATAGCTTACCTCTTCATAAAAACTGATTAGATTGGTTTGACAGGAGCGATTTCTCATAAACCCATGCTGATATGGAGTTAAACAGTTATTCTCATTGAGATAATCCAGAATAACATTCCTCAGAAACCCTTCAAATATTTTACCAACAATAGAGGTTAGACTTACTGGCCTATAATTTCCAGGTTCACTTTTAGAGCCCTTTTTGAATATTGGCACCACATTTGCTATGCGCCAGTCTTGCGGAACAGACCCTGTCGCTATAGAGTCCCTAAAAATAAGAAATAATGGTTTATCTATTACATTATTTAGTTCTCTTAGTACTCGTGGGTGTATGCCATCCGGACCCGGAGATTTATCTATTTTAACCCCTTCAAGACCCAGCCTATTTTGACCTTAAAGACCTTGCCGTTTTTTGCAATTCTGACCAGTGTCCCTTTATGAGGTAATAACTCAGGAACGCTTCAACGGATCCTAGCGGTTCTGAGATTGTTTTTTCGTGACATATTGGGCTTCATGTTAGTGGTAAATTTAGGTCAATAAATTCTGCATTTATTTGTGATAAACACGGAAATTTGGCGAAAATTTTGAAAATTTCGCAATTTTCACATTTTGAATTTTTATTCTGTTAAACCAGAGAGATATGTGACACAAAATAGTTAATAAATAACATTTCCCACATGTTTACTTTACATCAGCACAATTTTGGAAACAAAATTTTTTTTTGTTAGGAAGTTATAAGGGTTAAAATTTGACCAGCGATTTGTCATTTTTACAACGAAATTTACAAAACCATTTTTTTTAGGGACCACCTCACATTTGAAGTCAGTTTGAGGGGTCTATATGGCTGAAAATACCCAAAAGTGACACCATTCTAAAAACTGCACCCCTCAAGGTACTCAAAACCACATTCAAGAAGTTTATTAACCCTTCAGGTGCTTCACAGCAGCAGAAGCAACATGGAAGGAAAAAATGAACATTTAACTTTTTAGTCACAAAAATTATCTTTTAGCAACAATTTTTTTATTTTCCCAATGGTAAAAGGAGAAACTGAACCACGAAAGTTGTTGTCCAATTTGTCCTGAGTACGCTGATACCTCATATGTGGGGGTAAACCACTGTTTGGGCACACAGCAGGGCTTGGAAGGGAAGGAGCGCCATTTGACTTTTTGAATCAAAAATTGGCTCCACTCTTTAGCGGACACCATGTCACGTTTGGAGAGCCCCCGTGTGCCTAAAAATTGGAGCTCCCCCACAAATGACCCCATTTTGGAAACTAGACGCCCCAAGGAACTTATCTAGATGCATAGTGAGCACTTTGAACCCCCAGGTGCTTCACAAATTGATCCGTAAAAATGAAAAAGTACTTTTTTTTCACAAAAAAATTCTTTTAGCCTCAATTTTTTCATTTTCACATGGGCAACAGGATAAAATGGATCCTAAAATGTGTTGGGCAATTTCTCCTGAGTACACCAATACCTCACATGTGGGGGTAAACCACTGTTTGGGCACATGGTAAGGCTCGGAAGGGAAGGAGCGCCATTTGACTTTTTGAATGAAAAATTATTTCCATCGTTAGCGGACACCATGTCGCGTTTGGATAGCTCCTGTGTGCCTAAACATTGGCGCTCCCCCACAAGTGACCCCATTTTGGAAACTAGACCCCCCAAGGAACTTATTTAGATGCCTAGTGAGCACTTTAAACCCTCAGGTGCTTCACAAATTGATCTGTAAAAATGAAAAAGTACTTTTTTTTCACAAAAAAATTATTTTCGCCTCAATTTTTTCATTTTCACATGGGCAGTAGGATAAAATGGATCATAAAATTTGTTGGGCAATTTCTCCCGAGTACGCCGATACCTCATATGTGGGGGTAAACCACTGTTTGGGCACACGGCAGGGCTCGGAAGGGAAGGCGCGCCATTTGACTTTTTGAATGGAAAATTAGCTCCAATTGTTAGCGGACACCATGTCGCGTTTGGAGAGCCCCCTGTGTGCCTAAACATTGGAGCTCCCCCACAAGTGACCCCATTTTGGAAACTAGACCCCCCAAGGAACTTATCTAGATGCATATTGAGCACTTTAAACCCCCAGGTGCTTCACAGAAGTTTATAACGCAGAGCCATGAAAATAAAAAATAATTTTTCTTTCCTCAAAAATGATTTTTTAGCCTGGAATTTCCTATTTTGCCAAGGATAATGGGAGAAATTGGACCCCAAATATTGTTGTCCAGTTTGTCCTGAGTACGCTGATACCCCATATGTGGGGGTAAACCACTGTTTGGGCGCACGGCAGGGCTCGGAAGGGATGGCACGCCATTTGGCTTTTTAAATGGAAAATTAGCTCCAATCATTAGCGGACACCATGTCACGTTTGGAGAGCCCCTGTGTGCTTAAACATTGGAGATCCCCCAGAAATGACACCATTTTGGAAACTAGACCCCCAAAGGAACTAATCTAGATGTGTGGTGAGGACTTTGAACCCCCAAGTGCTTCACAGAAGTTTATAACGCAGAGCCATGAAAATAAAAAAAAAAATTATTTTCTCAAAAATGATCTTTTAGCCTGCAATTTTTTATTTTCCCAAGGGTAACAGGAGAAATTTGACCCCAAAAGTTGTTGTCCAGTTTCTCCTGAGTACGCTGATACCCCATATGTGGGGGTAAATCACTGTTTGGGCACATGCCGGGGCTCGGAAGTGAAGTAGTGACGTTTTGAAATGCAGACTTTGATGGAATGCTCTGTGGGCGTCACGTTGCGTTTGCAGAGCCCCTGATGTGGCTTAACAGTAGAAACCCCCCACAAGTGACCCCATTTTGGAAACTAGACCCCCAAAGGAACTTATCTAGATGTGTGGTGAGCACTTTGAACCCCCAAGTGCTTCATAGAAGTTTATAATGCAGAGCCGTGAAAATAATAAATACGTTTTCTTTCCTCAAAAATAATTATTTAGCCCAGAATTTTTTAATTTTCCCAAGGGTAACAGGAGAAATTTGACCCCAAAAGTTGTTGTCCAGTTTCTCCTGAGTACGGTGATACCCCATATGTGGGGGTAAACTACTGTTTGGGCACATGCCGGGGCTTGGAATTGAAGTAGTGACGTTTTGAAATGCAGACTTTGATGGAATGCTCTGCGGGCGTCACGTTGCGTTTGCAGAGCCCCTGATGTGCCTAAACAGTAGAAACCCCCCACAAGTGACCCCATTTTGGAAACTAGACCCTGAAAGGAACTTATCTAGATGTGTGGTGAGCACTTTGAACCCCCAAGTGCTTCATAGAAGTTTATAATGCAGAGCCGTGAAAATAATAAATACGTTTTCTTTCCTCAAAAATAATTATTTAGCCCAGAATTTTTTATTTTCCCAAGGGTTACAGGAGAAATTGGACCCCAAAAGTTGTTGTCCAGTTTCTCCTGAGTACGCTGATACCCCATATGTGGGGGTAAACCACTGTTTGGGCACACGTCGGGGCTCAGAAGGGAAGTAGTGACTTTTGAAATGCAGACTTTGATGGAATGGTCTGCGGGTGTCACGTTGCGTTTGCAGAGCCCCTGGTGTGCCTAAACAGTAGAGACCCCCCACAAGTGACCCCATTTTAGAAACTAGACCCCCCAAGGAACTTATCTAGATATGTGGTGAGCACTTTGAACCCCCAAGTGCTTCACAGACGTTTACAACGCAGAGCCGTGAAAATAAAAAATCATTTTTCTTTCCTCAAAAATTATGTTTTAGCAAGCATTTTTTTAGATTCACAAGGGTAACAGGAGAAATTGGACCCCAGTAATTGTTGCGCAGTTTGTCCTGAGTATGCTGGTACCCCATATGTGGGGGTAAACCACTGTTTGGGCACACGTCAGGGCTCGGAAGTGAGGGAGCACCATTTGACTTTTTGAATACGAGATTGGCTGGAATCAATGGTGGCGCCATGTTGCGTTTGGAGACCCCTGATATGCCTAAACAGTGGTAACCCCTCAATTCTACCTCCAACACTAACCCCAACACACCCCTAACCCTAATCCCAACTGTAGCCATAACCCTAATCACAACCCTAACCGCAACACACCCCTAACCACAACACTAACCCCAACACACCCCTAACCCCAACACACCCCTAACCCTAACCACAACCCTAAGGCTATGTGCCCACGTTGCGGATTCGTGTGAGATATTTCCGCACCATTTTTGAAAAATCTGCGGGTAAAAGGCACTGTGTTTTACCTGCGGATTTTCCGCGGATTTCCAGTGTTTTTTGTGCGGATTTCACCTGCGGATTCCTATTGAGGAACAGGTGTAAAACGCTGCGGAATCCGCACAAAGAATTGACATGCTGCGGAAAATACAACGCAGCGTTCCCGCGCGGTATTTTCCGCACCATGGGCACAGCAGATTTGGTTTTTCATATGTTTACATGGTACTGTAAACCTGATGGAACACTGCTGCGGATCCGCAGCCAAATCCGCACCGTGTGCACATAGCCTAATTCTAAAGGTATGTGCACACGCTGCGGAAAACGCTGCGGATCCGCAGCAGTTTCCCATGAGTGTACAGTTCAATGTAAACCTATGGGAAACAAAAATCGCTGTACACATGCTGCGGAAAAACTGCACGGAAACGCAGCGGTTTACATTCCGCAGCATGTCACTTCTTTCTGCGGATTCCGCAGCGGTTTTACATCTGCTCCAATAGAAAATCGCAATTGTAAAACCGCAGTGAAATGCGCAGAAAAAAACGCGGTAAATCCGCCATAAATCCGCAGCGGTTTAGCACTGCGGATTTATCAAATCCGCAGCGGAAAAATCCGCAGAGGACCAGAATACGTGTGCACATTCCTAACCCTAGCCCTAACCCTACCCCTAACCCTACCCCTAACCCTACCCCTAACCCTACCCCTAACCCTAACCCTAACCCTACCCCTACCCCTAACCCTACCCCTAACCCTAACCCTAACCCTACCCCTAACCCTAACCCTACCCCTAACCCTATTCTAACATTAGTGGAAAAAAAAAAATTTCTTTATTTTTTTATTGTCCCTACCTATGGGGGTGACAAAGGGGGGGGGTCATTTATTATTTTTTTTATTTTGATCACTGAGATAGATTATATCTCAGTGATCAAAATGCACTTTGGAACGAATCTGCCGGCCGGCAGATTCGGCGGGCGCACTGCGCATGCGCCCGCCATTTTGGAAGATGGCGGCGCCCGGGAGAAGACGGACGGGACCACGGCTGGATCGGTAAGTATGATAGGGTGGGGGGGGACCACGGGGGGGGGGATCGGAGCACGGGGGGGGGAATCGGAGCGCGGGAGGGGTGGAACGGAGCGCGGGGGGCGTGGAACGGAGCACGGGGGGGCTGGAACGGAGCACGGGGGGGTGGAACGGAGCACGGGGGGGGTGGATCGGAGTGCAGGGGGGGTGATTGGAGCACGGGGGGGTGATTGGAGCACGGGGGGAGCGGACACGAGCACGGGGGGGAGCGGAGCACTGGACGGAGGGGAGCCGGAGCAGTGTACCGGCCAGATCGGGGGGGTGGGGGGG
The DNA here is from genome assembly GCF_032444005.1 of Ranitomeya imitator. NCBI lineage: Eukaryota > Metazoa > Chordata > Amphibia > Anura > Dendrobatidae > Ranitomeya > Ranitomeya imitator. Next base: position 340,935,066 of record NC_091285.1, on the reverse strand, counting down.
CGATCGGAGTGGTGGGGTGGGGGCACACTAGTATTTCCAGCCATGGCCGATGATATTTCAGCATCGGCCATGGCTGGATTGTAATATTTCACCCGTTATAATGGGTGAAATATTACAAATCGCTCTGATTGGCAGTTTCACTTTCAACAGCCAATCAGAGCGATCGTAGCCACGAGGGGGTGAAGCCACCCCCCCTGGGCTAAACTACCACTCCCCCTGTCCCTGCAGATCGGGTGAAATGGGAGTTAACCCTTTCACCCGATCTGCAGGGACGCGATCTTTCCATGACGCCGCATAGGCGTCATGGGTCGGAATGGCACCGACTTTCATGACGCCTACGTGGCGTCAAAGGTCGGGAAGGGGTTAATCTTATTTAGCCGGTTTCGCACCTCTTCTTGGGTTAGATTGGTGACCCTTAATATAGGGTTTTCATTGTTTCTTGGGATTTCACCTAGCATTTCATTTTCCACCGTGAATACCGTGGAGAAGAAGGTGTTTAATATGTTAGCTTTTTCCTCGTCATCTACAACCATTCTTTCCTCACTATTTTTTAAGGGGCCTACATTTTCAGTTTTTATTCTTTTACTATTGATATAGTTGAAGAACAGTTTGGGATTAGTTTTACTCTCCTTAGCAATGTGCTTCTCTGTTTCCTTTTTGGCAGCTTTAATTAGTTTTTTAGATAAAGTATTTTTCTTCCTATAGTTTTTTAGAGCTTCAATGGTACCATCCTGCTTTAGTAGTGCAAATGCTTTCTTTTTACTGTTAATTGCCTGTCTTACTACTTTGTTTAGCCACATTGGGTTTTTCCTATTTCTAGTCCTTTTATTCCCACAAGGTATAAACCGCTTACACTGCCTATTTAGGATGTTCTTAAACATTTCCCATTTATTATCTGTATTCTTATTTCTGAGGATATTGTCCCAGTCTACCAGATTAAGGGCATCTCTAAGCTGGTCAAACTTTGCCTTCCTAAAGTTCAGTGTTTTTGTGACTCCCTGACAAGTCCCCCTAGGGAAAGACAGGTGAAACTGTACAATATTGTGGTCGCTATTTCCTAGATGCCCAACCACCTGCAGATTTGTTATTCTGTCAGGTCTATTAGATAGTATTAGGTCTAAAAGTGCTGCTCCTCTGGTTGGATTCTGCACCAATTGTGAAAGATAATTTTTCTTGGTTATTAGCAGAAACCTGTTGCCTTTATGGGTTTCACAGGTTTCTGCTTCCCAGGTAATATCCGGGTAGTTAAAGTCCCCCATAACCAGGACCTCATTATGGGTTGCAGCTTCATCTATCTGCTTTAGAAGTAGACTTTCCATGGTTTCTGTTATATTTGGGGGTTTGTAACAGACCCCAATTAGAATTTTGTTACCATTTTTCCCTCCATGAATTTCGACCCATATGGACTCGACATCCTCATTTCCTTCATATACCAACTCTGTTAGCTTCACAGAGTAACCGCGAGAGGAAAGCTCTGTGCCCTGTTAGACTTTCACAGAGGCACAGGCCAACTACCCAGATGTGAGCAGTGAGTGGTCATGCATGCATACAAAACTCCTCGCCGGAGATGCCAGCATTCTAGGGGCTTATTTCAGCCGGGTCCCTGAACACACTTAAACACAATCTCCTCGCCGGAGGTGCCAGCATTCTAGGGGCTTATTTCAGCCGGGTCCCTGAACACATTCAAACACATGACCACATTGGCGCAAAGCATATAGCATAAGACGATACTAGCGCATGGCCGTGCGGTCATGCGCAGTTTATATAGTTGCAGCACAGGAAGCTGCTACTGAAGTTTTTGCCCTTTCAGGACTTTCCAGAAGGACCAATGGAAAGTGCTGCAGTACCTGAGCATGTTTTGCCCTTTCAGGACCTTCTAGAAGGACCAATGGAATGTACTGCAGCACCTGAGCATGTGACTGAACATGTGGCCCTCGACCTCCAATGGGAGACCCTGCCCTGGGCATGCTCAGTGTGAGTAAACAAGGACTTAGTCCCAGAGAGGCTCGCTCGCCGCAGATCAGTGCAGGGTACCATAGGAAAGCCAGAAAAGGCAGTAGTGACCCTATGCACCGAATCAGCCCCAGCGAGACACTGGGAGCGACGTCTCCGCTGAGCAGAGCCCACTGCGGCCGATACCGAATGGGAGACCGCAGCAGACACGGATCGAGATTCCCCCTGTGCAGCAGAGGAAACTCGACTCCTAACATTACCCCCCCTCCTAGGGCCCCCCCTCCATGAGCCTCACTACGTTCAAAAGCTGCGATAAGCAGCGGAGCCCGAATGTGCTCCACAGGCTCCCAGGTTCTATCCTCTGGGCCGTGACCCTTCCAGTCCACCAGATAAAAGTTCTTCCCACGTACCACCTTGCACCCCACAATAGCATTCACCTCAAACTCATCCGTGGATGAACCCGATGTCCCAGCAGATGACTCGGAAAACCGGGACAAATGAACGGGCTTTAAGAGGGAAACGTGGAAAGTATCGGTGATACCAAGGCGTGGAGGAATAGCCAAACGGTAGACCACAGGGTTGACCTGTTCCAGAACCTTAAACGGGTCAATGTAGCGAGGAGCAAACTTAGTGGACTCAACTTGCAGCCTGATGTTACGGGCGGAGAGCCACACTAAGTCGCCAGGAGCAAAGACCGGAGCGGGGCGCCGGTGTGTATCAGCCGAAACCCTCATTCTCTCCTTGGAGGCCCGGATGGCATCCTGTGTGCGGTCCCAGATGTCACGTGCCTCCACCGCCCAGTCTGCCACCCTAGAATCGGTGGATGACACGGGCATGGGCACAGGGACACACGGATGCTGGCCGTAATTAAGGAGAAAAGGAGTTTGACCAGTGGAATCGGCTACGGCGTTGTTCAGGGCAAATTCCGCCCAAGGTAGCAAAGATGCCCAGTCATCCTGCCTAGCAGAGACGAAATGTCGCAAATATGTCATCAGAGTCTGGTTGGTTCTCTCCACCAACCCATTCGTCTCGGGATGGTATGCAGAGGAGAGGTTTAACTCTATGCTGAGTAAACGGCAGAGCTCTCTCCAAAACCGAGATGCGAACTGGGGACCCCGATCGCTGACAATCTTATCAGGCATACCATGCAAACGGAAAACGTGTTTAATGAACTACACCGCCAAGGCCCGTGCTGAGGGTAACCGAGGAAGCGGCACCAAATGCACCATCTTGGAGAAATGGTCGGTGACAACCCAAATAATGGAGCAGCCACGCGACTTGGGTAGACCCACCACAAAGTCCATCCCGACCATCTCCCAGGGCCTGTCTGCCACCGGTAGAGGGTAAAGCAACCCAGCAGGCCGTTGCTGAGGAGACCGATTCTGGGTGCAAGAAACGCACGCCTGAATATAGTCCTTGACATCTCGTGCCATATGCGGCCACCAGTATGTTCTCGCCAGAAGCTCCGATGTCCTCTTGGTCCCAAAATGCCCACCCACTCTGGAGGAGTGAGCCCAAGAGAGAACCTCCGGTCGCAAGTTAGCTGGTACGAAAGTCTTGCCCGGGGGCACAGACCCTAGCGAAACCGGAGCTACAGTTCTCAGGCTTTCAGAAGGGACAATAAGCCGAGGCTCCTCCTCCTCCTATGACACCACGGAGCGGAAGAGAGCTTCAGCACGAACGTTCTTCTCCCCGGAGAGGAAATGGAGAGTAAAATGGAACCGGGAGAAGAACAGGGACCATCTAGCCTGGCGAGAATTCAGCCGCTGGGCCGTTTGCAGATACACCAAGTTCTTGTGGTCAGTGAAGACTTGGAAGGGAAAGCGAGCTCCCTCCAAGAGATGTCTCCACTCCGAAAAAGCCAACTTCATGGCCAGCAACTCCCTGTCCCCGATGGAATAATTCCTCTCCGCTGGTGTGAAGGTCTTGGAGAAGAAGAAGCAAGGATGCTTCCGACCTTGAGCATCCTTTTGGAAAAGGACTGCTCCAGCACCAACGGATGAGGCATCCACCTCCAAGATAAATGGCTTATCAACATCGGGGCGATGTAGGATGGGAGCGCTAGCGAAGTGTGACTTGATCGAGAGAAAGGCTTTGGAGACCTCCTCTGACCACAACTTGGGATTTGCTCCCTTCTTGGTGAGGGCAACCAAGGGAGCTACCAAAGTTGAGAAGTGTGGAATGAACTGGCGATAGTAATTAATGAACCCCATAAAGCGCTGCACCGCTTTAAGAGAATGGGGTTCCTGCCAGTCCATTACAGCCTGTAGCTTGGCAGGATCCATAGCCAAACCCTGGGCAGAGATGATATAACCAAGGAAAGGCAAGGACTCCTGCTCAAACATACACTTCTCGAACTTGGCGTAGAGGGAGTTTGCCCGTAAGAGGTCAAAGACTTTGCGAACATCTCTCCGATGGGAGTCAATATCTGGAGAGAAGATGAGAATATCATCCAGATAGACTACGACCGAGGTGGTGAGCATATCCCGGAAGATGTCGTTCACAAAGTCTTGGAAAACGGCTGGGGCATTACAGAGCCCGAAGGGCATCACCAGATATTCATAGTGCCCATCCCTGGTGTTAAAAGCCGTCTTCCATTCATCCCCCTCACGGATGCGAATCAGGTTGTAAGCACCCCGCAGATTTAACTTTGTAAATACCCTCGCTCCCCGTAGCCTATCAAACAGCTCAGATATCAGGGGTAGTGGGTACTTGTTCTTAACGTTGATGGCGTTAAGACCCCTGTAGTCTATGCATGGACGTAAGTCTCCAGTCTTCTTCTGTACGAAGAAGAACCCTGCCCCTGCCGGTGACACTGACTTCCTAATGAATCCTCTTGCCAGATTCTCCTGGATGTACTGGGACATTGCCTCCGCCTCCGGGAGAGATAATGGATAGACTCGACCCCGGGGAGGCTCAGCACCAGGCAAGAGGTCAATAGGACAGTCATATGGGCGGTGAGGCGGAAGGGTCTCCGCAGCTCTTTTGGAGAACACGTCTGCATAGGGCCCATAGTGCTTGGGGAGAGAGGAAAGATCTGCGGGTACCTGTGTAGTAGCAACCTGAACGCACTCCCTCAGACATCTTCCCTCGCAAGATTTACTCCAACCCAAAATTCTCCCAGAGGACCACTCAATATGAGGAGAATGGTAGCGAAGCCATGGTATCCCCAACAGGACCTCATCAATTCCCTCAGGAATGACTAATAATGAGATTATCTCCTGATGTGATGGAGACACAGATAGCGTGAAAGGAATGGTTTGGTGGGTAATCTGTGATGGTAGTGTTGACCCATTTACCACTCGAACGGTTACCGGCTTGGCGAGCATCACCAAGGGTATTGCGTGACGCTGGACAAAAGCGGAAGACATAAAGTTACCCTCTGCCCCAGAATCCACGCATAGCTCGACCATAAGAGTGGATGGGCCTATGGTTATTGTCCCCTTGAAGGACAACTTTGAGGCAAACGTCGCCGTGTCTAGTGTACCTCCTCCAACTGCCACTAGACGCTGACGTTTCCCTGACCGCTGAGGACCCTTGGAGGCAAGGTGTCCTGACTGCTGGCAAACATGACGGACCTTATGTGCACGGGCAGACTGAGACTTGGATCCCGCTCGTGTCACCTCTAAGGCCTCATGTGACTCGGATGCCTGAACTGGAGATTTCAAAAGTTTGGCGAAGGTGGGAACCAGCCGAAACCTCTGCCTACACTGGGCTCGCTCCAACCTCCGCTCATTAAAACGGAGGTCAATACGAGTAGATACGGCTATGAGCTCCTCCAGTGTGGCGGGAATCTCCCTAGTGGCCAAAGCGTCCTTCACATGGTCAGCCAGCCCCCTCCAAAATACGGGAATGAGGGTTTTATCTGGCCATTCCAACTCAGACGCTAATGTCCGGAAGTGAACAGCAAAATGGCTGACCATGGTTGAACCCTGAGTCAAAGCCAGCAGTTGGAGCGCTGTATCATGGGTGACTTGAGGTCCTAAAAAGACCTGTTTCAGAGTGTCCAGAAACCTAGGAACACTCCGCACCCCATGATCATTGCGCTCCCACAGCGGCGTAGCCCACTCCAACGCTCTGTCCGACAGGAGAGAGATTATGAATCCCACCTTTGCCCGCTCAGTAGGGAAACATGCAGCCAGAAGCTCGAGGTGTATACCACATTGGCTCATGAAACCCCTACAGGACTTACTATCCCCAGAGTATTTCTCAGGCAAAGGAAGGTGAGATAGGGTTGGAACAGAGGTGGCAGTGGGTAAAGCTGCTGCAGCCACGCTGGCAGCCTGAACAGCTATTGCGGTAACATCCACCGCCGAGGTTGCACGCTCAAGAGACGCCAACCAGCCCTCCAGCAGCTGGATGTACCCCTGCAATCGCTGTTCATCCGCCATTACTTAGCCAGATCCTGGCGCTAGTATACTGTTAGGGTTGGCGGAACGCACCAAATATATAATTTATTAAATGGAATTGGTGCGTTCGCAACCCGGGATCCACCGTGTAGGAAAGCACCTGCTGCTAAAAAATGGCGGCTCTATATGGCGGTATATACCAACTCTGTTAGCTTCACAGAGTAACCGCGAGAGGAAAGCTCTGTGCCCTGTTAGACTTTCACAGAGGCACAGGCCAACTACCCAGATGTGAGCAGTGAGTGGTCATGCATGCATACAAAACTCCTCGCCGGAGATGCCAGCATTCTAGGGGCTTATTTCAGCCGTGTCCCTGAACACACTTAAACACAATCTCCTCGCCGGAGGTGCCAGCATTCTAGGGGCTTATTTCAGCCGGGTCCCTGAACACATTCAAACACATGACCACATTGGCGCAAAGCATATAGCATAAGACGATACTAGCGCATGGCCGTGCAGTCATGCGCAGTTTATATAGTTGCAGCACAGGAAGCTGCTACTGAAGTTTTTGCCCTTTCAGGACCTTCCAGAAGGACCAATGGAAAGTG